>NC_137175.1:84157500-86557500 GCF_951804945.1 Podarcis cretensis
CAAAATACTGGAGTGGTTTGCCAGTTCCTTCTCCAGGTGGATCAGATTTAGTCTAAACTCTCGGCTATGACCTTTCTGTCTTGGGTGGCCCTGCACAGCATAGCTCATAGCTTCTCTGAGTTATTCAAGCCCCTTCACCACAACAAGGCAGTGATCCATGAAGGGGATCAACATTTATAGCAACAGCTAAAAAGAGTCCAGTTTGTCTAGGTAAATTGCAGCCTGTTTTTCTCTGGCCATCCTTCTTGTGAAGGCGAGTAAATAAATGAAGGAGGAATCACAGATCCTACCATATTGGTCTGAATAGAGGCCACACTCCCCTCTCCCCAAACCTGACTTGTATAAAACCTGAAGCTGTGATTTAACAGGTGCAGGCTATTAGTAGGGTCTTGCAGTGTGATACTTACCACTCTCACTAAACAAACTACTACGAGGCTCTGCTAATGAAATAAAACTAACAGATTCTTTTTCTTTGTGATATTTTTTCTTTGGTTTTGCATATTTAAGTTTACAATCATACCAGCACACATCCAAAATTACAAGATTCTCCCGAATCCTTTCCCCCCAAATTTTTTTTATTGATTTTAACAAATATAACATATAAAACATACAAAAGAAAACACATTACAATACTAAAAAAGAAAAAGAAAAAGAGACAAAAATATAAACACATATTCCTTCTAAAGTTCACTTTAATTTCCATTCTTAACTCACTTCCTCAAATCCCCCCTAACTGAATTTCATTGTATCCCCTTGTAACAGTTCACCTCCTCTTTCTAAACATAAAATTAACCCCCTCAATTTACTATCTTCTAGTCTTTTCTTAATGTTCAAAATCCATAATGCTTAACAAATCATTCTTATTTTATTCCTAAGCCTATTTGATATTTTCAAGTGACTTCAAATTATCGTATATTACAATATATGGCTAAATAGTCTTTAAATTTCTTCCAATCTTCTTGATACTCCTCTTCTTTCTGGTTGTGGATTCTTCCAGTCAGGTTGGCTAGCTCCGAAAAGTCCATCATCTAAGATTCTCCCGAATCTATGGACTTCCGACCTTCCCCTCAATGGGTTCTATTATTAAACCTTTCCTACTGCATCTTTTTTTAAACAAACCAATTTTTTATTAACTCCATTGTATCCATAGTTCTTGCTACAATACAAGTGTTATTGCAATCCTGCTAATGTTTTCAGCTGCTTACAGTGGTTTTTAAGGTACATTGTAAAATTTCCCCACTCCTTATTGGAGTTTTGGTCTTCCAGGAAGACCAGGAACACTAACTGCTCTTTTTTTTTTTTTTTTTACCCCTTGCAGCACCCTGCAGGATCACAAAAAAACAGCTGGATTCCAAACAACTGCTTCTGTCTGGAGGTCGGAGACATTCACATCTGGTTCAACACAATCGTACATTGGAATTTCTGTGCAGGAAAGGGTATATCATCTCAGCTCCTTCAATCAGGAAGTGTCTCAATGGGCACATGGATCTTCCATCATGTATCTCAGGATAATGATGAGCTCTTGACTCTCGGTGATCCTTCCTGAATTATCTAAAATACTTTAGGGGTTTGCTTGCTGTCTCACTCTGATATATGAAGACGACTTCTTCCAAATCCTCATCAAGGCTCTACCCTTCTTAAAAGCGATTCCCCGATTCACAGACTAGCTCAGATAGCCGGGTGGGGGCACTGGCCAAGGGCACATGACCTCACAGGTGCCAGAGTCAGACTGATGTTGCCTTCTGCCTGTGCAATGCATGGTGTTCCTTCCAGGTCTCTTAACTGCTCTACGATGCCCCTGACTCCCCATGGGAGCTGGATCAGTCCCACTGAATTGGCGCTTCATGTCTGAAACTGCTCCTTTTCCTTGGGGATAATTCAGACTGAAATTCCCAGGTGTCAGAAAAGGTCATTTATGTACGCCACTACTGTGGCCCGTGTTTTGTTAGCCCCAAAATGGAAAACGAACGTGGTCACAACCAAAGAAGAATGGCCACTTAAGTTGACAGAATGTGTGCAGCTTGCAGACTTAACATATAGAATAAGAGAACAAGAAGAACATACGTTTAGAGAAGATTGGAAAATGTTTTTTGAATAAATGGGAAATAACTGTGTACAGCTAAATACGCTGGCAGCATCAAGATAAATTCAACAGTGTAAATAAGTTCTGGTGAATGGAATACTGAATGGTATAGGTTTTTTTTTTTGTAAAATATGCAGGGATTTATGATATGTAAAATGAACCATGGAAAGAGAAAAAGAGAAGTCACCCAGCTCTGTTTGGAAGGAAGCACTTTGATCCTCAGCTGGGAGTGGGAGACTTTGCACTTTGTTGGAAATTGTATAAGTATTAAGTGTCAAGCAAGTAAACACATGACACCACAAAGCCCCTTTACACAATAAACCGAGAACTTATAGAAGAGGTTAATTTGAAGGGGGTGGGGGAGATAGCAAAGCATGCTGACTCATGTATTCCCGCTCCCCTTAACCCATTTTGCTTGCCTGTTACTGTTGATTTTTGCACTTTCCTTTTTAAAAAACAACAACACAAAATTTTTATTGGTTTTTAATCAAATACATCAAAAATTAATCAAAAACCTAGACAGCATCTTAAAAAGTAGAGACATCACCTTGCCAACAAAGGTCCGTATAGTAAAAGCTATGGTTTTCCCAGTAGTGATGTATGGAAGTGAGAGCTGGACCATAAAGAAGGCTGATCGCCGAAGAATTGATGCTTTTGAATTATGGTGCTGGAGGAGACTCTTGAGAGTCCCAGGGACTGCAAGAAGATCAAACGTATCCATTCTTAAGGAAATTAGCCCTGAGTGCTCACTGGAAGGACAGATCATGAAGCTGAGGCTCCAGTACTTTGGCCACCTCATGAGAAGAGAAGACTACCTGGAAAAGACCCTGATGTTGGGAAAGATGGAGGGCACAAGGAGAAGGGGACGGCAAACGACGAGATGGTTGGATAGTGTTATCGAAGCTACCAGCATGAGTTTGACCAAACTGCAGGAGGCAGTGGAAGACAGGAGTGCCTGGCGTGCTTCTGGTCCATGGGGTCACGAAGAGTCGGACATGACTAAACGACTAAACAACAACAACAACAACAACAATCAAATACAATAACCATTAAACACTTATCCAACAGTGCATCTGATGGTGTTGGATTCATCCATTGTCTCTTAGACATACACTTACACATTCAAACATATTACTTAACGTAACCTCTCCACTGAGAATATTGAGGAGTCGGTATAAGAAGTTCTTGATTTTGGTCATTAACATAGTTAAAGAAAGGAAGGTGTTGGAAGATGTCTTTATTTGTAATGCCTTTAATTCTCCTCCTGTGTCTGTTGAGATGCTCAGACATTGCTGTATCCCATATATTATTTTCCCATATGTTCAAGGGTATTTCTGCCTTGTTCTTCCATTGCCAAGCTATCGCTAATCGTGCTGCGGTCAGTAAGAAGCCTACTAGTTTGCTGTGGTGCAGGGTGGAGCCTAAGTCTATGTCCAAAGTTAGTAGGGCAAAGGCAGGATTTGGAGAAAGGGGTTGGCCAGTAGCTGGGGATATAATGAAGAATTACTCTACTCCAAAAGTTTTTAACATGAGGGTCTTCCCATCAAACATGAATAAATGAACCAAGCTTTCCGCAGCCCTTCCAACGTTAAAAAGAAAGGATTAATTTTTGCCAGCCTGACTGGTGTCCACTGCCATTGGATGTTGAGCAAAGTCTCCTGTAAGCAAGCCAAGGTGGTTTTGAGTGGGAGAGTGGTCCAGATACCATCCCATTTGTGATCTTCAGTTGGGTGGCCTAAATCTGATTCCCATACAATTTGATGTCTTTGCCTCTCAAATGTAAAATAATCTTGGTAGCAAAGCAATGAGTCTTTTGTTTTGTTTTCTTGCTTCTGCCAGTCTCGCTGCAGCTGCTTGTTTCTCTGGCCGATGGGGTAAAGGAACAACAAATATTAGAGGGATGAGGAAATGAAATAGGTATACGGAGGAAGAGAGCTGGGAGGGGGAAACCCCAAAAGAAAAAGAAAAAAGCCCCTTCTCTAGGAGGAGTTGGAGCTGAGAAGGAAGTGAAAAAAGGAAGCAGGAGGTGGAAGAGAAAGGAGATCTCACAATACTTTTTCTGCTAATCTCAGAAAGAGGATGTGTAATTTGCTAACTAAAAGCAGCACTATCCAAAGCATAATATTTATTCTACCACTCAATGAGCCCTTGCACTGTGAAGCTACACCCTCTTTCCTTTCTGATAGAGTATTTCCAAAGGAAGTCCACATCAGGAATTTGAATGAAATGAGAATGGCACTTATATGATGACATAATATTGTTGTAAGGAGGTGTCTGGGTTAAAATAGCAAAAAGCACCAGGCAGCAGGGAGTGCTGCACTGTGGTGAAAATAAAAAAATCATCGGGGGCAGTTGGGGGGAGGGGAGGCTCAGGAATACGAAAATGCACCAAACTGTGACCCACAGGCTTGCTTGGCATCAGACTTCCTCTCAGTTGGCTCCGCAGAAGGGGCAGGTTCCTCACTGACAGGAGGAGGTGGAGCCACAGGCAGCCCTGTGGCAGGGGGCATTTGGTGAGTTGGGCCCACTGCTGTAGAGACTCCTTTAGCAACTTGCTCAGCCCCTCCTTGGTATCCTGCTCTTTATCCCCCAGGCTCCTGAATCGCTCAGTGGGATTGGACACTTCTTCGAGTTATGGCAGTGATCCCACAAAAATGCTTGGACCCTCCCCAGGACCCTCCAGCTCCAACTCTCTAAACATTTCTCCTCAGGAACCTCCATGACACTCCTGTGGGACCCATGACAGATAGAGGAAAATGGGGGAAACTGTGGATAATGTGGTTCTTATGCCTTTAACAGCTACGTCTCCACAATCGGGACCAGCAGAACATAGATGGTTTCCCATGGTAAGCATGGATTTGTCAGGGCAGGGGTGCCACATGCACTTGAAGGTAATTTAAGGAGTACTCAGAGCACCATCCTGGGTGGCGGCACCCAAACTTTGAAATACATTCCCCTTAGACATTAGGATGGTGCCAATAATATGTACTTTCCAGCTCAATGTGCAGAAAGAGGTGGACAGTTGCACACATGGGCTTTGGGGATGGGACATACCGTACACCCCTTCTGATAATGATAATGATAATATATACCCCTCCCATCTGGCTGGGTTCCCCCAGGCACTCTGGGCAGTTCCTAACAGAATATTAAAAACTTGATAAACCATCAAACATTAAAAACTTCCCTAAACAGGGCTGCCTTCAGATGTCTTCTAAAAGTCAGATAGTTGTTTATTTCTTTGATATCTGTTAGGAGGGCGTTCCACAGGGCGGGTGCCACTACCGAGAAGGCTCTGTCTGGTAACCTCACATCTCACAGTGAGGGAACAGCCAGAAGGCCCTCGGAGCTGGACCTCAGTGTCTGGGCTGAACGATGGGGGTGGAGATGCTCCTTCAGGTATACTGGGCTTAGGCCATTAGGGCTTTAAAAGTCAGCACCAACACTTTGAATTGTGCTTGGCGGCCATTCCCAGTCACCAGTCTGGCTGCAGCATTCTGGATTAGTTGTAGTTTCCGGGTCACCTTCAATGGTAGCCCCATGTAGAGCTCATTGCAGTAGTCCAAGCTTATCATCATCATCATCATCATCATCATCGTATTATATTTATGCCCCACCATTTTCCCTGAAGGGACTTAAGACAGCTTATAGCTTGATCACAACTTTAAACTTGGTGGGGGGGCGGGGGCGGCGGGAACCATTTAAAAACTTAAACATGATAGAATTAAAACCATATATCTGCTAGCATTTGTCTGTCTTGGGAGACAATGGAGGATTGCACTTTTGGGAGTGAAGTCAAACAGTTGGAGAGCTACAGCACCTGCTATGGCTGTAGAGACCGATAGGGGAGAGACATGTTTTGTTGCTTCTGGGGCTGATAAAGGCATCCGGTTGTGCTGTGGCAGATATAGCATTTCATTTCTTATTTCTGTGTTCCTCCCAGCAGTTATTCCTCCTCTGGTCCCTGCTATGGATGCCCAACCTGACTGTCTGTCTCTTCAGCACTGTGGTTGACTACAAGGGATTCCCACACAGTGGGGTTGATATTGCTACCCATCATGCCATCTTTGTAATGCAGAGTGAGTCTGCCAACGGGCCTGGTGCCTTAAGCCAGTTCCCTAAAGATGTGCTCTGTGGGGAGCTGGTTTCAAAACGACGTATATATAGTTTATATAGAAACTATATAAAACAACACGGCACCAGCCCCTTCATTAAAAGCAGCCAGCTCCCCAAAGCCTATTGAAACAAGGAAGTCTTCAACATCTCTCTTAACACGGTTGCTGTCTTCACTTATAGTATTTGAAATGACTGGAGGAGGGCTGTTGTGAACTAGCCCCCCTTGAAATAGGGAAGTGAATAGGTAAAGCAACAGTGCAAAATCATAGCTGTCAACTTACAGATGTGAAAATAAGGGACCAGCAGCCTCGAAAATAAGGGATCAGCAGCCAAAATAAGGGATCAACAATTACTTTGATAAAATACATATTTTGTTGCATGAAAATGGCTTTAGATACCTATTAGGTCCATAAATTACCACATAGCATATATTCAACACAAAAAAAGCAACAATTTGTTGTTGGCAAAGGACAGCTGGACATAGAAAGGGCCCCATTACCTTCAGTAATTGACATCATCAATAAGGGACAGCAGCGGGACATGGCGCTGGGATAAGGGACTGTCCCGCCAAATAAGGGACGCTTGACAGCTATGTGCAAAATCCATGAAACTGGGATCTTGAAACAATGTAATATTTCCTATTTTGATAAGCATCCAGAATGTGGCATTTCTTAATATTTCACAATCAGTTTTTTTTTTTAAGCAAACAGATGGCAAGTTATTACATCCGCATTGTTCCTGGGAATTTATTTGGCAGGAACTTGTTTTTTCTACGTGACCGTTTGTACTTTGAGTCCACTCAAGTGAGTGGGATAGATTAACTCTTTCTTCTTTCATGGAATAAAGCTCAATGCAACCTTTAATTATCCATATTATAATTCCTTTAGAACGACCCATTGCCACCACTGCCTCCACTGTGTGCCCTGCAACATCTGGCACTGGCAGAGAAGTGGTGCCTCCCAGGCCCATCTTAAGCATATTTGGCGCCCTGGTACAAGTGATGTTCTTGGCGCCTCTCCCCCTCCTTGTCCTCCTCGCCCCCTGAGCTGGGCAGCTCAAGGCTCGCTTGCCATGCGGGCTTCCTCAGCAGTCCCGCTACTGCCACGGGGCGGGCAGGAGGGAGAAGGGCGCCGTGTAGTTTTGCGTGCCACCACCACCACCTCCTCTCCCAGGCAGGAAGCGAGAGAGCACAGCTGGCCGTAGGAAGAGCCACCACCGCTGCCCAGCATGTCCCAGACTCCTGCTGCTGGGTGCCACTGATGGGCGGGTGCCCTGGCGCAGGGCGCCACTAACCCTAATGGATAAGTTGGCCCTTGTGCCTCCATTGCTGCCAATTTCAAGTGAAAGCGTGCCGATTTCAGACAAGGTCTCAGCCAAAATTGGCTTTAGTGCTGGTGCTGCTTCTCTGCAACTGGTGGAGCTGAGCTAGCTCTGCCTAGTAGCGCACATTGCTGTTAGAGGACAGCTAAAAGGGCTTTCTCAGAAGTTTGCAACTTGGTAAGAAAGGTTTGTTGCTGTTCTGCCTAGCTGCCATCACCACAACAAATGCTGTGTCAATGCAAATATTTCGCAAACACTCCTTGTTGGTTTCAAAGTTCATGTTCCCCATTCCAGTAATCTTTCCTCCTCTTGTGGCACAGAGCCACGGACCACCAGTGATTTTTTTTGCAAGGACAGTCATTAGAAAAATTAGTTGTAGAAAGTGAGTATCCTGTGGTCCAGAGCAACAAGCAACGCTATGGAAAGCTGGCTGTTCTCCGTTCTTCCATTTCTTCTGTGGACATGCTGTACTTCCCAAAATGGTGAGCCCACACTTTTTAATGTATGAAAAGCTCAACAGTATACTTAGCGGTAATGATTTTAGTAATATATCAACTTGTAAATGCCCTCGCATCAGATGTCCAAGGGATAAACAGCTATCTGACATTTAGAAGACATCTGAAGGCAGCCCTGTTTAGGGAAGTTTTTAATGTGTGACATTTTAATGTATTTTTAATCTTTGTTGGAAGCTGCCCAGAGTGGCTGGGGAAACCCAGCCAGATGGGCAGGATACAAATAATAAATGATGATGATGATGATGATTATATTGTTAATGGTAGAGCATTTCAGCCTTATAAATGCTTATACTTGAAGATTACCAATATAGACGGTTATTTTGAAAAATATTGGATTTAAGATGCATTTATTTAACACATTTTTAATGTGTCTTTCAGAGTTCCAACCTTCAAAATGTGTTTTACCAGTTATAGTTAGTTCAAAAACTATAAGGCTGTAACAGATAAATATTTTAAAAAAACATCTAAACGTTAACATAACATTAAAATGATAGCATCAGCTTACTTTTTTAAAAAAAATAATGGGAAATATTTGACTTGTGTTTGCTTTCAAAGTACAGCTTTAATTATTAAATGTCAGGCTTCAGGGAATTGGCGTCCTCCCCCGTGGCTGTAGATGCAGAACAAAGGAAAAGGATTCTTTTTACTAGTTAGAAACTTTAGTAATCACAGCAAGGGAACCACAAACCCATCTCCTAGTGATAGCAGTGCTCCCAATTAAATAGCCCACCCCCTTCTGTCCCTATGAACCTATGTCACTTCTACGTCTCGTAATCTCAGCTTGTCCCCTCTGTGCTTTCTGTTCTGTGACTTTCTGAACCCTTCTAGCTTTGGGGAGGGCGGTGGAGGAATGCTGGCTAGAGACTGTGAATCTGTTAACCCTCTCCCTTCCAGTGTTTCTTCTCCTAGGTGTTCACCATCCAGTATATCCCAGCTTCTGCCTTCTGAACTATGCCCCTCTGCAAACCACTGTTCCCAATCTATACTGTGCTCCTGCTCCTGGGAAAATTCAGGATCTGGATCAGGATCGGGGAGGGGGGGCAGGTGGAGGCTCCCACCATTCCTCCTCAGTGCCGTCCTCCACAGCATGGTCCCTGATATTTACTGTGCTTTCAGGAAAATGTGAGAATGTTGATATTGATGGTAAATATAATTGCAGTTTGTCTAGAACCACCTGACATTGATTTTGGGGAAATGATAAGTGATGAGAAGGCCAGGTACCTGGAGGGTGACAGAACACAATACAAGTGCAACCCTGGATATGTCTTGGAAGGCACTGAATGGATAACGTGTCGTGGGCAAAAGTGGACACCTGCACCCAGGTGCTTGGGTAAGGAGGCATCTTGACTTTCAATATTGCAAACTCTAAATCAAAATGTGGGGTGTCCAACATAGCCTCTGGAAACTCATCTGCATGCAAAGTTGCTTTCTCCATGTTTGAGGACTTAAACACTCTGTCAAGAATTGGGAACTGCTGGCCTTCTGGATTGTTGTTGGACAGCAGCTCCCTGGGCATGTTTAGCCTGGAGAAGAGGAGGTTAAGGGGTGATATGATAGCCATGTTCAAATATATAAAAGGATGTCACATAGAGGAGGGAGAAAGGTTGTTTTCTGCTGCTCCAGAGAAGCGGACACGGAGCAATGGTTCCAAACTACAAGAAAAAAGATTCCACCTAAACATTAGGAAGAACTTCCTGACAGTAAGAGCTGTTCGACAGTGGAATTTGCTGCCAAGGAGTGTGGTGGAGTCTCCTTCTTTGGAGGTCTTTAAGCAGAGGCTTGACAACCATATGTCAGGAGTGCTCTGATGGTGTTTCATGCTTGGCAGGGGGTTGGACTCGATGGCCCTTGTGGTCTCATCCAACTCTATGATTCTATGATTCTATGATTCCCATCATGATATGAGGTATAATTCAATAATATTTGAGGGATCACAGATCCCTCTTCTTTACACTGTATGGCTACTTTAATTCTGCTAATATGGATCAATGGATTTGCATAATTGGGCAGAATGCTGTAATTTGAGGAAACTAGAGAATTCACATTCTGTATCAGAGTTATTTAGTGCAAACATCGATAGCCAGAGTTGCCATATTGTTTGAGAGTTGGACCAGATCTGAATTCACATCCTACCTCCAACATGGAATCAAGGTGTCACTTTGGGCCAGTTTGCATCTTGGAGCTCTTGTTCCTTTTCTCAAGACTGTGAGGGGGAAAAAGAAAAGAAGGGTCACAATCCAATGACATACAGGCTGTAATCCTATACCCCATCCCAAGGATTAAGCCCATTGCACTGAATGAGAGTTACTTCTATAAAGGTAAAGGTAAAGGTACCCCTGCCCATAAGGGCCAGTCTTGACAGACTCTGGGGTTGTGCGCCCATCTCACTCAAGAGGCCAGGGGCCAGCGCTGTCCGGAGACACTTCCGGGTCACGTGGCCAGCGTGACATCGCTGCTCTGGCGAGCCAGAGCCGCACACGGAAACGCCGTTTACCTTCCCGCTGGTAAGCGGTCCCTATTTATCTACTTGCTTTCGAACTGCTAGGTTGGTAGGCGCTGGGACCGAGCAGCGGGAGCGCACCCCGCCGCAGGGATTCCAACTGCCGACCTTTCGATCGGCAAGTCCTAGGCGCTGAGGCTTTAACCCACAGCGCCACCTGCGTCCCTGTTACTTCTATAGGGTGGTGCTATTAAATACATCCCCATACATTTCACTGGGTGGCAAGTTACAGACTATTTTTACTCCCATGTTGACCTTAATGGGTTATTTCAGGACTTACCATATTTTTCGCTCTATAACACACACCTGACCATAACACGCACGTAGTTTTTAGAGGAGGAAAATCCGTAGGCATGCCACCCATAGGCATTCCCTCCATAACACGCACAGACATTTCCCCTTACTTTTTAGGAGGAAAAAAGTGAGTGTTATGGTGCAAAAAATACGGTAAATGGAAGTTGACAGAAACCACAATGAATGACTGAGTGGGTGCAGCAAATGAAACCCTTTTGTGTTTCCTCATGTGTTTACATCCTCCCGTTTTGAACACATAAAGACAGCTACAGATATGAGGTAACCTTGCAGCACAAAGAGGGCAAATGGAATAGGACACACAGAGAAATGAGTCCCAGTGATAATCCCCGCCTCCCCTCCCTTTCTTTCTTTTAGCACCTTGTGGTGTCACAAAACAACAGCTAGACGCAAAAGACCTGCTCCTGCCTGGGAAGCGAAGACGGTCCCAGGTGATTCAGCATAACCAGTCCCTGCAGTTCCTGTGCAAGGAAGGGCATATCATCACAGCTCCTTCAGTCAGGAAGTGTATCAATGGGCACATGGATTTGCCGTTGTGTATCTCTGGTAAACATGCTGTTCATATTGAAAAATTCCTCCGTGGTTATTTAAATGTTCAAATGGTCTATAACTACATTGCTTTCCAGTTCAAAAGTGAATGCTTCCAGTGCTGTCTTTCTCATTGGTTCAGAGAGTCTCCACATTATCTGAGTTGCTGCAGGGCCCCAGTGCTTGTTCTCTGTCCAGTGGACCATAGCTTGATTCTGCTAGAAATCTAGTTTTTATTCATACGGCACTTGCACACAAGAACCATATTCATCTGGGACCAGAGGTGGTGTGTCCAGTTTCACCACCTGAGGTGAAAAGGGAATGTGTAGTCCCCTGACCCCCCACTGCACTCCACCCCTAACTTCTGCTGCTGTCAAAATGCCCCCCTCTTGCAAACGTAGCGAGAGCCAGAGGTTTCCACAAGATATCACCACTCGTCTTCTCCACCCCAGGGTAAGGAAGACAAGCAGCAGTGCTGTCTGCAAGAACTCAGCCAGAGTCAGGGCACTGTGCAAGGTGTTGCCACTAGTCTTTTTACACCATAGGGTGGAGAAGACAAAGGGCAACACCACATCTTGAAATTCTTCCTTCAAAGCTTCCTGTTCTGAGGGAATCAATTTGCAGTCAGGAGCTGATTACCTTGGTTGCATTATTTAGATGCCATGCTATTGCATCTGATTTGGAACTGGCTTTTCCTCTGTTTCAAATACAGTGGTACCTCAGGTTACAAACACTTTGGGTTACAGACTCCGCTAACCCGGAAGTAGTACCTCGGGTTAAGAACTTTACCTCAGGATGAGAACAGAAATTGCACAGTGGCACGCGGTGGCAGTGGGAGGCCCCATTAGCTAAAGTGGTACCTCAGGTTAAGAATGGTTTCAGGTTAAGAACGAACCTCCAGAACGAATTAAGTTCATAACCAGAGGTACCACTGTATCTCAAGAGAGAGAGAAATACTCCATCTCAACATGCCTGATTTGAACAAAGGGATTTCAAAGTCCTTTATTTTTGATCTTTGGTAACTGTACTAAGTCACTGTTCTTATCACTTTATTATTTACCAGAAATGGGGAAAAACTGTAGCCACACACCCACTATTGAGAATGGAGACATTATCACCTTATCACAGAAGCAATATGCATCTGGCTCTTCAGTAGAATTCAAATGCCAAAAATATTATGCCATGGAAGGAGAAAACAGAACTTTTTGTAACAATGGGAACTGGACAAAAGTGCCCATTTGTCTAGGTAAGAACTTTCCCCCCTCTGTTTTGATAGAAATTCCATCTTCTGGCATGCATATAGGGTTGCTTCATTAATTTCTTTTATATGTGATATATTTGGGAAAGGTTCACATAATTGTTTCTCCTTAGTAAAGCACCACCATGAAGCATGTGAGATATGGAGAGGGACAATCCTAGTTCATATCTTGAAAGCATATGTACTTGAAAGCATAGGTACTAATACTCTGAAAATTAATACTGATAGTAATACTATGAAAATTAGTTGCTGGAATAACGTTTCCAAGCAGAATTCAAAGTGTCGGCGTTGACCTTTAAAGTCCTAAATGGCCTCGGCCCAGTATACCTGAAGGAGCGTCTCCACCCCCATAGTTTAGCCCGGACACTGAGTTCCAGCTCTGAGGGCCTTCTGGTGGTTCCCTCACTGTGAGAAGCGCAGTTACAGGGAACCAGGCAGAGGGCCTTCTTGGTAGTGGTGCCTACCCTGTGGACCACCTTCCCATCAGATTCAAGGAAATAAACAGCTATCTGACTTCTAGAAGACATCTGAAGGCAACCCTGTTTAGGGAACTTTTTAATATCTTATGTTTTATCATGTTTTTAATTTTCTGTTGGGAGCCACCCAGAGTGACTGAGGGAACCCAGCCAGATGGGTGGGGTATAAATAAATCATCATCATCATCATCATCATCATCATCATCATCATCATCATCTATGTGAAGTACTTTGGAAACTTAATAAGCACAGTGTATGTGATTGGGAGAAACTGTGGCCTTCCAGATGTTGTTTGACTCCAGCTCCCATCATCTCTAGTCAACACGGTCAAGGATGATGGGAGTTGTAGTCCAACAATATTTGGAGGGCCACAGCTTCCCCATCCTTGCACTATATGAATGCCAAAAACGAGTTCACCCTTTGGAAAATAATGCCATTACTAAACCACTTAAGTGGTGTTGTAGTACCAGTGATAGGAGGTCTTATTGCTGTTTCCTGACCAGTAAGACTTCTTAGCAATGATACTGCAAAGAGGCACCTTAGCAGAAGCAGAAGAGGAGTTTTACTTGACCAGGCCTGGTAGACTACTTGCAATAGCCTGACAGACCATATTCTGCCTGCAGGCCACAGGTTCTCACATGACTTTAATGATTATCCTGGAAATGCTGTTTGCTGAGAGAGAAGAAGAAGAAGAGTTTGGATTTGATATCCCGCTTTATCACTACCCTAAGAGAGAGAGAGAGAGAGAGAGAGAATTTATTGCTTTTTCCAAATGCAATGGTATGTCAAAAAAATTGACTTGTGTTGCCAAGACTGGTGTATATACAATCTTCCTTTTCGTTTAAGTTTTCCAATCTGGCAAATATATACTCTGGTTGCCTTCATGAAAAGAATCTATTTTCTTTCTCATCACAGAGCCCTGTGCAATCTCATTGGCTGAAATGGAAAGCAAGAAAGTTGAGGTGGTTGGGCAATCGGATGAGCATCGTTTTCAAAACTTATATGTACAACGTGGTACTTCTGTTGAGCTTGCCTGTAAACCAGGGCATGCTCCTGCAGCAAATCATTCCCCGTCTGCTTTTGTAATCCGGTGCAATGGAGAAGCAATTGTGTATCCTGAATGTGAAGGTAATTCAATATGGCATTATTTTTAAAATAACAAAAATTATATACTGCTTGAAGAATCTCAATTATCCCTGGTTAAAGAATACACCAAGTTCTCATTGGGCTGTTTTGTGTTATGTTTGCTCCCTTAGTTTGTTCTTCTAAATCTTTCTTTCCTGCTTCTGAAAATGTGATGTTCTGTTGCCCTGCAATGGTTATGTGGGCTTCATAACTCAATCCCTGAAATTAAAATCAGCATGCACGATGACCAGCGGTTTCTCTTTCCAACTTCTTCAGAACTCATGTCTTCAGTGAAACCTTTGTCGGAACCCCACACCCCTCATCCCTTGTTGAAACAATGACCACATAATAGGAGTATTTTCTCATATTCCTCTCCAGTGACACTTGTCTCTCCCATTCCACTTCTTCCTTGTGTCATTGCTATCTTTGCCTTTCTTCTTTCTATCCTGTGCCCCTATTGAAATTTAGATTGTAGGATTTGTCTTTTTTGCCCTGATACTACTGGGTAAATAGATTGGCTTAAAACAACAACAGCAACAACCCTTCATAGACAAAGAGAAAGCAGCGCCTCTAATCTAAGTGGTTTTGCCACTTGTTTTTCTGTTTCCTTGTCACATGTTTACTTCATTTTTTAAAAAATAGACATTACATGTAACCCTCCAAAGGTGGCTCATGGCACTTTTAGACCTCGAAGAAATATATATCATGGTGAGGATCTAATTCAAATTCAGTGTGACAGTGGATTTCATCTAGCTGATGGACAAAATATAGCAGAATGCACAAGGAATGGATGGTCACCTCTACCACAGTGCAGCAGTAAGTGGAATCTGCATGTCTTAGCACAATTATTGAAGGGTTGATGTACATTATTGTTGCTTATTTTTAGTGGTCTGCATCAGTATGTACTTATATACACATGTATATACAGAGTGGCTTATCCACACCTCCCCTTGTTCTTCTGTTTCTGTCACCCCCCCCCCCCCGGAAAGAAACTGCTCTTTGGTGCTCAATCGGAGCTAACAGGTATCTGGGTTTCTCCCAGATTGCCATTAGTTCTGATAGGTAGGTACCGCTCCGGTGGGAAGGTAAACGTTGTTTCCATGCGCTGCTCTGGTTCGCCAGAAGCGGCTTAGTCATGCTAGCCACATGACCCGGAAGCTGTACGCCAGCTCCCTTGGCCAATAAAGTGAGATGAGCGCTGCAACCCCAGAGTCGGTCATGACTGGATCTAATGGTCAGGGGTCCCTTTACCTTTATGCTTGGAGAAAAGAGAGCTTCTGATCAGTGGCGGAGGAATCCTCTTTGGCACCTGGGGCGGGGCGCGCACGCACGGCAGCCATATGGATGCCGTGCATGTGGCGCCTGTAACTGTACAGACATCATGCACACACTCTCAGCCACTCTACAGCTGGAGGGGAGGCTGTGGACAATCTTGTCACCCCCCAGGGTGGCACCCGGGGCATGGCACCCCTGTCCCCTGCCCCTCTTCGTACGCCCCTGCTTCTGATCAATATCTCAGATCATTCTAGTGCAGCCTTCCTGATGCTATTGGATACCGTTTTATTGTATCTGTACCTGAGCTGTCACCCCAATCCATACAGAATGGTTATTGACATAAGGACATACAAAATTCTGTAAGAAGAATGAATGTAAAAAGACAACTAGAAAAAGAGAATATGGAGGGGAGGGAGAAACCAGGAGACGACTGAGAGTGCAGCGCCGCTTACAAGGAGTAGTTTTGAAAGGTGTGGGTGGTTTCAGATCAGGATAGAAAGGGGAGTGGGATGGTTAGGTCATCTTCAAATACGTCTGCCCAAAATGATGGGGTGCACCCTGCCTCATCCCATCCCACTTCAGACATTGCTAAGCAGGAAGCCAAGGTTTTAGAACCAGTAGAATTACCCCCATTCAACTACAACAAACTTAGTGCTTCAAGATGCTGATGAACTATAACTCCCCTGACCATTGGCCATTCTGGGACTGATTGGAGTTGTAGTCCAGCAACATCTAGATAGCATCACACTGGCTACCCCGTTGGGGTACCCGGGCTACCTCCTTTTTGGGGCAGGAGTTTCAGACATCAGAGGCAGAAAGGGGGAAACTAATAGAGGTGTTTATGAAAACACAAGACCTTCAGGAACCAACATTTTATAGACTTTTATGCTTCTGCAGAATCAACTTTTACAAATAGACACTTGCAAGATACTGACAGAGATTTTCAAAAACAGCAGAATATGATAAATTTTGATAGTGAAGAGCTGAGCAAAATTCAGAGGACAGCCGCCTCCTCCTCCCAGTCAGATCCCATCCATGTCAAAATAGGTTCTAGTTGTTTTAATGATTGGTCTATTTGACCAACTAAGGAGGTGCTGATGGAATGTCAGCCACACTTGAAGAGACATTAGAAAGACAATTTGTTCACTGATTTTTTTGCCAAGCAGATATGCATAGCTCAATAAGAAGGTATATTGAAACTTTTCTTCCATTTTAAATTAAATAATTAAGCGGAATTATAGAAATGCTTGTGTGCACAGTCATATGTGTAATCCTAATAAGTGCCATGTGATAGATTCCTTTTTCTGTTTCAATGCATCACCACAGATGCTGCGGGAAAATGTGGTCCTCCACGTTCTATTGAAAATGGAGATTTTCTGGGCCTGGCAACTTCGGAATATATGCCAGGGGCACGTGTAAGGTATAAGTGCCAAGCTCTCTACAATATGCAAGGAGATGAATATGTACGATGTGTCAACGGGCATTGGACAGATACACCAACATGCGCAGGTACAGGAAATTTCTCTAAATCTTTGATTTTGCTGTTTTATTGAAGGATATTCTCTAAGTTCAAAAACCTGTGACTTAGTGGCACCAGTGTGGTGTCAGCAGTTGGCATTGTTCCATCCCAGATCCTCCCAGGAACTTCAGATGGCATTCCCATAAGGCAAAATGAGTGGAGTCATGAGTTCCAATTCCTCATTTAGTAGTAGTAGTAGTAGTAGTAGTAGTAATAGTAGTAGTAGTAGTAGTAGTAATAATAATAATAATAATAATAATAATAATAATAATAATAATTTTATTATTTGTATGCTGCCCATCTGACTGGGTTTCCCCAACCACTCTGGGCAGCTCCCAACAGAACATTAAAAACACGATAAAATATCAAACATTAAAAAGTTCCCTAAACAGGGCTGCCTTCAGATGTCTTCTAAAAGTTGGATAGTTTTTTTTTAAAAAATGATATTTATTAGAAGTTTCAAAAATTACAGAAAGAAGAAAGAAGAAAACAAAAATTTAACAAAACATACATAACAATACATTAAAAAGGGGGGAAAAGCATAAAAACCAATACAACAATAACAATAAAAAAAACACACATCCAATATTCCATATCTTTATCTTTCATTTACTTGTTTCATCGACCTCCTCATCCTCACACCTCCCTTTTCGTATTCTAGTTTAGTTATTTGTTTCAGCAAATTCTTTCCATCTTTCTCAATTTTTATTGGGTAATTTGTCTTAACAGTCTAACCTATTAATTAGCTCAGCAAATCCTTTCCATCTTTCACTATATTCTGTCATTCAATTTACCTTAATTTATTTTAACCTTCTCTTACCATAAAATACCTTGAAGCTTAAAACTTAATATTTATTTGTACATAATTCCTTATATCATTTCTACTAAAGCCAAGTATTTTCATTCCAACATTTTTCCTAATGCTCATTAATTTTACCCTAATTCCCAAAATAATTTTTTAAAAATTTTCTTCCAATCTTCCTCCAATGTCTCTTCTTCCTGGTCTCGGGTTATGTCAGTCCTTACTGTCCATTCCATCTAGTCCATCAACCTGGTAATCTTATGTCCGAGGCTCTTAAGTCTTTTCCATGTCCCTTCTGCAGATCTTCTTCTTGTTTGTACCTGCACTTTACCTTGTCTTTTGTTGATCTCTTTCTTAATTTCTTTCCTTTCTCATTGAGGAGTAGGTCTCGGGGATACTCCAACTCAAAAATATCTCCCTCTCTCCTCAGCAGATCAGCCCATTCCCCACAGTCCCATTCCCCACAGTCATCAGTGTAGTCCAGAGAATATTTAAAAGGATGTTTCAAAGTCCCTCCAAAATTAAGAGCTCCCACAACTCCAGACGCCCCCGGCCCACTCCAAATTCAGTCTTCAAAGACAGCGGCTTATGCTCCTGCAGGGCCTCGGGTCTCTCCATATGTGTTACTTGAGGTTCAACAGCAACCTCCTCCATTATCTTCTGCATTTGCACTTGCCCTGTCAAAACAGGTTCCTGGGTTGGCTCCTGAGTGGTTTCTGTATAAATATTCGCTGTTTGTCCAAAATTTTTGACTGCAACAGTCATCAAATCCATCTTCTCATGCATCTGCTCCAACAAAGCACCTGTCTTGCAAAAGGCAAGCACCAAAACTTCTTCCAAACACATTTTTATTCAAGGTCAGACTCTGGTCCCACGATCCTAATCTCCACAGCAGTGAAATCCCCAGATTGACTCCAGCAACAATTTAACAAGCTCCCTCTAGAGGAGACAATTTCTATTTGTATCCATCTTTTGAAAGCAGGTCCAACAAAAGAGAATTACTTTCATTTTTCAATTTTTTTTGTTTCTTTTAAATGCAAAAGGCAACATTGGAAGCAATTTGTTTCTCTTCTTTAACTATCTGTCAAAAGACGTTCCGTTCACAGTCAATGAACTTCCCCAAAAATCTCTGTCTCTGACACCCCGTTCCCAGGTTTGAGACGATGGAAATTTATCTTTCTTTACTCTCTCTCCTGCAGGCTTGAACAATCCAAATTCCCCCTCTTTACTCCTGCTTCCAAGAGGGGTTTTGATGGTTAAAACTGGAGGATTTTTAAACCTTTATATACGACTTTCCAGACTTTAGCTTGCACAATTTTTGCTTCAGTCTATTTACAAAAGCGGAAGGCGGACTTCCTGTTTAGAACCTTCCCGCTTCAGTGCCAAATTAAAATGTTTCTTAATCCAATTTTCCGTTCTACTCACGGGTACTTGTTTAGAGTCCAATTGTCCACAGGAAAAAGCGCTCTCTGGCAACGGCTGTGCGGCTTCACTCCGTAAAAATAGCGGTCAATTCAAAACACCGCGCCACTCACTCCACGTCGCTTCGGATCCCCGAAAAAGGGGTTTCCTTGTGAGTAGGGGGGCGCTCCTGGTGTCAGCCGAATCCCACGTTCCCAGGCTTCCTCCGCCTGGGATTTTTGAAGGGTCTCCACCTTCGCCGTGGCGGCAAGACCCGATTTTCGCGGAGCGGGTTCCTCTTGATCAGAGGAATTCCGCCATTGCCGATGGCGCTAACCCAGAAGTCCCTAAAAGTTGGATAGTTGTTTATTTCCTTGATCCCTGAAGGGAGGGTTCTCCGCAGGGTGAGTGCCACTACCGAGAAGGCTGTCTGCCTCTCCCAGTCACCAGTCTGCATCCCTCCAGATGCCAAGGAAATAAACAACTATCTGACTTTTAGAAGACATCTGAAGGCAGTCCTTTTTAGGGAAGTTGTTAATGTTTGATATTTTATCATGTTTTAATATTCTGTTGGGAGCTGCCCAGAGTAGCTGAGGAAACCCAGCCAGATGGGTGGGGTATAAATAATAAATTGTTGTTGTTGTTGTTGTTGTTGTTGCAGCAGCAGCAGCAGCAGCAGCAGCAGCAAGGGATTGGACTAGAAACAATTTGCAAGTCCCTTCCACCTCTGTATTTCTGCATTCCCAGTTCACTCTCTGGATCTGTGCACACAGCCAGGCAAATTAGAGTTGCTCTTTTGAGAATGGTCAGTGGCAATGAACATAATATGCACGCAGAAGGGTCTGGTTTCAGTTAAAATAATCTCCGCGCACATGGCTTGTAAAGACTTTAGCCTGAGAAGTTGAAGAAATATTTCTTGGCCAAATGGATGAATAATATAAAATTCCTGCATATGTAGTCTGTCAATTTATTAGTCCATTTCATCACAAGCTGTTCATACCCTGCAAGCAAAGCATTGTATTCAGCTAAGTTTTACTTACCGTATTTTTTGCTCCATAACACTCACTTTTTTCCTCCTGGAAAGTAAGGGGAAATGTCTGTGCATGTTATGGAGTGAATGTCTACGGATGGCGGGGGTATCTGCTGCAGTCGTGAGCAGAGGATCCATGGTTCCCCTTCCTTCCCTCCTCCATGGCTCGCTTTGCTCGCTTTGAAACAGCAAAGCGGGAGAAGAGCTGCTTAGTGGGGAGAAGAGAGGGACAGAGAGCCTGGTTACAAAGAACGGATCCACATGGATCCTCAGGATTTTTGCACTGGGTCACCCCAAATTCACCATCAGATCACATAGCATGTCCATGGCTACAGCTTGCAGCAAAAAAATCACGCACCCACTGTTGCCTGGGGCCGCAGTGGTGCAAAAACGTGGTTACAAAGCATGGATCCACATGGATCCTCAGGATTTTTGCATTGGGCTACCCCAAACTCACTGTCAGATCACATGTCTGTGGCCACAGCATGAACCACAAAAATCATACATCCACTGTTTCGTTTAGAATATTTTTTTCTTGTTTTCCTCCTCTAAAAACTATGTGCGTGTTATGGTCGGGTGCGTGTTATAGAGCGAAAAATACGGTAGTTTTTCTCAGAGGAGACCGATGGATGGGACTACATTATGAACCTCAATTGATTTCAATGGGTATGACTAACTTTTGGCACAACTCAAAAGTTTTATTTGTCGAGTGAACTCCTCATTGTTAAATTAATCTCTATGATGACATGATTTGTGCTTTTTTGCAGCTCCTTGTACAGGAACCGTAGAAGATATGAATCGGAACAATATACAACTGAAGTGGAGATACAGTGCAAAATTATATACAGTATCTGGAGACATGACAGAATTTGCCTGCAAATGGGGCTTTTGGCCAGATCCATCCTCTCCTCCCTTCAGAGCCTTATGCAGAGAGGGCAAGTTGGACTATCCAAGATGTATCCCTCTACGTTAATTGCAGTTAAAACATAATAACAAAAAATTCAGCACTCATAGGTGAGATTTTTGTCAATCTAGAGAAAGCACTGTGTATTACAAAAGAAGGTCTATATTTTCAGTCCTGGCGCTGACCTTAAGTTGTATCATGGAAATCACTTTTCAATGTTTAACCATATATGTATTTTTTATCCAAACGCTTTTTATTGAGATTTAAGAACACCAACACCAACCAACAAAAACACCACATCTTATTACATATATCCTACTTTATGCTCCATAGAGCCTTTGACTTCCGTCCTTCCCTTCCGCAAGTTTTCTTATTCCAATCTATAATTCACAGTTTCACGGGTTAAAAATTACACCGTGACATAAGATTTAATTCAATCCTGCCAACGTTTTCATATTTCTACAATTCTCACTTATATAAACCATAAATTTACTCCATTCTTTTTAGTACTTTGTCTCCTCCTGATTGCAAATTCTGTGTGTCAATTTTGCCATTTCAGCGTTTTCGACCAACTTTATCTGCCATTCCCTTACAGTCGGATTCTCCTATGACTTCCACTTTTGGGCTATCAAAACTCTAGCTGCTGTTGTTGCATACAAATATAGTCTTTGGTCTGTCTTCTTAATATTTTCTTCCACCAAGCCTAGCAAAAATTCTTCTGGCTTTTTTGGAAAAGTATATTTCAACATATTTTTAATTCATTATAGATCAATTCCCAAAACTCTTTTATTTTGTTACATGACCACCACATGTGGTGAAAATCGCCGTCCTTTTCCTTGCATTTCCAGCAAGTTTTGCTACTTGTCCTATACATTTTTGCCAGTTTGGTGGGAGTGAGATAGACCAACGATAGACCATTTTCATAACATTCTCATTTAAAGCAGAGCATGCAGTGAATTTTAGACTCTTGTTCCAAAGTTTACATTTAACCATATATGTATGTTCATTTTTCTCATTTCCTCCCTGTGTTTCCCCCTCTGTTTTTTACCATCTCTTATTTTCTCCTATTCACTCTCTTTCCTTTCACTCTTTTCATCTTCCTCTCTTAATGTCCTAAACAGAATTAAAAAGATAAAAAGTGGTTCTGGTGATGCTAGTAAAACCCAGATTAAGCCATGGCACAGCACACCTAGGGGTTTTAACTCACAAGCAGGGAAAAATATCTGATTCCTCACTCAGCCATTGGAATAAATTCACCAGATCCATTTAAACATGATTTTTTTATATATATACCAAAATAACTGAAGCCTCCCAAAAGCGATGTCACTTCCACCAACCTGTCCAGTGTGGGAGTGTGTCTGTGAGGTCAGGATTGCATCAGTGCACCCTCACAGCCCTGTTTCTTGCCACCTCCCTGGTCCCATACCAACCAGGTAAGCATCAGTGACGCTTCTGTTGGAAGAGCAGCTTTGCAACCCTGCTCCACTACCCAGCCACTCTTGCATGTGAGTACATTTGGGAAACTGGCCTTAAGTTTTCATTATGTCAAATGCTAATGATAACTGCTATAAAATGATAGCTGGTATATGCAGTGGCGTAGCGTGGGCTATCAGCACCCGGGGCAAGGCAAGTAATTTGCGCCCCCTAACCCATGGATTTGCACCCCCTAACCCGTGGATTTGCGCCCCCTAACCCGTGGATTTCCCTAACCCCCAGATGTTGCGCCCGGTGCGGCCGGCCCCCCCTGCACCCCCCACGCTATGCCACTGGGTATATGGACCCTGAAAGAATTCAAAAGACAACTGGAAACTTAGCTAATAAATGCTGGAAATGTGGAACGATGCACATTGGAAACTTTATTTATAGTGGCTTCGTCACAAAGCAAAGGGATTTGGGTCTCCAATAAGAAACAGAATAGGGAGATTAATATGCACACAATTAGATCTGGATCCTGCCTTTCTTTTTATTAAGCCATATTAAAAAGCTCCCAGGGCAACAAAGAGGATGTATATGCTATATGCTGTAAGACTGTTTTATGCTAGATGCCAGGAAAAGGCAAAAATCAGAATGAGCAGAGAGCTGTACAATTGCGCTGTTGTGGCAAAGCTTGCAAGGTATTTAAGAGGGAAAGGAGGATGGCGGAACAAGCTGCATGACTACTTCCTGGACAAGAAAGCACCCCCCTCAGCACCTCTGTCTTATCAGGATAGTAAAGGTAAAGGTAAAGGTAAAGGTACCCCTGCCCGTACGGGCCAGTCTTGACAGACTCTGGGGTTGTGTGCCCATCTCACTTAAGAGGCCAGGGGCCAGCGCTGTCCGGAGACACTTCCGGGTCACGTGGCCAGCGTGACATCGCTGCTCTGGCGAGCCAGAGCCGCACACAGAAACGCCGTTTACCTTCCCGCTGGTAAGCGGTCCCTATTTATCTACTTGCACTTTGATGTGCTTTCGAACTGCTAGGTTGGCAGGCGCTGGGACCGAGCAGCGGGAGCGCACCCCGCCGCAGGGATTCGAACTGCCGACCTTTCGATCGGCAAGCCCTAGGCGCTGAGGCTTTATTGTAGGGTTGCCATATTTTGAAGAGCAAAAAAAGAGGACACATTTAACTATGACTCTCTGGAGAGTCTCATCATGAAAAAGAGGACTTGTACTGGAAAAAGAGGACATATGGCAGCCCTACTATTGGCATCCATCCTGCCCATCAGTCAAACACTTTCCCAACATCTCTTGATTCTGATGGAATGGAATATGAGAGTTATCTGTATTCTGCATATTGATGACACCATGCACCAAAATCCTGGATGGTATCTCCCTGCAGTCTCATATTGATATTGACTTTCATAGGATACAGAATGGATTCTTACAGGACCTCACAGCTTAAAAGCCACAGAACAACGCAACCATCTCCTAGTACTGCATTTTGGTAGCAACCAGGCAGTTAAGAGCAGAACCATGTAATACTACCTGCTCAGCCATGCCCCCTTAGCAAGCTTTAGTAAGCCGTGAGCAGCAAGGTTTGAGCAGACATGTTGCTATCTGCATCTCCACGAGGACCTTGTCGATGTCATTAAAGGTAAAGGTAAAGGGACCCCTGACCATTAGGTCCAGTTGTGACCAACTCTGGGGTTGCGGCGCTCATCTCGCTTTATTGGCCAAGGGAGCCGGCATACAGCTTCCGGGTCATGTGGCCAGCATGACTAAGCCGCTTCTGGCGAACCAGAGCAGCGCACAGAAAAGCCGTTTACCTTCCCGCCGGAGCGGTACCTATTTATCTACTTGCACTTTGACGTGCTTTCAAACTGCTAGGTTGGCAGGAGCAGGGACTGAGCAACGGGAGCTCACCCTGTTGCGGGGATTCAAACTGCCGACCTTCTGATTGGCAAGTCCTAGGCTCTGTGGTTTAACCCACAGCGCCACCCGCGTCCCTGTCTATGTCTATGTTATTAGGCTGCATCAACTGAAAATGTCCCCAAGAAGTTGAAGCAGCATCTGGGCACCTCACTGGGGACTGTAGCAGGTGGGGATGTGGCACTGGGATTGCTAGAAAGCAAGGCTTTTTCCAGTTCTGGCACCTCGCAGGTGGATACCATTGCCATTAAAAGGGAGGCGTTCATGGTAGAAAAACAGTACTGCTAGAAGGGCAAGGGACTTTGCCCTCAAGTGCCTTGCAAACAATTCACAGTAGGTTTCCAAAAAGTCTTTAGTAAAAGAAATGGATACAGGAACAGTGTGCCATGTGACTATGATCTAACGTTCTTGTTTACGTTCTCCTTCCATTCTTCAGGACTGGCTTCTAGAATGCAGGTGGTTTGCTACTTAGTCTTCATTCTCTCTCTCTTTAGCTCCTGCAGCTCCTGCTCAAGCACAGCCATGCGCCTCTCGAGTGATCTTACTGTATAAAAAAACCAAAGGCGTATGAAATGGCAGCCAACCTGATGTGCATTTGTAAACCACAATCCTACGCTTTAGGGCTGCTAACTTACCTGTGGCATGGATAGTGTGTAAGAAATCTAAAAGGTCTCTGCTGCTAATGCCATCACTTGTTGCAGGCATGGGGTTGCTCTGGCTTCCAGGAGCAATGGGAAAGTCTGTGCTGTGCTGCACGGTGACAGTTGATACATCTACAATGCAAAAACATGAAAATGGATGAAAATGCCGGTGCCTGTGCTCCTCTTACAAGGGATGCCAAATCTGGCATTGAGCTTGGAAATATGGCCATTCTGTGTTGCTTGCTTTATTTGGCGCTCTTTGCATGCCGAAGACTGTGTCCGTGGTTTGACTTCATAGAATCATAGAATCATAGAATCATAGAGTTGGAAGAGACCACAAGGGCCATCGAGTCCAACCCCCTGCCAAGCAGGAAACACCATCAGAGCACTCCTGACATATGGTTGTCAAGCCTCTGCTTAAAGACCTCCAAAGAAGGAGACTCCACCACACTCCTTGGCAGCAAATTCCACTGTCAAACAGCTCTTACTGTCAGGAAGTTCTTCCTAATGTTTAGGTGGAATCTTCTTTTTTGTAGTTTGGAACCATTGCTCCGTGTCCGCTTCTCTGGAGCAGCAGAAAACAACCTTTCTCCCTCCTCTATGAGCAGTGAGTGTGCCGTTAAAGCAAACACACAGAGATGGCCCCTTTGTTGCAAGCTGGTACTGATGCCAGTGTGCGCCAGTCAAGCATTCTGGAACCCAATGCCACATACAAAGCAAATGGCTTCTATGAATCAGTCATTAAGCACCATTGGTGAGTGAAATAAAGTAGCTGAAAGGATGTCTTTGTTATGTTTTTACATGGGTTGAAGCTTCTCACTTCCTCAAGTGGAAGGGGCAGCTTCTGCCACAGCTTCATAGTTGCAGAGCAAACGGGGGGATGGTGGTGGCATTTGTCTTTTGTTGCAGATACACATACTCAACATAGAAGACACACACCTAGGCTGAGTAATGGTAAGGTAAGGTAAAGGAGCCCTGGACAGTTAAGTCTAGTCAAAGGCGACCATGGAGTTGCGGCACTCATCTCGCTTTCAGGCCGAGGGAGCCAGCATTTGTCCACAAACAGCTTTCTGGGTCATGTGGGCAGCATGACTAAACCACTTCTGGCGCAACAGAACACCGTGACGGAAACCAGAGTGCACGGAAACACTGTTTACCTTCCCACTGCAGCAATACCAATTCATCTACTTGCACTATTGTGCTTTCGAACTGCTAGGTTGGCAGGAGCTGGGACAGAGCAACAGGAACTCACCCCGTCGCGGGGATTTGAACCGCTGACCTTCCGATCGGCAAGCCCAAGAGGCTCAGTGGTTTAGACCACAGCGCCACCCGCATCCCTGCAGTGTTGCTTTGGCAAAACAGAATGCAGCATGCATCTTCATTTATTTTCCCCAAAGGCAAAATATTCAAGTAAGAGCATACTAACCAACACAGCGCGGGGGCAGTTGCCACTTGCCATCCTCGCATGATATGTTCTGTGGCCCTTGAAGCACAAAAAGCTTCTCACACAGGAAATTTATCTGTTCACCACTCTCGTAGGTTCTCGGCTCAGCTACATCAATGGCATTAGGAATCTGGGGTGGAGGCGGGCAGAGGTCTACAACAACAACAACATATCAAACATATTATTATTGTATTTATTTTATTGTGTTTTCCTTCAAGGAGCTCCCAGTGGTGGACATGGTTCTTCCCCACCTCATTTAATCGCCACAACAACTCTGTGAGGTAGGTTAGTATCCGACTCTCGAACTGCTATACCGCAATGTCTCTACTAAAGATTCAGAATAAATTATAAATTAGTGAAATCGTTTTGTGTCATCGGCATGAATGGGTTCACATTTATAACTATAATTAGTTAATTGCACTGGCCACAATCCAAGAAATCATTCTATGGATTCCTGTATGCACTGGAGAACTTATTACGCCTTTTCCCGTGAGTTCCCCATGTTGCCTGACCAATCCTCTCAAAGCTCAATGTACCATAAGGGCATCTAATGCAGTGCAATGAACTCATGATGGAATGCATTTCCTCATTTTATTTATTATGGAAATTATATTGTGCATATCAGTTTAGGGTTACCTCACAACCAAATGAAACTCTTTTTGAAAGAATAAAATAAATACAGAAACAGCAGGGCTGTTACACCTAGAACACTGGTTCCAAACAGCCTGGACCAGTTCCAACCAGTCTGAACTGGTCCCAAGCGCCTTGGACCTGTTCCAACTAGTCGGGAGTTGTTCCAACCGGCTTCAACCTGTTCCAACCGGTTTGGACAGGTTCAAACCAGCTTGAACTAGTTCCAACCAGCTTGGGCCTGTTCCAACAGGTATGAAACAGTACGAAGCAGTCTGGGCTGGTTCCAACAAGCCTGAACCTGTTTTTAACTGGCTTGAGCTGGTTCCAACTAGTTTGAACAGGTTCAAACCTGTCTGAACCGGTTCAAACAGGTCTGGGCCAGTTGGAACCGGCCTGGACCTGTTCCAACTGGTCTGGGCTGGTTCCAACCAGTTTCAACCAGTTAAAATTGGCTTGGACTGGTTCAAACTGGAGTGGAACAGTTCCAACTGGCTTGGACCTGTTCCAACCGGTCTGAGCTGGTTCCAACTGGCCTGGGCTGGTTCCAACCGGTCTGGGCTGGTTCCAACTGGCCTAGACCTGCTCCAACTGACCTGGACAAGGTCCAACTGGCTTGGACCTGAGCCAGTTCCAACAGGTCTGGGCAGGTTCCAACCGGTTTGGACTGGTTCAAACTGGCTTGGACTAGTTCCAACCAGCTTGGACCTGTTCGAACTGGTATGAAATGGTTCCAAGTGGTCTGGGCTGGTTCCAACAGGCCTGAACCAGTTTTAACCGGCTTGAGCCGGTTCCAAGCAGTTTGAACAGGTTCCAACTGGCTTGGACAGGTTCAAACCGGCTTGGACCAGTTTCAACCAGTCTGAACCAGTTCCAACCGGCTTCAACTGGTTCAAACCAGCTTGGACTAGTTCCAACCACTTTGAACCAGTTCCAACCCGCTTGAACCAGTTCCAACCAGTCTGAACCAGTTCCAACTGGCTTGGACTAGTTCCATCCAGTCTCTACTGGTTCCAACCAGCCTGAACCGGTTCCAACCAGTCTGAACCGGTACCGACCGGCTTGGACTGGTTCAAACCGGATTGGACCAGTTCAAACCAGTCTGAACTGTTTCCAACCGGCTTGAACTGGTTCCAACCATTCTGAATCGGTTCTAACCAGTCTGAACCGGTTCCAACTGACATAGACGAGTTCAAACCGGCCTAGACCGGTTTAAAACAGCTTGTACTGGTTCTAATCCGTCCTTGGTCTGGTTCAAACAGGCTTGGACTAGTTCCAACCAGTCTGAACCTGTTCCAACCAGCCTGAACAGGCTCCAACCATCCTTGGTCCGGTTCAAACAGGCTTTGACTGGTTCAAACCAGCTTAGACTAATTCCAACCACTTTGAACCGGTTCCAACTGGCTTGAACCAGTTCCAACCAGTCTGAACCAGTTCCAACTGGCTTGGACCAGTTCCAACCCGTCTGAACCGGTTCCAACTGACATAGACCAGTTCAAACCAGCTGGAACCGTTTCAAACCAGCTTGGACCGGGTCTAACCAGTCTGAACTGGCTCCAACCAGCTTGGACCGGCTCAAACTGGCTTAGACTAGTTCCAAACAAGCTGAACCGGTTCCAACCATACTGACCCGGTTCCAACCAGCCTGAACTGGTTCCAACTGGCTTGAACAGGTTCCAACCAGTTTGCACCGGTTCAAACTGGCTTGGATTAGTTCCAACCGGTCTGAACCAGTTCCAACCAGCCTTTACTGGTTCCAACCGGCTTGGACCGGTTCCAACCTGCCTGAATCGGTTCCAACTGGCTTGAACCGGTTCCAACCAGTCTGAACCAGTTCTGACCGGCTTGAACCGGTTCCAACTAGTTTGAACCGGTTCCAACCGGCTTAAACCAGTTCAAACAGGTTTGGACCGGTTCCAACTGCTCTGAACTGGTTCCAACTGGCTTGAACCGGTTCCTACCAGTTTGAACTGGTTCAAACCGGCCTAGACCGGTTCAAAACAGCTTGGACCACTTCTAACCGGTCTGAACTGGCTCCAACCATCCTTGGCCCGGTTCAGACAGGCTTGGACTAGTTCCAACCAGCCTGAACCGATTCCAACAAGTCTGAACCTGTTCCGACCGGCTTGAACCGGTTCCAACTACTCTGAACCGGTTCCAACCGGCTTACACCAGTTCAAACTGGTTTGGACCAGTTCCACCGCTCTGAACTGGTTCCAACCAGCTTGAACTGGTTCCAACCAGTCTGATGCGGTTCCAACCGTCCTTGAACTGGTTCAAACAGGCTTGGACTAGTTCCAACCAGTCTGAACCTGTTCCAACCAGCCTGAATCGGTTCCAACTGGCTTGAACCGGTTCCAACCAGTCTGAATCGGTTCTAACCAGTCTGAACTGGTTCCAACTGGCTTGGACCGTTTCAAACTGGCTTGGACCAGTTCCAACCAGTCTGAACCAGTTCAGACTGACATAGACCAGTTCAAACTGGCATAGACCGGTTCAAAATAGCTTGGACCGGTTCCAACTAGTCTGAACTGGTTCCAACCGGCTTAAACTGGTTCAAACTGGTTTGGACCAGTTCCAACTGCTCTGAACTGGATCCAACCGGTTTGAACCGGTTCCAACCACTCTGAACCGGTTCCAACCAGCTTGGACCGGTTCCAACCAGTCTGAACTGGTTCCAACCGGCTTGAACAGGTTCCAACCAGTCTGAACCGGTTCCAACCGGCTTGGACCGGTTCAAGCCGGCTTGGACCAGTTCAAACTGGCTTGGACTAGTTCCAACCAGTCTGAACCTATTCCAACCGGCTTGTACCGGTTCAAACCAGCTTGGACAGGTTCTAACAGGTCTGAACCGGTTCCAACCGACTTGGACCGGCTCGAACTGGCTTGGACTAGTTCCAACAAGTCTGAACCAGTTCCAACCAGACTGAACTGGTTCTAACCGGCTTGAACCGGTTCCAACCAGCCTGAACCGGTTCCAACCGGCTTGAACCAGTTCCAACTAGTCTGAACCGGTTCCAACCAGCTTAAACTGTTTCCAACCACTCTGAACTGGTCCCAACTGGCTTGAACCAGTTCTAACCAGTCTGAACCGCTTCAAACTGGCTTGGACTGGTTCAAACCAGTCTAAACTGGTTCCAACCAGCTTGAACCGGTTCCAACCAGTCTGAACAGGTTCCAACCGGCTTGGACCGGTTCAAACCAGATTGGACCGGTTCAAACCAGTCTGAACTGGTTCCAACTGGCTTGAACCGGTTTCAACCAGTCTGGACCGGTTCCAACCGGCTTCGACCAGTTCAAACTGGCTTGGACTAGTTCCAATCAGTCTGAACTGGTTCCAACCGGCTTGGACCGGTTCAAACCGGCTTGGACTAGTTCCAACCAGTCTGAACCGGTTCCAACCAGTCTGAACTGGTTCCAACCGGCTTCGACCAGTTCAAACCGTATTGGACCAGTTCCAACCAGTCTGAACTGGTTCCAACCAGTCTGAATCAGTTCCAACCAGTCTGAACAGCTTAAAACCTGCTTGAACCGATTCCAACCATTCTGAACCGGATCCAACCGGATTGAACCGGTCCCAACCATTTTGAACCGGTTCCAACCGACTTTGACCGGTTCAATCTGGCTTGGACCAGTTGTAACCGGCTTGAACCGGTTCCAACCGGCTTGAACCGGTTCCAACTGGTCTGAACCGGGTCCAACTGGCTTGGACCGGTTCAAACTGTCTTGGACCGTTTCAAACTGTCTTGGACTGGTTCTAACCAGTCTGAACTGGTTCCAACCAGCTTGGACCGGTTCAATCCAGCTTGGACTAGTTCCAACTAGTCTGAACTGGTCAACTCAGAGAAGGGCTGTTAGACCGGAAGCCATTATTTAAGAGGCTGGGTTCTATTGCCTCTCTCTGTAATACTGAAATAAAAAAGGAGGGGAAGAACCTTTTCCTTGTCTTTATGCTTCCCTGGGCAGTCAGCCAGGAGCTGCTGACAGCATCTTGACACCTAACATCTTCCTCATCTCGTCCCTCTCCATCCTTTTTAAGAAACAGCAGTCTAGAGGCTACTAGTCACACAGCTCAAGCCTCACCAGGAGAACCAATTCTGACCCCAAATTAAGAAAGAATAAAAATAATCTATGCTGTGGCTTCACTTGGTGGTGGTTTGTTTTTACAGCTGCTTTTGAGCCTCTGTTGTCGAGTTTTGTCTCGGCTTTACGAAAGAGGCATGACCGACCTACAAATGCATTTGCAAACTGTTATTTTTCAGTATTTCCCCTCTTGAGTAGGGGCAGGAGAAGTGAACAGGTGGAAATCTCACTCCCCTCAAAAGGAAACAAAATTCAAAATGGAAATACCTCCTTTCTGAGGATGCAACATGCCCCAATGTATATTGTATTTGCATTTTGCCTCCAGTTTTTGACTACCGGCTATGTCCGTTTTACCTAAGTTAAGAAAGCAACGGAAAAAGAACGTACCTTTGCATTCCGGTTTGGGTAACCATTCTCCCTCGATGCATTTAGCTTCACGAAGCCTGGAATCACAGATGTAGCTGAGGACATCATTGTTGTCATACTGACTTTTCAGAGGAACAGCTGATGCAAAAGTTGCATTCTTAGGCATATTTGGACGTGCACATTTTGTTGAAAAATCTAATAATTCAAATATTGTTCAAGTGAGGTGGCTTAATAGCTAAGGCAAACACATTTGTATGATTTAATAAGCCTGAAAGTGTTACTGGATAAGTTCTCAAACTATATATATAATTTATGGAAACTAATCTTTGTGGCAAAGAGATAAAAATTATTCTCAATTTTACAGACAGGAAACTGAGGCTGAGATGCAATGACTTGCTCAAGGCTACATAGAGTGTGCTTGTTTTTACTCTTCCATAGTCACAAAAATAAAATAAAATCTCATAATAAGTGCACTCAGATATTGGGCCGCTTTGTTGTGAAGGTTATTTTGCTTTATTTGACCAACAAAAAAAATAATGTATGGGCTTCTTAGATATTGTATGGATTTATCACAACCAAGACCAAGATGAGATGAATTTTGTAATTTGGGACATCCCTACACAAATTATGGACACTTCATAATAGTGCTTTCCCAGTAGTGATGTATGGAAGTGAGAGCTGGACCATAAAGAAGGCTGATCGCCGAAGAATTGATGCTTTTGAATTATGGTGCTGGAGGAGACTCTTGAGAGTCCCATGGACTGCAAGAAGATCAAACCTCTCCATTCTGAAGGAAATCAGCCCTGAGTGCTCACTGGAAGGACAGATTGTGAAGCTGAGGCTCCAGTACTTTGGCCACCTCATGAGAAGAGAAGACTCCCTGGAGAAGACCCTGATGTTGGGAAAGATGGAGGGCACAAGGAGAAGGGGGCGACAGAGGACGAGATGGTTGGATAGTGTTTTCGAGGTTACCAGCATGAGTCTGACCAAGCTGCGGGGGGCAGTGGAGGACAGGAGTGCCTGGCGTTCTCTGGTCCATGGGGTCACGAAGAGTCGGACACGACTAAACGACTAAACAACAACAACATAATAGTGCAACCCCATAGATCCTAGGGTGAGAATCACAGCTTAGTAAACTATGAGCTCTGCTTACCTGCACATCTAGGTAATTCCCAAAGTCCATGAAGACACCTGGCTAAGCTGGTCTGAACGATGATGAAGTTTTCTTCACATTCATATTCCACATCCTCACCGTGAATATATTCTTCTCTGAGTGTTCCAGCTGCATGTCCATTTGGAATACTGGGTGGTGGGCCACATTTCTTTTCCTCTACTGCAAAAGGCATAAAGGAATGTGAAAGAAAATACTCCAGATTGTGTTTAGACCCTGACCGGAAGGCAACTTTATTAATTGAAATAGGATCTTACTTAGTGTGACAAATCCATTGTTCTCAGAAGTCAAGGACAGCTCTCTGTTCCTAACTCATATTCCAGGCACTAAGCGTTCACTGGCAGTGTCAGGTGAAAGGGTCAGTATATAAACTTTCAGGGTTCATCTTTTCATTGGAAATTAATTTGCCACATGCCATTGCAATTACTTAATGTGGTGCAAGAAATATCTGGTTGTTTTAAACCCGGTTGATACGTTTATGTTAGTATTATTGAAGCTGTGGATAGGAGCCTGTACACAACATTTAAGATAACTTCAGAGCAGAGAAATCAGGAGAGAATATTTAAGATGTTCTCTTCCACTTTCTCAGATGCAGGAATCATTGGACTACATAAAATCATGGAAAATGATTACACACACAGAGTACACTGTGTACACACTTATTTTATACGGATTGCAACCATGGCTTACCTGTACAAGAAGGTACAGGTGTCCATTTTCCATCAACACACTCTATTATCTTTGATCCAGTCATCACAAATTTGATGTTACACGCATATTCCACTTGGTCACCATGGTGGTATTCTTCAAGAAGATCATCAACAATACTGCCATTCCTAATGTTGGCTGGTGCCTTACAGTGCTTGACTTGTTCTAGAAGTAAGCAAACATAATTCCTCACCTAATAAGGTTTGCACAACACTATTCACAGGTGACATGGATGGCACTGTGGTCTAAACCACTGATAGGAAAGGTCAGCGGTTCGAATCCCCATGACGGAGTGAGCTCCCGTTGCTCTGTCCCAGCTCCTGCCAACCTAGCAGTATGAAAGCACACAGTGCAAGTGGATAAATAGGTACCGCTGCGCAGGAAGGTAAATGGCATTTCTGTGTGCTCTGGCTTCCATCATAGTGTTGCACCAGTGGTTTAGTCCTGCTGGCCACATGACCTGGAAAGCTGTATGCGGACAAACACCGGCTCCCTCAGCCTGAAAGTGAGATGAGCTCCGCAACCCCATAGTCGCCTTTGACTGGACTTAACCATCCGGGTGTCCTTTACCTTTACTACAGACAGGTGCTCATCTCGCTTTATTGGCCGAGGGAGCCGGCATACAGCTTCCAGGTCATGTGGCCAGCATGACTAAGCTACTTCTGGCAAACCAGAACAGCACACGGAAACGCCGTTTACCTTCCTGCCAGAGCGGTACCTATTTATCTACTTGCACTCTAAAGTGCTTTCGAACTGTTAGGTTGACAGGAGCAGGGACCAAGCAACGGGAGCTCACCCTGTTGCAGGGATTCGAACTGCTGACCTTCTGATTGGCAAGCCCTAGGCTCTGTGGTTTAACCCACAGCGCCACCCGCATCCCAAGATCTCCAGATGGCTTACATCTAAAATTGAATTTCAGCCTAATGCCCAGTTTTCACAACTATTCCAGGCACTGCGGCTGCTCAGTTCCCTGAGTTTCAGCTAGGAGGGATGAGACAGTTGGGAGGAAAGAATCTTGGCAATTGAGATACAGATTCAAGGAGAAAAAATTTTGATATTTGGAATTTATGCACCGAATGAAGGGAAGGCAGAATTTTACAAGAAATTACATGAGACATTAATGAACTATCTGGACTATAAGGTGATCCTATTAGGCGATATGAACGGTGTCATCTCTACAAATATGGACAAAGCACAAAGACAGGTGATCTCCAAGGACGGGAGACTACCTAAGACTTTCTTTGAAATGACTGACAACTTGGACCTGATTGACATTTGGAGAACAAGAAACCCCCTCGAGAGGGAGGGAACATTCTTTTCAGAATCACAGATGACCTGGACAAGAATAGACCAAATATGGATTACTAGTGGAATGGCTCCTAAGATAAAGAAAGTGGAAATCTGCCCAAAGACATGCTCCGACCATAATGCGGTAAGGATGGAAATGAAAATAACAACAGCTGGCTCCTTCAGATGGAGAATGAATGACACCCTATTTAAAGATCCAGAGGTGTACCAAAAGGCCCAAAAGACTTTGAAGGACTATTTTGAGATAAATCTAAGGACAGAAGTGGAGAAACGAGTGATCTGGGACGCAAGCAAGGCCGTGATGAGGGGTTTCTTGATACAGCAGAACTCCTTGAAAAGGAGGAAACAACAGGAGAAGAAAGATAAAATTTTGGAAAAGATAAAAGAAAGTGAAAAGAAATTGAGATCCAACCCAAAGTCACATGAGATCTTGAGACAAATTAAACTGTACCAGAAGCAATATATGGAATTGATGAATCAGGAGATTGAATGGAAAATTAAACGAATGAGACAAAAGACATTTGAATCAGCAGATAAATGTGGGAAACTCCTGTCATGGCAATTGAAGAAGAGACTGAAATTGAACACAGTCACAAATTTGGAGGTAGATGGAAAGAACATTTCGAAACCAAATGAGATCAGCAACTGCTTTCAGAGTTATTTCAGAAGATTGTATGCACAAGGGCTGGAAAATGAAAGAGAAATTGAAGAATTTCTTAAGAAATATGGATTACAAAAAATTTCGCAACAAAGTATGTCGCTTTTAAATGAGAAAATAACTGAACAAGAAATTGAGGGTGCCATTCAAAACATGCAACTGGGGAAATCTCCAGGGCCAGATGGACTAACCTCCAGATATTACAAAGCCTTGAAAGATTGGATAATCTAGCCGCTTAAGGAGGTTTGTAACGAGATATTAGAGGGGAAAAGGGCACCTGAGACGTGGAAAGAAGCTTTCATCACACTTATACCAAAGACTGAGGTTGATAAAAAACAGATCAAGAACTACCGCCCTATATCACTACTTAATGTGGATTACAAAATTTTTGCAGACATTTTGGCAAAAAGATTAAAGAAGGTGTTGGTGGAGGAGATCCATAAAGATCAGGCAGGCTTTCTCCCGGGTAGGCATATATCTACTAATGTAAGGAATATAATTGACATTATAGAAATGTTGACAGTGAACATTAATACGAAGGCAGTTTTAATTTTTGTGGACGCGGAGAAAGCCTTCGACAATATATCTTGGAAATTTATGAAGAAGAATCTCCACGGGATGGGGGTAGGCCAAAGGTTTGAAAATGGTATAAGTGCAATTTATTCTGAGCAAAAGGCAAAGTTAATTGTAAATAATGTGGTTATGGATGAATTACCTATAGAAAAAGGGACACGTCAGGGGTGCCCAATATCCCCATTACTTTTTATATCGGTCCTGGAGGTCCTGTTAAATATGATTAGGGGGGACCAGCTGGTAAAAGGGATTCAGGTCGGAGCCAGACATTACAAATTAAAGGCTTTTGCAGATGACTTAGTACTGACCTTGCAAGAGCCAGACACTAGTACCAAAAGAGCTTTAGAACTAATTCAAGTATTTGGCCAGGTCGCAGGATTTAAGCTGAATAAACAAAAAACTAAGGTACTGGAAAAAAATTTAACAAATGTTGAAAGGGATAGATTCCAAGAGGAAACTGGGTTAGTGGTGGCAAAGAGTGTAAAATACCTGGGGATTAACATGACATCTAAGAATGTAAACTTATTTAAGGACAACTATGATAAGTGCTGGACTGAGATAAAGAAAGATTTAGAAATATGGTCAAACCTGAAGCTTTCCTTGTTAGGTCGAATTGCAGTAATCAAAATGAATGTATTGCCTAGAATGTTATTTTTGTTTCAGACATTACAAATTGTTGATAAACTGGACTGTTTCAAGAAGTGGCAGAAAGACATATCTAAATTTGTCTGGCAGGGCAAAAAGCCCAGAATTAAGTTTAAGATACTTACCGATTCTAAAGAAAGAGGGGGGTTTACCCTGCCGGACTTAAGACTCTACTATGAATCGGCAGCTTTCTGCTGGTTAAAAGATTGGCTACTGCTTGAAAATGCAGACATTCTAGATTTGGAAGGATTTGATAATAATTTTGGTTGGCATGCATATATCTGGTATGACAAGGTTAAAGTGTATAAGGGTTTTAAAAATCATATTGTCAGGAAAGCACTATATAATGTTTGGATACGGTACAAAGATTTATTGGAAAACAGAACTCCCAGGTGGCTTTCACCTATGGAGGCTAAGGAGGTAAAGAAACTTAATATGAGAACCAATTGGCCGAAATATTCTGAGATTTTAGAACAAGAAGGTGGTGAATTTAAACTACAAAGTTATGAGAAAATAAAGTCTAAGGTACGAGATTGGCTCCATTATTTTCAAATAATGGAGGCTTTCAAACAAGACAGGAAAATTGGCTTCCAGGTGGAGAAATCGAAATTAGAAACAGAATTGTTAGAACCCAATACTAAGAATTTATCAAGAATGTACAACTTGCTGTTGAAGTGGAATACAATAGATGAGACAGTGAAGTCTGCTATGGTTAAATGGGCACAGGACATAGGTCATGACATTATGTTTGCTGACTGGGAGCAGTTATGGACCACAGGTATTAAATTTACGGCATGTAATGCCTTACGAGAAAACATTATGAAAATGATTTATAGGTGGTACATGACCCCAGTCAAGCTTGCGAAGATTTATCATTTGCCCAATAACAAATGTTGGAAATGTAAAGAGACTGAAGGTACCTTTTTCCACCTTTGGTGGACCTGCCCAAAGATTAAGGCCTTCTGGGAAATGATTTATAATGAAATTAAGAAAGTGCTTAAGTGCACCTTTAACAAGAAACCAGAGGCATTTCTCTTGGGTATGGTCGGCCAGCTGGTGTCGAAGAAGGATAAGAATTTCTTTTTGTACGCTACTACGGCAGCAAGGATTCTTCTAGCAAAGTATTGGAAGACACAAGAACTACCCACGTTGGAGGAATGGCAGGCGAAAGTGATTGACTTTATGGGACTGGCAGAAATGACCGGCAGAATCCGCGACCAAGAGAAAGAGACTGTGGAAGAAGATTGGAAGAAATTTAAGATGTATCTTAAGAATTATTATAAAACTGAGGAGTGTTAAAATGCTGAGGGAAAAGAAGACGTAGAATTGCAGCGAAAATTGGGTTTAATTTTAGGGTGGAATAGAAAAAGAGGATGAATTTATATTTAATTGGGCAAGAAAGGTTGCTGAATAATGGTACTAAATTAAGGATGCAAAAAGGGAAAGGTATGGGGAAGTCCGGGAAAAGAGGGTTATGGAAATAAGGTTAAGAAAATATGAGTTTTTTGTTTGTTTGTTTTTATGTTGTTTTTTGTTTTTGTTAAAAAATTGGAAATCAATAAAAATCTTTATATAAAAAAAAAAGAGACAGTTGGGAGGAAAGGACCCAGCACCAAACTATGGGTTCTAATCTTATCATTTTCATGAGCCTACCCATTCATTGGCATCAACTGGAGAGTTTCTTCTTCACACACCACAATAAATTATTGTTATTATTATTTATTTATCATAATTAATTTATACTTATATGGCTTAATTAGTAAGGTGGCTTCAAAGTGGTTTACAACTCTAAAACCAATTATAAAATAGTACAAATTAAAATACACAAGAAAACAAATCTATCAAAACACGGAGGTAAACGGCCACAACGAAAAGGCTGTTGTCATCTTCCCTAGGATGAGGACTTTGCCTCCTCTCTGACTAACAAAGAACACAGGACAATGGTGCCTGACCAAATAAGGTACACACACTTAGAAGAGCACAAAGCACATTTGTGACGGAACTTCCTTTAATAGTACCTTTACAGCGGGGAGGGAGTGGAGACCAGCCAAAGGGATAACACTGGGCAGAAGCAGGACCAACTATTGTGAATCCTTCATGGCAGAAAAATTGCAAAACATCGTTGGGTTGATACTGGTCTTTTCTTGGCTGAATATCCCCATGCTGCAACAGGAGACCTTCACATATTGCTGGACGAAATGTTGAGGAAAAGAGATTAATATAACTAAACATAGCTATTATTATTTTTAGCATCTTAGTTTTACTATGTTAGCTTGAAACTAATGTACTGGAGAGAGACTTGGAGCTGGTTATACACTCGGAAACTGAGGTACCACTGTATCGTGTCATTTGAAATGGAAAGAGATGTTTTATGAAAGAAAAGAAGGTGTCAACATCAAATTATTAGAATGGTTTTGCTAGAGCAACTCCCAGTTGAGGTCAGAGAGGGTTGACCTAAATGTTGGATCGTGGACCTCTACTGAAGACTTGACCTACTGAAGACTTACTTCATTGGGCATTTTAACTGAATACGGATTTTATAGTTTTAACTCTCTTTTTTTACCTTTACTCTTTTGAGTTACTTGGGCTTAGGGATGATTATAATTAAGCAGTATATAAATTGTATTCTGGAGCTGGGCCCAAGACAAAGGGCAACCAACTACAGTGGTATCTCGGGTTACATACGCTTCAGCTTACAGACTCCGCTAACCCAAAAATAGTACCTCAGGTTAAGAACTTTGCTTCAGGATGAGAACAGAAATCGCATGGCGGCAGCGCGGCAGCAGCAGGAGTCCCCATTAACTAAAGTGGTGCTTCAGGTTAAGAACAGTTTCAGGTTAAGAATGGACCTCCGGAATGAATTAAGTATGTAACCAGAGGCACCACTGTACACTTTTCTACACTTCCTTCTCTGGGCTAGTGGTAGCTGCAACAAAAATATCAGGAGGGATAGAGAGATTCTAAAGCAGGCATAGGCAAACTCAGCCCTCCAGATGTTTTGGGACTACAATTCCCATCATGCCTGATCACTGGTCCTGTTAGCTAGGGATCATGGGAGTTGTAGGCCAAAAACATCTGGAGGGCCGAGTTTGCCTATGCCTGTTCTAAAGAGCTGCAAGTTCTCCCAAGTCCAGCTCAATCCACCACAAGTGTGGTGCATACCCAGAGTGCTAGTGGTTGTTTTACCCTGTGGAGAGGATATAGAAGGGTTGGCTGCTGCAAATGCCTCCTTTCCTCTGCCATGCATGGGATTTGTAAACATGCACAGTGTAAGCTTTAAGAGGTCAAAGAAAACCATGTAACCTGCTGTTTACAGCAGAACAGTTCCTCCGGTTCTATATTCTCTGATAAGATGCCGCGAATAACACTCACTTTTCGTGTCGCAACGTGGAGCAGGTGACCAGCCACTTTTTGTGCAAGTGGCTGTTCCTTCTGGATTTGGAGTATCACCGCCTTCATCACAAGAAAATGAAATTTCTTCACCCTCTCTGAAGGTCTGCTGATTTAGGAAAATGAATCTACCATGTGCAAAGGGTATTGAAGGGTCACATTGCTCTAGAGGCGAAAAGAGTAGTTAAGACAGCTTTGTCAGTGATGGGCCCCTGTCTCTGGAATGCTTTCCCCAAGGAAGCTCGTCTGGTGCCCACATGGATAATTTTTCTAGGCTACTACAGTGTGGTGCCTTTCTGGGGTTTACACCAAAGGGGGTGGGATGAAGAAGGAGGGATAGTACCAAAAATACAGGATGGGTAGTTTTGCCAATCCATCCCAGCAAAAGTTTTGATTATATTTTAAGGCTCACTATTTTAAGGCCCCCAAAACAATTACAGGGGCAAGGGTTCACAATTCCTACATGATAGCTGGTTCTTAGTTCTCCCACGTTCCTAGCATTTACAGTTTTTTTCCATTACAATTTAAAAAAAAAAGTGGTTTTGGTGTTGTAAGTAGTAACAGAACCCTGACCAATCAGATTTTTCCTGGAGGAATAATGGTTGCAGTGGCAGAACCCCCTGTAACCCATTATGCATGCACACTATTCCTAGCATGCACACAAAGCCAGAAATGCTACAAGTCAGTCAGTTGCTAGTTGCTAAAGAAAAACTCAGAAAACATACGTTATTGACCAGTACAGTCATACCTTTTGTTACGTTTGCTTCAGGTTAAATCCTTTCAGGTTGCGTCCTGTGGCAACCCGGAAGTAACAGAATGGGTTACTTCCAGGTTTCGCTGCTTGTGCATGTGCAGACGCTCAAAATGACGTCACGCGCATGCGCAGAAGTGGCGAATCGCGACCCGTGCACGCGCAGACCTGGGTTGCATTCTGCTCAGGTTGCGAACGGGGCTCCAGAATGGATCCCGTTCGCAACCAGAGGTACCACTGTAATTTCATTAATCTCACGTCATACCAGCTTTTAAAATACTTGTACCTGGTGCAACCCCATCTCATGTGGAGGTATGCACCAACCAAGCCACACCCTCTCCAAAACATACAAGAAAGATTAAGTTTTATCAGGGATAACTTCCTTGGTGTCAATTACTATCTATAGATGCAATATTTTCAGTAACAGCTCTCTAGCAATGATGGATGTTGTTTTACATGGTGTCTTTAATCACAGAGCACAATAAAAGATCACTGGAAACACAATAAAAGATCAGAGTTGTGTCTGTAGCATCCGACTGTGCTTTATATATTCTTACCAGTTTCACAAGGCCTCCACAGTTAATTTTTCTATTAGACTTATATTTCTATTTCTGAGCCAAGAGGAGAATGCAATAAACATCTACTTACTGAGGCATTTCGGTTCTGGATTCCACCCAAATTTGGTGCATGTAATTCTAGGCCATTCTTCTTTATTTGGGGTCAGGAACCCAGAATGGCAACTGTAGGAAATCACTTGTCCAATGCTGCTTGGAAAATAGTTGTTTTTAGAGTGTTCATACTCGCTAGCTAGGAATCCATTCTCTATTCGGACATAGGCACAGTTCTTTGCTTTGGAAAAGATAAAATAAAAATATAAGCCCCAAAAACCAAACCAGAATGTTCCTCTCACTGCAAAGGGCAAAGGCTCAGATTCAGTCCCTGTGCCCATGTAGAAAGCACACCCAGACAAAAACAAAGAGTTGCTAAGCGTTCAACTGCAGCATCTTGAAAAGCTGCTCTGTGGTTTCTCTGGCCTTCAGGAGGAGCTTTTCAGGGATACGGGGGCAGCAGTTGCTGCGAGAACAAAAGAGAGGGATGGGCAGGAGAAAACTGTGAGGAGACACCTGGTAAAAACTCAAGCAATTCTGCAGTACTTTGAGTCTCAGTCAAGATCTGTAGAGGTCCACTTACCTTCACAACGAGGGACCTCATTGCTCCATCCATCTGCACGACAATCACGGAAGTCTGTAGGACTGAGTATCTGAAACCTGCAAGTTTTTTTTATAAGTGAAACCGAAACATTTTAAAACCAAATAATTACATGACAGGAGCAGCTTTGGAATAACATTGAAACACACTGAGACGCAAACAAATACTTCTAGAATAGCAGGATTATTTTCTAGGGTTTTTTTTTCTAGAGATGGCATGAGTGTTCACCACAAGTTAGCTCAGACTCAAACTGAATGGATTCAGGAGAGCTATTCACTAAAGTGAGGTGAGTATTCAAATCCTCAGTTCCCCCACACTGGCTGAATGTTGAAAACTGAGTATCAGGGAGAAGAAGTCCCAACTCCTTCCAATATACATACACACTCCTTCCTTGCTCACCTTGTTCCAAAGGCTAGGAGTTTTTGCAGAAAGAAGGCAAATAGGGTAGAAGAGATTTCTCTCTCTCCTCATCCCTTTGGTCATTATAACCAGATTAGCACCACAATATGGCTAGACCCTGGGGACTGCAGGAGCCCTCGAACAAAACTTCCTCCCCAGTATCCATCACAGGCAGGATTACCAAGCCTTAAGAGGAGGGAAGCAGGCCAGGATGTGTCTGAGATCTGGGAGCTGGCAGGAGTTTGATTAGCATTGGTTCGAGGGCAACATAAATGGCAGAGGGGACACCTTCTGATCCCTCATTTAACCCCTGATTGGGGGAGTGGGAGCAAACTCAATAGAGTTTTCCCATTGCTCGTTGTTTCCCAGTTTTACTATTTATCTGTTGCTGCATGACAGAAGCTCTGTTGGGTCCTTCTGAGTACTTGCATTATATACGTTATATGCATTATATATATTCACATATAGTCAAAAGTTAAAAGTAAAGGACCCCTGGACGGTTAAGTCCAGTCAAAGGTGACTATGGGGTTGCGGCGCTCATCTTGCTTTCAGGCCAAGGGAGCTGGCATTTGTCCACAGACAATTATCTGAGTCATGTGGCCAGCATAACTAAACTGCTTCTGGCACAACGGAACACCGTGATGGAAACCAGGAAACACTGTTTACCTTACCTATTTATCTACTTGCACTGTTGTGCTTTCGAACTGCTAGGTTGGCAGGAGCTGGGGCAGAGCAATGGGAGCTCACCCCATCGTGGGGATTTGAACTGTTGACTTTCTGATCGGCAAGCCCAAGAGGCTCAGTGGTTTAGACCACAATGCCACCCACATCCCTTTATATATGCATATACATATATATATATGTATATATTCTCAGCTGTCCTAAAAATACTACCATGACTAAATATCTGAAGAGAAGAGGGGTGGGGGATATTTACCCTTCATTGCACCGATACACAACACGAGCACCAAAGACAAATTCGTCTCCATTAACAAGTTCTAAAGAGCCAAATTTGATATGTCCAGGATGTCCACAAGGCCTTTCTGGAAATTAAGAAAATTAAGTGTAAAGCAAGATAACACTTATGGCTATAAGAATGTTCTTGAAAACGATGCTATGTTGTGAGAAATGTAATGTTCTTTCCATTACCGTGAAGTAAAAGAAGACACGTGACATCACCATGCTCAGACTTTCCACATCCCTGCTCTGATTCACTGGGTGCCTCTTATAGACAGATTTGTGGGGAAAGTCTTAACATGATGCTGTCATATCAAATGCCTTCTTTTATAAAGCTTAACGAGGGAGATGATGTTGTTCGTAGTAATAGCTGTAGTGATGGGGTGATGCTTAGAGCATCTCCCAGCCCCTTTCCAGCCCCACTGCTGCATAACATCCCTGAAGTGTCTCCTACCTGGTATTTTATGTCCCCAGCTCTTTTTTTTAAGTCAAAGCAACCCCAGAAACAAGGGGGGGATGGGGAGTTCCAATTATTGGTTAAGTCACGGGATCCTGGACAATTGTGCCTCCAGCTGATCCTTTGCAAGTTTTGCAGAGCTCTCCAGCCCTCTTTACCAGCAGGGACGTAGGTGGCGCTGTGGGTTAAACCACAGAGCCTAGGACTTGCCAATCAGAAGGTCGGCGGTTCGAATCCCCGTGACAGGGTGAGCTCCCGTTGCTCGGTCCCTGATCCTGCCAACCTAGCAGTTCGAAAGCACGTCAAAGTGCAAGTAGATAAATAGGTACTGCTCCGGCGGGAAGGTAAACGGCGTTTCCGTGCGCTGCTCTGGTTCGCCAGAAGCGGCTTAGTCATGCTGGCCACATGACCCGGAAGCTGTATGCAGGCTCCCTCGGCCAATAAAGCGAGATGAGCATCACAACCCCAGAGTCGGTCACGACTGGACCTAATGGTCAGGTGTCCCTTTACCTTTACCCTCTGCTTATCCACAAGACTAGGGCACATTCTTGTCTTTACCAACTCTGCTGGTCTTAGACCTCCAATCGTATGAAACCCAAAGCAAACAGAAAAAGGGTTAGTGGCTACAAAGTGAAATGCAACCTTGTATTGCCTTGTTGTTGCTGTTTTTTTTTTTTTTTTTTTAAAAAAGGACCATCCCAAGGCTTATCACAAGGAGAAAAAAATTAACTGTTCAAATATTTCAATAGCTTGTCAATTTTATAAAGTTATGTTTCTACTTACTTCTGCATTGCACATGTGGTGTGGATTGTACCCATTTTCCATTGTTACACTGCAATTTTATGCGCCCAAATTTTATATACCCAGGCTGGCAATTGTAAATTACTTCATCCCCGTGTGAATAGGATTTTTTGTCTGATATGTCTGCAAGTTCTTCATGGTCTCTTATTGGTGGTGGTCGGCAGTCTTCAATTAAGATAGCATCAGGAAAATCAACAATGGATGGCACCCTTTGACCTGTAAAATTTAAAGAATTTGAAGGAAATGAAAAAGAACTGAGTAGGAATTATGCAATAAAAATGTTGGCCTCATAACTTTAATCTCCCTTCATTGCACCATAACTCAGATACTTAAGCAGAAAGTAGGTCTCTAGCTGTTTTGGGACTACAACTCCCAACATCCTTAGTTAGTGGTACCAGTCAGGGGTGATGGGAATTGTAGTTCAAAAACAGCTCGAGACACAACTTTGGGAAACCCTACAATAATGCAATGGAGAGGGGGGAAATGCAGTTTCAATCTGATTCCTACCTAGAGATGTAAAATTTCTGGAAATTTTGAAGCCATGAGAAAAAAAACGTCCCCCCCCCCATTTTTTTCTGGAAAAAATGGAAATTTTGGAAAAATTGAAAAAAAGTTCACTGTGGAGCAGTTTTACAAATTGCGTGAAACACAGTGTAGATCAGGGGTAGATGACTTCCGGGTTGGCGCCATCGCCGAATGGCGGACTCCCTCCGAGCTCCGGAGGGAGCCTGCTCGGCAGGGGCTGGGTCCTGCCGTGCCGGCGATGCGGGGACCCTCAAAAACCATGGGCGCTGAAACCCATGGGCATGGTGACTCGGCTGGCACCGTTTGCGCTCCCCCCGACCACGCGAAGGAGCCTTTTTAAAGGCTACGGAGCGGGTGACGGGGGGGGGTGCTGTGAGTCCTCCGCTTCCCCTGCCGAGTGAAGCCGCATGCCATTTGGCGGAGAGCGCTGACTTCTTCCATTGAAAATTCGGACTTAAAAGAATAACCCGTGAGTAATTGGAACTTGGATTAAAAAGGGGAAAAAAATTTCTTTTTAAATTCGGAGCGAGCGGGGGAGGCGCAAAAAGGAAGTCAGCCTCCCCCCTGTTGTAGAGGAGCTAAAGCAAAGGATTTGACAACTAAGATCGAGTGCAACCTTCTTTATTGATAAAGTTATAAATTTCGCGATGGAAAACTATAAGCTGGGCTGGAGGAGAAAAGTGGAATGTGAATTAAAATGCAACCCCCCCCCCGGAAACCCCGGGAGCGATCCGTGAGAGCGCCGGGAGAGGAGAAACAGAGGTTTTGACAGCTGTCAAAGGAGCTGTCAAAGTGGAAGAACAAAAAGAGAACTTTGTAGGACTTTGCTGGTTACATTTGTTATAAATTGGATACAAATTGTTTAAAACAAGGAATAATAAGTTATTTTGACTGTTGGGTGTGATCGGGAAGGAAACTGTGTTACTACAAATCCCTCTAGAGGAGCTGTGGGACACTACAAGTACTGCTGGTATGGAATTTGAACAGGACTTTTTATCTCCTGGGAAACTGCAGAAATGGAACACTATTTTGTCTACAGAGGTCTATACACTAAAGGAGACAATAGATTTATCTATTGAAGAATGGAAGGGACCTGACGTAATGTTTTGTTCCTGAATAACAAAACCTCTGTAGAGGAATTATAAGCTTTTTGGAATTAGAACATTTGTGCAGGAGAGCAGGAGAGCAGAAAAAGAAAAAAAGAGGAGGAGGAGAGAGAACAACAAGAACAACAAGAATAAGAAGAACTGGACAAAGTTGGAAGATAGACTCCTTCCAAGATTGGACATTCGAAACTAAAAATGATTAAAAGATGGCAAAGACTATCAAAAAGACAGCAAAGCGGATTGGTGAAGGACTATGGCCTAGATGTGGGAGCTCCAGAACGACAGTAGACATTGACGGACATTGGGAACGCAACCGGGAAAGGGGGGAGGGAAATTTGGAATCCAAAGGGTGTTAAATTACACTTTATTCTTTTTTCTATTTTTTATGTTAATCTGTACTGTATACTAAAAAGGGGAACTCGTGGAAGGAACAGGTCGATTTTAGGGGATGGGAAAATATTTTTTAAATTGGGTTAATGATAATAATTTTAAAACTTGGGGTAAGAATTTGCGGAACCTATTTGAAAGAATTGGAATACAAGAGGGGGAGGGGAGGGGAAGTCCTGGGAAGATGTCAATGAAAATAAGGTTTTAAATTTGGATGTTTTTCTTTTTTCCGTTGTATTTGAAAATCTTTAATAAATATTATTAAAAAAAAAAATACGAATTGCGTGAAACACAGTGTAGATCAGGGGTAGATAACCTAAGGCCCATGGGCCCCAAGCAGCCCACGGAGGTTGTTTAACCGGCCCCCGAGCCGCCCCCGAACTGAGCCGCACACACTGCACTAAAGCAGCGCAGTGCAGCACGGGGACTCGCTTCCGTGGCACTGAAAATCACGTCTGCGCAGATGTAGGTGCCAAAAACCGCGTCTACGCAGGTGCAGATGTCGGATATAGTGGGTGGGTGCCATCAAGTGTGCCCACGATCTGGCCCACAGAGGGGGCTCCACAGCAGTGAACCTTGCTGACCCCTGGTGTAGATAAAAGTATTATACTTGCAGTAAAACATGTAACCACCCCCTTTCCCTCAAACTCTGTTTGAAAGGAAAAGGAGTGTATGTGTTTAATTGTATTTGTTATTATATATTATAACCCGCATGATGGTAAGAGAGCTTTCTAAACAGTTTACAAAAACATACAACAGAATATTAAAATGATTGATGAAACACAGTTAAAAGCAGGCATTTAAGAGTATTCAATAGATCAGCCTTTCTCAGCCTGTGGGTCCCCAGATGTTGTTGAACTACAACTCCCATCACCCCTAGCTAGCAAGGCCAGAGCTCAGGGATGATGGGAGTTGTAGTCCAACAACATCTGGGGACCCACAGGTTGAGAACCGCTGCAATCAATGATTAAAGTCAGCAGTGGTTAAAAGGAAGTAAATTGCATGCAGCTTCTACGTGTTCAGATGGGCTGGCCCTAATGAAAATGTTTTGAGCAATTGCTGGAAAGATTACAGTGAGAGCAGCTGCCTGGTGTCAATCGGCAAGGAGCTCCAAAGTGTGGGTGCTGAATATTTATTAAAAATCTTAATAAATATTTATTAAAAAAAAAACAAAAAACAAAAAACAAAGTGTGGGTGCTGGAAGGCCTGGAAAAAAATGGAAAAATTGGGGGGAGGGAACAGGTTTTTTCAGGTTTTCCCCAAAGCCTTTTTTTTCCCTAGGAAAAATTGGGGGGGGGGGGGATAGTGTGTGGAATATTCAAACTATATAAAATTTTTTTTTTTATTTTTTCCGGGAAAAACGGCTTCAGAAAAAACCGGGGGGAAACCTGTCCCTCCCCCCATTTTTTCCAGTTTTTTTCCAGGCCTTCCCATCTCTATTCCTACCTGAAGTTCTAGTTCTACCATTCTGGTGAAACTAACTTGTTTTTTGAAGTGTTGGTTCCACACTAATGCCACAATCCTATGCACATTTTCCCAGGACGAAGTCTTGCTGGGGCTTTCTGAGTGGATATGTATAGGACTGTGTTACAGGTTATAGGTTAGTAGTGTTTTAGTTAATAATGACTTAGGTTAGTAAAGAATTTAAGTTGTTAGGGACTTAAGTTAATAACCTCTATTTTTTCACACTGATTTCATTGGGCCCCAAGTACAATTGAGTTAGATCCAACCCATAAGGAATCTGGCAACACCCAACTTCCCAGTGGCGTAGAGTGGGGGGTGCAGGGGGGGCCGGCAGCACCGGGCGCAACATCTGGGCATTAGGGAAATCCACAGTTAGGGGGCGCAAATCCACGGGTTAGGGGGCGCAAATCCATGGGTTAGGGGGCGCAAATTACTTGCCTTGCCCCGGGTGCTGATAACCCACGCTACGCCACTGCAACTTCCCTGGTAAAAAAAATTGTCAGCCACCTACACAACTTACCATTTTGGGAAGGACAAGATGTCAGAAGAAGAAATGGAATAATAAAGACCAGCCAGCTCTTCATATTATTTCAGGAAGCTTGCAATGCTCAGTGCCACAAAATCTTCACTTTCAGCTGTCAACATATTCCAATGATCTGCAAATATCTTTTTCCTCTCTTTGGAACCTCCAATTATTTTCTTTAGCCCTTTGCCATGTTTTTAAAATGCTTTTTGTGTTTGATAGACCAATCTGAAAAGAGCAAGAATTAGGGGAATGTGCAAGGTACTTTTTAACCCAACTCAGTTTATTTACACACGACCCGTGAGTTCTCTGATGCAATCCTGGCAGCAACAAAATATCTCTCCGTCTTTGGTTTCAACAGTTATTTTATTTTGCTCTGTTATCATAGTTTATTTCATGCTGCTTTGTTTGTTTGCTTGTTTGTTTTTGTCTCACAGCACAACCTGTCAAGAGGAAGAATTGCAGAAATGTCCGACACAGTTGAATTTTTAAGACAATTAAGATTATTTGCAAAAGGTCTGTGAGTGTTGCAATTCTGACAGTAAACCAAAAGGGTAAAGTCCACTCATTAGTTGTTGACCAGAATTATTCTGCCGGCCTTGTTCTTGCACCCCTAAGAGCAGCTTGCTGTGAAGAAATCAGAGTATGAAAATGCTTGGGGGGCGGTATAGGGAATTGACGTTAACTATGACCATATGTTTAATAGCAGCATGGCATATGTAAAAAGAGAGGATTGGGCGGTGGTGAGTTGGGGCAGCACCTTCCCATTTCATATCGGGTGATGGAACAGGATGGCACTGTCCTTGCCCGTCCCTCAAAAATGCCATCTAGGAAGAGGAAAGGAATTCCTACAGCCTGGCACTTTCCCTCCCCTCCCCTTCCTGAATGTACACTCTGTAAAATGGAAGACACTGAAATATGAGGAGATCAGTCTTATAGCACACAGTCAACCCAAGTGGAGGTGACGATCTTCTTGTCATTGCTCCAGTCCCATCCTTGAAACTACAGTCTGTAAAGAGGAACGAGGGAGACACTCTAAGCAGAATGCCACTACCAAACATCAGGAGGAGGTGGGGTTGCGGGCTCTCGACCCCGCCCACACTCCCGCGGGGCTGGTGTCAGCCTCGTGGGAAGCAGGGATTCCCCTTGATTTACATCCCCGCCCACCAGCCAATCGGCTGGCGACAGGGGCGGGCCATCCAGAGGCCACTTAAGGTCGGGGCAGCCCTTGGCTCGCCCCTTTTTCTCCCTGCAGCTGACGCGGTTTGGTTGGGATTCCCCCTTCGCGCTGCTGCTTGCTTCGCCGCTGCCTCGCTACCTTTGAGATTGTAGCCTTTAGCCGCTTGGAGCCTTTCGCTCGCGAAGAACCCCACAGGAAAGCCGTAGGATCGTTCGGCTATTTTTCGGTGTTTCTCCCTCGCTCCCGACGACGAAAGAGCCTCTTCGCCGAGAGAGCCTCTTCGCCCGCCACCCCCCCTCGGTCTGCTGCGGCGAACCCGTTCCGGGTGCGCGTGCTGGGCTTCCGCATAGACACCTTGGGAACGGAGCCGGCAACACACGGCCGAAGGCATCGGAAAGGACCTGCGATCGTGAGCTGCTGCAGCGCTCACGCAAGGTTACCTCTGTGGGAGGGGGAGCAGTAGGGAGAGCTCTGGGGGAGGGAGCGCGAGCAAAGCGATAGGCGACTTTTGGTACCTTCTCGACGTCTTTTGCCCCCTACTTCTGTGCTTACTTTAGCCCCCTGCTTTTGTCCTTATATTAGCCCCCTACGTCTCCGCTTATTTTTAGCCCCTTACTGCTTTAGCTCTGATTGCCGTGCTCACCTTGGCCCCCTTCTGCAGTGCAAGAATTCCCCCATCTCCGTCCCTATGCGCGGCTCTCCATCGCTAGATTTCAAAGCGATCTCCGCGCTGTAGGCGGCAACTGCTTCATTTGTAATAGTTTCTTAGGTTACCTCGGCAACGACCTGGCTGGCCGCCATTTTGTGTGGGCCACGTGGTGTCGGCCATTTTAAGTGTGGTCACTTTAAGTGTGGGCGGCCATTTTAAGTGCGGTAAATTTTAACTCTTCTCAGGATCCGCTTTACTCCTTGTTATTCTGCTTGCTGCTGCCTTCCTTTTAACACTGCTGTTTAAATAGCCTTGTTTTATAAGGTAACTGAACCATTGAGCCTGCTGCTGATCTATAGAGCCTAATTGATATTCCTAGAGCTTCCACGCTGGTTGCAGGCAGCAATTGGTGGCTGCATAGGTTTTTTCAGGTTATCGCTTTTGCTTCCTTTTCGTTGCCTTTGAGCGCCTTATTGTTTTAGTGCCCTAGCTAACCTCTACTCTGGGCCAGCCGGTTTCCTCGGGTAGCCGAGGATATTGCCTGCGCATTAGGGTGACTTGTTAGTTAAATTTTTGACTTATTGGCATAAAAATAAATAAATAAATAAATAAATAAATAAAGAATTGTATATATAAACCTGACTTAAATTAACAATAATAATAATAATAATAATAATAATAATAATAATAATAAAATAATAATGATAATAAATAAAAATAAATAAACAAAAAATAAAAAAAATAAAAAATAAATAACTAGATAAATAAATAAAAAAACATAAATAAATATAAATCAGATATATATATATATATATTTAAAAAAAATTCACGAATATATAAATAAATAAACAATTATAATAAAGCAAATCAGAGTGGAAGCGAGTAAATAAATTAAATAAGTAAATAGCCAATTAAATAAGGAGAAAGTGAGCCGGTATAATCTGACTAGCGCCCCCACGCAGATTTTCGCTTGAGCATGGAGTGCAATGGCAATCCCCAAGCACCTCAGCCTACCAATGCTCTGGTGCCAACAGGTCCTTGCAATCCCCAGGCTTTGGCTCAACTTTTTCCCGTGCTTCAATCCTTTTACGCGCAGTGTAGGACGCCTATCACCCCTCTCCGAACATAGTGGAAGTGTCGCAGGATTGTATACCAGACACCCCCCCCAGTCAACAGGGTCAGAATGGTCCTTCCACTAGTACAGCCACCACAGATCAGCAGGTCGCCAGCAGGCCTCGGACACGCTTGCAAACTGCGTGTGCGCGAAAATCTAAGTCAGGTCCTGAAAGGGTAAGGCAACCATGCAAAAACCTAGGGCTAATACGCAGAAGGTCAGGCCGTCAGTGGCCTCCCCTGCCGTCCTGCGGCAGGAGGTAATCAATGTTCCTAGTGTTTTTCAGGACAACCCAGCGCAGCAGAGCTCTTCGGAGGGGTCAACATCGGAGGAGGAGCTGCCCCCTCAACAGGAGGCCCCAGCCGCCAATGACACAACCCCGCGTGGCGGCGGATCACGTAGCGGGAAAAGGAAGGCGAAGAAGAAGCATCGGTCTAAGAAGAGCAAGAAGAGAGACACTTCGGACTCCGAGGAGGAGACAGGTACTTCCTCTTCCGACGGGGATAGTGATGCTTCAGTGGAGACATATTGGGGGGAAGGGGAGGACACAGGAGCCCCCCTGTGGGTTCATGAAAGGAGGGCCAATTCTCATTGGAAAGCCTTCAATGGTACTCTTGACTGGAAGGATGGGGCCCTGGTCCAGGACGTTAAAGTCTCAACCAACTCCGCCTCTGACTTTATTTTAGGGAATCACCTCTCTAAGAGGAAGAGGAATAAGATATTGAATGGTGATTTTGTGGATATGTTTTCGTTGCTACCCCCGGCTCAAATTAAGGGTAAGGGGGAGAAAAGGAGATACTATGGTAAGAAAAGGTACAGGACCCCCCGGGTGGAGCGAACTTTTGAGAACTGGCTTAACGGGTATCAGGTCTTCATGGCAGTAGTGTCGGGATGTTACCCAAAACGGGGCATGCACCTCGCGTCATACCTGGCCCACGTAAGGAGGGCTCGGGAATTGGCTGGAGACGAGGCTGCCATGGCGTATGATGAGGAATTTCGGAGGAATGCCTCGCTACTGTCCTCAACGCGCTGGGACCAGAAGGACAATAACTGCTGGATGGATCATGTGGGGCCTAACATCGAAAAGAAAACCCTCGATCAGCCGAAATCTGGTAAGGCGGAGGCTCAACGCCGCAGACAGTGCTGGGACTTCAATAAGGGGACCTGTCAGCGTCCAGCCTGTAAGTATTTGCACGAATGTGATAAGTGCTTAGGCAGCCACCCAGCCATCAACTGCTACAAAGGGAAGCAGCAGCCCTTTCATGGAGGCAGGGGCCACCTCAGCCGGGGTGGCCGAGGTGCCCATGCTGGACCTTCAGGACCCGCCCAAGGACCAACTGGGTCTCGTTACTAATGTTTCCCTTGGCCTAGCGTACTCCCCGATAAAATTGCGACCCCTGAGAACATTGTTGAAGCTTTACCCGAATAGACAAGCTGCCCGTCTGCTAGAGGAAGGGTTTTCCCTGGGTTTTAGAATACCAGTTGCTTTTACCCCCAATGCTGGTTGCCCCCTAATCAGAAATCAGTTCTAGAAAGACCCGACATTGCCACAAAAAAGATCCAAAAGGAGATTGCCGCAGGGAGGGTAGCCGGCCCATTCACAACACCCCCCATTGCTGAGTTGCATATTTCCCCGCTCGGTATTGTCCCAAAGAAGTCCCCCGGGGAGTTTCGAATGATTCATAACCTATCTTATGTTAGGGTGTGAAACCTTAGACGCTGGCAAGTTAGCAATGTCATGTGACTTTAAGTAGTCAAGCTCGTTAAGTTGTTAAGTTGCTCAGTATATAAAGAGTGTTTGTTTTCTCTGCCTGTGGGGGCGTGAAGCAAAAATGTCTGAAAGCTCCGGAGGTGTTTCTGTTATCTTTCTGCAATAAACCTGTCTTTGGAAAGACAGGCTTCCCTGTGTCGTTATTTCTTTGCTGCTGAGACTCTGAAGCTTGTACTGCAACAAGAATCTCTGCACTGGACTTAATCAATGCTCTGCAAAGAGAACTGTTGCTGGTTGCGCAGCGGAAGTGTTTACTGGACCAGTACACAAACTCTCTTAGGTTATGGGTTTTTCTACGTTTCTACAGCTGTATTGTGTGCAGAGAAAGTGAAAGCAGCTTTCGGATGAGAGAAGACTGGCTTGATCGTAAATCCAGCTCTTAAAGGAACTGAGAGGCTGGAGGCGTCTGAAAAGTGAATAAGACAAATCCCAAGGGGAAAGAGAAGCAAGGGCACACAGAGGGAGTAGCAGCCGACCCCAAGAATGGCAGTGGAAAATTTCCAGGTTCCCTTTACAAAGTTGAACTCTGCTAATTACGTGCAGTGGTCTAAGAGGGCTCAAGTCTGGTTGGAAGCCAAAGAAGTGTGGGCTGACTATGTCCAGAGGCGAAAGCCGTTTGTGGCTGTTGCAGCAGATGCCACAGCAGAGCAACAGGCTGCTGCACATGCTCAGAACAGGGAACATGATAAAATGGACACTAAAGCTAGATGTATGTTGATGGTATCGATAGACGATTCCCAATTACCTCATGTGGAAAATTTAAGGTCTGCATTTGAAATTTGGGAAGCTCTTAGGCGAATTCACCATAGAGCCACCATAGAGCGTGGGGGAACTAGCAGGCAGAGCTGTAAGGAAGCCTCACAAGTGTCTGCTATGGCCAGCAAGTCATGTTTTCGATGTGGCAGCAGGTTTCATTTGATAGCAAAGTGTCCAGAAAAGCAACAGGAATTTCAACAGTCCAAGGTCAGTTTCCGGAGCTACAGGGGAAGACGAAGTGAGAACTACAAGAATCAACGATCCAGAGGGGGAGCAGGTGCTGATAAGGGACTATCTGCAATGGCAGCAGAACAGAGTCCTAAAAGGAGCCAACAAACTTTGAAGTGGATAATTGACAGTGGAGCAAGTCACAGTTTAGTTCCAGCGACATCTAGTGGCAGCTTGATGAACTGCAAGACATTGCCAGTTGCAAAAACTGTGACTATAGCAGACAATAGTAAACGAGAAATGAACCTTAAAGGCACAATTTATGTTAATTGTTTGCAAACTAACCTTCCTGTTTTCGTTCTTCCAGGAATGAAGAATGGACTTTTGAGTGTGTCATGCCTGGTAAAAAGTGGTTTTAAGGTTGAGTTTGAAAATGATGTGTGCACCATTTCGAAACAGGGGAAGAAGCTAGTTAAAATTCCCTGTGAGGATGGGCTTTTTGTTTTGGATGAAGAGCAGTTAGCAGCAGGTAGATGTTCAACAGGTGAAGCGCAAGCTAAGTGTGTAAATAAGGCTCCTCATACAGGTTGTGCACATCTACTACACAGAAGGTTAGCTCATATATGCTTTAAGTATGTAAGCAAGATGCCAGATTTAGCTGAGGAGTGTAACATTAAACCCTGTCCAAATTTTCTGGATTGTTGTGCTTGTAAACATGCTAAGGTTAAGACATGTAACTATCCTAGATCTGATAGAGTAAGCAAGAAACCCTTTGAACTTGTGCACACAGACGTGTGTGGCCCTATGCCAGTCAAATCGCTTGGAGGTGCGAGATTTATGCAAATTTTGGTGGATGATTTTTCAAGGGCTAGTTGGGTTTTCTTTCTGAAAGAAAAATCACAAGCAGCTTCCATCCTGATGGATTGGATTGAAGAAGTCGAATGTAAATTTGACACCAGGGTGCGTAAAATACAATCAGATCGTGGTGGGGAATATGTGAACCACACGCTGGAGACGTGGTTAAAAAGGAAAGGTATAGTTCATAGACTTACCAATCCCTATTCACCACAGGAGAATGCAGTTGCCGAAAGAAAATTTCGAACATTACAGGAAGCCATTACTGCTTTGCTGTTTGATTCTGGACTTCCACAGCGGTTTTGGGCCGAGGCTGCACTGTATGCGAATTATACTTTTAACAGAGTGTACAATAGCACAGTAGGCAACACTCCTTACTTCATGCTATTTGGGAAAAAACCAAAAATTGATCATCTAAGAGTTTTTGGATGTCGTGCTTATGTCCTGGTGCCTAGGGCACAACGTAGGAAAGGCGATCCTAGATCTAAAGAAATGCTTTTCTGTGGTTATCAAGCAAACACAAAAGGTTGGAGATTTGTGAATGTAGAAGGCAATCAAACAAAAATCACAATCAGCAGAAGTGCAGAATTTTGTGAACAGGATGGTTGGAATAAAATTCATGGAAATCCTGACATACTATTTGATGTGGTGAACAGTAACAATGAAACTCAGGCCCCAGGGCAGGTATTAGTTCCAGAACAGGCTGAGGAATTTGAGTCTGAGGACGAGGGTGAGAAATCGCCTAGTTCACCCAAGTCTGTAAAGTCAGAATCTTCTAGCTCTAAAAGTTCACCCGTACAGCAAGAGAGACGTGTAAAGTCAGAATCAGAAAGTTCTTCAACTACTAGTGACAAACAGGTGACGACTAGTGATTCTGGGTCAGAGGGGGAAACTGAAGGAACATCACAGGAACTGTTAAGGCGTTCCAAGCGTACCAACAAAGGTAAACCTCCTGAAAGGTACCAAGCTATTAGTGTTTGGGCTGGTTTGGCAAACTGCGAACCTGAAAGTTTTGAGGAGGTTGAGCAATTACCCCAGGAGGAGGCCAGTAGGTGGCGTGAGGCCATGCAAAAAGAGTTGAATTCTATGAAAGAACTGGGTGTGTTTTCCATCACCAAACTGCCAGAAGGTACCAAGGCAGTAAGTTGTAGGTGGGTGTACAGGATAAAGACAACAGCGATGGGGAAACCAGAGTACAAAGCAAGGCTTGTAGCTCAAGGTTTTACTCAAAGAAAGGGGTTACATTATTCCGAAGTCTATGCACCCACTTCAAGGAGTGAAACCCTTCGGGCACTATTAGCAGTTGCTGCTCAGAAAGAGTTCAAAGTGAATCAATTTGATGTCTCTACAGCTTATCTTCATTCAGACTTGGCTGAAGAGCTCTATATGGAGCTACCGCCAGGATTGAAAGTTGGTAAATCAAATCAGGTATGGAAACTACATAAATCTATTTATGGACTCAAGCAATCTGCTCATAATTGGAATGAGTGTTTGAATGACGTTTTGGTAGGCATTGGTTTTAGCAGGAGCAAGGCTGACAATTGCTTATATTTCAGAGGTTCAGGAGATGCTCAAGAATCTTTGCTTGTTTATGTAGATGACCTGATTTATACTTCAAAGACACAAGAACAAGTAAAAAAACTAGCCAAAGAGTTAAATAAACATTTCAAAGTTAAGAATCTTGGTGATGTAAAGGTCTATCTTGGTGTTCAGATAGATAGGACCAAAAATGGCAGTTTTCTACTGAATCAAAAAGGCAAGATATTGCAAATGTTGAAAAAGTTTGGCATGACGGAGTGTGCAGGTGTTAGAACGCCAATGGAAATGGGTTTTGTAAAAGACAATGAGTTCAAGGATAGTGCTGAATTCAAGCGTGCTGAAATCTTTCAGTCAGCACTGGGAAGCTTACTTCATCTTTCGCAATGGAGTAGACCAGACATTGCTTACGCTGTTAACTTACTCAGTAGAGAAGCTTCAAAACCTAGTGTAAATGCATGGAAAGGAATTCAAAGAGTGTTAAGATATTTACAATACACCAAAGATTTTTGCCTTGAATTATCTTCTGAAGGACAAGCACACATTACTTGTTGGGCAGATAGTGATTGGGGAAATTTAAAGGATAGAAAATCAGTGTCTGGCTGTGTAATAAAATTTGGTAACTCTCTGATTGGGTGGAGATCCAAGAAACAGAACCTGATTGCTTTGTCGTCAACAGAAGCTGAGTTCTGTGCCTTATCTGAGTTATGTAGGGATCTAGAATTTTACAAATGCTTGGCACAAGAGATGTATGAAAAGGCCATCACTCCAATCACTGTATGGGGTGATAATCAACCGTGTCTTAAGTTAGCACAAAATGGGCAGTTTAAAGGTCGTACAAAACATTTGGATATCCGCTTTCAAAATGTTTGTCAAACGGTAAAAGCAGGAATTGTTAAATTAAATTACTGTCCCAGTCATGAAAATCAAGCTGATGGTTTTACAAAACCGCTTGGGTTTCAGCGGCATGAAAACTTTTGTGAAGAAATGGGTCTGAAGTAATTTTGTTTTTGTATTGCCAGCGAGAGGGGGTGTTAGGGTGTGAAACCTTAGACGCTGGCAAGTTAGCAATGTCATGTGACTTTAAGTAGTCAAGCTCGTTAAGTTGTTAAGTTGCTCAGTATATAAAGAGTGTTTGTTTTCTCTGCCTGTGGGGGCGTGAAGCAAAAATGTCTGAAAGCTCCGGAGGTGTTTCTGTTATCTTTCTGCAATAAACCTGTCTTTGGAAAGACAGGCTTCCCTGTGTCGTTATTTCTTTGCTGCTGAGACTCTGAAGCTTGTACTGCAACAAGAATCTCTGCACTGGACTTAATCAATGCTCTGCAAAGAGAACTGTTGCTGGTTGCGCAGCGGAAGCGTTTACTGGACCAGTACACAAACTCTCTTATCTTATCCCAAGGGAGCCTCAGTTAATGACGCCATTCCCCAAGAGATGTGCACGGTAAAATATGCATCTTTCGATCAAGCGGTTAAATTAGTAAGGAGATTTGGTAGGGGCGCCTTTATGGCAAAATGCGACATTGAGTCTGCATTTCGTCTTCTCCCGGTTCACCCAGACGACTATCGTTGGTTGGGTTTCAAATTCCAGGGAGCTTACTTCATCGATAAAGCAATGCCTATGGGTTGTTCTATTGCCTGCGCCGCTTTTGAGACTTTCAGCACATTCCTGGAATGGGCCTTAAAATCTAGAACTGGCGCCGATGGGGTAGGTCACTACCTGGATGACTTTATCTTGGTGGCGAGTAACGCTGGTGAGTGCAGGAACCTGCTTCAGGCTTTCGAGTCCTTAGCCAGAGAGCTGGGGGTTCCTCTGGCGAGCGAGAAGACCGAGGGTCCGGTCACGACCATGACTTACCTGGGTATCGAACTCGACACTCTCGCCCAAACGTCGCGCTTACCAGCTGAGAAGTTGGTTGCCCTTAGAGAGCTTATTGGCCAAATGTTGCCTTTAAGGAAGGTCACCTTGAGGCAAATTCAATCCCTCCTGGGGCACCTCAACTTCGCCTGCCGTGTGGTTTCCCCCGGTCGTCCTTTTTGCGGCCGGCTAGCAAAGCTGTCCGCGGGTCTACGGTCTCCACATCATAGGGTACGCCTTTCTAAGGCTGTAAAGGCAGACCTTCAAGTTTGGTTGCAATTCTTAGATGGTTTTAACGGCATATCACTATGGCAGGATAGTTTGGCCCTGCAGTCGGATTTTCAGGTACATTCGGATGCAGCCGGGTCCTTGGGCTTCGGTGTTTACTTCAGGGGTCAGTGGTGTGCTCAGCGATGGCTTCCTTCTTGGCAAGGCAAACCAATACTACGCGATTTGACATTTCTCGAATTCTTCCCCATTGTAGTGGCAATCCATATATGGGAAGATCAGTTCAAAAACCATAGGGTCTGTTTCTGGACGGACAACCAAGCGGTAGTCTCGTTCTTGAATAAACAGTCTTCTCATTCACCCAGAGTAGCGTCACTTTTGCGGTATTTCGTCCTTTCATGCCTGCGGTTGAACCTTCACGCTTCTGCAAAGTTTGTCCCCGGTATAGATAATAACATCGCGGATGCTCTATCTCGTTTCCAGATGGAACGCTTTTGCTCATTGGCGCCGGATGCGCAGCAGCAGCCGCAGCCGTTTCCGGAGCACCTCTGGAGTATTGGCAACGAGAAGCAATAAAGGGAGTATTGTCTGCACTGGCACCTTCTACCCTTAAATCTTATAATAAGGCATGGCTTGACTTTACTTCTTTCCGCAGGAAGAAGGAGCGGTTTAAGCCAGACAGGCCACCATCCAAGTCGGAAGTCATAGAGTATATGGTTCACCTTCGAGATCTAGGCCGGGCTCCCAAAACCCTCAATATCCATTCAGCGGCAATATCCTTCTTTTCTAAAGCCTTGTTCTCCGTTGATCCCTGTTCACACTTTTTTGTTCGGAAGATGCTTGAGGGCTGGCGCAGGTCCAGACCTCATGGCCAAGACAGTAGAAGGCCCATAACACTTGACATACTCACCCAAATCCGCAGGAAACTAAGGGTCCTTTGTTGGTCTAGATATGAAGCCAGGTTATTCTCGGCAGCATTTTCCTTTGCATTCTTTGGTGCCTTGCGCATAGGTGAGGTGGTCTGCGAAGACCGTGCAGCCAATAGGGGTCTATTGCTGGAGGATGTAACTGTAGCCAGCTTGCATGTGATACTGAAAATCCGTAGTTCCAAGACTGATCAGCTCGGCAGGGGAGCCTTGGTTCGCTTCCAGGCAATGCAGAAGGCTGGCCCTTGCCCTATAAAAGATGCCAGGAAATTTCTGTGTGTTAGACCGAAATCAAATGGCCCCTTCTTCTTGCATTCCGATGGTTCCCTCCTCTCTAAACATCAGTTCACGAGGGTCATGCGCAAAGCGATCGTGGCCATTGGACTTCCGCAAGAGGAGTACGCCGCGCACTCCTTTCGCATTGGGGCGGCGACCACCGCCGTCCATATGGGTTTACCGGCTGAAAGGATTATGGACATGGGTCGATGGAAATCCAACGCATTCAAGGGTTACATCCGGAAGCCCTTTTAATCTCTCCTCAGCTTCTCTCCTACCCACCCCCCCTCCGTGCATTCCTCCTGATCCGGCTCTCTTATTCTACCCTTCCAGGTGCAGTTATGGTTTGACTGTGGATTATCGGCCACAGTATCGTTCATTGGGCAAAACGACGCGCAGAGCATAGACGATGGGATGCTGACCTCCTTCTACCCAACAATGTCAAAGTGTCGTGGATTTCTAGGCGCGGGATGCGTTGGGAAGAATTCTTCCCAGTTGTATCCAGAAGAATTGTGGATGAAGGATCGCCCGACGCCTTGGTCATACAATTGGGCGAGAACGACCTGGCTCATAGAAAAGGGGTGGACTTAATGTGGAACATTATCAATGACTTGGAGTTGTTGAGGGCATCCCACGCTAACATTACAATAATTTGGTCATCTTTGCTGGAGAGGCGATTCTGGCGGGACGCTGAGTACCCCGTGGCTGTGGATAAGGCCAGGAGGATTGTGGAGCGTACAGTCGCGCGTAGGGTGGCCGCGTTGGGCGGACAGGTCATCAAGCACCCCGAAATTAAATTTAACAAGGATACGCTCTATCGTTGGGATGGCGTGCATCTATCTGATGCTGGCAATGACATCTGGTTGGCGGATATTTTTCAGGGAATTAGGGATTGGTTACAGGTCTGAGGGTATTGGCGGCGAGCCGGTTAATCCGGCTCGGGTGGCGGTAGGCATTGGCCGGGGTATTGTCATGCAAATGAGATCGGGGGGGGAGGAGCGCCATCACCTCCCCCAATGCTTGAAGGGTAGTTCGTTAAAGGACTCCGAGGGGCGACGCCTCGTCCGAAACCTACGGAGGCTAGGGCCTAAAGCGCGCCCCCGAGCAGTAACCCCTTGGGGAGCGCCTAGGGATATGCATCTCGGGTAGCTCCCCCTGTTGGTGTTTAACCCTTCCCGGTTAGACCGGATAGTCGGTTAGGGGCCAATGCCTAAAGCCAATACCTCTCTTACCTGTAATCAATAAAGTTGTGGCCATTTTCGCCCATTAACCATAATACTGGTGTCCGGTGTCTTTATTCATTCCATCTGTGGGGGGGGAGGGAATAGCCACGCAACAGGTTAGAACTGCCTTCTACTGAGCTCATTCACAGGGCCATCTTAAGCATATGTGGCGCTGGGGTGCAAAGATCCACCCGGCGCCCCTAGGTTGCCCAGAATTGTCAACTTTTTTTAGGGGCAGGGACCCCAAAGTTGTTGACTTTTTTAAAGGAAATAGTTGTTTACCTCCTTTAGAACCTTTAAAATGGTTGTGGGATGCAGGGACTCACAGCGCCAACCAAAAGGGGTGCCAGCGCCCCACTCACAGTGGCATACAAAGGGGGTGTGTGGGTTCCATGCTGGGGGGACAAAATGTTGGGCGGCACAGTTGCCACGCTGTCCGCCCACTGCCTCCCCCCCACATGGCGGTTAACTGTTTCAGCTGCATGCGCAGCACCCGGAGCGCCGTGTAATGTTGTGGGCACTGTGCAACACATCCTGTTGTGTGCACCAAGCTGCGGGTTCCTTTGCTGGCTTTTCCGCTGTTGGCACACGCTCCCAGGGCCGCCCAAAGTGGGGTGCCAGTGCAGAATGATGGGGAATGCAAGCGGCATCAGAGGCAACATCTCTGGACACCATCACATGTAGAAATGAAAAAGTAAATGCAACCAAAAGGTAAGCCAAACCATTTGGAAGCATTGCAGGCTGACAGAAGAGTGAACAGATCTGAGGGAATAACCCTTTCTTTTCTCTCCACAGATCTTACAAACCCACAGTCTTACATAGCCTTCAGCAACAGCATCTGTTTCCCCCCAAATGCTATTTTTCTAGAAAAAAGAGGTGCCGGAACTCACCATGAACACCACCCTTGTTCTCTTAGAATGGCAATGGTGCCCACCTGAGAGGTGCCAGAACTAAGTTCCTGTGAGTTTCCCCGAAAGCAGTCCTGGTTCCCACACCATCTATTACGCTGCAGTCTGAGAACCTCAGTGGCTTGACTACATTTGAGCATATTTAATCAGTTTCATGTGGATATCTATTTGAACACCTGGAGGTGTTGAAGGGGGGTTTTTTTTGGGGGGGAGACCCTCCTAAACCCTAGGAATTCATAAATGGTAGGATTTTGATTATGTGGAGTATGGAAGAGAAGCTTGCAGGACAGCGGTAAAATACAGGTGAAGTTTCCTTTCCAAGCCAGGGCCTCACCTGGGAAAGAGGCATTAACATGACAAAAAGTGTGGATGGCCCATCTAAGAGGAATCTAGAGTGTGGGCAGAGGTGACAAAGGTGATGGGGTATGCATGTGAGGTGAGAGCAAGAGTGTCTTTAGCAAGGTGTGCTTGGAAGAACAACAAAGGGAGAGATCCATTTTTGATAGGCTGGCTGAAGGCAAGCCTGGGGAGATGCTATGGGGAACAAGCCCCTCTTGAGATTATTATCCTCCCTCCCTCCAAACTCAGGTGTAAATATGTGAATAAACCACATTTCTTAATATGGTTTATTCACATATTCCGCTGTGTCACAGTCTCCACAGGAGTACAGACCCTAGTTGAGAGCCAAGACCTCTGGAATCCCATGCATGACTTGGCAGGGATTGGCATGGTTGCTAACAATATTTAATATAGGAGTCAGTTTCATGTGGATTTCCATTTGGACATCTGGAGGGCTTAACTTATATACTTAATTTAATATACATGCACAGATGGTCACTATATCCTCAATGTGAACTAACGGAGGTTTGCTGTTATTGTTAGCAATATTTGCTTAACATTGATGGGTCTCTTTCTTCTCCTCCTCTTCTTTAATTTAATTTAATTTAATTCCCCCCCTTTCTATTTTTCTCCAATTTCCTTCTTAAATATGCAATAATAATGATAATAATTTAGTATTTATACCCTGCCCATTTGGCTGGGTTTCCAGCCACTCTGGGTGGCTTCCAACAAAATATTGAAAATACATTGAAACATCAGTCATTAAAAACGTCCCTTAACAGGGCTGCCTTCAGATGTCTTCTAAACATCAGACAGTTGTTAATTTCTTTGACATCTGATGGGAGGTTTGCTTCTCACAGTGAGGGAACCGCCAGAAGGCCCTCGGTGCTGGACCTCAGTGTCCAGGCTGAACGATGGGGGTGGAGACGCTCCTTCAGGTATACTGGGCCTTCTGACAATGAATGAATGAATGAATGAATGAATTAAATGTCATCCAGCCCCCACTGCTGTTTGGAAATTTCAGTTTTCATATTTGGAAGTAAAACTCCAGATGGTTGCAAGCAGGGTAGGATTCAGTCCCTCCTTTCACACCCACAGACAGGGAAGAATTAGATCTCTTATTTCCCAGTCACAGACAAATCTGTCATTCTTGTCCTCAGTCAAGTGGCGAGGTTAATTTTCTCGCCACCACCCTGTTGCAGGAGATGATTACATGGTCAGAATTGATAGTACATTTGGTAGTGCCATATGTATACAAGACAGCACCTGAATGATTCAATGAGGAGTTTCTACTGTGACCTATAAAAACAAAGCACGACCCTTTTTATTTGTGTATACTCCAGCAGTAGGGCACCCCAAAGACACCAGTAAGAAATAATAAGACAGACCAGAGGAGAGATAGTTGTCCACATTTGATCAGTGATGATAGACATTATGACACATGGCTTTGTTGAAAACCACAAAAGGGAAACCACAGGTATTGATGGTAAGAATTTTGATGGTGTTAATATGCCCATAGTCAGAACATTGTATGAACAAATCCAAAATATCAATATAAATCGTATCAACATCTTTATTAATATAATCAAAACATTAAACTTTTTTGCAAGTTATTTTTAATTATATAATGATTAAAAAAAACATTTTTCTGGTGCATGTTTTTTTTTTTTTTAAGGAACAGAAAATCGCTGTAGTTTAAAAAAGAGCTTTGTTGCAATTATGCAAGAGTCCATTATTTAGGCTGCACTCCTCGCTAGTAGTTCAAACGTCTACAGCAAGAAATGTGTGTGCAAATATTTTGCACTAATGCTTCTTTGGGTATATTTGCCCTTTGTTATATTTTAAACTTTTCATATTATAAACTGTATTTTATCAAAGTGGATCAGACCATTTGATATCCCTACCAGTGATAAAATTGCAGGTGTTGCTTCAATTAAGTAAGTTCCCAATTTTAGATCTATGATCTTTTCTGGGATATATATATATATATATATTTGGGGGGAGCCAGTATGATTTGGTAACATTAAGTATTAAGGATAAGTGATGGATGACTTTTGAAGATCATAATGCTGGATAAAAATGTTGGCCATCCGCTTCATTCCATTTGTTCTGTTTCTGTTAAATATGAAACAAACAATGAACATATAAGGTAACATGCATAGATTTTTGTGTTAAGCATGTATTGCATTTTAACTATGTTTTGTATTAACTATGATTTGTGTAGATGCATCTTAATCGGCAACAGAATAGTCTTGAATCCACTGGATCCAGCTGCCTCCTCAATCCCCTGATAGTTCCCTGGATCTGCTGCCTTAAATATACCAGTCTCAAATTTGAGATTCCCATTTCTTTCAGAGGTAAGGGACAGAATTATAAAATTGTCAGCAAGAGAAAAATAAACATGCAAGCATAGCACCAGCTTCCTACCCTTGCCGGATATGCTGGCAAAATTATGCACAGCTTAACTCCCCACAACTGCTTAGGATTGCCTTGTAAGGTATTTGCACTCTGGTGTCATTGAGAAGGACACCATTCTACTTCTTTTTGGGTAGACATATTTGAACCAGGCCTAACCATCCAACTTCCTTTTCCCAGTCTGCTTTAAATCCATCCTATGCCCATCAAAACAATTACCCTCCCTACCTTTCCATTTTTCCTATCAGCTAAGGTCTTTTGGTCTATGCTTACCAGGCAGCAGAGTCCACTGAAAACCTCTGAGGTAACGGAGGTGGGCACCAAGTAGCTGACATTTGCTCAGCCCATGATGGAGGCAACACATAGTTGGGAAATCAGCTAATTTACCTGTTGTCCCTTTTTATTTCCATTTATCCAGACAACGCTATACACATTTCCGGTCATCAATTTGAAGCTCTTTTCTAATAGTAGAGGTCCTTGGAAGGAATCTACTTCTTCTTCTTCTTCTTCTACAAATCAGCCTCAGATTTCAAGGGTTATCCCAGCACAAAGATACTAAATATAAGAATTGCTAGGGGCAAAGGAGGCCAGTTGGATGGGGAGAGGATTGGTTGGCTGGCACCTATTCTCCCCTCCCCTCACATAGTTTATCCTTTAGTTTGTGACCTAAAGTCAACATAGATCAAGTTGTCCAGTAAATAGTTTTAAACTAACTGCAACACTTGACAAGAGCTATCTACAATGTGTACCTGCTTAATTCTGTGGGAGCCAAATATAATATGTATGTCCTCTGATCTTCGGGTCTCCTAGACCTCCTGCTACTTCCTCCAAGAGCAGAAAATGGCCACAAGCTCTACCATTCTCTGCAAGCTCCCCTTTCACCCTGACATTCAAACTGCTACCTCAGCACACCTAATAGCGTTTTGGAGGATGAAAGCTACGGTGGGCATTGTTCCTCAGCTCAGCTTTCAAAGAAGTGGCAAACTTCATCACTCCTTCATCACTGTAAATCTTTGGGATGGAAACCATGAGACCATGAATGCATACTGCCCAGCTGTATCTTTTAAGCAGAATATCCTGGAATGATAGAAGCCTTTCTGGCTTCCAATCCCAATCCCACACATCCCATTTTGCTCCCATGCTTTTGGCTGGGACCAAAAGGCGGGCGTTTTTTGGGGTCCCACACTGTGGCTTGAGTCAATTGGCTCACACCGGAATGCAAGACCCCCCAAAAACCAAAACCAGAAGCAAAGCCTATCTTGCCCCCACGTGTCACTGTTTTACTTCTTCCTTCCATCGCAGCACTTGCGGAAGGTGGCTTCAGGAAGTACGTCTGTGGTACCAGAGGAGAAAGAGGCAGAAGATAGGACAGGGGAGGGTGGGTGGGTGAAGGAATACCAAGACTGGGGTGGTGGGTGCACCAAGAAGTATAGTGATGGGGTAGGTAGAGAGTGCCAAGTTTGGGTGACTAGGGGTGTGGAGGAGCACAGATATGGGGCAGGGAGGATGGCATGTGTGTGGGTGTCCCACTTTTCCCTCCTGGAATGTTGGAGTGTATGTAACTAACGATGGTGACCGGGAGGTGAGACTTGGAAGGCAGTTCCTAGTGAGGCATCTAATCATAAGCCTGCATTTTTATTAAAGCTTATATGTTTAATCAGGGCCTGTATCTTAAAAGACCAGTCTTAGAAGACCAGTTGCCTAAAAACCTTGGCAAGATATTTTTACTCCTAGACAAGGGGCCCCCCTGATTTATAGCAGAAAACAATTCTCAAAGTCGTAAAAAGGGAATTACAGGCTGACAGCCAAGGTTACACTGACCCTACAAATTAAGAGTGGATAAATAGTAAAATGAGCCATATCTTCTTCCTAAGGTAAAAAAGGTCAAGAGCAGTGAAAAAGCATCTAGCTGGCAGAAAGAGAACATTTTCTGGGAAGACTTTTTCTAAAGCTGTTTCTTTCTTAAACTAAGATCCTTTTAAGATTTCTTTTCCTTTTAAAAGGTTGTTTATGTATTAAATATATTAGTTTAAATATAATTATGCAAAGGATTTAAGAAATGCTAGATTCTTATTTCATATAGTTGTAAGAGTTGTAACTATCCTGAAATTAAGTCAGGCACCAGCCAAGCCCCTTGCCAGACAGAAGACGCCAATCGAGCGCTCCTGATATATGGTTGTCAGGCCTTTTGTTTAGAAACCTTCAAATGAAGGAGATCTCAATGTTGATGTGAACTCAATCTTTGACATATGCATAAGATAAAAATTCAAGATTAATTATCTGTTTTGGAAGGCAATAGGGCAAGGAGGGCAAGAGGTGAGCTGGTAATTAAGATTCCTTGTTGAGACACATGTAAGATATATTACTACTTATTTGTCATTTATAGATAGAAGAATATATAGCTTTTTGATTTCCATAAAAGGGCAAGAAGGAAATGGGTGTATCTTTTGTGATTGGCTCTAGCAAACAGCCAATAGGAATTTCAACCAGGCTGATTGGACAGAGGCAGCCACAGGAGGAGCAAGGGGGCTGGATTAAGGAAATATAAGTGCTGGCCAGAATGGCAAGAGGCCAGGCCAGAGCTTGGTAACCATATACCACTGTGCCTCATATTTATTTGTCTGACAAATAAATTACTATTTTAATTTCTCTATTGCTGCGTTGAATATTTCATTCCAGCTAAGCGTTAACCACAAGCAGGGTGCTACACTAGAGCTGACTCAGAATTAAACTCAGTTCTGCGTAACTTTCCTTCTTGCTTATCATTTTGGTTGCTGCTGCCATCGACTAGGACAGTGCTGTTAGGGAGGGCCACAGTGACTGGCATTTTACTCCGGAGCGGGCCCAGGACAAAAGTCAACCAACAATGCTTTTCCATATCTTCCTTCTTTGGGCTGGCGGTAGCAGCAACAGGGATGGGCCAGGAGGAGGAGGAGGTTCTGAAGAGCTGCAATTGTTCCCAAGTTTAGTTCTTTCCACTTCACATGTTGCGCTTACACAGAGTGTTAATGATTGTGACGTCCTGTTGAAAGGACATGGTGGGTGCTACAAAGAGCTCTATTCCTCTGCCACTCCTTGCAAATCATCATGGAATTTGCATACATGCACATCCTTAAGCTTTCCTATAACTTTTAACAGTGAAACCAACCACCTGTCTCCTTGATCCTTGCCCATCCTGGCTTATAAAAGCTAGCCAGGATGGGCTGGGAGATGGGCTTCGTGGGGTGGTGAATGCTTCCCTCCGTGAGGAAGCCTTCCCAGACCCGCTGAAAGAGGCGGTTATTAAACCGCTTCATAAAAAACCAGCTTTAGATGCGGCCACGATGGCCAACTATTGCCCAGTCTCAAATCTTCCATTCTTGGGCAAGGTGATTGGGTGAGTGGTTGCTGAACAACTCCAGGCATGCCTGGAAGAAGCGGACCATTTGGATCCCTTCCAGTCGGGATTCAGGCCACATTATGGGACTGAAACTGCCTTGGTCACACTGGTTGATGATCTCCAGTGGGCTATGGACAAAGGTGAGAGCTGTTTCCTAGTTCTGCTGGATCTCTCAGCGCGTTTGATACCATCGACCATAACATCCTTCTGGACCGTCTTGAGGGGCTGGGAGCTGGGGGCACTGTCATACAGTGGTTCCACTCCTTCCTCCTGGGCCGTGTTCAGAAAGTGGTGGTGGGGGATGAGTGTTCAGACCCCTGGGCTCTCACTTGTGGTGTATCTCAGGGTTCCGTCGTCTCCCTCATGTTTTTTAACATCTACATGCAGCCACTGGGAGAGATCATCAGGGGGTTTGGGCTGGGTGTTCATCAGTATGTGGATGATACCCAGCTGTACCTCTCTTTTAAATCAGAACCAGTGAAGGCGGTGAAGGTCCTGTGTGAGTGTCTGGAGGCAGTTGGAGGATGGATGGCGGCTAACAGATTGAGGTTGAATCCTGGCAAGACAGTAGTACTGTTTTGGGGGGACAGGAGGCAGGCAGGTGTGGAGGATTCCCTGGTCCTGAATGGGGTAACTGTGCCCCTGAAGGACCAGGTGTGCAGCCTGGGAGTCATTTTGGACTCACAGCTGTCCATGGAGGCACAGGTCAAATCCGTGTCCAGGTCAGCTGTTTACCAGCTCCATCTGGTACGTAGGCTGAGACCCTATCTGCCTGCGGACTGCCTCGCCAGAGTGGGGCATGCTCTGGTTATCTCCCGCTTGGACTACTGCAATGCGCTCTACGTGGGGCTACCTTTGAAGGTGACCCCGAAACTACAACTAATCCAGAACACGGCAGCCAGACTGGTGACTGGGAGCAGCACCGAGACCATATAACACCGGCCTTGAAAGACCTACATTGGCTCCCAGTACGTTTCCGAGCACAATTCAAAGTGTTGGTGCTGACCTTTAAAGCCCTAAACAGCCTCGGTCCAGTATATCTGAAGGAGCGTCTCCACCCCCATTGTTCTACCCGGACACTGAGGTCCAGCACCGAGGGCCTTCTGGCGGTTCCCTCACTGCAAGAAGCCAAGTTACAGGGAACCAGGCAGAGGGCCTCGTCGGTAGTGGCACCCTCCCTGTGTAACGCCCTCCCACCAGATGTCAAAGAGAACAACAACTACCAGACTTTTAGAAGACATCTGAAGGCACCCCTGTTTAGGGAAGCTTTTAATGTTTGATATATTACAGTATTTTAATATTATTTTGGAAGCCGCCCAGAGTGGCTGGGGAAGCCCAGCCAGATGGGCGGGGTATAAATAATAATATATTATTATTATTATTAAATCAACATGGGATTTGCAGACATGCACACCCTTAAGCTTTCCTATAACTGTGAGAAGTCCAAGAAAATAATATAATGTACTGGTTGTTCACAGCAGGACAGAGCAGGCTCCAGGTTCTCAGGTTCTATATTGTCAAATTGGATTCCATAAATAACACTTACTTTTTACGTTACAACGTGGAGTAGGTGACCAGCCATTTTTGGTGCACATGGCCTTAGCTTGTTGATTTATAGGATCATATCCAACCTCACAAGAATACGAAATTTCATCACCTTCTATGAACTTCTGCCAAGTATGGGCATTGAATGTACCATGTGCAAGCAGTATAGGAATATCACATTTTTCTAAAAGCAAAAAAGTAGATATGTTACATCATTGATAGACACATATTTTGGTGATTGAAATACCATTATAACTCTTCTTTTTATACTTAGAGAATATATGGATTTTTAGGATTTTGTCTTTTAAAAATTTGCAGGCATTTGAAAGAAGGAATTAACAATGTGCTTGTTCTGAGGTGACAGGAATGAGACATTAATATGATTCAACCCACCCCTACATCCATAGCCACCTGCCCAAATGCCAAGATCTTCCACTGATATCAGGGGGTGGTCACACAGAAATCTTTTCCATCAGCCCCCCCCCCCCACATATAGAACACAATCGCCACTACCAAATGGGTCAACCTGGTACTCAGCTTATTATATTTTTGGTGCCATATGAAGACATTTTCATATTAAATTTTAAAGTTTTCCACTCTGATTACTCACTGTCTAACCATGTTACACATTTTCCTTCCACATCTTTCGGAATAGGCATATTTTGTGTTTGCACATGGCCGTTTCCATTTCTGATCAAAGTTGAGAATGCAAGGAAAATGTTAACTTACTGAAGCATTTTGGTTCTGGACTCCAGCCGAATTTGGTGCATGAACTTCTACCCCATGTTTCTTTATTTTTTGGTAGAAAACCATAACGGCAACGATAGTCAACTGATTGTCCCACCCTTCTTGGAAAATAGTAGTCTTTCCAGTTTTCATAGGTATCAGATAGTTGTCCATTCTCAATCCGAATATAGTCACAGTTCTTTCCTTTGGAGAAGATGAGAAAAAGGTTAAGCCAAACATAAATAAATCAGGATGTTCCACTTGCTATTTTCCTTGGCTGGCTGGTTTAATGGAGGTTGCACATTTTGCTCAAGGGTATCAGTGTCTAAATATTATCTGGGTTTCCTTCTTTGGTCTGGTTATGAAAACAGAAATAGATGACTGTGGCAGCAGATGCAGGTGGTCCCCAGACAAGCACTCAGGGTTATGGTGCAGGGAACTCTAATATTTTCGGATGCATTGAATGCTATCTGCTCATGTTTTGAAATTGCAAAGAGAAAGCTACTTACGAATACATATCGGAGGAGGAGACCACCCCATCTCTGTACACGTGGAAGTGGCTTGGCGGCTCTGAAGCTGATAGCCAGACTCACATTGTGTTTCGATTGTTTCTTGATATTCATACTGAATCTGATTAGGCTGAAAGTTGCCATTTTCTACTTGTGGTGGGGAGCAGACAATTTCTATGAAGGAATGCAAGAAGGACATTTGGTCAGCAACAAATTTGTCATTTCTGCCAAAGCCACATAATTTTATTTTTCCAACATCTTTCTAACAATCCTTAATTTTACAATATTTTTGAAGATAAGCTTTAAATTTTTTCCAATCTTCTCCCACCGACTCTTCTCCTTGGTCCCGGATTCTGCCAGTCATCTCAGCCAGTTCCATATATTCCATCACCTTCGTCTGCCATTCTTCCTGGGTGGGTAGATCTTGTGATTTCCAGTACTTTGCAATAAGTATTCTTGCTGCTGTTGTGGCGTACATAAAAAAAAGTTCTATCCTCCTTTCGCACCAATTGGCCGACCATGCCCAAGAGAAAGGCCTCTGATTTCTTCTGGAAGGTATATTTAAATACCTTTTTCATTTCATTATAGATCATCTCCCAGAAGGTCTTAATCTTTGGGCATGTCCACCAAAGGTGAAAGAATGTGCCCTCAATCTCTTTACATTTCCAACATATATTATCGGGCAAATGATAAATTTTTGCAAGCTTGACTGGTGTTAAGTTCCACCTGTAAATCATTTTCATTATATTCTCTCTTAAGGCATTACATGCCATAAACTTCATACCTGTGGTCCATAACTTTTCCCAGTCAGCCATCATAATGTTATGTCCAACATCTTGTGCCCATTTAATCATAACAGATTTAACCATTTCATCTTGTGTATTCCATTTCAACAGCAAGTTATACATTCTTGATAAATTCTTAGTTTTAGGATCTAACTATTCTGTTTCCAATTTTGATTTTTCCACCTGAAAGCCAATTTTCTTGTCCAAGTTATAAACCTCCCTTATTTGATAATAATGAAGCCAATCTCGTACTTTATTTTTTAGTCTGTCAAAGCTCTGCAGTTTTAATCTATCTCCTTCTTGTTCCAAAATTTCCCAATATTTCGGCCAATTTGCCTCCATATTGAGTTTTTTCAGAGCCTTAGCCTCCATTGGTGACAGCCATCTTGGCGTTTTACTTTCAAGCAAGTCGTTATGTCTCATCCAGACATTAAACAGTGCTTTCCTGACAATATGGTTTTTAAACGCTTTATGTGCTTTGACCTTGTCATACCACAAGTATGCATGCCATCCAAAAACATTATTAAAACCTTCTAGATCCAAAATGTCCGTGTTTTCAAGAAGCAGCCATTCTTTCAGCCAGCAAAATGCTGCTGATTCATAATAAAGTTTAAAATCTGGCAGGGCAAATCCACCTCTTTCTTTAGCATCAGTTAAAATCTTAAATTTTATTCGAGGTTTCTTGCCCTGCCAGACAAATCTAGAAATATCTCTCTGCCATTTCTTGAAACAGTCCATCTTGTCCAGAATTTGCAATGTTTGAAACAAAAACAGCATCCTAGGCAATACATTCATCTTTATCACAGCAATGATAACTTCAATTTTGACCATATTTCTAAATCCTTTTTCACTTCCATCCAACATTTTTCATAATTATCTTTAACTAAATTCACATTCTTAGCAGTCATATTGACCCCCAGGTATTTCACTTTCTTAACCAATGTTAATCCTGTCTCCTTCTGAAACCTCTCTTTCTCAATCACTGTTAAATTTTTCCTAACACCTTAGTTTTCAGCTTGTTCAACTTAAATCCCGCAACATGACCAAATTCTTGAATTAATTGCAATACTCTTTTAGTACTGGATTCTGGCTCCTGTAATGTCAAAACTAAATCATCAGCAAAAAGCTTTCAATTTATACTGTTTAGCTCTGAGTTGTATACCTTTAACCAATTGGTCCTTTCTAATCATATTAAGCAGAACCTCCAGGACCGATATAAAAAGCAATGGAGAGATTGGGCAACCCTGTCATGTTCCTTTCTCAATCTTAAACTCTTCTGTAACTACATTATTCACAATTAACTTAGCTTTTTGTTCTGAATAAATTGCACCTATACCATTTTCAAAACCTTGGCCTACCCCCATTCCTTGTAAATTTTTCTTCATGAAACTCCAAGAAATATTATCAAAGGCTTTCTCCGCGTCCACAAATATCAAAACTGCTTTAGTGTTAATATTCACTTGTAATTTTTCTAAAATATTAATTATATTCCTTGTGGTGTCTAACAAATTTCTCCCCGGGAGAAAGCCCGCTTGATCTTTATGAATTTCTTCTACCAATACCTTTTTAAATCTTTTAGCCATAATTTCAGCGAAAATTTTGTAATCCACATTGAGTAAAGATATGGGATGGTAGTTCTTAAGCTGTGTCTTCTCTGATTCTGTTTTCGGTATAAGTGTGATGTAGGCTTCTTTCCACGACTCTGGTGCCTTTTCTCCCTCCAGTATTTCATTACAGACTTCCTTCAAAGGCTGTACTAACCATTCTTTCAAAGATCTATAATATCTTGCAGTCAAGCCATCCGGCCCTGGAGATTTGCCCAATTTCATATTCTGAATGGTTCCTTCCACCTCTTGGTCTGTTATTTTATAATTTAGCATTAATTTATTCTCTTGAGAGATTTTTTGTAATCCATTTATTTTCAAAAATCGGTCAATGTCCATTTCTTTCTGGCTCTCCTGTGTATATAGCTGTTTAAAATACTTCTGAAAACACTTCCTAATCTCCACAGGATTCTGTATGTTCTTTCCCTCCACTACCAAATTAGTGATAGTGTTAAGTTTTTGTCTTTTTTTCATTTGCCAAGCCAGCAGTTTCCCGCATTTATTAGCCGATTCAAATGTCTTTTGTCTCATCTGTTTAATCTTCCATTCTATTTCCTGATTCATCAATTTCATAAATTGTACTTGATGTAGCTTTATCTCTCTCAGGATCTCCTGTGATTTCGGTTTTACCCTCAGTCTCTTTTCTCCTTCCTTTATTTTCTCCATTTTTTTTTCCTTTTTTTCATTTTGGGCTCTCTTCTTAATTGCATTTTGTTGTATCAAAAACCCTCTCATAACTGCTTTACTTGCATCCCAAATTACTCTTTTTTTCAGTAGTGGTATTCATATTTATCTCAAAATAGTCTCTCAAGTGTTTTGGGGCCTTTTTAGTCATTTCCTCATTCCTAAACAGAGAGTCATTCATCCTCCATCTAAAGGAACCAATTGGTGTTAATATCTTTTCCATCTTCACGGCATTATGGTCGGAGCAAGTTTTAGGGCAGATTTCCGCTTTTTTTTTTATCTTTGGGGCCAGTCCCCTAGTTACCCAAATTCGGTCAATTCTTGTCCATGTCATTTTGGCTTCAGAGAAGAAAGTTCCTTCTCTTCCCAAGGGGTTCTTAGTTCTCCAAATGTCAACAAGGTCCATATTGTCAGCGATTTCAAAAAACGTCTTTGGTAATCTGCCATCTTTTGTCACCACCTGTCTTTGGGCTTTATCCATATTTGTAGACACCACTCCATTCATATCTCCCATCAAGATAATATTGTAGTCTAAATAGTCCATTAAAATTTCATGCAATTTCTTGAAAAATTCTGATTTCCCCTCATTCGGTGCATAGATACCTACTATCAAAAACTTCTCTCCTTGTAATTGGATTTCAGTTGCAACAAATCTTCCTTGATCATCTTTAAATAAAAATTTCGGTGACAGGCTTTCCTTTGCATAAAGTACTACTCCTCTTTTCTTAACTTTATCTGATGAAATAAATTCCTCTCCTAATCTTTTATTACTCAGAATTTTCCGATGTAGCCTTGTCACATGTGTTTCTTGTAAGCAAATCAGGTCCAAATGTTCTTTTTTAAAGATATGAAATACTCTCCCCCTCTTTTCCGGGGAATTCAGTCCATTAACATTCCAACTTAATGCTTGCAGTGTCATGATATACTTACTTACTTTGCTTTTCCTCCAACTGTACCCAGTAGTTCGTCTGTATCAGTCGTTGGCGTTGGTTTCCCTTTTTTTGGTGAACTCTTGTCCAATGCTGCTGGCTCTTTTCCAAGTCCTTTCTGCAGGTCTTCTTCGTGATTTCCCAAAAACTTATCCTTCTCCTCCACTGATCTTATTTTTATCTTTCTTCCTTTGTAGCTAAAAGATAGGCCTTGGGGGAATTCCCACCTGAAAATAATTTTGTTCTTTCTCAGCAGGGCAACCAAGTCTCCAAAACTGGATCTAAGATCCAAAAGGTGTTTTGGTATATCTTTGAAAATTTCCACTCTTGATTGAAGAATTATCAAAGGGTTCTGGAAATGCAAACCCAAAATTTTGTCTCTTTCTTCTTTAGATTGGAGGGTAATCAAACAATCCCTTATTTTGATCTTCTTTCCTCCTTTTCCTAGTCTGAAAGCCCTCACGATTTTAAAGTCTTCTTGTTTCAATTCTGACTTCCAAAACTCTGCAAATTCTTGTGTCAAGAAATCTGTCAGGGTGCCCTTCTCCAATTCAGGTACAGCTCTAATCCTTAGGTTCGTCTGTTTTTCAACGTCAGCTTATGGTCTTCAATTTGTTTCTGTAGGTCTGGAACCTTCTCTGTTTCCAGTTGCGCTACCTTAAATTCCACAGTAGCAGTTTTTTCCTGGGTCAAGGTTGATTCCTGCAACAATTTCTGAATAGATTCTGTGTTACTGTTGACCTTTTGCCCCAGACTATCTAATGTTTCTGTATTTAAGTCAATTTTTTAATTTGCAGTATCAACCTTCTTCTTTGTCTCCTCAACCCTCTTATTGGTCTCTTCGACCCTCATACTGAGTTGTAACAAAGTTTCATTAATCTTAGCCAATGCATTCGCTAGAGCATCTTCTGAAGACATTCCACTGGACTTAGATTGTGTTGATACAGTCCCAGATACAATAGGAAGGCCAGCAGTTGATTGCCTTCGCTGCCCCAAGGTCTTCCCAGACCTTGTTGTTCTGTCTAAAGATGACAAGTCTACTTTCTCTTTCCCATCTGCCATAACAATAAAACAGCAGAAGAGCCAAGGTCAGTCTCAGATAAGCAATTCCTGTTTACCAGTGGAAAATTCCCCTTGTAGCAATTTCTAAGGGTCCCTCTAGGTGGAAACAGTTGCAATAGTCCAGAAAAGAAGTAATTTTCCCTTTTTTTTAAAAGACTCCAACCGAGAAAATGAAACAGTTCCAATTTTTGTTACCTTCCAGTTGCTTTTTCTCCCTTTAGCAAACAAAGTATTAAAGCTGATCACAATGTATCTCTCTTGCTGTCTCAAAAATCCTTCTAATGACAGCTAACATGCAGTCTAAAAAGCAACAGTCTTTTTCACTGGCAGACCGTTGCCAGGTTTGAGCGGTGGATTTTAAGCTCTTTCCCTCTCTCTTGCAGGTTTATACAGTCCAAAAACAGCCCCTTCCTTCCCTGCTTCCCAGGTAGGGGGTTCAGAAAATTATAGAGTTACAAAACAGTCCTTTTCAAGCGTAATTCCAGCGCTTTAGCTTAAAAGTCTCTTTGCTTTGATCTATTTACAAAGCGGAAGGCGGACTTCCTGTTTAGACCTCCCCGCTTCGGTAGCCAATTAAGTCTCCCCCCCTTTCTTTATAAATAAGTCCAATTTCCCCTACTCACTGGTAGTTACTTTTATAATCCAATTGTCCCAGGAAAAAGTCAGCGCTCTCCAGCAATGGCCATGCGGCTTCGCTCTGTGGAAGAAGCAATTGACTCACAGCACCGCGCTGCTTGCCCCGCTCTGCTCCGAAGCCCGTAAAAGGGTTTCCTTGTGAGTTGGGGGGGCGCAAAAGGTGCCCGCCGAGTCCCACGTTCACAGGCTTCACCGCCTGTGATTCCTGTAGGGTCACCGCTCCGCCGTAGCGGTACAGACCCGATTCCCACGGAGCCGGTCCCCTCCAGATCAAGGGGAATCCGCCATTACCTGATGGCGCTGACCCGGAAGTCATTTTGGACTCACAGCTGTCCATGGAGGCACAGGTCAAATCCGTGTCCAGGACAGATGTTTACCAGCTCCATCTGGTACACAGGCTGAGACCCTATATGCCTGCGGACTGCCTCGTCAGAGTGGTGCATGCTCTGGTTATCTCCCGCTTGGACTACTGCAATGCGCTCTATGTGGGGTTACCTTTGAAGGTGACCCGGGAACTACAACTAATCCAGAATGCGGCAGCTAGACTGGTGACTGGAAGCGGCCACCGAGACCATATAACACCAGTCTTGAAAGACCTACATTGGCTCCCAGTACGCTTCCAAGCACAATTCAAAGTGTTGGTGCTGACCTTTAAAGCCCTAAACGGCCTCGGTCCAGTATATCTGAAGGAGCGTCTCCACCCCCATCGTTCTACCCGGACACTGAGGTCCAGCACCGAGGGCCTTCTGGCGGTTCCCTCACTGCAAGAAGCCAAGTTACAGGGAACCAGGCAGAGGGCCTTCTCGGTAGTGGCACCCTCCCTGTGGAACGCCCTCCCACCAGATGTCAAAGAGAACAACAACTACCAGACTTTTAGAAGACATCTGAAGGCACTTCTGTTTAGGGAAGCTTTTAATGTTTGATGTATTACAGTATTTTAATATTATTTTGGAAGCTGCCCAGAGTGGCTGGGGAAGCCCAGCCAGATGGGCGGGGTATAAATAATAATATATTATTATTATTATTAAATCAACATGGGATTTGCAGACATGCACACCCTTAAGCTTTCCTATAACTGTGAGAAGTCCAAGAAAATAATATAATGTACTGGTTGTTCACAGCAGGACAGAGCAGGCTCCAGGTTCTCAGGTTCTATATTGTCAAATTGGATTCCATAAATAACACTTACTTTTTACGTTACAACGTGGAGTAGGTGACCAGCCATTTTTGGTGCACATGGCCTTAGCTTGTTGATTTATAGGATCATATCCAACCTCACAAGAATACGAAATTTCATCACCTTCTATGAACTTCTGCCAAGTATGGGCATTGAATGTACCATGTGCAAGCAGTCTAGGAATACCACATTTTTCTAAAAGCAAAAAAGTAGATATGTTACATCATTGATAGACACATATTTTGGTGATTGAAATACCATTATAACTCTTCTTTTTATACTTAGAGAATATATGGATTTTTAGGATTTTGTCTTTTAAAAATTTGCAGGCATTTGAAAGAAGGAATTAACAATGTGCTTGTTCTGAGGTGACAGGAATGAGACATTAATATGATTCAACCCACCCCTACATCCATAGCCACTTGCCCAAATGCCAAGATCTTCCACTGATATCAGGGGGTGGTGATCACACTGAAATCTTTTCCATCAGCCCCCCCCCCCCACATATGGAACACAATCGCCACTACCAAATGGGTCAACCTGGTACTCAGCTTATTATATTTTTGGTGCCATATGAATACATTTTCATATTAAATTTTAAAGTTTTCCACTCTGATTACTCACTGTCTAACCATGTTACACATTTTCCTTCCACATCTTTCGGAATAGGCATATTTTGTGTTTGCACATGGCCGTTTCCATTTCTGATCAAAGTTGAGAATGCAAGGAAAATGTTAACTTACTGAAGCATTTTGGTTCTGGACTCCAGCCGAATTTGGTACATGAACTTCTACCCCATGTTTCTTTATTTATTGGTAGAAAACCATCACGGCAACGATAGTCAATTGTTTGTCCCACCCTTCTTGGAAAATAGTAGTCTTTCCAGTGTTCGTAGGAATCAGATAGTTGTCCATTCTCAATCCGAATATAGTCACAGTTCTTTGCTTTGGAGAAGATGAGAAAAAGGTTAAGCCAAACATAAATAAATCAGGATGTTCCACTTGCTATTTTCCTTGGCTGGCTGGTTTAATGGAGGCTGCACATTTGGCTCAAGTGTATCAGTGTCTGAATATTATCTGGGTTTCCTCCTTTGGTCTGGTTATGAAAACAGAAATAGATGACTGTGGCAGCAGATGCAGGTGGTCCCCAGACAAGCACTCAGGGTTATGGTGCAGGGAACTCTAATATTTTCGGATGCATTGAATGCTATCTGCTCATGTTTTGAAACTGCAAAGAGAAAGCTACTTACGAATACATATTGGAGGAGGAGACCACCCCGTCTCTGTACACGTGGAAGTGGCTTGGCGGCTCTGAAGCTGATAGCCAGACTCACACTGTGTTTCGATTGTGTCTTGATATTCATACTGAATCTGATTAGGCTGAAAGTTGCCATTTTCTACTTGTGGTGGGGAGCAGACAATTTCTATGAAGGAATGCAAGAAGGACATTTGGTCAGCAACAGATCAAGCAACAGATCAAGCTAGATATTATTCAGCACATGGGTATGAACATTCATTATTATATGTTAAAAACCAACAAATCTCAAAGCAGCTTACCAAAAAAAAAGAAAAAAAAGAAAAAGCAATAAAATGATTGATAAGAAAGATTATCAATGATTTAAAACTTAAACAGGAACAACAACCTCTCATTGTCCTTCCATTTCTAACTTGAGTTACCTTTGCATTCAGGATACACAATTGAATCTCCATTGCACTGGATTACAGAAACAGATTGCGAAAGATTTGTTTTAACCATGTAGCCCATTTTACAGGTGAACTCAACAGAACCACCACGTGGTACATAGATGTTTTCAGATATGTCTCCATCCAACCTCCTTTTAATTTCTATCTTCCGGTTTTCCATTTCAGCCAAAGAGATTGTACAGGGTTCTGTGAGGAGAAAGAAAATAAATTCTGTTCATGAAGGCACCCAATATATATACCTGCCATCCTACAGGCTGACAAGCCCATGGAAAGTCATCAGCTGCCATGGTTGACTTGGTGGAGTGGCCTGGTGGAGTGTCAGGGAAAGGAGGGGTACCCCCTTTAACATGGAATAACCATCATTTCTGGCTTGCATAAAAGCAGTGCATTCAAAGAAAGATATGAATTAGGTATCTCCCATGCTTTATCTCACATCCTTTACCATGAATTCGCCCCATATGATTCAAACGTCACAGACGCTGTCTGTAATATTAATGAAACCAGAAGTCAGACAATACAAACAAACGACAGCAATGAATTTCCTTAAATGATATTCTAAACTCACTCATGCAAATAATATAAGCACTACCTTTGTTCTTACCTAAGCAAACAGGTGCTTTTGTCCAGGTCCCATTATCACAAAAAGTTCTGTTATCTCCTTCTAGAGCATAATATTTTTGGCATTTGAACTGAACTGAAGAGCCAGCCTTGTACTGCTTCTTTGATAAGGTAATAATGTCTCCATTCTCAATAGCAGGTGGGCGGCTACAGTTTTCCCCTCTTTCTGGTAAACAATAAAGCAATGAGAATGATGACTTAGTTTAGCAACCAAGGGCCAAGAGTGAAGAACAGGAAATGCTCTCACTATCCTGGAATATTTATAGCAGGGGGAAAGTCACTTATGGCTCATGTGTAATAACATGGCAGCTAGCTACCAAGGTCTGTTGGGACTTTGACTGCACTAAAGAACTGGTGGACTGAACTACCAAGGCATTAATCTCATAACTGCAACTATGTGATTCACTCAGAATCTGAAGCATGCTAGTTCTTTTCCAGTATGTTTCATGGGACATGGCAGAAAATGTAGCAACAAGTGGTTGGGGAAATTAATCCATTCTGTAGGTCATGCATGTTGGGAAACGGTTTATCAAGGCTAATTTTTTTGGCCCAAACCAGGATTCCAAAGGAATTCACAAGAAACAATAACACAATTAACACAACTTTAAACGTTATGAACTACATTTAACAGCATGTGTTAAGCATGACAACTCAGAGCTTTTTTTCCGGCCAGAACTGTGTTCCAGCATCTCTCAGGTGGGTTCCACTGCCTTTATGAGAGAAAAAGTGAGGTATTCATGATGAGTTCCAGCACCTCTTTATCTAGAAAAATAGCACTGGATACACTGATCCTCATCGCCAGAGTGTCTGGGGCAGCCCAGTCATATGGAAGAGGTACAAATAATAATAACAAAACACTATGGACATGCCTTTGGTCCATACATTCATACTAACTGGATACCCAGCACACGCAGGCCTATTTATGATGCAACAGTCCTGGTCGAATCAAACCACAGTGCAGTGGACTGAAAACAACCACTACAGCCTTGTCTCCATGTGCTTATAGCAGGATACAATCAATTCTGTGGAGGGGGAGTGGTGCTGAAAATTTGTGAACAAATGAGGAAGGCAGTCTTGGAACCTGTGGAACCAGTCAAAATGGGAAGTGTGGTGCCTCCAAACCCTTTGGGTATTTGAGTAACTTTTGAACAATTTTTCAAGATGAACAATGTCTTTACCAGAGATACACGAGGGCAAATCCATTTGCCCATCAAGACACTTCCTGTCCAAAGGCACCGTGAGGACATGCCCTTCCCTGCACTGGAACTGCAACATATGATTATGTTGAATCAGTTGTGTCCGTACTCGGTTCCCAGACAGAAGCAGGTTTTTGGCCTCTAGTTGTTGTTTTGTGACAATACAAGGTGCTGAAAGACAAAAAGGTGGCAATGGGGACACAAGTCAGCGATAATCACTGGTGCTCATTTCTTCATGTGCCCTATTCCGTTTGCCCTCTTTGTTACGCTAAGGATTGGCTCACATTTGTCATCGTCTTCAGGGAGGGTTGCCATATCTTGATGAGAAGAAGAAGAAGAAGAGTTTGGATTTGATATCCCACTTTATCACTACCCTAAGGAATCTCAAAGCGGCTCACAACCTCCTTTCCCTTCCTCCCCCACAACAAACACTCTGTGAGGTGAGTGGGGCTGAGAGACTTCAGAGAAGTGTGACTAGCCCAAGGTCACCCAGCAGCTGCATGTGGAGGAGCGGGGAATCGAACCCGGTTCACCAGATTACGAGCCCACTGCTCTTAACCACTACACTACACTACACTACACTACACTACACTACACTACACTACACCACACCACACTGGTTCTCAGTGAGCAAAGGAGCAAAGGAGCAAAGGAGAGGACAGCCATGGCTGCTGCCGTCCCAAGCTGGGGAAAGAGGCATGTTCCTCTTTTTCCATCTCGGGCTGGCAGCAACCGTGGCATGCGGAGCCTCATCCAGGAAAGCAAAAACATTCAAGGAGGGTGCAAAACAGGCTGGTGAGGGGCACAGCTTCTGAGGGACTATTATCTAGGGAAAATACTGAGGCTCGGTTAAAGTAAAGGTAAAGGTACCCCTGCCCGTATGGGCCAGTTGTGTCCGACTCTAGGGTTGTGCGCCCATCTCACTTAAGAGGCCAGGGGCCAGCGCTGTCCAAGGACACTTCCGGGTCACGTGGCCAGCGTGACAAGCTGCATCTGGCGAGCCAGCGCAGCACACGGAAACGCCGTTTACTTTCCCGCTAGTAAGCAGTCCCTATTGATCTACTTGCACCCAGGGTTGCTTTCGAACTGCTAGGTTGGCAGGCCCTGGGACCGAGCAACGGGAGCGCACCCCGCCGCGGGGATTCGAACCGCTGACCTGACGATCAGCAAGTCCTAGGCACTGAGGTTTTACCCACAGCGCCTCCCGCGTCCCTTCGAGGCTCGGTTAGAGAGGCTGAAAAGACCACATTTGTCTCCTGGAGATGAGATTCTCACACTCTGCGTTCATGTTTCCAGCCTGAAAACACAGCTTTGTGTGGAGAGAAGCTATCAAAGGTCCTGTTGGACAATCCACAGTCTAATTTGAAGGTTGTAGTATTCAAAGAGGAGATGGCCTCTTACCCAAGCATTTTGGTGGTGGTGTCCACTTTTGTCCACTGCATGTTATCCACTTGGAGCCTTCCAATGCAAATCCAGGGTTGCAGTTGTATTGCACTCTGTCACTTTCAACGTAAACGGCCTTCTCACCACTTCTTATTTCCCCAAAATCAATGTCAGGCGGTTCTTCGCACACTGCAATCATATGTACCATCAAAGCCAACTTAATAGTAGTAGTAGTAGTAGTAGTAGTAGTAATAATAATAATAATAATAATAATAATAATAATAATAATTGTAGTAAATTTCGTAAATCAAATACAAGCCAACATTACCAACACTTTCCAAAGATATATTTTAAATTTAGTAAATTCTTTTTCCTAACATTTTTTGGATGGTAATTCATTAATTTCTATCAGTCATTTTGTGAATGGAATTACAAGGCATCAAATACAGAAAAGGATGGTCATAACTGGAATGATCCATGTAGTAATATATCAGCTTCTTTAGCCAGTTGAGCAAAAAAAAGCACCTAAAGGGTTATGTGTAATTACAAAGGTATGGAGATTATTGCTACATTAAGCATAGTTGATTCCAACACTATCCTAATCCTCAAAGAATCTACCACTATCTTTTATTTTGTTTTAAAATCAATTTTATTAAAGGTTTCCAACCTAACATAGCATAAAATCCGGACTAAAGAGAATAATAGAAAACAATATAGCATAAAAACAACTAAATACAAAAAGAAAATAAAACATATTAATGATACAAAATTATAAATATATCTATGTAGCCCTGGGTCACCCTTTCATCTTGATTTTCACAGATACAGAGTTGAATCCCCCCCACCTGAGAGAGCCTCCTCTTCCACTGCTACTATCTGCTTCTTCAGTCACTTCAACACAACGTTGCTTCTTCAATTAGCTGAGCAAAGACACTCTAACATTTATGTGCATGTAGGGTGAAGGGGAAATATTCTGTCATTAATTAGTTAATATCAAAACCTTATTACAGTGTTAGTGAAATGTCTCTGGTAATCCTTGGAGAACTGCCAACACAAATGGACCAAAAAAATTGCAGCTTTATACATAAAACAGTGCTGAATTAACTTACATCTTTCCACACCTGCTGAATGCAAATGTTTCTATTATTAATACTGCAGTGACCATTTACCTTGGCCAAAGGTTGCCCTTTTCCACCATCACTCACCATTTTGGGAAGTACAGCATGTCCGCAGAAGAAATGGAAGAAGATAAACCAGCAAGTTCTTCATAGCAATGCTTGTTGCTCACCTTCTTCTAATTTTTCTAATGACTGACCTTGCAAAAGTCACTTTTGGTTTCACCAGTGGTTCATGGCTCTGAGTTCATGAGAAGAGGAAGAATTACTGGAATGGGGAACATGAACTCTTTAACCCAGCAAGGCATGTTTGCAGAAGGTGGGTCGGTTTTATGTTGCAATTCTGGCAACAGTGGTCGAAGCACTGGCCCAGCCTTTGGTATAGCCCTGACAATGAGCCCAAAGAAGAAAGAGTCCTTTTTGCAAGTGTTGAAAACTTTGGGGCAAGCCCTTTTAGCCATCTATTAACCTAGTAAGGGATAAATTCAATTCACTTTGCATTTAAAGCCAAATATATCCAATTCTCATTTCACAAAACAACACAAGAACCAAAACACAGTTGTCCTTCAAAGCTCACACAATTTTGTGAGGAGGTTCTCCAATAAAACAGTGAATACAAAAATGCATCTTTTAGGGAAAGTATGCAGGAAATGAATTGGTGAAAATAACATGCAAAATGCATTATATCAGCAGAAATTGCTGGCGAAAGAATGTGTGCCTTAGCCACTACTCCATACAAAAAGGTGTTCATTAGGAGACACTGGGATTAAAATCTTCCTGTTCTCCTAAAAATATTATGGCAATGATAGGGTAGATTTGATTTTCTGAATTTAAAAATGTTGTACTCTGCAGGAGCACCACCTTGCCCTCAGGTTTGCATGTGCCTGCCGCCACACATGTCACATGCACACACCTGCACATACTGCATGTGATTTTACACAGCCACTGAGGCACACTTTCTGCAGAGAGGGACTCGGACTCAGAGGCAGAGGCAGAGAGACTCTGCCTCTGCGACTGAGCCGTACCCCTCAGAAAAGGATGCCTCACTTTCTGGCACAGGAGAACGGATCCGAACTACTTCTTTCCCTGCTGGTTTTTCCATTGACTTTGTGGGTGCCGGACTCCCACAATTATATTATTGTGGGTGCTTGAGCACCCACAGCAGCGGCGTAGCGCGGGTTGTTAGCACCCGGGGCAAGTCAAGTAATTTGCGCCCCCTAACCTGGGGCAAGGCAAGTAATTTGTGCCCCTAACCCCTAACCTGCCGCCGCTGCCAGCTTCTTCTTGCTGCTGCCTGGGCTGGGGTATTTACGGTAAGGTAGCCACGGCGGCGGTGGCGGGTCCGTGTCAGGTGATCTGAGGCGAGTTGCCGCTGGCGCTGCCGCCCAAACGACGCCGCTTGCCCGGAGGAGGAGGAGGGCAGAGAGGCGAGGAAAATGCAACATGGCCCAGCAGCTGCAGCAGCGGCGGCGGCGGTGGGGCTGTGAGGAGGGGCTGCCTGGCGCGCCCTCCGCGGCCCTGACGCGCGGGGACCGCGGCGAGCGCTGAGAGCTGCTGCCTGCTGGATGCCTTCAGCCCGGACGTGCGCACAGCTCGTCGGTTCCACGAGACATGGGGCTCTGCTACAGCCTGTGCCCGAGGCTCTTCGGTGACTCCGGAGGCGGCGACCCCCCCCGATGTTGCGGCCAGTGCGGCCGGCCCCCCTGCACCCCCACGCTACGCCACTGACCCACAGTCCCCTGGATTTGGCTCCTGTGCTACTTTGCCTTTCCTCTGGAAAGCCCACAAGGCAGCTAGCAACAAGGATGAAACCCTGAGTTATCAATGTAAAGCAAATTTTACAATGGCTGGATCTAATCTGACCTGTTTAACACTTTGCCCCTGTATTAGAACGATATTAGAGATGTCATTTGAAAATGCCTCAGGGCCCAGACTAACACTCGGCAGATTATTTCCCTTTAAAACCAAATCTAATCTCAATATTAGTACTTGCTGGTAAGAGATGTAGCTGTTTCATTCACATCTCTTCAACTCCACCTGGTGGAACATGAAGCATTTTTTTTTTTTTTAAAAAAAAAACCTGAATTAGTATTTGCTGCAGTGTGGAGGCTACTGCTCTTGAAACTATCAGTTTTATCACATTTTTAAGCCTTAAGAATATAGTTTTGCAAGTCTTGATTAAAAAACAGTAGTACTTTATCGACTGCACACATACTGGAAAAGGGAAACAGTCACATTATATATGTGGATTTATTATATGGTGTCTTCCAGTAGTTTTCAACATGCATATAATACATAACTTGATTTTTCCAGTTCTGAAGATGTGGCAGTAAACAGTCCCACTGCAAAGTAAAACCTGTCTGTGGTGTTATATTTATAATAATTCACACACATTCAGGTCAATTGACACAACCATTTGGCACCAATTTAGAGTGAATTGGAGAAATTCAGATTTTTGCTGAAATTGTGACCCCGGGGCTTAGGGATTTTTTCAAAAGAATCTTTTTCCACTGGTTAAGTTGTCGAGGGCTGATTTCTTGTCCTGTGATAAAAAGCCTTCTATTTTGACCGCCAAACCTTTCAGGGGAGCATTTGCAAACGTTTGGCACCATTTTTGAGTGAATTGCCGAAAGTCAGATTTTTTCTCAAATTGTGACCCCTTAGGGATTTTTTCAAAAGAACAGGGGTAGATAGCCTAAGGCCCATGGGCCACAAGCGGCCCACAGGGGTCGCACCACTGTACACTAAAATGTCACATATTAAAAACTTCCCTGAACAGGGCTGCCTTCAGATGTCTTCTGAATGTCAGGTAGATGTTTATCGCTTTGACATCTGATGGGAAGGTGTTCCACAGGGCGGGCGCCACTACCGAGAAGGCCCTCTGCCTGGTTCCCTGTAACTTGGCCTCTCGCAGTGAGGGAACCACCAGAAGGCCCTCGGCGCTGGACCTCAGTGTCCGGGCAGAACAATGGAGGAGGAGATGCTCCTTCTGATATACTGGACCGAGGCCGTTACGGATTTAAAGGTCAGCACCAACACTTTGAATTGTGCTCGGAAACGTACTGGGAGCCAATGTAGGTCTTTCAAGACCGGTGTTATATGGTCTTGGCGGCCGCTCCCAGTCACCAGTCTAGCTGCTGCATTCTGGATTAGTTGTAGTTTCCGGGTCACCTTCAAAGGTAGCCCCACCTAGAGCGCATTGCAGTAATCCAAGCGGGAGATAACCAGAGCATGTACCACTCTGGCAAGACAGTCTGCAGGCAGATAGGGTCTCAGCCTACGTACCAGATGGAGCTGGTAAACAGCTGCCCTGGATACAGATTTGACCTGTGCCTCCATGGACAGCTGTGAGTCCAAAATGACTCCCAGGCTGCGCTCCTGATCCTTCAGGGGCACAGTTACCCCATTCAGGACCAGGGAATCCTCCACACCTGCCCGCCTCCTGTTCCCCAAAAACAGTACTTCTGTCTTGTCAGGATTCAACCTCAATCTGTTAGCCACCATCCATCCTCCAACCGCCTCCAGACACTCACACAGGACCTTCACCGCCTTCACTGGTTCTGATTTAAAAGAGAGGTAGAGCTGGGTATCATCCGCATACTGATGAACACCCAGCCCAAACCTCCTGAGGATCTCTCCCAGTGGCTGCATGTAAATGTTGTATCTGAAGAAGTGTGCATGCACACGAAAGCTCATACCTAGAACTAACTTAGTTGGTCTTTAAGGTGCTACTGGAAGGAATTTTTTTATTTTGTTTTGACTATGGCAGACCAACACGGCTACCTATCTGTAACTGTATATGTTGAAAAGCATGGGGGAGAGGACAGAACCCTGAGGCACCCCACAAGTGAGAGCCCAGGGGTCTGAACACTCATCCCCACCCCCACTTTCTGAACACAGCCCAGGAGGACGGAGCGGAACCACTGTATGACAATGCCCCCAGCTCCCAGCCCCTCAAGACGGTCCAGAAGGATGTTATGGTTGATGGTATCAAACACCGCTGAGAGATCCAGCAGAACTAGGAAACAGCTCTCACCTTTGTCCCTAGCCCGCCAGAGATCATCAACCAGTGCGACCAAGGCAGTTTCAGTCCCATGATGAGGCCTGAATCCCAACTGGAAGGGATACAAATGGTCCGCTTCTTCCAGGCGGGCCTGGAGTTGTTCGGCAACCACTCGCTCAATCACCCTGCCCAAGAATGGAAGATTTGAGACTGGGCTATAATTAGCCATCGTGGCCGCATCTAAAGCTGGTTTTTTAAGAAGCGGTTTAATAACCGCCTCTTTCAGCGGGTCTGGGAAGGCTTCTTCACGGAGGGAATTGCAGAAAGTCAGATTTTTTATGAAATTGTGACCCCGGGGCTTAGGGATTATTTTTTAAAAAAACTTTTTCTGCCGGTTAAGTTTTCGAGGGCTGATTTCTTTCCTGTGATAAAAAGCCTTCTGTTTAGACTGCCAAAACTCTCAGGGGGGCAATTGCAACCATTTGGCACCATTTTTGAATGCTTTGCTGAAATTCAGATTTTTTGTGCTCCCCTTTCAGCGGAGCATTTGGAACCGTTTGGCACCATTTTTGAGTGAATTGCCGAAAGTGAGATTTTTTATGAAATTGTGACCCCAGGCCTTAGGGATTTTTTCAAAAAAATCTTTTTCTGCCGGTGAAGTGGTCGAAGCCTGATTTCCTTTCCTGTGATAAAAAGACTTCTGTTTAAACCGTCAAACCTTTCAGGGGAGCCTTGGCAACCGTTTGGCACCATTTTTTTAGTGAATTTCCCAAAGTCAGATTTTTTATGAAATTGTGACCCCAGGGCTTTGGGAATTTTTTTAAAAAAATCTTTTTCTGCCGATTAAGTTGTCGAGGGCTGATTTCTTTTCCTGTGATAAAAATCCTTCTGTTTAGACCGTCAAACCTTTCAGGAGAGCATTAGCAACCGTTTGGTACCATTTTTGAGTGAATTGCCGAAAGTGAGATTTTTTATGAAACTGTGACCCTGCGGCATAGGGATTTTTTCAAAAAAATCTTTCTCTGCCGGTTAAGTGGTCGAAGCGTGATTTCCTTTCCTGTGATAAAAGACTTCTGTTTAGACCGTCAAACCATTCATTTGAGCATTTGCAACCCTTTGGCACCATTTTTGAGTGAATTGCAGAAAGTCAGATTTTTTATGAAATTGTAACCCCGGGGCTTAGGGATTTTTTCAAAAAAATCTTTTTCTGCTGATTAATTTGTCGAGGGCTGATTTCTTTTCCTGTGATAAAAAGAACTCTGTTTAGACCGTCAAACCATTCATGGGAGCATGTGCAACCCTTTGGCACCATTTTTGAGTGAATTGCAGAAAGTCAGATTTTTTATGAAATTGTAACCCCGGGGCTTAGGGATTTTTTCAAAAAAATCTTTTTCTGCTGATTAATTTGTCGAGGGCTGATTTCTTTTCCTGTGATAAAAAGCCTTCAATTTGGACCACCAAAACTCTCAGGGGAGCCTTGCAGCAGTTTGGCACCATTTTATAGGGAATTTCCAAAAGTCAGATTTTTTATGAAATTGTGACCCCCGGGGCTTAGAGATTTTTTTAAAAAAAACCCTTTTCTGCCGGTTAAGTTTTCGAGGGCTGATTTCTTTTCCTGTGATAAAAAGCCTTCTGTTTAGACCGCCAAAACTCTCAGGGGGGCAATTGCAACCATTTGGCACCATTTTTGAGTGCTTTTCCGAAAGTCAGATTTTTTGTGCTGCCCTTTCAGGGGAGCATTTGCAACCGTTTGGCACCATTTTTGAGTGAATTGCCGAAAGTGAGATTTTTTTATGAAATTGTGACCCCTTGGCTTAGGGATTTTTTCAAAAAAATCTTTTTCTGCAGATTAAGTTGTCGAGGGCTGATTTCCTTTGCTGTGATAAAAAGACTTCTGTTTAGACCGTGAAACCTTTCAGGGCAGCCTTGGCAACCGTTTGCCACCATTTTTTAGTGAATTGCCAAAAGTCAGATTTTTTGTGCTGCCCTTTCAGGGGAGCATTTGCAACCGTTTGGCACCATTTTTTAGTGAATTTCCAAAAGTCAGATTTTTTATGAAATTGTGACCCCGGGGTTTAGGGATTTTTTTAAAAGAATCTTTTTCTGCCGGTTAAGTTTTTGAAGCATGATTTCCTTTCATGTGATAAAAAGCCTTCTGTTTAGACCGTCAAACCATTCATGGGAGCATTTGCAACCCTTTGGCACCATTTTTGAGTGAATTGCAGAAAGTCAGATTTTTGAAGAAATTGTGATTTTTTTCAAAAATAGGGATTTTTTCAAAAAAAATCTTTTTATGCCGGTTAAGTGGTCGAAGCGTGATTTCCTTTCCTGTGATAAAAAGCCTTCTGTTTAGACCGCCAAAACTCTCAGGGGGGCAATTGCAACCATTTGGCACGATTTTTGAGTGCTTTGCCGAAAGTCAGATTTTTTGTGCTCCCCTTTCAGGGGTGCATTTGCAACCGTTTGGCACCATTTTTGAGTTAATTGCCGAAAGTCAGATTTTTTATGAAATTGTGACCCTGGGGCTTAGGGATTTTTTTTTTAAAAAAATCTTTTTCTGCCGATTAAGTTCTCAAGGGCTGATTAATTTCCTGTGATAAAAAGCCTTCTGTTTAGACCATCAAACCTTTCAGGAGAGCCTTGCAACTGTTTGGCACCATTTTTTAGTGAATTTCCAAAAGTCACATTTTTTATGAAATTGTGACTCCGGGGCTTATGGATTTTTTTTAAAAAACCCCTTTTCTGCCGGTTAAGTTTTCGAGGGCTGATTTCTTTTCCTGTGATAAAAAGCCTTCTGTTTAGACCGCCAAAACTCTCAGGGGGGCAATTGCAACCATTTGGCACCATTTTTGAGTGCTTTGCCGAAAGTCAGATTTTTTGTGCTGCCCTTTCAGGGGAGCATTTGCAACCGTTTGGCACCATTTTTGAGTGAATTGCCGAAAGTGAGATTTTTTATGAAATTGTGACCATGGGGCTTAGGGATTTTTTTTTAAAAAAAATCTTTTTCTGCCGATTAACTTGTCAAGTGCTGATTTCTCTTCCTGTGATAAAAAGCCTTCTGTTTAGACCGTCAAACCTTTCAGGGGAGCCTTGGCAACCATTTGGCACCATTTATTAGTGAATTTCCAAAAGTCAGATTTTTTAATGAAATTGTGACCCCGGGGCTTAGGGATTTTTTTTAAAAAAATCGTTTTCTGCCGGTTAAGTTGTCAAGGGCTGATTAATTTCCTGTGATAAAAGCCTTCTGTTTAGACCCCCAAAACTCTCAGGGGGGCAATTGCAACCATTTGGCACCATTTTTGAGTGCTTTGCCGAAAGTCAGATTTTTTGTGCTGCCCTTTCAGGGGAGCATTTGCAACCGTTTGGCACCATTTTTGAGTGAATTGCCGAAAGTGAGATTTTTTATGAAATTGTGACCATGGGGCTTAGGGATTTTTTCAAAAAAATCTTTTTCTGCAGATTAAGTTGTTGAGGGCTGATTTCTTTTCCTGTGATAAAAAGCCTTCTGTTTAGACCGCCAAAACTCTCAGGGGGGCAATTGCAACCATTTGGCACCATTTTTGAGTGCTTTGCCGAAAGTCAGATTTTTTGTGCTGCCCTTTCAGGGGAGCATTTGCAACCGTTTGGCACCATTTTTGAGTGAATTGCCGAAAGTGAGATTTTTTTATGAAATTGTGACCCCGGGGCTTAGGGATTTTTTCAAAAAAATCTTTTTCTGCAGATTAAGTTGTCGAGGGCTGATTTCCTTTGCTGTGATAAAAAGACTTCTGTTTAGACCGTCAAACCATTCATGGGAGCATGTGCAACCGTTTGGCACCATTTTTTAGTGAATTTCCAAAAGTCAGATTTTTTATGAAATTGTGACCCCGGGGCTTAGGGATTTTTTCAAAAAAATCTTTTTCTGCCAGTGAAGTGGTCGAAGTCTAATTTATTTTCCTGTGATAAAAAGCCTTCTGTTCAGACCGTTAAACCTTTCGGGGGACCATTTGCAACCGTTTGGCACGATTTTTGAGTGCTTTGCCGAAAGTCATATTTTTTGTGCTCCCCTTTCAGCGGTGCATTTGCAACCGTTTGGCACCATTTTTGAGTTAATTGCCGAAAGTCAGATTTTTTATGAAATTGTGACCCCGGGACTTAGGGATTTCTTCAAAAAAATCTTTTTCTGCAGATTAAGTTGTTGAGGGCTGATTTCCTTTGCTGTGATAAAAAGACTTCTGTTTAGACCGTCAAACTATTCATGGGAGCATGTGCAACCGTTTGGCACCATTTTTTAGTGAATTTCCAAAAGGCAGATTTTTTATGAAATTGTGACCCCGGGGTTTAGGGATTTTTTCAAAAAAATCTTTTTCTGCCAGTGAAGTTGTCAAGGGCTGATTTCTCTTCCTGTGATAAAAAGACTTCTGTTTGACTGTCAAACCTTTCAGGGGAGCCTTGGCAACCGTTTGCCACCATTTTTTAGTGAATTGCCAAAAGTCAGATTTTTGCTGAAATTGTGACCCCGGGGCTTAGGGATTTTTTTAAAAAAAATCTTTTTCTGCCGATTAAATTGTCGAGGGCTGATTTCTTTTCCTGTGATAAAAAGCCTTCTGTTTAGACCGCCAAAACTCTCAGGGGGGCAATTGCAACCATTTGGCAACATTTTTGAGTGCTTTGCCAAAAGTCAAATTTTTTGTGCTGCCCTTTCAGGGGAGCATTTGCAACCGTTTGGCACCATTTTTGAGTGAATTGCTGAAAGTGAGATTTTTTATGAAATTGTGACCCCGTGGCTTAGCGATTTTTTCAAAAAAATCTTTTTCTGCCGGTTAAGTGGTTGAAGCATGATTTCCTTTCCTGTGATAAAAAGCCTTCTGTTTAGACCGTCAAACCATTCATGGGAGCATTTGCAACCGTTTGGCACCATTTTTGAGTGAATTGCCGTAAGTGAGATTTTTTATGAAATTGTGACCCCGGGGCTTAGGGATTTTTTCAAAAAAATCTTTTTCTGCAGATTAAGATGTCGAGGGCTGATTTCCTTTGCTGTGATAAAAAGACTTCTGTTTAGACCGTCAAACCATTCATGGGAGCATGTGCAACCGTTTGGCACCATTTTTAAGTGAATTTCCAAAAGTCAGATTTTTTATGAAATTGTGACCCCGGGGCTTAGGGATTTTTTTTTTTTTTAAAATCTTTTTCTGCCGATTAAGTTGTCAAGGGCTGATTTCTCTTCCTGTGATAAAAAGCCTTCTGTTTAGACCGTCAAACCTTTCAGGGAGCCTTGGCAACCGTTTGGCACCATTTATTAGTGAATTTCCAAAAGTCAGATTTTTTTATGAAATTGTGACCCCGGGGCTTAGGGATTTTTTTTAAAAAAATCTTTTTCTGCCGATTAAGTTCTCAAGGGCTGATTTCTCTTCCTGTGATAAAAAGCCTTCTGTTTAGACCATCAAACCTTTCAGGGGAGCCTTGCAACCGTTTGGCACCATTTTTTAGTGAATTTCCAAAAGTCACATTTTTTATGAAATTGTGACTCCGGGGCTTAGGGATTTTTTTTAAAAAAACCCTTTTCTGCCGGTTAAGTTTTCGAGGGCTGATTTCTTTTCCTGTGATAAAAAGCCTTCTGTTTAGACCGCCAAAACTCTCAGGGGGGCAATTGCAACCATTTGGCACCATTTTTGAGTGCTTTGCCGAAAGTCAGATTTTTTGTGCTGCCCTTTCAGGGGAGCATTTGCAACCGTTTGGCACCATTTTTGAGTGAATTGCCGAAAGTGAGATTTTTTATGAAATTGTGACCCCGGGGCTTAGGGATTTTTTCAAAAAAATCTTTTTCTGCAGATTAAGTTGTCGAGGGCTGATTTCCTTTGCTGTGATAAAAAGACTTCTGTTTAGACCGTCAAACTATTCATGGGAGCATGTGCAACCGTTTGGCACCATTTTTTAGTGAATTTCCAAAAGTCAGATTTTTTATGAAATTGTGACCCCGGGGCTTAGGGATTTTTTCAAAAAAATCTTTTTCTGCCAGTGAAGTGGTCGAAGTCTAATTTCTTTTCCTGTGATAAAAAGCCTTCTGTTCAGACCGTTAAACCTTTCGGGGGACCATTTGCAACCGTTTGGCACCATTTTTTTAGTGAATTTTCAAAAGTCAGATTTTTTATGAAATTGTGACCCCGGGGCTTAGGCATTTTTTTAAAAAAAACCCTTTTCTGCCGGTTAAGTTTTCGAGGGCTGATTTCTTTTCCTGTGATAAAAAGCCTTCTGTTTAGACCGCCAAAACTCTCAGGGGGGCAATTGCAACCATTTGGCACGATTTTTGAGTGCTTTGCCGAAAGTCATATTTTTTGTGCTCCCCTTTCAGCGGTGCATTTGCAACCGTTTGGCACCATTTTTGAGTTAATTGCCGAAAGTCAGATTTTTTATGAAATTGTGACCCCGGGACTTAGGGATTTCTTCAAAAAAATCTTTTTCTGCAGATTAAGTTGTTGAGGGCTGATTTCCTTTGCTGTGATAAAAAGACTTCTGTTTAGACCGTCAAACTATTCATGGGAGCATGTGCAACCGTTTGGCACCATTTTTAGTGAATTTCCAAAAGGCAGATTTTTTATGAAATTGTGACCCCGGGGTTTAGGGATTTTTTTTTATAAAAAATCTTTTTCTGCCAGTGAAGTTGTCAAGGGCTGATTTCTCTTCCTGTGATAAAAAGACTTCTGTTTAGACTGTCAAACCTTTCAGGGGAGCCTTGGCAACCGTTTGCCACCATTTTTTAGTGAATTGCCAAAAGTCAGATTTTTGCTGAAATTGTGACCCCGGGGCTTAGGGATTTTTTTAAAAAAAATCTTTTTCTGCCGATTAAATTGTCGAGGGCTGATTTCTTTTCCTGTGATAAAAAGCCTTCTGTTTAGACCGCCAAAACTCTCAGGGGGGCAATTGCAACCATTTGGCAACATTTTTGAGTGCTTTGCCAAAAGTCAAATTTTTTGTGCTGCCCTTTCAGGGGAGCATTTGCAACCGTTTGGCACCATTTTTGAGTGAATTGCTGAAAGTGAGATTTTTTATGAAATTGTGACCCCGTGGCTTAGCGATTTTTTCAAAAAAATCTTTTTCTGCCGGTTAAGTGGTTGAAGCATGATTTCCTTTCCTGTGATAAAAAGCCTTCTGTTTAGACCGTCAAACCATTCATGGGAGCATTTGCAACCGTTTGGCACCATTTTTGAGTGAATTGCCGTAAGTGAGATTTTTTATGAAATTGTGACCCCGGGGCTTAGGGATTTTTTCAAAAAAATCTTTTTCTGCAGATTAAAATGTCGAGGGCTGATTTCCTTTGCTGTGATAAAAAGACTTCTTTTTAGACTGTCATACCATTCATGGGAGCATGTGCAACCGTTTGGCACCATTTTTTAGTGAATTTCCAAAAGTCAGATTTTTTATGAAATTGTGACCCCGGGGCTTAGGGATTTTTTTTTTTCAAAAAAATCTTTTTCTGCCGATTAAGTTCTCAAGGGCTGATTTCTCTTCCTGTGATAAAAAGCCTTCTGTTTAGACCATCAAACCTTTCAGGAGAGCCTTGCAACCGTTTGGCACCATTTTTTAGTGAATTTCCAAAAGTCACATTTTTTATGAAATTGTGACTCCGGGGCTTAGGGATTTTTTTTTAAAAAACCCTTTTCTGCCGGTTAAGTTTTCGAGGGCTGATTTCTTTTCCTGTGATAAAAAGCCTTCTGTTTAGACCGCCAAAACTCTCAGGGGGGCAATTGCAACCATTTGGCACCATTTTTGAGTGCCTTGCCGAAAGTCAGATTTTTTGTGCTGCCCTTTCAGGGGAGCATTTGCAACCGTTTGGCACCATTTTTGAGTGAATTGCCGAAAGTGAGATTTTTTATGAAATTGTGACCATGGGGCTTAGGGATTTTTTTTTTATAAAAAATCTTTTTCTGCAGATTAAGTTGTTGAGGGCTGATTTCCTTTGCTGTGATAAAAAGACTTCTGTTTAGACCGTCAAACCATTCATGGGAGCATGTGCAACCGTTTGTCACCATTTTTTAGTGAATTTCCAAAAGTCAGATTTTTTATGAAATTGTGACCCCGGGGCTTAGGGATTTTTTCAAAAAAATCTTTTTCTGCCAGTGAAGTGGTCGCAGTCTGATTTCTTTTCCTGTGATAAAAAGACTTCTGTTTAGACTGTCAAACCTTTCAGGGGAGCCTTGGCAACCGTTTGCCACCATTTTTTAGTGAATTGCCAAAAGTCAGATTTTTGCTGAAATTGTGACCCCGGGGCTTAGGGATTTTTTTTAAAAAAATCTTTTTCTGCTGATTAAGTTGTCGAGGGCTGATTTCTTTTCCTGTGATAAAAAGCCTTCTGTTTAGACTGCCAAAACTCTCAGGGGGGCAATTGCAACCATTTGGCACCATTTTTGAGTGCTTTGCCAAAAGTCAATTTTTTTGTGCCGCCCTTTCAGGCGAGCATTTGCAACCGTTTGGCACCATTTTTGAGTGAATTGCTGAAAGTGAGATTTTTTATGAAATTGTGACCCCGGGGCTTAGCGATTTTTTCAAAAAAATCTTTTTCTGCCGGTTAAGTGGTTGAAGCGTGATTTCCTTTCCTGTGATAAAAAGCCTTCTGTTTAGACCTCCAAAACTCTCAGGGGGGCAATTGCAACCATTTGGCACCATTTTTGAGTGCTTTGCCGAAAGTCAGATTTTTTGTGCTCTCCTTTCAGGGGTGCATTTGCAACCGTTTGGCACCATTTTTGAGTGAATTGCCGAAAGTGAGATTTTTTATGAAATTGTGACCCCGGGGCTTAGGGATTTTTTCAAAAAAATCTTTTTATGCAGATTAAGTTGTCGAGGGCTGATTTCTTTTCCTGTGATAAAAAGCCTTCTGTTTAGACTGTGAAACCTTTCAGGAGAGCATTTGCAACCGTTTGGTACCATTTTTGAGTGAATTGCCAAAAGTCAGATTTTTTATGAAATTGTGACCCCGGGGCTTAGGGATTTTTTTTAAAAAAAATCTTTTTCTGCCGATTAAGTTGTCGAGGGCTGATTTCTTTTCCTGTGATAAAAAGCCTTCTGTTTAGACCGCCAAAACTCTCAGGGGGGCAATTGCAACCATTTGGCAACATTTTTGAGTGCTTTGCCAAAAGTCAAATTTTTTGTGCTGCCCTTTCAGGGGAGCATTTGCAACCGTTTGGCACCATTTTTGAGTGAATTGCTGAAAGTGAGATTTTTTATGAAATTGTGACCCCGGGGCTTAGCGATTTTTTCAAAAAAATCTTTTTCTGCCGGTTAAGTGGTTGAAGCGTGATTTCCTTTCCTGTGATAAAAAGCCTTCTGTTTAGACCGTCAAACCATTCATGGGAGCATGTGCAACCGTTTGGCACCATTTTTAAGTGAATTTCCAAAAGTCACATTTTTTATGAAATTGTGACCCCGGGGCTTAGGGATTTTTTCAAAAAAATCTTTTTCTGCCAGTGAAGTGGTCGAAGTCTAATTTCTTTGCCTGTGATAAAAAGACTTCTGTTTAGACCGTGAAACCTTTCAGGGGAGCCTTGGCAACCGTTTGCCACCATTTTTTAGTGAATTGCCAAAAGTCAGATTTTTTGTGCTGCCCTTTCAGGGGAGCATTTGCAACCGTTTGGCACCATTTTTTAGTGAATTTCCAAAAGTCAGATTTTTTATGAAATTGTGACCCCGGGGCTTAGGGATTTTTTTAAAAGAATCTTTTTCTGTCGGTTAAGTTTTTGAAGCATGATTTCCTTTCATGTGATAAAAAGCCTTATGTTTAGACCGTCAAACCATTCATGGGAGCATTTGCAACCCTTCTGCACCATTTTTGAGTGAATTGCAGAAAGTCTGATTTTTGAAGAAATTGTGATTTTTTTCAAAAATAGGGATTTTTTCAAAAAAATCTTTTTATGCCGGTTAAGTGTTCGAAGTGTAATTTCCTTTCCTGTGATAAAAAGCCTTCTGTTTAGACCGCCAAAACTCTCAGGGGGGCAATTGCAACCATTTGGCACGATTTTTGAGTGCTTTGCCGAAAGTCAGATTTTTTGTGCTCCCCTTTCAGGGGTGCATTTGCAACCGTTTGGCACCATTTTTGAGTTAATTGCCGAAAGTCAGATTTTTTATGAAATTGTGACCCCGGGGCTTAGGGATTTTTTTTTATAAAAAATCTTTTTCTGCCGATTAAGTTGTCAAGGGCTGATTTCTCTTCCTGTGATAAAAAGCCTTCTGTTTAGACCGTCAAACCTTTCAGGGAGCCTTGGCAACCGTTTGGCACCATTTATTAGTGAATTCCCAAAAGTCAGATTTTTTTATGAAATTGTGACCCCGGGGCTTAGGGATTTTTTTAAAAAAAATCTTTTTCTGCCGATTAAGTTCTCAAGGGCTGATTAATTTCCTGTGATAAAAAGCCTTCTGTTTAGACCGCCAAAACTCTCACTGGGGCAATTGCAACCATTTGGCAACATTTTTGAGTGCTTTGCCAAAAGTCAAATTTTTTGTGCTGCCCTTTCAGGGGAGCATTTGCAACCGTTTGGCACCATTTTTGAGTGAATTGCTGAAAGTGAGATTTTTTATGAAATTGTGACCCCGGGGCTTAGGGATTTTTTCAAAAAAATCTTTTTCTGCAGATTAAGTTGTCGAGGGCTGATTTCCTTTGCTATGATAAAAAGCCTTCTGTTTAGACGGTCAAACCATTCATGGGAGCATTTGCAACCGTTTGGCACCATTTTTGAGTGAATTGCCGAAAGTGAGATTTTTTATGAAATTGTGACCCCGGGGCTTAGGGATTTTTTCAAAAAAATCTTTTTCTGCAGATTAAGTTGTCGAGGGCTGATTTCCTTTGCTATGATAAAAAGACTTCTGTTTAGACCGTCAAACCATTCATGGGAGCATGTGCAACCGTTTGGCACCATTTTTTTAGTGAATTTCCAAAAGTCAGATTTTTTATGAAATTGTGACCCCGGGGCTTAGGGATTTTTTCAAAAAAATCTTTTTCTGCCAGTGAAGTGGTCGAAGTCTAATTTCTTTGCCTGTGATAAAAAGACTTCTGTTTAGACCGTGAAACCTTTCAGGGGAGCCTTGGCAACCGTTTGCCACCATTTTTTAGTGAATTGCCAAAAGTCAGATTTTTTGTGCTGCCCTTTCAGGGGAGCATTTGCAACCGTTTGGCACCATTTTTTAGTGAATTTCCAAAAGTCAGATTTTTTATGAAATTGTGACCCCGGGGCTTAGGGATTTTTTTAAAAGAATCTTTTTCTGTCGGTTAAGTTTTTGAAGCATGATTTCCTTTCATGTGATAAAAAGCCTTATGTTTAGACCGTCAAACCATTCATGGGAGCATTTGCAACCCTTTGGCACCATTTTTGAGTGAATTGCAGAAAGTCTGATTTTTGAAGAAATTGTGATTTTTTTCAAAAATAGGGATTTTTTCAAAAAAATCTTTTTATGCCGGTTAAGTGTTCGAAGTGTAATTTCCTTTCCTGTGATAAAAAGCCTTCTGTTTAGACCGCCAAAACTCTCAGGGGGGCAATTGCAACCATTTGGCACGATTTTTGAGTGCTTTGCCGAAAGTCAGATTTTTTGTGCTCCCCTTTCAGGGGTGCATTTGCAACCGTTTGGCACCATTTTTGAGTTAATTGCCGAAAGTCAGATTTTTTATGAAATTGTGACCCCGGGGCTTAGGGATTTTTTTTTATAAAAAATCTTTTTCTGCCGATTAAGTTGTCAAGGGCTGATTTCTCTTCCTGTGATAAAAAGCCTTCTCTTTAGACCGTCAAACCTTTCAGGGAGCCTTGGCAACCGTTTGGCACCATTTATTAGTGAATTTCCAAAAGTCAGATTTTTTTATGAAATTGTGACCCCGGGGCTTAGGGATTTTTTTAAAAAAATCTTTTTCTGCCGATTAAGTTCTCAAGGGCTGATTAATTTCCTGTGATAAAAAGCCTTCTGTTTAGACCATCAAACCTTTCAGGAGAGCCTTGCAACCGTTTGGCACCATTTTTTAGTGAATTTCCAAAAGTCACATTTTTTATGAAATTGTGACTCCGGGGCTTAGGGATTTTTTTTAAAAAAAACCCTTTTCTGCCGGTTAAGTTTTCGAGGGCTGATTTCTTTTCCTGTGATAAAAAGCCTTCTGTTTAGACCGCCAAAACTCTCAGGGGGGCAATTGCAACCATTTGGTACCATTTTTGAGTGCTTTGCCGAAAGTCAGATTTTTTGTGCTGCCCTTTCAGGGGAGCATTTGCAACCGTTTGGCACCATTTTTGAGTGAATTGCCGAAAGTGAGATTTTTTATGAAATTGTGACCATGGGGCTTAGGGATTTTTTCAAAAAAATCTTTTTCTGCAGATTAAGTTGTTGAGGGCTGATTTCCTTTGCTGTGATAAAAAGACTTCTGTTTAGACCGTCAAACCATTCATGGGAGCATGTGCAACCGTTTGGCACCATTTTTGAGTGAATTGCCGAAAGTGAGATTTTTTATGAAATTGTGACCCCGGGGCTTAGGGATTTTTTCAAAAACATCTTTTTCTGCAGATTAAGTTGTTGAGGGCTGATTTCCTTTGCTGTGATAAAAAGACTTCTGTTTAGAACGTCAAACCATTCATGGGAGCATGTGCAACCGTTTGGCACCATTTTTTAGTGAATTTCCAAAACTCAGATTTTTTATGAAATTGTGACCCCGGGGCTTAGGGATTTTTTCAAAAAAATCTTTTTCTGCCAGTGAAGTGGTCGAAGTCTGATTTCTTTTCCTGTGATAAAAAGACTTCTGTTTAGACTGTCAAACCTTTCAGGGGAGCCTTGGCAACCGTTTGCCACCATTTTTTAGTGAATTGCCAAAAGTCAGATTTTTGCTGAAATTGTGACCCCGGGGCTTAGGGATTTTTTTTAAAAAAATCTTTTTCTGCTGATTAAGTTGTCGAGGGCTGATTTCTTTTCCTGTGATAAAAAGCCTTCTGTTTAGACCGCCAAAACTCTCAGGGGGGCAATTGCAACCATTTGGCACCATTTTTGAGTGCTTTGCCAAAAGTCAATTTTTTTGTGCCGCCCTTTCAGGCGAGCATTTGCAACCGTTTGGCACCATTTTTGAGTGAATTGCTGAAAGTGAGATTTTTTATGAAATTGTGACCCCGGGGCTTAGCGATTTTTTCAAAAAAATCTTTTTCTGCCGGTTAAGTGGTTGAAGCGTGATTTCCTTTCCTGTGATAAAAAGCCTTCTGTTTAGACCGTTAAACCTTTCGGGGGACCATTTGCAACCATTTGGCACCATTTTTGAGTTAATTGCTGAAAGTCAGATTTTTTATGAAATTGATTTTTTTTAAAAAAAATATTTTTCTGCTGATTAAGTTGTCAAGGGCTGATTTCCTTTCCTGTGATAAAAAGACTTCTGTTTAGACCGTCAAACCTTTCAGGGGAGCCTTGGCAACCGTTTGGCACCATTTTTTAGTGAATTGCCGAAAGTGAGATTTTTTATGAAATTGTGACCCCGGGGCTTAAGGATTTTTTTTAAAAAAATCTTTTTCTGCCGATTAAGTTGTCAAGGGCTGATTTCTTTTCCTGTGATGAAAAGCCTTCTGTTTAGACCGTCAAACATTTCAGGAGAGCATTAGCATCCGTTTGGTACCATTTTTGAGTGAATTGCCGAAAGTGAGATTTTTTATGAAATTGTGACCCCGGGCCTTAGGGATTTTTTCAAAAAAATCTTTTTCTGCCGGTGAAGTGGTCGAAGCCTGATTTCCTTTCCTGTGATAAAAAGACTTCTGTGTAGACCATTAAACCTTTCGGGGGACCATTAGCATCCGTTTGGTACCATTTTTGAGTGAATTGCCGAAAGTGAGATTTTTTATGAAATTGTGAACCTGGGGCTTAGGGATTTTTTCAAAAAAACCTTTTTCTGCCGGTGAAGTTGTCGAGGGCTGATTTCTTTTCCTGTGATAAAAAGCCTTCAGTTTCGTCCGCCAAAACTCTCAAAGGAGCCTTGGCAACCGTTTGGCACCATTTTTGAGTGAATTGCCGAAAGTGAGATTTTTTATGAAATTGTGACCCCGGGGCTTAGGGATTTTTTTCAAAAAAACCCTTATTCTGCCGGTGAAGTTGTCGAGGGCTGATTTCTTTTCCTGTGATAAAAAGTCTTCGGTTTAGTCCGTCAAACCTTTCAGGGGAGTATTGGCAACCGTTTTGCACCATTTTTGAGTGAATTGCAGAAAGTCAGATTTTTTATGAAATTGTGAACCCGGGGCTTAGGGAGTTTTTTTTTTAAAAAAATCTTTTTCTGCTGGTGAAGATGTCAAGGGCAGATTTCTTGTCCTGTGATAAAAAGCCTTCTATTTCGACCGTCAAACCTTTCAGGGGACCATTTGCAACCGTTTGCCACCATTTTTGAGTGAATTGCCGAAAGTGAGATTTTTTATGAAATTGTGACCATGCGACTTAGGGATTTTTCAAAAAAAAGATTTTCCTCAAATTCAGTCGTTGAGGGCTAATTCTTTCTTCGATGATGGGATAATTCTTTTTCCCTTCTGTTTCTACCGAAAAGAGCTGGGCAACATTTCTGGGGAGCATTTTCAACGGTTTGGCACCGTTTGTGAGTGAATTGCAGAACGTCAGGATTTTGCTGAAATGGTGACCCTAGGGCTTAGGGATTTTTTTTTTTTAAAAAAAAACCTTTTTCTGCCGGTTAAGTTATCTAGGGCTAATTCTTTTTCCGATGATAAAAAGCCTTCTGTTTCGACCGAAAAACCTCTCAGGGGAGCATTTGCAACAGTTTGGCCCCATTTTGGAGTGAATTGCAGAACGTCAGATTTTTGCTGAAAATGTGACCCCCGGGGCTTAGGGATTTTTTCAAAAAAAGGTTTTTCCGCAAGTTTAGTCATTGAGGGCTGATTTCTTGTCCTTGTTCTGTTTCCACTGAAAAATATTTTTGGGGAGCATTTGCAAGAGCTGGGCAACATTTCTGTGGAGCATTTGCAACAGCATTTGCGCGGCTTCGAGATCAGATACGTACCGGGAGAGGAAAACATAAGAGCAGATGCTCTCTCCCAGTACATGGAAGGAGAGGGACCACCAGAGATCCGGCACGTGTTTCCCGAGGACTGATGGGTGTGTCTGGGAGCATTGGTTGGGAAACGAGAACTGGCAGGGCTTACTAGAGATGACGTGTTCGCTCAAGCGAAAATCAGGGAACGCGGGGACGGAAGGGAAGACCATGGAGGGTTTGAGGAAAAGGAAGGGCTACTGTACTATAAGGGGGCACTGTATGTACCGGGGGAGACCTTGAGGGGGAAGGTACTTAAACAACTCCATGACAACCCAACAGCTGGGCACTTTGGACAGCACAAGACCATGCTGCTCGTCACCAGGCAGTTCTGGTGGCCGAAGGTGAGGGAAGACGTACGGGAATATGTACGGGGGTGCGACCGATGCCAGAGGGCAAAGGGGGAGAGGGCTGCCCCCGCAGGTTTACTGGAACCCTTACCTACACCGGAAAGGCCCTGGGAGGTGGTGTCCATTGATTTTATGACAGATTTGCCGAAGTCAAGGGGGAAGACAGCAGTCATGGTAGTAGTCGATCTACTGACAAAAATGTGCCATTTCATAGCTTGCTCACATGCGGTGACCGCAGAGGAGACAGCCAGGTTGTTTGTGGATCACATTTTCAGGCTGCATGGGGCTCCCTTGAGGGTAATCTCAGATCGCAGGAAACAATTTACTTCCAGGTTCTGGAGGAAGCTCATGAGCTTGCTGCAGGTCAAGGTGGGCTTCTCGACGGCGAGGCACCCAGAAACCAACGGACAAGCAGAAAGTGCAAACGGTATACCCCAGCAATACCTACGCTGCTACGTCAGCGAGAGACAGAACGATTGGGTAGAGAAACTAGTGTTGGCTAAATTTGCGTACAATAACGCTGAACATGTGTCCACGGGAATGAGCCCGTTCATGGCCAATTATGGGTGTCACCCCAGGGCCTTCCCGGTGAGGGGGGAGGAAGGATGGAGTGGCTGAGCAGTTTGTAGAAGAAATGGAGGCCTTGCACCAGCAACTCAAGATGAACTTGGAGCAGGCCAAGGAAGTTTACAAGAGGCAGGCGGACAAGCACCATCAGGAGGGGAGGCCATACAGGTGGGAGACCGGGTGTGGTTGTCAACCCAAGGGTTATCCCTAAAGGGAGGGTGCAAGAAGTTGCAGCCGAGGCAGCTGGGGCCTTTTGAGGTAACACAGCAGATGAACCCAGTGGCATTAAAACTCAACATGCCTGACAGCATGAAGATACATCCGGTGTTTCATAGGTCCCTACTTTCACCGTACAGGGAGGGGCGGGAATTTCTGGGGCGGGAGGGAGGAGTCACCACCCACCCGCTGGTAGAGGAGAGGGAACACCGCAACCAAGCCACGGAAATTCTCGATTCAAGGTGGCGAGGTCGCCAGGTGGAGTACTTGGTAGCTTGGGAGGGAGAACCCAGGTCAGAAAACACGTGGGACCCCGCTGATTCAATCAATGACAGCTATCTGGTGGAGGAATTCCACAGTTTGTTCCCGGATAAGCCAAAACCACTAGCGAGATTCTGGAAGGAAGAATTTGGAACCACAGATGTCGAAGGGGACTTTGTGGGTTTTCCTGCCTCCGAAGAGGAGGGAGGGGAGGTGTCAGAGGGAGAAGAATCAGACTGGGAGGTCCACCCTGCGGGAAGAGATCTGAGTGGGTGGGAAGACGGTCTTGAATCCTCAGAGGATGGTGACAGCTCCTTCAGGGGATTCCCCGCATCGTCGGGCGAGGGAAGAGACGAGGTTGAATCAGAAAATCGCGCCGGGGGTGGAGGGGGTCCTGGGGAGGAGGTGGATGTCAGGGAACTGCCATCGGAGCCAGAGGGAGAGGGAGGGCTCCAGAGGGATTTCAGAGAGCGTACCGGGAGGGAGAGAAGCAGCCCATCTTCTGGGGAAGGAAATCAGCGTAACACTAGCGGAGAAGGGGGGCAGATGGGGAGGTGGCTCCATGACTCCTCACCGGAGACCAGCGGGGAGAGCACGGGTCCTCCGCTGCCCACACCCTCCCTGCGCAGAAGGCTTCTGCGCACGGAGAGTAGGTGGAGACTAGGCATCAAAGAGCTTCATTGCTGGAAGAAGTTCAAGAAACGCCCACTGACGGATTTTGCCAGCGATTTAGACAGCCACGGGTGAGTGGCTGTCCGGACAGAAAGGGTTCACCCCGGTAACTCAGCCAAGCGTGGCACCGATTTACGCACGAGCAACCCCTAGAACCATTACACGCAAGTTCAGTCGTCGAGGGCTAACTATTTTTCCGATGATAAAACGCCTTCTGTTTCCCCCGAAAAACCTTTCAGGGGAGCATTCACAACAGCTGGGCACCATTTTTGAGTGAATTGCAGAACGTCAGATTTTTGCTGAAATTGTGACTTAGGGATTTTTTCAAAAAAAAAGTTTTTCCGCAGGTTCAGTCGTCGAGGGCTAATTCTTTTTCTGATGATAAAAACCCTTCTGTTTCCACCGAAAAACCTTTCAGGGGAGCATTTGCAACATCTGGGCACCATTTTTTAGTGAATTGCAGAACGTCAGATTTTTGATGAAATTGTCACTTAGGGTTAGGGACTTCTTCAAAAAAAAGTTTTTCCGCAAGTTCAGTCGTCGTGGCTAATTCTTTTTCCATGATAAAACCAAATCTGTTTCCACTGAAATAGCTTTCACGGGAGCATTTGCAACAGCTGGGCCCCATTTTTTTTAGTGAATTGCAGAATATCAGATTTTTGTTGAAATTGTGACTCCGGGGCTTAGGGATTTTTTCAAAAAAATCTTTTTCCGAAGCTTAAGTTGTGGAGGGTTGATTTCTTGTCCTGTCAGTAAAAGTCTTCTGTTTCCGCCGCCTAACCTTTCAGGGGAGTATTTGCAACCATTTGGCACCATTTGTGAGTGAATTGGAGAAATCCAGATTTTTGCTGAAATTGTGACCCCGGGTGTCAGAATTTCACAAAAAAATTGACCTTATGCAATTCACTCAAAATTGTGCCAAACTGTTGCAAACGCTCCCCTGAAAGGTTTGGCAGTTAAAACAGAAGGGTTTTTATCCTAGGTTAAGAAATCAGGCCTCAACTCCGGATGCTGCTGAAAATCTTTTTTTAAAAAAATCCTTAGCCCGTGGGGTCAGAATTTCACCAAAATTACTGACGCCATCAAAATAACTCAAAAATTGTGCCAAACTGTTGAAACTGCTCCCCTGAAAGGTTTGGCGGGGGAAACTGAACGGTTTTTATGCTAGGCTAATTAATCAAGCATCGACTACTTAACCTGCACAAAATCTTTTTTTGGAAAAATCCCTAACCTGCGGGGTCAGAATTGCACTAAAATTCTGACATCATCCCATTTACTCAAAAATGGTGCCAAACTGTTGAAAATGCTTCCCTGAAAGGTTTGGTGGGGGAAAGAGGAAGTTTTTTATTCTAGGCTTAGAAATCAGGCCTTGATGCCTTATGCTGCGAATTATTTTTTTTTTTTTTAAAAATCCCAAACAATTTCCGCAAGAACCTGACGTTACCCTATTCAGTCAAAAATGGTGCCAAACAGTTTTAAATTCTCCCCTGAGAGGTGTGGCAGTGGAAACAGAAGGGTTTTTATCATAGGCCATGAAATATGCCCTCGACACTTTCACATTCGGAAAAACATTTTTTTGAAAAAAACCCTAACCCGCTGGGGTCACAATTTCAAAAATCTGACATTATCAAATTCACTCAAATATGGTGCCAAACTGTTGCAAATGCTCCCCTGAATGGTTTGGTGATGCAAAAAGCACGTTTTATTATATACCAAAAAAATCAGCCCTCAGTACTTTAACCTGTGGGGAAATGTCAGTATTTTGGCGAAGACCGTGACCCCTCGTTTTGGGCACTGAGGGCTCATTTTTCAGCTTACCTGGAAACGCGGCGTTTGCACCAAAAAGCCTTGCAGGGGGCAATTTGCAGGTTTTTGGCATTTTTGAGAGAATCACACACTTTTGGGATTTTGGCGAAATCTGTGACCTGCGGGCATTGTTTCACTGATGGTTTTACTGTTTTACTGATGGTTTGTTAATTATTTTATTTGTTTTATGTTGTGATGTTGCATTCTGTTATTGTTATTTATTGTTTGTAAGATGCTTTGTGACTTGTGTGAGTGAAAAGTGGCTTTGGAATGTATGAAATGAGCTGTAGTCATTCTTCTGTCTATGGGTGCTTAACATTCCTCTGCCAAACTGATAGGAACAGGGTCACCAAGTTCATTATTAGGAAAAAGGAGACTTGAAATACACTGGCAAATTTTGGATGCAAAATGGTTTGTTTAGCATGAACAGTTTTTTTCATTTTCAAAAAATGTGAAATGGTGTGGACAAGGACTGATATCCTATACTAGTGGTGGCAAACCTATGGCATGAGTCATTGTGCCAGCAGTACTGTTGTTTGGGGTATTCAAATTGGGCAGCCACTTCCCCCCACATTTCCTCGTGCGTAAACTGATCCCTCAAGTGCGCGGCTTCCACAGCAGCTTAGAGACAGTTTATTGGCCGCCAAGCAGGTGTTTTCCTGCCTCCCCCCCCCAAGCGATTGGTGGGATTTTTTGCAGCAAGCAGGAGATAGTCAGCGGCTGTAGTTCGTGTGATTGGTTGCTGCCTGCGATTGTTGAGACTATGTGTTGTGTCTGCTCCGTGTGCCACAGGAAGTATTTATAATGCATGTGAGTGTTCCACCCCCAAAAAACAACATTGATACAAGCCCCCCCCCCAAGTTCTGCAAGTCTTGGCACTCCCCCCCAAAAAATTCTGGGCAATGCCCCCCAAAAGCTCAACAACTCAGGGCAGCCCCCCCACAAAAGCTCGTTTTTTAACAGTATATTAATTATTGTTGTTGTTTAGTCGTTTAGTTGTGTCCGACTCTTCGTGACCCCATGGACCAGAGCACGCCAGGCACTCCTGTCTTCCACTGCCTCTCGCAGTTTGGTCAGACTCATGTTGCTAGCTTCGAGAACACTGTCCAACCATCTCATCCTCTGCCGTCCCCTTCTCCTTGTGCCCTCAATCTTTCCCAACTTCAGGGTCATTTTCAGGGAGTCTTCTCTTCTCATGAGGTGGCCAAAGTATTGGAGCCTCAGTTTCAGGATCCGTCCTTCCAGTGAGCACCCAGGGCTGATTTCTTTCAAAATGGAAGGTTTGATCTTCTTGCAGTCCATGGGACTCTCAAGAGTCTCCTCCAGCACTATAATTCAAAAGCACCAATTCTTCAGCAATCAGCCTTCTTTGTGGTCCAGCTCTCACTTCCATACATCACTACTGGGAAAACCATAGCTTTAACTATACGGACCTTTGTCGGCAAGCTGATGTCTCTGCTTTTTAAGATGCTGTCTAGGTTTGTCATGTTAAATTGCCGTGTTGGCACTTTGCGATAAATTAGTGGGTTTTGGGTTGTAGTTTGGGCACTCTGTCTCCAAAAGGTTCGCTACCACTGTCCTATACCCTTTTAAAATGTGGGGGGTTTTTTTTGGGGGGGGGGGTGTTATTGGGTTGTTGTTTTCATTTTGATTATTATTTATTATTCATTTATAAAACAGCAAAATATATAAAGGGAGCAAGAGAACTTAAGATTGGGAAACAGAGAAGCAAAAGAAACAAAATCTATCCCTAGTTAGGGAACATGCACAAGATAATGTTTTTGCATTATGGGAGTGCCAGAGTGCTTACTGTGGAAAACAGGACTAGAAAGGCTGATCTGACAAATACTTTCATGGTTTGTTAATACTGGGATTTAAGGACATAAGAAACAGATCGTTACTTCCAAATTCCAGTAGCCACCAATGCAGCCACATATCTCGATCTGTGCGGCTGTTAATATGCCAAAGGGTCAATACGCTTGTCTGAGCATATTCACAAGCAATAGTAATAGTCAGGGACATAATTTGGTCTTTCAGATTTCAGCAGTGTCCTATGTGGGGCCCAAATTCAGCAACCCCCCCTTCTGTTCTGTTCAATTCACCATGTCATCGTTGCGATGCCCTGTGATTCCCCAGGCTCAGTGTCCAGTGCAGCAGAACCAGTCACACTGATCTAAATCCGCCTCTGTAATACTACAATCCTATAAACGTTAACCCAGAAGCAAGTTTCAATGTACTCAATGGGGTTTCCTCCCACAGCTATGTAAGTTTGCTACTAGTACATTAAAAAACAATAATTTGTATGCTATGCGTTTTTATTATATACTAACAAAGGACACAATTTTTTTAAAACAAGTGCTTTTATTTTTATTTTTTAATGAACATAATAGCCCTACAAGCTTACAAAAATTCACTGCAGTTTTACACAACTAGTGTATTATTTACAGCTGCTAGCCCTCACTGAGAATTCAAAAGTCCAGAGCTGGAAATGTTTATACAAAACTCTCGGGTTATTGTCTCCTGGTGTATTTCTTTCCTTCCTATAACACTTTCCACGATGCTTTCAAGTAGAATTTATTGTAAGTGAACCAGGCCTACATCTATACTCATTGTATCAATCCTTTAAAGTTACAAGTGTGTCTTCCAGGAAGTAGGCTTCCAATTTTAGGTCCATGATCCTTTGTGAGCAGCTGCATATAATCCATGGGAAAATCTATTGGTGTTTGTGAAGAAGTAGCTTGATTTGATAATATTAAAAATAAATCATCAATGAATTTTGAAGATCAGGTGCTGGTTAAAAATGTCTTCTGTATGCTTCTTCCAATTACTTCTGTTGTCACTGTTAAATAGAAAGAAAGCAATGAAAATGTAAGGTTACATACATACATACATACATACATACATAATTCTTTGTGTAGATACCTACTAAGAGTCTTCAGTTACTTTATTATATTAAACTGGTTCCATATGCAAGCAACACTATGTAATAATTATAAGATGGTTTCAATTTTTTTTGTCTAGAGTCACTCGACAGACACTGATAACCCCATTGCACAATCATTGATGCCATTATTACTTTCCCAATTATCTGTGTTACAATAAAAGGTCAAACATCATTTTCCGTGAGTGATGGCATTAAAAATCACATTCCACATGTACAAAATATGCCTTGTTAGGCAAACATTTCTGATATTGATAGGTAAACTTTAACACCAATTTAAAGGGTTGGACTCAACCCAAGTTAAAAAAAAAAGGTAAAGGACCCCTGACAGTTAAGTCCAGTCATGGATGATTCTGGGGTTGCAGTGCTCATCTTGTTCTATAGGCCGAGGGAGCTGGCGTTTGTCTGCAGACAGTTTTTCTGGGTCATGTGGCCAGCATGACTAAGCCACTTCTGGCGAACCAGAGCAGCGCATGGGAACGTTGTTTACCTTCCCGCTGGAGCGGTACCTATTTATCTACTTGCACTTTGACGTGCTTTCGAACTGCTAGATTGGCAGGAGCAGGGACCGAGAAATGGGAGCTCACCCCATCGCGGGGACTTGAAAAACCAGTCAGAAATCAGGTGCTAATACAGACTCAGTCTTGCACCGCAAAGAAGAAGAAGAAGAAGAAGAAGAAGAAGAAGAAGAGGAGGAGGAGGAGGAGGAGGAGGAGGAGGAGGAGGAGGAGGAGGAGAAGTTTGGATTTGATATCTCACTTTATCACTACCTGAAGGAGTCTCAAAGTGGCTAACATTCTCCTTTCCCTTCCTCCCCCACAACAAACACTCTGTGAGGTGAGTGAGGCTGAGAGACTTCAGAGAAGTGTGACTAGCCCAAGGTCACCCAACAGCTGCATGTGGAGGAGCAGAGACACAAACCCGGTTCACCAGATTATGAGTCTACTGCTCTTAACTACTACACCACACTGCTGCTGTATTTATGATACCAGCTGAGATTACTCTGGGAGATGAGAAAAACGGGTATAGATGGGGGGGAAATCGAAAATCTGCTGTAGACCAAGAAAATTTCAAAGACATTTATTTTGTAATGCACATTGCTTTCTATAGCTTAACAAAAATCACAGCTATGTGTGTTGAATTTTCTGTTATTATGCTTTAACTGCAATGTACCTACAGGTATACATCTTGGGTAGTCCAACTTGCCCTCTCTACACTGGGCTCTGAAGGGAGGCGAGGATGGATCTGGCCAAAAGCCCCTTTTGCAGGCAAACTCTGTCACGTCTCCAGATGTGGAATAGATTTTATTAGCGTATTTCCACTTCAGCTGTATATTGTTTTGATTCATATCTTCTTCAGTTGCTGTACAAGGAGCTGTAGAAAGGCACAAATCATGTCATCTAAGAGATTAATGTGACAACGAGGAATTCACTTGACCAAAACAAAAAAACAACAACTCTTTGGATTGTGTCCAAAGTTAGTCATACTCAGTCAAACCCACTGAAATAAATTGAGATTGATAATGTGGTCCCATCAGTGGGTCTCCTCTGAGGAATAATAAGTAAAGCTTGGGGCCTACTATACCTAAAAGTTCATTGACTTCTGTCAAATGAATAAATAAATAGCAATTTGAATATTTCCCCCATTAAATCCAATTGGGAGTCACAAGCCTTGGATTTTCTGAGTTGAGAATCAGCCAACATGAAGAAAGCATCAGTAGCAGTCCACATTTAATTGGGTGCTTTCTGAATTGGGGTCTAATACCAATATTATTATACATTATATAGCAGTATGTGGTTTACCAAGTTATTCAAGAAGACCTCAACACTTTTTATTCCAACATGACCTTTTTGGTGGGATGACAGAAAGGGCACTTGGTAGTGATTTTATTGACAGTCCTTCCATTGTCCCATCATTCCATAGGGAAGCTAGGGGCTTCACAGCATTGGTAGGGAAATCCCCCAGAGCAAAGGGAATCTCTCATGTTCTATAGGTTTCCATGGGCAGACCATCCCAATGATCCCCTACTCCCCCCTGCAGGGAAAACCTGCTACCACAAAGTCAACTTCACCAGGACATAATCCACCTGTGACAACCGCTCCCACCAATGGGACATTCACAATCTGCTTTACGACAAAGGTCAAATTGAAGGTATGACATAACTTGGGCCCACATTGTACTGATAGACCCCTGCTGTTGTCATGGTAGCTATGAGGTCCTTGAGTCAGTCTAGACTATGCAGCCTCAGCATGTAAATGAAGTCTCCAAGCACAAATATCGCAAGGGCTGTCACATGGGAGAGGGAACAAGCTTGTTTTTTCCTGCTCTGGCTCAAACCAATGGCTTCAAGTTACAAGAAAGGAGATTCTGACTAAACACCAGAAAAAGCTTTCTGACAGTAAGAGCTGTTCCACCTCCCTTGGGAGGTTGTGGACTCTGCTTCCTTGATGTTTTTAAGCAGAGGTTGGATAGCCATCTGCCATGGATGCTGAGATTCCTGCATTGCAGGGGCTTAAACTAGATGACCCTTGGGGTCTCTTTCAACTCTATGATTCTATGAAGTGCTTGGGGATTCTCCAGTCCAACTCCCCAGATCATCTCCACTAGCTTAAACAGAGAGGCTAGTGAACATCAGATCGAAAAGTACACCAACAGGACCCCTGTTTTGTGTCTCTGGCCCAACAGCAGGAACAACTCAAACCTGGCTCCCAGGTGGACTGGCTTCCTGGTGAGGAAGATAGCAGTTCAGCCCCCTCATCCCTGATCAAGTCATGGAGGAATGTTTTATTGTGGCCTATCAGGGCATTCAGTAACAGCAGAACAAGATGTGAGGGTTGCCAGTAATTATTAAGTAGTGGGTTGACAAAGCAGACGATACAAAGATTTCTCCAAGTGGTTCTTTATAGTAAGCTGGAACTGAACTGAACTGAAAAGCTCAGCCGGCCTACTTTTATAGGAAGCCGGCCGTCAACATTGTAACAACAACACCCCAGGGTTTCCCGTCTAAATTAACTGACATGGACCTGAGTGAAAACTATATACACAATACCCCTGGTGGCCAGAGTGAGCACTTCAATACATAACAGTAATGGCAGCCCAAATTTTGTCAGAAGAGGCAACAACCTTAAGATATCTCCTGTCCCTTCTCCTTATCTAGGGTAAAGAACAATATGGTATTCACAAGTGGTTATTGTTAATGTTCTTAAACTATTGATTTTTGTCCAAAACATTACAGTGGTACCTTGGGTTACATACGCTTCAGGTTACAGACTCCGCTAACTCAGAAATAGTACCTCGGGTTAAGAACTTTCCTTCAGGATGAGAACAGAAATCGTGTGGCGACAGCGGGAGGCCCCATTAGCTAAAGTGGTACCTCAGGTTAAGAACAGTTTCAGGTTTAGAACGGACCTCCAGAACGAATTAAGTTCTTAACCTGAGGTACCACTGTACTACAGAAGTTTATAAGTACTCAGTTCCAATCACACACTCTTGCAGGAGATACTTTCCTGCAGACCACATGGGTATACAGTGGTACCTCAGGTTACAGACGCTTCAGGTTACAGACGCTTCAGGTTACAGACTCTGCTAACCCAGAAATAGTACCTCGGGTTAAGAACTTTGCTTCAGGATGAGAACAGAAATCGCGCTGTGGCGGCGCAGCAGCAGCGGGAGACCCCATTAGCTAAAGTGGTGCTTCAGGTTAAGAACAGTTTCAGGTTAAGAATGAACCTCCAGAACGAATTAAGTACGTAACCAGAGGTACCACTGTACAACGTGAAGTTTGAAGGCTTGTTATAGATATGATTAACCTTTGAGGCCCATCTAATAGTTTGTTGATGTCCTAGCTGTTTGCCGGGAGAGGCATTGAGGGAAATTTGAATTCACGGCTGCGAGGAAAGTGGAAAGTCAGTGTCTGAGAGGAAAACCTTGCAAAGGGAAAGAGCTTGTGCATTCTGGGGGACTGTTAGACCACATGGCTGCCTATTATTATTAGTAAAGGCATCCAGAGTTTGGTGGGTGGCTCAATTTGCTTCATGAGAGAACTACCTGTAGTTCGTGGGAGGAGCTGGGATGGAGGGTAACTAAAAGTGTGTAGTAAAGCAAAAACACATATAGAACAATGCCAACTGCTGGCACCACACTGGTGCCACTAGGTCACAGGTTTTTGAATTTATTGAATATCCTTCAATAGAACAGAAAAAGCAAATATTTAGAGAAATTTCCTGTACCTATGCATGTTGGTGTATCTGTCCAATGCCCATTGACACATCGTACATATTGATTTCCTTGCATATTGTGGTAAGCTTGGCACTTATACTGTACTTGCGCCCCTGGCATATATTCCGAAGTTGCCGTGCCCAGAAAATCTCCATTTTCAATAGGAGGTGGAGGACCACATTTTCCCGCAGCATCTGTGATGATGCATTGAAACAGAAAAAGGAATCTATTAGATGGCACTTACTAGGATTACACATATGGCTGCGCACACAAGCATTTCTATAATTCAGCTTCTACATCAGGAAAAAAGAAAAGTATCACGCAAAGATTTAATCCAAAAAGGAAGAAAAGTTTTAATATACATTTTATTGAGCTATGTATATCTGCTGGGTGAAATAATCAGTGAACAAATTGTCTTTCTAATGTCTCTTCAAGTGTGGCTGACATTCCATCAGCACCTCCTTAGCTGGTCAAATAGACCAATCATTAAAACAACTAGAACCTATTTTGACATGGATGGGGGGGGGGGAGCCAGCTGTCCTCTGAATTTTGCTCAGCTCTTCACTATCAAAATTTATCATATTCTGCTGTTTTTGAAAATCTCTTTCAGTATCTTGCAAGTGTCTATTTGTAAAAATTGATTCCGCAGAAGCACAGAAGTTTATAAAATGCTGGTTCCTGAAGGTCTTGTGTTTTCATAAACACCTCTGTTAGTTTCCTCCTTTCTGCCTGCAATGTCTGGAATTCCTGCCCCAAACATGCAACTTGGGGGTAGCCAGTGTGATGCTATCTAGATGTTGCTGGATTACAACTCCAATCAGTCCCAGAATGGTGAATGGTCAGGGGAGTTACAGTCCATCAACATCTTGAAGCACTAAGTTTGTTGCAGTTGAATGGGGGTAATTCCACTGGTTCTAAAACCGCCTTTCCCATGAAGCATTTGGCTTTCTGCTTAGAAATGTCTGAAGTGGGATGGGATGAGGCAGGGTGCACCCCATCATTTTGGGCAGACATATTGAATATGACCTATTCACCTCTCTCTCTTTCTTGCCTTGTCCCCGTCCAGATTTTGTCCTCCATGTGGGTTTTCCAAAGCCATCCTGTTAGGTACTGTGCAAAGCACAGTAGATGAACCTTTAGTCTCATCCAGTATTTATGTTCCTACCTCTCCAATCTACTAAAGTTCAGTTTGTAAGCTCTTTCAGGAACGGACCTGTTCTTATTTTTCTGCATGGTCTCCCCTCCACCCCCACTCTTATGCTTTAAAGCACCTTATGCATTGATGGTGTAAAAAACCATAATATTATTCTTACTTATGAGGTTATAAGGGTTAGCCAAATGGTGGAACGAATGTCTAAATGATCCACAGCACATATAACAACACAACTCTCACCACCTCAAATGGCATACTTCAAGGTACACAAGTAGCTCCCAGTCATCTAGAGCTGAGTAATCCAGCTGAACAATTGACTCAACAATTTCCTAGAGAACAAGAGGGCACGTGTGTGTCTTGAGAATGCATCAAGTACTATAAATTCTACTTGAATTTATTATAGAAAGGTTGAGATATCTCAGTTCTTCTGTACTTATTACAGCTCAAGAGACACTGGCTACTAGTGCTGGAAGAGACAAAAATACTTCTAGTCTATCCTTTGCTATGGCTCACAGTCATCTGGGAGGGAGACAGGAAACAGATCGGCATAGACAGTCTAGATCAACATGTGCCACAAACAGATGATTACATTGCAAATAGCTCAAATTGATTTAAATAAGTATCCCAAGCCACCTTGTGCTGTGGAAGACCAATTTGGTCTGCATGGATTTCTTCCCAACTGAGTGATCCCATAGGATCCCAACTACTGAGTGATCCCATAGGAATCTCCATCAGGCGCATTCTAGATGAAGATTGTTGGTTTTCCCATAGTATACACTTCAGTCTTGACTTCCTCTGGTATATTCCTCATAGCCCAGAGATTAGTAGAAGGTAAATAATAAATGACAGTCCAAGACTATGCAAGAATCCGCACAGTGAAAAATTTAACATACAACTTTATTTTTTTAAAAGGAAGAATGTTATATTCCTCTCTTTTAGACTATTTAAAAAACTGGACATCAAATACCTATGCATCTTGGTGCTTCTGTCCATTTTTTGTTCACACACTTTACTGTAAAAGCTCCAAAAAGGCTGTATCCGTGGCGACAGCGATAGCGCACCTTCTCAAGAGGTAAGTACCTTTGCTTGAGATCAGTCGTAGTCTGACCATTAGAAACCCGGGGTGGGGGAGGGCATGTTACATCTGAAATGATAGAGAAAGCTTCTTCAGTCCTTGAAAATGCATTCTGTTCCCACAAAACAGCACCTACCAGTTTGTCCCAACATTCTGAGAGTGGACAAAAGATGTCATAAGAGAGGATACTGTCCTAATTGAGGGTATAGGCTCAGATCTACTCCTATCTACCATAAACACATGGACTTAGGAAAGAGCCCTGTTTGACGCAGAGTAAACCTGCACTGGGGGAAGCTGAGAAAAGAGCACATGCTTGTGGGGTTGCAACCTCAAGCCTGCTATTTGCAACCCCAGTGCTGTCATTCTTAGCTATAAAAGTTAGAGGTCAAAAGTGTTTGCTTTTTGTTATGTATTCAGTGGTCTGTGTTTGCCTGAGCTTGAGTCTGGACTAAGAATTCTGAGCCCATATGTTCTGATTCAATACATGATATCCAATCACAGAACATTTCAGGACTTGGGCCTCTGCCTTCGGCCCTTAAACTCTGAGTCATAATTCGCAGCTTGGAAGTTTAGGCAGCCAATCACGTTGGGAGTGGGAGTGGCCCAGGCCTTCAGAAATGTACATAAGCAGTTCCTTTGTCCCTGTTGTCCAGTTCCGTTAGTTCAATAAAGGTTCTTGTTGTTATCACTGTGTCTTGCCTCGTGGAAAACCACCTACACTACACTTTTGTAAATGAGTCCAGGAAGAAAAGTCCCTGAAAATGGCAGCTGTTTTGGGTCATTTAAGGGTAAGTCAAGGTGCATATGACAACTCTTCCTCCCTGCTGCCTGGAACACAAAAAGCACTGAGGTCCACCTAGATCAATTTTATCTGTGTCAGGGATTCTGTGGCCCTCCAGATGTTGTTGGACTACATCTCCCATCATCACCAGCCAGCAAGGTTGATGGTCAGAGATGATGGGAAGGTTCCCCATCCCTGGTCCATATGGACTGGTAGAGGCTCTCCAGGAGTTCGGGCAGTGGTTTGTCCTAGCCTCCACCTGGAGATGCCAGTGATTGAACGTGGCGCATTGTGCATACAAAACCCGTCTTCGATCCCTGCTAGTACATTACAATATTGAAATTCTCCTATACAATTCAAGTCTTCTCTGAGCCCAAAATGCACAGTCTGAGAGGCAGTTTCCATGCTCTATTGCTGCCCTTCCCCATCTGAGGCTGACTGGAAAGAGGCATGTCTTAACACTGGGGTACCATTTTTTCATGCAGTATTTCCCAGTGCAGAGGCAGAATTGCCAGCCTTCAGAGGAGGGCACACGGAAAACAGGGACTCACACAGGGGGATAGTTCTCCTTGTTAGGACTTTAAAAATAAACTTCTTTGGCTGTAACAGTAAATCATGCCTCCAGTTTTAACTCAGAAATAAAATATCTGCCTTGGCCATCAGACATTTTGTAATATCTTCTCAGTTTCTTCCACTTCCTTTGTCACATTTATGTTTGGCACACAGAAGGAAGATCAGGAACCCAGTATACCTGAAGGACACTGCTCGGTGTTCTGCTCGGACACTGAGGTCCAGCTCCGAGGGCCTTGTGGCAATTCCCTCATTGCGAGATGTGAGGTTACAGGGAACCAGGCAGAAGGCCTCCTCGGTAGTGGCACCCACCCTGTGGAATGCCCTCCCATCAGATGTCAAGGAAATAAACAACTATCCAACTTTTAGAAGACATCTGAAGACAGCCCTGTTTAGGGAAGTTTTTAAGGATTGATGCTTTTATTTTGTTTTTAGATATCTTGTAAACCGCCCAGAGTAGCTGGGGAAATCCAGCCAGATAGGTGAGGTGAGGTATAAATAATAAAAAATATCATCATCACCTGCAATGCCAGGTCTTACCTACACATGTCGGTGGTTGTGACCACTCTTTATTTTGACATGTTACATTAGGTGATCCAGATATTTCAAAACCTTCATGGCACTGATAATGCACCTCGTGGTCAGGCAGATAGAGCTCTGCTGTCCCCGCCAAAATGTCAGCACTGGCAACTGCAGGGGGCTCTCCGCAGGTTGCATCTAAATGGGGAGAGGAAACCAACAAATAAGCTTTTCCTCCACAAATTGTGCTTTCTGCATAATAGATACCCATCATTCTTTTTTAAAAAAAGAATACCAGAACTTAATGTGAACAAACACAAAGATAAGAGTGCAAGAGCTTAATGCAAGCAAACCTTGCTTACAGACAGAGTTGCCAACTTCTCAAAACCATTGCATGGGCCTGATGCAACGCCCTGACGTCACATGTGCAACATCACAGAGAGCTGAGTGGTGGAGCCAAATGCAGCTGCAGCATGGCCCCAGCAGCAGGTGGACCCCATCCTCCCCAGCTGGCTGCCATGCAAGGGAAAGAGGTAAAGGGACCCCTGACCATTAGGTCCAGTCGCGGACAACTCTGGGGTTGTGGCACTCATCTCGCTTTACTGGCCGAGGGAGCCAGTGTACAGCTTCCGGGTCATGTGGCCAGCATGACTAAGCTGCTTCTGGTGAACCAGACCAGCACACAGAAATGCCGTTTACCTTCCTGCCGGAGTGGTACCTATTTATCTACTTGCACTTTTTGGCATGCTTTTGAACTGCTAGGTTGGCAGGAGCAGAGACCGAGCAGCAGGAGTTCACTCCATCGTGGGGATTTGAACCGCCAACCTTCCAATCGGCAAGCCCTAGGCTCACCCGCGTCCCTGTGCAAGGGAAAGAAGTCCCCCCCAAATGTCTCGGCCCCTAGGAGTTGGTGCCTATGTTTACAGATCATGGTTAAGGAGGACCAAGCTTAACTGCAATCCTGCTGTCCAATGCCTAACTAAAGCCAAACATTGGTTTAATTACCACACCTCCATGCAAAGACCAACAGTGGGTCCAACAGTTAAGAAGGCAGTTTCTGCAAATGCTGTGAAGGGCAGATGGGGCTCACCAACTAGGTAGCACATCTAGGAGAAGGAAAGCTCTGATCCTGAACCTTCACTCCCTTGCGGGATATCTTTAGGAGAAGGGAAGTAAACTCTACACAAATCCAGAGCAGAGTCCCTAAAACAGTTGGAATGCACCTTGTATACCTCATTCCAACAACTGCTACAACCAAGCTGGTGCCAAATGTATTGCTCTGCTTTCCTTCGGACCACATCAGTGAAGCCAAAAGGGGGGTCTTCTTGTCTGGGCAGCCCAGGAAAAATGAGAAGCTGGAAGAACTGAAATTGACAGATCCATCCATACCTCAGACAGATAGTTATTTTAACCCAAGGCCATTTAGTTTAAGTACAGTGGTACCTCGGGTTACATATGCTTCAGGTTACATACGCTTCAGGTTACAGACTCCGCTAACCCAGAAATAGTGCATCAGGTTAAGAACTTTGCTTCAGGATAAGAACAGAAATCGGGCTCCGGCGGTGCGGCAGCAGCAGGAGGCCCCATTAGCTAAAGTGGTGCTTCAGGTTAAGAACAGTTTCAGGTTAAGAGTGGACCTCCGGAATGAATTAAGTACTTAACCTGAGGTACCACTGTATCTCTAAGATACTTGATTTGTTCTGCTATAATATAGGCCAAGTTAAGCTCTATGTCACATAGATTTCAGTGGGAAGAATAACTACATTGAATAACTCGGCTGGATGTTGCCACTGCCCTTTAACTGAATTGTATTAGGCAATATTATTTCTTCAGGGCAGAGTTTAAATTTGACAAAGGGACGTCTACAATTATGACGGCAGCAGAACCTGGGATTCAGCACTAAATTCCTAAATATATTTTTGCCTTTTGGTTTGTGTGGCTTTTACATTTTTTTGACTGTGACTTGTTCTTCGTTTTATAGGACTGACTTGTGACTGTGGCTTGTGACTTTGTTTTTGTGACTGTGGATTGTGCCTTCCTTTTTGTGACTGTGTGGAACCCAGTACAGCTACTGATTGATTGTGTGACTGCAGAAATGGATAAAAGCCCCCCATCCAAACAATGACTATCATCAGTGTACGTAAGGATTTTTTTTAAAAAATTTTTTTTTATCATCTACAATACTGTCTTATTTATTTTATAGTACAGTACATTGATTATTGCCTTCATTTTATGGATCAATGGTCTCGTTAGATAGTAAAATCCATGTTAAATTGCTGTTTTAGGGGTTGTTTTTCATCGTCTGGAACAGATTAATCCATTTTCCATTACATTCTATGGGAAAGCACGCCTTGGTTTAAGAACACTATGGTTTAAGAACGGACTTCCAGAACGGATTAAGTTCGTAAACCGGTGTAGCACTGTATTGCCAATGCTGATCAGCAGAACTCTCCAAGGTATCACCAGAGTTCATTCCAAGCCTTTCTACCCCAGATCATTTTAACTGGAGATGTAAAGGATTTAAGCAGAATCACATTTGTGAGCCTAAACATCTACAGAGATGTACTTGCTTGTTCACTATGCCCCTTGCTGTTCAAACCAGTGCTTGAATTGCTCTGTTCCCAGAAGCAAACTACCTTTAGAATTGTTACCCAGGCAAAACATGCAACATACCTTCACAGGCTGAAGCTTCCGACCATTTTCCTTTGTGGCATGTAATATTCCGTGGTCCTTCTGTAGCATAACCTGGTGCACAGCTGAAAGGTATCAGGTCCCCAGGCTCATAGCGATTTTTTATTAATCCTTCATATGCAGCATCAGTGAGTCTGGGGGGCGTCCCACATGACTTTTCTGAGAAGATAATACAAATGAAAATATGATTCTCAAAAAATATCACCATACCTGTGTCTGGATTTCCCTACTAAAATACTGAACAAAGCTGCATTTCAAAGGCTGAAGGGAGTTGTATGTTGTTTGTTGTTTTCCCCCAAGAGTGAGATATGAAAGCAGGCAGAAAGTGAGCAGAGGGATCAGTAATCAGAGAACTTCACAATGGGTTAAATGTTGAAGAACATAAATATTACCGGGAAAGAAAACAGATGGTTTAGTAATTGAATATGTCTGCTATGACCAATCTACAGAATTTAGATACATGTTTAAGTCGGGCCAGGTCCTTCATCTAGTGGTTTTCAAACTGTTATACCACCTTCCTAATTGCCTGCTCTCAAGTTTCAATTTGACTCCCAAAGAAATCCTAAATATTGAGGGATTCTGGAGTCACAACCTAAAGCACATTCTCAGTTTAAGCAGGGCAGTGGTTATACCCAGTGCTTTTTTCCCTGGGGGTATGCAGGGGTACGCATACCCCTAAACATTTTGTGAATCTTTGTACTTTTGTCCATTTACTCTATTCCCCCCAATTTGAACTATAAAATGGTGATTTTCTTGAGTCAAAATGAGAGTACCCCTAAACATTTTCTTAGAAAATAAGCACTGGCTATACCTGTTGGGTTTTGCCGCTGCCCCATATAATCTTACAGTGCAGCCCATAATACACATTATGCCTTTTGCTGCTGTGCATTACAGGGGAAAACCAGTAAATGTGGATCAGGTTCTATCAATCAAGTTTTTTTTTCACAGACGCTTGTCTGTTCTGACTAGGGATGGTAAGCCAGTAAACCAGCGTCTCACTGAGAAGCCCTGAAAAGTTTCTGAGACATTCATGTGCTGCCCCAAACCAAAAGGAAGGTCATGGTTGAAATATTAAAGCAACAAAATGTTAGACTGCAAGTTGAATTACCCTCAATTCTGCAAGGGGGAGAATTTTTCAAAACTCTGAATGTTTGCTGGTTGGCAGGACACTTCAAGTGAGACAGTATCACAATTTCTATAGGTTTGTGTCAAAGATGAGTTGTGAATGCTAGCAGAGATAAAAGTCCGGGAATCCAGCCATATTTACAGAGATTTATTGGTTGCTTCAAAGTATTTACAAGAGTTCAAAAGAATGACACCATCACAATCAGCCAGTTGCCGCGAATGGCTCTTTCTGCTTTTCCCCCCAGCAGATCCACCTCCTAAGCCCAGCCCCCCTTCTTCCTCTGTTCTGAGAGTGGCTGGATCCCGGAAATGGCTCCCCCCTCTCAGTTTCATTGTCTCCCGACAGCCCTTTGTCTCCTTCCTCGTCCGAAGAGGAGCAACTGCTAATTAAAGGCACAGGATCTCTGTAAGTGCCCGTTCTCTCCCCCTTCTCCTCCTTCTCTGCCTCCAATTCCCTGACAGTTTGGCAAAATGTCTTCCATGCATACTCTTGACGGAATAAGACTGAAGTCTCATTGAAAGCTCTGCATTGGATATATAGTTACCCTCCACTTTTGAATGGAAGCTGAGGTCCAGCTCTGAGGGTCTAGGAAATAAACAACTATCTGACTTTTAGAAGACATCTGAAGGCAGCTCTGTTTAGGGAAGTTTGATGTTTCATCGTGTTTTTAATATTCCGTTGAGAGCTGCCCAGAGTGGCTGGGGAAAAACAGCCAGATGGGTGGAGTGTAAATAATAAATTATTATTATATCATAAATGTATTTTCTTACCTCTGCAAGTTGGCGGTGGGGACCACTCCCTATTTTCGCATGTTGAAGTACTTGATTCCCCAAGTTCAAAACCTTCATGGCAATGATACTCCACACTTTCACCAGAAAGATACTTTCTCTGGGAACTATTATTTACCTCACCATGGGCAATTGCAGGGGGATCTCCACATCTTGTATCTGGAAAGGGAGTTATATAGCATGTGGTCTTCATGAATACAATTAAATGGCATAAAAAGATTTCCAGAGTGTTTTATATGCAGAACTGCTCTCTCCTTTTTCATCTGGTAGAAAGTTTCAGAGGCAGCCAATTCAAAGTCGCTTTACAAAGTGAGGCAGGGAAGAAAGAAATTTAGAGGCTTATAGTATTGCTGTGATATCTGTTATTTTATTAATATGTGCACTGCAGATGGGGGAGTGGTTAAGTACCTAGGCACCCTAAGTAGGTTTACAAAGAAGTTTTTTCCAGTTAAGTGAGTCAGCGGGGGTTATTCTCATAAAAATGCACTTAAGATTTCAGCTACACTTTCCATTCCGTAGTTCAGGGGTTGTCAACCTGGTCCCTACTGCCCACTAGTGGGCGTTTCAGGATTCTAGGTGGGCGGTAGGGGGTTCCACGGCACAAACTGAATCCTCCTCCCATCGAGCACTGGTGGGCGGTAAGGGAATTTTACCATCAGGAAAGATGCATTAGCGGGCGGTAGGTATAAAAAGGTTGACTACCCCTGCCTTAGTTAATTCAAACCACAGCAAGTCATAAGACTGCTTAGCTCAGTACCATGCATAGTATCTTTCATGGAATGCAGGATTTTATCTTCTACTTTTATGCCAATTATAGGTTGCCAATGAAATATGCAGGGTTCAATGCCATTGTCTTGAAAGTTGGAGAATGGAGGAGTTATTTGCAGCCAAGCGGTCTCCTTCAGGCATTCAAGTTGGTCTCTTCCAACTCTATGATTCTATGATTCTATGATTCTAAGTTCTGTATGCAAAATGAAGGCGTGTGTAAGGAGGGGAGTGGCAACTCCCTCCTTCCTCTATGCATGTTCACAGAATGCCTGAACAGAGTTTGTCCGCCCGAAACAGCTTCAGCCCAGTATACCTGAAGGAGTGTCTCCACCCAACTGAGGTCCTCCTCCGAGGGCCTTCTGGCGGTTCCCTCACTGCGAGAAGTGAGATTACAGGGAACCAGGCAGAGGGCCTTCTCGGTAGTGGCATCCATGCTATGGAAGGCCCTCCCATCAGATGCCAAGGAAACAAACAGCTATCTGACTTTTAGAAGACATCTGAAGGCAGCCCTGTTTAGGCAAGTTTTTAATGTTTGATATTTTATCTTGTTTTTAATATTCTGTTGGGAGTTGCCTAGAGTGGCTAGGGAAACCCGGCCAGATGGGCAGGGTAAAAACAAGAATTTATTTATTTATTTATTTATTTATTTATTTATTTATTTATTTATTATTCCACCTGGGTATGCAAAGAAGAGTGGGATATGCAGTCAGTCAGTCAATCAATCAATCAATCAATCAGATACATCATATATTTTGCTTCATCAGCTGTGTAGGGGACAACAGGGGAAGAGTGTAAGACACATGGTTGCTACTTATGGCATCAGCTGACATTCGTGTTACATCTAATTCCTGCCATTCTATTGCAGCGGCTCCCAAACTTCTTGGAGAGAAATTTATCATGGAGCACTATCTCCACCCTTATACCAAAGAAACATATTTATTTATTTTCCTTTCCAATCTCTTCGCAGAGCACTTGGATGCTTTGTGAAGCACCGAGTGCTCCATGGAGCAGAGTTTGGGAACCACTGATCTACTGAATAAGCATCTTTATTACCTCACAAGTGCATTACTATTTATAAAAAAAGGTAAAGGACCCCTAGATGGGTTGCGGCGCTCATCTCGCTTTCAGGCCAAGGGAGCCAGTGTTTGCCCACAGACAGCTTTCCGGGTCATGTGGCCAGCATGATTAAACCGCTTCTGGAACAATGGAATGCCGTGACGAAAACCAGAGCGCACAGAAACACCTTTTACCTTCCCTCCACAGCAGTACCTATTTATCTACTTACCCTGGCATGCTTTTGAACTGCTAGGTTGGCAGGAGCTGGGCAGAGCAACGGGAGCTCACCCCATTGCAGCAAGCCCAAGAGGCTCAGTGGTTTAGACCACAGCAGCACCCACATCCCTGGTTTGAATCCCCATTATTAAATAAGAACATAAGAAGAGCCTGATGGGTCAATGGCCCTTCTAGGCCAGCGTTCTGTTCCTCAAGTGGGCAGCCAAATGTCTGTTGGAGACCCACAAGCCTGATCTGAGCATAAGAGCAGTCTCCCTTCCTGTGATTTGCAGCAACTGGTATATGCAAAGCATAGACATCAATGGCTTTCTCCAGTCCTCTTTTCAAGCCATCTAACTTGGTGGCTGTCACTGTCTTCTGTATGAGTAGGTTCCAAAATTTCACTGTGTCCTTAGAATAATTTTTTAGGCCACATTGTCATTTATATTTTCTAGTTTCCTTTCGTTTTTTAAAAAGTTATGCTTCTTTAGTTTATAAATCACACACCACCACCCTCAATTCTCTGACTTCTTGAAAACAAAAAAGGGAAATATGAAAGGAAGGTCATACTAACCTAAGCAGCGCGGTGGGGTTTGCCACTTTCCATTGTCACATTTTATTTTTTGTGGCCCTTGAAGAAAGAAGTTCTCCTGACATCTGAAGCTTATCTCCTCACCACTCTTATAGTTTCTCGTATCGGTTATGTCAATGGCATTGGGAAGCTGAGGTGGTGGTGGACAGAATGCTTTAATAAATAAATAAAAGTCCATTAGAATTCAATGATATAAAGTTATGCAAGGAAACGATGAAAGAGAAGAGCATCTAGTCAAACCTCCTTATCCCTTGAATGGATTCAATGTTGCAATGAGTTAGTTGCATTGGTCTTGAACCAAAGAGCTGCCTGGTAAAACCTGCAAGAGAAGCGGAACTTCTCCAGTTTAGTTCCAGTGAGACCCCCATGTTGCCTCATCAGGCTCTCCAAAACTCAGTGCAGGTGAGGTGTCTGTCTACAGAAGTGTGGAGAGTTTCTGCCACTCCTGAAATTTATATTTGCATGCTACCCTTCCTCTATTGCAGAGTTTAAACCTGCATATGGTTCAGTTCAGCTTTGCATGCTTCTTGTGGTGCATCAGATCATACCAAAAAGGTTCTTGCTGGCAACCTAAATCTGACATGTGAACTCAACCCAGATTTTACTATTATAAAGCTACCGGAAGGCCACTGTTGAGAAAGTAGCAAGATAGGCCACCCAATCCAGTTTTATGTGTTTCTGAATCCTGGGCACCACAGTTGAGTTGACCTCCAGGGATGGTGCTCTCCGACAGGGATGCAGAAGGGAAAATGCACTCTGTGCCTCTGTTTGCAAGAACCAACAGCCTGTAGTGACTGCTTTGCAAGCTGCTAATTCTGTCCTTGGGTCGATTGATTGCCTTTCCCATGTGGCAGCAATGCTTCTGCTCCTGAAGTGGATAAAGTAATATCCTGATCTCACACCAGCCGAGTACATAAGGCATGCAGAATTCATGCAATCTTAAAGGAAGCTTTATGTGATCTTTCCAAAGGAGCTGAGTCTAGCCTACCCAGGAAGTCACTCCTGAACAGGTCTGTCCCACTCTTGCTTCCACTGGCCACATCTGTCACTCAAGTTGAGAAACCATGCATTTGTATATAGCATGCAAAACTGTACCTGTGCATTCTGGCTCAGGTGACCATTTTCCATTAACACATTTTGTTTTATGTTGATTGGAACCACAGATGTAGGTTACAACGTTGTTGTGCATAAACATTTTCTCCAGAGAAGCAAATGGTACAAACTCTGCATTCTGTGGACGTCTACATTTTGCTGCAACATCTAACAATTCAAATATTGTTCAAGTAAAGTTGTTTGTTAGCAAATCACAATCAAATGGAGTTAATCAACTAGAAAATCTCACTGGTATTTTTCATGCACATCTATTTTCCAATACGCCTTTCAGTCTTTATTGCAGTCAATCCTTGCAGCAGTTTTGGAGGAGAAACCATAATTATTGCCATTTTTTATAGGGCAGCTGAGGTGAAGAAGTAGTAACAGACTTGATTAAGACCACAAAGTATGTCTGTGGCAGAGGTCTCCTGGCAGTAGGTCTAATTTCCCGTCCAATGGATCACAAGCATATAATTGCTTATGTTAATAAATTGTAATTAAATATGAAAAGTGTCTATATAAATATGAGTTGCATTTATTTGTAATGGTATAGCTTGACACTCAGCTCTATTTCTCCTTTACATCTCCAGGTGAGGCGGTGGAAGTGTTGGACCAGTGTCTTGCCTTGGTAATGGACTGGATGAGAACCAACAAACTGAAGCTCAATCCAGATAAGACTGAGCTACTGTTAGTGGGTGGTTTCCTAGACCAGATAGGTGGGAGGTCGCCTGCTCTTGATGGGGTTACACTTCCTCTGAAGGAGCAGGGTCGTAGCTTGGGGATGCTCCTGGATCCTTTGCTGTCGCTCGAGGCTCAGGTAGCCCAGAGTGCCTTCCATCAGCTTCGGCTGGTGGCCCAGCTACTCCCCTATCTGGACAGGGATAGCCTAACTGCTCTTGTTTATGCTCTGGTAACCTCAAGGTTAGATTACGGCAATGCGTTATATGTAGGGCTGCCTCTGAAGACGATTTGGAAACATCAGCTGGTGCAGAATTCAGTGGCCAGGCTGCTCACTGGAGCAAGACTGTTTGAGCATATTACACCGATCCTGGTCCGACTGCACTGGCTACCAATTAGTTTCCGGGCTCGATTCAAAGTGCTGGTTTTGACCTATAAAGCCTTAAACGGCTCAGGACCACAACACCTCAAGGACCGCCTCTTTCCCTATGAACCTACCTAAGATCATCTTCTGAGGCCCTCCTTTATGTGCCTCCTCCTCGAGAGGTCCAGAGGGTGACAACATGACAATGGGCCTTCTCTGCAGCGGCTCCCTGTCTGTGGAATGCTCTCCCCAGGGAAGTTCGCCTGGCACCTTCATTAGACACTGTTAAGGCGCCAGGCAAAAACGTTCCTTTTTAACCAGGCCTTTGGTTGATTTGATTTACCCTTTTAAATTTTTTTTTTTTTGGGGGGGGAGGCTATTGGCTTGTTGTTTCTGTTTTTATTATGTATTTTGTGGTTTTATATCTTGATTTTATTCTGCGAACCGCCCTGAGACCCCTGGGTGTAGGGTGGTATATAAATTCAATAAACAATAATAATAGCTTACCAACACATAATGGTAACTCCCACTGCCCATGCAGACACACAGCTTCTTTAGTTCCAACAATGAAAAATCTTTCATTACATTCATATGCCACAGTTTCGCCATGCAGATATCTATCTGAGTCAACACTGACAGGGCGTCCATTTCTAATATTTGGAGGTACTTCACAAGCTCTGGGTTCCTCTGTTGAAAACAGAAGGAAATGATGTGAAACAAAATATGAGTTCTTAATTTTCTTAAAACTATAATCTCAGTCCCCAGTTGTTTTGGCTGCTCATTCTCTTCAGCCTCTCCTACACGCCAGATAAAAAATGCCAAGGGCAGCTCTTCATTTTTCAGCTCATCAGGATATATTGCAGAAGTAGAATGAAGAGGCAGACTTTGATATTATTATGGCTTGTATGATTTTAACTTCATTCTTAATAACTGAGCATTGATTTGTTGTTACTTTTCTCTGTTCAGTTTTGATCTTATTCCCAGTCCCAAGCATTGGAAACTTAAGACTGGAATTTAGAAATGTATTCTTTTATGCCACATTTGGGAGCTTTAGTTTAAACATAGCATTTCAATGATAAAGCACAGCATGAAGACACTTAAGATGGTCTGATTCTGCTTCAAATGGAGACATCAAATGTTATGCTCCACTTTCCCTTCAGCAGACCTTTTTCTTCTCCAGCTACTTGGGAAACTTCTGGGACAGAAAATTCCAGCATGTAAATAGAAAAGAAATCCTAGTGGAATATATGCACATGGTGGACTTTGCTGAGTTAACAAAAACAGTTTTATCTGCACATAGCATTTGCCCTGTGAACATGCCTTAGATGCACCTGTAATTTACCTTTGCAGAGTGGTAAAGATGTCCACTGTCCATCCAAACACTCAATCAACTTTGATCCAGTCATTGCAAATCTGAAATTACACTTGTATTCCACCTTTTCTCCATGTTCATATCCTTCCTTAAGGTCACCGCTAATACTGCCATCCGAAATGCTGGGGGGTGGCTGACAAGGATCGACTTGTGCTGGAAGTAAGAGAGCATCACTTCAGTCTTGTATCTGTTGACCCAAAATAAGTCTAGACAGCACACCCTTCCACATAGAATTTTCACAATTATGAAATGATGTTGGATGCGCTGAGTTCCAGCCAGTTGTGTGGAATGGATGGTGTCATTGATGTGGGAAAGACTCAAATGATCAGCACTACTCATGTAGCTCCTAGTTTCACCCATTACCAATAACTGCGTAGAGGAAGCCAGGGGGAAATGGTTGCCATGTTGCTGAATGAACCCCCCCAGCTACAAATAGGTAGGGATGCTCACACAGGGCCATTCTGGGGTTACTCCTGCTTTACATAATTTTGCTTATACACATGGTAGCAAGGAATGTAACCCCTGCATATGATGAAATTTACCTGTATCAAATGGGACTATATAATGGGGTATATTGTGTGCATAACATACCATATAATTTTGTGTTTCATTTCATTTCAGGCATTTTCTTTCTCTTTCAAAACTCAGCAATGCAGAGACAGCTTGGACATAACTGGCTGGTTCAATGCAATAGGCAGTGTAATGTGAGCAGATCTCAATCAGGTTGGAACCAGCAAATTCCCTACATAAATCTGTTTAAAACAGATTCTTCCTCCATTGCTATACATGGAGCTGCCTTTATTTATATGTAATCCAAACTCCAGCAGCTAATTTGCTCACCCCATTGCGCGGATTCGAACCCCTGACCTTCCAATTGGCAAGCCCAAGAGGCTTAGTGGTTGAGACCACAGCGCCATCGGCGTCACCTCCTTCCCATACTCCATTGACCACACAACACTAAACAAAATGCATATATGTATACACTAGCCAGTGAAATCTTCCCCAGTAAGACTTGGGAGAAACATTACTAAAAAAGGCTGCCAGGAAATTTTTAAGAGTAACAAGCGCACTGATATTTACTTTTTGTATAAGCTATGAAAAAAAATGGATACCTTTACATGTTGGGGGCTGTGGAGACCATCCAAAATGATAACACTGGGCAGAGTCAGGCCCAACTCTTTTGTGGTTTCCACGGCAGGAAAATTTCACCACGTCTCCGTGCTGATATTGGTTCTTTCTAGGGTCAAGTAGCCCTTTCTCCAGAAGGAAACCATCACAATGTATTGCTAAAGGAAATGTTGAGCAAAGCAGATTGCATTTCAAAACAAACATGCCTGAAATTAAACTGCTGAGCAAAATGTTTGCAAATGTTCATCAAACTTATTGCAGGCTTGCATAACCTCTGACCCCCTAGGAGTGAAGACCAATAAATCTTTAACAAAACAGCATGCCATGTTTCTCAGCTATTGGGTGAGTCCACCCTCCGCATACCTTCAAAATTTCCCTGCCTAAAAATTTCTCTAGAAGAAGTCAAATTCTATTTTCTCACAACAACAGCAACAACTGGCACACTCAGGTGAGTTGCTGATGCTATGCTTAATCTAGAAGATGGTGTGAATTCTTTGAACAATCTGGGCTTGGATATATTCCATTAACTTTTTGCTTTCCTGTTTTTGTTTTCTTCTTCATTGAATTCCTTTACCTTCCAGGTGAAGGTTTCTTATCAGTCTGCCTGGATGGAGGAACCACTGCAAAAAAGGTGCTTCAGTTGGGGTATTGTATTCTCAGATCTTTTCTATGAACTCTGAGCAAGCCAGACACATTGTTAAACACAGAGCAAGTTGCCTGACTCCTATATGTAGCAATTTCATCTACAGAATCAGATTGCTAAAAATCCAGCTTCATATCTTACTTTATTACATCCAAGATGAGTACATATATTCTTACTGATTATTATTAATTAGATCACTGATGTATGCCAACTTGAGGTATTTTAGTTATGTAAAATCGTTAGGAATCACTGGGAGAAAATTACTTGAAGAAAATAAAGGATATTGCTGGTTATAGCAATATCTGAAGAGAAACCAGAGTATTGCTGGTTATGACATACTAGATAATCCTAAAGTCTATATCTAGGATAATTGGAGGCCTTGCTTCTGAAAGATTATAAACTAGTGGCCTGTGTATGTAACCACATAGAAAACATCAGTGAAACAAACCTTGTTTGATTGACAAAGGCTGTGTTATATAATTATATCAAGGCTGTGTTATGTAATTATATAATTAAACAATGATAAATTATAACTTACGTAGACATTCAGGATTTGGACTCCACCCATTCTCTGTGCATACTACATGGTCACCTGTGGCCTTTTTAATGGTTTCAAACCCATCTTTACATTTGTAGTGAAGTATTTCTTCAAACAAGAAAACCGACTGACTTGTGTTAAAGATTACATTATTTTGAGTTGGTACTTGGCATGTCTCTGAGGAAATAAAGAATGAATTATATTTATGATTGGTTTTATATCATCAGTTTACATGCTCTAAAATCTTGCTAGTTCAGACTCCATGAACATACGTGTGAAATTAAGATTTTTTTGCCCCAATATGCATCACTTTACAGTTGTTTAAATTGAATTGCCTTTGCCATTCTACCACCAATTCACTCAGTTTGGAGAGTCCCTTTTGGAGCTCTTCACTGTCTCTTTTTGTTACAATGACCATGAACAATTTAGTATCACCAGCTTCCCTGGCCATTTCACTGCTCACCTCTAACTCTAGATTGTCTATGAGCTAGTTAAAAGGAACAGGTCCCATTACTGATTCTTAGGGACTTCACTTTCTGAATCCCTTCATTCAGAGAACTGTCCACTTCTTTCTTCCTGCTGGTTAACCAATTCCTGGTTCATAAAGGAACTTCACCTCTTATTTCATGACTGCTAAGCTTATTTAGGAGTCTTTGGTGAGATACCTTGTCAAAAGCTTTTTCAAAGTCCAATGGGTCAACCAGATCACCACCATTCATATGTGCCTGCTAACACACTCAAAGAACTCTACTAAGTGGGTGAGACAGGATTTGCCCTTACAGCAGCCAGCCTGTTTCGACTTCAGCAAGATTTCTTTTTCTATATGGTTGGTTATTTTATTTTTCACAATACTTTCCACAAATTTCCCCAGAACAGGCATTAAGCAAGCAGAATAGAAATTAAGCAACTGTAACCTCATACCTACGGGACCACCTCTCCTGGTATGCCCCGCAGAAGACCTTAAGGTCCACAAATAACAACACTTTGGAGGTCCCAAGCCGCAAGATGGTTAGATTGGTCTCAACTAGGGCCAGGGCCTTTTCAGTACTGGCCCCGACTTGGTGGAACGCTCTCTCACAAGAGACTAGGGCCCTGAAGGACTTGACATCTTTCTGCAGGGCCTGCAAGACAGAACTGTTCCACCTGGCTTTTAGTTTGGACTCAGTCTGACCCTTATATTTCCCTCCCCTTGTGTTTTCGATTTATGGGCTACTATTAAAATAATGCTGCATTATAAATTGTATTTTAACTTGTATTTTAATAAACTGGTTTTTTGTTTGTTTGTTTGTTTGTTTGTTCCCCCCCTTATGTTTTATTGTAATTTTATTGATGTTAGCCACCCTGAGCCCGGCTCTGGCCGGGGAGGGCGGGGTATAAATTATTATTATTATTATTATTATTATTACTACTACTACTACTACTATAACTTCCAGGCTCTCCCTGGATCCCATTTTAAAAACTGGAGATACATTAGCTATTTTCCAGGCCTCATTATGAAGGCTAATCTGAGGGACAAGTTACATATTGTAGCTAAATGGATAGCAATTTCACATTTGAGTTCCTTGACTACTCTAAGATGGATTTGCCAGTTTGCATTTCATGAATGAGGCCTAGAACTTTGTCTCTCATCAATTGATTGCCAAGAAAACAACTTCTTGTTGTTAGTTTGAGTCTCCTGCTGTAATACGTTCCTCAATATTTTGCTTTCGAAATTACTACCACTGAAAGAAGATGGAGGAAACAGACAGAAGAAGTCCATATTGTGTAGAGCAGACTGCTTTTTAAGCTTAAGTTAATGACTTTTCCAATGTGTGATCTAAACCAACCCATTTTTCATTCACAATACATGATTCTTTAAACTGCTTACTGATACACTTTGGTTCAGGCTTCCACCCTCCTTCATGGCATTGTATATCTCCCGTTTCAAGTCCTTGTGGAGTTGTGAAGCCAGGCTGACAGCGATATGATATTTTGTCATTCAAATTATATCGGGTTTTTCTTTCAGTGAAAAAGCCATCTGGTGGTTCCTCGAGTTGACATATTTCTAATGAGGAAAAGGAACATATTATATACATGAACCCATAAATTATGATGGGCTTTGTTAGGTAAGAATCAGCTTCTTTTGAAGTCCACTACAATGTTTCATAAATTTCTCAACTGAGATCTAGTCTGGTTAAGTTATGTAGCTCAGGTTTTAGAGAGACTTTAAGGTTCATTCCACAGCCTGTCAGAAGTCCCACCCTTTGAGTACAAATATTAAACAAGTTCTTCCAGGCTCAGCTCCATCTACCACATGTTTGGTAAGTACCCAGACTGCTTGTGATTGCTTCACCCAGTGAAGAGGAGATGTTCAGAAGAGATAGGTGCTGCAAAGGCCTATTTCCTCTGCTACTCATTACAAATCAACATGAGATTTGCAAACATGCACATCCTTAAGCTTTCCTATAACTGTGAGAAGTCCAAAAAAAATATAGAGTACTGGTTGTTCACAGTAGGACAGGGCAGGCTCCAGGTTCTCAGGTTCTATATTGTCAAATTGGATTCCATAAATAACACTTACTTTTTACATTACAACGTGGAGTAGGTGACCAGCCATTTTTGGTGCACACGGCCTTAGCTTGTTGATTTATAGGATCATATCCAACCTCACAAGAATACGAAATTTCATCACCTTCTATGAACTTCTGCCAAGTATGGGCATTGAATGTACCATGTGCAAGCTGTCTAGGAATATCACATTTCTCTAAAAGGGGGGGAGAAGGTTACATCATTGATTGACACATATTTTGGCAATTGAAATCTTATTTTCAAGATAGATGGTGCATTACTCAAGAGACTTGGTTTAAAGTTCTCCTATATGCTTTTGCAACATATAGATGTAGAAAATAGACACATAATATGATTCATAAAATAGGTCTTTTATGGACCCCTTCATGTGTTGAAATAATCTTTAGGTGTCATAGTGTCACATCACTTTTTTCTCTTTTAACAACCTTTCCTAGCTGCTTAAATATGAATTGATCCGATTCATATTTGAAGGTGAATCTGTATTTGAACGTGAATGTTATTTGCCTTCGCAAAACAATTCAGAAACCAAAACACAGACATCCTTCGAAAAAATACTGCTCTGAATTTTGCAATGCAGTTCTCTGTTCAACCGATGTGTAGAAAGGTGCATATGCTAGGGTACTGTGTGGATTAAAATACATACATATTTGGAAAGTAGCATACAAAAATGCATTGTGTAGGGGGAAATGGCTTTGCAAAAATGTGTATGTTAGGCAAACTGCCATACAATGTTAGCCAGCATTTACTGACAATTTGTCACTACACACACACACACACACACACACACACACACCACATACTCAAACCAATAAACTGATGTGGAAATGTGGAGAAATGAACTTAAGATTGGAAAAATTAGAAACCCAAAGAAACTAAAACTAACAGATTTATCCATCACTAACAAGAGGCCCCTGGAAGCGGGGGGACGGGACACATTGTGATGTGTGACATATAGAGAAAAAGAGAGGTGACTCCATAGGTATCGGAGGGCAACCATTTTTCTCTCCATACAATTACCCAGGAAGGGGTGTCACATCATAAAGCACTATGGCACCAGGTACTTATTACACCAAACTTGAGCAGTTACATTTTTTGTTAAAGGAAAAAGTGTACATGGAACCCCTTCAAATACCATTATAACTATTATTTTTTATACTTAAAGAATAGGCGTATATTTAGGATTTTGTCTTAAAATATTACACAGGCATTTGACAGAAGGGACTTACAATGTACTTGTGTGACAATCACAAGGATGAGAGATTAAGATGATCCAACCCACCCCTACGTCCATAGCCACCTGCCCAAATGCCAAGATCTTCCACTCATATCAGGGGGTGGTGATCACACAGAAATCTTTTCCATCAGCCCCTCCCCACACATATGGAACACAATCGCCACTACCAAATGGGTCAACCTGGTACTCCGCTTATTATATTTTTGGTGCCATATGAAGACATTTTCATATTAAATTTTAAAGTTTTCCACTCTGATTACTCACTGTTTAACCACGTTACACATTTTCCTTCCACATCCTTCGGAAGAGGCATATTTTGTCGTTTCCATTTCTGATCAAAGTTGAGAATGCAAGGGAAATGTTAACTTACTGAAGCATTTTGGTTCTGGATTCCAGCCAAATTTGGTGCATGAACTTCTACCCCATGTTTCTTTATTTCTTGGTAGAAAACCATAACTGCAACGATAGTCAACTGTTTGTCCCACCCTTCTTGGAAAATAGTAGTCTTTCCAGTGTTCATAGCTATCAGACAGTTGTCCATTCTCAATCCGAATATAGTCACAGTTCTTTGCTTTGGAGAAGATGAGAAAAATGTTAAGCCAAACATAAATAAATCAGGATGTTCCACTTGCTATTTTCCTTGGCTGGCTGGTTTAATGGAGGCTGCACATTTGGCTCAAGTGTATCAGTGTCTGAATATTATCTGGGTTTCCCTCTTTGGTCTGTGTATGAAAACAGAAATAGATGACTGTGGCAGAAGATGCAGGTGGCCCCCAGACCCACGTTTGCTGCCAGGAACAGTCAGAGCTGGGGAAAGACAGTTTGCTGGGGCTTGAAGACCACAGTCTTCTCCAGCCCAGAGACAAGCTTTTGACCCTTAGAACAAGGACATAGGGTAATGGTGCGAGGAACTCCGATATTTTTGCAAGCATTGAAATCAAATCTTTGCAAAAAGCTTGAGCCTATGCAGACATTCAGTCGGAACACCCTCCCTTCAGATGTGAAGGAAATAAGTAGCTATCCTATCTCTAAAAGACATCTGAAGGCTGCCCTGTTCAGGGAAGTTTTTAATATTTCATAGAATCATAGAATCATAGAATTGGAAGAGACCACAAGGGCCATCGAGTCCAACCCCCTGCCAAGCAGGAAACACCATCAGAGCACTCCTGACATATGGTTGTCAAGCCTCTGCTTAAAGACCTCCAAAGAAGGAGACTCCACCACACTCCTTGGCAGCAAATTCCACAGTCAAACAGCTCTTACTGTCAGGAAGTTCTTCCTAATGTTTAGGTGGAATCTTTTTTCTTGTAGTTTGGAACCATTGCTCCGTGTCCGCTTCTCTGGAGCAGCAGAAAACAACCTTTCTCCCTCCTCTATGTGACATCCTTTTATATATTTGAACATGGCTATCATATCACCCCTTAACCTCCTCTTCTCCAGGCTAAACATGCCCAGCTCCCTTAGCCATTCCTCATAAGGCATCGTTTCCAGGCCTTTGACCATTTTGGTTGCCCTCCTCTGAACACGTACCAGTTTGTCAGTGTCCTTCTTGAACTGTGGTGCCCAGAACTGGACACAGTACTCCAGGTGAGGTCTGACCAGAGCAGAATACAGAATACAGAATACAGTTAACGCTGTATTGTTTTTAATACTTGATTGGGAGCCGCCCAGAGTGGCTGGGGAAACCCAGCCAGATGGGTGGGGTATAAATTAATAATAATAATAATAATAATAATAATAATAATAATAATAATTTCTTCCGATATATTTGTGAATGACGGCAATAAAACTTTGTACTTGGGAACAACATTTCAGTGGGCAAAAATCTGAGCCCTTACTCTGACTGTGAATAACCCAGCCTCCATCCAAGGGACCCCATGTGTCTCCATGCACAGCCCGTGACCTCCAGTAATAGAGCAATAGGTTCATGGCTCTCCCTGCACACACACCTCAACTATCATCGTGATGGGCATATAATTCATAAACTACAAAGTTGGATGCATTGAATGCTAGTTGTGCATGTTTTGAAACTGCAAAGAGAAAGCTACTTACGAATACATATCGGAGGAGGAGACCACCCCGTCTCTGTACACATGGAAGGGGATTGGCGGTTCTGAAGCTGATAGCCAGACTCACATTGTGTTTCGATTGTGTCTTGATAGTCATAGTGACTCTGCTTAGGATGGAAGTCGCCATTTTCTACTTGGGGTGGGGAGCAGACAATTTCTATGGAGGGATACAAGGAGGACACTTGGTCAACAACAGATCAAGCAACAAACTCTTTCCCTGGCTAGATATAATTCAGTACATCAGTATGAGAACGCATTTATTATTTGTTAAAAACAAACTTCAAAGTGATTTATGAAATATTAATAAATTTTTCAATAAGATAGAAAAGCAATAATTTCAAATACCAAAGTCTTAATAAGGAAAGGGGGAAATTTATATCTTAAAAACCATTGTAAACACTTAAAATTGTTAGTCAGGTTGGAATAACACTTGCAGTTTAATGGTGAATTTTGGACATAATGGAGATGCAAAAAATCTGGATTATTATAAAAGATGCAGGAGGAAAGGACTAGCAATAGGACCCACAAAAGTGATGAGGGAAGTCCAGGAGATTCTATGGAATCTTGTTTCTATATTGTATGTTGATATGCTATTGTAAAATTTAATTTGAAAAACCCAAATAAATTTACAAAAAAGAAAGTAAACAATCATAATAATAACTTTCAAAAAGATAAAATAACAGTAGAATAAGAACAGATTAAAATTCACATCTAAACATCTTAGCAAAAGATTGCAAAACCAGAATCAGCGGAACTTGCTAAAGAAAATTTACTTGATTAGCAATATGTATTTTGTTGAAAAGGAACAAAAGTTGAAAAGGAACAAAAGCACATGTATTCTGTTCTTGGATCACCGAATTATTAGTCCCTTTAAAATAATATAAGCACAGTGCTGCAACATGCCACTGCCATCCTAGATGTTCCTCTCTTCCCTTTCTGCTGTCATAGATCTTTTTTGTGAACCACCCTGAAACCTCTGGATTATTGGGTGGTATAATAATAATAATAATAATAATAATAATAATAATATTAATAATAGGTGCCTTTCCAGACACCACTGTAGGAGCATTCCCTCCTATATGCAAGATGTAAGTGAGGAATAAATAAATACCGGTATAAAACACAAAATGGCATAGTTTTAAAGGTGTAAAAATCATTGTCCAGATTCAACAAGGACAACGTTCTGATCTATTTTAAATTATCTAATCCAATTTAATGTGAAGGAGATTATGCGTTGAAATATTTTAGTTGATATTTTAGATTGTAAAATGCTATTTTATTTATTGAATTGTTTTACCTTGTGGGCTTATAGCCGAATAAAGTATTATCAATCTATCTAATCCAATCCACTTGACTAAAATTGCAGTCTTTTGCACAATTCCCTCAGAGAGTTGTGCAACAGAGTGGGCTTACTTCAAAGTAAGCATGCACAGGGTTACACTGAAACACCGACAGCTCTAGGAACTGGAAACATACAAACCTATGCACGCAAGTCTTGAACTCCACCCATTCCGAGTGCATGTAGCATCCGATCTCTCAGCATGCTTGTACCCATTAAAACATGAGAAGTGCACTCGGTCCCCCTCTTTGTAAAGGTTCTTTGGGTTTAGTATATATCCATGATCAATGTTTTCTTCTTGGCAAGTAATTTCTATCGCGAAATACAAACAAAATTTCCGTATTAGGAAACGAGGTGTTAACTTGTAACAAAAAGAAACGTAATGCAATGTTTCTAAAAAGTTTCTTCCATGAACAATTCACTGTATTCCCATTTCTAAGGTGCCAGAACTCAGAAGGAGTCACGTAATCATGCACGAGAGCAAGCTAAATGCAGAACTGAAGTCATAATTCTCATTCAGGAGTGAACTAGATTCAAGTCCAGTGACATAAAATATTCTCAACAGCTTCCATATGTTTCCTAGGTGTTGAAAGAATCTTTAGGAGTCACAGTGACACACCACTTTTTTCTCTTTTAACAACCTTTCCTAGTGGCTTAAATATGAATTGATCCCATCAATATTTGAAGGTGAATCTGTATTTGAACATGAATGTTATTTGCCTTCGCAAAACAATTCAGAAACCAAAACACAGACATCCTTCGAAATTCTCACTGCTCTGAATTTTGCAGTTCTCTGGCCAACTAATGTGTAGAAAGGTGCATATGCTAGGGTACTGTGTGGATTAAAATACATACATATTTGGAAAATAGCATACAAAAATGCATTGTGTAGGGGGAAATGGCTTTGCAAAAATGTGTATGTTAGGCAAATTGCCATACAATATTAGCCAACATTTGCTGATGGTTTGTCACTATGTATATATATATATATATATTCACTCACACACACACACACACACACAGAGAGAGAGAGAGAGAGAGAGAGAGAGAGTTGTGGCTGGCTGGCTGGCTGGCTGGTGTGGGTGGTTTGGCACTGCTCACCTGGGCTACCCAACATTGTACATTGCTGCCAACTACCAAGAGTGGGGGGCAAGGCAGTGGGGAGTTGCGACACAGGTGCAGTGGCAGAGTCAATTCAGCACTGTCACTGTCACTGCCACTGCACTGTGCTGAGCTCCTCACTGCCTTGACCTTCCCCTTTCTCTAACTGGCAGTGATGCCAGGAGAGTAATGCTCCCCTGAAACCCGCACTGCAACAAGGGTTATTCTCTATCATGCTGAGCATTTCCCTTGAGCATCTTGACTCGTTTACTCAAAAAGTGAATGCCTGTGTCATAGAAGCACAATGAAGGAAGTGAGCTGTGGCAACCTTGCCTCTCCTCCCCTGCTGGAATTGTGCTTGGCCTCATTGCCTAAGGATTCTGGATGCGTGAAAATGCCTTGCTCTACACTGGATTGCTTCTGTGCCTGGCCACAATCCATTATTTGGCCATTCATTAGCCCTGGTGAGAACAAAAATGGCCTTTCCCAAAGCACTGTCTCTACAAGCTGGCATCTGGAAAGGCTAGTTGCCCAGGTTTGAACATGATACTCTGGATGGCAGAGGTACTCTATCCAATTTGCACAAAGTACTCATCTCTTACTTTTTCACTCAGCACCAATGGCTGAGAACAATGTGCTCAAGCAGCTTCTTAAACTACCTGTGACAGGAAGCTAAAAATACCCTACCTCATTTTTGTAGATGGCTTGCCTGTTGTGTCAAGTAACATCCCCCCACCTTTTAAGGAAATAAAGCATTTAAGAGCGTCCCCATTGTTCAATCTTCATTCAGTCTTTATGGGACCTCATCAAAATTGCTCCAGCCCGGTTCAGCTTTCCCCTCACCTCTTTCTCTACCTTTTACCCTTGCCTCTCCTCCATCTTTGTCATTTACTTCCATTCTAGTCAGGTACCTAGAGAGGACAGGAAGCCTCACACCTCCCCTTTAAAGCTATTTTTCAATGAACTGAGAAGGTTCAGGAGAATCCAAGCTGCTTGCTTTGGGAATCACACCATGTCGGGCTCAAAGGAACCTATGCATGTACAAAATCCTTTTAATTTACATGTCAGGGTTGTTCCATGAAATCTAGGCCTCTGTTACAGTGTGCCAGATTCCTAGCAACCTCTTCTTGCTTTATAATATGACAGTAGCTTTCCCCACCTCCCTCTCTTTCTCTCCAGGCTCCACTCTGTGGTCATAGTTATAGGCAGTTGCACATTTACTGCTTATTCTTCTGTGATAAATATGTACAATCCTTGGTTTTGTACCTATACTGCTGATCTCCCCCTGTTACTGTAAAAAAGAAAGTGTCCCCATGGTGAACCATCTTCTGACCCCCAAGTATCACAAGACATGCTTCCATTGATGGCACATGTACACATGAACATCACATGTGATAAGGCACACATGTTAACACACCATCAATAAATTCAAAGACTCATTAAATCATTGATTTAGTTAGGTAAAGCTAATGGGAACTGCAGACCCTATTTCCCAGGGATGTTCCTATTTTCCAGGGATGTCCCTGATTTAGAGAAGCTGTCCTGGTATATGAGTTGATCCTGGAATGTCCCACTTTCCCATTTTTGTTGTTGTTTAGTCGTTTACTTGTGTCCGACTCTTCGTGACCCCATGGACCAGAGCACGCCAGGCACTCCTGTCTTCCACTGCCTCACGCCGTTTGGTCAGACTCATGCTGGTAGCTTCGAGAACACTGTCCAACCATCTCATCCTCTGTCATCCCCTTCTCCTTGTGCCCTCCATCTTTCCCAACATCAGGGTCTTTTCCAGGGAGTGTTCTCTTCTCATGAGGTGGCCAAAGTATTGGAGCCTCAGCTTCAGGATCTGTCCTTCCAGTTAGCAGTCAGGGCTGATTTCCTTAAGAATGGATCAGTTTGATCTTCTTGCAGTCCATGGGACTCTTAAGAGTCTCCTCCAGCACCATAATTCAAAAGCATCAATTCTTTTGCGATCAGCCTTCTTTATGATCCAGCTCTCACTTCCATACATCACTACTGGGAAAACCATGGCTTTAACTATACGGACCTTTGTTGGCACTTTTCCTTAGGATGTCCTTATTTTCATCAGAGAAATGTTGGAGGGTATGGAGTTATCTGACCCCCCGAGCCATCTTTAGGTAATTCTGTATAGTTTTAAAAATGTTATTATGTTTTTATATATGTTGGAAGCTGCCCAGAGTGTCTGGGGCAACCCAATAATATATGTGGGGTATAAATAGTAAAATTAACATTATGCAACGGAACATCCCTATTTTCATCAGAGAAATGTTGGAGGGTATGGAATTGATGGATCTAATTTTAAATGAACAGCCCTATTATTTTATACAAACTCTTTGGTGATAATTTTTGGCATGCAAAAGGGGCTTTAAGCACTGAGCTTTAACATATCTTCTGCTGCTTTTGATTGTTTGTTTTATCCCCTCCTCCCAACTAACCTACACATCTTGGTACATCGTCACTCCAGTTTCCATGCGCTGTGCAAAAGATTTGTTCGGACCCCTGGATTTTGAAACTTCTGGAGCATTCAAACCGTAACACCTGGCCAAACAGAAATTCCTGGTCTAAGTCTTGTATTCCAGTCATAAGGATTCTTCCATTTTCTGGTGCTTTTACTGGGAAACACTTTGTCACTATAAAACAAATAACAACGTCATGCAAAGTTTAGCAATATATTTTTTGAAGGTGATCAAGAAAAACAGTAGCAAATGAGTAGCATAATTACTACAACCATAATACAGTTGTACCTTGGAAGTCAAATGGGATCCATTCCGGAAGGCCATTCAACTTCCAAAACATTCAAAAACCAAATTGCAGCTTCTGATTGGCTGCAGGAAGTTCCTGCAGCCAATCAGAAGCCCTGGAAGCCCCGTCAGACATTCAGGTTCCAAAAGAACGTTCGCAAACTGGAACAAACACTTCCGGGTTTGTGATGTTCGGAAGTGTTCCAGGGCATTTGGGATCCAAGGTACGAATGTACTCAACAGAAGACATTCAAGTGTACTATTTATCAACCAAAGAGGAATGCAGAAAATGCAATTCCCCCATCATTTTCTGATTATTTCCGTCTGTCTCTCTCCACTGTGTTGGGAGAAGCATCTACCCCTTGGCACACAGGAAACAGGAAGCCTGGCCCAGACTGAATTATTGAGCAGATCTATCAAAATGAAACCTGGCTGTGTGTGGATTTAATACACACAAGATTGTCTGTTCAGTTTTTCTTATCTTTGCCATTGGCCATAACATACAATCTATAGCCTAAAGCGTTGGCTATCACAGCAGCCAAACATTCCTTTTAAAACCAGTAAATCTTCAATATCTACAGTATGAATCACTAGCTATATCAATGTTTCCATTAGCAAAGAAGAAACTATTCCTCCACAAAAAAAGTAGACCTATATTAGTAGGTAAAGGTAAAGGTACCCCTGCCCGTACGGGCCAGTCTTGACAGACTCTGGGGTTGTGCGCCCATCTCACTTAAGAGGCCAGGGGCCAGCGCTGTCCGGAGACACTTCCGGGTCACGTGGCCAGCGTGACATCGCTGCTCTGGCCAGAGCCAGAGCCAGAGCCGCACACGGAAACGCCGTTTACCTTCCCGCTGGTAAGCGGTCCCTATTTATCTACTTGCACCCAGAGGTGCTTTCGAACTGCTAGGTTGGCAGGCGCTGGGACCGAGCAGCGGGAGCGCACCCCGCCGCAGGGATTCGAACCGCCGACGTTTCGATCGGCAAGTCCTAGGCGCTGAGGCTTTAACCCACAGTGCCACCTGCGTCCCAGACCAATATTAATAGATTCTCACAATTTGGGAATGAGACACAGGGGTGACTGCGCTGTTTTGTGATATATGGTTTATTTGCACATACATAGAACCTGAGTCTATGATGGAGGGATTCACAGCATCAACACCCAAATGGCTCTTGCGTCTCCCATAGACACAACTTTAGATTCAAACAGGCATCAAACATTGTGCTCTTCCTCCTGCTCTTCTGCTTCTCTGTCACATAACACCTAACTCTAACCTTTCTAAGCTAAGCTCTGTGGCTTTGTCTTTTGAGGGAGAGGTCCCAACCAATTGCCATCTCACAATGAGTTCCTTTGACCTTTGTTGTCTTAATGGCCCATCTCAACACAGGAGGTTAGCTGAATTTAACTAGCTTTGAACACTTGCTGATTCCAGGGGATTAGAAGTGCCTAGCATACAGCCTAATACACATGGGTCTGGCACCCAGTTTCAACATCCCAAGCCTTCATTGAATTCTAACACTTGCTCAGCCTGGAGATTATGGTGGTCTGGCACCCACAAACTGATAACACTATGGAATCCTGGGAGCTGTGCGAACAAAAGAGAAATGCTTCTTGCTCCAAGTAAAACAATTAAAGGACAAAGGCTCAGAATCAGTCCCCCTGCACACATAGAAAGAACATCCAGATATACACAGAGGATTGCAGCACCCTGGAAAGCTCCTCTGAGTTCCCCAGCCTTCAAAACAAAGGAGAAAGAAAATAAAAGAATTGGTGGAAGCTACCTTAGAGAACGGGGACGCGGGTGGCACTGTGGGTTAAACCACAGAGCCTAGGACTTGCCGATCAGAAGGTTGGCGGTTTGAATCTCCGCGACGGGGTGAGCTGCCGTTGCTCGGTCCCTGCTCCTGCCCACCTAGCAGTTCGAAAGCACGTCAAAGTGCAAGTAGATAAATAGGTACTGCTCTGGCGGGAAGGTAAATGGCGTTTCTGTGCGGTGCTCTGGTTCACCAGAAGTGGCTTAGTCATGCTGGCCACATGACCCGGAAGCTGTATGCCGGCTCCCTCGGCCAATAAAGTGAGATGAGCACCGCAACCCCAGAGTCGGTCACGACTGGACCTAATGGTCAGGGGTCCCTTTACCTCTTTACCTTATAGAACCTTAGACAATTCCAATGTACTCTGAATTTCAGTCAAGATCTCTGAAGGTTCACTTACCTTCACAGTGAGGGACATCATTGCTCCATCCATCTGCACGGCAATCACGGTAATTTGTATGACTAAGCATCTTGTACCTGGAAGATTTTTTAAAAAATAAACTGAAATTTTTTAAAACTATAGAATTACATGAGTGGATCAGCTTCTGTAACAATACTTCGAAACATGACGAGGCTTTTGGAAAAGAAAGAGCATTTTCTAGTTGTTTCTAGGGATGACACGAATATTCAGGAACAGCTGTAGCTTGCACACCAGGCAAAGTTGACAAAACTAATTTGCAGCCACTTGTTTTCTTCTGACTGAAATACTTTGCGGTGAAATGGGTGCCTTAGCCCAAGAGCAGTCAGGCACCCAAGTACAACCACCCATTTAAGCATATAATATACACCTGGTGTTCTATTTTTTTTAATGAGTTTTTTTAATCAGTAGAGTTTTTAATCATAAAGCACCTGTCCTTAAAATAATACCATGATTAAATATCTGAAGGAGGGGGGGGTAACTTACCCATCATCACATCGATACACAACACGAGCTCCAAAGACAAATTCATTTTCATTAACAATATCAAAAGAGCCAGACTGAATATCTCCAGGATGTCCACATGGCTTTTCTGGAAATTAAAAAAAGTGAAATGTAATGCATTATAACACTTCTGGTTAGAAAAACATGGCATTTGAGAACCATGCAATGTTAGGAGGAATATATGAGGTTGTGAAGAAGAGCCTTGCATCTCCTTCTCTCTCCATGAAGAAATAAAAGACATGCAACATCACTGAGCTCAAAATTCCCCCACTCCTGCTCTGATTCACCAGGTACCTCTTGTAGAAAAATTGGGGTGGAAGTCTTAAGTTGCTTCAAGCACCTTCTTTTAGAAGTCATAACCAGGGAGATACGGAGCTGTTTGTGGTGGCAAACAACTTTTCTTCATAACATTGTATTTGGCCCTCAGTTTCCATGTGTGTCCGTGTTTGTGTGTGCAATGATTCTTCAACATCGACTTTGTTGGACTGGTCATGTTGTGCGGGTGCCTGAATAACATCTTCCAAAGCAACTACTCTATTCCGAACTTCAAAATGGAAAGCGTAATACTGGTGGTCAACAAAAGAGGTTCAAAGACTCTCTCAAGGCAAATCTTTAAAAATGTAGTATAAACACCGACAGCTGGGAAACACTGGCCTGCAAGCGCTCCAATTGGAGAACAGCCTTTCCCAAAGGTGTCATTGGCTTTGAAGACACTCAAACTCAGGACGAAAGAGTGAAACGCACTAAGAGGAAGGCACACTTGGCAAACCCTCACTGTGATCAACTCCCACCCAGAAACCTATGTCCCCACTGTGGAAGGACATGTGGACCCAGAATTTATGGAAGACAATCTTACTTGGCTATGAGTGATCAACAAAGGAGAAGGAGAAGTAGTGTAGGCAGTATTCAGCTTTCAGTTAAAAAGGAAAATGATAATATTTCTCCACCTCTCTGAGTGGAAACAAATAATGGAATCCAAATGTCAAACAAAAAAGAGAGATAGTGCCTACAAACTGAAATAGAACCTTGTGGTCTCTGTTAGAATGCTAAAAAAAGTGAGTCATCCCAATGATTATCACAAAGAGAAAAAAAATTAACTGCTCAAAATATTTCAATTGCCTGTGATTCTGAATTCTGCAAAGTTATGCTTTTACTTACTTCTGCATTCTACATGTGGTACAGATTGCACCCATTCTCCATCATTGCACTGAAATCTAAGGCGCCCAAGTTTTATATATCCAGGCCGGCAGTTGTAGATTACTTCTTCCCCATGGGAATAGGATGGTTTGCCTGGTAATTTTGCAAGTTCTTCACGGTCTCTTCTTGGGGGTGGTCCACAGTCATTTCCACCTAGATACGAGGGGGGGGGGAAGCATCAGTCAAGTATGACTTCCAGGTCCTGTACACTAACATTTAAAGTATCTGAAGAAAAAAGAGCAAGAACTGAGGATTCCAATGAATTAAGCAATTAACAACGCTGGCTTCATAACTGTGATTGCTACCTAATCTCCCTTCATTGTACTATAAATCAGGTTTGAGCAGAAAGTGTGTTGCTGTCCATCAGTGGAAAGTGTTCAGAATACCCTGTTGCTGGGATTCTCACAAAATACTGGTCTTATCCAGCAACACACTAATTTGGCAAGGACACTAATCACTTGAATCACCCAGGAAGGTGACAGTGATAAAACAAAATAATTTTTTTTTCCTTCCAGTAGCACCTTAAAGACCAACTAAGTTAGTTCTTGGTATGAGCTTTCGTGTGCATGCACACTTCTTCAGATATACTGAAACAGAAGTCACCAGACCCTTCTATATAGTACTGGCCCCAACAACATCACACATACCATCTCGGGACTATTTAATTGCTCATCGTCTAACATTGTGTATGCCATCAAATGCCAACAGTGTCCTTCAGCTCTCTATATTGGACAAACAGGCCAAACCTTACACCAAAGAATAAACGGACATAAATCTGACATCAGGAACCACAAGACAGAGAAACCAGTAGGAGAACACTTCAGTCTCCCAGGACATTCTATACAAGATCTCAAAGTATCTGTTCTATTACAAAGGAATTTCAGAAATAGTCTGGAAAGAGAAGCTGCTGAATTGCAACTTATTACCAAACTTAAAACCATGGAGAGACCTTGTCTGAACAAAGACATTGGATTCTTATCTCATTATACATGACAAAGCCATTTTTCACCTTCTCACCCCTTGCTTTTTCCTGTAAGACCTATTGCAGTCGTTAAGAGTCGTCAACAGGCTCATCATAGCTATCTGCCAATCACCCAATCCCACCACCCTTCTGAGTAATACCCCTCCCCACCTTCTCACTATATAGAAGGTTCTGGTGACTTCTGTTTCAGTGTATCTGAAGAAGTGTGCATGCACACGAAAGCTCATACCAAGAACTAACTTAGTTGGTCTTTAAGGTGCTACTGGAAGGAAAAATTTTTTATTTTATTTTGACTATGGCAGACAAACATGGCTACCTATCTGTAACTGGTGACAGTGATAACAGGCTAATATTGATCAAGATAATTTGAGTCTAAAAAGGTTGTTCCAGGAGTGTTCTTCAGGGAGGTTTAGTGAAGAATTAAGTTTCTTAGACCCCACCCAGTTAGATGCAATGCAATAGACAAGAGTTTATTTTCTTCTTCTAGTTTAGGCCTAACCAGCTGGGATTAACATGTGAAACAGATTGAGGAAAGGCTGTTAGACATCTCGAGTGATGTTCAACTGAAGAGCTGCTGTTAATGGCTGTGAAGTCAAGAGGTGTGGGTGTTTCTTCATCAGATTTAAGCCATTAAATTAGATTAGTTTACTTGTATTGTTTTATGCAATATTGTTTCATTGAAGCAATCGTTTGCATTGTTTTACACAATGTTGTACAGATTGATCTTTTTATTATTGATGTTAGCATTATTTCTAATTGTTTCTCTTTAGCTATCTGTTTTGAATGGTGATTGTTCATCTGATATGTTGTAAGCCATTTGGGGCACAATTCTGTGGAAATGTGGCACAGAAAGAAGGAGAAATAGTAATAGAAGAATGATTAAAAGCTTTAAATTCAGGTTAGAGGTATTGCTTTTAGAAGCCTGAAACTTTCCCTCTAAACTCTATATAAAAGTAATCAAGAACTGAGATAACACCGACAAGTACATTTTGTTTGTTTGGATTCAAGTTTCAAGTTCAATACATTCTCTTTAATGACTTGATGAATAGTGAACTTTATGGAATGAATACATTAGTGAATTAACATTTGGTTAATGATGACAGGTGGAAGGAGGAGGTCTGTACTCATGAAGTGATACTGGTGTTATTTTAAAGGGGGTGGCCCATGTACAACCAGATGGTTGTTGGCATCCATCTGTCTCGAGAGACAATGGAGTCTGCTTCTGGGGGGTGAAGTTAGATTGCTACATTAGCAGCACTGAAGTGACCTCTGTGGTGTACAAGCCTGGGCTGCTGAGACTAGCCATGCTGATGTGGTCCAAAGGAAAACAGAGCAATACTTTTAGCACCTACTTGGCTGCAGGAGTTGCCGGAAGGAGGTGTACAAGGTGCCATTCAACCAAATTAGGGACTCTACTCCGGATTTGTGTAGTGTTTACTGCTTAGCCTTTTCCTCTCCTGAAGATATCCCACAAGGCAGTGGAGGTTTAGGATCAGAGACTTCCTTCTCCTAGACCAGCGGTTCTCAACCTGTGGGTCCCCAGATGTTGTTGAACTACAACTCCCATCATCCCTGAGCTCTGGCCTTGCTACCTATGGAAGATGGGAGTTGTAGTCCAACAACATCTGGGGACCCACAGGTTGAGAACCGCTGTCCTAGACAAACTTCATTGCCCCTCACTTCTTTCTACAGGATGTGCAGAAATCACCTTCATGACCATTGGACCCACGGTTGGCCTCATCCACTCAATCCATTAGAGCTTGTCTTATTCTAGGAGCCACAGGCGAGAGCTGAGTGCAGGGTGGAGACCAACTATGGTCAAACTACCCCAAAACAGGCACGATTGCCCCCTACCAGAGGTACTCTTCCTCCCCTAACATCCCATACAAAACCAGACTAGTGCAAGGCAATTCAGATTGCTCTGCCAATCAATTAACTGAATGGCATGATCCTACACAAGGCTACATGAGCTCAGTGGTTTAGGAATGAAACTGATTCATCTGACTTAATACTACATTTGTAGTCACTGGAACATAGCCTCAGACTATTATTGAAAAAAGATTCAGCTCTCTCTTTTTCAAGTGTGCAGTTGGATTTTATATAGTACTGTGGCTCCCACTAGAGGGTGCAGTCATACTATCCAAAGGATGCACTGTCTGATTAAAGACTATGAAAGACCCATTCAAACTTGTTTTCTCCTGCAGCCAAGTTGGTGCTAAAAGTATTGCTCTGTTTTGCTTTGGACCACATCAGCATGGCTTGATGTCTCAGCAGCCCAGGCTTGTACACCACAGAGGTCACTTCAGTGCTGCTAATGTAGCAATCTAACTTCACCCCCCAGAAGCAGACTCCATTGTCTCTCGAGACAGATGGATGCCAACAACCATCTGGTTGTACATGGGCCACCCCCTTTAAAATAACACCAGTATCACTTCATGAGCACAGACCTCTTCCTTCCACCTGTCATCATTAACCAAATGTTAATTCACTAATGTATTAATTCCATAAAGTTCACTATTCATCAAGTCATTAAAGAGAATGTATTGAACTTGAAACTTGAATCCAAACAAACAAAATGTACTTGTCGGTGTTATCTCAGTTCTTGATTACTTTTATATAGAGTTTAGAGGGAAAGTTTCAGGCTTCTAAAAGCAATACCTCTAACCTGAATTTAAAGCTTTTAATCATTCTTCTATTACTATTTCTCCTTCTTTCTGTGCCACATTTCCACAGAATTGTGCCCCAAATGGCTTACAACATATCAGATGAACAATCACCATTCAAAACAGATAGCTAAAGAGAAACAATTAGAAATAATACTAACATCAATAATAAAAAGATCAATCTGTACAACATTGTGTAAAACAATGCAAACGATTGCTTCAATGAAATAATATTGCATAAAACAATACAAGTAAACTAATCTAATTTAATGGCTTAAATCTGATGAAGAAACACCCACACCTCTTGACTTCACAGCCATTAACAGCAGCTCTTCAGTTGAACATCACTCAAGATGTCTAACAGCCTTTCCTCAATCTGTTTCACATGTTAATCCCAGCTGGTTAGGCCTAAACTAGAAGAAGAAAATAAACTCTTGTCTATTGCATTGCATCTAACTGGGTGGGGTCTAAGAAACTTAATTCTTCACTAAACCTCCTGTAGAAAGAAGTGAGGGGCAATGAAGTTTGTCTAGGACAGCGGTTCTCAACCTGTGGGTCCCCAGATGTTTCTTCTACTTATTTTTCAAGATTTGTTTCTTTTGTTTGATATGCGGATATTTCTCTGTAAAAAAAAAAGTCTCCAACTTTTTCATGATTTGAGAAATCATGTGAGTAATTATTTTTTGCAAATTGTCCTGCCCGATAGCATCATCATCACCATTTTGCCTCCAACCTCACTATTTACAGGTCCACCTCTCCCCAACAAACCATGCAACTCAATGACACTTCATGAATTTGATGGACTTCAGTCTGCAAAGGTACATGGCATTATAAATGCTATACTTTAAGTTAGAGTCATAGAATAGTAGAGATGGAAGGGACTCCACACTTAATCCACACTTTGAGGATTAAGTCACTCAACTTTGGAGTGATCTTGACTCTGCACTTGCTGAAGCTCCGGCTGAAATATCATATTATGGCCCAAATATAAGCCACACTATTTGTTTCCAAATTCCGACTGTGAAAAGTTCAATTGTGGCTTATATTCGGAAGTGAGTGCGCCTGCCTCCTAGCACTGCCACCCTGAAGCTGGTCTTATATTTGGGCCAATACAGTATGCAGTGCTGTTATCGAGGATGTTTTGCAGGGTCAGTTTCACCTTATGCAATCAGCTGATGTAGTCAAGGCAATGTGTCCGACAACTTGCCCCCTAGACCCCTGTCCATAGAACCATAGAACTGTAGAGTTTGAAGGGACCCCATGGTCATCTAGTCTAACCCCCTGCAATGCAGTTGGCCCATCATCATCATCATCATCATTTTTAATTTGTATACCGTCTTTCTATTTTACAATACTCAAGGCGGTTTACAAGCTGAAGAAACAAAAAATGTGCATCTTATAACAATCTAATGCAATACAAAAATGTGGTAATAAAACAACTTTAAAATAGGCAACCTACATCAAAAAAGTAACATTCAACAATCTTTAGAATAGTATAAAATAATAATATCAACATATAAAAGTTAAGCAGAAATCCACTCAGCAGTTACAATAAATATCTAAACTATAATCAATAAAATAATGGCAAGCCACACTATATAAGGTAAAGGTAAAGGTACCCTGCCCATACGGGCCAGTCTTGTCAGACTCTGGGGTTGTGCGCCCATCTCACTCAAGAGGCCAGGGGCCAGCGCTGTCCGGAGACACTTCCGGGTCACGTGGCCAGCGTGACATCGCTGCTCTGGTGAGCCAGAGCCGCACACGGAAACGCCGTTTACCTTCCCGCTGGTAAGCGGTCCCTATTTATCTACTTGCACCTGGAGGTGCTTTCGAACTGCTAGGTTGGCAGGCGCTGGGACCGAGCAGCGGGAGCGCACCCCGCCGCAGGGATTCGAACCGCCGACCTTTCGATCAGCAAGTCCTAGGCGCTGAGGCTTTAACCCACAGCGCCACCTGCGTCCCCTATATAAAATAAAATACACTATATAAAATAATACTATATACTATATAAAATAATACAATACACATTGAGAAGCAGATACTAGAGGGTAGAGCAAGGCAGGTGGAAGGAGGCCCTTACAGTTCTTCCTTCAGGGACAGCTCCTTCATGAGGAGTCCCAGGAACAGGGGGTGGGGCAAGGCAGGTGGGGGCAGGTGGTGTAGCAACCAACTGCCACAAGCCCCTTTTAGGGCTGGGGGTGGAGAGGACCATGGTGGGGCAGCCCCAAGCATTCTTGGAGAACAAAGATTATTTAGATCCATTCCAATCTGGGTTCAGACCTGGCCACCGTTTCGGTCAAACTGATGCATGACCTTTTTGCAGAGAGTGGGACAAGGGGATTATGACCTTGTTCCAGCTTCTGGATCAGTCATCAGTGTTTGAGACCATAGACCATGACATCCTCTTGAACCAACTCTGGGGAATGGGAATTGGGGTATGACAGTGCTTCCAATACTACCTTTAGGACCAAGTCTAGAGTGTAGCATAGCTTTTGGGCCCCTGGTGGCTACTTTAAGGGGTGCCACAGGGGAAATAATAATAATAATAATAATAATAATAATAATAATAATAATAATTTATTACTTATATGGCTCCCAACAGATTATTAAAAACACAATAACACATCAAACATAAAAAACTTCCCTAAACAGGACTGCCTTCAGATGTCTTCTAAAAGTCAGATAGTTGTTTGTTTCCTTGATATCTGAAGGGAGGGCATTCCACAGGGAGGGTGCCACCACTGAGAAGGCCCTCTGCTTGGTCCCCTGTGACCTCACATCTCACAGTGAGGGAACCGCCAGAAGGCCCTCGGCGCTGGACCTCAGTGTCTGGGCTGAATGATGGCGGTGGAGACACCCCTTCAGGTATACTGGGCCAAGGCTATTTAGGGCTTTAAAGGTCAGCACCAACACTTTGAATTGTGCTTGGAACCATACTGAGAGCCAATGTAGGTCTTTCAGGACTGGTGTTTTATGGAACTATTACACTCCAGTGCTATTTAATATCTACATGAAGCCATTGGGAGCAGTCATTAGGAGTTTTGGGGTTAGATGCCCTCAGTATGCAGATGCCACTCAGTTCTATTTCTCCATAACATCTGAATCAGGAGAGGCTGCAAAGTCCCTGGACTACTGCCGGGACGCAGTGGTGAAATGGATGCAGGAAAACAAGCTGAGCTTGAATCCTGGCACTGTGGGTGAGTTGTTCCTATGTCTGAGAAATTGGTCAGTTGCCTACCTTGAATGGGGTCACACTCCCTGTGAAGGGACTTGCAGTTTGTGGGGGGTGCTTCTGCATCCAGTTCTGCCACTGGAGGCTCAGGTAGCCTTGGGGGCTAGAAATGCCTTTTTACCAACAGCAGCTGGTTCAACAGCTCTCTCCCACTCCCCTCAGGGCAAACACTTCCTTTGCCTACAGCAGCTCTTAAGAGCCAAAGGGACTGGGCTTCGGGGCATGTACACATGAGAAGTGTTCCCATACTTGCACCACAGCCTTAATGATGTGATAGCAGGGGAGTAGTGGAGAGAAGGAAGAGGCAATTTTATACAGTGACATACAGAGAGAGAGAGAGAGAGAGAGAGAGAGAGAGAGAGAGAGAGACCCCTAGTTTACTGGGCCTCACAGGCTCACATTATAATTTAGAGCCCTGTACAAATTGTCTCTTGGAAATCTCCACTTCAGTTGTGGCTGAAGAAGATGGAAGGGCAACTTCAGCAAATTTCTTCACAGGGAGAAGACATTTTCCAACAGGAGTCAGCTCTAATAGGAGTGAGACTCACTGCTAGCAGTAGCACAATGTTTTCCTTCCTTTCTATCTTAGGCTTCTCATTGTGGTCACTTTAAACTACAGAGGCGCAGGTTAATTCTGTGTCCAGGGTGGCTGTCTACCAGCTCCACTTGGTAAGCAGGCTAAGACTCTACCTGCCCGCAGACTGTCTCGCCAGAGTGGTGCATGCTCTAGTTATCTCCCGCTTGGACTACTGCAATGTGCTCCACGTGGGGCTACCTTTGAAGGTGACTCGGAAACTGCAATTAATCCAGAATGCGGCAGCTAGACTGGTGACTGGGACTGGCCACCGGGACTACATAACACTGGTCCTGAGAGATCTGCATTGGCTCCCAGTACGTTTCCGAGCACAATTCAAAGTGTTGGTGCTGACCTTTAAAGCCCTAAACGGCCTCGGTCCTGTATATCTGAAGGAGTGTCTCCATCCCCATCATTCAGCCTGTTATGTACTGAGTCTGATTGGTCCTAGAACAATAGGATCCAAATTGCAGCAGTCTGATTGCTCCTAGAACAATAGGATTCAGAATGCAGCAGTCTGATTGGTCCTAGAACAATGCAGCAGTATGATTGGGTGGCAGGAACCACCCAATCATGCTCCAGATTGAAGTGAATCCACAACCTGATTGGCTTACAGTAGAATTCCGGAATTAGCCAATCATGTACAGCCCATTGTGTAAATAACGTATATAAAGCAGATACTTGAGGGGACATTCATTCCTCCTCACCACTATGAGCTGAATAAAGAGCATGAAATCACTTTGCGACTCTGAGTATATTTCACAGCCCCACTGAGATCCAGCGCCGAGGGCCTTCTGGCGGTTCCCTCATTGCGAGAAGTGAGGTTACAGGGAACCAGACAGAGGGCCTTCTCGGTAGTGGCACCCACCCTGTGGAACACCCTCCCTTCAGATGTGGAAATAAGCAGCTATTCTATCTTTAAAAGACATCTGAAGGCAGCCCTGTTCAGGGAAGTTTTTAATATTTAATGCTGTACTGTTTTTAACATTTGATTGGGAGCTGCGCAGAGTGGCTGGGGACACTCAGCCAGATGGGCGGGGTATAAATAAATTATTATTATTATTATTATTATTATTATTATTATTATTATTATTAAACAGGAGCAGAGGCAATGGTGTCGACAACCCACCCACTATTTTTGCCTTCTCCACAATGCCCAGTGCCATGCCAGAGCTTTGGGTTGGGGGGAGGTGTGAAAGTTGCCACAAAAATAGGGTGAAGAATATTCAGAGGAAATTTGGCTGTGGGGGTGCCTTCTTTTTCTGCCAGGAGTTGAGGAGGGGAAAGGGGGGGGGGAATCTCAGAAATTTCTCTCAGAAAAAAGTGTCCTAAGGAATTTCAGCTTAGCTCCTGCTAAGTGCTCTTGCATAGCACGCAGCCCTGCTGGCTAATAGCATTAGAAGCATAACAGCCATGGGCTTTCAGCTTCTTTTCAGATTTTAAATGTATGAATTTTGCTTTTCAAAAAGATCCCCAAACATGCATGCCTTCCTTTGCTTTTATATAATGGAAACATTTCAGAACATGTTAGAAAACATTCTGGGTGAAGAGTGGTTTTCAAAACAGTTATCAGCAACAACTCTTTGTGATTTGACAGCATGGAAAAGATTGCTGTTCCTGGTTATTTTAATCTAAACAGGAATCCTGATCAACACTGCAGACGAAGAATTCTTATCTCATAAATACTCACTTATTTCCCCATTACCACCCACAAGAATATCCGATGAGCAACAGATATAAACGGAAGTCTACTATATTATTTGTTCTATTATACCTGGGAGCACAGCATGAAGAATTGGACTTGAGCACTAACAAAAAGGAGCATAGCCTGACTCTCTCGTAACTAATGATTAACTACACTCTTGCCCAATGTCGACTTCCAATTGAGGTTTGCAGTTCATGGCAATATAAGGGTATTTACAAGGCAAGACCTGAATATTCTAGCTGCTGGTGTGTGTGTGTGTGTGTGTGTGTGTGTGTGAGAGAGAGAGAGAGAGAGAGAGAGAGAGAGAGAGGTTGGAGGCAGAGTGCACAAATTAGGACTGGTTCACACATTACAGTTGCCATGGGAATGCTGTCAAAAATGGCTACCCAGTGATGCTCATAAGGTTTCAAGCACTGACTATGCAACAGCCACATAATACTTGCAAAAGTGGCCCTCTATGCCCACAGTAACCACCGTTGTCTGGCACAGTGTGCTGGCTAATACTGGGCATGATGAAAAGGTAGCAAATGGTTAGTTATTTAATTTATTGTTGTTCCATTTTCCTTCCCAGAGTAGAGGAGAATGTTTATGGGTTTTTTTCTATGTAAGATGCTAAAATAACTTTACTGGCCTTAGGTACTATGGAGAGATGCCATTTTCTGCTGTACCTTAGGCAATAACTTGAGTGGGCCCCAACTGTGGGGGCAGTGAAAAACCACAGTGTAGTGTGTGTGTGTGTGTGTGAGTGAGGGGTCACATTGTATGAGAAATACTTCCAAACATTAGTGACCAGCTGGAATTTGCTTGCCAAAACAATATTTTTTCTAAGGTTATCCCCCATCCTAACCATATCCCCTGCTTTGGGACATACATGTTCATTGCATAGTGCATAATACCAAGATACATACATTATAGGCTGCTGATGTAAAGCCACATTTCCAACATGTTGTAGCATTTGCTTCTCCACCTTTCAGCAAATGCAGTCCCCAACCATAACAAGCTTCACCTACAAGCTACACCTACCTTCTTTGATACAACCATTAAAGGTACAGAAATGCTGCCCTATGTCATCATACCCATACAGACAAAACCTCAGCAATGACATCAAATGCACCTCTTCTTCTTCTTTTTTGCAAAGCAAATGAATATGCAAAACCCTCTCCCCTTCTATGTTTATGCAAAATGTCTTGGATCCATATACCTGCTTTTAGCCTCCTTGTTTTCTATTCACACTTCAGTTGTGCATAACAACACACACTCTCAAAGTTCAGTGAGATGGAAAAATGGTTTCTACTTAATACGGAGTATTTTCAGCTGGGTGGTTCTACCATCTCGTACATACTAACAATGTAGAATTTGCAGTCTACTCAGAAGTTGCAGCTGCAATCCAGAGTGTTCAATGGAACTTATTCCTAACTGGTTTAGAGCTGAGGCTCAAGCATCACTAAGCATGCACACAAAAGTGCCTCTTAATATGGTCCAAGTCTTCATTTCTGATGCTCTGGAGGCAGGGTGGGTTACAATGCTAGTAGAACTCCCACCTTGATAAGATGGTAAGAACAATTACATGAGAGAAAAACCCATTGAAATTAGTGGGACATACTTCTGAATAAACGTGTTTAGGGTCACACTGCACAGCTCTCTTCTCAAGCATCCCTGAAACTACAGCTGAGTCAAACCACACACATCTTTAACTGCACAATGGAAATCTGAAAGGAATGACTCTGGAATTTGTACAACTCTTATAGCCAAATCCCAATGAATTAGGAGTATTTAGGATTGCAGCCTTAGAGAAGTAAAATACAGACGTATCAACCACATCGTTCGAACACTGAGATCTATTTTCTGCATCGGTTTAAAATTCAACTACTTACCCTTCTGTGCAGAGCAACATATCCATAGCAGAAGCAGAGCAGTATAGCTCGGCAAATGTGGCATCGTTACCGAGCCTTGCAAAGGGTTGACACCCTTTGCAAACGGATTCTGCCTGGTTGCCTCTTAGTCTCTGCTACATCCACTTAGCCTCTCCTGATTGTGCCAAGGAATGGCCTTGCTTAAGCTTTTTCTTCTCACTTCACCAATCACTTCCCCCTCTAACCCTGTTGCAACATGCACACAATCAGCCTTTTCTTTTGGCAGAGAATTATGCAAACAAAGTAGAAAATACTTCCCCAATTTCTCAACTGCCTCTGTCCTTCCTGCTCTGTTTGCTTTCACTCTTTCACGCTTCACATATGTGGCTATTTTCATTGGGAATTTCCCAGAAAACTCAAACAGAGTTGCAATGGGCTACAAGCTGCCCAAAGGATTCCAGATTTTACAGAGGTTCCAGAATTTTACCATATGGGCTGCAAACGTTTACACCTATTCCTTGCTCTTCACCAACACTAACCCCAAACATGGTTCATGACATCTTATTCAGTTCTTCTGAGAATATTATTGGGGGAAGGGACCTGCATCATTTACATAAGGTCAACAAGGTACAGTGGTACCTCGGGTTAAGTACTTAATTCGTTCCGGAGGTCCGTTCTTAACCTGAAACTGTTCTTAACCTTTAGCTAATGGGGCCTCCTGCTGCCGCTGTGCCGCCAGAGCACGATTTCTGTTCTCATCCTGAAGCAAAGTTCTTAACCTGAGGTACTATTTCTGGGTTAGCAGAGTCTGTAACCTGAAGCGTATGTAACCTGAAGCGTATGTATCCCGAGGTACCACTGTATTGGGTGCTGCACGTTAATGTACGGTACTTATTTATTTGAAACATTTCAACTCAAGGCAGCTGGCTGCAAGGATAAAAACGTGTATTTACAATTTAAAATAAAGTAATCTAAAATAAATCTTAAAGTATAACACTGAAACAGTAAAGGAGCAGCAAAAAATTACAGAAGACAGCAGGTAGGAATGGGTAAATCTGTCAGTCTTTCAGTTTATCATTTCCCCACAAAAGTTCAGTTCTCCACATTTACATATCAGTTTGCAACTTTCCTTTTTAAAAGTTCTCAGAAAGTTCATCAGAATGTTAGTGTGGATTTATTCTCTCCCCCCCCCCCCCCGAATTTTTGCCTAGCATACTTTTTTTTTTGCAAAGCAGTTTTCCCTAATAAAATGTATTTTTATATGCTATTTTCACTAATATATGAATGTTATATACATTTTACACCAGTATATGTATTTTGTGCACACATGACTTGAATGGGCAATTGATTGCAAAATTCAGGGAGTGGTCTCAATACGTGGGAGAACAAAGTAGAGACCTTTGCAATAGAAAAACAAGGCAAGGAGCCTGCTTTTATGGATGAATTATAATGGAAGTTGAATGTCTTTGGAAAAATTGGGTGCAATTCCACCTCTGACAGCATTTGGATGTCACAGCAAAGAATGGTTACAGTGCAGTGATAAGCTATAAGACTATGCAAGCCTCAGTATAACACACACAGCCATGCAGAATGTCTGAGGATGAAATCAGCAGCTTTTGTTTACATTTTACTGACAGCAGTGTAGTGTTACATTTGAACTCAGACAAACTGTGGTTAGTTAGAACTATGGTTTACTAAAACAAGCCGATTTCAAACCATGGTTTATGAAGCTGGCTTGTTTCAGGAAACTTAATATTAACCACAGGTTTTTTAATATTAACCACAGGTTTTTTTAAAAATTGTTGCCTAGGCTCATATCTGTAATTAAAAGCCACCGTTTACATTGTTCCCGAACACCTTTAAAAGTAACTGTGTTAAAGCAATCTAAACAAATCAATGGTGTAGGCTTCCTTGGAAAAATACATTGAAAAATAATCTCAATGAAGTATGCACAAGATTGCAGCAACTACCTATTGCTAGGTGTGCTTATTCATAAATGAGTTCTACAGAATTCAGTAGGACTTATTTCCTGGTCAACGAACTTAACATTTAAGTCTTAGAGTCAATTGTTGCCCTTTGGTTCAGGCAGCAAAACGAACATCATTGTGCTTTCAATTTGGCATGAAGGAACCCTGTACACACAGGGATGCACAAAAGGCCTATAGAAGATATCCAGTTACTTCTCTTGCATCTCAGATTTTGATGTACCAACAGCTCAGAACTTGCCAAGGAATTCGACAAGGACTAGAACGCCCATGAACATTTTTATGTGATTTGGCATTCCTTTATTCCTTTATACAGTGGAAGCATCATTTTCAAGACTAGCCTTCGTCATTCACAAGCCTCGTGAATCTGGGGCTATGTCTGATGATCTGAAAATGCTGATAATCTTTACCTGGACTTTATTTTAACCCATGAGGCAAGTACTCATTCTGCGTGCCTATTTTATGGTTTCGTATTTCATCTTCCAATTTTTGTCTGTTATAATCGTTCTGTTTTATATACATTATAAAATGAAATAATAACTTTTACCCCCTCCCCCCCAATTCTGCCACCATCTATAGATGTTCTATATTTTCAGAATAGTAGATTTGGTGTACAAAAGCAAGGCTCAGGATCACTCTTCTAATGAGAAGATTGAATTATCTGCTTTCCCCAAAATATTCCTACCATCTCTGTATGATTCTTTTGGGGGAAGAGAGATGCAAAGGTATAATACATCTCAATGAGAACAAATGAGAAAAAAGTAGTAATTCTGTTTGTTTTTTTTAAAGGCCTCTTAACAGCAACCCAGTCTTGAATAAGTTTACCCAAAGTTTGAGATCCATGAAACTGAATGGGTGCACTGGATTGAAGTCTTAGAAGCTGAAATATCCCATTCTTTCCCCTTTGAAGTTTTTGAGTCTTCTATCCTCTTACTCTGTTCTTTGCTCTCCCCTCCCCATTCAATTCATTTTTCATCAATATCCAGCCCCTCATTCCAGCTGGCTTTATGGTTAACTTCTTCAGCGTCCTCTAAACTTTGGCCAGCCGAAATAAAGTTTATCGTTAGTTTTGGCCTAAGAATTATCCAAGGGAGTTCCTTCTCGGAACATGAAAACAAACGGTCCTTCTGCAATGTTTGCTAACTAGACATGTCAGTATGGTAGGGAGGCAGAAGATCAGACAGATATTTGTGGTACCATAAATGGCTGGGGAAATTGCTTTCTTAACCTTTTTTTACTTCCTTTAGTATGTTACTGTTGTTACAATGAAGATTTTCTAAACCCAGATATATTTCTTTAACAATAGGGAAAGGTAGAAATTTTAAGCCTAGAGTTTTCTTTTTAAATGTTTTGAGAAACCTGATTTTTTTACAGATCAACAAACAGAGTAAAAGAAAAACTTTAAAAAGGGGAAGAGAAAGAATAGCAGTCCATTTTAAGTTAATAGATATGTAACTATTTACCTTCCATTTATATAGATAATTTTATTGTCAGTCCAAGCACTTGTGGTTTTCCCCCCCCCCTAAATTGCTCAATTGCAATCTAGAACCATTGCATATTTTCTGAAACTGAAACGTGCTTTTTGAGCAATTGGTTGCATTCTGAAAACAAAGGCTCATTGCAGATTGACTCTGCAGCACCCCACAGTATGCCCATTTGAAAACAGATGATAGCACAGGTAAGTGGACCTGGCAATGCGGGCTGCATCTGTACATCCCCGTTGATATGTGTGGCCAATGTACCACGATGTTATTTATTAGGTACATTTCTATATCACCCTTCATCCAAAGATCACACAGTGGCTTACAATATAAAAACACAAATAATAGCAAATAATAGCAAAACCAAGAAACCCTCCCATTACTAGTACAGGAATAATCATAAGTTCATTTATCATTGTTGACCTGCAGTCAACTGCAGACAAAGCACAATCTCCACTTCCTTCTTCATTCACCCGAGGCAAGTAATTCTTTGCATATATCATAGTATCTTTGGCCTTAACTGATGGACTTTACACCCAGTTCAAAAGAATGTAAGATAATATGGAGATAGCACAATATGGTTCTGAACAGAGTACACAGAAGTCTAGTGGGGCATTTATTAAAGTAGTTCCAGCAGTTCAAGCATTTCTACTTGCACAATGGAATGTCCACTCCCTCTCCTTTACCCACGAGTCCTCTGTGCCCACCCCAAATTTGCCCAGAACTGATTTAGGTTAGCACATGGGAAGAGCAGAGGGAGGGATGCAAAACCTTCTTACATAGCAAAAGGTCACCACTGTACAGTGGTACCTCAGGTTTCAGGCGCGTCAGGTTACAGACGCTTCAGGTTACATACTCTGCTAACCCAGAAATAGTACCTCAGGTTAAGAACTTTGCTTCAGGATGAGAACAGAAATCATGCTGCAGCAGCAGCAGGAGGCCCCATTAGCTAAAGTGGTACCTCAGGTTACGAACAGTTTCAGGTTAAGAACGGACCTCCAGAACGAATTAAGTTCTTAACCCGAGGTACCACTGTACTAGACATACTTTGTGGGATGAAGCAACAGCCTAATTTTTGACTGTGGTGCATGTTTAGTACTACTGATGACATCCACAACAGCAGAGGGAATAAAAATGGGAACACATGATGCGCTGTGTTTCCTGTTGCTCTCTTTGAGCGCCTGGAACATTTAAGGAACACCCTTGGCATTAAAATAAAGCATATCCTGCAATTAATATAACAACCCACAATATGCCTGCCTGTCGATCATTACATTTGCTTAGCCCTTTTTAAAATTAGATATCCAGTTCGTTGGGTTGCCAACCTGACCACAGCCAAGGTTGAATGATTCAACAGCTCAGCTCTGCCAGTTTTTCAAAACAAGTCCCTGGCTTACTGGTTTATTTACATTTTAAATCCTGCTGCTAGAAGATGTATGACGAACACTCTTGCAGAGACCCACAGTGATGTTTTAAACATTGGTTCTTATGGCAAAATGCATCTGTGGATTCAGTTTCTGAAGAATGGTTGCAGATAGTTCATTCCTGAATTTTGCAAATTTTATCCCATGCCTGAAATTCTCTGCTCCCAGGAGTTGAGTCCACCAAACTGTTTGCAGTGCCCGTTATTATCAATCTTCCTCCATCAGCATATATTTCGTACCCTGTCCTAACTAGAACAAGCTAAAACAATCTTTGTGCCATACATTATCTGTTCTCTTCCCTGCCCATTTAAATTTGTTGCCGTCATTTCACGATTTACCGGTATTGAAAGACAAGGCCAGCTTCTACAATGTTCAGTATTTGGTAGGTTATAACAACAAAGAAGGACAGTCTTAAATGTTTGTTTTAAATAACCTCCTCAGTGAACTTTTGGAACTAACATATTTCTTCTCCCCCTCCCCCCAAAATAGATATTTTAAATTTATTTTCCTCTTGATTGTAATGATTGTTTAAAGGTAACAAAGCAATGCAAGTGAATTGCTTAAAACATGTTAATGCATCTATTCAGCTGCTGTCTTTTCTACTGAGAAGTCCCAGTGACTATAATGTGACATTTCCCATAGTATTCATGGGAAAGATAGCAGTCCTTCATTAATCTAATCTATTTATCACTTGTGTTAGACCACAGACTCCATGCAAGGTTTGGAGATGGCTCTTTTTGGGAGCACTACACAATAAAGGTAAAGGTAAAGGTACCCCTGCCTGTACGGGCCAGTCTTGACAGACTCTGGGGTTGTGCGCCCATCTCACTTAAGAGGCCAGGGGCCAGCGCTGTCCGGAGACACTTCCGGGTCACGTGGCCAGCGTGACGTCGCTGCTCTGGCGAGCCAGAGCCGCACACGGAAATGCCGTTTACCTTCCCGCTGGTAAGTGGTCCCTATTTATCTACTTGCACCCGGAGGTGCTTTCGAACTGCTAGGTTGGCAGGCGCTGGGACCGAGCAGCGGGAGCGCACCCCGCCGCAGGGATTCGAACCGCCGACCTTTCGACCGGCAAGCCCTAGGCGCTGAGGCTTTAACCCACAGCGCCACCTGACGCACTACACAATACACACTAGCATATACCCAGATAACAAGCCAACACAAGATAAGACAATAACTTTTTAATGTGACTCAGAGAAACATGAAATGTGGGCCATGAACAATGAAGGGGACAGGGAATCTAGAAAGCATAGAAATAGATTCATTCATTGTTAGTCAGACTAAACAAACACAATGGGTGTGTCAAGCAGTAATGGAATTTGGAAAGTCTGGAAAAACACACACATGGAAACCCACTTTGTGGGTAATGCAGATTCATACAAGCACAGTGACACTGGACGTCATAATCAACTTATTAGGCGATTGAGCCTTTGGCATTAAGAATCTCCTGCTCCAAGGTTTGAAACTGGCTGCTTCTTATAAGCCCCTTTTGAGTCAGTTTGGGTTTTGACATGATGCACATAGTGGTTAGACAAAAACAGTAACAAAAGTTTCCAATCTCCTCACCCCCATGTCAGAAAAGGAAAAGAAGGCATGGAAGAAGCTCATAAGCCTGGGGATTTGCCCAGGCTCCTACACTGAACAATAAATCATAGTTTATAATCATTGATGAAAGCAACCACTAGATATGTTTGGACCATTCTCCTGTGCTCCCTTTCTCTTCTTTTTCCTAAAGTGTTTTATTAAATGTTTTTAGTTTTCCATGGACACAGCAAACACAAACTAAAGTAAAATGAAATAAGTTGGTAGCAGGAGAAGAGGGTAGGGGAGAGATGTGGATCAAGGTTTGCTCACCTTCAGTGTATGGTCAAACAAAATACCTGAGTTCAGCACAGGCCTGCCATACAGTTTAGTAAAAATCTGTGATATGCAGGTAGTTCATGTATGGTGAGCAAGGATATCTCTTTGGCTTGTTGGTGGATTATTGTGCTTTGTTAACTTTTTCATTTTTGTAAAAGGATAGGAAAAGCAACTAACAGAGCTCAGCTAATCCATTTCTACCGTAATGTTGCAAGAATCCATACAACCGGGGGCCACTAGGGGGTGCATCAGAAGATGGCTGACAATAACATCTCTCCAACCCACACAAGGTAATTTGGAGGCTATGATGGGAGTAATTAGCCTCCCTACCCCCCCCCCAGGATGGTGGGGGGGGGACTGCCCTTGCTTGCTGTGCCCTATACCACCCCCGAATTTGTGGGGATGGGGGCACTAGGCCCAATGCCCTCCTGTGGGATTTCGGCGCTCCTGGACGCCATCTCTGATCCACGCCACTAGCTGCAAGAACTTCAAAAGAAACAATTTGGATGAAGGAATGCACATATTTCAAGGAAGGAGGGGGAGTAAAGACTGCTAACAGAAGAGATCTCTGATAAAACAAGACGAGTCGGAGGAACAAGAATAAATCATGAGAAGATACACCAAGACTCGGTATGGCAAATGACTGATGGGGGAGGGAAAAAAAACAACTTCCCTTTCTTTCCTTATGTGATTAAACAAGAATCCCCTCCCCTTACAAGTCAGAAATGTTGTATTAAGGACTTAAGCTGTGGATTTAAGGCTGTGTGGAGATAAACTTTCGAACCAAAGCATGTTTTAAGAAGAGCGTCGAATGTATAAGAGCTTTGGAATGACGCAGTTTAAAATGCCGTCACCATATTGGGAAGTTCTGTCGGAGGTCTTGAGTCTGGGAGGAGAAATAGAGAAATAGAGCTGTTTTTATATTGTGGGTGAAGCTCCTCAGAGGGACTTAAGAGCGACAGTTTTGCGAGATTAATGATGGAAAGAGTGATGTTATCTATGAAGGCGATGATATATGGAAACCATCTTGATTTGAGGATTGGAAGAACGGAAAAATTCACACAGGATTATTATTGGTGTTTATCAGCTTAAGGAGACTATCAGAAGAGATCATAAAGAAAAAAGAGAAAATATATGAACAAGATGTGATGTGGAAACAGCAAGAAAAGACTGGATAGAATGATGAACTCTGTTTGGATTGATTCGGACTGATTTGGACATTAACGCAGTAGCAAGAAGATGATCAGAATCCCCCTTCGGATCTTGAAATATGGGTCCCCCCAACAAAAAATTTAAAATTCGGCTTTGTAATTTGGAATTTATGTGATGTGATTTAATTTGATTTGATTGGCCTGTTAATAAAAATTATTTTTTTAAAAAAAGAATCCATACAACCGAGAGGCATCTTATCAATATGACTTTATGCATAAATGTTATTTCTGCTTCTTTTTTGTTTGTTTAGTCATGTCTGACTCTTCGTGACTCCATGGACCAGAGCACGCCAGGCACTCCTGTCTTCCATGGCCTCCCGCAGTTTGGTCAGACTCATGTTGATAGCTTCGAGAACACTGTCCAACCATCTTATCCTCTGTCGTCTCCTTCTCCTTGTGCCCTCCATCTTTCCCAACATCAGAGTCTTTTCCAGGGAGTCTTCTCTTCTCATGAGGTGGCCAAAGTATTGGAGCCTCAGCTTCAGGATCTGTCCTTCCAGTGAGCACTAAGGGCTGATTTCCTTCAGAATGGATAGGTTTGATCTTCTTTCAGTCCATGGGACTCTCAAGAGTCTCCTCCAGCACCATAATGCAAAAGCATCAATTCTTCGGCGATCAGCCTTCTTTATGGTCCAGCTCTCACATACATACATCACTACTGGGAAAACCATAGCTTTAACTATATGGGCCTTTGTTGGCTAGGTGATGTCTCTGCTTTTTAAGATGCTGTCTAGGTTTATCATTGCTTTTCACCCCAGAAGCAGGCGTCTTTTATTTCGTGACTGCTGTTACCATCTATAGTGATCATGACCAAGCTAATATGAAAAAACCCTCTGTCCAGTATTAAATAGTTCAGTAATGTATCATGTGTGGCCAGTGTCACTGGGGATCAAACAATCCCAACATATCACACTGTTTCTGCTCTGGCTGCACAAGCAACCAATATGAGCCTGGTTTTATGTGCCGATTTTAAACAATAAACTCTTACATGACTTGGGACCCCAAACCTCATGCACCTGGCTCTTACAGTAACATGTAGTCTGCCTTTAAATTCTGAAACCAGCAAGCAAATCCCTCCCAAAAGCCTTTTTAGGGGTTAATGTGTAATTAAAAAAGGGTAAAGGTAAAGGACCCCTGGATGGTTAAGTCCAGTCACAGGAGACTAATGGGGTTGTGGCGCTCATCTCGCTTTCAGGCCGAGGGAGCTGGTGTATGTCCACAGACAGCTTTCCAAGTCATGTGGCCAGCATGACTTAACCGCTTCTGGTGCAATGGAACACCATGATGGAAACCAGAGCACACGGAAACGCTGTTTACTTTCCCGTCACAGCGGTACCTATTTATCTACTTGCACTGGCATGCTTTCAAATTGCTAGGTTGGCAGAAACTGGGACCAAGCAACGGGAGCTCACTCCATCGTGGGGATTCGAACCGCTGACCTTCTGATCAGCAAGCCCAAGAGGCTCAGTGGTTTAGAGCACAGTGCCACACCTGCCTGGTTCTGTCTTATTGGTGCAAGGGGACTCCCTCGGTTTGTGTGCCTGACATCCTTGCTGTTTTTTCCCTTTGGCTAACATTTGACATTAACAAACTGGTTGCATCCGTGCCCGGTCACCAGTTCAAGATCTGCTATGAGCTGTAATGCTGACATCGGTATTACATTGTTCCAGAGATCTTTGCTGCCATTTTTAGCGTCATCGGATACAGACCTCATTCTTTGCAGGATCTGTTTTCCTTCTCTTCCAGTAAGTGCAGCAAATGGATGAAATGCGGGCAAGGAGCATATCAATTTTTTTAAATGGAGATGCACTATTTTCTTGGAAGTTGTTGATGTTTTCCTTAACCAAGTTTGTTTTAGCTGGAACTTAGGAGTTGTTTTGATTATTGTGAAGGCGCTGTGCCAGTAGGCAAATCAGCTTTTATGCACATTGCCATAATAAGCTTGGTTAAAAAAACAAAAATGCAAGCCTTGGTTATGCTTCAGTATTTTTAATGAGATAATACTTTCCCCCGCTAGCCACTAAAAGCTATCCATAAACTCTATTTGAACCACTATGTTGTTCCTCTGTTGCTTTTACAAGAAGTTATCGCTCCACCCTTCCTTAATGATGCAATCCTTGGATTCCTTTTGCCCACCAACAGTTTGCTACCAATTCATATTTATTGATGCTTTCCAAAGAGCTAAAACAGGCCAGGATGTCAACAATTTGAGTTCTGGGTCCAGCAAATTACTCAGTTACCTCATCTAAGAGATCTTAGTTCCAGCCCTGTAAAAATACTAAAATTATGAATGAGGATCTCATTTCTAGATGGCATATTCCAAAGTTGCCTAGATCCGCTTGTACCTAAGAGACTATTATAACAAGCAATACACAAATCAGGGCAAACATCACTTTGAATAACTTTGCAAAGGTTGTATTCTGAACACTTGCTGCTGAGCACCCCTTAGTAGTAAGGCAATCACACCAAGCCTTTAAGTATGGAAAACAAAAAGTTATGTTTATTACAATAAATACATACAATGGTACCTTGGGTTAAGAATTCGTTCTGGAGGTCCATTCTTAACCTGAAACTGTTCTTAACCTGAGGTACCACTTTAGCTAATGGGGCCTGCCGCTGCACCGCCACCGCACAATTTCTGTTCTCGCCCTGAAGGAAAGTTCTTAACCCGAGGTACTATTTCTGGGTTAGCGGAGTCTGTAACCTGAAGCGTCTGTAACCCGAGGTACCATTGTATTGGATAGTAAAGAATTCCAAGTTTTAGCAACGTTGAGGATACAAAGCAGCCATCTTTGCTGTTTGATCTCTGCAAGAGAGGAACAAAAGCAAGATGCAGCCTCTCCTCTCTGCTTCAGAAGTAAGAGTGTGAGAAAGCAGGGAGGGGAAGCAGGAAGTCAGATCAACAACCCTGAGAATAGTCTAGCAATTTAGAAGAGGTCAGTGGTTAGGTTAGAAAAACAGTCTAGGAAGGATTAAGGTTCCTCTTTCCATCTCGTTTCTCCCTGGGCAAACTCTTCAGCTTTAATATAAGTTGACACACCTTGTGTCATTTCCCGACACACAGTCCTGACCATTTGTCTAATTGACAAAATGTACCATTTGTGTATTGGCCTCAGACTCAGGCTCGGACTCGGAACCAGAGGAGTCTCAGTCCGCACCGGATCCTTTGCCTCAGGCAGCATCTGAACCTAGTCTGGAGCCTGATTCTGAAGAGCCCCAGTATGCACAGGTTCCCCTGCAACAAGCACCAGCTGGGCCGAGTCAGGGGCCTGAGCCTGCCCTGGCTCCAGATGCGGGGATTACTTCATTGCTTTCAGCTGGGCAATCACTTACAGCTGCTCCCTATCAGTTGGGTCCAGAGAGGCTGAGGTGGCCTCCAAATCTAGTAACCCACAGACATCTCCCGAGCTGCAGAGACTAAGATCTGGGAGAAGGAGAGACCTGAGTACTCGCAGGAGGAGTGCTTGCCTTCGGGCAAGACAGGGAGGTGAGTCACTGGGGAATCAGGACTGGTCGTTACCCTGACGAAGATAAAAGGCTGTCAGACCCCACCCCAAGTTGCGGGAGCAACATTGCTGTTTGCCAGAACCTGCCTGAGACCCTGTGCCTGGTTTCCTGCCTTGGCCCTGTTGGACTGACTCCTCACGGAACCCTTGGATTTGGGACCGGACCTGGACTGCGTTGCTTGGGTTACCCCCTGGGCCCAGCACAGTACATAAAAAACTAAGAGCATTTCCTCTTTTTAGTGTATTACTACAGAGCGGGTGGCAAGGAAGAGCAAGGAGACATGAAAGATCATTCAGAATATATGCATATTGGCAGCAAGTCAGTATGCCAAGACCCCAGTCCAGGATCAAGCAGTGTGTCCAAAGTCCAAAGCGAAGCACAGTCCTTCAGAGATCCTGGAGCAGCCAAGCTGAGGTTCACCAACGTGGACAGTTGAGCAGACCCAGCACCTCAGCTCAGCTCCCCTTTTATACTTTGCCTGCTAATTGCAGGGCTGGATGAGGCAGGTGACCCTCACCTGCTCCAAGCCTACTCCAGCTGAGGTATCACATCCCTACATCCCAGAGCTAGCAAGCTCCACCTGGCCAGCTAGGGAGCTGGGCTGTAGGCCCTTGCCTGCCTCAGCCTCCTACTGTGCCATTCCTGCTGCTCCCTATGCCTTAGAACTTGCCGTGTTCATGGGGACAGGGGCTCCTCTGGCTCTGGTGATGTGAACTGACCTCTATCCCCTTGCCACCTTCCGTCACCCTGTGACTACTTCCTACACCAGCCTCTTCTTCCCCAGGTGTATCTCAGTTTCAGCTACACCCTTCGCCGGGATCCTCTTCCTCCTCTTCCCCATTGTCCTGCCAGTTCATGATATCCCTGTTTAGGGAAGTTTTTAATATTTGAAGTTTTGTTCTGTTTAATATTCTGTTGGGATCAGCCCAGAGTGGCTGGGGAAACCCAGACAGATGGGCGGGGTATAAATAAATCATCATCATCATCTTCATCCTCATGCTCATGAATTTGCCCACATTCAAGGGCACCTCCGACCACTGAACTATGCAAAAGCTGATCAAAAATTTGTGTCTGAATTTTATTTTTTATTTCCCCTCCACTCCCTGCCTCTTTGTGTTTTTTTCAAAGAAAGAAAGAATTATTTATACCCCACCCATCTGGGTGGCTTCCAACCGAATGTTAAAAACACAATACAGCATTAAACAGTAAAAACTTCCCTAAACAGGGCTGCCTTCAGATGTCTTTTAAAAGTAAGATAGTTGCTTATTTCCTTGACATCTGAAGGGAGAGTGTTCCAGGGTGTGAGATTAGCGTGGAATCCCACAGCTAATTCTCCCCTGGTCTCCTCGCTGGCCCAAATAGGACTACCGTAATTTAGCCAGCTAGCCCTGGTGATCATCTAATGTTTATTGGATGGATTTTCCCCCTAAATTGATTTTTGATTTTATTGTTATTCACGTTTTATACCGTATTTTATGCTGTTTTTTGTAGCATCAATTAAGTGTTTTAAATTTGTTGTTAGCCGCCCGGTTTTCTGAACCAGGAAGGGTGGGGTATAAATAAAAAATTATTATTATTATAAGCCTGTGGTGTCTAGTTTTAATTGATTGTATCTGGTCTTTGGCCTGTTCTGGCAGGGGTTTTCTTAACGGTTCTCAAAGTTTCTCAAAGTTTCTTGTTAACTGATTTAAGCTTGGAGATGCAAGCAGCAGTTACAGCTTATGAGGATAATCAAGCTTGCAGTAACACGGCTGAGTCAGAAAAATCAAGTAAGAGAACAAAACATATGGATGTTCGATACCACTATATTAAAAATTTATTTGAGGAAAAAGTAATTAAAATTGTGCATAGTGCAACTGAAAATGTAGTAGCTGCTGTTCTCACAAGATGTTGCATGCAGAAAATGGGTTATGCGAATTGAAAAAAGCTTCAATGTAAAACTGTATAAGGTGTCATTTTTAATGTGAATTAAAAGGAGGGGTGTTAAATTATTTGATACTACATAAGGAAGATTGGGACGCGGGTGGCGCGGTGGTCTAAACCACACAGCCTAGGGCTTGCCGATCAGAAGGTCGGCGGTTTGAATCCCCGTGACAGGGGGAGCTCCCGTTGCCCGGTCCCAGCTCCTGCCAACCTAGCAGTCCGAAAGCATGTCAAAGTGCAAGTAGATAAACAGGTACCACTCCAGTGGGAAGGTAAACGGCGTTTCTGTGCACTGCTCTGGTTAGCCAGAAGCGGCTTAGTCATGCTGGCCACATGACCCAGAAGCTGTATGCCGGCTCCCTTGGCCAGTAAAGTGAGATGAGCGCCGCAACCCCAGAGTCGTCCGCGACTGGACCTAACGGTCAGAGGTCCCTTTACCTTTTTACTAAGGCAGATAGGCTAGAAATGGGGGAGAAGGTGCTATGGTTTTTAGCTCAATAGCTTAATTTTAGCTAAGTCTTTAATCCTATACAGTGGTACCTCGGGTTGCAAATGCTTCAGGTTACAGACTCCGCTAACCCAGAAATAGTACCTCGGGTGAAGAACTTATCGGGATAAGGACAGAAATCATGTGAAGAACTTATCAGGATAAGGACAGAAATCATGTGCCAGTGGCACGGCAGCAATGGGAGACCCCATTAGCTAATGTGGTACCTCATTAAGAACAGTCTCAGGTTAAGAACAGACCTTCAGAACGAATTAAGTTCTTAAACCGAGGTACCACTGTACTTGGAGTAGCATGTGTTTATCTATATGTGCGACAATACATTGTAGCATTTGAAGCCAAGTTCTGCTAGTAAACATCTAATGCCCTTTTAAGATGTTGTGGGAGGGGGCATAATTGGGTTGTCTTTGTTTTTGTTTTTATTATGTATTTTGAGGATTTTATGTTGTGAACTGTCCTGAAATCTACGGTTCTAGGGTGGCATACAAAATAAATAATTGAAAGCTTGTGGATATGCTAGTACAGTGGTACCTTGGGTTAAGTACTTAATACGTTCTGGAGGTCCATTCTTAACCTGAAACTGTTCTTAACCTGAAGCACCACTTTAGCTAATGGGGCCTTCTGCTGCCACCGCGCTGCCAGAGCAAGATTTCTGTTCACATCCTGAAGCAAAGTTCTCAACCCGAGGTACTATTTCTGGGTTAGCGGAGTCTGTAACCTGAAGCGTATGTAACCTGAAGCATATGTAAACTGAAGCGTATGTAACCTGAGGTACCACTGTACTATGGATGTGGATGGGTCAATGTATGATTTAGGGGTTTATGGGTTGTTGTTTTTACCTCTTTTGACCTTTTATGAAAAATATGAAAAAGCAACATTTTTATTTCTTACAAACACTTCATTGTTTTGCCATCCCAAGGAAGCCAGGGGACACCAAGCTGTTATTCTAAAGCAGCAATGCTGCAGCAAGCAAAGGCCCCAGCAGCTCAGTCAGCTGCTTGTGGCTGCAAAGCCAGACAGGATGTTTGTGACTGTTGCCATGGAAACAAAGGGGCAGTCCATTCTGTACTGAGCACCGGATGTTAGCTCAGTGTGTGTCATATGACCTGTACAGGATGTACATGGGTGGAGTTTGGGGTTTCTCTCTGTTTGTTGAAGAGAGCAGACATGTTTTCTCTGTATTGAAGTGAAAGACAGGAGTAAAGGCATGTAAGATACATTTCTGTCTGTGTCTGATTCCCCTCCCTGGGGATATGCAGGGAGCAGGGAGGAAGAGAAGCAGTTGGTGTGTTTTTCTCACAGCCTGAGGAAAATCGCCGGAACGGACCTCGTGTGTTTTTCCTGCCGGGAGTCGCCGGAGGGAGGTCAAAAGAATTCAGCCGGTGCCTGGAGAGATAGGCACATACCTCTGACCGGCACTGAATTCTGACATTGGTAGCAGAGCTGATGGTTTCTACGATTCATGGAGGTCTGCAGAAATAGGAGCAGAGCTGCTATTTTCATCCCTCTCCATGGAAGCCTGAGATGGAGGCTGATTCTCTGCAGCTAGAAGCTGACCAGAAGAAGCTGAAAGCCAAGCTACGGAGCCCAGGTATGAGATTTTCGGGCTTAAAAGTGTGAATGCAGATTGATTCATTCTCTGCTTCATGGGAGCAACGTTTGGGAAAAACAGCTCCGAGAGAGAAGAGTCTGCATTCCAAACATTCCTGTGGTTTTTCCTGTCCAAGGAAAGGAATGTGGTTGCTTAGCAACGCAGGCCAGTTTCAAGATAAGGGCTGGAAGTCAGGCTGTGCCCAGAGTAAAAAAAACAGCTCGTGTTTTGACTAGGCCCTTACAAAGGAACTGTTGGAAAGGGACTTTCCAAGCAGCCAGTGTTATTGCTGCCAGGTGCACAGAGTGTAAACAAGCCAGCTATTGGATTTTAGAGGCTTGTGTTTGAGAGTCAATGCAAGGACTCAAAATGGATGCCAAGAAGGGGGGAGGCCTGCCTTCTCCACCCCTTTTGACCAGTGACAATTATGCATCTTGGTCTATTAAGATGAAGGCCTTGCTGCAGAATCAGAGACTGTTTGAGGTGATTGAGAACCCCATCCCTGCAGCACCAACGCGTGCTTGGGAGTCACAGGATGTGAAGGCCAGAACCGCTATAATTCTGTGCGTGTCGGACTCTCAGCTTATTCATATACAAGATTTACCGCACGCGAAAGATGTTTGGGACACGCTGAGAAGGACACATCAGAGAGATGCAGGTTCTTCAGCGTTGCTGTATTTTGAAAAGCTGACTAACCTGAGGCTTGCGCCTGATGGAGATGTTCAAGCGCACCTGACGGAAATGAAATTTCTGCGTCAGCAGATGGTGGAACGCAATTTCCGTCTGGATGAGGAAGTGTTTTGCTTCATGGTGATCAACAGCCTGAATCGGACTTACAAAACGGTTGCCAGTCAGCTGGGGTCTCTCCCAGCGCAAGATCTAACGTCGGACAGGGTCTTTGCCGTGGTTCTGAACGAACATGACAGACTTGCCGCCCTGGAGGTCAAGGACAGGGGGAGACAAGAACGGAGTTCAGACACCCCCACTGCTGTAGCTACTGGAGGAGACGCCGTAGCTTTGAACGTTGTCCAGTGCCACAATTGTGGACAGACTGGGCATCTTCAGCGGAACTGCAGGAAGCCACGTCAGAACAAAGGAGCCAAGGGAAGCTCCACGAAGTCTGAGGCGTCAGGCAGAAGTCATGCCAAGTCACAGGAGAAGCCTGCAAAGGCTTTGATGTCCCTAAAAGCCACACCACAAGTGTGGAATTCCTTCGTTTTAGACACGGGAGCGACGGTTCACATGACCCATCGCAGGGATTTGTTTTCGTCGTTTAAGAAGCAAAGCTTCGTTGTACAACAAGCCAACGGTCGAGAGCTGGAAGCCACCGGAATTGGGACTGTGTATCTTAAAAGTCTGAACTTGACTATAAACGATGTTTATTTGGTTCCAGAGTTGAAGTACAATCTGCTCAGCGTTTCGCAGATTGCCAAGAAGGGACTAAAACTGTCCTATGATGATCAACACTGCGAGATCTACAAAGATGGAGAGTTGTATCTTTCTGCAAAAGAGAAAGATGGACTGTATTTGTTGACTTTTGATCAAAGTGATTACATGGAATGTAATTCTTGTGTTTCTAACATGATTTCTTTTGCAGGTGTAGCCAAGAAGAACGCCAAGCAGGTCACCTCGAGGGTCGACAAGGCATTTCAGCGGGTGTATGCTGATGTGATTGGTCCTCTAGCACCTTCTAGAGGCAATGCAAAGTATTACCTAATATGTGTTGATTATTTTACAGGTTTTGTCTGGATTTATCTTTTGGAAAGACCGAAAGAAGCCTTAGAAAGGTTTAAAGAGTTTTGTGACAAGGTTAAAAATATGCATGATGCTGACATAGATTGTCTTTGCACAGATGAGAAGCCAATTTTTCTCTTACAGGATTTCCAGAGGTTCCTGAAGAAGAAAGGGATAAGACACAAAATTGCAGCTTCCGAAGAAGCTTGGAACAGATGTGTCTGTGTTAGGGTGAACAAAGAATTGCAAAAGGGAATGCATGCGCAATTGCTTAGTTCGCATCTGCCACATGAGTACTGGGCTGAGTCGCTAATGTCATATTGTTACACGTGGTTGAGAAAGTTTTCAAAAGAGTTGGGAAGTTCTCCTTTTGAGAAACTGTTCCATAGAAAACCTTCTGTTGCCCATTTCAAGGTTTTTAGGTCTCATGTGAGGACAGAAGCTCCGGGTGGAGTAAAGAATGCCAGAGGCATTTTTGTGGGTTATGAAAAGGGTCTCTACAGAGTAATTTTGTCTGAATCTGGTAAGGTGATTCTCACAAAATTTCTAGAGAGTGCTCCTGAACAGGAGCGAGTGATTGTTCACACATTTCCCACAGGTGATGATGATTCTGATTCTGATGATGATGAGTTTGATCTTATTGAGTTCAGTAGTACTGATGATGACAGCGATAGCTCAGACAGCTCAGTTGTCACAGTCATTGAGAGGAAATCTCACATAATGACTAGACCCTCAGAAGAGGAGGATGAACCACTGATTAAGCTTAGTACTGGTTCTTCAGAGAGTTCAGAGGCTGAACCAGAAAGCAAGGGAGAGCAGCACCTCTTACGTAGGTCTGAGAGAGCAACGAAGGGTGTACCACCCAAGAGGTATTCAAAAGAGTTTGCCAACCAAGCTATTGCATGTGTTGCTGTTGTAAACGACCAAGGTCAAATTGAAGCTGTGTCTGAGTCAGAGACAAAGGCACAACAGAGAGTTGTCAACCAAGGTAATGCAGAAGCACTCATTCCTTGGAAGCCACACAACCAGAGAGGTACATTGGTAAAACCAGTGGCGGGTAGTTCCAAGGGTGGAACTGAAACAACAGGGGAGTGTTATAAGTATAACAACTGTTTGTTTTCTTCTCTGGATGACGCTTTGCTCGCAGCACGCATTGATGCTTTAGGGGGAGTATGTTATTCTAAAGCAGCAATGCTGCAGCAAGCAAAGGCCCCAGCAGCTCAGTCAGCTGCTTGTGGCTGCAAAGCCAGACAGGATGTTTGTGACTGTTGCCATGGAAACAAAGGGGCAGTCCATTCTGTACTGAGCACCGGATGTTAGCTCAGTGTGTGTCATATGACCTGTACAGGATGTACATGGGTGGAGTTTGGGGTTTCTCTCTGTTTGTTGAAGAGAGCAGACATGTTTTCTCTGTATTGAAGTGAAAGACAGGAGTAAAGGCATGTAAGATACATTTCTGTCTGTGTCTGATTCCCCTCCCTGGGGATATGCAGGGAGCAGGGAGGAAGAGAAGCAGTTGGTGTGTTTTTCTCACAGCCTGAGGAAAATCGCCGGAACGGACCTCGTGTGTTTTTCCTGCCGGGAGTCGCCGGAGGGAGGTCAAAAGAATTCAGCCGGTGCCTGGAGAGATAGGCACATACCTCTGACCGGCACTGAATTCTTAACACAAGCTAGATCCAGAAAGGTCTAAAATGTGGACCTACATGGTCCCTGGAGGGCCTAGGCAAAGAGAAGGGTGAGGAACACTCAGTGCTATTTTTTATATATATAAAAAGAGGTGCCCAAAGAACCATGAATGCTTCCCTCATTCTCTTAGAATGACAATGGTGCCCACCTGAGAAGTGACAGAACTGAGTTCTGGTGAGTTTTGGCTGAGACTCTTGAGAGTCCCAGGGACTGCAAGAAGATCAAACCTCTCCATTCTTAAGGAAATCAGCCCTTAGTGCTCACTGGAAGGACAGATCCTAAAGCTGAGGCTCCAATACTTTGGCCACCTCATGAGAAGAGAAGACTCCCTGGAAAAGACCCTGATGTTGGGAAAGATGGAGGGCACAAGGAGAAGGGGACGACAGAGGATGAGATGGTTGGATAGTGTTCTCGAAGCTACGAAGATGAGTTTGGCCAAACTGCGGGAGGCAATGGAAGACAGGAGTGCCCGGCGTCCTCTGGTCCATGGGGTCACGAAGAGTCGGACATGACTAAACAACAACAAAGCCCTGGGAACACTTTTTTTTATGGGCAGGAGCTCCATAGGTGACCACCAATTTGGCAAGGAATCAAGATTCAAGACAGCCTCTTGGTCAGGGAGCCTCTTGGTTCGCCTCTTGGTCACACATCTGATTGTCGGGTGGGAAACAAATACTTTCTACACTTCCTATAGTGACTTTCATTAGGCCAGTGATGAGGCAGGGCAGTGATGAATAGCCTGAGACTGGTTCAACTGGCATTCCACCTTACCACCATCACATGAGATGCATTGCTATGTACTCACATTGGCAATAACTGCAAAAGATTTTGATTTGAAGTCAACAGTTGTTGAACAGGAACTTGGCTTTCCTTTGTTAGTTTATCATGGTATTAGAATAGAAGGGAACTCCCCAAACAATTTCACTTATAATCTGTGCTAAGCACATTCTTGGTTTAGTATACATTTCAAGATATGCTAAGTCCAGGCCTCTGACCTGTGTTTTTGGCAACATGCCATTGCCAGCAGTTGCTGGGGAAGCGTGATTATTTGGAAATATTTATTTATTCCGGCAGGTCTGACTTCTAATAATAAAGGTCCAGCACCGAGGGCCTTCTGGCGGTTTCCTCACTGCAAGAAGCCAAGTTACAGGGAACCAGGCAGAGGGCCTTCTCAGTAGTGGCACCCACCCTGTGGAATGCCCTCCCACCATATGTCAAAGAGAAAAATAACTACCAAACTTTTAGAAGACATCTGAAGGCAGCCCTGTTTAGGGAAGCTTTTAAAGTTTAATAGGTTATTGTATTCTAGTGTTTTGTTCGAAGCCGCCCAGAGTGGCTGGGGTATAAATAATAAATTATTATTATTATTATTATTATTATTATTATTATTATTATTAGTCAGGTGGTGACCAAAAAATGGGAGGTAGACCTTTATTCTGTCGGTTCTTCCAAATGTTTTGGTTGTGGGAATGTGTCACAACGGCATGTACCATTTCTGGCAAAATTGATATATTTGATGTTAAAGAGCCACACCCAAACACCTTTGCTGAAAAAAAAGAAGCTTTGATAGCACACTGAATTTATAAATCTCTGGATGCTCTACAAGCTTATGTATTACTATTTCTGATGTTTTATAAGAAACACTATTTTAAAAAGAGTTCTTTGACAACAAATTCTCCATTCTTTTGAAGAACTCTTCATTGTTGACTGAAAAGCCAGATTCTAAATGTCTTTCTTCCTGGCACTAACAGCCTATGAATGGTTAAGTGGTGGCATACTGTTCAGCAGACTCCGAAAGACATCACCTCTAAAGAGGCTGAGTGTTAAATGCCTCACATGATAATTACTTAGGCACTGAGTGATTATTTAAGCCTCTGGTGTAAACAGAAACAGCCATTATCCTAATGTAACTCCATCACTTCGAAAGGCCTAGAGACAACAGCAAATCCCCATGGAATATCACAAAAGTGCAACTTTCCATTAGAAGTTCTGATTTCAAAACCATGCAGAGTAGGCCTGATCAGAAACACCTTCCTCAGCTTTGTCACCCTTTTCGAATGCTGCCAAATTTTGGAGAGGGGCACTTTGGCAGACTTGAGCACAGCAGCAAAAGGGGTCAAAGACATCAAGGATACCAGCCCAAATCTCAAAAGCAGGAGGCTACCACATTTCCTTCCAGCAGGGCCAGCCCAAGACATTGTGTAGCCTGAGGCAAACAACAAGATGGTAACTTCCCCTTTCACCCTACAGAGGACAGATAAACTGGCGGCTGAATAATATTCAAACACTGGTGACGGAAAGATGTTCAGCACCACACCATAACAGCTTTCTGAAGAAGTAAAGAAGGCCTCTCCTCCTTCCAGAGGGGAGGTGTTGTGAGTGGGAGATGATTCCCGCGTCACACAGGGGGCATTCTGCCCCCTGCCCTATCCTCATGGCTGGTGCGCCACGCCCCCGGTTGGGCACCCAACCAGGAGGCTCGGTGGGGGCATGGTTTGCTGCCCAAAATGCAGCCGTGCCAGCCATTCTGCCTCATTGCGCTCACTTTTCACCTCGAGTCACCCACCCACCACTCCCTTTAGGGCTTAGTTTTTCTCCTGACTTTGCTATGGACCTATGGTTGATCCCCCTGGTTGCCCAGGGGGCCTGGTAGGATTTTTTTCCAACTGGCAAATTGGCACCGGCCTTTTGGTTTTTTTCGCCTACCTCGTAGCAATCGTCACAACTTTCGTGGTATTTGGTGGTTAGGCATTGAAATGTGTTGTTGGTGTGTGGAAGGGCAAGGTGTGGCCATCGCCTACCCCTTCATTTTGGGTATTCCATTAAAGGAATCCGGTGGTCGTGGATCCTGTCCGATCCCTGTGTGGCGGGGGGCCATCGCACGACCCTCGGTGACATCAGGGGAGAGCTTATAGTTGTATTAGCATCAACAGGCTCCCCCTACTGGTGGTTAACCCCTTCTTCAGACTCACCCCTCTTTGAGTAGGTGGAGTCAAATCTTCCGTGGTCCAGTGCCTAAGCCAATACCTTCTCACATGCTGTAATCAATAAAGTTGTGGCTTTTTCTTGCCCATTAACCTTACATTCTGTGTCCATGTGTTTTTATTCCCCAAGCGGGGATCGGGTCCTCAAATCACAAACAGCATTTCCTAATCTCTTCTGGTGCACTGGGAATTCCCCTTAAAATCTTTGTTTTTGAGGCAGTGTATGAGTTAAATCGAGTTTGGCAATGCCTGCTCTGATGTAGTTCAATAATAATTTTGCATTTATAAAGTGAAAAAACAGCAACAGTGACTTTCTTTCCAGGATTGCCACTTTTAAAGTAGGTTGGATCATATTGCAATTTAATGATTAATCATTATCATCATATCATCATTTATGCCAAAGGGTTATAATTTTAGCACCTGGTGACCCTTTAGCATCACAGGATTGTTGAATATGTTTTGAGTTTGCGCAGGCGACTCTGTGCCCAGTGGAACACTTTCCCCCCAAAACTCAGGTTAAAATGAAAGCATGTTTAAAGTTGTTTTGAAAAGCTAACAAATATAGGATTAAACAGACATGCCTTGTCTGTACCTTGGAAGCCAAATGGAATCCGTTCTGGAAGTCCGTTCGACTTCCAAGGCACAGCTTCCAATTGGCTGCAGGAACTTTCTGCAGCCAGTCGGAAGCCGCGGAAGCCCTTCTGGATGTTCGGCTTCCAAAAGAATGTTCGAAAACCAGAACACTCACTTCTGGTTTTTGATTGTTCGGGAGCCTGAACGTTCAACTCCCAAGGCATTCGGGAACCAAGGTACGGCTGTACTTCTTTCAGGACAGAGAAAGTTTCAGAGATATTGAAACACCACTGAAAAGGCCCCATCTCTAGTGCCCAGAAGTTTGATGAGTAGTTTCATAGTATCATAGAATTGTGGAGTTGGAAGGGACCCTGAGGATCATCTCGTCCAAACCCCTGCAATACAGGAATGTCAACGAAAGCATCCATGACAGATAGTCATCCAAACTTTGATTGACTTTGGCCTTGATGGAAAGCTCTCATCCCTTTGAGCTGGCGTCACATTGACTAAGGATGAGATCCTAATTCCACTTACCTAGGAGCAAGCCCCACTGAATTCTAGAGGATTTACTTCTGAGTTGAAATGGTGGGATTACACCGTAAGAGTGAATTCTGAGTCTTGGTCTTGAACTTGAACAATCTTATGCAAGCCAATTTGGGGGATATACCTTATAGGCTTTTCGTAACTAGCATTACAGAGATGATGTATTTGAAAGCCGACGAATACTCTAAAAAGTGATGCATCACTACCATGTCTTCCTCCTGGCTGAGCTCCCAGAACTGGGAATAAATATAGGCAGCATGTCAAGCTGTAGAGGTTTTGAGAAGAAATACAAGGGACAGATCGGTCTGTAAAGATATAGAGGTCAGATTTGGAGGGATGCTGGTAGATTGGTCCCATAAGGGCTCAAATGACACTATATAATCATTTCAAATTGATGTGGCACTTTCTACAGTTGGAAGAAAACTCAAGAGCCAGACCATGATATAAAATATACTGTCTGCCCTGCATTAAGCAAGTGAAAGCAAATAAGGAGGATACATAAATTAGGATAAAAAGGATTTTCCAGAATGAAAAGAAAAATGTAGAATATATCAGGAACCCTCCTTCCAGTCTCTTATTACAGAATTCCAGGACGCCTCTTTCTTGTAAACTGATTTGTGTTCCCAGAGACACAAAACCAGGGTGAAAAATACACCAGTCAAGTCAAGGCCTTCTACATTGGAATGAAGGCTAGGCACACTTGTCTAAGTATGTTGATAAAAAGGTTCCTGCCATTACATTGTTTTCCAGCCATCCACTTGGTTCCACGTTTTCCACTCAAGGCACAATTTCACGCTGTACTACATGCATATGTTTGTAACAAAAGTTGGATGTCAAAGGAGGGAGATGTCAAAGCTAGAGCACTGGAGCAATGTGCACAGGCAAATGTGTCTCTCTGTGCTTAATTGCTTCTCTACCCACCAGTTCTCCACTTCAAGTGCCCCCTTGCTGCTTCAGGGTTGACAGCCTTGCCTGGATAATAAACGCAAGCAGAAAGTAAACAGAGTTAAGGAGCTGTTGCCAACACCACCCACCCACCCGCAGTAGTACAGCACCACATGTAATGTTTGAGATATCAACATCCTATGGGGTGTTAAGGGAGGTGTAGTAGCATTAGTAGGGGGCATGTTGTGCTCGTCTTGGGAAGGTTCCCACCCTGAATTCAGTTTGTACCTATGGCTCCTGGAAGCTGATCGCGTGTGACAGTGGCTACATCCTGGGAACGGCTCTGGCCAGCTGGCTGAACCAGGTGAGGGCAGTTGATAGGTCTTAAAGCCTTGATCAGACACGGGTGGTGCTGTGGTTTAAACCACCGAGCCTCTTGAGCTTGCCAATCAGATGGTTGGCGGTTTGAATCCCCACGACAGGGTGAGCTCCCGTTGCTCTGTCCCAGCATCTGCCAACCTAGCAGTTCGAAAGCACACCAGTGCAAGTAGATAAATAGGTTCTGCTGTGGCGTTTCCGTGCACTCCGGTTTCTGTCACAGTGTTCCCTTGTGCCAGAAGTGCTTTAGTCCTGCTGGCCACATGACTTGGAAAGCTGTCTGTGGACAAACAGCAGCTCCCTTGGCCTGAAAGCGAGATGAGTGCCCCACCCCATAGTCGCCTTTGACTGGACTTAACCGTCCAGGGGCTCTTTACCTTTACCTAAACCCTTGATGAGATAAGGACTTCCCCTGCATGTGAAGACAGGCTCCAGTAGATTGAGTTGTTGTTGTTTAGTCATTTAGTCATGTCCTGTCCCGCAGCTTGGTCAAACTCATGCTGGTAGCTTCGAGAACACTGTCCAACCATCTCGTCCTCTGCCGTCCCCTTCTCCTTGTGCCCTCCACCTTTCCCAACATCAGGGTCTTTTCCAGGGAGTCTTCTCTTCTCATGAGGTGGCCAAAGTATTGGAGCCTCAGCTTCACGATCTGTCCTTCCAGTGAGCACTCAGGGCTGATTTCCTTAAGAATGGATCAGTTTGATCTTCTTGCAGTCCATGGGACTCTCAAGAGTCTCCTCCAGCACCATAATTCAAAAGCATCAATTCTTCGGCGATCAGCCTTCTTTATGGTCCAGCTCTCACTTCCATACATCACTACTGGAAAAACCATAGCTTTAACTATACGGGGTGGACAAGGCCAAAAGAGGTTCTAATGGTCAAGAAGGCAGTTTCTGCACAAGCTGTAGAGGGAAGTGTGGGGCAGATGGGGCTTGCCAACTTGGGTAGTCCATGTAGGAGAAGGAAAATTCTGATCCAAAACCTATGCTGCCTTGCTGGATGTCTTTGGGAGAAGAAAAGGCTAAGGAGTAAACCCAACACAATTCCAGAGTGGAGTCCCTAAGGTGGTTGGATGGTGCTTTGTATGCCTCCTTCAGGAGACTGGATGAAGCTAAGATGAGAATGAATCTCTCTCATTATTTTATCTCTGCCCTTTTTAATTAAGGTCAGGACTTTCCCTCATTTACACCTGCAGTACCTGCCTACATTGGAAAACCAAAACCAAATGATTTGGATAAATAATTCAAAGGCTTCCATGAAGTCAGTTTAGAGTCATGAATGAGGTCATAATGCACCTGTGGCAAACTCGAGAGAAAATAACAGATGGCTTGGATAAGGAATTCAGAGGAGGGCTAGTGGATTAGCTAATAAAGGTAGCATACTTAGTTTCATAGATAAGAACAGATTAGAATAGTATTTTTTGAATTAGTCTGCAGGCAATATCAAAAGAGAACAATATAAAATGCATACAAACTCCACATTTTAAAAAAAAATCATTTAAAATGCTGCGTAAGTATACATGGCACAGAATTTTGTATTTGTTTAACACTACTATAATGAAATAAAAAAGAAGATTTACATGTCAAAATGAATTTCTATCCTGAGAACTCGGAATCTCCATCAGAGTTGTCTGAAATCAATTCCAAATATATTTTTCTGAGGCTAGAGACCTTTACCACAAAAGAGGCCACTTTCCGAGCAGATCTTGCTATAGGATTTCCACCTTAGTGTTGCCTTGATACTAGGTGCACGAAACACCCATAGGTGGGGATGATGTGACAGATAGTTGTTTGCTTTGTGGACTTGCAGTCTGTGAACCAGACGTGGCCAAACTTGGCCCTCCAGCTGTTTTGGGACTACAACTCCCATCACCCCTAGCTAACAGGACCAGTGGTCAGGGATGATGGGAATTGTAGTCCAAAACAGCTGGAGGGCCAAGTTTGGCCATATCTGCTGTGAACAATGGGGTACAGGCTTTGTTTGTTTGTTTCAAATGTCTGCAAAACCTGTTTGACCGGGGGTGTCTTGTATGCCTTGCTTTTACATTCTTAGTGCATTTTATTTATGTCCACATTTGTCCTGCATTTGACCTGTACATATTATTGAGAACAACAGCTTTTAGGAATCTGGTTAAAGCAGGATAAGACTTATGTGAACAGTAAAGAATCTGCAGTAAAGCATTCTTCAATAGTAGCCTCTTGAGGCATGGGCAGAGGCATCCTTGAAATATATTAGGGTGCAGCACCCTATCAATCTTGTTGAATTCCTAGGAAACAGGTAGGTGTCTCATTCATGCATTCTTCTTCCTTCTGTCTGGCTTGCTGGAACTTAAACGTCTCAAAATCAGAGTATTTCTTTGGAGAAAAATGCTTTGTCAGTGCCTCCATCATTTTAACCGTCACCTCCTGTGTCTGTGAGGGTGATAAAGTTGTCAAATGCACAATGCGGAAGAAGAGCACACTTTCTAGTATTGCAGTCTGTTTCCATAGCAGGGAACACAAGTTACAGCCTCTGGCCCCAGGCCCCAGGCTTTTGTTTTGTTTTTCATTTTTTTAAATTGATTTCCCCCAAAAATCGAAAAACAAACATAAATCATTACCTTATTTAAACCAATCTTAGTATCATTGTTAAGTGACTTCCTCGTATCCCCCTGGTTGAATTTCAATATATATATTTTTAATGGTTTTCAAAACCAATATTCTCTTAAAATTAACTTCATCACTTAACCTCTTTCTTTCTATCAAATCCAGCATTTAAACATATTAATTCAACACATTACATATTTAAATCCTAACCCTATCTGGTATTTGCAAGCTTTTCAATTTAAATTATCTTAACATATTTAGCTAAATAGTCTTTAAATTTCCTCCATTCCTCCTGGTACTCCTCCTCCTTCTGGTCACGGACTCTTCCAGTCAGGTTGGCTAGCTCCGAAAAACCCTTCATCTTCATCTGCCAATCTTCCACTGTAGGTACTTCTTGTGTTTTCCAATTCTTTGCTAACAAAATTCTTGCTGCAGTTGTGGCATACAAAAAGAATTTAACATCTTTTTTGGGCAATTCCAAAGCTGTTATTCCAAGAAGAAAGGCCTCTGGTTTCTTAATAAATGTATATTTCAACATTTTTTTCAATTCGTTATAAATCTTCTCCCAGAAGTCTTTCACCTTGGGGCAGGTCCACCACATATGATAAAAGGTACCCTCTTTTTCTTTGCATTTCCAACATAGGTTATCACTGTTGTGGTATATCTTTGCTAATTTTACAGGAGTCAAATACCATCTATACATCATTTTCATTATATTTAACACTGTACATGCAGTGAACTTAACCCCTTTCTTCCACAGTCTTTCCCAGTCTTCAAACATTATGTTATGTCCCACATCTCTTGCCCAATCTATTATCACAGCCAGGCCCCAGGCTTGTGTGAGAATTGTGAACTTCATATGGGGGAAAGGCAAGGATAGCAGCAACAGCAGCTCTCGTTATCTATTGTTGGTCTTATACAAAGCAGGGCGAGGAAGTAAAAGAAGGCTCACACCCTTATTCTCTTATCAGTTGGGATGAGGAGCCTTCGGTCTGTGAGGTAGACCTCAGTCTGTCTCGGAAAGTCCATGCAATGCTGGGCATAAGTTCATACTCTTCTTGTCATCACTGCCTGTAAGATGTACTCTTTACAAGACGGATGGTGACCAAACCAGTTTATTTAGAACAAACATTAGGCTTGAGAAAAGCCTATCAGAAATCTCTTCTCCTCAGCTGCCTCAGGGCCTCGTTTCTAGACTTCGTGAGCATTGTATAAAACCTGAACTGGATCGATTCAAGAGAACATAAATCAGACTGGATTCCATTAACATTAAAGATGGAAGCATGGGAACCCAACCAAGTGTGGTTTGTATGCTCAGGAAAAGAGATCAGTGCAGAGGCACTCTCCGATGAAGAAATGAAGAACAGCCCTCCTGAGATGCGTATCTTTATCAAGAAGGAAAGGGCACACAACTGATTGGGTTGAGGCAGCTAATAACACAGCCCCAATTTGTGTTCATTTAATGTCTCATCAATGTGGTGAATTAATACATGCGCACCTACCACTGAAACCATTTTGCTCTTGTTAAATTCCTGCCAGGACAGAGCCACAAACACCAGAACTGGGGGCTCTTGGCTTTGTGTACAGCTGCTGCATGTGATTAGAAGGGTGGTTTGGAGCATCTTCTAGGGCAGGGATTCCCAAACTGTGGCCCACAGACCACCAGTGGTCCATGAGCGTCATTCAGGTGGTCCATGGCGCATCTATAAAAATACAATTAAAAATCATATAGCATTGCAACTGCAGTCAGGCAAATCTTTAAGTGGTATGCTAAGACCCTCAGCAATTTTCAAGTGCTCTATGGGAGGAAGAGGTTTGGGGACCACTGTCCCAGAGTTAAAAAGTATTCTGATGCTATGGGCTAACTTTTGAGGTGGCTGTTGGGATATCTCTAGACGGGGAGGACTATAAAGGGCTCTCTGCTTGGACTGGGATTTCGCCAAAGCAACAACAGACTTCCTGGCTCTGGTGTATTTCAGGCTGCATGCACCCCTACATTCAAAACACATTAAAAGCACACAACCCACAATACCTCAAGGACTGCCTTTCACCTTATGGTCATCCCTGGACTCTGTGATAATAATCTGAGGCGTTTCTTCATTTGCCACCTCCATGAGAGACCCAGAGGGCTGCAACATGAGAATGGGCCTTTTCTGTGGTGGCTCCCCATTTGTGGAACACTTTCCTCAGTGCCTAGTGTCTTTGTTTCATATTTTTAAGGACCAAGCAAAAACATTCCTCTTCTCTCATGCCTTTGGCTAACTATCTATGGCTTTTAAAACTCTGTGTGTCGCTGGAGGGGGTATTCTGTTTGTTTCTTACTATGTTATGTATTTTAGTCTTTTTATATAGTAATCTGCTTTGTCATTCACAGCTGAAGGGGAGCATAGAAATTAAATAAATAGCCAAAAAGGAAAAAAGCAACCCTCCTCAGAGAAGAATCCTGAGAAAATGAGTTTACGTCTCACAGAGCTATAATTCCTAGCACCCCTAACAGTTTCCAGGATTCTTAGGGAGGAGAAATATGCTTTAAATATGGTTTGACAGTTTCTATCAAGTATTAGTTTGAAACAAGGGCATGTTATGCTCACTGTCCAAAGGAGGAAACATCGGCTATATTAAGTATCTAGCACACCACAGAAAAACTTTGCTAATCATTTTTTTTATTCCCCGGGCAGAACGATGCTGCAGTCAGCAACTTAATTATGGAACTACCTATTCTAGCGCCTTGCTTGAGCATGCATTAACAAAAGACCAGATAAAATGATTTTCTCAGCAATACTGGCAGTAAAACAAAATCAGCAAAATAGCAACATAAATATGTTTTTAATCAGTGATATAAGTGCCCCCAAATGCTCTAACTGACAAACCATGCTTCTAGGCTGCCTGACCACTGAATTTGTCATTCAAGACATTTTAAGGTCTAAAATGGCATTGGACATGTGATTTCCAATTTCTGAGCATCCTAGAAAAGTCCCACGTCCCTTGCATAGACAATGACATCAGGTATGATCCAAAGAAGAAGACTGAGATGTTTTCAATTTTGCCTCATTTTAATGGTAAAGCAACATCCCAACTTTTCACCCCAAAGCCTTCAGGACCATAAACCAATTCTGGAGCAATACACAACTCAGAGTGTTTTCTTGAGGGAAAGTGTTAGAGTTCCTGCAAAGAGAATCTCTGATCTGAACCTTGTGCTGAGTGGACATCAATGCTCTCCACCACAAGAATGAGTTTCAAAGCTTCAGTGCAGAACAAACTTAAAATAGTTACAAATGAACATTATAAGATGCAAAGTAACACATTGCTCTCAAATAAGCAAGCAATGTGTTCCTGGGGAAGCCCAGGGAGATGGGTGGGGTATAAATAATAAATTATTATTATTATTATTATTATTATTATTATTATTATTATTATTCCTGCCTTCTTTAAGTCTTAAATGCAGTTCAATAAACTTTCCTCTCTCTGATCCCAGAGAAAGACATCCTATCAACTCTCTTGTCTCATCATCTTGAAACTGAGCCACTACTACTGCAGACTCTACGGACTGCCTAAGAGGCTGAGTTCTGAGGTTTCTGCTGTGAGAGATCTGCAGCTCAGGATTCCAGGTTCTGCCATCAGTTAGCAAACATACACCTTGCCGTATCTACAGACAAAACTCTCCGGCCCTAATGCAAGCATTTTTAATATAATGCATTCAAACACAGTGTTTTATGTACTTAGAGGAAAAAGTTGATACAAGCCATTCTTTGTGCAAGACTGACTGGATCTGCAGAACGAAATGGGACCTAAATGTTCAAACCCAGAAGGTTGTGAGCTCCTTTTATGAAGTCTGTGCACTGTAAAATGATAGCAGCCTTGCGAAGAAGCCCACAATCATTGCAACACGGAAATGTCAAGTAGCTGCGACTTGGTTCCTAAGAGCATTCCACAACTATAGTGTCACTTGGCTGTGTCCATTCCCCCCTCAGATTAATTGTAGAGCAAGAACTCTAGGGAGTGGTTTCCAGAAAATTGCACTTATCCAAACCTGACTCTTTTCTTGCCCACTAAAGTAATCTTGTATAAGCCATAACAACGCGGTGATGCTTTATGAAAGCCATTCCCCTGGTTCCTGACCTCTGGTAAATAGATGAACTCAAATCTTTGTTCACAGACTAACAGGGAACAGGGGAATGGCTTCATGAAACAACACAATTCTGCTGTGTGATGTATGAAAGCATGGGAAGCTAAAAACAGCAATCTTTTATGTTTGTGTGGGCTGCTTATGGGCTGCTTACGGAAATGATCGAATAGAGGAACTGGGGGTTTACTGCAGCAAAACAGATTTTGTAGGAATAAAATAAACTCAAGTGCCACAGGGGGATAAGCAGCATAGAACAGTGTGGCAATTTCTCTTCAGGAAGCAGCTATGGGTCTTTATCCCCCCCCCATAGTGCACATATTATCAACCTGGTCACTACAAAGCAAACATGTATTCTTCATTTAAGGTGTTTATACACTCCTTTTCAGCAAACCTCACAAAAGAGTTCACACAGAAATATTGCAACAATAAGCATCAATTAAAAAAGGAAGAAAAGAAAAACAAACAGCCAAGGCAAGTTGGGGGGGGAGGCTTTTTGAAAACTACATCAGGGCAAGCTGGCTATGCGGGGGCAGTTGGAGGACAGAAAGACCACCTTTGCTGGAGTAAGGTAAAGGTAAAGGGACCCCTGACCATTAGGTCCAGTTGTGACCGACTCTGGGGTTGCGGCGCTCATCTCACTTTATTGGCCGAGGGAGCCGTTGTACAGCTTCTGGGTCATGTGGCCAGCAGGACTAAGCCACTTCTGGTAAACCAGAGCAGCACACGGAAATGCCGTTTACCTTCCTGCGGGAGTGGTACCTATTTATCTACTTGCACTCTGATGTGCTTTTGAACTGCTAGGTTGGCAGGAGCAGGGACCGAGCAACGGGAGCTCACCCCGTTGTGGGGATTCGAACCGCCGACCTTCTGATCAGCAAGTCCTAGGCTCTGTGGTTTAACCCACAGCGCCACCCGTGTCCGTGTTTGCTGGAGTACTGGGAAGTAAACATTGAATGGAAATTCACACAGATCTGCCCCCCCTCTCTCTATCTCCCTCCCCCTCTCCTTTCCTCCTTAGTAAAATGGAAATTCTGGTACTAGAATGTAGGTTTCAACTTGCCTTTCAAACTGACACCCTCCAACTGGATACTCTTCCTTGGCAGAAAACAGAATAGGTTCAGATTTGTCCAAGGGCAGGTAACAAATAAGTAGAAAAAGAAAGTAATGGCTGATAATTCACCTCTAGCCTCAGTTATCTGACAAGACGAGGAGAGATTTCAAGCAACAGGGAAAGAAAAAAATGATAAGAACTGGGTTGCAAAAACAGGTTTGTTTTCAAGAGAACATCTTGATTGAAAATATTGTTACCATGGAAGTAGCCAGATTAGACATTTAATTGTGCAAGAATTGGGAATAAGCCAACTCAGGGAACTAACTCATTTTGAAGCAACTTTGACAAGGGAATTAGAAGATGCTATGAGTTTGTGGGTTGCAGGGCACCCTAAATTCCTGAGTCCAATTAAAGTTAGGCTTAACAAGGTTGGAGGCTCCTGGATCAAGTTTATGTTAAGAAGCCAGGCCAGCTTGCTGATTTCTAGCTGAGTGTGAACCATTGGGGGACAAAGACCGGTCACATATTTTGATGGGTCGTCGGGACATTCAATGTCAGACAGCAAGGGGTGTGTGGAACCCATTCTCCAGTTTCTGTTAGGGGGCAGAGGCAAAAAGGGCTTAGGGTTTCAGTTGGGATGAGGTGGGCTGGAGGGAAATTGTTTCACTGGGTTAGCCGTGACAAAGAAGAAGGAGAGGAGCCCAGGGGAGCTGCCTGTGACAGGCTGCAACAAAGAGACAGAAGGGATGGCTGATTTATCTGTTCTGAGCTGTAAGTCTGCTGCACCTTTGATAAACAAGAGGCCCTCTTGGAGTATAAATGCTTTAAATTCTCTTCATCTAGACACACATTGTAAAAGTAAAGGTAAAGAAGAAGAGAAGAAGAGTTTGGATTTGATATCCCGCTTTATCACTACCCGAAGGAGTAGTCTCAAAGTGGCTAACATTCTCCTTTCCCTTCCTCCCCCACAACAAACACTCTGTGAGGTGAGTGGGGCTGAGAGACTTCAGAGAAGTAAAGGCACCCCTGACCATTAGGTCCAGTCGCAGATGACTCTGGGGTTATGGCACTCATCTCTCTCTATAGGCTGAGGCATTTGTCCACAGACAGCTTCCAGGTCATGTGGCCAGCATGACTAAGCCGCTTCTAGTGAATCAGAGCAGCTCATGGAAATGCCGTTTACCTTCCCGCAGGAGCGGTACCTATTTATCTACTTGCACTTTGACGTGCTTTCAAACTGCTAGGTTGGCAGGAGCAGGGACCGAGCAACCGGCGATCACCCCGTCGCAGGGACTCGAACCACTGATCTTCTGATTGGCAAGCCCTAGGCTCTGTGGTTTAGACCACAGCGCCACCCGCATCCCTTAGACACACATTGTAGATATGTGTAAATAAACCATATATCATAAAGACACCAGAGTCTCTGATGTGCCTCATCTCCAAAGAATATACAGATCCTGGACTCCTAGAATCTGACACCACTTGTGGACATTGGGGTGGCTTGTAACCAGTGCTGCCAACTTGAAATACAATATATGGGGAGGCCCAGATGAGCCCCACCCCGCATAATCAATCATGTGATGTGGTGCACGCACACCATTTGAATAGAAAAACCCATCAAATGGGGGGGGGGACCCCCTTCAAATATTTTATTTGGGGACCGAAGGGAACTCGGCCCCTAGGAGTTGGCTCCTACATGTGTAAAACTATATTGCTTTGAGGTTTCTTGGGGGGAGCAGATCCCCCTAAATTCTTAAATTAGTAAATGCTATAATTTAGCTAACATTTGGAATAGTAAGGGAAGATGCCAGGCACACTGTAAAAATACAGGATATTCCAGTTTTCCTGTTCAGAAAATCGTCTCACAGAGGTGCCATTAAGAGACAAAGAGAGGAGAGCACCCGGCCATCAAGGGTGATTGACAAGGCAAATACTTAATGGGCAGAGACAGAAGGAAGAAGCAGGAGGTTGCCAGGGTTACGGGGGAGGGGGGCTGATGTTACCAAAGGGAAATGTGTCTTTTGCAGGTGGCTTTTGAAAGGGAGGTTGGCAGAGTTAGGGTGGTGGTGATGTAAATAGAAGGGGGAATTGAGTAAAAACTTATTTCATAAAGACATTATATCCTCTGTAGTGCCTTAATTTTCCGAAGGAAACACAAACCCTGATTAAGTGCCAAGACTCCCAGCCCCTAGGCAGAGATTGCGGTGGCCTGTAACAATATAGTCTCGTGTTTATCAAATGGTAAGATATTCTAAGAAAACAATGGGAATTCTACAAGGTGATTTGGGGAGAGAACAACTACCATTCTCTTTGAGCTACTGTAGAAAGGACTTGGCAGATGACATAAGAGCACTTCTCTGAAAGAGACCCAGTTTTAGAAATTGTTTATAGAGTGTATGACTGCTGAAAGAACGAACAGGATTTATTGAACTAATATTTTCAGATGTTGAAAATGTGACAGAATGAATGCAGATTTCTATATTATGCAAAATGTCCAAGTTATTAGACTCAAGTTTCACAAATAAAATCAAATAACAAAGGTTAAGGTTGTTGAATTTGCTGCATTAACCTCTGTTGTTAAATTGCTTTTGCTCCTTAAGGGAAAACAGCAACAGTTCTTGACAACCAGAGAATCCTTATTTAGAACACTGGTTACTGTGTAAGCAGATAAAGTAAAAAATGCTTTATTGCAGAAACTGGCACAAGGCACAATGATTTCCTCCCCCCCCCCCCGTAGCATTTGTTTCCTATATACTGGAATTTTGCATTAGGGAAATTAAACACTTCTTTATTTAAAGATTGTTGAGTTGTATGTAGAAACATGTAAACGTATAAGTAGTTGAGTTTTGACTTGAATTTCAAAATGACTGTATGGCTCTCAGCAGCAACTCCTTTTCCAGAAGAACCATTTGTGACAGAGGCAAAGAAATGCACACATTTCTGTCGGGGAAGCTACTGTTCAAGGCACAGCAGAAAGGAGATTTCGACTAAACATCAGGAAGAACTTCCTGACAGGATGAGCTGTTCGACAGTGGAGCGGATTCCCTCGGGAGGTGGTGGACTTTCGTTCCTTGGAGATTTTAAAGCAGAGGTTGCGATGACCGCCTGCCATGAATATTGAGATTCCTGCATTGCTGGTTCCAACTCTACAGTTCTATGATCCTACGAGCAAATCCAGTTTGAGAGGAGAGGAAACCCCCCCTGCAAACTCATTAATTTGGGAATAATCTCAAAGAACTTAATAGAACTGGATGCAGGTTTATCCTGAGCGCATCTTCCAGACCCGCTAACCGGCTGCTTCTCCCCCAGCCACTTTGCTCAGTCCTGGCCTGCACGAGGAAACCCCCCTCTGCCCTCCTTCGGCTAACCAAGCGAGGCTCGCTATTGGTGGACGGGCCGAGGTTCCCGCCGACGTCACCGACCTCCGCTTCCCCACCCGGGCGGTCGCCGATTGGCTGCGCTCTCAGCGGCATCTCCAAACGGCATTTGCATGGCTGGCTGGGGATGTGCTGGCAGAGGATAGGAGCGAGCAAGGCGAGCCTTTTGTTGTCGGCTGGAAGGGGCTGCGCGTGCCTCGGAAGGCGCTGCCCGGTTGGCTGAGACGCACGCGGGAGCGCGCGCGCGCGCTTCTCCCCCTCCTACTTTGCCTCCTGTTGCGATTTCAGACGCTCGGGCGGGGGAGCTGGAGGAGGGGAGGGTCTCTCGCGCAGCAGGTGGCGGGGAGTTACAGCCTCACCTGTGGGGAAAAGATAGAGCCCCGCAGCGCCGGCGGCGCCTCCTCTCCGCTCTCGGCTCCAAACGCGTCGCTGCTGCCGCCGTCTTGTCTGCTTGCTGGCTGCTGCTGCTGCTGCTCGTACCTTGCAGCCTGGAGGGTTTATTTCCCTCTCTCCTAAAGGCAGGATGGTGGATCTGGAGAGCGAGGTCCCCCCGCTTCCTCCGAGGTACAGGTTCCGGGATTTGTTGCTGGGCGATCAGGGATGGCAGAACGACGACAGGTGAGTTGGGGGGGAGGTGGAAGGGAGGCTGCTCCGAGGGGATGTTCCTCGAGACGAGGAAGGTGCCCCTGTTGACTTTTGCCCTTTGTTTGCAGCACGCATCGCCTAGAGATGCAATGATGCTAGGATGCAGCGCTCCTCTTGCAACTCCGTCTGTCCGTGCGTGCGAGGGCTTGGCATGCGTGCCCGCAGCTGCACCCGCACGTTTCCCGTGCATATGCATAACGGCTCGCGTGTTCTTGCTGAGGGGGTTTATTTCCTTAGGCTGGCGGCGGCGCCCTGATGTTTATCCGCTCCTCGAAGTTGCCCACGGCATTTCAGTGTCACTTGAGCCTGCGCCAGCCCTTTGTACCTGTTACTCTTCCGTGCGCGCACACGCATTTGTGCCCGTCTTGCAGACCCGTGTAAAGTCTAGCCTACTGCTGTTGTGTGTCTGTGTGTATGTCTACACACACACACACAACGCGGCAGTGTGATAGCGCTGTTATCCCATACTATTCTTCTTCCTTATCTGTGGACGCTACATTTCCTACCACCCTTCATGATATATGTCTGTACCTTTACCTTATGTCTGAGGATACACACATGCCCTTCAGTACTTCCCAATTCACGCAGGAGATTATCTGCCTCTGATGTGTGAGAGATCCCTAAAGTGTTTACCCAGGCTGGCTTTCCCTTTTCAGGAAAGGATGAAACTACTAGCAGTGATTTTCCCCCTTCTCCCTCTCCCTTTCTCTCCATCAGCTTGTGCCATCTGAAGCCCAGTGCCCGTGTTGAGCATTGCTCCTTCTGTATCACGTGTCCCTTATATTGGGAGGGATGTCTAATAATAAATGCATTGCTTCCATATATGACACGGTGATTGATGCTTGTCAGCTCAGATTGCGATGCACTTCTAAAAACATGGTGTATTGTTCCACATTGCACTGATTGTGAATCCTGACCTCAGGTTGGTGGGTGCTCTTCTGGCCAGGTTGTGAGAAATTTCTAAAAAGTCCATTTTACAAGCTTCTGTCTCTTAAAGCACATCTTGCTCTTATATGGGGCGTCAGTGGTCTTCTGCCAAATGGATGTTAAAGTCCACACCTGTTTTTCTCCAGCAGTCCTGCAGAACTCAGGTATGCCGAGTCCCTTGCAATTTTCTCCTTAGGGTCTTAAAAAATAAATGGTATTGATCACAAGAATATCTTTCTCCATGATCCACATTTTAAGAATGGATTCTTCTTGCCTACTTTCCCTGATGGGGCTGAGCTACCTTGTCTCAGGTGTTAATTAGATATCCTATCTTTTTACAGTGATAACTGAAATTCAGAATGGGGGGGAAATGTCTTGGTGGATGCTGATTGCGAACAATCTTGCCAGTGTTCCTTGAAACCTGCATGGATACCTTTTTGCTTGAGTGGAATATGTCAGAGAGTCATGGCACTAGGAAGAACATCTAATCCCACCCCTGACCTGACTGATACATGAAATCCAGCACTATTGCAGCTGTGTACAATCAGAGAATATTCCTAACCAAGCGAGATGGACAACCAAGATGCTGTCCCAAAAACTTGTGCAGCAGATCTCTCTGATTCCCACCCACCAATTTTACCTTTTCATTTATATTTTATGTAAAATGGAATAAAATAATAAAAGGGAGAAAATATGCATCAGAATTAAAGCAAACCAGAAGGCAAACTGTAGGCAAATTGTGTTACTATCTGTATGATCCTATAAAATATCTCCTTGGATGGAAGTCCCATTATGTACAATGAGACTTACTCCCAGGTATGTGGGTATAGGTTTGCAGCCTGAGAGGCAGTTTTAAAGTCCAATTGTATAGCTATATTAGAGAGAGAGAGAGAGAGACCACTCTGTATATGGTAAGTGGAATCTAGAAGTTAGAAGGGACCCGAAGGACTTTTTAGAAATCTGGTCCAACCCCCTGCAATGCAGAAATCTCAGCATAGAATCATGAAATTGTAGAGTTGCCTGTGCCAGTTGGCCAAGTTTGTCAGGTATTGCAGTTCCTTAACCTCTGACTGCTGGTGGGAATGTGAATGATATAAGACCATCCCAAATATGTTGGTTGTTGTAAAACTACTGATACTATAGAGATCCTTTTTTTTTTCTTTTTTTTTGCAACTCTGAGCTTCGAGCTGCAGAGGGGAGCAAGGAATTGTTCCTGGTCTTCCTTGTGTTTCTGGAAAAAAAAGACATTTTGAGTTGGCTACCCAGGCGAGACAAAATTTGTGGATCCCTGGTGATGCCGCTGTGTCACACAATGTTTTAAGTTAGATATTATGAGGAAGAGGGGCAGAAAAGACATGAATCAGGAGCAGGAGCAGCTATGTCTCTTGACTCCAAGTGGGGGAACAGGAGTATTGAAGAGATAAAAGCAAGTTGTTTGCCATTAAACGGAAGAGCTCTTTCTAAGGGAGGCCAACATGACTCTCTCACGCCTACCATTTTTATGGTCGGTAAACCACTTTTGTTGTAAAAAGTGCACATATGGTTCTGGCTGCATCATTAAAACTGATTGCTGGCAAATGAAAGTTAAAGAAAGGAAGCACTGCTGATTTTAAGGAGTCTTTATAGGTGTTCATAGTGTTTTGTTTAAGTTGTAGCGTGAAAGTGACATCAGTGGATTCTTGTACACTCCGTGCTAGATTTATCAAGCAGCACTTCTCAAAACAAGATGCTTCAGTAAAGGACACTTTCTGAAGATCACAGGTGTTGGTGCACTATTGTACAGAAGCACGTAGCATTTAATTTGCTAAAATTGCCTAGCCAATATCTCAGAGCAGAGATTTGGACTACTGTAATTGTTGAGCTGAAATGGGGGCCACTGTGGTATGTCCGCTTGGGGCACATCTGTTGGTCAAATTGCAAGTTCAGGTAATTAAGATGTAATGTGATGAGTTTTCGTCCAGCAATTTCATATGCTTATGAAAAAGAAAAAGAAGGCAGATGAGCAAACCAGTCCTTATAAATAGCTGTGACAGTGCCGTGTTTGCACTGGTTTGTGCATCCTAATGAGTTTTCTGTAGCATGCCTTGCCCTGAACTTAAGAACACTGGAAACTGCCTTGTACCAGATCAGGCTATTTGCCCATCCACTCCAGTGTTGTAAACTCTGATTGGCAGTGGCTCTCCAGAATCTCCGGCGGAGGCCTTTAATATATTTTGCTTTTTGATTCTTCTAACAGGAGATGCCAGTTATGAACCTGAACCTCATTTTCCTAAACATCTAGGACTCCGCTACATGGGTAAAGAAAAAGTGTTTTAGATGCGTTATAACACTGTGACACTGGATGGCGCTGTCGAGTCCCATCTTTGGCCAACGTGATTTCCCTTTAGGAAGTTTAGAATGTGTTTCCCTGAAACGTTTTTTTTTTTTTACGTGTCTAGATCCAGCCCTAGTCTACTGCTGCTCTATAATCCTTCTCCAGAAATAAATCCACGCAACTCTGCATCTCGAAGCCTACTGAGGCTTCCAGAGACAATACTTGGCTGCTACCACACCTACTTTGAAATATTCTTTTCAGAAATAAGGCTGCAATCCTAATCATGTTGACTCAGAAGTAAGTCCTCGTGAATTCAACGGGGCTTAACTCTCAAGTAAGTAGGGTTAGGATTGTAGCCTTAGTTTGTTTCATGAGAACATTGATTTTCAGTGATGTTAAATGGATGGTTCATGTTTGATAGGTGCATATCACTCCTGTGCTATTGTGAAGTTTTTATAACCTCATATGAACTTGTTCTTGCATCTGGTTTCCACATGCATTTCCATCACTAGATTACTCATAGCCATATCATTGGCATCAGAATGTATAAGCAGACATCACACAAAAAAGTATTTACGATGTGAGCTGATATGAATACTCTATCCATGCATGTGCAAATTGATGCTTTTTGCTCCCATAATCAATCAATGAGTATGTATATGTGAATCAGTACTTGGCCACACTGTATTGCTGAATCCAGCTTTTCCCGACCTTGGCTCGCCAGTTGTTGTTGAACTACAACTCCCATTGACCGCAGCCAGTATGGTCCAATGGTCAGGTATGATGGGACTTGTAGTTTAACAGAATCGAAGGACCAAAGGTGGGGAAGTGCTGGCCTCATTGAGCAATACTATGCAGCAAACATCTGTGTACTTATTGCTGCTCTGTTTCAGTGATGAGAGAATGGGTGCTTGTGCTATTCCCCTTGATGGCTAGTTAAACCACAGGTTGGGGCCAAATTTCATGTTGATTAATACAGTGGTATCTCAGGTTAAATACTTAATTCGTTCCGGAGGTCCGTTCTTAACCTGAAACTGTTCTTAACCTGAAGCACCACTTTAGCTAATGGGGCCTCCTGCTGCCACAGCGCCACCGGAGCACAATTTCTGTTCTCATCCTGAAGCAAAGTTCTTAACCCGAGGTACTATTTCTGGCTTAGCAGAGTCTGTAACCTGAAACGTATGTAACCTGAGGTACCACTGTACCTCTATTAGGTGCAGAATTTCCATTCCAAACAATCAAAGGCTTTGAGGATGTCCAGGGACATGATCATCAGTGGGAGTTTGGTTGTTTTGCTGTGTTCAACCAGATTCTGCAACTTCCTAATGGAGTCTGTTATGTTGCAACCAGGGACAAAGCCAGCCTGGTCTGGGGCTATTAATTTGTGTAGGAAGCTTTTTAGTCAGTTAGCCAAGATTGATGCAAATATCTTGTAGTCTTGATTTATTAGTGAGATTGGGCGGTATGATTCTACTTTGAGGCTATCTTTCAGAGGCCTGGGGGTAGAGACTATTTTGGAGGAGGTCCAAGTTTTTGGGATGGAGGCCCCTATGATAATGTGGGTCATGTACGGTATAAGGATTTCTTTGAATCTATTGTAGAAGTCTGCTGTAAATCTATTGTAGAAGTCTGCTCCATCCAGGCATGGAGTTTGTGTGGTTTCAGTTTTTTGAGGACCATCTCTATTTCCTCTGGGGTGATAGGACTGTCCACAAATTCTTGCTCCTCTCCAGTTAAGGTTGGCATGATCAGTCCTGAGTGGAAATTTCTAATTTCCTGCTCAGACAGGTTGCGGGAGGTGTATAGATTGGAGTAAAATTTAGTAAGGTTATTTCTTTGGATGAAAATGTAATACTGCCATCTTTTTTGGTGATGCAGTGCCTAGGTAGGTAAATTGTGACCCAGAGGCCACATGCAACTCCAGCCTCAATTTATGCAGCTCCCTTCTGAAGTGTGATGGCCTGGGATGCGGACTCAGAGGCTGAACCTGAGGAATCCCAGCCCGCACAGGAGTCCCCGCCTCCAGAACCAGCTGAGCCGGGGCTGGGGCCTGAGCCTGAAGGGTCCTCACCTGTGCTGGATCCTCAGGTGCAGGCACCAGCTGAGTCTGCTCTGGCCCCTGAGGTGATGGAGGACCCACTGCCTGCAGGTGCTCCACTCTCAGCCCCATCAGGGGAAGCTGAGGTTGCCTTTGGGTCTGGTAACCCTCCAGCCTCTCCTGAGCTGCAGAGGCTCAGGCCAGAGAGGTGAAGGGAACTAAGTTCCGGCAGGAGGAGTGCTCACCTCCAGGCCAGGAGAGGCGAGTCACCTGTGGACCGGGGCTGCCCTATGCCTCGGGGCAGATAAAAGCCAATCAGCCCCAGTCCCAGGTTGCAGGAGCAACGTTGTTGCTAGCTGTTCCTTCCTGCACCCTGTCCTGCTCTTCTGCCAGAGTTCCAGACCCCACTCGACTCCCCGCCTTGGACCAAGCTACAGCTTTGACGGACAGCCTCCATGCCACACCATCGATCTCAGACTGGACTTGGACCTCGCCTCTCGGTTAGCCCCTGGGACCAGCACATGAAGTTTGCATCCCACCAAAGTTCATTTCTTCCTGTCCATTTCCCCCTTTCTTTTTCCTTGTGTTTTAGCATGTGTTCACTAGCCCTCTCCCTCACAACAAAACACATTTCTACACGGCTTCAGAACAAGTAGAAGGGGCAGCATTTTATTTGCTACAAAGAAATTGATTCCTTTTTCCTCCCCTTCCCACCCTTATTGTTTGCCTGGGAGAATAGAAGTCTTTTCTCAAGCCAAGAACAAATAGGTAGGGTTCTCCTATGTTTGTCTCTGTGATGAAAGGAATTCCTTTCACTGGCTTTCAAGAACAGCAGATATATTTGGGTAGAGAAAAAGGTGTGCTTATTTGCAAAGCCATCAATCCAAATGGAGTTTCCTTCCAAGTAGATCTGCCTGGAATTGGTAATTCTAATCTGATGCTTACCACTGAAGCAAAATGGTCTTAATTCTGGATTAGTTAATCTAAAAGAATGTTGTCATTGGTTTTGGCTTTGCCTATGGCTGGTATGCAGTCCTTGACCCCAAGGGAATATGGCTTTCACTGGGGAAAAAAGGGTTCCCACTGGATGCTTAAAGCTTAGACACTTTCTGTCAGTATCACTTCAGAGGTCTGTATTTCTCTCTATGCAGTAAAGGTAAAGGGACCCCTGACCGTTAGGTCCAGTCACGGACGACTCTGGGGTTGCAGCGCTCATCTCCCTTCATTGGCTGAGAGAGCAGGCGTACAGCTTCCGGGTCATGTGGCCAGCATGACTAAGCCGCTTTCTGGCAAACCAGAGCAGCGCACGGAAATGCTGTTTACCTTCCCGCCAGAGCGGTACCTGTTATCTACTTGCACTTTGACGTGCTTTTGAACTGCTAGGTTGGCAGGAGCAGGGACTGAGCAACGGGAGCTCATCCCGTCTCGGGGGTTTGAACTGCCAACCTTCTGATCGGCAAGCCCTAGGCTCTGTGGTTTAACCCACAGCACCACCCGCGTCAGTGCCTACCAATATTCAGCAGTAAGGATCCTTAATGATATGAAAGGGAAACATGTGATATCCATTCCTGAAACAGAGGATCAAAATAAGGATGGGGCATGTTTGCAAACAAAACTGGAATTGTATTTAAACATAATTGATCAGGGTTAAAGTTTAATGGTTACTCTGCTAAGGCACAACATTTTGTTTCAGTCAGAATCACTTTACAAGTGATTGATATTGACACACTGAAAGGACAAAAATATGGCCTCTTTTGATCAGTGGATAGATGAGATGACAACTCTTGAAACCTTTCAGACAAAGCTTATGTATGGACACATTTAATAATGCTGGAACATATTTATTGAAACCATGGTGACCCATGAATCAATACTTGAGGGAAACAATAAGTTCATCCATTTACATATATATTATACAGTTCTGTAATCTTAATTAACTTTTATTGTCACATGGTTACTGTTGTTTTCCTCTACCTTTTAAATTCTTTATGTATTTTCTCTTTTACTTTAAATCACTGTAATATTCTTAATAAAATAATAATAATTGGAGCATACAACTCCAAAAAAAATAAGACAAACACTTTACAGAAGAAACGAAGAACCTTAATTAAAATGTCTGCTTCAAACCTTATTTCTGATTAAACTAATTCCTCCTAGAATGGCTATTTGTTCTAAAGCACTTACAGCCCCTTCCAGGATCTCTTACTTCCCTTCAGGGAAATAAACTGAATTGCCCTGCCTAGCAACTCCCTAACCACCCAAGCTAATCCCTAGCCGAGCTATTTCTTAGCCCTATAAATCCTATCCAGGCTCTAACCAAGTCCTATCTGACAGTTTAGCTCTCAGGTGCTAACTTTCCACTCCCTCTTGATTGGTTGACACTCTTGCCAGCCCTGATTGGCTTCTGGGTCTGCAGGAGGATGACCCAAGGTCTGATGGTCACAGATAGGGTCTGGGGAATGAGAAACTAGGATCCCAGGAATAGTTTGACCCAGAAGAGTGTCCCAGCAGACTGGGAGGAAGCGACTTGGATCCCAGGGTGGGGCCTAGCAGGGTGTCAGATGAGCACTCAGCTCACATGGCACAGGATATCCGAAGCCTGATGTCTCCCAATGTGGAGTTGCATCTGGCTTCTGCCAACAGGGTGGCCTCCCTTCCTGGTGAGGCATCTGGGTAAAGGTCTAGCATTGAGCCATCTGTCTCCAAAGTCATGGCAGCATCAGCCCTGCTGCAAATGTGCATCACAGAAGCGGCCTCTGCAGAGGAAGAGTTGTTTGCTTGCCTAGTCCTGGGCTCAGGACATGAACCACGCAAATAGATGTCCCTGTCCTGCTCTTCCAAAGAAGGGGGGGACACATTCCTAGTGTTGCATCAACATCTTGGCTATGCCTAGCGTTGTCTTGTTGTACTCCACCATGCGTCACCTACTTGTAGCCTGTTGCCCTATGTTGGGACACTATAGCATGGGTGGCACTGTGGTCTAAACCACTGAACTTCTTGGGCTTGCCGATCAGAAGGTCGGCGGTTCGGTAATCCCCATGACGGGGTGAGCTCCCGTTGCTCTGTCCCAGCTCCTGCCAATCTAGCAGTTCGAAAGCATGCCCGTGGAAGTAGATAAATAGGTACCACTGCGACGGGAAGGTAAACGGCATTTCTGTGCACTCTGACTTCTGTCACAGTGTTCCGTTGCACCAGAAATGGTTTATTCATGCTGGTCACATGACCCGGAAAGCTGTCTGTGGACAAGCAAGGTGAGTGCTGCAACCCCATAGTCGCCTTTGACTAGACTTAGCTGTCCAGGGGTCCTTTACCTTCACCTTTTAGTGCTTTGCTCAGTAAGGTTTTCAAACTTCCAGATGTGGTTACGAGTCCAGTTTCAAGTCCAAGGAGAAGAGCCAAGACAGACACCAACTTTTTCCCATCAACAAGTGATCAGTACTTTCAAGGGTGATGGCACACATGAATTGTGCAGGAGCTTTTCATGTGTGCCCATCGCTCCTGCATAAGCCTCCCCTTTCATGCAGAAAGTTTTTGTATCTGCTGCTGTTGAGAGATGGAATCAGAATTTGGGAAGCATGGATTGTGAACCTTTTGTGGAGCTGCCATGGATAAACTAGACTAGAGTATCCCTAGGGAATCAGAAGAAAATTAAATATTTTCTCCTTGAAATACTTTGGTTAGTATTTATGGGAATGTCTGACTTCCTATGCTTGAAATAGCTACAATGGTTCATTATCTTAAGCAGAAATTGAAAATATTCAGTTGGCATTTTAGCTTAAATGGAGAATGAAAGAGTTCACAGATCTGAATTGCAAAAGACTGTGCCAATTAAGTAAATCACTTTTTGTTTTTTGCTGTGACATTAGCACTTATGTGGATGACTAGTGTGTACATATTTTCATAGAAACATTATTGCTCTTGGGGAAATTTTTGGTTACATTGCCATAGAAACTGTCAGCCCTCACTGATAGGAAATATTTAATGAAGAAGGATTGCATAACCTAGTGGTCCCTCGAGAGGCAGACAACTCTTTTGCTGTGCTTTGGCCAACACTGATTTATTTGGAGAATGATAACAACACAAATGTGTCACTGGCAAATATGATGCCTTTCTGCCCCTTTCCTAAAGGAATATGTGTGCACGTGGCTATAGAATTGCTCCAGTTCCTCTCTGTGGGCTGCTGTAAATAGAATACAATATTCATTTCTCACATTTATTCCTTGTTCCTCTGCCTTCTGCCTTCACTGTTTTCCCTGTTGCTTTCTAAAGTGTAATGCACATTATGATGCTATATTAATAATCTTCTCTTTGTGCTAAGGACTAGTCTGTGTGGGTCATTTGGCGGTAGGGTGAGAGTTGGGAATTGATAAGTGGGCTGGTTCCACTTGTGTGGAACTGATCATAGTGCAGATACTACAGGGTGCACACTTTATCTAGTGATGCCTGCTTGGAGCTGTCCAATAACCCTTGGTTCATGCTTTCCTGGGGACTCTTTGCTCATGTTGTTGTTGTTTAGTCATGTCCGACTCTTCGTGACCCCCATGGACCAGAGCACGCCAGGCACTCTTGTCTTCCACTGCATCCTGCAGTTTGGTCAAACTCATGCTGGTAGCTTCGAGAACACTGGCAACCACCTCGTCCTCTGTCGTCCCCTTCTCCTTGTACCCTCCACCTTTCCCAACATCAGGGCCTTTCCAGGGAGTCTTCTCTTCTCATGAGGTGGCCAAAGTATTGGAGCCTCAGCTTCATGATCTGTCCTTCCAGTGAGCACTCAGGGCTTATTTCCTTCAGAATGGATAGAATTGATCTTCTTGCAGTCCTTGGGACTCTCAAGAGTCTCCTCCAACACCATAATTCAAAAGCATCCATTCTTCAGCGATCAGCCTTCTTTATGGTCCAGCTCTCACTTCCATACATCACTACTGGGAAAACCATAGCTTTAACTATATGGACCTTTGTTGGCAAGGTGATGTGTCTCTGCTTTTTAAGATGCTGTCTAGGTTTGTCATTGCTTTTCTCCCAAGAAGCAGGTGTCTTTGTTCATACCTACACAATTAAGTGTGGTGTGGAGAAGTTTCAGGTGTGATTTAGGGGACGTCAAATGCTTTGTTGTCTGAGGCAGAGGGGGAAATGCATTCCCCATCCCAGAAAATCAAAGGGCATAATACCCAGGCTGGTCAAATTATTTTGATACCTCTGGCATTTACACACAGAACAATGAAAAGCTTCCCACTGGATTTTCCTATGTGAAGAGGAGAAGGGAAGATGGGCAGAAGGGGTGCTTACAACCGAATAATAACACTCTAAACTTTGCTTTTTAGGGGGGTGGGGTGGAAAGTATGGGGAGCCATACTGGCCAAGAACCCCCCCCCCCAGTATTGCTTAGAAATGTAGGCAAATTGCCTGTATCTTCTCTACACACTGCATGTGACCAGAAGTGCACTTGTTGAATTTTTTATAAATAACTGTACTATTATAGTAAAGTTAAGCAGCTCTACAGTCTGAGTTTTGCAAAAATCACATTACTTAAAAAGATTTCTCACTTGGTGGTATTGTGTGGTTCGTGTCATCAGAACAAATTAGATGTGGCAAAACTACAAGACTTGAAGGAGAGCCACTCAGCTTGGCGAACCAACTGATAAACCTTGGATAGTGCATTCTAGTGCTGAGATATGGTGGTGTTCATTCTTTCTTTTGTTATAAGAAAGCCTGGGGAAAGGGTGGAGCAGGAGCAGAAGCTAGGAGGCCTGTATAAGCTAAGAGGGCTATATGAAGAACTTGCCTGGAGCTCAGCAGTTTGCAACATAATGCTATGCTTGCTTACCTGGAAGAAAACCAGGCTAAGTTGAATTTGATTGCTCCCGACTAAGTGTTTAGAATTGCAGCGTAATGAACAAGAGCAGCTTATAGAGTATTTTGGGGTGTGGAGAGAGGGGCTTCTTCAGTTCTACCAAATTCATATTTGTGTGTGTGACTACATTTGGCTATTAGCAAGTACATAACTGAGCACATTTCAGTAAAGAATAGCGTTTTAAACAGAACAAAGTGCAAAACTGGTGTGAGGACAACTGAAAGAATTTAGCTTTGGCAAGGTTGTTTTTGTGAGTTACGAACATATTTTACCAGCAGACTTTTCAGTTGGGCACATATGCTTTAAGGATGTAATTTCCAGCCCATAATACATAGCGCTATTGAATACTTTGCTCACTCAGTAGATCATGTGTGCATTTTTTAGAACAGGGGTTTCAAACCAGATGTTGCTCCACCCTCCCCAATCATTGGCTGTGCTGTCAGGGCTGCTGGGAGTTGAAATCCAACAACATCTGCAGGGCCACAGATTGTTAAGTATAGATGGTTTAATTGACACTGAAATGAGAATGTCGAAATTTGTCTTGGTGAAAACAGTGTGAACATGGTGATTTTCCATGAGGCAACATTGAAAACAAGAAGAGCTCTCTCTGAGCTGCAACTAGTTAATGATTACCTGTTGATTGTTTTTCTACTCTGTGCTGATCATGTGAAGAAGGTATTGGGTTGCAAATTCACCACCTCCAAAGGTGTGGTGTTTTTAGTGTCTCTGAATGCTACAGGGAGAACAATGCATGTAAATGGCTCTCCAACAGCTGTATAGCTTAAGCCCAATGGAGCCTGGAATGGGGGAGAGACACAGTTTGAAGTTTCAGAATTTTCTGCTGGACAGCACAAGACCTTGCATGGCTATTTTGGATTTATCCTTTGATGTATTCCGTTTTATTTTAAAGAGTTCTGCTAGTAAAATTTGAACAACATTTTTATGGGTCGGGACAATGTTTCATTTCCAAAAGGAGTCCACTTCAGTGAGATTTACTGCTGCGTTAGACCAAGCTGTAGGAAGAAGAACTTACTTTCAAGTGAACTGGATGCTTAAGTTTGGTTCAAGCTAATTGCTAAGAGAAGAAAGAGCAGAAGAACATTGACTGGAAATCCTATTGTGATCTATGGCGTATGCCTTCGGTGCAGATTTGGGCTATATTGCTCCCACCTAATTGAGTAGCTTATAATGAACAGCCATCCTATCCCAGATATTCCATTTCCAGTATGTGACAGGATGATGATTTGAGGTCGGAAATACAATTCTGTTGCTAGAACGGTAAGATAATGAGCAGCGATCACCTTCCACCTAATGCCGTGAGTGCTAAACCCCAAGGGGTATGTATAAATAGCTCTCCTACACAATTGGTGTCATTGTGGGAATATACTTGCACTTCATTAAAATTGCTCTTTTGGTTCTAATAGTCAGTATAACAAAAAAACACACCCTACCCCAATTATTTTACCGTGAATATATTAAGCCATTTCTAACTGTGTTTGTTAGACGTTTAGCTGGCATTTGACAGTGACAACGGCAGTAATTCTTAATGAACTTCCCAGAAAGGGAATTGGACCACTACATTTGATCAGGCTGCAGATGTAAGAGAGTCTGGAATGGATTTTAGGCCATATTCTGTACAAGCAGGAGTGCAACGAGGGTTCCTGAGTCTGTGAAGTGTCCCAGGTGAACTCTGAAGCTCACTAGGGTTTGATTGTGAGCATGCAAGGTTTTCTTCTGCAGAGAAAATAGCTCCCCAAACATAGCAAGATGGTCTGCCTCCTGCAATGAAAAATCAACAGGAAGAAGTCTTCACCGGTGTCAGGAGAAGAGACAGGCCACCCAGGAGACTTACAATAAATCAGAGGGACACTGTGATAGATGAAGTCCCCAGAAAGCATCAGCTGAGGGAACTTTCTTGAGATTTCTCCTGTCACAGAAGAAGAGTTTGGATTTGATATCCTGCTTTATCACTACCCGAAGGAGTCTCAAAGCAGCTAACATTCTCCTTTCCCTTCCTCCCCCACAACAAACACTCTGTGGGGTGAGTGGGGCTGAGGGACTTCAGAGAAGTGTGACTGGCCCAAGGTCACCCAGCAGCTGCATGTGGAGGAGCGGGGACGCGAACCCGGTTCCTTAGATTACGAATCTACCGCTCTTAACCACTACACCACACTGGCTCCTGCACAAGTCCAATTCCAACCTCTATAGGGCATTTTTGGATAGGCAGGTACTGCAATCCACCCAGACATTGCTTATTGGGGAAGTGGTACTGTGGCTAACCATGCTTTATTTTTGTGGAGCACCTTGACTGGCTCGGATTTGTGTGTTGTCTCCCCTGTGGTGTGTTTTCATGGTTGCCTTTGGCTGCTGCTTGTTATTGACTTTCTGTCGGAACCTTGGGCCAAATAACCTGTTTGGAGGTGGAGAAACAGGAGCTGTAAGGAGAAGAACAGATGACTGGGTGCCTGAGAGGGACATATCCAAGAGATGGAGGCAGCAGGATGCTCCTAATGCTGTGGGTTGACCATTAATGGTGGCTGTGTTGGTTGAAGTTTGGAGCTTCAGGCAACTCCCCAAATGGATCCTGCACTCCTGTCACAGGCTGCAAGGGAATGGGTGTCAAATTGATGGGACTATGGAATCATTTATCTAGCCAGAGCATCCTAAGTGGGCCCATGAAGGTCAAGATCCCCTCACAGGTGGGGTTTGGGAGGGGACAATATGAATCCTTCTTCACACTGGGCTTGCTCAGTTACTTGCCAATAAGTAGTGCTGGTTTTGTAGAAATAGAGGTGCCCAAACTCACCATGAATGCCTCCCTCGTTCTCTTATAATGGCAGTGGCGCCCACCTAAGAGGCGGCAGAGCCGATTTCCGGTGAGTTCTGCCTGGAAAAAATAATCCTGGCGTTAAATAGAAATTGTGTCCTGATATCTCCAGAGCATACAATGAAAAACGATGGATTAGCTTAACATGGTTGGAGGATTGCACCGTTAATTAGTAGATGTTCATGTTTATCTTCCCTTTTACAAGCTCTGTTTTCCTACGGATGTAACCTTTTCAAAGCAATTTTCTCTTTGATATAACAGTGGGTCTATACCCAATCCAAATTCAGGAGCTGCATAACTAGACAAACATCATGCCGAAGGGACATCTTGCTAAGAAGGGGCTGGGGGCTTGCCAGGTGTGTGTGACTTTGCTGCCCTTTGAAAATTGGCTCTTTATGCACACTTTAAGCTCCATTTGGTTTAACAGAGCTAATGTGCTCATAATTGTGTTTTGTGCTGTGGTCTTTTATCTCTCCCCCCCCCCCCTCGGCACCAGTAAATGAGAGACTTGACCTTCTGCAAGTTCCCACACTCAGATATTGACATTTTGTTGCCCGTGGTGATACCAAGGCAAGGCTTGCCACAGAGATGAAAATCTTTGCAATGGATATTCGATACTTTGCCTGTGTGAAGCCTGAGCCATTTATTCAGCATCTACCTTGACAGATTTTTATATATATATATATATATATATATATATATATATATATATGTATATTATAGGTGCCTTGCTGGAGGGCTCCCAAAATCCTGAAGTTGGTACCAACATTTAGGGAAAGCTGAACCAACATTTAGGGACAAGTCATCTTAAACAATCCTGAACCATTAACTGGTTAACCTTTTTTTTTTTTTTACAATCCACACATGCAAATGCACAAATGAATTATCTCATCTGAAGCTGCACATCTGTAGTATATGTTGGTTACTCCTTAGTTTAGGGCAGGTGATGAATGGCCATTTGCTTTTATTTTGGATATGCAAAAGCAAAATACATATATGATTCTTCTCCCACTTTTCTAATACACATGTTAGTGCTATAGAAGGGAAGAAATGGCACTGAGAGAAAACTGCATGTACAGGGATATGTGCCGACATGAACAGAGCCAGCCAAAGCAAGCCTAAGTTACCTTTATTCAGGGATTTGACTTGCCCCACCCTTCTTCTTTTGGGTTGCTAGGTCTTGGTACTGAAACGAAAGTAGTTTAGAATAGGTCTAAGTCTCTGCTTGCCTCATCCTGCTCCTGCTACAACCAGTGTTAGAAACTCAGATATGCAAGCTAGATGCCAAATGGTTCCTTAAACCAAGGCTGCAGTCACCAAAAGGGAATGTCTAGTTGCCATTTTTGCAAAAGACGGCTCTAAAGTCTTATTTTTCAAATGATGGACTGGCTGCGATTGATTCTCAGTTGAACATCAGGCTAATTCAGATGACAACCCTGAGCTAGGTTAAGAGCTTAGAGAACTTCCAGAAGAGTCATTTGATCCAGGGACAGTCCACATATATATTGGAGTACCTCTTTTGGAGGTACTTGAAGGTAAAGGGTAAAGGGACCCCTGACCATTAGGTCCAGTCATGACCGACTCTGGGGTTGCAGCGCTCATCTCGCTTTATTGGCCGAGGGAGTCGGTGTACAGCTTCTGGGTCATGTGGCCAGCATGACTAAGCTGCTTCTGGCGAACCAGAACAGTGCATGGAAACACCGTTTACCTTCCCACCAGAGCGGTACCTATTTATCTACTTGCACTTTGACGTGCTTTTGAACTGCTAGGTTGGCAGGAGCAGGGACCGAGCAACGGGAACTCACCCCGTCGCGGGGATTCGAACCGCCGACCTTCTGATCGGCAAGTCCTAGGCTCTGTGGTTTAACCCACAGTGCCACCCGCGTCCCCATTGGAGGTACTTACACCAGTGTAAATTCTGCTGGCTGAGCCAGAGTGAGGGACTTCTATCACTTCACAGTCCCAACTGAGCCCTGGCTTAGCCCTGAAAGTCCGCAAACCGCTGAATCCCGATCCTTTCATCTCTGGAGATCTTGACTTTGTATCGCACTGTTTGTCTTTCTTTTGCGGACTGTGTAATGCCTGTGTCTGCTAAGTAGCTGGACAGGGAGGGGATCAGAGTAGGTACTTGGGACAGAAACAACGTTGTTGAAGTGTATCTTCAGATAGCTCATGTGAACAATATTTCACTCTGGAAAGTGAATGTTCCGCATAAGGAGGGCAAGAGTTCTGTGACTTAAATGGGCAAACTACTATCAATCCATAATAGTTGCTGGAAAGGGTACATTGCAAATTCACTTAGGGAATTCCCAATAAATGTGGTGATGACTACTAGCCTGAACAGCTTTTAAAAGGATTACTCAGATTCATAGAGGGTATATCTGTTAATGACTGTTAGTGCTAAAATCACATCGGAGGCAGTGCACCTTTGACTAAAAAGAGGGTAGAAATGAGCCTCAAAGGGATAGCTCTCTCCATCTTCCTCGGCTTGTGAGCCTCCTAGGGTTTCTGGCTGAGCAATGCTGGAGCTTTTGGGCTGACCTCAGCAAGGTACACGTTGTATTTTTAGGTTCTTATGCACATGGCTGTAAAGTACAAGCTGTCTTTACAAAAGAAAATGTATTATCCCCCTGCCGGCGTTGCGACTTGTTTAAAAGAGAGAGCAGGCTTTCTGTTTACATGCAAAATAGGCTAAGAGAAAAACAATATTATAAGCACCTGTTTGGACGATAAAAAATAGCAAACGGTCTTGTAAATCACTTGGCAACGATAAAGAACCTAGAGGTATAAATAAAGTATTCTGTAGGGGAGAAAACAGTACTAAAGGTTCAGAAAATAGTGGAAAGGTTTTGATTGTTTTGGCACTTGGGTACCGTAAACGCAGCTGGCTAGAAGAACAGCGGTAGACCTTGGAGGTTTGTTGTTTTGATAGTTGTCTAATGGTGGAAATTGCTTTCTGTTGCTTAAATTTTCATTTGAGCTACCCGAGCAGATTGGCAAAAGCTCATCCTAATTATGACTGATGTCAGGCTAGTGTTTTCCAATGGTATTTTTACTTGGGGATTTGGCACAGGTTTTTAACACATGGAGCTGCCCTAATATGGAAAGGTTCTTGTGTTCAATTCACCTCTTTCCTCTGTTTAGTTTTCAGGATGCAGTGAACTGTAGAGCACTGGGAAATGGCAACAGTGGGCTCCACATACCCAGGCCTAATTGCCTGTGGCGAGTAAGAATTGCTGCCAAGCAGGGAAGCTTTTGTGTGTTCTTCCATATATTTTTTTTGAAACCGAGAAAATATTTGTGGGTTTGTCTCTCTCACTTCCTCACCCTTCAGGCCAGTGATGTGCTATGCAAATCTATGACTAGGTAGGTGGGCTAGTAAAAGGCATTGTTGGCACAGCCTACTTGCCCGTGAGGGTGGGTGAAGCAATTGCCTCAAGGTGGCAGGCTTAGGCAGCAGGGGGGGCGGCAGATCTGGGCCCATGAGATGTGTGCCGCTCAACTTCTCCTCTGCCCCCATGCTCCCTTTGCCTCCTTCTCTGGCCTCCACCACTACTGCTGCCTCTTTCAATGCCCCACCCTTTTAATTTGTCATTGAAGTTGTCATACCCTCCAACATTTCTTCAGTAGAGATGTCCTATTCAGTAATGATGATGACGATACCACCACCACCACCACCAACAACAACTATTAATATTTAGGTAAAGGTAAAGGTAAAGTGAGAGGGACGCGGGTGGCACTGTGGGTTAAACCACAGAGCCTAGGACTTGCCGATCAGAAGGTCAGCGGTTCGAATCCCCGCGACAGGGTGAGCTCCCATTGCTCTGTCCCTGCTCCTGCCAACCTAGCAGTTCAAAAGCACATCAAAGTGCAAGTAGATAAATAGGTACCGCTCTGGCGGGAAGGTAAATGGCATTTCCATGCGCTGCTCTGGTTCGCCAGAAGCGGGTTAGTCATGCTGGCCACATGACCCGGAAGCGGTACGCCGGCTCCTTCGGCCAATAAAGCGAGATGAGCGCTGCAACCCCAGAGTCGGTCACGATTGGACCTAATGGTCACGGGTCCCTTTACCTTTACCTTTAAAGGTAAAGAACCCCTGGACGGTTAAGTCCAGTCAAAGGCAACTATGGGGTTGTGGCGCTCATGTCACTTTCAGGCCGATAGAGCCAGCGTTTGTCCACAGACAGCTTTCCGGGTCATGTGGCCAGCAGGACTAAATTGCTTCGGGCACAACGGGACACTGTGACGGAAGCCAGAGCGCACAGAAATGCCATTTACCTTCCTGCCACAACAGTACCTATTTATCTACTTGCACTGTTTTACTAGTCATAGTTTATAGAATTTTGTGATGCTATTCTATTAATTTAGTTTCTAATTAACTGAGCTACATATGTTACAGTTATTATGTTGCTTCATCGTGCTGCTTTTTCTTCTGTTAATATGCATTTTATTTCATGATGATTTAGGTTTGTGAGGGTTGTATCCTAAAATGGGGTCTGTAAATAATGACGATGGCGATGAAAATATTAATATTCTCATGTAATATGTGGGGGCACATCCTCCCAAAGTCCTTAAGTGAGTGCTTACTTTAAACTTAAGAAGCCCCAAACTACATTATTTGTTCTAACAGCTTTCATCTTGGCTGTAGCAAGATGGCAAGTCCATGTCTGGAAATTGGGCTTCCAGCTAATTTAATGTGCTTGCATTTATTCAGCGTCCTGTCCATCAATGGACCATTTGTGACAAGAAGGCTGGTTCTAAGGATCACAGCTGTAATCTTTTTGCAGTTAACCTTCAAGTGTTTTTCTTGGTATCCATGCTAATCTTATTTGCATGGTAGATAACAAGACCATATAATTAGCATATAACCAGATGGGCAATTCTTTAAGATGAAATTGACACCGGAAAATTATGCTGCATGCTGAAATTTGGCAAACAAATTACTAAAATGAAAAATTAAATAAGCTGCCCCCCCTGATTTTGTATAAACATCCCCTTACTGTATAACGTTTTTTATTTTTAAAAATCAAAATAAATATTTCCCTATCTCTGTTTGCCTGCAATCTAGCACACTTACTTGGGAGAAGGAAAATAGCTGGGTTTACTTCTAAGTGGACACGTATAGGATTGCATTCTAAATCATTTTTTATAAGAATGGATGCCCAACCATAGCAAAATGAACCTTGTAGAGGTCACAGAATCACTCTGTTTAAGACAAGCTGGCATTTCAGCAATTCCATTCTCTTCCCAGGCCTTGTCTGTGCCCCCACCCACTGGGCTTGCTGTTTGGGTAGACTTTAATTGAGTTTCACAAACTCACATGGTTTTTTGGGGGGGGCATGGGAAATGGGCAACTGACTAGTTTGGGTTGTATCTTATGCCATTCCTAGCAGCGGTGGAGGAAGCTGCTCAGGCACCTGGGGCAGTGCGCCCAGGGGCGGGGTGAGGGCAGGGTGAGCCGCCCAAAGGGGCGGGGCGCAAGGTGGGGCCTCCAGAGTGTGCCTGCCTCTTGCCTCTTCTCACTCAGCCACCCTACAGCTGGGGGGGGGGAGGCAGCGAGTGGACCGTTTGGGCAAGAGAGACGCGTGGCTCAGGGGCGCTGAAGGCCCCCTGTTAGGTGCCGCCCGGGGTGGTGACACCCGGGGTGACCCGCACCCACCACCCACCCCTTCCTCCACTCCTGATTCCCAGACCCATTCAAGTTTTTTCCCCTACTACCCCTTTTCTGTAATATCTTTCCACCTTGCCACTAACATTAAATTAGGCCAAAAACTACAATAAATACAAGTAGGGGTGTGTTTCTGAAAAATTCAGGGAAACAGAGCCCTGCATGCTGAACTCTATACCTGAAGGAGTGTCTCCACCCCCATCATTCTGCCCGGACACTGAGGTCCAGCTCCGAGGGCCTTCTGGTGGTTCCCTCACTGTGAGAAGCCAAGTTACAGGGAACCAGGCAGAGGGCCTTCTTGGTAGTGGCACCCGTCCTGTGGAACACCCTCCCACCAGATGTCAAAAAGTACAACAACTTCTAGACTTTTAGAAGACATCTGAAGGCAGCCCTGTTTAAGGAAGCTTTTAATGTTTAACAGACCACTGTATTTTAATATTTTCTGGAAGTCACCCAGAGTGGCTGGGGAAACCCAACCAGATGGGCGGGGTACAAATAATAAATTATTATTATTATTATTATTATTATTATTATTATTATTATTAAGCATTTTATCTTTCCCATAGCATTTGAGAGCTGGAGTCGAGTATCTGTTGCTTATGTTCTGAACAGCTTCTATTTTGTGGTCTTTGTCATTATATCTACTTTCAGAGAAATAATATAGGGATGGCAGAAGCTTCAAGGCTACCTCCTCATCTTCTGAAGACGCGGAAAGTGCCATCCAGGATTAGCAAAGCCATGAACTTGGAGGGTGCCTGCTGTTAGCAAAGGGGCTTCATATTTCTTTATTCACATATCTGCCACATTCGTGTTCAGCAGAAGTGTGGAATCGTTCTCTGTTGAAGATCACAATTCAGAGGCGGGGAGGTAATCTATTGGGGACCATATGTCCCCAGTTCAAAGGAAATGTGTGCAACGTATTGTAATCAATTATGTGGGATGGGGCTTACCTGGGCTTCCACAATATTTTATTCAAGTTGGCACCCCTGGCTCCAGTGGTCTCTGACATGGCAAACAGGCCTGTGGTGAATCCTTGGAAGATGCCAGGAACCTTTTTTTTTAGCATTGAATCCCGCCTTTTTGGAGCAGGGAGTTGAGACTGGTATGCCGCAAGCACTCTTCAGTGCAATCCTGCACTTCTTTTATTTAAAAGTAAATAAAAGCACATGATTGCACTGAATAAAACTTTGCTACAGAAGATGCAAGCCACAGAAACAATGGCTGATTAGAATGAGCATAAAGATGGATAATATTAGTTTTGAATTTGAAATATACCGAAAATGCAGAGACACGAATGAGGATGATTATCTCTAGACATCTGGAACATGGAAAGTCCCTAGAAACTTTTTTTATAATTGGAATATATAATTGGTATATTATTATTGTAATTTGGATTGATTTGATTTAATTTGTCATTAATTGGAAGATTGTTATTGAAAATGAATAAATTATTTAATGAAAAGAAAGAAAGAAGTAAATCCCATTGTGTCCAGTGGAGCATTGTCCCAGGAAACTGCATTTCAGGATTGCAGCCTAAATCTGTCAATAGCGTATGCATACATATTGGCCGAACCATAGAATAGAATAGAATTTTATTATTACGGTCACAGAACAGTTCTGGCTCACTTACAATATCAGGAAAATCATAAAACACAACAGGAATACATTGGATTGCAATTGGGTATAACAGAGACAATTCAGATATAGCGGCAGTTAAAAATATATATTAAATCTTGATCACTAAAATTATCATTTAAAACCTTAATCAGTTTGGTAGTACAGCCATAGAAATCATGTACCTGTCGGGTCAAAAAATGCCACTGAGGCAAGCTTTGGCGGAACCATATTGCTTCGTAAAGTTTCAGTATATGAATTATTTGAACAGGATGGTGTGTTTCTGCAGTAATGAAAGAGACCTTTCATTTCTCTTTCTCTCTGTCTCTCGATGTACACAAGCTCCGAAGTACTCCAATATAGCTTTTCAAATACCCAAGAGTTATAATTTTCCTGAATGCTTGGCCTATACTACTGCTGTGAAACAGGAGAAAAAATTTGCTACATATGGATGTAGCTTGAGAATATATGTGAAACATATTCTTCTTATTCTATTCTGAGCTCTTCCTTTGTTCTAGTTTTTTTTTAATATATAAAAGCCCGTGTTCCGAGACAAAAGGTATTAGCTTATTTAGATAAATGGTTGTGGTATGACGTGTGTTGAAGACAGGCCACAAAATCCCAGAAGCACTTTATTTTGCAGCTTAGAACACTATAAACATCCTCAGCTGTCAACTTCAAAGCCATTTGCAAGGATTTTGCTGTGAACATGACAGAATATTTGACAAGCTGTTCCATTATTTTCACATTAAAATGGCATTGTTATACAACAATAATGGACTATAAGGTGACATCTGAATTAACAATCAAAATATATTGCAGGGACTGTTGAGGCACCTTTGTTTTTTTTTCATTTTGCTGTTTCCTTTCATTTTCAAATACCTCCTTTCTATATTGCTACACAGAAGGCGGTTTACAAGCTGAAGAAATAAAAAACATACACAACAAAGTTCACACATCTTATAACAATCCAATCCAATCCAATACAAACAAGTCACAGTAAAAATATGATTTTTGTTTTTTTAAAAAAACTTGTCAAATAATGCACTATTCAATAATCCATTAGAATATAACAGTACACAATAGAATTGACTCTCAGAATATAATTAAACAGAAATCCACTCTCAACTCCCAGACCAGGAGAGGAGAAAATTGGAGCTAAAAAACTAAGATAATATTTGGACACATGAATGTATGGAACTGTATGATACAGGGATCTCCAACAGGTCAGTTGTGATCTACTGGTAGATCCCTGCAAGGTTTTGGTAGATCATGGTCAATCTCTGGCTCCCTTTCCTTAGTGTCACTAAAACTGACTCCTGCCCACCCCCTCGACCTGCCCTCTATTGTTGTTTGATCTCTGTGCTGCTGTTTTCATCCATAGCGATCTTTTTGTGAGTGACTTTAGCCCTTTGTCCCTTGCCTTTAACCTCCCCTCCCAAAACCAGAAGTTTCCCAAAAAACCCTTAAAAACAAAACAAAAAACAGGGAATTTCTCCTCCCTAAAAAAAGTTCAACAACTTTGAGCTGATCCCCTAAAAAACAGGGGTAGATCACAGCCAGTTTTTAATTCTGAAAGTAGATCACAGTCTCTTGAGAGGTGGCCACCCCTAAAATTTTACACAATATAATGTGTTGATTAGAACCTGCTGGGTTGTCTATTTGGCATGTTGCTTGTCACCCCAAACTTTTTTAGTTTTTGTTTGTAGAGCACCAAAAATGTTTAAAATCTTGTATGGAGTAGATTGGATAATTTATTGCATTTGTAATTTATCTGGGCAGTGAAACAGGGTTATCCCATTTTATCCTCTCAATATCCCTATTAGTGAGCTAAATGCTGAGTTGGAATTTGAGCCTCAGTCTCTATATCACAGATCCTGCTGCAGAGATGCTCTGATTTGACCCACCCCTCTGCCAGCTTTCTTTCCAAATACAGTAATATGAGCTTGATATATTCTGTAGCTTCCTGTCTCAAGTACTCTGATGGCTTATTAAAGTACTGTCTAATGAATACAGAGTGGCAGTCAACTTATGTTTTAGAGAGGCAAGGAGAAATCAAAACAAACATTAACTACATAATTGATTGTAAGTGACTTGGAAATGTTTATTGATTTCTGATGCCGTATGCCCAATCTCATAAAGAAATCAAGCAATTTTTGAAAAGGGTTAGGCTTTCGCTTTGAGGAAAGCGAATCCAACAGGAGACAATAATGTCTTCCTTAGCCACCATATTGTTGCTAATGTCCAGGATATGTTAATGCTAAGTCATGAGAATGTGGGTTTGGTGTGGGTGGGGCGTATCTATATTCCAATTGTTCCCTCCTATCAATTCTGTAGCTCCCTTTTCTGAACTCCCTACGTGGTTCTAAAAACTCTGAATTTAAAAAAGAACTTTGGGGATTAAGGCTGCTCCAAGAGGGGTGGAAATGGAGAATTAATACACTTCCTCTTTTGAGCAGCACTTCACCCTAATTGCCAACAAAGTTGTGTAGTCTCTGGAATGAAACAGCATCTAGGTGTTGCAGGAGGAAACTGCAGAAATTGCTGGGGATGGCAGTAAACAATCTATGTGTGTTACATGAACAATAAATGAGGTTCTTAAGTGCCTGCTTCCTGTACGCTAACCTCCCGTTAATACCCTAACTTAGATTTGGGAACTGTTGGGCCAGGTCTTGATTTAGCTTTCGTTTTGGTGGACAATGTAAGTGTCAGTTTGCATTTCTTGGTGCAGAAAGTATTGATCTAATGTGTAGAGATCTTTCCTATTCTACTTAATTCAAGAGGGTTCTGGAAGCTTCTCTGTTTGAAAGAAACAAGCAAGAAGGTTCATGATATTTGGGTTATTCCTTCAGAGAAGCTGAGTACAGCTGGCTTAAACTGGTTCTGTTATCTCTTCTGTCCAGGTCATGCTGGCTATAATAAGAGGCCAGAAGGAGCCTGGGTTTCACTTTCTCTTTCTATCTCTTTTCCTTCTGGTGTGGTGTTCTGTACATAGTAAGCTTAGTGTTAAGGTTTAGACTTGTTATAAGTTATTGTAAGTTTAAGTTAAGTCTGCTGCAACTGGATTTCTTATGGACAGTGTCAGTCCTGAATGTACAGTATTGGATATGTGACCATTATGCTCATTTGCCTTCAGTAAAGCTCTGCTGGTTGAAATACAATTGCCTTGGGTCTATTTTTGGGGGAATCCTGCAACGTGTTTTAAGTTTTTACTCTGCTAACTATACAGTGGTACCTCGGGTTAAGTACTTAATTCATTCCGGAGGTCCGTTCTTAACCTGAAACTGTTCTTAACCTGAAGCACCACTTTAGCTAATGGGGCCTCCTGCTGCCACCGTGCCGCCAAATCCCGATTTCTGTTCTTATCCTGAAGCAAAGTTCTTAACCTGAAGCACTATTTCTGGGTTAGCGGAGTATGTAACCTGAAGCGTATGTAACCTGAAGCGTATGTAACCCGAGGTACCACTATACATTGGAATCTGCTCTGGATCAATATTGAGTAGAATTTCATGCCAGTAAGGTACCTTAGTAACGTCCATTAGTCATTTTTTTCCCTTTTTCTTTTTGCACATACAAACTTTTCTTCTTGACATATAGTGCGCAAAATATGGAACTCATTCACCCAGGAGGTAGTGATGCCTATTAGCTTGGATGGCTTTAAAAGAGGATTAGACAAATTAATGGAGGAGAAGCTCCCAGCATTGATGGCTCCAACCCATGATGTTTGTGCTCTTGCCCCCACAGTTGGAGGCAATAATGGTTCTGAATTCCTGTTGCTGGAAACCATGGGAGGGGAGTGTGTTCTCGTGTTCCGGTTTTCTCCCTGGTTTTCCCCCCACACATCTTTTGGCCACTGTTTTTTTTTTTTAAAACATCTTTATTGAAGGTTCAAAAAGTACATAATTATACAGTGGTACCTCGAGTTACCGGGACGCGGGTGGCGCTGTGGGTTAAACCACAGAGCCTAGGACTTGCCGATCAGATGGTCGGCGGTTCGAATCCCCGTGACGGGGTGAGCTCCCGTTGCTTGGTCCCAGCTCCTGCTAACCTAGCAGTTTGAAAGCACATCAAAGTGCAAGTAGATAAATAGGTACTGTTCCGGTGGGAAGGTAAACGGCGTTTCCGTGCGCTGCTCTGCTTCGCCAGAAGCGGCTTAGTCATGCTGGCCACATGACCCGGAAGCTATACGCCGGCTCCCTTGGCCAATAAAGCGAGATGAGCGCCGCAACCCTAGAGTTGGTCACGACTGGGGGTCTGTTCACCTTTACCTTGAGTTACATACGCTTCAGGTTACATATGCTTCAGGTTACAGACTTCGCTAACCCAGAAATAGTACCTCGGGTTAAGAACTTTGCTTCTGGATGAGAATAGAAATCGTGTGGCAGCATCCGGAGGCCCCATTAGCTAAAGTGGTGCTTCAGGTTAAGAACAGTTTCAGGTTAAGAACGGACCTCCAAAACGAATTAAGTATGTAACCAGAGGTACCACTGTATATGTGTGACTTAAATAAAAGAGAGAAAAAGAGACACAGAACCCGTGCAGAAGAGAAAACAAATGGTGGAGGAGAAAACCCCCAAAACTTTATACTTTACAAAATTGTTGTTTTACTTCACCAGATCTTAACCAATTACAGCATTTGCAAGAATGGATTCCAAATAACATTGAATTAGTCCATGGCAAATCTGCATTTACATGCAAGTTGTTCATGTGTTGCAAGTTTGTATAAGTCTTCAATCCAATTGGAGTAGATCGCCGCATTTTTATTTTTCCAATTCATCAGTATCAGTCTTTTTAGCTGTGGTAAGGGCATGATCACTGCAGATGGTGACAGCAGCCATGAAATTAAAAGACGCCTGCTTTTTGGGAGAAAAGCAATTACAAACCTAGATAGCATCTTAAAAAGCAGAGACATCACCTTACCAACAAAGGTCCGTATAGTTAAAGCTATGGTTTTCCCAGTAGTGATGTATGGAAGTGAGAGCTGGACCATAAAGAAGGCTGATCGCCGAAGAATTGATGCTTTTGAATTATGATACTGGTGGAGACTCTTGAGAGTCCCATGGACTGCAAGAAGATCAAACATATCCATTCTGAAGGAAATCAGCCCTAAGTGCTCACTGGAAGGACAGATCCTGAAGCTGAGACTCCAATACTTTGTTTTTTTAAAAAAACGATATTTATTAAAGTTCCAAAAAAAGATTACAGAATAAGAAAAAGAAAAAGAAAAAATACAGAATACAGAGAAATAAAAACAGTTAAAAACAAATCAGTCTTTTCATGTCTTGTCTTTCATTTGCTTGTTTCCCTGACCTCCTCACACCTCCCTTTTTTTGTATTCCAGTTCAGTTAGTTTATTCAGCAAATCCTTTCCCTCCTTATTTTTATCTTAATCCTTTACCTTAATGTATTATAACTTTGCATTCTCACCTAATAACAATCCATTTTTACATACTCCTTTATAACATTGCTGCTAAAACCACTTAACTTCATTCCGACATCATTCTAGCATTCATTAATTTTACAGTATTTATGTAAGTAATCTTTAAATTTCTTCCAATCTTCTTCCACCGACTCTTCTCCCTGGTCTCGGATTCTGCCAGTCATTTCCGCCAGTTCCATATAGTCCATGACCTCCATCTGCCATTCTTCCAGGGTGGGTAGATCTTGTGTCTTCCAATACTTTGCAATGAGTATTCTTGCTGCTGTTGTAGCACACATAAAAAGAGTTCTATCCTTCTTTAACACCAGTTGGCCGACCATGCCCAGGAGAAAGGCCTCTGGTTTCTTCAGAAAGGTATATTTAAATACCTTTTTCATTTCATTATAGATCATCTCCCAGAAAGCTTTAATCTTTGGGCACGTCCACCAGAGGTGAAAGAATGTACCTTCATTTTCTTTACATTTCCAACATTTATTATCGGGCAAATGATAGATTTTTGCAAGCTTGACTGGTGTCATGTACCACCTGTAAATCATTTTCATAATATTCTCTCTTAAGGCATTACATGCCGTAAATTTCATACCTGTGGTCCATAACTGTTCCCAGTCAGCCAACATAATGTTGTGTCCGACATCTTGTGCCCATTTTATCATAGCAGATTTCACCGTTTCATCCTGAGTGTTCCATTTCAACAGCAAGTTATACATTCTTGACAATATCTTAGTTTTGGGATCTAACAGTTCTGTTTCCAATTTTGATCAAACGTATCCATTCTGAAGGAAATCAGCCCTGAGTGCTCACTGGAAGGACAGATCCTGAAGCTGAGACTCCAATACTTTGGCCACCTCATGAGAAGAGAAGACTCCCTGGAAAAGACCCTGATGTTGGGAAAGATGGAGGGCACAAGGAGAAGGGGACGACAGAGGACGAGATGGTTGGATAGTGTTCTCGAAGCTACCAGCATGAGTTTGACCAAACTGCAGGAGGCAGTGGAAGACAGGAGGGCCTGGCATGCTCTGGTCCATTGGGTCACGAAGAGTCGGACACGACTAAATGACTAAACAGCAAGAAAATGGCACGAAGAGTCCACTCGTATTGTCCTTTTGTAAGGTTCCATGTTCTGGGTATATAATTCAAGAGGATATTTAGTTCTGTAAATGTAAGGTTGTTCCATACAGTTCTGTTGATGGTTTCACTTACCTCCTGCCAAAAATCTTTCAATATAGGACAATGAAAAAACATACATTTTAGAGAAGAATTATCTCTATTGCTTCTCCAACAGTTGATAGCCCTTTTTTAAACAAACGTAATCCAGCATATTCTAAATATTATTTTTGGTTGTATGAGCCTCGATTTAAGGTCCAGAGACACCCTTGTTATAGCAGTGAGAACAGGGTGCTGGACTAGATGGGCCTTTGGCCAGATCCAGTGAACGAGTTTTACGCTCTCTGTAAAAGGAAATGAAAGAACATTAAATTAAATGATTCCCGCTAACAGGTGCGGTTTTTTAGCATCTCATGTGCTATTTTCAGCACCCTTCCTAAATTGGAACTGGGGATAAGGAAGTAGCTGAGTAGTTAAAATATGGATACGTGCTGTTTTCTGTTCAAGCTAATGGGAGTAATCTGACCTTGCAAAAAAGTTTCTGAAAGTTATTAATCCACTCAGCTTGTTGTTAACCTATCTGCCAGTGTGTAATAATGTAAAGACCATTGTGATACAGCAGCAACTTGAGGGGGGGGGGAAAGACCCTTTCCTTGCCCAGTTTTAAAAATCCTGCTCACCTGGAGGTAGTGCTTTTTGACTATAGATGAGTAACGATTCAGAAACCTAAACTCTTGTTGGGATCAAAATATAAAAGAAGTTGGCAAAGTTCCTATGACCTTGAACTATCAAAAATCTGGACACAGATGTTAAATAGATGACTTTGGGCTATTCACTTGGGCTAGACCTTGTGGAGAACTATATATGCCCCTTGAGTTTGTTGGAGGAAGAGTGTAATTGCATATAGGTCAATTTTGTGCAAATCTTATTCTGCCCTTCTCCAACGAATGCCCTGTTTAAGACAGTGTTGTATTTCAGACACCAGAAACCAGTGCTTTTTTCCTGGGGGTATGCAGGTGTACGCATACCCCTAAACATTTTGTGACTCTTTGTAATTTTGTCTGTTTACTGTATTTATTTTTTTCCAGTTTATTTTTCCAATATTTTTTTTTTTTAAAACTGCCAGAAACTATGTTTTAACAAACCTTGCTTATCCTCCTTAAAGCTTCATGTGTGAAAGACTGCTCTCAAATTTGCAGAATGATTACCAAGAGTCACCCAGCTTCTTCATTTTAAGGAACTAATATGTGGGAATGAAGCATCGGTCCCAAATGTTGTCTTGCATGCAGATTTATAGTGGTACCTCGGGTTACAGATGCTTCAGGTTACAGACTCCGCTAACCCCGAAATAGTACCTCAGGTTAAGAACTTTGCTTCAGGATGAGAACAGAAATCGTGCTCTGGTGGCGCGGCAACAGCGGGAGGCCCCATTAGCTAATGTGGTGCTTCAGGTTAAGAACAGTTTCAGGTTAAGAACGGACCTCCAGAACGAATTAAGTTCTTAACCTGAGGTACCACTGCACTGCACTTGTTTACCACCTTTCTTCCAAGGAGCAAAAGGCAGCATACTGTACATAGAAATATAGAATCACAGAACAGTAGAGTTGGAAGGGACCCAAGGGTCATCTACTCCAACTCTCCGCAATGCAGGAATCTCAGCTAAAGCATCCATGGCAGGTGGCCAACCAACCTCTGCTTAAAAACCTCCAAGGAAGGAGAGTCTACAACCCCCCAAGGGAGACCATTCCACTGTCAAACAACTCTTATTGTCAGAAAGTTTTTCCGTATGTTGCACCGGAATCTCCTTTCTTGTAACTTGAAGCCATTGGTTTGAGTCCTCCCATCCAGAGCAGGAGAAAAGAAGCTTGTTCACTCTTCCATTTAACAGCCCTTCAGATATTGGAAGATGGCTACCATATCTCCTCTCTATCTCCTCTTTTCCAGGCTAAACATGGACAGCTCCTTCAAGCACTCCTTGTAAGGCTTGGTTTCCTGATTGGTTTACATATAATAATTATAATAATAATTTATTATTTATACCCCGCCCATCTGCCTGGGTTTCCCCAGCCACTCTGGGAGGCTTCCAACAGAATATTAAAATACAATAACCTATTAAACATTAAAAGCTTCCCTAACTAGGGCTGCCTTCTGATGTCTTCTAAAAGTCTGGTAGTTGTTTTTCTCTTTGACATCTGGTGGGAGGGCGTTGCACAATAATAATAATAATATATCTACATACACAGACACAATCAGTATTGCTAACCCTGCCCACCTCATTGTTGGATGTTGATGCAAATGCTGCTTTTTGCTTTGCCCAGATTGTTGCAAAAGTAAAAGGCAGCATTTCTTCCTACCCCCACTTCAGCACCAAGCTGGAGATGGTTCCTTCTAGTCTTAAAGCTTCATTGACTTCTGCTTCATTGACTATGCAAAAGCCGTTGACTGTGTCGACCATAGCAAACTATGGCAAGTTCTTAAAGAAATGGGAGTGCCTGATCACCTCATCTGTCTCCTGAGAAATCTCTATGTGGGACAAGAAGCCACAGTTAGAGGCAGTGAGAGATTTTACTTTCTTGGGCTCCATGATCACTGCAGATGGTGACAGCAGTCACGAAATTAAAAGACACCTGCTTCTTGGGAGAAAAGCAATGACAAACCTAGACAGCTTCTTAAAAAGTAGAGACATCACCTTGCCAACAAAGGTCCGTATAGTAAAAGCTATGGTTTTCCCAGTAGTGATGTATGGAAGTGAAAGCTGGACCATAAAGAAGGCTGATCGCCGAATAATTGATGCTTTTGAATTATGGTGTTGGAGGAGACTCTTGAGAGTCCCAGGGACTGCAAGAATTTCAAACCTATCCATTCTGAAGGAAATCAGCCCTGAGTGCTCACTGGAAGGACAGATCCTGAAGCTGAGGCTCCAATATTTTGGCCACCTCATGAGAAGAGAAGACTCCCTGGAAAAGACCCTGATGTTGGGAAAGATGGAGGGCACAAGGAGAAGGGGACGACAGAGGACGAGATGGTTGGATAGTGTTCGCGAAGCTACCAGCATTTGACCAAACTGTGGGAGGCAGTGGAAGACAGGAGTGCCTGGCATGCTCTGGTCCATGGAGTCACGAAGAGTCGGACACGACTAAACAACTAAACAACAACAAAGTCTTAAAGCTCAGGCAGGCTTTGTCTTCGACCTTAGCACTGTGGTGCTTAGCACTGAGATAGGAGATAAAATATCTTCTTCTCAGAGGAGATCTCTAACAAGTAGACAGAGCCCTTTATCTCTGAATCAGATCAAAAGATAAAGCTGCAGGGCCACTTCATGCAGCTTGGTGAGATGGCTGTGGCTTAGACGTTGTTGCTTTAGGTCCTGAAGATTCCTACATCTGGAGTCTGGTTAGGGAACTGCAGTATTTGGATTCAGGCTCCAGAACTGTCTTCAGTCACAGAAGGCAACAGGTATGTGTAAGATTGCCTTCAATACTCTCCCTCTAACTCCCCAGGCCTGACCTTTCCTATTTTTTTGCTTCTCTGTGTTGTGCTTCAATCTTCATCTTTCAGCTCCTAGCAAAAGCCAGAGCCAAATCCAAAACAACGGGACACCTGATTTGATTGGGACACCTGATTTGAAGAATCAGCTCTCTAGTCTCAATTTAGATCTGGCTACCTACCATAGCTGTCAACTTTTCCCTTTTCTTGCGAGGAATCCTACTCGGAATAAGGGAATTTCCCTTTAAAAAAAGGGAAATGTTGACAGCTATGCTACCTACACACAGTTGCCAGGTCAGGAGTGTTAAGTTGTGGGTGAGCATATCAGACAACACAGCGATTCTTCAAACAGCTCTTGTTTATTCACAGGCCAGAACAGAACTGTCAGCCTGCTTATATAGAGGTCCAGTACAATGTTACTGTAACAATTTTCTAAAACTATCCAATCACTGAATGTCACTTTCGATCCCTTATTTGCATAACTATCTACAGTATCCCCCTGCTGGCCCAGGGTGAGAACTTCAGTACATAACAAGGAGCATCCCAAATTCTGTTTGGGGGCCCAAACCTGATCCCTAGGAAAAGACCCCAGTGATGCCATTACTCATTTTCAATTAACCACAGTCATTGAAAAACACGAAGTCAAACAAATGAGCAAATACATTACTGGTTGTGGGGGAAAGGGTCCAGGTGAAGGGGGATCAAATACTTCTTCCCCTCACTGTAGGTTGTTGTGAACTGCTCTTGTGAACAGCCTGAGTACTGTATGTATTTAATTTCCTTCAGATCTCATTATCTGCACCCCTCTTCACATAGGAGCCAAGTCCTAGGGGCTGAGGGGTCTTCAGCTCCCCAATAAAACATTTGAGCCCCCCCCGGTTGATGGACATTACCATTCCAATGGTCTGTGTGCACCATGTCATGTGATCGTTTATGTGGGTTGGGGCTTATTTGCTAAAACATCAATAATTAAAAGCTTCCCTTAACAGTGCTGCTTTCAGGTGTCTTCTAAAAGTCAGATAGTTGTTTGTTTCCTTGACATCTGATGGGAGGGCATTCCATAGGGCAGGTGCCACTACTGAAAATGGGAAAGAGAATGTTAGCCGCTTTGAGACTCCTTAAAGGGAGTGAAAGGTGGGATATCAAATCCAAACTCCTCTTCTTCTTCTAAGTACATATAGGGTTGCAGCCTAAAGAATATTTTGGCAGGACAACTAATCCTTCTCTATAACCCTGTTTCTCCCATCCATCCTTCAACACCATTCCCTGGATAATAATAAAGCAATAAATTAATAATAATGGAAACTTCTCTACTGGTTTAATATTAAAGGTTCTGCTTTTTAATAAAGATTCTCCAAGCAAGGTAGAAGAAATTGTAACTCATATAAAGTAGAAACGAATTTCAAAGCTATGTACAAGGTAGAGGTAGAGGTCCACTACCATATAGAAGACTACCACACCATGTATCAAGAGTTCCTAGAATAAAATTTTGAAACATTAAGTAGCTATTTACTCCAGCTGCTGCTTGTGGAATTCCTATGTGCAGAAGGGCTTTTGGGAGAGAGGGCTGACATCTGATAGCAGCAGAGGATTGCTCTGAGTATCTTATCACTGGTGACAAGCTTCAAAAGTTCAGGGTACATCCATGTCAGGACAAGCGATAGAACTTTGAGACTTTGTGTGTTTGTGTGACTGATTTCTCTCCACCCAGAACTCTACCATGTGGCCACTGTTTCAGATTCTAGGGTCTGCAGGGGTTGGGAGGATTCCCCTAGGTGCCTCATCTTTCCTTCTATCAGAGCACATGAAGAACCACTGAGCCTCTTGGGTTTGCTGGTCAGAAGGTCGGCGGTTTGAATCCCCACAACGGAGTGAGCTCCCGTTGCTCTTCCCAGCTCCTGCCAACCTAGCATGCCAGTTTGAAAGCATGCCAGTGCAAGTAGATAAATAGGTACTGCTGTGGCAGGAAGGTAAATGGTGTTTCTGTGTGGTGCTCTGGTTTCTGTCATGGTGTCCCGTTGTGCCAGAAGTGGTTTAGTCATGCTGGCCCCTTGACCCAGAAAGCAGTCTGTGGACAAACGCCGGCTCCCAAAAACAAAATGAGCGCCACAACCCCATAGTCACCTTTGACTGGACTTAAGCATCCAGGAGTCCTTTACATTTTACCTTACTTAGCTCATATCAAGTAGGTTTAATCCCAGCAGCTCCACCTCACAGACAGCAAACTGAGAAGTGAGTAAGAAGGATTCCATAAGGCATTCCCTACAATAAGATATTTTTCACGACAATTTTTACGATTAACAATGTTGTTAAGATTCCTGATTCAGAACACAAATTTGTCCTTCTCATAACATTTGGATGTATTATGAATTTGGCATCATCATACCTTGCCACCTACCCGAGAAACTTCTTTCGGAATGTAAATTGGATTCTGCAGATGCACTCAAAGAGCAGAACCACAGAGCTGGTTGTTTTGTAGGAGTAATTTCTGCCAGTGCGGGGCCTATGGGACTTAGGGACTTAGGTCTATGGGGGTGTGGAGACCTTGCAAGCACCATTAAAGTGATCAAATGTTCTTTGGATGAAACCTTAATTATACAAAACAATACAACAGCTGCCCACAAAGAACTAAATGTGCAAGTAATTTGTTTTCACGTACGAATAATGCCTGTTGTTTTTGTCCATGGAGTTTTCTTGGCAGGAATACTGGAGTGGCTTGCTGGTTCCTGCTCCAGGTGGATTACGTTTAGTCAAAACTCTCCACTATGACCTGTCCCGTCTTGGGTGGACCTGCATGGCATAGCTCATAGCTTCTCTGAGTTATTCAAGCCCCTTCTCCATGACAAGGAGGCAGTGGAAGACAGGAGTGCCTAGCGTGCTCTGGCCCATGGGGTCACGAAGAGCAGGACACGACTAAATGACTAAACAACAACAATGAACAATGCAGAAGACCTCCTGAACCTAAAGAGATTTTTGGACAATTCCTGTTTGCAAATATTGCAGTCTTTTAAACCAAACTCACCTTTAATCTGGCAAGCAGCTATGTCAGAGTTGCTTCTTTGCAAACAGCTTTAATCCCAATGGAACAGGAGAGGCATAGCAAATAACTTACGATTTGCAGCTTGAAGGACACTCAGCTCTTAAACAATGTGATAAGCCCATAAACATTATTCCATTCTGCAGAAGACCAAGCTTTCCTTTCCTCATCCTAGCTCTCCACTGAGTGACTCTTCTCTACTGAGCTTAACCAACCCATTCATGTTGGTTCCAGAGGCACACACAGGAGTTCTGTAATGTTAAATTCATATTCTTGGTTGCTCTAAACTACATGATAAAACCATTCAATTAAAGATTCTGTTTGTTTGTTTGAGGACTACATTCTCCTCCTTGCTTGTGTGTGTGTTAGTTTTGGCAGATGTTTTCTGAGGTTGTTGCTCCCCTCTGGATCTTAAAACCCTCTCTTGTTTGTGTTGCATTTATAAACAGATTTCGGGCCTGGCTGATGCTGGGAACCATATTTCCTGGGGGGAAAGGCAGTAAGATGCACACACGCAGAGCCATCTGCATGCATGCGGCAACATCGTGAGCCGAAAAGAACTCTCTGAAAGCACATAAACTCTCCCAACTCCCAAGTGCTAATAAAGAGCCCACTGTCACTACAAAGGATAAGCCTGTCAACAGCCATTAGCCATAACAGCTAAACATTACCTCCATGCACAGAGACAACATATTTCTGAATTCCAGATATACGGAAGAAGAACTTCAGTCTTTCTTTCCTGTTTGTGATATTCTGAAGAAAACAAGATAGCTCCCAGTGGAAACGATATGCTGGATTAGGTGGGTCATCATGGACCTGATACAGTGGTACCTCAGGTTACATACGCTTCATGTTACAGACACTTCAGGTTACAGACTCCACTAACCCAGAAATAGTACCTTGGGTTAAGAACTTTGTTTCAGGACGTGAACAGAAATCATGTTCTGGCGGCGCAGCGGCAGCAGAAGGCCCCATTAGCTAAAGTGGTGCTTCAGGTTAAGAACAGTCTCAGCTTAAGAACGGACCTCCGGAACAAATTAAGTACTTAACCCGAGGTACCACTGTATAGAAAAAATAGGCGTGGCTGGCTTTTGCTGCCCAACTCCCCAATGGACTGAGTCCCCTAAGTCCATGAGATGACTGGATGTAGGCAGGATGCAGTGAAAACAAGGCAGATCTTTATTTTTCTGTTGCAACAGAGCTCCCTCCCCTCCTTGCAAGGAGGCAAGAGAGACCCAGAACCAAGAAGAAACATCTCTTTTAAGGGTTTGGATTTTGGCTTGGAGAAGAAGCACCTCCTCTTTACAAACAATCAGAAATTACATCGCACACAAAGTGGAGTTACCATGCCTCAGGCAAGCCAAGGTGTAATATTCCTGGGAAGACGATCAGGATGCCTGTCAGACATCCCTCAGTGCAGAGCATCCCTCAATGCAGAGCATCTGGGCAAAGACAATTAATACAGAGGGGGTTCATAGATATAGGAGAGGAATCGCTTCAGGAACTTCCCTGATTGCTATCTGCCTATCTGTTCTTGGACAAGGGGGATTAAGGAGGCAGCGGCAATATTGAGAGTCTTTAGGACAGCCAAAATGGCTTTTCGATTGCTCTCTTGTACTATTTTAGACATGCGGTTTATATGTATGTGTGTTTACCTTGTGCAATTATCTATAAGGTCTATATTTAAGACCTTGGAATTCCTATAACAGACCTTAGTCCATGCTAGGGCATGAACACACAAGTAGGACATTGTTTCCATGTGTGCATTTGTGCAGACATGAGCACTTAAAGTATTTTAAAGCATGGGAATCTATATGGCCGAGGATTAAATAAGCTCCTCCAAAAATAGCCACTGTTCAAATGCTACTTGGTTTAAAGTCTGACGTATAGTGCCATACATACCATGGACTAATACAGTGATACCTCTGGTTAAGAACTTAATTCGTTCTGGAGGTCCGTTCTTAACCTGAGGTACCACTATAGCTAATAGGGCCTCTGGCTGCCGCCGCGCGATTTCTGTTCTCATCCTGAAGTAAAGTTCTTAACCCGAGGTACTACTTCTGAGTTAGCGGAGTCTGTAACCTGAAGTGTTTGTAACCCGAGGTGTTTGTAACCCGAGGAACCACTGTATGTGGAATAGTGAGAGAATAATAAATCCCCCCTCACCACCAAAGAAGGTGTAATAGATGACATCTATTTGTGAGCACACAGAACAGCAAAAAGCTTGTCCTACTTCATGTAAGTAGGTCCCTTCCCCCTGACTCATCCATCAATGCCTGCTGCAAGTTGGATAGTGAAGTCCATTGGTAATTGGAAGTTCAAACTAGGGAACAGTCTGAGAAAAACCATTGCAAGCAGAAATAAATGGACACAGGAATAATATCAATCAGAGAGCTTTTCTAGAAATAATAATAATAATAATAATAATAATAATAATAATAATAATAATAATTTATTTATACCCTGCCCATTTGGCTGGGCTTTCCCAGCCACTCTGGGTGACACCCAACAGAATATTAGGTAAAGGTAAAGGTACCCCTGCCCGTACGGGCCAGTCTTGACAGACTCTGGGGTTGTGCTCCCATCTCACTTAAGAGGCCAGGGGCCAGCGCTGTCCGGAGACACTTCCGGGTCACGTGGCCAGCGTGACATCGCTGCTCTGGCGAGCCAGAGCCGCACACGGAAACGCCGTTTACCTTCCCGCTGGTAAGCGGTCCCTATTTATCTACTTGCACCCGGAGGTGCTTTCGAACTGCTAGGTTGGCAGGCGCTGGGACCGAGCAGCGGGAGCGCACCCCGCTGCAGGGATTCGAACCGCCGACCTTTCGATCGGCAAGTCCTAGGCGCTGAGGCTTTAACCCACAGCGCCACCTGCGTCCCAACAGAATATTACAAATACGCTAAAACATCAATCATTAAAAGCTTCCCTTAACAGTGCTGCCTTCAGGTGTCTTCTAAAAGTCAGATAGTTGTTTGTTTACTTGACATCTGGTGGGAGGGCATTCCATAGGGCAGGTGCCACTACTGAAAATGCGCTCTGCCTGGTTCCCTGTAACCTCACTTCTCGCAGGGAAGGAACTGCCAGAAGGTCCTTGGAGCTGGACCTCAGTGTCCATGCTGAACGATGGGAGTGGAGATGCTCCTTCAGGTATACTGGACCGAGGCCATTTAGGGCTTTAAAGGTCAGCACCAACACTTTGAATTGTGCTCAGAAATGTACTGGGAGCCAGTGTAGGTCTTTCAAGACCAGTGTTACATGGTCTCGGCGGCTGCTCCCAGTCACCAGTCTAGCTGCTGCATTCTGGATTAGTTGTAGTTTCCGGGTCACCTTCAAAGGTAGCCCCACATAAACCGCATTGCAGTAGTCCAAGTGAGAGATAACTAGAGCATGCACCGCTCTGGTGAGACAGTCCACGGGCAGGTGGGGTCTCAGCCTGGGTACCAGATGGAGCTGATAAACACCTGCCCTGGACACAGACTTGACCTGCACCTCCATGGACAGCTGTGAGTCCAGAATGACTCCCAGGCTGCGCACCTGGTCCTTCCGGGGCACAGTTACCCCATTTAGGACCAGGGATTCCTCCACACCTGCCCGCCTCCTGTCCCCCAAAAACAGTACTTCTGTCTTATCAGGATTCAACCTCAATCTGTTAGCCTCCATCCATCCTCTAAACGCCTCCAGACACTAACATTAACATTACAGTTCCCTGAAAAAATATTAAGAACAGCATCCATATAAATATCTGTAGACCATTTCTCATTTTTGATTGAGGCAAATGGTGATGTTTTGCAGTACTGCATGCTTTCTCCAGGCAAAATAATAAGGGGTCAGATGCACTGCCCTTGTTTATTCAAGTCGTAATCTGCAAGGCCAGCCCTTATAGAAAGGGTCATGCTAGCATTGTAGGAGTTGAATCCCTGTGGTTTGAACTTTGTCGTTGTCTTTAATATTTGCTTGCTTTGAGTGAATTTATTGTTTACGAGCTCAGAGGCTTTTGCAAACTTGATACACCAGAAACCTGGATGGCAATAATATTGGAAATTTCAGAAAATTAACTTGAAGGAATAATGGCAAATTTATCAAACTATAAAATGTTCCCAGCAAACTTATAAGCTTCACACCCTCTGAGAGGCAGGGAGGGGGACTCTGCAACACATAAAGTTTTATACAAGCTTGAGGAAACAAAACTGTCTGAAACATTTGTCTGAAATATTTCAGCTTTCATCGATTTTACTACGTATCCTATAAAACCAATGAGTTGCATGGATATTTTTTCTCCCACCCAAACTATGTAGGGATGTCCAGCTGGTAATTTGAGAGCTGGATCCTGCCCAGAGCAATTTTATCTGTTGCTTTTCACCATACCAAATCTAAATCACGATGAGACCAGAGAGCGCGAGCGAGTGAGAGAGAGAATACGCCTTAGTTTGACTTAAACTTAAAAGGAGCAGTAAAAAAGAAAATGTATATTGTTTCAAGCTGCCCCAAACTCGAAGCAGTGTGAGATTCCAGGTGTTCCAGGAACCCACCCAGGGTCATGTTTCCTTTTGGGAATGAGGCACAGCAGAGACTGTGATGTCTTTATGATATGTGGTTTATTTACACATATATGCAACCTGAGCCTACAATGGAGGGGTTCATAGCATTAACACCCCAATTGGATCTTATTGCTCCCATAGCCATAACCTTGGATTAAAGCAGAAATCAACCACAGTACTTTCCTTTCTCCAGCTTTCTGCCTTTATCAGGCTGCAACCTTTCCCCCCTTGGTCACATCACAGCCAACTCTAACACCCTAATTCAAATTTTTCTTTGTCTTCTAACTACCTCTGGGGGATGCGGGTGTCGCTGTGGGTTAAACCACAGAGCCTAGGACTTGCCGATCAGAAGGTCGGCGGTTCAAATCCCCACGACGGGGTGAGCTCCCGTTGCTTGGTTCCTGCTCCTGCCAATCTAGCACTTCGAAAGCACGTCAAAGTGCAAGTAGATAAATAGGTACCGCTCCGGCGGGAAGGTAAATGGCGTTTCAGTGCACTGCTCTGGTTCGCCGGAAGCAGCTTAGTCATGTTGGCCACATGATCTGGAAGCTGCATGCCGGCTCCCTTGGCCAATAAAGCGAGATGAGCGCTGCAACCCCAGAGTCGGTCACAACTGGACCTAATGGTCAGGGGTCCCTTTACCTTTACCTTTTTAACTACCTCTGAGCTGGCACAGAGTCCTCTCTCTGGTCCATGGGGTCACGAAGAGTCGGACACGACTAAACGACTAAACAACAACAACAACAAATGGCCCATCACATTTCCCTTTGTTCTCTCTTAATGGCTCATCTCCCAGGCAATTACTTCACAAGGAAGCCAGACCAGCTTATATTTTAACTTTTGCTGGACCCAGAAGGCTTGAGCATTTTCTAACACTTACAGGTCCCAGGGAGCCTGGCAGCCCCGAACTCATAACAATATAATTCTTTATAGTATTGGAATTTAGTAGCGGTCAGCGGCTTAGAGTGTGGACTGTTATGCAGGGGACAGCTAGCTCAAGGAGATTGCCAGCTTGCCTCTGTCTCAAATTTGCTGTTTCTATCCCAGCTGGTCATTTTAAGAATTATAGTTGGTGCCTGAGGTTGCTTTATACCTCCACCTTCCCCATCCCTCTTGCCTTTCATATTGCTTCTTTTAGTTTGTAAGCCTGAGGGCAAGAATGTCTTCTGTTGTTATTGATCTGAAAGGCACTCTGGGAGGCTTTTTTGGCTGAAGTATGAGGTAAAAACGCTTTACATAAAAAGTAAAATAAGGTGGCTTATAGAGCAATCCACAGTCTATTGGCTTCAGTCCCCCACTCCCCACACATCCTGCCCAGCCATCCATAATATGGGTGAATAATACTGGTCCATTTAACAGGATTACCATGACAGATTATTAGATATGATTAAAACATTGAAAGCCCTATGTAAATGCTAAGCACAGACAAATTACAGCAATGTGATATAAGGGGCATTCTGAAAGGACAAATTACTCTTGCCAGCCTGCCATTTTGAGGAGATCTTTAAGGAAGCATAGTTATTTAGCTGGCTTCAGCTGGGGAGGGCGGGATATAAATAAATTTATTATTATTATTATTATTATTATTATTATTATTATTTTACTTCTGCATGTAGAACAGGTTCCATATTACAGTTGCATTGCATACGTAATATAAACATATGCACAGATACACCTTGGGATTTTCCTTGCTATTGGAATAAGTTCAGATGCTTATGTTCTTCTGCATGGAGCTCCACTTTTAAAGTTTGACATTTTATTATATGTGTTGGAAGCTTGCCCAGAGTGGCTGGGGCAACCCAGCCAGATAGGTGGGGTATAAGTAATAAAATCATTACATTATTATTATTATTATTATTATTATTATTATTATTATTATTATGTGTTGGACTAGCTTGGCCATGTGTTGGTCCCTGGTATTGTTGGCATGATAGATTCATTGTTCCGTGGTGCTGTGTGGGGAAAATACTCGAAATCCCTCCCCCCATGTATTTCTGCCATTGCACATGTAATTTTGCCTGCCACTTTCCTATGTCCCTGTAGCCTGCAGATACCGGTATTTTACTGGAGGGTCCATATGGAATGGGGGATAAAAATGATCAGTGAACCTGAAGTTGTATTTCATGTGACCTGAAGGCATTTAATTTGGAGACGCCATCTACTCAGTTAATAAACAGTTTGCTACAGCGTGTCATTTCATACGGCCCTTCAAAAAGTAAAAATCAGGAAACAAACAAAAGCGAGTAGGCAGGGGACACTTCACGGCTTTAACTGCATTTTCTTCCTCTTGTAGTCAGAGCACTTATACATCAGTTGAGATGGACTGTGAAACTCAAAACGTTCCTTTGAGACCGTCAAAGGGTCAAAACTCCCACACATACTTATGGCTGAGCCTGCTATTTTAGATGTGAAAGGATAATCAAGTCTGTTTCATTGTTTTATAACCGAGGGGGGGATATGCCAAACTCTCAAAATTCCCCTAGGTTTCTTACTCAGAAATTCTGTTTTGTGCTGCTAGACTAACACCATTGTGCCACTCGATTTGTCTAGAGTTTCGTTCCTATGGTGTAATTTATTATTCATCAACATACTTCCAAAATCAAAAGAAAAATCCTCCAACTGCCTAAGGAAGACAATTGACAAAAATATTGAGTGGTTAAACGGTGATATTATATTAAAAAGAGCCGTGCTTTGGTTTCTGAAAATTTTGGAAGTTGAATGGACTTCCGGAATGGATTCCATTCAGCTTCCAAGGTACGACTGTAGTTGATCATCCTTGATAGAGAAATGAGAAACAGAAGTCAACCACAAGTTTGCTCAAGGAATTTGGACCCCCCTCCCCATATATGCAGGTATGATTAAATCCTGTCCCTAGCAAGATTAAGGAGGAGTTTCTTTTATCTTGTACCACCAGTCTGAGCTTGCAGGATAAAGGCATGTAGAAATTATTATATATGCTTTTTATCTGGAAACCTGACCTAGATTTTGCAAGGTGTAAGCTAGCAACGTTTGAATTAAAAGGTCAGTTTGACTGCTGCCTTAAAAAAAAAAGAACAACCAACTTCTTTTGTTACTGTATCTGCAGGCACATTTGGGTTTTTTTATTTTAAAAAAGATCTCAATGAATCTTCTGCAAGTTTTTACAGTGGCTAAAAACATTCATTAAAATGTGCCTTACAGCATTGAATCTTGGCTTGCTGGACCTTTCTTTTTTTTAATGGTCTGAAATTATTATGATGGTCCATTTAATGCCTGTGCATTCAGTTGTTTCTGCTAAATTAAAACTCAGTTAACTTATTTATTCTACTGAGCTTATTAATTAGTGGCTTGGTCACCAGAGGTGGGTATCTACACAGTGCATAGTACAAAATTACTAGTAACTATAGTTTCGGCTGCCATTAAAGTCATTTTTTCATGTTGCTGCTTAAGCATCAAACCAGTTTTCTCTCTCTGCATACACTTGTTATTCCTGTGTCATTCAAGAAAGGTGCTGTTGGGCTTTTGCTCTCAGATCCCTGTGAGGCTTATGGCGTGTATGTATGTTTGAAAACATTTATATCCTGTATTTTACCAGTTATTTCAAGGCAGGAATGAAGATGCTCAGCAACATTTGCAGAGCCCTAGTTATTATTGGCAAGTAGTGATGTATGGAAGTGAGAGCTGGACCATAAAGAAGGCTGATCGCTGAAGAATTGATGCTTTTGAATTATGGTGTTGGAAGAGACTCTTGAGAGTCCCATGGGCTGCAAGAAGATCAAACCTATCCATTCTTAAGGGAATCAGCTCTGAGTGCTCACTGGAAGGACAGATCCTGAAGCTGAGGCTCCAATACTTTGGCCACCTCATGAGAAGAGAAGACTCCCTGGAAAAGACCCTGATGTTAGGAAAGATGGAGGGCACAAGGAGAAGGGGACGACAGAGAATGAGATGGTTGGATAGTGTTCTCGAAGCTACCAGCATGAGTTTGACCAAACTGCGGGAGGCAGTGGAAGACAGGAGTGCCTGGCGTGTTCTGGTCCATGGGGTCACGAAGAGTCGGACACGACTAAGCAACTAAACAACAACAACAGTTATTATTGGCAAGGTGAGATGTGTTGGTGAATCTAGGCAACCACTTGTGCAAGCAGAGAACTTGAATAGTTCTTGCAAAGGGGCAAAAAAGAAAAAACCCCAGTGAGGAATAATGATTGGGGAGGAATTTGATTCAGTTCATATTTAAAGACAAATCTACCTTTCCCAAACAATATGTAAAGCAAAACACCGTCATCCTTCAAAAGTCACACTTCTCTGAATTTTGCAGTGTGGTTCTTCAGCCAGATGATGCATGTACAAAGAGACATATACTACATTAAAGTGTGCATGAAATGCATGCATTATTATTATTATTATTATTATTATTATTATTATTATTATTTTAAAAAATCAAGTTAGGGAAAATTGCTTGCAAAAATATGTATATTGCATACAAAATGGGAGAAATTTGCAGTAAAATGCTAATGAATTCTCATGAGGACTTTAAAAATCCTTTGCAAACTAGCGTCAAGATGTGGTGAACAGAACTAAGGAAAGGAAGAGCAGGAAATAGATAGAAACAAAATTCAAAGAGTCGCTCATTGCTAGCAAAGAATAGCTTTGGTCACTTCCTGTTCTGTTTTAATTTCTGGTGCCTGTGCTTTCCCTGCTTTTCTGATGCTGGAAACTCTGGCATTGTCCCCAATACAATGATATCGCCAGGGATGACATTACCAACAGAAAGAAATGCTGCCTGTTCCATTGATTGACATTTTATTAGTTAAAATAGCTTGCTGACTTTCCAGATTTTGAGGGACGAGCACAATGCAATGTCTTTATAAGTCTCTTGAAGGAATTTAAGACATGCCGTTTTGGCTGCCTAGTCGATTGTTCAACTTTCCTGCAGTAGAAGGCAACTCCCCAGATGATAGTTGGAATCCATTAAGGGCTGAATAATGGTGATATATTAGAGTTCATAATAAAAGAATTCTGATGAGATGGAAAATATAAATTATCCAATCCCATTATGTTCAGTGGAAATGATCATAAGCTCTTTAATATTTCTCTTTGGCTTAATCCTCACTACGTATGAAAAATGGCTCTTTCTACTAGCAGTAATGGCTTAATTTTTTTGGATGAAGAAGAAAAGTCTAGACATTTGCCAGATCCCTCCATACGGAAATGGTTTTTCATTTAGCTGCTTTTTTAAACAGAAACGGACTTCTCCTTTCTCACTCTCTCTCTTTTGCATAGGCTGTGTATTCCAAAGGGCTACATGCAGTGGTTAAAAGTGAACATTTTGTATTACTTGAAGTTAATGTTTGGAACCACAATGTTAATTACTGGCATGATACATGGGAGCTTATTTGCTTAGATCTCATTAGAATCATGGAACTGAGGCACATAGCTGTAATATATAACTGTCCCTACATTGTTGTTGTTGTTTAGTCGTTTAGTCGTGTCGGACTCTTCGTGACCCCATGGACCAGAGCACGCCAGGCACTCCTGTCTTCCACTGCCTCCCGCAGTTTGGCCAAACTCATGCTGGTAGCTTCAAGAACACTATCCAACCATGCCGTCCCCTTCTCCTTGTGCCCTCCATCTTTCCCAACATCAGGGTCTTTTCCAGGGAGTCTTCTCTTCTCATGAGGTGGCCAAAATATTGGAGCCTCAGCTTCAGGATCTGTCCTTCCAGTGAGCGCTCAGGGCTGATTTCCTTAAGAATGGATAGGTTTGAAATTCTTGCAGTCCATGGGACTCTCAAGAGTCTCCTCCAGCACCATAATTCAAAAGCATCAATTCTTCAGCGATCAGCCTTCTTTATGGTCCAGCTCTCACTTCCATACATCACTACTGGGAAAACCATAGCTTTAACTATACAGACCTTTGTTGGCAAGGTGATGTCTCTACTTTTTAAGATGCTGTCTAGGTTTTTCATTGCTTTCCTCCCAAGAAGCAGGCATCTTTTAATTTTGTGGCTGCTGTCACCATCTGCAGTGATCATGGAGCCCAAGAAAGTAAAATCTCTCACTGCCTCCATTTCTTCCCCTTCTATTTGCCAGGAGGTGATGGGACCAGTGGCCATGATCTTCATTTTTTTGATGTTGAGCTTCAGACCATATTTTGCGCTCTCCTCTTTCACCCTCAATAAGAGGTTCTTTAATTACTCCTCACTTTCTGCCATCAAGGTTGTGTCATCATAAACCTCCATAAATTTAGAGACAATCTGTTTAGTCACTTCTAAATATGTCCCTGCCTTTGGCGAGGATGGATAGGGCCTTTCCCACAGTGCCCTGTTTATAATATTCCCTTCTTAGATAACCTCACCTGGCAACAGCTTCACATGCTTTTAGGCACCTGTTTAAACCTATTGTTTTTCCTGAGCTTTTAGTTAAACAGTGATGTTTTATTGCCACTACTGTGATTTTAATGCTGTGGGGTTTATTGTTACCTGGCTTAATCTTCCTTTATGCTGGTCTCATTATGTCGTTTCATTATGAAACCAGCAGAAAGGAAGATAATCTATTATCGTTACACGCCAACCCAATCTCCACAGCAGCGTGAGATTCCGGTGGTTCCAGGTGCGCTTCACCCAGGGTTTGGGAAAAATGAGGCACAGCAGACACTGTGGCGACTGTTTGATATACAGTGGTACGGTGCTTTTTTCCTGAGGGGTACGAAGTGGTACGCATACCCCTAAACATTTTGTGAATCTAAGTTACAGCCATATTAAGGGGCAGTATTTCAATATGAGTAGGAAAATGAGAGTACCCCTAAACTTTTTTTTTAAAGAAAAAAAGCACTGCAGTGGTACCTTGGTTTTTGAAGGTCTCTGTTGATGAACATTTCGGTTTTCAAATGCCGTAAACCCAGAAGTAAATGCTTCGGTTTTTGAACACGCCTCGGAAGTCAAACATGAAACGTGGCTTCTGCTGAGTGCAAGGTCCTGAGGCCTGGCTGTCAGCTGTTGAGTTTTCGATTTTTGACCATTTCAGAACTCGGAACCATCTTCCAGAACAGATTATGTTTGAAAACTGAGGTACCACTGTATTGTTTATTTACACATATATAGAACCTAAGCCTACCATGGATGGATCACCAGCAATACAATAAGTTTTGACTTTACCCATAGCCACAGCACTGGATTCAAAACAGACACCAGCACCCTTCTTTTTGACGCATTCTCCAACCCACTGCTTAGTAACTCTGTTGCATAACTCTAATTTACTCGCTAAGCTACCATTACTTTCTGACCCTCCCTCTTTATTTATGCTTTGGCCTCACCTAACACCAACCTTCATTGTAAGAACTCAGGGTAGTTCAGAGAGTAAAATACAGTCTGCAGTATAAACTGCAGTACAGTGATACCTCTGGTTACGTACTTAATTCGTTCTGGAGGTCCGTTCTTAAGCTGAAACTGTTCTTAATCTGAGGTACCACTTTAGCTAATGAGGTCTCCCGCTGCTGCCGCGCTGCCGCTGCACGGTTTCTGTTCTCATCCTGAAGCAAAGTTCTTAACCTGAAGCACTATTTCTGGGTTAGCGGAGTCTGTAACCTGAAGCGTCTGCAACCCGAGGTACCACTGTACTGTTGATAAGTGAATATCTGTTTCATATGGGCATTTTATTTATTGCCAGCTTGGAAACCTGCATTAACAAGATACCCCCAGCCAGCCAATGAGGCTCATACAATGGAGGTTCAGGGTAGTTTCTCATAGACACTAGTTGTTGTTGTTTTTTTAAAAAATGTTTTTATTTTAAAAAGGGGGCGTTACATATGTACGCATAGTGTCTCTGCTTTCAGGCACTACTTTTGAAGAACTTTTCCGAGATTATTCCGTAATCTCTGATTTGCTGACTTGTATTATTATTAGACTTTATATCCCACTTTTGCAAGAATTTCTTTCAAGAAAACTAGCAACAATCCTGTATTCCCAAAGCATTTATCCCTTAGTACTTCAATGCACCAAACTTATTCTGGATTGAGACTGTTTACAAAACATATGATTTTTTAAAAACATATTAGCCCAGGGTGTTCTTGGAATCTGTACGGACTTCCTTGTAATAATTCTCATGGTCTCCTCCAAAATAACAGCACAGTGTCATGAAACTGCATATGCATGTGAAATTAATGTTTCTGCACTGAGCTTTGCAGTACATACTGTACGGGCTGAGGAGGTAGAATCTTGGACTGAACCACTTTAGGCTGAGAGGTAGAATCCTGGACTGAACCACTTTAGGCTGCAAGTTCCTGTGCATAGTTTCAAATGCTTCTTTGTATAACAACAACAACAACAACAACAACAACAACAACAAATTAATTATACCCCTCCCATCTGGCTGGGTTTCTCCAGCCACCCTAGGCAGCTCCCAACAGAATATTAAAAATGCGATAAAACATCAAACATTAAAAATTTCCCTAAACAGGGCTGCCTTCAGACTTCTTCTAAAAGTCAGATAGTTGTTTATTTTCTTGACATCTGATGGGAGGGCATTCCACAGGGCAGACACCACTACTGAGAAGGCCCTCTGCCTGGTTCCCTGTAACCTCATTTCTTGTAGTGAGGGAGCCACCAGAAGGCTCTTGGAGCTGGACCTCAGTGTCTGGGCTGAATGATGGGAGTGGAGACGCTCCTTCAGGTATGCTGGGCTGAGGCTGTTTAGGGCTTTAAAGATCAGCACCAACACTTTGAATTGTGCTCTGAAGCGTACTGGGAGCCAACGTAGGTCTTTCAGGACTGGTGTTATATGGTCTTGGCATAACAGCCAATCCAAGCATTGTAGCAGCAATTCCCAGGATGTGTACTGAAGTGCAGGTGGTTTTAGGCATGACCCAAGACTGAGATTCAGCCTGGCTTCGGTCTACAATGCCTGCATACATAACATGCAGCATACATGGAAACGTTCTATGCTGAGTGAAAATTAACTGATAAAATTGAGCTCCTTGGCTGTACAGCTCTAGTAACCACCATAGCAGCAGGGAAGAGAAAGTGTGACATTTTGCCTAGCTCCGCCAGTTACAGGAATATAATGATAGTCTTGATGGATCATAGTAGGGTACAAGTGGTCCTGTACTTTGCATCCAGCGGTGACCAGCAGAATGCCTTTTGTAGTTCAAAAGCAGCGTATGAAAGAGCTTCTCTGGCTGTTTTGTTCCTAGCACTGCCTTTCAACATGACACATGGGGGGGGGGGGGTTCCATTTAGCTATTATGACAGCATCCTGGTTCCTGAGTCCTTGAACAGTCTCATTCACTGATTTCAGGGCAGCTTGTAACAATGATCATTTCCTCATGCTCCTGATCTGCCCATTGCAGAGTGTTTTTAAAGGCGTTTTATGGTGACTGTCAAACAGGGCAAGACTCTGTTGCAGGAACCTGGGAGTTACTAAAATTGTTCTGACTGCTATCCAATTGAGGTCTATCAAAATAGGCCTGTGTGGATTAATTTTGCGTGCTAAAAATTGGTTCCCAAAATCTCTATATCTTTTTGCACTGTGGAGAGTTGGGGTTCATCTCTGAAGGACAAAAGTCATTTGACCTAGTAACAGAAAGACATTATGGTTTCTTCCACAGCCCAGCACATTGTATTGATTACTATTTTGGCCTGTATTTAATGCTTCCTGGCTTCTTCATTTCATCCCTTTCTATTCCATAGATGCAAGGAACCAGTAATGAAGGCTCCTCACTTGTCCTGTGTCCATCTTACCAGTCTGCTGCTATAAATGCAAAAAAAAAATATGAGGACCTTTACTCTTGCTTTTCATTTGCATGCTGTCTTTAAAGGCTGTTGTGTGGTGCTAATGTAGTGAATTAAGGAGTCAATTAGAAGTGAATCACCAACCATTGCAAGGAGTAGGGCTTCATTTTCAGAATGACAACACTGAGAATTAAATGCTTAATTCCTATAATTAGGGAGGTGTCAGTAGTGAGTGCAAGCTTATCTTTTGTAAGCCGTTTTACCATACCTTTGGTACTGCTAGTTGGTTGGCATAGAAGCAGATGGGTTTGGAAGAGTGGTCTGAGAGAGCTACACACAGACCCTATGCCTTATTAGATGATGAGTAAGTTCCTCAGAGCAGTTTGTTGTTGTTGTTGTTTAGTCGTTTAGTCGTGTCCGACTCTTCGTGACCCCATGGACCAGAGCACGCCAGGCACTCCTGTCTTCCACTGCCTCCTGCAATTTGGTCAAACTCATGCTGGTAGCTTCAAGAACACTATCCAACCATGTCGTCCTCTGTCGTCCCCTTCTCCTTGTGCCCTCCATCTTTCCTAACATCAGGGTCTTTTCCAGGGAGTCTTCTCTTCTCATGAGGTGGCCAAAGTATTGGAGCCTCAGCTTCAGGATCTGTCCTTCCAGTGAGCGCTCAGAGCTGATTTCCTTAAGAATGGATAGGTTTGAAATTCTTGCAGTCCATGGGAGTCTCAAGAGTCTCCTCCAGCACCATAATTCAAAAGCATCAATTCTTTGGCGATCAGCCTTCTTTATGGTCCAGCTCTCACTTCCATACATCACTACTGGGAAAACCATTGCGTGGCAAGTCCCCTCCCCCATGAGAAATGAAGACACTGGACACATTATTTAAGGTTAATGGGCATAAAAAGGCCACAACTTTATTGATTACAGAATTGAAAGGTATTGGCCTTAGACATTGGCTCCTATCGACTACCCGGCATGGAGACCGGGAAGGGTTGTCCACAAGCCGTGGGAGTCCTGTTGAAGTACACCAACTAGGATCCCACGGGTGTCACCGCTCGGGGGCGTGCCGGGGGCCCTTACCTCCCTAGGTTTCGGACAAGGCAACGCCCCCCGGAGTCCTCTACCGGACTACCCTTTCCATTGGGGAAGGTGAGGGCGCTTCCTTCCCCCCATTCATTTGCATAACAATTAACCCCTGCCAATGCCTAACCGCCAATACCGTGGAAGTTGTGACGTTTGCTACGTAAGGTAGGCGAAAAAACCAAAAGACTCGAAGTGTGCCAAATTGGAAAAATTCCTACCAGGCCCCTTGCGGCGACCAACCGAAGTCCATAGCAAGGTCATAGCTAGCTAATCCTAAAGGGTGGGTGGGATGGGAAAACCGCTCAGCTGGGAAAGGGGAAAGAGGGCGGTCCCCGGGTGTGCCTGGCCTTAAATGGGCTAGGCCCTGTCTCCCCGGCCCACCGATTGGCGGATGGGGTGGAAGGCACGCCCGGGGATTCCCTGTCCACGCGGGGGCAAGGCCCCGCCCCCGCGTGTGTGGGAGGAGGGTTTAGCCCGCAACCCCCTCTCCTCCCAGGTCGGAAATGGCTTAGCTTTAACTATACGGACCTTTGTTGGCAAGGTGATGTCTCTGCTTTTTAAGATGCTGTCTTAAAAACTGTCCTCAGAGCAGTCAGCCTAGAGCAATAGTCTCACTCTTTGAAGACCCTGGCTGATCCTCCCTGTAACCTTGGCTGACAGCATAGGATCAAGTTGATTCTGCGGTGAGGACTGCTTTCACCCTACCATGGATGTTTGGCAGCAGAGAGCCCATTGCAGATCCAAACTTGCATTGCCAGATGACTGGAGGGGAAGCAAGTGTCAAGTGTTTTTGTCTGGGACATAAAGGAGGGGTTGCCTCTGGTGATGCAAGTGAGCAGAGTCCAACTTCTCATGATTCCTTAAGCTGCAAGGAGATAACACATCTCCCTCCCTCTCCCCCAGTTTAAGTAATTGAATATGCAGGGAGAATTGCTTATCTGGGAAGGGGTTTTCTCTTCCTGTTCAGGCTGGAAACCCAGCAGCCATTTTCAGCAGCCAAGAAAAAACATGGCGAGGTTAGCAAAGAAGGGGAACCTAGGAGGAAACGTGGGGGCAGATGCAAGGAGAAAGGGGAATCCACTTTGAATCACCCAGAAAATCATTTGAAATGGAGAACTGCCTGCCACTCCACAATTTTAAGAGCTGTAGGTTGGGAAGACAGGTGAACTAATGTCAGTGTACTGGAAGAATCAAAGATCACCAGTGTTGAAGCAAGGATTCTTCCACAACAACTTCGTTGGACTGGCCATGTTTTGCGGATCCCTGATTATCGTCTTCCAAAGCAACTACTCTATTCTGAACTTAAAAATGGGAAGCGTAATGCTGGTGGTCAACAAAAGAGGTTTAAAGACTCTCTCACGGCACACCTTTAAAAATGTAGTATAAACACCGACAACTGGGAACCACTGGCCTGCGAGCGCTCCAGTTGGAGAACTCGAATTCAGGACAAAAGGGAGAAATGTGCTAAGGAGAAGAAGAAGAAGAAGAAGAAGAAGAAGAAGAAGAAGAAGAGTTTGGATTTGATATCCTGCTTTATCACTACCCGAAGGAGTCTCAAAGCGGCTAACATTCTCCTTTCCCTTCCTCCCCCACAACAAACACTCTGTGAGGTGAGTGGGGCTGAGAGACTTCAGAGAAGTGTGACTAGCCCAAGGTCACTCAGCAGCTGCATGTGGAGGAGCAGAGACGCGAACCCGGTTCCCCAGATTACGAATCTACTGCTCTTAACCACTACACCACACTGGCTCTCAAGAGGAAAGCTCTCTTGGCAAACCCTCATCATATCAACTCATGCCCATAAACCTATGTCCCCACTGTGAAAGGACAAGTGATTGCCGAGGAAGAAAGAAGACTCCACAATTTGAAGAGCTGGGATGGACTTGTTCTTGGAGAATGTGCCTGTGTATGACAATGGAGCATGTTGGTTCTGTGGAACTACACAATTTTGGGTCACTCTACAAACCAGTGAAAAGCAGTTCTCTACTTGAGAATAGGGGACATTATTTTAAACTGAAGTGTATCTCAGAGGGAGAAGTTAAATCAGGGACAAGTTTCTGCTCATGTCTTCTCTTTTATCCTTCGATTTAGATGAGGCCTTGGATCCATTCTTTCCCCTCTTGTTACACTCATGAGCATATCCGGCACTGTAGTGCAAAGATCCCTCCGTCGCCCCCCCAGCAAATCCAAAACAAGGGAGGGGGCAGTGGAAAATGTTCTCTGCCTCCCCCACCACCCTGATCCCCGGCGTGGTGGCGGCAATCGAGCAGGAAAACATGCTGGTGGACATGCTCTCTGGTGTTGGGGTGCCCGAGAAGGCAGCTTGGGGAGGCTGCGTGCTGCCTTTTGCCAGGAAGCAGGAGGAGGACAACGACCGGGACCAGGGCCATCTTTAGCAGATGCAGAGCCACGCAGCTCCCCCACTCGCTAGGGCGCCCCTGAGAGGCCGGCGCAATGAACCACTAATACCAATGGGAAAGACTGCTCTGCTCATGAAGTGAACGAGAAAGGCTTTCCCCCTTCTCTTCTCTCCTCTCCTCGCTTCTCATCTCCTGGCACATCATATTTCCCTTTCAGTATTGATCACCTGCTCTTCCTTCTTACTTCAAGGCTAATATACCATCGTTAAACTGCATTTTCCATCTTTGTCCTCCAATTTAAATCTTTTACATATGTAATTGCACTGCTGCTCTGGCTTTCCTATAAACTTACCGGCCTCTGAGAAACCTGGAAACCTTTTCCCTCTCTCTTGCCCAAGTCACGTTGCCCTGTTTATTTAGTTTCTCTTTTATTATATGGCTACGATTCGGTACCTTTTTGTACACATCTCCGCCGAACCCTGCCAACTGCCTTATAAAAATGCAAGTACATTATGTTCACTTCGCAGCATTCCCGTTATCTGTGTGTTTTTCCCCTCAATTATCCCTTAATGTAGCAGAGTGCTGCCTCTCTTGATCTATTTATATACAGATATATTTGTCTTTTACCTTATTTGCATGAACAATCTAGCTTGCAGGTCTTGTCACCTGTTGATGTTTCCCCCCCTGTTGACTCTGACTAGCACAAGTGAATTTCCTATAGTAACTTATTTGGTACCTTTCTGATGTTGGACTGCAGTTATTTGTCTCCTTCCGTTGGCAAACTGTTGTGGACTGCATAATTTATCCAGATTTCAGGCCATTCTGAAACCACTTTACAATATCTGCAGTTTACCACAACAGCAAAACAAACAAACAAATGTTTTACATTGCTTGTACATTCTTAAGCTTTTTTTTTTTTTGCTGCCTTTAATGAAATGGTGTTGAAAGGAGCGTGCATGTTTATTACTTGGATTTGCAGCCCTTCCTGTCTCTAAAGTTTGTGTCAGGAACCAGCATTTCCTTTCCTCATCGGTCCTTGCAACAAGCCTCTGAAGTAGCATGCAACTGTTTCTGTTTTACAGATGGAAAGCTTAGGCAGGCAGAGAGACTTAAGACTCTCCTGTCTGGCTGTAAGTCAGTGATTCTTAAACTCTTTTATTCAGGCACTTTATGGATGCCATAGATGTGGGGGTGGGACTGAAGTTTGTCTTAAAAACTTAAACCACAGTGTGAAATACATCTCCTACTCCAGGGGTCAGAAAAATTTTTCAGCAGGGGTCTGGTCTTCTGTCCCTCAGACCTTGTGGGGGGGCCGGACTATTTTTTTTTTGGGGGGGGGAATGAACGAATTCCTATGCCCAACAAATAACCCAGAGATGCATTTTAAATAAAAGGATACATTCTACTCATGTGAAAACACACTGATTCCCGGACTGTCCACGGGCCGGATTTAGAAAGCAATTGGGCCGGATCCAGCCCCCGGGCCTTAGTTTGCCTACCCATGTCCTACTCTGTCAGGGAGTACTTCAACAGTACCTATCCTAGAGCCATTACGAAGGCAGTGGCATTATTCTGAGACTACATCTAACTGGCGTACAAAAATGCTAGAAGCATCACTCTTTCCCCAGAAATCACCATTCCATTCCTAACTGGGTAAAGTGGAGGGCAGTTTGCTAGGAGAGAATGTTTATTCACCTATTGCAGAGATGCAAGGCCGATGCAATATTGACACAGGAAATAGCCACACCCCTGGGAGAGGTAACTCCTGGCTGAATTCTCTCCAGTTGTGGTTATGGGTGTATTACAGAACTGGGGAAACTTTTTGGCTCTGTGGGCCAGATCATTATCAGGATCAGCCTCCTGAGACAAATTTGACAGGTGGGTAGAACCACTAACCTTTCATTTAATCATTTGATATCATTAGGCCATTGTATAATTGGTAGGTGGGTTGTACTACTCACTTGTCAAAATGCTTTGGGAAGCTTTGAAAGTCTCTTCCACACTCCCCCTTAAACTTCAATTATTGGAGATTTAAATGGGGAGGCTTTCAAAGGGCTTTGCAGGTCTTCTGATGCTCCCTGTTTAAACCTCCAACCTTGGGAGTTTAAAGACGGAGAGAAAGAAGGCATCAGGTATACAACAAGAGAACTTGCAAAGTGGTTTCCCACCTAGAAAGAACTTCTTGCAAAGCTCCTTTGCTGGAGGGATTCCTCACACGTGCTACCTGTAAAATACCAGCTTCTTGTTTTACACTATATTCTGTTGAGGTCAATTGCCACCAGAGGGGTGTCACAAAAGTAAATTTCATCTTTGCCCTCCCCCTCATAGCTACACAAACTGTTCTTCCCTAGAGGCATTCTACTGAGATGTGTCCTCCCCAAACAGGTGCCCCCTTTTTTCTTCAGTTGTTGATGACGACAACAACAACAACAACAGAATAATAATAATAATAATAATAATAATAATAATAATAATGCAATAGAACATCCAACATTAAAAACTTCCCTAAACAGGGCTGCCTTCAGATGCCTTCTAAAAGTCAGATAGTTGTTTATTTCCTTGACATCTGATGGGAGGGCGTTCCACAGGGCAGGCAGCACTACCGAGAAGGCCCTCTGCCTGGTTCCCTATAACCTCATTTCTCTCAGTGAGGGAACCGTCAGAAGGCCCTTGGAGCTGGCCCTGATATTTGGTCCTGATGAATGTAGGGATGAGATGGTATTGAAATCAGAAAGTTTTGATCTTCCTGCTTTTTTGGGATGGGCAGGTGGTGGAGTTACTGTGGAAGCCTCTGAACTCCTTAATAGTTGTTTCTTCTTTTAGCAGATTTGTTATGTATACCTAATTATATATCTATTTATTCTCTCTGCTTTACCGTTCTCTTTCAGCGGCCTTATGAAGGTCTTGTGGTGATAAGCGGTTGGGGAGATAGCAGGGATATATTTTGGGAGGATCCAAGTAGGGCATCTAAATTAGAAGGTGTGGGAGGGTGGAATGCCAGTCACTTCATCTTCAAGTCTCTTTGGGAACTGTTGGGATCTTGGGTACTTTGGTGAACATCTTTCTGGCCTTAAAATTGTGCTGTTGAATTTTAAGTCGCTCAGTGAAAAAATTACAGCCTTTCAGGATTTGTTCCTGAACGACAGGCTGACCTGCCATGTATTACTGAGACCTGACTGGACAAGGGGTGGGTGGTGATAGAGTGTTTTTGTCCTTGCTTTGCTTGGCGGGATTCTCTGTGCAGCATCAGTCTAGACAGTGTTGGTTCTATTTTATTTCAGCTGCTCATTCTGGTTCTGGAGCTGACAGTGAGGTTGCTTCTTATATTTGCATGAGATTTAGTTGGACTTCTTGGCTTTCTTTGCTGGCTTCCATGATGTGCTTTTTGTTTTGTTTATTAATAATCAGTAAGCTGTCCTGAGTGGCGTTTTGCTTTTAACAATATTTGTTTGTTTTATTTATTTAAACCATTTATAATCCACTTAGCTACAATTGTCTCTAAGTGGTGTAATAATAATAATAATAATAATAATAATAATAATAATAATAATTTATTACTTATTCCCCACCCATCTGGCCTGTCCTCCCCAGCCACTCTGGGTGCCTTCCAACAGGATATTAAAAACATCAAACATTAAAAACTTCCCTAAACAGGGCTGCCTTCAGATGTCTTCTAAAAGTCAAATAGTTGTTTATTTCCTTGGCATCTGGTGGGAGGGCGTTCCACAGGGTGGGTGTCACAACCGAGAAGGCCCTCTGCCTGGTGTTCTGGTGTACAAGAAATACAGTAAAGAAACAATAAAAATATAAAATCGGATAATATTACAATTATAAAATCAGACTTCAGTTAAAATACCTACCAGAACAAAAAAGTATCCAATAGGTGCCGGAAGTTCAGCAGGGAGGGGGCCTGTCTCAACTAGGCCTGGGCAATATATCGTCCAGAACTGGTTTGAAGTCCATATCATGTTATTGGTTCCATAATTTTTGATCTGGCAATATAACGTGAATCATGATGTGTGTGTTTACATGTGTGTGTGTGCGGAATGCAAAAAACATGATGCAGGAAAAACAGTGAAGCCAGCTGATGCTTCTACATAGTGCCATCCTTATTTCGGGCATCATGGTATATCAGTATATCACAATGTTTAGTTCGTGATATATCACAATGTTGAAAACCAGATATCGCCCAGCCCTAGTCTCAAGTAATCATCTGTCCATGTTCTTGATCATCCCTACTGGTGTCAATGACAGCACACAGACTGGTGTCAATGACTGCATCAAGCCAGCTGAAAACCACCTGTCTTTTTTGCTCATCAATATAATGGTAAACAGTACAGTGGGATGTGTATCTCTCTCCCCACACCCTGCCCCACTTCTATCATTACATGAGCACCATGAAACTTAAAGAGGACCTTTTCATAATTATGTCCACAAAGGGAAAAGGTAGCATAATCTTTTGAGAATGACATGGGCGGCATGGTCGCCTACGGTTCTAATCTTGATAAAGAGCATAAATCAAAATGCAGAAGTCAGTTATGAGTGAACTAGCAACATAAATTTAAATGCCTAGTGCACCTGACTAGGTAGGTGGGAGAGAGACCACTGCCTGAAGTCAATGTGGACAGTACCAACCTAGATAGACTAATGGGATATGTTGTTCCACAGAAGAGGGGCCACCAAAGACAGAGTCGGCCCACAGGCCCGTTCCTCATGAATCTTATTGGGCATGCATAGCACAACCAGAGCTTGCAATACAGTTGGGCTGGTCATTATGAGAGGAGGCATTCTTTTAAATGTTTGAGGCCTAGATTGTTTAGGACCTGAAATATTTACACTCACATCTTGAATTGGGCCTAGACGACTATGGGAAACCAATGTAATATTTTCAGAATGGAGGCTATATCCAGGATACCCACTAGCACCCAGGCTGCAGCATTTTGTCCCAGTTCAGTTTGAAGGGCAGCCCCATGTGGAGTTCATTACAGTAATCAAACCTGGATGTTTCCAGAAGACCATGGGACATCATCGGGGGGGGGGGGGGAGGTCTGCTGAAAGAAATTTGCAATAAATGAAAGGGCGCTTTAAATGGTGTATAATTATTGTTAAGTGATGGGAGATGTTGATGAACTAAGCACAAACAATTGGCTTGATTTACAGCAGTTGCCTGACAGTGGTATTCAAAATGGCATATAATCATACATTATAAATGTGTGCATGTGTTTTGTGCATGCAGCAAAGAAAACAAGGAAACACAGAGTACTAACATAGCACAAATTTAGTAGTTTTAGTTTCCATTAAGTATAAACAGGAATGGTTATACTAGCTGCATTTTTGCATGGATGCTTAAGATTGCATTGTTATAACCATTGATAGTAGGGCTTACTTTCAGGAAAGTAGGCATTAAATTACAGCATTAGTATCCCAATGGGTTTGTTTTCTGTTTGGGATCCAGCGGTGAACTGCTATGCTGAATGCTGCTTCAGATTTGCGTGCCTTTTTGTCCAGCTCTTCTGTTCTGAGTCTTTCTATATATTACTTGTGCATGTTTGTCTGTGTGGTGCTGGCCATTGCAAATGGAAAAATTGCCACTTCATTCTTATCCAGCAAATTCATTGGCTGTGGCTAGTTTAAACAAGGGAATATTATCCATGAATAAAAGATGCCAGTTCTTCGCATTCCTCTGCCTTGGGGCCAAACTGGTTATTTTGTATATATTTTTCAAGACTGATTTTCACTGAAGAAGAAAATAAATAAATCCAGGGAGGCTGACATTGGGAGCAAAGGACTAGGTGGGGAGAGGTGTTTTCTTACAGTTCAAAATTACCACCATCACCCATGCCAAGCTGTTTTTCCTTCTGTCGAAAATCTTTTTTGTCTTGTGAGTGTGTGTTGGGGGGAGAAAAGCAAGTTGAGGTGATCTTAATTAGAAAATTGGTCCCTGAGAAAAAGATTAAGCAATTTCTCCTCACTGACTACTCTTCCGATCAAATCTGCACTGCTCTTTGTTCCTATTAAATATCTGGAGCCATACATGAATTTGCATGAAACATTTAGTTTGGTCCACGCAGTACAGCATTTATCTCACTTGGAAAGCTATGGATTTGCTGCAGCAGAACCCGAAACTAGCATTCTCAAATTACTTCTGTATTGAGCTGACAATAGTGATTATAATTAATTGCCGGAGTAACTAACTGAGTTGAAAATCTCTCTATATTCTGCAGCCAGCCTACAACGTTGGCTAGAAAATGGATGTCAACGATTCTCCTAAAATTGATGCTATGAATTGAAGCTTGTCCCAGGCTTCACTTTTGGATTCATGTTCAGTTTTCTCTGCTGCTGCTTATATAGACTTCCTAAGATAATGCTGAATGAAATAGATTGGCCTCTGCCAATTTAACCGCACGGCCATCTGGATTCCTGTGAAGCTAAGACGAAACACATGATTTTTATTCTGAGCTTGTTCTCAAGGAGCGCTTGAAATGGTGGTGGGAGTTTTCACAAGCCACGATCTGGAGAGTGGTACTGCATGCTGAAGAGATCTAACACATACAGGGTTTATCAGATTCTCCAGTCACTGTCCAGCGTATCTACTGCTGCCCCTAAATTCAAATATGCATTCTGTCTTTTTCCAAACATTGCTTCATTTGCATATGTGTGGTTTGGAGTTAATCTGCATGTGTGCCTGTGATTTTGTATTAAACAGTCTGATTAAAATGAAGCTGTGCCTGTTACTTTGGCAGTGAACAAGTCCTATCACCTGAATAAGGGCATATGGGGACAGGCTGTAGTTTGATGCCAGAGCCTGTGTCTTGCATGCAGGAAGTGTCAAGTGTATCCTGTGCTGTTAAATGGATATTGGGTAGCAGGACTGGGAAAGACTGCTGGCACCTTCAGTTAGAAGGCACCATAGCAAAATTGGTGAAGCATCCAAGAACTTCTGCTGTCCAAAGCATCATTTCACACTATTTTATACACATATGTGCAGGAGCTGTGTCAGGGCAGGAGATCAGCAGATTGAACAGGATGGCCTCCTAAAATGCAGCAGGACTGTCTACATTTTCAAAGAAGGACTACACAAAGAGCCCCCTAACCCATTAAGACGTCTGTTGTTAGTGGCACTTAGTGCAGTATGCCAGGGTGCAGAGCTAAAATATCAAAATTTAAAAGTAAGCACACTTCTCTTATTACAGACAAAGGCTCTTTCTTCTTCTGGAAATGGGATTTGAAAACAGTAGTTGTGCGTCCTGTTTCTTTATGGGCTTCAAATTGTCTTAGCACTAGCCGTTTCCTATAATACACAATGCAAGTTTCAAAAGTCTGCTTTCTAGTAATACAGAAGGCAATAATGACACGTGCAAATGTACAGTTCCATTTTTCCATTTATTTGGGTACTCTTTTTCTTCCTTCTGTTGTGATTCTTCCTTCTGTTTTATTTTGAATGACATTGAAACATTTATTCTAACTATGACTGTTGCATGACTCTGGCATTTTTGATGCTGTAATGCTCTATATGGTACTTCAAAATGTTAATAGTAAGATCCTTTCCTTCCTTAAATTCAGATTTCCAATTTGTCTGCAACAAAACTATTTGGTTGTTTTCTGTTCAGTGTTGATGCCAACTTTCTCTGGATTACTTATCCATTTTGATATCCACTGGATACTGTTAGCATGATGGCATAACTTAATATTTGGCACAGTCAGATCCCTCTTCTCCCAGAAAATAAACTTCAGTCATATGCCTGTTATTACAATGCCTTTAGATCTCTATATGTTCTGTTTAAATTGAGCAATTAAGTTCTGCCAAGTTCTCAGTTGATTCCGTTTCCTAATCTTACTGGAAGTATCAATGATCTGGGGTAAGATTATAATTTTTATTGGCACAATGCGACCATAGCTGCTACAGATCCAATTTAGACATTTTTTTCTATCTGACTACTTACATTTAAAATACAATTTATCTTAATTGTTACTACAGCTTGTTTTTAATTTCTTGTCAAATAGCTCCCCAGAAATGGCACTGCCTATTTAGTCAATTGTAACATTGCAAGGGACGCAGGTGGCGCTGTGGGTTAAAGCCTCAGCGCCTAGGACTTGCCGATCGAAAGGTCGGCGGTTCGAATCCCTGCGGCGGGGTGCGCTCCCGCTGCTCGGTCCCAGCGCCTGCCAACCTAGCAGTTCGAAAGCACCTCCGGGTGCAAGTAGATAAATAGGGACCGCTTACCAGCGGGAAGGTAAACGGCGTTTCCGTGTGCGGCTCTGGCTTGTCAGAGCAGCGATGTCGCGCTGGCCACGTGACCCGGAAGTGTCTCCGGACAGCGCTGGCCCCTGGCCTCTTAAGTGAGATGGGCGCACAACCCCAGAGTCTGTCAAGACTGGCCCGTACGGGCAGGGGTACCTTTACCTTTACCTTTAACATAGTCCTCGTTACACACTGAGACATACATACATACGTGTATATATATATTCATTTGCCATTTTTTAAAACTGTGCAGCTACTTCTACATGCATACTTTAATTAGGGCACAGTCCTATGATGCCTGCAAAGGTTCTAGAAATATCTAATCTAATTCTTGAACCAACCAGGGCTTTTTTTCAGCTGGAGCTCAGTTCCGGCACCTCTCAGGTGGGTGCCCTTGCCATTATAAGAGAACAAGGGAGACATTCCTAGTGAGTTTCAGCTGCAGTTTTTCTAGAAAAATATCACTGAAACCAATCATGTTGGATCAATATTGTCTGTACAGAAGGAACAGATCACACCTGAACCGGGATGGGTCTTAAGTGTTGGTACTTAAAATGGGGGGGGGGGAGATGGCAGATTATTTGAACTAATTGACAGGAGATGAGAAGCGACTGGTTCTCAGCAAATCATCCCCCAGGGATGAGGGTTTAATGTTTCTGAGTGTTCAAATGGAGGAGAATGTAGAGCCTCACGGCAGCAATTCAAAGAGGCCAAAGCAGTGTAGGGTAAAACACACATAACAAAGGCATTTGGAAAGATACACTGTTTTATATGCTGATGCTAAAAAGACTTCAAGCCAAGATGGGATGCTTGCTTGTGTAAAAGAGCACAGATATGGGGGGGGCATAACATAAACCTGGTAGAATAGAGGAAAGAGTGGGGCACAGTTACCTTTGAAAACAAATTTGATAAGAAGAACGGGGAAAGGGTATGCTGGTGGTGGTTTTGTTCTGTAAATATTGTTTGGCTCTTTGAAGCTTCCACTTTTTTATATATATATACATTTTTATTAATTTTAACATACATATTATAAAACGTACCACAAAACTTATTACAAATACACTTTTTTTTTACTTCCATCAGACCTCCGATGATCTTCCGTCTTAACCTCTTTTTATGCATTACTTAATTTTATATTGTCTTTACCTCTCTTAACTTGTCATCTCCCCTTTTCCATTTTTACAATATTTCCAACAATAATCCTCACAGAACTTCTTGCAAACCTGCAAACGTCGTCTGATCATCACAAATACTTTTCATATAGTTCATAAATTTACTCCAGTCTTCGGTGAATTTCTGGTCTCGCCGGTTTCGGATCCTTCCTGTTAATTTGTCTAATTCTGCATAGTCCATCAACTTCATCCTCCATTCTTCAATCATTGGCAATTCTTCTTGCTTCCATTTCTGGGCTAATAGTATTCTAGCCACTGTTACTGCATATAAAAAAAGCTTACATTCTTTTCTATTTATATCACTTCCCACCATTCCCAATAGAAATGCTTCTGGTTTCTTTATAAGTGTATATTTCAACATTTTTTTCAACTCCCAAAAACATTTCACCTTTTTACGTTCCCACCACATATGATAGAATGTTCCCTCTTTTTCTTTACATTTCCAACATTTATTACTAGTTTTATACATTTTTGCTAGCTTAACTTGACGCCTCCACTGTTGATTCTGCAGGGTTTAATCCTATCTACTGTGCTGCTTAACACCTACCTGAAACTGCTGAGTGAGGTCATCCAGAGTTTTGAAGTGCATCATGAGTACGTTGAGGACAACACAGCTCTATTTCTCCTTTTCATCTCAAACAGTGTGGCGGTGGATGTGCTGAACCAGTATCTGACCTTGACAATGGACTGGATGAATCTCTAAAACAGAGACATTGTTAGTGGCTGGTTCCTCTGTCTGAAGTGCAGCTGTTTTCTTCTTGGAATCCCATTCTAGAAGGAGCAGGTGAACAGCTTGGAGCTCCTCTTGGATTTACTGTTGTCCCCATGGGATGCCTTTTACGAGGTTGGGTTGGTTCCTTAGCTGTGACCCTGTTTGAATGGGGATAGCCTGGTTTCTGTGATCTTTGTTTTGGTAACTGCAGAGGCAGATTACGATACTGGGTTGTATTTTGGCCTCTGTTTTGAACAAGGTTCAGAAACGGCAGGCAGTGTGAGATTCCACGGTCAGATTATTTCCTGGAACTGGCACTCTGAATTTATAACTCCAGTTCTAGCCAAATGCACTAGTTTCCAATTTGTTTACGCACAAAGTGATACAAAGGCTATTCCTGGCTCAGGCCCACAATTCCTCAAGCATCACCTTTCCCCATAAGAATTTACTCTGATCCAGGGATTGCCATCTGACGTCCTTCACTGATAGAACCTTTAAAGAGAATAGACCTTTTTGTGGTAGCCCTCCCCTGCTCCTGATTTTGAGATGCTCTCCTGTGCTAGGCTGGTGTCAAAATTGCCATTTTTTCTCTCCACCATATGAAAGCTTACTTATGTGCACAATAATATTCTGGCTTTCAGTGGCTACTTTTGATGTCTGTGCTGGACAGGGGTGGTTCTTTTCCTTTCTTTTGAAAAAAAGCATTTTAAAACAAAAACTATTTGTAAATTTGTATTGTTTTACTGGATACATTGTTACATCTGGTCATTGTTTTGCTTTTCTTTCCGCGAGTTGCTTTGGGGCCTCCTCTAGTTGTGGGGAGTGATGAATAAATTTAATAAAGTTTAATAAATGTATAAATTCACCTCTTTGATAATGTAATAAGCCTAAGGACGATGTACTCCTCCTAGCTTATAAATCATATAGGGGACAAGAAAGGCAAAGAAGCACAGGAAGAACAAAATGTTGTTCTGTGACAACTTATTTGGTACTAATGATTGTGCAGGGCTCTGCAAAATAATCACGTTAACCAACGCACTGGCCTTCCTGCCTCATAAAAAAACAAAAAACCCTTAATAGTCTATTGAGCAGTCTTGAGTTTCAAGCTGTTGGTAAAAGCAAAACTATACTCAAAACGTGAAAAAGACTGTGGAGGTAAATATATCCCAATAAACGTGGGGGAAAACCTCTTCAAGCTCATACTTCGGAGTGGAAAAGCAGAAACCAAATTCACTTCAAAAGAACGCAGAAGAAAAGCATCATGTCCCCCAGACTAGTTCCCTGTGGATCCACGTTTGTACCCTTTCCGGGACTTGAACCTCCAAGCTTCGATTCTGGACTGAGGTAATTGTGCTAGTGTGTGTTTCTAATGTAGACTGGGAAGCAGCGGCTGCTAACTTGTAGCAAGCCCTGTGTATTCACGTTTATGCTGCTGGTACTTTGGTGCTCAAGTAAGGGACTGAAATGACATCCTTATTACAGATATAGCAATACAATGGGATAGTTAAACCTGAGGTTGAGCTGAAAAGTTCGAAGCGTTTTGTATGATCATCTCTTAACATATCGCGTGCATTAGATATTACCTCGAAAATAAAAGTTTCTATTTTCCAGGGATAAATTTTGCATTCTTGGCAGACCCTTCCACTTACGTTGATGGTAATTACCTAGGCTACAATTCTGATTTTTGCAAAGTGATTTGAGCACCTGCCTGCCATTAAAAGCCATTAAAAATTAAGTGCAAGACTGTTTTTAGCAAAAAAAATAAAAAATAAAAAAATAAAAAAAATCAAAGAGAGACATCTAAGCCATGTTATTTGAGAGACCGCATTGTAATTTAATTAGTAAAAAAATCTGAAAGGGGAGAAAACACCCATTTTCTTTGGCTCTCCGGTGTTGTGGTATATTTAGGATCCCATCTGCCATGGTGTTTTTCAGAGGTAATTTGAACATTGCTAAACATAGTCGCCCATGCTCCCTGTCCTCCTCCCCTTCTTCATCTCCTTCTTTACTTAAATTATTTGAGTTCATTGGGAAAGAGAACTTTCTGCTTTCAAGAACACGTTTTGCCTTTTCTATAGCATACAATAGAATTGTAACTTCTGCTTTAGCACAAGGTGTCTTCTTCCGAAGTGTTTATATGGCCTGCCAGGGTTTTTAAGGCACTTGCTGCTATGTCTGGTATTTAAGCTGAATGCCATTTAATGAAAAGAGAGATACTCTTATAGAAACCTCCAGCAATAAGGCAGAAGAAAGAACTGAGGGATCTAGATGTCGCAAGGAATCAAACAAAAAATTGACTGTGTATGTTGTAGGCTCCAGACTTCAATGAATGTTGGCATTCGTTTGTAAACATCCCTAATGGTCCCAGGTGAATTTTGTGAGATGAGATAAATTTGCTTTCTTTTCAGACATATACCACTGAACAGTGACAATCTGTTTCTTCGGTTTTCAGCTATCAAAACAACAACAAAAAACAGCCTCATCAGTTGGTCTGAACTGAGACCTTCATTAAATTCTAGGCATCTACTGTAGCAAATATTTTTGTTTTCTATACATGTTATAATTATCTTCTCCATGAAATGCTTGTATAGAAATAGGTACTCTGCACCATATGTTTAAAGCAGTTGTTTCTTTACGGGAAACAAATTAAAATTAAGTTTAACATGTTACAGAATGATCACTGAAGACCTTTTTTTTTTTTTTTTTTTTTTTGCAAAGGCATCATATGAACTGTTGCTCTGTGCATTGATTCATTTTTACATGTGGTTTCTGCTATTTTATCTAAAACACAGGGCTGGTTCCAGGTTGTTTGTTTTTTGAAGAATGTGTGTGACCTCAGCTTTCTTCCTCATTGAGTTCACCTTCTCACTTCTCTTCCTGCTGTCCATTCTGTCTGTGCTGGTCCCGGGGGGGGGGGCGTGTTACTGTGCGGCGTGGTCCGTGTCCGGTCCAAGGCAGAAGCAGGGTCCAAGGCAGGGAGTCAGGCGTGGTCAGGAACTCTGAGAGAAAGCAGGACAGGGTGCCGGCAGGAATAGGTAACCAACGATGTTGCAACCTGGGACTGGGCGGGCTGGCCTTTATCTCCTCTGAGGCATAGGGTGGCCCCGGTCCACAGGTGACTCGCCTCTCCTGGCCTGGAGGCAAGCACTCCTCCTCCAAGAACTTAGTTCCCTCTGCCTCTCTGCCGAGTCTCTGTAGCTCAGGAGAGGCTGGAGGGTCACTGGACCCAGAGGCAACCTCAGCTTCCCCTGACGGGGCTGGGAGAGGAGCACCTGCAGGCAATGGGTCCTCAATCACCTCCGGAGCCAGAGCGGATTCAGCTGGTGTCTGCTCCTGAGCATCCGGCACAGGTGAGGGCCCTTCAGGTTCAAGCCCCTGCCCCGGCTCAGCTGGCCCTGGAGGTAGGGAGTCCTGTGCTGGCTGGGATTCCTCAGGTTCAGCCTCTGAATCAGATTCCCAGGCCATCACACTGTCACAGTCTGGTTCATGGCGATCAAAGTCCTGGCAAGGGACATCAGAACCAGGGGCAAGATGGCAAGGTGGAAGCAGGAACGGGGGTCAAGGAGTCAGGAAGCCAAGAGTCTGAGGGTCAGAGAGCTGGGAGTCAAGAAGCCAAGGGTCCGAGGGTCAGGAAGCAAGGAGGCATGAAGTCAGGGATCCAAGGATCAAGAAGCAAGGAGTCAAGAAGCTGAGGTTCAAGGATCAGGAAACAAGAAGCACAAGGCAGGGAGCGTGTTGCTGTGGCAAAGAGCAGAAGGGAAATGCTGACCTTATATCCCTTCCCAACTCTTGCCACCAGGTGCTGTGAGTTACCAATCAGCCTCACCTGTGTGGCCGTGCCTTGCCTCTTCAGAACAAACTTAGGAAGGCCCCAGTCCTGCAAAGTCCTATTGGCCACAGAGCCTGGCTGCTACACCCACACCTGACACGTTCTCTCCCACTCTGGATGGCTTTCCACACATAAAAACATAGTAAAACATCAAACATTAAAAACTTCCTGATACAGGGCTGCCTTCAGAGGTCTTCTAAAAGTCAGATAGTCTTTGTCTCCTTGACATCTGATGGGAGGGCATTCCACAGGGAGGACACCTCTGCTGAGAAGGCCCTCTGCCTGGTTCCCTGTAACCTCACTTCTCACAGTGAGGGAACTACCAAGAAGGCCCTCGGAGCTGGACCTCAGTGTCTGGGCTGGACAATGGAGGTGGAGATGCTCTTTCAGGTATACAGGGCCAAGGCTGTTTAGGACTTTAAAAGTCAGCACCAACACTTTGAATTGTGTTCAGAAATGTACTTGGAGCCAATGTAGATCCTTTAAGACCAGTGTGATATGAACTACAGACTGAGGAGGCACTCAGGCTATGTGGTCACAGTCTCTCTCCCACCCCACCCTAGTGAAATTACTATATCTCTAAGTTGTATTTCTGAATTATCTATACGTATAATTAAGCCTGCAGGAAGCTGTGTCCTCTTTTGTTCTGTGGGTTTTTTTTTTTTTTTTTGGGGGGGGGAGTGATTCATTTTCTTCCCAGCGGGGAATAATGCTCTCACAACAGCTAGGTAGTGCAATATAGTATTTTCATTTTACCATATACCAATATAGTATTTTCATTTTACCATGAGACCATGGAAATGTGAACCCCAATATAGCACTAATATAGCAATTTTGAGTAAGAAGAAGGGGGCACGGCCAGGTGCATGATTTTTGCATCAGAAGGTCCCACATTTGCTATTTAGCGGCAGCAGAAATGGGGGAAAGTGCTGATTGCGACAAACCCAGAATAGAAATTGCTGTCTCCTTACACTCCTGTTCCACTTCCACTTCCTATTTCGTGTTCCAATTTTTATTTCATTTTGTTCGCTCAGAAAGAGAAAGCAGACAAATGACACTCACAGACATGTGGAATAGTGTTGTTCAAGAGTCTAATACGCAATGCTGGTTTGTGTATTAACACTTGCAACTTTCTCAATTGGTGCGAGCCTCCTGGCAGGTGTTAATCATATTGTTTAATTGCTTTAAAATGATGGATGTAAATATAGGAACCAGAGGAGTGGGGAGGAGTTCTTATTGCATTTTCAGGGTATGGTCTGTAACTGAAGTAATTATTGTGAACAATTATTTCTTAATGTGTTTAAGACTCGCAAGAGAATAACACCAGATTGAGAATAACAACAGCTTATTCACTAAGCTAATTCCTTCAGGAAATATTGTGAGGAATGTGAAATGTGAATGGCCCATTGTGTATGTCTGTTTTTCAAGTGGCAATTCAGAAGAAGTGTAACATCACTAAGAAACAAAGTATGTTTTACAGGAGAGAAAAATCACAACTATATAGAAGAACTGAATTGGTGACTGACATCAAACTCCAGAGAAAACTTACTAATGCTTGTTTACCTTCTCAGAACAGAGTAAAAGGGTAGTAGATTACTAAGACTCAGCATGGCTTTCTCAAAAACAAATCATGCAAGACAAATTTCATTGTTTTTTGATGGAGCTACAGGCTTGGTGGATCGGGGAATGCTGTGGACATAGTGTATCAGTAAAAATTCAGTAAAGCTTTTGACAAGGCCCCCAATGGTATTTTTTTGTGAGGAAGCTGGCAGAATGTGGGTGGAATGGGCTAATGGTTCATTTTAACTATTGTCACCCAAAACTGGGTGGGAACGAGCCAGTGGTGGTGTAGTGGTTAAGAGTGGCGGACTTGTAATCTGGGGAACTGGGTTCCCGTCTCCGCTCCTCCACATGCAGCTGCTGGGTGACCTTGGGCCAGTCACACTTCTCTGAAGTCTCTCAGCCTCACTCACCTCACAGAGCGTTTGTTGTGGGGGAGGAAGGGAAAGGAGATTGTTAGCTGTTTTGAGACTCCTTTGGGTAGTGATAAAGCGGGATATCAAATCCAAACTCTTACTCTTCTTCTTCTTCCTCTTCTTCCTCTCAGTCTCAGTAAATAGTTGATTGAATAGCCTGCCCTGGGCGTTGTTGTTACTGAGGTGGTAAAAGCTACAGTATTTCTGGGCTATAACACTTCAGTTTGCAGTTGGGAGTGTTCATGATTGGTGGCAACAATGCTTCTGAATACCAGTTGCTGGAAAACGCAGGAGTGGAGAGTGGTTTTGTGTTCAAATCCTGTTTCCCATGGGCATCTGACCACTGTGAGAACAGGATGCTGGTCAAGAAGGGTCACTGGCCTTCTGCTGCTGGCTTTTTCATGTTCTTATGCTCTTTTGATGGAATAGTTTCCCCTTCTCATTGTAAGGTAAAGGTAGAGGGACCCCCTGACCATTAGGTCGAGTCGTGACCGAATCTGGGGTTGCGGCGCTCATCTCGCTTTATTGGCCAAGGGAGCCAGCGTACAGCTTCCGGGTCATGTGGCCAGCATGACTAAGCCGCTTCTGGTGAACCAGAGGAGCGCACGGAAACGCCGTTTACCTTCCCGCTGGAGCGGACCTATTTATCTACTTGCACTTTGACGTGCTTTCGAACTGCTAGGTTGGCAGGAGCAGGGACCGAGCAACGGGAGCTCCCCCTGCCCCCAAAAACTAGTGCCTTAAGAATAATTCTAGCCTACTGCTCTTTTAGCATATACTTTTCACTCTGTTCACATATTTGTTTTATAATTTATTTAGTTCTAGGAAGCATATGAAACAATCATGGAACTCACGTCAATTGACTTCAGGCAAATTATTTTTATTTTTTCCTCATTTTTGAAACTTGTTTTTAACTTTGATTTTGGGGGGCAATTTTGATGTACTGTATATTGTATATATTTTGTAATCCGTTTGAAGGTTTTACATACAATTAAGCAGTGTATAATTGAAAAAATAGTGAAAATCAGTAGCAACAACATCAACAGTAGAAGACAGAAAAGGAGAAGAACTGAAATAGAAAATCTTGTTCCCCAAAAGGGAACTGAATTGTTTCTCTTTCCTGTTCTAGCTCTTATATTCCCAATCTCTTTATCTGCTTCCAACTGTTAATTTGCACTTGTGCAGGGAAGGAGATTCCTGAGGTCAGCTGTTCTATCTCTTTGCATTGACAGTAGAGCCCTTAGGATGTTGGAGATTTATGGCTCGTTCACTGGAATGTTTTAAGAGGCGATGGCTTTTCAACACTTGATTCCTCAGGATCTTCCTCATACTTGATGCTCCATAATTTGCTTTTGCTAGTCCTTCCCAGCCTCTGGGTTTTCCAAGATCCTCTTTGGCCTCCACCGTTTTGGCATTCACCACCTCACTTTTCATGCAACTGTGAACATTCACCTTCTTTTAAGCAGGCGTTTATTGCCTTCCTCTCCTCCGATAATCTGTCTCTGTATAGCCATGCCTATATTTTTAAGTTCTAGTGTTTTCAATTGTCATTGTTGACACCAGTGATAACTTTTCAACTGAATTGCTTTTGTCAATCCATATCAGAGTGTGAATGAGTGTGTGTAGGAAGATCTGTTGTCATAGATTGAAAAGAATACCTGCTGACTATTTCTTGTCAACAGTCAACTTTAAAAGGTATTAAATAAACCGCTTCAGGCACTTGACAAAAACCATAGAATAGTAGAATTGTAGAGTCGGAAGGGACCCAAGTCCAACCCCTGCAATGGAAAAGAATTCAAATGAAGGCTGCTGTGTATGAAAATACTGATGGACTATATACATAAATTGCCGTTTTCATATTGCTGTACTCATATTTGAGTTTTGCCCCATCTCAGCCTGGGCAATGGCTAGCCTACCTTTTAACTCTTTCAGTGCATTGGGGAAGGCAATTGTGCACTCCATCACCCTTTCCCCTTCCAGTATTATTGTCTGCAGTCTCTTCCACCTGCTGTGAGAAGTGATGATAACATGGTTTTCTAGGTCCAGTACACTGTATGGATTGGATTCTCTTCCCCATTTGCAAAAGCGGATACAAATTTCCACAAAATTTGCATACACCTTCAGTTATATACAAATCGTTACCCTCCTGTCTGAGTGGGGCACAGGACCTGAGGTGAATTGAGGGCCACACACAAAGTAATACGGCAGGCATATTGTTAATAGGTGAAGCTTTCCCCATAACTGGATTTCCGTACTAGAAAAAGCTTCATCCATTGGATTTCTAGCTGCTGTGCAGCTGTTAAAGGTTCAAGAGCCCAGTTCTCCCCTAGTGCCAACCTCAAACCACACAAAGAACTCACGTTTCATGAGTTGCAAACTAGTTATGCTACTGTACGTCTTTCTTCAATTGCTGAATTGTAGCCAGCACAAAAACATCACCTTGTGCCATGTGACATTGTTTTGAGAGATGGTTTAATGTTCCTTTAATTGGCTTTAAAATGTACTACAAATAAAGTCAGTTAGGTGCTTATTGCTATTATAATGCTGTGAGTCATCTCAAGGTGCTGTAAATCTCCAAGTCTGAACTTTCCTAGGATGTAAAATAAAAAAGACATTGTAATGGGTTGTCGCGGTAATGAGGCTACCTCTAGAAATAATGAGCCACAGGATCTTCTGCACTCCAATCGATCACTGTGTAAATTTCCTGTTTTATCCAAAGCAAATTTCGGCTACAAGAGAAGAGAGTGTGCCTGGGATCCGAGCCTTGTAGGATGCATAAATTGCATTCATTTAAGTCAAACATTTCTATCATGAATAGATGAATAAAAATGGATTTTGACAGGATTATTCGATTGTGAAATGCCCTAATGTGCCAACATATTTTGAGTCTAGACTTTGATGGCAGGTTAGGGTGATTGATGAGTGAAATGTTCACAGACCATGTATCCATTAGTAAATCTCTGTATCGCTTTGGAAATCTTAGTATGGTGAGGTGGAGGTTTTTACATATTGCAGTTCTGTTGCCTTCGTTCAGGATTAGTCTGCTGTTTGGCTGTTAGTATAGTACCTTCACCTGAAAGTAATTATTCTGAATATTCATGCTTAGAGGATCTTAGTTTTGGATATTGTAAGAACTTGGCACAGCTGCGAAGAGTAGCAATATTTCCTTAGTAGTTCTAAGCAGTGCTGGTTTTTTCTAGAAAAATAGGTGCCGGTACTCACCATGAAGTTGTTACAGGAAGTGCCGCACTTTTTAATGATGAAAAAAAGAGGTGCCAGTCCTGCGTACCTTTGAGGAGCTCCTGAAAAAAGCAGTGGTTCTAAGTATCAAATAATGCCTTTCTTTGATTTTTGTTCTTGAATTATTCCCCAGAAAATGATAAACATGGACCCAGTGAACAGAAAATTATAAGATGAGCTCTAGACCACATAGATCTGACAGAGGGTGAGATCTTAGTGCTTTGGATGTCATGATTTCATGATTCTCGTGTGTGTGTGTGTGTGTGTGTGTGTGTGTGTGTTTGTATGTATGCAATGGAAGCAACAAAGAACCTCTTCCTAGCTGCCTCAGCTGCTACTTGATAGGTGAAATTATTTGCCCTAGCAAGTGCTCTGCCGGCTTCAAGTTTTATGCCACTTGCCCCAGTCCTTTCTTGACTGTTTCATCACCTGCAGCTCTTCAGTAGCCCAGGAGCTTCCCGGGCTCCACTATGCTAAAGAAGGATCATAAGAAGGGTTGTGTTGATGGCCCTCATCATCCCACCATTACACAGTGAGACAGGATCCTCAGCAAAATCACTAACTCTATCCATTGTAGGGACACCCAGAGCATTCAGGTATCCATCCATTTCCATTAGTCTCCAGGATGGGCCATCTTAACCTCTCCTCTGCAGGGTAGGTTAGCTGGTACGAGTTCAAACTTCACCAGGAAGTGGTCAGTCCATGGCAAATGGGTGATTCCTACCTCCCTGTATGCAGACTGCCTGCATATTACTTTATATTCATTAGAGATCCATTGGTGTAGGATTAAAATTGCCCCCTTTTTGAGCACCTTTGGCACAAATAAAAGAAAATAATTTCCAAGTGACCAGACAGGGAAATATTTTGTACTTTGAAAGATGGCTCTTTCCTTTCAGGCTGTTGCTGACTTTCAACACTGCTAATGTTTGAGCAGTTCATGTGTTTATGGCTAGTAAAAAGAGCTGGTAACTTTTGAAGATTCCTTTGTGAAGCTGTGTTAGTGTGCTAAAATGCATCAAGAGGTCCCTGTGTGCAATAAGGAGTCCATTATAGAATCAGAAAGGCGCAGAATTGTAGAGTTGAAAGGGACCCTGGGGGTCATCTAGTCCGATGCCCGGCAATGCAAGAATCACAACACATGGTCCCCCTTCTGATTCAAAACCATACCTGACCCTGCTTAGCTTTGCAAAGGTGCTAGCAGCTTTATTGCCAGAAGGACAACTGAAACTTTTCTGAGTGTGTTGAGTTTAGTGTCCTCTAAGCATCGTTGGCCCATTCATCCTCTTCATTATTGCTTCTTGATTAAACCTATTTATTTGCTTCCCCACTTAAACTGAATCAGTTGAGGACTGCATTCCTTCAGGGGAAATTTGTCAGGGAGTGCATGCTAGTGACAGGAACACATGAAGCTGCTTAATACTGGATCAGACCATTCGCTTACCCAGATCAGTATTCTCAATTCTGACAGCAATTCCTGCTGGTTTTGGGAAGAGATCGTCATAGCCCAGTTTCCCTTCATGCGATTCCAATCATGCACATGAAGAGTGGAGGTGTGGGGAGAGGAGATGTATACTTTTTTCTGGCAGTACGCAATGGCACACAGTATTGCCACCCTTCCGGGGGGGGGGAGGTGGCAGAAGGGCTCTTGGACCCCATCAGAACATTGCACCTCCTTCCTTAAGTCCAGGAAGTGTTTGCCCAGCTTAGAGATGTTGGTGCTTTGACAGGATCCTGGAACTCTGCTGCCTCCTTCCCGAAACCAGGTTCTTCACCTGAGTGGCAGTGCCCCAGTAGGTGGGTGGATAGGCAAGGGGCCTCAAACAGCTAAACTGCCCTCACCATCCAGCATTGGTGCCAGGTTTCACCCCCGCCCCACCATGGGCTGGCCCCTCTGCCTGCTTGCTGGTGAGTACCTGCCCTTTTTTTCTAGAATAAAAGCACTGGTCATGTCCCCTGTGTCAATGTCCCCAAAGTCTTCCAGGTTGAACTTCTGTTGCATGGAGTTGTGTGTAAGAAAAACACTGGGGTCTAATTTGAATAGTAGAATGTCTGTCTTCTGGGTAGGGCTGGGTGGGGGAATAGTAGAATGTCTGTCATCTGGTTGGGGCTGGGTGGGGGAATAGTAGAATGTCTGTCATCTGATTGGGGCTTCTGTGTTCTGCTCCAGAAGTAGCCCCTCCCTTTGAGTGTTCAGTTCAGTTCAGTTCAGTTAGAGAGGCCAACTGTCCTTCTTGCCTCACGATGTTGTTTTAGTTTCTCTCAGACAGTATGTTACGGGGTTACCATTTTCTTTATTATTATAGCTTTCTTTGGAATATACGTGAGCCGCTTGCTTTGCTGAAAGAAAACTCTGATGAAGTATGGTTGAATACCCTAAACTGGGGATATTCCCAGTCTGACAGGAAGATTGGGGGTTTTTTAATCACCCCACCCTCCACAACATTGTGTGCAGTACTTACATAGGCTCCTTCTGTGATTTAAAAATCTTCATTGTGACTGGAATCGCAGGGGAGAGGGTAGGCAAACAGGGCTTTTGTTTAGCCCTGCTGCTTGAGCTCCTTTCAACTGGGGATTGAGATCCACATTTATACAGTCAAAGCAAAAGCATGAGCTCTGGCCCTTACGTAACTTACGTGTAGTGCTGGAATTACATTTAAACCTAAGTAAATGTCAGGCAAGGATTGAACATTTGTTTCAGCCAGCTTCTGAGAGTCCTTCTCTTTTCATTGAATGCTATATAAAAGGTAAAAAAGGTAAAGGACCCTGGATGGTCAAGTCCAGTCAAAGGTGACTGTGGGGTTGTGGCACTCATCTCGCTTTTAGGCCGAGGGAGCCGGTGTTGGTCCACAGACAGCTTTCCAGGTCACTTGACCAGCATGACTAAACTGCTTCTGGAACAATGGAACACTGTGATGGAAGCCAGAGCTCATGGAAATGCCATTTACCTTCCCACCACAGCAGTACCTATTTATCTCCTTGCGCTGGTGTGCTTTCGAACTGCTAGGTTGGCAGGAGCTGGAACAGAGCAATGGGAGCTCACTCTGTTGCAGGGATTCAAACCGCCGACCTTCCAATTGGCAAGCCCAAGAGGCTCAGTGGTTTAGACCACAGCACCACCCTCTATGTAGCCAAGGTCTGCTGGGTTCCTTTAGTATATCTGTAACTTGCCTTTCAGGAACTGAGTTCTTACATCACCTTTATGATATTGGACCCTCATGAATGTTGATGCTTCCTGCCTCATTACAGTAACTTGCATCACTCCAAACCACATAATAGGAGTCACCCACACTGTTGCAGCTCTCCACTCGAGCATCAGTTATTCGAAAGCCGGGGTGTATGGGGTGTAGACACAATGTGGGGTTCTTCTGCATAGTCCCAGGCTTCACATCTTACCTGGAGATTACAGGAAGGAATGACATGGCTGCAGAACTCTATCATTGCTTTTCATAGTCTAAACTATGCACCTCCAGAGTGTCTACCTGCTTGTCGGCCACCTTCCTTTTATACTTCCTGCTGTGGGTATTTTGTTCTAGTCTTGTGACAAGGAAGGGGGGAGGGCGCAGACTTTGCCTGGAGGAACCGACAAGTTGTCAGTGAAGTATGAAAGGGTGTTGAGGTATTCAAATAATCAATTGCTTGCCTTTTGCCATCCTTGTTTGTCATGAAAACTATCACACAGGAATGCAAATCTGCTTGGCAGCTGTGGTTGCTAAGGAATGAGAAGCAGGAATAGGGCACTATTAGGTTATCAGAGCCACTCATAATGGGTGCTTTATAGGAAAGCGATTGGCTCCCCCACTCGCTCTCCTCATTAGCATGCCATCACCTCGCACTGTGAGCCTGCTATTCTTTTATGTCACATGAGTGCTGTAATTTTCCTCCTGAAAATATAGGTATGCAGCTCAAAACCACCTGAAGTGGGAATACTTGCTTCCTTTTTAAGTTAAATTACCAAGGCTTGTGAACTTGAATGCCTTTATTCACCTACTTGAAATTTTCTGTGAAAAGTAGAATCTGTGGCTTTGAATGCGGCATGACATCAAACAATGTGAGGATTAAAAGTGCCACTATATTAGTCACGCTACGGTTGAGTTTATACAACTGGTTTCCTTACAGGGTAATATTTCCAGGAGGAGACCCTTGGTTATAGAAACTTTTCCACTGCCAAGCCTTGGGAAAACCACTAGATTTGTTCTGGGAAAAACTGATCGTTGGATAAACTTGCAAATTAGCATTGTCTCTGTTAAATTGTGTGTGAACCAAAATACATAGCCAGGCCTTGACTTACTACCATATTTTTCTGTGCATAACACACACACACCGGTGTATAAGATAACCCCTATTTTGGGGGACCCAAATTAAGGAAATGGGGGAAGATTGGTTAGAATTGTTGAGTTTTTTTGGGGGGGGGAATTGCCGCCAATCACTCACCCCCCTGACTGCTGATAAACAATCACATGACTCGCCAAACCCAACAATTGTCTGCCCGCTCACTGCCAGCATCCACCAATCACCCACCCAATTACAGCAGCAGCCAATCGCCAGCAGGCCTTGCCACAGCTACCAAGCACCCGCCCAATCACCACTGACAATCTCCTGCTCGCGGCTGACACCAATCGGCCATCCCCACTCTGCACTGTCTGTGTATAAGACAACCCCCAATTTTAAACTTTTAATAATAAAAAAAACATCGTCTGATACATGGAAAAATGCGGTACATAGGGAACGTTGGGCACCTTTGAGGCTTATGAGAATGCCAGCTGCCCTGCTAATGTGTCCAACATTTCTATGAAAGTGTAGCAACAGTTCTAACATTAGAAACATAAATCACCTTCACACATTATAGGTGTGAAAGGGTTCCATGGATTTCATCCAGCTATGTTTTACACAGAGCAGACTCACTGAAATTAATAGACCTTGGTTACTTTGGTTCATTAATTTCAATGAGTCTCCTTGGAGGAAAACTAGCTTTCAATGCAACCCCATGTGTTGAAAGCAGTGTTCAAAATTCCCCAGGCGCCAGGCACATTTTGCTACTGGTGTTGGTCCAGTTGCAACTAGGTAAGGTATAGGCAAAGGAACCCTGGAAGGTTAAGTCCAGTCAAACATGACTATAGGGTTGCAGCTGTCATCTCGCTTTCAGGCCAAGGGAGCCGGCGTTGGTCCACAGACAGTTTTCTGGGTCATGTGGCCAGCAGGACTGTTGCGTTTGCAAAGTAAAGGAAGGATTGAACTCTGATTAATAAGAATACACATAGAGGCTTGAACCAGCAAGACTCTGGGAAGGCTGCATATAATCGTGTCTCTCTGTGCTTGTCCGAATCTGCAGCCCCCTGGCCCAGGCCGTTTTTATTCACAAAAAAGCTTTTTACAGAGTGTTCGTAAGAACCAATCAGATTTCTTCTGAGCATTCAAACAAACCTCAAGTGGGGACAAAGTTAAACTATAAACACTAGTTATCCATGCATACTTTTGGGGTAAATGAATGAATACTACAAAGGAGCGAATAAAGCAACTCTGGAGGTCATAAACAATCAGTACACATGATAAGAAGGATGGCCAGAAAGACCTTCATGTGAGATCTGTTTCCTGGCTCCAAGATTAACATTTTAAGATTATATATATAAGAAACTACTTCAAAGAACCTGCCCACTATTTTTATGGCACAGGATGCCTGCCTGGCGAAGCAACTGCTGTGTACGTGACGTGAGGAGAGAAAAATGGGCAGTAGAGTCAAAAGGGCATGAAAAGGGCATGAATGCAGAATCTTATGGGATTTAATCAGAAATTATCATCAATATATCAAACCCAGTCAACACAATGTCTTCATCGTGGACACAATGGCCTGATGTATATTCTATAATTCCTCATGGTAATCCCATCTGACCCCTACACAGGACTAAACTGCTTCTGGCGCAATGGGACACTGTGATGGAAGCCAAAGCGCATGGAAACCCTGGAGCCAGCTGACTCATGCGCAACAAAAGACCCACATCTTTGCTTCTGTGCTGCTGTGTCTTAGCCCTCCATCATCACATTAAGGAAAGGAAGTGTGGGGCTGAGTAACAGACATCTTTGACTGTGCTGCAACCTTTCCAAATGGAACTCACAGACCCCAATCTAAAAACCTCTTCCCTAGCCCAGAGTTAATGACATTTCCATTTCCGCTGTGTGCGTTTCTTTCTCCTCCTTGCATACTGGGGCAAGTATGTTTGGGCTGTGGGAAACCTCTGTGCATAGATCTCTGTGTAGACCTTGACTATGTGGTCTCCCAACTCCTATGGAAGACTTCCCCATGGCAGATGCCCATGCCTAAGGAGTGGATGTCAAGGTTGAGAGGTGGAACCTGGGGGGTGGGAGCATTGGGGGGGTGGGAGTGGCCTGATCCCCATTAATTTATTTGTTTATTATTTATTAAATTTATATACCACCCTTTCTTTGATGACCACAGTTTGGACTCTCCTCATGCATATAGCATGTGAAGGGGGCTATAATGATAAACACTTTCCACTTTCCCAATCCATGAAAAGTCCAGGGTAGTAATAGAGGGATTTCCCTCCTTTTTTGGATGAGGGGAAGCTGGAAACCTATGCTCACTTGTAATGTCTGATTTATTTACAGGTATATGTTTACAGGAATGTGGGTGGCATTGTGGGTTAAACTACAGAGCCTAGGACTTGCCGATCAGAAGGTTGGCAATTCGAATCCCCGCGACGGGGTGAGCTCCTGTTGCTCGGTCCCTGCCAACCTAGCAGTTTGAAAGCATGTCAAAGTGCAAGTAGATAAATAGGTACTGCTCCGGCGGGAAGGTAAACGGCATTTCCGTGCGCTGCTCTAGTTCACCAGAAGTGGCTTAGTCATGCTTGCCACATGTCCTGGAAGCTGTACGCTTGCTCCTTTGGCCAATAAAGCGAGATGAGTGCTGCAACCCCAGAGTCGGTCACGACTGGACCTAATGGTCAGGGCTCCCTTTACCTTTACCTTTATATAAGCAGAATGGGGTTGGGGCCAGGGTGAGGACTCTGTAAGAGGGCTGCACAACTGCTATGCTTACACCACTTTAAAGTCAGATTACAGCATGGGTAGGCAAACTAAGGCCTGGGGACTGGATCTGGACCAATCGTCTTCTAAATCCGGTCCACGGACGGTCCAGGAATCAGAGTATTTTTACATAAGTAGAACGTATGCTTTTTTAAAAAAATGCATCTCTAGGTTATTTGTGGGGCATAGGAATTCATTCCCCCCCTTTCAAAATATACTCTTGCCCCCCAAAGGTTGAGGGAGAATGGACAGGCCCCCTGCTGAAAAAGTTTTCTGACCCCTGGATTACAGCATCACCCAGCAGTCAACCTAAATTTGACATTCAAAACTCTTGGTTCTCTGTCCAAATTTATCTTGCTGCTTTCTCTCCTGTGAAATACAGAGGTGTTGTAAGATAAGTTTCCAGTCACCGAGGAGCATGAATGTGCCTTTTCGAAACTCTGTGGCCACCCATTAGTTGTCGGTTTAAAGAAATCAGGACAACCAGTCACAATAACACTGGATTCATTGCTGCTACTAGATGGTGTTCCAGGGGCCAAGGGGTGAGAAGAGATGCAAAGCAATGCAGATGAATTTCTGGCCATAGTAACTCCCTGGAAATATATTGTTTGAAGATGCTTCTGAATTTTACAAAGTTTGTGCTCGTGGTTTTTATGCTGGGCAAACGCCGAAAGGCCATGTATGTAACTGTCATGTCTTTGTATTTAACATGCTATGATCAGCCTCCTACCTAAAGTTTTTCTTTTCTTTTTAGAGTACAAGTTGAATTCTACATGAATGAAAACACATTTAAAGAGAGGCTAAAGTTATTTTTCATCAAAAACCAAAGATCAAGTAAGCATTTTCTCTCTCTTACTACGTGTGGGTGTAATAGCGCTTCCTCTAAACCCGGGTTTCCTAAACTTGAGTTGCCACCTGTTGTTGGACTACAACTCCCATCATCCCTAGCTAGCAGGATGAGGGATGATGAAAATTGTACTCCAGGAACAGCTGGAAACCAGCATTTGGGAAACCCTTCTCTAAACAATAATGCTTGCTGATGATAAGAAGTGGTTATATGTTACATCACTAGGAGAATGTAGTCATGTTCATTACTTTTGATGGGTCTGTTCTGAATAAATATTAATTGATTGCCACCCTGTGTTCCCAAATTCACAGTCTGCTTGCTAGTTGTTTGTTGCTTATGTATTTAATCAATTTAATATTTGCACAGCCTCAACAGTGTCTTAATGCTGCAAACTTTCCTCATCCCATGCTCTTTTAATATACAGTGGTACCTCAGGTTAAGTACTTAATTGGTTCCAGAGGTCTGTACTTAACCTGAAGCGGACTTTCCCATTGAAAGTAATGGAAAGTGGATTGATCTGTTCCAGACGATGAAAAAACACCCCCTAAAACAGCAATTTAACATGAATCTTACTGTTTCACGAGACCATTGATCCATAAAATAAAGGCAATAATCAATGTACTGTACTATGAAATAAATAAGACAGTATTTTAAATGAAAAAAATTAAAATTTATTTCCAAACTCACTGTTTGGAGGGGGCTCAGGGTCCTCTTCCACAATCACAATCGGCTTGGCTCCCTGCATTCGTGGAGGCCTCAGAGAGCTCCTGCGGCTGGAGCCCAGTTGCAGAGCCTCTGCAGGCACCGTGGATGCTGGGGCTTGGCTCCTGGCATCCACGGAGCCACTCTAGGCACCACAGATGCCGGGGCTTGGCTCCTGGCATTCGCGGAGGCCTCAGAGAGCTCCGTAGGTCCCGCCGATGTCCGGGTTTGCCTCCAGGCAGCGGCGAGGCCTCCGAGAGCTTGGACAACTTACTTCCGGGTTACAATCGTTCGTAAGCTGAAAAAACGTAAGTTGAAGCGTTTGTAACCCGAGGAACCACTGTATAACCATGAAGCTCTATAAAAATCCAGGTGCTAAAGACAAACAGATCTAGGCACAATGCCACAATAAGAAGAAAACCTTGCTGTCTTTTCCCCCCCTCTTCAAAGACTCAATTTATCTAAAATACACTGTTTTGGGGGTCTTTTTTTGGGGGGGGGAGGAATTAGCAGGTCTCTCACTATATCTTGGCCAATGGAACATTTCTGGAAGTGCAGCCTACAAACAGTGCCAGCTTTAAGATAGCTGAAGTAGGCAGCTTCCTTTCATGGCTGCCAAGAAGTATAGGAATCCAGCCAGAGATCCTGCTGGATATTTCTACAGCAAGCTGAATGTGAGAGAGTCCAAGTCAGACCAATGCCCCAGTTACCCTACCTAGTATTGGACCTCTGGAGTCCCAAACATAGATATCCTTTTTAACTTACATTCCTGAACATTGCGTTTGGATCCATCCACGAAGCATTTCTCTTATGCACTCACACATACAATTAAAAGTTACATCGTTTTTCCTATTAGATGTAATCCTCACTCCCTCAAGTGAATTTTTAATTTTAAAACCTGCCATTCTAGGGAAACCTGTAAACACTCTCCACCTATTCTGTCTGGTCTTAACCTCTTTATGTCACAGTCTCAGTTTTGAATGCAAATTCTACAATAATGCTATCATTGTTTGCTTGTATCAGAGTCAAGCTAAAGAAGGTTCACCCATCACTTCCACAGCTTCCACTTTTGGTTCCACGGAGGTATTTTTGTGGGACTTTGAGTGTTATCCTTAAGCTACGTTGAAGCCACTTGAACTGCATCTGAATGTCAAGTCACTCTTAACCACTTGAGTTCAAGTGTATGTTTTGTTTTTTTTAAATCAGTTGGAGATTCTTCATGATTCATAAGACTGTATCTGGGATTCTTGGAAACATATGCTTTCTGATTTTATATATACTTAACGAAAAATGTTCCTATACCACTCACCCATAAAATATGGCAGCAATCATGCGGGCAGTAGCCATTTTACATGTGTCCAACTGACATGCGATCATGCACACACTTGTCGTTTCCAACCCAAAAGTGGCCCGAAAATGGAGCAGAACAGGGCTGAGGCTGGGCTTATGCGTGCTCCACTGACACAGACAGGGGTCAGGAACAGCACCCCCATGCAAAACGTAAAAGCAGCACAGAACATTCATGGATTTTTTTTTAAAACAACAGTATAGGCCAGTTGATGGAAGGGGTGGGGAGTATTCAAGAGATGCTTGAAAATCAAAGCATGGGTGTCTGCTGAATCTCCCCTAGACATTCGCAGGGAAACCAAAATGCTTGTTTAAAAAGCTATTGTACTACCAACCTTACTGTATGCTTGTGAAATGTGGACCACTTATAAACTCCATCTCCAACTCCTCGAAAGATTCCATCAAACGTGTTTCTGAAAATTTTAACACATCACTTGGGAAGACAGGTGAACTAATGCCAGTGTACTGGATGAAGCAAAGATCACCAGTGTTGAAGCAATGATTCTTCAACATCAACTTTGTTGGACTGGTCATGTTGTGTGGATGCTTGATTATCGTCTTCCAAAGCAACCACTCTATTCCAAACTCAAAAATGGTAAGCAAAATGGTCAACAAAAGACGTTTAAAGACTCTCTCAAGGCACATCTTTAAAAAATGTAGTATAAACACCAACTACTGGGAAACACTGGCCTGCGAGTGCTCCAATTGGAGAACAGCCTTTACCAAAGGCGTCATGGGCTTTGAAGACACTCGAACTCAGGGTGAAAGAGGGGAAATGTGCTAAGAGGAAGGCACGCTTGGCAAACCCTCACCGTGATCAACTCCCACCCAGAAACCTATGTCCCCACTGAGGAAGGATGTGTGGATCCAGAGTTGGCCTCCACAGTCACTTATGGACCCACTGTTAAAACCGTGTTTATGGAAGACAATCCTACTCGGCTATGAGTGATCACCAAAGAAGAAGAGAGAAGTGTTCACTAGCATGGGGCCAGCGACGTTAAATGCCTACATTCTAGTTGAGGCTAGACAGGCATCTGTAACATGGTGGACCACCAACAATACTCCTCTGTATGATCTCAGTGATCAGACTGGGATATATTGGGCTGGGATTTTAGAGTCCTCACTTCTTCCAGACAGTTTAAGGCAGTGCATTGTCAGGAGCTGGAGTCAGGCGTAGGTCAGCAATAAAACAATAAAGAACCCAATGTCAGTGAAGTAAACTCTTTTTTCAAAAAACAAAACAGCTCAGTCCTAGTGGTCTTGCCCCAACAGAAGGTCCCTGCCTTCCCACCACTCTCTAAAGCTGCTCCCCAGAGCCTAAGACTCTGTTATCTTGTCTCTCATTGTTCTGCTGTCTTCATTTCTCCGCATGTTCTGGGAGATAATCGGGATGGAGAGCTATTCATAGCAGCAGGAGGAAACTCCCTAGATTCTCCAGCTGCCTGTCTCATCTCTGTCTCCTGGCCCCCCCTCCCCCCTGCCTCTGAGTCTGGACTGCCTCTTCCTGCTCACTAAACCTTGTTACGTCTTCAGCTTCCATCACCTCCTTCTCCCAGTCTGCTCCCTCTTCTCCCTCCCACCATTGTCATCCCACTATCAGTCCCCTGCCTCTGAGCCTCCTTCCCAGGGGGGTTCCCCAGCTGGCATCTCCCACCACTCCTCTGCAGTCAGCTAGTCTATGACATGTATGCTGTGTTCTCACACGGTCTCTTGACCGAGCCTCAGGTCACACTAGTTTTCAGCAAGGTTGCTGCCTTGTGTGAACCATGCACTGGACCTACTGTCAATGCTTCTTCAGTTCTTAGTTCTACCTCTTACATTAATGTATTAACTACTTTATTTCTTTTATAATTGCAACCCAGACTTTCTACTCAGTCACCACATACAGATTTTGCAGAGTATATAGCCTTTCCCCATTTATTTATGTATTCAGGGAGTCAAGATTTTCATTACTTACACAATAGCAAAACAACAAAAACCTTCGCCGGTGTAATAGTCCTCCCTTTCTGCATCTGCTCTGCATCTCTTATGCTTTGTTCTGATCTTTATACTACTTTGAAAGCCAAATTTTCATTAAGCTTCAATTGAAAATGCTTAGGTGTGAATGCTCCCATAAACAAAGGCAAATTGGGACAGGTAATTATGCAAAGGTTATTTTTGATAAAGGGGTAGTGACTGGAGCTTGAAAAGATAACTTAATAGAATCTCTAATTCTGCACCTGTGCACATACATTTTTCCCCAGCTTTTGCCAGTTTGCAGAAGGAAAATTTCCATTTGCAAGTGCTGTTTGAATCCATCACTAGGGTGTGCTATCAGTGCCGACCAGGAGATTGACACTGACAGCCAGTTCCTTTGAAGCTGTCACCTGACATCATAATGGCATCAGTAGTCAGAATGGCCTGTGGGGTTGCGGGAGGTCAGGATCCAGCCCACTAGCTGGAAAAGGTTCCTCACTACTCTGTATAGAGGGGCTAAAGGGGATTTTGCAAGATATGGACACAGCATGGAGGCCACTGCAAATCATTCCCCTTGATGGCTTTCATCCGTCAGGGATGCATTCATTTGCTGTGCTGATCAGGGAACATTATCCACATCACTATAGAACTTGGACATCCTGTGACTTTTGGAAAAAGTCATTCAATCTAAACACTGAACAAATGTGTACAAACGTCACAAAGGGCCACTTAAAGTGACCTTCTCATGGTGGGTGAATTGTGTGCCTGGGCCAAAAGCAAGTTAGAAAGATATTGAGCCAAGTGATAATTGTGCTGTAACATCAATTGTTTCATTAGACAGGTAATCCTGTAAAATTCAAAGGCTCGCAAAGAATCCTCTGACAAAATCGATCCTAGACATTGTAATTAAACTTGCTATGCCTCTGAGCTGAATGAAAGTTATTTTTTTATCCTTGATTTGAATTTTCTGCTTGACTGCCAGTGTATCTTATTACGAGCAATACGTCGTTAGAAAATCAAGGTTCGTTTTCAGCAAAGGTTGCTTGTCTCCTCCCCACCCTGTTGGGTGTCTTTTCCCCCCACGCCCAGCAAGAGGTGCAGGTGTGCATCTTTGTGTCTGTGCATTAAATGAAATTTCACGCCACCTGTAAAATTCAATTCAATTACCATTAAAACCATCAGGCTCTCTGTGTCTTCAGCTCTCTGTCCCCCAGAGGAAATAGAAAGCTTCTCTTAATTATGTTTGTTAGTAAATCAGAATAGTAAAAGATCTGCAATCTTTTTATTTGAGTCGTCCAACGTTTTTTTTTTTTTTTTAAGGCTGCAGTTCTAAATATACTTCCTAGGGGAAAAGACTCATTGAACTCAGTAGGATTTACCACTTTGCAATCTTGAATTGAGCTACAATATTGCTTGGTCTTCTCCAAGAAATGGAGGCAAACCTTGGCTAACAGCAACAAAATATTTCTGGGACTTTGGACAAATGGACGCAAAGAAAATGAAGGTGCAGGACTATTTGGGTTTATGAGTCTGCAAAGTTGGAAGCCAAAGTAAGAGAAAAAGGATTGTCTTCCCATTAGAATTCCTGTGCCATTTGCTGGAGGAGGGATGCACAGACCTTGAATCTCACATCATGGTTGCCATTTGCCTTCCTGCCATGGAAGGCAAAAGTAAAGGACCCCATGTCATTTCATAGATCCAGCTGAGATGTTTTTGGGAGTCGTAGATGGCCGAATCAATGTGATACAGGAAACTCACATGAATCTGAATCAAGTGTCCATCCATCCCCTTTTTTTTGAAGGTGGGGAGGGAGATTTGTGATGGTAATTTCTGCACGCATATGGGCATCAGGCTGGAGTCCTCTCCCCACACATTCTACATTCCAAGCAAAATAGACAGGATGGATCTGATCACTTTTATGCCATGGGAGCAGGATGTTCAGCTCTGGTAAACATCAGAACTGGGATTGAGGGAGAGTAATGAAAAGGTCTGGGGAAAGCCCATGATCCTTAAAAACTGAATTACAGTTAACATTCAGTGGTAGGGAATCTGCTCACCTCTCAGGCAGACCATTCCCTAGCTGTGCCCCCATTGCTCTGGCACAGGCTGCTTGATGCTTGAGACTCTTGGAAGATTAAGATGATGCTCTAGATCAGGGATGGCAAGAGTGACCCTCCATATGTTGTTGGACTGCAACTCCCATAGTGATTGGCCAGTGTTGGCTAAGGCTGATAGGACCTTGAGAGCCACTGCTTCTCCATCCCTGCCCAAAGTGCCACCTCTTTGGTTCCAGTGAGAGCTAGTTTGGTGTAGTGGTTAAGAGCGGTGGACTTGTAATCTGGTGAACCTGGTTCGTGTCCCCGCTCCTCCACATGCAACTGCTGGGTGACCTTGGACTAGTCACACTTCTCAGCCTCACTCACCTCACAGAGTGTTTGTTGTGGGGAAGGAAGGGAAAGGAGAATGTTAGCTGCTTTGAGACTCCTTCGGGTAGTGATAAAGTGGGATATCAAATCCAAACTCTTCTTCTTCTTCTTCCTCTTCTGCTGTCCGCTTCTGCTTCACTGCTAGCATTGGCCAAGTCCAGGTGTGTTCTAGCTGCAAGAGACTGGCAGGAAATTATACTGATAGGGAGGCATTCCTTACAGAGTTAGACTAAGCTTGGCAAAACCTAGGTTGAGTTTCCCATTCAGCCACAAATCTCACCAGGAGACCTTGGGCAGATTGTTCTTTCTCAGCCTAACCTACTTCGCAGAATTGTTTGTTCTTCCTCTTCCCAGTCTCTCCTCAGTGTAAGCCACCATGAACGTATTAGAGGAAAGGCAGAATACAAACAGTATAGAATCAGTCAGAGCAGAAATGAAAAGGTGCTGGGGCGTGGCAGTGAAAATTTGAGGTGGCCTTAGAAAGGAGCCTGCAGCTCTTTTGAAAAAATGTTCTGTTTCCATTTTCTGTATTGATAGCTATAATCAGAATCCTCATGAGTACCCTCAGTCCTTTTTTCCCCTGGCGGTACTCAAGAGTATGTGGTATCGGCACCTTTTTTTCCTAGGAGAAAAACACTGGTTAAAGGTGTGTAACAACTTAATGGTGAGTACAGACACCCTTTTTCTAGAAGAAAAGGACTGAGTAGCCCTCAGCCTTAACATACATGCATTAACTATTCTAAGAAGAGTATTGCTGTTGTTTTCTCCACATGGCCACTACTGCACCCCATTAATGGGAATTTATGGTTGTGACTGATACAGCCTCCCAGGGGGAAAATGGATAGTATTGGGGACATTAAATGTTTATTCTGAAACATTTTAAAAACACCACAGAAAGGTGTCAACTGCATAGATTACTAAAAATTCACAGTGTCATTAGAATTCATCAGCTGTCTTCAGCAGATGGCAATATTAACAGAGTAGGAAACATTTGTTGAAGAATGTCAAGGGGGAGATGAATTGGGAGGATAATACGCAGAAGAAATTGTTAGAGGCACTGGCCTGCCTGTCAGAGATTTGATATATCTCAGCAGGAGCTTCCTTCCCTTTCTGTGCAGTTCTTACTCACCACCACAAACACTGGTGCTTGCTCTGTCTTACTGTGGTCCCTTTCAAATCTCTAACCTTTAAGAACAGAAGCAGCTAGTCACTCATTCCCAGGAGTTGTTCCAATGGGACCAATTCCAAAGGCCTCTTCATTTTTCAAGCTTTCAACGGACGCCAAAAAGACATTAGAATGCCAAAGGCTAAAGACCCAACTCCTGTCATTGCGGGGAACTGACCTCTTCCTAAGGGTGGTACCTTGGTTGTTGAACAGCTTGGCTCCTGAACGCCGAAAACCTGGAAGTAAGTGTTCCGGTTTGCAAACGTTTTTTGGAAGCTGGACTTCTGACATGGCTTCTGCAGCTTCCGATTGAGTGCAGGAGTTGTGCGGGAGTTGAACGGACTCCCAGAATGGATTAAGTTTGACAACCAAGGTACCACTGTACTGTCGTAGTCTCATTGCTGAGCATCAACATGCAGAGCTCAGTGGAGTGGTAGACCAGCCAACCAGAAGAGTCTCTGAGGTGTACTTGCCTGGAGGCAGACTCAGCATCCAAAGTCTGGTCCAGTCCTAGGGGCAGGCAAACAGCAATTCCATGTGGTCAGATGATCCAGGGGTCAGAGAATTCAATGTTCATGGGGTCAAGGGTCCAGATGAGCAAGAAGCAGCAACGTAGAGCCATGAATTGCAAGTGTTGTTACCAGCATCTGACTGCTGCTGGAAGTTCTGCTTAAGAAGGCTGAAGCCAGGTGGTTCTCACCAGTGCCTTCTCCTCTGAGTTCTTGAAGGGTGATGGGTGGAATCACTCTGCCTTCTCCCCCTTCAGGCTGCTGTTCAGCAAGCGCAGCTGACTCCTGGCCCATGACAGGTATCTGCGGGATGCCCTGTAGTAAGTAGTTGGGTGTATAGGGGATGAGACTCTCTCGTAGGTATCCTGGTCTCAAGCTGCATAGGGCTTTGTACAGCAAAACCAGCACCTTGATTTAGCCTGATGGCTAATTATTAAGCTGAAAGACGGTAATTGCACCAGGGCCATCTGTTCATTTTCATGGCAAACAATGTTTCAGAGGGTTTCAGAGTTATTGTTTTGGATTGTACAACTCCATATCTGTTTATAGTCGGCACGGTTTAAATTGGATGTTCTCTGTATATAACTTGTATATACATTGGATGCTCTTCCTCTCTCTCTAACTTGAAAAAATACAAAATGCTTTCTTTGCTTCAGATGTACCCTATAATATAATTTGTGCATGATTCAGTGACCGACAGCTCTCTTAGTCCTGAGCAAATGAAAACTAACTTTCATCAAGAACAGATGAGCAAATCTGCTCTTGCAAACTCGCCACCCCCCATGCCCTGGTGTTGTTTCATAGATAGGAAGGAAGCACTGTTTTGTGGCCAAGGGTGTTTTGTCTTAAATAATTAACATTTTCCCAACAATATTGTATTATTTTACTGTATTATTAGAATGTTGTATTATTTTACTGTTGTTAGCCACTCTGAGCCCAGCTTTGGCTGGGGAGGGCGGGTTATAAATATATATATATATATTTTAAAAAATATTATTATTAAAGCTCTGAAGATATGAAATTGTACATTCAGCACCAGTTTTCAATTATCTGATTTTTAAGTGGTCTGTGAGCAGCTACAATTCTGAACAAATGTTGTTCAATATTTTATAGTCTTCCATATGCGTTTTCTGCACAAAAGTAATACTGGGAGGGTGTTTGTGTAGGATCCAAACATATTACTTTTATTTATTTATTTGGTTGTACTTTCAACCAGAATCCCTGATGTGGTTCCCAACACAAATGTAGCAGAAGAATTAATGACCCTACACTCAAGAAACAAAACAGTTGGCTGCCATCTGCTAGTATCTTTTCTCACTCTAGTCTCTCTCCAGCGATCTCCCTCATGGGGCAATTGGGGTCAGATGGTCCCATTGTGGGAATGGATAGTCCAGATGAAGTAGGAGCAAGCATGTGGAGATGACTCTGCCTGCCAGCTTCTCTTCATTACCTAACACAGGACAGTTGGTTTTACATGGCAATGTGGAGTGAGGAAAGAAGCCATCTGATCTGGAGCAAATGTCTACTCTGGTATCTTCAGCTGCCCCATCCCACTGTTCGATTCTTCCTCTATTAGTGTTAAATAGCTGTGAGTTGAGGGAAGAGACTGTCTACCAAAACTGTAACCAAGATAGTGAGTAATCTTCTTTTTCTTTGGCAATTACTCGAAGCTAAGTAAGATTGTCTTCCATAACCACAATTTTAACAGTGGGTCCATAAGTGACTGTGGAGGCCAATTCTGGATCTACACATTCTTCCACAGTGGGGACACAGGTTTCCAGGCGGGAGTTGATCACAGTGAGGGTTTGGCAAACGAGCCTTCCTCTTAGCACGTTTCTCCCTTTCACCCTGAGTTCAAGTGTCTTCAAAGCCCATGACATCTTTGGTAAAGGCTGTGTTGTCCAACTGGAGTGCTCACAGGCCAGTGTTTCCCAGTTGTTGGTGTTTATACTACATTTTTTTAAAGACATGCAGTGAGAGAGTCTTTAAACCTCTTTTGTTGACCACCGGCATTACGCTTACCATTTTTGAGTTTGGAATAGAGTAGTTGCTTTGGAAGACAATAATCAGGCATCCACACAACATTACCAGTCCAATGAAATTGATGTTGAAGAATCATGGCTTCAACACTGATGATCTTTGCTTCTTCCAGTACACTGGCATTAGTTCACCTGTCTTCTCAAGTGATGTGTAAATTTTTTCAGAGACACCGTTGATGGAATCTTTCGAGGAGTTGGAGATGGCGTTTATAAGTGGTCCATGTTTCACAATAATTGAGCGTTCTCATCCCATCCCTGTTTAGGCCTCCCTCCCCACACACTTTACAGTGAGTATGGACTTATAAATTCCACAAAACCTTCACTTTGTTTCATTGTCTTTCTTATAATAGGCCTCCGGATACGCTTGTTCAATTTTTCACTCAAGCTGCTTAGCTGTTTGTTGTACATAGTACGAGTGCTCCTGGATGATCCATCTCAACAACACGGATGGTAATGTTTTCTTCTTTTATTTGCCTTTCAAAATGCTTCATGAACTGTTTCACTCAACAGTTTATGCTTCATAAATTGTTTCACTCATCACTGAGCTTTAATTGTGCATCTGTAGCAGCCATAGGCATAGCTTAGCTATAGGCTAAACTGTATTAGCTATAGGCATAGAATTTACTGTATGTGGGTGGGGGGAGCAGAAAGTACAAGAATCTTAGAAAAAAATTATCACCAATGTGTGGTGATGTGGATAAATTGCAGAGGGACAGCATATTTTAAGACCATTTCTTGCATTGCCTGTCGTATGTCTCACAGAACACTTGCGGCATTCTCAGTACAGGTAAAAGAGTTACAAACCTTTTAACAGAAGGGGTTTTCACATCTGGAATGTGTGCATTGTATTTAGGTCACTATTATTGGCTCTTATTAATTTTTACTAGCACGTTGTTTCAGATATGTGAGTGTTCCTGAAGAATTTCAACTGTGTGGTTTGAGCAAACCATATTCTGCCCAGTTCAGATAAAATTATGGCATGAGCACACAAGTGAAGGATGGGAGCACAGGGTACGATGATTGCTCATATATTGCCAAACCATTTTTGAGCATTATGTCTGAACTAGTTCACTTCCCGTGGCAGAATAGAAATGGCACAGGCACAAGTCATTTAGTAATTCCAAGTAATAAGACTGGACTTGCCAAAGCTCAGTAGACTATTTTGATATGACTTTAACATGTGTAACTGTGAAGAAATTAAACTGTCTGAATGCTGTCTTTTTATTATTCTGTTCCTCTGAGTTCACATACAACTTCTTCTGTCTTAATGTGCTGCTTCGTAGAAGGGGAAGACCTTGTCTACAAAAATTGTCAGAGATCATTACATCTCATTGATTGCCTCTTATATTCTTGTTTCCTCTTTGGCTTTCCCTAACCATTTTCCTTGTGTCTTGCCTTCTTAAGAGCTTTCAAACATGCGGTCTTCCTTTTAATCATGTGCCATTTTAGATTATTGTTATTTTATTATTCCAATGTCTTTCTCCAGCCAGTTGCTCCAATGCATTCAGCGTGTCTCAGAATTTCTCCCCTTGCAGATTTTTCTGGAGGAGTTGTCCAAGAGATAAGAAAGTAGTATTTGCACATTGAAATTAGAAAGAATGCAACAATTATTGAGGCTTCAGTGGAGCTGTGCCCCCCCCCCCATGAAAGGGGAAATATAAATGGCAATACTGCGTGAGGGAGTACCTATTCTCTTTATTTCTGAAATTGGGACAAATTGGGAGTGAACGGTACTTCTTAAATCATGGTTTTCATTGAGCTGGCCACACAACCTGAGAGTGGTTTGGTTAGTGGCTACAGCCTCAAAGGGCCATTTCTAAAAATAGAGAGTTTTAAGATATGGCTTATAATACAAAACAAAGGTGGAAAACTTTAATTATTTTGAACAGGTATGGTACGTAAGATGCGACAAAAATGAGTGCCTTTTTTCTTGGATGTTCCCCTCACCACAATGTTAGTGCTGGTGTATTCAGCAAATATTGTTTTTAATGCAGACAACAACAAAAAATATATTTTTAACAGCTTTTATGAAAGACCTGCTCAATAATACATTATTCAATTATTATACAAGCATATATCAACAGAAAGAGTGTAGCTCAGTTGTAGAGCATCTATTTGGACACAGAATATCCCAAGTTTAATTTTTGGCATGTCCCAATAGGACTGGAAAAGACTTTCTGTCCTGGAAAACCACTGTAGTCTGTGTAGTCAATGCAAAATTAGATGGACCCAATGTTCTTACTTGGTATAGGGCATCTTCCTATGTTCATGTTACTCAAAGTTTGTCAAATTACTGGCTTTCTGTATGACATGTCACAGTGGCTTTTAAAATAGCATGGCATGGTATTTTTGGATAGGCTTAATCACCATCAGTCTGGCTAGGGTGATACTTCAAAAGAATTTTGAGATAATATTTTTTTTTCATAGGAGCCCTGAATTTTCTTGGGATTGTTATTTTTAGCAGCATCTAATGGTACTTTCCTCTCCTTTCCTCTCTATTACCCATTTGGGGTAATATAGAGACCAATTTGATATGTTCGAATATAAGTTGTTTCAAAATACATGCAATTATTTTAATGGACTAGGCAATTTAAACAAATGATTCCTTGCATAAGTTCCCCCAAATGGTTGCATTCATGAGGAACGTGCCTACAGAGGCTGTTAGTGCTGTTCATTTTAAATAGCTAGCATATAAACTGAGCACTGTATAATCTAATTATAGCCACACACAAAAATTGTTCAAAAACTGACACTTAGTTTCATATTAAATCCTAATTTTTTTTGGTTAGTAATAGCAAAAATTTAGACATGTTGGCAGGAGGAATGGAGATTCCTGCAAATCACTAGGTATGCGTGGGTGTACCCGTTCTGTGTCTGTTATTGTTCCCATGGACTGATTGTGCCTCATCTTCCAGCTCAACTTGGAGAATTTATCATATTAATTTCAGAACCAGCCCATGTGCAGTTTGCCGCAGTTTTCAGTTCATGTCCTCTCTCTCCCCCCTCCTTCTTACAGGCTACTGATATGCACAAGCATATCAGTTAGTGCTCAAATCACAGAAGCAAAACGACACTGACCACATGAATATTTTTCATTGCATGGGGTTTTCATGTCTGTGTTTGTGTGCAATGACAGTCTCAGAGGGGGAAAGGAAAGGCATGGGCTGCAAAATCTGACAAACGGCAATAAAGTTCAGTGGTCTGAAATGGCAAAAGTTATAGAGTTTGTTTATTTATTTGGATAGCAGTTTGAGAACTGATCTATGCTGCTCCACAGCCAAGATCAAGCAATTTAGCCCTCCACAGAGGAATAAAAATCCCTAAAGATGACAACAAATTACATCTCAGGGAAAAAAAGATGTTGGTTTTTAAAGGTGCCCTTTAACTCTAAGTAGTGAACAAAAAATACAAGGCAGAGGGTTTGGGGTGTTGTTGTTTTTGCAACAATACCATCCGAACAGATATTGATACCAATATAAGAGAGATAAATATAATGAGGGTGAGAAAAATAAGAATAGACTTCTGAAAATTCAGGTGGCCATTACATTGTTGGGTTGGTTACTTCCATTTTCCACTGAGCGTCCCTTTTTATGCATTTGTTATCAAATGCCAGCAGGGTAGCCTTTAAATTAGAGGGTTAAATTCTTGAATAGCTGCCTATATTCGAAAGCAATCCTAAACATGGAATTATTATTATTATTATTATTATTATTATTATTATTATATGGGTGAGGTATAAATATGGGCAGGGTATAAATAATAATAATAATAATAATTATAATATTATAATATAATATTATATTATTATTATTATTATTATTATTATTATTATTATTATTAATATTTATACCCCGCCCATCTGGCTGGGCTTCCCCAGCCACTCTGGGCAGTTTAAAAAAAAAAAATTAAATACTGTAATACAGCAAACATTAAAAGCTTCCCTAAACAGGGCTGCCTTCAGATGTCTTCTAAAAGTCTGGTAGTTGTTATTCTCTTTGACATCTGGTGGGAGGGCGTTCCACAGGGAGGGCGCCACTACCGAGAAGGCCCTCTGCCTGGTTCCTTGTAACTTGGCTTCTCGCAGTGAGGGAACCGCCAGAAGGCCCTCGGTGCTGGACCTCAGTGTCTGGGTAGAATGATGGGGGTGGAGACGCTCCTTCAGATATACTGGACCAAGGCTGGAATGGGTTCTATAGCAAGCCAGGGTAGAAGAGGGGCAGGCAGGGATTTTGGTTTTTAGCTGCACCAGCTCCCAGTCATATCAGGACTACAGTGGTACCTCGGGTTACATACGCTTCAGGTTACAGACTCCGCTAACCCAGAAATAGTACCTCAGGTTAAGAACTTTGCTTCAGGATGAGAACAGAAATTGTGCTCTGGCGGCGCGGCAGCAACAGGAGGCCCCATTAGCTAAAGTGGTGCTTCAGGTTAAGAACAGTTTCAGGTTACGTACGGACCTCTGGAACGAATTAAGTACTTAACCCCAGGTACCACTGTATATTGAGGGAAATGGCTTTGGATGCTGGATCTCTGCCCTGCCTGTATAGCAACCCAGTTTTGAGACTTTATGGCGGCAAGCACCACTGGCTTTTGCATGCGGACCACCACACTTTCTGCAGCATCTTATCGCCATTCTACATTGCGGATCAGGGTCTGCAAATCCTCTTTCAGTGATGAAAATTGATGAAAGTGTCCTGTGTTAATCTAAAAGGGCAGCAGTTCATTTCTTTGGGGTGAGTGTTCATGAGCAATAAGTTCTTTCATCAGGTTTATGAAGCAGACATGAAAATGATGGATACATACATAAGAACACCCGGCGTGGGAGGCAGGTTTATTTCAAAAGGGGAAATAAGAAAATGATTGTTTCATACAATTAATTCAGTTGAAGGAAGCAGGATTCAATGAGAAGGCATCAATGAGTCAGTCCATAGATGAAGGCGGTTCCTTTGCAGCTTAATTTCAGGGACATCTCAGGACATAGAATATAATTGTTTTTGGGTGGTATTCAGCTAGAGCTTACTCAGACTGATTGAAATAAATGAACCTAACTCACTCATGTTCCTTAATATCAATCGTGTCTACTCTAAATAAAACTTGGTTGAATACCACCCTGTATTATTATTACAGCATTAAGTATATATATTATCATATTATTAATAGCATAAAAATACACATATTTTTCTAAGTGCAATATTTATTATACTTATCATTATTATTTGTTCACTACAGAAGCACCCTGACTTAAGAGTCAAAAGACAGAGTAATAAAAAAATGCAATAAAACCATTATAATGAGCGATAAACAGCAAAAACATCATCCGCAGAAAACGTTTCCTCAATAAGTAGCAAGAGCGTTTATCACAATCTGTCAAATGTATGGGAGAAGAGATACATCTTTTACCTGGCTTTGCTACGTGAAGTAAATGTTCATGCAAGATGTAATTCCAATAAAATCAGCCTCTGGTTTAAATGAGGCCCATATTATAAATGTTACTCGTTACAGTGGTACCTTGGTTTACAATCATAACCTGTTCCGGAGGTCTGTTTGCAAACCAAAACAGGTTGTAACCCAAGGCGCACTTTCACCAATGGGGCCTCCAAAAAAAATTGTTCGTAATCCCATAAAAATGTGTTGTCATCCCAAAAAAAAGGTTGCAAACCGGGACACGCACTTCTGGGTTTGCGTGTTTGCAATCCAAAACATATGCAAACCAAGACGTATGCAAACCAAGGTACCACTGTATTGTTACATGTTGTGTTAAGTCTTACACAATTGTTTGGCCAAACAGAGGAAGTCCTCTAAATTTGGAGAGGCTTTTCTCATTCAGCATTCTTCCACCCCATTGGAAAAAAGCTCTTATGTCAGGGGAAGAGAACATTTCTTCTGAGAGAGAGGCACATTTGAATCCAACCCATTATTTTGTCTTTGATATATGTTCTGGAACATTTCCTACTTTTCATAGCATCACTAACTGTGGGGAGATGCAAAATGCTGTATAACAGTGCTAAACATTCCCAATCACAGGGAATCTTATTTAGTTACTCCTTTGAGTTACGATATTTCAGCAGGTGTTGGCCATTCATGTTCATCTTCACAAATGTGAAGATAGAAACTTGCTGAACTTCAAGAAGGACTGCTGAGAGTCTCAGGAAGTTGATTATTTTTGGTGGCCAATGCCATATTTTGCTTTCCTGTGGAATCATAGCGTACACAATAACGGCACACTTTGAATGTTATGAGCTGGGAACAAGCTGGGAACAAGAAGCATCCTTCCTTTGGCACCCCACCACAAGGATGAATTTGGAAACTTTCCCTTCTAGTTTAGATTAATTGCAGCTTGTTGTGTGGTCCTAACCAAAAAGCTAGTTCATCTTAACTGTGCGTTGTTTGGAGCAAGCAAAAATCAAAGCCATGGGATTACAAGGGTGCTTTGATTCGAAAACATGGTTAGCATTAACCATAGTTTAGGGTTCAGCCAACATGCTATTTGGAATTGGAAGCGAAACTTTTTGATATGAGCACTCTAGCGTTGGGAGACAGGGCGAGCATGGAAGCCCAAATCTTGGTATAGCTAATTCTCATCACACTAAACTATGGTTTTGTATGTTGTCTAAACCTGACCGTTGTCTTGACTATATGTATTAAATATCCCAAGTTTAACTTTCTAATGCCTTATTCTTTTTTCTGATACCTTGTTTATTCTATCAATAAACACTCCCCATCCTTAGTTGCAGTTCTTTTCCTGCATTTATGCTTAGTATCACTCCTTCTTCTCATATTTAACCTCTTTCCTTTCTCAGACAAGACATTATAGCATCTGTCCTGCATGCTATTTCACAACCATTTTTAAAAAAGTATTGTTACAGCTAGCTAATTATCTTGTCTGCCTTTCCTCTCCCTCTCCCTCCCCCTCTCCCCCTTAATACCATTTTTGTTGTGCAATTACACCGTTATCTAAACGAAAATGGATTTTATATTTGGATGTCTGGTAGCAAGGAATTAATTTGGGGATGTTCCAGTCAGAACAACACTTCCAGCAAGATAGATTGGTAAGTTTAAGGTTGTATTTACAAGAACAGTAATATGTTTTGAGCTAAGATACAATAATGCACTTTTCTTAAAGAATACACATATTGGTCTAAACAGGAACTGTGCTTCTGCAAAATGGATAGTTAGTTAGAAATCGTTATGCTGGGGAAAATTGGTCAGGAACATGAACCATTGGAAATTTGAATCCAGAAACCCCCACGATTCATCACAAACATGTATTTGGCACAAGCAAATCACCTTAGATCGTATGAGAGCTCAGTGAGTCTACAGCTGTGCTAGAATTAAACTACGCTCTCCCAGGTTTTGCCATTTGAAGCAATAACAACAGGTTTTTTAAGGTATGTTTTTAATGGTTCACTGTAGTTTGAAATGGATAGTGAAGCCTTTGGAGAGTTTACTTCTTTGGGTTATTTCATTAATGAGTAAGTATTATTGATTCATCTATAAAAAATATTGCATGATAACTGCTGGATGCTTTTTTTCCAAGTCCTCTTCAACAGTACACTGGAAGTGCAATTAATCTTTCTTATTCCACTTCGATTATTTGCAAAAAAAGGAGAGACAATCCAATTTTTAGACTATTATTATTCTGCACATTTAAAATTTATTTAAATTGAAGTTCAGCAACATCTGGAGGTTCAAAGATGCCTGATAACTGGACTAGGACTTGTCAGTCAGTTCCTTGGCTGTAGGTTTCTAGTGTTTGTTACAATATGAATTAAAACATTTATAGGGCATAGGGGGTGTAATTGTGTGTGTGGGGGGGTAGTTTTCTTTCCTATGGCTTATTTGAGCCTGACGTTGGAGATGTATTCATTTTGTTACTGTAATTTAACAGGTCGCTTATCTTTTGGGTGAACAGAAGCTTACCTTTATGGGGATTACAGGTAATATATGGCTTACGTTTTATACAGCTCATTCAGATGTTGCTTAGTAATATTATCCCGGGTGTGTGTGCGTCAGGAATCATGGGTACTTAAAGGAAACAACATAGAACGCTATTCAGTTAGCAAACCAAGGGATGTGTAGGAAAGTTACATTCAGAGAGCCAGGCCTAATCTAAATTTCTTATAATGATTGAGATTACAATGGTTCTTACTTCTGAGTAGACAGGCAAAGGATCCCTCTGTGAAACTGGTGTTCAAAGATCCCTATGCACAGTCAGAGCATTTCCAGTGCAAGGATAAAGGTCGACAATTTTATTTCTAATCAAAGTCCTTTGAACCATACACCGTCCTGGTCAAAACATGTAGCATGCAGCCCTCTGGAACTCAACCAAAGTTCTGGCCATGTTTTTCTGTCCACCTAAGCTGGGCATGAAGTTGCAGCTGAAAAGCTGCTAGCCTCAAAGAAAGTGTCTTCTATAGATCAGGTTTTGAAATGGAGTGCTGCGTTTTTTCTGAGGAATGTACCTGCCTATCCAGTACACAAAAAGGAATATGAACTGTGCAAGAGCTATTGAAGCAGTAGTATAGATTACAAGACACTAGTTTATAGTTGGGCTGTGTAAATCGCTGTCGGCTTTCAGTGTTCCGTTTAAGAGATACATTTTCACTTAGTTCTGAAAGCTTGTAATAAACTGGACACTGTGTGACATTGTTGGTTTGTTTTTTTAAAAAAAGAAAATAATTTCTTTCTTTCTTTCTTTCTTTCTTTCTTTCTTTCTTTCTTTCTTTTTGAATATAGGCTGTTGGGCAGAATATTATCATCTCATTAGTTAGGGGTTTTCTCAGTCTTGCTAATCATGAGCCTAATCTACTACTATTATTTTCCTACGCACCTTTGAAATGATTGGGAGCTGGGCACCAATACAATGGCCTTCAGGTGAAAGGACAATTCCTTTGGGGGTTTTTTTAGGTGGAAACCATCATCCGCAATGTTTAATATGGCTTACACTGTATTGTGCAATAATGGTGTTCCACCCCCATGCTCCATCACTGCCTGTTGATGGTGGGGGCATGAAACACAAAATTAATGTAATGACAGGTATTAGATATTGGATATTACAGAGGGAGAGATGGGAATGAGATGTTGGATTGATCTTTCTGATGACATTCTCTTCCTCCTGCCCAGGAGACCCTGTCTGGTTCATGTGTACGTGCACATGTACATACACATTTTGATTTTTGTGTATGTGTTACGGGGTGTGGAAATGTGTAATCATGCAACACAACATCACTTTAGACAGGAGTTAAGAACAAAAATAATAGCTTTTTCTGATCTGCCTTTTCTTGTTTATTAAATTTGCATGTTTCGGAGTTGCTGCTTTGCAATATTTTCCATTAAAATTACTTCTACCTTGTAATTTTTAAAAATAGATTGTTAGTCATTCCTGGATACAAGCAATTATTTCCTAATCAATTAGGCTTATGTGGTTCCTGAAACCAGAATTTTGTTTACCTGTTGTTTCCAAACGTTTGGAAATTTTTGATTGCTAAGGCTGAATAATGCAGGTTTTTTATTGTTTTCCTTCACCATTTAGTATAAGTTTATTGTTGTTCTAGTCTTTCATTATCTTGTTTCTCATCATTTCGTACATATGGGATTTAGATCTTCCTGCTCAACAGCAGTTCATATAACCCATATACTTCTGGGAGTCTTTGCAAGCAAGTTAAGGCTGAACAGTTCAGTCCAGATGTCTATCATTACTTTTATTTAGCTTTTAAATAGTGAGATGAACCCATTTTTAACAGTTAGGTATGCACCATTAATTTAACACAGCACAATCAATTAGCTGAAGTAACATGTCCTAGTGATATCTGTGAGACTAGGAGTGGGGGGCAGGGAACCTTACATTTGGCTCAAGTCTAATGAATGTAGGATATTTATTCATCATAAAATCTGGTTGGGGTTCTGTTGACCTCTTCACCATCCCACCCATGTTGAAGTTATATATGGGGGTGTGTTGCCAAGTTGCATAAGCTAGCCTGCTCCTTGTGGTGATGCACAAAGCAGCCACACCCCTGCTGTGGTCTAAACCACTGAGCCTCTTGAGCTTGCCAATCAGAAGATCGGCGGTTTGAATCCCTGCGATGGGATGAGCTCCCGTTGCTCTGTCCCTGCTCCTGCCAACCTAGCAGTTCAAAAGCATGCCAGTGCAGGTAGATAAATAGGTACCGCTGCGGCGGGAAGGTAAATGGTGTTTCCGTGTGCTCTGGTTTCCATCACGGTGTCCCGTTGCACCAGAAGTGGTTTAGTCCTGCTGGCCACATGACCCGGAAAGCTGTCTGTGGACAAACACCAGCTCCCTCTGCCTGAAAGCGAGATGAGCGCTGCAACACCATAGTCGCCATTGACTGGACTTAACCATCCAGGGATCCTTTCCCTTTCCCTTACCTTTGCATGCATTCTTAGATACATAGCTAGAGCTCTCCCACACAAGGAAGAGTATCTTACTTGTGTCAGGATCCCCTAACAAATGGACCAACTTTATCCATGCACAGTCCTGGAATGCCCATAATATGTGCTTGCCTAAGCCTAGGACTGTTCCTTCTTCACCTCCTTCCCATTATTAGCATCTGCCTATGCCAGGTTCACTTGGGACGCAGGTAAAAGCCTCAGCGCCTAGGACTTGCCGATCGAAAGGTCGGCGGTTCGAATCCCTGCGGCGGGGTGCGCTCCCGTCATTCGGTCCCAGCGCCTGCCAACCTAGCAGTTCGAAAGCACCCCCGGGTGCAAGTAGATAAATAGGGACCGCTTCCAAGCGGGAAGGTAAACGGCGTTTCCGTGTGCGGCTCTGGCTCTGGCTTTGGCTCTGGCCAGAGCAGCGATGTCACGCTGGCCACGTGACCCGGAAGTGTCTCCGGACAGCGCTGGCCCCCGGCCTCTTGAGTGAGATGGGCGCACCAACCCCAGAGTCTGGCAAGACTGGCCCGTACGGGCAGGGGTACCTTTACCTTTATGCCAGGTTCACAGAAGATAGGTGCCCTTTTCTTGGGCAGCAGAACAATAACTGTGCCTCTCTGAGCTCTGGCCATACAAAGCAGTGGAACTAGAGCCTATTTTCCACCCATGAAATTTGAAAGTCAAGGAGATTAGAATTCTCTGTCCTGAAGATGAAACATTTCTTAGTGCCAAATCACTGGGTGCTGGCAGCATATGATTCACTTCAACCAGCACTGATTTGGTGGCATCTGAACATTTTTCGGATGCTGCTGTTATTTTTATACGTTGACAACTCCTAATCTCTGTGCTGAATCTGATTATGCAATTGTTCAGGATGTTGGGTTTTCATTAATAAGAGACATTTTTTTAAAATTAGAAATTCTCATGCTAATTTTATTCAAGATTCCAGACTTGGTGAGGATATGTTTCTACAAATGCCAGTCCACAGAATATCCTGTATTTATTGAGTGCATGATGTTATTTTAGGCCAGCGAGTTCTTTTTCTAGCTGTTTTGAAGTTAGTTTGAGATGACTGAGGCAAATTCATCTGAGAAACATTGTGTTTTGAGAAGATGAAAAGAACCTTCACAAGTCTTGAATGTGAGGGCTTAAACTTGTTTCTGATATGTTTTTAAGTTTTGAACTGGCTACAACTTTTTTTAAAAGTGCAATTCTAGAAAAGCTGTCAATGACTTAAGCAACAGATACTGATTTTTTGAAGCCTCCTGAAATTAATCATGCAAGGAATAGTTTCTTGTAGTCATGTTTTTCCCATAGGGCTTAGTGGTGCGTCGCGCCAGGGCGCTGGCCTCTCAGGGGTGCCCCAGCAAGTGGGGGAGCTGTGCAGCTTTGCCGGTTGCCTCCCCTTTCCCTACATGCCTGCCAGCTGCGCCCCGCCAACTATAAGGCTGGCAGCCATGCAGCTTCCCTCCCACGCCTCTACAGGGATCGCTCTCCTCCCGAGGAGGCATGGGAAGGGTGCAACTTCACTCCTAAGCCTCTGCAGGGATTGCTTTCCCACAGCGGCATGGGGGAGAATTGTGCTTCCCCCGGATGGCTGGCAGTGCGCAGCTATGGCCATCCCAACACTGTCCGTGGTAATTTGGGGGCGCTAGGTAGATATTTGCACCTGAGCACCACATCTGCTAAAGACGGCCCTGACAGGTCCAGCTCAAGAGATCAAAGGCTTTATTGAAAGCTTGCAGGATAGCTACTTCTCCCACAAATCAGCTAGTTTTGGTTTACCCGATGTACACTTATTGAAAGTTTGCCTAATCCTCAGGTATTATTGCACAAGATTTCACGTGTGTCTCACTTCTCCAGGTGTCAGTGGCTTTGATAAGTCTATTGGAAACAACACTCCTGAGCTATCTCAGCTATAAAGTAAGTATTTATGGCTACATTCTTCCATATCTATAGTAACCTGGGGTTTTCCAGATCACCTTAGATCCCAACCCCCATCATCGTCAGCCAACATATCTGTAGGTCAGGGGTGACGATGGGCATCGTGTAGCACTAACCATACCATTAGACGGAATGAGGTAGTTGCCCTTAGCGATAGATGCTAGGGGAAAGCAGGGGCAGCCCCCCTTCTTTCTGAGCCCCCTCTCAATTATTGGCATCTGTTGGAGATCAGAGTTATGTATGTCTGCCACAGGTCCTATACTAGTCAATCAGATGTACTCAGAAAGGGTGAGGTGCCATCTTGTTTCTTGCTTCAGGCAACAAAATGTGTTAGGCTGGCCATGAAAGTAAGCCACTTTCCTATGGGACAGTTCTGTTTCTGTCCGTTAAAAGAAATGGGTTTGCAAACAGGTTTTATTAGTTGCGTTTAAAGCAGGGGTCAGCAAACTTTTTCAGCAGGGGGTCGGTCCACTGTCCCTCAGACCTTGTGGGGGGCTGGACTATATTTGGGGGGGGGGTGAACGAATTCCTATGCCCCACAAATAACCCAGAGATGCATTTTAAATAAAAGGACACATTCTACTCATGTAAAAACATGCTGATTCCCGGACCGTCCGCAGGCCAGATTTAGAAGGCAATTGGGCCAGATCCAGTCCCCGGGCCTTAGTTTACCTACCCATGGTTTAAAGGTTGTTAAAAGCAGTGTTGTTTCAAAGGTTCCACCTCCTTATGGATTTTTAAAATTGGAGTGCTTGGGGGTGTCCCTTAACATTGAGAGAAAGCTCCTGTGAGTTGTGGAACTATAGCCAATGCCCCCAGTGTTTTTGTTTAGAGAGTTCCATTCCTAACTTCCTAATAGTAATTACCCATTCCTGATTTATCAGCTGGAAATTGTTAATGTGCTTCTAAATAAAGATAATTAATTTATGTTTGTTTACATTTGTAGCATGAAAGAAAAAGTAGGAGAGTTTCTTTGTATCTGTTTTTAAAAACAAGGTTCATTGCAAATATTGATGAGCCTGCCTAGCATTAGACACAATCTGGTAGTTTTTCCAGTTAACTCCCCCCCCCCAGTGGAGTGCATTTGCATAATTTTGTAGTATGTCACTCGCTGCGTGCATCACTCTGTGTGGCACTGCATACCCTGCGTTGTCGCTGTGCAAAATATTAACGGTTGATAGTACTGTGTTTTTGTTTCTGCCTTCATTTTTACAAGGGAAACCTATGGGAACAAGTTGTGCGGATGCCTTTCCTGTTGGAAATTATTAATGCTATCCCTTTCATAATTACAGTAAGTCTCATCCATTTAACACACAATCTGGGTTAAGTGTGAAGTTATTTTAAAGCAGTACAAATTCTAGAATTCAGACTGAATGTGCGATCCTGTAATTATTTCCCTTAAAGCTACAAGCTTAATTTAGTTGAATCAACTCACATTTTGATTGATTAATTGGTAGGCCTAATTTGAGTTGGTTGAAGCAAATTTTAATTAGTGGGGGAAATAATTTATTTTTGAGGCTATTTTCAATCTGATATAATTTTCCTCTTCTTTCTTCATTATTAAACATTTGGGTTCCCCCACCTCACAGCAACTTGTGCTTATTACATTGTTAATTTGGTTTGCAAGTTTATAGCCTACTTTTGTTTTGTTGCGTGTTGAGTCCCACAGTGCCACCCCCCAAAATAATTCACACTTCACACATCAATTTTTGTTTAAGGTTTTTGGCATAATTTTGGCCACAACTTTATTCAAATACAAAAAATGTGAGTGGTTGCTTAGGCATTGGTTATGACTATCTGTCCATGCCCTCAGAGACAGAGCTGGCCTTCCGGACACCAACGGAAGCCAGAGTGGGAAACAAGTATTGGGTGAGAAATGAGGCTGGGAATCAGACCCACACTTCTCACCCTCATGTTCCGGTGGGGCTTGCACGGCCCAAGTCCGGCTCCACGGACAAGGACGAAAAGAATGGCAAGCCCCTGGATTCCTTTAACGGAATTCCCTTTCCGCATCATTTGGAGGGATAGGCACTTACCCCTCCAAGCACCAATTAACCAATGCCTAACCGCCAACCTTACAAGTTGTGACGATTTGCTACGCAGTAGGCAAAAACCAAATGGCACCAGCCAATCAGCCAAGTGGCAAAATTCCTACCAGGCCCCCGCTCCAAGGCGAACGACCCCATGACAGGCATAGCAAGGTCAAGCGATCAAGAAAAAACCACCCTATTAAAGGGAGGGAGGGCGGGTGATCCGGTGCAAAATGGCCAAGAGGACGTCCCCATGTCTGGCCCCTATATTTAAAGCTTCTGACCCCTCCTCCGAATTGGCAACAATCAAAATTCCCCAGCAACCCAATTAACCCCTTAAAGGCTAGGGTTGCTGACCAAATTTGCCTAGTCATGGCAGGGTGGCCTGTTCCCCCAACCGCAACACGTGCTCTCTGTTAGGGAGAACACGCTTTTTTGAAATGTAATAATTGTTCAGCACCTAGGGTCAAAGGGGGATTATAAATATTGGGCAGGAATCACCTCAGCAACCCTGTCAGCAGAAGCTTCGTGCAAGGACTTCTGCTTGCACAACAATGCTTTTCCCTCTGCCCCTGCCTAAATCGGTTTGGGGAGAGGGGCTGCAGAAACCCCAAAATAGCAGGAGGAGAGAGGAGAGGGAGGGTATCATTCCATCTGGCAAAGTGAGATTCTTGTTCAGGTAGAATGTTTGTAATAGTGCAACACTGAATCCCACCCTATATTTCTCACATCTGTTATTATCTATTAAAAAAACCCATACAGTGGACACCCAGGTTGCAAACGTGATCCTTGCAGGAGGCATGTTTGCAACCCGCAGCGTTCGCAACCTGCACATCTGCGCATGCGAGGGTCGTGATTCAGTGCTTCTGCGCATTAGCAAGCACCGAAACCCGGAAGTAACCATTCTGGTATGACTGTAGTTATAGTGAAGCCTCATTACTATGTTCTTAAATCAGTTTAATTGATTGATTGCATAAAGCAGAAGTTTTCAACCTTTGGGGGTCCACAGCTCCCTTGACCAACGGCATTCTTTCTGCGGCACCCCTGTGGGGCTAAGGAGCCCAGTAATGACACCCCTTGCCTACGCAGCTGGCAGCCCCTCGCCCCTTTCCCAACACCCCCTCCCTTGTGGAGTGTCCCCTCAGCCTCCTCTCCTCTCCCCTCTCCTTGGGAGGGGACAGCTACTGCTGCCCCCTGGCCCCTGAGCTACCCTCCCTGCCCCCCAAAGAGGTGTCTCCTCACACTGCCCCACAAAGGCCTGGGAAGCACCCCCTGGCCAGCCCCAGAGGCGCCATTTCCTGGGAAGCTTGTAGCAACAGTCACGCAAGCCTTCGGGAAGCAAAGACCCAAGAGGCCAACAGAGTCAGGAGGGAAGGAAAGACAGCTTGTCTTAAAAAGCTCAGCAATTTAGGGGGTTTCCTGAAAAAAAAAGAATTTTTGTAGTGTCCTGGTTTTTACTTTTTCAAATATGGCAACCCTAAGAGAGGGATAGAGGCCAGTCTTGCCCGCGGCAACCCTGACCATCATTCAAGGCATCCCAGGGTGCCATGGCATACTGGTTGAAAACCACTCACATAAAGGGAAGCTATTTAAATGGTATAAATAAGTTATTTTAATAGTAGCATTTCCATATGGGCTGCATGGATCTCAGTTCACAAATGATTATAAAGTGTTTGTGCACACATCTAGTTTGGCCCAAAAGCTTCCTGGTAAATGTGTTTAATAGGATTCCATCTTTTTCCCCCACAAGGGTGAAAAGAGAGTAGAACAAATATCTCAAAAGTTATCTCTGCTGAGGTAAATTCTTACTTGTGGCATTGCAATAAGGCTTGAAATTAGATCTTTTAAAATGAAACTACCGTTTCTGTACATTCTGTGCAGTTTTACTGGCAAAGTTAGCTGAATACATTTAATGTCTTTCTGCATTCTCCTTCAGATTTTCTGCCCTGCATTAAGAAACTTATTTATCCCAGTGTTTTTAAATTGCTGGCTTGCCAAACATGCGTTGGAGAATATGATTGTAAGTATAACAAAGGACTTATTTAAGAAAAATGACAACAAAACTCATATCTGTAGAAATCACAAACCTAGATCATTAGTCTGCTTAAGCCACAACACCTAAATTCCAGCCTGTGAAGTGCCACTGAAAATGGATGGGAGTAATTTGGATTAAATCCAATACATCAGGTTAATTGGTTTTTGAATTTCCATTCAAATGCTGAAGTAGTTTTATTGTTGGAATTTGCAGCCTTCTGTTTTACCTCCCTGTGGTTTACTTAGATTCACTTCTCAGGAAAACAAGTGCCTTGCCTATGTTTATAATAAAACTATTGGTCCAGCATTAATCCTTTTGCCTTGCTGGTTATTTTTTTCTGGCTCCAAACTGTTGGAGCTGATGGTTTCTTGAGCAAATACCAATTATACTTGGCTCCTAATCCATGCTTAGCAGTCTTTCTTGTTGGTTGCCAGTCCAAAAACATAATCCTTTACGTGTATACTCAGAAGTAAGTCCCGTTGAGTGCATTGAGTATGTACAGGATTGGAGCCAAAGTTGTTATTTCAAAAGACTTTTATTCTGATTATTTGATTCTTTTAATTTAGACTGGTTGGTTTTACTGTAATTTATTGTAGCAGTTTTGTATTTTAGAGTGATTGTTCTACTGATTGGGAGCTTTATTTTAAAAAAGGGTATGCTGGTTTTTGCTGTATTTCTTTGTAGCTATTTTGAATGCCTCAGTAGAAAGGCAAATAATATTTCATATATAAATAAAATGTGAACCTTTGCAGTACTGCAGTGCTTCAAATCATGGAATCCAGGTTGTATATCTGCATATGAAATACTGACAAAAGTTAGATTAGTTGTGGCATATTTAATATTTAATATAAAAAGCATTTCTGAACATTATGCATCTCTTTTCTTTTAATCTAGAATGATCTCCATAGAGCCATCCAACGTACACAGTCTGCAATGTTTAACCAAGTTCTGATTTTAATATCTACGTTGCTGTGTCTTATCTTTACATGGTAAGTAGTATGTGGTGATGTTACTAGTAGTAATGTAATTCCGTTCTTACACTGTTTCAAGAAAAAAAGTTTTAATTACATTTTTATAGGCATGTATTTTGTGGTAGCAAAAGTTTAGGGAAGGAGGGTGTTTATATGTTTGGTTGCAGTAGGAAAGAAAATGTCAGCCCTGCAGCTTATGTAAGGAAATTCCTCTAATCATAGAATAAGCAGGACTCGCTGTTTTGCAAATGATGCTTGTTATGTTCCAGAGATATCCAGTTCAGAGAAGTCACGCATAGGACAGCACTCATTAAGACCCTTGAAAAGGGGAAAGCTATTTGTCATACACCCTCAGCATAGGAGTGGAGCTAAATGTTATAAACAACCTTGGCTGGAGCAGGCAGGAAGCATTTTGGAAGATCATTATATCTATAATTTGATGGTTTGAAGCTTCTTCCTACCAAACATCCGGAACCCCAAATGTGAAACTTGAAAAGCAAAATCTAAGACTTAGCTGTTGCTTTCCGTATACACTTTGCACCGTACTGTTTTGCCTTTCTTTCTTTTTTTTAAAAATAATATTTATTAAGTTTTCCAATGTAGCAATCCAATGAATCCATTAAAACATTCGAAATTATAATACAATAATAAAAGCCAAATAATCATTATATTTTTGGGGGGTGACTTCCCATGCTCTGAAGTTTGGGGATTGATGATCTAATATTTATACTGCATTTCTTAATTAGTCAGATAGTCCTGATAAACATTCCCAATGTTACTGTTTTGCCTTTCTACTTTTTTATTTTATTTTATTTTATTTTATTTTATTTTATTGAAAATATGTGTTTAGTTCTGTTACAAGTTTTTCCACAGTAGCCTGACCCATCTGCACTATATATTTAAAGCATGATCATACCACTTTAAACGGCTGCCCCCAAAGAATCACGGAAACAGTAGTTTAAGGGTGCTGAAAGTTGTTAGGATATTTATATTCCCTTGACAGAATGAGAGTTCACAGAGCTTGCTGGGGAGAGGGATTAACTACTCTGAAACTGTAGCTCTGAACGAAGAATACAGTATTATACGGATATGGATATAAAACTGTATTCCGTGCACTGCTCTGGTTCGCCAAAAGCGGCTTAGTCATGCTGGCCACATGACCCGGAAGCTGTACGCCGGCTCCCTTGGCCAATAAAGCGAGATGAGCGCCACAACCCCAGAGTCGGTCACGACTGGACCTAATGGTCAGGGGTCCCTTTACCTTTACCTTTATGACTGTTTAAAATGGTATCATAGTGCTTTAAATGTATAGTGCAGGTGGGGTCTTGGTGTGGCATTAATTGCTGTGTGAAACACAGCTTTTAAGTATTCTTCGGTGAGCATGTCCTTTGATATTTGCTGGGATCTGATTCGCTTTCTAACATTACACAAGCAGTTGATAGAATATGAAGCAAGTCTCCACACTAGTGCCTGGCTGGTTGTGGGAAACAAAAGCATTTGAGAGCAAGCCATGGTCTGTGACTGACAAGGTGAAGAGAGCTGTTTAGAACAGAACTATTTAGAGAGGAACATGACGTTCAGGTGCAGCCTGCATTTTGTAGCCGACACAAAAAGATGGAGAAAATAGCAAGTTGAACCACAGCAATTATTGCTGCCTTCAGCATCTGGAAGCTGATTATGCACCAAATTATTCTGTCCCTGTTATGACCCTTCCAGACAGGGGAAAAGAAATAGACTAAACAGCAACAAGGGGGGAAAACACACCCTATAACACAATTGCTTGCTAAGGAAACGAATCCGTCTGCAACAGCCTGCAATATTAATTGAAATCATATTCAGTTGGCCTTAAAACAACCCTCAGCAGATCTGCCATTGGTTTATGTTGCTGTATCTTTGGATTTTCCAAAAGTTAGGTTTGTATTTATAGATAGCTACCAGCAAATATTGATATTGTGGACAGTTTCTCACACATACACTGATATTTGCTTGTTGCGCTCTGCAGAGCAATTGCAGTAATTAAGAATATCTGAATGTTCTTTATCAATTCAGCCTGCAAAGCATGGATAGCCCTGGGGTTCTGTTTACTGGGGGGTGGGGTGGGGTGTATCCTGTTCCTCAGCAAGGATGAGGGTGCTAGAGAGCTTGGGGGACATTTCCAGTGCAACTGGTCAGCTTGGTCATTCTGGATTTTGCCATTTGACCAAAGACAAATTGACTATGCCAGGTGAATTTACTCAATATACGATCAGCAGAGTAGGGGCTTCACCTTCCCCCACCGCAGTGTTCATTGATCCATTTAAAATGCTCTCCGTTTTTGTCACAATTGTTCTGGTTGGCTCTGGGCAAGATCTTTAGCAGAAGGTAAGTTGAGGTGAAGGGACGCCGGTGGCGCTGTGGGTTAAACCACAGAGCCTAGGACTTGCCGATCAGAAGGTCGGCGGTTCGAATCCCTGCGACGGGGTGAGCTCCCGTTGCTCGGTCCCTGCTCCTGCCAACATAGCAGTTCGAAAGCACGTCAAAGTGCAAGTAGATAAATAGGTACCGCTCCAGGGGGAAGGTAAATGGCATTTCCATGCACTGCTCTGGTTCGCCAGAAGTGGCTTAGTCATGCTGGCCACATGACCCGGAAGCTGTACACCGGCTCCCTCGGCCAATAAGGCGAGATGAGAACCTAATGGTCAGGGGTCCTTTTACCTTTACCTAAGTTGAGGTGAGGGGACGCAGGTGGCGCTGTGGGTTAAAGCCTCAGCGCCTAGGGCTTGCTGATCGAAAGGTTGGCGGTTCGAATCCCTGCGGCGGGGTGCGCTCCCGCTGCTCGGTCCCAGCGCCTGCCAACCTAACAGTTCGAAAGCACCTCGGGGTGCAAGTAGATAAATAGGGACCGCTTACCAGCGGGAAGGTAAACGGCGTTTCCGTGTGCGACTCTGGCTCGCCAGAGCAGCGATGTCACGCTGGCCACGTGACCCGGAAGTGTCTCCGGACAGCGCTGGCCCCTGGCCTCTTAAGTGAGATGGGCGCACAACCCCAGAGTCTGTCAAGACTGGCCCGTACGGGCAGGGGTACCTTTACCTTTACCTTTAAGTTGAGGTGAGCTCTCGACTTCTCACTAAGAACACCATTAAGGGGTCTTGGGAATGTCAAGTCAAGGTTTAGCCAAGTTTGGGACCAGCATTCCTGCCTTATCCCCACATTGACAGGTGTAGGCATGACATTGGTGCACACTATAGCTGGTCTGAAATTGCCATCCACCCCTTACTATTTCCCCCAGTATGCTGACTGGGAAATTAAACTGACAGAAGCTGGGCCATTGGAAAGCTGTTCTCTTGTCCTATTCTATGTCACTCCAAATTCTGTGCATCTGTGACGAGTTTTTGTGTTGTTCCTGCTCTCCCGTCTCCATGGACCAGGTAAAATTGAAACACTGTATGAAATGAGAGGGACTTGGACCTAACAATCTGTTTCTCTGCAATAATAATTATTCAGCCATTGTGTGGGACTCTAGGGTCTTCAAAGCACATTGCCTCAATCATTCAGTAAGTAGACTGGTATTATTGACACCATATTGTAACAAGCAATATGGTGCCAATAGATTAGACTGAGTGGCTTGCCGAAGGCCACCTAGTGAATTCATGGATGGCTTTCAAGGTTGCAGCTCAGTCCCTTAGCCATTAGTTTAGATTTGTGCAGTCTGAAGCATGCATATCTTAAGTAACATGAATTAATCCCTGGTAAATTTTAAGATAAAGTTAATATGAGCCTATTAACACTAAGGATTTGGAAAACACCCCCTCACACACACTCAACATGAGATATGTTTTTACAGGTTACCCTGAGAATGGTTTCAGCTGTTGGTCTTCTTTTGAGTCCTGTGGGTTCATTTGCTGTGGTTTCAGGGTGAAGCAGTCTCTGAACATCAATAAATGTATGCAGGATATTGAGGCCTATTTGAACTCTCTCCCACCCAGTCTTGAGTTCTCAAAGAAACACTTTCAATAGTTTTTTTTGCCCTAAGCTGCACTCCTGATCCTATTTACCTGGGAGTAAGCCCGAGGAAATTCAGCAGACTTTCTTCTGAGTTCACATGGCTAAAATCATGCTGTTGGTCTTCAGAATTTCTTAGAGGAACTGTGATATTCTTACTGTACGTAATTCTAAAGGGGCTTTTTTTCAATTTGGGCTACCTGGGAAGCAAATAGCCTGATCTTATAGACGGATTTGAGTTTGAACAGCACAAACCAGTAAGCAGTTCATAAGCCAACAGCTATACCCCTTTCCCTGCAGTTGCTTCCAGGAACTTGTGCAAACTGGAATTGTGTGGAGGTCATGTTTTAGTGAATTAGCTTCTCCACACCATCTCCTCCTCTCTGCTGCTGCTTTCACAGATACACTTACAGGTATGGTGAGAGATGGAGGAGAGAAATAGCCTCCCTTTCCCATTGGGCTAGTGGAAGAACAATTTGGGATCAAAGTGGTTGACCGCAATAGCCTGGTGTAAAGTCTGAAAACTTAGATGAAAACCAAGATGATCAAGGATCTGAAAACCAAGCTTTATGAGGTGCACTAGAAGGAACTGGGCATGTTTAGCCTGGAAAAGAGGAGATAGAGAGGAGATATGATAGCCATCTTCCAATATCTGAAGGGCTGTCACATGGAAGAGGGAACAAGCTTCTTTTCTCCTCCTCTTGAGGGCAGGACTCAAACAAATGGCTTTAAGTTACAAGAAAGGAGATTCTGAATAAACATACAGAAAGACTTTCTGACAGTGAGAGCTGTTTGACAGTGGAACGGTCTCCCTTGGGGGGTTGTGGACTCTCCTTCTTTGGAGGTTTTAAAGCAGAGGTTGGTTGTCCATCTGCCATGGATGCTTTAGCTAAGATTCCTGCATCGCAGGGGGTTGGACTAGATGACCCTTTGGTCCCTTCCAACTGTACCATTCTATGATTATATGCACAGGATGCTGCCTTTTGCTCCTTGGAAGAAAGGTGCTATACAAGTTGAGTAAATCTGCATGTAAGACAACATTTGGGACTGATGCTTCATTCCCACATATTAGTTGGGAACTCTTGGTAATCATTCTGTAAATTTGAAAGCTGTCTTTCACACATGAAGCTTTGAGGAGGGTAGCAAGGTTTCTTAAACCATAGTTTCTGGTGTCCCCCAAACTGAGAAAACTGTGATTTAAGCCCTGCTTAAGGTAAAGGTCAAAGGGACCCCTGAGCATTAGGTCCAGTCGTGACCAACTCTGGGTAGGATATCATAATTAATGTCTGAACTACAACACTGTCTTAAACAGGGCATTCATTGGAGATGGGTAGAATAAGATGTGCACAAAATTGCACTTCATGCAATTGCAATCTTTCTCCAACAAACTCAAGGGGCACTCAGTCAAACGTCTTGGGATACAAACGTTTTGGCTCCTGAACGCTGCAAACCCGGAAGTGATTGTTCCAGTTTGTGAACGTCTTTCTGAAGCCAAACATCTGTCATGGCTTCCGTGGCTTCCGATTGGCTGCAGGAGCTTCCTGCAGCCAATCGGAAGCTGCGCCTTGGTTCCTGGACATTTTGGAAGTCAAATGGACTTCCGGAACGGATTCTGTTTGACTTTTGGGGTAAGACTGTATATGGTTCTCCCTCAGGGTCCCTTCCAACTCTATGATTCTGTGATTCTAGGATGCAATTCTGAAAATGGGGCAAACAGTATATTTAACAATTTTAATGCTGTGAGCATTTTAACAAGCTTCAGATTGAAGGAAGCATTCCACACCCACACAGAAGTGGGGGCATGTCTATGCTTGCAGAGTGCAAGCTGTGTTTGTTACTGTGCTTCTATAAATAGGGCATCTTCCACCAACTCCTCTTGACAGTCGTAGTAAATGACCCCCTTTCCCTAGCGTTACCATTGTTGCGTTGTGTTGGCAAAACTGTAGAAAAGTAAAGAGGAATTGTATTCTTTTCCCATGAATCATCAGCCAGGCAGTCAGCTACACTGCAGTTTCAGAACAGTCTTGGGCAGGAGTAAAAGGCAGAGTCTTATTGATGCCTCTCATTTCCTCCTAAAGCAAGCAGGCCAGGCCATCAGAAATACATCCTTTGGTTTGGAACAGAAATGTATATGTGAAGTGAAAAGAATGAGGAAAATAAATGTAGGAGGATACCAGACTTCAAGCTTTGATTTCTACTCTCCTTTTTCCATGGTGCATAGCAAGCACTCTGAAATAAAAATAGTACCTTGGGTACAGTTCTGTTCTTTAATGACATCCTGGCCAGATTCTATTCTATAGCTTCAAAAGGATCAGTGTTTCTAAATACAGATAAAAGTTTATAGCACGGCATTGTTCTTGCTCTGCCAGTGCAAGTTTGCATTATGAAATGGTGTCAGCAGTCAGGATCCTTCCACTGGTCTTGTGCTATAATATAGACATCTAGATCTGCATATATACCTTAAGGTTCCATGGCGATGGTTTTTCAATTTTAATTGATAACTTGAGTGGCAAGGATGCTGTTCCCCTATGGCTGTGCCTTATGCTTCTCAAGTAATGCATAAAGTGTGGAGATCATGTGGAAAGTTGGCACCAGAACCCCAAATCAGGATAGTGATTTTTCCTATATCATCAGCTCCTCCCATATGCACAGCCTGAGAGTTATTTGGGGCTCACAGCTGTCCCTGGAGGCTCAGGTTAATTCTGGGTCCAGGGTGGCTACTAGCTCCATCTGGTACACTACCTGAGACCCTACCTGACTGCACACTGTCTAGCCAGAATGGTACATGCCCTGGTTATCTCCCACTTGGACTGCTGCAACACTATGTGGCGCTACCTTTGAAGGTGGCTCGGAAACTACAACTGATACAGAACGTGGCAGCTACACATATAAAGCCTGTCCTGAAAGACCTACATTGGCTCCTAGTATGTTTCCGAGCACAATTCAAAGGGTTGGTGCTGACCTTTAAAGCTCTAAATGGCCTTGGCCCTGTAGACCTGAGGGAGCGTCTCCACCTCCATCATCCAGCCCAGACACTAAGATCCACCTCCAAGGGCCTTCTGCCGCTTCCCTCCCTGCGAGAAGGGAGGTTACAGGGAACCAGGCAGAGGGCCTTCTCAGTAGTTGCGCCCACCCTGTGGAATACCCTCCCATCAGATGTCAAGGAAATAAACAACTTCCTGACTTTTAGAAGACATCTGAAAGCAGCCCTGTATAGGGGGGAAAGGTGAAAAAAGGTAAATTTTAAAAAGGTGAAAGGCAGCGGGTGGCACTGTGGTCTAAATCACTGAGCCTCTTTGGCTTGCCGATCAGAAGATTGGTGATTCGAATCCCTGTGATGGGGTGAGCTCCCATTGCTCTGTCCCAGCTCCTGCCAACCAAGCAGTTCGAAAGCACGCCAGTGCAAGTAGATAAATAGGTACCACTATGGCAGGAAGGTAAATGGTGTTCTGTTGTGTCAGAAGTGGTTTAGTCCTGCTGCCACATGACCCAGAAAGCTGTCTGTGGACGAACACTGTCTTACTCGGCCTGAAAGTGAGATGAATACCACACCCCATAGTCACCTTTGACTGGATTTCACTTTCCAGGGGTCCTTTCCCTTTTATAGGGACATTTTTAATGATTGATGCTTTATTATTTTTTTGTATATGCACCCAGAGTGGCTGGGGCAACCCAGTCAGATGGACAGGGTATAAATAAGTTGTTGTTGTTGTTACATTCACAGGTGCTTTAAAAAGCACATGATAAGATCTGGATTTTTGAAAACCTAATAATATAAATATAATTTTTCTTCATATTGTATGTTGCTAACGTTGATATTGTATGCAACCATAAGGAAACAGCATCTTGGGTAGCATATGACTCTGCCCTTAGAAGCCTATGCTTGCCTACTTTAAAAGAAAACTGTTGTGCGTATATAGCTACATCGTCTAGGTGGTGCAAGGGTACAAGTCAGAGAGCAGGAATCACCAGTGGTTGTGGCATCAAAGCCTAGAGACGGCTGCAGCTGACGATAAATCAGTCAGCCAGCTAAGGTCTCAGTCATGTCATGCAATTAATTCAGTCATAACAGGCAGAGGATTTTCTTTTAAATGTGTGTGCTTGTGTGCGTGCCCTGATGCACACAAACAAGCTATGTGACTAACAGCTATTCCGCTCATATTGCAAAACATAATTATGTTTTGGTCGAGAGTTTTGCAAAGTGATCATTAGCTTAGCTTATTTGCTCTGGAAATAATACTGCTTGTTGTCTCTTGTTGCTATCATCATCCCTACTCGCTTACTTACTAACTTACTTACTTATTATGATAACTTAATATACTGCCATTCAACAACAACAACAACAATGTACTCAGGGCAATTTGAGTACTCCCTTGTAGTCTGTTTTTTTCGTAGTTAAATTGTGAGAGGAATAAAGGAAAGCCTCGGGTTTTAAAACGTCGGACGGTAATCTAATCTAATTTTTGTGACGATGTCCAGTGATCGCTCTGATTCTGGAAAGAAATAAGCCTTCTTCAGGCCTTCTGGTGAGGGGATAAGTAAACATTCAGTGGTTGGTATGCTAGCTCTGCCTTTAGTGTTGCCATTTCTGTGGAAAATGGCAGTTCTAAAGTGCATGGAGGCCCTCTATCAGTGCAGAAGTCTCTCCACTTCCAAAGCTCACCCTCCTCACTCAAACTAGTAAGTTAGAACTTAAATCAGTATGGCTAAAATTGGCTGTTAAAACCAGTATCTGCATGATTCTGACTGATCTCCTGTGGTTTGAAGGCTTTCCATTTGTTGGGGCTGCCTTTTTTGAGTAGCCAGTTGTTGTGAGGCAGTTCCACGTCATGGTTGAAACATGGCAGGAACGGTCAAACCAAATACACATTTGTGGGTTGGGACAGACTGCAACTTTTATTTGGTTATACAGTTGGAAAGGCAGTCCACATTCCGATTCAACCCTTGCCGTTGGAATAGCATTTCCACCAACTGGTTGGGAAGAACCCAAAACAGCTGTGAGAATTGTCCAGTGTTAGAGCCCAACGTGGTACAGACCAGGCAAGTAAAAATCTGGCTATAATTGGCAACTCCAGTGAATTTTAATGTGTAGCCGTGGCCTCAGAAGTCAACAATATGTCATTTTGTGGAGTTTAGTAGTCTTTGTTTTATGTTTGCATTGCAGTTCATCACTAACAGACGCAAGACCAAGAGAACTAGGGCTTTCGTCCTAACACCACTTACCTGGGTTTAAGCTCCTCTGAACTCAGTAGGACTTACATCTGAATAGGCGTGTTTAGAATTGTGCTCAATTAAGAACTGAGTTACAAAGAGCCGGAACTTTTCTCTTTCTGACTACTTTTTGAAGGGCAATGAGGTTGTTGCGCTGGTGGTCCTTCCCAGCTACATTTAAAATCTTGGATTTCTCTATCGATTTTTAGGGGCAGTTCTCGCCTTCCTTCCTTGGGGAGATTAGAAATAGCTTCGCAGTTTAAATTAGAAAATGAACTCTCTGAAGGATGCAGTGCTCCTCTCTGCCCTTTTCAGAAAACATCTACCACTTTCCTCTTTTCCTCCCTTCCATGAGGGGAGAAAAATGGAGCACAGAGCAATGGATGGAAAGAGAAAAAACACCCCACTTTCCACTCTCCCCCTCACACCTTCTGTACTTCTTCACTTAGATGGGAAAGATTGAAATGAACCCCTCCAGGTGCTGACATGGTCACAAGGCCATGCAGCTCAACTGCATGCTTCATAGGATGGATTACGATATATATATATATAACCAAAGATACATAACATAGTAACAAACAAAGAAGAGATTTGGGCAGCTGTGAGAAGGTGGGGATTTTCAGCCTCCACAAATCCTCTACAAGGAGGGTATGCGTTGCGCTCGGGCCCCCAGGCATCTCCTACCTCCTGGTGTGGGCAGAGCTATGTCCTGTTCCACTCTGATTGGTCGTTTCGCAGTCACTTGATCCCTAAAGCCAATGGCTTGACTTGGGGGTGGCTGTGAAACATTATTTAATCCCTGCGTGATGTTTCCTGGACCTCTTTGCCTTCACGCAGCGGGTCACCCGCCCACCCCCGCTTTATCTGGTGCATTGGCCTTGCTATGGACGTTGTTGGTCGCCTGTTTTGCAATGGGGGCCTGGTAGGAATTTTTTCCATCTGGCAGATTGGCAGAGCCATTTGGTTTTCGCCTACCACGTAGCAATCGTCACAACTTTGTAAGGTTGGACGGTTAGGCATTGGATCAGCAATGTGTGGGGAGGGGAGGTGTGGTCATCACCTGCCCCTCCGAGCTCAAGGGTATTTCATTAAAGGAATCAGGGGTTGGCCTGGGTCTTGTCCAAAACCACGCGGTAGGGGCTAGGGCCATACCAGGACCCCAGGGGTGAGCTGGAGTTGGTTCACATCGGCGGGGCTCCCTCTGGTGGTGCTTCACCCTTTTATCAGATTCCCCATGATGCAGGTGGGAGTCTGATATAGTTTGAATGATTCCAATGCCTAAGCCATAAATTTTGCCCAGTAACTGCCCAGTAAAATCCCATGTCACTGTGTATTCATTTTTGAGGGGTGGTTAGGGGTCTTGAAGCGCAACTGCCCCATAGGAGCAAGACCTACCAAGAAAAGTTGCTGTGCTCATTAGGCCTGGCTCCCCAGAATAGGCCCTGCATCTTCTAATAAAGAGTTAACTTCACATACTCAGTGTGATTTATTGCTGGCTGGCTCCCTGACACCTGCTCCTATTCAAATAAGCTCTCATCTGCACCTGTGTTGTTATCCGCATATGTGCTGGCACTGTCTCGAACATACATACTCTCAGCTTAACTGCAGTGTGTGTTTTTCAGATCCAATGGAACCTGGTTTAATGGGAAATGCATCAAACAGAAGGATTTCTCAAGAAACTAGAGAATGCATATGGATAATAATAATAATAATAATAATAATAATAATAATAATAATAATTATTATTATTATTTGTACCCCGCCCATCTGGCTGGGTCTCCCCAGCCACTCTGGGCGGCTTCCATAAAAACCAAAAATACACTAAAATATCACAGATTAAAAACTTCCCTGAACAGGGCTGCCTTAAGATGTCTTCTGAATGTCAGGTAGTTATTTATTGCTTTGACATCTGCTGGAAGGGCGTTCCACAGGGCAGGCGCTACTACCGAGAAGGCCCTCTGCCTGGTTCCCTGTAGCTTTGCTTCTCGCAATGAAGGAACCGCCAGAAGGCCCTCGGCGCTGGACCTCAGCGTCCGGGCAGAACGATGGGGGTGGAGACGCTCCTTCAGGTATACTGGGCCGAGGCCGTTTAGGGCTTTAAAGGTCAACACCAGCACTTTGAATTGTGCTCGGAAACGTACTGGGAGCCAATGTAGGTCTTTCAAGACCGGTGTTATGTGGTCTCGGCGGCCGCCCCCAGTCACCAGTCTAGCTGCCGCATTCTGGATTAGTTGTAGTTTCCGAGTCACCTTCAAAGGTAGCCCCACGTAGAGCGCATTGCAGTAGTCCAAGCGGGAGATAACCAGAGCATGCACCACTCTGGCGAGACAGTCCGTAGGCAGGTAGGGTCTCAGCCTGCATACCAGGTGGAGTTGGTAGACAGCTGCCCTGGATACAGAATTGACCTGCGCCTCCATGGACAGCTGTGAGTCCAAAATGACTCCCAGGCTGCGCACCTGGTCCTTCAGGGGCACAGTTACCCTATTCAGGACCAGGGAGTCCTCCACACCTGCCCGCCCCCTGTCCCCCAAAAACAGTACTTCTGTCTTGTCAGGATTCAACCTCAATCCATTAGCCGCCATCCATCCTCCAACCGCCTCCAGGCACTCACACAGGACCTTCACCGCCTTCACTGGTTCTGATTTGAAAGAGAGGTAGAGCTGGGTATCATCTGCATATTGATGGACACCCAGTCCAAACCCCCTGATGATCTCTCCCAGCGGCTTCATATAGATGTTAAAAAGCATGGGGGAGAGGACGGAACCCTGAGGCACCCCACAAGTGAGGGCCCAGGGGTGTGAACACTCATCCCCCACCACCACTTTCTGAACAAGGCCCAGGAGGAAGGAGCGAAACCACTGTATAACAGTGCTCCCAGCTCCCAGCCCCTCTAGATGGTCCAGAAGGATGTTATGGTCGATTGTATCAAAGGCTGCTGAGAGATCCAGCAGAACTAGGAAACAACTCTCACCTTTGTCCCTAGCTCGCCGGAGATAATCAACCAGCGCGACCAAGGCAGTTTCAGTCCCATGATGAGGCCTGAATCCCGATTGGAAGGGATCCAAATGGTCCGCATCCTCCAGGCGTGCCTGGAGTTGTTCAGCAACCACGCGCTCAATCACCTTGCCCAAGAAAGGAAGATTTGAGACTGGGCGATAGTTGGCCATACTGGCCGGGTCTAAAGATGGTTTTTTAAGAAGCGGTTTAATGACCGCCTCTTTCAGCGGATCTGGGAATGTTCCCTCACAGAGGGAAGCATTCACCACCCCGCAGAGCCCATCGCCCAGCCCTTCCCGGCTTGCTTTTATTAGCCAGGATGGGCAAGTATCCAGGAGACAGGTGGTTGGTTTCACGCGTCCAAGCAGCCTGTCCACATCCTCGGGGGTAACGGATTGAAATTGATTCCATGCAACTTGACCAGACAGAGCTCTAGCACTCTCCCGCCCCGGCACTGCTCCCACGGTGGTGTCTAGCTCCTTCCGAATATGAGTGATTTTATCTGCAAAAAACTTTGCAAAATCGTTGCAGGAGATCTTGGGGTCTTTACAAGGCCCCGGTGGTAAAGGTGGTTCCGTTAAATTACGAACCACCTGAAAGAGTCTCCTGCTACTATTTTCTGCAGATGCAATAGAGGCGGTGAAGAAAGTCTTCTTCGCCGTCGCTATCGCCACTTGGTAGGCTCGACGTTGAGCTCTAACCTGTGTCCGATCAGATTCGGAGTGAGTTTTTTGCCACCGACGCTCTAGCCGTCTCAGCAATTGTTTCATCGCCCTCAGCTCCGAAGAAAACCACGGAGCTGTCTGGGCTCCATGCAATCGGAGAGGGCACTTCGGAGCCAGACAGTCGATAGCCCTGGTTAACTCCGCATTCCAGCGGGCCACCAGGGAATCAGCTGAAAGGCCATCAACATGGGATAAAGCATCCCCTACCACTCTCTGGAAACCATTTGGATCCATTAAGTGGCGGGGGCGGACCATCCGAATTGGTCCCACCTCCCTGTAGAGGGGAAGGGTCGCGGAGAAGTCCAGCTGCACCAGGAAGTGACCTGACCATGGCACTTCTTTTGTTTCACTTTTACTTAGTGTCAGATCACCCACGTCCCTAGAGGTGAACACCAGGTCTAAGGCATGTCCATGACTATGAGTTGGGCCAAACTTATTCAGGGACAGCCCCATGGAGGCTATGCTTTCCACGAAGTCCTGAGCAGCCCCTTGTAAGGTCGTGTCGGCATGGATGTTAAAATCTCCTAGGACAACCAAACTAGGTGTCTCCAGGAGAAAATCCGCCACGACCTGAAGCAGCTCAGACAGGGAATCCTTGGTGCAGCGGGGAGGTCGGTACACCAAAAGGAATCCTGTACTGCCCCTATTGCCCAACTTCCAGAACATGCACTCAGAAAACTGGATCTTCCCAGTAGGACGCCTGGTGCAAGCTAGTGACTTCCTAAAAATCACTGCAACCCCCCCTCCCCGCCCACATGACCTGGGTTGCTGTGCGTAAGAGAAACCTGGTGGGCAAGCAGCGGCAAGGACAGGCCCATCTGCTTCCTCCAACCAGGTCTCTGTCACACATGCCAGGTCAAATCCTCCATCCACAATCAGGTCGTGGATGGCAGTGGTTTTATTCATCATTGACCTGGCATTACACAGCAACACCTTCAGGTCATGTAGGTTTCCCCTGTTGATTCCAGTATCCATCTGGTCAAGGCCAGACCCGGAGGCAGGGATAGTCTTCAAACAACGACTAAACCTGCCTCCTCGGATGATGTCTAACGGCATGTGCACTCGGCTTCAAACACCAGTGGCGGGCGCACACTGGAGCTGGAGTAAACACTAATGTGTACATGAACTTTGCACCAGAACAAAGAGCTGACCAATCCTATAGCAACAAACAGATGCTACAGCTGCGCACCAAGTCCACAAATCCAGATAACAGTTGCTTGTGACCGTCTCCTCTGAAAAACTATCACGTTTTCCACAAATAAGTTACTCGGTTGCTTTCATCAGGACTAATTTTAGCTGGATCATATTCAATCACTGCCCTAACAATCTAAACAAAAGCCAAGGGCTGGATTAACAGCCTCTCCATTGAAGCTGTTCCTGGATGATTCACACTGAAATAGACCCTTGCCTGGCACAGCAAAGAGATTGAACAATCACAGTGAAGGCTGTCACCGATATCCCTTATCTTGAGGACATTCTCCAAATTGCAGGGCTTGAGTGCCCAACAAAACACCTCGAATGTTCTTTTTATAAGAACATCTCCCACTCCCATATCGGGCTAGAGAACATTTTGCAAATGCGGCGTCTTTTATTTTTGTACGTTTCAGATCTGGAGTGCCAAGTGTGGAGAGCTGTGCGGGATGCAGTAGAAATTGCTCCATGATAACATGTTTCCCATCACTTTAGCTTTTAGCTATATCTTTTCAATATCAAGATATTTCATAGATCGCTGTTAGCTTTGAAGATCTCCACTTTTTAAAAGAAGAAGAAGAGGAAACCAGAGCTGTTGCTATTAAGAAAGAGTGGTTGTGAGTAATTTTATCGGTGAAGAGATCATTTGTCCAAGCAGTGAGAATGAGAGAAAACTTGACTATCATCTGAAGGCAATCACTGAACATCCAGCTTCCCCAAAGCAACAAAATGATATTGCCATCTTCCTTAATATACTTAGTAACAGATTTTGAAGAAGGCTTTGTGGGAACAGCGCTGTACCACACAGAACAAAACTTTACCGTGTGCATTTATTTTCTTAAAATCATTTGATTTTCTTCACCAGTTGTTATTATAGAGGAAGGCATATATACATATGTGTGGTATAAAAATCCATGCTTGCTAATGAGATGATAAAATGTTATGGCCAAATGTTTTCCCATAATCCTTATGCCTTTCACTTTTTGGTGGAAGAGAGGTAGAAATGAGACAAATTAGGGTCGGAGAGAAACAGTACAAACTTAAAGCTTTTGCAGATGATTTGGTTTTGACATTACAGGAGCCAGAATCTAGTATGAAAAGAGTATTACAATTGATTCAAGAATTTGGCGGGTGGCGGGATTTAAATTAAATAAGCAAAAAACTAAGGTATTAGAAAAAAATTTGACAGTTATAGAGTCAGAAAGGTTTCAGAACGAGACAGAGTTAAATGTGGTTAAAAAGGTAAAATACCTAGGGGTAAATATAACAGCAAAAAATCTGAGTTTATTTAAGGACAACTATGAGAAATGTTGGTCAGAAATTAAGAGAGACCTAGAAAGCTGGACAAGATTGAAACTTTCCTTGTTAGGCCGAATCGCTGCTATAAAGATGAATGTATTGCCAAAAATGCTGTTCTTGTTTCAAACTTTGCAAATTGTGGACAAAACAGAGTGCTTTCGGAAGTGGCAGAGAGATATTTCTAAATTTGTCTGGCAGGGCAAAAAGCCCAGAATTAAGTTTAAGATATTAACTGACGCGAAAGAAAGAGGGGGCTTTGCCCTGCCAGACTTAAGGTTGTACTATGAAGCCGCAGCTTTCTGCTGGCTAAAAGATTGGCTGCTTCTCGAAGACACGGATGTATTAGATCTGGAAGGTTTTAATAATGCTTTTGGTTGGCATGCATATTTGTGGTATGACAAGGTTAAGATTAACAAGACTTTCAAGAACCATATTGTCAGAAAAGCAGTGTTTAATGTCTGGACAAAATACAAAGACTTATTGGAAAACAAAATTCCAAGGTGGCTTTCACCATTGGAAGCTAAGGCCCGGAAAAGACTCAATATGGAGGCCAAATGGCCGAAGTATTGGGAAATATTAGAAAAAGATGGAGATAATTGGAAATTGCAGAGTCAGGAGAAAATGAAAGACAAAGTGCGAGATTGGTTACACTACGCTCAGATTAAAGAAGTTTTCAAACTTGATAAAAAGCTAGGATTCCAGGTGGAAAAATCGAAGTTAGAAACGGAACTGTTAGAGCCTAAGACTAAGGTACTTTCAAAAATGTATAACTTGCTGTTGAAGTGGAATACACAAGATGAAACAGTTAAATCGGCTATGATAAAGTGGGCACAAGACATTGGATATAACATTATGTTTGAGGACTGGGAGAGGTTGTGGACTACTGGGCTGAGTTTTACTGCATGTAATGCTTTGAAAGAAAATGTTATGAAAATGATATATAGATGGTATATGACCCCAGTCAAACTTGCAAAATTATACCACTTGTCTGATAACAAATGTTGGAAATGTAAAGAAAATGAAGGAACATTCTTTCACCTCTGGTGGACTTGCCCTAGAGTGAAGGCTTTCTGGGAAATGATATATAATGAGCTGAAAAAGGTATTTAAGTATACCTTCCCTAAGAAACCAGAGGCCTTCCTTTTGGGTATTGTCGGCCAGAACGTGTTAAAGAAGGATCAAACATTTTTTATATACGCAACAACAGCAGCAAGGATACTTGTTGCCAGGCATTGGAAAACTCAAGACCTACCCACACTGGAAGAATGGCAGATGCAACTGATAGACTATATGGAACTGGCTGAGATGACTGGCAGAATCCGAGACCTGGGAGAAGAGATGGCGGAAGAAGATTGGAAGAAATTCAAGATTTATCTACAAAAATATTGTAAATTGTATGAATGTTAAGAAGGATGCGAGAGTATAAACAACTGGGCACCATTAAGCTAGATGAAGTGAATTATGAAGATAAGCTAAATTTAAGAAAGGATAAAAAAATTTGGTAGTTGTAGGTTATATTTAAATTTTTCATGATTTGAATAAAGGATAGTTAAAATCAGAGATATAACATTGGAAAAGTAGATAATAAGAATAGAAATAAGGGGATAAATTTGCTGGAAAAAAATTTATAAACAGGAACGCAGGAGCGGGAGATGTGAGGGAGTCTAAAGAAGTGAAGAGAACTATGTCAAGAGATGTTATATTGTATTGTTTATTGGCATTGTAATTTTAAACAAAACTGTTAATAAAAATTATTTAAAAAAAAGAAAAAAGAAATGAGACAAATTAGAGCTGCAGAAATATGTTTGTACGCATGGGTCATGCCACAGAGCTATTGCAAATTTTAATACTTGTGTAGAAAAGAGGGGTTTCAAAAAGCAATAGCTTACATGAGAAGCAATCTGGCCACCCCAGTCTCTCTCAACCTCCTATGAATGGGAACATTTGATCCCAAGGCCTGAACCCATATCCCATTGTATACTGACTGTTACTAGGAGAGACAACCAGTTCTGGAACAGAATCATAGCTCTTTGAATTCTGTTACTCATGTATGAATAGAGACAACAATTTGGGAATGTTCTCAGTAGGAAAAAGAAGAAATGCAACCTTCCAGAAGTCTCTGTATCAATTAAAACCGGACACGGGTAGCGCTGTGGGTTAAACCATTGAGCCTAGGACTTGCCAATCAGAAGGTCAGTGGTTTGAATCCCCGCAACGGGTTGTTCAGTCCCAGCTCCTGCCAACCTAGCAGTTTGAAAGCATGTCAAAGTGCAAGTAGATAAATAGGTACCGCTCTGGCGGGAAGGTAAACGGTGTTTCTGTGTGCTGCTCTGGTTCACCAGAAGCAGCTTAGTCATGCTGGCCACATGACCTGGAAGCTGTACGCCGGCTCCCTCGGCGTATAAAGCGAGTTGAGTGCCACAACCCTAGAGTCGGTCACGACTGGATCTAATGGTCAGGGGTCCCTTTACCTTTACTTTAGTGCAAGAAGAAAATCTGTGTGTTTGTGTGTGTGTGTAAGAGAGAGAGAGAGAGAGAGAGAGAGAGAGAGAGAGAGAGAGACATCTTACTGAAAGCTAAACTATAGCTTACAGCAAGACATGAGACAGAACATAAGTTAGGAAATAAGTTTGTAGAGCTTCTAATGAACGGTATATTGTTAGTCCAGATCATGGGATGCACAGGTTGTTTGTTCCCTCATGGTCCCTCGAGTCTTGAGTATCCTACCACCACAAACATATTTGCTTAGATATATTTCAGCAGAAACTGGTGTCCAGGACTGTGACTAAAATACTTATTTACTCTTGAAGGCAAAGCACACTGTGCTCATGTGTAGAAATGTGCTTTCCATTCTGAGCTTCGGAAGAACTTTGAGGGGAAATAATGTTAGTTTTGTATTGCTTCCAATCATTACCAGCTGCACAAAACTTATTTTCTGAACCAGGTAATTCTCTCACCATCTGCTGCTGCCAATAGAAACGAGTATATGTTGTTGACACACGTCTAGTAGACCTTTTGGCTAGTAATCATCATAAAGCATCACTAGAAATTGGTTCAGAACCATTCAGTATGGCATCTGCAGGTGTGGCAATTTCTTCTGAAAGTATATTTTACTCAAATGACCTTTTTGAATAACTTTTAGAAGCAGGCAGTGCATTCTGATTCAGCTGTGTTCTTATTTTCTGTCTCTGTGGCATTCCTTTTCTCACTCTGAGGTGCACATTTCATAGAATTTTAGGGTTGGAAGGGACCAAGAAAGTTATCAAGTCCAACCCCCTGGAATGCAGGAATATTTTGCCCAATGTGGAACTTGAACCCATGACCTTTGAGATTTAGAGTCTCATGCTTTACTGCAAAGATTTAGTAAGCCTTCTAGTTTTAACACCCCTCCCCCTTTGTCTTATTTCCTGTCATTGAGGAAGAACTCCAATTTCTTTTTTCCCCCAATAGGTTTTTTTTGATGTTACACTTAGGAAAGATGTACTTGCAAAAGAAAAAGATTGGCAAGAAGTTTGGTGTCAATACAGAATGAAAGTACCTCTTTACGGGAACTAGATAAAGATTTCGGTAAATAATGACTCAATGCTCCAAAGTTCAGGTAGTTTGTGAATGTGATTATTTTAAGAGGTTAGCGGTATCATTCTTCCCTCTCCTGGTGCTCACTTCTTCCTCTGTCTCTGTGTATTACTTGCTTCGGGATGATAACTGCAGTTCTGTTGGAATTATTTGCCCTTGCTGTAGGGGACAATGGTTACTATAACACGGAGTTAAATCTTCTCTCTTTCCAGGACATCTATATTCCTAGCAGCAAAATAATAATAATAATAATAATAATAATAATAATAATAATATGAAATAACAGTATACAGACCTGGGTTATCATTTCAATCTTTTTATTTACAGTACTATGATTTAGTTAAAGCAGCTTACACATACCAGTAACAAGATGGTACTTACCCACAGGCTTGAAGGAATGGGTTTCCCAAATCTAAAATCTGACTGCACAGTCAGATTTTAGATTTGGGAAACCCATTCCTTCAGGCTCACAATCTAAAAGACTGAATGCAAGAGGAAAAGAGCTTGGAAGGGAGGAGGAAAACAGCAAACCCAAATTCTACAGCTACAGTGTTCTCTTAACAACCAACTATAATGGCAAAGAGAGGAGAAACCAAAAGTTGCTATTCGCTCAGCAGAGCCTATGGGAAGCCCTGTAGTTCCTTTTTTTATTTTTATTAATTTTTAAGAGAATTTTTCTTTTACAAATTATATAAACACACTCATATTCAAAATGATAAACAATTTTTTTTTACTTCCCCCTGCCCCCTCTGCAATCCTCATACTTTTATATTTATTCCACATTTCCTTTATAACCGTATTGCCAGTTTATAAATCTTTACGGCTCTTTTCCCTTTTACAATACCCTTTCTCATTCACAAAGCCTCTTTAAAACCAACTAGCGTTGTCTGCTCATCACAAATATTTTCCAGATAAATCGTAAACTTTCTCCAGTCCTGAGTGAACTTGTGGTCTTTTTGGTATCTAATTTTTCCTGTCAATTTGTCTAGTTCAGCAAAGTCTATCAGTTTCCGTCTCCATTCTTCCAGTGTCGGTAGTTCTTCTTGTTTCCATTTTTGGGCCATTAAGATTCTTGCCGCAGTCACTGCATATTGAAAAATTTATAGTCACTTCTATTGATTTCTCTTCCTGTGATTCCCAACAAAAAGGCTTCTGGTTTCTTCACAAACATATATTTAAACATCTTTTTCAACTCATTATATATCATTTCCCAGAAACCTTTTACTTTCTTACACTCCCACCACATATGGTAAAACGACCCTTCCCTTTCCTTACACTTCCAACATTTATTACAGGTTTTATACATTTTTGCTAGTTTAACGGGAGTGATATACCATCTATATACCATATTCATAATATTTTCCTTTATCGTCATACATGCAGTGAATTTCATGTTTTCCTTCCATACTTTCTCCCAATCTGCTAGTTGTATATTATAACCAAAGTCCCTGGCCCAATGTATCATAACCGATTTAACTTCTTCGTCTTTTGTTTGCCATTCCAATAGCATTTTGTACATTTTTGACAGTACCTTATAATCATTATTTATTATTTCTTTTTGAAATCTAGACTCTCCTTCAATATATCTCCTCTCTTTACAATCCTTTTTAAACATTTCATTTGTTTGGAAGTAGTGCAACCAATCATATACATATTTTTTGACTTGTTCATATGGCTTCAATTTCCACTTCCCCCCTTCTTTAATTACAATGTCCCCATAAGTCATCCAATCCTCTCTCATGTTTATCTTTTTGACACTCATGACCTCCAGTGGGGATAACCAACGAGGTACATTTGGTTCCAGAATATTTTGGTACCTGTCCCATATTTCTATTAGGGCACCTCTAAAAATGTGATTGGCAAAACCTTTATGAACTTTCTTCTTCCCCAACCATAAATATGCGTGCCAACCAAACCTGTTGTCAAACCCTTCTAAATCCAATAATTTATTGTTTTTTAGTGTTATCCAGTCCTTTAACCAACAGAGACAAGATGCTTCATAATAATGTTTCAGGTCTGGCAGGGCGAAGCCACCTCTTTCCTTCGCCCTGTAGAAGCCCTGTAGTTCCATCTCTCATTCTGCTATATTTTGTTAGAACTTGAGCCATAATTTTGAATAACCAATTTTTAAATTTCTGCACATGCCTGCAAGCTATGCTACATGTGTAACAGATTACATGGGGAAGCTGCCAGGCTTTGTCTGAGCACATATTTCTTGCTGCTCTTTCAGTTCCCAAAACCTTTAAGGGAAATTCAGCTACAAGAGACAACAGAAATGTGTGTCTGAATTTGCTAGCGGCTCATCCTTGCCTATGAACATGGGCAGCTGGTGGCTGTACATGAAAGTACCATTACTAATGCCAGCTAGGGAGCTGTCTCTTGGATACGATCAGGAAGATTCCCAGAGGAAGAAGACAGAAATGTTACCAGAGCCATTTGGAACTCTGGCCACATAAAAAACAACAACAAAAAAGCCTTCTTTGCAGCCATACTTCTGAGGTAATGTTTGAATTGGCTGTTATTTGGGTACAAACAGAAACACTTTCCCATTCTGGCTTAAACATTCAAGAAGGTTCCTTTCAAGATCATGAAATGCAATGCAATACTCTAGAACTTTCTTGTCACGGTGCCCTCAAATTCCATAGGTCATAGAATCCTGGAACCTCAAATCCTTTTTTCTTTTTCCTTTTAAAATTTATAAAACAAAAATCCTTAAACATAACTTTGCTGAATTTATAGAAATCACAGCCTTATTTTGGGGGTTGCCACATTTGCTTCCAAAATGATAGGCACTTAACTCCTCAAGTTTGTTATTGTTGTTGTTTAGTCATTTAGTTGTGTCCGACTCTTCATGACCCCATGGACCAGAGCACGCCAGGCATTCCTGTCTTCCACTGCCTCCCGCAGTTTGGTCAAACTCATGTAGGTAGCTTCGAGAACACTGTCTAACCATCTCGTCCTCTGTCGTCCCCTTCTCCTTGTGCCCTCCATCTTTCCCACCATCAAGGTCTTTTACAGGGAGTCTTCTCTTCTCATGAGGTGGCCATAGCATTGTATGTCGATCTGTCAAGTTTGTTGGAATAATTTCTAGACATTATCTAAAACTCAAATTAAATAATAATAATCTACAGGCACACCGGATCTTCTCACATTATGCCAGTGATGTAGGAACCAGTTGTCCATTGCAAGATCCCATTCTCTTCAGATGAGTATCTATATTTCGGAATGACACAGCAGGGCCACTTGCACAGATCCCTTCACCTTAATTTCACCTTCTTTCACGGGGACACGGGTGGAGCTGTGGTCTAAACCACTGAGCCTCTTGGGCTTGCCGATCAGAAGGTTGGCAGTTCGAATTCCCACGACGGAGTGAGCGCCCGTTGCTCTGTCCCAGCTCCTGCCAACTTAGCAGTTCAAAAGCACACCAAGTAGATAAAAAGGTACCGCAGCAACGGGAAGGTAAATGACGTTTCTGTGAGCTCTGGTTTCCATAACGGTGTCCCATTGCACCAGAAGCGGTTTAGTCATCCTGGACACATGACCAGGAAAGCTGTCTGTGGACAAACGCCGGCTCCCTCGGCCTGAAAGCGAGATGAGCGCTGCAGCTCCCTTTGACTGGACTTAACTGTCCAGGGGTCCTTTACCTTTTACCTTTCACAGTATGATGTTCGTCAGGTGGGATCCATGTGCTTGTCCCTATGGTGTCATATGAGTTTGCCTCAGTGGTTTCCTTGGCGATTAGGTAACATGAGCCAGTCCCTCAGCGACATTTTCATTTCATTCCTTAGTTTCTCACTTCCTCTCTCCCTTTCTTTTCAGACCTTTTACTTCACTACAGTTATTTCCTCTTCAACCACTGCCTAATCTGATACTGGTTTGTACCTAGGGTTAAGGAAATACCCACAGTCCCCCTCCCCGTCTAAATCTGCAATCCTAACCCCTTTTACCTAGGAGTATGCTCCACTGAATTCAAGAGGACTTACATGTAATTATAAATGATTAAGCTTGCACAGTTAGTCTCTCCTGGCTGTCATAAAATTGGTTAGGATGCCCTCATTCCCTCTGAGCCAGGGCTTTTTTTGAGCCAGAACTCACTGCAACTCAGTTCTGGCACCTCTCAGGTGAGCGCTATTGCCCCTCTAAGAGAACAAGGGAGGTGTTCGTGGTGAGTTCCAACACCATATTTTCTTGAAAAATAGCACCGATGGTAGCTTAGCATAACTTTCCCCCCCTAAACTGCGCCACTGAAAGAGTTTATTCTACAGTATACTGAGACTGTGTATCTTGGGATATACAAAAGAATAAATATGCTTTAGCTATAGCCTGTTGACGTTTATGAAAAGTCCTGATAACTTTGCCTAAGGTCAATTGAGTCTGAATTGGGTATATTCACAGTCCAGAGAGAACCTGGCAGTCATGGTCTTCTGAAATTTATGAAAAGACCTGTTAACTCTGCCCAAGGTCAATCTGAGTGTAATGGGTGCATCCACAGCCAAGACAGAATATGGCAGAACACTGGGCATAAATTTTATTTTGGGAAAGAACAATTTAAAAATGAGCATAAATTAGTTTCACTGGGGAAACAACAACAAAAAAGGTATTTCTGCCATATGTATTCAACCTTGTCTACAGAATTACTTATGTAAATGTTGGGATATGGTATAAAGGCAAGCCATTAGATCCATGTTTGCCATGCTTGAATTCCCTTCCAATAAATGGATTGCTGACTGACTTCCTGGGGATAAGATGGGGGGAAGGGGATATGAAGTATGCTGCAGGCTTGAATGAATTTCTATATACACACTAGAATCTGAATACCGCCTAATTTTATGCTGTGGGCAAAGTCAGTGAACCATCATAATCTTGATCAGACATAAGCTGCCTCTTGGTAGTGCATTGCATATTTCCAATCCAAATAGCATTCACTGAAGAAATCCTGCCTGCTCGGGAAAATGTTTCCTGCTGAAACAGTACCATTAAGACTGCATGTGGCACTCCCATTATTTGGATGTGGTCTTTCTGTGTCTTTTGCTACCTGATTCTTTAACACAGTGCTTCCCAAAGTGGGCGATACCACCCCCTGGGGGACACTGGAAGGATCCAGAGAGGCAGTAGTAGACTTGGGGAGGGGGGAGCATTGAATAAAAATAAGGGGGCGGTGGAAGCATAAGGAAAGAAGAGAAGGAAATTTTGAAAGGAGAAATTTTGAAAGAAGAGAAGGAAATTTCCACCTGTTATGTAATGACACATCCAGGTTGGGCGCCATTGTGGGACAGTGACCATGCCTCGTATTGGAGGCCAGGGGTTTTCCTGGGCTTGGGTGAACCATTTTCAGCTTCACCGAGGCTCAGGAAGTGGATCATAGCTTGTCTGCCTATTTACAACTTCATCTTTCTTTACTGTGTTGTAGGATGGAGATCACACTTCTGACACATCCTTTTATGGGACGTGGGTGGCGCTGTGAGTTAAACCACAGAGCCTAGGACTTGCCGATCAGAAGGTCAGTGGTTCGAATCCCTGTGATGGGGTGAGCTCCCATTGCTCGGTCCCTGCTCCTGCCAACCTAGCAGTTTGAAAGCATGTCAAAGTGCAAGTAGATCAATAGGTACCGCTGTGGTGGGAAGGTAAACGGCGTTTCCGTGTGCTGCTCTGGTTTGCCAGAAGTGGCTTAGTCATGCTGGCCACATGACCCAGAAGCTGTACGCCGGCTCCCTCGGCCAATAAAGTGAGATGAGCGCCACAACCCCAGAGTCGGTCACGACTGGACCTAATGGTCAGGGGTCCCTTTACCTTTACCTTTAGGATGGAGGTAGACATATTGATACATAAAAGAATGCAAATTTGTTACTGCATCTTCATTTGTTTGCTTAAAGAAGGTAGATTTCTGAGGGGCATTGAGTAATTTTTCTCTAAAAAAGGGGTGGTAGGTCAAATAAGTTTGGGAACCTCTGCTTTAACAGAAGGTAAAAAAGAAAAGAAAAGGTAAAGGACCCCTGGACGGTTAAGTCCAGTCAAAGGCAACTATGGGGTTGCGGCGCTCATCTCACTTTCAGGCCAAGGGAGCTGGCGTTTGTTCACAGAATGCTTTCCGGGTCATGTGGCCAACATGACTAAACCGCTTCTGGTGCAACAGAACACCGTGACGGAAACCAGAGTCCATGGAAACACCATTTACCTTCCTGCTACAGCGGTACCTATTTATCTAGTTGCACTGACATGCATTTGAGCTGCTAGGTTGGTAGAAGCTGGGACAGAGCAACGGGAGCTCACCCCGTCGTGGGGATTCAAACCCCAGACCTTTCCATTGGCAAACCCAAGAGGCTCAGTGGTTTAGACCACAGCACCACCCGTGTTTACCTTTACCTTTACCGTTAACAGAAGATGCTTGGCATTGAACATTGGTCCTTCTGCAGGCAACATGCATGCTCTACCTGAATTATAGTCTGTCTGCACAACATATGTCATATGTATAGCATATAGGACTGATCCATATGCCATGGAGAGCAGAACACCACATACCAGTATTATATCTACTGGTAAAATTACATTTCTTTGTAAGGATTTCTTACAAGTGCATGTGCATCTCACAGCAAGCATAATGGCTTGCCTGTTTGAAACAATTCTCTGCAGAGCTTTCATTTCACCTCTTAACCCTTTTCTTTCAGAAGCAGTTTGTGCATTTAGCCACAAGTCATTGTGATTACCCATTGGGTGATGTGTTATTATGCATGTGCATCAGTCCTTTGCAGACTCATCTTAATATATGAAATTCACTAACAGATGCAGTGTCAAAGTTAGGCATTTCAAATAAAGTTCATTTGAAGAATTGATTTCCATTGTTGTGTACGCAGCACCTGATGTTCTCTGCTAAGCATAAATACAGCATGTAGAACCTAGGAATGAGGCAAATTGGCTAATTGCATTTGCTTGCAAAATCCATATCCATGCCCATTCTGTGTCCACGTTTAAAAGACCTGGCAGCTAGTCTTCAGCACCTGGTAATTTTTACTCACCTGGTCTTGCCTCTGGGACCACACAATTCTACCTAACTGAACAAGGGACATAAGCTGATAATAATAGCATTTCTTCACTGCACAGTCAAATTCACAGTGTTGATTAACAAAATATGGTGGTTTAAATCCCTTTTTAGGTTTAAACCCCTAAAAAATGGCTGTAATGCAACAAGTTCTCTAACAGAAAATGTAATTTCTCTAACAGAAAATATCAGGAATGTGGAGAAAATTATGAGACCCTTGTACAACTTTTATTTCAGCTGCTTAGTAGATCCTACCAATTCCAAGGTGTCTATCAGCTTTTGAGATACAGTGGTACCTCGGATTAAGTACTTAATTCATTCTGGAAGTCCGTTCTTAACCTGAAACTGTTCTTAACCTGAAGCACCACTTTAGCTAATGGGGTCTCCTGCTGCTGCTGCGCCGCCGGAGCACGATTTCTGTTCTCATCCTGAAGCAAAGTTCTTAACCCGAGGGACTATTTCTGGATTAGCGGAGTCTATAACCTGAAGTGTATGTAACCTGAAGCGTATGTAACCCAAGGTACCACTGTAAAGCGGTAATATTAATATTGAAATACATGAATTTTAAAGACACCCAGAAGTCACTTTTAAAGAACACACAGAACATAGCATGAAATGGAGTACATTATTTAAAGTTTTCTTTTTTCCCCTACCCTGCTCCTTTGGTCATATCTGGAAAAACGGCAGTCCACTATCTAAACTGATGTAGCACAAGAAGGAAAAGTATTTGCAGTGTGGGGGTACACTTCAGTACAAGTTCTGAGAGCCCCTCCACATTCATCCTGGTTAGCTTGCACAAAACTTAATGGAGGTTACATTATATCCCGTCTTCACTAAATATTTGCTTTGCTTTGTTTGTTTGTGGGGCTGCTATACAACAATAAGTGTTTGTATTTGCTAGCAGGGTGCCTACAATTCTTCCCTTAGTCCCCTCATCATTTTTAGTGCATTCCAGGCCATCTTTACCTGGGGGTGCAAGGGGTGTGGGGCACCTGGGCGCCGAATTCTGGGGCACCTTTGACACAACTGATCTTGCGCCACCTGCCTGCTAATGCTGCTGCAGGGAGAGTTCTCTGGAAAGCCTCACTCACCAAAGCCGGGAGGAGGGGGAGTGACAGGAAAGAGGGAGAGACAGACAGAAACAGAATGCGCCTATTTAGCGATGGGAGCGTGCCCAAGAAGAACTCATATATGCACGCTCGCAAGGACCCTCCCAGCTCCTTTAGAAATAAGGTTGCTTCCACAATGAAAGGCTGCCTGAGATGGCTCTCTTACGTATGCGCACAATGCATATCTCAATGTGCCCATCTCATTTTTCAGACACCTCCCTGTGACCGTAAGCGCATGCATGGAGTCTTTACACCGATTCCCAATGTGTTCTTTGTCTTCTTTGGAAAAGCTGGTTTTAAACAAAACACACACACAAACTCCTTTTGGAGCCGTGCATTTGGAGCGCTATTTATCAAATGATAATAGTTACATAAGGCATAATCAAAGTTAATTTGGGGGCTAAACTAAATTTGGGGGCGCTGGGTGGATCTGTGCACCCTGGCAGTGCATATCTAAAGACGGCCCTGTGTTCATTTCCCCAACACTTTCCAAAACACAGAAAGCCCTTTATAAAAAGTGGACACGTTGCACCAGGGTAACAGAGTGCATTTATTACCCAAACCTAAAATTCTGATGTGCAACTGAATCCCTCCTGCAAAATACTGACATTCTGGAGCAGTTCCTGGCTACAAGTTCTTCTAATGGACAGGTGGGGAAGAAAAGGAAAGAAGGAACCAAAATTTTCTGCCATGTTTGTGAATTGTGAAATATTATTATGTTGACAACAAGTGTATTTCGATGTGTGCCAAAGATTTGATCCCCTCCCAAGCATAATTGTCCTAGTATGTATCTACCCCTAGTTACAGGTGTTGTTTTTGTTTTTATTCATTCTTTTCTTTACATAGTATTTGTGGAATTCAACATCTGGAACGAGCAGGAAACAAGCTGACACTCTTTGACTCCCTTTATTTCTGCATAGTGACATTTTCCACTGTGGGCTTTGGGGATGTTACTCCCAAGATCTGGCCTTCAAAACTGCTGGTTGTCATTATGATCTGTGTTGCCCTTGTGGTGTTGCCAATACAGGTAATTTTTCCCCCTCGTTATAAAAAAGGGGGGGGGGGGTAAATAGGGATGCATTGTTAAAAGTGAAATGTTCATTTTACACGATTTTTTCAAAATAGCCATATACATATTCTTGCATTTACCGTATTTTTTGCTCTATAAGACTCACTTTTTCCCTACTAAAAAGTAAGGGAAAATGTGTGTGCGTCTTATGGAGCGAATGCAGGCTGCGCAACTATCCCAGAAGCCAGAACAGCAAGAGGAATTGCTGCTTTCACTGCGCAGCGATCCCTCTTGCTGTTTTGGCTTCTGAGATTCAGAATATTTTTTTCCTTGTTTTCCTCCTCCAAAAACTAGGTGCATCTTGTGGTCTGGTGCGTCTTATAGAGCGAAAAATACAGTACGAACAAAGCATCAGTTTCTGGTGTTTCCTCTTTACTGGAGAAGGTTTCTGTTGACATTGAAATAAGCATTGAATACATTTTTCACATCTGCTTGGGATGAGTGAGCTTTCGTCTTTGTTCCATTGAAGCATGTATGGATGTATGCAACTAAATCATATTCCGTTCAGTCCCCTTGAAATCAAGAGAATTAAACTAGTATCATGCCCACGGATTTCACTTGGTCCACTCTGAGCGTACCTTGGCTAGTTTAAATCCCTAGATCCTATACCTTACTTTTGGAAGAAATTAGTTGTTTTTTACTGAGAGGTATTTAATGAATTAAAATGTATTTAACTTGTATTCTGTATTTCTTGTTTAGTTTAAGAGAGACTGGATGAGGAACCAAAAACACCTGTTTCAGAAGCAGAATGTGTGTGTGTGTGTGTGTGTGTGTGTGTTTGTGTTGCTGATTCCTTGCTTCTCCTCACTCCTAACCTGAAACCCCTCACACACTCACTTCCCTTTTATTTATTTATTTTGCAAGCGCATCTTTGGCTGGTTTTAATTTCCATCCAGATCTTTATTGCTTAGCCGAAGGCATCGCGAGTCATTTGACAGTGCAGTAAAAATGTGGAATGTGATTAAAACATAAACTCATTGCATCCACACAGAATGATGCACTGAATTCAGAAATTTGATACAGATTGTAAACAATTATTTTTTAAAAAACTTCACTAGGAATTTAATTTTCAATGTTTACTTCATCTTTAACATAAAATGCAGGTATAATATTCCCCACTCCATACGAGACAGGGGGAATTGGAACCTATCAACCACAGTCAACCAATTAATTACTTTTATTTATTTAGGATATTTGTTGGCTATTCTTCTGCAAAAGCTTCTCAAATCAGCTTACAGTAATAAAGGCAATAAAATTCTTTGAGGGAAGCCATGACTGTTTAAAGTGGTATGATACCTTTGATCCAATAAGGAGTTCATTGTGTGTTTCTGCACACAAGGCACAAGCACACGAAGTCATTGCAAGTTATAAACCCTGGGCATTTTGATGGTGGTTCTTGTCGATGATATTTGCTTAATGGTGAGGATTTGTTTAGTACAGTTCCACCTTGGATCCCAAACGTCTTGATACTTGGACGTTTTGGCTCCCGAACGCTGCAAACCTGGAAGTGAGTGTTCCAGTTTGTGAATGTTCTTCAGAACCCAAATGTCCGATGGGGCTTCTGTGACTTCTGATTGGCTGCAGGAGCTTCCTGCAGCCAATCAGAAGCTGCACTTTGGTTTCCGAACATTTTGAAAGTCGAACGGACTTCCGGAACGGATTCCATTTGACTTCCAAGGAACGACTGTATTAGAAACCCATAACAGTATAATAACCTCCTGGCATGATTTGCAGTTCTTTATGATTTAGCCTTTGGCAAGCATGCACACTGTGCTCTGTGGCTCAAGACATTTCACCCCACAATCTTGCCTCTCCTATCAGAGCCACTCTTCACATACCTTTCAGTTCAAGGACTGTACTTCTTCAGAATGCAGTTGGAAAACCGTATCAAAAATTCTAGCTTTCCAAATGCAAGTAGATTAGGCTATAGCCCAATCCTCTGCCTGAAGTCCTACCTTTGCATAACTAAGAAGCTTTACTGTGAAGGGAGCCTCTAAACCTGTGAATTTGGATTTGCTTTTTGCTTTCATATAACATATATATTATAACTCTTGCTGACAGTTCTTCCATGCATGAGTATCATTCACTGAGTGCTGAATCAATGTGTGATCCGCATATGTGAATGAGCCATAAATCATCAGATTAAAACACCACAAATAAAAGTTTCTAGGCAACTGGACCACAAGGTCTCTCTGTGTCTGCTCTGTTGGCTCCATGGGATCTACATATTTGACATTTGCACTGAAATATACACAAATCACTCTTACCTTTCCATTTTTTATTTTTTATTTTGCAGTTTGAACAGCTCGCTTATTTATGGATGGAAAGACAAAAATCAGGTGGAAATTATAGTCGACACAGAGCTCAGACAGAAAAACACGTGGTGTTGTGTGTCAGTTCTCTTAAGATTGACCTCCTCATGGATTTCCTAAACGAATTCTATGCTCATCCTAGGCTACAGGTAATCCAAGCAGATCAGAATATCAGTTGAGGCAGAAATCTCCTGCAGACTATCTTCTAAAACATTTAGTTCAGGCATGACTTGAAATGTTCATCTTGGCCAGCTTCACTAGACCAAAAGTCAAGCAGCATTAACAAAAAACTATGTTATTCCAGATGTTGAAAACCGATAGAGCACCCAATTTTTCCTTTTGTTGGGGTTTCTGGAGCTTGTTCAGTGCCCATAGCTATTTCTATTTTTATTTTGGAATGGTGAGATGTCTTTGGGAACATGTAAAATTCATGTTTCCTTCTGAAGAACCACAGATTGTTTTCCATGGCCTGCAATGCTTAAAAAAACCAAACACTTTGCTTTGGGAAGTGATTTGTATTCATCACAGCATGGTGCATAGCTTTCTACTTCAATATCTTGCTGGACAGCTTTGGCATCGGCAAAATCACCGTGGAACTAAATAGCATGGGACCATTTCCTTTCGTTTCCTTTTTTTTTTTTTTTAGAGAACCTGAAAGTGAATATAAATTACCTGTCATAAATGTTCCTTTCACACCACCAGATTTTTAGCTACTAAAAGTTTTAAAAAACAAAACAGTGTTCTACTGGCAAAAGATATATCCATATAGCATTCTCTTTTGCTCTTCCTCTGTTCCTTCTCATATGTGTTTTTGCAGGACTACTATGTGGTCATATTATGCCCCACTGAGATGGATGCTCAAGTTCGAAGAGTGCTCCAGATTCCAATGTGGTCCCAAAGAGTTATCTATCTTCAAGGTTCCGCACTGAAGGATCAGGATCTGCTAAGAGCTAAGTAGGTCAAAAATATCAGTGCTATTTTTTATTTCTTTCCCCCCCTTTCTTTTGCTGTTTGTTACATTATTTTTATCTTCATTAATAGCTGCTAGAGGCAAAATGGAAAGCAGGAGTTGCTTGAAATCTTATATCGTTTGGGATAGTCATTTCTCCTAACAGTGTCAAGAAACAATGTTTGAAATTCTAAGGATTAGCAAATCAGTTTTGAATTTTACTGGTCTTCTTACTTTATTCCTGTTGTGTTTTGCTTTCAAAACTGTTTCCGCGGGGTCTTTGGGCCAAAGCAGAGAATGTGCGAATGTGTTTTATATATAATTTCTTAATTTGGTTTCATCTGAATTAGTGGAATTGCCTTAGGGAAAAGTACACCCTTAGGGATACCTTTATGTACTATGCACAGGCAAACCTGAGTTTACCACTGAATAGCGAGCTACCAGCCATCATGACTCCTTAACACATAGTGCCTGTATAATAGACATATTTATCACATTCACACTAAAATACTTTGAGTGTGATATCATCTTTGGTGATGGGGGGTCAAAGAAGACTGACACCCCACAGTGCTGCTAATACGCTGAAGGTGGATGGGGTTAGTTTTCCTTGAGAACAGAATGACAATAACAAGTACAGTGGTATCTTGGTTCTCAAATGCTTTGGTACTCAAACAACTTGGAATCCAAACACTGCAAACTCAGAAGTAAGTGATCGGGTTTGCGAACTTTTTTTGGAACCCGAACATATTCTGGTTTTAGTGTTACACTTCCGGTTTGACTGCCACACTTCCATTTTGAGTGTTACACTGAGGTCTGTCTGTTTTTGCTATTTATTTTGCATTTTTGTCTTTGCGGCTCTTTTTTGTTTTTGTTTTTGTGACTGTGTGCAACCCAGTTCACCTACTGATTGATTGATTGTGTGACTGCAGTACATTGTTTATTGCTTTCATTTTATGCATCAATGGTCTTGTTAGATAGCAAAATTCATTTTAAATTGCTGTTTCAGAGGTTGTTTTTAAAAGTCTGGAATGGATTAATCCATTTCGCATTACTTTCTATGGGAAAGTGCGCCTTGGTTTTGGAAAGCTTTTTTTTTTTTTTTTTGGAACGGACTTCTGGAACGGATTAAATTTGAGAACCAAGGTACCACTGTAGGTGGGAAAGTATATTATGGGTTTTAGCTTATTTCCGAACCTCATTTCCTTTCTATCAGAGAAAATAACATTTCTCGGTTCAATGGGTGATATCCAATGGTGAAGGGAATTAGTGAAATGGGAACAGAGGCAATTTTGGGGTATTGCCTTGAAACTTCAAAGGTTACCCTCATTGTGTCCCTCTGTCAGTGGACCCAATCATTACTGGAGACCTGCTAATGTGATTAAATGTTCTGTTTTCAAAATTTCCCCTTAAAATATGCAATGAAATTGCTTTAGTCCTTATTTTTAAAAAAGGACTTAGAGCAGCTTTGGAAGCAGCCATAGAAGCAGCAATTAATCATGCTGTACTTTTAATGTAAGGATTTTTCCTTTGTTTTAATTCTTGAGGTAGGGTGTTTCCTGCTTTGTGAAAGTATATGAGAGCCGTCCCCATCAGGCAGGCAGATAGAAAACTAGGCTCAATGAGTACACTGGGCAACAATTTTTTACTTTTTGAATGTTGTCTAGATTTCTGCAATTGATTTAGGGTATTTTTGCAATGCTGAATCAGGAAATGGCATCCGTTTCTCTCCATCAGGTTAGGTTTTTGTGCTATGTTTATTTGAAAAAAATCAGACAAAATTGATTACATTTTTGTGGCATTATCAGCTGATTTTTGTCAACACATATCATCCTAAAAATGTTTTTAAGAGAAAAAAATGTTTTTTCAACAACATATATTAATTACCTGATAGAAACATCGATTACTGTAAACTGAATGGTGGGCTTTGATAAAGGTAAGTACATGTAAATTGCATGTTGCTTCACCATTTTTCAAACTTCAGGGCTTGAACTTCCGTTTCTTGGAACTCCTGGAATGCTCAGAGGCAGGGAGGTCTCTCTTCAGAGTCCAACAGTAGTCAGCCATCATGACTGCGTCCCAGTGACCCTGATACCTGGCCTCCATCTCTTTCATGTCCTGATGGAATCTCTCCCCCTGCTCATCACTCATTGAACCCAGGTTCTCAGGAAACTGGTCCAGATGTGAAAATAGGTAGTGCATCTTGACGCTCATGTTGCAGCCCAGGTTTCTGAAAGCAGTCAGCATGTTGTTGACAAGTTCTGCATAGTTTCTGGCCTTATTGTTGCCAAGAAAGTTCTTCACTACCAAAACAAATGCCTTCCACGCTTCCAGTTCCACTTCGTTCATTGAGTTTCCAAACTCTGGATCTCTGATGAGCTGACGGATCTGAGGACCGTCAAAGATGCCAGCTTTTAACTTCCCCATGGTCAATCCTGGAAAAGCCTGGCACAAGTAAGTGAAGCAGTCACCATCCTTGTCCAGAGCCTTGGTGAACTGCTTGATTAAGCAGAGCTTGATGTGCAGCGGTGGGAAGAGTATTCTGTCTCTTTCCACCAGATGGTCGTTGATAACGTTCCTTTCTTTGCAAGGCACAAATTCCTCCCGCACAGGCCAGTCCTTTTTCGTGTAATGCTGAGCACGGTCCCTACTATCCCACATGCACAGAAAACATGGGTACTTGGTGAAGCCAGACTGTTGTCCCAACAAAAAGTTCACCATCTTCAGGTCAACACAAATAAACCACTTATGCTGATCATAACCAATTTTCTCCAGCACTTACTTCACCTCTTCATAGTTCTCCTTCAGTGTAGTCAAGTGAGCCAGGGTTATAGAGGCAAACTGGTTGCCGTTGTGTAGCAGAACACATTTCAGTGATTGCTTGCTGCTGTCAATGAACAGTCTCCAATCTTTGGGTTCGTACTGTGGCACTCCAAGCTTGAGCAGAAGCTGTGCAATATCTGCACAGTACACCAAGTCCTTCTCTTCCGAGAAAAAACATAGGTACTCTTGATGCCTGTTGTGGAAGAAGCTGATGCGAGCACTGTCAGAGAGGAGGTTTCTTTCCTTCAATCTGGATGCCAACAGTTCGGCAGAGTCCTTTGACAAGCTGAGGTCGCGAACTAGATCATTCAACTCCTTTTGGGAAAATGGATGTGGAGCATCATCTTCAAGAACCACTTCTTCTTCATGACCTTCAACACTGGAGGCATCTTCGTCACTAATGTCAGGAAGTTCTCCGAAGATAGGCACTGGAAATTCATCACAATGAGCTACAGGACGACGTGCTGATTGAAGATCAGGATACTTGAGGCTGCTTCGGTTCTTTCTGTTGATCCCAGTCACATCAACAGCGCAGAAGTAGCAGTCAGTGACATGGTTTGTCGGCTCCCTCCAAACCATGGGAATTCCAAAGTTCAGACTCCTCTTGCCATTGGTCCACCCACGTAGAGTCTCAGTGCATGCCTTGCACACCATGTGTGGCACCCAAGCTTTATCCTGGTCACCAAGTTTAATACCAAAATAAGCATGGTAAGCAACTTTATGCTTTGCCACACCAATTTATGGAAGATTTTGAGGTTTTATGACTTCAAACTGATCCCTTTTCGACATAATCACCCAGAACTATCGGACCTGAATACTTCTTGTCATTAAAATAATCATTTCCAATCAAAACAATTATTCGACATGGCATTTTACCCCCACCAACGTCTTCTAAAATGCTCCACACAAGCATAGGTAAAGGTAAAGGTAAAGGTACCCCTGCCCGTACGGGCCAGTCTTGACAGACTCTGGGGTTGTGCGCCCATCTCACTTAAGAGGCCAGGGGCCAGCGCTGTCCGGAGACACTTCCGGGTCACGTGGCCAACGTGACATCGCTGCTCTGGCAAGCCAGAGCCGCACACGGAAACGCCGTTTACCATCCCGCTGGTAAGCGGTCCCTATTTATCTACTTGCACCCGGAGGTGCTTTCGAACTGCTAGGTTGGCAGGCGCTGGGACCGAGCAGCGGGAGCGCACCCCGCCGCAGGGATTCGAACCGCCGACCTTTCGATCGGCAAGCCCTAGGCACCTGCGTCCCCTCCACACACAAAAACATAAAAAAATGACATGTGGCCATAGCTCAAAAACTTGACCTGATTGAGCAAAACCAATGTGATTTTTGGATTCAGTGCATCAGATTCATCCTAAATCAACTGAAAAAACACAGACAACAAATTTGTTGTTGACCAGTGGTATCTAATGTAATCGACTTCACTGATCCTGACCTCACATCAGCTGTCTTAAGATGTCAGTCAAGTCATAGAAGGGGAAAGAATCTACCCATCAATTTATTTCTGCTTTTCACCTGCATCAGCTTTGGACCTGTGCTTTGCTTATGTAAATAATTCTAAATCTGGGGCCTTGTGAGGAATTATTATCTCAGAATGGTGTGAGCACTTGTTTGACACTAGAAATGTAATCACCACCAGTTCTGTTACCACATTCAGTTTTTCTCTGCTATATCTAGGGCTTCAATGCAATGCTGGTGAGTTGCTGTTTTTCCCCCTTAAAAAGAGACATATCCAGAATCTAACAAGCAGTGTTAGAAACTGAGATATGAAAGCTAGGATAAAATAGCACCTTAAACCTAGGTTATGGGGGCAACAATGGAATGTCTAGGTGCACTCTATTTATAACAAGAATACAAAGCTGAAAATGAATGAACTGCAGCTAAAATAATAGGTACATTTTTCACATGGCCTGGTTCTTCCCCTGCCCACCCTCCTAATATTCTTAAGAGGGTCTCTTCTCCAGCTGGAGTAGCTGGAAGTGGGGAGGCAGAAAAAGGCCCTCCTTTCCTTCCGCTCAGCAGTTTTAATCTGAAATCTTAAGTGCAGTAGTGCACCCAGAGCTCAGAAACTGCTAATAATAATAATAATAATAATAATAATAATAATAATTTGTTTATTTATACCCTGCCCATGTGGCTGGGTTTCCCCAGCCACTCTGGGCAGCTTCCAACTGAATATTAAAAACACAATACAGCATCAAACATTAAAAACTTCCCTAAACAGGGCCACCTTCAGATGTCTTTTAAAAGTAAGATAGTTGCTTATTGCCTTGACATCTGCTGGGAGGGCAGGTGCCACTACCAGGAAGGCCCTCTGCCTGGTTCCCTGTAACTTCATTTCTCACAATGAGGGAACTGCCAAAAGGCCCTCAGTACTCAATCTCCACGTCTGGGTTGAATGTTGAGGGTGGAGACGCTCCTTCAGGTATACTGGGCCGAGGCTGTTTAGGGCTTTAAAGGTCAGCACCAACACTTTGAATTGTGCTCAGAAACGTACTGGGAGCCAATGCAGATCTCTCAGGACTGGTGTTATATGGTCCTGTCGCAAAATGTGCCTAGAATAATGGGAGTTTCAAACACTGCTAACAACTGATTATGGGTTGATCTGTATAATGCAATCCCATCCAAGTAAGATGTACACTGAGTTAAATTTGACTTGCTCCCAGGCAAGTGGATTTAGGATTGCAGCCATGGCATTATCAATGGCATTTGTATGCTGCCTCATAGCATAAAATTCTGTGGGCATTTGCATGGGAGTAAAATCAGTTGAACGCACTAGGATTTACTTTTCAGCAAGCATTTCTTGCAGGGAGAGAGAATCTGTGATGCTCCAGAAATTGTTAAACCACAACTTCCATAATCTTTGATGGCTGGCCATGTTTGCTGGGGCTCATGGGAGTTGGAGTCCAAAAAGCCACAGGTTCCCATTCCTGCTATATACCTGGGAATACCATTGAAAACAGTGGTGCTTACTCTTGAGCAGACATGTACAAGATCACATTATTAAGAGGAGTAGGCGAGCTCTATGAACCTGAAATTGCCTCCTTTTTTTTTAATAGTAATTACAAGACGCAGGTGGCGCTGTGGGTTAAAGCCTCAGCGCCTAGGGCTTGCCGATCGAAAGGTCGGCGGTTTGAATCCCTGCGGCGGGGTGCGCTCCCGCTGCTCGGTCCCAGCGCCTGCCAACCTAGCAGTTCGAAAGCACCTCCGGGTGCAAGTAGATAAATAGGAACCGCTTACCAGCGGGAAGCTAAACGGCGTTTCTGTGTGCGGCTCTGGCTCTGGCTCTGGCTCTGGCCAGAGCAGCGATGTCACGCTGGCCACGTGACCCGGAAGTGTCTCCGGACAGCGCTGGCCCCTGGCCTCTTAAGTGAGATGGGCGCACAACCCCAGAGTCTGTCAAGACTGGCCCGTACGGGCAGGGGTACCTTTACCTTTAATTACAAGATACACTTCCATTTCTCTGGGAATATACTATGGATGCATGCCTAGAAACTATTTTTTTTTTTGGGGGGGGGGGGCTATTAATTACTCCAAATCAATTTGAAAGAAAAAAGTAGAAAGAAATAGTTTCTATATATTTTGGGAGAGAAATGGTGCTTAAAAAAACCAGTGTTCAAATGCAGTCCAAGATTCACCGTTTTTGCATGTTAAGGCTTCCATGCCACCCCCCCAAAAAATTCACACATCACACATCAATTTTTGTTTAAGGTTTTTGGCATAATTTTGTCCACAACTTTATTCAAATACACACGTGGGTGGTTGCTTAGGCATTGGTTATGACTATCTGTCCTTGCCCCAGGGACAGAACTTACTTCTGGATTCCAGCAGAAGCCAGCATGGGAAACAAGTATTGGGTGAGAAATGAAGCTGGTCATCAGTCCCTCACTTCTCACGCTCATGCCCCCTGGGGCTTGCACGGCCCAAGTCCAATGCCTGGCTCAAGGATGAAAAGAATGGCAAGCCCCTGGATTCCTTTAACGGAATTCCCTTTCCGCACCACCATTAGAGGGGTAGGCACTTACCCCTCCACCAACCAATTTTAACCAATGCCTAACCGCCAACCTTACAAGTTGTGACAATTTGCTACACAGTAGGCAAAAACCAAATGGCATCAGCTAGATGGCAAAATTCCTACCAGGCTCCTGCACCAAGGCAGACGACCCCATGACAGGCATAGCAAGGTCAAGCAAACAAACCCCCCCATTACAGGGAGGGTGGGTGAGTGATCCGGTGCAAACAGCCAAGGGACGCCCAACGTTGGGCGTCCAGCATTTAAAGTCTCTGACCCCACCTCCAAATTGGCAACATTCAAAACTCCCCAGCGACCCAATTTAACCACTTCGCTGCCTGGGTTTTATCCAAATCTGCCCAGCAACAACGGGGTGGCTTGTATCCCCAACCGCAACACGTGCTCTCTGCTATGGAGAACACGCTTTGTCATGTTCCATGTGCTACACGGTGAACTTGTACCAAAAGACCTGTCCCTTAAACATAATCACAGGAATTTTATCCTATAATAACCCCAAAGCCAAGCAACCACAAGGATGTACTTTTCTCCCTGCAAAACATGTAATCGAATGTACCCTTCACAAGAGCATTTTTAATGCTTTGTGTGAGAGGCAGCATTGTGGGAGCTTAATAGGCCATATTATAAGAAATGTAGCCCAAATAAACCAGGAAGTTGCTAAGCAGCAGTACGTCTGTCTCTCTCTATAATGAGGATATAGTAAAAGATAAGAAGCCAGTAACCCTTCTAGTAAATGAAGTGTTAGGTATGTTTTGGCTGCTAGTAGCACACAAAAAACCCACCCTAAATCTATTCTGTTGCTCATTATCCCAATTTGCATACTATTCGGTAGTCTCTCTATTGGAAAATGTTGCATGTCAGGCTTGCGAAAATTAGTGGCTGTGTAGTTCATCTTTTGTTAAAAGCAGCTGCATGGGAATTCTTTTCAAAGCCATTTGTTCCATTCTTTTCTGGAAGTAATTTTGGCTCTCTTGTTTTCAAGTGTTTAATGGGGGTGGTGGGGAAACTAATAGAGGACAGGGTGTGTTTTGCTGATGGAGAGAACCAGGAAGATTCGGGAAGGGGTGTAAAAATAAGATTGCTTCCACAACTGATGGGATGGGTGGGCTTTCGATTCTAAGCTCAGCTCCCTGAGCAAAATCGCCAACAGCTTCCTTCCTAGGATGCCTTTTGGAATATGAATAGATTTAAGATCCTGCACAGTTTGTGTTCTCACTTGCAGTGTTGGTCTCTGTGTGTTGCTGGACAAATCTGCCTTTTAAACCTTTTCCTAGCTACATACTCCAAACAATCAAGCATAAAAAACAGCATTTGTCTCCTCACACTCCGAGACCCTGTTCTCCAGAGGCCCTAGGCATAACTACTTCTTATGGATTTGGTGCCAATTCCCTAAAAGACCTACTACTTCTGTTATGTACTGAGTTGAATAGGATCCAAACTGCAGCAGTCTGATTGGTCCTAGAACAATGCAGCAGTATGATTGGTTGGCAGGAACCACCCAATCATGCTCCAGATAGAAGTGAATCCACAACCTGATTGGCTTACAGTAGAATTCCAGAATTAGCCAATCATGTGCAGCCCATTGTGTAAATAATGTATATAAAGCAGATACTTTGAGGGGACTTTCATTCATTCTTCCTCACCACTATGAGCTGAATAAAGAGCATGAAATCACTTTGCGACTCTGAGTATATTTCAACTTCCTTCCCAGTGAAGAGCTTTTATGCTGGCAAGAGTAAATGCTTTCCCCTCCACAGTGTCCACAGGTGGATACTTGCAAATTCCTTATCAAGCCCGTCTGTGTGCCTGTAATCAAGGAGTACCAGATTTACTAGACCATATTCTTTTGGACTGCCCGTTGCACAGCAGACTCTGCAATACTGAGATGCTGAGCAAGATATTGGACCTGCGACCCATGGCTCTGAGAGAAAGCCAAATGAGGTTTCTCCTAGCAGATAGGGGCAAGGACGTTTCTGCCCCAGTGGCTTCCTTTTTAACCTCCATCTAACCCGAAAGGGTTCTTAATGAATCATCTCTCTAGGGAACAGACAGACAGAACAATCGTGCACCTTGTCATCCTCAACAGCCTCACTCCCTTCCCTTCTAAATTTATCCTAGTATTTTGAAAAGTTTTCATTCGTAATGCCAGTAAAGTTATTTGCAACCTTTTCCTTTTCTCGCTGTCTTTGGTCATTTAGGTTTTATTTATTTTTAACTTGCTTTTGTTAGCCAGCGTGAGCTTTCTTTTTTCCTTTTAAGTAAAGGCAGGAAATAAATGCTTTAAATGAATAAGAAACATTTGAATTTGCCCTAAACCATTGATATTAGCTTTTGCCACTTGTGTTTGCCACAAGTCAAGCTTTGCCGTTACACTTACAAAAGCATGCCATTTCTGTTCCTTCTACTAATGTTGCAGCAGAACAGCTAATCTTATTTTAGCCAAAGTCCCTTTCATGTTTGATTTGCTTACCGGCCTATTTCACGGTGTATTCATACAAATCCTTGGCAAGTCCTATCCAGAAAGATACATTGGCTTTACAAATTCCATGCTGGGTCATTAGGAAACAGACTGGAAATAAAACATCCAGTAATTTAATTAGGGACAAATACAATTGAACAATGTGATTCTGTAACTGTTCTGGAATTGTGTCACCCGTTTAGTTTTTTACTGGTTTAAATCTGTTTGGAAATCTGAATACCAGAGAAGAATTTTGCTCCTGCGCCATTTCCTTAAAGATTTAATGCTATTTAATAATAGCAGATTTAATGCTATTTTTTTATATTTCCCTATGTTTCACAAAACACATGCACCCACAGATTGTTAAAGTACTTCTCCACACTTCTGATGATGTCTCCATTGAAATCAATAGGCCGTGTGAGAATGTTGTGCTAATGTTTTCGTATGATTTTTAGGATGGATGATGCTGAGGCCTGTTTCATTTTAAGTAGCCGCTGCGAAGTGGACCGAACTGCAGCCGTAAGTTTTTCTTCTTTCTTTTTTTCTTAGTACGCATTTGCTTCTTCTGCGACTTCATTATTTGTTACGAATACATGGGCAGAAATCAGGAAGAGCAGTTAAAGTGTATCCAGTTGCAGCAGCTGGATTAAAAACCACAGTTAATATATATATATATTAGGGTGAACAAGTCTCCACTTAATTTAATGGCTCTTGCAGATGCGGCAAGAAAGCGCATCATGGTCTTATCAAACCAACTTCACACTCCAGCTAACCTGGAGAGAAAGGCAGATTCTCAGCATTCCTGCTTCACTTGAACATCACCCAGTTCAGACATTACCCACAACAGTGTGGAAATTCAGTCCCTATGATCTGGTCTTGAATGACTCTGATAATGTACGGGTGAAGGTCTCGCATGACTCCTGCTGATGCCAGTGCTATGTTTCCTAGGAAAAGGGCAACGCTTGCACAGGAAGGAACCGTAGCAAAAACCCTTTACCATCTGACCATTGGGAAATGTCTCCTCTGGTGATATCTTACTTGGACCCCATGTAATTTTTGGATCTTTTTTTACCTCCTCTATAACCAGTGCCTATGGGGAAGGGCCTTGTCGTGGCGGCACTGCTTATACCAACGCTTCCCCCTTTTTACAGTCTCATATTCATCATGTATTTCATTTGTGAACCTAGGCCCAGCCAAGGGTACTTCCGCTGAATTTCAAACTCCTGAAAGCTCCCTGCCTTTCCTACTGAAATAGTCAAAAATTGTATCTTTATCTCCGCTGCTCTTTGGATTCTTCGATTTCACAAATGGCTAAGCTCATCAGTTGGCAGCTCAATGGCAAATGGAGGGCCAGCATTGCAGCAGACCACATCTATGTAGCCTATCCACCCCTCTCTCCACCTGAAAGACAATAAAAAGATTTAGTAGAAACTTTATCGATACCATAGCACTGATACACAAGGAAGAAGGCATGCAGTCTGCCCTCCATTATATTGATGTTCTATCACTTGAACATCTGGTCCAACAATTTTTTTAAATTTTATTTCCCCAGGCTTTTTATCATCTAGTGCAAGCTAGCTGTGCATTTTGTGTTTATTTCACTACCCTGAGTTAGATGTCGCTGTTGTTTAACTGCTGTTTTATCCATTTTATTATTGTTGGTTTTATATTTAATGTTCCTTTCTGTCATTACCTTGTGGTAAGCCACTCTACTTTTTGCTGAGGGACAGCAGAAAACATTTTAACAGCCAAGGCACAGTCTGACCCCTTCCTTTGGTAATCCTCATAGAACCCAATGGTTGCCATTAATTTGATTCTGAATTAATTTTAGAATGAATTGATTTTAGAATGCTGTGTTACTTTTATTGTTGTTAACCGCTCTGAGCCCGGCTTTGGCTGGGGGAGTGCGGCATAGAAATTAATTAATTAATTATTTTTATTTTTATTTTTATTTTTATTTTTATTTTTATTTTTATTTTTATTTTTATTTTTATTTTTATTTTTATTTTTATTTTTATTTTTATTTTTATTACAGCCTCTAGTATTTGAGACCAGGCTAGTGTTTGGTTATCTGATGATACTGATAATGTGTATGAAGGGACACAAGTAAGGAATTGCTGGCATGGTTCCCAGGGGTGCAATGGCATTTCTTGAAGTCTTTCCCCAGTGCCCATTCATTTACACCTAGACCATGAGGTGAAGAGGGCTGCTAACTTTGTTTCTTTGTAAAATGACTTAGCTTAAGGAGGAAGTTTGAAGTGTTCTCCTCTTTCCCACTTCCTCTTTCAGCTCCACGCTTTTCACTGCTTACATTCATTCTACTGACTTTTACACAGCTCCCTTGATAATTGAAGTGTGTTCTTCTTCCCTCCAAGTCTTTCTCCTTTTTTGTGTGTCTCTGTTGGGTAGTGGGGATGATCCAAGGAATGGGGATCATATAGGTTTGCCTCCAATCAGGAATTATATCCAGAATGATCAAATATTGGAAGGCCTTTCTCTGAAAGTGTGTAGTTCTTACTCTAAAATGTCAGTTTTTCAAATGTAATGGTAACGTCTGCCTGCAATTTTCACTTTTCTGGGGGGAAGGGGGAGTGTGTTGGCTCTCAGAAGGCTTGAGAATTCACTTCCTGGCCTTTACAATGTGACTTTCACGCTTACTGAATAGGGAACTGCATTTTCACATGGGGTTAAGTAGCTGCGCCATGGAAAAATATAAATCTTAAATGATTTCTGAAAAATAGGAAGCAGCATGCAGTTTCTTGCTGCTGCCCCTTTATTCACACTAACATAAGTCATTATAAAAGAAAAGCTACTTATGTTCATAGCTTTTCCCTTTTCATAACTTTTCCCTTTTCTTGCGAGGAATCCTATTCAGAATAAAGGGATTTCCCTTAAAAAAAGGGAAACGTTGACGGCTATGCTTATGTTACCTGCTTATTTAATCTATCTGCCATAAAAAAGTGGTGAGCAGGGTATATGCTCCTAGAGATCATTTATTTACCAATCGTGAAATAACAACAGATGTAGCAATGGAACTTTAGGGATGGAGGAACCTGTCTTGGACCAGGCCAGATCATTTGCTTGTCTAGCCCAACATTGTCCTCTCTCACCAGCAGAAGCTTAATGAGGTCTTAAGGAGAGGAATTTCTCATTCCCCTGCTATCTGATTCTTTCAAATCGGATTGAACCCGGCATCTTCCATATGCAAAGTGTGAGCTAATTCCATCCCTTAGTATTAGACCAATTCACCTAATCACATTTTCCTTCAGTGGCCATTGCAAGCTACCCCATGCATACCTTCCAACACAATGTGGACACAATCCAGGAAGCCATCTTCCAGATCAACACATTTGCCACGTGACCTGTGTGAGGTTGCGGCCTCACCAAAAGCACTTTTTGCATGCATGGCACCCCAAAAGTGTGTTTTGGGGAGCTATGCCCCTCCCCTGAAATAGCATGACATTGTGGTGGCCATTTTGACCACTGTCCAGGGCAGTTGATGAGTATGCAATGAATTGATGAGAGCTTGGCTGTATGTATTTGCTCTGTCCTTACTGATACACACACACACACACACACAAAGCGCCACTCTCATCGTGTAATTGTGATATTGGCTTCAGTGGTCTTTTAGGGAATGCTTTAAAAGTCAGGATATAAGTGAATGGTTATGGTTTGTATCCAACTGAGTCATACTTAGAATAGACCAAATAGGATAATTAAATTAGTCATGACTAACTTAAGCCCAGTGAGGTCAATAGATCTGTTCTTAGTTGGATGACACCATATGTATTAGAAAGATTAGGTCCTATTACAGTGTGTCAATTCATCTTTCTCTTACTAAAATAGAAATATTCCTTTGTTACTTTTATAAGTGAGCACAGAATTCTGGTCAATGGGCTTTAACTTTTCAAACTCAACTTTGTCTCTTAGTTGCAATCTGTGTAGTGGGCATCATGGGGGGGGGGGGGCGGAATCTAAAGAAAATGAGATGCCACATATTAATATCATCTTACATGAACCTTAAATTCAATATAGGCATTAAGAGCAAATATATATTTTATTAACTGGGATGAAGGCGCAATGGTTTAATACAGATGCACCATTGTGAACTGACATGATAAGACCTTTTCCAACTATGCTGTTTTATTTTACTTTTAGAACTGTGTGAGAAACATTATTCCTGTCACAAAAACCCATCCTGTTGAAATAGTTTCTAATTCTTATCAATTTAAGAGTCTGGTGAGACTAAACCGTGAATCCTACAAACAGCTTGAGAAAGCCAAACTCTGACGAACAGTCAATCTTTCTCAAGTTTGGAATGACTTGCTGGTACCGTCCTGAGAGTAAATATTGTAATATCGAAAGAAGACATGAGGGCAGCTCAAAAACATTACAGGGAAAATGAGTTTGTCACTATCCAGAGGTGCTGAGTTCCATGAGACATTGGAGGGGGGCTCGCCACATGCGTGTGGTGTCACACATGCATCGGGAAGAGCCCGTGAGGCCTGACGGGACCCGGTCCCTCAATATTGGGGGGTGCAGCCCTGTCCCTGCATACTTTGGGGGGCTGAGCCCCTAAGAGCTGGCGCCTGTGTTGCTTTCACACTGCTGCTTGGGCCCTGGTCCTTGGATGTGTGTACATGTATGCATGCCTTTGCTTTACATGTTTAGTGCATGTGCTTTTGACCTTTGCTGCAGGAAGCACCAGCCAGAGCATGGTCAGTATGGATACAAATGTGATTGCTATGTAAAGGGTGGAGTTTCCCTGTGTATGTTGACATGATTATGATATGGGCTGAATTAAGAATAAGTAATTATGATGAATACCCATTGAATGGGGGACTTAAGGTAGTACAGTGGTACCTTGGGTTACAAAGACCTCAGGTTACAGGCACTTCGGGTTACAGACTCTGCTAACCTGGAAGTAGTACCTCGGGTTAATAACTTTACCTCAGGATGAGAACAGAAATTGTGTGCCAGTGGCACAGCGGGAGGCCCCATTAGCTAAAGTGGTACCTCAGGTTAAGAACGGTTTCAGGTTAAGAACGGACCTCTAGAACGAATTAAGTACGCAACCAGAGGTACCACTGTAATGGCTACCTTTCCTCGCTGACTTCAGTGGGATCAAAATACGAATCAGGTGGTCTGAATGCAACTCCTGCAGTTGTGTATACAGTGAAGAAAGCAGGGGAAAACAAAACTGAACAAGCACATAAATGTTTGGAAGCAGGCTGCAACAGGGAACCAGGCAGAGGGCCTTCTCGGTAGTGGCACCCGCCCTGTGGAACGCCCTCCCACCAGATGTCAAGGGAATAAACAACTATCTGACTTTTAGAAGACATCTGAAGGCAGCCCTCTTTAGGGACGTTTTTAATGTTTGATGTTTTATCGTGCTTTTAATATTCTGTTGGGAGCCTCCCAGAGTGGCTGGGGAAACCCAGCCAGATGGGCGGGGTATAAATAATAAATTATTATTAAATTATCAGTATCATCACTTTATACAAGATGCATAAATCAAACAAAAGTCATCTTCAGGCATACAGCATAACTCGCAATAGCAAGAAAGGTGTAGGAAGCCAGCATTTGTGTGTATCGGCCCCAACTCCCCAAGGTGTGCTGATTTCACCCCTTCATTTTCAGTCTTTGCACGCTCAGCAAAGAGGTCCAAAGACTAGGTAAAGTAAAGGGACCCCTGACCATTAGGTCCAGTCGTGGCCGACTCTGGGGTTGCGGTGCTCATCTTGCTTTATTGGCCAGGGGGGCAGCATACAGCTTCTGGGTCATGTGGAAAGCATTACTAAGCTGCTTCTGCGTGAACCAGAGCAGCGCATGGAAACGCCATTTACCTTCCCGCTGGAGTGGTACCTATTTATCTACTTGCACTTTGACGTGCTTTTGAAATGCTAGGTGGGCAGGAGTAGGGTCCGAGCAACGGGAGCTCACCCCGTCATGGGAATTCGAACCACCAACCTTCTGATCGGCAAGTCCTAGGCTCTGTGGTTTAACCCACAGCGCCACCCGCATCCCTGTCCAAAGACTAGACATGCTTAAAAGCTTCCTTGCCAATGAGTGCCCTGCATCATTCTAGTTGTGATGGAGGGTTGTTCAGGCAGGCATGCTTAGAAGTCTCCTACTGATCTTTGCACTCAGTGCAGGAAAATTGGGGGTGGGGGCAGAAGAAGGGGCAAGGGGGTGGTCTGCCCTGGGTGTCATCACTGAGGGGGGGGGACATCAACACACCGCCTGCCTGCGACTCCCAAGCCTACCCCAAGCTGTCGGGGGAAGGGGCAGAGCTGTGTCGCCTTGCAGACGGCCTCCCCCCCTTCTCCCCTCATTTTGACAGCTCGGGGGAGGCTTGGGAGTCATGGACGGGCAGTGCGCCATTGCTCTCTGCTCCCGGGCTGCTTCCTGCGGGGGGGAGCCTCCCCCGAGCTGTCAAAAGAAAGAGGGAAGGGAGGAAGGCTGCTGGCAAAGCGGTGTGGCTCCCTCCCCCCCGCCCAGGAAGCAGCCCACCATAGGCGGCTCGCTCTTCGCCCCTAAGACGCTCGCCCCACCCCACAGCATGTGTGCCCCTCCAGGTGCCAGAGCAGCTAGCTCCGCCTCTGATTGGGGGTGGACCAGCACTGCCCAGGAACATTGGGGATGGAGCCAACACGGACACACCCTCTTGCCCTGGTACGCATTCCTTACCCTCAAAAGTTCAGGCCAAATGCATCAGAAAGGCTAAAGTTGGGGCAGGGACTTGGCAACAGCAGCATCCTCGACTCAGATTTTGTTTGCACCAAGGAGATGGCAGAAGGCAGAGGTGGATGTGAACAGAAGGGCAGCCCTTGCCAGGAACCCCAAACTGTGAAATCCTCTGTCTCCCTACTTGCTCAATTCCAGCTATGATGGCATTGGCCTAGTGGAGCAAATTTGGAGACAAATTTGCTAGATTACCATTGAGTCTTCCGTAGGTGGTGCATGTTGCCAGATTAGATCTTTGTCTGCCTTTCCATGAAGGGCTATTGAAGACAGTTCTCAGTGAATGTCTAATATAAGAATCGTTTTTAAATACTGCCTTAGCTCTTAAGTATTTCATATTACACACACACACACACACACACACACAGTGGGAGAATTTTCCTTTTTTTAAAAAAAGAAAATGTGTCACATTTTGAACATAAATGAAGATGGGTTTTATTCAAACTATGTTAATATTCATGGGTGATTTTTAAGAAGTGGGAACAAATCATTTTATCAATATAAATGTGCAGATCATTTTGTAACCTTTGGAACAAATGTTATGGAGAGTACAGATGATTATGAAAAAAGCCTGGGGGTGGGTACTGTAATTATTTTATTTATTTCATTTTTTCCTATTTCTAGTTTCTCTGATCTATAGATATAGTTTTATACATGCTGAGGTATTTACTGGAGTTATTTGATTTTTAACTTCTCCAATAAGAAAATCAGTTAAAATAAAAAACAGTCCTTGGAAACACTCAGGGAAAATAGGATAACATTTTCCTTGCAAGTATATGCAGGTATTGAGTAATCCTCTATCAATTCACATGCTTGGTTCATGTAGCCTTCCTAGGTCTTGGCAGGCCCGTTTTTATCCAGAACTTGCCAGAACTCAGTTCTGGCACCTCTTAGGTGGGCACCATTGCCATTATAAGAGAACAATAGAGGCATTCATGGTGACTTATGGCACCTCTTTCTCTAGAAAAATACCACTGGGTCTTGGGGAAGGCCATTCTAAGCCTTATGCGGAAAAAGTATTAAGTATGAGGTGCTCTAGAAAGTTGGGATCTAGCTTGTTGTTCTAGGAACACAATATTTTGTGTAGGGCATGAATAATCCTGGGTTTAAATTCTACTAGATATATATTTTTGTGTAGATGTGGGGTGAGGAAGCAACCATAGCTCATCTGAGAACATTAAAGAAAAAAAATTAAAAATCCCTCCCAGGCAATTGCTGACATCCTTCTGTCTTGAGAGGCAGTCTCTTTTATACACTGTTCTCTGTTTCAGAGATCTGGTTTCACTTCTATGCTTTGTGAAGAAGAAAAGACCCCACCTACCTATGGTTTGGGGTTTGAGTTGCACCCAACATTGGGGGGCTGATGTCACGTGTGTGATGAACTTTCTGTGAGTGTGACATGCATGTTGCATGTGTGATGACTGGGGCAGGGAGCTGAGCTCCATCCCAGTGGACATTGGGAGAGGGGGAGTTGTAGAGGCCTCAGTCCCACAATTAACACACCTGTTGTCGATTTTTGTATGAGTGCTCTGTCCCTTCTTTTTGCTACCACGTCCTGACAACCCTTCTTTTCCTGTGCGCTGGAAGTGCTGGCAGGAACTCTGGGACTTGTAGTGGGTAAGAGAGCATGTTGCTCTAACTCTACATCCCAGAATTTCCTGTCCATGTTCACTCTTTCTCTTCCACTCCTCTTGTAGTACACGGTCTGGACCACTATTGTCTCATTGTGAAGAATGTTGGCTTGCTTTTTTTGTCTAAGTTCCAACCATGCTTCTGATTAGTTCCAGCAAATCTCCAAAAACCTTACATTTAGATAGAAGGAAATAAGTTTGAATAAACATCCTCAAATGTGATCTATATTTCCACCCCTCATGGCAATGGTTTTACAGCCCATGCCCCTGTGGACCTCTGGGCACAGAGAAGAGGCACATTTCAGTGGCTTCCCCATCAGCAGTATAAATGGAGCAAGGGACTCAACATTTTTATATACAGTGGTGCCTTGCAAGACGAAAAGAATCCGTTCCGCGATTCTCTTCGTCTTGCGGTTTTTTCGTCTTGCGAAGCAAGCCCATTGACGGATTAGCGGCTTAGCGCTATTAGCGGCTTAGCAGCTTTTAGTGGCTTAGCGGCTTAGCGGATAAGCGGCTTAGCGGCTTAGAAAAAGGGGGGGGGAAGAAAAAACAACCCGCAGGAACTCACAAGACATTTTCGTCTTGCGAAGCAAGCCCATAGGAAATTCATTTTGCGAAGCACCTCCAAAACGGAAAACTCTTTTGTCTAGCGAGTTTTCCGTCTTGCGAGGCATTCGTCTTGTGGGGCACCACTGTACTATTTACTGGTCCCTTAACTCGGTTGCCTAATATTCTTCAGGTAGAACCAGGGCATTGTGTTCTGTTTTCTTCTATCACTGTGTTGTTGCCTCTGTTCCTGGAATTGGTTAGTATTTTCCTCTTATTGAATGCACCGAGAATGTCATAACTGGCAAAACTGCCCATCAAGCGCTTCTGAGTTTCCCTGAAGCAACTTTTTAATATATAGCATTGTGCTCAGGCAGTTGGCCTGCAATTACTGCTGAACATTCTTTATGAATGTACCTAGGACACGTTGAGGAATATGTTGTATCCTGGAGGTCTTGTCTTTTGAATTGTGAGGGAGATGTCCCTCTCTGTCTCAGACCCTGACCTACTGCTGCTTTTTTGAGTTCTGGATCAGGAAGGTTTATTCACTTTCAAACCATTCTTAACCTAATAAATGAATAAATCTGAAAGCTGTTCCTGCTTGGAAGCCATTGGAAGCCATTGGAAGCCATTTTAACATAACATATCATCACCAATCAAATAATTGTTGCAGAGCCTCAAATTCCTGTGTTTGGCACCCATTACATCACTGTTTTGCTTCTCTGTGAGAATTGACTTATTCTAACCCAACTGCACGTATTAGCACTGTTATTTGAAAGTATCTATAGTCCTGAATTTTTGACTGAGATTTTAATATGGGTACCAAACCAAAGGAGCCCTTCCTATCTGGTAATGCCCTTTCTTTCTCTTTTTCTGACACCAGCAAGCTTATGATTATACAATCCATTTCATTTCTTAGCATCATTAGGTCTCAGAGATTACCCTCAATTGTACTTTTGAAAATGGGAAAAGGAGAAAAAACTGATATGGAGCTCCGATAATAACGTTTTAGACGTTAACAGCAATTCAAAAATGGAGCATTTAAATGTATTAGCACTGTTTGATTTGATTTGAGTCCTGTTGAGTCAAGCTCTTTATATTTGCTAAGAGTAATTGATTGTAGAATTATGAAATGAAAGTGAAATATACATAGATATAGACACATGAAATTTCTTGGAAACTAGATGAATTTGTTGGTCTTTTATGAGTAAATTCCACCAACCCATCCTCATCCTTCTCAGGTTTGATTCAACATTAGTCCTACTCGGAACAGATCCATGAAATTAATTGGCATGGCTAAAACAGGTCCATTATTTTCAGTGGGCCTACTCTGTATAATTTAATCAAACACAACCCATATATTTAAGTGTGTGTGTGTATGTGTGATTTGTTATAACAATTTTGGTTGAAAATGTATAACTTTATGTTTTCTCAACATGGTAATTTAATAATTATATAGCCAACATAGCACTTCTGTTAAGTTATCCTCCATTGACATGCCTAGTTACGAATAGGATGGTTCTAACTTGTACCCTGTTGGGATGCGGGTGGTGCTGTGGTCTAAACCACAGAGCCTAGGGCTTGCAGATCGGAAGGTCAGCAGTTTGAATCCCTGCAATGGGGTGAGCTCCCATTGTTCGGTCCCAGCTCCTGCCCATCTAGCAGTTCGAAAGCACGTGAAGTGCAAGTAGATAAATAGGTACCGTTCCAACAGGAAGGTAAATGGTGTTTCCGTGCGCTGCTCTGGTTCTCCAGAAGCAGCTTAGTCATGCTGGTCACATGACCCGGAAGCTGTCTGTGGACAAACGCTGGCTCCCTCGGCCTATAGAGCGAGATAACCGCACAACCTGAGTCGTCCGCTGCTGGACCTAATGGTCAGGGGTACCTTTACCTTTAACTTGAGCCCCAATCCCTCATCTAAACAATTTAGAACAATTTTTAGAGATTTTCCTCGATCAAATTTTCTGATTTGTACAAAGTTTCCTTCTAGACTTATATTAATGTCATCAGAACATGTTTTTTTTTGTGTTATGCAATATATATAGGACCAAAAATGATCATACTGTATTTTTCAACAGAGGTCCAAGACTAGGTACAGCTGCTCTCCCTTCTAACAGAATGGTATGCATGTAAATCTGAACTGAGCGCTTGCTAAGCATGGCTTTCCAATCTCATAAGGGCAATCTCTAAGAGAACCCCTATGAATGCCCAGGATTACTGAGTTTTCTACTATTTTTAAATAGGGACATGGGTGGTGCTGTGGGTTAAACCACAGAGCCTAGGACTTGCCAATCAGAAGGTCGGCGGTTCGAATCCCTGCGACGGGGTGAGCTCCCCTTGTTCGGTCCCAGCTCCTGCCCACCTAGCAGTTCGAAAGTACATCAAGTGCAAGTAGATAAATAGGTACTGTTCCAGGCGGGAAGGTAAATGGCGTTTCTGTGCACTGCTCTGGTTCGCCAGAAGTGGCTTAGTCATGCTGGCCACATGACCCGGAAGCTGTACGCGGGCTCCCTTGGCCAGTAAAGCGAGATGAGCGCTGCAACCCCAGAGTCGGTCACAACTGGACCTAATGGTCAGGGGTCTGTTTACCTTACTATATTTAATTAGCAAGAGCAGCTTCACAATTGACTGTTTATTTTTGAAGAAAACTCTCTCTTACCAAACGTTCCTACACCACAGAAATCTTTCCCTCAGATTACAAACATTGCCTCGGGATCACATCTGGTCATTGGCAGATGTGCAGAGATGATAGGCCAAAATATTAATCTCAAATATATGGCAAATTGTTCGCTTTGTCCATTGAGGGTTTTCTTGAATTTTCTGTTTCTTTCATGCCCTTTTAATATTGTATAGGATTAATTAAGAATTACAACTGAGGAGGATATTTCATATATGGTGGTGCAGTTCTACATTAGCTGCATTAGAGAATCAGTGGTTTTCCCCTATCATTGCAGAGAAACAATTATACTATGAAACGATGTCCTCCATCACGGGTGTGATTCTGCTTGTAAGGTGGTTGTGTAGCTGTCATGGACACCTACCAGGCATTCAATTTCAATGCTAGTATCCATAATAACACAATTATTTTATATTTAGAGCTGGTGTACCAGCAAATAGTAGAAACTCTACAAGCCAGCGTTCTCCCAACTCAATTTTTGCCTCATTCAAACATTTAACAGGTGCCCTTATGTAAATCTGTATTGACTCAATTTCAGTTTCACCCTTCCATTGCAGTGAGGGGATAATAATCCTGTTTATTACTTTAATGGGTTCATGTAACAGTAATTGTTACATTACCTGTGTCTCTCTTGATATTGCCAGACTACAACTTCCATAATCCTATGCCATTGACTATACTGGCCGAGACTGATGGAAGTTGTAGTCCAACAACATTTGGAGGGTCACAAATTCCTCATTCTTACCATATGACAATGCTAAACATTAGTAGCTGAGGGAAGTTGCAAGGACCAGGATACCTTGACCTGTTTCCCAAATTTCTTTGGAACCCCGAGTGAGCCAGAAAATGTTCCTAAATCTTTATTTGGTCAACTGATTTATATTAAAATTATCCAAGAGAGAAGCCTGTGAGTCTCACTTGCTTTGTGTTATTCTTGACAATAGCATCTACCTGTGATTTTTATTATAATTGATTGTTGGTGTGACAGCCATGGAAATTCCTTTTTCATTACACTAAATAAATAAAAGTATGAAATCTGGAGTGATAATTCCCAACATATATGTCCCAACAAGAAGGTTCTCTTAAAACATAATAACAATGACCTGTTAGTTCAACCAACGTGATAAATCCCATTATTATTATTATTTCCCATTTTGAGCTTTAGAAAACATGTTTGTCTTACATGGTGTCTTCTGTTTCATCCTAGGATCATCAGACTATTTTAAGAGCTTGGGCTGTCAAAGATTTTGCACCAAACTGTCCTCTGTATGTTCAGATACTGAAGCCTGAAAACAAGTTCCACATCAAATTTGCAGGTATGTCTGGGATACTGGTGATAATCCACTTTGGTCAGTAGGGATGGACATTTCCAGTCTGCCCACATCATTTTGACATGTGATCATCCATAATTCCATTTTGTCCTGTTTATGCATTTGGTGTTACAATTCATTTCAACAAGGTTTGATGCCCAAATTTGGGCTTTTAACCATTTTCCTTTCCACTCACTCTGCTCCCTGTGTATTCCCGCCCAGGACGGCCCTGCCCTCTGCCTGCCCCTCAAAGCTGGCACATCACATGGGGTTGGGCCTTGGCAGTGACAGCCTCTTAACTCCTCTCCCGCTCTCTAGCAGCAATTACGAGCTGCCCCAGGGAGGAGACTGGCAACAGCAGCAGCTATGGAGAGCACTGGCCGAGGAAGGGGATATGGTGGGTGTGGTCCGCCCTGGGTGTCATCCCTGGGGGGGGGTGTGACATTGCTGCCCTGCCCCCTTGGGACACTCACCATGGGCAGCGCCCCCTGAGATGTTTGCCGCTTCTGGCACCCCCCTGGGATGCTCACAGCTGGTGGCAATCCCCTGGGATGCTCACCGCTCGTGGCAACCCCTGGGACACTCGCGGCACCCCCCTGGGATGCTTGCCACTCACGGCACCCCTAGGGGCACTCGCCGCTCGCCCCACCCCTGTGGGTGGCTAGCCCCACGACCCCCAAGTGCACAGAATGTGCACCACTCCAGGTGCCGGAGCAGCTAGCTCCACCTCTGATGGAGAGGCAACGGGGTGCGCATTTGCCACTGCTGTCAGCTTGGCACAGGTGTCTCGTCCTCCTCCTTCCCAAGCTCAGTGGCAGCAGCACTAGCAGGGGAAACAGGAACATTCCTAAATCAAATCAGAAGCTGGGATGGCTTTTGTAATACCAGGACTGTCCCTGAAAAATTGGGATACTTGCAGGGTACGTGGTAAGCTTGTGTCTGGATTATACCACGTCAGGCTACAGGTGGGTGTTCACATGGCTGAATGCTCCTATATACAAAATTAAACAGATAAATCTCTGCACAGAGAGAACTAATATATCAGGTAGGACACTCCAGAACTCTTTCCCCTGGTGTGTGGGGAATTGTTTTGTATATAGTCCAGACATAGATTTACCACCTTGTGTACATCTCTCAGGGAAGCTTTACTGATTACTTCTTATGCAATGGATTTATTTACTATCCTTAAATATTGCCAGGGTAGTTTACAAATAAGTACAGTGGTACCTCGGGTTACAAACACTTCGTGTTACAGCCTCCGCTAACCTGGAAGTAGTACTTCGGGTTAAGAACTTTGCTTCAAGATGAGAACAGAAATTGCGTGGCGGCGGCAGCGGGAGGCCACATTAGCTAAAGTGGTACCTCAGGTTAAGAACGGTTTCAGGTTAAGAACGGACCTCCAGAACGAATTAAGTTCATAACCAGAGGTACCACTGTAATGTATATTCTCACTGAGGAACTACTGATAAAGCTTAAAAAGATAAGATTTCAAGCATCCCAGACTTATCCAAATATATTTTGAAAGCCACCATTCTGTTATTATTCCCATTAGCCATCTCTTTTGAAAGCAAGAATTCTTTGGATTTTTCTTGTAGGGAAGTTGTGCCAGCCCCATAATAATGTTTGTTAGCTGTCCTTTCCTGCACTTTATCCTGCTCTATTTAGTAGTTTATTTAAAACTATATACCACTTAATATTTCAAATATTTTAAAGTGGGCTATGGTATCCTTCTGTGCTACAGCATAAATGTGGACACACTGTTATTTATTCAAGATGAGAAAAAGTGAAATAGCATTGTCATAAAGAGCTTGTAACTTTTGTACCTCTGATGTCTGGAACACTCAGCATCTCTTCAGAAATATATGCGTCTAAGGATAATATTTTCTTAAGCTGAGACTCCTCTGTGTGCATCACACTATATTCTTACAAGGCACTTTGTCAAGCAAAGGAAATGGGGAAGGCTGGCTTTTTTCCAGGAACATGTGGTCCCTGCTGTGTACTCAAAGCGCGACAAGCACCCGCTGAGATTAATGAAGAGACTTTCACATTGGAATTAAGATGAAAGAATGCACAAAATTTAGGTAACTGATATTTAGGATCTCTTGTACACATGCTGTCTCTCAACTACCTCAAAGCTTCAAAAAGGCTCTGCTGAGTTTTGGTGGGAAGCATAATTTTAAAAAGATGTTTGTGTACATATTATTAGATTCTTCACTCTTTGCAGCTAGTGCTGTTTAAAAAAATTAAGCATCCGCTGAATGGTAGCTTTTGTACAGAATACAGAGGTTCCCAGAAGACGTACCTCTTCCAATAATATTGGTCTATACCAGGGATGGGGAACCTGTGGCTCTCTGAATGTTGTTGGACTATCAGCCCCAACTAACATAGGCTGTGGTAAGGGCGGATGGAGGTTGTGATCTGACAACATCTAGAGTGCCTCAGGTTCCACATCTCTAATCTACCCATTATACTCAGTATATGCAGTAATCATTGGTGTTTCCTAAAATAGTGGTCCTAAAGCAAGTGGCGATCTGATCGCCGAAGAATTGATGCTTTTGAATTTCGTTGCTGGAGGAGACTCTTGAGAGTCCCAGGGACTGCAAGAAGATCAAACGCATCCATTCTTAAGGAAATCAGCCCTGAGTGTTCACTGGAAGGACAGATCCTGAAGCTGAGGCTCCAGTACTTTGGCCACCTCATGAGAAGAGAAGACTCCTTGGAAAAGACCCTGATGTTGGGAAAGATGGAGGGCACAAGGAGAAGGGGGCGACAGAGGACGAGATGGTTGGACAGTGTTCTCGAAGCTACCAACATGAGTCTGACCAAACTGCGGGAGGCAGTGGAAGACAGGGGTGCCTGGCGTGCTCTGGTCCATGGGGTCACGAAGAGTCGGACACAACTAAATGACTAAACAACAACAACAAAGCAAGTGGACCTTGCTAACCAACTCCTATCAGTGTAGCTTGACATTTCCAGGACAGAACCCATAGAAAGCACTTTATTAATCCAAGACAGGGAGAGAAAATGTGGTTCCTTCCAGATGTTTTAAGACCCACCCAACATGACCAATGGTCATGGATGATGGGCATTGTATTACTACTACTAGTAGTAATTTATTTACTTAGTTACTCTTCAACCTAAGGTCCCAGCATAAACCACTGAGCCTCTTGGGCTTCTGATTGGAAGGTCAGTGGTTCGAATCCTTGCAACGAGGTGAGCTACTGTTGCTCTGCCCCAGCTCCTGCCAAACTAGCAGTTCGAAAGCACACCAGTACAAGTAGATAAATAGGTACCGCTGTGGCGGTAAGGTAAATGGTGTTTCCATGTGCTCTGGCTTCCATCATGGTGTTGTGTTGTGCCAGAAGTGGTTTACTCATGCTGTCTGTGGACAAATGCCGGCTCTCTCGGCCTGAAAGCAAGATGGGCACCACACCCCATAGTCACTTTTGACTGAACCTAACCATCCAGGGGTCCTTTACCTTACCTTTACAACATCAAAACAACTTCTAGGAGGCAGCACATAAATTGTATCAGGGTTGCATGTGTTTGCAAGACCCCTGCCACCAAACAGTAAAATCCACGGGAGATAAGGAGCTACAACTGAACATCCTGATTCATAATTGTAGCACGACTTGAAGACAATAATTTACGTGCAGACCAGAAGAGGGTCTTGTTGAAGGACACCAAGTGAATTCTGTGGTGCATAAGATTGAACCCAGGGCTGGCCTAAGACATTCTGCCACTGTGGGCAAAACACCACTGACTCCACTTCCATTATGCCCCAACTGCAGATCTATGGTTCCTTCCTGTCCAGTCCCTCCTCCTACCATTGCGCATATGATGCTGCTAGCCCTGCCACTGCAACAACATCCTCATCTGTGCCTGTGCTACCATCACAATGCAACAGCAGCAATGCCACCCAAGGCAAATGGCTTTATGCCTCACTGATGGGCTGACCCTATTTGATATGTTTGAATCCTCTGGTTTTCTGTTTTATTCACTTCCATGTGTTTTCATGTGTTTTATATTGTTGAGGGTTTACGTTTTTGCTTTGTTCAGAGATTTTTGAAACATTAAGCAGTTTATAAATGCTAATAAACAAAACAGCACAGCTAAAACTCGCAAACATCAGGGCAAACAGAACATCATGCATTTCTGTGCTGGTCCCGGGGGGGGGGGGTCAGAGTCCGGTCCTGGGTCGAGGGTCTAGAGACTGTCCACCAAGGGCGAAGTGGGGTCCAAAGCAAAAAGCCGGGCATGGTCGGGAACTCCGGAAGAACAGGTCTGGGTGCTGGCAGAAACAGGTTTCCAACGACGTTGCTCCCGCAACCTGGGACTGGGCTGACTGGCCTTTATCTCCTCTGAGGCCAGGGGTGGTCCCGGCCCACAGGTGACCCGCCACTCCTGGCCTTAAGGCAAGCACTCCTCCTGATAGAACTTAGTTCCCTCTGCCTCTCTGCCCTGAGCCTCTGCAGCTCAGGAGAGGCTGGAGGGTTACTGGACCCAGGGGGAGACTCACCTTCCCCTGACAGGGCTGGGAGAGGAGCACCTGCAGGCAATGGGTCCTCGATCACTCTGGAGCCAGAGTGGATGCATCTGGTGTCTGCTCCTGAGGATCCGGCACAGGTGAGGGCCCTTCAGGTTCAAGCCCCTGCCCCAGCTCAGCCGGCTCTGGAGGTGGGGACTCCTCAGGTTCAGCTTCTGAATCAGATTCCCAGGCCATCACAATTTCAATGAAACTAGTTCACATTCTGAGGTTTGCAACTATTTTGTAGCACACAAAGTACTGAAAACAAAAAAGGAATTTTTCAAAAGTTTCCCTCCCCACCTGCTTTATTGTATTCTTCTTTTGGCATGTCTCCTGAAAATCCCTCTGCAGGATCTGTCCCGTTTCTGATGTGGAAACATCCCAGCTTGATTTAGCTGCATTGCAGCACCAATGCGGTTTATGATGATTTTCAGAACCAAAAATTCTATGCTAATTGAAATAGTAACAATTCTTAATACTTTTGTAACTTTGTAACAATAAATTTCATTTCAAGTGGAGTATAATCAAATGAGTCTAAAATCATTTGTAGTATCTACCAGCTCCAATAAGTAAATCAATTATTCTTATATACTGTGATTTGGGCAGTAGTTTAACATTTTCATATCTGCTTGATAAATACATCTGTGAAGGCATAAACACCTTCCAGGATTTTGTTCGTTTAGCTTCAGGTTACTTCTTGTTCCTCAATATCACTTAGTTGGCTTCCCATCCATGTAAGCAACCCTAATCCTGTAATTGGGCACTTACAAAGCAAGAAAACCAGGTGGCAGCGATTATCATATTTACACAGTGCTTTGCCTAAGTGATGTGTAATAACATGTGCAATCATCATGTACCAGCCCAGTTGGGAAAATGTAGAATACCAAACAAACAGTAGTTAGTAAAAGTTCATTCTGTTCAGCCCTTTCCTCTGCCATACAGAAGGATCCACATGGCTCTCAAATGTGCTAGAAACCTTCTATGCATTTACACTTACAGTACAGTGGTACCTCTGGTTACATACTTAATTTGTTCCAGAGGTCCGTTCTGTAGCCTTATCGGCGTTCACCGATTGGGTCTGCGTTGCTCCCAGACAGGAGGAAGGAAGTCAAATGACACCAAGGGTTGGTTCAGAGAAAGAGTTCTTTATTTCTGCTCTCCGGAACAGCAGAAAGGCACTTGCGTGCTCAGTCCACAGCAAGTCCAAAGAAATGAGAGATTACATGCAGTATATATATCCGAAAGGCACCCTCTTCCCCCTTCCCCAGGAATCCAGCCACGTCAGCTTGTACACACAGGTTGACATCACAGATGTTCCTGCTCCGGCACTCTTAACCATAAAAGGGTATTCCTTCCTATACTTCTGACCATAAAAGGGTGTTCCTGTTCCTACTCTTATCTTGGAGCAAGTCACCATCTCCAAGAACACCCTCTGGCGCTGTTCCCAGACTAGGTCTGTGCGTCTTTTGTGGTCAGGATATAAGATAAGGCACAGACATGTCTTCCCTGTTCTACTGGTACAGTGAAGTCCATCCTTGCTGTCACAAACTGATAAAGGAGAGGGATCTGAGCACTTGTTTATATAGCTGGGTTTTGGCTCCAGAGCTCAAATGCTAAAGCATTTTAGCTAAGGAAAAATAGGGATTTTGGTGCAGTTTCAAACTGCCTACAAAGTCAGTTTTGGGTTTGGGAAACCCATTCCTTCAGTTCTTAACCTGAAACTGTTCTTAACCTGAAGCATCACTTTAGCTAATGGGGCCTCCTGCTGCTGCTGTGCTGCCGCACAATTTCTGTTCTCATCCTGAAGCAAAGTTCTTAACCAGAGGTACTATTTCTGGGTTAGCGGAGTCTGTAACCTGAAGCATATGTAATCTGAAGCGTATGTAACCTGAGGCACCACTGCATGTCCATTATTTGTGCTAAGCCCAGCAGTGTTTTAGAATGGGACAATCCTTTCTATCTTTCTTCCATACTAGCAAAACCATTCATCCCCCCCCCCCCAGCTATATCTCCTACCTGGGTGTCTAAACACTTAATTTGCTGAACTGGCCCAGCAGTTAAGTACAGAAGTGAAAAGAGCTAGAAATTTTCCATTACAGAATTGCATCCCTCTCTGTGGCTCATTAAATGCACTAAATTGTAGCAGGAGGTTCTTTTTGTCTTTTGGCTCCTATTATTCTCATTACATTTCCCCAATGTTCCCTTTGTTCAGAAATCTCATGCAATTACCAGTCAAGAGTAACTGGACGTCGCCTTCAATGAGCAGCTCTATCTCTGACAATTTGGGTAAAATAACACGTCGGATTGTCATAGCTTGGTCAAATGGTGCAATAAAGCAAGTGGGGCCAAAACTGCATGTAACACAAATGGGGCAGAGTCAAATATTGAGTTCCATCTTCTCTATGATGCCTAATTCAATTCATTTGTTGATCTGACATCACTGAGTGATAGAGCTGAATAAATGAAAATGAAAATGATCAGGGCAAAGGTAAGTTGCCTTGAATGATATGGAAGAAGAAGGAGTAGCAATGCCAGACAGCCTTATGGGTTGTTATTGTTGTTTTGTAATGCATAGGTGCACCCTCACAGAGCATAAATGACTTTAGATTCCCTGAAATCGAATTGTGTGATTAGATAGATAGGTAGATAGATAGTGGATATTCAGGCCTTAGTTCGACACATTGCTTATCAAGGACTGCAATTGCATTCTTTTCCTGGTGGTAGAAACTGGTTAATTTCTTGTCCCTTCAGATTTCTAATAGAATAATAATAATAATAATAATAATAATAATAATAATAAGGCCCCAATCCTATAACATCATCTCTTATTACAGATGATTTCCTTCTTTGACAAAAGAGGCTTCCATCTTTCTGCTTCATTCTCAAGTTGCTTGAGAATTTCTTTAGATTGTCTGTGGCAGAAGGATTTTGACCTGACCTTATTGTTTGTTGCAAGGTGGCCCAGGATGGTGAATGAACTTTTCTTTTCAGTAAACATCTCCTCAGTCTCCCCCGTTGCCCATACTTCCTGATCTGAAAAAGCCCCATGAGACCGATCGTATAAACTGTGTTTAGTACCGCTTACGTGTTGTTATGCCTGCAAATCAATGTGAACTTAGTTAAGCAAACATACAACAGGATTGTGATGCATGCTGCAACAATGAACTGATTCACACATATTGCTAAGCCAAGCTATAGCTTAGTGGGAACAAGCCAGATCACAGTCACTTTGCTCTTCCTCCCTCCCTCCCTCCCTCCTCCTCCTCCTGCATTGCTGTAAGCTAAACCATGCTTTGGCTTATCATGCAATCCAAACTGAGGCTCATGCATGCCCTCCAACATTTTTCTGATGAAATAGGGATGCCCTATTCAATAATAATAATAATAATAATAATAATAATTTTATTATATATACCCTGCGTATCTGACTAGGTTGCCGCAGCCATTATGGGCAGCTTCCAACATCTATAAAAATATAATAAAACATTAAATGTTAAAAAAAAACACACTTCCCTATACAGGGCTGCCTTCTACAGGTTGTATAGTCACATATCTCCTTGGATTGGGGGACAGGATTTCTCTCCTCCATAAATGGTTTCCTTAGGGACATTCCATGATCCGTTGAGAAACCGGGATGGCTTCTGTAAATCCAGGACTGTCCCTGGAAAATAGGCACACTTGGAGGGTCTTGTTCATGCCTTGTTTTGCTCCATTCAAACCAGGAGCTGTAAAAAAGTGAAAGGGAAAGGATCAGTGAAAGGCCACTATGGGGTTGCGCCACTCATCTCACTTTCAGGCCGAGGGAGCCAGTGTTTGACCACAGACAGCTTTCCAGGTCATGTGGCCAGCATGATTAAACTGCTTCTGGTGCAATGGGACACCGTGATAGAAGCCAGAGTGCATGGAAACGCCATTTACCTTCCCGCCACAGCGGTACCTATTTATCTATTTGCACTGGTGTGCTTTCGAACTGCTAGGTTGGCAGGAGCTGGGACAGAGCAGCGGGAGCTCACCCCGTCACACGGTTTTGAACCGCTGACCTTCTGATCGGCAAGCCCAAGAGCTTCAGTGGTTTAAACCACAGTGCCACCCGCGTCCTTGAAGCTGTAACCAAGGTTTGTTCTAGGATTTAAACTTGTGGTTTGTTTGGAGAGCGACAAAGCATGAGCCTGGGTTTCAACGGCATGCTAAACCAAGCCATCACTTGGCGTATATCCATGTAGCAGGAGGAAGACTGAAGGTGGAATGCAGCTGCCACAGTCTAGTCTTTGGGATCCCTCAAGCTTGCACACTCATACTAAGCCATAGTTTGGCTTAGTGTTACATGTGAACCAGCTCAACAACAATCATATTAAAACAGGACAGGTTGCGGCTGATAAATGTCCCTTGGGTATTTGAGCTTCAAGATTATTTCCCTGTTTTATGCAATATGTAAGGTGTAATAGAGTTTCTGGTGCATGTGTGCATTATAGATACCTGCTCTTTTCGATAGAATCTGAATAAAACTCTAGAGTTATCCAGCAAAAACAGAATAATGCATGTACTATAGACAGGACTGTATCTTACGTTGCCTATGCACAGTTTGGAGATAAAGTACTTTGCAGTCCGCGAATGAGAAAAAGAAATCTAACTCAGAAGCCCAACAGTGACTAGATTAGGTTTTCCTCTCAAATTGAGATGTGGATTAAGTTAGTGGAAATCAATATTTCTGGGAACGTGAAAATGAGATAACCCTACGGAGAAAAGTCATACTTCTAAAAAGCAATTTAGGGATAAGAAAAATGGAAGATTGTTCTGAAAGTAAAAAATAAAGAAATGGGAAGCTGGGGGTGGAGAATCAAAGCTATTACTCGTTATGCCAACAACTTTTAAAAGTACTTTTTATTGTGTTATACAGAGAAAAGATTAGACCTAAGGTACTGTGCTGCTTGTAGAATGCATTAATTTCAGAGAGAAGTGATGGCTGTATATCTGAGGCAAAAAAAAAAAAAAAAAAAAGACAGTCAGTATAGCCTCAAACTTTCAGCAAACCAATTAAGCATTTGAATTTACTCAATTGACTTGCATGAGGCAGGGGAACATTTGTGAAACCTGAGATCACTGAAATCAGGAATAGTCTCATTTCTTCAGTGGGAGTAAAGACCACTTAACATGTATACATTTTCAAGGTTATTTAACTTCTCAGGTCATAAATAAGACCGAAATGAATTTTGTTGGATTCAGAGACTTGGGAGAGCTGGCTTACATACTATGGCTGCTAGCAAGTCCCCTGTCCCTCTGCCGGAACTTGCCAGAACTCAGTTCTGGCACCTCTCAGGTGGGCACCATTGCCATTATAAGAGAACACAGGAGGCATTCATGGTGAGTTCTGGCACCTCTTTTTCTAGATAGCACTGGCTGCCAGTATGAATGGCATCTCTGCAAATTATTCACTGCCACCATTGCCACCTTAGCAGGGCTTTTTTTATATAGAAAAAAAGGTGCCATTGCTCTCCGTGAAGTTGTTACAGTAACTGCCACACTTTTAACATTTAATTTTTATTTTTTTTTAAAAAAAGGTGCCGGTACTTATCTAACTCCAGAAATGTTCATTCAACTTCTAGAACAATGTTAGCAAAAAGAAAAACCTAAATTTAAACAGTGGGAAAGTCAAAGGCAGGTGGCGGGGGGGGGGGGGTACGAAACTGGAGTAACATAGAAGGGAATAGCAAGAGCAATGAATGTCTCATGACCAAATGCTCTATTGCAGAAATGGGATGGGGGTGGCACTGTGGTCTAAACCACTGAGCCACTTGGGCTTGCCAATAAGGTCAGCGGTTCGAATCCCCATGACGGGGTGAGTTCCCGTTGCTCTGTCCCAGCTCCTGCCAACCTAGCAGTTCGAAAGCACACCAGTGCAAGTAGATAAATAGGTACCACTGCGGCGGGAAGGTAAACGGCATTTCAGTGCACTCTGGTTTCCATCATGGTGTCCCATTGCACCAGAAGCGGTTTAATCATGCTAGCCGCATGACCTAGAAAGCTGTCTATGGACAAACACCGGCTCCATCGGCCTGAAAGCGAGATGAGCGCTGCAACCGTATAGTCGCCTTTGACTGGCCTTAACTGTCCAGGGGTCCTTTAACTTTTACCTTTACCTGCTCTGTTGCAGGTGTGGGTAAGACGCTGTTGCACTACAACTCCCTAACAAGCATGGCCAAGGATGTTGGGAGTTGTAGTTCAGCAATATCTAGAGGGCCAAAGGTCCCCCACATCTGCTCAGTTGTCAGCACCAGATTTAGGGCAATGTTGGCAGTTACCCCATACAGAACATTGAGCCTAGCAGAGCACAAAATTGCGAAGATCCATCATTGAGAATATTCATTTGGGGGCACCAAACTTTGGCTTCGCTCAGGGCTCTGTCCTATCAAGTATTACCAAAGTCTGCTTCTGCTGTTGTGTCCTGTGAGCATCTGTGTGGGATGTGATCATGCAATATGAGAGCACAATATTCATAATATATTTATCTAACCAGAAATTAATTTCTTCCTATTACCATTTAAAAATGTATTTATGTAGGAGAGACATATGCGGATGAGGCTAATCTTATGTTTTGCCTCGTTTTGTTTTTAATTATAGAAATGAATCAAGGAGCTGCATTTCAATTTCTTTTTCATGGCTGTGTGTCCACATTTTTATAGCTTTGAAATGTAATATCATAACCATGAACTTGAGTACATGGATATATACATATATAAAACAAGTCTAGAAGTAACTTAGGCTAAATGTTACTTTTTAAATGCGCATTTTTAAACAGCATCACTCTCTTTTTTAAAAAAAGAATTGCTTTTACTGAGATTCTGCAAAAAAGGGTAAGCAGTAAAATATATAAACAGAAAGAAGAAATAAATAATAATATGCACTATAGTTAAATGTTACCTCAGTTCAAGACAATGGTACATAGGCTGATACTTTCACTCTGACAGAGGGTTACACAAAAATGGATCCATCCAAAATGACACTCCTCTCTCCTCCTCTCTCAATAGCGTAGCAGATAAATGGAAACTAACTTAACTTAATCTGTCTAGGCAACCCCCTCTAGCCATTCTGTGTCCCTGAGTAATTTCCTCATGAGACATCACCTTTTTCTGGGAATTTCAGTGCTTCTGCAGGGCTATGCCTCCAACAAATTGAGGTAGAAAGGAGGTTGCATTTGTCAAAAAAAAAAAAAAGAAGAAGCTACTCTTCTGTAGGGTAAAGGTAAAGGGACTCCTGACCATTAGGTCCAGTCGTGACCGACTCTGGGGTTGCGGCGCGTACAGCTTCCGGGTCATGTGGCCAGCATGACTAAGACGCTTCTGGCGAACCAGAGCAGCGCACGGAAACGCCGTTTATCTTCCTGCTGGAGTGGTACCTATTTATCTACTTGCACTTTGACGTGCTTTCGAACTGCTAGGTTGGCAGGAGCAGGGACCGAGCAACTGGAGCTCACCCCGTCATGGGGATTTGAACCGCTGACCTTCTGATCAGCAAGTCCTAGCCTCTGTGGTTTAACCCACAGTGCCACCCTTCTTCTGTAGGGTAGGTTCTACTAAACAGTTCTGATATTGGGAGCCAACTCAAGGTTTCCTGCTGAAAGAAGGGGGCTTTCCCCTTTCTCCTCTCCCACATGCTCCCCAAATCAACTCTGGAGGGGTCAGGAGAACCTCCCCGAGCAGCATACGAGGGAAGCAGAGGGTAGATTATTATGTTGGGAAAGCAAGCAGAACGCTTGTTTTAGTGCAGCGTTGAATTTCTCCCTATATTTTTGCAGGTTGTTATTAAGCAAGATTACCACCCAAAAAAGGAATTCCTGGTTTACAAAATGCACTGGGCAATAAAAAAAATATTTGGGGCACTTTGAGAACCCTTTTTCTTAGGTTCCCTCCCCTCCATAAGCAGTTAGGGGCAGCATGCAGCATGTTACAAGCATATCTTTACATGTGCATCTTACATGTATTTTTAAAAAAACTTGTTTTAAGAATATATATATACTGCCCTTCGTTGTAAATTCCAGGAAGGTTTGTGAGGTTAAACTATTGTATATCATAGCAGACTACCACAAAAACAACTCATAAAGAGTAGTGAATGGAAACAGCAGGGCTGAATCTACACTGACCTATTTAATGTTATTAGAATGATATTGGATATGTCGTTCTGAAACGTCACAGGTCATACTTGTGAATTAGAGTGTTTTTTACGTTGGTTTTTTTATATAGTCAAAACACTGTTTCCCTGCTGGTGGTTGCTGGTTGCTCTGCTGAAGCTTCTGGTGTCAAATTTTAATAATGCATTATGAATATTAAAAATAGGATGCCTTATGTCCATATACGTTATCAAAAACCATTCCTTAACCCTTCCTTAACGTTAAAAACCATGAGTGTAGATCCACCCCACGTCTAAACACACATGTGGCCACCAGTTTGAAGAAGCTAAGCATCTCTGAGTCTTCTTTTTTTTATAAAAAAATTACTTTTCAGATATATGCATTTCACTGATTTTACAATCATTTTGACATTTCAAAACTTGACTTCCTTCCCCCTCTTTCTGCAGTTCCTTAAATTTATTTTTAATATCTTTTGCATATCCAAATTAACTTAGCTTACTCATTTATTCATCTTCTTTAAATATATACTCTTATGTAGCTGCAGGTTATTACAATAATCCTGCCAGTGTTTTTATCTGTTTACAGTTTATCTGTAAATATTCAATAAACCATTTCCATTCTTTTATAAAAAGTTCGTTATCTTGATTTCTTATTCTTCCAGTAAGTTTCACCATTGCTGCATATTCCATAAGTTTTTGTATCCATTCTTCTTTCACTGGAATTTCTTCTTCTTTCCATTTTTGGGCAAGTAACATTCTTGCCACTGTAGTCGCATACATGGATAAATTTCTATACATTTTAGGTGGTTCTATCCCTATAATTTTCAACAGCTCCGAGTATTATCAGGACATGAATGGGTGACCATTTCAGAACCATGTGTATGCCAGTTTTGCTTCCATTATGAAATATATGTAAGTGGGTCATAAATGTAAGTGGGACAAAGCGTGTTCTCCATAACAGAGAGCACGTGTTGTGGTGGGGGCCTGCAGCCACCCCACTGTTGTTTGGTTAAAGGCCACGAGCTGTGATTGGGCAAAAGTGTGTTGCTGGGGAGTTTGTTATGTTGCAAATTGGTGGGAGGGGTCAGAGGGCTTAAATACAGGGCACGCAGCTCTCTTGGGCTGTGTGCACCGCATCACCCACCCACCCTTCCTGAAAAGGGGGGGGGGGTCATTGCTCTCTGACCTTGCTATGCCTGTCATGGGTTCGTCTGCTTTTCGGGCAGGGGCCTGGTAGGAATTTTGTCCATTTGGCTGATTGGCTGGTGCCATTTGCTTTTTGCCTACTGTGTAGCAAATCGTCACAACTTGTAAGGTTGGCGGTTAGGCATTGGTTCAAATTGGTTGGTGGAGGGGTAAGTGCCTACCCCTCCAATGGTGGTGCTGCATAGGGAATTCTGTTAAAGGAATCCAGCGGCTTGCCATCCTTTCGTCCTAGTCCCTGGCATCGGACTTGGGCCGTGCAAGCCCCAGGGGGCATGAGGGTGAGAGATGAGGAACTGGTGCCCAGCTTCATTTCTCCCCAATATGGTTCTCCCTGACTGGCTTCCGCTGGAATCCAGAAGTCAGTTCTGTCCCTGGGTCAAGGACAGATAGTCGTAACCAATGCCTAAGCAACCACTCACATGTGTGTATTTAAATAAAGTTGTGGCCAAATTCATGCCAAAAACCTTAAACAAAAATTGATGTGTGTGGTGTGAGTTATTGGGGTGGCTTGGAGACCTCGACGTGCAAATAAGACAATGCAACAATGATTAAAAGTCTTGAGAAAATGTTTAAAAAGGTATTTGCTTGGCACTAAAAAATACATCCCAGGTGTTGGGTGGTCCTCCCAAGGGAGAGCATTCTACAGATATGGCACCACCACCACCACGAAGTCCCTCTCTTTATCTGCTTGCTACCCTGTTCAAAATACAAAGCAAAGATGCAATATTGACATTGTAGAACACTTCTCCTTCTCACCCTTTTGCTTACAAGTGCAACTGCACAAAGGCATTTTACAAAGCCTTGGCTCAAACTTGGCAGGACCACTAGAGAGAATGTAAAATTACTTCAGGGCCCACACCTGCCCTGTGGGCTGCCAGCTAGCAATTCATGCCTTACATAAAATTCTCCCGCTTTTCTTGCAGATCACGTTGTGTGCGAAGAGGAATTCAAATATGCAATGCTAGCTTTAAACTGTATTTGCCCAGCTACATCCACGCTCATCACCTTGTTAGTTCATACCTCAAGAGGGCAGTAAGTATAAAATTCCTTAAAATTATGATCTGCTGTTGCAGGTGCACACTAGAAGTGTTCCTTCTGTGAAAATCACATTTTATTTTATTTTTCTTAGAAGAACTTATTCAGGTGACCAAACATTTCCCTCTATATTTAGAACTGTGTTGCTGTGCTGTTCAATTGGCAGAACAGTCTGGGTTTCCAAATGGATTACTGGGAGAAGCTGGTTTATTGATCTCATATATCTTGTATCTTTCCTTAGTTTAAGGAGTTTTTTTAGGCCTTGTTTATGACGTGGCTGTTTTAGGAATAGCTTTGCCATCTATATTCCTCCCCATCTGCTGGAGATAAAGCCTTATGTCTTTCTCCTTGCACTGTGGGAAGTTCTGCCTGTGTTGCTCCCCCAGAAAACATTTCTCTTACGAGACTGGAAGCAAGTTTTCAACCCCATACCCTCCAACATTTCTCCGATAAAAATAGGGACGTCATATTCCATAATCAATAAAATAAAAATAGCAAAAGGTATGAAAGCAAAGACACCTTTTTAGTAGAGTAAAAGGTAAAGGTAAAGGGACCCCTGACCATTAGGTCCAGTCGTGGCCGACTCTGGGGTTGTGGTGCTGATCTTGCTTTATTGGCCGAGGGAGCCGGCGTACAGCTTCCAGGTCATGTGGCCAGCATGACTAAGCCGCTTCTGGCGAACCAGAGCAGCGCACGGAAACACTGTTTACCTTCCCGCCGGAGCGGTACCATTTATCTACTTGCACTTTGACATGCTTTCGGACTGCTAGGTTGGCAGGAGCTGGGACCGGGCAACGGGAGCTCACCCCGTTGCGGGGATTCGAACCGCCGACCTTCTGATTGTCAAGTCCTAGGCTCTGTGGTTTAACCCACAGCGCCACCCGCTTCCCTTTAGTAGAGTAGTGTGCCTTTATTATGTTAGTAGTAGCAGCGGAGAGGGCGGGACCCTCTCACATTGTAGACTTTTTTGGCTGGTATGATTGTTACCACATGACTCAAAGTATGGCGGTGTGGGATGTTTTCACTCAGAGAATAATAGAACAAATAATAAGAAAGAAATAATTCCTGTAAATTTATTTCTGGCTACTTGACCGTATTAAGGTGCTGGTTCAGGTGCTCAAGTTGAATGCTGGGTCTGCTTAAGAAAATTAAAAAGTCAAGATATTCAAGAATATATTGAATTGGCCGAACTTACAGGTTTAATAAGAAATTATTCTACCGAGAAAATAAGGAGAGAATGGGAAGTCTTTATGAATTATATGAAGAGAACTGATTCTCAGATTCATACTTGTTTAGCTTAGAATAAAAATCTCACAGGTAATTAGAATATTTCTCTAAAAATTTAATCCTTACAGACAATCAGTAATATGAGGAATAAAGATCCACATGGAGTTAGTTGGAAGTCAATTTTCCTCTTCTTTTTTTTTCTTTTTCAGTATTATTTTTTTCCTTTTTTAGAAGAATGTAATGCTTTAAATTTTTTTTTATTGTAGTTTATGCTTTTATCCTTGTCATTTCGCTTTTGTATTTTCTTCTGTTTTTGTATTATTCGTTCATTTTATTCAATGCTTGTTTGTATGCTGAAGAAGTATAAATAAATAAATAAAATTAAAAAGTCGCAAGGTGGGAGTGGGGAGCCCTCTGAATAAAACACTGCCATTTGCTCACAGGGGAGTGTTTAGCCTTTTGTGTGGCAGCCGAGCATCGCCCAACGTGGACCAAACGCCACAACACACTGAGGCAGGCAAATGTCAAGATATTAATGGCTCCCATTTCATTGGCACCTGCTAAGAGACGCGGAGGGGAGGAAACAGCTTTGCTTGCCAGACGAGAACACTGAAGGGAAAGTGGGAAGAGAAACATAGCTTCATTAGCATTAATGTGCTCAGCCAAGTGTGTGTGGAGTCCTGAGCCCATGATCATTTGGCGGTTTTCTTTACCAAATAGGAATTAATTAGCATAAGATCGGGGGGGGGGGAGTGTAGTTTTGCTGTTTTTAAACCTTCTTACTATTAATTCCTTATCACAGATGGTTTTTCTATTTTACATAGCGTGTCCTTCCCGTTGCAGACTTCCACAGCAGGATATTCGTCTTGAAGTGAAAAATGTTATACTGTAATGTAAAAAAAGGGGGGGAGTTAAGCCTTTATTTCAGGTATACTGCTTTTCAAGCCAACCTCACAAAATGGTTTACCTAAAATTATTAAAATTAAAAACAAGAGCTAAAATGACAGAACGATGTGGTAGAGACCATGCAAAGGCGTGTGCAGCTTTTAGAAAGCTAGATCTCTCTTCCCCTCAAGACAAGATGGTGCCTCTGAGGTAACTGCTGAGGGAGGGAGAGTCAGCCTGAAGAAGATGGCAGGCAACTCTCTGAGCTGTTCTGTTTTTCTTCCGCTCCTCCCTGCGGGGGAAGTTGGAGAGACTATAAAATGGCTTGTGACAGAGTGGGAATCCAACCTCAGTAAATTCCATGCATGACTTTTTATCCTGGACTTCTTCTTGGCACTCTTGAAGGTTGTCGTCATCTCCATGCGATCAATGGCGGAGAAGAGGCTCCATTCATGTCATGAATCCACCATCCATCTGCATGGTGAAACTGTTTAATATTGTCTTCTATATGTGTTTCAGGGAGGGCCAACAATCCCCAGAACAGTGGCAGAAAATGTACGGCAGATGCTCTGGTAATGAAGTGTATCACATTATCCTGGAGGAGAGTGTATTTTTTGCTGAATATGAGGGAAAGAGTTTCACATATGCATCTTTCCATGCACACAAAAAGTATGTTTCATTTCTAACGGTGGCATTTAATGTGACTTCCTTTCAGAAACTCTTTCTTTGGTTGACTGGAATGCACAGGGCTGTTTGGCCTGTTAGTAAGAAGCCTGCACCTCAGTTGATAGGGTTTTATGTGAATGTATGCTACAGAGACAGCCTTGGTTGGGTACATTGGAATTTAAAATTGTACCATTTCCGTAGCTCAGAAGCTACTACACCTTTCTCACTGCATTCTTAAAGTAGACTACCGAGTGTAGACTCTCATCTGGAAGTTTCTTGCCAGTTCCTATATGTTTGGGGGCTGATAATGATTGTTCTGGGCCAAACCAGATAAGAGCTTCATAAATGCAATTTTCACTGGGAAAATAGTGCTCTCCCTGGACGCCATGGTCCTGATCTCAGTTGGCATTGATATGGTTGATATCGAAGAGACAACAGATCCAGTTGTTCAGCCCTCATCAGAAATCCTATGTATTGAAAAACCACCTGACGCCTAGTGAGATCTGCTGTTTGGTTATGCACTGAGAGGTCTTCCTTTACCGCAGGCATAGGCAAACTCCGGTCCTCCAGATGTTTGGGACTACAGTTCCCATTATCCCTGACCACTGATCCTGTTAGCTAGGGATGATGGGAAATGTAGTCTCAAACATCTGGAGGGCTGGAGTTTGCCTATGCCCACTTTACCACTTCCCTAGGGCTGGATTAAGCAAAATAAACACGTGCTTGAGGCATCAAGGGAAGGTTAGCAACACAGAAATTTTCCATTGACAGATTTTTAACATGAATGGTCACAAATTGCTCAGCTGAGCATTCATTTTCTCAGCTGAAGGATATTAAAAATCCCAACAGAACGACTAGGCAACAAGACAGGCTGGGTGTCTACTAAGTATAGAAGCAGATGTGTCACGTAAGATTAGTTTACAGGAACTGATTGAAGACTTTGTTTTCCATCCCACTGTAGGTTTCGTTTCATTTAAAAAACCAAAATTTTATTTTACTGTTTATTATTGTTTATATTTTTAATTAGATACTGTATATATGGAGGCACCAAAATATTTTAAGTGCTCAGGGCCTCTCTAAAAGTCTTAATTCAGCACTCCACTCCTCCCTTCCCAAATCCCATGGCCATAGCCATGTTAAATCCACATCATGCTCCCCAAATTTGGTTTTCTCTCCTGTGCAAGCCCTGGTCCCAACTAGTAGTCCCCAACTACTCACATAAATGGGGAGGGTGCTCTATGTCATCTCAAGCAAAAAAAGTGTCAAAACAGAAAGATGTAAAAGATTGTAATGTGCCACATTTGGTGGTAGTGTCCCCAAAAGTGGTTCGAGCCGCCATGTTCTCTTTTTAGAGGACAGAATTGAGTGTTCTTTCTCAGTGAGTTACACTTAGAAAGACGTTCTTGCATCTCACACAAGTTCTTGTTTCAAGAATAGCTTCCTTGGAGTTCTGGTCATGCTCAGAAAAGTGTGGTGCATTCCCATTACAGTTTGGCAAAAACGGTACAGACAACTAGTCTGCCAAGTGGTAAATGGGTATTTGTGGGGAAACTCAATTCCTCTGGGTCTCTTTGTCTGGCCATTGGGATTCTCCCTAGGCCACACTCCTCGCCAGCCCACAATGACACCCTCCTTGAGGGTTTTTGCCTGTGTGGAATGTGTCCTTGAACTTTCACAATGTCTCTAGGTTTCCTGGATGGAAGATAGAGAGGTATGTTTGAGAGAGAGAGTGTATGTGAGCGTGTAGAAACAAGCCTTCTGTAGAAAGCGGAATTTAATATTTTTTTGTCCACTATTTTCTGTGGCCCCTCTGGCATGTGACCCCAGGAAGGTTTCCCAGATGAGCATACAGACCTTGATCTGAAAAATAGTTTTCACCTGTGCCACACAGCATACAGCGTATGAACTTAGATGGATTTGCTTTAGGACAAACCATTTCTGTCTTACTGTATAAAGCTCAGAAACACACACACAAATGCAAGCAATGTTCTAAATCATCAGAGGCAAAGCTATTTTCTCTTTACCTGTTTTCAATTGTTTATAAATAGGTTTTAAGAACACTTTGTAGTGAGAAAAGGACCTGAAAATAGGTCTCTGCTCAGCAATAATAACACAATTTTAATATGGTGCATAATATGAGTCTTCTTTCATTTTATGGGCAGGGGGTGGGATTAAGAGTCTGATTAGAGAAATTAGCTGGTGCAACATGAAAAAGGCTTAAAACATTTCCCTGTTATATCCCTTGAGATGTCATTATAATGCAGGAGCTGCATTTCATCACAAACATAATTTGAGGGGAACTAATTCTGTGCAAGGCAGAGCTTGAAAATATGCTGACTGTATGGCAATTTGTGTGATTTCGTCAGTATATGAAAGGGATGAGTAAAAGGCTGTGATGACAATGGTATTGTAAGATGATACCTCTCAGGGCATCCTATATTTATCCCAGTCCAAGATGCTAGTTTTGACTTCTCAAGTCCTATATGCACTGAATAATACGTACTTGAGGATGTGTCCAGAACACTGTTCTTTCACACGTTCGAGTTTCTTATTGTCCCATTTAAAAAAAAAAAAAACAGAAAAACTTTGTGTGTTACCTCTATATCTTCTCTTTCTGGAGCTAAGAGTTCTGGTTAAGGGTTAATGCTTTAGTTGCATAATTGCACCTGTATATCCTTCCACAAATATGAAACCATTTCACCCCACAAAAAAGTGGATTTGGAGCCCTTGAGATAGGTCTTAATTAATGCATATGGGATCAATAACTAGTTTAAAGAAAATGGAAAATGGAACAAATTCACAATTTAACAAAAAGAAAATTAGGACTCACCCACACTGGAGTTTAATGTGGATCTGAAACTGCTTGTGTCTCTATGGGGTTTTTTGAGGGGGGGCAGTGCCCACAAATTGTCCTTATTCAAGCAGCAGCCCCCACTCTCCCTACTAAATTCAGATTTTGCTGGGCTGTGGTTAATCAATAAAGGAAGACACTCCAATATAAAATCACATGTTAACTAACTGTGGACACTCTGAAGCACACTGTGTTTGGTTTTTACAAATGTTGTGACAATTCATTGGCTGCCATCTATCACCACACACCCTACATCTAATCTGTTTCCATCAGCCCAAAGGAAATTATGCAGCCTACCCTTTTCTACTAGTTGAAGGCAGGCTCACAGTATTTTTATATTTCATTTAAAGCAGGTATTTTGCAGAACTGCTCTTGCACAAAATAACAGTGGCACCAACTGTAGTACCTTTCAGGTACAGGAGACAGGAAAAGATAGTAGGAGGAAAGAAAGCAGCAATCTTTCATGTGAGCAACTCAAAATTCTTGCTAAGCTTTGAAGCAACACACACACACACACACACACACTTTTTACTGCTCTTTTGTGCAAATGTGGTACACAGGGAAGCTTGTATTTAAAAAAATAGGGGAAAAAAAAATGGAAGTACACAAGTAAATGAATACCTGCTTACATGCCCATAGAGGGTCTCAGATTTTGGGATCTTATTGTGGACAGAAAAGTAATAACCGAGGGGAAGAGACAGCAGTACACAGTGGGAATACACCTCAAACACCCCCCCCCCATTCTAAAATCTAGACAGATTTTAGAAGCATAAAATTGAAATGCCCATGTGTGGATGAAGGCTCACAAACTTCCACATGGAAACAGCAACACAAATAGACATTAGCACCCTAGTTTGGACGCAGCCTAAGTCGAAAAACAATGAGAAAGAGATGGAACAATTATGAGGACAATGGACACCATGAGAACTTTGTCTGGACAAGTTACAAAAGTGGTTGAGCTCCTTTAAAAACAAAATAGACATTTTAAGGGCCATTTCCATTGCTTTTCTTTTTTGCGCAAGCCCCGTGTGACACATTCTGGTTTGCAAGATAGACTGCACCCTCTCAATGATAGAATTAAAGCAGTTCACACAATCAAATACAGTGGTACCTCGCAAGACGAATGCCTCGTAAGACGAAAAACTCGCAAGATGAAAGAGTTTTTCGTTTTTTTAGTTGCTTCGCAAGATGAATTTCCCTATGGGCTTGCTTCGCAAGACAAAAACGTCTTGCAAGTTTGTTTCCTTTTTCTTAAAACCGTTAATACCCAGGGTGCATTCAGGGGGTGCAGTTGCGACTTGACTTCAAGGAGCAACTCATAGCACGCGGTGTGGTAGCCTTTTTTGAGGTTTATGAAGCTTTTCCAAAATCCGTGCTTCGCAAGGCGAAAAATTCACAAGATGAAAGAACTTGCAGAATGAATTAATTTCGTCTTGCGAGGTACCACTGTATTACAGTATAGAGAACTAAGAGATCCTAGTTGAGGGTGCGACATTTACTGGACCAGTAAGATTCATTAGATGGTGAAGGAGTGGAGTATTGGCTGCAAGAGGGTGCTTCTTTCAACTCTAATTTCTTTGTGAGCAGCAGAGGGGGGGGGGCACAAACTCTCTGATATTGGAACCTTGCGGGGGCAGTAATGTATTTCCAACTTGAGCTTTCCACATAATGTGGGGGATACAAAAATAAATTTATTTTTAGGTCTATGTTTATATACATCCTGCACTTTGTTCCATTTTTTCCTAACCACTTTTTTATATATACAAATTTTAAATTAAGGTTTGGTGTCTGTCTAATTGGTGTCAGGAGGGAAGACAACAAAAATATTTTGCTCAACCCAGGGCCTCGCTATATCATGAGCTCTTCAGATATATGCTTTTATATCAACATCACAAAAGAAGAAAATTCAGCTTTTAAGAAGCAAGAGCAGCATCGGAGAAATCACATGTCAAGGTCGTTTTATCATGGTCCTTCTCGGTTGCCAGTGCACAGCATAATTGCTAGTATGGGTAAGCAAACATAAAGTGATGCTGGTTTTGTTAAAATATATAAAAAAGAAGCAACAAAATAAAATCTGCTATATGTCTTGGGAAGCAGTTTGTTCGCTATGTATTTGGGTATCTCTTAAGATATTATAACCAAATTTTGTATGTTGGTTCCCAAGATCAAGGACCAGGTTTGGACACAATCAGACACTAATTTGAGTCAAGATGGCAGGTCAATCCTTTCAAATCTGCACTTTAAAAAAAATTAATTTCTGAGCAGTTTTGGGTATGAGACTACCAGTAATGTATGAAATACAAAACTATTATAAATTTGTATACTGCCCTATACCCACAGGTCTCAGGTCAGTTCACAAGATAAAATCACAGTATGAAAACAAAAAAGACATTAAAAAAATGACACTAATGCAATGGGATTTATCCCCCCTCCCCCCATTCTTAGTATTGCATTTATTTATTTATTTATTTTTATTGGGTTTTATAAACAAGAATAATGTTATACAAACAAGTATACCGAGTTTTCTCATGTCATCTGTGTATCACAAAAAATACCATTACATTGATGGTACATTCTCCTTAAGCCTGTGTTGACTACATCCCCATAAAATGTTAATCGGAGACAGCATTTTGACACAACCTCAAATAAATTAGATGAGTCAAATCGAAGTTCCTGCACATCACTTTATGTAAAAGCACTCGGTGTTCTTGCCCTGTGTTGTTATTTCAAACCTTACTTAAGGTAATCTTACAATTCATGTACTGATTGAGAGGGGAACAGCTCTATTTTTCAGAAGCTGATTTTTCAAGTAATAGCTACAGAAAGAGTGAGTGTTAGAACAGGTAATCCAAGCCTTCGGCTCAAATAATTGCAGCCCATTTCAAGTCTCTCCCATGCTCATTAAAGCCTTGATTGGGTTAAAATGGGTGGGCTCTTCATCCCGCCCACCCAGATAAGTGTTCACCCTTACAATGCAATATGGAATTAAATACAAATCTCTCTCTTTTTCTGGTCCCTCTCCTGGAATTGTAATCAATGCAATGATTATCAGTCTGCCAAAATTCAGAGGGAATAATTATCTTAGTGGGCCTTGCTGAGTGTTTCACAGGGATTGATGATGCCATTGAGGAGAAAGCAGTCCTCTCATATTACAGTCGGCTGAGACTATTGCGATGGGGCACCTCAAAAAAAGAAGAAGGGGTGTTCCTTATCTTCCATGGGCTAATGCATAACTAAGGGAAAGCTCTCCCCAGGGATGTTCACCATTATACGCCTTAGGCGCCAGGCAAAAACATTCCTCTTTAACCAGGCCTTTGGCTGACGAGCATCTGATACCCTTTTAAAATGTGTTGAGAGGGGGTTATTGGGTTGTTTTTGTTTTTATTTTGATTGTGTATTTTGTGTTTTTATATTGTGATGTTATCTTCTGAACTGCCCTGAGACCTGTGGGCATTGGGTGGTATGCAAATCTAAATAAATAAATAAACAATAAGAATGTTGGTAGGTTACTACACTTATGTGATTCAGTCCACGTCCTGCCAATTCAGGGCCGGATTTAGGTTTGATGAGGCCCTAAGCTACTGAAAGTAATGGGGCCCTTTATATGTCCAGCTGTCCTTTGTCAACAACAAATTGTCACTGTTTTTTGTGTTGAATATTTTGAGGAGCAGGCTAGCATTACTTATCATAGGAGCCTGCACAACACAAGACACTGTTTTATTTTATTTGTTTCTTTATCTTATATTTTGGAAATGTACATCCAGGATTTTTTTCCTTTAAGTTTTTTTGGGGGACCCAAGAGTGTGGGGGCTCTAAGATAAACTTGTTTAGCTTATACATAAATCCGGCACTTTGCCAATCCCATATGACGTGGATATTGGGAAGTGATTTGAAGTGAGTGGAAACTGAACCCTTCATTCCATGGGTGTGTTGTTTTTTTTAAGTGCAGGAATTTTTAGCTGCCCCCCCCCCACAGATTTCCAGCCACAGATCCTTACATAGAGTTGGTAAGGGAGGGAAAAGTATAGGAGATGGAGGGTTCAGGTCTCTCCTGACCTGTCCATGGCAAGGGTTGCAATTCTGACATCACATCAAGTTTGGTTCTTAGTCCTCTGGATCAAATTGCATATTACTATATTTTTCAACTCATTTCTGAGAGCCAGTGTGGTGTAGTGGTCAAGAGCGGTAGACTCGTAATCTGGTGAACCAAGTTGGCATCTCTGCTCCTCCACTTGCAGCTGCTGGGTGACCTTGGGCTTGTCACACTTCTCTGAAGTCTCTCAGCCCCACTCACCTCACAGAGTGTTTGTTGTGGGGGAGGAAGGGAAAGGAGAATGTGAGCCGCTTTGAGACTCCTTCGGGTAGTGATAAAGCAGGATATCAAATCCAAACTCTTCTTCTTCTTCTTCTTCTTCTTCTTCTTCTTCTTCTTCTTCTTCTTCTTCTTCTTCAAATCAAATATGTTGGCCCTCCAGCTATGCACCGCCCCGCACCCACTTTTGTTTTGTTTCTTTTCTGCCTTTCCTTCCAGGTACTGTGGCTATAGATTTGCAAGATACAAGTTGCAGATCTCCGAGCGTGGCTACCCTAACCCTTCCTTCAGAGGCAGGAAAAACAGGCAGGAGGCCCAGCATAGCACCCGTTTTGGAGGTTGCTGACACCTCTGCAATTCATACCTGCGACCTCTTAAGTGACCAGTCAGAAGATGAAACAACTCCCTCAGACGAAGAAGTTTCGAATGGCCTTGAGTATGTTCCGTTCACATAAATAAGTTGTGTTTTATTAGCATGGAGCTGAAGAAAGGATATTAGATGTGATAGAAATAATTAGAAACAAAATGTTAATATTTTCATGTGAGGCATGCACCAGCTTTCCCCAGAATATGTACTTGGTGCTGAAGGATAGAATTCAAGAAAATGGTTAGCGGTAAAAGACAAACAAAGCAGTAAAATCCTGATTTTTAATCTTGCATATGACTAATAATAACAGAAATTAAAATTAGGGGAGAGGGAACTCGCGGCCCCAATGGTACAAATATGCATTTATACAGTGGAACTTACGACACCCACTGGAAACTGTTATCAGCAGAATCAGTTCCCTTTTGGCAAAGGCAAGTTTTTCTGAAGTAAAAGAAAAGGGAACAGAGTGCACCGAAAGGACAACAGAAGGTAACAGCCAGGAAGTCCGAAGCCAAAAGGTCAGGGTATGCAAACAGGGATGGTTGTATATGCAAAGTAAGATTTGATCAACAATCCAAAGCTGAGTTTTTCTGTTTGAAGAGTCAGAAGAAAACGGGCTTAGGAAAAAACGAGGCAGCAATGAGATCACAGGCAGAGCAATTGAACCAGGAAAGCCCATTTGTTGTTTTGTTTTTGTCTTTCGCAGATACGCAGTAGCTTTTTTAAAATTCCAGATTGCTACATAGGGACACTAGTGAGACTGTATAAAAACTGGAATATTCTCCATAGTAACTCTATGTCTCAGGTAAAGGAGGCTACAACGTACATGGAAAGATATTGATAATAAATAATAATATTTTTTTATTTATACCCCGCCCTCCCCGGCCAAGGCTGGGCTCATGGTGGCTAACACCAAATATGAATTACAATAAAACGTAATAGAAAAAACAAAACAACAACAACAAACAAACAAACACTTAAACAGTTAATTAAAATATGGCTTAAAATACAGCTTAAAATGGAGCCTCATTTTAGTAGTAGCCCATAAATCAAGACCATAAAGGGAGGAAACATCAGATATTCACCTGAGCCAGCTATCCATGCCGGTCCTCCATGGGCCAGCAAAAAAGCCAAGGGAAAATTTATACACCATATCCCATATAAGGGGTCAGAGTGAGTCTAAGCTGAAGGCCAGGCAGAACAGTTCCATCTTGCAGGCCCTGCGGAAAGATGTCAAATCCTGCAGGGCCTAAATCTCTTGTGACAGAGCGTTCCACCAAGTCGGAGCCAGTGCTGAAAAGGCCCTGGCCCTAGTTAAAACCAATCTAACCTCCTTGAGGCTTGGGACCTCCAAAGTGGTGTTATTTATGGACCTTAAAGTCCATAAAGGCATACAAGGAGAGGCGGTCCCGTAGGTACGAGGGTCCTAGGCAGCGGAGTCCCCACTGTACTGGAATGTGTCCTGAGGAAGCTCATAGCTGAGAGTGATAATAAGTAGCTGAGAGTGATAATAAGACCACACATTTCTTTCTTTTAGGTATCTGAAAGGCTATCCCCCTTACTCCCCGTACATAGGAAGTTCTCCCACCTTCTGCCATTTGCTTCATGAAAAAGTGCCGTTTTGCTGCCTAAGGTTAGATAAGGTAAAGTTACGGTTTTGTATAAAGTGTTTCCTGTGTGTTTATTTTGTGCACATGGCTGCATTTGTATCCTAGATAATTCAACATGAAGTCCATAAGGCCTGTTACACAGTTTTGTTGGCATGGTTCATGGCTTGCCATGTAGAAACATGGTTGCCACGGCCCCACACATATTAGTCTAGCCCAGAGTTTCCCAAAGTTGGGTCTCCAGCTGCTTTTTCGGACTACAACTCCCAGCAACCCTAACTAGCAGGACCCAGTGGTCAGGGATGATGGGAGTTGTAGTCCAAAAACACCTGGAGACCAGGTTTGGGAAACACTGGGCTTGCCCTACCCAGAGATGTTCTTCTGAAGGGGCAGAAGCTTCATATACTGTGAGAGTACAGTTGCCATATAATGCCATGTAGGGTAGATGCAACCTTGAAATTGGGGTTAGGCTTCAGAGTCCTATGATTCTGTCGTAATCAATGGGTTATTTTGAGAGGGGCAGGGAATTAAGAGCTAGGTTTCATTCATAGGTGTGGAGGAAGCAAAACCTTTTGTCTGCATGTATGTCCAAGAAGATGAGAAACATACCTAGATCAGAAAGTACTTCCTTGATCAGATACGGCAGGATATATTTAACTGCCCTGTCTGGTTCCAGTCCGGTGCAAACATGAGACCAAACTTCTCATGTTCAACATGTCTGAATTGTCCATCATGCAACAGCAGCATGGAAGATATGGGGAATGTTCATCTGTGTGGCCCAGGAAGAACTCAAAATCAAATTAACTATAAGCTCATCTTATTATTTATCACATTTTAAACTTCTGTTCAGTCTATTTAGAATTTCTGCAGCAGCTTACAGTATTTCCACAGCAGCTTACAATAATATTTTTATAATATTTTTTTCCATATAGAAAGTTACATTTGTTACTCAGCAATTATACTCCAATTCAACAAAATGAGTGACTTCCTGATCACTCAACATTAATGTTTATAACCCAAATTACATACAATTTTGTTTGAAGGTTCCATCTTATGCAAGTTCATCTTCTCTTACATGTTTCTTTATATTTTCTGTTATTTTCTTACACTTCAAACCCCTCTGTGGTCTTCACGAATGGGAAATAACGTTTTATATAGACTAGAAAAGGTTTCTGCTCTTCTTTAAAAGATAATAAATTTGTGTCTTTTATCAGCACTGTCTATTTTGCCGTCTCTGCATAGGTTTTCATCAACCATTCTCCCATTGAGGGTTATCTTACAATAATCTGAATAAATAACAATATTATTATTATTTCCATTTTTATAGTACTGAACGTGATGAGTTTGTTCAATATAGGTACTCTGTTGTGCATGCAACAATATTTCATGAAGTGGGCAGGTCTTTAAATTCAACAAATTCAGCTACCATCAAGTTACTATGTTGAGGATGAAGTCTTCTTGCAGTCTCTCCTGTAAACAGAGGCCATGGTGCCTGTTTTAACTTTCTGGTTTTAGGGATGCCAACATAATTACTACGAAGATGCCAAAGCCTACGGATTCAAAAACAAAATCATAATAGTGGCTGCAGAGACTGCTGGGAATGGTCTCTACAACTTTATCGTTCCTCTCAGGGCTTATTACAGACCAAAGAAAGAACTCAATCCAATAGTATTACTACTAGATAATCCGTAAGTGGATTTTAAATGCTGTTTTTATTATTATTAATATACTGATATGAGTTCATATTCAGGGCACAGTTACGTTCTACATTATCCCTGGCTAATTCATTAAATGGGTGGTTTTCAACTGGAAGTATTATGGCATCAGTACCTTGAAGATGGTCAGCAGCAAGTGTTTATTCTATGCACCAACGGTGAACTTCAGATATGACAGATTAAGGTGCAACTGCCTTGAAAATACGGCAAAATGAAATTTCAACATGGCTATCGCATGAGCTGTAGAAGGATCATCTGTACATATTAGCTTGCCGTTCGTATTACTGGGAATTGCAAAATGTTACATTTCATCTTGAAAGAGTCCACCGCCACCCTTCACACAGGCGCATGCATACACAGTTTTGTGGGTTTGTTTGTTTTTTGCACAAATTCAAGCTTTCAGCCCACTTTCAACTCAACCTCCACCAGATACCGTATTTTTTGCTCTATAAGACTCACTTTTTTCCCTCCTAAAAAGTAAGGGGAAATGTGTGTGCGTCTTATGGAGTGAATGCAGGCTGCGCAGCTATCCCAGAAGCCAGAACAGCAAGAGGGATTGCTGCTTTCGCTGCGCAGAATATATTTTTTTCTTGTTTTCCTCCTCTAAAAACTAGGTGCGTCTTATGGTCTGGTGCGTCTTATAGAGTGAAAAATATGGTAGCCTGTTTCTCACGTTCTGAACTTCTGCATAGGTACGGTTGCTTCACAGGGAAACGTAGATTAGGGTTACCACACGTCCTCGGTTCCCGGGGACATACCCCGGATTTGCAAATCTGTCCCTGGACAAATTCTGTCCCCAGAATGTCCCCAGATTTGCAAATCTGTCCCTGCGAAACGTGGCAGCGGCAGCCTCAGCAGCCCGGAGCCAGCCTTGTAGTGCAGTTGGCTCTGGCTGGCTTCAGGAGCTGCTCGCTGCCGCCGCCACTGCCAAAGGGGAACCAGGGACGTCCGACGGTACAGATCTCCTGCCCCCTTCCTCCTTTGTTTTGACAGATAAGGGAAGGCTCGGGAATTACGGGCGGGCGGATGTTGCCCAGGAGGGGTGCAAGGTGCACGGTTTCTCTGCCAGGCAAGGTGCAAAGCCCTTCTTTTGCACCCTGTGAAACATAAATGCGCAGAGTTTTTTAAAAAACTGGGCAACAGCTTCCCACCTGTGACTCCTGAGCCTGTCAAAACAAACAGGGAAGGGGGCAGGAGATCGGGGAAGGCTGGGGAGTCACGGGCATGTGGCCGTTGGCCAGTTTTTTTAACAAAACTGCACATTTATGTTTCACAGGGTGCGAAAGAAGGGCTTTACACCTGTATACAATATGCATGTATGCTTGGGCCCAGGGTCTTTTGCCTCACCATCCCCACTACTGACTCCCTGTTGCTACTCAGCTTTAAAAAAAAAGTGTCTCCGGATTCATTAAAAAAATTCTGGTAACCGTAGCATAAATTGGAATGCATTTGCCCTGACAAAGGCTTAGCTAATAATAACAGGTCGCTTTTACGTTATTGCAAAGGGTAGCTTTTAATATTTTAAACAAGAACACAAGAAGTAGCCCCGTTAAGAGCAAGAACCCTGAACTGTCACTATTCCCTTCCTTATGCCGTATAGTCTCATAATATCAACCTTCACTAATGTAAGATCTTGAACCTATGATCAATAGTAGATCTCTTTCTAGCTCTTCCTTTCCGGGAATCATAATGTGTGAAATGTCTTTAAGATATTGTTTCAATGTCACCTCTGAAAATTTCACACTGCGCTGAAATTTGGAGTTTAAAACCACAGTGCCCTCTAGTGCTTGCACTACATCCTGTTTGTGAGGCTTATATTTTAAATATAACATTTTAAAAGTATTGTTTCCCCCCAGTATTCTGTAGCACACTTCCCTCTCCCTGTGTTGCCGTTTCTCAGTATATTGACGACGACAACAAAAAGGGAATATTGACAAAATACGGTTCACAAATGTATTTATTTATATTTATACACTGTCCTTCCCCACAGGAAGACAGTTAAAACATAAAATCAAAACAATTCAGCAGCAAGCATCGAAAACTATGCCATTTCACATGCCTCCTGAAAATGCATGTATGAAAAGTTTTGCTTACACAAAGCGTTACTGATCCTCTAGCTCAGCGACTCCGCAGTAATCCAACACTGAGTTAGATAGACTTAAAACCTATTGATTTCAACAGGATTCATGAGGATGAAATTGTGCACAAAAATGTTGCCATTTTATATGAGATGATGGCTGGGTGACTGGGGAAACCCAGCCAGATGAGTGGGGTATAAATAATAAATTATTATGATTATGATTATGATATTACTAATCTGCTGCAGCAGCATCTGGCAAGGTACTGATAGGCAGAAAAAGGCCTATATGATCTGCCCTATGCACACTGTTGCGCCACCCAACATGCAGCCCCTATTTGGGGCCACGTTGCAGAAAAGTGATTCCTACAGGATGTGTGGGAAAGGTATCTGTCTTTATCAATACAGTGTCGTTAAGCATAGGGTTTATTCTGCCCTGTAAAGCGTCTGATTTTGACACTTTTGCTAGAAGTACTGATATGTATATAATCATATTTATTTAATAGTTTTCCCTAAGTAAAAACCCCTGTTACCTGGGGTTGTAATGAGATAAACCTTTTGAATGAATAATAAAAAAGGTGTTCTTTGAGTTATCATAGTATTTCCAAATTGCATTTGCATTTGTTAGCATTTTAGTTCATGACTCTTTGTGACAATATGTTTCACTTTGTGACCCATCTGCTGCTTAGGCCAGATATGCATTTTCTGGATGCAATCTGTTGGTTTCCAATGGTTTACTACATGGTGGGCTCTATTGACAAGTAGGTAAAAAAAATCCTTGGAACACTCAATATTGTAGTGTGCTGTGCCGTGCTGTGGTGTAATTGCATGTGTCCCTGTGTGGTGTCATAGTTCAAATGGTAGCATATTTGCATGCGTGTTTATCCTTCACCCTTCTGAACCATTGTGTTACTATTTTACCCTTTAAAAAATAATAATCCTGTTTCTGAGACCCAGATTCCAGTTTGCTTTGGAAGGGGCTCTATTGTTGGGGACAATATTTCTGCAAGTCTAAGTAACCATGACTCACTTTCAAGTCACTGGGGCACCTACAATACTGTCTTGCTCTCCAGAGACTCAAAAAGGTCACGGGGAATTCAAGGTCACTCCACTATGACATGAAGGATTTAGGATGATTCACAGGAGTGGTTTAGACATTTGGCAAGAATGCAGTGTGATATGGGACTTGGAGAGCTAGAGCTACACTGTTTCTGAGTTTATTTCTCTCCAACACACACACACACACACACACACACACACACACACTTTGTGGCTAGTCTAATAATTACAATACCTTGCACTATGTGCTGCTGTGACTTCTTGTTTAAAACTTGTCCTTGTTTTAGAACTGGGTACATCCAGTGAAAAGACTTGTTGCGTGTTGAGTCCCACAATGCCACCCACCAAAAAATTCACGCTTCACACATGATTTTTTGTTTAAGGTTTTTGGCATAATTTTGGCCACAACTTTATTAAAATACAAAAAATGTGAGTGGTTGCTTAGGCATTGGTTATGACTATCTGTCCTTGCCCTCAAGGACAGAGCTGGCCCTTCCGGATTCCAGCGGAAGCCAGCGTGGGGAACAAGTATTGGGTGAGAAAATGAGGCTGGGACACAGACCATCACCTCTCACCCTCATGTTCCGGTGGGGCTTGCACGGCCCAAGTCCGACTCCGGGGACAAGGACGAAAAGAATGGCAAGCCCCTGGATTCCTTTAACGGAATTCCCTTCGCATCATTTGGAGGGATAGGCACTTACCCCTCCAAGCACCAATTTAACCAATGCCTAACCGCCAACCTTACAAGTTGTGACGATTTGCTACGCAGTAGGTAAAAACCAAATGGCACCAGCCAATCAGCCAGATGGCAAAATTCCTACCAGGCCCCCGCACCAAGGCGAACGACCCCATGACAGGCATAGCAAGGTCAAGCGATATGAAAAAACCACCCTATAAAAGGGAGGGAGGGCGGGTGATCCGGTGCTAAATGGCCAAGAGGACGTCCTACGTCTGGCCCCTGTATTTAAAGACTCTGACCCCTCCTCCAAATTGGCAACAATCAAAACTCCCCAGCAACCCAAAGTTAACCACTTAAAGGCTTGGGTTCCTCACCAAATTTGCCTAGTCACTGCAGGGTGGCCTGTTCCCCCAAACGCAACACGTGCTCTCTGTTATGGAGAACACGCTTTTCCATTTGCACTTATGCCACAAAAAGGGAGCTAGACAGTCTTTACAAACTGACCTTGCATTTTTTAATTAAAAAATCATTTTCATTTGATTTTACAAATACAATCCAAATGTATATCCATATACAGAGATTACTCTGAATCTCGAGACTTTTCCCATCCCCTCCATGGGTCCCATTGTCGACATTTAGAACTGCATATTATTCCATAATCTATATTTTATATCCAACCATAGTTTCCATAGTATTTGTTACATTACAAGTGAGATTAAAACCCTGCTAATGTTTTCATCTGCTTGCAGTCGTCTATTAAATTTTTCCCATTGTTTTGTAAAGTTTTTGTCCTCTTGATTCCTGAGCTTTCCAGCCAGCTTTGCCATTTCAGTATAGTCCATAAGTTTGGTTTGCCAATCTTCTCTGATAGTGACTCTTTCTTCTTTCCATCTCTAGGCTAACAGCATTCAAGCAGCTGTTGTCACATATATAGAGAGTCTTTTCTGTTCCTTTGGAATATTTCTACCTATAATTCCTAATAGAAAGGCTTCTGGTTTTTTAACAAAAGTTATTTTAAACAATTTTTTTTTCATTTCATTATATATCACCTCCCAGAAAGCTTTTACTACCTTAAACAACCACCACGTATGATAAAAGGTACATTCGCAAGTTTACCTTACATTTTTGTCCAAGCCAGTTTTTGTTTGGAACTGGGATTAGATTCTTTTACTTCTGCTTGTCAAGGGCTTTTTGGTGTGCTATCAAATGCCCCCTTGCCATTTTATCTGTTCATCAACTTACAAGCAGGGCTTGTGATCCCCTCTTACATTGCTGTGGGCTCCTATTCCAGGCTTACATGGTGGTGAACAACAAAGGCATGCCCATAAGCAGAGGGGCAGTTTGCGGCTGCTATTTACATTCCCCAAAATGCTTTGTAGAACCCCTCATGTGCCAGTACTTTGAAGCACTGTGGGAAGTTTAAATTTAAAAAGTGTTGCCATTGAAATTCCCCAGAGGGAAATGTTACATGACAGCTGCAGGCTATCCTTTAGTTCCAAGTTGGAAGTTTCCCCAAACTCTTCCCTGTGGATCAGTACAGAAGATGCAAATTCCCCTGGATACATGAAAACAGCCTTTGGAATTTTTGCAGAGCTCTGTCTTAGTTGTTATTGGCAGCAATGGCTAATATATGTTTTAAAAAACGAGAAACACACTTAAGATTGGTGTATAATTCAGCAGCTGTTTGTTGCTGTCATATAAAAAATCGTAATCTGAGCAATTTGGTTTGATATGTTGGAAATAAGCTATTTTTGTATGAATTTTCAACATCTCCCGGTTTCTTCTCCACTCTGCTTTCCCAATCAAACTTTCCCATCCTCTCCTCTGAAGCTGCCTCCCCACCCATAAAATCTACACCCTATGGAGAAAATGTGTTTTTTGAGGGGTGAGAGGAAAAGCAGGGAATTCCCATTGCATTAGCAGAACTCTGCACACACAGTGTGCAGGGATACTGGGATACAACCCAGTATTTTTGTAGGCCGCCATATATATTGAATATTTTTTTAAAATATCAGTGTTTCCTGATCATCTCGAGTTAGGTCCAGATTAAGTAACTTGAACACAGTTTGTGTGATCTAAGTTCAGCTAATTTAGCACAACTTAGCGGAGCCAGCCCATGCTGTTTATTTGAGCAAAATCTGCTGATACATTAAACTTCTCTTCCTTCTGGCACAATGTGGATCCTTAGTTAATTGGAAAACTTAAAATACACTGAAGAAAACAGGTTGTATGTAGTAGTTATGGCATCTTCTGCCGGGTTTTAAAGCTGGAAGTTATATCTGAATTTAGTAAAGCAACATTAATCAAAAGACCCTTTTGTGAGAAGTACAAAGGTTCTTCGCCACTGCGGCATAACTTATCAATGAATCCCGTCTAGACCACCTTCTCTCCTGTTATTTCTCATTTCCAGTTATTAAAAGTTAATAGCCTGGCAAAAATACAAAAGAATGCTATAAAATTATAATGAGTTGGGAGGAAATTGTGGTAATTTGGCATCTTAATGCTTATCTGTTCAAATGATATTAAGACTGCATGTCTAATTTCATCTGTTAATAATTTATGTAGCAGATCATTATGTTTGCACTGTGGTCTAATACACTTGAAATCAAAGTAGTCTCAACTCCTGTTAGCTGCCCCAGTAAGCCTATATCCTGACTGGAAATACACACACATGGGGAACACCAGTGTTTTCAGAACCTTCTAGCCCTTAGTATATTTATGCACCCATTCCTTTGATGAAGAATCCCTGAAGATTCCAGAGGATTCTGGGACTCATTCTAAGTAGGCATTCTCAGTTCATTCATTGTCGAGCCTCACCATTGTCCCTCGTGAGTTAGGAGCATCGTGCTAATGGATCACAGCGCTCCATGCCCTAGTTTCACCCACTTTTGAAACATTTTCTGTAACTTGACAAGCTGTCATCTGAACGTACGGTGAAGAATACCTACAACGTCCATTCACGATGCAGAAATCACAGTCAATTTGAATTTACCATGGACAGAATGTCAATCGTTTGAATCTGTGTTCAAGCACATAATGATTGTTCTTCCAAGTCAACAGCAATGTCTAATTATTTAGTGAAGAGTTCATTTTCTAGCCTTTGCATTCTCAATTCCCTGACTATACAAGACAACCTACATGTTGTATGTGACAGGGGGAATTGAATATGTGAACTTGCCTGTAAATATTGCAGTATTAGAGACACAAGCTACAAATGATGTAAATGTGCTTTCCTGGAGTGTGGGTTGCTTTTTGCTTTTTTGTTTTGTTTTGTTTCACCCAGAGGAGCTAAATCCACTGCAATTAGTAATGCACAAATTTGTCAATTTTCATTACCTTACATTTCTCAATCTTATATTCTGTTTGCCATGTACCTACATCTGTTTGTTACACAGCTTTTTCCTCAGGGACGCAGTTTAATGTAATTTTGCCCTGCATACATGTTTTTGAAAGCATCTCCCCTTACTATAATGCATTGCTGTACATTATTCTTTTGCTTGCTAAGATGTGCATTTTTCTGCATGATTCCCCTAAATATATACATTTTCTGGTTCAATAACTTCATTGCAAAATTCAGATAAGTGTGAATTTTGAAAGACAGCAACGTATGCTTGGCGTTTTATTTCCGGAAATTCCATTTAGGCAGCTACTGAACTTAATTTCTTGTCTCTAGCTAGAATCTGGATTGGAAGTTTCCTCCACCCACAGTAAAAGAGGTGGGGAGCTTCTCAGAGTGGGTGGTTTTGATAAGACAAATGACCTGAAGTGAAGGGGGGAGTTCTCTCTTGTGCAAAATTCTGAACTAAACGGCACTTTTGTTTAGCTGCTACACACCCACACCCACACCCACACCCACACCCACACACCTTGGAAAAAGCATTCAGGCACCTTAGTGTCTTTGGGAGCTGAATCTTAGATCATCATGTTCACCTCAATATTAATTTAGTATGCCCCATCCACAGGGCTCTCTTTCTGTTTTTACATGCTTGCATCAGCATCAAAAGTGTTTCTTTGTGTTTCCAAAGCAACATCCATATCTGTTACATTCCCCCATAGAGTGGTGTGGGGGATGCTTTCAATGGACCTTCTTGTAATTTGAGAACAACAGTTTGAAGTGCTAGAGCTAGCGTAGAGTAGTGTTTAAGAGCGGTGGACTCGTAATCTGGTGAACCAGGTTCGCTTCCCCGCTCCTCCACATGCAGCTGCTGGGTGACCTTGGGCTAGTCACACTTCTCTGAAGTCTCTCAGCCCCACTCACCTCACAGAGTGTTTGTTGTGGGGGAGGAAGGGAAAGGAGATTGTTGGCATCTTTGAGACTCCTTAGGGTAGTGATAAAGCGGGATATCAAATCCAAACTCTTCTCCTCTTCTGCTGCTTTCTTAATTATTGCTACTGTTGCATGACTGCCAGTTATGGAAAGCTGCTGGTGTCAGCTGTCTGAATGCAGTTTCCCACACCATATGGAAACAAACCCAGTTTGTTTTAACCTTAGTGTATGTTTACCAGACAGCCTCTGTCTTGCTGTCTCTCTGACAAGCCTTCATGTATGATAAACGCCTGCAAATGTATTTGTTAGGTTCACAATTTACGTCAGGCACCCCCAAACTCAGCTGTTTGGGGACTACAACTCCCATCATCCCTGACCACTGGTCCTGTTAGCTAGGGATGTTGGGAGTTGTAGTCCCCAAACTTCTGGAGGGCCGAGTTTGGGGGTGCCTGCTTTACGTGTTCACCCAAAACTTACGGGGCGTGCAATTAATGAACTTAATTTGTGCAAAGCAATCCTTCCATGGAACAACCTTCTTGGTGGATTGAACAAGGCAAGGAGGGGACAGTGAGGGCTTGCGTAATGTCAAGCAGTGCCAAACTTTGTCTCACATCTTAGAAGCAAATTAAATGCTTTCACACACCGGGAAATCATTGCAGGGAAGAATGTCATCATGCTGTGTTTCCGGAAGAATGCAGTTTCATGAGAAGCCTTTGGAAATGAAATATGATTATTTGAAATGCCATCTTAATGCAACTCAAGCAATAGTTTTACCAACTTTTTTTTTAAACGTTGCACCTGCCACCCTTCCTAGCATGCTGTGTAATTACTTCCTACCAACTATCCAATATAGTATGTCTGGTTTATTCATTTTTTAAAATTGACCTTTACTTTTTTAGTTAGAAATAGTGTCCCAAAAGATAGTAATCAGCCAAGGGAAATTAATCATACTGTGGGTCAGTACATATGCAATGCCTAATTAACCACAGTTTAATAAGTTGGATGACAGACTCAGAAAGACTGTTTCTTTCCCACTCCATGAAGCAAACATTGCTCTTTGGTTAAGCAGTATATTGGCAGTGACATTGGCTGTTGAAATCTGAAACTGGGTTTTAATGTGGGTTTCAGATACTGGTTTAAAGCAAGCTTTATTTGTGCAATCTTTATTATGGTCCAGAGACCCAACAAATTGTTACAAAGCAATACACAATTCATACAGCTTACCTCCAGGTTAAAGAAGCATTTTGTTCAGAATAATAGGGATCATTGGTTCTTGCAACCACCAATAAAAACTTTGCCACTGTTAATGTTCTAGCATTTGCCTGGTCTTCCAATCGGAACCTGACACAGTGAGCCTCTGATTTTCCTGGGAAAGGTACCAGCAAGGGTAGTATCAGTTCAGCCCTGGCTTGCTCATATTTTGCACAGTGCAACAAAATATGTTTTATGGAATCGATGTCTTGAGCAAAGTCTGTCCTGGTAGGGAACAAGCACATTAAGCAAATCACAATTGTCACCTACAAGTTAGAGGGTGAAGTCTAAAGGGGGCGGAGCCTCCTCTACTCAAGGGTTTCTACTCATTTCATTTCATATATTAGGCTTATTAGTCACTTGTCATGCAAAGGTCTCCAAGGGAAGAAGAAGAAGAAGAAGAAGAAGAAGAAGAAGAAGAAGAAGGAGGAGGAGGAGGAGGAGGAGGAGGAGGAGGAGGAGGAGGAGGAGGAGAAGGAGAAGTGCAATATATATTATCATAGGGGGGGAGTGGGAGAAATAAGACAATACATTTATATTTTATATAATATAACATTCATTTTCATAACCTCCCCCCCGCCTTTAAACTCCCTACCCCACCCAGATGTCTGGTGTCAAGGCCAGCTGTTGCAAATCAGGGGTGGGTTGGTCCAGTGACTTCCAGGGATGGTCAACCATCTCTCCTTTCACTTCAGGGTGCAGCAATAGCAAAACAAAGCAGAAAGGTGATAATGAAAGCACAACTTGGAACCCTGAAATATTGGGATTATAAATCATGGTGGGAGCCTCCAGGAGAAGAGGAGCCCCCCCCATTGTAGACCACCCTCCAAAGTGTGGAAGGCAACTGAGCTATCAACACAAGGGGCAGAGCTTCCTGTCTTCCCTTGTGCTTGTGTGTAAGATTTCAATGCAATCAGGCACACTCAAATAGGTCTTGAGTCAACTTCGCTGAAGCAGCTGCTACCAAAGTCAACCCTTATTAAAAGTGTGAGAGGGTGGGATTTCTCTTGCAAGGCTGGGGTTGCAGGAAACGAATGGGCATTCCTGTGGCTGGCTCTTGATTAGTTAATCAAAGTGTGCATTGATCTACTGAGGGGCTGAGTCATGCCACATGACCATTGGGCCTATGGCAACCATTTGAAAACCAGTTGAAATAAATGTCGTATATTGGCTTTCTGCTTCCATATTGTATATAAGGAGCCACCAGAACAGCAAATGATAGGGTTTTTTTTGTTTTGTTTTTTTTGCATGCTAAGGTGCAACAAAGGTTGAGTTCAACGACTTGCAGGGCAATCAGCTCACCACAGGTTGTAAATTGACCTCCAGGGTTCCAAATTCCTAAATATTGTAAAGGTTGCTTACAATATGTGGCTAATTTTATGACGAGCCATATGTTTTTAACATTGCCTAACATTTCGCCCTGTTTTCAAAAGCCTAGATGATTTGCTAAGGTGTGGTGTGACCTTTGCTGCAAACGTGGTCGTGGTGGATAAGGAAAGCACCATGAGTGCTGAAGAGGACTATATGGCAGATGCTAAAACTATTGTAAATGTACAAACCCTCTTTCGGTAAGTGGCAGTACTTTTGTACCTTTGTTGCATATGGCATATTCTTCTTATGGTGAAGATTGCTAAGTGGAATGCACCCAGGGCAACCCCCCCCCCAAAAAAAAACCTGACTACCCCACCCCCTAGATATGGCTTTGTTTAAATGTATGGTGTGAGTGTGACTTTATAAAATTTAAGAACAACCTATTTGTTAAAACCAAACCAAACCCCATGTGATCGATTAGGCGGGGCAGGGCTGACTTGGGCTCCCACAATATTTTATTCAAGTTGACACTCCTGGTTGGCACATACAGTATGATTAAGCCTGAAACTTCATGGCATGTTATATCTGCTCCAGGTCTTTCATCACTGGGTCCCAGAAGGTTCAGTTAAAATCTGGTTTCTTGTGGTGGGTGAGTCAAGTATAGGTTTGAGGTTGCATCCCCGCAGCTAACATTTGGCGTCAGGCAGTACGAATGAGGCCTGCACTTTCTCGCATCTTGTTCATCATAGATACTACTTCTCTGCTGAATACATACTACTAAGACACAACTGCTTGCTACACTTTGTGTGGCAGCTGCTAGAATACAGTAACACGTTAGCAAGTGGCGTATTTACTACCGTGTGTAATTAACCACTTGGTAATCTTGGATGATGGGACGTGGGTGGCACTGTGGGTTAAACCACAGAGCCTAGGACTTGCCGATCAGAAGGTTGGCGGTTCGAATCCCCGTGATGGGTTGAGCTCCCGTTGCTCGGTCCCAGCTCCTGCCAACCTAGCAGTCCAAAAGCACGTCAAAGTGCAAGTAGATAAATAGGTACAGCTCCGGCGGGGAGGTAAATGGCGTTTTTGTGCGCTGCTCTGGTTCGCCAGAAGCGGCTTAGTCATGCTGGCCACATGACCCGGAAGCTGTACGCCGGCTCCCTCAGCCAATAAAGTGAGATGAGCGCTGCAACCCCAGAGTCGGTCACAACTGGACCTAATGGTCAGGGGTCCCTTTACCTTTACCTTTAATCTTGGATGAATAAACTGCAGCAATACAGATGGCCATTGCTGGTTTTGCAACGGTGCCTGTTGTTTTGAACTATTCCTTGGTGAGTAGTTCTGTTGCTATGAAATGTTCTTCTACCTACCTACCCCAACGTTCATAGCTAGTGTCAGTACTTCCTGATTCCCTTTTTCTTTTCTTTTTTTAAAAAAGAAGAAGATAGAATTTATAGAAGAAGGTTGTGTTGGTTTAAGGAGTAGCTCTTGAGCAGTAGCTCTCTGCTTCTGTGTGTAAACTAAGAGATTGCTAGCAGAGTAGAAAACCTATGCGTGCACAACTATAAACTCACAGGCTTCCATTACCAATGTTTCACTGAACATGCAGACTTCAGGAGCGAGACCAATGGGAAGAGTCCCGCTTGACATTTCAAAAATTAGGTATACACATGAGAGCGGTGTCAGAAAGCATTTTATGCTATTTTATACAGACCAGTACACTACTGTTTAGTAGTACATATAATCTGCATTCACCGTCTCTTCTTTGTTCTGATATGGCCCTTTCTGTTTCTAGCCACATTTTCTTGGAGCTTAATTCTGTAGTTTCAGGATGACTTCGCTTCCACTTGAAGCTACCCAATACTGAGTTGAAACCATTGGCCCACTGAGCCCAAGGATGTCTACCCATTCTGGCTTAAATGATTCTCTTTAGCTAGAGGCACTAGGAATGAAACTTGGAACTTCTGTGTGAAAAGTCATTAGCTCTTCAACTGAGTAAATTTTCTCTGCCTTTACGATTCATTCACATTTTCTGTATGTGAATCTGCTCTTAGTTTGCTACCTTACACCATCTAGTTTAATGGTAGATTAATAGACTGGATGGCAGTGGATTAAAAAAAAAAGTCCTTCAAGCACCATTTTTTCTTATAGTCCTGCTGTCATCTGTACCCTGAAGATTAACCATGATGAAATTGCTTGCCAATATTGCCATTATTGGACCCATAATTACTTCACTAATTTTTTTGTGTGCAAGGAACAAATGCCTTCAAGCTGTTAATTTGCAGTAATCCACATCTGGGTTGCCCTTTCTTAAACAAACAAACAAACAAACAAACAAGGCCCTGTTTCTTCTCAAAGGAACACAAGTTTCTAAATCACTAACCGTGAGAGGAAAATTCAGGAGAATCAGATGAAATCTCAATTAAGCTTGCTTTCAAGATCCAGAAAAGATACTGGTATAGCCAAGGAAAATTAGACACACTTAACTGAAATACATTTTCCAGTTTAGTTATAGCTTGCAATAGGAATTATTTGCTATCTCCTGCTAGTCCATGCTTGTGTGTAGCATATAATCACTAGATGGCAGCCTTCTCCCGTATCTGAAATTTAGGAGAATATATATATATATATATATATATATATATATATATATATATATGATTTAAACAAAATGTTTAGTTTGACTTAGTAAATCAAACAGCTACTCTATGTTTTAAAAGAAATACCAGTAATTTTGTAGCAGCAATGTGAGGATCTAGAAAATACATTTTTGGAAAGTGGAGAAAAAGGTTTAGTGTTGTCGTGTTTAGTGTGTGAAGGTGCAACATACCGTATTTTTTGCTCTATAAGACGCACCAGACCACAAGATGCACCTAGTTTTTGGAGGATGAAAACAAGAAAAAAATATATTCTGAATCTCAGAAGCCAGAACAGCAAGAGGGATCGCTGCGCAGTGAAAGCAGCAATCCCTCTTGCTGTTCTGGCTTCTGGGATAGCTGCGCATCCTGCATTCGCTCCATAAGATGCACACAAATTCCCCCTTACTTTTTAGGAGGGAAAAAGTGAGTCTTATAGAGCAAAAAATACGGTAACTTTTATGTTTTACTAATTACAAAGATCTAGTCATGGCCATGAATGGGGAAATTAAACATGTGGCATGCTTGTTTTAATCTCTAGTGTAGATCATTGACAGATAGCAGCCCCATTTTGCCACTCCCTTTGCAGGTAACCAATGGAGGCATTTTTCCTCATGCTGTTTTAGGGACCACAGTTTAACATCCAAACATTTCATACCACAGCAGCAGGGAGGACAGCTATTTTTTTTTTTCTTTTAACTTTTAAATGCTGCTTATCCTCAAGACAGCTTCAGTATGGCAGCAACAGCAGTAGAGCTGGGGCTGCCTGTCCCATTTCAAAATGTCACTTTGAAGAGCACTAGCATGCTCATGGGACGCAGGTGGCGCTGTGGGTTAAAGCCTCAGCGCCTAGGACTTGCCGATCGAAAGGTCGGCGGTTCGAATCCCTGAGGCGGGGTGTGCTCCCGCTGCTCGGTCCCAGCGCCTGCCAACCTAGCAGTTCGAAAGCACCTCCGGGTGCAAGTAGATAAATAGGGACCGCTTACCAGCGGGAAGGTAAACGGCGTTTCCGTGTGCGGCTCTGGCTCTGGCTCTGGCTCTGGCCAGAGCAGCGATGTCACGCTGGCCACGTGACCCGGAAGTGTCTCCGGACAGCGCTGGCCCCTGGCCTCTTAAGTGAGATGGGCGCACAACCCCAGAGTCTGTCAAGACTGGCCCGTACGGGCAGGGGTACCTTTACTTTTACCTTTAGCATGCTCATGGTAATGGCCACCATACTGGTCTACTTGTGGGATGCGGGTGGCGCTGTGCTCTAAACTACTGAGCCTCTTTGGCTTGCCAATCAGGTCGACAGTTCATATCCCTGTGGCAGGGTGAGCTCCCGTTGCTCTGTCCCAGCTCCTGCCAACCTTGCAGTTTGAAAGCAGACCAGTGCCAGTAGATAAATAGGTACTGCTGCGGCGGGAAGGTAAATGGTGTTTCCATGCGCTCTGGTTTCTGTCACGGTGTTTCGTTGCACCAGAAGCAGTTTAGTCATGCTGGCCACACAACCTGGAAAGCTGTCTGTGGACAAACGCTAGCTCCCTTGGCCTGAAAGCGAGATGAGCGTCGCAACCCCATAGTCCCCTTTGACTGGACTTAACTGTCCAGGGGTCCTTTACCTTTACTTGTGTCCATTTTGGGTTTTGTCCATATGGCACTCACCCAACTTGGATGAATCCAAATACGAGAGAAAGACTCCTATATGATTGCTTTTGGTTGCAATCCTATACACACTTTACAGGAAAGAAATCCCACTGAACTCATTAGGGCTTACTTCTGAGTACAGTGGTACCTCGGGTTAAGAACTTAATTCGTTCTGGAGGTCTGCTCTTAACCTGAAACTATTCTTAACCTGAGGTACCATTTTAGCTAATGGGGCCTTCCGCTGCCGCCACGCCACCAGAGCACGATTTCTGTTCTCATCCTGAAGCAAAGTTCTTAACCCGAGGTACGATTTCTGGGTTAGCGAAGTCTGTAACATGAAGCGTCTGTAACCTGAAGCATCTGTAACCCGAGGTACCACTGTAGTGTTCAACACAATCCTATACACATGTCTATTCGGTAATAAGCCCCACCAAGTTCCATGGAACTCCCTCCTAAAGTTTGTATACGATTGTGTAAGACCTGTGATTGGCTTTGGTAATGGACTGAATGAGACCCCAAAAAGTGAAGTTTAATCCATATAAGACTGAGAAACTGTTAGTGGGTGGTTCCCTAGGAGGTGACCTGCTCTGAGTGAGGTTATGCTTCCTCCGAAGGAGCAGGTATATAGCCTGGGAGTAATTCTGATGTTGCTTGAGTATCCAGTGACCTTGATGGTGTGGAGTGCCTTCCATCAGCTTTGACTGGTGGCCCAGTTACACCCCTACCTGGGCAGGAACAGCCTAACCTCTGTTCTCTAGGTTGTGAGTCAAGGCCCTGCCCCTGCTTGGAGATATAATAATACACATGGACACAAGTATTTAGGTTAATGGGCTAAGAAGGCCACAACTTTATTGGTTATAGAATGTGAGTGGTATTGGCTTAGGCATTCATTGGATCGGACAGACTATACTTGACACCTGCCCGCTCTGCTGGGAGTCACACAAGGGTTAACAACCAGTAGGGGGAGCTTGTTGATGCAAATCAACTGGAAGCTTTTCCCTAGAGTCACCGGGGTCGAGCCATGGCCCTAGCCACTACCAGGGCATCGGACAGGAACCACGACCACCAGATTCCTTTAATGGAATACCCTTTAAGGAGAGGGGTAGGTGATGGCCACAACCTCCCCTCCAACACACAACGTGTTTTCCAATGCCTAACCGCCAAACCTTACAAAGTTGTGATGATTTGCTACGAGGTAGGCGAAAAACCGGGACGCAGGTGGCGCTGTGGGTTAAAGCCTCAGCGCCTAGGACTTGCCGATCGAAAGGTCGGCGGTTCGAATCCCTGCGGCGGGGTGCGCTCCCGCTGCTCGGTCCCAGCGCCTGCCAACCTAGCAGTTCGAAAGCACCTCCGGGTGCAAGTAGATAAATAGGGACCGCTTACCAGCGGGAAGGTAAATGGCGTTTCCGTGTGCGGCTCTGGCTCACCAGAGCAGCGATGTCACGCTGGCCACGTGACCCGGAAGTGTCTCCGGACAGCGCTGGCCCCTGGCCTCTTATGTGAGATGGGCGCACAACCCCAGAGTCTGTCAAGACTGGCCCGTACGGGCAGGGGTACCTTTACCTTTACTTTACCTTTAGGCGAAAAACCAAGTGGCTGGTGCCAATCTGCCAAGCGGAAAAAAATTCCTACCAGGTCCCCTGGATAACCAGGGTGACCAACCGAAGGCCATAGCAAGGTCAAGAAACGAAGGAAAAAACCTAAGGGAGGGTGGGTGGGTGATTCGAGGAAGCCAGGAACAAGAGTCTGTGTGCCCATGGTCGTTCAAATACAGCTAAGCCATGCCCCCACCCAGCCGTATAGGCTGGCTGTTGAGCGTGACACGGGCACAGGACTCAGTGACGCAGGGGGCTGAGTTACGCCCCCTGCGAGTGCGGGAAGCAGTTCCCGCTCACAACACCTCCCCTCCGTGAAGAGGGGAGGCCCTGTGGGAACCTCTAGACTTGACTACAAGGCATTGTGCATTGAGCTGCCTTTCAATACAGTTTGGAGACTGTAGCTGGTACAGAATTTGGAGCTCAGAATGTTGATCGGGTCAGGACAGTCTGAACAATTTAGAATGCTAGATTTTGACCTCTAAAGCCTTATGCAGCTCAGAACTCCAATAGCTCAAGGACTGGCCCTCCCCACAAGAACCAACCCAGACCCTTCCACCACCATTCGGCCCCTCCAAGGGAGGTTCAGAGGGTGGCAACACAAGATCCGACCTTTTCAGTGAGGTCACCTCTCTACTTGTGGAATTCTTTCCCGAAGCAGACATGCTTGACACCATCTTTATCTAATTGTTGGTGTCAGGCAAACACTTCTCTCTTTACTCATTTGTCGCTTAATTTGTAGGGTGGCATTGTGACCTTGTAGCAAGGTGGGATCAGTAAGTCTGTTTTATAGGTTTATCTGGGTTTCTTTTAGAAATTTACTGAAAGTTCTTAACTGGTTTTACTGTAAGTTGCTGTGGGTTCCTCTATGAGAAAAGCAGCTAACAAATTTAAGAACGAGGGGGGAAAAGAGAGGATTTCATTCTACATGTAGTTAACTGGTCTAAAAGGTTATTATCTGAAAGTGTGAGAGAATTTGTTTTAATGAATAAATAAATAATACACCAAATAGGCCAGGCAGTTTCCAGTATATCCACATGAGAGCCAGCATCTACAGCAAGACAAATTACTCAAAGCCAAGGGGACTGTTTTGTAGCTACTGAATACTTAATGGCTTCATAGCACTTGTTTTAAATATTCCACACTTAGCAAATATATGAAATGTTATCTTTACAGTGAGTTAGCTTGCTGGGCACTTACAGAACCCCAGACTCATGAAAATATACCCTGTAACTTTTGAAATAGATACAGCCAGTGCTTTTTTTCTAAAACAAATGTTTAGGGATAGTCTCATTTTCCTACTCATATTGAAATACTGTCCCTTAATGAGGCCAAGCTTAGACTCACAAAATGTTTAGGGGTATGCGTACCCCTGCGTCCCTCCAGAAAAAAAGCACTGGATACAGCTGACAATATCAGCATTGTGGGATGGGATTTAGTAGTTAGGAGAGGATAGATTAACTGCAATTTAACCCTCCACTGAGTTATAATGTGGGTTGAACAGGTTCCATCCTTCATAGCAAAACTACAGCATATGTTGTTAAGCTTGTGTGTGTGTTGTGACTTAAGCTACCCTAGCTTTACAAAGCCAGTCTTCCCCAAATTCTCAGATGGGTGGTGATATGGTACAATTTCCTATGTGGTATTTAAACCATTTCAAATTACTAATTCCAGAGCATTTAACAATTTCGAAAATCAAAATAGCTATTTTTTTTTTAAGGGCAAGAAATTCACCCTAATCATTATTTAGTAGAATGCTATCCAAATCCTCCTATGTCCATTTAAGTCAATATTTCTTAGAATTAGGTATGTTCCTAAACCACACTTTGGAGTTCTGTCTGCTTTCCTTTTCGTAAAGAATATAATGTTGTGCTTTTTCCTGCTGATTTCAGTTTTAAGAAAGTAATAAAAATGTTAGTTTTGCTCTGTGACTAGCTCAGTTGATGCCTCTGGGATTTCCTAACAGGCTGGAATGGAGCCATCATTTTAGACATCTTCCATGAATCATGAGTGTAATTTATATTTTCAACACAGCTATATTTTTACATATTGGAAAAGTTATTTCTTTTATAGCCAGTAAAGGCTACATAACCATTTCAATGGTTTATCCAGGTTTTCTTCCATTTCTGCAGAACTGTCTCATTTCTGAGAATAATTTATCAAACACAGCTCAAATAATTACTGTTCAGTGCCTTCTCTGTCATATTAAATGTTATACAAGCCACCCTTCTAAAAGTAATATGTTGAGTCTGTGCAGCACATTAGTGCTTTTAGAGGGACATGTTTGCCTCTGCCAAAAGTTGTTATTTCCTTGTGACTAATTATAATTTTGGAGCTACAAGTAATTAGTTTTTGTATATGTTGTCATGTTTTATCTTATCCAGTTGATGTTACTGGAGGAATAACTTATATTATCTCCTTGTAAAAACATTTAGGTTGTTCTCTAGTCTAAGCATAATAACTGAATTAACTCACCCAGCCAACATGAGATTCATGCAATTCAGGGCCAAAGACTGCTACTCTCTTGCTCTGTCAAAATTGGAGAAGGTAAGAAAAATATAAATCTGTATTGAGTTATAATTAAAATATGTTATTTAATGCCTTTCAAAAAGAACTAAGATAAATAATTTCCCAGTTGTTGTTTTTTAAAAAATGATATTGCACAGAACTGCAAACCTTACCACCAGAACCACCAAAGTAATTGTGAGAATATTAATATAAACCATTGTCAGTGGTGCAAATGCATGATTTCATTTATCACACATTAACTTTTGCCAATGAAATTCAGAAGACAAATTATGGATGTGAAATGTTTTGTCTTAAAATTCAGATTTGAATGTTTTAGGCTTATTGCCATTCTTGATTTTTTTAAAAAAGGGTTTGGCAGGCTTCAACTACCACATGAATTTTGTCAGTGGTCAAATGTTAATTACCATTACATACTGCCTGTCAAGTGTTGCCAGATTTAGAAAACAAAAAACATTACTTGCCAGCATCACATACTTTCCACTATTGTAACCTGTTCATGCAATATATTCAAAATGGAACTCAGCACTCTGGCAGGGTTTTGTGGGGAGTGGGGAGATTGTGTGTGCTAAAATTCTCTGGTTTTTAATATTTCAGGTCCTGATTTTCCAAACTGGAAAGTAATCAACAAGTGTTTTAAGCAGCCTATTTAATTGCAAGAGCAAACAATAATGGGCAGTGGAATAATTTTAGCACAGCAGTTCTAAACTGATGTATCAAGTATTAAGTCAATTATTTGTGGAAATTATTGAAGCTAATATATGCAATTTTAATATATGTGCATTCTTTTGGATAAGAGGGGCAATGCTAATTTTGTTCTGAGTTCTAATGTAGCATGCTATCAGAAGACACTCTTCATAATTGCCTTCATTCTGTTTGCTCTCTGTTTAAAATGTCCTTATATACAATTTCATTCATTAGCTGTCTCCTAAGAGCCCATTTTTATGGACTGAAAATATATGCAAGCCATCTATAAGCTATAAGAAAATTTAAACTTATGTTGAATTAGATGTGCATGCTTGAGTGTGCTTGCATTTGTGCACTGAATGACTGAGAAGTGCCAGGGACTTGGCCATTACAGATTTGAAGCTTGATGAGCGAGAGCATGGCAAGAACTGCAACATTCTCGGGAGTGGTAAAATATATTTACCTTTTCCATGTAATCTTTTCAGTAATATTTCCATGCGATATATTTTCCATGTAATGACTGCTCCCCACATCAAAAGGCCTTTTGCATGGTTACACGCAGCCCCCCGGATCCCAGTGCAGCTCCTGGTAGTACGGGCTGGCTTCATCCTCCCCAGGCTGGATACCTGGAGGTCTCCACCTACTTCAGCCAATCACCCAATCCTGCCTGGGAAGGCATTGCCCGGGGATTGGCCAGGTAGGGGGAGGTACCACCCTGCCCAGACAACAAAAGGCGAATCTTACCTGCGATATTTGTAGTAACCAGTCTTCCTTGTAAAATGTAGCATTAGAGAATATACTAAGAACAGCCCGTCAGTTTCGGCCGAATGCAATTCATCCAACACCAATAAAACTCTTTATTTCATCTAGTAACTCAGTTGAAAGCATCTTAAAAAGCAGAGACATCACCTTGCCGGCAAAGGTCTGTATAGTTAAAGCTATGGTGTTCCCAGTAGTGATGTATGGAAGTGAGAACTGGATCATAAAGAAGGCTGATCGCCAAAGAATTTATGCTTTTGAATTATGGTGCTGGAGGAGACTCTTGAGAGTCCCATGGACTGCAAGAAGATCAAACCTATCCATTCTGAAGGAAATCAGCTCTGAGTGCTCACTGGAAGAACAGATCCTGAAGCTGAGGCTCCAATACTTTGGCCACCTCACCTCATGAGAAGAGAATACTCCCTGGATAAGACCCTGATGTTGGGAAAGATTGAGGGCACAAGGAGAAGGGGACGACAGAGGATGAGATGGTTGGACAGTGTTCTTGAAGCTACCAGCATAAGTTTGACCAAACTGCAGGAGGCAGTGGAAGACAGGAGTGCCTGGCGTGCTCTGGTCCATGGAGTCATGAAGAGTCAGACATGACTAAACGACTAAACAACAACAACAACAACAACTCATTTGAAAATGTATATTGAGATATTATTATTATTAATTACATTGCACTACAGTTAGGGTAGCCACTTCTCCTGTATAACATACGATTGTCCCGTATTTCAATGTAAAATGCTGCATCCTGTATTGGTACAGGTCTGTCTTGTATTTGAGGTCTTCTCTCTTTCTCTCTCTCTGTCAAGTTAGGAATCCTCACCAAATGTGTCAGGGAATGGTCTGAAGTGTGTGTGTGGGGGGAATACCTTCCCAGGCAGAACAGCTTCTCTCAGAAAAGGAGCTGGAGGGGGAAGATTCACTCCCCTTGCCTGCAGCTGTCTCAGAAGCTGAGACAGACTCAGACACAGTGCAGTTTAGGCAGGAGTTGCCCAGCTACAAGATAATGGCCATAGGAATGGAAGGGAGGGAACAGATAGCAGAGATGCCATTGGAGAGGACCCTCCATCCACATGAACTAAACGGTTCGACTGTATTAGAGAACAAAGAATGCAGAGAGGAGGCAGAACTTCCTGTTGGCACCTCGGCTGTTGTGGAAGACGAAAGCAGGAGGATTTAGAGTAGCCAACTGCTCTCCTTGGGAAGGGATGTGAATTTTTCCTTGCATCCCGATGCCTGAATAAAAGAACTATAAAATATAAACTGCTTGTTAATTCTTATCTGTGATGTTACCAGAGAGGGAGCCAGACTCTCCACACATGACGGCATGTGTTTGAAAGGGTGTGTGAAATAATAATAATAATAATAATAATAATAATAATAATAATAATATTTATACCCCGCCCATCTGGCTGGGTTTCCCCAGCCACTCTGGGCAGCTCCCAACAGAATATTAAAAACATGATAAAACACCAAACATTAACAACTTCCCTAAACAGGGTTGCCTTCTAAAAGACAGATAGTTGTTTATACATGAAAGGCTCTGGGTAGCCAAGCACAGGCACATTTACAAATTCATGTGTATGTGCACATCTCTCTGTGTGTGACCAGTTCCAGAAGGACCTATTAGACTGAAATAGATGGTAATAGATTGCTTTGAAGTCACTTCAGCACCAAATGAAAAAAACAAAATCTTCTTGCAACCACCCCATCCTGCCCTATATCTTGCCAGAACAAAGGTGGCAACCCTAAACAGTAGTTCTTGAAAGTATGATGTTGAGCCTTGTTTGGCCTACATAAGGAGGAAATTCTAGAAAGATGGGGGCAGAACAGTGCTCCCCCACCTTGCGAAAACTTTAAATGCTATTTTGGAAAGAAAACCTGAAAAACTAGGAAAATCCTGGAAAAGTTGCTTAATTGACTTCCTGCCTAGTCTCTAATTCCACATGGCGACAAGTAGAGACATAAGGTGAAATAAATAAGCTTCTTTATCATGTGAGGAAAGTCGCTGCAGTTAGTTCTCCCTTCCATTCGTTTCACCTTTACCAGTCACCACAGCGCATTTTGTTGCAGGTGTAGCTGTAGTTCATTAAGCTTCAGAGAACTCCCTTAGGCAAAATGAAATGCAATTAAAATTTGAGAGGAAATTGTCTTATGTGGTCCATTGTACAGCTGATTGTTAATTCCTCTGCTATGCTCCCCTCTTTACAAAGGGACTCTAAAAATGAGGCAGTTGCCTGCAGCTAAAGCGTACAAACATACATGGAAAATTGACTTCGTGGCTTAATGGGTTTCTGAAGCAAGAAATCCCTGAGTCACAGGAGAACTCCATCTGCCGCTACAGCTGCAACTTCCCTTGTTTTTCCTCTTTGGAAATAGCTAAGCAATCACAGTTGGCATCTGAACAAGCAAGAGCCTTTTGCTCAGCAGAAAAATGTGGAGATGAAAAATACGGCAACCATATGCCGAAGTCAAACTCTATCCATTCTGGTTTCTCCATGAAAATTAAAACTCAAGAAAGCCTCCATACAGCATCCTAATAGCTAGGAAATGTTTTGCAATTAAGGAGTAGGGAAATTGGCTGTCTAAGCATGCGTTCATTGCTTTCACTGAAGACTGGGTGCAGTATTTGCATAATGAAGCTTCTTAAATCCATTCTCTTTAGTGTAATTTAAATCAGGAGTGGGGAACCTTAGGGTGTTGAGGGACACCATCTACCACCAGTCCCAGCTAACATGGCCAAAGGTTAGGGGCGGAGGGAGCTCTAAGTCCAAAAAACATCTGGAGGGCCACAGGTTACCCATCCCTGATTTAAGTAATCTAAGTCCTAGTTCAGAATCACAGCACTTGGTTACTGTACACTAGATGATCAGCACTTGTATACTGTATGTAAACTGACTCCATTGAGACATGAGGTTCTGTCTCTGTTGTAACGTCTGTTCTGTTTTGACCAACTAAGTCAGTTCTTGGTATGAGCTTTCGTGTGCATGCACACTTCTTCAGATACACGTGCATGCACACGAAAGCTCATACCAAGAACTGACTTAGTTGGTCTTTAAGGTGCTACTGGAAGGAATTTTTTGTTTTGACTATGGCAGACCAACACGGCTACCTATCTGTAACTGCTCTGTTTTGTTGAGACATGTGAGTCATTCCTTGATGTTGCAGTCATCAAGTGAAGAGTACATATCTGTGAATCAATTTTTAACTGCTTGCAGGATTGCTGCCACTGTCCTTGTGCTTACATACCCTCCAACATTTCTCCAACATTTTCTCGTGAAAATAAGGATGCCCTGTTCAATAATAATAGTAATAGCAGCAGCAGCAGCAACCACAACAACCACAACAATTTTATTATTTGTACCCCACCCATCTGACTGGGTTGCCCCAGCCACTCTGGGTGGCTTCCAACATATATAAAAATATAAAACATTTTTTTAAAAAAATCCCTATATAGGGCTGCCTTCAGATGTCTTCTAAAGGTTGCATAGTTACTTATGTCTTTGGTTCAGGGGTCGCATAACTCCATGCCTTCCAACATTTCTCTGATGAAAATTATGGGATCAAATCAGAAACTGGGACGGCTTCTGTAAATCCAGGACTGGCCCTGGAAAATAGGCACACTTGGAGGGTCTGTGCTTACATTTTAGAATTCTTTCTGTTATAGTTAAGAACGCTTTATCTGAATGGGAATATTTTCTGGTTTCATTTTGCAATGTCACTCTCTTCCAATATAAAATCACACACGTATGTATCTTGATCCAGTCCTTCTTGTGTAAAGCACTCACCCATGGAGGGACCACAGAGGCTGATGTTCGCCTCTTCCCCTCAGCATACATCCGTGGGCATCCTGTGTGCTAGGTGGTTACAGGAAATGGAAGACCCTGACCACCACTATTATTTCTTTGTGGTCAAATAACATGAATTCAATGGGACGTGGGTGGTGCTGTGGTCTAAACCACTGAGCCTTGGACTTGCCGATCAATAGGTTGGCGGTTCGGATCCCCATGGTGGGGTGAGCTCCCATTGCTCAGTTCCAGCTCCTGCCAACCTAGCAGTTCGAAAGCATGCCAAAAAGTACAAGTAGACCTGTATACCTGAAGGAGCATCTCCACCCCCATCATTCAGCCCGGACACTGAGATCCAGCGCCGAGGGCCTTCTGGCGGTTCCCTCATTGCGAGAAGTGAGGTTACAGGGAGCCAAACAGAGGGCCTTTTCAGTAGTGGCACCCACCCTGTGGAACACCCTCCCTTCAGATGTGAAGGAAATAAGCAGCTATCCTATCTTTAAAAGGCATCTGAAGGCAGCCCTGTTTAGGGAAGTTTTTAATATTTAATGCTGTATTGTTTTCAATTGGGAGCCACCCAGAGTGGCTGGGGAAACTCAGCCAGATGGGTGGGGTATAAATAATATATTATTATTATTATTATTATTATTATTATTATTATTATTATTTATTATAGATTAATAGGTACCGCTCCGGCGGGAAGGTAAATGGCGTTTCCGTGTGCTGCTCTGGTATCGGTGTTCCGTTGCGCCAGAAGTGGCTTAGTCATGCTAGCCACATGACCCGGAAAAACTCTCTGTGGAGCAGACAAACGCTAGCTCCCTCAGCCTGTAAAGCGAGATGAACACCGCAACCCCAGAGTCATTTGCGACTGGATTTAACTGTCAGGGGTCCCTTTATCTTTTAACATGAGCTCTGAGCTTATGAGCCTTGACTGAGGTTAGTCTACCTTAGGAGGTAGACTAGTCTGAGATTTCCCATCAGTGCCTTGTGTGGTTCTCATGTACATATGCTGAAGGAAGAGAGTGGAAAGGTTTTGGTATGCCCTATACTCTCTGTAGATATCTTTCCACACATGGCAGCTAAATCTAAAATATTTATAATATTAAATATACTTATTGAGGAGCAAGTGGGTAATTAACTTAAAAAGTAGTTCAGCTGCCTGAAATAGTTCAATAACTGAGGAGGAAACATTGGGAGATGACATCTATTTCACATAACTAGTGAAACTGAATTTCCCATGCCACTCGGAGAACTTCCTGACATTTACTAGTTCTGTAACTTGGAGATCTAACGAAAACCATTCTAGTATTCTTCTCGGATCCCTTCTAAAATGGCTAAGTAACCACTGGAATATTTATTGGGATGCAAGTTTCTGTGTACCAGAGCATAGGTCATCTAATGCATAAAGCGACCCATAGTTAAAAGTAGAAGTCGGCAAATGTGTTCTCTTTTTTACTCTTCAATATATGGCAACCTAGAACTGAATAAATCAACTGCTAAAAATAATAGTAATAGTCAACTCTCTCCTTTCAAAAACAAACAAACAAACAAACAAACAGTAAGCTTCCTATAAGCTCCAACATTCATCTCCCCTTCCTTGCCCAACTCTTCATGTTTTACCATTAAAACTTAATTCATTTCCCATCAATTAGAGAAGATGAGAAATAAGTTAAACATTGTTGCCAGTTTGCTAAAATCCATTGTTAGCCTGAGGCATTTAGTCCTCAGTCTGTTGATTCCACTGTTTGTGTAGTTGTTTTCTAAAAGGCTTTTATGCAAAATAATCGTAACATAAAGATCAAAATGAATCACACCCAAATATTTTAAGCAGCCTTATGCAAATATTTCATATTTCAATATGCACATAATTTAAGTTTGTGTTTAAAACATGAATGAGACACAAGAAGTGGAATACATTTACCTAATTCATCCTTTCCAAAACAATATGCAAACTGAAACGTGACCATCCTTCAAAATTCACACTTTGGTGAATTTTGCAATGCAGTTCTCCTGCCAAACAGTGTGTACAAAAATGAACGCAGCTGAGGTAAAGTTTGAATATGAATACATATGTTAGTGAAAATAATGTTCCAAAATGCACTGCATATGGGAAAATAAAAATATTACAGAAAATATGGTTTGCAAAGATGTGTATATTAGGCAAACTTGCATACAAAATTGTTGGCTTTGTTTATTACGTGGTTACTTTAGACTTCCTTCAAATTGTCAAAAAAGGCACCAACCTTTGTAACTCGAAATTCTACATAAATGTAATCAACAAATTTGTTGAAACAAGGAGAGACGCTTGCCTTTTTTGGTTAAGCTAGCCAAACATGGTTCCCAACTGTAGATGTTGGAACTCGTTTGGGCCTGTCTCAGAGGGGGGCATTAATGGGGGGAAAGCCTTGGTAGAGGGTAGCCCCACTAACAGTTACAGCTCACCATGTGAATCCCTTGGATTGTTCCACCCATTGGTCATCAGTTTGGCACTTGTTGGGAGACAAGAAGACATTCTGGAGTGCACAGAAAATGTCTCAGTGAAAAGTCAACCTGTAGTACAGGGTCTCCCAAAGTTGGGTCTCCAGCTGTTTTTGGACTTAATCCCATAATCCCTGCCTCCTGGTCCTACTAGCTATGAATTATGGGAGTTGTAGTCCAGAACATCTGGAGACCCAACTTTGGGAAACCCTGCTATAGTAGAACATAAAATTTCCATTCTAGGTCAGACTAATCTCCCAAGCTCACTCAGCATCATTTGTAGGATCCACAGGGAAGTTCACAAGCAGACTTTGAGGGTAATATCCATTTTCTACCGAAACTCCTTATCTGGTAACCAGTGGCGCAGAGTCTTCAAAGCTGCAGCTGGAGCTGAACAGATCTCAGAAGTCCTACAGCTAGGCTCTCTTCTGTAAGAGAACACACACAAACTTGAATCTCCTGCGGTCTTTCCACTTTCAGAGGCTTCTGCTGTGAAATATGTAGGAGGACAGAACGATCTGGTTCCAAATAATTAAAGCTGCTGTGGTGGCTTTCACGGTGCCAAGGAGTAAATTGTATCTCTATCTCCGTGCAACTTGGATGATCAATTAAAAATGCATGAGAGCGATTACTGCCGCAATTCAAAAAGTACCGGTTTGCCACAAATCTCGGTGGACAAGGCCAGAGTTAACATCCAGAGCCATGTTTCATTATTCATAAAGCAGATGTAAAGTTGAATGCTAGTCAATTGACATGTTAGTGCTGTGATAACATTTGCAATTCCGTAATTATGGGCAACCTGTTTTTTTAAAAAAAACAAACTGTGGGAGTTTTTGGACGGGTTTTTTGTTCATTCCTTCCAACAGGGAAATATTAACATTTACTTTACCACAATGGAGGATTAGAAGATGTTGATCTTGGATGAGGAAGAGCTGAATTTACATCAGCTCTCAGCCAGTGCCTCAGGGAGTGATCTTAGATAAGATGGCTTTATCTCAGCCTCCTCTCATGCAAATCTATCTCACAGGGTGGTTGGGACAAATTATGAGATAAGAACAGCACACCAAGACGGAAAACAATGGGCATTTGTACTGACTGACAACAAAGACTCATAAGAAAAGTCATTGGTACACAGCCCTACAGGGGGAAGGAATTGCCACATATATGATTAAGCTGCTATTAGCTTGGCAGAGATTTGTTGAGAAAGATAAGAGCTCCAGCTGCTATGTTGTGTGGATGCCATTTTCTCTCAGCTTTGTAGTGGAGCAGGAGGCTCAGTTCGGGACACGGGTGGCACTGTGGTGTAGATAAATAGGTACTGCTCCAGCGGGAAGGTAAATGGCATTTCCATGCACTGCTCTGGTTTCGCCAGAAGCAGCTTAGTCATGCTGGCCACATGACCCGGAAAAACTGTCTGCAGACAAACGTTGGCTCCCTCGGCCAGTAAAGCGAGATGAGCACCGCAACCCCATAGTCGTTCGCAACTGGACTTGACTGTCAAGGGTCCTTTACCTTTATCTTTTAGGAGGCTCAGTTGCTTTCTTGGACAGCAGGAGCAATGGTGTTCTGCGATGGCTTAGTACTTGCAAGTTTTGTCAGCTTGAGGTGTTAGAGGACTGATCCGACCTTGTATATGATTCTTACGTTGGGTAACCCAATGTCACCTAGTTGGCTCCATGGAAGATCAGAGGCATGCAAACCCAGTTCTGTCCAGCCTAAGTCCAACATATTAACCAGTGCACCAACCTTTGCCAGCTCCCTATTTTCCAACTGTTAGCCGATCCTGATAAACTGAACGCTCCCATGTTGCCTAGCTATGGGAGCTGTTGCAATGAACTCCTCCAGTCCAAAACTAATGGCAATACTGCTGTTCTCTTTATATGATGAAAAGTATTAGGTGGTCTTTTAGGTTGGAGTCCCATAACACCTTATTTATTTAAACACATTTATTGTGACATAAGCTTTTGTGAACAGTAATATCTGTCATCAGTTGCATGACATGTTATGCCTAGTTGCCAGGTGTATATGGATGGGTGCATTGTGGGGGTGGAGAAAAACAGACAAACATCATGAAGTGCAAAAGAGAAGAAAAAGACACAGGACAACTCAGCGGAAGTTTAAATGTTAAATGTTAAAATGTTTAATGCACAAAGTATAGTGACTATCCCAGTATTATGACATAGTTTTGTGCTGTCCTTTCAATTTAACATTTCTTTGTAGGAGAATTGAACTTTTAGGTAATACAACAGGAGGTATTTATTGGCCAATCTGTATAATGGAAAGAGATTAGAGTCTTGAATAAATGCTCTTGCCAGTTGAGGAGCTAAAGTGATGGGAACTCTCAAAAGAAAAAGTTGTCCCCATACTGTTGAGACTAAGCTTTTCATCTTGAAAGTTTAGTGAGTGTGTATAGTAGTATAATAGCGATGACAGAACCTGTACATGTGTGTGTGTGTGTGTGCGTGTGTGTGTAGGCACTCCTGTGTATGCAGATGCAAGGACAATCTCTCAAAAAATGGAGGGTCAGAAGGAAGTAAAATCCATTCGAGAGCTGGCACTGCATTTCTCCAAGTAGTGTTTTAATGAATGAATCCGCAGCAGCATTAGAGGTTTACTTTGGCAGAATGCTTCCTGTGGGAAGCCCCAGTGTGCCATTCACTTAATGTTTGGAAGTGTTTACCAATTCTTTTCTCTCCATCTCTCTCTCATCTTTTTCTCCCACCCACCCCTCTTCCCCATTTGAACAGAAAGAACGAGAGAAGGGCTCCAATCTGGCATTCATGTTTCGATTGCCCTTTGCTGCTGGTAGAGTTTTTAGTATCAGCATGTTGGACACCCTGCTGTATCAGGTATCGTGAAGGACAGAATTTATTCCTTTTCTGAATTCATACTAGCATCCTAACCCCATACTAACATCATAACTCAGTGGTCTGCCCCAACATCAGGATCTGTGACACTGTGCCAGAATGCTAATGCTGTTTCAAAATGTCACGCTGTTCACCCTGAGAAAGCAAAGAGACAACAATAACAAGCAGTTTATTGCATGCTGCAAAACATAGAAGAAAAGCTGATACTTCTGGGATGGGATTGATGCTGAGCTGAGAACAGCTAGCTAGCTACCCATCTCAAAAGTTCTTACGCCACTACAGACCTGGCTGCATTCATACAGTCCATCACATACTAATAATTGTATGTTGTTTAGTAGATCATCATACACAATACTTTGCAGAGTTTATGCTGAGTGCTAGCCATTATCTAAAAATCCTTGATATCTGTGGGGGCGGGTGGATTGGAGATGTGATGGAACCTAGGATTCCATACTTTGCTGTTGTCCCCATTCTTTGAGGGAGCATGGCAAACAATTCAAAAGGTTGCTATGGACAAAGAAAAATATGTTTCTGCAAACACAGTAGTTATATAAAGCTCTCAAAAAATAAGTGCATCATTAGTTGTGAAGCTAGTCTTCCCTCCACAAAGTAAATATCCACTGCAAAAAAAACAAAAAAAAGCAATATATGTGTTTACCTATTCTGTATAGGAATGTTGATTACAGTGGTACCTCTGGTTAAGAACTTAATTTGTTCTGGAGGTCCGTTCTTAACCTGAAACTGTTCTTAACCTGAGGTACCACTTTAGATAATGGGGCCTCCTGCTCCTGCTGTGCCACCACCACACAATTTCTGTTCTCATCCTGAAGTAAAGTTCTTAACCCGAGGTACTATTTCTGGGTTAGCAGAGTCTGTAACCTTAAGTGTTTGTAACCCAAAGCATTTGTAACCCGAGGTACCACTGTACTCTGATATATACTAAAGTTCTTTTCTTTTTAAAACTTGCAGTCCTTTGTTAAAGATTACATGATATCTATCACAAGACTTCTGCTGGGTTTAGATACTACACCAGGTTCTGGCTTTCTTTGTTCTGTAAGTATTTTTATTTAATCCCATATAATTAAGTTTGTTGATATTTTGGTTGTTTCTTCATTTGTTTTTCATATTGCATTTTCTCCCTAAGAGTAGCTGTCTGATTGCTTTTGGTACCGAAAACCATATTAACAAAAATAGGTGCAAGGCATTCATTTTTGCTTAATGGCAAAGCAGCAAATTGGACTTCCTCTCCTTCTCCCTGTTTGCTCTTCCAAACCTGTTCTCTGAAGCAGATATTGATTTCAGGGGGTGGGGACAAAGAAAGGAAGCCACATTGCACAGATAGAAGTCCTTTCCACTAACGGGATGACTTCATTGGATACAATCTCAAATGCTTTATGAGGCAAAGGGAATTTGCGCGTCGAGGTCCCCAAGACACCCCCAAAGAAAAACACAATTGACACTTAATTTTTGTTTAAGGTTTTTGGCATAATTTTGGCCACAACTTTATTCAAATTACAGCAATGTGAGTGGTTGCTTAGGCATTGGTAGCACTAACTGACCCTGCACGGGGATAGCTCTGACATTCGCACCCCCCACAAAGTCAGAAAGGGTAAGTCACCTGGGGAGAGAGATGGGACTGGGAACCATGCCTCACCTGTCCCCAGAATGCTCCCAGGGGCTTGCGTGGCCCTAGCCCCTTACCAGGGGGTTTCAGACAAATGCATGGCGAGCCCCTGGGTTCCTTTAACGGAAAACCCTTGAAGCAGCAGCAGCATTTTGGTGGGGCAGGCACAGCCAAATCCATACCCCTCCACCAACCAATTCCTAGACCAATGCCTCACCGCAACCTTATAAGTTGTGACAATTTGCTACGCAGTAGGCAAAAACCAAATGGCACACACTAATCAGCCAAATGGACAAAATTCCTACCGGGCCCCTGCCCCAAAGCAGATGACCCCATGACAGGCATAGCAAGGTCAAGCAAACAGCCTAACATTAGGGAAGGGAGGGCGGGTGATCCGAAGTAAGCAGCGAAAAGAGGAAGTTCGTCTCTGCGAGCATTGTATTTAACAAATAGGGCTGTCAATCCACAAATGGCAACATCTAGATTTCCCCAGTAACAGCCCGCCCCTGCTTAAAGGATGGCCAAACCATTTGCCTAGCAACAGTGAGGTGTCTCGTCAGCCCCAACCACAACTCGTGCTCTCCATGAGGGAGAACACGCTTTATAGAAACTGACCCCATAAATGAAAAATTGATCCAGCAATTATTTTTATTAATATTCTCCAGATGGTGCAAAGTTATATACAGTTCTGAATTGATTTATCTACAGAGTCTAAAGAGATAGTGTAGCCTAATATGTATGGTGACCAACTGGGATAAGTCGTTTGTATGCTGCAACAATTGTGTTAATATATCATTTGAGTAAATAAAACGTCTCCAAGCAGTCAGGCTCTTTTTGTTGCTGCTGTTGTCTAGATGAAAATCACAGAAGATGATTTGTGGATCAGAACGTACGCCAGGCTCTACCAGAAGCTTTGTTCTTCTACGGGGGATATTCCTATTGGAATCTATAGAACTGAATCACAGAAACTTGCAACGTCTGAGGTATGGATGGGTTACAGACAAGTTCTGATCAGGAATGTTTCAGAAACATTACTTAAGTAATTTGCAATGAACAGTGACAGAGTGGTTTCACTTAACTATGTTTTGCTCACCTTTCTTTCATCTCTGATTCACACTTTCTGCTAGAGTTTCAAAACAGCAGTGCTGTTTTGAATCTATAAATGTAAAATGTGAGAGGGCATCACACATCTTCAAACATTTCGAAACCTGCACTTCATATAATTCAAACAAATTCAGTTTGCTGTTGCTCCTGACCCCTGTTCACTATTTGTTTAGAGAATTTAGTTCTAAAGCTGGCCCAGTATCCCACACATGTATTGTAGTAGTTAAGTTCCCAGTGATCATTTGGGGAGAACAGCAGATTGGAAGTGAGAAACTAGCTATTTTTCATTTTATTATTGCCACTGCATTGTGTCATCATCCAAAGACACACCACACATTTGTTATGCCATTGGTTGTGCTTCTTCAACTTCTCCATTGCAAGTTTTAAACTCTTTCACATGTGTCACTGCAACCTGAATCAAAGAACTGTCAAAATGCAAGGGGTACAAAGTTCATTGTAATAAAACCTAGATACAGACCTACATTACAAGAATCATGAGAATTGCTTCTGGCAAGATCTCCGAAAGACCAATACATATGTTTATGTTTGTCCACCAAAGTGTGTGCCAAGGAAGGATGCAAATTCTGACATAAAGTTACTATAAAACCAGCCCTGATACTTGGAAAGAATTTGCTTGATTGCAGATCTTCAGCTTTGTTTCATTCTAGGGATATGTGAAATTCTCCTGGCCAATTTAGTGAAATTCCTCAGATACCGTACCTTTGCCCAAGCTACAACCTTCTGTTTTGCCTCAAATTTAGTTACAGGGAAAATTCAACAACAGCTTTATAGCTTTTAACGAATTCAGCAATCAACACTTATGAGAATTTATTATTTTATAACAGTGTAACCCTGAGGAGTGCGTTAGTAATTTCTGTTGAAATCATAGGCTATGATTTTTGTTGGAATCATACACCTCTTGTAGCTGGAAGAAATCTCAGTATCATTGCTTCAGTTTTGTGTGCTGAATAATAATTTTGGCCTGGTTCAAACAGAAGGTAAGGTAGTGGAAAAATGTAAGAAAAATTAGATCTTATTTGCCTGGAGCACTATCTTATTAGTTGGTAACTTATATTAGTTGTGAATGCTTAAATCTCATTGAGTGGAAAATACTATGGCATTAAAATATGACAGTGCAATATGTGAAAACATGGATCAGGCTCACATTATCCTTATGTATCAGAAACACTTATTTGTATATCAGAATAAAGCTTGACTACCATGGAACTTAATTGAGGAATCTGTTTTCTCAAAACCTTGTGAAAATGTTAAGTAATTCTATACTTCTAAAGCATGAGAAACAGCTTGTAAAGCATAGGTCTATTCATTTAAGTCCATTTTTGTTTAAAAAATTAAGTAGTCCTGCAGTACACCTCTGTTTTTGTTATAATTTACAGTAAGATAAATTTGCACAAATTTTCTGGTATGCAATTGGTATGAATGTATTTCCAACAGCATAATGTGTGACTCTGCCATTTATTACATTCTTAGTTATATTCACATTCAGTTATGATGGCCATTAGGCCCATTGTTACTTAGAATCCACAATTTTTCATAATGCCAATTTGTGGAACAGAAAATGAAAGTTGCGGATATGTAGAGTTTTTTTAGTTTGTTTTTATTTTAGAGAGAGAGAACTTTCTGTGCCTTGAGGAGTCACTAATCAAGTTATAAAGCAGGAACACTGCATAAACATTATCTAACACAAAATAATAGGGATTAAATATTTTGTTGCTTGGGCTAGGGGTGGTGTGAGGCTTGTTCCGGAAAGTTTTGCCACAAAAAAAGCTGGCCCCATTTTGAGCTAGCTGCACCTCTTTCAATCTGGGCCTGACTCAAAATGAAATGCAATTTTCTGTCATGGCTTCCCTGATGTCATTACATTTCTGGGACTTGGTCCAAAGTCGCTTGGCTTAAAATGGAACCATACCCCTTGCAGGACATCTGGTGTCAATCTGAGCCCATCCTCAGACAGATGGAGGGAGCAGGTAGGAAAGCAAGGAGTGGCCCATCACTTGGGCTTATCAAGTGTTAATATTGAACTTTTGACAGAAATGCTTGAAAAGCTCAATTGATTTTGGGAGTGGGCAAGAGTGGCTTTGTACATCCCTGACTTGTGCTGGCCAAATGTGTACTGGTGACACCAAACTAGTTTGTTTGCTGCTTTTCTTTAACAGGATAGTCAGATAGCAGGGGAAAACGACAAAGAGAAAGTTAGATGGGAAGATAGCATCTGGAGAGAGAGATACTGTAATAATAATAATAATAATAATAATAATAATAATAATAATCAAACATGGTTTCTATTTTGCAGGTTAGGATTAAAGGTGAGTCTCAGCTCTGTAATGGTTGAAGACTAACCATTAATTGACCAATTTCTAATAAATATTTTATTCACTCAATATAACTAAAGTCTTTGTATGAGATCCACAAATCTGGCTTTAGGACTTCATATAATGATATAATTGGCTTTTCTGTGGGGAGGGTTTGTACATTATATATGTACTTGAGTTACATGGAGTGAATACAATGTTTTTATAAATCTATAACTTACCTTACCAAATAGGATGGTCAAGGGCACTTCTCTGCCGTGGGAAACAATTCCTTATGTCAGTCCCACATTCATTTGTTCAAACAATTGCAAATTGAAATTGCAAGAATATTTTACACCACACACACAGCTAGCCATGCATTTATTTGTACAATCCCAATATTGTGATCGCTACAAATTGTCTGTCTGTATTCATTGTTTGGACACTTGTTTGAATGGTGTTCTGTTTTCTTTCCCCTTCGCCTGACCCCCCTCACTTTGTATCAGTCTCGAGAAATGGCTTCACAAGTAAGTATTTGTCAAATGTTTCCATATGCCCAGTCTTGGCCTAGACCAGGAACAGCTTACCCTGGGGGGGCCTAATCTCCCCATCCAAGACCCCACCAATTTTGTCAGCAGTGACAGAAATATATTAGACACAGTACTGTTGTGTGTGAAGCCCAGTGCCCTATTGTGGCATCTCCTTCCAAGTTATCAGATAAGTTATCTGATGAGAGGAGAGGGTTCAATAACGCCTCCTCTTCACCTGGTATGTATAGGTCAGCTGAGAAGGTGGAGGCCCTGTTTATGTATGTGTGCAAGCATGTGTCATGTGTGTGAGAGTGTGTCTGTGATGTGAGAGTGTGGAACAGCCACTGCCTTTCTGGTGGCCCCCAGAAAGTTGGCCATGGGTGCATGCCAGCCTTGAGCTAAAGAAAGAAAATAGTGAGCTGTTAGATGAAAATCAAAAATCACAGTGAATCGATAGCACTTTTTGTAGCTAGCCAAAAATAATACAAATTGTTTGAGGGTCCAATTTAAAGTGCTGTTTTTGACCTTTAAAGCCTGTGAACCACCCTATGGTTATAAAGCAGTATATAAATTTATTATTTTTAAAAATGGCTTAGAGCCACAAAAATTACAGGATCACATTCCCCATATGAAACTTTTCAGATCTGGATATTGCCATCTGAGTCCCGTTTCTGTGAGCTACCTCAGATGTAGGTTCAGAGGGTGATAATGAGAAAACAGACCTTTTTTTTGTAGTAGCCTCCATTCCTTGTTTATGGAATGCTCTCCCCAGAGTGGCCTGCCGGGCACCAACTTTGTAATCATTTCAGCACCAGGCAAAGATGTTTTGTTTTTCTGGGCATTTGGACAGTCCCTATGCTACTATGTTAAATTGCTGGGTTCTTTTGTATTCTTTACTTGCAGGGAAATTGCTTTGGGACTTTTTAGTGGAAAGAGATATACAAATTTAATAAACCGACTTAAGGGGTTGTGTTAATAGTGCAATCTAGCAATTGCATATAGTCCTGATTGTGTATAATACAGACCACAGGGCATTCCAAAATGAGAAATTCTATCTACTGATTTTATAGAATTATGAATGTTGTGTGCATGCATTTCATTTATAATATAAGCCAGTCCTCAGAATTATATCACACTCTTAATGTGACCAGGGAACTCTGTCCCATATATCATCAGCTATGGGAAAACGAAAAGCATAGGAATTCATTGAAACCTTATTGCTCTTTTATATAGGTTCTCCTATTATGAACACACACCCAATCAGTGATAACAAAATGCCATGCCTGTCATTATATTAATATATCATTGTGAATGTGGAAATTGCGCCAAACTGGCCTATGTTCTTGTACTATTGTAGCTTCCACTCTGTTTTGCCCAGTGCTTACTCATTCTGACCCTCACATGGAATAGTAGATACATGAGCCTAAGGAACATGTGCTCACCACGTTCTTTGATCTCCTGATGCAGCAAAGGCTTAGAGCCAGGGCAGTTGGGCTGTGCCATTTGGTTGTGGACCTTCAGGGGCCCAACGTAAAACTGAATCTGGTTCTGCAACAGGTTCAGGAATCTGAATAGTCTCCCTCTGATGAACAAACTTCTAGCTTGTTCCATTGTTTCCATTGCCATTTCTCAGACTCTGTTTGCTGTGAACCTATTGCACTTCTATGCTGAATGCAGATGTGTTGTTGGAACAGGCAAAAGTAAAAGTGAGGTGCAAACCCAAATGAATGAATATGCCAAAGTATTTGGGCCTGATAGCCTTTAGCCATCACCTTCATGTTCTGCCCTTTATTGTTCTTCTGCATACTCTTTCGCCAACACCATGCATTTTGTGCAATACAGCCTTAAGTGATTCCATCCCAACCAAGTTCTTCCTACAATTGTCTAAACGTTGGTCCAATGAGTTTCGCCAAAGAAATTCATAGCTTTTCTTTTGCATGATTCATATCATGGGTCTACTGTGGCAAATATTGGCTGTATTGAATAGTGGAACTGGAGGCAGGGAAATGAAAGGGAAGGGAGAGGCATTGTCCTGAGTTATTTTTTTTAAAAAAAATGATAAATGGGGAAAGCATTTTCAAAAGGATTTAATTTCTTGAATGTTTTGGTGTTGTTGTTTTTAGTCTCAAATTTCCATCAGTGTGGAAGAATGGGAGGACACTAAGGATAATAAAGAACCGTTTAACTGCCGTAGCAACCATCGTAACTCAACATCAAGTGATCAGTCAGACCATCCTTTGCTGCGACGGAAAAGTATGCAGTGGGCTCGGCGGCTGAGCCGAAAAGTGCCAAAGCACTCGGGGAAAACTGCAGAGAAAATCAGTCAGCAGAGAATGAATCTTTACAGAAGGTCAGAAAGGCAGGAACTTGCTGAACTGGTGAAAAACAGAATGAAACATTTGGGACTTTCAACAGCAGGATATGGTAGGACATTCCTCTCTAAAGATAGATGCAACTTTCATTTTATGTAGCAATGCATTGGATGAAAGAAAGTGGCCACATTCCCTTGCCAAAGGCTCGTCAGTGAACTTTAGAAATAGTGGGATAAGAGGGCAGACCCCCTGATAGATAAATAGCTCTAGAAAGCAGGGAATAGGTATGAATGGACAGTTCTTTCAGTGGAGAGAAATAAGGTCCCTTAAAACTATGTATTGGGGCAGGTGCTACTTCATTTCTTCATCATTTTTCTGGAATTAGTGATAAGCAAAGAAATGGCCAAGTTTCTGGAATACACCAAATTATTCAGGTGAAAACCTAAGCAAAATATGTTTCTTGTGAAAAAAATGAAGATCTGGCGAATATTTCAAATTTGGTAAGGTCAGGGTAAAGGGACCCCTGACCATTAGGTCCAGTCGTGACCGACTCTGGGGTTGCGGCGCTCATCTCACTTTATTGGCCGAGGGAGCTGGCGTACAGGTTCCGGGTCATGTGGCCAGCATGACTAAGCCGCTTCTGGCGAACCAGAGCAGCGCACAGAAACACCGTTTACCTTCTTGCCAGAGCAGTACCTATTTATCTACTTGCACTTTGATGTGCTTTCGAACTGCTAGGTTGGCAGGAGCAGGGACCAAGCAACAGGAGCTCACCCCGTTTTGGGGATTCGAACCGCCGACCATTGGATTGTCAAGTCCTAGGCTCTGTGGTTTAACCCACAGCGCCACCCGCATTGGTAGCCACTTCCAAATCATTGCTAGGTTTCTGTACAGGGTCATCATTTTTCTTTTAAAAAACAAATAAACTTTTTTTTTTACTAAAATGCTTATAAAAGGATCAATGATAATTGGTTAAATATAGCTTTCTCAGTTCATGTAATTATAAGAGCTGGAAGGGACCACAAGAGTAATCCAGTCGAGAGGTTCCAAATTGGTGGTTTGCAGACCCCCCCCATGTGGTCTGTGGCACTATTCATATAACAAAATCTACCACAGAGATAGAAAAAAATCAAAAGTAAACGGCATTTCCGTGCGCTGCTCTGGTTCTCCAGAAGCGGCTTAGTCATGCTGGCCACATGACCCGGAACCTGTATGCCAGCTCCCTCTGCCAATAAAGCGAGATGAGCACCGCAACCCCAGAGTCGGTCATGTCTGGACCTAATGGTCGGGGTCCCTTTACCTTTACCTTTAACTTTACCTCGGGTTAAGAACTTAATTCGTTCTGGAGGTCCGTTCTTAACCTGAAACTGTTCTTAACCTGAGGTACCACTTTAGCTAATGGGGCCTCCCGCTGCTGCTGCTGCTGCTGCTGCTGCGCCGCTGTCGTGCAATTTCTGTTCTCATCCTGAAGCAAAGTTCTTAACCTGAGGTACTATTTTTGGGTTAGCAGAGTCTGTAACCTGAAGCGTCTGTAACCCGAGGTACCCCTCTATTTCTCTTTCACTTTCTGCTTCCCCTACCACCTCATTTATTCCTTATCTTTTCAATAAAATAAAGTGGCGGTTTTGGTATGTCTGCTTTGACCCATTATAGGTCTAAGTATGACCTTCATGTCTGAGTCATTTGAAGTACAAGCCACACATCCTTTATTATTCTCTCTCCCTCCCTCTCTTTCTCCTATAGATGAAATGAATGATCATCAAAACACTCTTTCTTATATTCTGATCAATCCTTCTCCAGACACACGACTTGAACTGAACGATGTTGTGTAAGTTGAAGTTATAAAACATAAGAATTCACTGAGTTTCTAATTTGCACTTTCATGCAGCAGAGAACATTTGTTTCTAAAGCTTAGCTGGGAATTCTCATTTTTTTTAACATTCTCAGCTTGAAATTGGAGGATTAAGCAGAGTGAAATATTTTGGCGTCCACACACTTATCACAACTGCTTCCAGTGTGCATAATCCTGATATTTCAAGCAATAGCACCCAGCGCTGCATGTCATTTATCTTGTCTATTTACTCATGGAACTGTCATGAAGCCAAATTGGAGTGAAGGAAGGAAGCATTGCTTGCTCAACAAACCATCTTGGTTTGTTGAAATAAATTGTGGAAGGTATGCATTATACATAGATCTCAGTTGTGCTGTTACTAGCTATGATAGGGAATCACTGTGAATTCAGTTGGGAGTTTTCTTGTTAAATCTAATGGCAACTGTATGTCTATATTTTTGTAGATATTTGATCCGCCCAGATCCATTGTCATATGTTCCAAACACTTCATCCAGCCGGAAAAACAGCTTCTGCAACGCCGTTGCACAGGACACCAGGGAAGAAACAAAGCTTTGACGCTTCACGCAGATCATTGATGAAAAGACTTTTTTATACAAATAGCTGTTTTGAAATTCAGTGAAAATAAGATGATGGATTTATTATATACAAGCCTTTAGGCATAATGGTCAGCTAACACACACCGGGCAACTACTTTACCGTAACCACAGGATTAGGAAAAGCTGGGTCTGGTTTCAAAAAAAATTAATCTGTCTTGGAGATAAAAATAACAAAGAGAGACTAAAATCAAACAAGTGTGCCCAGAGTGTTGCTCAGTGAAAGGAGGATTTTAATGGGGAATCTAAATGGATTATTTTTTCAAAGAGATATTAGAAATTAATATATTCTTTTCTTATCCTGGTTTTCGTCAGCCGCTGTGGGGAAGTTGCTCAGTTCTTAACCATGCTGTGTACAGCATTCGTTGTTATTTTTTTGTCCCACAACCATAAACTTCTGGTTGTTGCAGTTAAATTAAAAATCAAAGCAAGTTTCAGGCAAGTCCTAACATCTTAAAACTGGAATTCAAAGCGAATGTTCTGAAAATTCACTGCTTGGTGACAAAAACCCAGTATGCATTTCCGTTGTCTTTAAGTTCGTCGCGTTTCATATCTCTCCTATAGCCTTTTTCAACCAATTTAAATTCCTGGCTAATTGAAAACATTGTTTGTTTAGATTTGTAGCCCTCAGCATTTAAAGACTCAGGGCAAATGTAGCATCACAAATAAAAATGCAGCAATCAATCTCTGTACTAGAGACTCACAGTCTAAAGGAGAGTGGTGTGGCTAACAGCTCAGCATTGTTCCCTGAGTTTGGAACCTAGCAACCTGGTAACCACAGTCCTGCTTGCTGTCAATGTACGAAAACGCAGAAGTTCAGAAGATTTTATCAGACTCAGGCAGAAAATTAAGCTATTTTGTACACTGGATTTGGGGGGAGGGTTTTTGTGAAGCGTTTGTCATGAAGAGGGACGTGCAGAATGCTTGGGGGTACCTGCTACTATAGCACTACTGAAGTTAAATTAAATGGCTTGTTCAGTTCCTTGGTCACCATTTAAGGATAGGATCTTGTGCATTGTTTGAAAAAGCAAGATGTATGGAAGGTATGATGGCCTATGAAATGTTCAGACAACAGGTCGCTCAAGGTCCACAGGCTTGTAATCTTTCTACAAAAGACAGTTTAGCACCATGCTGCTACTGTATGGAGAAGGATTTGTTCCACAAGACAGTCATTCTGTAAGAAAACGAGAGAACAGTTTTTTCACTGGAGAAGGAGCTTTGAAAGCCAGAAGAGACCTACAGATTTTGGGGGTGGGTGGGTTGTTTTTAGTTCTTACAGATTTTCAGTTGTCTGCCCCTAGTCTAAGCCAGTAAAAGGTAAGGGTACCCCTGCCCGTACGGGCCAGTCTTGACAGACTCTGGGGTTGTGCGCCCATCTCACTTAAGAGGCCAGGGGCCAGCGCTGTCCGGAGACACTTCCGGGTCACGTGGCCAGCGTGACATCGCTGCTCTGGCCAGAGCCAGAGCCAGAGCCAGAGCCACACACGGAAACGCCGTTTACCTTCCCGCTGGTAAGTGGTCCCTATTTATCTACTTGCACCCGGAGGTGCTTTCGAACTGCTAGGTTGGCAGGTGCTGGGACCGAGCAGCGGGAGCGCACCCCGCCGCAGGGATTCGAACCGCCGACCTTTCGATCGGCAAGCCCTAGGCGCTGAGGCTTTAACCCACAGCGCCACCTGCGTCCCTGTAGTCTAAGCCAGTAGTTAGACTATAATTTTGCTAGAGTCATGTTCTGCAGCGTAGTTAATCTAATAATTCATCCAGCCCTAATCCTATCTAAGGCAGGCCAAAAACCAGTTGGTTAACTTTGATGTTGTTCTTGACTGAGATTTATCCACACCTATGGCCTGATTCATTCATTATTGCTACTGTATGGGAGCTGCTTCTGTGTCATGCCAGTTAATGTCTTTTGGTTTGGACAGCTTCAAATGCACATGTTGAAGGAACATGAGAATTGTGAGGTTGTGTCAGTTCCTCATATTTTTTCAGTTTTAAATTTAGTTCTCCATGTTTGTGATTATTTATTATTTTAAAAGTGCCACCATGAAAATTCATCAGCATTTTGATGCAAATTTCTCCTAATATACAAAGGTTTGTATGCAACTTTGCCTGTTATATACTTTTTTGCAAAGCAATTTCCCCAGATAAACTGCATTTTGTATGTTATTTTCACTAATATATGCATTTTTAGGCATACTCTAGTATATGCATTTTTGTACACATTACTTGGATGGAGAAACTGTGTAGCAAAATTTGGGGAGGTGTGAATTCAAAGGATGACTGTGTGTCGGCTTGTGTACTGTTTCAGAAAATGCAAATTAGGCAGGTTCATCCTTAAATGCAAGCTGAAATGAATTTGTTCCCCATCCCTAAGTATAAGTAGGGATGTTTATATATTTTTTACTAAAATAACAGGAGTACATACATATTACTACACAAAGAACTGTTGGGACATGACAAATTGAGTAGGTTAGGGACAACGTCGCCTGTTGTTTGAAGTCCTTATTAGTGTTTCATGTATAGGTTATGTTTTCTATATTGTTTGAAAGAGCTGTTATAAGTTTGTGTGTACAAATCAAATGACGCCAAAACTGCTCAACAAAACTATCCGTGCATGTGACGGTAGCCTACTGCATACGACAGCATTTTAAATGGTTGTAATATTTGTTGTAGGGAACCAGCTATTGTCCCAGCCATATGCACTAACAGTTTCTTTATTTTTCTTTCTTCCATGTGTCAACTATGTGAATTAATAAAAGCCATTTTCTTATGCAGTGTCACAGTGGTAGCAACTTCTCTCACAACTCCCCCCTGTGTAGCTATGCTATCTGAAGCTCAAGTGCCCATTTCCATGTGCCCATCAGGGTGGAGGTCTGTGTCATGTGTTTCCAATTGTTCCATCTGTGCAAAAACTCCAGCTTGCCAGATGGAACAATACCCTCTCCATCTTCTCCTGACACCCTGAGCAAATTTCATAGGGTATGGGAAAAGAGGAAGGGGGTGGTGGAAGACCTGTTGTACAAGTGGAAGTTCTCGTACAGGGCTTTCACCTTCCACTGATTGAGCTAGTTAGGTGAATGCTGCTCAGAATATTTCCCCTCCTACTTGCTTCTTGGGTGTGTGATTTGTACAGGCTGACAACAACTCATTGAAAAATCAGAGGCCCTCATGTGGCAATTAGATATTGTTGTTATTGCTGTTTTTAAAAAATCAAATTCATGTGAATGAAACCTTTTTTCCTAATGACCATGTAGGTAGGGGATGGCAACTGAGGAAGAAAAGGTTAACCTTCTGCACCTTACATGTTGTGAGCCTTGAAAAATCACCTCCACTTGTCTGGCAATTAAGCCTGTGGGGGACACTCCTATTGGTTCAGATGGGGAAACAATGACAGTCAAAGAGGGAATCGGGAAGAGAAGAGATGATGGGTAGAATATGTGTAAGTGTAAGACAGACAATGTGAGATGAAGGGGTTCGTGCTCGTTTTTGCATGTGGATGGGGGGATGGGGAATAATAGTGCCATGCCTTTTTTTGTAAGGGGACAGCGGCTGGTTGTCATTGTGACATGGGTTCATAGGAATTAATTCTGTATCCTTCGTCTCCTGGTCAAAGTGTTAGAAATTTGATGATCCCAATGTTTTCCAGTGAAATTTTGCAACTTCACTTAATCATCCAGTTTCTAACACATTGGTCAGGAGACAAAGGATATAGAACTAGTTCCCATAAGCCTATGTCAAAATGCTGATGAATACTATTCTCTGAGCCATTTAAAATCTCAATAATTTATGGTCTGGAGAATAATATCAGAACATTTTGACATTTACTGATAAAAGTCCAAACAATTCCATTTCCAAACTATATCCATCAACAGCAATTACCATTGTATGGGCAAATGTTAAAAAAGGAAGGAAGGAAGGAAGGAAAAGAGGGGGGGGGGGGATAGGCTCATGATCCTAACATTTTCCAGTGGAATTTTACAACTTCACTTAAAATCTTAAGGTTTCACTTTAAATGTCTTTCATGTTTCTGACATAGTACAATTTTAGGATTTCCCCCCTGGCTAAACTGGGATGCCTTCCCTATGTCCGCCCCCCCCCCCATTCCAACAGCTTAATTTTGATCTACACTCTTCCACATATTGCCATTGTCCGTCCTTCTGTTTCATCCATTTATCCTGCTTTTCATTCCATCCAGTGTTAGGGAAGAGCATTTCACCACATAGATTCTTCAGTTTTCTGCCAGTCCTTCTGTTGCGCACAAGCAGAACGAATTTTCAGCAACAGCACTTTACAGTTTCCTAAGCAAGGATAAAGAAGAGATTTGTGCTACCTTTGGTAAGGAGAGGTTTATTCATAGAGGTTCCTTCATTGAGTAATTGAGTAGAGGTGCTTGCAAAAGTGAACATCACTTCAGAACTCCCCTGCCATGCCACATGACAAATCATTTTTCAAAAACTGGCCTTTTTTCAGAAGCAGTTGTGGGAAGTGAGAATCTATTGTTAGAGATAAATAAGTTTTTTAAAAAAATATTACTTGACTGGACTTGACAAAGTTTTGTGCTACCAGATAACATGCATAACAGGCCTTTAGTTTTTAAAAGATTGTACGAAAAAATAATATGTGCAACACAACATTTGACATCTGTCTGGTTAAATTGCATGAAAAATCGAACCCCCACCAATTCCAAGAAAGATGTAGCAGCTTTCAATTATTTAGAAGAGGAACAGAATGCTTATAGGAATTGGACTATTTTGTTGCATATTCATGATGCTTTAAAATGGTTATTGCTCCCAAATTTACAAAAGTAATAAAATATCCGTCATAATATAAACTAGCCTTGGGTGAATTTTCCACCCCCATCCCACTTAATTCACAATTCACTCATTCATTCCAAGCTTCTGTCTTGAAAATGCAAGGAAATTTCTCTCTCTCTCTCTCTCTCTCTCTCTCTCTCTCTCTCTCTCTCTTTCTCTCTCTCTCATGCTTTCCTGGCAATTTTCTCCTGTTCCACAATGTTGGGGCAGACGCACACATTTATTTACTTAATTTTGTTTTAAATATTCCTGCTCCTCAGCCAAACAATGCACCCAGAGTAGCTTGGCAGAACTGTCCTTGCCATTGTTGCAATCTAATAGATATGAAACAAGAAGGAAAGGGATTGCATAACAATTGAATAAGAATGACAACACAGGTGTGGGTGAAAGGAGGCCACAACTTTTATTGACTACAGTGAGTAGTGACTATGTTGGTTTACCGCCTCCTGCCTCCTCAGTGCCCAGTCCTGGCCTGAGCTGACAGAGCTAGTCTCGAAGGCCCTGTTGAGGACTTCCTGACTGCTGTTTTGGGGAAACTTCAACATCCATTCCAAGACAACTGGCTCTGGGGTGGCCCAGGACTTCATGGCTGCCATGACGACCATGGGGCTGTCCCAACATATCATCAGCCCAATGCACGTTGCAGGCCACACTCTGGATCTTGTATTCTCAACTGGGCAGAAAGAAGGTGATATGAAAGTGTGTGCGTGTGTGGGGGGGGATAATGGTCCTATCACTTCCTGCTGAGATTTAGGTTTTCAGCAACTTCCCCCCTCTGCAGAGGTGGGGGACAAATTAGGACGGCCCGCCCTTGGAGGCTGATGGATCCAATGGGTTTCCAGAAAGCCCTGGAGGATTTTCCAATTGATATAAATGATGCTGCAGTTGAAGCCCTGCCCTCTGTCTTGCCTGGACTGGATGAGAGCCAATAAACAAAACTCAATCCAGATGAGACTGAGGCACTGTTAGTGGGTGGTTCCTTAGACAAGATGGATGGGAAGTTGCCTGCTCTTGATGGGGTTACACTTCCTCTGAAGGAGCAGATACATAGCTTAGGGCAGTGGTTCTCAACCTGTGGGTCCCCAGATGTTGTTGGACTACAACTCCCATCATCCCTGACCACTGGTCATGCTGGCTAGGACTGATGGGAGGTGTAGTCCCATCTGGGGACCCACAGGTTGAGAACCACTGGCTTAGGGGGACCTTTGCTGTCACTTGATGCTCAGATGGCCTTGGTGGCACAGAGTGCCTTCCATCAGCTTTGACTGGTGGCCCAGCTTTGCCCATATCTGGACAGGGAAGGCTTAACTTCTGTTGTCTATGCTCTGGTAACCTCTAGGTTAGATTACTGCAAAGCGTTTTATGCAAGGCTGCCTCTGAAGATGTTTGGAAACCAGCTGGTTCAGAATTTGCTACCTTGCAGGGTACAAGGTGATTTGAGCATGTAATGCCACTCCGGGCCTGACTGTACTGGGTACCAGTTACTTTCCAGGCCCAATTCAAAGTCATGGTTTTGACCTACAAAGCCCAAAACAGCTCAGAACAAAATACAGTGGTACCTCTGGTTACATATTTAATTCGTTCCAGAGGTCCGTTCTTAACCTGAAGCACCACTTTAGCTAATGGGGCCTCCTGCTGCTGCCACCCCATCGGAGCATGATTTCTGTTCCCATCCTGAAGCAAAGTTCTTAACCCGAGGTACTATTTCTGGGTTAGCAGAGTCTGTAACCTGAAGGGTATGTAACCTGAAGTGTATGTAACCCAAGGTGCCATTGTACTGTATAAACTTGAGTATAAGCCGACCTGAATATAAGCTGAGGCACAAAAAACTTATTGACTCAAATATAAGCCAGTTCAACAGACCACAAACCAGGTGGTGGTGGCAACAGCAGAGGGAGAACAAGCAGCCTGAAAGGGCTCCTTTTGGGCCACTCATCCCTCTGCCACCACCTCTGCCACTCACAAGAGCGGGCATAGGAGCCGCGGTTGGGAGAGGCACAGCGCAGTGCCTCTCCCAACTGCGGCTCCTGTGCCTGCCCTTGTGAAAGGAGGGTGGCAGTGGCGGAACCAGCAGTGAGAAAGGGCTCCTTTCAGGCCACTCGGCTCTCTGCCGCTGCCGCCCGCCTCACTCGAGTATAAGCCAAGGGGGGCTTTTTCAGCATAAAAAATGTGCTGAAAAAGTCAGCTTATACTCAAGTATATACGGTACCTCAACTATCTCCTCTCCCTCTATGAACTAACCCAGACCCTGTGCTTGTCATCTGAGGCCCTTCTTCATGTACCTTCTCCACCAGAGGTCCAGAGGGTGGCAGCACAAGAATGGACCTTTCCTGCAGTGGCTCCCAGTTTGTGGAATGCTCTCCCCAGGGGGGCTTGCCTGCCACCTTCCTTACATATCTTTAGGCACTAGGCAAAAACTTTCCTCTTATTCGAGACCTTTGGTTCATTAAACAATCTATGGCCTTTTAAGGTTTTTTGGGGGGGATTATTGTTTTCGTTTGTTACTATGTTATGTATTTTCATGTTTTTGTTTTGTAACGCCCCCCCGATCCTCAGATGAACAGTGTTATAGAAATTTAATAAAATAAATAAAGTGGAACTGGCATGACATTGAATCAGGGTCCGTATCCCGTAAGACTTCCTGTCTGAAGATCGATACACCATACCTGCTAGGTCCTTTCATGCTGGTCAGCTCCCATGGTATTCCCATACCTGAAGACCCCATCCCTAGTGATGTTGAGAGTTGTATGGACTCAGAACACCAGCATTCCAGGTGATTCCATGTTTACCATTAATAGCTGTCTATACCCAACTACAGGGACGCGGGTGGCGCTATGGGTTAAACCACAGAGCCTAGGACTAGCCGATCAGAAGGTTGGCAGTTTGAATCCCCTCGACGGGGTGAGCTCCCATTGCTCGGTCCCTGCTCCTGCCAACCTAGCAGTTTGAAAGCACGTCAAAGTGCAAGTAGATATATAGGTATCGCTCCGGCGGGAAGGTAAACAGCGTTTCTGTGCGCTGCTCTGGTTCTCCAGAAGCGGCTTAGTCATGCTGGCCACATGACCCGGAAGCTGTACGCCGGCTCCCTCAGCCAATAAAGCGAGATGAGCACTGCAACCCCAGAGTCGGTCATGACTGGACTTAATGGTCAGGGGTCCCTTTACCTTTACCTATACCTATACCCAACTACCTTTGATCCACCATTTTCTTTTAAATAAGCAACTTAATACTAGGCTAGGCTTTGTAGCTAAGGGCTTACTTACTGAAAGAACTCTTGCAAAGAGAAGCATATTCACAAAAATAACTCTGTCGTGTAGCATTAACATAGCACACAATCGATCCAATTAGCAATTCTGCTGCCATCTAGAATTTTTGCATATTCTCGTTAATTGTGAATTCTATCCACATGAGGGGTGGTTTTTTTCTTTTTCTTTTTCTGGAGTGAACAATATGTCATTATAGCCTCTGAAATTCCTCGCAATTACGACTCAAAAATACATCCAAATGAACTATCCAAAGTTCTGTTCAGTGTTCCAATTTTGAAGCATCCCGTTTTAATGCATCAGGAGGTTCTTTTGTATTGATTTATTTATTCACCTCATATGCATCTAGTACTCTTTATTTCTCTGGCTAGCATGGCAAGGGCTCAAGCCTGCTAAGGTTCAGACTGCCAGGCTGAAAAACATGTGGCAGCTACTGGCCTGTGCACAGTGCTCAAATACTTGACACGGACTGTGTCTAGTCTCTGTCACTTTAGCATTTATTCCACTTAAGTCCATCCTGTCCCATTTCCACATTAAACTGCTTTTTAAAAAAACTGCAGGAAAATGTCTATGTAAACACATAGGTAAAGGTAAAGGGACAGAATTGAATTAGAGATGAACATATGTATATGGGACATGGATTTCCAACAGACTGATTTGACCAACCCTAAAGATAAAGGGACCCCGACCATTAGGTCCAGTTGTGGCCGACTCTGGGGTTGCGGCGCTCATCTCGCTTTATTGGCCAAGGGAGCCGGCGTACAGCTTCCAGGTCATGTGGCCAGCATGCCTAAGCCACTTCTGGCGAATCAGAGCAGGGCACGGAAACATCGTTTACCTTCTCGCCGGAGTGGTACCTATTTATCTAATTGCACTTTTTGGTGTGCTTTCGAACTGCTAGGTTGGCAGGAGCAGGGACCGAGCAACGGGAGCTCTGTTGCGGGGATTCGAACTGCCGACCTTCTGATTGGCAAGTCCTAGGCTCTGTGGTTTAACCCACAGCGCCACCTGTGTCCCTATGTAAACACATACTTAAGAATTAATTTATTTTAAAGCATTAAAATATTAAAAATCTCCAAGTGGCATGGAACATAAAAGCAAGAATATCATTTAAACAAACAACAACATAAAACTAGAAAAAGAAACAATACTATAAAAGCTTATAAAAACAAATTAGGAACTCAAGCAAATGAAAACCAGGTACTGATCTTCATGGATCAGGAAAAGCCTGAGGGTTGGGGGGAAGACAGGTATTTACAAGGCATCTGAAGCCAGTGATTATTGCTGCTTCACATATTGGAGAGGGGAGGGTATCCTGCAGTGCAAGGACTATTATTATTATTATTATTATTATTATTATTATTATTATTATTACCCCACCCATCTGGCTGGGTTTCCGCAGCCACTCTGAGCGGCTTCCAGCACATATAAAAACATAATAAAATGTCAAACACTCAAAACTTCCTGAAAAATAGTGGAAAATGCCAGTTTTGGGGTCACAAGAACAAGGATTTACCCAGAAGGAGTGCAGAACACACATACACGTGCTTTTGACTCACCAATCTGTAGCCCTGCTCTCTGTAGGAAGGTAGAGATGGACTCCTCACCTGCCATTTGGTGTTAAAACCAGACAGCCACCAACTTGCTTTCTATGTGCTTAACACATGGATCTGCCACTGTTAAATTGTGCTGGGCCCTGATTTGTCCAAGATCGCCAAACAGGTGAGTTGCAAAGGAACCACTGACGGAATCCATAAATATTCAGGGAAGCCAACACATTTGACACATCTGCTGAACCACGCTGCTTCATTACAGGGCTAATTACCCTGGAAATGGATTTTGCCTGCTTGAACAGATGACTGCCTCTTGGGCACACCCAGCAATTCCAGACTTTATTTAGCTGCCTGACAGGAAGCACCCCTTTTCAACCTTTTAAAAGGCATTCTGCACATTTACACCCATTTAACATGTAAATTATGTCCCTCTCAAATGTACAGCACATGCATAGGTTAAAGCCTATATTGATCTCCTCTTTGCATTCTACCCTCTGTTAAATTGTTTATTGGGGTCAAGCTGAGATCAAGCAACAGAAATGAAAATGTTAGGTCCATGAATGGTTTAGTTAACCTTGAATTATGCACACATGCGACCTAGTGCAGATGTTATTTAAATGTATTGGTGGTGCTAAATCGAGGATAATCTTGATGGGCACAAGAACATTTCAGGAGTTTGAGTACATGGCAAATGCAAGGGTCAATTGTTTTATTCGGCATTAGTTGATTGGTAGTATCTTAGCTGTAAGATCAGAGATAGGTGACTTGTTGGTGCCTCCAGATGTTTCTGGATTACAGCTGGATTACAGCTGAAGCAACTCAACAACATTTGGAGGACCATCATTTTCTCCAGTGATGTCCACTGAGGCTGCTGCTGCTGCTGCTGCTTCTTCTTCTTCTTCTTCTTCTTCTTCTTCTTCTTCTTCTTCTTCGGTGATCACTTGTAGCCAAGTAACATGGTTTTAACAGTGAGCCTGTAAGTGACTGTGGAGGCCAATTCTGGATCCACATGTCCTTCCACAGTGGGGACATAGGTTTCTGGGTGGGAGTTGATCACGGTGAGGGTTTGCCAAGCGTGCCTTCCTCTTAGCACATTTCTCCCTTTCGTCCTGAGTTCAAAGCCCAAGACACCTTTGGTAAAGGCTGTTGGAGCACTTGCAGGCCAGTGTTTCCCAGTTGTCAGTGTTTATTTTTTTAGATTTGCCTTGTGAGAGTCTTTGAACCTCTTTTGTTGACCACCAGCATTACGCATTACCCACATTTTAAAGTTTGGAATAGAGTAGTTGCTTTGGAAGACGATAATCAGGCATCTGCACAACATGACAAGTCCAACAAAGTTGATGTTGAGGGATCATGACTATGACACTGGTGATCTTTGCTTTTTCCAGTACACTGACATTAGTTTTCCTGTGTTCTCAAGTGATGTGTGAAATTTTTCGGAGACACCGTTGATGGAATCTTTCGAGGAATTGGAGTTGGTGTTTATAAGTGGTCCGTGTTTCACACGCATACAGTAAGGTTGGTAGTACAATAGCATTTTGGTTTCCCTGCGAATGTCCCGGTCCTCAAACACTCTGGACTTCAATCGGAAGGAAGCTGAACTTGCAGAGCTCAGGCAGTGCTGGATTTTGGCATCAGTGTCAGCCCTTGTGGAAAAATAACTGAGGCAGTGTGGGTGGAGCACCATTGCTCTCCTGGCTTCTCAAAGTATTAGTGCACTGGCACTTACCAAGAGCTTGGCCTGGGGCAATGTAGACTGGCACCACTGCCACAAGCTGCACCAGACCAGACAGCCCCACCCCTGTCTTCATGGTAAGCACCAGCAACCCACTGTGATGGGAAGCTGGGAAAGCAACAGTACTCCAAAGCATCACCTCACCAGTTGCTACTGACTCTTCCCAGTCCTGCTTTAAATGCTGCAATGCAATGAGAGAAGACACAGCCCTGTGCAGGTCTCCTCAGTTGAACTCCCTGTCCATTAGGCCAGCTTGCTGGTCATTTGACCTAATGCCTTGTGTTCCCAGAAAAGATGACCATGAAGGTAACACGCGAGTAAGCCGCTTCCCTGACCTACAACTAGCAAAACTGTACCATGGAAAATTATGCCCATAATTTTAATTCTGTTTTCATTTCATTTTATTGATTTAGTGACATGGCTAAGATTTCAGAAATGAAATCTCATTATCAGAGCCATCCCCTTGGGCTCGGAAGGATTACCATGCTATGTGCTGTACAATTACTTGATTGAAATTGGACAGATGATCATAATCTCTGAAGCGGCATACTGGATGCCAATGAGGAAGCTGGTGAGGCTAATGGGCATGGCAAACTTGGAGCCATTAATTTCAATGGGTCTACTCTGAGTAGGACTTTCTTGTAGCTTCCAACTTGAATGATTTAACACTGTAGCACTAGGGCACTAGAGACTGTAGGTCTCAGTTAGCAGTGAGGAGTGAGGGATATTTTGCCCTTCATGAAATAGGGATTTTTAAAAACTGTTGCTTATAAACTTGAAGAAGAAGAAGAAGAAGAAGAAGAAGAAGAAGAAGAAGAAGGAGAAGAAGAAGAAGAAGAAGAAGAAGAAGAAGAAGAAGAAGAAGAAGAAGAAGAATAGTAGTAGTAGTAGTAGTAGTAGTAGTTTGGACATGATTTCCTGCCTTTCACACCCCTTAAGGAGTCTCAAAGCGACTAACAATCTCCTTTCCCTTCCTCCCCCATCACAAACACTCTGTGAGGTGAGTGAGGCTGAGAGGCTTCAGAGAAGTGTGACTAGCTCAAGGTCACCCAGCAGCTGCATGTGGAGGAGCAGGGAAGCAAACCTGGTTCACCAGATTACGAGTCCACCGCTCTTAACCACTACACCATGCTGGCTACCCTTTGCACTCTGAAGTCATGTTTCAAGCTTAGATTTGGTGAGGTCATACCTGAGCAGAATTTTAGATTGAGCAGGGGCCATCTGGGATCACAGTGCTGGCTGAAAATATATCTGACTACCATACTTAATATACTGTACGAGGTGTGCTCTCTTTAGTGGCTATCCCAGTGCTGGGGTCTCAGCTGATACTAAGTTGTGAGAAGTGCTGAGAAGTGTAATAAGAATCAAGAATCAAGTTTCTCATGATCTTGTTTAATGTCTGTTACTTCTTTGCCTCTTCTTTTCCTTTAAAGGTAAAGGTAAAGGGACCCCTGACCATTAGGTCCAGTCGTGACCGACTCTGGGGTTGCGGCACTCATTTCGCTTTATTGGCCAAGGGAGCCGGCGTATAGCTTCTGGGTCATGTGGCCAGCATGACTAAGCCGCTTCTGAAACGCCGTTTACCTTCCCACCGGAGCGGTACCTATTTATCTACTTGCACTTTGACGTTCTTTCGAACTGCTAGGTTGGCAGGAGCAGGGACAGAGCAACGGGAGCTCACCCCATCGTGGGGATTCAAACTGCCGACCTTCTGATCAGCAAGTCCTAGGCTCTGTGGTTTAACCCACAGCACCACCCATGTCCCTTCTTTTCCTTTACAACAGTGTTTATTAATTGAACCAGTCTTGAAGTTCTGGATTCTGTCCCTTTGAATGCAGAGAATATCATTGATCTGAGCTGTCTCTTTGTGTGTGCCTCCTCTGAAAGTGACAGTTCTAGACATTTATATGGCAGAGGCAGGTGACACGGGAGTTGTGGAACCCCAAGCAGTTAACTAGTTTTCTTCCTTGACTGAGTCATATCAGTCTTCTGCTTTGACCCTACTGCCAACTCCTGTAACAGAATATTATTCCTATTGGGAAGGTGTTTCCAAACCTCCATCCAGTTAAAGGAAACCTAAAATCACCATTTTCACCGGTCATCAAAGAGTAATCAGGCTGTAATGTCTTTGCTCTGCAGCCTTTGAATTTCAATGAATTGCCTAAAAGCCGAAAGCACTTCATGTCAGTACCATTTTCCCGAAGCTGCCCATTTCCTTACACAAAAGATTATTTTAATTACAGTGATATATCCTGCTAGTAAAGTTTGATACCTGTAATGAGACATGCCATTTTTACATTGTTAAATGGGCAAAGCTCAAACGCTGAAGGCTTCTCTTTGATCTTGTAGATGAAGATAGCAAATGGGAAGGGATTAAAAAAAAGAATCTGGAACATAATTCTGAATTGATTGCCACATCTCCTGGAATCTACAGTAAAATGGTTCAGATAATGAATTAGTCTGATGTTTGCTCAGCACTTTGAAGATCACACACACACATATAAATTAAAGCCGAAGGTCTTGAAGCAAGTGATCATAATGGACTGTGGCATTTGGCCATTTCCACTTCAAGTTAGATAGCTATCTCTGCAGGGCCAGCCAAGATTTTATACAGCATCACTCATGAAGGAGAGGGTGGCACCCTCCTTAACTGTGGCATCCTCCATCACACCTGTTGTTTTCCATCACCTTGCAAGTGCTCCCCACCTATCCCTTCCAGCACCTGTTTCTTGGGGAAGCAGCCTCATTCTGCCTAATTAGGGTCAGGCCTGATCGCTAATGTGCAGCAACAAATCAATTCAGCATTTCATTCCAAATTTCCAAAATTTCATACACAGCTTTCTATTACCTGCCTTTCACCCTAACGTCCCAGCGATAAGGCAGCAGACAACTTTGTGTGTGCCTGCTTAATATGCCTTTATTGGTGAAAATGATGGCGTTGAGCCAAAACTAGTTATAGTTTCATCCCAGTGATGTGGACAAACACCATTTTGTCTTCTGATTCAGTGAAACCATATACATTGTTTAAAGACAAATTTCCATGTGAAAATCAGAAGCCACCCCCCAAAAAATGTTGCTTAGGCAGTAAGAATTTATGGCGTTCAGTTTAAATTAAGTAAAATAATGCATTGAGCAATGGAGCAGACTCTTCTGGTGTCATGGCATCAATGTATAATAATAATAATAATAATAATAATAATAATAATAATAATAATTTATTTATACCCCACCCATCTGGCTTGGTTTCCCCAGCCACTTTGGGTAGCTCTCAACAGAATATTAAAAACATGATAAAACATCAAACATTAACAATTTCCCTAAGCAGGGCTGCCTTCAGATATCTTCTAAAAGTCAGATAGTTGTTTATTTCCTTGACATCTGATGGGAGGGCGTTCCACAGGGAGGGCGCCACTACCAAGAAGGCCCTCTCCCTGGTTCCCTGTAACCTCACTTCTCATAGTGAGGGAACCAGCAGAAAACCCTCGGAGGTGGACCTCAGTGTTGGGGCTGAACGATGGGGTGGAGACGCTCCTATTTTCTCTAATAGGATACCGAAAGTGTGGTTGCTATTTCTGCTAGTGATACTACGATAATGCTTCGCTTGAGAATTTAAATGCCTTTAAATGGCTCAAGACCTCAAAGACTGTCTCTCCCCATATAAACCAACCCGGATCTTGTGATCATCATCTGAGGCTCTTCTTTGTGTGCCTCCTCCATGTGAGATCTGGAGGATGACAATACCAGAACAAGCTGTATCTGCAATGGTTTCCTGCTTGCGGGATGCTCTCCATAGAGTGGCTTGCCTGGGGCCCTCATTATATATTTTTAAGTGAAAGGCAAAAACCTTCCTCTATAACCAGGCCTTTGGCATATAATTTTCGGTGGCCTTTTAGAAGTAGGTGGGATGTTTTGAATGTATCTCTATGGTTTTTTTAAATTATTTTTTAAATCTATAAGTTTGGTTGGTTGTAAGGTCTGGGTCGCCCTCTACAAATTACATTCCGCTCCAAGGGAACCTGATGTTGAAAGGGCTGTTGACTGGGAATCCAACCATGAGACATCTATTGTTCATAGTAAAGATGAACAGCTAGAAGGGAGAATAATAGGGATTGATCCCAAGACTAACAATACAAGGGTGTACCAAAGTGCCTGAAACATTAACGTGAATAGTTAAAACCTGCAGGACAACCCATAACCCATAACCCACCTAGAGTCATTATGGGAAGAAGAAACCCTAGTGTGTGTTTGTGGTATTTTTTTAAAAAAAGAATATTTTTTACTCACTTTTATACATTACATACAAAAAACAAAACGAAGAAAAAAACACAAACTAATCTTGCATTGGATATTTCTAGATTAAAGATAGTTATTACAGTATACATAATCATATTATCAAACTTCTAGAATAAATGTGTATTATATAAAAGAAATAAAGAGAGAGAGAGAAAAGAAAAAAGGAAAAGGAAAAATGCACGACAATGAAACCGAAAAATTCACAAGGCTAAAAATACCTATCAAACAAAAAACATTATTTTGTTAATTCAAACCAGTACCAAGGTATGCACCCTCCTACTGGATTGAATCCCTTTTTAAAAAATAAATAAATGTATTTTTATTAAAGATTTTCTTAGTTTACAAAAATATTGAAAAGATAGCTGGCTGCTTTTAAAGGCTCAAAGTTTCTGTTATGTTTTATAGTCGAATAAAATGGTTTAAGTTATTTTCGTTAAGCAACAATGTCTTTTCTTACAGGAAGACATCTCTGACTCTGCTACCAGAAAGGGAAACTCTGTCAGGGAAATGTTTCAGGTACCACCAGTGCTATTTTCTCTAGAAAAAGAGGTGCTGGAACTCATCATGAAAGCCTCCCTTGTTCTCTTATAATGGCAATGGTGCCCATCTGAGAAGTGCCGGAATGCAGTTCTGGTGAGTTCCGGTTGAAAAAAAGCCATGGGTGTCACTATTATAGACACAATTTAGGCCAGCTGAATCTCTTTCCCTCCACTCCCACCCCAGTGTAGCCATATTTGAGGTTATTGACACCAGCACAACCTTATTGTAGCAGAGCCTAGTTAGAATTTATAGCAAGAGGTAGGGATTCTTGTATGCAGTGCCCAGGAGCAGAGCTTGGGTTAGCACTGGTGTATAACCTGCTGGCTGTTGATATTTCGGCATGTGGGTGGTGTTGTGGTCTAAACCACTGAGTCTTTTGGGCTTGCGGATTGGAAGGTCGGCAGTTCAAATTCCTGCGACGGGGTGAGCTCCTGTTGCTCTGTCCCAGCTCCTACCAACCTAGCAGTTTGAAAGCACACCAGTGCAAGTAGATAAATAGGTACCGCTGCGGCGGGAAGGTAAACAGTGTTTCCATGCGCTCTGATTTCCATCACAGTGTCCCGTTGCACCAGACGTGGTTTAGTCATGCTGGCTACATGACCCGGAAAGCTGTCTGTGGACAAACGTTGGGTTCCTCAGCCTGAAAGCGAGATGAGCGCCACAACCCCATAGTCACCTTTGACTGAACTTAACCGTCCAGGGGTCCTTTATCTTTTTTTACCTTTTACCTTTGAATCACATGCTGGCTATGCTAACTCCAGCTTACTGGGGTCCTTGGGCAGAAGGTTTCATTTCCATGGAAAGGGCAGCTTCACAAGCATATTTCCATACATTAATGGACCTGCCCAACCCTATGTACTAAGCAAATACGGTACTTGACTAGGGTGTATTCAGCATTCTGGATAGTGTTAAATTATCTTTGTTTTCAGACTGAATTTCTCTGCCTTTCAAAAGTCTACATTTTGTTTTAAAGCATTAATACAAAGAGCCTTCTTTAGGAATGGTTTGGGCCATTTTTCAAAACTCTGCAGCGGGACTTAATCCCCTCTATGAAGTCTGTTCAAGCATCACTCATTCCTTAATGCCTTCTTTTTCTTTTAAAATAAAAGTCTCTCTGCTTCATGAATATCCAAATCTCTTCAAGGACTGAAATGTGGAAATGTATTTCAATCTCTCTCTGTCTCTCTTTTAAATGGCAATGAGAGAAAAAAGTATTTCGAAAATAAGAATATGGCATTGAACACACACACACACACACACACACACACACCCCGCAACTAAGTTCATCCTTAATCCTTGCAGCTGGAGGGATCTCAGTAGGCTTTATAAAACTATTGTACTTTGAAACTTGTTCCTAAATTATCCATTTCCAAAATAGGTTCCAAAATATGTTCCAAAATGGAGATGGCCAATTTTGCTGAGGGGGTCGTTAAAACAAAAAGAGATTGTGAAGAGCTCTGAAAGGAGCTATACAAACTGAGTAAATGTGTTGTACTCAATTCAGTGTGTGGAAAATGCAATTCAATGTAAACAAGTATAAAGTGATGCATGTTGGGTAGATAGATAGATAGATAGATAGATAGATAGATAGATGATAGATAAAGGTAAAGGTGCCCCTGACCGTTGGGTCCAGTCACGGACGACTATGGGGTTGCGTGCTTATCTCACTCTATAGGCCGAGGGAGCCGGCGTTTGTCCGCAGACAGCTTCCAGGTCATGTGGCCAGCATGACTAAGCCGTTTCTGAAGAACCAGAGCAGCGCATGGAAACGCCATTTACCTTCCCGCCGGAGCGGTACCTATTTATCTACTTGCACTTTGACGTGCTTTCAAACTGCTAGGTGGGCAGGAGCTGGGACCGAACAACGGGACCTTGATTTCCCACCATAATTTCCCAACATTCACATAATGTTTGGAAATGAAGAAGTTATCATCTGGTTACATTCCACTTGGGAGCTGTTGAAATATTTCGTGTGTATAGTTAGGGAAAATATTTGTTTGTCCATTGTGCATTTTTTACATCAGAGAGCTATTGAACAGGAGAAGAATTAGGAAAGAATGACTGATTACAAGCTCAGTGGAAAATTGTCTTCTATTTATAATCTAGAAAGGTTTTTAAATTACTATACTTCGGTATTTCACATTACTTGGTCTACTAACAGCTTGTGTTGTTGTTTTATATCAAGAAATAAACCCAAGTAGTGCATTAGAGAATATTGTCATTGATTTCACAAGGAAGCCTCAGACATTTAATAATGAAAAACAAAGCTTTTAAAACTATGTAATTACAATCCAGATCGGTCCAGCCACTACATGTCTCGTAATATCCATTCAACAAGAAAAAGTTTTATATACTTTGCACAAGTCTCTTTGGATGAATAATCTTTGACTCCCACAGTCTGTCAAAAGCTGGTTTTAACATCTGGTGGTTTTACTGTGGGTTTTTAAATTTAGAATTCAATAAGGCAAGGAGAAAGATTGGAGGGTTATGTCTGAAAGAAGTGAAGTTGCCATGAAATGTTCACGTTTATTGAGAGAGGGTTTTAGTACAAGGCAACAAATATCTAGCAAAACATAAAATATGAAGCTCAGGAAAACATTTAAAAAATGGGTTATTTAGGATCTTCCACAGAAGAGCAAAGTGGTGCAGACCATAATTCTGTGTAGGAATGTGTAAACACAATCATTTGGAGCAGATGGGTTTGGACTGCAGTTCGGAGCACATCTGATTTAATGGTTCATTTGATATAATAATCCTACTCAGGTAGAATAGTATTCAGTTAATCATGCTATTCAGCATAACTATGGATTGGGAAAAATCAATGATTACATGACTATAAAGGTAGAATGAGTACTTCAAAACTTCTCTACTCCTCCACTTTGTCTTAACTACCAAATGTGAACGAGATTACCCAAAAGCCCATATTCTCAGTTCATCTGAAGGTCACAACAGGGTTACAGATTTTGAAGATGTTTGTGTTCCTTCTACAGATGGACCACTCAATCTATTTCTGTTCCATATCTTGCTTGTATCTGTTAAATTGTAAATCTGTTCGGTCTCATTTTGCTTTTATAAAATTACACCCCAAATGTACTTTAAATTGTACACGTTTCCCCTTAAAAACACACTCCCGTGTACCTCTTATCTTAAAATATTTATTATTTTATGTTATTTGATTCCACTTATAAATCACTTCCCGTAAAATATCTCAAAGTGGTTCCACAGTTTAAAAAGTGCATTTTTGCTTGCATGCCCCCCCAAAGTATGCTTCCCCTTGCCACGTTAATGAGCCGAAAACAGCATCACACAATTTGGAGGCGTGACATTTGAAGGATAACTGTATTCTGCTCTGTGCGTTAGCCTGAAGGGCACATATTAGGCTGGTTTACTTTAAAAGCACCAGACCCAACAAAATACTCTTCCACTCATTTTGGGGGTGGGGGAGTAGTTGTATGACCAGAACAAGGTCCACCTTTGCTCCCCCCCCCTTTACTTACTCACACCACCTAAATTTGCTTTGCAGGTTTGAGGAAACCCCCAGAAAGGTTTAGGGGGTACATAGGTGGAGATGGAGCAGAATTCCATCCCTACTTTCTGATCAATTCATGGAAACTTCAATTGTTTATGTTTCTCTGTGGGATGCAGACAGGGATGGTCTCAGCCAGGCACCCCCAAACTTGGCCCTCCAGCTGTTTTGGGACTACAATTCCCATCACCCCCGACCACTGGTCCTGTTAGCTAGGGATGATGGGAGTTGTAGTAACAAAACAGCTGGAGGGCCAAGTTTGGCCATGCCTGGTCTAAGCAGACTAATTTTGTTCAGTTTCAGTTTTGGTGACGCAAATGATAAATCTATTTCATCCGGTTTTGCCTGCTTTTTTTTTAAAGAATGCCAAAAAAACCACATTTAAATTATGCACATGTTGAATACATTTTTGTCATAAAATACCCATTTTTCAATGCTTCCCAATCCCTTAATTTCCCATAACGTATGCGCTTATAACTTCAATTCTCATTTTCTACCCTTTTTGTGCAGCAAAACTGCATTTCCAAACCTGAGAAGTGCATAATCTGACTAGAGGTTGATTCCTAAGTAAGTTCTGTGATGTTCGGTAGAGCTTGAAGGGTAGTCTGAACAAATTCTTCATCCGTTTTTTGAAATAAATAACAAATTAAATGCACTACCAATGTTTGAAGTGTACACTTATCTACTGCTTCCATTTTCAAATTGGATGGAACCTGGTTTGAGGGGAGATGCACCAAACAGCATTTCTTCTTTGGAAACTATTTAATTCATATGGTCTGCGGAACTCATGTGTACTCAGTTTCATATACCCACAGTGGGAGAACACTGGAACTGGGGTAAATGTTAATGTGTACACAGCACCAGTGATTCAAAAGCTATTGAGAGTGCATATCGAATGCTTCCTCACATTCAAGGATGCCTTTGACTAGCCTGTGGGAATGTGAAATATTATTTTGCATTAAGTAATTGCACTTGTCAGAGTGACCTCTTCAGATAATTTATGGATATGCTCTGAGTACATGAAGAATATTTTACAACACAAGAGCAAACTAAAAAAAATTAATTGTCTCTGGGCATAGAAACAATGCTGTGTAAATATTCAGAAAATCAATTTACTTTCTGAGGCAAGACATTACTTTTTAAATTGAAGGACACAGGTGTGTGTGTGTTTTAAAAACTTTTTTGGATGAATGCATCTGTCGGGTTCAGGAGCAGAGGCACAGGGAGGAGAGGAGATGGAGAGCGAGGGGGAGGAATCCGAGGGGAGCGTAGGAGAAGAGGACAGTGGACTGAGGGATTCCACGAGCCTCTCCAGCGAATCGGAAGATTCACAGAAGGGGGCGCCAGTGGCCAGGGGTAGGGGGTTCCCAAGGGGAACGCCCCAGGAGCAAGGGGGGAGCAGAGACTCCCAGAGCAGTAGTTGGAAATCAGGACCAGCTTCCCCACCAGAGCAGAGTGGGGGGGAAGAGTCCCAAGGATCGGGGCCAGTGCATTCCCCACCAGGGAGAGAAGATAAGGCAGGGCTGACCACACCTCCATCAGGGAGTCAGACAACGGAGGAGAGGTCAGATCCGGCCATTATCCCGGAAGAGAGAAGCAGTGACAGAAGCAGTGTAACGGTCAGGAGGAAGGTCACTGGGTTGGCGCGAGAGGCAAGTTCAAATGTACAGGAGCGCGGGACAGCAGAGAGTGAGGATTGGGAACCGGGTCCTAAAGCCCGCAGGAGGGAGGGGGAGGAGCTAAGCGACTCAGCGTCGGAAGAGTCCAGAAAGGGCAATGCCCCAGCGGGCAGGAGGACCCAGAGGAGGAGAGAGCAGCGTAAAAGGTGGAGCAGAGCTAGGATCTTAAACTGGTGTCATAGGGGAGGAGACTCAGACGGTACTTCGCCGGTCTAGGCTTTAAGACGTAGAGCTGCGCGCTACGGCTTTGAAATGGAAACTGAACCTCAATAAAGACTTTTGTACATAACTACAGCCTAGCGTTGGTCCTCTGTGAGCTGGGACCTAGAGGCAGCTCTGACAGCATCCTTTTAAAATAGCTAGTTTCTGATGAAGGTGCCATTTCATTCCATTTTTTGATTTTTTTTAAAAAATAGTTTTCCAATATACCTCCAATAATAGCCAAGTTATAACGATAACAATTAATTCCCAAATTGTATAATTATCAGAATGCCAATCAACTTCCAATTAATACATTTTAGTTAAGTTGCTCTCCGCATGGTAGATTGGGTGCATTTCTGATCTTTTATCACTGCGTTCCATAATCTTAATGTCAGTTACATTTCAGTTATGATAATAATCCCTTTGTAATAATCTCTTAATAATCCCAGCTACATAATTAATCATTTCCATTCTATTTATAAAGCTTCAAGTGAGAAACTCAAATTATTATCTTTATTCTGCCTTCATGTGAAAACTGTAATGTCAATGGAGATTCCTTCTTTCCATATATGGTACTGTCTCTTCCCAGCTGTTGTCTTCTCCCATCGTGATTTGGGGCAGAACTGAATCTCAAAGTTTCTCAGAGGGCTTATCTCTCTCTTTAAAAAAATACAAATTATTGGTTTTTCACAATTTTATACATTTTAACTTTAGCCATTGCAAACACGAAAGTAAAAGGTTATTTCGAACCTTCGGACCTCCTTCCCTCCCTCCATGGCTTCCATATTTAAGATTAAATTTACTTCATCTTTCACCATTGTCCATCTGTTATATATCCATAGTTACCACAGTTAATCCCACATTACAAGTGTCATTACATCCCTGCCAGAGATTTTAACTGTTTACAGTGGTCTTTTAAATAAATTAAAAATTTACTCCAGTCTTTTAAAAATACTTGATCTTCCTGGTTTCGGATCTTCCCCATCAGTTTCACCATCTCTACATACTCCATCAGTTTTGTCTGCCATTCTTCTTTTGTTGATTCTTCTCCTTCCTTCCATCTCTGGGTTAGTAGCATTCTCACTGTCATCATTGCATACATAAAAGTCTTTTATCCTCTCTTGGTATCCCTTCATCTATTATACCTAACAAAAAAGTTTCTGGTTTTTTTAAACTAATGTGTTTTTAAACATTTTTTTTAGTTCATTATATAGCATTTCACAGAAAGTCTTTACCAGCTTACATTTCCACCACATATGGTAAAAAGTACCCTCCTTCGTTTTACATTTCCAACAAAAAATTGAGCTTGTTTTGTACATTTTTTGCAATTTTACTTGGTGTTAAATACCAACGATACATCATTGTCACATAGGTTTTTTTTCCAATGAGCAGCATGTAGAAAATTTTATTTCCTCTTCCCTAACTTATCCCAAGATGAAAGTTGAATATTATACCCCAAATCTCTAGCCCAATGTATCATCAATGTGTCTTATCTCAGCATCCTTTTCCTTGATGTCTTGGAACAAGTGACAGTCTGCTAGAAACCATTCTGTTTCACTAGTAAAACACATTGCAGATCTTCGCCATTTCCCCCTCAGCCTAGGTGGGCTATTTTCGAACACGCTGCAGATTTAATACTGCTTTCCAACTCCGAGAATCTCTGCAGTGTTCTTCTCACAGCCCCCAAATTCTTTTCCTTCCAGCTAGAGATTTATGACCCAATTAAAATCATAGATTACATTCTGTCAACAGCACAAACATATCTCAATCTCTTTTTCCTTGTCTGTTGTTTTTAAGTAGAGGTGAGCAGAATTACTCTGTCTTTCCAACACACTTGAGCTTTCCCTCGCTGGAGGTGCCCTTTTATTCTCACTGTAGAAACAAAATGGTAAAAAACTCTTGGAAATGGGGGGGGGGGCGAGGGAGCTTTGCACCACGGCGCTGGATATGCTTAAGATGGCCCTGTTCCCAGCTCCTTCTCCCCTAAAAACAGAGCAGGAGAATATCGTTATATATTGAGGGAGGGAGTTAACAGTACCTTTGAGACAATGGTGACCATCATCCAAGTCCCCACTGTCACCTCAAGCTTTTAGCATGCCTCACAACCAATACACCTTTCACTAAAGAAAGTGTCATGCTCAATAGGTATGGAAACAAGGTGTCAAGAATGAATGCAGAAGTACCTCTATGAGTGCATCTATAAGCAACAACCGATGCAGCATTTGTCTGGAAATACATAGAAGAAGAAGAGTTTGGACTTGATATCCCACTTTATCACTACCCTAAGGAGTCTCAAAGAAGCTAACATTCTCCTTTCCCTTCCATCCCCCACAACAAACACTCTGTGAGGTGAGTGGGGCTGAGAGACTTCAAAGAAGTGTGACTAGCCCAAGGGCACCCAGCAGCTGCATGTGGAGGAGCAGAGACACGAACCTGGTTCCCCAGATTACGAGTCTATCGCTCGTATTGGAGTGATAATGCAGGATTTGTGGGAACAGGGACATGATTTTAAAGATTTGGTGAAAGCCAATAACCTCCTTGCGCAAAGGGCTCACACATTTCTAGACTGCAGTTCCACACATATTTCCACCATTTCAGTAGCATTTTGTAAAGCATTTTTTAAGAAAAAAAGAAAGCAAAACTAAGCCTCTATGAAGCTCCAGGCAATCTGATTTCTAAAGTGCCAGGCAAAACTGTCTCCCGAGTGCTGTAAAGGCTGAAATTATTAAAACCCTCATAGACAGCCAGGAGACCAATCTCACAGTAAGAATTTCAGTGAAATAAACGCTTTGTCCTGTTGTCTCCTTGGATCTATGGACAACAATAGGGACAAGAAGTATTCTCAATTAACTTCACTCAGCATTCAACAGTAGGAGAACTTGGAACCCAGGACCTTGTTAGTTTCATATTTTCTATAGAGGATGCCATAATTGAAATCTCCAGGTGGTGGCTTCCGCTTGGTGGTGGGCCAATTTTGGCCGCATACTTGTGAACATCTGTACTGAAGGCCTAGGACAGGCCTAGGTAAACTTGGCCCTCCAGATGTTTTGGGACTACAACTCCCATCATCCCATGTAACAGGACCAGTGTTCAGGGATGATGGGAGTTGTAGTCCCAAAACATCTGGGGGGCCGAGTTTGCCTGTGCCTGACTTAGGCTGTGATCCCATATATGATAACTTGGAAGCAAGCCCCACCGAACTCAGTAGGACTTATTTCTGGGTATATCGTTTTGAACCAAGTTACCCAAAATATCACTTTCTTCCTGGACCCTGAGATCTTTATCTTCAAGAGCATTTGTCAACTGTTACAATGTTCTGCTATTAGGATACTTTTGACTGCCCTTTCTGCACAAGTCTCCTGCAAGACTTGAGTAGAACGCCAGACCACTGAAAATGGAAGGAAATATTTCCCCTACACATATTAGGAGGGACTGACCTTTGGTGGTGGTCTTTGGGGTCCAAAGAGTTTAAGGGAAGAAAATCTTTACTGTGTATAGTCACTTTTTTGATATTTGCTTGCATTATTTTTTTAAAAAAATATTTGTTTAGAGTGAGGGATCCAGCATGGACTTCTGTTACCAGTCATTAACATCATCATTTTTTAAAAAGATGGCATTTTCAGATATACTGTTGTCATGAACACTCATGATTTTCTGGTCCAAAAGACAGACCTCCCAGTGTTTGTCCTTTAACACGAAGCAAATATTACAGCCACTGAGTTCTTCCCTGGCTCAGATTTTCATCCAGCCAAGAACCTCTCCCTCTTCCCCACCCATGCATGCACCTGGCTGATGTAGTTTTCTACATATTGGTGTGTAAGTGCCCCTGAACAAAGACCAGTCTTGTGCTTTGCTGCTATGTTATAAAGCATCGTAAGTATAGTGATGTGTGTATTAATAATAGGTAATGCTAGTCCAGTATTTTGACCAGCATTTAATTTGACAATTCGTGGAAAGGAAATGGGGAGTAGATACCCCAATGAAGTTTGCATGAGTGAGGAAGAAATTGCTGAAGAAAGGCACAAGGTGTTGCTGGTACTGCTTGCCTGTCTGTTTTTTCTCTTACGTTAGCATTATGAGGTGGCCAGTTGGCGTGTGCCTTTGCTTTTAACTTTTCATCTTGTCCAGCTTTCAGCCTCTCTGCAGGTTGCTGGAATGCCATATAACACGAACCTCTTCGCTCCCTGTAGTCCTGCCAGCCCAGCTCTGTTTGCTGTGGTTTCCATGGAAACCAGATATTTTCATGGACACTCTAGCAAGTTCCGGCAAACTACAGAAAGCCATGAGAGTCATTTCCAACAGTTGTGCTCTAGTTATTCCGGAAAGCATTTGGGTTGCTGGAAGAAGATTGAAGAAGCTTCTTTTGTGGATTTTCTGCAGGCTGTTTTATTTCCTGATCCTACCCTATGATTCCTACTGCATTCTTAGGTCTTAAGGACTTTAAAGGAGCTCTGAAATCCCTGAGAACTTATAATGGAAGCTACTATAATGCACTACTAGACAGAAGTGCTTCTCTGAAAAATTATCGTTTTTTATTCCTATTGAAAATACTCACCAGGTCCAGGTTACTTTAGCTTTTGCCCATCATTCATTCATAGTTTTGTGTGAATTGCTCAGGTATAATCCATTATTGACAACTGGCTGAATGTAGTGTCTACGAAGATGGTATATAACACCAGTGAAACTAGCAAAAATGCATAGAACAAATCAGTGTTGGAAATGTAAAGAAAAAGAGGGTACTTTTCATCATATATGGTGGATTTATAAGGAAGTGAAGGCCTTCTGGGAAATGATATATAATGAATTTTTTAAAATGTTGAAATATACATTTGTGAAAAAACCAGAAGCCTTCTTATTAGAAATTGTAGGTCGAGAAATACATAGGCAGGATAAAACATTATTTTTATATGTGACAACTGTGGTGAGAATATTACTAGCCCAACGATGGAAGCAAGAAGAGATACCGTCAAAAGAAGAGTGGCAGATGAAATTAATGGACCATGCCGAATTGGCAAAATTGATTGGGAAGATTTGGAACAAGCAGGACCAAAATTTCTTGAAAGACTGGAATAAATTTATGTTGTATCTGAAAGACAACTGTAAACATTTGACGTTGCTAATAGGGTTACAAGAAGTTTTGTAGGTTTTAACTATCACGTATTACTAAATGTAATTTATAAATAGATGGTGTAAAAGTATGATTCAATAGTAATATTAATAAGAATAAAATGCATATACAGTTATTAGGTTGGAAAACCATTAATCGAGGATGAGAGAAGTTTTGGGCTTATATAGCCAAATGTTTTTCTTTTGTATTTTATTTATAAAATGGATGTTCCAATGGAAAATCTGGAAAATCAATAAAAATATTATTTAAAAATGAAGAAGAATGTAGTGTCTATGAGTAGGATGGGAGACCACCCACCTTCAGGCTGGATACCCTTGGAGCCTCTCTTTCCAGCTCACACCACACCCTCCTCAACCCCCCACTCAATTTGGATTGAAAAAGAAGTCTTTTGAACCCAGACATTTCACTACTAACTGTGGAGGGTGGGCAGCTGGGGAAAGAAGGGTTAACCCTACCATTCCTTTGTAAATGCCCCAGTATTGTAATGGTAGGTGGGATTGGGGCGAAAGCCTTCTATTGGCTCCAGTAGAGGCTCTTTCAAACCTTATTGTGGGCGAGGCTATCTGGGAAGGGAAGAGTTTCATGGAACTTTGAAGTGTCAGGCATAGCTCTAATGGCTTTAGCCCAAACGTAGAAGAGTTTTCCTGCACAGCGAAGAAGCTAGTTGAGGTGGAAATGACTAGTCAGCTAGACTCAGAATAACTATTTACAGGATTTATTAAAAGGAAAAGAAACCAGCAGAGTTTCTGCATACAAAACAAAGTAAAATAAATTCTCTCTCTCTCTCTCTCTCTCTCTCTCTCTCTCTCTCTCTCTCTTAACCATACACAGCACTCCTACTCCTAACACACCTAACCCCAAACTGTGCTAGCATTCCTAGATAACAGAGTTGAGTGCTGGTCGTTAACCAATCGGAGTACGTAGTTTCTAGGTCAAGCAGACCTTGGCTTTCTGCCAAGAGTAAATTGACACTGCCTTGAGTTAATTGTGTGAAGCCAGAATCTGTAAGTTTTCATGAGAATCAATTAACAGAAACTGAACAGAGTTAATGCTACCACCAGCTTCCAGGGTAGTAACTGGCCCAGTATACCTGAATGAGTGTCTCCATCAGCATTGTTCAGCCCGGACACTGCGGTCGAACCCCGAGGGTCTTCTGGCCGTTCCCTCACTGCGAGAAGTAAGGTTACAGGGAACCAGGCAGAGGGCCTTCTCAGTAGTGGCACCTGCCCTGTGGAATGCCCTCCCATCAGATGTCAAGGAAATAAACAACTATCTGACTTTTAGAAGATATCTGAAGGCAGCCCTGCTTAGGGAAGTTTTTAATGTTTGATGTTTTGTTGTGTTTTGAATATTCTGTTGGGAGCCCCTCAGATGGGCGGGATTTAAATTTTTTATTATTATTATTATTATTATTATTATTATTATTATTATTATTATCATCATCATCATCATCATCATCTGCAAGTAAGCTTTTAAAAGATAAAATGTCAAATCTCACTGCTGGGTATGTGCATATGGGTGGCCACACGAACCAGTGCTATGCAGCCCAAGAAGGCTCGCAAATTGGTAATGAAGCCTAGCCCAAAATGCTTCCCCACCCAGGTCTAAAGTCAGCTGTGAAGTTCACTGGATAATTCTGAGCATGCTAATACAGTGGTACCTCGGGTTACATACACTGCAGGTTACATAAGCTTCAGGTTACACACTCCGCTAACCCAGAAATAGTGCTTCAGGTTAAAAACTTTGCTTCAGGATAAGAACAGAAATCGGGCTCCGGCGGCGCGACAGCAGAAGGAGGCCCCATTAGCTAAAGTGGTGCTTCAGGTTAAGAACAGTTTCAGGTTAAGTACGGACCTCCGGAACAAATTAAGTACTTAACCCGAGGTACCACTGTAATTTTACTCCTAACCTACCCCACAGATTGTTGGGGGGATAAAACAGCACTCTGAGCTCCCTGAACAAAAAAGTAGATATCCAACGCAATCAGCTCCTGTGTTCTTCAGAGTAAGCCCCATTCGATATAGTGAGATTTACCGGTATTACTGAGTAAACATGCATAGGACCATGCCATTATTTACAGGGTCTCTTTCTCCTCCCCCCCTTTCTTTGCTGATACAAACCCCAGCAGCTATTATTTTATATACATATTAGATTTTTATTTTTTTTTCATTTTCTGGTGCACTTCGTTGGGAACATTTGCATGACTTTCTTTCAAAATTTGGGCTTGCATTAATGACTTGGCATTCTTTTAAAACCTCTTTCGCTTATAATGATTGAAGCAATTTGAATAACAAATAGCTCCATTATGCGTGAAAGGAATTAAGTATTTTTAAGATGCCAGCACGCACACACACAAATTACAAACCATTAATTACATTTAATGGCACTTAATGATTTAGCAACTTTGGAAAGTATTTATTTTCTAAAGTTCCTTAGATTTACTTTAATACAGTTTTTCGGATTAAAATATACATCTTAGTTTTCGCATGTCGTAGTTACTGCTGCCTCTTGAAGTATAGCATCTTTAGAGCTACCAAATGGGCTCTATATTTTTCAGAAGCTATTGACCTTGTAAATGCCTGCTGCATAGCTGTGAATGCATTTTATTAATCCTGAGACAGAATTCCTAAAACTACCAAGTCCTGTCTCTTCCCTGGAGAGTTTCTATACTGAATGGAAAGTTTGCTCAGCCATTGCACAGTTTCAGTTAGGCCATGATCCTGCCTCCCATCCCCCCTCCCTCAGCCAGTGATAACAGAAGGTGCTTTGCATGCACTTGAGTAAGCAGCGACATAATTTTGCTTCACCCCCACCAAAATATGGGGATGAAGGAGTTTGTTTCTTTGCTGGAGGGTTTAAGAAAAATATTCCCTTCCTGTTATTTGTTGCTCTATTCCAGGGTTGCTCTATTAGGGATGTGGGTGGCACTGTGGTCTAAACTAAGGTTACCAGATTTCCCCCCCCCAAAGAATCCAGGGGCACTTTTTTAAAAGAAAGTTATTAAAAAATTATTATTATTTAAAAATATCTTCTCTTCTGTGGTCTCTTCTGTAGCGCAGCCTTCCTCTGGGCCCTATCCTGCTCTCTTGGAGCGCTAGCCGCCATGGAGTAGACTCGGGTCAGGCTCTCCTACCTCTCCTCAGTGGTGGCAGTGCGGCAAGGTTGTGGCTCCCCTCTTTTTTCTCCTTCCTCTTTCTCTCTCTTCCTTCTCCTTCTCCTTCTCCTCCTTCTCCCTGCATCGACTCCAGGGTTTTACTGGTGTCGGAGCGCCACTGGACAGTCAGCCGGGTGGCTGGGCGCTCTCACTCCCGGCTCTATTTGGGTCACAGGGGGGTGTCAGGGGTCCCCCCAGTTGACACGCCAGGTGTCCCCGGTTCCCCCTTGGCAGTGGCGGTGGCAGCAGCAGTCTCAGCAGCCTGGAGCCAGCCTGGTAGCGCAGTTGGCTCTGGGCTTTAGGAGCTGCTCGCTGCCATGGCACCCACCATTTTGCCTTGCTTGAAGTCCCCATATGTCTTGTGCCGTTGAACCAATCACACAACATTCATTCCCTACTAATAAATCTACAACACTTAAAATACAAATCCGGGACATTAAATGAAATCCGGGGACATTCCGGGGATGGATTTTGTCTGGGGACAGATTTGTAAATCTGGGGACTGTCCCCGGGAAACAAGGATGTCTGGTAACCATAGTCTAAACCACTGAGACTCTTGGTTTTGTTGATCAGAAGGTCGGCAGTTCGAATCTGCACAGCGGGGTGAGCTCCTGTTGCTCTGTCCCAGCTTCTGCCAACCTGGCAGTTCTAAAGCACACCAGTGCAAGTAGATAAACAGGTACCACTGTGATGGGAAGGTAAACGGCATTTCCATGGGCTCTGGTTTCCGTCACGGTGTTCCGTTGCACCAGAAGTGGTTTAGTTCTGCTGGCCACATGACCCGGAAGGCTGTCTGTGGACAAATGCCGGCTCCCTGCGCCTGAAAGCAAGATGAGCGCCTCAAACCCATAGTCGCCTTTGACTGGACTGAACCATCCAGGGGTCCTTTACCTTTACCTTACCATTCCAGGGTTGACCAACCTTTTGACATGTTCCTGTCAGTGTTCCTGTCACTTTAACAATGTGCTGATGAGGGGATTTTTTTTGTTGAAGACGCTTTTGCTATATTCCACTGTTGCAAGGTGAGAAAACTAGGCCTGCCAAGATGTGCTTTTCTCCACATTACAATGGCAAAAGGTTACCACCTGGCTAGACTAAGGGATCCAAACCCATGCCTTTTCCTGCCAAAGTGATGACAGTTGGTGTGAAGAAGGCAAAATCCTCAAACAGAACTAATTTGTCTGCAAGGAAATTTCTCCCTGGCCTGCAATACAGTGACCAATTAAGACTCCACAGCAAGGTCAAACCCACACAGCCATTCTTAAAGGGTGGGTGGGATGATCATTTGCCAACTGGAATCTGGTTGGGAGCACAGTCGGCTTAAATGTGCCAGGGAGGGACCCGAGTGTTGTCTGAGTTCACCTGATCCGATTCTGGAACCCTGTGGCTGAGCTGAGCCACAAAAGAGGAAAGCGGCCTCTCCCATTTTATAAACTCCTTCTTTGAATCATCTACCAAACCACGGAATACCCAAAGTCTGCAGCTAATATGAGCACAGTAATTCTTGCTGTATTTTCTTGTTCCGTTCCAAGGAAGGGCTGAGGTTAGAGAATATTAATCCATCTACCTAAACTGCTCTCTTGATGAGCATATGGAGCAAACCTCTATTTTACTGGGTTTTATGGCTCACGTTGCACCACTTACCGTGATAAATAACTGTGCTCGCTCGCACTAATAAGCACTGTTTTTACTGTGGCGTTATAACTTTAAAATACATCCCTAGTTTTCTTTAAGCTCTGGATTTTATTACATCTGTACACTCTGAACACTTCTTCTCCAAAGAGTTATTAGCATAAATATATATGAAAATCTTATACTAATTAAATAACACAGTCTGTTTACTGCATTGTTTTCTTATTGCTGAAAATTGTAATGTTCATTTCCGCCCACACAAATGTTGCTCTCATGGGTATCTGTGTATCTTACAATGTAGAATCTTGAGTGCATTTTTATAGCATAGTCAAGCACCTCCTGAAGATTTGGGATTCTTCCGCTTAAGGGAAGGGAAGTTTCCTCCGACATTAGCTAGAGGGTGGCAAAACATTTTCTGACTTCAATGCAGATCAGGAAAAAAATTCTGCTAACTTTTTAAAAGGAAAAGGTATCTTTATATACGTATTTGTTTTTGGTTGTTTTAAAGAGTTGTGAGCTGGTCCGGGAATCAGCTCTTGAATAGGGCTACCATACGTCTGGATTTTTACAGACATTTCCAGGATTTAAAAGGCAGAAATGATATCGGGGGGGGGGGGAGGATTTCCGAAATGTGGCACTTTGTCCTGGATCTTAGGCAAGTCAATCGAAAAATTGAATTTGGGGTTTTCCTAAAAATAGATCAACAACTTGGGGAGTGTCCTGGTTTTTACTTTTTGAAATACAGTGGTACCTCTGGTTATGAATGCTTCTGGTTACAAATGCTTCAGATTACAAGCTCCGCTAACCTGGAAGTAGCTACTCCTGTTTGCAAAATTTGCCCCAGGATGCGAACGGAAATCGCTAGCCAGAGGCATGCGATCAGCGGAAGGCCCCATTAATGAAAGTGCGCCTCAGGATAAGAACAGTTTCAGCTTACCAGACTTTTAGAAGACATCTGAAGGCAGGCCTGTTTAGGGAAGCTTTTAATATCTGAAGGACTATTGTATTTTAATCTTTTGTTGGAAGCTGCTCAGAGTGGCTGGGGAAACCCAGCCAGATGGGCAGGGTATAAATAATAAATTATTATTATTATTATTATTATTATTATTATTATTATTATTAGTATTATTATTATGAACAGACCTCTGGAACGAATTAAGTTCGCAACCAGAGGTGCCACTGTATGGCAACCCTGCCCTTGAATTCAACATTGGAATAATTGCAGTTGCAGTTCTATAGAATATGGAAGAACAACTTCAAAGGCTGTACGCAGAGATCACTGAATAGAAAGGGTAATGTAAAAGAGTATTTGGATGCCAAAATTCATATGTAAAAATAAATGAAAAATGAAACAGACATTAGTTTCTTTTCTGTGTCTAGCTGGACTTTTGAGAAAGTCTTTCCTGATAGTTCCATCTAGTGGCCAATAAGAAAATGGTACCCAAATGTAAAATAACACTTACCTCCTTTCCCCAATGTATTTGAAATGTGTTGAAATGTGGGAGCTGAATTTTGTCAGAAGATCATTCTCATATTCTGAGCCAACAAATCCAAAGAACTGTTGGGATTTGTAAGGTCTAGAGCAGAAGTACACACGCCGAATCAACAATTTAAACATATGCTATGTCGTCATAAATGCTCACTGGAAGGACAGATCATGAAGCTGAGGCTCCAATACTTTGGCCACCTCATGAGAAGAGAAGACTCCCTGGAAAAGACCCTGATGTTGGGAAAGATGGAGGGCACAAGGAGAAGGGGACGACAGAGGACAAGATGGTTGGATAGTGTTCTCGAAGCTACCAGCATGAGTTTGACCAAACTGTGGGAGGCAGTGGAAGACAGGAGTGCCTGGCATGCTCTGGTCCATGGGGTCACAAAGAGTCGGACATGAATAAACAACTAAACAACATCTCATCATAAAAGTGGTAATCCGCTTACAGATGTGCTGATATTTTAGTTTTCTCTTTTCCCCAATATGAGGTGGGAGTGCAGATCCCACAGAATGAGGGGGAAATGGGAGAAATATCCCAAACTTTTTGGAGGGAGAAGGGTTTGGCTTATCTTAATTTCTTAAACAAGGTGCTCTCTTTTGACTCTCCTGCAGCTAACACCACAAATTCCATCAGACTGCAGCAAAGGAGGAGAAGGGAAACAGAACTATTCCATCAGCTTTACAAAGAGTTCAGCAGTCCTTAGCTTTGCCTTGGAAATATAAACCCTTTAAGCTCACCATTATGTTGGAAAGGTTGCGGAGAACGAGGTAGGAGTGTACCATGGTCCAGGTCTTTTGGGGGAAAGTTTCTAATCTGACCTCCAAAATCACTAAACAATCTATCCCTCCTAATTGGGCACTTGCCTTATTATCATTTGATTTGACCCCAAATTCTACCCTTATATCTAAAGAAATATTTCCCCTCCTGTTCACAGCAGCTAGACTAGTTATTGCCCAATGGTGAAAGGAAACTTCTAAGATATCAGTAGAGGCTTGGATTAATAACATCTGGAGCAGTGCTCTATCAGAACGCCTCATATACCATCGACGACTAATCAAAGGCATCTCCAAAAAAGGTACCTTTGACACAATCTGGTCTCCCCTTTTCTCTTTTATTGAAGAAGAACAGGATATTTTCATACCCTCGTCATCACAGAGGTATCTGTGGGGGAGATACAGTGGTACCTCAGTTTTTGAACGTAATCCGTTCTTGAAGACTGTTCGAGTTCTGAAACGTTCAAAAACTGAAAACTCAATACAGAAAATTCAATACGGAAGCCGCACGACTTCTGAGGTGTGTTCAAAAACCGAAGCATTTACTTCTGAGTTTATGGCGTTTGAAAACTGAAATGTTTGTCAACGGAGACATTCAAAAACTGAGGTACCACTGTACAGTGGAACCTCTATTTGAGACCATAATTCATTCCTGAGGTCCGTCTGGAGGTCAAAATGGGTCACTGGGAGAGGCGCCATTGTGCACAGGTGCGGGCGGCAATTGCCCGCTTCTGTGCATGTGCGAACGATGATTGCCCAGGTTTGCCACTGTTGTAACTTGGAACAACTGTAAGAAGAGGCGGTGGTAAGTAGAGGTTTGACTGTATATTGATTGAAAATTTTATTGTAACTGTATTGTAACTTTTGAATAAATGGTTATTTATTTATTTATTTATTTTAAATAAATAAAATATTTGCACCTGTCCTGCCCCAGCCTCTGGCTTTGGGAGCTTTCAAAATAGCCAGTGCCAAGTTCATGATGGTTAAGGCACGATGCCAGAAACCGGCTCACCAATGAGGCAAAGCAGCTGCCTCAGCTGGTGGAATTGCAAGAGGTGGCTCCCTAAATGCCCCACCGCTTCCACTGCTGAAAGAACAGCCTCCTGAGTTTTGGTGGGAGGGGAAAATTCCAGCACACAGCATTGCCAGTCCAGTCAACTTCCCCACCCCAGGGTCAGAAGAGAAGAAGAAGAAGAGGAGGAGTTTGGATTTGATATCCCACTTTATCACTACCCTGAGGAGTCTCAAAGTAGCAAACATTCTCCTTTCCCTTCCTTCCCCACAACAAACACTCTGTGAGGTGAGTGAGGCTGAGAGACTTCAGAGAAGTGTGACTAGCCCAAGGTCACCCAGCAGTGGAAGAGCGGAGACGTGAACCCAGTTCTCCAGATTACGAGTCTACCGCTCTTAACCAATACACCACACTGGCTCACCACACTGAAGATGATTGTGAAGGCCTTGTAGGGTGTCCCTCTCTCGCCAAACTCAGAGAGAGAGGGCAGTTCCACTACACAGCATTGCTGCTTATCTTTTCTGCCCCGGGGACAGAGAAAATCAAGCATTGCTGAGCGAGTTTGAGTTTGGTAAAAGGGAAGGCGTTCTGGCATGCTGTGTTGATGCTCATCTTACCAACCCCTGGGGTTGATGTGACCTTGTGGAACACCTCCTCTCTTGCAGGATTCAACAAGAGAGGGGACATTCTGGTGGCAGTGGTGGTGCATATTTGTCAGAGACACATCCAGCAGAGAGGAATCTCCAGAGGAAGAGGAATTGGCTGCACCTGAGTTGCCAAGAAGCAAGCGATTAGTACAGAGGCGGGCCAGCAGGGGGTGGGGAAGGACTGTTAGGATATTGATGTTCTGTTACACCTAAACAGATGTGTAGAGCTGTTGTATATCACATGTGATGACCTGGGAATCCGATTCAGAGGCTGAACCGGAAGAATCCCAGCCTGCACAGGAGTCCCCACCTCCGGGGCCGGCTGAACTGGGGCAGGGCCTTGATTCTGAAGCGCCTGCACCTGTGCCAGATCCTCAGGAGCAGACACCAGGTGAATCCACTCTGGCTCCAGAGGCGATTGAGGACGCATTGCCTACAGGTGCACCTCTCCCAGCCCTGTCAGGGGAAGGTGAGTCTCCTCCTGGGTCCAGTAACCCACCGGCCTCTCCTGAGCTGCAGAGGCTCAGGGCAGAGAGGCGGAGGGAACTGGTTTCTCCCAGGAGGAGTGCTCGCCTTAAGGCCAGGAGAGGCGGGTCACCTGGGGGCCGGCACCGCCCCTGGCCTCAGAGAACATAAAGGCCAGTCAGCCTGGTCCCAGGTTGCGGGAGCAACGTTGTTGAAGAGCTGTTTTGGCCAGCACCCAGTCCTGTTCCCCCAGAGTTCCTGTCCTTGCCCGGTTCCTCGCTGTGGACCCCGCTTCGTCCGTGGAGGACTGTCTGCCGACCTTCGACTCAGGTCCTGGACCTCGCCCTATGGTAACCTTCCCCCTGGTAAAAGGCAAAAGATTTATACGATCTGAAGAGAAACCAGAGTATGGTAACCTTCCCCCTGGACCAGCACATCACGTCTGTTTACATTCCAGCACAGCTTGCTGGGAACATCTGTTTGTGTATAGCTTTTGCTTATGCTTCTTGCTTGGACACGAAGGGGAGCAGACATGTTTTCCTTTTTTCCTGATGCTGAATAAAATGCTTCTGAATACGCTTTACACAGCCTCTCTCTGCCCTTCCATTGCAAAGAGTTCTTATCTCTGCTGCCTTGCGTGCCCAGCTTCTGATGGCTTCTGAAGCTCAGGTCACATTTTACATGCAGAACCGAGGACTGGAGTTCGACCAGCAATTGGCCGGTGGGCTGGAGCCAGCTGGGGGCCTGCCAATTGCCCCCGTTCCCTTGGATGCATCGCAACAAGGACGTGGCATATATCTGGCCTTGGGAGGGGTCAGAAGCCAGTCGAGTCAACTGACTCTGACCGCGAAGGATGAGTTGTGGAAGCTTGGACTGCTGTAAGTCTGTTATTGAGAAATAAACCTCAGCTACTTAAACTGCCAATGGGACACGGGTAACGCTGTGGGTTAAACCACAGAGCCTAGGACTTGCCGATCAGAAGGTTGGCGGTTCGAATCCCCGCGACAAGGTGATCTCCCATTGCTCGGTCCCAGCTCCTGCCTACCTAGCAGTTCGAAAGCACATCAAAGTACAAGTAGATAAATAGGTACCGCTCCTGTGCGAAGGTAAACAGTGTTTCCATGCATTACTCTGGTTCGCCAGAAGCAGCTTAGTCATGCTGGCCTCATGACCCAGAAGCTATACACCGGCTCCCTCAGCCAATAAAGCGAGATGAGTGGCCACGACTGGACCTAAAGGTCAGGGGTCCCTTTACCTTTACTTAAACTGCCAGCGTTCTGTGTCTTGTGTGGGAGAAATGCTAAACTTGACAATATTCTTGTTTCACCTCAGGTGGCAAAACAGGCTGGGCCAGCCCTGCATAATGCAGACCCTCCAAGGGTCCCTATTTTCCAGGGACAGTTCTGGATTTGCAGAAGCCACCCCAGTCTCTGACATGATCCCAGAATGTCTCGCTTTTCCTTAGCATGTCCCTATTTTCACCAGAGAAATGCTGGAGGGTATGGAGTTGTGCAACCCCCAAACCAAATAACTACAAACCTTTAGAAGACATCTGAAGACAGCCCTGTATATGGACATTTTTATTTTTTATTTTTAGTGTTTTATTATGGTTTTATATGTGTTGGAAGCTGCCCAGAGTGGCTGGGGCAACCCAGTCAAATGAATGGGATATAAATAATAAAATGATGATGATGATGGAATAGGACATCTCTATTTTTATTGGAGAAATGTTGGAGGGTATGCATAATGCTCAGGGTTTTGGAGCTGTGTGGAGCCAGGCATCAAATACCCCACTATTTCTAGGAGGAGGCATTGCAAAATAGGTAAAATTCAATCACAGTGCCCATATAGGAAGCAAGGGCTCATGGGGAAACTAGGTGTACATGGCAGAATACAGCCATCTATTTTGCAAATTAAAGGCAAGCAACGTATTTTAAGATTAACACCGTGTCTTTCCCTGCTTTTGTGGCAGTGTCCTCTTAGCAAATGCAATATATATTTAAATGCCTTCTTTTTTCTGGCATTTAAGAATTGGGTTAGTAACCTTGGGAGAAATCGGGAATCTGTTTACAATGAGTTACATGAATTTCGTTGTATTTTATATGGAGGCAAATCTGGATTATTATTATTTTTAACGCCTGGAGCTTATAGAAAACAATGAGAGGGGGGAATCCAGTGATGCAATGAATGATGCTTTCAAAACCGATCCCGAGCAAAGAGGAAAACCCCTCAAGGAATTTACACAAGTTCGTTTATTTTGTTGATGCTGAGAAGAGGATGCTTTGGTTTTTGTTATTTGTTTCAGGCAAAAGTGATTTCATATAAAACATTTGAAAAACAGCAAAGGCACAAAGGAACAGTGTGCACATCCTCCCTTTTTGAAACTCGCTAATATTCCTTATTGAAAGTTTCATGTGCAGTCCTGAACCAGGTTGTTGTTGTTGTTGTTGTTGTTGTTGTTGTTGTTGTTGTTGTTTTTCCCTTCTGCAATTTTCACTTTACAAATTCACGTGCTGGAATCATGTGCATTTTGTAATTAGAAGCTCTCACAATAATGTGTTGTTCAGATCAAGTGCTACAGAAATTAGCATATGTCAGGGACTCAGCGGGAGCGCAGGGAGGAGAGGAGATGGAAAGCGAGGGGGAGCAATCCGAGGGCAGCGTGGGAGAATATGACAGCAGCCCGATAGATTCCATGAGCCTCTCCAGCGAATCGGAAGATTCACAGAAGGGGGCGCCGATGGGCAGGGCAAGGGGCGACCCAAGGGGGACACCCCAGAAGCAAGGGGCCAGCGGGGACTCCCAGAGCACCAGTTGCAAATCAGGACCAGCTTCCCCACCAGAGCGTAGTGGGGGGGAGGAGTCCCAGGTGTCAGAGCCCACATATGCACCACCAGCGAGAGAAGATGAGTCAGGGTGGACCACGCCTCCATCGGAGAGCGAGTTAACGGTTAAGAGGAAAGTTGCAGGCTGGGCGCGCGCGCCAAGTTCAAAGGTACAGGCGAGCGGCACAGAAGGTAGCCCGGATAGGGAACCAGGTCCTAAAGCCCGCCGGAAGGAGGGGCAAGAATCGTCAGGGTCAGCGTCAGAGGAGTCGAGGAAGGATGAGACCCTAGCGGGCAGGAGGGCCCAGAGGAGAAAGGAATTTAGGAAGAGGTGGAGCAAAGCGAGAGTCTTAAACTGGTGTGGAGGGGGAGGAGACTCAGACAGGACTTCGCCGGTCTAAGCTCGGGACGTAGAGCTGCACGCTGCGGCTTTGAAATGGAGACTGAATCTCAATAAAGACTTTTGTATATAACTACAGCCTAGCGTTGGTCCTCTGTGAGCTGGGACCTGGAGGCAGCTCTGACAGCATAAATGTAATTACAGGTCTTTTGTGAGCTGGTAGTTCACAAATGCAGTGTTTTGTCTCAGAGCTGCATAGTACAAATTCTGGGGAGAGCCCCAGCATTCCAGGTGTTATTAATGGTACCAACATGTCTGCCTCACTTGCTCCAGCACTGTGTAACATGTGTTTTTTACTTGATAAAGTAGTGTGGATGATCCAGTCCTGTCAAATAAATACAGATAGATAAATACATCTACCAACCAACCTACCTACCTACCTATAAAATAGCTCTCTGAAAACGGTTTGGAAACTTCAGCTAGTGCAGAATTCAGCAGCCAGGTTGCTCACTGGTGCTTTTTTGCATGCTTTTTTAACCAGCTTATACGTTTCATACACATTTCCCCTTTAAATATTCGTACTTATTACTTGAGTGAAGAATAACATTGCAAATTCAGAGAAGTACAAATTTCAAAGGCTAGCTGTGTTTTGGCACATCTACACCATCGCCATCATCTCTTCGATTTATATACAGTCCTTTATCAAAATATTCCAGGGCAGTATACAGCATTAAGAACGGATTTTATGGAGCATCAATAATAAAAGCATAATAAAGACAGCATAAATAAATAAACAGCTAAAGAGTGTCTTTGGGGAGAACATTCCACAGACAGGGAGCCACAGCAGAAAAGCCCGATTCAGGTGTTGCCACCCACCAAATCTCTTGGGATGGGGACATAGAAAAGGGCCTCAGATGGCAAGCGCAGAGTCCAGGCCTAGATTGTCTCAAAGAATCATAGAATCATAGAATCATAGAGTTGGAAGAGACCCCAAGGGCCATCGAGTCCAACCCCCTGCCAAGCAGGAAACACCATCAGAGCACTCCTGACATATGGTTGTCAAGCCTCTGCTTAAAGACCTCCAAAGAAGGAGACTCCACCACACTCCTTGGCAGCAAATTCCACTGTCAAACAGCTCTTACTGTCAGGAAGTTCTTCCTAATGTTTAGGTGGAATCTTTTTTCTTGTAGTTTGGAACCATTGCTCCGTGTCCGCTTCTCTGGAGCAGCAGAAAACAACCTTTCTCCCTCCTCTATGTGACATCCTTTTATATATTTGAACATGGCTATCATATCACCCCTTAAGAATTCAGTGCCGGTCAGAGGTATGTGCCTATCTCTCCAGGCACCGGCTGAATTCTTTTGACCTCCCTCCGGCGACTCCCGGTAGGAAAAACACTCGAGGTCCGTTCCGGCGATTTTCCTCAGGCTGTGAGAAAAACACACCAACTGCTTCTCTTCCTCCCTGCTCTCCAGCATATCCCCAGGGAGGGGAATCAGACACAGACAGAAATGTAGCTACATGTTTTATTCCTGTCTTTCACTTCAGTACAGAGAAAACATGTCTGCTCTGTTCAACAAACAGAGAGAAACTCCACCCATGTACATCTTGTACAGGTCATATGACACACACACTGAGCTAACATCCGGTGCTCAGTACAGAATGGACTGCCCCTTTGTTTCCATGGCAACAGTCACATACTTCCTGTTTGGCTTTCCAGCCACAAGCAGCAGACTTGGCTGCTATAGCCTTTGCTTGCTGCTGCATTGCTGCTTTAGAATAACATACTCCCCCTAAAGTATCAATGCGTGCTGCGAGCAAAGCGTCATCCAGAGAAGAAAACAAACAGTTGTTATACTTATAACACTCCCCTGTTGTTTCAGTTCCACCCTTGGAACTACCCGCCACTGGATTTACCAATGTACCTCTCTGGTTGTGTGACTTCCAAGGAATGAGTGCTTCTGCATTACCTTGGTTAGCAACTCTCTGTTGTGCCTTTGTCTCTGACTCAGACACAGCTTCAATCTGACCTTGGTCGTTTACAACAGCAACACATGCAATAGCTTGGTTGGCAAACTCTTTTGAATACCTCTTGGGTGGTACACCCTTCGTTGCTCTCTCAGACCTACGTAAGAGGTGCTGCTCTTCTCTGCTTTCTGGTTCAGCCTCTGAACTCTCTGAAGAACCAGTACTAAGCTTAATCAGTGGTTCATCCTCCTCTTCTGAGGGTCTAGTCATTATGTGAGATTTCTTCTCAATGACTGTGACAACTGAGCTGTCTGAGCTATCGCTGTCATCATCAGTACTACTGAACTCAATAAGATCAAACTCATCATCATCATCATCAGAATCATCATCATCTCCTGTGGGAAATGTGTGAACAATCACTCGCTCCTGTTCAGGAGCACTCTCTAGAAATTTTGTGAGAATCACCTTGCCAGATTCAGACAAAATTACTCTGTAGAGACCCTTTTCATAACCCACAAAAATGCCTCTGGCATTCTTTACTCCACCTGGAGCTTCTGTCCTCACATGAGACCCAAAAACCTTGAAATGGGCAACAGAAGGTTTTCTGTGGAACAGTTTCTCAAAAGGAGAACTTCCCAACTCTTTTGAAACCTTTCTCAACCACGTGTAACAAAATGACATTAGCGACTCAGCCCAGTACTCATGTGGCAGATGTGAACTAAGCAATTGCGCATGCATTCCCTTTTGCAATTCTTTGTTCACTCTAACACAGACACATCTGTTCCAAGCTTCTTCGGAAGCTGCAATTTTGTGTCTTATCCCTTTCTTCTTCAGGAACCTCTGGAAATCCTGTAAGAGAAAAATTGGCTTCTCATCTGTGCAAAGACAATCTATGTCAGCATCATGCATATTTTTAACTTTGTCACAAAACTCTTTAAACCTTTCTAAGGCTTCTTTCGGTCTCTCCAAAAGATAAATCCAGACAAAACCTGTAAAAGAATCAACACATATTAGGTAATACTTTGCATTGCCTCTAGATGGTGCTAGAGGACCAATCACATCAGCATACACCCGCTGAAACGCCTTGTCGACCCTCGAGGTGACCTGCTTGGTGTTCTTCTTGGCTACACCTGCAAAAGAAATCATGTTAGAATCACAAGAATTACAATCCATGTAATCACTTTGATCAAAAGTCAACAAATACAGTCCATCTTTCTCTTCGGCAGAAAGATACAACTCTCCATCTTTGTAGATCTCGCAGTGTTGATCATCATAGGACAGTTTTAGTCCCTTCTTGGCAATCTGCGAAACGCTGAGCAGATTGTACTTCAACTCTGGAACCAAATAAACATTGTTTATAGTCAAGTTCAGACTTTTAAGATACACAGTCCCGATTCCGGTGGCTTCCAGCTCTTGACCGTTGGCTTGTTGTACAACGAAGCTTTGCTTCTTAAACGACGAAAACAAATCCCTGCGATGGGTCATGTGAACCGTCGCTCCCGTGTCTAAAATGAAGGAATTCTCCACTTGTGGTGTGGCTTTTAGGGACATCAAAGCCTTTGCAGGCTTCGCCTGTGACTTGGCATGACTTCTGCCTGACTCCTCAGACTTCGTGGAGCTTCCCTTGGCTCCTTTGTTCTGACGTGGCTTCCTGCAGTTCCGCTGAAGATGCCCAGTCTGTCCACAATTGTGGCATCGGACAACGTTCAAAGCTACAGCGTCTCCTCCAGTAGCTACAGCAGTGGGGGTGTTAGAACTCCGTTCTTCCCTCCCCCTGTCCTTGACTTCCAGGGCGGCAAGTCTGTCATGTTCGTTCAGAACCACGGCAAAGACCCTGTCCGACGTTAGATCTTGCGCTGGGAGAGACCCCAGCTGACTGGCAACCGTTTTGTAAGTCCGATTCAGGCTGTTGATCACCATGAAGCAAAACACTTCCTCCTGCAGACGGAAATTGCGTTCCACCATCTGCTGACGCAGAAATTTCATTTCCGTCAGGTGCGCTTGAACATCTCCATCAGGCGCAAGCCTCAGGTTAGTCAGCTTCTCAAAATACAGCAACGCTGAAGAACCTGCATCTCTCTGATGTGTCCTTCTCAGCGTGTCCCAAACATCTTTCGCGTGCTCTAAATCTTGTATATGAACAAGCTGAGAGTCTGACACGCACAGAATTATAGCAGTTCTGGCCTTCATATCCTGTGACTCCCAAACAGGCGTTGGTGCTGCAGGGATGGGGTTCTCAATCACCCCAAACAATCTCTGATTCTGCAGCAAGGCCTTCATCTTAATAGACCAAGATGCATAATTGTCACTGGTCAAAAGGGGTGGAGAAGGCAGAACTCCCTTCTTGACATCCATTTTGAGTCCTTGCATTGACTCTCAAACACAAGCCTCTAAAATCCAAAAGCTGGCTTGTTTACACTCTGTGCACCTGGCAGCAATAACACTGGCCGCTTGGAAAGTCCCCTTTCACAGTTCCTTTGTAAAGGCCTAGTCAAAACACGAGCTGTTTGTGCCTATCTGGGCATAGCCTGACTTCCAGCCCTTATCTTGAAACCAGCCTGCGTTGCTAAGCAACCACATTCCTTTCCTTGGACAGGAAAAACCACAGGAATGTTTGGAATGCAGACTCTTCTCTCTCGGAGCTGTTTTTCCCAAACGTTGCTCCCATGAAGCAGAGAATTAATCAATCTGCATTCACACTCTTAAGCCCGAAAATCTCATACCTGGGCTCCGTAGCTTGGCTTTCAGCTTCTTCTGGTCAGCTTCTAGCTGCAGAGAATCAGCCTCCATCTCAGGCTTCCATGGAGAGGGATGAATACAGCCTCCTTGATGCAGACTCCCATGGATCGTAGCAACCATCCTCTGCTACCAATGTCAGAATTCAGTGCCGGTCAGAGGTATGTGCCTATCTCTCCAGGCACCGGCTGAATTCTTTTGACCTCCCTCCGGCGACTCCCGGTAGGAAAAACACTCGAGGTCCGTTCCGGCGATTTTCCTCAGGCTGTGAGAAAAACACACCAACTGCTTCTCTTCCTCCCTGCTCTCCAGCATATCCCCAGGGAGGGGAATCAGACACAGACAGAAATGTAGCTACATGTTTTATTCCTGTCTTTCACTTCAGTACAGAGAAAACATGTCTGCTCTGTTCAACAAACAGAGAGAAACTCCACCCATGTACATCCTGTACAGGTCATATGACACACACACTGAGCTAACATCCGGTGCTCAGTACAGAATGGACTGCCCCTTTGTTTCCATGGCAACAGTCACATACTTCCTGTTTGGCTTTCCAGCCACAAGCAGCAGACTTGGCTGCTATAGCCTTTGCTTGCTGCTGCATTGCTGCTTTAGAATAACACTCCTCTTCTTCAGGCTAAACATGCCCAGCTCCCTTAGCCGTTCCTCATAAGGCATCGTTTCCAGGCCTTTGACCATTTTGGTTGCCCTCCTCTGGACACGTTCCAGTTTGTCAGTGTCCTTCTTGAACTGTGGTGCCCAGAACTGGACACAGTACTCCAGGTGAGGTCTGACCAGAGCAGAATACAGTGGCACTATTATTTCCCTTGATCTAGATGCTATACTCCTATTGATGCAGCCCAGAATTGCATTGGCTTTTTTAGCTGCCGTGTCACACTGTTGGCTCATGTCAAGTTTGTGGTCAACCAAGACTCCTAGATCCTTTTCACATGTACTGCTCTCAAGCCAGGTGTCACCCATCTTGTATTTGTGCCTCTCATTTTTTTTGCCCAAGTGCAATACTTTACATTTCTCCCTGTTAAAATTCATCTCCTCTCAGTCACCTTTTTTCCAGGCTAAACATACCCATCTCCTTCAGACATTCCTCATAAGGCTTGGGTTCAGTGAGCTGGGTTCAAATGTTGCCTTCTTCCTATAGACTCCTGCCATCAGAAAAACAAATGAAAATCAAGCCTTTGGATCCTATCCATTAAGGGCGTGCTATGAGGAGTCATTCAGGTAAGGAATAAAACTAATGTTAACATTTTGCACCCAGGCATGATATTTTATTTTTTATTTTATGCATTCTTTTTTTGACAAAGTAATAATAATAAATAAATAAAAACAAAAATGTGCACCCCACCACCGAGACCATTCCATTGTAACTATCCAACTTCCCAAAATTTCAACACATCTTGCACTGGTTTGACCCCTTTCCATTTTAACAGTACAAATTCTACAAACACCCTCCCTATCTCCTCAAAATCATTTCTTCTGCATATTCCCCCATCTTACCTTAATGTCATGTGTTGATTTATTGTCACAGCAATAGCTATATCCCACACCTCTTTATACCATTCTTCCATTTTATATTCTGCTTGCCCCGTCCACTTTCTAGCTATAATAATTCATGCAGCTGTCAATAAATTTGTGAGCAAGTCCTTCATAGCCTGTGAACCTTCCACTCTATCGTAAATTGATAATAACACTACCTCTGGACATTTGGTCAGCTTTAAACTGGTGATTTCTGTTATCTCCTTAAAAACCCTTTGCCGAAAAAAATTGTACATATTTACACCCCCACCACATGTGAACATAGTTCCCTGTTTCCTGGCATCCCCTCCAACAAAACACCAATTATTCCTTGTTTATTTGATTTAATCTGACTGGTAAAGGTAAATAGGTAAAGGAAATGCCATTTACCTTCCCGCTGGAGCAGTACCTATTTATCTACTTGCACTGCATGTTTTTGAACTGCTAGGTTGGCAGGAGCTGGGACCGAACAATGGGAGCTCACCCTGTAGTGGGGATTCGAACCGCCGACCTTTCGATCAGCAAGCCCAAGCGGCACAGTGGTTTAACCTACAGCGCCACTCGCATCCCCTTAAATAGGTAACGGTAAAGGTAAATACCTTCTTCCAAATGAATTTATATTTTTTATTATTATTCTATTATTGTGTGAGATCGGTTTCAGCCAATCGTTGTAAGGGAAATCCATCTTGAAGTCAAGTTGATTTCAATGAGAGAGATTTAAGCTTTGCTTGCTTGTATTTCCATCAGTAGTACTAAAGGATGCTTAACTGGTTAGATTGGTCCCTGTGGTTGAAGCATTGACCTTGCAGTTACCCGAATCAAATAGACATTTAGACAGAGTGAAGGAAAAGTCTTCCAGGAGAAGTGTCAAGAGATGATAAAAGTGAGTTTTTTGCATAACAAGTCATTATGCACCAAAATGTCATCTCTTTCGGGTGTCAAGTATTATGGGTATTTTGCTTCATTATGCACATTGCCATACTCACTTTATTTCATTACAAGACGGGTGGCACCTTAAATTATTTATTTCCCATTTTTGTAAATAGGAGGAAATGGCTCCTCTGATAGGCAATTCGGGTTATTGCTTATGAGTGCCATCAAGTTACAGATGCATTGAAGTGCAGCAGGAATGAAAATACCTATCACCCGGCTGCTGAAGATGTGTCCAAAAAGCTCAGGAGTTTTAATGGCTTGTAATATATTTTGTCACTGGAAGTCACTTTCACAACTGACTGTGCAACAAATCATTTTAACTCTTGCCAATCTTTTCCCCGGTTTCAAAGCACCAATTAATGTTCAAGTTCGGGCTGCTCAAGTGCCCTTTCCCAAATTTTATCTTACCTTATACAAAAATGAGCCACACCTCGGTGACTATGTCTTTCTCGCCACCTTCTCTTCCCCAGAACAGCCTTTTTTCTCACCAAAAGCTGAGAGTCTGAGAACAGACTGAGGAATCTGCAAACTTCCAGCCTCCCAAATGCCTTTGCTTGGTGTTGGTGTTGACCTTTAAAGCCCTAAACGGCCTCGGCCCAGTATACCCGAAGGAGCATCTCCACCCCCATCGTTCTGCCTGGACACTGAGGTCTAGTGCCAAGGGCCTTCTGGTGGTTCCCTCACTGTGAGAAGCCAAGATACAGGGAACCAGGCAGAGGGCCTTCTCAGTAGTGGCGCCCGCCCTGTGGAATACCCTCCCATTAGATGTCAAAGAGATAAACAACTACCTGACATTCAGAAGACATATTAAGGCCCTGTTTAGGGAAGTTTTTAATGTATGACATATTAGTGTATTTTTGGTATTTGCGGAAGCCGCTCAGAGCGGCTGGGGAAACCCAGCCAGATGGGCGGGGTACAAATAATTTTATTATTATTATTATTATTATTATTATTATTATTATTATTATTTACACTCCCTAAGGAAGTCAGTGGTGTCTTTATGATATTGCAGATATTTCACCAATCCCCATCTTCTCCACAGGCTGTTTGCAGGCTTAGCAATTAACACGCCTCAGCCAAAAATGAATTTGGGCATATGGAACTGAGCAACAACTAGCACACCTGCTTGTAGTTCAGATCTGACACAACTGAATGACAGAGCAGAACTTGCGGAAAGTGAGACATGTTCTCAGGACTGCTGAATGGCAGGTACAGGAATGAATGATGTAGCCAGCCCACGGTCAGCAAGGGCCTGAGACTCCAAACTTCCTTCTTTTAAAATACGGTAAGTCTCTAGCGCTCCTGGAAAAAAAAAGTTATGAACCAAAATGTTAATGTACCCTTCTAAGTAATTTCTGTGAGATGGGGCAGCCTGACTGCTCCTGCTTTTCAGTGTTAGCCAACTGGTAAAGTCAGAAAGCTGTGATTGACCAGTGAGTTGTTTGCATACCAGGCAACAGGAATTTCCGGGATCCTTATGAGCTGCTGTTTTCTCCTCCCCTTTCCTGCACCTTTCCTGCTTTTGTCTATCTGCTAGTCCTTGGAGACTCTGCAGTTTAACCTTGCCCTGTTTCCCAGCAACCAGGATACACTGTTCCTGTGGTGGGATTGTCGGAGATCAGGTACCCCCTAGAACTTATTATCTGTGAATACACTACGCAATAGTTGCAAATGGATAATAAAGAAATCCTCCACGGGGACAAATGGGAAATGTCACAAAGAGGCTTAGGCATATCTCCTGCTATGCAGAAGCTAAGAATCAGGCACCAATAATAATTCACTGTGTACCTAATTCAGTAGAATTATATGCATGTCTATTCAGACATTGTCAGAAGAAATATCCACAACTTCAGATATGCAGATGACACAATCTTGATGGCAGAAAGTGAGGAGGAATTAAAGAACCTTTTAATAAGGGTGAAAGAGGAGAGAGCAAAATATGGTCTGAAGCTCAACATCAAAAAAACTAAGATCATGGCCACTGGCCCCATCACCTCCTGGCAAATAGAAGGGGAAGAAATGGAGGCAGTGAGAGATTTTACTTTCTTGGGCTCCATGATCACTGCAGATGGTGACAGCAGTCACGAAATTAAAAGACGCCTGCTTCTTGGGAGAAAAGCAATGACAAACCTAGACAGCATCTTAAAAAGCAGAGACATCACCTTTCTGGCAAAGGTCCGTAGAGTTAAAGCTATGGTTTTCCCAGTAGTGGTGTATGGACATGAGAGCTGGACCATAAAGAAGGCAGATAGCCGAAGAATTGATGCTTTTGAATTATGGTGAAGAGAAGACTCCCTGGAAAAGACCTTGATGTTGGGAAAGATGGAGGGCACAAGGAGAAGGGGATGACAAAGGATGAGATGGTTGGACAGTGTTCTCGAAGCTACCAGCATGAGTTTGACCAAACTGCGGAAGGCAGTGGAAGACAGGAGTGCTCTGGTCCATGGGGTCACGAAGAGTTGGACACGACTAAACAACAACAAACAACTCTCAGGTAGGTGGGTACCAAACTCCCCTAGCTTTGATTTAGGATTGGCATTGGGGGTAAGCAGGGTTATTGTGCCCTTAACAGATGGGGGTGGTGGTGAACAGAACAGGTTAAGCCTTTTCTAGTGTGGAAATTCAATTATGGGGAAAGCTTCCCCTGTTCTCATTCTCTCCATCATAAGTTTTATGTGTATGGTCACTGATTTATTTTTAGGCCTGAAATTATTTTTGTTGTTGTTTGGCTGTTTTATTCTTGCCTGTATACTTGGTTTTAATGTTCATTTTTCTGTAAGTTGCTTTGAGTGTCATTTTTTGGGGAAAACAACAACAACTAAATAACAGCAGCAGCAGCAGCAGCAGCACATGAAACCATAGAGTGGAGTTGTCACTCTCAGCCATATTTCAACTGAATCACAATTATTCTATTACAAAGGGCTGTTCTTATGCCTTGGTATTCTTCTCTATGGCATCAGCATGTAAACTTCTTTTTTTCCACCTGTCTAACTGCATTGCAGACTAATATACTTTACATTAGCTATTACTTCTACAAATTCTCATTTTCTCTGTCAAATGATGCATGAAAGTTTGAATCACTATAGCTTAATAGAGTAAGCGTCTTATCAGCACACTATATCAAAGGCTTCCCTTTCAGAACACCCAAGGACAGACTCTCCTCTTCTTTAGTTCAACTTATTGTGCTTATAGGGTTAAGCTGCTCCGCTTTAAAAGCTATATGTTTGCTTGTTTGTTTTACTCTATCCTTTAGTCAAAGCGGCTCTCATAAATCAATATTGAGTTGAGCTCTGCACTCAGGCTTACAATCTAAAAAGAAATGGTGTGCAAGGAAAGAAGGAATGGGAGGGATGAGGGGGAAATCAAGATTAAGCAAAAGTTTCTGAAGAGTTTTGGCTCAAACTAGTGGAATTTTCTTAGAGAGCTCTGCAAATATTTAGGTTCTCGTGCATTGAGTGAAATCTGAAGCATAAGTGCAGGTTGAAGTCAACTGTGATGTTTCCTCCTCAGCTGAAAGTTCTGTGGGATATCAAGAATTACCAAGAGTTTCAACAAGTAACTAAGGGAGAGTTCTCACCTCTTTAATTTCTGAAGGCTTTGTGGCATCCCTCATTTTCTTAGAATTGCAATGGAGCCCACCTGAGCTCCTCCAGAAATGAGTTCCAGCTGGGAAAAAAGCCCACCAGAGATACAGTGTGTTGTTCATACTAATAGAAGTTGGTTCGATATGTGGCCTTGCCTATTTTATATGCCCACATGACCAGGGTATGATCAATATAAAACAACTTTCATACAGACCAGGGATTTCCATGGTTAGCCAGAAAAGTGTGCAAAGAAATGGAAGAGGAAAGATGGAGTTCCACTAGCAGCTTGGAGCATAGGAATCTGCCCTATAAACAATCAAAACTTTGGTTCCTCTAGCTCGGTATTGTCCATATTGACTGACAAGGTTTCAAGTTGGATTCCCTCCCAGTCCTATCTGGAGATGCTGGGGTCTGCATGCAAAACAATACTATCTCACAGAGCTACAGCCATTCCTTTAGAGCTCCACCAACGCTTCTGACAGCCTAAATATTTCAGGTGGAGTCCATTGCTTCTGGCTACCAGCAATTGAATAGAATGGGAGAAAGGGGATGGGAAAGCAATTAGATAAATGAATGATAACAAGCTCTTGCAGTACCAGCAGGGTATACATATATCAGACTGAAATGTGTTGTTTATGAGTGTTCAGCTTTCAGGCAAGGCAGCAGGAGTCATGTGTTTCTGAGCACAGTTCAAAGTGTTGATGCTGACCTTTAAAGCCCTAAATGGCCTCGGCTCAGTATACTTGAAGGAGTGTCTCCACCCCCATCATTCTGCCTGGACACTGAGGTCTAGTGCTGACAGCCTTCTGGGAGTTCCCTCATTGTGAGAAGTGAGGTTACAGGGAACCAGGCAGAGGGCCTTCTCGGTAGTGGTGCCCACCCTGTGGAACGCCCTCCCATCAGATGTCAAGGAAATAAACAACTATCTGAGTTTTAGAAGACATCTGAAGGCAGCCCTGTTTAGGGAAGTTTGTAATGTTTGATGTTGTTATGTACTGAGTTGAATAGGATCCAAAATGCATCAGTCTGATTGGTCCTAGAACAATAGGATTCAGAATGCAGCAGCCTGATTGGTCCTGGAACAATAGGCTCCAGAATGCAGCAGTCTGATTGGTCCACAGGAGCCACCTAATGGTGGTCCTCTGGAGCCACCAGCTCCAGGTGGAAATGAATCTGCAACCTGATTGGCCTACAGGAGAATCCTGGAATTAGCCAATCACGTGGGGCCCATTGTGTAAATAATGTATACAAAGCAGACATTCTGGGGGAACTTCCCTTCCTCCTCACCACTATGAGCTGAATAAAGAGCATGAAATCCACTCTCAACTCTGAGTATATTTCAGATGTTTTATCGTGTTTTGAATATTCTGATGGGAAAACCTAGTCAGAATATTCTGATGGGAAAACCCAGTCAGATGGGTGGGGTATTATTAATAATAATAATAATAACGATCATCATCATTATCATCATTACAGTGGAGAAAGAGCTAGCAGATGGCAATTATGTTGAGTTTGCTCCCACCTATCAAATGGGGTTGGCATAGTGTGGACTTCTATAGTCATCTTCACTCATTTCCATTTCAGAAGAGCTGTGAAGTGGTTTCCTTTCCTTGACTTTTCTTTTTAGCAGATTTCATCATGCTGTGTGGCTTATTGAAATTCTAACCAAGATTACGAAGGGATTTTATTTTAAGAAGAAGAAGAACAGCAGCGAACAAATGAAGGAATTAAAACCACCCAGGCCCAGGGCCTGTTGCCAGGTCATGGGCATCTTGTCTATTTCATTACACACATCAACACCTCACCCGACGATAGTTCTTTTTTCTTTCAAATTGTGCTTCTCAGTGCACAGTGTGGCAGCACAGCTCCTTTGGCTGGAAAACAATGTTTCTGGCATCTTCAGGTTCAGCTAATATGAGAAAGATAGAGAGGTTTGACTATGGGAAGAGCAGTGAGATGTGGGCTTTGGAGATGTCTGGAGCCTGCTTTTTTGGCAGGCACAGTTAAGAAGAACACACTTCTAACCACCAGTTGACTTTATATTGCCCACTTTGCTAAACAGGAGAGACTGCTGAGGAGCTGGAGCAACTGACAGCAATTGAAATTCAATTTCAACCTCGGTCTGTTTTGTTGCATGCAGACAACTGGGGATGCCAACAAACCTCTGCTTTTGTCTCTTGCTTATCATAGGGTGTGAGGACAAACCATTCCCCTATAAAGTCACCCCAAGGCCCAGGTTACGACCCATGAGCCAGATAAGAAATTGCTTAGCATTCAGCGAGTTATTTGTAATAGCCAACACTTATAGAGGGCTGACTTCCCAGAGGGTTGTTATGCTTACCCTGAGCCCAATCCTTGCTCCTTGTGATTGCTTGCAAAGCAGAAGTCAGTTGCACTGTCTCAACCCTGAAACAACCTTTGGTCAGGCAAGGTTAAAAGCAGAACTTACCCGAGGCTGAGCAAAGACCTTATGTACAGTTCAGGGGGACAGATTAGCTTTGCTTGGATTGGAATCACAGCAAAGGCTTCGGAAACCATGCCCTTCTGGCTAAGGTGAAGCCACCATGTCTTTGTAAAATCATTACAAATATCTTACAACACCCTGATATGATTTTGATGGTGTGCTGTCCATAATTTGGTTTTGAAAATGTTGGGGTGAAAACTAAAATAAAAAAAAAATGACGCTAATTTTCATACATGTTAGCAGTGGGCTGTTTTCAGTCTAATTATTAAGATGCCTATGGATCAAGTTACTCATCCATCCCTAGTTGTAGATAGTGCTGTTTTCTTTAAAAAATGCAAGAACTTCAAAACGTAAAGTTAATAATTGGAGCCCACTAGGAAGTATTTCTCTGTACTAATATCTGCAAGTCCATTACTTGTAAAACAGCTTCTGTTCACCAGTCTGGGACTTGTATGTGGAGATAAATGCAGCTATTTTGTGGAGCAGTTTTGGTTCTGAAAAGTGTGCACAGAATGCATGTTTTCAGGGGGGGAAATGAACGCAAGAATGCTAATTTTAGGAGAAAATGCATTCAAAACATGCACATTTTTAGGGCAATAATATGCACAAAATGTGTTCAAAAAAGGTACTTCAGAGGAAAGTGTGTACAATTTAAATGGAAAATTTATGTACATTTTCTTGAGGTGCAAAAACTGGACAGAACTGAGCTATATGACCAACTGCATGCAAAACTGATATGAAACACAAATAGACTGATTTGTCACTTCCTCTACAGGACACAAATCCTAATTTACAATAGTCATCACAAACATACCCTTCTGAAATTTTTGCTATTGCATATGTCATCCCAACTCTTGTATTCTATAGCTGCTCAAAATATCTGCTAGATTTGCTGTGCTTTTACTCTTTCCTCAAATGGTTATATTTGGAAGATCAGAAGCATATTGATAAAATGGGCCCAGCTGCTGATCTCAGTACCAGTAAGTTTGTTTCGATTCATTTTGATGATATTAGTCTCTGACTGTGTGATACGTGCTCAGGAAGAAGGGGGGGGGGGGACAGCTGCAGTTAAAATTAAAAATGTCTACAGTATTTCGCTGTTTAAGCCATTTGCAAAGCTACTTTGCAGGCAATAAGTACCAAATAGAAATGTTAAAATGAAGAGTGGCTGGCTTCAGCATGCTCATTCAAATGCTGCTACAACTTTGACCTTTGAAGTCCCCAATTACTTATTTGAACCTCCATCTTTACCTCTGAATTTCCTTCCTAAGCTTGCTTAAGAGCTCATATCAATCTCTTAGTGAAAGGTCACCATGGCCTGCCATGTTACCTGGATTTTCATTATTTCCTCATAAACTATGACATTTCAGAAATGTCAGCATCTAAGGAAATCCGTGCAATATGGATATGGGAGGAGAACAAAGCATGTTTATTCCAATATTTTTTTGCAGAGCTACTCATATAACTGTGTTGAATATATGCAATGGATGCTGTCTGCAGTCCAAGTAAACCAACTTGGTATTTTACACACCATGAATAAAATACATATCTTCAAACCTTTGGTATGTCTTTTGGTTTATATTCAGCTCACTGGAGGACACCAGATTGAGGGCAATTCTTTGGAGCTAAACTCAGTGAATTAACCAAAAGTTCCTGGGTAAATCTCATCCTGGCCATTCACTGCTTGTAAAACTGAAATGGCAATGAACCACCTGCTGCACAGTGTCTCTTTCTTTTCTTTTCTTTTCCTTCCTTCCTTCCTTCCTTCCTTCCTTCCTTTCTTTCTTTCTTTCTTTCTTTCTGGAATAAACTAGATGAGTCTTGCAAAACATCCTGCACACTGAACTTCTGTAACAGCAGATATTCTAAATGCTGAGAGAGTTGACAATCATCAGAAAATGGGCGAATATTTGAAATGATACATTGGTGACATTTGACAATTATCAACAAGTGACGATCCAGATTCACTGATCTAATTTTCTCTTTTCAAATATTTACATCCTCTGTGAGATTGTCAGTGCACTCCCGTGCTCTGTGTTTTATATACACCCTGAAATGCAAATATAATTTAAAATAATTTGCTTCCAGGCATAATAGTCACTTGGCCCATGCTTGTGATACTATTAAGCAGACCTTGCATTTTGTTATGTTTGATTCAATTGCTTCATTTAATCATTTCATTTTTTCATCTATTCAGTCTTTTAAAGTTCTTCATTATAGAGTAAACACTGACCCAAAGCAGGACGGGGAAGAAACTGTAGCAAAGTGAAACTCATAAAACTGCTATCAATCTCATTTTCACTTAGAACCATAAATTGTTGGCTCAACCTCCATGGAAGTGCAAATCCCAGTGGGTTGCCTTGATTCATCAAAACTGTTCTTACATCTAGCAAAACAGATTAAGATCATTCAAGGATTTTCTCCACTTTGGGACTTGAAGCATTCTAGCATGACATTTCTTTTGTCAGAAGCATAATCTCCACCAAAAAGGTGACATTTGTGTGTCATAAGGACTGCTGGCTTGCAATGCCACCGGGATGGAATGCCTGATGCCCAAGTAACATTACAATTCCCATTTGAAATCATTTAATTTTAGAAACAGCCTCAGTTGCAAGACACTGTCATTCCTCCTCCATAATTTATCTTCAAGAGTACATATGGCATGCATCTTGGCTCATTACGTTGCCCCATTATATGCTTAAAGATATGATGTTTCTTTCCTTTAAGTACATCATTTGATATTGTCAAGGACAGAGCTGTTGTTGTTATTTAGTCTTTTAGACATGTCCACCTCTTTGTGACCCCATGGACCAGAGCATGCCAGGCCCTCCTGTCTTCCACTGCCTCCCGCAGTTTGGTCAAACTCATGTTAGTAGCTTCAAGAACACTATCCAACCATCTCGTCCTCTGTCGTCCCCTTTTCCTTGTGCCCTCCATCTTTTCCAACATCAGGGTCTTTTCCAGGGAGTCTTCTCTTCTCACGAGGTGGCCAAAATATTGGAGCCTCAGCTTCAGGATCTGTCCTTCCAGTGAGCACTCAGGGCTGATTTCCTTCAGAATAGATAGGTTTGATCTTCTTGCAGTCCATGAGATTCTCAAGAGTCTCCTCCAGCACCATAATTCAAAAACATCCATTCTTCTGCGATCAGCCTTCTTGATGGTCCAGCACTCACTTCCATACACCACTACTGGGAAAACCATAACTTTAACTCTACGGACCTTTGTCAGCAAGGTGATGTCTCTGCTTTTTAAGATGCTGTCTAGGTTTCTCATTGCTTTTCTCCCAAGAAGCAGGCGTCTTTTAATTTCGTGACTGCTGTCATCATCATCTCTCACTGCCTCCATTTCTTCCCCTTCTATTTGCCAGGAGGTGATGGGACCAGTGGCCATGATCTTAGGTTTTTTTTTGATGTTGAGCTTCAGACCATATTTTGCACTGTGCAAAGATGGACAGGTCATAGTGGAGAGTTTTGACTAAATGTGATCCACCTGGAGCAGGAACTGGCAAGCCACTCCCATATCCCTGCCAAGAAAACTCTATGGACAAAAACAACAGGCATATTAGGACAGAGGCATATAATGACAGGCATATAAGGCTAGACAGAGCAAGAAAGTAAGAAAGGGACTATATCTGTCTGTCTGTCTATCTATCATCTATCTATCTATATCTATCTATCTATCTATCTATCTATCTATCTATCTATCTATCATCTATCATCATCTATCTATCTATCATCTATCTATCATCTATCCATCTATCTATCATCTATCTATCTATCTATCTATCTATCTATCTATCTATCTATCATCTATCTATCTATCTATCTATCTATCTATCTATCTATCTATCATCATCTACTTATTGTAATACATCATAGGATGTTTGAACCTTAGTGGCACATGGAATCACTGTTTCCTTTTGTATGTCTCTTTCCAAAATGTTGTACTAAAAGAGAAATGTACATGCAACTGGGAACTATTGTGTTACTAAATCAAGAGTTGGCTACAGAATAAAGACTCTTCTATAATAATTCGTTCTTCAGTTATTTTACAACTTATTATGAGCACTGGGCAAGCAGATGTGTTGAGAAAACATCTCGAGTTACTGAATATGAAATCTAGATTTCTCAGGCCAATCTGTAGGTTCCTGGTAGACGGGTGGTCCTGCTTTGCAGTGGGGGACCATTCAAGATGGCATTTTTTTGGGTAAAAAATCAGCCTTTGAACACGACAACTTCTTGCAACATGTTATTAGGCAGCAGAGTTCCCACAAAAGCATGGGCATAAAATGAAATGTTGTTTTTTTATATATAAATGTTTTATTGATTTTCACAAAATTATAAACAAAACAAACAAACAAAAACCATGGATCATAACCTTATTAAAATTACACTTATTAACATTGTTAAGTGACTTCCTTGCTTCCCCTTGGTTGAATTTCCATGCACTTTCTTTTAATGGTTTTCCAAATCAAAGTTCTAATGAAATTTAACTAAAACATTTACATCCTTATATCTTTTAATTTTAAAATTAAACATATTGATTCATCACTTAACTTATATGAAATCCTAAACCGATTAAATATCTGCAAACTATTTCCAATTAATTTAATTTTACATATTTAACTAAATAATCATTAAATTTTGTTTATTCTTCCTGATCCTCCTCCTCCTTCTGGTCGCGGACTCTTCCGGTTAGGTTGGCTAGCTGCGAAAACTCCATCATCTTCATCTACCATTCTTCCACCGTAGGTAATTCTTGCGTTTTCCACTTTTTTGCTAATAAAATTCAAGCGGCAGTTGTGGCATACAAAAATAATTTAAATCTTTCTTGGGCAATTCCAAACCTGTTATTCCAAGAAGAATGGCCTCTGGTTTCTTTATAAATGTATATTTCAACATTTTTTTCAATTCATTATAAATCTTTTCCCAGAAGTCTTTCACCTTGGGGCAGGTCCACCACATGTGATAAAAAGTTCCTTCTTTTTCTTTACATTTCTAACATAAATTATCACAATTATGATATATATTTGCTAATTTAACAGGGGTCAAATACCATCTATACATCATTTTCATCATAAAATGAAATGTTGTATGGAATGAAATTCAGGGAAATATCTGAGGTTCCCCTTCAGTGGAAACATCTGAAGAATGTGGCGGTAAGTTAAAAGAATGTAGCACAGGCCATGGAATTTCTTTGGTGCTTGATTTCCCTTATATTCCTAGGTCATCATTAGTTTTCGTCCAAAGTGAAATTCATTGTGGGTTTGGAGAATCTACCTCAAGGCAAAACGTCTGAGAAAATTTGAGGGAAGCAAGAAGAGTTTGATAACATTAAAGTTTCTAAGCACTTTCACTCACCTATACAAAGCAGCTGAGCAACAAAGGCCCTCAGGATGGCAGCACAGTTGCCTGACTGAAAGCTTAAATCCAGCAACCCAAAATTATTATTCTTAGTGTGCTCAAAATGTTGGTACTGACCTTGTACTTCATTTTTTTTTTTTTGATAGTGCAGTTCTAAAGCTTGAAGAAATTGGGTGAGTTATGTATGAGTGGTTCCAATTGGATTACACCTACATCCCATAAAAAATATCAGTCAACATCCACTTTTATGAGCTAAATTTAAAGTGCATCTGCATACATTTGCACATGAATAAAACCAGAGTTCTCATGAGAGCAAAGTGTGTGCTTTCTCTGTTTTTAAATCATGCAGGCATTGTACACTACATCTTGGGACATGCACACACTGTGTGATAATGTACGTTCAGGAGATGGAGGGGGAATCTTTTTAAGGCAGCATTTGCCACCTGCAATTTTATAAGTGCTTATATTAATTCAGAATTAAAATAATATTTTTTTAAAAATCTGGTGTCCAGTTAACATGTTTAAGCCATCATATGCTGTTAGGACTACCATGTGGCAGTTTAGCTTTCCTCATTGCCCAGTTACCCAGACAGAAATTTCAGAGAGCTTTAAAGTCATAGATCAAAAATTTAGTTTATATGCAATAGCATTAATCCGTTTGTCCCGTGTTAGAAATAACAGGTGATATGCAATTCTGTCTTTCTGCTGGTGAGAGGAATTCATCAGCATAAGAAGAGAAGAAAGTGATTTCCTGCAATTTCCCCTCCTTTCTGGGTCATATCTAATAGAGTGGAAGTAAGATAAATACTTATCCACAGTGACTTCTAATTTGTTTGCCTTTATTATTTATAATACAGGGTAAGCTAATTCGTTTTATTGCATATAAACGAAACCTCGCCTATATTGCAATAATTCAACTCAGGGAACAACTGTGTGCCGTCTTTTTGGACAGAGTAATGAGTGGTTTTATGGAAAGAGCTCGTTTAGGAATGATGACTGAAGCCATATTTGCACATATTCACACGCACACACACAAAAAAATCATCTCCAAACAAGTACATTAAAGGTGGTAAAATATTTAGAATTACTTTAATTAATCAATTCTTATTTCCGAGAGAAAAGCTAGGCTGGCACTTCATGCTGTTAGGTATTTAATGGGAATGGTTTATATGCTGATACATACTGTTTAGTTAGCTTTCCTGCAGCTAATTTTCTCTGTATTATTAAAAGCTTCCTACAAGACATGCTCACAGGAGTGGTGTGTTTGGTTTTTTAAGTAGCATCAGCAATTTTCTTAAAATTACTGTACTGTGGAGTTAACTTGTGGGCTACAAATCCATGCTCCTAAATGTGCAACTGCACACATAAGAGGAGACCTATTTAGACCTTGATGGGGTTTTTCCCCTCTCCACCTCCTCTGAACTGCTTGCTATGAATGAGCACACAGCAATGTTTCTGGCCATTCTCAGGCAAGTGTAGGGGATTCCCTGGTCCTGAATGCAGGGACATAGGAAGGGGGGTGCGGGGTATGCGGTGCGCCCTGGGTGTCATCTCTGAGGTGACAAAATGGCACACCGCAGGAGGCGGCACTTACTGCGGGGCCTGGCCTGCAGTGCGCCTGAGCAACACGTCTCTCCTGGGAGTGACACAGGGGCTCAGGGCCCCACAGGGCCTGAAACAGCAACGTGGGGCTTGCGTCTGCCAGGCGGACGAGATGTGCAGCGTGTGAGTCATTTTGTTCTCACGGCTGCCCATGGAGGCACAGGTCAATTCTGTGTCCAGGGCAGCTGTCTAACAGCTCCATCTGGTACACAGGCTGAAACCCTACCTGCCTGCAGACTGTCTTGCCAGAGTGGTGCATGCTCTGGTTAGCTCACACTTAGACTACTGTGTGGGCTTGCATCATAGTGAAACTCGGATCTGGTCCAACTTATCATTCAAGGCAAATGTAACAGTAGCTCTCTCCAACTGTTAGTCTGCAAGTCAAGAACCGGTCTTGCTGCCTTCTTTGCGTGGCGAGTTCCCGCCTCCCTCTTGGAAATAAAGACACAGGACACCAGTATTTTAGGTTAATGGGCGAAAATAGGCCACAACTTTATTGATTACAGGAATTGTGCGGTATTGGCTTAGGCATTGGTCCTATCGTCTATCCGGCTTCAGCCTGATTGCTTGAAGACCGGCAAGGATTAACCACCAGTAGGGGGAGTCCTATAGGGACGCAGGTGGCGCTGTGGGTTAAAGCCTCAGCGCCTAGGGCTTGCCGAGCGAAAGGTCGGCGGTTCGAATCCCTGCGGCGGGGTGCGCTCCCGCTGCTCGGTCCCAGTGCCTGCCAACCTAGCAGTTCGAAAGCACCTCCGGGTGCAAGTAGATAAATAGGGACCGCTTACCAGCGGGAAGGTAAACGGCGTTTCCGTGTGCGGCTCTGGCTCACCAGAGCAGCGATGTCACGCTGGCCACGTGACCCGGAAGTGTCTCCGGACAGCGCTGGCCCCTGGCCTCTTAAGTGAGATGGGCGCACAACCCCAGAGTCTGTCAAGACTGGCCCGTACGGGCAGGGGTACCCTTACCTTTACCTTTAGGGGGAGTCCTGCTGATGCACGTCAACTAGGAGCTCTCCCGGGGTCAGCTCGGGGGCGCGCCTTAGGCCCACACCTCCATAGGCTTCGAACAGGGCAACCCCGCCCCCGGGAATCCTTTACCGGACTACCCTTCGATATGGGGGAAGGTGATGGCGCTTCCTCCCCCCCACTCATCTGCATAACAATACCCTTACCAATGCCTAACTGCACTCGAGCAGGTCCAACGGCGCAAAAAGACAACAACTGCTGTTTAAAAATTAAAACCCAAAAAGAAGCACAAAACCAGAGCAGCTGGGGCGCTAGAGCGGAGAAAGAGGGAAATCCTCGGCCGCGCCAGCCCTAAATAGCGTGGGCCACGGCTCCCAGGCCAGCCGATTGGCTGGCAAGGGAGATGACGCGTCCGAGGATTCCCCAATTTTGCGGGGGCTGCAAGCCAGCCCCCCCCCCCCGCACGTGGGGGGAGGGCATGAAGCCCGCAACCCCACCTTCTCTCCCGCTTGGAAGTGGCTTTGGAATAATAAGCAACGATGGTACGACACCTTCTCAAGGGATGCTTGAAGAATATGGCCATTGCAAATTCTGAAAGGAACCGAACAGATCCACAATTCCTTTGCAGGGCAGGAGTTATCCTTCACTTCAATGCTCTGATGGAATTCCCCCCTTCAAAAATGTATTTTTGTGTATTTTGAGAGAAAACACATTTTAAACTGTGTTTGACTATGTTTTTAAAGGATATTTTTCATGCAGGTTTTATGTGGAAATGAGATAAATTGATTTATGAGACAACACAAGCAAAATTGATATGGACTGGAATGATCTGATTAATCCATCCCTCTGCCCAGCAGGACATATTCCTACGTAAATGCATACAGAATCGGACCATATATCAATTTCATTCCTGGTTGTTTATTCAGTGAATAGATATTATTGCATTCTGTACTAAGAGCATCACAAAGTAAATACTTTATATAATGTCCAACGGTCACAGGCTTTACTAGGAACTGACATTTCTCCTATTAACCAGTTTATGTCTCTCCACTAGATGACACTGCCACTCCTAAATAAAACTCTATATTTTGTACCAAAATAAAAATAAAAATCCATCAATGACGAACAAGTTCAGACAGTAAATGAAATGTACACTATAGAAATACATACAAGTACATCACAGAGAGAATACAGTTTGTACAATGAACCTCAGTACCTGCTTCATCCCAAAACAACAGACTTTTGGATAGGATTTTTCAAAATATGTTTTCTCACTGATTTCAGTCTGAAGAAATGGAAGCTGCGCTTTCCATTCAATATGCAACTGAATGCAGTAGCAAAGGTTACACTGTCAAGGATACCTATATGCAACTGTGCAACAAAAGGGGACATGTTCTTGCAATGGAAAAAGAAATAATAGCATGGCAGTGGCTTTCCTTAAATGTGTTCAGGGTGACCTTGAGTGTCTCCAAAGTTGGAACGCAATTTTAAGTGCACTCTGTCCACAATGCATTTCGCAATTTCTGCTTCAGCTTTTAGCTAGAGTCTCCTCCATCTTCCTTGCCTTAGTCCTTAATTCCATTTCAGTGCTTTGGAGGCATTTCTATGTACACAAAGGAACTCTGCACATGCTTATAGTCCTTTGAACGGGAGCAACTGTCAGCAACTGGAGCTCACACACCCATAGGAAATTATTGGATTGTACCACTTGTTGCAAAATTATACCTTAGAAAATGGTTTATGATGAAAGATATGCTTCTTACCCTTATTGCTGCTATAAATATGCTTTACCCAAAGATCTCCAGGAGCACAGAGACCCATGATGGCAGCAGTACATTTTGTCTACTGTCTGTTGTGGGGGACACAAACTGTGGAAGAGGGGAGGGAAAGCAGAAAATGGTTCCTCCCTCTGCATCACCTTCTTTGACCACCATAATTATTGTGTGGTACCCCCAAACCCACCAACTAGTGTTTGTGTGTAAGCTGGTCTTTCGTTTCTAGTGGGAATAATTGTCAGGCTCATGAAGATGCTTCAAAAGGTGGAAGGCACTGAAAACACTTTGAGAATACAAATGATCCTACTGAATGTGGTTTTGTGGGAGACTAATTTTTAAAGACTAGCTTTTGAATTATGGTGCTGGAGGAGACTCTTGAAATGACCCTGACGTTGGGAAAGATTGAGGGCACAAGGAGAAGGGGACGACAGAGGATGAGATGGTTGGACAGTGTTCTCGAAGGTCCATGGTCACACTGGAGAGAATCACAGTGGATTCTTCCCATGCCAAGTGATGCTGGTATGAGAAAAAGCCATGGTGTAGATGCCTTCAAAATGACCTCAGATGTCTGAAATCACACACAGACCCAAAATATGCAGTACAATACAGTGGTAAAGGTAAAGGTAAAGGGACCCCTGACCATTAGGTCCAGTCGTGACCGACTCTGGGGTTGTGGCACTCATCTCGCTTTACTGGCCGAGGTAGCCGGTGTACAGCTTCCGGGTCATGTGGCCAGCATGACTAAGCCACTTCTGGCGAACCAGAGCAGCCCACGCAAACACCGTTTACCTTTCAAACTGCTAGGCTGGCAGGAGCAGGGACTGAGCAACGGGAGCTCACCCCGTCGCAGGGATTCGAACCGCTGACCTTCTGATCAGCAAGCCCTAGGCTCTGTGGTTTAACCCACAGTGCCACCCACGTCCCCTACAATACAGTGGTACCATGAGTTAAAGATGCCTCAGGTTACAAACGCTTCATGTTACAAACTCCGCTACCCTGGAAGAGTTACTTCGAGTTGAGAACTTTGCCCCAGGATGAGAACGGAAATTGTGTGCTGGCAGCGCAGTGGCAGCAAGAGGCCCCGTTAGCGAAAGCATGCCTCTAGTTAAGAACAGTTTCAGGTTAAGAACGGACCTCCAGAATGAATTAAGTTCATAACTAGAGGTACCACTGTAGTCAGAAATCACCAAGACCCTAACTTGGTGCACTCAAGAGGTTTCAAATCCCAGCAGTCCCATCAAGCATGGCCAATGCTTAGGGTTGATGGGAGTTGTAGTCCAACAACATCTGGAGGGTACCAGATTGGGAAAGGTTACACTAGGCTGTGCAGGAAGGAGCCATTGTGCAGGAATTTCCTCACCACTAACAGTAATGTAAGGTGGGGCATGGAGAATAGTCTTTTGTCCCCTTAAAATGCTAAAGCACTCTAAGCCTGTGAGAGTGTATGGATTATAAGGGTGAAGTAGGTCTAACACCAGGAAATTTGGCATATAACATAAACTGCTGTGGATTGGTGATGTTGCTAGTAAAGTTAATTGCAAAACTCCCATTGTCCTTAGTGGTGCAACACTGATGCAAAAATGAAAGGATATAAAGAAAGTCAATGCACTCTCATTATGGTTTCCTGAAATGATGGAGACTACCAAAGAGAACTGTGAACAGTCATGGTCCAGAAACAACTCCAACCATCAAACGTCTACTCCTTTGATTATCTTCTTCCTACAATAAAGAAGACAGACCTCCTTAGTAACACTGAATTTGCACAAACCATTTGTTTTATTGTTTGCAATCATGCCGCATCATTTGGTTCCTTAGCCTCTAATTGTGTTTAATTCCAGATGTTTAGCTCTACAGCATCTGACCTTCTAGGCACTATTACAATAAAGTTCTTAAGTGTTTGCTGACAAAGCAGATGCATCCATAATCACCTCTCTTTTACCACTTATGAGCAAAAGCAAGTTTTCCGCAGTGTGTGTTCAGATCTGTACCTGCCGGGGGGGGGAGGGGGCTGAATAAAAATATGCTTAAAGCAAAAGAGTTTTCAGTTGACAATGTAACAAATCTGTGGGGCATTTTCCTAAAGATTTAAGATTTGAGGCTGAAGAAAAGCCACACAATATTAGCACAACTTTAGCTCTGCCTTACATATTCTGTAAAACAACAACAACAACCCTCTAAGGTTTTGGTTCATTATATAGCAGGTTGCATTTCATGATGATGCCTAAGCTAGTCTCAAAACAAGGCGATAACATACATAAGGGAGGCCAACACAATTCTCTGAGCTTGGTTATAGAAGTGTATTTCAGAGGCCTGTAAAACCTTGCCTCGAAGGACAGCCCAAATTTACCTGTTCCAACATTTTATCTGGTTCAGATTCTAACCACAACCTACCAGAGAAGGGTCTCAGAAGGCAGTATGGAGGTCTGGGTAAGTGATGGGAGGTGGTAAGAGGATATATTAATTATATTTAATCTTCTAGAAACCCATGTGTGGAGGTTAACCAGAAAGGAATCGGCTACAAGCCTGTATACCAAAGCAAAGGGCTTTGCAGACTCTCTGACAGGAGAAAGCCCCTAGCAAAGTTTATTTCTCATCCTTAGACATATTAGTGAAGTGTATGAATAGGCTATTAAACCTTATTTAATTCCATTCAAGGGACGCGGGTGGTGCTGTGGGTTAAACCACAGAGCCTAGGACTTGCCGATTGGAAGGTCAGCGGTTCAAACCCCCGTGACGGGGTGAGCTCCCGTTGTTTGGTCCCTGCTCCTGCCAACCTAGCAGTTCGAAAGCACTTCAAGGTGCAATTAGATAAATAGGTACCACTCCGGCGGGAAGGTAAACGGTGTTTCCGTGCACTGCTCTGGTTCGCCAGAAGTGGCTTAGTCATGTTGGCCACATGACCTGGAAGCTGTACGCCAGCTCCCTCAGCCAATAAAGTGAGATGAGTGCCGCAACCCCAGAGTCAGTCACGACTGGACCTAATGGTCAGGGGTCCCTTTACATTTACCTAATTCCGTTCAGCTGCGTGACCCCTTCTATCCCACCTGTAGTGCAACAGACCACAAACTGAAATAAGTTGAATAATGCTTTACTTACTTTTTAAAAGTCACAGCCATGCATTGTCCTCCGCAGCAACATTGAGAAATACGGATAAAATATTCTTGGGTAGAGACACAGCAAGCTAGCTTCAGACACGTGTCTGAAGCTGGGAGCTACTGAGAAGCATGTTCTTCCTCCATGAGGGAGAGAATGAGGAAATGAAAAGAACAAATACAGTGGTACCTTGGGTTAAGAACTTAATTCGTTCTGGAGGTCCGTTCTTAACCTGAAACTGTTCTTAACCTGAGGTACCACTTTAGCTAATGGGGCCTTCCGCTGTCGCCACACGATTTCTGTTCTCATCCTGAAGCAAAGTTCTTAACCCGAGGTACTATTTCTGGGTTAGCAGAGTCTGTAACCTGAAGCGTCTGTAACCCGAGGTACCACTGTACATTGCTTCTTCCCTCACGTATGTGAGGGGGCATGACCTAACTGAGCCTGCTCTAGCAATTAGAACTGTGTAGTCCTTAACCCCTTCAAATACTAACTAGCAATCATGCAGCTATGTTTGAAAGAAAAATCTCCCCCAGTAAGTACATGGGAGGATGAGTAGTGCAATGCAGAAGATAGACCTATCAAAAGCTACTGTATACCGAATCAGATCACTAGTCCATGTAGCTCAGCGTTGTCTACATAGACTAAGAGCACCTCCCCAGAATTCAGACAGATATCTCTGTCTTAACCCTCAACCTGGATAGGCTGAACATTGATCATGGGGCCTTCTGCATGAAAGGCAGATGGTCTACCAGGGAGCTGTGAGCCTTCCCCCTGTTGAAGAGTTACCATATTTTTTGCTCTATAGGACACACCCGACCATAGGACGCACCTTGTTTTAGAGGGGGAGAACAAGAAAAAAAATAATTCTCTCCCTCTCTGCTCAACGCCCCTTCAGCGAAGCGGCAGGAGAAACGGAGGCCCTTCCATTTCTCCTTCTGCTTTGCTGAAGGGGCACTGCACAGCTCCCCCTCTCTGCTGAAGCCAGGAGAGTCTTGCTCTCCCGGCTTCAGCAAAAGGAACCCGAAGCCTTCGGAGCGCAGCACAAGTTCCCGCTGTGCTCCAAAGGCTTCAGGCGGCTATCCCTGAAGCCTGGAGAGCAAGCGGGGTCAGTGCGCACCGACCCCTCTCACTCTCCAGGCTTCAGCGAAAGCAACGCGTAGCCTCCGGAGCGCGGAGGGAGCGCTCCCTCTGCACTTCGGAGGCTTTGTGTTGCTATCGCTGAAGCCAAGGAGCCTGCATTCGCTCCATAGGACGCACACACATTTCCCCTTAATTTTTGGAGGGGAAAAAGTGCGTCCTACAGAGTGAAAAATATGGTAGTTATTCAGGTACTCTGGTCCTGAGTTGTGAAAGGCCTTAACATCAGCCATGGCCCATTTTATGTCAGACATTAAAATCCTCATTTTAGCAAGCCGTTTTCGGTAGCTACTTTTAGATTTCACCCCCTCACAAAAGGCTTCTCTCTCTTTCTGAAAACGATCATTGCCACAGGTTACAGATACAACTGGCTCTTTTCGCAAAGATAACTAACACAACGACTAAAATACATCTCCAAAGGAATTGGTGGTTAATTGTAACAGAAGTCTTTGGAAGCTACAGAAGAGAGGGACAATGTGTGAAGGCCATTATGAGCCGCAAATGCAGACATAGGGGAGCCTGTATCTGTCTCAAGTGATACAGCCTAATTTAAAACACATGTGATTCAAGCACCCACAATAGGAGCCAAGTAGAATCTATACAACTTGGATCATTTTGTTCAGCAGCTGAGTTCTCCTTACCCCCTGAACAAAGAGACAGAGATAGAAGAGAAGACGGAGGAAAAGAAGGGTGACAGAAATGGATACACCACTGAATATATTCTTCCCCATGCTGTTGATTAATAGCTATGCTTCCCATCTCCCATGTAGTGAAAACCTGACAATTCTGAATTGTATTTTAAAAACTGTCCAGCTTTCAGACTTCCCACAAGTTTACCACTGTGAAAATGCTGGCTGTTCTTGTGTTAATTCTGTTCCATCTTTCTGTTGTTTGGGCTTTGTCCCCACAAAGTAAGCTAACTTTGGACCAAGTTAGGAGCTGGTGCTTAGATCACAGATTGGTAAATTTGTCTCAGCTAGGGATCAGCATTTAAAACACTTACACCCCCCCCCCCACACACAATGACAATTGAAAGCACAGTTGCTAATGTTTTTTGGGTACCAGAGAATTCCAGCACCAGTGAAAATCCAAGTGTAACAGAAAAATCTTATCCCAATTAATAATCTTATGCTTAAAGTTATGACTTGTATGCTTGAGCATGCATCTTTGAATTGTTGTGAATGGAATTGAGGTGGTAACAGCCTGCCTTGAACCAGGATTGGGAAAATCAGTTTCAGTTTCTCTCTGTTCCTTATTTTTCCAATCTTGAGTTCAGTTCCCCACATTTCCACATCAGTTTGTGATCCCCCCCCCTTCCAGAAGACCTCGTGGAAATACACCAGCATTTTAGTGTGCCTTTCTCATAATATACACATTTTTTTTGTCTGCAACTTTCTCTAATATTCATTGATCCCGATAAATAAATACATCAGCCACCAAGTCAGGATGAACATAACACTTTAGTAATGAGAAGCACCTGAAAGCCAAGATCAGTATTCCTCATCTCAAAGGAGAAGTTGTTCCCTAAACTAAGTGCCACAACATAAAAGTCTCTCCTCCTGATTGTCACAAGATGGACACCTGCAGTCTGTGGAATAACTGTCTGTCTGTGGGTGTGGGTGTCATTTGAAGATCTTAGTGTCCAGGCAGGTTTACACAGGAGATGTATCACTCCTATAACTTGGTCACAAGTTGTTTTGGACTTTATAGAAAATGTGACAATCTTCAACATGGTCTGCTAGTGTATTGGCAGCCCATCCAGTTATTTTGAAAGCCGTGTTAAAGTCTTGTGGTAACTGTCTCGTTCTGCAGACCTAGCTGCTGACTTCCATGCCAGCTGCAGCTCCCAGACCAGACATAATGGAAGCTCAATACAAAATGAATTACAGCAGTCCAGTCTTGGAATTACCAATGCATGTGTCACTGCAGCATGGATATTCTGGTCCAGAAACAATTGTTGCTAGCACATCAGCCCAAACTGAATGTCAGTCCTGAATTTCCCATTGTGTATGGAAGTATAGTTCTTTCCCTGAACCCCCAAAATAGAAATCAAAGGGTCTGCTGCTGATGCCAACTTTGTGGGAAAGAGAGCAAAAGCAGGGAGAAAACAAGGAATTAAAAATAGATTTGCAAATTGTCTTTATTCGGTGTCGATTATTGCCAAGCTATTTGATAAAAATAGTACACTATAAAAAGATTCAAATGGGATTGATTTCCCTACTTTTCAGTCTACAATGCTTTCAGAGGATTGATGGTGACAGCTGAACGCTATAAGCCAAAACAACCACCACCGTATAATAAAATAAAAGGGAAGTTTTCTGTTAAGGGCTGAAGTACTTGAAATAGGTACAAAGTTCTAGTAACTGAAGTGAATTCTGAAGTTAACAAAATCTCAATGGTATGCTTTCCATTTGTAGGCTAACAATTTTTTAAAGAACAGTAGTTGAATAGTCAAAATCAGCACCCTGCTTGCATTTCTTGCTTCCCTTCTTTTTCCTCTCCCTTTCCCACAATTCCTCTGTCTCCTCAGTTTCCTTCTCAATGGTATCCTCTCCCCACCAATGGTAGACAGCCACACATTTTCATTGATTGATTCCTTCCTCAGTTCCCTACTTCCTTTCTCCCTTTCTTTTCAGACCCTTTAAAAAGGTAAAGGGATCCCTGACCATTAGGTCCAGTCGTGACCGACTCTGGGGTTGCGGCGCTCATCTTGCTTTATTGGCTGAGGGAGCTGGTGTACAGCTTCCAGGTCATGTGCCCAGCATGACTAAGCCGCTTCTGGTGAACCAGAGCAGCGCACGGAAACACCATTTACCTTCCAGCCGGAGTGGTACCTATTTATCTACTTGCACTTTGACATGCTTTCGAACTGCTAGGTTGGCAGGAGCAGGGACTGAGCAACAGGAGCTCACCCCGTTGCGGGGATTCGAACCGCCGACCTTCTGATCAGCAAGTCCTATGCTCTGTGGTTTAACCCACAATGCCACCCACGTGGTTATAGAAAAACCCACGGGACCCCCCCCCCCATCTAAACCTGCAATTCTATCCCCTCTTACCTGGGAGTAAGCCCCACTGAATTCAATAGGACTTACAGCTAAATATAAACGGTTAGGCTTGCCCTGTGGGTCTCTCTTGGCTGTCACAAAATTGGTTAATATGCTTCCGTTCTCTCTGAGACATCACCTTTTTTGTCACCATATCCCCTGAGTTGAAGTTTTCTCCTGAAGGCTCCATGACACCAATTGCAAATGGAGACTTTCAATTGGAAGGTTACTGCTATTTCTTATGTTGGCTATTTACATACATTCATTTCCTTTTTTTAAGGGGTGGAAAATCAAGTTAACTTTTCGTGATTAAAATATTTTGTAGAATGATCTACATTTTACTAGTCAACGACTTCATTTTAAAAACACCATCTGTATATTAAAAAGTAGCTTAATTTATCCTCCAAGACTGACATCTTGGCCTATAGCTCAGCTTTGCTATGACAGTGATGGAAGCAGCCATGGAAATAATATTAAAAGGCCTGTAAGAGCTGGATAGATGGGGGTGGGGTGGGGGTAACCATTCACACTTTGCTTTGCACATTTGCATATGCACATGATGGTTTTGAAACACAGCCTGGCTGAATAAAATGCAGATAACACTAAGTGGAACTCAGAGCTATTTTTCTAGCCCAATTATGTTTTTTGAAGCCCCAGAAAATGGAAACATCTGCTGGAGCTACAAATAGCTGCTCACTGGCTGAGAACAGCGGGAGGGCTCACGGTTAATCATCTGTGCTCCTAGCAAGAATCACTTTAGCCAACATGAATGAGTAAAGAGGTTTTCAGGAGTCGGAGTGATAATGGAGTATCTCTATCCTTAAAGCAGGTGGGATGGGGAGACCCACACTTCAGTGCAAAAGGAGAAACTTCTCCTTGCTGGGAAGTGTGTGTGACAGAGCTTTCTCCTTACTACTCAAAACAGGATGTCTGCAAATGGGTGCTACTCGGTTTCTTTGTAAATCAGATATTGAATAAGCAGTGCTTGTTGTGCAGGCAGGTGTCAGAATGAAGAAAATCAATTGGCAAGTTGTATTTAACTAAGATGTAAGAAAGTAGAGCAGAACCAAAGTCAACTTAGTGCAGTTTTGAAAAGGGAAGGTAGCAAGATTTACGCTTATTTTAACACACTGCATTGCAATAAGTAATTTGCATTTATACTGACAGAGGATTATCATATTCAGAAAGAGAGGATATAAGAAGGGAGCTTAGTGAATCAAAACGAGAGTATTATATTCTGCTCCAAGATGTCCTCTTTAACCATATCCCTGTTATTCATGCATTATCAATAATACTATAGGGATCATTGCACATGCATCCCTGTGTCTTAAACTTATCCCTTCTTCTACCTAAAGCTAATTATCAACAAATCTCTAACAGAAGTGCTATCTAAATTAAGCAATGGAATATTTGTTTTATTTTGATGAATATTCAGTTTATAACACACGCTCTCCAAACCCATAAAATTTAACAACTTGAACAATCCCTATGAATATGGTATGTGAAGTACAGAGTAGATGAAAAATGTCACAGTGGACTTAATATAATTCTTTAGAAGTCTGTCCAGCTTACAAGCCTAATTATTCTTGCTTAGGTACCTTGAAGGATGCATCTCACGCATCCCTCATGGGGTCCTTCTTCTCAAACTGATTGCCCAAGGTCTTGGAAGGTGTCAAAATTCCTTTCTGCATTGTCTCCAGTCATGTTAGATGAAGATCAACAATTTCATATTCCCGTTCCTTAAGAACTCTTATGTGGACACCATCTGAATCTGGTGTTTTGTACATTTTTAATTTGTCAATAAGGGCTAGAACTTTGTCTCTCGTCACCACTATTTGCCACAATTTGTCTCGGGGCCAGGCCATCAGGCCTAGTCCTTGATCAAGATAACCTACCACTTGGCCAGGCCAAATGATTATGAATCAGAGATCCAGCCAACCTGGTGTAGCTGTATCTCCCTGAAGGTTGTTGAAGGTTGAAAGAGAGGGGAGAGTCCGTGTTTATGTTGAGCTATATTGTGGTTAAATTATTATTATTATTATTATTATTATTATTATTTATTCAAATTTTAAAGATTACAAAGAGAAAAAAGAAAAAAGAAAAAAAGAAAAATAGAAAGGACAGAAAAAATACAAACAATTGAAAAAAACAACAGATCAAACCTTTACATCACTTACTTTCATTCACTTACTTCCTTGACCTCCTCACACCTCCCATTTTTGTATTCTAATTCAGTTAGATATTTCAGCAAATCCTTTCCAGCTTTGTTTTTATCTTAATAGTTTATCTTAATATATTGTGATTTTGCATTCTCTTCTTTCACCAAATTATTTTTACTTAATTCTATTCCAACATCTTTCTAACATTCCTTAATTTTACAATATTTCTGAAGATAAACTTTAAATTTTTTCCAATCTTCTTCCACCGACTCTTCTCCTTGGTCTCGGATTCTGCCAGTCATCATTTATACCCCACCCTTCCTGGTTTAAAAACCGGGCTCAGGGCAGCTAACAGCAAATATAAAACATTGATTAAAATGCAACTTAAAAACAGCATAAAATACAACATAAATGCAACATAAATAAGAGATAGAAGAGGAAAGTTTTGAAAGTGGAGAGAAGAATATATATATATATATATATATATATATATATGCAAAGTTCTGTGCACTTGTATTTATACCATACTTGCTGAATGGAAACCAAGTCTCATATGGCACCATCCTCTGGAGTAGACAGTCAGCTATAAATGCCAAGTTCTTTGCATAAAGGATGTAACTGGTAATACATGGGAGGCTTTTATGACCCATCTGAAACCAAATGGAGCAACAGCTGCACAGCGCAGAATGCCCTTTCCACTGATGCAAAGGTGATTTCAGATTAATTCAATATTTCTTTACTCCATATCTTCTCAGCAGTGACAAGATTGCACAGGGTCATAGTCTGATCTCACCTTAAGACTCTGACCATGTTAAAATTGTTCCCATATGGTGCTATATCTTCTTTGAGCACCTTCTGACTTTCTTGCTATTTTTAACCCTCCACCCCACCTCTAGGATTCTATTGATTCTTACTTAATAGAGCTGGTTGTTTAGTTTCCCGTAATTGCAAGGTTATTTCTGGTGCAACGTGCGTGTCTCTGTGTTTTTCACCTGCCTTTCCTCCACGAAGAGATCTACCAGTGCTTTTGAAGCAAAATGAAAAATAAAAATTTAAGCTCGTCTCTGCATCCCTACAAAGTTCAGTATAAAGGGCTGTGCTATTTAAACAACTGTGGAATAAGGTATCATTTTTTTAAAAAATGGCAGCATGAGCAGGCATTGAAATCTGATCCAAAAATATTGTTTGTTTGCCTCCTATCCATGTCTCTACGAAAATGTGAAAAGCTTAGGAGTCAATGGAACTCCCCAGTGCCTTATAGATGCAGTCCATTCACACATTCATATTTATTCCATTAAGTGTAGGCCTCCAGAGTTCCATCTCTAAGTTACCAGCATGTTAACAAGCTCTGAACCACCAGAAGCTTTCTCATAATTCCACCAGGCACAGGTCCAATCCTGCTTGGCTCTCCCTATCTGCTACATACTGTTCCTTATTTCCAAAGTGCCTCACCTTAAGCCTCATCGTTTGAAGCTCCGTACTAGCAAACTGAGCACTAAGTGATGATTCAGATTTGTGAATGGACCATCCCCAGAATTCTAAACTACAATGCTTTACAGTTGAGACATTTCAAAGGGCTGGCATGTCATCATGTGATGAGCATGCAAACTGTGAGGGGAGAGAGACTGTGTGTTAGCCAGCAGGTAATGGCTTTCCCCACCACCTGGTCCCACCCTTCACACCTAGGAGCCTTCATAAGGGAGCTGTTTCCACAGGAAGAGCTGTGAGAGGGGAGAGACCCCAGCTTCAGCCCAAGGAACCTTCAGAAGCAGAGGCATCTTATCCATAGACATTAGCGGTGTGGGGCACCAGGGCGCCAGATTTTGGAGGGCGTCACAGGCTGAGTGTCCAGGAAGGAGAGCTAGGGTGTGCTCCCTTCGCCGCTCTGGGGCAACCTGCTCCTCTCCTCTTAGCCGCCCATCGGAGAGTGCCGCATCCGGCTCAGGGAAGCCCCTTTGCGTCCCCTCCCACTTCAGAACTTCTGAACTCTCTTCTTCTCTGGAAGGGTCAGGCTGGGGAGGAGGTCTCCACCATTCCTCCTCTGCCTCGTCCCTGACAGTATCTCTCTTACAGTTTACTGTAGTCCAGGGTCTTCTTTCTGACCTTTTTGGCCACCAGAGCAAAGAGGGTGATTTTATGAGTCACTAAAACATTGACATCACTAAGAAGCCACAGGACCTTCTCTGTTGGGAAGAGACATATTTCCCGTATGGGTGGTTGGGAGAGAAATTGCCTCCTGGGTCAGTGGGCAATATAGGAAATAGTGCAAGGTGTCTTCCACCTGCGGTTGCCCACATATACAGTGTCTGACTTTGTCTGGTACCCTGTTGTATCGTCCATCCAGGACGGCGGAGGGGATAGCTTGAAAACACAGCTCGGTGAAAGCGAATCCTATCCCTCTAGGATGTGTGTGGAATGCGAATGACTGAGACCCAGCCTTTGGTCAGACTTTTTCACAATCCCAAATAACCAAGGAGAAGCTTATCCCCTCAACAAGTGACTTGACTCCTGCAAAATGTAAGGAACTCACTCCTCTTCCCACAAATAAAGACTTGGGCAGGAGAATTGTGCACAGCTGAAACAAATACCTATAACAAGATAATAAAAAAGAATAGCTGTAACAAATGCTAAATTTGTCATTTGTCCAGTTTTAATTTTAATTTATTTGAATAATTTTGGGATGCATTTTAATTGATTGATTGCTTGTTTTTATGCATATTGTATTATTTATATGAAGTTAGCCACTCTGAGCCTGGCTCCAGTCACGGAGGGTGGGGTACAAATAAATTATTATTATTATTATTATTATTATTATTATTATTATTATTATTAACTGCACTGCTGTTTTTATCCCTTTCACCCACATTGAGACTTTTCTCCCTCCTCCTCGATAAACAGAAAAACACAAAAACTCCTGAAAGCATGCCCCCCTTAACTATGTTTCCCCCTCTCGTATTTGAATTCCTCATTAATCTATTTTTTAAAAATTCTGAGCATAGAGGAGCATTCGCCGCATCAGATCTGTAATAATGATGCTCTTATTTTCAGAAGAGGTGAAAAGCACACAATTTACTCTGTGTGGCATTTCTTCTGCCAGCCAAAGATAAAATAGCTATTTTCAACCTCTGTGGCTGTATGGAGTTGATGAAATTGTCTAGTCTTGAATGCATTTTATTTTTTGTTGAAGCTTCACTGTTTTTGTTGCTGTGTCCCCCCCCCCCCCGTGCCAATGCACACATACGGAAAGAGCAGTGGAAATATGCTGTGACTTTCACCCATCAGAAAACATTTCCTCCAGAATTTACAGCTCTGTATCAAAAACTGGAAGGGAAGCAGGTGGTGCTGTGGGTTAAACCACAGAGCCTAGGGCTTGCCGATCAGAAGGTCGGCGGTTTGAATCCCTGCAACGAGGTGAACTCCCGTTGCTCAGTCCCTGCTCCTGCCAACCTAGCAGCTTGAAAGCACGTCAAAGTGCAAATAGATAAATAGGTACCGCTCCAGCGGGAAGGTAAATGGCGTTTCCGTGCGTTGCTCTGGTTCACCAGAAGTGGCTTAGTCATGCTGGCCACATGACCCGGAAGCTGTACGCTGGCTGTCTCGGCCTATAGAGTGAGATGAGTGCCGCAACCCCAGAGTCGGTCACGACTGGACCTAATGGTCAGGGGTCCTTTACCTTTATCAGAAACTGGTAGCTCTGGGATTGTGTGTGTATCTTAAGGTTACCAGATGTTTGTCAATGAATCCGGGGACACTTTAATTAAATACATACCTACATACATACTACGTTTGGGATGTTGATGCTGCAGCGATGGCAGTGGCAGAGGGGCGGTCGCTGCCTTGACCTCAACCACCACGTTTCCCCTTCCTCTGAGGCCTCTATCTCCTTTCTCCATGAGCCTGGGCAGCCCCTAAGTTGTTAGTTCTTCGGTGGTGGTGGGGGGAGTGGTGCATGGTGGGTCAGGTGTGGAAAGCGGAGAAGGAAGGCCGAGAGCAGCAGCGGCATCAAGGCTCGGGCAGCGCAATGCCTCCCTTCCCATCAGAGCAGCCCCCATCCCATTCCTACTTGTGTGCAAGCAGGAGGGGGCGAGGATCCCTCAGCTGGGAAGGGAGGCTTCCTGTTGCCTGAGAGATCCCCGCCCTCTCCTACTTGCACACAAGCTCTGATAGGCAGCGTGAAGCCTCCCTTCACAGCTGAGAGATCGCTGCCCCGCTCCTGTTTGCAGGCATGTAGGAGTTGCGTGGCGAGTTCCCGCCCCCCACCAGGATAAATAAAGACACGAGACACCATAATTAAGGTTAATTGGGCGAATTAGGCCACAACTTTATTGAATTCAGGAATGAGAGGCATTGGCTTAGGCATTGGTCCTATCGACTATCCGGCTCCAGCCCATTTGCTGGAGACACGGGGAAGGGTTAACACTTTATCAGGGGAGTCTCCTGCCAAGGCATGTCGACTAGGAGCTCCCCCGGGTCACCGCTCTGGGGCGTGCCTTTGGCCCACACCTCCATAGGCTTCGGACAGGGCCACGCCCCCCGGAGTCCTTTAACGGACCACCCTTCGCTCACTGGGGGGAGGTGATGGCGTTCCTCCCCCCCCACATCCTCTTAACCCCTTCTTACCAATGCCTACCGCCAATGCCAAAAAGTTGTGACGAGTTGCTACGAGGTAGGCGAAAAACCAAAAGGCTACAAATTGCCAATTGGGAAAAATTCCTACCATGCCCCTTGCGGCGACAGACCGAAGTCCATAGCAAAGTCAAAGACCTACCTAAAGCATACCTAAAGGGAGGGAGGGTGGGAAAACGTGAGGGCTAGCCGGCGAAAAGAGGGCGAGCCCCCTCTGTGCCGGCCCTAAATAGGGCAGACCCGGCTGGGATTCCCCTGTTCTCGTGGGGGCTGAAACCAGCCCCCGCTCACGTGGGGGTGGGCGTGAAGCCTGCAACCCCACCTCCTGGGCAGGCCGAAAGTGGCTTTGGGAGACTGCTCCAATAGGCAGCATGAAGTCTCCCTTCACAGCTCAGTTGCTGGGGTCAGGGAAGGTGGAGGCAGCCCGGAAGCTGCATCTTAGAGCCCCTGTACCACCATCATATGGGGACTTCCGAGCAGCTCCTGAAGCCAGCCAGAGCCAACTGCTCTGGGCTGCTGAGACTGCCGCTGCTGCGTTTCCCGGGGGCATTAGATGAAATCCAGGGACATTCCAGGGATGGAATTTGTCCAGGGACTTATTCGCAAATCCGGGGACTCGTAACCCTAGTGTATATTCCAAGTATCAGCTTTGCACTGCAGCATGGTTTGTGCAATTTGTGTGATATGGGCAACATTACAGAAATGGCTTGTAATAAAAGGGTGCAGGGTTTCTTATTTGTTTGATTTTACCTCATCTGTTCTTGCAAAATAAAAATGTCCCCATACCGCACACAGCCTTCGGTTTGATACAGCAGGATATTTGTTTCATTACATATATAAGACCTCCTAGATAATTTAAATGTATGTGCGTATGTTTGTTTTGTGTTGGTGGGGTCGATTGGGGAGCCACAAAGCGTGGAGCTTCAGATTGACACACTTAAGAGCGAAAAGTTGCTCTTCCTCTTTTTAAATTTCACTTCAGTCTCTGGATCATCCTTAATTTATAGCCAGTTTTTTCTACAACAAAGGGACAGCTGAGTGCTATATAAAACAGTAAAGCAGGAGCAAAAGCAGCGATAACAAGTAACTGATTGAGGATGACAGGCCTTTCTAAAATTTATGAGATGACGTGAAGTGGAGTAGCTCCTTGTTTAAAGATTTACAGCCAATTTCAAAAATATCTTCCATTACCCATCGACTTGGGAAATCTCGATTTAAGCACATCCATCCATACAGAGGGCTTCTGACGGTATAACATAATATGTTTACCTTATCTTTTATAAAATGTGCATGAGTGTCTCTTAGTATTACATCATTTGCTTTAGTAATAATAAAAATGTCCAAACTGACAAGTCACGTTGACTGCAAACTGCCATCATATTAAACCAAGATTTACCAAAGGTTCATGGTAGATCAAGAGTATTACTGAATTATATCTCATGCTTCCCCAGTTGCATAGGTAAGTCTGCACAGAGCATAAATCAGCAGCACAGGCTGACCAAAGCTTTCATTTTCCCACTGAAGCTGCTGAACTATCACCTTTCATAATAAAATGGTTGCCGTCCTGTACTGGAACTGGTGAGACACAGATTCAAATCCATATTCAACCACAAAGCTCAATGGATGGACCAATCATGATGACTTAGCCAGTTGTATCTCAACTAGGATGATAAAATGGTCATTGAGATGATAAAATGGGAGAGGAGAAACCATGTACACTATCCTGAACTCCCTGGAAGAAGAGAGGGATAAAAATATTATATATATATAATCTAGTCCAACTTCCTGCAATTTCTAATTTACAAAGTACCATCCATTATTTATTTATGTATTTCTTTTATTTACTTATAGTTGCTCTTCTATTCAAAATGTAGGTAAACCATGAAATGTCACATGGGTTTGGGAATGAGTGGAATATTGCCACTCCAAGGTATCAATTCAACAAATAATTTGCATGAAAGCTTGGTATAGATTTCCAATGCTGCTCCAAAGGTTATTTTGAACTGCTGCTTGTGGTGTTAAATTAGATCTAGGCAAGACAAATGTCAAGTTATAAATAGTGTGGCTTGACTTAATCATAACATTGTTAAAAAAAAAGTTGCTCTTGTAACAATTAATCAACTACAATTAACAATTACCAATCAGTAATGACACGCAGAGCAGATAAACACATCAATCTTCCATTCTCTTGCATTCTGATGCTAAATGCACATGAGATGGCCACAGCTTCTGTACCACTGAGCTGAACAAGCTGATCAGATGGGAGTATTCCCTAACTATTAGTAAATAGTGGAGCAGTTCTTAGGTGCATGAGGAAGCTGATTCAGGTGGTGGATAAGGCATTGGGGTGGATCCTTAGTCTATTGGGTACCCCAATAAAGGGATCCAGGAAGGGAAGTCTCTGTCTGGAAGTCCACAGGGGGCAATGAGCCATGGCACATTTCTGATGGGCTCACCTCAATTTGATGCACTTCATAGGGTGGTGACCCTGTCAGTATGCATTTCTGAGTGCAGAAAGTACAGTGGTACCTCGGGTTAAGTACTTAATTCGTTCTGGAGATCTGTTCTTAACCTGAAACTGTTCTTAACCTGAAGCACCACTTTAGCTAATGGGGCCTCCTGCTACCGACGCGCAGCCAGAGCATTATTTTTCTTCTCATCCAGAAGCAAAATTCTTAACCCGAGGTACTATTTCTGGATTAGCAGAGTCTGTAACCTGAAGCGTATGTAACCTGAGGTACCACTGTATTGGTCTGATGTGTAGAGATCTTTCCTATTCTACTTAATACAAGAAGCTTCTGGAAGCTTCTCTGTGTGAAAGAAACAAGCAGAAGGTTCACGATGTTTGGCTTATTTCTTCAGAGAAGCTGAGTACAGCTGGCTTAAACTGGTTCTCTTATCTCTTCTGTCAAGGTCATGCTGACTATAAAAATAGGCCAGAAGGAGTCTGGGTTTCACTTTCTCTTTCTATCTCTTTTCCTTCTGGGGTGGTGTTCTGTACATAGCATGCTTCATGTTAAGGTTTTAGACTTATTGTAAGTTACTTTAAGTCAAGTCTGCTGCAACTGGATTTCTTATGGACAGTGCCAATCCTGAATGTAATGGATTTGCGACCATTATGCTCATTTGCCTTCAGCAGCAGTAAAGCTCTGCTAGATGAAAACATGTTTAAGTTTTTACTCTGCTAAATCTACACTGGAATTGGCTCTGGACCAATATTGTGTAGTATTTCAATGACAGACCCCAGACCCAGGGATGACCCAGCCTCCTACGAGTCAGCAGGCGGGTTGGTTGATACTTAATGCCTTCAACAAAGCCTCACCCCAAGCAAAATTGCTCTACAGTATAGATGGGATTTTGTGGAAATCAGATCAATTGTATCTGATCTTAGAGTAGGGGAGTTCATCTAATGGCTGCCTATACCTTGCATGCAGAATCTTTTTTAGAGCATCGCTAGGGGAGAAACTTGCATTTTCTGCTTGGTTGTCTCTAAATTAGATATCACATACCTAGCAAAAAGCACAATATGAGGGGATAATTAATAGGTGGATGAGGACCACTGGTCCATATAATAAATATTTGAAACCAAATATTTTATGTTAGTTGGGATCAGAATCATATTTAGGCAGCCTAGCTAGAAATGAACCAAATAATCAAAGATTGTGATGACTTGGTCCTAGCGGCTAACACTAAGAATCCCTTTTGAGGTTACATTTTGGATGTGAGAACCAGTACAGTGTGTTCCACTCCCACTGTTTTCATCTCACAAAAGTGTATCTACATTTAATTAAGTAGTATCTAAATGTGCATTTCCCTGCATTTCTTAAACCATAGGTGAATGTGGAAGTGGGACAGAACTGAATTAGAGATGAACATATGTATATGGGACATGGATTGCCAACAGACCGATTTGACCCACGCCTAGACGAATCTAAGTTGTGTCTGCTTCCCACACTAAAGGTAAAGGTAAAGGGACCCCTGACCATTAGGTCCAGTCGTGACCGACTCTGGGGTTGCGGCGCTCATCTTACTTTATTGGCCAAAGGAGCCGGCATACAGCTTCTGGGTCATGTGGCCAGCATGACTAAGCCGCTTCTGGTGAACCAGAGCAGCGCATGGAAATGCCGTTTACCTTCCCGCCAGAGAGGTACCTATTTATCTACTTGCACTGGTGTGCTTTCAAACTGCTAGGTTGGCAGGAGCAGGAACCGAGCAACGGGAACTCACCACCGTCACGGGGATTCGAACTGCCGACCTTCTGATCAGCAAGCCCTGGGCTCTGTGGTTTAACCCACAGCGCCACCCATGTCCCTGCTTCCTGCACTAGTATCACTTTAAAGTTGGAATTACTTTGGCAAGGAAAGAAGGTATATTGCAGACATCTCCCATCTGACTCCAATCATCCAATCTTCCCTCCAAGTTTCAAGAGAAAAAATAAGACCCCATCTCTCCCATCTCCCCAGCCAGCATTATGAAACCTTTAAATATGTGCACTTGCTCAGTTCCAGATACAAATGTCTGAGTCAGTTTTGTAGTTGGAGTCAGATAGTTAAAGAGCAACCACTACACACCATAAGTTTTAAATATATATTGGGCTATGAATCACCTGCTTTTGCAGAAGACTAGTAATGCAACACAATCTCCTCAAAGCTTTCAATTTGAAAGGCGTGGCAGAGAAGGCTGTGAGGTTGCCTCTAGAGCACCATCTTCCTAAATATCAGGATCTGGAGAGGGAGGTTTCTGGAGACTGATAATGGGAGAAAGGGTCGATTCTATTTGTCTGCTTTCTGAAAGAGTCCTGTAGAATGCAGTCTGGTCTGCCTCCAATGGCCCACACAATGTCTGCTGCCATCACCTCAAGATGGCAGTAGAACTACCCCTCCATTTTCTTATTTGAGCATATCCTCACAAGACACAAAGATATCTTAAACTTGTAATGCACCCATACCAAGATACAGATAGAGTGGTACCTCGGTTTTTTGAATGTAATCCGTTCCGGAAGTCCATTCGAGTTCCGGAACATCCGAAAACTGAAAACTGAAAGTGGAAGCCTCAATACGGAAAACTCAAAACGGAAGCCATGTTTCCTGTTCAATTTCTAAGGCGTGTTCAAAAACCAAGGCATTTACTTCTGAGTTTTGGCGTTCGAGTTCCGAAACGTTCGACTACAGAGGTGTTCAAAAACAGAGGTACCACTGTAGCTGAAAATATATGTTTTGCTGAATTTATACCTATCTGCTCCATTTGTTTTACATGCTTTATAACTGTAATGATTTTATACAATTTTATTCTTGTAACTCACCCACCCTGGGACCTTATGGTGAAGGATGGAAAACAAATATTATACATAAATAAGTAACAAAAAATAAAAATAAAATAAACTTATTTAACCTTACTGAGGGATGGATTTTAGGGGTCTGGCAGCAGGAGACAAGCAACTGGTGTAGTATGTTTGACCTAGGACAGAATGAGGAGAAGGTTGGCAACTGGGGTTGTGCTTTCTTCATATTTCTCTATTGAACTTGGGGCAACTGAAACCTCAAGGTCTGGCATGAATTTGCTGTAAATAAGCATCTTGTGAAGTGCGGGGATGGCCTTGGTCTGAAAGTGCTGGCAAAGGAAAATTCAAGCCACTTTTCGTGAAGCATGTAAAGCATCTTTTGAAAATGACCAAGTCATGACCAGGGAGGGACATTATTCAGGCTTCCTTTTTTTATTTTACAATTCAGTGTAGAATGAATTCTACTCCCCACTCTGATAACCTGTGAGGAAGTGCTCCTAAGGTTGGCTAATACTATACATTACATAACCTTCTTTCTAAACCAGCTACCCTTTACATCTGAAGTGTACAATGTAATTTGCTCTTTCTCATATTGGTGAGATATGTCTGCAACACAATCTTTGACCTGTATGATGATAATTGAAGATAACTTCTCTTTCTCACCGGTTGTTTTACTTGCATTCATTGTATTTTCCCCAGGGTCTTCTGTTTCCTTCAACACACTTCTCAGTTCAGATTCCTTGCATTTTGTGGATTGTGGCTCTTGGAATTATTTTGCTGTTTTTTATTCAGTGTTCTTTTCATTCTCTTTCCATGCACGTCAGCTATCTTCAACTTTGCCCGGCTTCCATTTCTGCAGCTGCACTAGTGATGAATGTCACATTCCTGCAATGACGGTTTCTCCTGTTGGTTCTTAATGTTGATCTAGTTACTGAGCCCTTGACAGAATCTCTTTTCTTCAGTGGTTCCAGTGGTTTTCACCCCTGCCATAATAACATAGTATTATTTAGAACATCTATGATTTGCATCCAGTGGTGCTCTTCCGTTCAGAGAAAGGCCTTTGAACAACATGAGGAGGTAATTCTTGTAGATTGCCCCTCATCCCTCTTCAAATCTGATCCAGAGGACCGGGGGCACTCACCAAAGCATCATGGAAGATGACAGAGAGAGGGACACCATTAGTTGCAACCCAAATTGCCATATCTATTTTATTTTAGGGATGCAGGTGGTACTGTGGTCTAAACCACTGAGCCTAGGGCTTGCCGATCAGAAGGTTAATATTCAAATCCCCACGACGGGGTGAGCTCCCGTTGCTCAGTCCCAGCTGCTGCTCACCTAGTAGTTCAAAAGCACATCACAGTGCAAGCAGATAGATAGGCACCGCTCCGGTGGGAAAGTAAACGGTGTTTCCGTGCTCTGCTCTGGTTCACCAGATGCAGCTTAGTCATGCTGGCCACATGACCTGGAAGCTGTCTGCGGACAAACGCTGGCTTCCTCAGCTTATAGAGCGAGATGAGTGCACGACCGCAGAGTCGTCCGCGACTGGACCTAATGGTCAGTCCGTGACTGGACCTAATGGTCAGGGGTACTTTTACCTATTTTATTCTGTAAGGTGCTTCGGATGTGGGCCTCGTTGGTTGAAATGCGGGATAAAATAGAATGAATATAATGAGTTGGGATTTGAATGAAGAGAATGGTAAATGTTCTAGGAGGAAGTTCAGGTCATAAACAGAGAATCAAAGAGAGCTGAGCAACCTTTTAGTGGCTTCTGATTTTCACACAGAAAAATTATCTTTAACGAAGGTAGACTGTTTCACTGAATCAGTAGGGGGAAAGGTATTTGTTGGTTTTAGTGGAATGAAATGGTAAGTTTTGGCCCAACCCTGTCATTTACACCAATAAATGCAAATTAAGCACACATACATAACATTGTTTGCTGCCTTGTCTCTTTAAGTTCTGTAGGAAACACTAGGAATTCAAAACGAAATGTTGAAAACAAGACAAATTAGGGTTGTATGTTAGAGATCAGGGCTGGCTGTGTAATTAAGCCGAGTGAGGAAGCTTCAAGAGGCAGATGCTGGTGAGATGGAGTGGGGACCACTTGCAAGGTAATGAAAGAGTCATATGTCTTGCTGCCCTCAGGTGCGGTGGAGGATGCCATAGTTAAGGAGGGCATCACCCTTTACTTCACCTCAAGCCACATAACATCTTGGCTGACCCTGTAGAGATGGCTATCCAACTTCAAGTGGAAATGGCCATAAAGTCACAGTCTATTATGATCACTTGCTACAAGACTGTGGCTTTAATTCGTGTGTGTGTGATCTTCAAAGTGCTGGGCAAATGTTAGGATAATTCATTATCTGAACCATTTTACTGTAGATTCCAGGAAAGGCGGCATTCGATTCAGAATTACTTTTCAGATTTTTTAAAAAAGAAAATCCCTTCCCCTTTGCTATCTTCATCTACGAGATCAGAGAGAAGTCATCAGCTTTTGAGCTTTGCCCGTTTAACAATGTAAAGATGGCATGTCTCATTACGGGTATCAAACTTTACTAGCAGGAGATATCACTTTAATTATAAAAAAAATCTTTTTCTCTCTCTATGGAAATGGGATGCTTCAGGGAAGTGGTAATGGCATGTTGTGCCATGAGCTCCTAGGCAACTTATTTAAATTCAAAAAGCAGCAGAGCAAAGACATTAGAGTCTGATTACTGCTAGATGACCGGTGAGAATGGAGGTGGGTGGTTTGGTTTTTCTCCATCTGAATGGAGTTTTGTATGGAGATGGCTCATATTTGGTGACATCCTTCTCATTCAATGGGACGGAATTCAGAGCCTCAGGACTGGTTAAATAATAAACACAGGGTTACAGTAAGTAAGGAAGGGATACACATGAGGCAGGAACACACACACACAAAACCTGGTCTTCTAGTTGATTCTTGTTATGCTCTTCAGCATGCAGTAAGGCATAAGAGAGAGTGTGTGAACATTTTAATCCCTTCTCCCTTAAGATTCCCCTCCTTATACAAACAACAGCTTTGGGAGAAAGGGTGCTGAGGGCTATGGCAGGGGGAGAAATGGTTAAACCAAGGGTCAGCAAACTTTTTCAGCAGGGGGCCAGTCCACTGTCCCTCAGACCTTGTGGGGGGCTGGATTATATTTTGAAATATATATATATATGAACCATGAATATATGACCCACAAATAACCCAGAGGTGCATTTCAAATAAAAGCACACATTATACTCATGTAAAAACACGCTGATTCCCGGACCGTCCACAGGCTGGATTGAGAAGGCGATTGGGCCAGATCCAGCCCCCGGGTCTTAGCTTGCCTACCCATGGGTTAAATTCTCCCTCGCACCCACTGCAGTTCTGATGCTACTGAGCCTCATTGCAGGATTTTTGTGTAATATATTTTATGATGTGACCCCAACCGGGATGCTACCACCCTGTTTAAAATCATGAGTCCATTGGAGTTCTTCCCACTATCTGAACCAAGCAGAGATAAATCAGACAAGTCTGAAAGACCTTAAAGTTTTATCAAGCTACAGCTGGAACAAACGCACCAAAGAAAGAACAATGCAGACAAAGCTATTGGTTCTTCGAACACATAATGTTCTTTTAGCTTGAAAGCACAGGTGACCTCTGATTGCCCCAAATACAGGTCTCTCCTCGGGTCCTTTAGTCAATTCTATATTAAAAAAAAATCCTGTCAAGCATCTTCTGTGATTTTTTTGGGGAGAAACAAACAACAAAAGGAAGAAGCCACGAGAGAGAGAGGAAAAATCAGGTGCACCAAGTGCTCATAATACAGTATTTTTCACCTCTTCTGGCCCTTTGTGTGCATTTTCTTCAAAACACTATGTGAAGTTGGTATCAATTTACTGTAAACACACTTTGCTCTTTACTTTAGAGTGTACATTGGAGTGTCCTACACTGGAGTGTACTATGTTGGCTACCCCCGCTTTATTTATTTAGTTATTTACTTACTTACAGTATTTATATACTGCTTTTCAGGTGGACCTCACAAAGCATTTTGCATAATAATATTACGGCAATAAGCATCACTTTTTTTTTTTACCGTAGAAGAGAAAGACAACTTTTTATTGCTTAGAAAAGACTGTAGCTGCTTTTTCTCCCCTCGGAGCAAGGTGGTATTTCAGGTGCCCCTGCGGGGGCTGTGGGGTGAGGGAGAAGCCTATGTCTTTGTACAGTATGTTGTAATCTTGTACCCATGCTGAATATTTTGGGAGTGACCTGTTAGAGGATAGGAGAGCACAAAATATGGTCTGAAACTGAAGCTCAGCATCATGGCCACTGGTCCCATCACCTCCTGGCAAATAGAAGGGGAAGAAATGGAGGCAGTGAGAGATTTTACTTTCTTGGGCTCCATGATCACTGCAGATGATGACACCAGTCACAAAATTAAAAGACGCCTGCTTCTTGGGAGAAAAACAATGACAAACCTAGACAGCATCTTAAAAAGCAGAGACATCACCTTGCCAACAAAGGTCTGTATAGTTAAAGCTATGGTTTCCCCAGTAGTGATGTATGGAAGTGAGAGCTGGACCATAAAGAAGGCTGATCGCCGAAGAATTGATGCTTTTGAATTATGGTGCTGGAGGAGACTCTTGAGATTCCCATGGACTGCAAGAAGATCAAGCCTATCCATTCTGAAGAAAATCATCCCTGAGTGCTCACTGGAAGGACAGATCCTCAAGCTGAGGCACCAATACTTTGGCCACCTCATGAGAAGAGAAGACTCCCTGGGAAAGAGCCTGATGTTGGGAAAGATGGAGGGCACAAGGAGAAGGAGACGACAGAGGACAAGATGGTTGGACAGTGTTCTCAAAGCTACTAACATGAGTTTGACCAAGCTGCGGGAGGCAGTGGAAGACAGTAGTGCCTGGCATGCTCTGGTCCATGGGGTCACAAAGAGTCAGACATGACTAAACGACTAAACAACAACAATTGGAGAATAAAGAAGAGAAAACCCCCAATTTACTATGCTGGAGCTCTGCTAGAATGCCTATTAATAAAATAATCAAGGTATGAGGATGAGGATTTTCTATGTGCTGATATTCATTTCTGCTTATGTTCATAACCACTTTTGACTATGATTTTGTGTTCGTCCCATGTTTCTGGGTTTCCATAATTTTAAGCCCCAGTGCTACCCACTCTTTCTAAATGCAAGCTAACAAAACATGATTTATCAGTCACATATATAGCAAGTTCTAGTGCTACATTCCATGCACCTGCTATTTACACCCAAACACCCACACACCCAATCACATTTATTTTATCTTGCAGTCAATGTCATGCTTAGTTTGGCACTAAGAATCACACGTGTGCATTTCTGCACAGTACTGCCTTCAGCTCTCCCAGTGTGGGGTTGGGAGTCCAAGAAGAAACAGATAGATAGATAGATGATAGATAGATCCAATACTAATGTGATACAGTTGAAATGTCCTTCTCTTCCAGGCCATCATCATCATCACCATCATCATCATCATCATCATCACTACTATACCTCTGCTACTAATTATTGCCTGCCCTCCACCTTAAGATCTCAGAGCGTGCTACAACAATTAAAACACAGTATCACACCATATTAAAACACAATTATTACACATCTTTAAAAACAATTAAAAACAACCTAAACATTCCACTTCTCAGTCTTATACTTTTGAGCCCATCACTCTGAGCAGAAAATGTTGTAGTTCTTCTGCAACATTGCCTGGGCTGCCTAGGTGCAGCACAGGCTTTAAACCTGGAAGTGCACAGTCTCCATGGTTACGCTCATCTTCAGAGCTCTGAAAACAACCACAACTAATGACAAGCTTTACTTCAGAGGTGTGGTGGCAGCAGTGGAGGCAAGGAATAGACAAGCAAAGATTTGAGGTGTTGCATTAGGAAAAAAAGGGGCCACCAGGTGCCATCTGTTTCATTTACGTACAGAATTAATCAGTAGAATGAATAGGACAACAGCAGAAGCCTAGATATCAAGGATGGCTACTTTTTTGATCCAAACTCCGGGGTGCACATGCCATCTGAGGTTGTGCCCCAAAGTGAATGCAGCTTCACTCTTGCATGATCTCCCTATCACACACACACACACACACACACACACACACACACACTCACCAGAGCCAGTGTGGTGTAGTGGTTAAGAGCGGTGGACTTGTAATCTGGTGAACCAGGTTCGCTTCCCTGCTCCTCCACATGCAGCTGCTGGTGACCTTGCGCTAGTCACACTTCTTTGAAGTCTCTCAGCCCCACTCACCTCACAGAGTGTTTGTTGTGGGGGAGGAAGGGAAAGGAGAATGTTAGCCACTTTGAGACTCCTGAAGGGGAGTGATAAAGTGGGATATCTAATCTCCTCTTCTTCTTCTTCACCTGACTCATGCAAGTCAGCTAAGGAAGGTTTTTCTTCCACCATCTCCCAACTCATGAAATTGTTGTGGGTAGGAGAGCAAAACAGACTGATGATGTCATATGGGTATGGTGTAGAACATGGGTCACCAAAGTTAACCTCGCCTGGGCCGGTTCACTCCAGCGGAGATCCCTCCGTGGGCTGGATCACGCGCATGCGTGAGTGTGCGCGCCTGTGATTTCCGGCATCTGCCTCTGCGCAGACGCGATTTCCGGTGCTGCGGAAGCGAGTCCCTGCACCATGCTGTGCCAGTTTAGAGCTGCGCATGGGGACTCACCAACAGGCGGCTCAGTTCGGGGGCAGCTTGTGGGCCAGTTAAATTACCCCCGTGGGCTGCTTGTGGCCCATGGGCCTTAGGTTGCTGTCCCCTGGTGTAGAACTAGGACTTGGGAGACCAGAAAAGTTAAACTACTTACAGTACAATTTACAAGCTGCTTTTTTGCCTTTTCATACATTATACTTTTTTTCTACATGAAAATAATATCCAGCTATATAAAAAGGGACATGAATAGCATTGTCTGACCAACCTAGGCACTGGTGTAATATAAAATACCATATTTTTTGTTCTATAAGACTCACTTTTTCCCTCCTAAAAAGTAAGGGGAAATCTGTGTGTGTGTTATGGAGCAAATGCAGGCTGCGCAGCTATCCCAGAAGCCAGAAGAGCAAGAGGGATTGCTGCTTTCACTGCGCAGCGATCCCTCTTGCTCTTCTGGCTTTTGAGATTCAGAATATTTTTTTTCTTGTTTTCCTCCTCCAAAAACTAGGTGCGCCTTGTGGTCTGGTGCGTCTTATAGAGCGAAAAATATGGTACTTCATGCATGATATGGTACACATATGTCCCAGTTGAGATTTATTTCAGTACAGGGAAAGGTAATGCATGAAATGACCCCCAAATAGCTTATATGTCTTCCTCTCATCTTAGTAACAACTCCCATTCAGAAAACACATGTGGTACAGCGCTCCTAGGACTCGACTGAGACTGGTGATGGAGCACCATGTGTGCGAATGCACCACTACCACCCAAACTTGTTGCTTGTTGAAAGCTATCTTGTCCAGTGAAATGGTTGACACCTAGTCTCGCTGACATACACTTCCTACATGCATGGATTTTATCAAGGACCTCTCATCTGCACTTTGAAGTGGCACAGACCCTGGAGAACTGTACCACGTGACTTGATGCCAAAAGGATTTTAATGTGCCTGAAGTCTCATCTGCTCCTGAGCCAACTTAAACCAGAACTGTAAATAATGAACTAGGTGGAAAGTGGATACAGTTTCCACAACCCCAAACTATGATTCTCTTAGGCAGACTCCATGTACTGGACTGCTGCTATGAAGACCCTGCCATCTACAGTGGACCAAAGCAGGGCTAGGTGAAGTGAAGAAGTATCAAAGTCTGAAGTCACCAGTCAGTCCATATGGACTGTGAGGGACAAGTACTTTCTATGCATCTTTGGATTTTTGAAGCTTAGCTCTTTAGTTGAGTACACCCTAAACACATGTGAGAATTGGAAGTGGAGTACAAAACAAGTTCAAAATTGTGTTGGAAATGTGAAGAGGAGGAGGGTACTTTTTACCACATGTGGTGGACTTTGGTAAAGGCTTTCTGGGAAATGATATATAATGAACTAAAGAAAATGTTTAAAAATACATTTGTTAAAAAACCAGAAGCCTTTTTGTTAGGTTTAACTGGTGAAGAGTTACCAAGAGAAGATAAAAGACTTTTTATGTGCGCAACAACAGCAGCAAGTATGCTACTAGCCCAGAGATGGAAGGAAAGAGAAGAACCAACAAAGAAGAATGGCAGATGAAATTGATGAAGTATGAGGAGATGGAGAAACTGACGGGGAAGATTCAAAACCAGGAAGATCAAGTATTTACTAAAGACTGGAGTCAATTTGTAATTTACTTAAAAGACCACTGTAAACATTTAAAATTTTTGACAGGGATGTAAAGACACTTGTAATGTGGAATTATTTATGATAATTATGGTTAATTAATAGGTAGATAATGGTAAAAGATGCGGCAAATATGGAATCCATGGAGGGAGGGAAGGAGGTCAGAAGGTTCAAAAGAACCTTGTATTTGAATGTTTCAAAAGGTTATGTTTTATATGTATAAAATTATCAAAAACCTAATAAAATACTCTTTTTTTAAAAAAAGAGATAATTGAAAGTGGGTTCACTAAATCTTCGTCTCTCACATCATTTAGAGCACCCAAAGACATTTTCTGAAAGTCATTTCCATACCAATCCTTTACTGGTTGGTAGTCATGTTGGCTATATATTACCTGCAGTATCAGAGGCATAATGCATGAAGAAGAAGAAGAAGAAGAAGAAGAAGAAGAAGAAGAAGAAGAAGAAGAAGAAGAAGAAGAAGAAGAAGAAGTTTGGATTTGATATCCCGCCTTTCACTACCCTAAGGAGTCTCAAAGTGGCTAACAATCTCCTTTCCCTTCCTCCTCCACAACAAACACTCTGTGGGGTGAGTGAGGCTGAGAGACTTCAGAGAAGTGTGACTAGCCCAAGGTCACCCAGCAGCTGCAGGTGGAGGAGCAGGGAAGTGAACCCGGTTCACCAGATTATGAGACTACTGCTCTTAACCACTACACCACACTGGCTGGTATCCATGAGTGAGGAGTGCTGTTATGCTCATGTTTCAGTTGGCTACTTTGCAGGAAAGGTTGCTGAACTAGAGGAGCTGTGGGCCTGATCCTGATGGGTTCTTCTTATCACACACTGCAGAGAAAGCAAATGACAGACAAAGCTTCATTTTCCTTAACGACTTGATATTTCCTTCCATGAAATCAGCAGCAATGCTCCATTAGCTAAAATAGTCTGGAGACTACCCATCCATTTTACCATAAAGGGCTAAATTAGAGCCTCATTGAACATTATTTACTTGCCCTTGTCACTCAGCTCTTCAATAATTAGTGAGGGAGTTCTTGTCCCTTGTCAGGTCTTTCATCGCCCATCAGCTGGTCGTCAAAATGACACCACCTTCTCAGCATCATTAAGTTACTCAGCGAAGGATATGATTTGTATACATCGTAGGGACACTTATTCCAGGGGACCTTTGCAAAGCATTGAGAGGAACATTTTCTTCGGTAATAAACACAACCATAATGATGGACAATTAGCTTTGGGTGGTTGACGCTTGCTTTGTTTGAGTGATGAAGACATTATGCCCAAATCAAATGTTATTAAATTCTTTTTTAAAAAAATGTAGAGGTAATGAATGAGTGTATACCAGCCCAACACATATGGCACGCCACACAATGGACCATGTTTTCTCAATTGGGCAAGTAGAGAGCGATTTGAAAGTGGGAGATACTGACGTCAGTCCCTTGTCATGGTCAGATCCCTTCTGGTTGAGATTTAGGATTTCAGAATTTCCCTCCTCTGCAGAGGCAGGAGACCTATTAGGATGGTCTGTCCTCAGAGGTTGAGGGATCCAGTGGGTTCCCAGAAGCCTGTTAAGCAGGTTATGCATGCAAAAGTTCCTTCCCATGGTTATTTCCCAGCAACTGCTATTGAAAAACATGCAGCTTCTGATTCTGGAGCGTGTATGCAGCCACTGAGCCTCTTGGGCTTGCCGATCAGAAGGTTGGCAGTTCGAATCCCTGCAACGGGGTGAGCTCCCATTGCTCTGTCCCAGCTCCTGCCAACCTAGAAGTTCGAAAGCATACCAGTGCAAGTAGATAAATAGGTATTGCTGTGGTGGGAAAGCCATGTGCTCTGGCTTCCGTCACAGTGTTCTGTTGCACCAAAAGTGGTTAAGTCATGCTGGCCACATGACCTAGAAAGCCGTCTGTGGACAAACGCTGGCTCCCTTGGCCTGAAAGTGAGATGAGCACTGCAACCCCATAGTCGCCTTTGACTGGACTTAACCATCCAGGAGTCTTTTACCTTTACCTTTTTTACAGCCATTGTTACTATGGATGAATAAGAATAATAAGAATAAATTTATATTCCACCCATCTGGCACTGATAGTTTACCTCTACCACCAGCCACTCTGGGTGACTTCCAACAAAATATTAAAAATACAATAAAGCACCAAACATTAAAAACTTCTCTAAACAGGGCTGCCTTCAGATTCAGGATAGATTACCATGGATTTGCCCCAAGCTGGTTTTGTTCCTCCTCCCCGAAACTGTCTCCACCTCATCCTATTAATGGGCATATTTTCTATTTTTAAAAAATCGTAAGGAAAACTTCCACCAAAACAGTACTTACAAGGTGGTCTGAGGGCTGCCTCTTTCATTCTTGAACCTTTGAAATATTCTAAGCTGCAACCCCAAGGTGGTTGTCACCAATGGAAGCGAAAGCTTTTAAAAGACTTAATATGGAGTCCAAATGGCCAAAATACTGGGAAATTTTGGAGCAAGAAGGAGACGAATTGAAATTGCAGAGTTTTGAAAAATTAAAAGACAAAGTGCGAGATTGGCTTCATTATCATCAGATAATGGAGGCTTACAAATTGGACAAGAAAATTGGATTCCAGGTGGAAAAATCGAAATTAGAAACAGAATTGTTAGAACCTAAAACTAAGATTTTGTCAAAGATGTATAACTTGCTGCTGAAATGGAACACTCAGGATGAAACGGTGAAGTCTGTTATGATTAAATGGGCACAGGATGTTGGACATAACATTATGTTCGCTGACTGGGAACAGTTATGGACCACCGGTTTGAAATTTACGGCATGTAATGCCTTAAGAGAGAATATTATGAAAATGATTTACAGGTGGTACATGACCCCAGTTAAGCTTGCAAAGATTTACTATTTGCCCGATAATAAATGTTAGAAATGTAAAGAGACTGAAGGTACATTCTTTCACCTTTGGTGGACGTGCCCAAGGATTAAGGCTTTCTGGGAAATGATTTATAATGAAATGAAAAAGGTATTTAAATATACCTTCTTGAAGAAACCAGAGGCCTTTCTCCTGGGCATGCTTGGCCAATTGGTGTTAAAGAAGGACAGAACTTTTTTTATGTATGCTACAACAGCAGCAAGAATACTGATTGCAAAATATTGGAAGACACAAGATCTACCCACTCTGGAAGAATGGCAGATGAAGATGATCGATTATATGGGACTGGCAGAAATGACTGGCAGAATCCGAGACCAGGGAAAAGAGTCGGCGGAAGAAGATTGGAAGAAGTTTAAAGACTATTTGCAGAAATATTGTAAAATCAATGAGTGTTAGAATGATGTTGGAAAGTAAGTAAATGGTTTCCAGCTGTAATGCTAAGAGATATGGAAAATAAGGTTTTGAAATAAGTAAAAGAACTAATGGTGAGGATTTGCTGAACAAATAATCTGAATTGGAATATAAGAAAGGGAGGTGTGAGGAGGTCGGGAAAATAAGTTAAAAGAAAATAAGTGAACGGAAATTGTACGTGTTTTTAAATTGTTTTTGTTTCTGTATTTTTATATTTCTGTATTTTTATATTTTTGTTGTTTCTTTTTTTTTGTATCATTTTTGAAAACTTTAATAAATATCTTATATATATATAAAAAAGAAATATTCTAAGCTGCATAGGGCAGTTGCATGACCAGCCTAGCAGTAAAGAAATGCCTTTTAAAATGCTTCTGAGAAGAGACTCTACATCCTAATGTGCAGTCCCTTCTGAGGGAATTGTATGGGAGGGAAAGATGGCTGCCCCCATGCATCCATGGAGGAAGCCACCTTTTTTTAAAAAAATACCAGACATTCGGGTTTCAAGACAAGAGGTAGAGGTAAACTGTGCTGTTACAAGCTTGAGGAGACAACTAAAGAAGACAACTAAACAGCTTATAAATCTTTGCATTTTCATAATGGACCACTTAGAAGATGCTATCAGCCCCACCTGTGACTGTATTCCTTTTCGGGGGGGGGGGCAGACCTTCATACATATAACTTCTCTCCCATGCTGCCAGTACCATTGTAAAACAATCAGTGCTTTTAAAAAAGAGCAGGGCAATAACCAGGAGGAAAAGAAATGTTATTCTTCTACTCCAGAAGATGTGGTAAAAGAAATTAAAACCATAAACTCTCTTTGACAGTTTTGTTTGTAAATTTGCTATTTGCAAGGATATTTCCGGGGCCCCTTGCTAAAGACAATTTTTCACTTTTTATTTGCAGAGAAAAGAGGAAAGGGATGAGAAAATATCAGGTTTATTATTTTAAGCAAGGCAGAACTTTTAATGCCACACTTTTACGCCATTCAGAAGAGCTGAACAAAATGGTGCCTTGAGATCCTAGAAAAATATTCTGGCTTTGGTTTTAGCTGTGTGAGGGCAATAGCAATAGAGTGGGAGCATATTGCAAATGAACGAGACTCATAAAGCCCTAATGTAAAGGATAATTTCCCATGCTCCCCTAGGTTTATTGCCAAAATGCGCAAAATCAATGCTGATCAGAGAACTCTGTAAACAAGTCAGCCCTGTCCATAGCCCTGAGTGCATTTTTGATGCGCACATGACAGCATTTGCACATGCAGACTACCCCACTTGTAACAAAATGGAGGGCTGCTGATCTGTGCTTTTCCATTATTGAAATGAGTGTGGGAAATCATTAAGGGAATTCTATGTGCTTATTAAATCCTCTATGCCTACAAGAAGTTACCTGGTTGCAGAGACTGTTTTCATATGTTCGATTATCGCAAAACACTAAGGGCTAGAAATCTATATTCTGAACCTGTGTGAAATTGCAGACACCTGGCACCAAAGAAGATTAAGCCCTCTACACCCCACCCTGCAGCAGTGTGGAAGACATTTCCCAGTGCTGTGAAGAGCATATTTTTATTTATATATGTGTGTGTGTGTGTGTATATATATATATATATATATATATATATATATATATGTAGAAGTTCAGAAGTGATTTTAAGAAGAAGAAAAACACATGACTTCCTGCAGCCTTAACTACTTAATCTGCTAATCTTACTTTAGACTCATCTCATTTCTTTCTTTCAAATAAGGCTTAATACAAAGATACCCTGAGAGAATAAAGGAATGAAATAGCTTATGGTGTCCCAAAAACCTTTAGTTAACCTCAGGCTACCCGGGGAATGATATACAGCCTATAGCATGTTTTATTGTGAAGAAATTATAATTTGCACTGTGGGATGTTACAAGGTACATGCTGCAGCCAAATGCTTCTGCTCCCCAAGGCCCAATTATCTCATGATAATTATACTAGCTGATGCCACATGTTGTTCTTATTCAAAATGCTGCCTGCCAACGTAAAATAGATATATATATATATATTTCTGGGGAGGTATTATACTTTTAAGTCCTGAAGACTGACAGTCTTTCCTTTCCTATAGTCAAGAAAACCCAAGATTAGTTAAGTAATTCCATTTCCATTAGCAGGAAATCTGAATATAAATTCTGCTTCTCAGAATGTCTTTCATTAAAATGAAAATATTAGATTCGCATAGCCTTGCTCATCCTAAAAAATGATCTTGCTGTGCACCCCAGTTTATCAAGGGCTGGTTCACACATTGGCCTGTCAGTGCCAGAATCCCACATATACAAGGGTGCAGCATGCAGCATGTGTGAACCCATTCATTGGTTGCCATGTGTCATGAAAGTCATATATCTGATTCCCTCCCCCCCCCATTTATTACAACCTTAGAATAAACCCATGGGAAGGGGTTGCCTGTTTGAATGTGCCCCTATGTCAAAATCTCCCAGAGCAAAATGGTAGAATGGAAGTCAGCGTGGCTGATCCTAACTCCAGGTATGCATAATTATCATCATTATATTAAAGTATGGGATTTATTTCCACAGATACAGGCATGTATCCATCAACAAGCACCTGAACACATAAACTGAACCATAATTCATCATCAAAACAGCAGCCTTTAATCTGGGTTGGGAATTCAATGCAGAGCACACATATTGATGGGACACCAGCAATGAATTGTGGCGTCTGAGTTGTGCTGTCATTTCCCAAAGCAACTGATGGATTGTTCCAAAAAATATGCAAAGGAAAGCAACCTCCACCTTCATCTTATCTTGTATTGTGCTTTCGGCTGTGAGACCTCACTACGAAAGGTCGGTGCATAAGCAGTAAGGGAGTCATGAAAGAGGTGGCAAAAGAAAGACAGAGACTTGCTAGAGATAGAGAAATGAGCAAGAAGTTCAGAGAGATATGGGAGAAAAAGAGATGTAGGAAAAAATGAGACTGGACTACCGCAATGCTCCTTTGGGGTTGCTACTGAAGACAGATAAGTAACTGTCCATGGTGCTGAATTATGCCGCCCTGTTAGGCAGGCTGCCTGCCTAATTTCACGTGGCTAGTTTAAAGTGTTGTAGTTATTACCATTGCACAGCTTGAGTCCAGCAGTCTTCAGGCAGCAGCTTCTCCCAGAACTTGGATCCATACCAATTAAGGTTCACAGCTCTCCAAAATAAGGTGTGTTTGTGTGTGTGTGACCTCTGGGACAGCTGCCACAATTTTGGACTGGTTACCAAAAACCCCGACACCATCCTGAAGCCAAAATTATTTTCCCAGAAGAGGAGCCCTCAAACTTGCTCTAAATGTTGTTTTAAGTGCCCCCTCACCACTTCCCTTTCTTATGATCACTCATCACAATGTGTGTGAGATACTGGCACAACTTTTCAGCTGAGCACAAGCCTACCAGAGGCTTTATTAATCTATTTTTGCTATCCTTGTGGGACTGCAAAAAGATGTGGTGTGTGTCAAACTTATGGCATATACGGCCTAGGACCCTCGTACCTACGGGACCGCCTCTCCTGGTATGTCCCATGGAGCACCTTACGGTCCTCAAACAAAAACATCTTGGAGGTCCCGGGCCACAGGGAGGTTAGGCTGGCCTCAATCAGAGCCAGCGCTTTTTTGACTGTAACGCTCTGTCACAAGAGACTAGGGCCCTGCGGGACTTGACATCTTTCTGCAGGGCCTGCAAGACAGAGCTGTTCCACCAGGCCTTTGGCCAAGGCACAGCCTGACCCCCTCCTTTGGTAATCCTCACAGAACTATAGCCCAATGGTTGCCATTAATTTGATTTGAACTGATTTTATAATGAATTGATTTTAGAATGCTGTATTATTTTACTGTTGTTAGCCGCTCTGAGCCTGGCTTCAGCTGGGGAGGGCGGGATATAAAATTTTATTTTTATATCATAATACATGGTGTCTGGGTTGCATTTGATATAACTGGCTGAAAGTTTTGCTAGCCTGCTGTATGAAATAACTTATGTAGAACTGGGTTGCCCCAGCCACTCTGGGCAGCTCCCAACAGAATACTAAAAACATGATAAAACATCAAACATTAAAAACTTCCCTAAACAGCATATGATCAGTATTTGTACAACATATGATCTCTGAGAAGTGCCAGTTCCAAGATGCTGAGGGCTCTTGGGCAAGACCCCCTCCATCAGTGATGTTTTGATGCCCTTCCTTGTTGCTCCCACTTGCTTGCTTTATGGGCAGATAGATGATGAGCAACCAGTTAATGCTATCTACTGCTCCTCCTTGTTACTACCACTTTTGTCTGGACCAGAGTGAGGTGAGATGGTAGAATAGCAGGTTGTAACAGTGAAGCAGCTCCAGGGCCTCTCCTGCTATTATGTAGGCCTCACCATGCTGAACCATGATGCTCTGGGGACACCAAGCTTTCAGAAATGATGGTTGTCTATATGCACCCTCACCCACAATGAATGGCATGCCAAGTAGTACACACTGCAATAACTATAAATTCTGTATTTCAGTATATACAGCCCTTCACCAGGAACTGTGTTAAGCTTCTGCTGGTAATTATAGGGGAACTGCCATCTGAGCAAATTTAATTTTCTTCTGGAGTAAGTTGGGAGACTCAATGATAAACCACAATCACTTCTTATAATCTGGGGAAATGAAATAGGTTTACAAAAAAACAAGTCAGCGGTAAGACAAATATCCCAAATGCTTAAAAAATGAGCAAACTGTAAAGAATGCTAATAAGTAACCAGAAGTAATATGCCTTCATTGTAATCTGCTTTAGGATCCACAGGTGTGTCTAGGGATATCTTTCTAAAAAGCTTCATAAATGCGTATCAGAAAGGTACTTACATAAGGAGTCCCTAGCTAATAGCAAGTTGCTCTGCAGCGACTTTCCATTATAAATTTCAGAAGAGCCTGGCACTGAACTGTGATGTGGAATACATTTCAAATATGTTTTCCTGGGAGAGGAATATTCCTGTATATCAGCCGCAACAATTTATGTGGAAGAATGAAAAGTAGCTCATCTAAATAACGGATGGGCATGTTCTACCTGGATGTTCTCCTTCACAAGACCTACTTAACAAGGGGGACCAAGATCTTCCAATGACATAGAAAATGGTCTTATACCAATTTAGGCTTTTGGTCTGTCTAGTTCAGTGTTATATGCATTGCAACAGAACTCCAATGAGTTTGGATAAGACCAATGAAATTCTGAATATGTTTTAGCTCTGCATAAGAAGTGTAAGTGCTCTAGACTTATTTACATCTCTTGATTGCTTCATCAGGCATCAAATATGAAACTTCATAATCCGTTAGCTATCACAAAACAACATTGCATGCTGTCTGTCAAATAGTAAGAGGAATGAAATATTCTTGTATGGCATGCATCAAAAACAGCCAAATGCTAGCATCCTTACACTTCTGCTATAATATCCAGTCAAATATCCAGTATCAAATATTGAAATCACAGCAGATTATGTATCAGTATCAAATACTGGTGAGCACTCAGCATGTATTTGAGTATATACAGCACAGATGTACAGATAAATAGGGCAAACATGGGAGAAGAGATTTGTTTCAGCTGAGAATGGTGTTTTCCCTCATTAATTTCAATGGAGGTTTGTTCACAAGATTGCTTTAGGGTGCATTATATGGCAACACTTCTCAGTCTTCCTCCACCAGCTGAATAAACGTAGGCGAAATTCACTACAATAAAGAACATGTGAATTGTATGTGTCAGAGAAATTACCGTATTTTTTGCTCTATAAGACTCACTTTTTCCCTCCTAAAAAGTAAGGGGAAGTGTGTGTGCATCTTATGGAGCGAATGCAGGCTGTGCAGCTATCCCAGAAGCCAGAACAGCAAGAGGGATTGCTGCTTTCACTGCGCAGCGATCCCTCTTGCTGTTCTGGCTTCTGAGATTCAGAATAATTTTTTCTTGTTTTCCTCCTCCAAAAACTAGGTGTGTCTTGTGGTCTGGTGCGTCTTATAAAGCGAAAAATACGGTACTTATAAATTAATAGCCTGTTCCTGTACATGTAAATATGGCAGCAACTCCCCAGTCTGTTTAATGAAGTTTACTACATGGATTTCAGGCTAAGTCCTATGAAGAAGAACATTTTTCTTATTAGTACACACAAAGCCTGTTTTCAAGAAACATGAAGCAAGTCTCCATTTGAAGCCTATATGTAATTCAATTTAATATTGTATAACTTGATATTCACTGGATATCTTCTCACCATCTTGATTTTCTTTGGCTGTCATGATAGAATGGTGAGAAACTTGCTGGTGAGTTCATTTTTCTGCTTAGATTGAGAGGTCTGCTATTTCTGCTGGGAAATTGTTAAGAATATATCATTCAGCCTGTAATAACCAACTTGTCAGTGGATGTCACCATGAGCCCACAAAAATGATCCTGCAGTGAGAAATATTTTGCATTTAAGCAATGTGGTGTGGAATTGGAGAACACTGCCTGCTACACTTGTTAAAACAGATTGCTCTAAAGCAATAACAAATAGATGGTGCATATCTGAAATGCAGGAGGGGAACAGAGGGCAGCAAATATACAAAGCAATTCACCCCTCACCTTGTAAATATCCAGGCTTCCTCTGTACACAGAATATACTTGAAGAGAAGCTACTTATCTTTTTTGTAGCTGAACAACCAGCTGCACGGTGATTTTAAAAAATGATTTTCAAAGTAATAAGGGCTGGAAGCAGACATAAATAGGCATGGTGAAATGAAGATAACTGATGGATGGCTTATGGTGCAATTCTTTATGCGTCAGCTCCAAAGCACACCCCACTGATTTTAATGGGATTTACTCCCAGGAAAGTGTGCAGAGGATCATGGTCATAGTCATTAAGATCTACCATGTAGAAATCTGGGATATGGATGGTGTAGCTGGATGAGGAGAACAGAAGAATATTTAAGGTAGGATTATGATGACCTGGAAAATTCAGACCAGAAAAGGCAAGGTAAATGACAAGTTGGGGAAGAGGTGACTCAGGAAATGGCAGAGGAGCCTGGATGTGAGGCTAGCTGAGCTAAACCAAGAACAAATTAACACCCAGCCCTCCCACAAATGCATCTCCCACTCCAGGAAACATTTGAAAGCTATGAACATGTTGGGAGGCGGGTGAGGAGTATTTCTGGAATTATTATTTTTTAAAAACATATTTTTGTATACCAAATTGCAACATTGTTTTAAACACAATTTCAGTGGGTATTAGTGAAGAAATAAAGGCTTTAAACTAGGGAAGGGGAACCTCCAGATGTTGTTAGACTACAATTCCCATCACCCCTAAGCAGCATGGCTAATAATCAGGGTCCCTGGCAGTTGTTGTCCATCAGCATCTGGAATACCACAGGTTCCCAACCACTGTTTTAAACAAAGAATACTTCAAAGCACTTTCAACATTTGCTTCCTATTTAGAATTTTAAAAAAGCTAGAGGTGGAATCTTAAAGTATGCACCTGTCAGTTACCCAACACCCAAATGACTTGCCCATAATTTCAGCATCCATTTTGGCCACCATATTATACTACTTCAGTGATGATGATGGTGGTGGTGATTCAAACCACTTTGTCCCAGATCAAGTTGGGAAAGAGCAAGTCTTATTAGACCCTTTGATTGAAGTTACAAGCAATATACTTTTAGTTTTCTTTCTCTGAAATATTCACATTCTGTGCTCTCTGACTTAAATATCTGTCCAATGGTGCATAATGATTATTGACGGGTTGGATTTCAATTTGGATGTATTATTTGGCTGCTCCTATTTATTTATGTTCAGATAATTTCGAAAAGACCTGGCAGGTCACACTACTTGATTGGCTAGGTTAATCTTGGAGGCCTGTGTTGTATTGTTTAGAGTAGAATCCAGTTCAATTCCCTAGTCATCTCACTGACTATGGGCCAGCCTAGCCTACCTCTTGGTTCTTGTGAGGATAAAGTGAGAATGGATAGAACCATGTAGGCTGCTTGAGCTTCTTGAAGAAAGGGCAGAATAAATATTAACACCACTTCTTTGTCTTAAAACAAACAAACAAAACCAACCAACCAACCAACCAAACCAAACCAAACTACACCACACCACACCACACCACACCACAACAAAACAAAACAAAACAAAACAAAACAAAACAAAACAAAACAAAACAAAACAAAACAAAACAAAACAAAACAAAACAAAACAAAACAAAACAAACTTTCTTAAATATCCAGGTCCAGCACCAATTCTCAAATTATACCTCAATTTACATTCAACAAATTTTCCAGTTGCCATCTCTGGAGTCGGGCACCTTCAGAGTCGTTCGCAAAATTCTGTAGAGCTCAATTTTGGAAAAGTGAAATTCAGTCAGTATTGACAAAACAAATGGGGGAAAACCCCCCTCAGGAGACTGTTTTGCTGATAAAGCAAACAAATATTAGAAAAGGAATATATAACAATTCCTGAATCTATTGAAATCTATTGAAATCTTTTGGAATGACACTTTCTTATAAATTATTTGTGTTAATTTAACTCTGCTACAATGTATTATTTCTATGTATTCTGCCCCCTCTTTTTCCTCATCACTTATTGTTATTATTCTATTATTGCTTATTATTGTATAACTACTAAATTTAATAAACATTATTTTAAAATAATAATAACAGTAATAAAAATAATACAATTTCCAGTGTTTTTGCCTTCACCAACATTGTACCATTGTATTCACAAAACAGGGACAAGGCCATAACCATTTGTCTGTAAGGTAAAATGTGATACCAAAAAAATGAATGGCCCTCATTGATCTACTGGTTAAAGAAAGCCAAATTGAAGAACTCTGGACAATGTTATTAACAGTTTATTGGCTCCTATTATCTCAATGTATTGCCATTTGGCTCCCATTCACAAGAGAACCTGAAAAACTACCCACTAAAGTACATAAAGGATAAACTGGTCAGATTACAAATGCTCTATATTTATTAATCAGAAGCTGCCTGTTAAATGAGACATTTTATGCTATCACACCACATTAGTGGCAAATTACAGCAATCCTTTCCAACCTTCCAGCTGATACAGCCCAATCAGCTACGCAGTTTTCTTTTGCTCCCTCGTTTTTGAAGAATTGGCTTTCTCCTGAAAGAAATCAAATCCCTCATCAGGCTCAAAAATGCAATCAAGATGGCAGTCTCTTTAATCTACGCATTGATTGGTGAAATGGGCTTTTTAACATACCATGTTGTTTTAGCAAGCTGAAGGGGAGGTTTGAATATCTCGAGTTTACTTGCACACTGTAGCCTGTTTGACATGGCTAAATGGGGTGCCCTGAATGTGTGGATATAGGGCTTCACAACCTCTTCTGAATGGAGTCTGTATGTGTATGAGCTCACTCCCCCCCAACCCTCCTCAACCCCCAATTCCCTGCCCCCCCCAGAACATTTCTTATCAGAAGAAGGGCAAATGCTAAGAGAGTTTGTGTACTGGTCCAGTAAACGCTTCCGCTGCGCAACCAGCAACAGTTCTCTTTGCAGAGCATTGATTAAGTCCAGTGCAGAGATTCTTGTTGCAGTACAAGCTTCAGAGTCTCAGCAGCAAGGAAATAATGACACAGGGAAGCCTGTCTTTCCAAAGACAGGTTTATTGCAGAAAGATAACAGAAACACCTCCGGAGCTTTCAGACATTTTGCTTCACGCCCCCACAGGCAGAGAAAACAAACACTCTTTATATACTGAGCAACTTAACAACTTAACGAGCTTGACTGCTTAAAGTCACATGACATTGCTAACTTGCCAGCGTCTTAGGTTTCACACCCTAACACCCCCTCTCGCTGGCAATACAAAAACAAAATTACTTCAGACCCATTTCTTCACAAAAGTTTTCATGCCGCTGAAACCCAAGCGGTTTTGTAAAACCATCAGCTTGATTTTCATGACTGGGACAGTAATTTAATTTAACAATTCCTGCTTTTACCGTTTGACAAACATTTTGAAAGCGGATATCCAAATGTTTTGTACGACCTTTAAACTGCCCATTTTGTGCTAACTTAAGACACGGTTGATTATCACCCCATACAGTGATTGGAGTGATGGCCTTTTCATACATCTCTTGTGCCAAGCATTTGTAAAATTCTAGATCTCTACATAACTCAGATAAGGCACAGAACTCAGCTTCTGTTGACGACAAAGCAATCAGGTTCTGTTTCTTGGATCTCCACCCAATCAGAGAGTTACCAAATTTTATTACACAGCCAGACACTGATTTTCTATCCTTTAAATTTCCCCAATCACTATCTGCCCAACAAGTAATCTGTGCTTGTCCTTCAGAAGATAATTCAAGGCAAAAATCTTTGGTGTATTGTAAATATCTTAACACTCTTTGAATTCCTTTCCATGCATTTACACTAGGTTTTGAAGCTTCTCTGCTGAGTAAGTTAACAGCGTAAGCAATGTCTGGTCTACTCCATTGCGAAAGATGAAGTAAGCTTCCCAGTGCTGACTGAAAGATTTCAGCACGCTTGAATTCAGCACTATCCTTGAACTCATTGTCTTTTACAAAACCCATTTCCATTGGTGTTCTAACACCTGCACACTCCGTCATGCCAAACTTTTTCAACATTTGCAATATCTTGCCTTTTTGATTCAGTAGAAAACTGCCATTTTTGGTCCTGTCTATCTGAACACCAAGATAGACCTTTACATCACCAAGATTCTTAACTTTGAAGTGTTTATTTAACTCTTTGGCTAGTTTTTTTACTTGTTCTTGTGTCTTTGAAGTATAAATCAGGTCATCTACATAAACAAGCAAAGATTCTTGAGCATCTCCTGAACCTCTGAAATATAAGCAATTGTCAGCCTTGCTCCTGCTAAAACCAATGCTTACCAAAACGTCATTCAAACACTCATTCCAATTATGAGCAGATTGCTTGAGTCCATAAATAGATTTATGTAGTTTCCATACCTGATTTGATTTACCAACTTTCAATCCTGGCGGTAGCTCCATATAGAGCTCTTCAGCCAAGTCTGAATGAAGATAAGCTGTAGAGACATCAAATTGATTCACTTTGAACCCTTTCTGAGCAGCAACTGCTAATAGTGCCCGAAGGGTTTCACTCCTTGAAGTGGGTGCATAGACTTCGGAATAATGTAACCCCTCTCTTTGCGTAAAACCTCGAGCTACAAGCCTTGCTTTGTACTCTGGTTTCCCCATCGCTGTTGTCTTTATCCTGTACACCCACCTACAACTTACTGCCTTGGTACCTTCTGGCAGTTTGGTGATGGAAAACACACACGCCACCTACTGGCCTCCTCCTGGGGTAATTGCTCAACCTCTTCAAAACTTTCAGGTTCGCAATTTGCCAAACCAGCCCAAACACTAATAGCTTGGTACCTTTCAGGAGGTATACCTTTGTTGGTACGCTTGGAACGCCTTAACAGTTCCTGGGATGTTCCTTCAGTTTCCCCCTCTGACCCAGAATCACTAGTCGTCACCTGTTTGTCACTAGTAGTTGAAGAACTTTCTGATTCTGATTTTACACGTCTCTCTTGCTGTACGGGTGAACTTTTAGAGCTAGAAGATTCTGACTTTACAGACTTGGGTGAACTAGGCGATTTCTCACCCTCGTCCTCAGACTCAAATTCCTCAGCCTGTTCTGGAACTAATACCTGCCCTGGGGCCTGAGTTTCATTGTTACTGTTCACCACATCAAATAGTATGTCAGGATTTCCATGAATTTTATTCCAACCATCCTGTTCACAAAATTCCGCACTTCTGCTGATTGTGATTTTTGTTTGATTGCCTTCTACATTCACAAATCTCCAACCTTTTGTGTTTGCTTGATAACCACAGAAAAGCATTTCTTTAGATCTAGGATCGCCTTTCCTACGTTGTGCCCTAGGCACCAGCACATAAGCACGACATCCAAAAACTCTTAGATGATCAATTTTTGGTTTTTTCCCAAATAGCATGAAGTAAGGAGTGTTGCCTACTGTGCTATTGTACACTCTGTTAAAAGTATAATTCGCATACAGTGCAGCCTCAGCCCAAAACCGCTGTGGAAGTCCAGAATCAAACAGCAAAGCAGCAATGGCTTCCTGTAATGTTCGAAATTTTCTTTCGGCAACTGCATTCTCCTGTGGTGAATAGGGATTGGTAAGTCTATGAACTATACCTTTCCTTTTTAACCACGTCTCCAGCGTGTGGTTCACATATTCCCCACCACGATCTGATTGTATTTTACGCACCCTGGTGTCAAATTTACATTCGACTTCTTCAATCCAATCCATCAGGATGGAAGCTGCTTGTGATTTTTCTTTCAGAAAGAAAACCCAACTAGCCCTTGAAAAATCATCCACCAAAATTTGCATAAATCTCGCACCTCCAAGCGATTTGACTGGCATAGGGCCACACACGTCTGTGTGCACAAGTTCAAAGGGTTTCTTGCTTACTCTATCAGATCTAGGATAGTTACATGTCTTAACCTTAGCATGTTTACAAGCACAACAATCCAGAAAATTTGGACAGGGTTTAATGTTACACTCCTCAGCTAAATCTGGCATCTTGCTTACATACTTAAAGCATATATGAGCTAACCTTCTGTGTAGTAGATGTGCACAACCTGTATGAGGAGCCTTATTTACACACTTAGCTTGCGCTTCACCTGTTGAACATCTACCTGCTGCTAACTGCTCTTCATCCAAAACAAAAAGCCCATCCTCACAGGGAATTTTAACTAGCTCCTTCCCCTGTTTCGAAATGGTGCACACATCTTTTTCAAACTCAACCTTAAAACCACTTTTTACCAGGCATGACACACTCAAAAGTCCATTCTTCATTCCTGGAAGAACGAAAACAGGAAGGTTAGTTTGCAAACAATTAACATAAATTGTGCCTTTAAGGTTCATTTCTCGTTTACTATTGTCTGCTATAGTCACAGTTTTTGCAACTGGCAATGTCTTGCAGTTCATCAAGCTGCCACTAGATGTCGCTGGAACTAAATTGTGACTTGCTCCACTGTCAATTATCCACTTCAAGGTTTGTTGCCTCCTTTTAGGACTCTGTTGTGCTGCCATTGCAGATAGTCCCTTATCAGCACCTGCTCCCCCTCTGGATCGTTGATTCTTGTAGTTCTCACTTCGTCTTTCCCTGTAGCTCCGGAAACTGACCTTGGACTGTTGAAATTCCTGTTGCTTTTCTGGACACTTTGCTATCAAATGAAACCTGCTGCCACATCGAAAACATGACTTGCTGGCCATAGCAGACACTTGTGAGGCTTCCTTACAGCTCTGCCTGCTAGTTCCCCCACGCTCTATGGTGGCTCTATGGTGAATTCGCCTAAGAGCTTCCCAAATTTCAAATGCAGACCTTAAATTTTCCACATGAGGTAATTGGGAATCGTCTATCGATACCATCAACATGCATCTAGCTTTAGTGTCCATTTTATCATGTTCCCTGTTCTGAGCATGTGCAGCAGCCTGTTGCTCTGCTGTGGCATCTGCTGCAACAGCCACAAATGGCTTTCGCCTCTGGACATAGTCAGCCCACACTTCTTTGGCTTCCAACCAGACTTGAGCCCTCTTAGACCACTGCACGTAATTAGCAGAGTTCAACTTTGTAAAGGGAACCTGGAAATTTTCCACAGCCATTCTTGGGGTCGGCTGCTACTCCCTCTGTGTGCCCTTGCTTCTCTTTCCCCTTGGGATTTGTTTTACTCACTTTTCAGACGCCTCCAGCCTCCTCTGAAGCCTTTAAGAGCTGGATTTACGACCAAGCCGGTCTTCTCTCATCCGAAAGCTGCTTTCACTTTCTCTGCACACCATACAGCTGTAGAAACGTAGAAAACCCATAACCTAAGAGAGTTTGTGTACTGGTCCAGTAAACACTTCCGCTGCGCAACCAGCAACAGTTCTCTTTGCAGAGCATTGATTAAGTCCAGTGCAGAGATTCTTGTTGCAGTACAAGCTTCAGAGTCTCAGCAGCAAGGAAATAATGACACAGGGAAGCCTGTCTTTCCAAAGACAGGTTTATTGCAGAAAGATAACAGAAACACCTCCGGAGCTTTCAGACATTTTGCTTCACGCCCCCACAGGCAGAGAAAACAAACACTCTTTATATACTGAGCAACTTAACAACTTAACGAGCTTGACTGCTTAAAGTCACATGACATTGCTAACTTGCCAGCGTCTTAGGTTTCACACCCTAACAAATGCACCACTCCACCAATGGGACACAGCACATATGCCCTCCACCATCCTGAAAAAAAACCCCTTACTTTTATTTTACTCTTTTACAAAAAGAAAACAACAACTAATAAATAAATTTTAGAAAGGGGCAAGATTAAGCATATATATTCAAAGCATTTCTAAGACACCTTTTGTTCTGCTTTGCTCCCCCTTTCTTCCCGTTCCATGAAAGCCAAAGATTTCTTGCTGCCCAGGGTGGCCCTGCCCTCTGCCTGCCCCTCAGAGCTGGCCCGTCACATGCGACTGGGTCTCAGTAGTGGCAGCCTCTCTTCCTCCTTGCCTGCTCTCCAACAGCTATTATGAGCTGCCTGTCAAGGCTCGACCAAGGCTTCCAGAAAGGTATTCCCCGCCCCCCGCCTGGTTGCAGCAAGAAACCGAAAATACACTAAAATATCACAGATTAAAAACTTCCCTGAACAGGGCTGCCTTCAGATGTCTTCTGAATGTCAGGTAGTTATTTATCGCTTTGACATCTGATGGGAGGGCGTTCCACAGGGCAGGCGCCACTACCGAGAAGGCCCTCTGCCTGGTTCCCTGTAGCTTTGCTTCTCGCAATGAGGGAACCGCCAGAAGGCCCTCGGTGCTGGACCTCAGCGTCTGGGCAGAACGATGGGGGTGGAGATGCTCCTTCAGGTATACTGGGCCGAGGCCGTTTAGGGCTTTAAAGGTCAACACCAGCACTTTGAATTGTGCTCGGAAACGTACTGGGAGCCAATGTAGGTCTTTCAAGACCGGTGTTATGTGGTCTCGGCGGCCGCCCCCAGTCACCAGTCTAGCTGCCGCATTCTGGATTAGTTGTAGTTTCTGAGTCACCTTCAAAGGTAGCCCCACGTAGAGCGCATTGCAGTAGTCCAAGCGGGAGATAACTAGAGCATGCACCACTCTGGCGAGACAGTCTGCGGGCAGGTAGGGTCTCAGCCTGCGTACCAGGTGGAGTTGGTAGACAGCTGCCCTGGATACAGAATTGACCTGCGCCTCCATGGACAGCTGTGAGTCCAAAATGACTCCCAGGCTGCGCACCTGGTCCTTCAGGGGCACTGAGTGATTGTGGTGCCACCCCGGCATAAGGGTGATAGCTCCACCCACAGCAGGGTGGGTTGGGGGAACCAGTTTGAGGGCCTGCCCACAACCAGGACCATTTGTTAAGATGATCCCATGTGCTAGCTCATCTTCTTCCCCGAGCTCAGCAGTGGCAGCACTGGTGGGGGAAATAGGGGCATTCCAAGATCAAAAGCCAAGATGGCTTTCATAATTACGGGACTGTCCCTGTAAAATAGGACCATTTGGAAGGTATGCCCACATTTTAAGAGTGATGGTTTACAACTGAAACTATTACAGAAGACACACAGAACCCAACCAAGTGCAAGTAAAGCATTTTCGGGTGCTGTTTCAGTGAGAGTTAAGCATGGCTTCATAATGAGAGTAAAACAAACAAACAAAAACCCGTATGACTTATTAGAGGATTGGATAAAGCATAGTGACGGTGGACTAATCATAAAATGAATAATACGAACTGCAATATTATCAGGATTGTGTTGTAACAGCGACACATACTCGAGAACATTTGGAGCTGTTCTGAATTGCCAATCTTTGGCTTTCATGGAACGAGAGATATAAAGGATATGCTATTACAGTGAGAATTTAATTGTAGTGTGAATAGGAGAGAGGGCATTATTCCCGGCCATTTTAGATGCCAGGGCTGTGGGATATTATAATTAAAGTTTTTTTTCATTAATCCCTGAGATGGGGGAAATTAGAATTGAATACTTGCTCTAATTACAGCAGCAGTTATGTAGTTTATGTGATTAAATGTGCATGTGATTTGCTTTTTGTGGGGAAAATCAGTTGAGCTTTAAGAATAAGAATTTTGGAGCATAGGAGTAAAATTAGGAAGAAAAAATTAGAAGCAACTTCACATCTACATTTTAAAAAAACACACACACAAAACCCAGCAATTTTATTCAGAAACGATTTTAATGCTTTGCTTGGAGAAAGACCAGAAGCATTGACCTTAATGATTGCCAAATTCAACAAGATGTTTGAGGTCTGTGACTGAATCAGCAGTCCCTCTGCATTTTTCCCCCCATTTAGGAATCAGGTAAATTGGGTTGGTATGACAGAGTTATTGGTGGAGATTAACCCTTTGTCCCATGTCCTCTTGTTCACGGATCTCCACAGCCGCTTTTAAGAGACATTGAAAGAGACCTGAAATATGATTATGGATCTTGTCTCAAGTTCAACTCTTGTATTGATTTGGATTAAGGTGTAGATCAGCTACCTAGGTAATCTTTCACCTTTAAATTGTCAAACACAGCTGTCAAGAGTGGCGTTGGAAGGCAAGGGGAGTGTTTTCAGTGCTTTGCAGGCACTCAGTTGCAACTTCCTGAATCACCCAACATATATGTGGGGCACCAAGGTCTGTAGGCCACACAGGGTAGTGCTGGCTTGCAATGCCACATGTGAATGCCCGCCATTGTTCAGCAGAAGTGGCCAAATGCTGTCTCCAACTCCAACTCATTGACTGTAGGTGGATCTAAACACGGGGGGGGGGGCAACCTATAAATAAGTAAGAAAACAGATCATTTTAACAAAAGAAAAAAATCACTATGAAAACTGTGTTTTAAACTTTCCTGCTCTCTAGCACCCTTTGGTGTTGCATGTTTATAGTGCATTCAGTCTGCTGTTTCTTTACGAATGTAACTGAGTCCTGTGTCAGGTCATTTAAAGTGTGTGTGTGTGGTGGGTTGGGGAAGAGAGTCACTAATCTGGAAACACTAATTTGGATATGGTTTTATCTCAGTAGAAAACCTTTTTGAACTTCATACAGTAACATTTCATGGTTTAAATAAATAAAATAACCACAGAAATTATATTTTATTTGTAGATAAAGCCAGGCCCAGTAGCTATTTGTTCTGTGTCTGTTAATTACAATGATGCTGGCAATTTTCAGATATTTCCGTTGCTTATTGTATTAACATTTTTGTTCCTGTTTTCTGTACAAAGTGATTAATTCTCTATAAGTGTGTGTGTGTGTGTGTGTGTGTGTAACATCATGTATCAGGAAGCTTTTAATGTTTTTATATATGTTGGGTTGCCCCAGCAGATGGGTAGGGTAATAATTATAATAATAATAAAAATAATAATATATTGTGTTCACACAGTCACTAGGGGTGGTCACCCCGGCTTGCATTGTTCAACAACAAACAAATAATGTTAATAATTTTGATTTAGAGCAGCAGTATTTTATTCAGGAGTGACGTCCACATGCAGCTTGGAGAATAGGAAGGTTTCTTCTCTTCTATATTATTTGAGTGGGGACTGGCACTATAGTGAATTTTGCTATTTAAGCAAAGTTGAGAGGCCGGGGTGTCAAATTTTGTCCTCGCACAGGGTGTCACTGAAATTTGAAAAATCAGTCCACCTCTTAGGCCACTGAACACAGTGCAATTTCCATCTGAGTAAACATGCAAATGACTGAGAGAGTAACTTTCAGTGTAATGTAGGGCTTTCTTAGTATGCACTGTATGGAGGGCAGAAGTTATGAAGACACCTGGATAAGATTCTTCTGAGTTTGATTGAACTAGTTGTTAAAAAATGTTTCTAGGCGAGGTGACATAAATCAGTATTCATGAGGAATTGATATCATTGACTGGAGTCTTTGTAGATTTGAGTTTCACTAAGGTGAAAAGTTATTAAACTGAAAACCATGTTTATATGGCTTTGTGGAAGGGTGTTGCATTCACCAATCTTGATTGGCAGAATGCTTTGTTGCAATATTCCTATGCTTTGTGTTTTTATTATTATTAAGAGGCTTGCTCAGCGGTGAGAAGCTCATGAAACAACCCAGGGAGTCAAAAAATGGGTCAAGCTGAACTTGAACCATATGCATTACACATGGAAGCTCTGCTTCTGTTACAGCTAAGGTGTTATTTATATAATACATTTAAAGAAATATCATGCCCCTTCAAAGAGCCATGGATTCTCCCAGATAATCTTGGGAGCTGTAGTTTCTTAAGGGTGCTGAGAGTTGTTAGGAGATCCCTATTCTCATTGGAGAGCTACAATTCCCAGTGTTCCCTGGGAAGAGCGATTGATTGTTAAACTACTCTAGGAATTATAGCTCTGTGCAGGGAATAAGGATCACCTCTCAGCACACTTAACAAAATACAGTTCCCAGGATTCTTAAGGGAAAGCCATGGCTGTTTAAAGCAACATGATACTGCTTTCCATGTATAGTGCAGAGTGGCTGGTCTGTATGTAACTGGGGAAGCTCAGCCAATTGCAGCTTGAGGGCTCAGTAGAACCATAGCTACATATGTATGCTCATCACGCAAAATTTTAACAATAATTTTCATAATACATTACAATAATAATAATAAAAAATCTAATCTAAACCTGAGTCCCACACAACTGTCCAGGATCTTACTACTGATGTAGAAAAATAGCTTAAAAAGCTGAAAACCAAGACCAAATGAACCAAATGAAGACAACCTAAGAGTTATATATAAACCTTTTCCTCAATTTGATGTTCTAGTCTGCTCTCCTTTTAATTCGCTTCTTCCATTATTCCCCTCCTTCGAATCCCTTCTTTCCTTTCTGTCAAATAAAGCATTTTTTTTCTTCCTTGCACTGCCCATTACCTGTTTCCTCAATTTACCCTATCTCTGTTTGTATCCATGTATTCTTTTGTAATTGTATCCATTTTTTAAATATAATTGTATCTAGGTAATCTTTCTTCTTCTTCTTGTAATTGTGTCTTTACTACTTGTAAATGTGAATCCTTACTGTGACCCTTATGCAAATGTTACATGTGGCGTCTTTGCAAATGGAATCGACCCCTTTGTATCCTTGTGCCTTATCAGTGTTTGTTCAACTTCTCAATGATCGTAGGTAATTTCAGGAAGTGGGTGGCTCTGTGGTCTAAACCACAGAGCCTAGGGCTTGCCAATCAGAAGGTTGGTGGTTCGAATCCCCGCGACGGAGTGAGTTCCCATTGTTCAGTCTCAGCTCCTGCCCACCTAGCAGTTTGAAAGCATGTCAAAGTGCAAGTAGATAAATAGGTGCTGCTCCATCGAGAAGGTAAACAGCGTTTCCGTGCGCTGCTCTGGTTCTCCAGAAGCGGCTTAGTCATGCTGGCCACATGACCCAGAAGCTGTCTGCGGACAAACGCCGGCTTCCTCGGCATATAGAGCGAGATGAGTGCCACAACCCCAGAGTTGTTCGCGACTGGACCTAACGGTCAGGGGTACCTTTACCTTTACTTTAAGGAAAATAAGAACTGGAACCCATATATTCAAATTGCATCACTTTATTGTAACCATCAAAGTATAAATGTTATTTTTAGCCTCAACCTAACTAATCACTTCCATTCACCTCCCCTTTCTTCTTTCTTAAAGTGCCAGAGGACCAGATCAATTTCCTCGGACCCAGGTGTTAGATAAAACTCTCATCCCTACTGTTATTCTCGAAAAACCAATTACCATATTATTTGCCATCTCTTCCAGGATTTCTGGGTATTACCTTACTCATGTAGATAGGATTCACCTTGTATCATGCACCCAAACCTCCGTTTTGTACCCTGCATCCATGTACCCCCCCCCTTACCTTGTAAATTGGCAAACATGTGATGAATAAGATCACCTACAATTGTGACTGTATAAAATACTGGACTTACCTTTGGGCGGGGTTCCTTATACCTTTTGTCACTTTTGCGTAGGTTGCACCCGGTTGCAACTGAATAAAGGATCTTTGCTCTTAAAAAGCCTCTTGCTTCTTTCTTTCCTTGTTTGGACATCACCCACCTTCTCAGACCATAACAGACCTTTTCAGGGCCCCGAACCAAAATGTTAAGTGTTTTACATCACTGCAGATTTGTGTTTGTAAATTAAGCTTCGGGCCTTAGTTTTCCCATCTTGCCTATTTGTGTCGTGGGCACATTTAATATTTCTGCTGTGAACTTCACCACAGTGAATTAGAAAGAAAGGAAGGTTGCTATTTCTCATTTAGTAACCCAATATTTTAGTGTGGGCCCAAAGAGGTAGAACCAGATTTAGCCTGACTCGGATGGTAGGAAATGCCCAACCATTTATCAATAGCTAAAAAAGTTTCTGGGGCTCAGAACAACCATTTTTGTTGATACTTAAAAAGCAGAGACATCACCTCAACAACATCAACAAAGGTCCGTATAGTTAAAGCTATGGTTTTCCCTGTAGTGATGTATGGAAGTGAGAGCTGGACCATAAAGAAGGCTGATCACCAAAGAATTGATGCTTTTGAATTATGGTGCTGGAGGAGACTCTTGAGAGTCCCACGGACTGCAAGAAGATCAAACCTATTCATTCTGAAGGAAATCAGCCCTGAGTGCTCACTGGAAGGACAGATCCTGAAGCTGAGGCTCCAATACTTTGGCCACCTCATGAGAAGAGAAGACTCCCTGGAAAAGACCCTGATGTTGGGAAAGATTGAGGGCACAAGGAGAAGGGGATGACAGAGGACAAGATGGTTGGATAGTGTTCTCAAAGCTACCAGCATGAGTTTGACCAAACTGCGGGAGGCAGTGGAAGACAGGAGTGCCTGGCGTGCTCTGGTCCATGGGGGGTCATGAAGGAGTGCCTGGCATGCTCTGGTCCATGGGGTCACGAAGAGTTAAAGGTAAAGGTAAAGGTACCCCTGCCCGTACGGGCCAGTCTTGACAGACTCTGTGGTTGTGCGCCCATCTCACTTAAGAGGCCAGGGGCCAGCGCTGTCCGGAGACACTTCCGGGTCACGTGGCCAGCGTGACATCGCTGCTCTGGCGAGCCAGAGCCGCACACGGAAACCCCGTTTACCTTCCCGCTGGTAAGCGGTCCCTATTTATCTACTTGCACCCGGAGGTGCTTTCGAACTGCTAGGTTGGCAGGCGCTGGGACCGAGCAGCGGGAGCGCACCCCGCCGCAGGGATTCGAACCGCCGACCTTTTGATCGGCAAGTCCTAGGCGCTGTTAGACATGACTAAATGACTAAACAACAACAACAAGGCTTGCCTATCATTAACCTGTGTTCCACAGGAACCCCAAATTACTCCTTGCTTTTCTCAAAGTTTAGCACTGGAAGTTTTAACTTGTGAGTGCTGATTAACCTGCCATATAAAATTGATGCATTTTCCGTCCTCTGTATCTTGTCTCCTGGCCCTCTCCCCCTCCCTTGTACTGCACCAGTGTCAAATATTTAAGTGTTGGAACAACTGGATACCGTTACCTAGCAAGCATTGCCGGCTAATTGAGTTTCTAAATCTGTTTCATACCAATTGCAAACTCAACCAATTTACACTGTTGCACAAAGACGATCTTGAGGTGAAATGTTGCCATCCTTACTAATTATTCATAAGAAGTGCAAATTGCTGCAAAGCGTATTAGCATTTTCCCCAATAAACAAAACCTGTTCCCTCTGCAAGGTAGCTCTCAGCAGTCTCCATTGAAGTCAAGGGACTTGCAAAAGAGGAAAGTTGGCGCGAATGCATCTGTTCACTGCCACACCAGTGATTGCATATTCAAAACCTAGTCAAGCTGCTTCACTTTTTAATTTATTTTAATGTCTATCAGACCCTCCAAATGTCCATATTTTCCAGGGACAGTCCCAGATTTACAGAAGATGTTCTGGTTTCTGATTTAATCCTGCAATCGCCTGCTTTTCCTTAGGATGTCCCTAAGGAAATGTTGAAGGATATGGAGTTGTGTCAGTGAGATAAGTCACTATAAAACCTTTAGAAGACACCTGAAGGCAGCCCTGTATAGGGAAGTTTTTTAATGTTTAATGTTTTATTATGTTTATATATTATATGTTGAAAGCTGCCCCGGGTGGCTGGGGCAACCCAGTCAGATGGGCGGGGTATAAATAAAACAACAACAGCAACAGCAACAACAACAACAACAACAACAACAACAACAACAACAACAACAACAACAACAGAAATAGAATAGGATGTCCCTATTTTCATCAGAGAAATGTTGGAGGGTATGGTATATCCAATACTTCCTTCTTCGATTTGCCCAATAACAGTTCCTATCAGGTTGACTCATGTAAAATACTGGTTTTTAAATGTACTTGGAAGGCATCATAAGAATCAGTATACACACCATACATTTAAAGCACTCTTATACACTTTAACAGGTGGGGTGTGGGTGGCGCTGTGGTCCAAACCACTGAGCCTCTTGGGCTTGCTGATCAGAAGTTTGGCGGTTTGAATCCCCATGATGGAGTGAGCTCCCGTTGCTCTGTCCCAGCTCCTGCCAACCTAGCAGTTTGAAAACACACCAGTGCAAGTAGATAAATAGGTACCGCTGTAGCGGGAAGGTAAACAGTGTTTCTGTGCACTCTGGTTTCCACCACGGTGTTCCGTTGCACCAGAAGCGATTTAGTCATGCTGGCCACAAGACTCAGAGAGCTGTCTGTGGACAAACGCTGGCTTCCTCAGCCTTAAAGCGAGATGAGCGCCGCAACCCCACAGTCGCCTTTGATTGCAATGAACCGTCCAGGGGTCCATTACCTTTTATACACTTTAACAGCCAAAGCTTTCCCCAAAGAATACTGGGAACTATAGACTGTTAAGGGTGCTGAGTATTGTTAGGAGACCCCTGTTCGCCTCACAGAGCTACCATTGTCAGTGTGGTTTAGCAATCAATTCATCTGCGTAGAAAACTTTGCAAAAAGCTCTCAGTACAGATTTTTTTGGGGGGGATGGAGTGATGGGGAGGACAGGGGGGAAGTTCCACTGCCTAAGGACAAATCTTTGTACTGATTGAATGAGTTAATTACAAACTACATATAGCTACTACTGCTACTAAATTAATAATAATACAATGAGCATGAAGACTGAAGAAAACTACCCTCAACTCTTTCCTGTTTGTCAGCTTGGCAATGCAGTTTCTTGCGAAGTGTTCACTCTGTTCCTAAGAACAGCAACAACAACAAGTGCGTTTTGCACAGAGGAAGTCTTGTAAGAAAGACAGGCAGTCATTAAGGAAATGCAGACAGTGGCATTATAAGTAAGATCTGTGCATTACTACAATACATGCTGCAATAAAGGGAAAATATATTGTTCTGTGGCTGGGATTATGGAATCCTTAAGAGCCCCATAAACTATAATTAACAGGATATCATAGCTTTATAAAGTTTTAATGTCATAAACTTGCCATTCATCTATTAAAATAAAGAGAAGCAATTTCTCATCTCAAAATTCTTCCTCATATTCATTATAATGGGAAGTGAATTATTTCCATGCAGCGAGCGGCTCAACCCGAGACTCCTTGTTAACGCAAGTTTGAATTATGCTTGAATAAAAGTGGCTGGGAAGAAATCAATTATTGCTCTCTCTTTCTCTCTGCACTGCCTGGTGTAGAGGAAAGAACTTAATATTGTACCTAAGTGATATCAATTATAAAATTTGATTGCCAAAGACTCATTCGCGGGAATAATCCTCTGTTTGCTTTCCCACTGAAAACAGCAAACGCAAAGCCAAAGGTACATGTTACAATGGAGGTGTGTGAATCCATTTCTGTTGTTTATTTTATTTTTATTTTGCAAATAATAAGTGCATGGGGGGCAGGCAATCTGTTTCTGAACTGAGTTATATGGGAGAGAGAATGATGCTTCCCCCCTCCCAAGGGAAACTGCATAATGCACAAAAATTATGCACAACTTACAAGAGAGAGAGAAAAAAAATATTGGATTCCTGGCAGGGATGCCTCCTGGAATAAAATATTGGGGGAAAGGTAAGCCCTGTTCTACATAATTGATCACAAGGTACAGGGCACAGACACCATTTGTTTGGCAATGCCCATCAACTTGGGGGGGAGTGAAGGACCTTGGCCCCTAGCAGTTGGCTCCTATGATTCCCGGGTATGCTAAAGCTATCCAGTATTAGATGAAAATCACACATGCAAATATTATTATTTGCTGTTTGTAAAACCATATGGGACGCGGGTGGCGCTGTGGTCTAAACCACAGAGCCTAGGGCTTGCCGATCAGAAGGTCGGCGGTTCGAATCCCCGAGATGGGGTGAGCTCCTGTTGCTCGGTCCCTGCTCCTGCCAACCTAGCAGTTCAAAAGTGTGTCAAAGTGCAAATAGATAAATAGGTACTGCTCCAGCGGGAAGGTAAACGGCGTTTCCATGCACTGCTCTGGTTCGCCAGAAGCAGCTTAGTCATGCTGGCCACAAGACCCGGAAGCTGTACGCCGGCTCCCTCGGCCAATAAAGCAAGATGAGTGCCGCAACCCCAGAGTCGTTCGCTACTGGACCTGATGGTCAGGGGTCCCTTTACCTTTACCTTTAAAACCATATAGGCACTCAAGCTAGGGAGCTGAGAGGTTTAAGCCTCTGCAGACCAGCCACTGTCTTCCCTGTGGCTGCTATCTACATGTTTCTTCTTGAAAAAAGATAGTTTTGCCCTTCAACAGTGGAGGGGATCTTGTGGTTCTACAGAATTGTTGGACTCCAAAGCTGTTGTAGTGTTGTGGATATCAAGGAGTTAACATTCTGTGCTGTGGAAATGCTGACTCAGCAGCACATTATGACTAAGCATCACCAGACATGGGGATTTGCCTTACTGGCCTATAGCCAGCTAGTATTTCTTTTTCTGTCCCCACAAACTCTCATTAAGAAACTAACATGTGAGCCAGCCCTTTGGAATACAAGGTGTGACCAGAAAGTCCGGTGAATGGTCACAGAAATCGGACAGCAAGAAATATTTGAACATACAATCGGCACTGGAAACCTACAAAATGCTCACAATTGTGTAACTCGAAAGACAGTGTATGAACGGTTTAAGCATTTTTGTGAAGGGTGGCAAACCATCAAAGATGACCCTCGGTCTGGCAGACCGTCGATGAGCAAAATGGTGGCAAATGTCGACAAAGTTCGTGTGAGCTACTGATGAGGGATAAGCGTTTGTACGTCTGAATGATGGCGGAAAAATTGCATATTCTGCATGAAATCGTTACTGAGGTTACTGAGTTGTCCCACCTTCCATATATTCCCAATCTGGCCCCACTGGGTTTCTTTTTCTAAAACTGAAATCTGCACTGAAAGGGCACAGATTTTCCAACATTTCACAAGTCCAAGCTGCTGTGACAAGGGAACTGAAAGCAGTACGAAAAGAGGACTTCTCCAGAAGTTTCCAACAGTTCTACGAATGTTGTCAACGGTGCATTGTATCAGAGGAGGCCTACTTAGAAGACCTGTAAGGCATGTACGTTCGAATATTTCTCGCTGTCCAATTTCTGTGACCGTTCACTGAATTTTCCAGTCACACCTTGTGTTATCATGGCCTAGATTGTTTGGCTAGCTGAGAACTCCAAGGATAAGATGAACTCTGTTTTTCAAATAATGATGTGTTTGTGGAATTTAACATTGGAAAAAGCACCAACATAAACATATACAAGCACATGGTTTTCCTACCTGACTATTGGAGTTAAAATGAATCCAATATATGTGAAGCTCAAAATAAGTTAACCGAGGTAAAAAAGAGAAAGGCATAAGAAATGCCCAGCTCGACACTAAGAGCTGAGTACTATATTTGAATGTCACTAGCTATCAGTGCTGAGAAGATCATCTTATTATATACTAAGTCAAAAACTCGTTTCCCAACATGTTAAGGCTATGCCTGTATTCTTGGAAATTGGCTCAGACTTTGAAGGATACAATTTCAGTGATTGTGGTATAGGTTATACATTTCTCAGCCCCCCCCCCCCAATTCTATGCTCCTTTGAAATTACATGGGGGTGAAATTGCAGCTTCTGAAAGATAGTTCCTATCACCATTTTGGTTGTGATTTGAATAAACAGCAACAGAGAGTCTGTAAAGGAAATTTGAAGCATCAGCAATTGGACAGCGTGGGGAAGAATGAGCTTTTCCTGTGAGTTCACAGCATCAGGGCAAGATTAATCATTATGCTTATTATGCTGCAAGTGTTGGTTACCTGGAGTTCATATGCTACTGCATTTTGTGAATTCCACTGTGTGAACTTGTGAATAGCTTCCTTGAAACTTGATGTGAGATTAGGATTGAACCAAAACTGCATACTTTTATGTTCAGTGTTGTGAATGTTAAAAGCACCTCCCATTTTTAGCCATATTTCATACTCTTTGCAAACGTAATTGCATTGTTTAAGTACCATTCAGTGAACTTCTGTTCCTTTCTTTACTCTCACTATAGTTACCTTCGTTTGCTGTGAGTAACATTGAATTTGATTGTGTGTAGTAGTTCACTACAGTCAGTTTACCTTCCATAATTTACACTGATGTAAACTGGGAGTATGAACCATGAATAACTGATTATCATTCCACAAGGGGGGAGACTATTGTGAGACCAATCTCTTCATTTAAAACAATTATTGGGTTATTATTATATAACAGCAAGAACAGCAACGACAAGCTCTTACTGATCTTAACCCCTATTTTACAGTATTTTACAGTATGCTAAAGGAAGGGCAACATGAGGAAAACATGTTGGTAGAAATAGCTTCTTTCTCTGACATTAGAAGTCTTCCCTCATACTCTAGAAAGGATAATAAAAACCTCATTTTATTCCAATTTATATGTACACATCATGGTCAGAAAGATGTGTATTCAGCCTTCCCCAGCAAGAATGCAAAAGCTGACCTCTTTCTGAGAATAAAAAATCCAAGAAATAATTAGATCAGCAGGATTGTTTTTTCCTATCTTTGCATTTTTCTTTAGCAGACCACCAAAATACATTTTAAACTCTGATGAGAAAAAGTGCCTGCAGCTCTTGAGATGAGCTCCACAGGAATGAAACTGATTACAATTTTATATGAGAGAGCTGGGAAACAAAAATGTTGGCTTTAAAATACTGTTTGGTGTCATTACCAAATCTTCCTTTAATGTAATAATGGCAATAGTTTAAACAAGGACCTGTCGGTTGTGTTATCAAAAACAGTATCTCCGTAGATGCATTAGAGGGTGTTACGATCTATAGTTTCAGATCGTCCCATTATGCTGTTAATATTTCAGGTTTCTGTTTTCAGTTTTATGTAACAAATATTGGCTTTCATCATTCAAGTCCATTCGAATTTAATTTTTTTGGCAAGCTTTAATGGGAACTTAGTAATTTGCACAAGCCATATAAAAATGGGTTTCCTTCAGGAGGTTCCGAGGTTCAGTTCCTCACAGGACCAGTTAGGGCTGTAGCCCTGGAAGCTACTGCTTGTGTTCAAACTGAAAATGGGGATGAGGAATGGCAAGAGATTTGGAGGTGAAAACTTTTCCCGTTAAACTTATGCACATTTCAGAGTTATAATCAACCTCCGTGCCTGAAGAACCTAACATTCTGTGGTCTCGCTGCATTCATTTACCTTATCTGAATCCTCACAACATTAATCTGTGAAATTTATCAGTGTTCACCGTGAATAATGATTTTAGCTTTAATGCTTATCATTTTCTTGTTATAAATGCTGAAACCTCCACATTTTCACACAGGCCCAGGTATACATTAAAGCGCAGTGTGATTATATTATCTGTGCATAGTCATTCACGAAATTACCCGATAGCCTTAGGCAACTCATTACCTCTCAACATCAGTGACCTACCTCACAGGGCTATTGGGGAAAGTGTAAAATTAAGATTGTCACCCACTCTGCAGGCCAAGTTGTATAAAAAACCCCCCAACATTAATAATGAGCCCTGTTTGCTTCATGGATGTGGGGAAAATGAGATGACCTAGCACTTCTGGACCATAAAGAAGGCAGATCGCCGAAGAATTGATTCCTTTGAATTATGGTGCTGGAGGAGACTCTTGAGAGTCCCATGGACTGCAAGAAGAACAAACCGATCCATTCTTAAGGAAATCAGCCCTGAGTGCTCACTGGAAGGACAGATCGTGAAGCTGAGGCTCCAATACTTTGGCCACCTCATGAGAAGAGAAGACTCCCTGGAAAAGACCCTGATGTTGGGAAAGATGGAGGGCACAAGGAGAAGGGGACGACAGAGGACGAGATGGTTGGATAGTGTCTTCGAAGCTACAAACATGAGTCTGACCAAACTGCGGGAGGCAGTGGAAGACAGGAGGGCCTGGCGTGCTCTGGTCCATGGGGTCACGAAGAGTCGGACACGACTAAACGACTAAACAACAACAACAAGCACTTCTGTGTAAGTACTGAATAATGCTTGAGAAGTTTGAGAAGATGTACTGTGCTTATATCTTTGGACAAGACCTTGATTCCTGACTGAACCCCAAGCAGAGATCACAAATGGGTGTTGTTCTTGTTTTGGAGGGGGTTCCCAGCGTGGGAGCATATTTTCCCAGTACCCAGGAAGATGGATGCTGGTGGCAACGTGAGGAAGACACAGCAGGGCAGTCATGTGCCGGATTTACGTATAAGCTAAACAAGCTATAACTTAGGGCCCTACTCTCTTGCCCCCCCCCCAAAAAAAAAAAATTAAAGGAAAAAACACACACCTGGATGTACATTTCCAAAATACAAGATAAAAAACAAATAAAATAAAACCTACATACAACAACAGTGTTTTGTGCTTTGTAGGCTCCTATGATATAAGTAATGGGCCCCACCTGCTCCCTAAAATATTCAGTGCAAAAACAGCAACAATTTGTTGTTGAAAAGGACAGCTGGACATATAAAGGGCCCCATTACCTTCAGTAGATTAGGGCCTCATCAAACCTAAATCTGGCCCTGGCCCCTTAAGTCTGATTCGAAGGGCGTGTGCCTGTTGCATCCTCCTCATGTCTGCCATTTAAGAAGTCACAGATTTGAGGGGGGGGGGAGTGAAAGTGGTGTAAGTGGCTTTCAGAGAAAGAATTGATTATAAATGTGTGGAATTGTAAAAAGGCAGAAAAATATATTTAGAAAAAATGAATGTAAAAGCCATGAAAGAATATTGTAAGGTTTGGGGTTCATTATTTTTTTTAAAGCAACATTCCACCTCTCTAGACGAGAGTTAATGAGAACTTTAATATTGGCTTTTGGAGGGAACACACATCGCTTCTAGTTTCTGAACTCTATTACAATAAATTGACTTTAATAAGAAATGTCCAGGGAATGCTTCCTTATACCCCATGGGAATATTAACTTTCCACCAAGATCATACTGTTTGTAGTGTTCTTTTAATAAAAAAGTTTTTGAAGGTGAAAAAAAAATGAAATCAAATTTGGACCATGTGAGGATCTAGCACAGCTACTATTGTCATTGTTTAATTTGCTTTTTCCTGCCTGAGAAACATTGACAGAATGAAAAAAGGTTAGGAACGGAATGCAGCGTATATTGATCACTGTATACCCAGCTGTGGTATTGGTACAACTAACTTCATTTCCAAAGGCCAAGGAAAGAGAAATCTGTGTCACTGAAGAAGACTGTTACCCTCAAAAGCTTTTAGGACTCTGGAGATGGGAAGGTGATCAAAACCGATAGTGATATAAAAAAAGGGCATTCCAGATAAGGGTTTCAAAATGGTGAGAATACATCATCTAATGAGCTCCCCTCAGAGGTTCAGCCTGAAAACCATGAGGGTAAAAACTGTGCCAGAGAGCCATGGCTTTCTCTTCTGGCTCCACCCTCAACATCTCCATGAACTTTGGCCTCGCCTCCTCCTCTCCTCATCTCTGTGTATTTTGTGCAAAAGTCTGTGCCAGCAGACTTGCTGAGTTCAAGGAAGCTTCTAAGCATCTTCAGCTGAGCGCATGTAGAAGCTCCCTTCAGAGTGTGTCACTCCATGCAGGAAGATGGAGATGAAGTATGAGCAAAGACTTCAGGGGCAGAGTGGGGTTTAGGCTGAAAGATAAAAGAAAGGCTACAGACTCTGTGTCTTCCAAAACTAACTTCAATTATGTCCTCTTCTTCTTGGTGAACTTAATCGTTGGCCTGTCTGGGGCAAGGGACTCTCCACAAAGAGTGCTACACATTTGACTTTATTCTGAATTCCCCTGCCCCATAGTCATACTGTGTCCCATTAGAAACAATGACTGATCTCTCCTTTGACCCCACTCTCCAGTTATGATGTTTGATGCATGTTTGATGCACAAACATAGGTGTGCTGCAATGAAATATCAATCCGCCCCTACTATTCTGGCATTTGTAATTATAAGGTGCTGCTGAACCTTGACCAGTTTATCTTTTTTGGGAAAACCCATCTCTTTTGAAAGTTCATTGGCATTCAGATTACACTTTTCTAACTCAGCCACAATTGTGAAAGATAATCAAAACTGAGCTAGGTAGTGTTGCTGAGTAATGAGGAAGCTGGTGTCTTTCCCATAGTTGTAGATTTCTTTAAAACTCTCCACTTTATGTTGCATTTATAGCTTAGGCTATATACACTGTGGCTCTAACACCCCTTGATTTAAGTCTATAATTACACTTCAGTCGTGATTCCAGCACACATGGATTCCATTGTCTATGGAGTCAGTGCATGTGTTTGGCACATGCCATAACTGCATTCTACTGAGAACTGAAACACTAGCCAAGAAAATGGAAACGAAAGCATCGAGAAGGAAACAGGAATTTCAGTTCACAAACATTTTGCTGTAGACACTCTCCCCAGAGTCTCCTCCTCCACCACCCACACAAAAAAAGAAAGAAAAGCACCAGCAAATGAAGAATGAAACAATAAACACTGTGTCCCATTAGGGTAATTCAAGAATAAGAGGAAATGAAGCAGTCATCATCATCACTAGTGCACACATCTATGGCTCAGCAATCTGGTTTTTTCTCTGTGTGAAGGTGTCATAGGAACAGAAGAAGAACCACGCTAGAGCAGACCAAAAGCCCACCTAGTATCACAGCATCACCAGATATCTTATAGGAAGCCCACCAGAAGGACCCAAGTGCTGCCACACTCTCCACATTTATGATCCTAAGCTGGTGGCAATCAGAGACATACTGTCTTATCCCTCAGCATGGTATATGACTGGTGTGGGGTTATAACACCCCCCACTTTTAGAAGCCACATGGAGAGAATTCAGTTCAGGGATGTGTAATACCACTGATGTCCTTTTTCCACACACCCCTTTCCCTGTTGTAGGAAAGGGCACATACTTCTAATGCTCTTTTGTTCATTAGGTGTCAAGACAAACAGTTCAGGCATCCTTTACATCACTACATGTCTGTCTGTCAGTATGTTTTTTATTAAGTTATTATTATTATTATTTTTAATATTATTATTTTTTTTGTTCATTAGGTGTCAAGACAAACAGTTCAGGCATCCTGTACATCACTACATGTCTGTCTGTCAGTATGTTTTTTATTAAGTTATTATTATTATTTTTTTAAAAAGCTAAAGGTTAGGTCTAGTCAAAGGTGACTATGGGGTGCGACACTCATCTCACTTTCAGGCCGAGGGAGCCAACATTTGTCCACAGACAGCTTTCCAGGTCATGTGGCCAGCATAACGAAACTGCTTCTGCTGCAACAGAACATTGTGATGGAAAATGGAGCGCACTGAAACACCATTTACCTTCCTGCCGCAGTGGTACCTATTTATCTACTTTCACTAGTGTGCTATCAAACTGCTAGGTTGGCAGGAGCTGGGACAGAGCAACAGGAGCTCACTCTGTTGCGGGGATTCGAACTGCCGACCTTCTGATCGGCAAGCCCAAGAGGCTCAGTGGTTTAGACCATTGTGCCACCCACATCTCACATTTTTATTATTGATGTTCTGTAATGTGTTTTCAATGTTGTACACAGCCCTGGGATCTTTTGATAAAGGGTGGTATATAAATTCAATAAATAATATTAATGATCATGCCGACTGAAGGGGAAATAATAATATATATTAATAATTTATTATTTATACCCCACCCATCTGGCTGAGTTTCCCCAGCCACTCTGGGCGGCTCCCAATCAAGTATTAAAAACAATACAGCGTTAAATATTAAAAACTTCCCTGAACAGGGCTGCCTTCAGATGTCTTTTAAAGATAGGATAGCTACTTATTTCCTTCACATCTGAAGGGAGGGTGTTCCACAGGGTGGGCACCACTACTGAGAAGGCCCTCTGTCTGGTTCCCTGTAACCTTATTTCTCGCAATGAGGGAACCGCCAGAAGGCCCTCGGCGCTGGATCTCAGTGTCCGGGCTGAACGATTGGGGTGGAGACGCTCCTTCAGGTATACAGGACCGAGGCCATTTAGGGCTTTAAAGGTCAGCACCAACACTTTGAATTGTGCTCAGAAACGTACTGGGAGTCTACACACTGGCAGTTGCTCACAGGTGGGCTTCTAGAAATGATAGGTACAGTTCCCCTCCTTCTCCAGAGGGAATGGCATTAGATTACATGGCTCAGAACAGGAGCCATACAATCTGATCCAGCTGTAGAGACTTTTGCATTGGCCGTCATGGTGATATTCGTACTCCCAGATATGACACTTTGCTCTCACATTTAGTGGATTGGGAGAATCATCAAAGTGCTGCAAGATCTGGTAAAAATATTAACAGGTGGTAAGCTAATTGGGCCCCAACTACACCTTTTGTTCATGTCAGAAAGACACTGATCAGTGTTGCAAACTTCTGTCTAATCAGATATCGCTATCCGTTAATTTGATACAATGCGGGCACCAAAGAAAATTAAGAGACTTCAAAAAATGGTATCAAAATAAATCTTCCCCTGACAGAATGAGAAAGCAGATGGCTCTGGCTGTAGGGCAAAAATTTCAAAGAGGCAAAGTGGGATTCAATTACAAAACACAAAGTAATGCATGGGATTCTGTGACTTGCGTGGGATTTTAAATAAAATGGCTAAAACTCTGGCTTTTTTTTTTAAAAAAAAAATCATTTGTTTGAACGTAGTAACCACTTTTTAGTTGGAAATGCAAAACCAGTTCACAGCATCAATGAAAACACAAGTCACCAGTAAAGAGGAAATGGGAATAGGAAAAGAGCTGCAGAATAGGAGGGGATGGTGTGTTCATAATTAGTAAAGGGACCCCTGACCATTAGGTCCAGTCGTGGCCGACTCTGGGGTTGCAGTGCTCATCTCACTTTATTGGCCGAGGGAGCCGGCGTACAGCTTCCATGTCATGTGGCCAGCATGACTAAGCCACTTCTGGCGAACCAGAGCAGTACACAGAAACGCCGTTTACCTTCCCGCCGGAAGTAAGTATTTATCTACTTGCACTTTGACGTGCTTTCAAACTGCTAGGTTGGCAGGAGCAGGGACCGTCGCGGGGATTCGAACCGCCGACCTTCAGATCGGCACGTCCTAGGCTCTGTGGTTTAACCCTCAGCACCACCCATGTTAGGCAGGAGGTTAAAATGGTGCTTAGTAGCTGCAATGCATGAGGACAATGCAGAGGGTTTCCATGGGGGTGGTCTTTGTACAAGGGAGACTGTGCAAAAGGAGCTGGGAACAGAAGACATGGGGTGAAGGTAGAAATGAGTGCAAAATAGATGGGAGAAAATGGGATGTTTTCTTGATTGGGCAGATAGTGCAAGTAAAGTATCTCAAAGTGGAGCAAGCAGGTGGGCAGAGCCCCCCCCTCCCAATGTGAGACAAATTTCCTGTTGAATTTTCATGAGTACTCCTAAAACAAATCAATAAATGACACAGAAATATGGAAAGCCGAATTTAAGAATGGCAAAATGAGAAACTGAGAGAAACCAACATTGGCAGACTCGCCTACCCCACCACAACTTGTGATTCACAGACCAAACCAAACTTGCCATCATTTGTGGGTGCTTAATAGCTTCTACTATGGGACGCAGGTGGCGCTGTGGGTTAAAGCCTCAGCGCCTATGACTTGCCGATTGAAAGGTCGGCGGTTCGAATCCCTGCGGCGGGGTGCGCTCCCGCTGCTCGGTCCCAGCGCCTGCCAACCTAGCAGTTCGAAAGCACCTCCGGGTGCAAGTAGATAAATAGGGACCGCTTACCAGCGGGAAGGTAAACGGCGTTTCCGTGTGCGGCTCTGGCTCGCCAGATGCAGCTTTGTCATGCTGGCCACGTGACCCGGAAGTGTCTCCGGACAGCGCTGGCCCCTGGCCTCTTAAGTGAGATGGGCGCACAACCCCAGAGTCTGTCAAGATTGGCCCGTACGGGCAGGGGTACCTTTACCTTTACTAATAGCTTCTACTAAGGGACGAGGGTGGCGCTGGGGGTTAAAACACAGAGCCTAGGGGTTGCTGATCAGAAGGTCGACGGTTCGAATCCCTGTGATGGGGTGAGCTCCCGTTGCTCGGTCCCTGCTCCTGCCAACCTAGCAGTTGAAAAGCACGTCAAAGTGCAAGTAGATAAATAGGTACCGCTCCAGCGGGAAGGTAAACGGCATTTCCATGCACTGCTCTGGTTCACCAGAAGCGGCTTAGTCATGCTGGCCACATGACCTGGAAGCTGTCCACCGGCTCCCTCGGCCAAGAAAGCGAGATGAGCACCGCAACCCCAGAGTCGGCCACGACTGGACCTAATGGTCAGGGGTCCCTTTATCCTTTACCTTTAATAGCTTCTACTAAGTTTTTCTTTTCTTCTATGTGATTAACCAATAACCCCTCCTCAAAAAGAACCGTCGCCTAACTGACCTAAGCAGGATGATTAAAAACTGTGTGGAAATGATTTACTACCAAAAGTTTGGCTTGTGAGATTGAGAAAAAGAACAAGGGCTTTTGATGGCGCAGCAACAAAAAGGGAGTCGCCATTTTGACAGGTTCTGTCGAAAGATTCATGATCGGGAGGAGGAAGCTTTGTTTTCATATTGGATTCCTGGTAGAACCTCCTCAAGGACTGAGAAAGAGGGACAGACCTGTGAAAAGTGAATGAGTAGACAGCGAGAATGTTTTTCTTTATGGAAGCAATGAAATACAGCAGCTGTCTGAAATATGACTCTTGGACGAACAGAAAAATCCACACAGGAATACAAATTTGTTTCAACCCGCTTATGGAGACAATCAGAGGCCACAAAGACAAAGAGAAAGGAAAAAATATATGAAAACAACTAGAAGAGATGTGGAAAACAGCAAGAAAGGATTGGACAGAATTCTGAACATTATTTGGACAGGTTTGTGGACTTTTAAAGTAGCAGCGACAAGTTCCCTTTCGGAACTTGAAATATGGATACCCCCAACAAAAAATTAAAATTAGGCTCTGTAATTTGGAACTTATGTGATTTGATTTGATATGATTGGTCTGTTAATAATTTTTTTTTTTTTAAAAAAAATAGCTTCTACTAAGGGACGTGGGTGGCGCTGTGGGTTAAACCACAGAGCCTACGGATTGCTGATCAGAAGGTTGGCAGTTCAAATCCCCGCAACAGGGTGATCTTCCATTGCTCAGTCTCTGCTCCTGCCAACCTAGCAGTTCAAAAGCACGCCAAAGTACAAGTAGATAAATAGGTACCGCTCCGGCGGGAAGGTAAACGGCATTTCCATGCACTGCTCTGGTTCACCAGAAGCGGCTTATTCATGCTGGCCACATGACCCAGAAGCTGTACACCGGCTCCCTCGGCCAATAAAGCAAGATGAGCGCTGCAACCTTTACTGGGGGAAAACATGGCATTGGATCAAATATGCCATTCATAAATGATGTAGATGGGTATACTCCATGTCTTTGGAAAGTGAACTGCGTATCATCCATGGCTGGTACATTTTAAAGATTAATTGGGAAGTTTAGCACTTTATTTATTTGTCTGTATTTACCTATTTAGGGACGCAGGTGGCGCTGTGGGTTAAAGCCTCAGCGCCTAGGGCTTGCCGATCGAAAGGTCGGCGGTTCGAATCCCTGCGGCGGGGTGCGCTCCCGCTGCTCGGTCCCAGCGCCTGCCAACCTAGCAGTTCGAAAGCACCTCCGGGTGCAAGTAGATAAATAGGGAACGCTTACCAGCGGGAAGGTAAACGGCGTTTCCGTGTGCGGCTCTGGCTCGCCAGAGCAGCGATGTCACGCTGGCCACGTGACCCGGAAGTGTCTCCGGACAGCGCTGGCCCCTGGCCTCTTAAGTGAGATGGGCGCACAACCCCAGAGTCTGTCAAGACTGGCCCGTATGGGCAGGGGTACCTTTACCTTTACCTTTATTTACCTATTTACTTATTTAAAAGCATTTACATGCTGTCCTTTCATTGGCCAAAACTCCCAACTCAGAACTCCGAAAGCCAGAACAAAACAAAACCATCTCAAACACACAGTAAAATGATATTTAAAACTGGCAGAGCAGAAACAGTACAAAAGTAAGTCTGTCCTAATCTACTTCTTTAAAAATAAATAAAAAATACTTTGTATTAAAAATGAGCAATATTAGTAGCACCCTTCCATGGAGCTCATAGGTCCAAGCCGTCAAGGCTTCTTTATCATAGAATAATAGAACTATAGAGTTCCAAGGAACTCAAGGGGTCATCCAGTTGAACCCCTTGCAATCGAGGAATCACAGCTAATTCAAAGTGCCATGTCACAATGCTTGAACTGGTCTCGTTCAGACATGCTTCCTTATTGCTTCAAGGCAGAAGACACAGTAGCTATATGCAATTGTTTCATGAGTGCAGGGAGAGTGGTGGACAAAACAAACTAAACCTAAGGAAGATAGCAGGAATGAGCTGTCCCTATCACCTTCCAGCTTGTGGATGATGAACTTCTGAAATGGGGAGTCTCCAAGCAGTTGTGTAGGCTCAACGGGTTGCACTGTGGTCAAAACCACTGAGCCTCTTGGGCTTCCCAATCAGTAGGTCGGCGGTTCTAACCCCCGCGACGGAGTGAGCTCCCGGTTTCTGCCAACCTAGCAGTTTGAAAGCATACCAGTGTAAATATATAAATAGGTACCAATGTGGCAGGAAGGTAAACAGTGTTTCCGTGTGCTCTGGCTTCTGTCACAGTGTTCTGTTGTGATAGAAGCGGTTTAGTCATGCTGGCCACATGACCTGGAAAGCTGTCTGTGGATAAACACTGGCTCCCTCAGCCTGAAAGCGAGATGAGGGCCGCAACCCCATAGTCACTTTTGACTGGAATTAACTGTCCAGGGGTCCTTTACCTTTACTTTTTACTGCATGGTTTAGAGCCTGAATTGTGCAGGTTTCTGAAACCCAAGGCAGTACAGGCAGGGGCATACGAAGTGGGGGTGGAGGGGGTGGTCTGCCCCGGGTGCCACTCTGGGAGGGGTTAACAAGATGGCCCTTGCCTCCCCCCAGCTGTGGAGCAGCTGAGGGCACGCAGTCTGAGGGCACGCAGCCTCTCGCACGGCAACCATACGGGATGCCGCACATGCACACTCAGTACAGGATGACGCTTGCATGGCAGCCTGCATGGACGCTGTGCAAGCAGCAGCCCGTATGGCCATCGTGTGTGAGTGACAGCCCGTATGGACTGTGCATGTGCAGCATCCCATATAGAGTGAGCACGTGTGGCAGCCTGTATGGTCATCGCGTGTATGCACTCTGTAAAGGATGCCGCACATGCGCAGTCCGTACGGACGTTGTATGTGCGTCACCGGCAGTTTGCCCCACCCCTCGGCGTCCCGCCTCGGGTGCTGGAGAGAGCTCCTCCGCCACTGAGTACAGGAGGAGCTCCACTTCAGAAGTTTGAAGTGGTCAGAGCTTAGCACACTCATACCTGTCTTCCGCAGAAACTGCTGCTTGCCTTCTATCACTGTGCCATTGAGAGCGTGCTCACTTATGGCTTATGTGTGTGGTACGGAAGCTGTACTACCCAGGACAGGATGGGGTTGTGCAGAGTTGTTAAGGCAGCAGAGAGCATTGTTGGCTGCCCACTCTCCACCTTAGAGCAGATTTATGCCACAAGGTGCCATAGGAAGGCACTGGACATAGTAAAAGATCCATCGCATCCTGGTCACTGTCTCTTCGAGCTCCTGCCGTCGGGACGGAGATACAGGACGATGAAGACAAGAACAAGCCATCTCAAGAACAGCTTCTTCTCCAGAGCGATCTCGGCCCTGAATGGGAAACCTGGACTTTGAAAGTCATCTAATCTTCCTTGCTGTATTATACTGTATTGTTTTAATTAGTGTTTTTATAGTTGTTCTGATTTTGTGTGGAGTGCCCTACCTGGGTGGATGGAGCAGCCAAGTAATTTTCGTTGTCCCTGAGAGGGGGCAATGACAATAAAGATATTCTTCTTCTTCTTCTTCTTCTTCTTCTTCTTCTTCTTCTTCTTCTTCTTCTTCTTCTTCTTCTTCTCTGGCCACTTGGAACATTTACGTGCAAGTGGAGGGCTTGAGTGATGGCATGCTTATGAGCCATTCCAAGTGAAGAACCACAGACAGAACCTTTGCAGCACTGCACACCCCCAAGATAATATGTCACAATGGAGACAGTTGCTCATGCATTCAGTCACAAGGGGTACTCTTCACACATGACATTCAACAAATGTACCATCTGAGTAGCCATGGACACAATAGCTGAGCCATTCAAACAACAAGTGTATACCCTCACACAAACACTGTAGAGAAAGCATGTACCTGTGTTTAGTGTAACATGTGAACAATTAAGCAAGTAATCAAGCGATGGGAGCAGAAAGGATGTGTATGTGAATCATATACAGAATTGATAGCTATAGGATTGCTGGGGAGCTCCATTTAGAATAATAGAATTCCAAAGTTGGAAGGGACCCTGAGGATTGTCTAGTCCAACCTGCTACAATGCAGGAATATGCAAGTGTCCCATATGGGGATTGAACCTGCAACCTTGGTACTATCAACACCACACTCTAACCAACTGAGCTAGAACCCTTCCTTTTGCCAATTTGGGGTAGTGTGGGTATGTCTGGATATCTGGAATCGCACTGAAAGATCTGAGATCATTAAGTCTTGGTCTACCTGGGCTCTTTGAGAACTCCAAATCTTCTACTCCCCCCCCCCCCCCGGGTACAGCATGGTGCTCTGGATAACTCCATGCAGCTATTTGACCTGTGCAAGGAAGGGTGAAGAAAAGATGCCACTGGCAGTGAATTGAGGCCTAAATTTCCTTCGGCATCCAGAATTAGATGACAAATAGGTTTGGCAATCCATCCTTTCTTGGATTATTCATGAATCAGACTGGAAGGGGACATCCTGAATAGCTGGATACTGCAAGGGATGGTGGGGTACCTGCTCTTCAATATCGCTGTGTGGTATCCAGATGTGGTTCACCACATCTGGGTTATCCTAAGGCATTCTCTCTGCTCTGTCCTCTGCAGATAATTTTTCAACATAGTTAGGATCTGCTACAGGACAAAATATTATTGTGAACAGCCAAGTTCTCTAATACAGTTTTGGAATACTTTACTTTTTATTATCTTGTACTACGAAATGACTTAATTTGTTTTCTGTGCAAAGATTCTAAGAATAGAAAATCTATTATGTTGGTACAATAATAGCGCCTACATTTCCTATAGCAACCTGCATTGCATTCTTAAGGCATAATGTGGTCTGCAGCGATAAGCAATAGTAACTGTGCTGGACTTTGTGTGGATTCAGACTTATTTATTTATTTCCAATGCCCATCGGTTCTAAACTTCCATTTTTGTACATTATTTAGTTACTCACATTTCTGGTGCATACAGACCAATTAAGAGAGTATTGTGGCAAAGCAACTTTGGCCTTCTCAATATGATTTAAATGTGCTTTGGACACGGAAATATATGACACTACTATATTGCACCAATTCTAGAATCCCAAAAGGGCTGCTTTAGGAAAACTTTCAATCAAACTATAGGATTAGTACACAGTGGCCTCACACCTGTTTACATGGCTGATCAGAACAAAGTCATGGCCAGGCGTGCTTTTAGTGTGTGTGCATTGCCCAGGAGCTGTGGCTGCTGGTACCTTTTGGGATTGGTAGAGCAGAAGGCAAAGAGCCCAACAGCAGGCGGTTCCAGAAAGCTAACAGAAGGCTTAGATAAAAAATCGTAGTTCTGTCTCCATCCTCCTCCCTGTTAAATTCTACAAGAATACCCTGAGACTAAGGAGGGAACTGTAAGGCAGTCTTCTTCCTCTTCTTTGGCAATCACTCGTAGCTATGTAAGATTGTCTTCCATAAACACTGTTTTAGCAATGAGTCCGTAAGTGACTGTGGAGGCCAATTCTGGATCCATACATCCTTCCACAGTGCGGACATAGGTTTCCGGGCGGGAGTTGATCACGGTGGGGGTTTGCCAAGCATGCCTTCCTCTTAGTGCATTTTTCCCTATCGTCCTGAGTTCAAGCATCTTCAAAACTCATGACACCTTTGGTAATGGCTGTTCTCCAACTGAAACGCTCACAGGCCAGTGTTTCCCAGTTTAAGATTTGCCTTGAGAGAGTCTTTGAACCTCTTTTGTTGACCACACACATTACGCTTTCCATTTTTAAGTTTGGAATAGAGTAGCTGCTTTGGAAGATGATAATCAAGCATCCGCACAACATGACCAGTCCAATGAAGTTGATGTTGAAGAGTCATTGCTTCGACACTGGTGATCTTTGCTTCTTCCAGTACACTGGCATTAGTTCACCTGTCTTCTCAAGGAGATGTGTAAAAAAAAATTTCGAGACACTGTTGATGGAATCTTTTGAGGAGTTGGAGATGGGGTTTAAGACAGTACTGTAAGGCAGTACCACCCCCTGAACTAGATTTTGGCCACAACTTTATTGATTACAGCATGTGAGTGGTTGCTTAGGCATTGGTTCCTGACTACCTGAACCTGTACTTTGTCAGGAACAGGACTGACAACTGGGCATCACCTTATGTCAGTACAGGAAAGCATCCTGGGGGAGCTAGAACTCCTTCGATCTCACAACTCACCCCAGATACTCCCAGGGGCTCTGGCGTGGCCCTAGCCCCTTGACAGGGTTCAGACAAAACCAAGGCGAACCCCTGGATTCCTTTAACGGAATTCCCTAGCAGCAGCAATGGAGGGGGCAAGCACAGCCAACCACCACCCCCCCCAAAAAAAAAACATCGAACCAAGGCCTGACAACCTTACAAAGTTGTGACGATTTGCTACATGGTAGGAAGGCTAATCGCCGAAGAATTGATGCTTTTGAATTACGGTGCTGGAGGAGACTCTTGAGAGTCCCATGGACTGCAAGAAGATCAAACCTATCCATTCTTAAGGAAATCAGCCCTGAGTGCTGACTGGAAGGACAGATCCTGAAGCTGAGGCTCCAATACTTTGGTCACCTCATGAGAAGAGAAGACTCCCTGGAAAAGACCCTGATGTTGGGAAAGATGGAGGGCACAAGGAGAAGGGGACGACAGAGGATGAGATGGTTGGATGGTGTTCTTGAAGCTACCAGCATGAGTTTGACCAAACTGAGGGAGGTAGTGGAAGACAGGAGGGCCTGGCGTGCTCTGGTCCGTGGGGTCATGAAGAGTCGGACACGACTAAACGACTAAACAAACAAGGCAAAAACCAAGTGGCACCAGCTAATTAGCCAAATGGCAAAATTCCTACCGGGCCCCTGCTCCAAAACAGATGACCCCTAGACAGCCACAGCAAGGTCCAAAGAAAAGCCCTAAATATAGGGAAGGAGGGTGATCCGGTGTACATTGCGATCAAGTGGAAGCTCCACACGACGTGCAGCAGCTTAAATAGCCCCTCGGTAGCCAATAGCCATCCCAAAAGCCAAATTTCTGCCCCAGCAACTGAGGGGCATCGAATGGGAAGTATTGGCTATCCAAATGGTCCTGTCCCAACAACCAGGAGGCAGTTTAGGTGATCTCACTGCAACACATGCTCTCCATGATGGAGGACACGACTTCTGTGATGCACGGAAAAACTGGGGGCAGTGTGAGCGTGCCTTGAGTCACCCAGCAAACTTTTGCAGGCTTGTTCCCTCTTTGTCTTTCCACCTCACCCCAAGGAAATGATTCTGTGATTAAGAAGCAACAGCTGAATCTTACAAAATGTAAAAGTATTTTAGTAGCTGCCGAGTTAATCAGAATCAATTAACTTTTCGCACAAGAGTGGGCCATTAGCAATGCATAGTAGTCACATTATCGTCTGCTAAGCCTGTGCTTCTTGCACCTCTGCTTGCTAATGATTTTTGCGCTCAAAACTGTAGTAAGGTATCTTAGCATAGACTTAGACTTCACATGACATTTAATCATGCGAGGTTGGTTCCCCCCAGGATTTGCTTTCATAAATAAATACAGCAGCCACTCGGACAGTAACCTTCAATTGGAGACCAGTATTTTCTATTTCCAAATGCCCATTGCCTGCTTCATTTGCCCCTAATGGGGGACAGGTACATGTGGGCACACAATACTGGCTTAAAACACAGCTAGCTCATTCTTGTTCTTAATTCAGATAGAAGCTCATTTGGGGGGAAATGCATCAAATTGCAGCATTTCCTAAGAAGCAGCAGAATAGATAGGGCTGAGGCAGTATAGAGACCACTTTGATTCAGAGTACACATGCCTATGCCATAGCCTACTAACATCTTAAATTGATAAAGTTGCAGCTTATTTCATGTCTTGTGGTTACTACATCTTCCCAACGTTTGGCCCCTGCTGCCTGCAGCCTCACTGCCCCTGGGCCAGAAGCACTCTACAGTGGTACCTCGGGTTAAGTACTTAATTCGTTCCGGTGGTCTGTTCTTAACCTGAAACTGTTCTTAACCTGAAGCACCACTTTAGCCTATGGGGCCTCCTGCTGCCGCCACGCTGCCAGAGCACGATTTCTGTTCTCATCCTGAAGCAAAGTTCTTAACCTGAAGCACTATTTCTGGGCTAGCGGAGTCTGTAACCTGAAGCGTATGTAACCTGAAGTGTATGTAACCCGAGGTACCACTGTACTCTGAATTGGCCCACTATCCATAGTGGTGAACTGAACTCCGTCTTTGGTGAAAATTCGCTAGACGATGCATCACAATATTTGTTGCAGATCTCTTCTTTCTTATTTTTGCTATCACCAGATGATCGTGATGATTAAGACGCAAAGGGAACGTTCCAAGCAAAGCCAACAAAACTTCAATGACGCTTTGTATTTCAGGCAAAAATAAAAGCCTGACATTTCGACCACATCACTGCAACAGTTTTGTATCACTGCTGATAAAGCTATGCATTGCTCACCATTCTGTTTGTGAGATGACCTCTCTAAAGCTAAATGAAAAAGTCTGCAGTCTGATACCCACCTACCCATTGCATGTAATGGAACTTACATCCAAGTAGACACAATAGGATAACACTGAAAATTGTTTTAGAAGGGCGAGAACAGCATTTGAGCATTCCTGCATCTGCTACTAAACATTCATTTTCTTTTCTTCCTAAGTAAAACAAAACATTACAAATGGAAGACAAATTGCCAGGACTTGCAATATTTCATAGAGATGTTGTTGTGTAGCTAACCAGATTCATTATTTGCTCTTTATCTGGAGGGCTAATGACAGCTCAGCCTTCACAATAAATAAAAGTGCTGTCTGCGTATGGTCATTTCTATGCATTCAGATATTTTATATTTTCCTAGGGTATTTTCAGCTGCATATAACAAATGGTGATAGCAATAATAGCTTCTTTATGTTTTTGCCCCAACTTCGTAGTTTTATTGTAATATTCCAATAACTTATTTCTATCTGATAACAAGGGAGCACTTCCCATTTATTAAATTTCGCCTATTTCATTAATCTCCAGCATGCAGCAGGCTTTATTTTGTCCGCCCTGCAGCGGCATCTTTGCTCCTGGGCACTGTTTTTAACTTATTTAATAGGAAAGGACAGGAATTGCAAGTCTGCCTTTCTTTCCCAGGCAAGGAAGAACTGATTTATGCATGGTGCAGGACACTCACCAGAACAGGGTTCCACACATCCCTGCATCTCATTTAAAATGCTTTTATCCATGCAACAGTCCCTTCATGTGCATAGTTTGCACCCCAATGTGGCTCTCTTCTGGGTTACTGGTGGTTGATGTTAGGGACCCAATGAGCATAAAATGCATCTTGCCACCCCCAGGAATAATGACACAAGGACACAGAATATAGGTTAATGTTAATGGGCAAATTTAGGCCACAAATTTATTGGTTACAGAATGTGAGCGGTATTGGCTTAGGCATTGGCAACAACAGACTATATCTGACTCCTGCCTGCCTTGCAGGAAATCTGGAAGGGTAAACCCGGAGCCCCGTCGATGCAGATCAACTCAAGCTCCCCTGGGTTCCCCCTGGGGTTGTGGCATGGCCCTAGCCCCTCCCCAGGCTTCAGACAAGAGCCACATGCCCAGATTCCTTTAACGGAATACCCTTACGTATGGAGGGGCAGGTGATGGCCGCACCTCCCCTTCCCCACACATTGCTATTCCAATGCCTAACCGCCAAACCTTACAAAGTTGTGACGATTGCTATGAGAGTCAGTGTGGTGTAGTGGTTAAGAGTGGTAGACTTGTAATCTGGTGAACCGGGTTCGCTTCCCTGCTCCTCCACATGCAGCTGCTGGGTGACCTTGGGCTAATCACAGTTCTCTGAAGTCTCTCAGCCCCACTCACCTCACAGAGTGTTTGTTGTGGGGGAGGAAGGGAAAGGAGATGGTTAGCCTCTTTGAGACTCCTTCGGGTAGTGATAAAGCGGGATATCAAATCCAAATCCAAACTCTTCTACGAGGTAGGCAAAAACCAAGTGACTGGGGATTCCACACCATGTAAATGCATACTGGGTATAATCCAAAACTGAAGATGTAGTTCTACTTTGGTATATAGAAGCCCCAAACAGCTACCCTGGAACCCACAAACTAGATGTGGTTTCCAGCCACGCAATTCAAAAAACAGTTGTTGCACTTCTGTAAACCAGTGCAATGGGGCTTTCTGCTCCTTTTTTCATCTCATGCAATCTTTCCTCATATCTGTTCAGCAGGGTCAGGAGAAACCCTAGAACAGCACCCATGGCAAGCTGGAATACTTGTGCTGACAAAACAATCTCCTTAGGGATAAGTTGAATTGCGCCCTTTGAGTCTGCTTTTGAAGGAGCAGTGGATAGCTTGCTACTTTGCTGGAACTATTAATGTATCTGTCTGATATTTACATAGCACCAAATAGAAACGGATATAACCCAAGCTTCCTACTAGCACCAGAATGAATGCCAATTGCCAGACATTGGAAAGACTCCAAAGGACCAAATCTCCAGAAATGGTACAACATGGTGTGGGAAATGGCACTCACAGAAAAGTTAGCACAACAATGGCAAGTAGATACAGCCTGTACCTTTTTCAACTCTATGATTGCCAGGCTTCAGGGAATTTGACCCCCCCCCCATGGCAGGCTGCCAGTAATGGATAGACAAGAAGCTCTTACCAATGTCTTTTATTCAATATTCAAAGAGAGAGGCTTAGAAATGCTGCCTTTGGGGATAATGGCATTGCTCCGAGTAATCCCCCCCCTTCCTTTCTCAGTCGTCAAGAGCACCACACCCCTTACAGTGGTTGCTTAAGGCTAATTGCCTCTTAGCTCTCTGCTCTCCTACTTTCATTGCTCACCAGGTTCTGCGAGAAGGAAGAAGAAGAGTTTGGACTTCACATCCCACCTTTCACTCCCTTTAAGGAGTCTCAAAGTGGCTAGCAATCTCCTTTCCCTTCCTCCTCCACAGCAAATACTCTGTGAGGTGGAGAAACTTCAGAGAAGTGTGACTAGCCCAAAGTCTCCCAGCAGCTGCATGTGAAGGAGCGGGGAACCCGGTTCACCAGATTACGAGTCCACCGCTCTTAACCACTACACCACATTGGCTCTCTAGTGATAACATGTCAGCCAGCTGTTCCTGCTCTGCATCTCCCATTATTTCCCAGCTTTGTCCCTCTTCTATCTCTGAGCTGTGACCCTCTGCAAGCCACCATTGTAAATCTATACTGTCTTTCTCTTTTCAGAAAGGTTCAGGAGGAGGGGGAGGCAGTCTCCACCATTCTTCCTTTGACGTCCAGTCCTTGACAATGATATCCTTTTTGAGGTGAGGTACCCACAACTACGCAGGTGGCGCTGTGGGTTAAAGCCTCAGCGCCTAGGACTTGCCGATTGAAAGGTCGGCGGTTCGAATCCCTGCGGCGGGGTGCACTCCCACTGCTCGGTCCCAGCGCCTGCCAACCTAGCAGTTCGAAAGCACCTCCGGGTGCAAGTAGATAAATAGGGACCGCTTACCAGCGGGAAGGTAAACGGCGTTTCCGCGTGCGGCTCTGGCTCTGGCTCTGGCCAGAGCAGCGATGTCACGCTGGCCACGTGACCCGGAAGTGTCTCCGGACAGTGCTGGCCCCTGGCCTCTTAAGTGAGATGGGCGCACAACCCCAGAGTCTGTCAAGACTGGCCCGTACGGGCAGGGGTACCTTTACCTTTACCTTTACCTTTACCCACAACTACACAGTACTCAAAATGTGGTTGCACCGTAGATTTGTACAACGGCATTATGCTATTGGCATAATGCCTTTTTCAACACTTTCACACACTGGAACGACATCTTCCTCACAGTGTTTCTATGACCTCAAAGTCTTGCTCCTGGCCCATCATAGGCAGTTCAGACTTCCATGAATGTATACATGAAAGTAACCCCCCCCCCCGGGCAACATGCATTGCTTTACACTTGTTTACACTGAATTGAATTTGCCCAACTGAGGCCATTTACTCAGTTTGGAGAGATCCTTTTCCTTTCTTTTTTCTTTTCTTTTGATTTCTTTTATTCATTTTTTCATTTTCATTCATTACATACATCTCAAATTCTTAACGTTTACTATATATCCCTCCCTCCCTCCCCTCCAAGACTTTCCCCAACTTGCGTTTCTGGTTTGTTTCTATTTTCACCCGCTTTGCTATCTCTCAACAGAAAAGGTTATTAATAACATAACATCAAACCTAGAAACATAAAATTAAAATTAAATACATCATCTTATTTCACTATCTTCTAAACATTTTCTGATGCTAATAATGTGGATGTTTATTTAAATCCTGCTATCAAGTCTATTGCCTTTCTTTGTTTCTGCAAATATAATATGAATGGTTCCCAATCTTTTTCAAAGTCTCTGTTCTTTTTCTCTTAGTCTTTCTGTCATTTTTGCCAGTTCTGCATAGTTCATCAGCTTCTCTTGCCATTGTTCTTTATTTGGTATTTCACGAGTCTTCCAATTTTGTGCAATCAACATTCTTGCTGCTGTAGTGGCATAGGTAAAGGTAAAGGTACCCCTGCCCGTACGGGCCAGTCTTGACAGACTCTGGGGTTGTGCGCCCATCTCACTTAAGAGGCCAGGGGCCAGCGCTGTCCGGAGACACTTCCGGGTCACGTGGCCAGAGCTGCACACGGAAACGCCGTTTACCTTCCCGCTGGTAAGCGGTCCCTATTTATCTACTTGCAGCCGGAGGTGCTTTCGAACTGCTAGGTTGGCAGGCGCTGGGACCGAGCAGCGGGAGCGCACCCCGCCGCAGGGATTCGAACCGCCAACCTTTCGATCGGCAAGCCCTAGGCGCTGAGGCTTTAACCCACAGCGCCACCTGCGTCCCCTGTAGTGGCATACAGAGATCCTTTTTGAGCTCCTCACTGTCCCAGTCTCTGTCTTTGTCTCTGTTTCTGTCTCTCTGTATGTCTGTCTCTCTAAATGACCTTGAACAATTTAGTATCATCATCAACATACCGAGCCACCTCACTGCTCATTCCTAACCCTTGGTCATTTATGAACAAGTTAAAAAGCACAGGTCCCAATTCATTCCAAAATGAGCACTTAAAGAGTGATATTTTCATCCAGCTTCATCAACTTTTCAAGCAGAAACAAAATAATCCACTCAAGAGAAGAAGAATCTAAACCTTATATTTACTGGAGAGTTGCAATGAGGGAACAAGGAATGTATGGCTGATGTTTTAAGAGAATATTTGTTACTGTGCAGCACAATATCCTCGCAGGGGGCCACTTTCTTTCCATTCCCATTATCGGGCTTAGACTGCTTCACCATCTTATTCTTGTTATCTTGAATACCTTGTCCTCTCTCCAAAGCACTTCCTTGCCTTTTGCTATTGCAGTGAAGATGGATGTGCAGTCTTGGATGATATATTTAACTAACAACAGGAAATAATTTATGGAGTAAACACAGCGCTTAATGTAACCGTGATATATCTTATTTGCTGCAATTGATTCTCCTCTCTGCTGGATGTGTGGCAACTTTTAACATTTCCTGCTGGGTCCTAAATATCTTCCAGCCAGGAATGGTGCTGGAGGGAGGAAGAGAAGATGAGGGCAAAGGAAAAAGATGGAACCTCCAGTGCATATTTGTTGAAAGACCTCAAGTTTTCGAGATTAGTCTCTGGCCTGCTGGGCTCAGACAGCAAAATCAGTTAAAAGGATGGTCATGAACATACAAATATGGGAGATGGGCATATTCTCCAGTGGCCCCTATTTACTTCAAACTGATTTATTTACCATAACTTGGTAGGCATTGAAAGTAAATTGCTGTTCTTTTTTTTCCTTTTTTTTTTTGCCTTTAGGCAAAGTGAGGCAACTGCGCCATCTCATTTTGGATGTCATGGAAGCACACAGGGCCATCTTAAGCATATCCGGCGCCATGGTGCAAAGATCCCTCTGGCGCCACCCCCCTTTCCCAGAGTTGTCAATGTTTTTCAGGGCTGGAGGAGGCAGGCAGCGGCTGGAGGGCTGCTCCTCCGGTAGGGAAGAGGTGGAGACTGAACACAGCAACTCCCTGCTCAGCTGGACGCTTCATGCCACGATGGCCACGGCAGGCAGCACACCGAGCGAGCGGGCCTGTGCCGAACAAGCAAGCAAGGGCACATGTGCTGCTCCCACTGAGCGTTGGCTCGGTTTTTTCCCTTTTAGCCTCTGGCACCCCGCAGAATTTGGTGCCTGCAGGCTAAAAGAGAAAGAACCAAGCCGACGCACCCTCGCTCACTCAGCGCACTTGTTCGGTGTTCCCTGGACTCTCGCCTTGCGCCCTCCAGTGCTTGGCGCCCTGGCGTCCTGCGCCACTAGCCTCTATGGGTAAGACAGGCCTGGAAGCACAGCATATTCTTGCTTAAATAAATAATAAATAAGAATTAAATAAATCAGAATAGATAGTAATACATAATTTATTACTATTGTTGCTGTATTTTTATGGCCGGAGAGCAGGAAAAAGTGCTTATAGAATTTTCTGCCTCAGGTGCCAAAATAATTTGGCTGGGCTTGGGCCCTACATATCTTGACTTGGAAGGGGCAGAAATTCTATTTGGAGCACCCTATGTTGTGGAGATTTGTGGATACCATTTAAGATTTTAGTTAGGATGAATTACAAATATTTCTGGTCTTCAGAATCCAACCCCCCTCCCCTTGTAAATGGGTGGAATGTACCATTATTTAAGTGCATATGCATGTTACATTCATAAGCATGGACACTAAATGATATTGCTCTTTCTGTATGTGTATGTGTGCATATTTGGCTATGTTTACACTCCTGAGAACTATATTACAATACTTTAAGAAGTATGAAATCGGCTTGGTAGCTAAATTCCAGTCTGCACATTAGCCTGAGAAGTGGGGACCAGCAGGTCACAGAATTCACAGATATTGAATTCCTCAGGCATCCCTTCAAGATATTTTATCAAAAGTATAAACACCTTTGGTTTTACTTCTATGTAAGGGTAAGAATTTCAGGCAAAGAGGAACATTCAGCTTTATTTAGTAAAAAGGTGAGAGAAGATGCCTTGGAGTTATTTAGGTCTGCTCATGCACACTAGTGTGTAGTGTCAGAGGATAAGAAGGTAAGTAAAAGTCCTTTTTCATCCCCCTTGCAAAATACCTACAGGAGCTGCAGAGGCTGGTGTAAACACACACCTCTTCCCTTGGTAATAGCATCTGGGACAGAAGGCTTCTTAGAAGCACAATGCAGCTTGCAAAGCCTGCTTCACTTGTCTGAAATATAATCACAGCTGAGCTGCAGTGGTAGAAATTGCGGCATGTTCTGATACACTCAAAGGCGATCTCTAAGATCAGGCTGCCAGAGAGCCTGGCAGAATGTTTTGCCATAAAAACAAGCAGTGCCTCTGAGAAACAGAGATATTGATTAGATCTAGTGTTTGTTTGCTTTTTCTTTCTCTGGAGCTAGGTTTTGAAAGCTAAGATGCAAAAAATGGTTAGCTTTATAGCCTTCTGTGAAGATTAGACCGGGGGTGATCAACCTTTTGGATAAGTAATGCCAAAGTTCCAGTCAAAGAATAATATGCTGTCACTTTTGGGTGCTATGCAACATGTACATTAGTGTAATTTGGTTCTTGTGCCCTAAACCTCAAAAATTAGGAGTGCAGGTTTCACTTGATGACAGTTCTGTGGTCTGTCATGCTCCAGCCTAGGAACACCATGTGCTCCCTTTCCAATATGTTTGCCAGTCATGAACTACTGACTGACAACTCCTCAATAGATTCCATCAACGGTGTCTCTGAAAATTTCTACACATCACTTGGGAAGACAGGAGAACTAATGCCAGTGTACTGGAAGAAGCAAAGATCACCAGTGTTGAAGCAATGATTCTTCAACATCAACTTCGTTGGACTGGCCGTGTTGTGAGGATGCCTGATTGTCATCTTCCAAAGAAACTACTCTATTCCAAACTTAAAAATGGTCAACAAAAGAGGTTCAAAGACTGTCTCAAGGCAAATCTTTAAAAATGTAGTATAAACACCAACAATTGGGAAACACTTGCCTGAAAGCGCTCCAATTGGAGAACAGCCTTTTCCAAAGGCATCATAGGCTTTGAAGACACTCAAACTCAGGACTCAAGGGAGAAACATTCTAAGAGGAAGGCACACTTGGCAAACCCTCACCGTGATTGACTCCTGCCCAGAAACCTATGTCCTCACTGTAAGAGGATGTGTGGATCCAGAACTGGCCTCCACAATGACTTACGGACTCACTTTTAAAACCGTGTTTATGGAAGACAATCTTACTCAGCTATAAGTGACCGCCAAAGGAGAAAGAAGAAGAAGAAGAAGAAGAAGAAGAAGAAGAAGAAGAAGAAGAGGAGGAGGGAGGAGGAGGAGGAGGAGGAGGAGGAGGAGACGACAGACTGACAGCCAAAGAAAGAAGAACCTGCAGGAAGTTTTTAATCTCTTTCTCTCTGCTAATAGCAGCTTAGGGGGGAGCGATCACAGTTGGTGCTATGACATGGGGGTAAGGGTAGAGCTCTTCTTCTTCTCTTTTTTTTCAGTAGTTTAAATTCAATTTAATACACCATATACAAAAAGAAAACATGAAGATACACAGATATCCATCACCTCCTAACAACTAAGAAAGAATGAAGAACAGAAAAATACAAAACAACAACACCACCACCAATACATTGAATATTGCTCACAATACATTTAACATAAAAATGACTTTTTCCTATGTAGCTGACTTCCGTTCTTACTTCTATTTCTCATCCGTTATTCAGTGCCATATTATAGCATCTTTTGGCTTTAATGTTATTTATTCTATCCTAGGTTTTCCATCAGATTTAAAACTCCTACTGAAGTTATTCAAATGCTGCTACAGACTTCAAACTGTCATTGCTATTTTTCAAATAAAATTTAAAGACTTCCCATTTTGTGGTAAATACTTCCTTTGATTTATTTTTTTATTCTTTCTGATAACTGGTCTAATTCTGCATATTCGGTCATTTTTTGAATCCACTCTGATCTAGAAGGGACTTTATCACTTTTCCAATTTGTCGCAATGAGTATTCTTGCTGCAACTGTAGCATAGAGAAAAAGGATAGAGCTCTTCAATGTGCAACCACCCCGAAATACGTAAGTTACCTACTTCGCAGCTCCTTTTACAAGAATAAAAGTACACGAAGCTGCAACATAAAACATAGTTTGGCTGATAGATTCTCTGCCTCCTGTGATCTCTTTACGGCATTTAGTCACTGGTAATCTCAGCAGTGACTCTCAGAGGCTTCACTGCCACAAGCAAGCACAATATAATACAGAAAGTAGATTGAGAGCTGCTATAGATCTCTGGGTTATTTGCAATAGATGAAGGATTTCTGACTCCCAAATGTTTAACAATATCAGCAATAAAATGACCCCCAAACACCAACATTTTACTACTCATATGAAGAAAGTTTGCGGTGACCTGGAATTGATGTGTGTGTGTGTGAAAGGACTGTGAACTCTGGTGCTCAAAAGAAATCCCTGTACTCAATAGTTGCTCAGAAGCACTATGCTCTTTAATTCTAATTCATGTCATTTGCACCAGGTTCTGGTTGCTAGATTTTAGAGTTCTGAAAAACAAAAACAAAATTTGAAGCAGATCTCACAAACCCAAAGTCTGTTTTACCCTGATCTAGATAACCTTTGACTTTGTTCAGAGCAGTTACAGTTTTTCATTACTGCAACAGTTAGAAAGTTTGTAAACATTCTGTGACATCATAACATTTCAGCCAATGGCTGAGGGGCTGGCGGTGGTGGGGTGACAGAACAAAGAAAGCTAGTTTTCAACTCTGTGTATGCACTTGCTACAAAAAGACTGACATTCTAAACAAGAGAGGAAAGGAAATGCGCCAATATTGGGGGGGGGGGACACATCCGGCCATTTAATTCTTCTACATACAGCTTCACATCCACTGACTTCCTTAAAGGAAGTCAGCAAAATGAATGGAAGCAATCATTTTAAGGGTATAGCCAATTTTTATTGTCATCTGTGACAGATTTCAGTAGAAACATATTGCCTTGTAGATTATTAAAGTGAAAGATGGAGGGATATATATCCTGAAGTTTCAGTCTGAAGGCATCCATTTGTTAAAACTATTGATAAGCTGGAAAGAGACCAAGATAGTCAATAGAAAATGATGGATGCAGATTATTTTCCCCATAAAATCCTCATAGATATTTGTGTCTCACCATGAATATGCATAGCATGCTAACAGCACAATGCAAAATAAAAGCAATTTCTTTCTACATCTAGAAAATAATTCACACCACAACATAAAATAGCTCTTAATATGATATTAGAATGATATGCTACTGGCCAATTCCGTTTATCGGCTTCGGTTGGGCGGCAGGTGGGGGCCCAAGACAGCAAAATATACCACAGACCTTGAGAAACTCCCCATCTTAATTACATTTTGAAAACTGCTATCATCTGTCTTGCCATCCTGTCATTAGTCATGTGTGACCTTTCCATACAAGAACAGATTTGCTCACACATTTCAGAAACTACAACAACAAAACCTTTAAAAAAAAATAACCCAAAGATGTTTGTTTGTAACCGAAGCTAAGGAAACAAGACTTGGCTAGACCGAAAATCTCCCATCTCTTCTGATGTATCTTTGACAACCAAGCTGTGGCCTCGATAGAGCCCAGAAACAGGCACATTAATAACTATTCTGCTCCTTTCTAGCATGAAAAACAAGCCATTTCCCATATAACTTGAGTGACGCCACTTTTCCAAAAAATCCTCCATGCCAGTTTTGCTGTAATGCTCACAATGGAATGAGTTTGCCTGGTCTCTGTCCTTTCTTAAAATTTTCATCAGCATTTTTGTGCTCTCTCTACTTCAGTCTGTGCTTTGGGTTTTAAGCCCTTCTCTATAATACGAAGCTCTGTGTTCCTCGTTCACTATAATGGGGGATCTGAAAATGGCTAGAATCTCTCCTCCCCCCCTTTCTGGACAAAGTAGATGAGATGTACAGTGGTCCCTTGATTTTCGAACGTAACCCATTCTGGAAGACCATCTGACTTCTGTAACATTCGAAAACCGAGGCGTAAAGGGCAGCCTGCAATCTGAGTGGGGAAAATTGAAAAAAAAAAAAAACACCAGGGAAGCCATTGGACTTTCAAAAAGCATTCAAAAATGGAAGCAATTACTTACAGCTTTTTGGAGTTCGAAAACTGAAACATTCAGCTTCTGATACTGTCGAAAACCGAGGGACCACTGTACAGGCAAGGGAGCCCTTCCATAGTGCAGTAAGCATAGCAAATTGTGGCAGATATATCCAGTGGCTTCAATGCCGGGACCTTTAAAGTTTGATAATAAAAACCCCCAAAGAAAATGGGGTGCAATTTCCAGAATGGGTGCAATTTGCAGAGATGTTTGTGCCTTCCTCGGGGATGAAGCCTGCCCAATTTCGGTGGTCAAACTTGAAGCTTTCCTTGTCTGGTCGAATAGCAGCTATTAAGATGAATGTATTGCCTAGAATGTTATTTTTGTTCCAAACATTGCAAATTGTTGATAAGATGGAGTGTTTCAAGAGATGGCAGCGAGATATCTCTAAATTTATCTGGCAGGGCAAAAAACCCAGAATAAAATTTAAGATTTTAACTGATGCAAAGGAAAGGGGGGGATTTGCCCTGCCAGACTTGAAACTTTACTATGAGTCAGCAGCTTTCTGCTGGTTGAAGGACTGGCTGCTTCTTAAGAACACAGACATTTTAGATTTGGAAGGTTTTAATAATTTCTTTGGGTGGCATGCATATCTGTGGTATGACAAGGTCAAGGTTCATAAAGGCTTTAAAAACCATATTGTCAGGAAAGCATTGTACAACGTTTGGATTAGGTATAAGGACCTACTGGAGAATTAAACTCCAAGGTGGCTCTCATCAATGGAGGCAAAAGCTGTGAAAAAACTTAATATGGATTGTATATGGCCGAAATATTGGGAAATTCTAGAACAGGAGGGTAGTAATTTAAAACTGCAGAGTTTTGAGAAACTAAAGGATAAAGTGCGAGATTGGTTTCACTATTATCAAATTCTAGAGGTATATAAGATGGATAAGAAAATTGGCTTCCAGATGGAGAAATCCAAATTGGAAACAGAACTGTTAGAACCCAATACTAAGAATTTATCAAAAATGTATAACTTGCTGCTGAAATGGAATACACAGGATGAAATAGTCAAATCAGCTATGATTAAGTGGGCGCAAGATATTGGTCATAACATTATGTTTGCTGACTGGGAAAGGTTGTGGACCACCGGTATGAAATTCACGGTGTGTAACGCCCTGAAAGAAAATATTATGAAAATGATTTATAGGTGGTACATGACCCCAGTCAAGCTTGCAAAAATCTACCACTTGTCAGAGAATAAATGTTGGAAGTGTAAAGAAAGTGAAGGCTCGTTCTTCCACCTCTGGTGGACGTGCCCAAGGATTAAGGCTTTCTGGGAAATGATATATAATGAAATGAAAAAGATGTTTAAGTACACTTTCCTGAAGAAACCAGAGGCCTTTCTCCTGGGTATGGTCAGCCATGTGGTGTTAAAGAAGGACAGAACTTTATTTTTGTATGCCACAACAGCAGCAAGGATCCTTATTGCAAAGTATTGGAAGACATCAGATCTACCCACTCTGGAAGAATGGCAGATGAAAATGACAGATTACATGGGACTCGCAGAAATGACGGGCAGAATCCGAGACCGGGAGAAAGAGACAGTGGAAGAAGATTGGAAGAAATTTAAGGACTATCTTAATAAATATTATAAGATTAATGAATGTTAGATTGACATGGATTTAAAATAACGTGGTTTTCAGAGACGACGAGTATGAAAAAGAATGGAAGTGGTAAAAAAAATATTTGGGAAATAAGGGTATGGATTTGCTGATGGGATAATGAAATTAGAATACAGAACGGTGAGGTATGAGGAAGTCGGTGAAACAAGGTTGAGAAAATAAGGTTTGAAAGTTATACTTGTTGTCTTTGCTTGTGTCTGTTTTTATTGTTGTTGTTGTATTTTTTATGTCTTTATTGGAAAATTTAATAAATATCATTAAAAAATAAAAAAGAAGCCTGCCCAAGTTCGGAATGATAACTGAAGTAATTATCCTACAAGCCACCAGTCATTAAAGTTTTGGGAAGGGTCCAGTAGGAATCACAGGAGGTGGGTTGTGGGTGGGGAAAAGAGCATGGATTCTCCCTAAGAAATGACCCAGATATAATGAGTTGGATTGTGTGCACACACACCCCAACATGGCTGTAGGGAATCTTTTTGAACCAGATGGCCACATTCTCTTGTCTCTAGCCTAAAATTGTCAACACCTGGGAAACAAGAAAAAGGAGGAATAGAAAGAAAGATCACTTATATTTCTGAAATCAAAGAACCATACCAAGCACCAACTTCAAAAACTCCTTAGGCACTGTTACTCCTGCTGTTAACAAAAAGATAGCAAACTAAGATCAGAGAACTCTTGGGAACGGCTTCTTCCACATCCTCTTCTACTTGTGCTTCCTCATCGAAGGCAACTGTACAGCTCTAAAGCCTTGGAACATGGAAAAATCATGCACAGTCACCGTGTGTTCTCTACAAAGCCACAATTTATGAATCCAGCCTAAGGACCATTTTGCAGATTATATTTAAAAGACACATGGCTAGCGGACATTTGACTCCATGAGTGTAAAAACTGAACATGACAAGGGCTACGCACACATCCAATACCCAAACCTGTACAGTCATGAATGTTAGCCACTTTGAGACTCCTTTGGGTAGTGATAAAGCGTTATATCAAATCCAAACCATTCCTCCTCCTCCTCCTCTTCTTCTTCATACCTCTGGCTGTGTTTGCTTTATGTTGTGGATTTTCAGGTTGCGAATGCGGCAAATCCGGAAGTGTTTCGCTGTGCGTGCATGCACATGCATGCTCTGCGCACTTCACACATGTGCAGAAGCGCTCTATCGCACTTTGTGCACACGCAGTAGCGGCGCTCTACTTACGGACTTTTCAGGGTGTGAACGGCACCCTGAAATGGATCAGGTTTGTGAGTAGAGGTACCACTGTATTTTGGAGTGGTATATTTCCTTTGGTGATTATGAAAGCATGGCCCACTTTCTAATGCAATAGGTTCATACTCCTTAAAGCAGGAGTAGAGAAACTCTGGTTCTCCAAATGTTGTTGGAAAGAACATTCAGTGTCAACCCTAACCGTTGGCCACCTTGTCTCAAGCTGATGGTAGTTGGAGTCCCACAAGAAAAGAAGAAGAAGAGTTTGGATTTGATATCCCACTTTATCACTACCCAAAGGAGTCTCAAAGCAGCTAACATTCTCCTTTCCCTTCCTCCCCAACAACAAGCATTCTGTGAGGTGAGTGGGGCTGAGAGACTTCAGAGAAGTGTGACTAGCCCAAGGTCACCCAGCAGCTGCATGTGGAGGAGCGGGGACGCGAACCCCGTTCACCAGATTACAAGTCTACTGCTCTTAACCACTACACCAGCATCCCTTGCCTTTGAATGTGGCTTTCATTGAAGTCACAGGAAGAGCAACCCTATGGTGACAAGTGTGACTAGAGAAGGAGAGATGATAGACAATTTTGTGGCAGGTAGTCGGCAAAGGAGATGGGGTGGAACATCCAAGAACCTTGGTTCTGCCAGCCAGATAGATTGACCACATGGCTGCAGCGGTGGTAGTAGTGGGATTATAGATTTAATTAAAAGGCTGAAGCCAAGAGTTCCTTTTTCAGAAGAAAGGAAATGAATCTCACAGCAAGGATTTATCTTTTTGTCTGCCTCAAGCAAACGGCACTTGCACACTGCTGAGCACTTGCAATTAGGGCCCACTTTTTCTGTTTATGTGAGGTGATGTCCTGTTTACTTTTCTTGATACTGAAAAGTATTAGGTTTAGGTGTGTACTTAACAATGGTTGTGTTCCCCTAAGGGAACCTACCTTCACTCATGGTATAATTATTTCAGCCATTTCTTAAGTTCTTCAACTGCAATTGGATTTCTGACACACTATTGTCAGACCAAATGGCTCTAATAGCAAAGGCAGAATCCAGGCAAACCTAAAGCAGTTTAGGGCTGCAATCCTGAGTTAATTCTCTTCTTTTGAATTCAAAGTGTTTGCTGGTGGCTGAATCAAACCCCAACATCTTTTTCTTTCTTTTCTTTTCAAAAAAACATATTAAATGTTAGAGATCCATTAATTTTTAAGAGGTAATACTCATGAAAGCTCCTACCCAGCAAAATTAGCAAGACCACATTATTTCCAAAAACTGAGATGGAAATAACAATTGTAGTGAATTTGCACATTACAAGAAAGTGTGAATTGGTCAGCAGTAGGGATGGAAGGATCTGTCAGTTTTGGGTCTGCAAGGATCTGGTCAGATCACTTCCTGGTGCAACTGGACTTCTCCGCAACCCATCCCCTCTGCAGGGAGGTGGGACCGATTTGGATGGTCCACCCCTGCCACTTAATGGATCCAAATGGTTTCCAGAGAGTGGTAGGGGAGAAATACACTTTAAAGTACCCCCAAACCTCATAACTCTTTGTTGTTCTCCTGTTGATGCTATGAACTCTCTCTCTCTCTCTCTCACACACACACACACACACAAAATAATAACAATAATAAGCATTTTTCAAAAAAGAAATTACAAAGGTAATCATTCCACAATTTAATTACTGAGCTAGTTCCAGTCTCTTCCTTTCACTGCCTCCCCCCTCACAGTTGTTTAATTCCTCCATAAAAGGAACAGATGAGGAACGAGGAATATAATACTTTCGCGAACAATCCCATTTATTTCTTCAATCACACTCAACTTGTGTTGGTGAATCCTTACAGGCAGAGCTTCCTGAAGGCTATATATACCGTGCGCTTATTTGTTCAATTTTTCAGGAGCTTCTCTGACAACCTCCCAGATTTTGCCTGGGGGCATTTTCTCTCTCCTCCCCCCCCCCTCGTTTTGTTCAACCTGCAAAATCCATGGAGGGATCCTTCTCAAATTTGTGACAGTTACTTAGGAGAATGACATGGCCCGTCAATGGCCTCCAGGTTTAGCTGACTCTCTGGATGTCATTGATAGCTCTGTAAGCTCCACCTGTGAACCTGCCTGAAAAGATTTTCCCCCCTCCTCTGCTGATGCTTTTAACTCACCAGGCCAAATTAAATCCCCAGTGAAAGTCCAACAAGAATATACGTAGCCCGGCAGCTTTAAAAGCTGCACAGGACTTTCATATTTTTAACAGCTTGTGCACAAACCTGAGCTTTGCCTTTCTTCTTTCTGAAATTTCTTCCGCTGTTATCTGGGGGAAATATCTTCGTTTCTCTAAGCTTCTTGGGGGTGTAAGGAATTGCACAAGCTTTTATTAACCAACAAACGTGGATGCAAGAAGATCTCCACACTTCTCTAAAGTTATGAATAGCCCATTGAAACCAAATTCATTAGCACATTTAAAGGGAAGGAAGAATGCTGTCGTAACATCCCAAGGTTGATCACTAAAGCAGGATAAAATCTACCACTGGTGGCTCTCTGTTGGTCCCCACTGCCAGATAGGGGCTGCAATGATGTTGGCAGTGTTTGGCAGCTTCATTGCAGTAAAGGCCCCCACTATACCCATTGGTGAAGAAAGCTACCATCATCAGCTCTCCTAATAGTGACAGCAGGTGGAAATCTCTGAAACATGACGCTTTTGTGGGATGGGCAACTAGGGGCATTGATTATTCTTGATCCCCAGGCCTCTGTGGTATGTCATGAACTGGCTCTACTTTGACTTGTTCTATAAAATATATTTTCAACCATATCATCATTCATGTCTACTTCTTGACTGGAGATAAGTTTTAATAAAACAGCATCAACCCAGGCTGTTTCACATGGAGTTTTAAGTGTGAATGTTCTGCATACGTTAGCAGACTGTGCTAGACTTGGGCTCACATGTTCTCATATGAACACAAATAGAATGGATGGAATTCAGTTGCACTCATGAATCCAGTGGAGGCATCAGCTAGTGGAAGAGAAAAGTAGCCATTTTTGTCCTTATTTTTGCTCCCCTATGCATCTTGCAACATCACGAATAAATCAGCTCCAGAGAGTTTTGGGACCCCATAGAATATACATACAGGTATTTCCTAAACATGCACACAGAGGCCCAACATACATTGTGTTTGCAGGTGCAAGGGAAAATACAAAACCCATTCTTATAAGCTCACCGACAGAGAGAGGGTTGAATCCAGCTAAGTCACTGTGGGAGTGGAATGATTTCTGCTTGTGCAATGGAACTTCCTTGCTCTCACCTTGCATCATGCAATGACTTAGTTGAAATTGGGGAATAAGGAAGACAGCTATGTGGAGACTGGGAGGCAAGAGAGATATTAATAGATTTAAATTGCCACATGCTTTTCTGGTCTACCAGATACCTTCACGTGGAGGGTCCCAATTGAGAATCAAAGTAAACAGGGTGTCTGTTATGTGTTAGGTTTTATGATTGCTTATTACATCCCATAATGTGAGCTTTTCCCTTTTAACAAGCCCTTTATTTATTGGTGTGGCTTCCTTGGCTTTGAAAACAAGCTTTTCCGCTACAATTTGCACTCCAGATTAATTCGATAAATTGCCACACATTTACTTCCTTTGGATAATTTCTTTTAACTGCTATGCTATTTCCCTCAAGACCACTTTCATATAGAAATTTGCCAGCGCCACTCTCTAACTGCCTGGGTTTCCCTGGCACAAGCAAAGTGCCCTCACAGCTAATTGAAATGATTGCAGAGAAATGGCGCATAAGCAGAGGAAAGCAAAACAGAGTTTCCACAATGTAAAATTCCCCAGCATTAAATCATTTAAAAATGTGTTTTTCAGGTCTGATAGAAACAACCACATCATGTGCTGCATAAAAAGTAGTTTTAAAATAAACCTCAGGGTCAGTAAGTGTAATGGCCACTGCAGAACTTTGAGGGCACCTGGCCCCTTCATTGATTAATTTTCGGTGGGGGGACCCCAGTACTTGGTGCACCTGTTAGAGGCACAGCTGTTAATTCACCAGACTCTTTAAGCAGTTTTAAATAGTCCTATATACGATGACCAGATCTGCAATTAAATCTGTCCTCCTTTTCCCCTGAAAAGAGAGAAGTAAACACCATTACATGCAAAAGTTAAAAGAAAGACATCACCTCAACTCCTCCTGTGTCTCTTATTCTGATATAGCAATGAGGCAGGCAACCACACATTATGCTCTCGGAATGTAGGTTGCCATTTCTATATCAGATTCAGAGTATCAGCTATAGCCTCAGGGATGGTGCTAGGAACTATTCATTAAAGCTAATATAAGTGGCATTTGGGGGTGTTGCTGCCATTTGACAGCAATAATTTGGCAGTCAATTTATCTCCAGCCTGAAAGGATTGATGAGCTTGTGCTTACAAGGGAGTTAGAAGAAAAAGAAATTTGCTGGATATCCTCTTTTTGTGTTTATTTGTAACTAAAACTATTATAGTGCCGTACATTTGGAAGTGCAACATTTCAGCCATAGAAATCTAGCAAAGGGTGGCAGGTCTACCCAGCTATTCATTTACTGGGATTGCCTGACCCAATTGCAGTGTACAAAGCAATGTGTGCAGAACTCTTGAGTGTTACCGCATGGGAAATATAAAAAACATGAGAAAGCAATCCAATAGCCCTTGGGTTAGAGGGCTTACAGCATTCCAATTAAGACAGCAATAAGGAGCTTGTTGCATAACTTTAGAAAACAGGCAAATCCAACTGCAGGAAAAAGTGCAGAAAAAAGTTTCCTACCTTTGCACTCACAAACTATTGGGGTTGCTGTTAAGGGGGGGGAGTTGTAAAACTTTTCTGTTTGATTCTGGGGTTTGTTTGTTTTGTGCAAACTTGAGTCACACCACACTCAATGCATATGTTGTAGTCAGATACCCTATTGTGTTTCATTGTAACCCATTTCTTTTTTTGGGGAAAAATATATGTTTATGAAAACATTTCTATGCTGCCTACCACATCTGTCTTGAGATGTGCAACAACTTTTTAAAAAACATACTATCCAAATTTATATATTTGTTACGTGCCGCTAATAGGGGCAGAGTAAAAATCATAACTTACCAGAATTAAACACTTGCAGAGGACTGCAAGCATGAATACATTTTTTAATATGCACCAAGAGGCCATCAGTCCTGGTGCCTATCTGAGCTCAAAGAGAAGGTAATTATAGAACCACTAACAGCCAACAGATCCCAGCACATGAACACTGAAGGACTTCACTGAAATGCTGTTACACCCTTCTGTTTGTCACTCAGCCACCAGAGTAAACCCAAGCCTTTCAATAAGGCCAAGTCTCAAGGAGGTCCAGTTGAATGATTCTTTTCTCTCTAAAGAGTAGGTGCTAATATGGAAGGCCTAGTCTAGCACACACAAGACTGTCTCTGTGTCATCTCTTGCTTAAGGTGGTTCAAGCGTTGGTGGCCATTTTGGCAGAAACATTGTGCTGGAGTACCCAAGATGGTCCTAGACTGGAAAGCCTGCTGCTTTGAATCATGAGATTATCTTGCTGCTTCTTAAATGGTGTAGGGGTATACAGCTTCCAGAAAACAGATGATGTGGGAAATTGCTAAGCACACAGTGACTATCGGGAATCTTAATCCCTTTACAGCATTAACTGTTAACTCGGCTCTTAAGGTTGAAGCGTCTTCCCACCTTTCTGATAACAAATCTTTGAATCTCTCTTTGCAGGAAGAAGTCTTTTAAAGGATTTGAATCTTTAAAGAGATTTCTGCATCCATAGGAAGCCACTTCAAATATATGTTATAGTCTTTTAATAGCTTGCTTAACCATGCATTTATTCGAAGTAGCTAGATCACTGAATGGTCTCTCAACATTAATTTCAACTGTAGAACAAGAGGCCTTCCATGTCAGCCCTAGGTTAGGTCTAGCAGTAGTGAGTTGCCCAAGACCATCCAATGACCTTGCCGAGTGAACATAGCTTTGAGTCCTAGGTGCACATCAGAGTGCTAGTCTTCCAATATGGGGTGCGGGTGGCACTGTGATCTAAACCACCAAGCCCCTCGGGCTTGCCGATCAGAAGGTCAGTGGTTCAAATCCCTGTGATGGAGTGAGCTCCCATTGCTCTGCCCCAGTTCCTGCCAACCTAGCAGTTCGAAAGCTCACCAGTGCAAGTAGATAAATAGGTACCGCTGCGGCGGGAAAGTAAACAGCATTTCTGTGCTCTCTGGCTTTTGTCGCAGTATTCCGTTGTGCCAGTAGCGGTTTAGTCATACTGGAAACATTACCCGGAAAGCTGTCTGTGGACAAACACTGGCTCCCTCGGCCTGAAAGTGAGATGAGTGCTGCAACCCCTTAATCGTCCAGGGGTCCTTTAACTTTACCTTTTACCTTTGTTAGTCTTCCACCACTCAATTAGCAGTGGTGGTGATTCACCATCCTTCTGTTTCTTCCTCATCCCCCTCATCAGTCTGAGCTTGCCTATTCGTGCTCAGTCCTGACAGGGCTGTGGGGCTAATGATTGAAAATTGCTGCTAAGCTGATTGCCAAGGCTTACAGAGAGTAAGCCCTGAAAATCAGATAATCCTCCTTGAAGGCAAAAGTGGGCCTCCTTCCACAACTGTGATGTCAACCTCAGCTTGCAGAGGGTGGAGGAAACAAGGATCCAGCCAGCCCCCCACTCTTGGCATTCTGGTGGAGCTGGTTTCATAATTTTTTTGGCTGTAGAATCGGCCTTGGGCAAGATTCTTTCCTTCTTTTTTATCCAGGTGTGAATGACAACAATGTGAATCACAGAACAACTCATAAAACAAATGAACGCGATAGGACGCCCAGTCAATACCATTTTGGGATGTAGGTCAGGTTGAATCCATGGGGAGAGCTGAAAGTGCTATCTTCCTCTCCCCCCACAGAGAAATACGTTATTTATTAGACCAGAGGCTGCAGGCCTAAGCTGAATAACAGGTGCAGCGATTGCAAGTTGATCCAATTAGCCACACAAAGACGACAAGATTTAGATGGATCAGGTAAATCAATTGCCATTGGCCCCGTCTAGTGTAATTGTTTTCTTTCAGGCATGTTCACTCTTAAATAAAGATGTGTCAGACCAGTTCTTTAAAAATCAGACAATGACCACAAAAGTTACCATGTTGCAGTTAGGTTACGACAAGCTCAACAGCGTGTGTGTTTGTGTGCAGGGGAATTTTCTCAATTAAAAGTGAATTTTATTGAAAATCAATAGCAGCTTAGATGAGTTGCCTCACTGTCTCTCAACAATTTCGATTTGGCTAAAGGCAGGAAGAAGATTCTCATTACCTGTAGTTTAAAGTTGTCTTTGTTCTGCACTGGCAAAGGCTACAGTACGACACAAGCAGCAGCCCAAAGCAGAAATGTACAGAAGGCTCAAAGTCTTGGACAATTTCTGTTAACAGTAGGTGACTTTGGTAACTTTGGAAACAGTAAAGGGCAGCAGCAACAGGGAACAGCAACACAACCACAACACAATAAACAGGTAACTGACAGTGGAGAGGAAGAAAGAAGAGTGGGCATTGGTTTTGTGCCATACCAGCAAGCACTGCGGGATCAAATTGACTGAGTTTTAAGGATTCTTATTTATTGTTGTCTTATTATAATTAAATTTTGATCTATGGTTTTGATCTATTTAATCTATGGTTAATAATAATAATAATAATAATAATAATAATAATAATAATAATTTATTATTTATACCCCGCCCATCTGGCTGAGTTTCCCCAGCCACTCTGGGCGGCTCCCAATCAGTGTTAAAAACAGTACAGCATTACATATTAAAAACTTCCCTGAACAGGGCTGCCTTAAGATGTCTTCTGAATGTCAGGTAGTTCTTTATCTCTTTGACATCTGATGGGAGGGCGTTCCACAGGGCGGGTGCCACTACCGAGAAGGCCCTCTGCCTGGTTCCCTGTAGCCCCACTTCTCGCAATGAGGGAACCGCCAGAAGGCCCTCGGCGCTGGATCTCAGTGTCCGGGCTGAACGATGGGGGTGGAGATGCTCCTTCAGGTATACAGGACCGAGGCCGTTTAGGGCTTTAAAGGTCAACACCAACACTTTGAATCGTGCTCGGAAACGTACTGGGAGCCAGTGCAGATCTCTCAGAACCGGTGTTATGTGGTCCCGGCGGCCACTCCCAGTCACCAGTCTAGCTGCCGCATTCTGGATTAATTGCAGTTTCCGGGTCACCTTCAAAGGTAGCCCCACGTAGAGCGCGTTGCAGTAGTCCAAGCGTGAGATAACCAGAGCATGCACCACTCTGGCAAGACAGTCCGCGGGGAGGTAGGGTCTTAGCCTGCGTACCAGGTGGAGCTGGTAGACAGCTGCCCTGGACACAGAGTTAACCTGCGCCTCCATGGACAGCTGTGAGTCCAAAATGACTCCCAGGCTGCGCACCTGGTCCTTCAGGGGCACAGTTACCCCATTCAGGACCAGGGAATCCTCCACACCTGCCCGCCTCCTGTCCCCCAAAAACAGTACTTCTGTCTTGTCAGGATTCAACCTCAATCTGTTAGCCGCCATCCAACCTCCAACCGCCTCCAGGCACTCACACAGGACCTTCACCGCCTTCACTGGTTCTGATTTAAAGGAGAGGTAGAGCTGGGTGTCATCTGCATACTGATGAACACCCAGTCCAAACCCCCTGATGATCTCTCCCAGCGGCTTCATATAGATGTTAAAAAGCATGGGGGAGAGGACGGAACCCTGAGGTACCCCACAAGCGAGGGCCCAAGGGTCTGAACACTCATCCCCCACCACCACTTTCTGAACACGGCCCAGGAGGAAGGAGCGAAACCACTGTATAACAGTGCCCCCAGCTCCCAGCCCCTCTAGACGGTCCAGAAGGATGTTATGGTCGATGGTGTCAAAGGCCACTGAGAGATCCAGCAGAACTAGGAAACAGCTCTCACCTTTGTCCCTAGCCCGCCGGAGATCATCAACCAGCGCGACCAAGGCAGTTTCAGTCCCATGGTGAGGCCTGAATCCCGATTGGAAGGGATCCAAATGGTCCGTTTCCTCCAGGCGTGCTTGGAGTTGTTCAGCAACCACCCGCTCAATCACCTTGCCCAAGAATGGCAGATTTGAGACTGGGCGATAGTTGGCCAAATTGGCCGGGTCTAAAGATGTTTTTTTAAGAAGCGGTTTAATGACCGCCTCTTTCAGCGGGTCTGGGAAGGCTCCCTCACAGAGGGAAGCATTCACCACCCCGCAAAGCCCATCGCCCAGCCCTTCCCGTCTTGCTTTTATCAGCCAGGATGGGCAAGGATCAAGGAGACAGGTGGTCGGTTTCACTCGTCCAAGCAGCCTGTCCACATCCTCGGAGGTAACAGATTGGAATTGATCCCATATAACAGGACCAGACAGAACTCTAGCACTCTCCCGCCCTGGCCCTGCTCCCACTGTGGAGTCTACCTCCTTCTGAATCTGAGCGATTTTATCTGCAAAAAACTTTGCAAAAGCATTGCAGGAGATCTTGGGGTCCCTACCAGGCCCCGGTGGTACAGGTGGTTCCGATAAACTGCGAACCACCTGAAAAAGTCTCCTGCTGCTGTTTTCTGCAGATGCAATGGAGGCGGCGAAGAAGGCCCTCTTCGCCGTCGCCATTGCCACTTGGTAGGCTCGACGTTGAGCTCTAACCCGTGTCCGGTCTGATTCAGAATGAGTTTTCCGCCACCGGCGCTCTAGCCGTCTCAACGATTGTTTCATCACCCTCAGCTCCGGGGAAAACCACGGGGCTGTCCGGGCTCCATGCAATCGGAGAGGGCGCTTCGGAGCCAGACAGTCAATAGCCCTGGTTAACTCCGCATTCCAGCGTGCCACCAGGGAATCAGCTGAAAGGCCATCAACTTGGGATAAAGCATCCCCTACCACTCTCTGGAAGCCAATTGGATCCATTAAGTGGCGGGGGCGGACCATCCGAATCGGTCCCACCTCCCTGCAGAGGGGAAGGGTTGCGGAGAAGTCCAGTTGCACCAGGAAGTGATCTGACCATGGCACTTCTTTTGTTTCGCTTTTAGTTAATGTCAGATCACCAACATCCGTAGAGGTAAACACCAAGTCTAAGGCATGTCCGTGGCTATGAGTTGGGCCAGACCTATTCAGGGACAGCCCCATGGAGGCCATGCTTTCCACGAAGTCCCGAGCGGCCCCTTGTAAGGTCGTGTCGGCATGGATGTTAAAATCCCCCAGGACAACCAAGCTAGGTGTCTCCAGGAGCATATCCGCCACGACCTGAAGCAGCTCGGGCAGGGAATCCTTGGTGCAGCGGGGAGGTCGGTACACCAGTAGGAATCCTGTACTGCCCCTATTGCCCAACTTCCAGAACATGCACTCAGAAAACTGGGTCTTCCCAATAGGACGCCTGGTGCAGACTAATGACTTCCTAAAAATCACTGCAACCCCCCCTCCCCGCCCACATGACCTGGGTTGCTGTGCGTAAGAGAAACCTGGTGGGCAGGCAGCGGCAAGGACAGGCCCATCTGCCTCATCCAACCAGGTCTCTGTCACACATGCCAGGTCAAATCCTCCATCCACAATCAGGTCGTGGATGGCAGTGGTTTTATTCATCATTGACCTGGCATTGCACAGCAACACTTTCAGGTCATGTGGGTTTCCCTTGCTGATTACTGTATCCTTCCGGTCAGGACCAGACCTGGAGGCAGGGATAGTCCTCAAACAACGACTAAACCTGCCTCCTCGGTAATGACATGGTCTGGTCTTAGCATAACTCCTCCTCCTGCCCGTGATCACTGAGATCGGGTGTCCCAATACATCTCCCCCTGTGGAACCTGCCCCACCCAATCTATTGGCTGAGGCCCACTCCCAGGCAGCCATGACCCTTCCCCTTAAAAGGCAAAATACAAACTATGTAATAATTTAACAGAATAATAATAATAATAAAACAAAACAGAACAGAACAAAACAAAGCAAGGAACAATAGTGCTGACTCAGTGCTTATCCCACCCCAAGCAAAAATAAAATAATGAAATAATATAATATAAAAAACAACAACCACCATTTAAAGTGCTGCAAATTAAAAATGATTAAAACATTTAAAATCATTTTGTCCATTGCTGCCGGTAGCTGCTCAGGCCTCTAAACTGTAGTGGTAGTGCAGGCCCCGCCCCCTAGGCCGGATGGAGTTGGCAGGAGAGGGAGCGGTCCTCCCAACACTCACACAAGCAGCAGCAGCAGCAGCTGATCTTTATTTATTGGTGCAAGTTGCTTTTATTTTATTTTATTTTATTTTAGCTGTTGCTGCTGTTTCTGAACCAACACTCTTGGATACCTTTGACCAAAAAGTACAGTAAATGAAGTGTAGGTGTGTTCCACAAGGCAAGACACATGATAACAGCAAGAACCTTTATTGAACTAACGGAACAGGACAACGGGGGCAAAGCAACTGCTTATCTACATTTCTGAAGGCCTGGGCCACTCCCACTCCCAACGTGATTGGCTGTCTAAACTTCCAAGCTGCGAATCATGACTCAGAGTTTAAGGGCCAATGGCAGCGGCTCAAATCCTGAAATGTTCTGTGATTGGATATTGTGTATCGAATCAGAACACAGGAGCTCAGAATCCTTAGTTTAGGCTCAAGCTCAGGCAAACACAGACCATTGAATACATAACACCGTAAAGATGTGATCTTTATTTATTTATTTGTATTTACATCCAGCATTTTTTCCCTAGAAAAGGGGTGCCAGAATTGTCCCCTCACCACCACACAGTCCTTCCCCCCACCCCACCACATACCCCACAAACCCTTCTTTCATTCACATTTCCCATCCTTTGGCTGGGCTGGAGGTCATGCTATCCCTGCCATCTCTGGCCACCTGGCCTCCCACTCCACCCCTGCTCAGCCACCCCATTGCCTCTTTTTCTTCCTCCTCCTCTTCCTTGTGGTGATCCCCTCATGCTGTAGCATGGCTTCCCCTTCCCTGCACTTTCTGACCCTGCTCACTTCCTCCAGTGCCATGGGCTTTCCTGCCTCCTCTTGCTAGACTGGCCAAAGTGAAGAGGTAGAAGGGATGTCTCAGCATCCTTCGGGTAGAGCTTGGCTTCACTCAAAGTAGCCTCTGCCCGTAGGGAGGAGCAATGGCACAGCCCTATCAGGGTTGGGGATGTGTAATTGGGGAAGGAGGAGGAGAAGGGTCATTGGTTCAAGAGTTGGTTACTGCCAGGTCTCAGGGACAGGAGTTGTCATTTGGGTGTTCCAGAAAAATGTGCTGGAACTGTGCTCCAGCGCACTCCAGCTGAAAAAAGCTCTGTTTTATCCCACCTTTTCTCTGCGGAGCTCAAGGTGGTAGAAATTGTTCTCCCCTTCCCAATTTTATATTTAAAGCTACCCTGTGTGGTAGGCTGGGGGGGCATAGGGAGACTGATTCAAAGTCACCCTGTGAGCTTCGTAGCAGAGTGGGATTAGAACCCCTGTTCTCCCAGGTCCCATTCCTTTCTATAGATAGAAAGATGCAAACTGGTCTAAAAAAAGGTAAGGTGAAGGACCCCCTGGACAGTTAAGTCCATTAAAAGGCAACTATGGGGTTGTGGCACTCATCTTGCTTTCAGACCAAGGGAGCCAGTGTTTGTCCACAGTCAGCTTTCCGGGTCATGTGGCCAGCAGGACTAAACCGCTTCTGGCGCAATGGGACACCGTGATGGAAACCAGAGCACATGGAAATACCATTCACCTTCCCGCCGCAGGGGTACCTATTTACCTGACCTGGTGTGCTTTCAAACTACACTAACCCAGAAATAGTGCTTCAGGTTAAGAACTTTGCTTCAGGATGAGAACAGAAATTGTGCTCTGGTGGCACGGTGGCAGCAGGAGGCCCCATTAGCTAAAGTGGTGCTTCAGGTTAAGAACAGTTTCAGGTTAAGAACAGACCTCCAGAACAAATTAAGTTCTTAACCCGAGGTACCACTGTACTAGGTTGACAGGAGCTGGGACAGAGCAATGGAAGCTCACCCCATTGTGGGGATTCGAACCGCCAACCTTCTGATCAGCAAGCCCAAGAGGCTCAGTGGACCACAGCACCCCCACGTTCCAATGCAAACTGGTCTACTAGCTACAAGACTAGGTAGTTACTTTTAGGATTCTTTCCCTGAATATTTGATAGAAAAACCTGCAGTGGCATGGCACATATTCTCTCAACTTGGGGGAATACACATGTCTCCAATGAGAAATACAATCAGTTCCTAAGACTGCATTGGAATCAAGTTATGCATAATTTATTTTATAAGAATTCTACCTTGAAGAGCAGTTATGCACAAAGTGCTTATTTTTTATTCCACACAGCATTTGGCGATGAATAAGAAGTGGCGCTGCTGTTTCTAACCTCTGGTTCCTTGCATTGTTCTCAATGTTCTCTGTAATAGAAAGAACTATGAAACAGAGAATGATTCAACCAAACTTAAGCACATTTTAAGTCTTACTGATAAGAGTGGGAGAGAGTTAAGCGCTTCCTTAGCTAGGGATATGCATGTGTTGGAAATTTCTCCAGTTGAACTTTTTGCTTCATCAAATGTGTCTTCACAGGAGGAAATCCAAATTCTCCTCAAAATATCACTGCAGGAGAAATTAGTAGGTAACTAGTTTCTTCACTCGTCCCAGATTTCTCCAAACATATCTAGCGTTGGTGATAGGCAGATACAGTGGTACCTCGGGTTAAGTACTTAATTCGTTCCAGAGGCCCATTCTTAACCTGAAACTGTACTTAACCTAAAGCACCACTTTAGCTAATGGGGCCTTCCGCTGCCGCTGTGCTGCCGGAGCACGATTTCTGTTGTCATCCTGAAGCAAAGTTCTTAACCTGAAGCACTATTTCTGGGTTAGCGGAATCTGTAACCTGAAGCGTATGTAACCTGAAGCATATGTAACCTGAGGTACCACTGTACAGCACTGCTTGGCAGTGAAATCCTAGGTATGCCCTGTTTAATCCTGCTCACTGCTGTAGCCAATGAGATGATGGTGTAGTTGTTAATGCTAAGACCATAGGCAATTCACATTTTAGATGAATAAGTACAGTATAAAACCAATGCAACCTAAGCAGGAATAGACCTTGTCTTCCATCCATCAGCTGACATCACCAGTGACATCAGCTGATGGGCAGATGGGCATGGTTTGGGGAAAATAGCCTAGTGGAACCAAATTGGACCCACTCATGGGCCAAGACTGGTTCATGGGCTGTAGATTCTCCTTCCCTGCTTCTAGTCATCCACATGATCAGTTTCAAACCGATGTTCAGTCAGAATAAGGGAGATATTCTGTTGCTGTACTCATATTTCAGACCTCCCTGCCTAGAGCTGGTCAATTTGCTGCCTATGTCACTGGACTTCTGTAAAGGAGTTAAGACTTTCCCATTTTATTGCTACCCTGCCATGTACTGTACTGCTTGATCTTCTCATCATTGGCATGTAATCTTTTTACGGTCCTGGTATGTAATCTTTTTACGGTCCTTTGGAAGGAAACATGAGTTATATCAATGCTGAAAGATAGTCCATCAATCTGGAGACCCACTTTGGATTCTGGCCACACTCACTGTCGCAACACCACCCTGACAGATTTTGGCTGAGGTAACACAGATCTCAAGGGGGAAAAAGAGTTCCTTGCCCTTATGTAGTTGAGATGACTCTCTTTATGTGAGCCTTTATTGAGAAAATTGAGCATAACGGTGGCGCCGTCTAAATTATTTAGGTTGTGTTTTGTTAACCTGTCTGCTACACAAGCTCATTTGCCAGACAGTTTTCAATGCCATGTCTTCATTCAGGAGCACTAAAGACTTTTTAATGCGCATGGAATTTATTATTCATTGGCGATTTCCAAAGTTTGAAAAGTAAATATATGAAGGTAAGGAACAACAATGACAAACCTAGACAGCATCTTAAAAAGTAGAGACATCACCTTGCCAACAAAGGTACGTATAGTAAAAGCTATGGTTTTCCTAGTAGTGATGTATGGAAGTGAGAGCTGGACCATAAAGAAGGCTGATCGCGGAAGAATTGATGCTTTTGAATTATGGTGCTGGAGGAGACTCTTGAGAGTCCCATGGACTGCAAGCAAATCAAACCTCTCCATTCTGAAGGAAATCAGCCCTGAGTGCTCACTGGAAGGACAGATCCTGAAGCTGAGGCTCCAATACTTTGGCCACCTCATGAGAAGACTCCCTGGAAAAGACCCTGATGTTGGGAAAGATGGAGGGCACAAGGAGAAGGGGACAACAGAGGATGAGATGGTTGGATGGTGTTCTTGAAGCTACCAGCATGATTTTGACCAAACTGCGGGAGGCAGTGGAAGACAGGAGTGCCTGGCGTGCTCTGGTCCATGGGGTCATGAAGAGTCAGACACGACTAAATGACTAAACAACAACAACAACAAGGAATAACAGCATAAACTGTGGGTATGAAGCCCATATATATATATATATATATATATATATATATATATATGCAACATGAATTAAAGTCTCTGCTTTCTTGTCTTCGGGTATAATTCCACAAGGGGGTGATATGAGGCAGCGAGAATGGGGAACCAGTGGCAAGATGTTAAATGATATCTTTTATTCCAGCTGGTTGATCTTGGAGAACAATGAGCTAGGGTTACATGGACCTTTGAAGTACACTTGCAAGGTCCTCGCCCAGAAGCTGTGCTTACACCTCTCAATTTTCCGAGGCAGCAGGAGGAAAGGCCACAATTGCATTTCCCACTTCACTGCTTACTGGTCCTCTTGGTTCCTTCCCTGCTGTGGCCCAACAGGAGAAGGTTTAGGCCGGGGTTAATGGAGCGTCAGGGCAGGAACTGGAACTGGAACAGCTGCTAATTCTGTGTTTCCTCCCTCAGAAGACTTGAAAAGAACAGGCAGCAGGAGAACACAGCAACTTTTGTCTTGCTCTGACCAGGCACATCAATTTTTACATTCTTCAGGATGGGTTTAAATTATGGACGTATTGAACAATTTTGACAGATCTGTTGAAACTCCTCCACCTTTCAAGATTCCTCAGACGTTTCTCCTAAGCAGGCAATTTTTACTGTAATAGAAATTGTTTCGCCAGCTTGCAGATTTGGTGACCTCATGGCTGGTCTTTAATGCTGGTCCTACTCAGAGTAACTCATTGAAGTTGATAGACTAACTTGGCTCCATTGATTTCAATGGGTCTACTCCGTGTAAGACTATCATTGAATGCAGCCCCCTCGACTCTTTTGAGGAATTTCCTGCCTTCAAAAATTACTTGTTTGTTTTAACCCACTCTGAGTTTTGATGTTTGTTTGTTTTTTTAAAAAAAGTTGAAACTTAATTATATATTTATAATTATATATTTTATATAATTATAAAATATATTTGGAAAAAGTAAGCTCCTAAACCTGCACTGACTGGAATTCTAAACTTTGCGTCCAGAAAATTAAGCAGAAAAATCAAAGCTTCTTTTGCAGGAAAGGGGGCATTTTGAAAAGCTGGAGGGGGGACTTTGAAACAGGACTAATTCGCTTTTCTGTTTATGAGGTGTGACGACTGCATTCAGCTGTCCTCACGGCCATTTGGGGGCTATCTTTGTCGATGAACTGCTAGTGGCATCCAAGCAGGGCAGCTCTGAGCCAGTACATTTCCTTTATTACATTTATTATGCTAATTGTTTCAGTACATTCTTTCCCAGAATATTGTTTTTTATGACAGCAGTTCCTGAGACCAAGACTTGGAGGAGTAGGCTGGGGTCACTTAAAACATAACTATTTGTTGAGGGTTCTTTGACTGCTCTACGAGCCATATATTTATCATAATTAAAATTTTAATTTTGTTTCTTCCCACCCATCCAATATATGCTCATAAATAATGTATTTTCTGCATTGACATCATTTAAAAGTCTTAAGTTAAGAGCAGCACTCTTTTACACAGAGATAAATTTTATACGCAAATGCAATGCTTGGGGTTCTTTCTTTCCCAGAGCACTAATCCTTTGTAACAAAGTATAGCAATATTCCAACCTTGAGCAACTCAATACCTCATTGCCATCTGCTATGTAGCAATTGCAAACTGTACTCAAGTCTCCAACATATTGATGCAAACCCAACACAATATAACATATTCAGAACAGGGAACACATTTTATTGATCCCTTAACAACTTTAATACAATCTTCACCCACCATCCTGTCAAGAGCATTTATGATGCAACACCAAGTAATGACTTAAGCATGTGAATGAGCCACTGCAAATATAACACCACAGAAAGATTTTTGAAATCATATGGTCCAAGCCTCATATGTCTGAAGGCATATGAGACTACCCCCTTGCTAAAGCTAAGCAGTTCTGGTTGGGAGACTTCCTGGGAACTACATGTATCTCAATTTGGGTTCCACGACAGAAGAAAGATGGAATGCAAATGTGTTGGGTAAATATTGGGGGCTCAATATCCAATAACATGTGGGTCCAGCCTAGATGGCCAATAAAATCCAGGTTCCAATTGTCAACCAAATGGGACATTTATTTAGGCATTGCAAGGTCAGTGTGATACAACCTCAACCAGCAAGTCGTCGAGGGGGTGGCACCTCAAAGATAAAAAGCACAAGCTTTTATATACTTAGAAGCTTTTATATACTTCCAGCCAATTTCTATTTATGGTTTTCTTTCCATACACAAAAAAAAGCATCAATGGTGGGGGGGGGGGAAGGTTCCAATAAAACCAAATTAATATTACATGGGATGTGATTTTCATTTGGTTTTGTAGCCAATATAGCATGTTGTGGTTAAAAAAAAATCCAAGAAAAACTGATTTGATTACATAAATTCAAATTTTCGAAGAGTTTTCTTTTTCAGAATCTAAAAGAGCCTGTGGCAATAAATATGTATATAGCCCAAGAAATCTCTTGATTTTTGCTGCTAGACTGCTTTTTTGTCCTATCTAATATTAACATATGGGGATAACAAATGTCTTGTTGCTTTTTCCAAACAAAAACTGATCAAGGGGAACAGAATTAAGTGCCATGCTACTGACACACACATGGCTGTTTTGAGAAATTTTACTATCCCCAGATACATTAGAATGTAGCTTTAGGTAGAAAAAATGTTCCAGGAAACTCTCATTTGTGTTATTATTTTTTTCTAGGTGGGTGGCTTAGTGATAGAAATACACAATCACAATCATAATAATATTTGATTGTTGAGTTCATTATGCACCAATCCTCCTGTTTGGGCAAAATTTTCAAATCTATAAGGTTCTCCCCCCTACTGAATTACCCATGTTTTTTGTCATAAATGACACATTCACTCACCATTTATCACTACAGACTTATTTACTGTATCAAATGGGGCATCTATAAAGGTTTTGGCGTTTCCCTAAACCGGAACATCACATTTTCAGATGTTCTTGATTGATCCAACATGTGAAGAACTTGAAGATATAAAAGCAAGGCCATGAAACATTAAAGACTCCATAAATCCTGCGCAGTCTGCATGCTGAACATTAATGCATTATTCTTGCCAAATGTGGTGTACATCAAAATAAACATTGTTTCCAGTGCCCCATGGATGTAAGTCACACAGAAAATGAGATTGTCCTCTAATTATTCTTCAGAAAATTCCAGCACCCAGATAGAATATATTAGTGTCCAGCAATTAGCGTCAAATCAAGATTCACACATAAATTTACTTACACACACTAATAAACAATGTATTTGTTCAGATTCCATATTATTACAGAGAAGCAGCTATCATTCCCCATTGTAAATTAATGAATAGATTAATTTCTGTCTTCTGTTTAATAAACATCACTTGAGAAGGACTGTTTACATATCCAAATAAAGATAGTGGAAGAACCATTATGAACGAAGCTGATGGGGTTTCATCTTATCAAGTTGCCAAGACATTTCTCCATTGAATAACATTAAGTGCTTTATTTAATCATGGGGCCACTATGGACTTCCACTTTACAAGTTATGAGAAAAATATACTGACCTCACTTTGGTAAATGATGTATGCAAAAAGAAATCATTTACCAAAGTCAGGTCAATATATTTTTCTCGTAGCTTAGCAACTATAGCCAGTTAGTGGAAATTATTTGCTTTTTTGCATTGTTTTCCTAAGCATAAGCAGAATGCTAAAAGCGAAAGAGCACACAGATGGAGGATTGTTTTTACAGTACAGTTAAGCACGCTGCATATGCTGGATTTTGTTTATGTCAGCTAGCCAAAAATCCCTCAGTATCTGTCTGCAATATGCTGTCATGCAGCTCAGTTAAAAGATCTCACCCTTTGTATATGCGTGCATGGAGGACAGAATGCAGACCTCAATGTGGACAAAATAGCCCTAAGACACAAAATATCTGACGCCACTGGTGTCTGGTGTGTATGTACTGCATTCCTTTTTATTTTTAAAGACCTCCAGTACACTCAGAACCAGTGGCATCAAATTAAATCTTTATGTTGTTGTTGTTTAGTCGTTTAGTTGTGTCCGACTCTTCGTGACCCCATGAACCAGAGCACACCAGGCACTCCTGTCTTCCACTGCCTCCCACAGTTTGGTCAAACTCATGCTGGTAGCTTCGAGAACACTATCTCATCCTCGGTCGTCCCCTTCTCCTTGTGCCCTCCATCTTTCCCAACATCAGGGTCTTTTCCAGGGAGTCTTCTCTTCTCATGAGGTGGCCAAAGTATTGGAGCCTCAGCTTCAGGATCTGTCCTTCCAGTGAGCACTCAGGGCTGATTTCCTTTAGAATGGAGAGATTTGATCTTCTTGCAGTCCATGGGACTCTCAAGAGTCTCCTCCAGCACCATAATTCAAAAGCATCAATTCTGCGGCGATCAGCCTTCTTTATGGTCCAGCTCTCACTTCCATACATCACTACTGGGAAAACCATAGCTTTAACTACACGGACCTTTGTCGGCAAGGTGATGTCTCTGCTTTTTAAGATGCTGTCTAGGTTTGTCATTGCTTTTCTCCCAAGAAGCAGGCGTCTTTTAATTTTGTGGTTGCAGAGTTTAAAAGAGTGAAGTGAGCAGATGAGCAGAGCAACGAAATCTTGAGTAGCATTATAAGACACATCTTAATAATTGAGCAACAGATGAAATTAGGTGTTTCTGTTGGCTGCCCAGAAACCATTAGGAATATGGTTGAACTTCTTTCAGGTGGGAATTCCACAACCAGGATGCAGCCACAGAAAAGGCCAGGCTGTAAATTCTCGCCTACCAAATCTCTTTAGGTGGTGTGACAAAGACCAGGGCCTACAAAAGCAATAATAAGATATGGGCAGGTTCATATTGAAGGATGTGAAGTTTGTGCAGTTTTCCACAGGGAAAAAAATTGATTTTTTTTTCTGCCCTTGGCAGCAGCGGGATACTATGCTGTACTGAATAATGAACAGCCTCATTCTGAATTAAGCATGTTAGGAAAACCATTGTTATTCTGTTAGGCTTTGGAGACTTGGATTTAATCAAACCTCTGGAATTTTGGGCTTGCATTGAAAGTTACCAGAGCACTTAAGGAACTGTTACCCTGTGATCTGTTACTTGTTGCTATGCTGGTGTGAGGAAATCAAGAACAAGAATACGCCAATGCAGCTGAACCCTTTGGGTTCTCTTTACATGTATTATCATAGTCAGTGCTCCCCTCCCCCCCCCAAAAAAAATGTTTAGGGGGTACAGTGGTTCCTCGGGTTAAGAACTTAATGCGTTCTGGAGGTCCGTTCTTAATCTGAAACTGTTCTTAACCTGAGGTACCACTTTAGCTAATAGGGCCTCCCGCTGCCGCCGCACGATTTCTGTTCTCATCCTGAAGTAAAGTTCTTAAGCTGAGGTGCTATTTCTGGGTTGGCGGAGTCTGTAACCTGAAGTGTCTGTAACCCAAGGTACCACTGTACTCTCATTTTGACTCAAGAAAATCACCATTTTATAGTTCAAATCAGGGAAAATAAAGACAGTAAATGGTACAAAGTACAATGGTATAAATGGTATAAAAGTACAAAGAACATACATTACCTCATATTACATAGCTGACAGCTCACAGTAACTTCCACATGGGCATGAGGTTGTGTGCACTAACACAATAAAACTTGCTTCCATCTGAGACTCAGAAAACATCAGATAAGGAAATTTAGGCTGCCATCAGGGGAGCAATGGAACTGACCATTCACTGTGCTAGGGAAGAATTATTTCCCCAATAAAATAAAATAAAATAGTTTCTTCTCCTGTTATATTCCCAAAATGTTTAGGGGTACATGTACCCCTGAGTCCCCTCCCCCCAAAAGCACTGATCATAGTAGTTGCTCCCATACCATTCCAATCATGTGTGACTTACTGTGTGGCCTTGACCAGTTCCATATATTCGATACCGAGTTAGATGGACAGCATGTAAATATTATTATTATTATTATTATTATTATTATTATTATTATTATTATCAGCTTCACATTGTTATGACTGCCACATCCACTTTCATCATTCCATGCATCATCAAGTGGCGACTTGCATGTGTGAATGAGGCATTACAGATCAGACAAAATTTAACACCCAGTGTCACACCAGACACACAATATGTTCCAGTGAATTTGATTCACTTTTTCATCTATGCGCCATCTGACATTAATAACCAAGTGGTAAGAAATCTAGCAATGAGTCTGGGTGTGTGAACCACCCATTTTTGAGAACAAAACCCAATAGCATTTTCAGGACACATTGCAAATTAAAATTAGCTTATTGAAGGATTTGTTAAAAAATACCAAGAAGTAAGGTCTGGCTTGAAGATCAAAGGTAATGTTTCTTTCCACGGTGATCTGCAAAAAGAAGTAGCTGATTCAATTCCCTTTCCTCGCTGATCCACAAAGAACTGTATCTCAGAGGGCAATTTTATTTGAAATCATAAAACCTGCATGACAAAATCCTGAAGGAGAAGAATGGATATGAATCACTCAAAAAATGTGCCCTTCAGATACACTGAAAGCATATAGGAATAACTGAAAGTACCATATTCCATTTGATAAATCATTTCTTCTTTCTCTCTCTCCAAAGTTTAACAAAATATCAGAGTCACAGCATGGTTTTAGAAACATTATCAGGGAATCTGTGGGAATCAAACCTTGTAATGCTCTTAGTTTATGAAATGTTCTTCCGGGCCTAAGCCACAGAGTAATTCTCCCCACTATGAACATTAAATGTTATTTTAATGTTGTTTTGTCTGCCTAACAACTGACAATCTGAACATCATAAATGTTTCTTCAGGATATTTCCATGCATTGCTCAGCTTGGTTTGATACTGTTTACTTGGGGCTATTTTTTAAAGGGCCAAAACAAGATTGTATTAATGCTTCCAAAATGTTAAAATTACTCTGGTTCTCTGGGGATGTATTAGCAGCTTTCATACTTTTTGCTAGTGTTAGCAATAAATAAATATCAAATTGTTTTCACATTTTTTTCTACCTTCCAAAATACAGTGGTACCTTGGTTCTCAGATGCCTTGGTTTGCAAACACCTTGGTTCCCAAATGCTGAAAACCTGGAAGTAAGTGTTCTGGTTTTCAAATGTTTTTCGGAATCCGAATATCCGATTCGGCTTTCGGCTAATGTTTCCGGGGTACCTGGTTTTTGAACATGTCGGAAGTCAAATGGACTTCCAGAATGGATTCAGTTTGGAGCTTTTGTTTTTTCTCTTTATTTTGAATTTTTTATTTTTGAAGCTTTTTTGGTTAATTTGTTTTTGTGACTGTGGGGAACCCAGTTCATCTACTGATTGATTGATTGTGTGACTGCGGAAATGGATAAAAGCCCCCCCATCCAAACAATGATTATCATCAGTGCAGGGAAGATGAAAAATAATTTTTATTTTTATCATCTACAATACTATCTTATTTATTTTATAGTACAGTACATTGATTATTGCTTTCATTTTATGGATCAATGGTCTCCTTAGATAGTAAAATTCATGTTAAATTGCTATTTTAGGGGTTGTTTTTAGAAGTCTGGAACGGATTAATCTGTTATGCATTACTTTCTTTGGGAAAGCGTGCCTTGGTTTTGGAACGCTTTGGTTTTGGAACGGACTTCTGGAACGGATTATGTTTGAGAACCAAGGTACCACTGTACTTATTCCACATGCTCAATATACTATTGATAAAAATGTGTATAAAATTGCAACAAGGAAAACTTTAAGTTTTGGAATCATTGTTTCTCCATGCTGTGTACAAATTTGCCTTAATGGCGCATCCCATTCAAAACTGCAGGATCATCATTATTGTGTGTCTCTCAGACACAATATTGCACAGTTAAGATACCCCTTTCCCTTCTGCAGTCTAGAAGTTTTTTTTTTTTAAAAAAATTAATTTTTATTCGTTTTTCAGACAGATAATAAAGACACAACAAAACAAACAAAAGAAAAACAAAAAGCAAACAAGGCACACAAAACAATTAAACCAATATAACTTCAAAATCATCATTTCATACTCTTCTTTCTTTTGACTTCCCCATACCTCCCCATCCCTGCATCCTTGTTTAATGATTCTTTAGCAACCCTTAAGTCAATTGTCTTAATTCCCTTTCCTAAAGTTTCCTTTAGTTTTTTAGTTACTGCTGCAATTCTTTACCTCTTACCCCCTGACATCTTAACATTCCTCAATTTTACAATTGTTTTTGAGATATATTTTAAATTTCTTCCAGCCCTCTTCCACTGTCTCTTTCCCCTGGTCGCGGATTCTGCCCGTCATCTCAGCCAGTCCCATAAAGTCCATCACCTTTGTTTGCCATTCTTCCAGAGTAGGTAGTTCTTGCATCTTCCAATACTTTGCCAGTAGAATTCTTGCTGCTGTAGTGGCATACATAAAGAAAATCCTATCCTTCTTTAACACCAATTGGCCAACCATGCCCAAGAGAAAAGCCTCTGGTTTCTTAGGAAAAGTCCACCTAAGGACCTTCTTAATTTCATTATAGATCATTTCCCAGAAAGCTTTAACCTTTGGGCAGGTCCTAGAAGTTTGATAAATCCCTATCTCAATTTAAAATAGGCTGAGAATAAGGGAATGTCACTGGTTGTAATACTTAATCCAAACAGGAAGAGACGGTCTTGTTACCTTTATTGGCTGATAAGGTTTGTTTGGATTTATAATAAATCTAAACATAAAAACTGCTGCTTTAAAAACAAGCCAATTGGTGAATGAAAACAGAAAGGAAAAAAGGAATTCACTGTATGCACTGGAAAGGAAACAGTTTGCGTGTGGAGGTCCCCAAGCCACCCCACAAAATAATTCACAAGTCACACATAATTTTTGTTTAAGGTTTTTGGCATAATTTTAGCCACAACTTTATTAAAATACAAAATTCAAGTTTGGCACTGGGAACTTCAGAGTAAGGTTCAGTGTCAGGGCTGCAGCCACTTTGTAATTCCCAAATATTTATAAAATTGGAACTGCATTTATTTAAAGCTTTTCGTAAACATATCAAAAGATCCCAAATGGGGTACAGGAAAGAAAGAAAGAAAGAAAGAAAGAAAGAAAGAAAGAAAGAAAGAAAGCAGACAGTAGACAATAAAATAGCCTTAAAAACAATTGTGTGTGGAGGTCCCCAAGCCACCACTCAAAAAATACCGTATTTTTCGCCCCATAGGACGCACTTTTCCCCCTCCAAAAATGAAGGGGAAATGCATATGCGTCCTATGGGGCAAATGCAGGCTTTTGCTGAAGCCTGGAGAGCGAGAGGGGTCGGTGCGCACCGACCCCTCTCGCTCTCCAGGCTTCAGGAAGCTATCCGCGAGCCTTGCAAGCCCGGCGGGAGTTCACGCGAGCTCACAAGGCTTGGGGGAAGCAGCCTGCAGCCCCGGTGAGTGTCCGCAAGCCTTGCGCGCCCGGCAGGAGCTCCCGCCGAGTGCGCAAGGCTTGAGGCGGCAGCCTGTTGCCAGAAGCACGGGGAGCCCTCCGGAGGGCTCCCCGTGCTTCGGGCGAGTGTCTCCAAGCCTTGCATGCCCGGTGGGAGGTCCCGCCGGGCGCGCGAGGCTTGGGGCGGCAGTCTGCTGCCCGAAGCACGCGGAGCCCTCCAGAGGGTGCCCTGTGCTTCGGGCAGGCATGTGCAAGGCTTGGGGCGGCAGCCACAGCTGGGGGGGGGAAATAATTTTTTTAAATTCATTTCCCCCCCCCAAAAAAAAACCCCGACGTGCGTCCTATGGGCCGGTGCGCCCTATAGGACGAAAAATACGGTAATTCACAAATCACACATAATTTTTGTTTAAGGTTTTTGGCATAAAATTTTGGGCCACAACTTTATTAAAATACATAATGTGTGAGTGGTTGCTTAGGCATTGGTTATGACTATCTGTCCCCCCGCCTGGGACAGAACTGACTATCTGAACTCCCTCGGAAGCCAGTGAAGGGAAAGACAATGTTGGGGATCAGTTGAGCTGAGCGACAGTCCTTCACCGCTCACCCAACCAGCTCCCCAAGGCTTGCCGGCCCTGGTCCCATTTCAGGGATTGGACAAAATCGTGGCAAGCCCCAGGATTCCTTTAACAGAATTCCCTTCCACACCACCATTGGAGGGGCAGGCCCAGCCTATCCTGACCCCTCCTCCACCAATTTTTATAACCAATGCCTAACCGCAACCTTACAAGTTGTGACGAATTGCTAAGTAGTAGGCAAAAACCAAGTGGCACCAGCCAATCAGCCAAATGGCAAAATTCCTACTAGGCCCCTGCCCCAACGGCAGACGACCCCATGGTAGGCATAGCAAGGTCAAGCGGAACTCAGGGCAGGCGGGCGGGTGATCCGATGCACTCAGCGAAAGAGAAAGCAAAAGCTGAGTGCCCCAATATTTAAAACCTTTGGTCCCACCCACCAAATTGCAACATGCAATTTGCCCCAGCAACCCGGCCATCCAATCGTTGCCCCAGGCCATCAAAATTTTACCTGCCTGGCAGCAGAGGGCTGGCCTGGCAGACCCTACCGCAACACGTGCTCTCATTTCAGGGAGAACACGCTTTATCTGAAATCATTAGGCTGCAACAGTGCCAACAACTATGGGTCCTAAATAACTTTTAGACCACTGCATTAGAAGAAAAAGATTGAAAATGTGACAGCTACTGAAAACTTTAAAGGTTCACAGTATGCCATCTTTTTTTTAAAGAAGTCTGTGTACTATCATTTTAAGACATTTTTAGAACATTCCATTTGAAGAATTGTACTGACTTGAGCATCAAATGTTATTCATGGGTTGTATTTGCCTGTAATTAAAAGCAGACCCTCCCTCCCAGTTCTTCATTTTAAGTCGGAGGTGCTAAAGAAAGAAATGCTTGCAAGTTTTTGATTTTTAAAAGCAGATTACCAAAGGGGGTTGTGGTTTGTCTTGGCAAGTTCCCCTTGGTTTTTCCAAGGCCCACTCAATGGCATTCTACTGGCCAACTGAGCTGCAGAGAATATATGCCTAGGGAGCAGACCTGAGTGAAGACTGCATCTCCCAGGTCCATTTCCCAAGTCATGCCCCCCCAGGCTACTGTGGATTGGCTGGATTGATTGGAGGGTCTGGTGGGGACCCATGAGCCTCCTCGGTGGCTAAGAAGAACAGAAAAATGGCCCCAGAAAAATGGTGCTGGGCTGTGGTGCATGCCCGAGCTGTCACGGCGGGCAGCAACTGCCACTCACCCCAAAGCTGGGTAAGCACCCATTCTCCTTCCTGGCTCAATGTGCACAATTGGAGTTGGACTACAATTCCCATCATCCTTGAACACTGGACATGCTGGCTGGGGCTGATGGGAGTTGTAGCCCGACATCTGACCACTCATGGTTGGAGAAGCTGCTCTGGAAAGTTTGGTGGGCACCTTGCTGGCATGTGGGCCTCATTGGGTGCCCAACTTTGCCTACCCATGATACTGGGCCTCAGCAGTTATATCTCTTAATGCCAGATGCCAAGAACCTGATGGGACTATTGCCTTCATGCACTTCCTGAAGCTTTCCAGATGCATTTTGTGGGCAATTGTGTGTTCAGACTCAGAAACCTCCCCCCTAAATAAATTCACACTTGACTCATATTTTAGGTTTGCTTTTTGCCAGAATTTAAGCCACAACTTTATTGATTACAGAAAGTGAGTGGTTGCATAGGCTCTGGTTCGACTAGCTCCCTGGCATGCAGGTAGCACTGACCCAGGGTTCCAGCATAGGTCAGCCAAGGGTGAACACCTGGATAAGCGGAAAGCCGGGAACTGGCTAACTCTGCCACCCAAATGCCCCCCTGGACTTAGGCACGGGCACAACTCCCTCTCAGGGGTTGACCAAACCATTGAGTCCCTGGATTCTTTTAACGGAATACCCTTCACATAGGGATGGCGAGAGCTTTCTACCATCCCTATCACCTGAACCAGAGCCTATTCACAACCTAACAAGTTGTGACGATTTGTTACGTGGCAGGAGAAACCCAAATTGCAACAGCCAATCAGCCAAGTGGGGAAAATTCCTGTTGTGCCCCTGTCCCAATGACAGACGACACATGATGGCATAGCAAGGTCAAGTGCAACAAGCCCTAAAAGTAGGGAGAGATGGGCAGGTGTTCCAAATGCACGCACCGAAAGAGGAAGCTCTGGGTCATGTGCATGGGCATAAATACATCCCTTGAACCATTTGGGCTGCGTCCCATTGGCCAGATTGTACCCAGCTTTGAGGGACCTACCAATTGGGTGTTGTGGCTTGCCAATTGAACCCACCCACAACACAGGGTGTCGGTTGTCCAGGTCTCACCACAACACGTGCCCTCTTTAAGGGAGGACCCGATCTGCTGAAAACACAGTGCTGAACTAGATGGACTTAGTCTAGCAAGACTCTTGTAATTTTATTATTCACATCTCTAGCAAAATACGTCTCCCCATAGTGAATAAATATATGTTTGATGTAAGGATAGATTGTCCATTTTTTCTACTCTCTCTCTCTCTCTCTCTCTCTCTCTCTCTCTCTCTCTCTCTGTGTGTGTGTGTGTGTGTGTGTGTGTGTAATCCAGTTGTGGATTTATAAACCTCTATTCATCCAAAAGATAAATAAGATTGCCATATTTTTCTGCAGGAGATAAACTTGAAGCATTTGCTTTTATCTGCAGTCTTTGGATTTTTGTCTTTAGGCAGAAGTTTTAAATCTCTTCTTTGATAGCTGATAATATGCTCGCTGACTTTATCAATGAAAGTCATATTTTATAGATGACAGTATAGAGGAGAGCTTGCTTTTTGTGGGCAATGTTTTAGCTCCTTTCAAAGACAAATTGATTGGAGGGGAGTGAAGAGTATTCAGCTGAGGACAGCGTACCCAATGCAAGACAGATGCAACGGAAAATCCAACCCCCCCTTTTTAAAAGCAGATACAGAGATGAAATGTTTGTATTTACAGATGGAGATGCATGGCTGGTTATGCTTTATGCTTGTATTCAGAGATTGCGGGGGGAGAGAGAAGGCCACAGATTCTCATTTGTTCATTTCTCGAGAATGAGCGGAGTGTAACATTTTTGTAGATAATGCGCTATAACTTATATAGCAAATTTCATGTGGGAAAAAAAATCTTTATAGTCCATCTTAGCTATGACTTGAAGTGTATGAGGTTTCTGCAGCAGGTTAGGATGGGACACAATAAATGCTTTGCAAGGAGCTGTGGCTGAGTTGCAGAGAAGGGGGAGATCTAGGAGCTTAATATGGGGGGAATGGCCGGGGGGGGGGTGAGCAGAGCAAGCAGGGGCACAGCCCCTAGGGAAATATCCTTTGATAATTATATAAATGCAAATGTTTGCTTCTTTTTTTAAAAAAAAATCACAGATTAATTCAAAAACAAAACAGGCTACATCTGAAGTTGGCACAGACTAGAACATAGGTAACTGCCATATGTTGTTGTTGTTGTTGTTGTTGTTGTTGTTGTTGTTGTTGTTGTTGTTGTTGTTGTTTATTGCTTATAACCCACCCACCTGGCCGGATCTCCCCAGCCACTCAGGGCTTCTCTCAATAGAATATTAAAAATACGATAAAACATCAAACATTAAAAGCTGCCCTAAACAGGGTTGCCTTCAGATGTCTTCTAAAAAATAGTTGTTTATTGTGAACATTTGGTTAGACCATAGGATGTAAAGCAGCTGACCGAAATATAAGCCATCACAAATAGATTTCTTTTTTCAAGTGGTCTCCACAGAAAGTAGGTAAAGTGAAGACTGATGGTGCGTTTTCCTGACTTTGATGGAGCTTTTTCCAAGCTAGCATGCTTAGAAATCCAGTCTGAGAAGCATGCCAATTTTACATGATATAAAAAAAATGAGTAGGTTGGAAAGTCTCAGTGCTGATTCCCAAGAAACATTATTGAGAACTAGCAAAGGTGATACCTTAAAAAAAACCAAAAAACAACAACAATATTTTAAAGGGGTAATTTAGGGCGTTGGGGTTTTTTAAGAGGTCATTTCCCTCTATGTGGTTTTGTGAAAGTGGTATATAAAACTACCTGTGATGGTTTTATGGAGGGGCAAGGCTGAACTGAGTTTTTGAAAGTGGGTTTTAACAAGGTTCATTGCCTGTGGTATTTTAGGAAGGGTCATAGTTAATTTTCTTTGCTACATCGGAGTGTTCTGGAGGTAGTTAGTGATGATAAAAGAGCAAGCTCTTCCTTAAGACATTTTAAGAGGCTGTGCTCCGTTGTTTTCTTAAGGGGGGGGGGGACACACAGTTTTTAAAGCAAAAGTCTCCCCGACAGCGTTTGGCTTTTATTTTAACACGACATTTTGGAAAGTTACTGTTGGCTGTATTTTTCTGTCACTGTTTATCTCATAATCTCCTCTGTCCACAATCCAATCCCCTGTTACAACATACTTTCATTTAATAGAACTTAAACATGCCTAATTGTCGTGCACTACAGTCAATGCAAATTAGAAAATATGTACTTTGCTTTGATAATATTTACTACAAGTAAATAGCCCAAATCTGAGCAAACTGCTTTCCCTCCGCTATCTCAAACTTAAATATTTTTTGCTGCAGTGCAGATAACAGGTCCCAAAAAGGGGACTCCAATTCACAGTTTATAAACCTTAGGTATTTAACCCTACAGTTCCATAATTATTTATTTTTTCTGTCTAAATTGGGGATCAGAATCAGGTTCCAATGAGAAATTGAATGCAGTCTAGATTAAGGTTACCAGATTTTTTTCAAAGAATCTGGGGACACTTCTTTTTTTTAAAAAAAAGAGGGATTTTTTAATTAAAAAAATTATTATTTAAAAAAATAAATAAAGAAGTAATATCTTCTCTTCTGTGGTCTCCTCTGTCGCACAGCCTTCCTCTGGGCTTCAGCCTGCTCTCTTGGAGCACTTGCTGCCATGGAGCAGGCTAAGGTCGGTCTGGGCTCAGCCACATGTCCTGGCCCTCCCAGTGCTCTCCTACCTCTCTTCCTTGGTGGCAGAGGCGCAGCAAGGTCAGGGCTCCCCTCTTTTTTCTCCTTCCTCTTTCTCTCTCTTCCTTCTCCTCCTCCACTCCTCCTCACTGTGTTAGCTCTGGGGGTTTAACTGGCCCCGAAGCGCCGCTGGGCTGTTGGCTGGGTGGCCAGGCGCTCTTGCCCCCAGCTTGATTTGGGTTTTGGGAGGGGGGTTAGCAGTCCCCCCAGTTGACATACTGGGCATCCCTGGTTCCCCCTCAGCAATGGCAGTGGCAGTGGCAGTGGTAGCACAGTTGGCTCTGGCTGGCTTCAGGAGCTGCTCACTGCTGCGACGCCCACTATTTTGCCTCGCCGGAAGTCCCCATATGATGTGTCTTGTGCCACTGAACCAATCACATAACATTCATTCCCTACTAATAAATCTACAACACTTAAAATAAAAATCCAGGGAGATTAAATGAAATCTGGGGACAGATTTTGTCCGGGGACAGATTTGTAAATCCGGGAACTGTCCCCAGGTAACGGGGATATCTGGTAACCATAGTCTAGATCCTAATGGCCCCAGGAGAAGGAAGCCCTGAGGTTATGGGACAGACCTCACTTTGCACTTCATATCGGAAAGTTCTTTAATAACATGTTAGTATTTTTAAAACCTGAAATAGGATGTGAGGCTTAATCCTCCCTAGTCATAGACTTTGGACACAATATCTCATATTCCTCTTCAGTGTCAATCCATACAATTTATTGATTGTGGTAGCATCTATGATGATGGGTGTTTGACGGGGCCCTCTCGATCTGCTGCCCCACTTACAGAATGCATTCCCCTGGCACCAAATTTGTTTTCATTTTTGTACCAGGTTAAGACATTCAGGCATTGTTTCGGTTTCATAGTGTAGTGCTTTTTGATGTCCGGTCTTTCAGATTGTTGTACCGCGCTTTGAGTGGCAATCATATGAGCATTAACTTGAAAATGAGTCCCATTGAAACAGAGGTGATTAACTAGCAAATGGGTTTCAATGAAACACATTCTGGACGTATTAAATATCCTCATGGCAACCAAATAATGAAGTTGCATAGTCAGCATTTGATATAAACATTATGGCACATGGGAAACCCTCTGAGGGTGCATATTTACTTCTAAGTAAGGTATAGCTTTTGTCCAGCTCTAAGTTTTCACAAGCATCAATAAAGCGATTAATCGGAAGTGTCATTCTGAGGTGTTGTTTCACAAAAATGGTAAAATTGCAAAAGAAGAAGAAGAAAAGTAGTAGAAGCTAATGCTGATTTATACTTTCTGTAGGTCTTCTGCTTAATTAGAATAACATATTTTTTCATGAAGTAGTAATCCTGTGAGTAAGTATTGCTGTGTGGGGCCCCTCAGGCAGGGGGTAACAATTAGTCCCCAAAGTGGGAGCATGTGATGGGGCTGGCTGGCTGCCAGCATTCCCCAGAACCTATAAATCTTTGAGTTAAACTGCCTGGGGGGGAGGAGAGAACTCACCGTGTTTTAGACTTGCTGTTTGATGTTTGGTAGCTCGTGCCATAAAGGTAAATGTAAAGGGACCCCTGACCATCAGATCCAGTCGTGGCCGACTCTGGGCTTGCAGCGCTCATCTCGTTTATTGGCTGAGGGAGCCGGCGTACAGCTTCCGGGTGCCATAGAAGCAGCCAATAAAACCTGATAACCCTTTTGTATATGATTGATTAGTAGGTTGGAGGGAGGACTTGGGAAAGCGACTCCCTCCTTGACAATAGTAACATATAATAAATTATAGTTGTTGTTTAGTCGTTTAGTCGTGTCCGACTCTTCGTGCCTCATGGACCAGAGCACGCCAGGCACTCCTGTCTTCCACTGTCTCCCGCAGTTTGGTCAAACTCATGTTGGTAGCTTTGAGAACACTATCCAACCATCTCGTCCTCTGTCGTCCCCTTCTCCTTGTGCCCTCCATCTTTCCCAACATCAGGGTCTTTTCTAGGGAGTCTTCTCTTCTCACGAGGTGGCCAATGTATTGGAGCCTCAGCTTCAGGATCTGTCCTTCCAGTGAGCACTCAGGGCTGATTTCTTCAGAATGGATAGGTTTGATCTTCTTGCAGTCCATGGGACTCTTAAATATGTGTGTTATATGTACAGGATATATTTGTATGTGTGTCTGTCTGTGTGTCTGTGTTTATAAAGAGAATTAAAACACAGTTTATTAGGTGTGTGTCATTTTCTCTGAATAAAATGAAATCCATTATTTTATTTATCTTATCTTATTTTATTATTTATTATTTATTTTATTTTATTTTTGAAACAGTCTCTATGGTTTTTTTAAAAAAAGATAACTGAAAAAAACAAAGGCTGCTTTTCCATACGCACTTAACTGGGTGCAAGTTCCATTGAATTAAATCAGAAGTAGCTTTCTGAGTTGGGTGGAGCTACCTTTCTGGCAGCTGAGTCGCCATTATTTACCAAAAAGGGGTGGAGGCAGTGAGGAGACTAATGCAGTATAAATGCACAGGCAGCAGCAGCAGATTGGCTCTGTCAGTGTGTTTGCACTGTGCTGACCTCCCTTCCTCCCCTCTCCCTCCTGGCAAGCAACAACAACTCACCTGCTGGCAAGCAAGAGGAGTGGCTCCGCCCAGGGCTTGCCTGGCCATGTGGTGGGGTCTGGAAGCCAAAGAGGTGTTGCCCCATGTGTGCCCCACCAGACCCACCGCCAACAGAGAAGCAGTGCTGCCAGCCTTGCTGGTTTCTGATAGATCTGGTGTGATTTCACTTAAATCACATGAGAACTCACCAGAATCTTGCAAGATTTTGCTGAGATCTTGCCAGAAGCTGTCACCACTGTCAACTATTCACAGGTGCCTCATGGGCACTGCCATGCAATACAGTTATGGGAGTGTTGTGCGATGGCAGAATGGCATTTGGCAGGATTCTACAGGCGCAGGGTGGCACATTCTTGTTTGGCCCAAGCAACAAAACAGGGCGTACTGTCGCTGGCTCTGTCCCACCTAGCACACTGCTTCTGAATTCAATAAGATGGTTAAGTCCAGTCAAAGGTGACTATGGGGTTGCGGCGCTCATCTCACTTTCAGGTAGCCGGTGTTTGTCCACAGACAGTTTTCTGGGTCATGTGGCCAGCATGACTAAACCGCTTCTGGACACTGTGACAGAAACCAGAGCGCACGGAAATGTTGTTTACCTTCCTGCAGCAGTGGTACCTATTTATCTACTTGCACTGTCATGCTTTCGAACTGCTAGGTTGGCAGGAGCAGGGACCAAGCAACAGGAGCTCACCCTGCCCAGGGATTCGAACCACTGACCCTTTGACTGGCAAGCCCAAGAGGCTCAGCGGTTTAGAACACAGCACCACTTGTGTGTGCAATAAGAGGTGCATCTGAATACATGTACATAGGACTGCACTGAAAATGCTTTTGTTAGCTCTTAAATTCCATCTCCTTTGTCCTTTCCTATTGTGGTCATACCATTTCTTTGCTGTCAATACACAGCCACTTTAATAATATTGAGGGGATAGCTCATAACAGTTAGCTTCTAAACACACACAAACATACAATGCATTGAGGTGATCTTCTGTGCCCTGGTGCCTTCCAGGAAGGGAAGGGAACTGCTGAGTGCAGCAGTGAGTAAAAGATTCATGCTGCGAGAAGCTGCCTACCTTGGAATAACATGTGTTTAAAAATACCTTCTGCTCCAGGTAATTTCAGCTTTACAGTCCAACGAACATCAGCTGCTCTCAAGGACAATGCTCATGATCTCAAGCTGTCTGCAAGGGAGATTACAGGTTTAGCATCAAGAGCAACAGAACCAGATGTTTTTACACATGAAAATCACATTAAACCAAAGAGAGGCAACATATTCAGAAATTTAGAAGCTTAGGAGAATATTAACCTCAAGTACAAAGGCCTTGAACTTTTCTTCTTCAGTGTTCTGTTGTATATCCTCCAACATTCTGCTAATGAAAATTGTGTCTTTTGGTGCCATGCTCCCAGAACCAAAAGATGTGTGTTTTAATATTCAGGTAGTATTTGACTTCCTCACCTCAGCCCTGGCCAGCTCTGGCCCCTGCACCACAGACTTCAGCTGAGGTGGCTCCTGCTGATCCTGCTGAGGTGGTGGCAGTGATTCCTGGTTGCATGTTGAGGTCCCCAAGCCACCCCTAAATACACAATTCACACATAATTTTTGTTTTAGTTTTTTGGCATAATTTTGGCCACAACATTATTAAAATACATAAATGTGAGTGGTTGCTTAGACACGGGTTATGACTATCTGTCCCCACGCCCGGGGACAGAACTGACTTCCGGATTCCAGCGAAAGCCACTAAGGGAAAACAATATTGGGGAGAGCGTGGAGCCGGGCACCAGACCCTCACCCCCCCATGCTCCCGGGCGCTTGCGTGGCCCTAAACCCCATTCAGGGGTATGGACGAAAAAATGACAATCCCCTGGCTTCCTTTAACGAAATTCCCTTGCAGCAGCAGTATTGGAGGGGCAGGCAGCGCCAATCCTTACCCCTCCACCAACCAATTTTTAAACCAATGCCTAACCGCAACCTTACAAGTTGTGACGATTTACTACATGGTAGGCAAAAACCAAATGGCACCAGCCAATCAGCCAAATGGATAAAATTCCTTCCAGGCCCCCGCTCCAAAGCAGACGACCCCATGACAGGCATAGCAAGGTCAAGGCAATAGCCCTAGATTAGGGAGGGTGGGCGGGTGATCCGAAGCACGCAGCAAAAGAGCCCAGGCAGTGCTACATGACTTGATTTATAACCTTTGGTCCGTCCTGCTAAATGGCAACACCAAAATTTGCCAGTAACCCAACCGCCCAGTCACTGTGGATGGTCATCCATACTAACCAGCCCAGAAACAGAGGGGTGGCCTGTCAGACCCCACCACAACATGTGCTCTCTATGAAGGAGAACACACTTTGTCACTGGTCTCTGGCTTGGTGGCAGTGAAGGACATGCTGAGGAGCAGCAGAGAAAGGGGCGGAAGTGGCCATAGCTGTGTGGGGCCCGCCATTCCTGGCACTGGGCCTGAAGTGGCTCAAACCAGGACAGTTGGGCAGCATGAAGTTGGATATAGGTTATTGTGGAGGGATAATGAGCTGCTTGTGCGTAAAAGCTTGATCCCTCAGAGCTTACTCAGTGTAATGAAGCTCTGCCTTGAGCGGAGCCCTTTGGCATGGCTCCGTCAGTCGCTGGTAGAATCTGACAGTGGGCGTCTGCGGAAACGTTTCCAACATAAAAGCTGTTTGACGGAAATGCGTCTCCTGGATTCTCTGCGTGACAGTTTCCGGCGAGGGGTGGGGGTCCTTAAAGGGGGTCCTGATACCTCCTCACTGTTCTCACTGGAAGTATCCCAGAGCCTCCCCTCCGACTCCCTTTCCTTTGGAGCTCCTGCACCCCCCCTACTGGTTCCCTCTTCTGCTGAAGTGTCTCTCCTATTCTCCTGGAGCCTTCCCACCACCTGTTCTTCCGATGGCAGTTCCCTGACATCCACCTTCCCCCCAGGGCCCCCTTCACCCCCTCCCGCCTCTTTTCTTACTGGCGGCGAGGACGGAAATCCCTGGAAGGAACTCTCCTCATCCTCAGAGGATTCAAACACTTCTAGCCACGGCTTTCCGTCTCTTTCCCCATCTTCCTCTCCTTCGTCGGAATCTGTTTCCACCTCCACCCCTGACTCTGGGAACCCTTCAAACTCCCCTTCCTCATCTGTGGTCCCGAAGTGTTCCCTCCTAAATCGTGCCACGGGTTGTGGTTTTCTTGGGAAACGCCGATGAAACGTTTCTATTAAAATCTCGTCATTGACTTCCTCTGCCGGTACCCATGTGTTTTCTGACTCTTCCTCCCCCTCCCATTCTACCAAGTATTCCACCTGATCTCCCTTCCACCTGGAATCAATGATTCCTGCCACATCCATGTTGCGTTCTCTCTCTTCTATGACGGGTGTCTGGGTGACCTCCCTCTCATGTTCCCCCCACTCACGTCCCTCTCTGTACGGCGACAGTAATGACCTGTGAAATACTGGGTGCAATTTCATGTGACTGGGCAATCGGAGTTTGAATGCTACTGGGTTGACCTGCTGTATGACCTCAAAGGGTCCCAACCGTTTGGGTCTCAATTTCTTACACCCTCCCTTGAACGGCAGTCCTTGGGTGGATAGCCACACCCTGTTACCCACCCTTATGGTTTCGCCTTCCCTCCTATTTCTGTCTGCTTGCTTCTTATATTCTTCTTTGGCTTTCTCTAAGTTGAGTTGGAGCTGACGGTGGATCGCTTCCATCTCTTCAACAAAATGTTCCGCTGCAGGTACACTCCACCTCTCCCCTCCTTCTCCTGGAAATGCCCGAGGATGACACCCATAATTTGCCAGAAAGGGACTCATCCCGGTGGACACGTTCTCCGCGTTGTTGTAGGCAAATTCTGCCAGAGGTAACTTGTCTACCCAATCATTTTCTCTGTCCTTTACATAACACCTCAGGTATTGTTGCAAAACCCCGTTTGCCCTTTCTGCCTGCCCATTTGTTTCTGGGTGTCTGGCGGTGGAAAAACTTACCTCCACGTGCAGCAAGCTCATTAGCTTCCTCCAGAACCTGGAAGTAAATTGTTTCCCTCTGTCGCTGACCACCCTCAAGGGGGCGCCATGCAACCTGAAAATATGTTTTACAAACAACTTTGCAGTTTCTTCCGCTGTGACTGCATGTGAACAGGCTATAAAATGGCACATCTTAGTTAATAGATCCACCACCACCATGACAGCTGTTTTTCCTCTGGATTTTGGCAGATCTGTCATAAAATCTATGGATACCATCTCCCATGGTCTTTCTGGTGTGGGTAAGGGTTCTAATAACCCCGCTGGTGCCCGCCTCTCCCCTTTTGCTCTCTGGCACCTGTCGCATCCCCGGACATACTCCTGTACGTCTTCCCTCACCTTGGGCCACCAAAACTCCCTGGTAACCAACCACATGGTTTCGTGCTGCCCGAAGTGCCCCGCCGTCGGACTGTCGTGTAACTGTCTGAGCACTCGGCCTCTTAGTTCCCCATCTGGTATGTAGAGTGCCCCTTTGTAATCAATTTTCCTTTCTTTTCCTCAAAACCCCCTGTGTTCTCCCCTGTTCCCCTGAGTTCCCTGAGCTTTTCTTGGGCGTATTCATCGTTCTCAGTACCCTCCACCAGTTCTCTTTGCCCCACCAATGCCGCCCCACAAACCCAGTGGTCCTCGGGGATGATATGTCTTTCCTCCGCCGCTCCCTCCCCCTCCAAGTACTCAGGTTTTCTGGAGAGAGTGTCCGCCCTGACGTTCTCTGGCCCTGGCACGTAGCGAATTTCAAAATTGAACTTGGAGAACTCTTGCGCCCATCTTACTTGTCTCTGGTTCAGTACTCGGGCCGTTCTCCAGTATTCTAGATTTTTGTGGTCTGTTCGCACTTGAACCTTGTGCTGCGCCCCAATCAACAGGTGTCGCCATTTCCGAAACGCTTCATGGATGGCGAGTAATTCTCTGTCGTACACTGTATAGTTCCTCTCGGATTTGTTCAACTTCCGCGAGAAGAAGGCACACGGTCTCCATTCTGACGTATCTTTTCCCGGCTGTAGGAGCACGGCGCCCACCGCTCTGTCTGACGCGTCAGTCTCCACTCTCATTGGCTGCTGCAGATCCACGTGTAAGAGTTGCTCTTCCGAAGCGAACGCCCTCTTTAACCTTTCAAACGCTTGCTGCGCTTCTTCCGTCCAGACAAACTTCTTCTTACTGCTGAGACAATCCGTGATGGGCGTCGTTAAGTGGGCAAAGTTCTTGATGAACTTCCGATAGAAGTTCCCGAAACCCAAGAACCTTTGCACGTCTTTCTTAGTTTTCGGTGGTTTCCATTCCAGTACCGCTTGAACCTTACTAGGATCCATGGCCAGCCCCTTGTCTGACAACCGGTACCCCAGGAATTCCACCTCTCTGGCGTGAAACTGACACTTCTCCAGTTTCACCCACAGCTGGTTTTCTTGCAGTTTGCTCAGTACCTCTCGTACATCTCGCACATGCTGCTCCTCATTCTCTGAGTACACTAGTACGTCGTCTAAGAACGCTGCGCAGTTCTTGTAAAGTAATGGTCCTAGTACGTGATTCATGAAGGATTGAAAAACGGCCGACCCCCCCTGGAGGCCGAAGGGCATAACGAGGTATTCAAAGGCCCCCAAAGGGGTAAACATGGTGGTTTTCCACTCGTCTCCCTTTCTCATACGTATCAGGTTGTACGCCCCCCTTAGGTCCAGCTTGGTAAAAATCTTCCCTTTCCTCACCCTGGTCAGAATGTCATCGATCCTGGGCATGGGGAAAGCCACTGGTTCGGACACAGCATTTAGGGCCCGGAAGTCCACGACCAGTCTCGGTTTATCTGTATTTCTTTTGTCCACAAAAAACACTGGGCTACCCCCCACCGCTCGTGACTCTCTGATGAACCCTCGCTTGAGGTTCTTGTCTATAAACTCCCTTAACTCCTGCATCTCCCTGTCTGACATTGCATACAGCTTGCCCACTGGCAATTGTGCTCCTGGGAGTAAGTTGATTTGACAGTCAAAGGGTCTGTGCGGGGGTAGTTTATCTGCTTCTCTTTCGCTGAAGACATTAGCCAAGTCAGCGTATTGTCGTGGTACCCTCCCTGGGTCTGTTACTTCCATCCTTGCTAACGTGGCTTGGGTGCCTACTTGGCTCTCCCTCTCCGTGCAATATGCCAGGCAATGTGCTGACCCGAAGGAAACCACCCTCTGGTGCCATCCCACTAGCGGATCATGCAGCGCTAACCAGCTCATTCCCAAAATAATGGGTGCTCCTCCCAAGGTGGCTATATTAAACGCTATCAGTTCTGTGTGCCTTGCCACCCTCATTATCATGGGGACCGTCTGCTGGTTAACAGCTCCTCCCAACAACGCCCTCCCATCAATCGTGGTCACCTGCAGAGGGTTATTCAAGGGGATAGTCTGTATCTGGTGTTCGGCTGCAAACTCCTTACTCATAAAGTTGCATGAGCTGCCTGAGTCCAATAGCGCCTTCACTTTTAGTGGGTGTCCATTTGCCAGCTCCAGCAACACCTCTATTACAAGAGCTGGCCTTGGGGGTTCTGGCGTGGGCACATTCACTGTTCCTTGGCCTGGCTGCTGTGCCCCGACGGTGGCAGCCAGGCGTTGGCTTTTACTTGCTCTTTAGCTCCTTCTCCCTCCTCCCCAACAGCTCCCGCCATCCCTTGCCATTCCTTTCTTTGCGGACAAACTCTGGCAAAGTGACTTGGCTGTTGGCAGAGAAAACATTTCTTGGCGCCTTTTCCCTCCTTCTTCCGCCCTTCACTGGGGTTTGAAATTGCGCGTGCGCGCGCTGTTCCGATTTCCATCGGCTCTGCTGGCAGGGAAGGCTGCTCTGGAATCTCTGGAATGCGGAAATCCCTCCAACGCTCCCCTTTCCCTTCCCGCTTCTCCAAGGCTCTGGCCTCCTGGCGTGATCCTATGGCCAGCGCTGATTTAGTCAGATGGTCCATAGACTCCGCCCTGGGCGCCCGGGAAAGTTCGTCTTTCACTGCCGAAGATAGTCCTTCTTCGAACAGCATTTGTATCGGTTCCGCTGACAAATCCCAACCTAATTTATGGATCAACATGGTGAACTCAGTCCAGTACTCACGGACAGATCGGTTCCCTTGTTTACACGCCATTAACTGTCTGCGCGCCACTCCCTGCTCAATCTCGCTGGAGAACATCAGATCCATGGCGCGAAAAAACTTCCTTGTGTCCCTTAGGGCTTCATTATTGGCTGCCATTAGGGGCCTCACCCAGTGTTTTGCCCTGCCTTCGAGATGGCCAATCACATACGCAACCCTCGATTCCTCATCAGGAAAATCATCAAACTGCAGATTGAGGGCATATTGCATCTCTGTCCTAAAGGCTTGATAGTTCCTGGGATCACCCCCAAACTTCTGCACCAGTCCTGGCACCTTCCTCGAGAGTTGGGTGGCTTTCCCCTTTTCTGCATCATGAGCCCTCCTCTCCTCAAGCCTAGCCGTTTGCAGAGCTAACTGTACCTCCAACATCCTGTACCTTTCTTCCAGGCTTGGACCGGCTGCAGCTGCTCCCCCATCTCCGGCTCCGGCTGGGTTGCTCATGATACCTCTCCTTGCACAAGCTGCTTTCAGGGACTGTCAGATTGCTGTGGAGGGATAATGAGCTGCTTGTGCGTAAAAGCTTGATCCCTCAGAGCTTACTCAGTGTAATGAAGCTCTGCCTTGAGCGGAGCCCTTTGGCATGGCTCCGTCAGTCGCTGGTAGAATCTGACAGTGGGCGTCTGCGGAAACGTTTCCAACATAAAAGCTGTTTGACGGAAATGCGTCTCCTGGATTCTCTGCGTGACAGTTTCCGGCGAGGGGTGGGGGTCCTTAAAGGGGGTCCTGATACCTCCTCACTGTTCTCACTGGAAGTATCCCAGAGCCTCCCCTCCGACTCCCTTTCCCTTGGAGCTCCTGTTCCCCCCCTACTGGTTCCCTCTTCTGCTGAAGTGTCTCTCCTATTCTCCTGGAGCCTTCCCACCACCTGTTCTTCCGATGGCAGTTCCCTGACAGTTATCATTATGGTTATCCTTTGTGTGATAGAGAGGTTGAGAGCTTGTGTAGTGCCTATGGGCGACCAATAAAAACCCACTGGCTGACCCTGGGCCAGTCACCAGTTCACATCCTAGCATTTCTTAGCATTCTTTGCAAGATTGTTGTGGGGATGAGGGGTGTGGGAGAACAGAGATGGATTTAGGGCTGCATGATCGGTTTTGCCACACTGGGCAACTATGGTGTAGTGAATTGAGCAGAATGGAAGGCAAGAAGTGGTGGTGGTGGGATTTTGGCCTCATACAGGTTGCCAGTGAAATTCCAAAGACCAAAGTCTGCCCCTGGCCTTGAGCTCTATGAAATAACAACAACAACAACAACAATTTATTAGTTATACCCCACCCATCTGGCTGGGTCTCCCCAGCTACTCTGGGCAGCTTCCAACAGGATAAAACATTAAACATTAAAAACTTCCCCAAACAGGGCTGCCTACAGATGTCTTCTAAAAGTCAGATAGTTGTTTACTTCCACAGGGTGTTCCACAGGGCAGGCACCACTACTGAGAAGGCCCTCTGCCTGGTTCCCTGTAACCTCACGTCTCGCAGTGAGGGAACCACAGAAAGGCCCTCAGAGCTGGACCCCAGTGTCCGGGCAGAATGATGGGGGTGGAGACGCTCCTTCAGGTATACTAGGCTGAGGTCATTTAGGGCTTTAAAGTTCAGCACCAACACCAAGGTGGGGTTTAAATGAAATAAATATCTCTCCATCCCATGATCTTCCATTATTTCGCCAATGAAAATAGGGACACTCTATTCAATAATAATAATAATAATAATAATAATAATAATAATAATACCCCACCCATCTGACTGGGTTTCCCCAGGCACTCTGGGCAACATCCAACGTATATAAAAGCATGATAAAACATTAAAGAACTTCCATATACAGGCTGCCTTCAGATGTCTTCTAAGGGTTGTATAGTTACGTTTCTCTTTGGCTTGGGGGTTGGATAACTCCATACCCTCCAACATTTTTCTGTAGAAAATAGAGGATCAAATCAGAAACCGGGATGGTTTCTGTAAATCTAGGACTGTCCCTGGAAAATAGAAACACTTGGAGGGTCTGTGATCTATCATGAAAGGGAAATATATTTATTTCCTCACCAATCCCTTCCCAAGCCACTTAAGGTAGGAATCACTCTCCTTCTTCTATGGTTTTTGCAGTTCTGGGGCTTCAGTTTTATGGAGTAAATTTTACCGAGAAGATTAATCTTTTCTCCATAGCATAAGGGACGCAGGTGGCGCTGTGGGTTAAAGCCTCAGCGCCTAGGACTTGCGGATCGAAAGGTCGGCGGTTCGAATCCCTGCGGCGGGGTGCGCTCCCACTGCTCGGTCCCAGCGCCTGCCAACCTAGCAGTTCGAAAGCACCTCCGGGTGCAAGTAGATAAATAGGGACCGCTTACCAGCGGGAAGGTAAACGGCGTTTCCGTGTGTGGCTCTGGCTCGCCAGAGCAACGATGTCACGCTGGCCACGTGACCCGGAAGTGTCTCCGGACAGCGCTGGCCCCTGGCCTCTTGAGTGAGATGGGCGCACAACCCCAGAGTCTGTCAAGACTGGCCCGTATGGGCAGGGGTACCTTTACCTTTACCATAGCATAAGATGAGCACCCTGTAGTCCTCCAGATGTTGTTAGACTTCAATTCCTCTTAGTCCCAGCAAGCATGGTCAATTGCCAGGGATTGTAGGAGTTACTGTATAGTCCAACAACACCTGGAAGGTCACAGAATCCCAACCTCTATCTCTCCAGGAACAGAAAAGGAAATGGAATTATTTGCAGCTTACAGATGGGGGCCTTGCCTCACTGAGTTCAGTTGCTTGCAGGCCTATTAACCCCATCCAGCTAACAGAGGGTTTCACAATGAATATTTGAAAACTGTGACTCTGCTATTGAGCCCTAAACTATGAACCGGGTGCAAATGGTTTCAGCAGCCGTAGACAAACTTAAGGGGGGAAATTGTGCTCTCCTAAAAAAAATCAACCATAGAGAAAATAAAGTTAAGGATAAAATGATCAGCAAATGTACAAGTAGATCTTTAATATTCCATAAAATAAAATCAACACTACAGATACATTATCATGATGTGTTTATAGTGTTGACTTCAGTTTGTGGAATAGTAAATATATATATATGTGAATGTTTGTAGCTCTCTGTTAAGCCCTTTATCCTTAACTGTGTTTTCTCTGCTCAGCAGCATGAGAATTAAAGTCCGTGGAAATGTAGTATATTCATCATAGTAACGTTATTGCAATGACAAAACAGGAGCCCAGTTATATTATGGAAGTAGAACAAGTGATTTGCACTTTTCTTTCACCTTTCAGAATATCATGGGGAAGAGGATTCATAGATTAAACTTACATGAAGATCTGTGAGACAGAGAAAAATTGCTCTGCAGAGAAAGACTTACCAGTTCTTCCCAGAAGCAGAACTGTGTGCAGCTCAAATTTTTGTAAATCATGCACCAGCTCTTTGTTGGTTGGATTTCATGTGACAGAGATGGAGTTTTTCTGAGGTTCTGAAATCAAGACCGCTGGACCTATAATAACAGCTATAGCCCTCTGAGAACCCCCTATGTACAAGAATACAGTGGTACCTCGTGTTACGTACTGTCCCCCTTACGAATGCTTCAGGTTACATGCTCTGCTAACCCGGAAGTAGTTGCTCCTTGTTGCGAACTTTGCCCCGGGATGCGAGCGGAGGTTGCGCTCCAGCGGTGCGGCAGCAGTGGGAGGCGCCATTAGTGAAAGCGCGCCTCATGTTACGAGTGGTTCCCAGTTACGAACGGACCTCTGGAATGGCCCCTATATGGCCTAGGACCCTCGTACCTACGGGACCGCCTCTCCTGCTATGTCCCATGGAGGACCTTATGGTCTTCAAACAAAAACATCTTGAAGGTCCCGGGCCACAGGGAGGTTAGGCTGGCCTCAACCAGAGCCAGGGCTTTTTCAGCTGTGGCCCCGATCTGGTGGAATGCCCTGTCACAAGAGACAAGGGCCCTGCGGGACTTGACATCTTTCCGCAGGGCCTGCAAGACAGAGCTATTCCACCAGGCCTTTGGCCAAGGCACAGTTTGACCCCCTCCTTCTGTAATCCTCCTAGAACTCTAGCCCAATGATTGCCATTAATTTGATTTTGAACTGATTTTAGAGTGCTGTGTTACTTTTCTTGTTGTTAGCCGCTCTGAGCCAGGCTTCAGCTGGGGAGGGGGGATATAAATAAATTATTATTATTATTATTATTATTATTATTATTATTATTTACTTAACACGAGGTACCACTGTAGTTGAAATTCTGCCTGAGAAACTTTGAGTCTTGGAAGCAAAGTGGTGATTTACATTGTGGAGACCCTCAAGGTTCCAGCATTTGGGGCATCTTTGTTAGAAGAAAGGTGAGTGAGAGGTAACATGATAGAAGGTTACAACATTACGTGTGGCATGGAGAAAGTGAAAAGAGAAAAGTTTTTCACCCTCTCACGTAGCACTTGAAATTGTGGACACCCAATAAAGCTGAGGAGGAGGAGGAGTTTGGATTTGATATCCCGCTTTATCACTACCCTAAGGAGTCTCTAAGCGGCTAACAATCTCATTTTCCCTTCCTCACCCACAACAAACCCTCTGTGAGGTGAGTGAGGCTGAGAGGCTTCAGAGAAGTGTGACTAGCCCAAGGCCACCCACCAACTGCATGTGGAGGAAAGGGGAAGCAAACCTGGTTCACCAGATTACAAGTCCACCGCTCTTACCCACTGTATGAGTGTTGGAAGATTCAGGGCAGATAAAAGAAATTGAAGGAATGATTTTCTGTGCAGTCAGTTTGAAACAGGACCCAACCCCCCCCTTTTCTTCTTTCTCCAAGAAAGCATTTCTAAAATGCATAAACTTGAGCTGTTGAGCAAATGCATAACAAGAACACAGCTGTATGAACAAAGCTCTCTCCTTTATCAGTCACGGCAACGGATGACCTTGGCTGTTCCAGTGGTGTAGGGATGACATGTCTAGGTCTTATCTTACGTCCTGACCACACTCTGACGCACAGACCTAGTCCGGGAACAGCATCAGACTATGTTCTTGGAGTTGGTGACCTCTTGTTCCAAGATAAGAATATAGGAACAGGAATACCCTGGTCAGGAATACAGGAAGGAAAGCCCTTTTATGGTTAAGAGTACCGGAGCAGGAACATCTGTGATGTCAACCTGTGTGTATAAGCTGACATGGCTGGATTCCTGGGGGAGGGGGGAGAGGGTGCCTGGAGGATATATATACAGCATGAAATCTCTCATTTCTTTGGACTTGCTGTGGACTGACCACGCAAGTGCCTTTCTGCTGCTCTGGAGAGCAGAAATAAAGAACTCTTTCTCTGAATCCACCCTCGGTGTCATTTGACTTCCTTCCTCCCATCCAGGAGCAACGCAGAGCCCACCAATTGGTAAAGTCTAATAAGGCTACAAAATGACTTCTTCATGCAGCCCAAAGCTGAATTGTGGATCTCACTGCCACAGGAGTGAGTGATGGCCTCCAACTTGGGTGGATTTAAAAGATGATTGGACAAATTCATGGAGGAGAACACTATTGGTGGCTTTTAGCCATGAGGGCCATGCTCAGTAATGACTCTGAATGCCGGTTTCCAGAGTGTTCTTTTTGTGCGTTTCCCACAGGCATCTGTTTGGACACATCAAGAACAGGATGCTGGACTAAATGGGCCATTGGGCTAATCCAGCAGACTCTTCTTAAATTACTATGTTCTTATCTATTTCTTAGTGTTTTAAAAAATGAAAGAAAGTCATGGGGGCTGTGATCAAGAGTAGAGGAACAGGGCAGAAGGCTGCTCTCTCGCCTCTTTTAAACTGTTCAAGCTGTTTCTCTCCCAGTGGGTGGAAAAGCAGCTGCGGGTGGAAAGTTGCATTTTGAGAAGCAAAATGGCCTTGAAGGGAAAATGATGAGTTGCTCTGCCTGCTGCTTTTATCTGCTTTCTGTAGCTGCCTTGCATAGCCAATTTTCATTAAAAACAAAACTAGGAGTTAGCTAGAGACATTTTTTAAAAAGAAAAATGAGACAGTTGTTACATATCTGTCAAGATTTTTTTGTTTTTTGTTTGCATCCCTCAAAATATTTTAGAAGTAGAAGAAGAGTTTGGAATTGATATCCCACCTTTCACTACCCTTTAAGGAGTCTCAAAGCGGCTAACAATCTCCTTTTCCCTTCCTCCCCCACAACAAACACTCTGTGAGGTGAGTGGGGCTGAGAGACTTCAAAGAAATGTGACTAGCCCAAGGTCACCCAGCACCTGCATGTGGAGGAGCAGGGAATCGAACCCGGTTCACCAGATTATGAGTCCACCGCTTTTAATCACTACACTACACTGGCTCTTACTTTACTGGGTCTTATTTTACTGGATCTTATTTTACTTTACTGGGTCTTATTTTACTGGGTCTTATTTTATTTACTGGCTCTTATTTTACTGGGGAAGACCTCCCAAATTCACCTAAATATTTTTCCTTAAGTGAAATATGTTGGTAACTTTATCTGTTTATCTATAAGGGAAAATAATCTCACAGCATTCGGTGGAATATGATAATAAGTGCTATTGGTCTGAAGGTATTTTCAGCTTTCTTGGTGGTTTAACACCAACCATTATCTCCCCACCCACTCTGAAAAACATCCCCATTTCTATTACCAGAAAGCATCCACAGTATTCTTCTCTCATCTCTTCCTACAGAGATGGTTTTCCTAGTTGATTAAGGGACACTGTTTTGTGGGACAGTAACCTACCGAGCAATAAACTTATTTTGTACTTGATTAAATGTCAAAGAGAGGTAGAATTGTGACTGCTTAAAAGATAAGTCGCCTTGGATTTAACCAGGCATGCCAGACCTAATTGTAAATTATGATTTTAGTTTATGCTTGTTTGGACAACTGGAAACTTTAATGCATTGTGGGTGAAAAACGGAAGACTGCTTTTGCTGGCACCTTGATGATTTCATGGATTTATTTATTTGATGTTACCTTTAGGTTTTGGCTCCATTCACGGATATAGAAAATAATATCAGTGCCATCTTTTTTTTACTCCTTTGTCCCACTGTGCTGGGTATAATTCCCCCATACTGATTCATTGACACAAATAAGGTTGGAAACCCAATAATTTTAAATTGCTGCAAATAGCAAGGGTGGGCAACTATGAAGACTAGAACACAGTGTTTTGCCTTCAGAAATCTGAGAGGAAAGCCCAGCTGCACTGTTGCACTCAAGTCCTGCTTCCCATTCACATCTGGTTGGCCACTGAAAGAACAGGATTAGATAGAAGACATGTGAGGGAATGTTTGGTGCAGCCAGTCAAAACTTCCTGTTCCTCCTGGCTGGAGAATCCTTCCTTTTGCATGTGCTAGAAGTTGGGTATGACCTAACCTGTCCAAGTAACAAAAGGACGAGTCACGCAGCACACATCTCTTTTTTGACATCCTTTCTCGTTTGACCAGCTTTTAGCTAGGACTGCTCTGATTATTCCCCCATATGGGGTAGATCCACATGTACATATTTGTAACTAAGTCTGCCTTCAGGAATCCAACTGTGAACTGATGTGAGTAAACTTCTTTTATTGACTTTTAATAAGATTGTGGCGTCTTTATTCTTTTAAGAGGGATTCAAGGGAATTTACCAGGAACGTACAATTCAATCTGAGACAGATTGAGTTGTATAATAGTGAGAGGCTCACATGAGCCTGCAACCAGCTATCTGCTGTGCATGTAAAAGGGGAATGTAACTCTGCTACATAAAGGGACTGGCAGAATCCGAGACCTGGGAGAAGAACTGGTGGAGGAAGACTGGAAGAAATTCAAGGACTATCTACAAAAATATTACAAATTGTATGAATGTTAAGAAAGATGTAAGATTAGCAAAAACATGGCTCCAACAAACTAGGTATAAAGATTATAAATTTAAATTTAATTGGAAGATGAAAAGATAAATTGTGGATAAGTAATATTTTATGATCAAGCTTCAATAAGAGTATGTTAAATCCCAAAATTTGAGATATTAAATATTGGAAAATTATATTATATGAATTAAACTAAGTTAATAATTTGCTGGTAAAATTTATGAGTTTAGAAAGCAGGAACAAGGGGTGTGAGGAAGTCCAAAGATGAATATGAAATGTGGATATTGAAAAAGACTGTGTTATTATCTATGTATTTTATTGTTAAACTAAAATTTAATAAATATTATATATATATTAAAAAAACATAAAGGAACTTGCTAGCGCATGTTAGAGAGGATATTAATAAACAATATATCCTCTCCTGCTACCCTGAACATTCCCACAAGCGCTTCTTATGTTCTCATGTTTGGTACCTCTGATGTGCCAGCTAATGTGAAATACAGTAAAATCTCTCTATGTTCAGACACAGCAGAAAACATCTCCCCACCACCACCCGCCAAACCTCCAGAAATGGGTTCATGAAGGTCTACTTTGTCAGGCCATATAGAGAAGAAAGGGTGTGTGGCTATCTCTTGCACAAGTTACACGTTTTGTTTCCAATTACTCAAGCATGGGTAAAGTAGTTGCTTGTTGCTACTGGAAGCAAGAGTCCAAGACACTTTGCCTGGTTGCTTGTGCTCTGCATCTTCTCCACACATGCTTACTATCAGCTGTTTGCTCATTGAATTTAATATCCTCGGATATTTCAGCATTAGTCATGACATGGGTGGGTTGTAAGTGATGGGTGGAAGGCTGTTCGTGAGACTCAGGAGAGCAGAGTGCATGTGATTTGGGCAGGTTCTCACAGAAAGGATCAAATGAGCCTTTTAGCTATTGACAGTCCAGCCTATGTTGATTGGATAATGGAATAAGATTTTTTTATGGCAGTAGCTGAGGTAACCTACTATCACAGTAGGGAAAGGGCAAGCCAAAGACCTTTGGCTGCTACTGGTTGAGCTGTTCACATCCTAGAGAGATGGGAAGAGTAACTAGAATATCAAAAAGGAGATGGGCAAGGGCCTAAAGTAGAAAGAGCTGATCCAAGGATGCATGGGATCCTCCAAAAAGGAAGGGTTGTAGCTCAGTGGCAGAGCATGTGGATTCAATCCTCAGCATTTCAAAGCAAGGGTGGGAGACAACCCTGTCTGAGATTCTGAAGAGCTGCTGCCGGTCAATTAAGACAATACTGAACTAGATGAGGAGGAGGTAAAGCTAAAGGTAAGGGCCCTGGATGGTTAAGTGATGTTGTTGTTGTTGTTGTTGTTGTTGATGATGATGATGATGATTTAAAATGCTGCCCATCTGACTGGGTTACCCCAGCCACTCTGGGCAGCTTCCAACCACCACCACCACAATACAACATCAACCATTAAAAACTTCCCTGAATAGGGTTGCCTTCAGATGTCTTCTAAAAGTCAATTAGTTGTTTACGTGTTTGACATCTGATGAGAGGGAAGGCAGGCACCACCACCAAGAAGATCCTCTGCCTGGTTCCCTGTAGCTTCATGTCTCACAGTGAGGAAACTATCAGAAGGCCCTCACAGCTGGACCTCAGTGTCTGGGCTGAACGACGGAGGTGGAGACACTCTTTCAGGTAAACAGAGCCAAGGCTGTTTAAGGCATTAAAGGTCAACATCAACACTACAAATTGTCTTTGGAAATGTACTGGGAGCCAATGAAGATCCTTTAGGGTGGGCCAAAGCTCTCATTTGTCATAAGGCAGCTTATGAAATGGGGAAGGGTTCCAATCAAATGAAGGGAAAAGGACAAGCAAGAGAGAGAGAGAGATCTGGCAAAGGAAGGCACACTGGAGAAGAAAATGAGCAGAGCCATTACCATGCAGTTAATAGTGTGAGGCATATGATAATGCCGACAACTCAGTATAAACTTCCATGAAGACATGTTAGACTTCATCCCAGCTGTATTTTCCTCACTGCCGCTTGATTTGAGATTGCAAACTGTGATGAAAATATGTAAATTTAATTTAATGCTTTAATGATTCCCGTGTCATTTCAGGAAAGAGTAAGCAAAAATATTTATTTGCTTTCTATAGAGGATGATGACCACTTTAATGCTGAACACATCCCTTCCTGCACAGGCGTGCCAAAAATCAGCATTTCCACAGCTACGTTTGACAGCCCTGCACTTTCTTTCTGCTGACATTTTTGCACGGAACAATTCGGCAGCAGATGGCTCAAAAATTTAATCAAGAGATTTTCTACAAATCAACAAGAAGAGTTAGCTGGGGTCTGTAGTTATTGCAAACACACACACACACACACACAGAGTTTTGGCACCCTTTGTCCTATGTGATGCCTGAATATGATTTAATCTAGGGATTGATGATACCTTTCCCCTACTTTCCCCTCATGATTTTTTCTTTCCCAAATATTTCCCAAATACTGGCATTCCATGTTTGGGATACGTCGTTGTAAATACGGATAAGCTTCCAAAATTATTTGCACATGCAGTTTCCTTAATTTAGCATTGCTTTCCATTGTAAAATCTTTCTAAGCAATATAAAGACAATAACTGTAGCCCTGTGCATGTCTACTTAGTGCTCCCCCCCCAAAAAAAAATGTCAGGGGATACTCTCATTTTCCTACTCATATTGAAATACTGACCCTCAATGAGGCCAAACTTAGATTCACAAAATGTTTAGGGGTATGCGTACCCCTGCATCCTCCCTAGAAAAAAAAGCACTGTTTGGAAGTGATGATTATGGGAGTTTAATGGTACTTACTCTCAGGTGAGTGTTTATAGGACTGAAGCCTAATATTTATTGTGCAATGCATGCCCCATCTGTTTCATTATTCAGCTCCTTGCACAATTAATTTGTTTTCTTCCTTTTTGCACATGCAATGAAAACAAAAACTTGTTGCTTGCTCAAGACAGTTATCCTGAGGAGGCAACAAAATTCCCACTGGTCTTCATCCAACAGTGCAGGAAACAGAGGCTTGTTCTGCCTTGGTGGCTGACAAGGGCAAGCCAGCATGCCTCCACTTTTCATCTGTAGTTCTGAGCAAGAGGAGGAAAGCAGGGGCACATAGCTTTGCTCTACACCTTCACTTGAAGTGCCTTCTAGGCTCAGAATAACAGAGGAAAGACAGTACACCTCTGGCACTCTCCTTCATCTCAGAGCCAGAGATGGAGATGGAGATGCATTGGGTTCACAGACTTAATGAAGTATTTTGGTTAGATAAAAAAGAAAGGTTTTTTCAAATAAAACCTTTCAATTTGAAAAGGAGTTGCTAGAAAATTCAAACAAATCGATTTCCAAAATGTATAAACTTCTATTGGATTGGCAAACAAAAGACAAACAGGTCAAATCAGTGATGATACACTGGGCGAGGGTTTTGGATATAGTGATATATCCAAAATCTCTCTATATATAGATTTTCTTTTTCTTTTTCCTTTCTTCTCCTGTGATGAAGCTGCATTTTAATATTTTAATGTTTCAATATTTTAATGTATTTTAATCTTGTTTTTAAGTTGTATTCATTCAACTTGTTTTTATTATTGCTTGTTAGCCACCCTGAGCCCAGCCTTGGCTGGGGAGGGCGGGGTATAAATAAAAATTATTATTATTATTATTATTATTATTAGTGTAAGCAGTATGGGAGAGACTATGGACTATAGATCTGAAATTTACAGCATGTTATAGCTTGTAAGAAAACTATATGAAAATGATGTGCTGTTGGTATTTAACTCCTAGTAAATTAGCTAAAATGTATAAATCAAACTCTAATATGTGCTGGAAATGTAAAGAGGTAAATGTAAAAGGCACATTTTATCATATGTGGTGGTCATGTAAGGTGATAAAAGCTTTCTGGGAAATGACATATAACGAGTTGGGGGAAAATGTTGAAAATAACCTTTTCTAAGAAAGCAGAAGCTTTTCTTTTAGGAATTATAGGGATCCTGAAGGATCAGAATAAATTGTTTATGTACCACGGGGGAGTTATTTCTGCATAGATATTCACACTGCCTTTTTTTTAATGCTTAGGGGTACTCTCATTTTGACTCAAGAAAATCACCATTTTATAGTTCAAATCGGGGGAAATAAATACAGTAAATGGACAAAAGTACAAAGATTCACAAAATGTTTAGGGGTATGCGTACCCCTACGTACCACCCCCCCAAGCACTGGATATTCATAGGATTGCACTGTAAATTTCACTGAACTTCTTTTGACTTATTTTCAAGTAAGGATTCAAATGTTTGGCCAGTTAGTTCATATAGATACGCTTCTTCCTTGCTAGTTAGAGTTATCCTAGTTTACTTCCTTCCATAGCATGCTTTGAAAAAGGGAACACTGCTATTTTTCTGTATTGGCCCAATACAAAGATGTGACAAAAGAAAAGCAACAAAGATGAGAAAGCGCCTGAAAAGATTTATTGTCCGAGCGTGCAATTTCCTGAGAAGAGAGGTTGTTTTCCATTCTGCAAAACCTGTTACCCCCAAGAGCCCTTGGGATATGTTGGGCTTTGTATCTAATGCTGCAATCCAGCACCTGCGTACCTGGGAATAAGTCTCATTAAACTTAATGAAACATACTCCTGAGTTGACATATATAGGATTGCTAGGCCGGTAAATCAAAGGATTAAAAATAAGAGTTTTGCCCTGTACATTCGTGTTGTGCTTGGACGGTCCTTTCCCAACATTCGTTCCGTTGCCTGTTTGTCCCAGTGAATTGAAGTGGATTTTCACTCTGTAGAAACGACAGGTGATCGATAAAATCACAAATTTAGAGACTGTAGAATATGATCTGTCTGAAGAAGAAATATCGACATCCGTCATGACAGCTGGCTGCTGCACTAATGGCGGTTGTAAAACATTTCAAAGCGAGAACAAGAATCACAGCACGTGCACCAAGTTTATTTGTACAGAAGAAAAATTGGATTGCTCTAGCAGCAAACAAGCTTTCAGAGAACTTAGGGAGACATTTCCAAAGCCACCCAACGGGGATTAAATTATATCAGAAAAAGAACCCTGAAACTTGTCCTTAACAATTATTATAGCTATAGCAACTGTGACCTTTCAATGCAGGCATAGCAAGACTGACCGGGGAAATTGATTGCATGATCAAAAGATATGCAGGATTTCACTACCTTGTCAGTGTCAAAATCTTGAGCATACATGTGGGGGGGACGGGACTTGCCACTATACATCAAAAAACACACACATTCAAACATACACACATATACACACACTTGAACAAATTCCTCATGCTATTGCAGACTTACAGTGACATCATTTAGTTCCTTGGTGCCATGGAAAGCATTGCTTCTGTGCCTGTAGGTGTGGAGACTCATCTCAGAGAATGATAGCCGACATCAGATTTCCCTTCCTTACCACTTCAGAAACTTCCATGGCTTTCTCTTTCCTGACATCAGAGCTCCATTATTGTAGGGATGAAAGGGGACATTGCTGAAGGTACATAATGGAGGAGAAGGGATGCGGGTGGCGCTGTGGTCTAAACCACTGAGCCTCTTGGGCTTGCTGATCAGAAGGTCGGTGGTTCAAAGGTCCCTGCGATGGAGTGAGCTCTCGTGGCTCTGTCCCAGCTCCTGCCAACCTAGCAGTTTGAAAGCATGCCAGTGCAAGTAGATAAATATGTAATGCTGCAACGGGAAGGTAAACAGCGTTTCCGTGCACTCTGGCACTCGTCACGGTCTTCCGTGCACCAGTAACGGTTTAATCATACTGGCCACATGACCCAGAAAACTGTCTGTGGATAAAAGCCGGCTCCCTCAGCCTGAAAGCAAGATGAGCACTGCAACCCCATAGTCGCCTTTGACTGGACTTAACCGTCCAGGGGTCCTTTACCATTTTTTAACCTAATGGAGGAGAACTGGGGGAAGGGTTGTATTCAAAAGATCTATTGCCTTCCCAGTCCTGACATCTCCCTCCCAATGGAGATTAAACTTCACCAGCACTGCAGTTATCCTAGTTGATTTTCCTCTAATTATTTCCAATGGGGGACTCCTATGCCCTCAGTGTTACCCTGATGATGATCCCTTTGGTCATTCTCTTTCCACCCCTACTCCTGCCTTAGAACTGCTGTCTTAGCAAGCTGCGATGGTTATTGGGCTATTATAGGATGTGGTCATGCATTTGACATTGGTGTTGTTTACTGGGTGGCTGTGATAGTTAGTCATCATGCCATAACGTATTAGAAAACAAATATGAACATGGTTCATACTCATGGTATATGTGAGAGTCTCACTCACTGGATCATCACCTTGTTGTGGTGAGTGGGCTTGCACATTCCTGTGACCCTTGTGGGTGAAGCCATCGGGAATCTCGTACTCCCAGCAGGGTCACCCAAGGCGGTAAGGTCAAAGAGAAGGAGCTAGACAAAGAATGATCTAAGAAGTCCTCAATGGTAGAACAAGTAGATGATAACAAATGGTATGTTACAACGGCTGTGAAGGCGGAGGAAGGCTGCAGCAGTTAGGATCTACCGGTTCGTCATGACTACTCATGCCATCAGAACAGAGCCCTACTGCAAAGACTGTGTGTTGATCAATGTGCACTGATCTGCACACATAAAACAAATTCATGCACTGTACCAATTACTTTCTGGGAACAAAATTGGGTGTGTGCTTGTATCATTCCCTAAGTTTATTTGAGTTGGCCTTTCGTGAGGCTCATTTTCCTCTCATTTACATTTGGGGAATTACAATTCTGCCAAAGTCTTCGAATAAATATATACATATTATGCAACAATATTAAAGCCATATGCAGAAAATGCTTTACAAAGAAAAGATAATGCATTTTAACCTTTGCAATACTTGGTTTTCTTGCTAGTACTGCTATTGGCAATGCACCAGTTTGATCCCCCATGACAAAAAGACTTACTACATGTTTCAAAACACTATGATCTGTGCAACAATTTTGTCTAATTATGGCTTAGCAGAATTGCTCATTCTATCATCTTAAAACACACTCCTGGAATGCTTCGATAAATTACTGACAATAAATAATAATGAAAGGTTTGTCAAGGCTGGGTAAAGAAAACACCCTGTGATATAAATAATGATGATCAAAGTACAGTGGAGTTCCTGGAGCATTTTTGAAGAAGGCATTAGGCTCTCCTAGCAAAAATCTCTTGTCCTTTGGGTCTCAGCGCTTGCATCCGTCACAGAGTTTTCCTTGACAATAAACACCTTTAAGTGCCAATTGCCCAGTCCAGGGAGGAAGCAGAGCACTGTAATCTTGCAGCTGAAGGTACAATGCCATTATTACAGCCATATGAGAGGCAATTCCACATGAAAATATAGAAACAACAAAAGGAAATAATTAGAGCTTATGGGATTTTGGGGGAGACGTGTACGCCGAGGGCAAAAGAAATTCATAAGAGTCAATTGAGATTTTCAGTTGTAAAAGGAAAAGGAAATAGCTACTAAATCAGCAGAAAGAATGCACGTTAGGATGAGCCAGAAGGCCTGTTGCCATTTATGAATTATCTGAGCAATAGAGAATGGCAAGGAGCATTCTGCTGCTTTTAAAAGACTCGGGAGTCACTATCTTTTCCTTCATGCATACTTGCATGCATCATACAGGCTTATTAGCACAACTGGCCTGGTGGATGGAGAAAATATTCTTCAGGAAAATACAAGGTTGCTTTTGTTGCTTTTCTGGGGGTGATATGTACCTCACAAGCACATAGAGATGCATAAATGTAGGCTTGTGGGTACATTGGTGGTCTGGCAGCTATCCAAAGCCCATTGCTTGGTGGTAAAATTCCCTGCATTGCATGCAGAAGGTCTCAAACTCCATCCTTGATATCTCCAATAGAGGACTTCCTACACCTGCCATGCTAAAAACTACCGAAAAGTCATGTATGGAGTCTAAAAGAGACTCGATAAACATCTAGCGGCTTGCAAACAAAAGGAGTGTCAAGGAGCTGGTAGGTTCCTGTAAGGGAACACAAGTGTGAGCCAGTTACTGTGTATTAAATCACAATCTTGTTGCTGGCCAATGTTGTACTCTGTATTATATAGAACAGGGGGTGGTTAAACCTTTTTCAGTTATGGGCAGCCTTCATGGGTGTGAAATTCTAGTTGTGGGTGGGATGAGAGGCAAAAGCAGGTAGAACACTGAATGTGAATTTGATCTTAACTAGGTAAAAAGTTCTGCATACACTCAAAGACCTTATGTAAGCAAGAACAATGCAGATGGAGCCTCGGATATAGGATTGCCTTAGAGCAGGCATAGGCAAACCTGGCCCTCCAGATGTTTTGGGACTACAATTCCCATCATCCCTGACCACTGGTTCTCTTAGCTAGGGGTCATGGGAGTTGTAGTCCCAAAACATCTGGAGGGCTGAGTTTGCCTATGCCTGCCTTAGAGATTCAGACTGAAACCATCCATACTTGTCCTCACAGATCCAACATCCCTTCACAAAACTATGTCCCCTCCTATTTGCCTCGTGTTTTACAATTATGGAGAGTAAAATGGTGGCCAGGCTGCAGAAGTACTTGCTGCCATTTGCAGCAAATGAACAAAACCCAACTGGGGAAGCGGAGGAGAGAAGTTGTGCTATTGCCATCGTTAATGGTGAGGTTAACCATTGTTAATGGTGAGTATTTCTCCTCCCCCTGGAGAAATTTGAAGAAATGGATCTTCTCACGCCTCCTGCCCAGAAATATTTTATATGCACATTTGTGCACAGTTCTAGTATAAACTGTTATTAGAAAAGTTGCTAAGGCAGATGTGGAAAACGATCCCCTGAGATTTGGGATGGGGAACCTGTGGCTTTCCAGATGTTGTTGGATTCCAGCTCCCAGAAGTCACAAACAGAATGGCCAGTGGCCAGGGATGATGGGAGTCAAAATATAGTAACATCTGGAGGTCCACTGTGTATCCATTTGTGTATTAGATACAATGGTGTTCTGCAGTCACTACTGCCTATGACTGGGCGTGGGCAATCCCTCTTCCTGTTGCAGCTTCCCTTGCCACATGATTCTCAGAGAAATACTGAAGACTCCATTTTCTAGGGAGCATCAGGGACTGGGCAGAGGAGGAATGGTGGAGACCGTCTCCCCATCCTGAGCTTTCCGGGGGGAGGAAGAGGAAGACAATATAGATTTCAAAAGGGGTTTGAGGGAGGTCACAGCTCAGAGGCAGATGAGGGGAAAAGTTGGGAAAAGTTGGGAGAGGAGGAGGCAGTGGTAGAACCGGAGCAGAAGCTTGCAGACACGGTGTCATTAGAAAGCATCCCAGACCCTCCATCTCCCAGAACCTGGCAAGCCTTAAAAGTAGGAGAGCAAAGAGCTCAAAGACAGTGGGCACATAGCAGCAGTGGCGGAGGAACCCTCTCCATCACCCGGGGCAAACCGCTTAGCAGCCCAATCGGACTGTGCACACACGGCAGCCTGTATGGACGCTGTGTGAGCGGCAGCCCGTACAGATGCCGCGAACGATGCCCATACTGACTGTGCACGTGCCCTTCGCCGCTCCACTGCTGGGGAGAGGAAGCTGCCCATCTTGTCACCCCCCCCCAGGTGGCACCCAGGGCGAACTGCCCCCTCTGTCCCCCTTCTTACACCACTGTGTAGCAGCACCCATATAAGTGATGAATGAAGAAGTGGGAGAAACGAGGGGTGGAGATTCACTTGGGACAATGCCATTATCCAAGAGGTTGGGTTCTATAGCCTCTCTCTGTAAATAAAAAAGGATGGCAAGAAACCTTTCCTTGTCTTTATACTTTCCTGGGCAAACAGCTGGGAGCCGCTGACAGCATCCTGCCAGGGAGAGGGAATGCAGAACAAAGGGGGAGGTGGGAAAACTTCAGTCCAAACCTATTGTATATGTATGTGCATAAACTAACAGCAATGAGATAATAAAGAGAGAGGGTAGGGTAAATTGTGTATGTTTGGAGGGAAAAATGGATGTCATTTTTATTCTGTCAAAATAATTTTGCAAAGGAGCAGGTAGCATTCTAATAAATATTGTGGCTATGTATACACAAACATAGGGACGCGGGTGGCGCTGTGGGTAAAACCTCAGTGCCTAGGACTTGCCGATCGCATGGTCAGCGGTTCGAATCCCCGCGGCGGGGTGTGCTCCCATCGTTCAGTCCCAGCGCCTGCCAACCTAGCAGTTCGAAAGCACCCCGGGTGCAAGTAGATAAATAGGGACCGCTTACCAGCAGGAAGGTAAGCGGCGTTCCGTGTGCTGCGCTGGCTCGCCAGATGCAGCTTGTCACGCTGGCCACATGACCCGGAAGTGTCTGCGGACAGCGCTGGCTCCCAGCCTATAGAGTGAGATGAGCTCACAACCCTAGAGTCTGGCAAGACTGGCCCGTACGGGCAGGGGTACCTTTACCTTTATATACAAACATAATCCTTGCATAATTACGAAAGGGGTAATAAAGATGTTCAAGGAACATTAAAAGCCTTAATTGTGGAGATAGCTCCCCCAACTCTTTCCCAGAACACACACACACCTCTGCAGGTACATGGCCAGCAAGTATCTGCAGTAAGTTTAGCCATTCCTAAAGTTATTGAAAGCTCAAGTGGCAAAATATACCATTTATTTCCTTTATAAGTGGTTCTGATCACCACTAAAATATTTATCTGCATTCATTATATTTGTGGCTGTACTTAGTGCATGAAATTGCTACCACCGCTAGCTTTGTGAAAGATTCATAGAGGGAGTGAGGGGGAAGCCAAACCCCATGGTTAATTCCTCTATATAGTGAAATTCTTCACAGGAGTAAAGCAAAGGGAGAGGGACAGCCTATTCTGCCGAATCAGATTTAATGGCTAATTTTGATTCAGAAGAGTATCTGGCCCGCACTACTAAAATGCTGACTATAAGATTTCCATGCTGCGTTACACATGAATGAATATATGCTGCAAGGGGCTACAGCTTTCTCCTCACATGAGCATGAAGGGATGAGATCATTCAGGCAGAATGACCTGCAACAACAACAAAATCCTTACGGTGCAATCCTTTGCCTTACTCAGAAGTAAGTCCCACTGAGTTCAATGGGATTTACTCCCAGATAAGCGAAGATAGCATTGTGCTAGCATCCTTACAATTTATTTGGGTTGTATGTGAATCTAGAAATGCTAAGCCTCCGCTAGCCAAAATGTATTTTTCATTGCATTTTTCATGCGGTGTGCTATGCTATTTTACGAGCCATTGCACATAAAGCAGGTTTTTCTTCCTGAAACATCAAATGGCACTAATATGCAGGAAGTGTCCTATTACTGTTTGTTAACAGGTATGGATTTAAGACAGAGGGACGCAGGTGGCGCTGTGGGTAAAAGCCTCAGCGCCTAGGGCTTGCCGATCGAAAGGTCGGCGGTTCGAATCCCTGCGGCGGGGTGCGCTCCCGCTGCTCGGTCCCAGCGCCTGCCAACCTAGCAGTTCGAAAGCACCTCCGGGTGCAAGTAGATAAATAGGGACCGCTTAGCAGCGGGAAGGTAAACGGCGTTTCCGTGTGCGGCTCTGGCTCGCCAGAGCAGCGATGTCACGCTGGCCACGTGACCCGGAAGTGTCTCCGGACAGCGCTGGCCCCTGGCCTCTTAAGTGAGATGGGCGCACAACCCCAGAGTCTGTCAAGACTGGCCCGTACGGGCAGGGGTACCTTTACCTTTACCTTTATGGCTTTAAGACAACAGAGACTACGGGTTCCCCAGCCTAGCTTTGTAGGTGCTCCCTCAAATCTAAAAGTGAACTGAATTGAATTTCTCCCTCATCCTTAGCTTTAGTCCAATAATGTCTTGAGAGCCACAGGTTACAATCCCAACTCTAGAATATGATGCACTGGACTGTTAGAAATGCTCACAAATACATATGCACTCAGGGACACCTATTTATAGATGTGCATGTGCATGAGTTTTTTAGAACTACCGTATTTTTCGCACCATAGGACGCACCGGACAATAGGACGCACCTTGTTTTAGAAGGGGGAGAACAAGAAAAAAAATTCTCCCCCTCTCTGCCCAGCGCCACTTCAGCGAAGCGGCAGAAGGCGCTGTGCAGAGAGGGGGAGAATTTCCCCCCTCTTGTTTTCCCGCTCTAAAACAAGGTGCCGTTCAGGCGGCTACCTTGGAAGCCTGGAGAGCGAGAGGGGTCGGTGTGCACCGACCCCTCTCACTCTCCAGGCTTCAGGTTCCTTTCGACCTGCTCTTTGGGGCTGGTGGGGGAAGCCCACCACCAGCCCCAAAGAGCAGGTCAGGGAGCAGTGGAAAGGCGCAGCGGAGAGGCTGCTGCCATAGTCGCGCGTCACCTCTCCAGCCGGGAGAGGGTTGCGGGGGGCTTCTTTAGCCCCGCGCGCACTCTCCCGGCTGGATAGGTGACACGCGGCTATAGAGGCTCCTTCCATAGCTGCGCGTCACCTCTCCAGCCGGGAGAGGGTTGCAGGGCTATGGCGTCTTCGCTCCATAGGACGCACACACATTTCCCCTTCATTTTTGAAGGGGAAAAAGTGTGTCCTATAGAGCAAAAAATTCGGTAAACCAAGGCACTTACCGCATTTTTCGCTCTATAAGATGCACCAGACCACAAGACGCACCTAGTTTTTGGAGGAGGAAAAGAAGAAGAAGAAATATTCTGAATCTCAGATGCCAGAACAGCAAGAGCGATCGCTGCGCAGTGAAAGCAGCAATCCCTCTTGCTGTTCTGGCTTCTGGGATAGCTGCGCAGCCTGCATTCGCTCCATAAGATGCATACACATTTCCCCTTACTTTTTAGGAGGGAAAAAGTGAGTCTTATAGAGCAAAAAATACGGTAATCTTATTGACAGAAGCAAACACGAGAACCTCATGAAATGACTTTTGGCAACACTAAATAGTTTTGACAAACATAATTCCATTATTTCTTTACAAAGAAAGAAAAAGGAGGTTCAAATGGAGTTTCTCAAAAGAAAGGCTCAAACTGGATGACAAACTGAATTTCACAAATGATTAAACCCTCATGTTGGATCTCGTTCGTCTAATGTATAGGACAATTGATCAAATGCACCTCCTACTTCCTTTTTTGATTTGAAAATTGACTTTCTATTCTTTCCCAAAATTAGTTTGATCAATGTTTTGAGAATGAGATGAAATTAACCAACAGAACAATTTCAGTCTGCAAAAAAAGGCACTTTAGGACTCTGCAGGATTCATAACTGTGATGGGAAAGTGACAAAAGGCAAAGGCGGGGAAGATTGACAGCCTACTACTGCGGAAAGTAATTGTGAGCAAAATAGCCTTCTGTCAGCCAGTCTTCTTATGCAAATAAAATAAAAAAATAAGGTGCATTAATGGGACTGTAATCCCAGGTAAGTAGAAGTGACACTGGTTTGGGGAGCGCAGCTCCACAGTTCTGCCCCACCGCATTTGCCATTTTTGAAAGCAAGCAGGCAAGTCTGGGAAAAGATTGACTTTTAATTCAAGCACAAGTTTCACACAAGATTTTGACTTTATAATTCTAGACAGTAGAGGACAGCATGGTGGGGTGCCCTGTACACTTGTGAAACATGGACCACTTATAAACGCCATCTCCAACTCCTCGAAATATTCCATCAACGGTGCCTCTGAAAAAAACTTTACACATCACTTGGGAAGACAGGCGAACTAATGCCAGTGTACTGCATCACCTTGCCAACAAAGGTCCGTAGAGTTAAAGCCATGGTTTTCCCAGTAGTGATGTATGGAAGTGAGAGCTGGCCCATAAAGAAGGCTGATCGCCAAAGAATTGATGTTTTTGAATTATGGTTCTGGAGAGTCCAATGGACTGCAGGAAGATCAAACCTATCCATTCTTAAGGAAATCAGCCCTGAGTGCTCACTGGAAGAACAGATCATGAAGCTGAGGCTCCAATACTTTGGCCACCTCATGAGAAGGGAAGACTCCCTGGAAAAGACCCTGATGTTGGGGAAGATGGAGGGCACAAGGAGAAGGGGACGACAGAGGACAAGATGGTTGGACAGTGTTTTCGAAGCTACCAACATGAGTTTGACCAAACTGTGGGAGACAGTGGAAGACAGGAGTCCCTGGCGTGCTCTGGTCCATTGGGTCACAAAGAGTCAGACATGACTAAGCGACTAAACAACAACTGGAAGAAGCAAAGCTCACCAGTGTTGAAGCAATGATTCTTCAACATCAACTTTGTTGGACTGATCATGTTGTGCAGATGCCTGATTATCATATTCCAAAGCTCTATTCCAAACTAAAAAATGGAAAGTGTAATGCTGGTGGTCAACAAAAGAGCAAATCTAAAAAAAATGTAGTATAAACACCGACAACTGGGAAACACTGGTCTACGAGCTCTCCAATTGGAGAACAGTCATGGACTTCGAGGATGCTCAAACTCAGGACGAACAGGAGAAACCTGCTAAGAGGAAGACATGCTTGGCAAACCCTCACCGTGATCAACTCCTGCCCAGTGTGCTGGTCCCAGGGGGAGGTTACCGTGGGGCGAGGTCCAGGACCTGAGTTGAGGGTTGGCAGACAGTCCTCCATGGGCGAAGTGGGGTCCACAGCGAGGAACCGGGCAAGGACAGGAACTCTGGGGGAACAGGACTGGGTGCTGGCCAAAACAGCTCTTCAATGACGTTGCTCCCACAACCTGGGACCGGGCTGACTGGCCTTTAGCTTCTCTGAGGCCAGTGGCGGTCCCGGCCCTCAGGAGACCCGCCTCTCCTGGCCTTAAGGCGAGCACTCCTCCTGGGAGAAACCAGTTCCCTCCACCTCTCTGCCCTGAGCCTCTGCAGCTCAGGAGAGGTTGGAGGGTTACTGGACCCAGGGGGAGACTCACCTTCCTCTGACAGGGCTGGGAGAGGAGCACCTGCAGGCACTGTGCCCTCAACCACCTCCGGAGCCAGAGTGGATTCACTTGGTGCCTGCTCCTGAGGATCCGGCACAGGTGCAGGCACTTCAGAATCAAGGCCCTGCCCCAGTTCAGCTGGCCCTGGAGGCGGGGACTCCTGTGCAGGCTGGGATTCCTCCAGTTCAGCCTCTGAATCGGATTCCCAGGCCATCACACCCGGAAACCTATGTCCCCAATGTGGAAGGACGTGTGGATCCAGAATTTGCCTCCACAGTCACTTACGGACTCACTTTTAAAACCCTGTTTTGGAAGATAATTGTACTCAGCTATGAGTGATTGCCAAAGAACCCGAGGTATTACTTCCGGTTTAGCAGAGTTTGTAACCTGAAGTGCTTGCAACCCGAAGCGTTTGTAACCTGAGGTACCACTGTATTAAGGAAAGGGGGGGAGTACAAGGAGGCTCATAAAGCCCCCAAAACCCTGTACAGTGGTACCTCTGGTTACATACTTAATTCGTTCTGGAGGTCCGTTCTTAACCTGAAGCACCACTTTAGCTAATGGGGCCTCCCACTGCTGCCATGCCGCCGCTGCGCGGTTTCTGTTCTCATCCTGAAGTAAAGTTCTTAATCCAAGGTACTATTTCTGGGTTAGCGGAGTCTGTAACCTGAAGCGTATGTAATCCAAAGTACCACTGTATAAAGGAGTTGCTTGAACTGGTGTGAAGCTCTCTAGCTCTCTGAGTCAGGGCTCCTCCCCTGTAATCTTCTACTATGGCGAGCTCCACAAGTCTCTCTCTCTCTGCCTGCTAGGCTCATTGCTCAACAACATGTAACATCCTGTGCATTCTGCGAGTCAGTGGGGTTGGACAGCCTTCAGCAGAGAAGCTGTCAGGATGGATCTGCAGGAGAGCTGCAGGGTCCAGCTCCCCTCTGTCATCTCCACATCTAAGCTTAGCTCTCTGGAAGTAGAATGTTGTCTGGAAGTGGAATGCTGCAAGGACAGCAGTTCAAGGGAGACACTCTAGCATGCACCCCAGCGGTATGTGAGGCATCTGTTAGAAGCTTAGTAGTTGCTTCCCAATGTTCCATTCTTTACTGTACTCAACAACAGGTTGGTAGGTAAAGATAAAGGACCCCTGGACGGTTAAGTCCAGCGAAAGGCGACTATGGGGTTGCAGCACTCATCTCACTTCAGGCTGAGGGAGCCAACGTTTGTCCACAGACAGCTTTCCGGGTCATGTGGCCAGCAGGGTCTAAAGCGCTTCTGGCACAACGGAACACCGTGACAAAAAACAGAGCACAGGGAAATGCCGTTTACCTTCCCACCACAGTGGGACCTATTTATCTACTAGCACTGTCGTGCTTTCAAATTGCTAGGTTGGCAGGAGCTGGGACCGAGCAACGGGAGCTCACCCTGTCGTGTGGATTTGAACCACCAACCTTCCGATTAGCAAGCCCAAGAGGCTCCGTGGCATAGCTGTCAACTTACAGATTTGAATATAAGAGACCAGCAGCCTCCAAAATAAGGGATCAGCAGCCAAAATAAGGGATTTTCCAAGCACAGGTATGTTCAACTTCTGAGCCCCTCCAAGCCAAAGGCAGAAAGCCCAGCCAACAGCCAAACAAAGCCTCAAGCGGTGGTTCCCACAGTGCAGCAACCCGGCAAAGGGGATGCAGCAAGGAAAACCACTGTCACCTCTCCACTGGGAAGTGCTGAGCAAATGCGAGTCCCCAGGCAACGTGGCCGATTTGATCGGCACAAGGCATGCAAGCTCCATTCCCCCAGTCGTTCTTAGACTCCTTATTGGGTGAGCAACGCAGCAAAGCAACACCATTGGAGCCTCCCTCTTCCCTGGCCGGCAGGGAGGGAGAGGAGCTGCTTCCTTTGAAACCCAGGAAATTTAAGGGACATCATCAATAAGGGACAGCAGCGGGGCACAGCACTGGGATAAGGGACTTTCCCGCCAAATAAGGGACGGTTGACAGTTATGCTCCATGGTTTAGACCACAGCACCACCTGCTCCCATTCAACAACAGAAGAATCCAACAGCAGGATTCCTTTTCATCTGGAGTCATCAAAGTGGTGATTTGAAGGCTCATAAGTCACCACCTTGTTGAAGCTAAGCAGGTTTGGGGCTGGTCCGTACCTGGATGGATGGCTGACTGCTTGGGAAGCTCATGGATACCACATTGGGTTCCACATCAGAAGTAAAGCAGGATTTAAATGCAAAAAATTAATGAAGAAATGTGGCAATTGGGCCTAAAATGTTATTACAGTATTAAGCTACTTCCAGAAATCCCTCAGCACTATAACTAGAGATGGAGGGGAAAGGGTGGAGGGACTCATTGGCTCAGGAACTGGAGTGATCATTGGTGTTTGGGGATGGTAATTTCTATTCTCAGCATGATTGACACCACCTCCAGAGCAGTACAATTCTTGTATGAATTGCAGGCTTTTGATGTGCTGCTCCAGCAAGTCAGTCAAAACTTTTGACTGAAGTCCCCCAGTAAATCCAAAAAAGCATATTTAATGCCAAGAAAGCAATCCATAGATGTCGGCATTCCTAAAAGATTTACAGTTTTGAGGTACAGCATCACAAATGTTGAATCCCCAATTTCTGAAATATTTGAGTCACAAAACTGGGAAGTGGGTCAAATATCAAACACATATGAACACTTGTTTCAGCCCTGCTCCTGTTGTGCCTATTAGAAAACAGAGCGACGTGAATATAGAGGGGATTCAGGGCACAATGGAAAATGTTGGATGTTCTGGTGTAAAAATAAGTCAAGAAAGAAGGCAGGAGGGGTGGGAACATAAATCCAGAATGACTCCAACGACCAATGATGTTCTTTCAGTTTTCACTGTTAAAAGTGTCTGCGATGAAAACCCGGCTCCATATTTCTAATAAAACAGCCACTTTGCTTAGCTAGTCATGCATTTGCAAGCAATTTCTAGCACTTTAAAACAATGTCAGATCTATCCATCTTTCTCAAGAAGCAGCTGAAGTGAAACAAACAGTCATACTCAGAAATATCCAAGCGCCTGTAACGTTCTATTTCTTTGAAAAGACAAATTATCCATATATTTCATAAAAAGCAGTGCAGTACATTCTTTCACATTCATCTTTGGCACACTTAGACACTTCCTGCCAATAGCCTACACCAGAGTTAGGACGAGACAATGGATGTAATCTTGTTTCACTTGCTCTTTTGGTGTGATAACAAGATTAGTGGCTGGTATTACTCTGAGGGATAAACAGAGCTGTAGAAAGCAATCAAGCAATTACTGCATGTTTGCTTAACCTACTTGCATAAAACATTCCATAAACATTTGACAGCTAAAGGGAAGATGTGTAGTGTTTGGAACAGCCTTCCAGTTGATAATTAGATGGAAGAAGACAAATCCACATATCTGCCAGCCTCTACATGTGCTTTCCAGAAAGCCTTCAGAAATCCGAATGTGTGATGTTAATGATGTTCTTAAAACATCATTTATACCTGAATACAAGTCCTATTGGCCAATTTTAACTTTCAAGAAACAAAACTTTCAAGAAACAAAACTTTAGCCAGCTAAATTTTATGAGAATTAAGGACACAGAAGGCTCTAAAGGCTCAGGTATTGTTTAGGTACACCACAAGATAGCTGAAAAAAATATATTATTCAAGCTAGAAACTGAGGAAGCCTACAGGTTTTTTTTTTTTTAATCAAATTTGTGGTTCTTTTTTAAAAAAATCAATGTACGCATAGTCTGGGGTCTCATCCCTATAACCACCTACCCTTGCTATCAGGGCCAGCTTACCCATAGGCGCTAGGGGTGCGGAGCACCTGGGCACCGGACTCTCAGGGTACCAGGCTGAGAGTCTGGGGCTGAGATTTGGAGTCTGGGGATCGGAGAGCTAGGCCAACCAACAGCCGCTGCTGAGCGGAGCAGAGCCCGTCGGAGCAGTGCAGGCTTTTCCACTGCAGGTGCTGAGGCAGCCAGCCGACTCCGCCCTCCTGCACAGCTTTCCTCCCAAGCCTTTATGGGGGTTGCTCTCCTCCCACAGTGGCATGGGAGAGAGTTGCGCATCCGCCATCCATATGCACCTTCCCTCCCAAGCCTCTGCAGGGATTGCTCTCCTCTCTCCCCCTAAAAAAGAAGTTTTTTTGCACCCCGGCACCACATATGCTAAAGATGGCCCTGCTTGCTATGGTAATATAAAATATAAGTTTTCACCTAACACATTCAAAGCTTTTCAAAATAAATTGCAATACAGCAAACCACTCTTGGTTTTACTTTATTCCCTCTCCAAACTGAAAGAACTCCAAACTTTATTTACTCTCCAAACTGAAAGAACTGCCAGCTCCTCACATTATGCCTGCTGCATCCCCACATTGGGTTATCATTGCTCTCAGACACCTATCAGGGCCACAGGATAAAGAAACCTAAATTACAATAGCTGAAAAAGTGCATGCAGAGATATCAACGCCTTGGACAACAAATAAGACATAAAGGAAACAGTGGGGAGTGGGGAGAATGAAGTTGCAAGCCAGCAACCTCATATTAGCGTTGCAACTTATTTCATAGGACGTTTTCTTGTGACATGATTTTGATTGGTTTCTGAGCCAACAGTGTTTGACGAGAGTGCATTTCCATTGAACATGTCTCGAATGAGCAGGTATGCTTTTGTGAGCATGAGTGCATATGCACAGGTTGCAGTTTGCCTTTCGCGATAAGGCACTACCTCCTCCACTCCTTTCCCCCAGATAGCATGAGATACAACATACCAGGAAAAAGAGATTCACATAACCTAGTTATCAGGGTCGCATGACGTTGTATGGTTGGCAAAGGGAGAACTGTGAAGCTACAGGGGGACCTGTGATCAGATGTAACATTTAACTAAGTTGGGCAAACATGCTTTGAAATGGAAAGGCCAACTTTCAAAAGGTTTGACCACAAGTGCGGTTGTTTGGGAAAGCCAAGTCGGGCTCTTTTCAGCTCTTCTATTTAATCTATTCACTAAAGTTGTGAGGCAAAGAAAAAGATCGTTTAAGTATCCTGGTTCATTTTTACCTTTTCACTCCATACCTTTGCAACCATAAAAAAGAAGAAGAAACGAAAATAGCAAATTTGGGAATAACATTATATCCACTATTGAAATTGCTACCATAGTTCTTTCTTGAAGTGTAGGCAGCCTAGACGCATAGTATATGTATGGAATTGTTCACAAATGTGTGTAAGGGAGACAGAGACAAAAAATTTTTTTTTCAGACTTAAGGGGGGATTTTTTAAAGAATTGGCACTTATTTATATGAAAGGTGTTCTGCTTCCTCTGCTGCATTTAAAAGAACTCCTGTGTCAGGGAAGGCAGTATTTTATATTTATCACTTTTTTTTTTTTAAGCCAGCATGACCACTAAAATATCATGCTATTCAGCAGAATTTTCTACATCTTTACTTGCTGGTTCTGTGATCCTAACGGCATGAACAATGAGGGCTATTCATTCTCCTTTTGTACTTTTCTGCGGTATATCATCTCTTCTTTATAGCACAAAACACTAAGAAAAGCAATTTATGCTGTGTGTCAGATTTTAACGCACATTTTCCTATCATTTGGTTTGTTTTCTACGACACTAGACAACCAGGGGAGCCATTTCACTTTCAGGATTGTGGGTTCCCATTGATGTGCTTGTGCCCTGCTCCTCTTGTGACTTCAGATTCCAGTTCTGGACAGGGCTGAACTCTTATAGGAATCACCCAGAGTTGGTGGAGGCACTTTGAAATTTGCAGTTCTCAGGATCTATTCTAATCTATTTTATTTGGAGGCAGAGACATTCAGGAATGGTTGAAACATAGCTGTCAACCGTCCCTTATTTGGCGGGAAAGTCCCTTATCCCAGCGCCGTGTCCCGCTGCTGTCCCTTATTGATGATGTCCTTTAAATTTCCTGGGTTTCAAAAGAAGCAGTTCCTCTCCCTCCCTCCCTGCTGGCCAGGGAAGAGGGAGGCTCCAACTGTGTTGCTTGGCTGCATTGCTCACCCAATAAGGAGTCTAAGAACAACTGGGGTGGAGCTTGCATGCCTTGTGCCAATCAAATAGGCCGCGTTGCCTGGGGACTCACCTTTGCTCAGCGCTTCCCAGCGGAGAGGTGACGGTGGTTTTCCTTGCTGCATCCCCTTTGCCGGGTTGCTGCGCTGTGGGAACCACCGCTTGAGGCTTTGTTTGGCTGCTGGCTGGGCTTCCTGCCTTTGGCTCAGAGGGGCTCAAAATTTGAACATACCTGTGTTTGGAAAATCCCTTATTTTGACTGCTGATCCCTTATTTTCGAGGCTGCTGGTCCCTTATTTTCAATTCTGTAAGTTGACAGCTATGGGTTGAAAATGGATGGGAACATGCCCTTCTGAAATTGTTGGTGGGATTTGAGACTGGGTTTTCTCAAATGGGCCATTACCCACATTCTTTCCTTAATGACCAAGCTCTGACTTACACCTGTTTAAAGTTTTGCCAGCCAGAGTTTCTTTCTCTTTCGCTTTTTGCTATTTGGTGTGCAGCAGTGATTTGAGGTGAGGGACGACAGTGGGGAAAGATTAATCCATACCTCTCCACTTGCTGTGGCCCCACCCCAATCCAGAATGTTTCTGCTTTTACTTTTTAAGTTAAAAGAAAAGAACCAGCACACTACGTATTTAACATGACATTTAGTTTGACGCTGAGTGGCTCAGGTTACAAGCATGTTTCGTCAGCTGGAAAACTAATGGGCTACACCATAAAAAGATATTGTTTCCCATTACAGGAGGTGTGTCAGAGAGTACAATGTTGCTGCTTAAAAAATAAATAAATAAATACAAATTAATGACAGAAAAAGAAACAGGAATCCTTGAAATGTCAATTTGCCACCATTTTCACTATGACTTCACTGAAAATTGTGTACAAGATACCAATTTCAGGCTCGGTTGCAAAAATAAAGGTTAACAAGCCCTGCAAAATCTGTGTAACAGGCATAAATAATCCAGTCTTGAAATGACATAATTGCCATCAGTACACAGATGGTAGCTCGCTGAATCATTGGGATGGGAGAGAGCAATAAAAAACCACAACCCTGACTGTTACTCAAGAAAAAGTGCAACCCAACCACCCCCCACACCCACCCAACTTGGGCTGGGAGGTATGGGAGTTGTCAGGAGTCCCTTTGCCCAGCTCTCCCATCTAATATTGATCTTTGTACCACTCCAATGGTGGGATCCATCCTGTTTCCATTCACTGACTATGCAGGTAGCCAAGAGTACTTCTGGAGATCGTGTCCTCCCTAAAAGAGGGCACATGTTGCGGTGAGACCTGGAGACCGACTTCCTGTGTTGTGGGTGGGTTGGATTGGTCAGCCACAACACCTGATTGGTAGGTCCCTCATTGCTGGGTTCAATCTGAACAATGGGACGCAGTCCAAACGGTTCAAGGGACCTATTTATACCCATGCTCGTGACCCAGAGCTTCCTCTTTCGGCACATGCATTTGGAACACCTGCCCACCTCTCCCTACTTTTAGGGCATTGTGCACTTGACCTTGCTATGCGGATGTGTGTTGTCTGTCGTTGGGATAGGGGCATGGCAGGAATTTCCCCACTTGGCTGATTGGCTGTTGCCATTTGGGTTTCGCCTGCCACGTAGCAAATCGTCACAACTTGTAAGGTTGTGGATAGGCTCTGGTTCAGGTGATAGGGATGGGAGAGCCAGTGTGGTGTAGTGGTTAAGAGCGATAGACTCGTAATCTGGTGAACTAGGTTCGCTTCTCCGCTCCTCCACATGCAGCTTGGGCTAGTCACACTTCTTTGAAGTCTCTCAGCCCCACTCACTTCACAGAGTGTTTGTTTTGGTGGAGGAAGGGAAAAGAGAATGTTAGCCACTTTGAGACTCCTTCGGGTAGTGATAAAGTGGAATATCAAATCCAGACTCCTCCTCCTCCTCCTCCTCCTCCTCCTCCTCCTCCTCTTCTTCTTGAAGGGTATTCCATTAAAAGAATCCAGGGACTTGATGGTTTGGTCAACCCCTGAGAGGGGGTTGTGCACGTGCCTGAGTCCAGGGGGGGCATATGGGTGGTGAACATAGTCTATTCCCAGCTTTTTTGCCTACCTAGGTGTTCACCTTTGGCTGACCTATGCTGGTGCCCTGGGTCAACGCTGCCTGCAACGGCTCAGGGAGCTAGTCAAACCAGAGCCTATGCAACCACTCACCTTCTGTAATCAATAAAGCTATGGCCTAAATTCTGCCAAAAACCAAAACTAAAATTTGAATCAAGTGTGGATTTATTTAGGGGGGAGGTCTCTGGGTCTGAACACGCAACCAGCTGAAGTCTCCAAAATGGGGATTCCATGGGCAAAGGAGACCAAGTCACTCCAGGATTCGTGGAACCAGAAGGCAATCTCATTGCCACTGTAAGATGGCAATGGGCCCAATTGCTTCACCAGCTCTAGGCTGGTACACTAATATTACTGCCTGCCATCCATCTTGCACCCCGGCCACCATGTGCTGATAATTTGTCAGTGGTCCCACTGCTCCATAAAGTCCTGCTAGCTGAGGACAGAGAAGGTTTGAATTGCAGCTCAAGTAAGTATGTGTGGTGGTTCAAAAAAGTGATGAGGAAGAACCTAGTCCCCGTCAAAATAATTCTGGGGGTCAGTAGGAGCTGGAAGTTATTTTCAGGAGGTGTGAGCAAACCAGAACAAATTCCTTTTTAAAATGAGCTTCCCAGGCACAGGATGCCCATAACTGCTCAAGATGCACGCCTGGGAAGTGTTTTTTGCTTTATTTTTCTTTCCTCAAATTTGTTGCAGTCAGTGAGGTGAAAACAAAACAAAACACCCTCGTGCTTGCGCCTCAGTCTGTCAGATTGGTAGTGATGGGCTGCTGGTTTAGCTTAGCCCCCTGGCTATGCTATGTCCTTCAGACTTTTGATCGCCTTATATGCAAGTAGGAGGTTGTATAAAACTGAACTTTAATCTCAGAAAATCACATCCCTCCAACATTCAACCACTTTTTTGTATCTTAAACTCTCTCTTTTTTAAAAAAATAATAATATTTATTAAAGATTTTCAAAGTATAACAAAAAAAGAAAAACGTCCAAATTTAAAACCTTATTTTCATTGGCATCTTTCCAGGGCTTGCCCTCCCCTCCCCCTCTTGTATTCCAATTCTTTCAAATAGATTCAACAAATTCTTACCCCTGGTTTTAAAATTATTATCATTGGCGCAATTTAAAAAATATCTTCCCATCCCCTAAAATCGACCTGTTCCCTTCCACGAGTTCCCTTCTTTAATATGCAATAAAGATTAAAATAAAAAAATTAGAAAAAATAATAATATGTAATTTAACACCCTTTGGATTCCAAATTTCCCTCCCCCCTTTCCCGGTTGCGTTCCCAATGTCCGTCAATGTCTACTGTCATCCTGGAGCTCCCACATCTAAGCCGCAGTCCTTCACCAGTCCGCTTTGCCGTCTTTTTATTAGTCTTTGCCGTCTTTTGATCACCTTTGGTTTCGCATATCCAATCTTGGAAGGAGTCTATCTTCCAACTTTGTCCAGTTATTGTTATTCTTGTTGCTCTTGTTGTTCTCTCTCCTCCTCTTTTTTTTTTTTTTCCTGCTCTCCTGCACAAATGTTCTAATTCCAAAAAGCTTCTAATTCCTCTGCAGAGGCTTTGTTATTCAGGAACAAAACATTACGTAAAGTCCCTTCCATTCTTCAATAGATAAAGCTATTGTCTCCTTTAGTGTGTAGACCTCTGTAGACAAAATAGTGTTCCATTTCTGCAGTTTCCCAGGAGATAAAAAGTCCTATTCCAATTCGATGCCAGCAATACTTGTAGTGTCCCACTGCTCCTCTAGAGGGATTATAGTAACTCAGTTTCCTTCCCGATCACACCCAACAGTCAAAGTAACTTATTATTCCTTGTTTTAAACAATTTATATCCAATTTGTAACAAATGTGACCAGCAAAGTCCTCGTAACAAAGTTCTCTTTATGTTCTTCCGTTTTGACAGCTCCTTTGACAGCTGTCAAAACCTCTATTTCTCCTCTCCCGGCGCTCTTACGGATTGCTCTCGGGGTTTCCGGGAGGGGGGGGTTGCATTTTAATTCACATTTCCACTTTTCTCCTCCAGCCCAGTCTTATAATTTTCCATTGCGAAATTAATAACTTTATCAAAAAAAAAAGTTTCACTCGATCTTAGTTGTCAAATCCTTTGCTTTAGCTCCTCTACAACAGGGGGGAGGCTGACTTCCTATTTGCTCCTCCCCTGCTCGCTCCGAATTTTTTTTAAAATTTTTCCCCCCCTTTTTAATCCAAGTTCCAATTACTCACGGGTTATTCTTTTAAAGTCCAAATTTTCAATGGAAGAAGTCAGCGCTCTCCGTCGAATGGCATGCGGCTTCGCTCGGCAGGGGAAGCGGAGGACTCACAGCACCACCACCCCCCTGTCACCCGCTCCGCAGCCTTTAAAAAGGCTCCTTCGCGGGTCGGGGGGGCGCAAACGGTGCCCGCCGAGTCACCATGCCCATGGGTTTCAGCGCCCATGGTTTTTGAGGGTCCCCGCGTCGCCGGCGCGGTAGAACCCAGCCCCTGCCGAGCAGGCTCCCTCCGGAGCTCGGAGGTAGTCTGCCATTCGGCGATGACGCCAACCCGGAAGTCCTCTTGTATCTTAAACTCTCATGCCCGGGGTATCTATCCATAACCACAGGGATGGGTTGTGACTCACCCCCAATCTGACTGTCTCAGATGGAAGCAGAGAGTAGTTGTCATCACCATTGTTAATTTATCTCGGGGCGAAACAAAGCATGGCATTAAATCTGTCTGCATTTTTTGCGCACCTGACAATCAACAACATGAAGGAGACACTCTTTGCACTTCCTGTCCCTCACAATGCCAATCCAGACTGCAGCTGCATCCAGTGACAGCAGGAGTGGGGAATCTGTCCCCCTTCAGTTGTTGCCCGCCAACAATCAGTGCTGGTGCCAGACTGTTTTGTGCCATAGTAAAGGTAAAGGGACCCCTGACCATTAGGTCCAGTCGTGGCCGACTCTGGGGTTGCGGCGCTCATCTCGCTTTATTGGCCGAGGGAGCCGGCGTACAGCTTCCAGGTCATGTGGCCAGCATGGCTAAGCCACTTCTGGCGAACCAGAGCAGCGCACGGAAACGCTGTTTACCTTCCCGCTGGAGCAGTGCCTATTTATCTACTTGCACTTCATGCTTTTGAACTGCTAGGTTGGCAGGAGCAGGGACTGAGCAACGGGAGCTCACCCTGTTGCAGGGATTTGAACCGCCGACCTTCCGATCGGCAAGTCCTAGGCTCTCTGGTTTAACCCACAGCGCCACCCGTGTCTCTTGTTTTCTGCCCTAGGCAAGGCTAAATACTTTCACACACACCCAACCCCCCCACTAACTTCTCTTTTCAAAAACAGATACCTTGTGGGCAAAAATGAAAAGCCCAGAACTATGTAACAAAAACAAATTTGTATAAAACTGTACTCCGCAAAGACCAGCTCTGTGTCCTTCTGAACTCTGCACCCTAGGCAGTTGGCTAGTTGGCACCAGCCTTCTGACAACTCCTATCAGTGTCACCAACTTGAATAAAATATTGGGAGGGCTCACCATCCTGCCACATGCCAGGAGGTCTCAGGAAGGATGGACAGATGGACAGAGGCTGGAGCCAAGCAATCACAGCCCAGAGTGAGCCCCCCCCCCAGCCCGGCGGAGGCTGTGCCACCTTCCTCCCTCGCCCGATACTAATTATTATTATTATTATTATTATTATTATTATTATTATTATTTCTTCCCTTACCATTCCCCCAATCAACATGATGCCCCAAAGACTCTGTTTGCCACCACTAATGGTACAGGCACCACAATAGCTTCTACCGGCTAATGTTAGCTTTCCCGTCTTTTATACTGGATCTGAAATGGAGTGAACGTCTGAAATGTTCCCTGCATTTAAGGTGTCACGAGGCACTTCTTTGCTCTCAGGCATTTAATGTCTCTCTTTTTCTCTCTCCGTAAAAGTTGTCTGCAGAGCGCAATTTAGAAGCAAGACATTTTCCTCCTCTCTGGCAACCAGAATTGCTGAAGTGCGGTCCCTGAGCAGCAAAGGGGCTGCTGATAAACCTAAACCAAATCCTCCTTGTTAACGATTTGTATTGCATATGTGTTGTAAATGCAGTCCTGGGACTTCCATTTGGGCTGCTCTGAATATACTCAAGCTTCATTAGCCTTGGAAAGAGCCACTGAAGTGCTGCAATGCCAACCCAGGGACTGCGATAGCAACACTATCGCCTGCTTAATGCAAAAAAGGGGAGAGTAGGGGCCGCTCAGACCTCTACTGAGGTGTAACAGCAACAATCAGGCTTTTTTTGTGCCACTTGCCATTAACTAAGAAGTGACAATGACTGCCTTAATTGCTGTGTGTGTGCGCGCGCACACACGTTTGTGTCTCTGTGCGTGCAAGCACACCACATGAGGGCAGGTCCAAGGCATTTTAGGAACTGGCAGGGGAAGTGATATGTGACTGCCTCACTCCTTGCAGCTGGCTTATTGCAGAGTTGGTTTGCAACTATTAAAATAGTGAAATGCTAGAATAGTTAAAAGACGCCTGCTTCTTGGGAGAAAAGCAATGACAAACCTAGACAGCATCTTAAAAAGTAGAGACATCACCTTGCCAACAAAGGTCCGTATAGTAAAAGCTATGGTTTTCCCAGTAGTGATGTATGGAAGTGAAAGCTGGACCATAAAGAAGGCTGATCGCCGAAGAATTGATGCTTTTGAATTATGGTGCTGGAGGAGACTCTTGAGAGTCCCATGGACTGCAAGAAGATCAAACCTCTCCATTCTTAAGGAAATCAGCCCTGAGTGCTCACTGGAAGGACAGATCCTGAAGCTGAGGCTCCAGTACTTTGGCCACCTCATGAGAAGAGAAGACTCCCTGGAAAAGACCCTGATGTTGGGAAGGATGGAGGGCACAAGGAGAAGGGGACGACAGAGGACGAGATGGTTGGATAGTGTTCTCGAAGCTACCAGCATGAGTTTGACCAAACTGCGGGAGGCAGTGGAAGACAGGAGTGCCTGGCGTGCTCTGGTCCATGGGGTCATGAAGAGTCAGACATGACTAAATGACTAAACAACAACAACAACAGAATAGTTTCTAAAAGCAGAGCTGGGGGAAATCCGAGCGTAAAAAGAGTCTGCTGGATCACTTCACTTTTTATTTTAGCCAGTGGTACTAATCATTTCAAAGACTCTCACTGTTTTAAGGCATCTCATGGAACCCCCAATCTAGCTTGCTCATTTTACATTGCAGATGTGTTTTAAAGGTCTGTTTCAATGTTACGCTGGTGTTTCCAGTACTCAAATTATGGGAAAAGGACGGAGGAAATCTCCCCCCTTACCTTTTGTAACAACCACCTGGAATGTTACAATGCCTTCTGAAGGCTACAGGGGCGTAGATTGGATAAATTTAGGGGGGGGATAGGACAGGGTTGGTGCAAGACATTGTGCCACCTGAGGCAGGAGACAGTGACGCACAGCACTCCACTTCTTTCAGCTCCTTCTCTCACTACTTGTTATCATTTTGCCACTGCCTTTGGGGTGTTATCTTCTGGATATTCTCTCTCTCTCTGTCAGAATCATTTGTTCCAGAAGCAGAAGCAGAAGTTTCAAGAAGCAGCAAAAGGTTGAGACTGTTTTGTCTATGCAAGGACATTTTCTGTGGGAACTGTTCTTTGGACATGTGCAGTGTGTCAGAAGTACTGATAACAATGGCTCTGTGTAAACCTGTTGTAACTTCTTGTGAATCTCTTGCTTGTGTCTTGCGGTGAGAGAAGGAGAGAGAGAGTCTTGGACTCCTGTTGAACTCTAAGCATGCCTTGACCATGACAGTGGTGAATGTCTGTATATATCTGATACCAATATGCTTTTTTGCCTGTCAAGTAAACCTCTGCACTTGACTGAATCTTTATGGCGTCCATGAGTGTTTATTGCCTGCTGTGTACCTTCAACCCCAAAGATACTTCCAAGGAAGGAGCTGCCTTGAGATGTAACTCTGCTGAGTAGGGATTCTGACACACACAAGCAGCCAAAGTGATGCCAGACCCAATCCTTCTGAATCATCCATCAGAGGTTGATGTATTGATCCAACAGTTATCATTCTGTCTCTGCATTTCCTTCCCCCTCCTCTGCCTTGAGGGTTCTTCCTTAGACCAAAGAATTCTGGGTAAGGTGGGAGAATGCCTGCACTTTTAAAAATATTCATTTTAAAGTTAGTGACTTCCGGAGGCGGCGCGAACGGCAATGGCTGCCCTTTCCTAGTCGGGAAAGGGAAGCTCCGCCGAAAAAGGGTCTCCCGCTGCGGCGAAGCGGGGACCCATTCAGGAAAACCACAGGCAGTAGAAGCCTGTGGTCTTGGGGTCCGGCGGGCGCCAGGAGCAGCCCCCAAAACGTTGAAGGAGCCCCGTAAGGGGCTCCGGATCGCGGAGGGGGTTGCGGCGCTGAGGATCGTTCCGCAATCGGCGGAGTGAAGCCGCGTTGCTGCTGTCGGTGAGCGCTGTCCTTTCTTCCTAAACTACAGATTCGGAAAACAACAACCCGTGAGTAAACGGATTTTAAAAGTTTCGGGACTTTAAGTACTTAATTTGGCTGAAAGCGGAGTGACGAAAAATAGGAAGTCCGTCTTCCGCTGTCATTGAATCATTAAGCAAAGAGCCGGAGGAGTGGAGGCAAAGAGTGAACTTTTAACCTAACAGATCTGGGCATCCATGGAAATTATTTTTAAGCTGAATAAGGACTCTAAGTAATTGATTATATGACTTTTATGTGGACTTTGATACCTTTCTTCTATTTGGATTACAATTAAAGCAAGAAACCCAGGTGCTGGAACTGCCTGAGTAATTGAGTAGCCAGCTTGCAGGGCTGGATACTTTTGAACTTAAACTTTGAAACAATCTGAGGGAGTTTGAACTGGTTACTTTGAAGCATCTTTTGGAATACCAGCAAGCACTGTCTGAAACACTGAAACACTGTGACTTTTTAAACACTAACTCTGCTAAAAATTACCTTATTGAAGGCTCTCGGACATTAAATGGGATTACAATATTTTTATGGAAATTTGTCTTCTTTTCTAAAGACATTTTAAGTTCCCCCTAGAGGATTTGGGATTAATAGCAGTGACATTGTTTTACTTTCCCTTTCCCGGCCTCCTGTTTGATTATTACCATCTGGGCCGCTGTTTCTCTCATGGGAACAACTCAGCTTGACCTTGAATTTTAGATAACTCTGGAATGAGTGGCGCAAGAAGAAAGGGACCGAGAACCAGACAAACAACTCTAACCGCAGTCTCCCAGGCACGTAGATCATCTGTGCCTACTGTGCTTACTTTGCCTACTCTGACTTCTGAGAAAGAAGCTGCTTTTCTGCCAGGGGCAGAAACTGAGGAATTTCAATTGGAAGAGATGGCCTCAGGAGGAATCAGCTCTACTTTAGAGAAAATTCTTGAAAAACTGGAATCTTTGGAAAAAAAAGTGGAATCTTTGGATAAAAAAGCTGATCAACAAACAGCTAAAATTGAACAAAATACTGAATGTTTAAATAGACTAACTGGACAAGTTGCACAAAATGTGCAAGCAATTGGAGAACTGAAGGAGACTGCAGGTGAAAATCGGAAATTGGCTGAAGATACCAGCCAAAGATTGGGAAATTTAGAGAAAGAGGTAAGACCACTCAGCAAACAAGTAGGTGAACACCAGACCTATCTTTCTATGATAGAACTACAGAATAGACAGACTAATTTAAGGATAAGGTCGATACCAGAGGTGGAAGAAGGCAACTTAGCTGAGTTCCTGACTAAAGAATTTTCCAAGTTTTGGAACCTAGAGGAAAAGGACTTCAAAATTACATCAGCTTTCAGACTTGGAAGACTTATAAAGAGAGAGAAGCCCAGAGACTGTTTAATAATATTGAGATCAAAGGAGGAAAGGGATAAGATTTTGGGCTTACATTACGGAAAGTCACTGGACATTCTGGATAAAAGAATCGAAATTTTTAAGGATATTCCTAAACAACTGCTGGATCTTAGAGCTGACTATTTGGAACTAACAAGACTGTTAAGGAGCAACACAATTATCTTCAGGTGGGACTTTCCTCAAGGATTATCTTTTACTTTTAGAGGGAAGAAGATTAAAATCAGATCACTGGAAGATAGAGACAAATTTCTGACTGCGTACGGAGAGGACCTTCAAAAAGGACTGGAATTACCCTCGGGGCCTGTAGTACCAGAGGTGCCTGCACCCTCGGATTCTGAAGACCCAGCGAACAAGGTACTACCCCTAGAAAAATAACCAGACTTATCCAGGATGTCTCTGCAACTTTTGAGTTGGAATATAAATGGCTGTAACATTCCGGAAAAAAGAAGGAAAATTTTTCATATATTGAAAAAGGAACAATTGGACATTATTTGCTTACAAGAAACACATGTGACTAGGCTCCATCGGAAAGTACTAATAAACAAAAGACTTGGTCAGGAATTTATATCTTCAGACAAAGTAAAGAAGAGAGGCGTGGTGATATATGCAAAAGAGAGCCTGTCACCCAAATTCTTATTTAAAGATGAATATGGAAGAATTTTGGCAATCGAAATACAACATCAAGGAGAAAAGATTCTGATATTAGGAATTTATGCACCAAATGAAGGGAAGTCGGAATTTTTCAAGAAGTTGCATGAGACTATGCTGGAACATCTGGATTATGACAACATCATCATGATGGGAGATATGAACGGGGTTGTATCAACAAATATGGATAAGTCACAAAGCCAGAATGTCACTAAAGATGGCAGACTACCAAAGACCTTTTTTGAAATGACTGACAATATGGACTGGATAGATATTTGGAGAACGAAGAATCCCTTGGGAAAAGAAGGAACATTCTTCTCTGAAGCTCAGCTGACTTGGACAAGAATCGACCAAATATGGATAACTAGAGGTCTGGCACCGAAGGTCAGAAAGGTGGAAATCTGCCCAAAAACCTGCTCCGACCATAATGCATTGAAAATGGATATGATACTATTACCAACTGGCTCCTTTAGATGGAAGATGAATGACAATCTGTTCAGAGATCAGGAGATTACTAAGAAGGCCCAGAAAGCATTGAAGGATTACTTTGAGATAAACATGAACACTGCGGTGGAAAAAAGAATTATTTGGGATGCAAGTAAAGCTGTGATGAGGGGGTTCTTGATACAACAGAACGTGGCAAGGAAGAGGAAACAAAATGACAGAAAAGATAAGATTTTGGAGAAAATAAAAGAATTGGAGAAGAAGTTAAGATCAAACCCGAAGTCCCTGCCGATCTTGAGAGAAATCAAACTCTATCAAGCACAATATTCTAAACTGATAAATCAGGAAATAGAGTGGAAGATTAAATTAATGAAACAAAAAACTTTTGAATCGGCAAACAAATGTGGGAAACTGCTAGCTTGGCAGTTGAAGAAGAGACAAAAATTGAATACAGTTACAAATTTGGAAATTGAAGGAAGAAATATTCAGAACCCCACGGAGATTAGAAAGTGTTTCCAGAAATACTTCAAAAAATTATATACTCAAGGGCCGCAGAATGAGGATGAGATAAAACAATTTTTGGAGAAAAATGGACTTAAAAGGCTGTCACAAGAAAATAGATCTCTCCTGAACAGTAAAATAACATGTCAAGAAATTGAACAAGCCATTCAAAACATGAAACCGGGCAAATCTCCAGGGCCAGACGGACTAACCTCCAAGTATTATAAGATATTAAAAGACCATTTGATTCAACCACTGATGGAGGTTAGCAATGAAATTATGGAGGGGAGGAGGGCGCCGGAATCGTGGAAGGAAGCTTTCATCACATTGATACCAAAATCGGAAGCTGAAAAGACACAACTTAAGAACTACCGTCCCATCTCCCTTTTAAATGTGGATTACAAAATCTTTGCAGATGTTTTGGCAAGTAGATTTAAAAAAGTTCTAAATGAAGTAATTCATAAAGATCAGGCAGGCTTTCTCCCAGGTAGACACATGTTTGCTAATACAAGGAACATTATTGACATTTTGGAACTTTTGCAAATTGATATAAATACAAAAGCAGTGTTAATCTTTATAGATGCGGAGAAGGCCTTTGATAATATCTCTTGGAAATTTATGAAGGGAAATTTAAAAGAAATGGGAGTGGGTCGGGGTTTTGAGAATGGGATTGATGCAATATATTCAGAACAAAAGGCTAAATTGATAGTAAACAATGTGGTCACTGAAGAGTTTAAAATTGAAAAAGGAACACGACAAGGCTGCCCGATTTCCCCTTTGTTATTTATATCAGTTCTGGAGGTGCTCTTGAATATGATTAGAGGGGACCGGTTGGTGGAAGGGATTCAGGTCGGAGTGAAACAATATAAACTTAAAGCTTTTGCAGATGACCTAGTTTTGACCCTGCAGGAGCCAGAATCTAGTACAAAAAGAGTATTACAACTGATTCAAGATTTTGGTCGGGTGGCAGGATTTAAACTAAATAAACAGAAAACTAAGGTGTTGGGGAAAAATCTGACAGATGTAGAGTCGGAACAGTTTCAGAGAGAAACGGAACTAATTGTGGTTAAAAAAGTAAAGTACCTAGGGGTAAACATAACAGCAAAAAATCTGAGTCTATTTAAGGATAATTATGAAAAATGTTGGTCTGAAATTAAGAGAGATTTGGATAGCTGGACAAAATTGAAGCTTTCTCTGTTAGGCCGAATCGCTGCTGTTAAGATGAATGTATTGCCAAAGATGTTGTTTTTGTTTCAAACATTGCAGATTGTGGACAAGACAGAGTGTTTCCGGAAGTGGCAGAGAGATATATCTAGATTTGTCTGGCAGGGCAAAAAGCCCAGAATTAAGTTCAAGATACTAACTGATGCGAAAGAAAGAGGGGGCTTTGCCCTGCCAGACCTAAAGTTGTATTATGAAGCCGCAGCCTTTTGCTGGCTAAAAGACTGGCTACTTCTTGAGGACACTGACGTATTGGACTTGGAAGGGTTTAATAATGCCTTTGGTTGGCATGCATATCTATGGTACGATAAGGTTAAGATTAATAAGGTCTTTAAGAACCATATTGTCAGGAAAGCAGTTTTTAAAGTCTGGACAAAATACAAAGACTTATTGGAAAATAAAACTCCGAGGTGGCTTTCACCTCTGGAAGCTAAGGCCCGAAAAAGACTCAATATGGAGGCCAACTGGCCAAAATATTGGGAAATATTAGAAAAAGATGGAGACAATTGGAAATTGCAGAGTTTGGAGAAAATGAAGGATAAAGTGCGAGACTGGTTACATTACGCTCAGATTAAAGAAGTTTTTAAAAATGACAAAAAGTTAGGGTTCCAGGTGGAGAAATCGAAGTTGGAAACAGAATTGTTAGAGCCAAAAACTAAGGTTTTATCAAGAATGTATAACTTGCTGCTGAAATGGAATACACAAGACGAAATGGTTAAATCGGTTATGATAAAGTGGGCTCAGGATATTGGGCATAATATTATGTTTGAGGACTGGGAAAGGTTGTGGACCACTGGGCTGAACTTCACTGCATGCAATGCTTTGAAGGAAAATGTAATGAAAATGATATATAGATGGTACATGACCCCAGTTAAACTTGCCAAAATATACCATTTGTCTGATAATAAATGTTGGAAATGTAAAGAACATGAAGGAACATTCTTTCACCTCTGGTGGACTTGCCCTAGAGTGAAGGCCTTCTGGGAAATGATTTATAATGAGTTGAAAAAGGTATTTAAGTATACCTTTACTAAGAAACCAGAGGCCTTCCTTCTGGGCATTGTCGGCCAGAAGGTGTTAAAGAAGGACCGAACATTTTTTATGTATGCAACAACGGCAGCAAGGATACTCATTGCCAAGAGCTGGAAAACTCAAGATCTACCCACACTGGAAGAATGGCAGATGCAGCTGATGGACTATATGCAACTGGCCGAGATGACTGGCAGAATCCGAGACCTGGGAGAAGAGAGGGTTGAAGAAGACTGGAAGAAATTCAAGATTTATCTACAAAAGTATTGTAATTTGGTTGAATGCTAAGAAGGATGCTAGATCATAAATAATTGCCTATCACTGAATTAGATTGAACTTGACGATAAGTGAGATTGAGGGAAACATAAATTTGTGGAGAATAGATTAAATTAACTGAATAAAATTTAAGAATATAAACAAGATGATAAATTGCTGGAAAAAATTTACAACGATGTAAGTGGGAGTGGGAGACGCGAGGGAGTCCAAAGAAGTTTTGAAAAATGTGATATGATCCATGTTATATTGTTTATTATTTTTGCATTTTGTATTTTAAAAAATCTCAATAAATATTTATAAAAAAAAAAGAAAAAAAAAGAATAGTTTCTAAAAGCAGAGCTGGGGGAAATCCGAGCGTAAAAAGAGTCTGCTGGATCACTTCACTTTTTATTTTAGCCAGTGGTACTAATCATTTCAAAGACTCTCACTGTTTTAAGGCATCTCATGGAACCCCCAATCTAGCTTGCTCATTTTACATTGCAGATGTGTTTTAAAGGTCTGTTTCAATGTTACGCTGGTGTTTCCAGTACTCAAATTATGGGAAAAGGACGGAGGAAATCTCCCCCCTTACCTTTTGTAACAACCACCTGGAATGTTACAATGCCTTCTGAAGGCTACAGGGGCGTAGATTGGATAAATTTAGGGGGGGGATAGGACAGGGTTGGTGCAAGACATTGTGCCACCTGAGGCAGGAGACAGTGACGCACAGCACTCCACTTCTTTCAGCTCCTTCTCTCACTACTTGTTATCATTTTGCCACTGCCTTTGGGGTGTTATCTTCTGGATATTCTCTCTCTCTCTGTCAGAATCATTTGTTCCAGAAGCAGAAGCAGAAGTTTCAAGAAGCAGCAAAAGGTTGAGACTGTTTTGTCTATGCAAGGACATTTTCTGTGGGAACTGTTCTTTGGACATGTGCAGTGTGTCAGAAGTACTGATAACAATGGCTCTGTGTAAACCTGTTGTAACTTCTTGTGAATCTCTTGCTTGTGTCTTGCGGTGAGAGAAGGAGAGAGAGAGTCTTGGACTCCTGTTGAACTCTAAGCATGCCTTGACCATGACAGTGGTGAATGTCTGTATATATCTGATACCAATATGCTTTTTTGCCTGTCAAGTAAACCTCTGCACTTGACTGAATCTTTATGGCGTCCATGAGTGTTTATTGCCTGCTGTGTACCTTCAACCCCAAAGATACTTCCAAGGAAGGAGCTGCCTTGAGATGTAACTCTGCTGAGTAGGGATTCTGACACACACAAGCAGCCAAAGTGATGCCAGACCCAATCCTTCTGAATCATCCATCAGAGGTTGATGTATTGATCCAACAGTTATCATTCTGTCTCTGCATTTCCTTCCCCCTCCTCTGCCTTGAGGGTTCTTCCTTAGACCAAAGAATTCTGGGTAAGGTGGGAGAATGCCTGCACTTTTAAAAATATTCATTTTAAAGTTAGTTAAAAATCAAAGTTGCTTTAAAGTAACTTAATTTTTTCCACCAACTTTATTAAGTAGGAGGTGGCACCAATGGTCTCCGGGACCCTCTCATCAACAACACTGTGCTTTGCAGAAGGACTGCTGTCATTTTGCTAAGATGTTGTCTTATAAGCTGCTCTCCACTGACAATTCATTCCTTTAATAAAATGGATGGCTTTCCTTCACATCTCCCTCCTGCTTTTCCATAGTGTTTACAGTGTTGAAAACACTGTTGCATACAAATGCTCTGCTTAATATGATTGTCAGCTTTCTTTGGAAGCTCGCAGTAGTTGCAGGTATTCAAAATGCAAAATTAAATTTAACAAGCTTTTAAAATGCTCTTGTAGAGCAGACCACTGGATGCAATGGCTTCCCCTGAATAATGTTTCATAACTATGCATGCTGCTTTATGTTCACTTTTTTATTTATTCTTCTTCTTCATTGAATTTATATACACAGAAAGCACATACTAGGGAGGAAGTCCCATGAAACATAGCAAAACTCACTTCCAAGTAAACATGCATAGGTCACAGAACAAAACAATGAGGGGCAACATATTATTATCATTAATTGCATTATTAGTCTTTTTAAAATGAAAAATAGAAATAATTTCATGAATAAATTCAGATGTAGGCAAAACTAGGAAGAGTTGTACTTCAAGTAAATGAGTTATGATATAACTAACATTTTGAAGGCAAAGCTATTAAAAATCAGTGCATATTTAACAATGATCCTTATATTTTTCTTGGTGGCTCAGCTGAGCTGTTTGAGCTCACGGCTTGCCATTTCCCTAATGGAAAATATCCTGCCTTTAATGGAAAGAGGAATGACGGGCAGCAGAAATCAAGGTTGGAAATGATTGTGCTCTGGGTTGTTTAACTTGTTCCTGAAATTTGAGAAACTTCCAAACATGAGCATCAAAACTACAAGGGCTACACTTTATCCATATGTGCTAAGAGAAAACAGGGCATTAGAGAAGGGGTGTTAGGGAAGAGGCATCACAGACTATGCTTTTTGGTCGAAGGTTCATTTGCTCATGATGTGATTTCTTTGCATGGTTACTGCCTTTTTATAACTACCAGCTGAATGGGAAAATGAACTCAACTGAAAAAAATTGTGTTTGCCATGCAATGAGCGTGAGGTTGTATCCACACCTGTGCATTTTCACGTGATGCTGCAGTCATCAAGTGATGAACATGCATAGTTGAAACACGCCTTGATTTACCAATTCATAATTACTGTTATCCATAATAATAATAATAATAATTTATTTATTATTTATACCCCGCCCATCTGGCTGGGTTTCCCCAGCCACTCTGGGTGGCTTCCAACAATAGTCTATTAAACATTAATAGCTTCCCTAAACAGGGCTGCCTTCAGATGTCTTCTTAAAGTCTGGTAGTTGTTTTTCTCTTTGACATCTGGTGGGAGGGCATTCCACAGGGTGGGTGCCACTACCGAGAAGGCCCTCTGCCTGGTTCCCTGTAACTTGGCTTCTCGCAGCGAGGGAGCTGCCAGAAGGCCCTTGGCACTGGACCTCAGTGTCCGGGCAGAACGATGGGGGTGGAGACGCTCCTTCAGGTATATTGGAGCCAGGCAGTTTAGGGCTTTAAAGGTCAGCACCAACACTTTGAATTGTGCTTGGAAATGTACTGGGAGCCAATGAAGATCTTTCCGGACCAGTGTTATATGGTCTTGGCGGCCGCTCTCAGTCACCAGTATAGCTGCCGCATACTGGATCAATTGTAGTTTCCGGGTCACCTTCAAAGGTAGCCCCACGTAGAGCACATTGCAGTAGTCCAAGCGAGAGATAACCAGAGCATGCACCACTCTAGCGAGACACTCTGCAGGCAGGTAGGGTTTCAGCCTGCGTACCAGATGGAGCTGGTAGACAGCTGCCCTGGAAAAAGAATTGACCTGCACCTCCATGGACAGCTGTGAGGCCAGAATGACTCCCAGGCTGCACACCTGGTCCTTCAGGGGCACATTTACCCTATTCAGGACCAGGGATTCCTCCACACCTGCCCGCCTCCTGTCCCCCAAAAACATTGGAGAAATATTGGAGGGTATGGAGTTCTTTGACTCCCAAGCCGTCTGAAGGCAATCCTGCATAGGGAATTTTGTTTTTTTTAAAAAAGAAGTTTAATGTTTTATTATGTTTTAATATATGTTGGAATCTGCCCAGAGTGGCTCGGGCAAACCAGGAAAATGTTGTTGTGTGTTTTTGTTTATTAAATTTGTATTCCGCCCTTCCTCTATAGATCTCAGGGTGGTTCACAACATAAAACTACAATGTAAAAAACACAAAACTGCTTAATAAGCAAATAGCAAACACAAATAGTGTTGTAGTACTGTGTACTGTGCCTTTGAGGGAGTATCCCTTGCTATAGGAACTCCAGATGACTGCCATGTTAATGTCATTTTCTCCTTGAAGTACTTTGAAATATTTTAATCTAGAATGGAGATCACATGCGGTTGTGGGTTTCAGCATTTTCTTTCCATCGGTAGATGTGTGGGGTATGAACAGTAAAATTATCATGATGAAATGGGCTGTCCCTATTTTCATCAGAAAAAATGTTGGAGGTACTCCATGGCTTGGTCCATGACACATAGCCAACAGGAGCCATGTACTCAGTGTTAGAGCTCTCTTCCAACTAAGGTCAGATGTTACCCCTTCCTATTTAATACAGACCTCTCTCCCTCCTGGTAAGTGTGTTGAAGTTTTTGAGAGGTCAGATGAATGTTACTGTAGTCTACATTGGTGACTGCTGACCCTGGGAGATGGGGAGGGATAGTTCAACTGGAACGGACTCAAATTCGATCTTCACCTACCTCCATCTCTCTTTTGCAGTCCTTCTCACTGGGCAATTGCTAGTTGATAGTCTTGGGAGGTGAAGGTCCAGATGAAGGAGGCCATGACATCTTCTTTGAAAGACTCTCTACACAGATCTTCTTCGTATATTTCCCACATTCACCAGGTCTATTATCTTCTCCTTTCACTACTACCATTGCTCACTCACAACACACACACACCACACCATCCAGAATTTTATTTTATTTTTATATTAACCAAAGAAAAGGCAGCCTAAGGATAAGCTACTTGAACGGGAAATTTGAAAATGATGCCAATACTTCTCAGTCTGAAAAAGATGCATCATAGAAAAAGAAACAGCCTCCCTCTGGGAAATAAACAAAGAAGAAAGGAAGACATGTAAAGAGGGAGACAGTGGAAGATTTTGTGTTGCTTAAGTGTGCTGGTGCCAAGAAGCACTTCTAGCCGTTTGCAAACTACCTCGCTTACTAGGTCTACGTGAGTAGAAACGGCTGTGCTGAGCTTTTAAAATCTATTTTTCCATTCAGAAGAAGCAGAAAGATGTGGCATAAAAGCAGAGTGAAGGATTGCTCAGGTGCCTTGCTTTGCTGCTCGGGTGTACTTGAATTAGCTCAAATTAGCAAGCTCCAAAAGTCCTGAGTCTAATTTGTTTCACAGAGTCCCAGTTCACACCTATGTGAACCTGCAAATTCACAGCCAGAAGCTTCAGACCTGCCCAGTGCCCCTTATGTCGGCATCAGGGAGAAACCAGAGGGGAGGTGGGGAGATGCAAGACAGGAGAGATATGTCAGATCCACCTCTTTGGATAACAAAATGCCCCATTGTGGTAACAAGATCAAATCTCCACGCCTTCAGGTCCACCAGCCAATTAGAGCTGAGAAAGTTATGAATGGCATCGGGCACTGGAGCTGAGTAATCATAACCCCATCAGGTAACAAAGCTTATTAGCATTTACATTGAGAATCCCAAGAGGGGAACACTGTCTAGACAGTATACACAAATGCGCTCCCTGTCTGTGACAGATGAGAATCAGGCACAGGAAATTAAGCATGCCCACACGGCAGTTATAAATGGAGTCTGGATGCTTAGATACTTTAGTATAAATGTTCCATCTATATATCCAGGCACATTAGTATTACGTCTTGGAAGTTTTTGATCAAATTACATATCCTATGCCACTGGAATGCTGGAATTATTGAAGGTGGGATGCAGCAGGTGGATATATATATACAGTGGTACAGCGGGTTACATACTCTTCAGGTTACAGACTCCGCTAACCCAGAAATAGTGCTTCAGGTTAAGAACTTTGCTTCAGGATGAGAACAGAAATCGTGCTTCAGCGGTGCGACAGCAGCAGGAGGCCCCATTAGCTAAAGTGGTGCTTCAGGTTAAGAACAGTTTCAGGTTAAGAACGGACCTCCAGAACTAATTAAGTACTTGGGTACCACTATATATCTATATCTGCATTTGCCAAACTTCAGTGCTGATGGCATCAGAGTGGTGGCCATCTCCAGTTTTGGAAATGTTACTTTAATTATAAATTTGTAGATTTTTTTAATGGTACGTTCAGAATCTGTATGAATTAAATAGCATCCAAAGCAACATCATGGGAAGGTTGTTTTCAGCTACCCCACCTCCTGCCATGCTCAGCTTCAAACTTCAGACTCCCAGTGAACTTTCTTTCAAGTAAAAGCAGTCTTCTAATTAGTCACCCTGAATTGGTTTTGCACTCAGAGGCTCCTTAGAAAGATAGAAAATTTTCTGGGTCAAGGCTACAGCTACCACTGCCCCATCACTTTATTGCTGCTCTGGACAACTGCTAGGCATGATCTTCTGAGATGGTTCTATATGTACAGTCTTGGCAGCTAGAGAGAGGGGCAGAACTGCTTGTGCTGTACCCACTGAAACTAGAAATGCTCTAGGATTTTCTTCAGCCCCCATTTTTGAGGAAACCAGTCTGAGTTGAACTTGTAAGACCAAGGCTACAGTCCTAACCCACTTGGGAGAATGCCCTATTGAATTTAATTGGACTTACTTCCTAGTAGACAAGGTTAGAGTTGCAATATTCACTGCAATGCCATTTTAAAACCTCTCAGAATTTTGCAGTACAGTTGCAAGCTCCAAAGATATACAAAGATGTGTGCAAAATGTATATCTGGGTGCAAAAATTCACCTATCTTAAGGTAAAATGCATACCCCCAAATGCTAATTTTCATGCTTAAAAAGAAAATCACTGAATTTTACAAAAATGGGATGGAGCAGACTTAATGAAGGAGTACATGTGAATCTGTTGTGGACTATGAATAGAATGATATATCCATTCCAGGCTCATGCAGTTTGACTGAAGCCCAGGATGGGAGTCTTGTTTTTAGTATGACAGCCTATGTTGAGCAGGCCCTTGGTGCCCCCCCCACAAGCCAGCTAAGTCCTCTGAGGCCCAGGGAAAGTGTATCTGGCTCCCCCCCTGCATGGGCCTGATCCATTCCTAATTGGCACACATGATTTTACAATCATCCAGAGATACTGGCCCTTCTCTGGATTGTGGCAAGAGATTTTCAAAGAAAATTCTTTCTGTAATACAAGTAGACACTAAAGTAAAATGGCCCTTAGAAGTAAACCTAAACAAACAGGCAGACAGAAATAGATGACTGAAGCAAAATTTCGTATTGATCAAGTAGTAATTGACATTCAGCCCCACACAATTATAATGAAGGCACCATTAAACTTGCCATACCTGAAAAAACTACTGGAAGCCATGTGAAATCAAAAAGTTGACTAATGATGCTTAAAAGCCATAAATTATACCAGCAGCGAGACAAAGGAATGATTCAGTCAGCAATCTGGGAAGTTGCAGCGATTTCACTTCAAATACCCTTCTTGTGCTAAACTTTTATAGACAATTGTGAGGGTGTCCCGCCCCCCCCCCCCCGAATATGGTGATCTAAAAGGTTGTAATGTGTTTATTGGATCTGGAAAATTCTGGTGCCAACCAAAGTGAGAGGGATGTGAAAACACTGGATGCAGGGAAAGCAAAGACACGAAGGGGGTTCATCAAAGAAATGGGGTTAAGATGGTTTGGTCAAGGGTAAGGATACTTGAGGAATTTACCTGGGAATTCTGTTGTGAGCTGGCTTGCGACTCCTGGATTATGTGAATTTGTTGTTGTTTTTTTAATAATATTTATTAAAGATTTTCAAATATAACAAAAAAAAGAAAAGCATCCAAATTTAAGACCTTATTTTCAATATCATCTTTCCAGGACTTCCCCCTCCCCACCCCCTCTTGTATTCCAATTCTTTCAAATAGATTCAACAAATTCTTACCCCAAATTTTAAGATTATTATCATTAACCCAATTTAAAAAATATTTTCCCATCCCCTAAAATCGACCTGTTCCCTTCCACGAGTTCCCCTCTTTAATATAAGATAAAGATTAACATAAAAGAGTTAAAAAAAGAATAAAATATAATTTAACACCCTTTGGATTCCAAATTTCCCTCCCCCCTTTCCCGGTTGCGTTCCCAATGTCCATCAAATCCACTGTCTCCTGGAGCTCCCACATCTGAACCATAATCTAAGCCATAATCCTTCACCAGTCCGCTTTGCCGTCTTTTTAGTAATCTTTACCGTCTTTTAATCATCTTTAATTTCAAATGTCCAATCTTAGAAAGGGTCTATCTTCCAACTTTGTCCAGTTCTTGTTTTTCTTGTTGTTCTTGATGTTCTCTCTTCTCCTCTTTTTTTTCCCCTTTTTTCCCCCTGCTCTCCTGCACAAATGTTCTAATTCCAAAAAGCTTGTAATTCCTCTACAGAGGCTTTATTATTCAGGAACAAAACATTACGTCAAGTCCCTTCCATTCTTCAATAGATAAATCTATTGTCTCCTTTAGTGTGTAGACCTCTGTAGACAAAATAGTGTTCCATTTCTGCAGTTTCCCAGGAGATAAAATGTCCGATTCAAATTCCATGCCAGCGATACTTGTAATAACCCACAGCTCCTCTAGAGGGATTATAGTAACTCAGTTTCATTCCCGATCTCACCCACCAGTCAAAGTAACTTATTATTCCTTGTTTTAAACAGTTTATATCCAATTTATAACAAATGTAACCAGCAAAGTCCTGGTAACAAAGTTCTCTTTTTGTTCTTCAGTTTTGGCAGCTCCTTTGACAGCTGTCAAAACCTCTATTTCTCCTCTCCAGGCACTCTCACAGATCGCTCCCGGGGCTTCTGGGGGGGGGTTGTATTTTAATTCACATTCCATTCTTCTCCTCCAACCCAGCTTATAATTTTCCATCGCGAAATTAATATCTTTATCAAAAGAAAAGGTTGCGCTCGATCTTAGTTGTCAGGTCCTTTGCTTTAGCTCCTCTACAACAGGGGGGAGGTTGACTTCCTTTTTATACCTCCCCTGCTCGCTCCGAATTTAAGAAAAAATTTATTCCCCTTTTTAATCCAAGTTCCAATTACTCACGGGTTGTTCTTTTAAGTCCAGATTTTCAATGGAAGAAGTCAGCGCTCTCCGTCGAATGGCATGTGGCTTCGCTCGGCAGGGGAAGCGGAAGACTCACAGCACCACCCCCCCCCTGTCACCCGCTCCGCAGCCTTTAAAAAGGCTCCTTCGCGTGGTCGGGGGGGCGCAAACGGTGCCAGCCGAGTCACCATGCCCATGGGTTTCAGCACCCATGGTTTTTGAGGGTCCCCGCGTCGCCGGCGCGGTAGAACCCAGCCCCTGCCGAGCAGACTCCCTCCGGAGCTCGGAGGGAGTCCGCCATTCGGCGATGGCGCCAACCCGGAAGTCTGATTATGTGAATTTGAAGGTGGTTTTCTTTCAAATTTTGCACCTCTCCCAATTTTGGAATGAACCTTTGGTTGGCAACCATGACTGGGGTGTTTTCTACAGTGGCACCCTCAGAAAACACCCAAATCTACTTCTCCAAAATGGCCTCTCCAGTTAGCTCTGTTGATTTTGAGAAAGTTAGTGGGAATCTTTCTTGGACCAGTAGACTTTTTGGGTGGTATGAGTGAAATTAATAGACAATATGGTTTGTGAGTATGATTTCTTGTGGTAGACTTTGTGTGTCTTTTTCCTGCTGAATCTATCTATATCATCTATCTATCTATCTATCTATCTATCTATCTATCTATCTGTCTGTCTGTCTATCTACTCTCTCTCTTTCTCATCTAACCTTAAATGTAATACTAGATACTCTGAGAAGAGTCTAAGCAGCCTTGTGTGATGCACTGAAATAGACAGAGTTCTATGCAATATAAGAGTCATCAGACTCTGGACAAGACAGTTTTGCTGCCACTGGAATACTTCCCTCAAGGTTTTTTTTCCTCTCAGGTGTGATTCATTAGTGCTTAATAAATGGAGCCACAAAAAAGCTCGAGGCAGGAATAACCTTCTTAGTAATGTCATAACATGTTTAGGGATGGAGAATAATTTGGCTTGCTTTGGAGAATTCTTGTGGGGGATGGGGACCATGAGATTTTCTGACAATTTTCTGCAAAGACTTTGAGAGATCTGTTTTGGGGATATTTTGCCCATCTCTATTTGTGAACTTCTAGTAGTGATGTATGGAAGTGAGAGCTGGACCATAAAGAAGGCTGATCGTCGAAGAATTGATGCTTTTGAATTATGGTGCTGGAGGAGACTCTTGAGAGTCCCATGGACAACAAGAAGATCAGACATGTCCATTCTTAAGGAAATCAGCCCTGAGTGCTCACTGGAAGGACAGATCCTGAGACTCCAATACTGTGGCCACCTCATGAGAAGAGAAGACTCCCTGGAAAAGACTCTGATGTTGGGAAAGATGGAGGGCACAAGGAGAAGGGGACGACAGAGGACGAGATGGTTGGATAGTGTTCTCGAAGCTACCAGCATGAGTTTGATTAAACTGTGGGAGGCAGTGGAAGAGTCGGACACGACTAAACGACTAAACAACAACAAAAGCACTGTTGTCTCATAGCAGGTTACTGCAAGGATACTACAAAAGACTATCAAAAATTTTCTAGAGTAGAGGTCACTTCCTCTCAGGTCTAAATGACACATGACATACAAATGTATTAAAACCTAGATGGTTCCAGGGAAAATAATACATTCAGCAGAGCAGTCATGGGAGTGTTTAACACATCCCCACTTTTCCAGTTCATCCCCACTTCAAGGTGTTTTTGCTTTCATGGGATTCCGGGTTTGTTTTGTGAGGGTAAAGATGCACATGAACCATCCAGAAGAAAAGCCTTTGTGGTGAACTGCAAAAGAAATTTTGCAGGCACATGAATGGGTTAAACACATGCCCCTCTCCAACATTCCCCAAAAAAGGTAGCGCATCAAAATTTAAGTACATGTATTTTTTATTTTCAATTTGTTGGAACCTCATATTCCCATCGAATTCCACCTTCAATGAAAAAATTCATTGCTGTACTAAAGCAGAGATTTTGAGATGAATTAGTTCCCATCATATTTATTTAGAACAACACATTTTTCTCTTAGTTTTTCAAGTTCAACATCTCATTTGACTGCAGGATTTCTGGTTGTGAAATTGCAAATTGCTTTTAATTTGTGTGCATATATCTATACAAGAGCTGCAGGCCTCAGCTCTTACAGCCAATGAGATGGTAGGGATTTTGTTGCGCTGTTCCTTGCATAATTCATATTGTTTGAGTCTTGCATATGTAGACTGAGCACTGCTGAAGCACCTTCGTGCTGCTATGTCTGCTCTAGTTCACAAAACAAGCTCCTTGTCCACATCCATTAGCAAAGGGTTACCAAAGCCAATCATGTTCTTCATTGCTTCGTATTTCAAGGGAAAACATTTCTGTGGCAGCAAGTTGAACAGCTGCATAATTCAAAGGTTTGCATTTGACACACATATCCCACAGGACTGCAAAAGCAAATTCACTGGGATGCAATCTGTGTTGTGGTCCTAGGGCAAGAGTGGGCTCCCCATGTTACTGGACTCAGCCAGAAAGGCCAATGATCAGGAATGATGTGAGTTGTACTTCAGCAACATCTCTCTCTCTGTATCATGGTGCCTTGTTTATTACAGTGGTACCTCAGGTTACATACGCTTCAGGTTACAGGCGCTTCAGGTTACAGACTCCGCTAACCGAGAAATAGTGCTTCAGGTTAAGAACTTTGCTTCAGGATGAAGCAGGAGGCAGCAGGAGGCCCCATTACCTAAAGTGCTTGAGGTTAAGAACAGTTTCAGGTTAAGTACGGACCTCCGGAATGAAATAATAATAATAATAATAATAATAATAATAATAATAATAATAATAAATCTTATTTATATCCCACCCTCCCCAGCCAAAGTCGGGCTCAGTAAAACGATAAAACATTCTAAAATCATTCCATTATAAAATTAATTCCAATCAAATTAATGTCTGTGAGGATTGCCAAAGGAGGGAGTCAGGCTGTGCCCTGGCCAAAGGCCTGGTGGAATACCTCTGTCTTGCAGGCCCTGCGGAAAGATGTCATGTCCCGCAGGGCCCTAGTCTCTTATGACAGAGCGTTCCACTAGATCGGAGCTACAGCCGAAAAAGCCCTGGCTCTGATTGAGGCCAGCCTAACCTCTCTGTGGCCTGGGACCTCCAAGATGTTTTTGTTTGAAGACCGTACTTAACCTGAGGTACCACTGTACATGTATTATTATTATTATTATTAATCACATGAGTATCCTTTCTTTTCTCCAGAGAGCTCAGGTTTTTGTACACTGAGTTATATATTTTTTATCCCCATCACCTGCATCAGGGGTAGCTAATTTGGTGCTTTCCAGATGTTGTTGAACTACAGCTCCAGTTACAGCTGTCCACTGGCCATAATTACTGGCACTGATGCCCTCCAACAACATCTGGAGGGAACTACATTGCACACCTCTGACCTACATTAATGAAAACAAAATGGCAGCATGGGGGCAAATATTAGATCATGGACAATTTTCCCAACTATGATTCAGCCCCCTCCTACTGCAAGTTCTGGTGTTTGCTTTTGCAATTTAGGCTTCTCTATAGTGAAACAGGTTTTTAGGAGTTCTTTGAATGTTCCTGCTGCATTCAGGCAAACTTGTTCATATTTATGGAAGGAGACAGATTGCACAAAGTAGTTTTCTTCATCTATATTTCATCAAGGAAGTCATTCAGGCAAAGACACATTTGGAAGGCTGTTCCATATATAGCAGTACCCCAAGTCACAAAGATCGCAATTAGCATAACGGTACTTGAAGTAAGTCGCTTTCTCACTGGAATTCCCAACAATCTATAATTAAACAAATCTGCTTTCCCAGCATTCTTCATCAGGACATAAATCTCCATGCAATTGTGAAGAAACCGTAGATGAAAGGAATTGTAAAATAATGCTACAATTATGCTGTCTGTATCAACAAAGTACAGAATACATGAATGTGTTGCATTATTAGCAAAGGTATAACAAAGGAACCCAAACATACAGAGTAAATAAGGCATTAGAAGGAGCAAGGAAATGTATTATATAGTAATGAAATAGTTACATACTAGCTTGTTTGGTTCATGAAATTTCAATGCCCACATATTTATTCTCCCCCTCCCCTTTTGGTATTGTTCATACCCAAGTGATGATATGTTCACTTGGTAGGGACGCAACCAGGCACTTGGCTATAATCATCTTCTTTGTTCACTTGTGGCGAACATGGCTTTAACAGTGAGTCCGTAAGTGATGTAGAGGCCAGTTCTGGATCCACACATCCTTCCACACTGGACACATAGGTTTCTAGGCGGGAGTTGATCATGGTGAGGGTTTGCCAAGCATGCCTTCCTCTTAGCACATTTCTCCTTGCGTCATGAGTCTGAGCATCTTCAAAACCCATGACACTTTTAGTAAAGGATGTTCTCCAACTAGAGCGCTCGCAGGCCAGTGTTTCCCAGTTGTTGGTGTTTATACTACTTTTTTTTTTTTTGCAACATAGGCATCCAATGTGAAGACACACATACAGAGGTGCTATTTTGCGTCCAAGATTAAAGGGGCCCAATGTGCGTTGTGTGTGTGTTATCATGTGTCTCAAGTGTGTGTGTGACACCATGCACCCATAACATGTTGTGCATGCATGACATCATATACACAGCAAGCGATGCACGTGCGACATTGCATCATTGGCAGCAGTCCAAGTGTGGATCACAGAGCAGTGAATCTTCAATTGCTGGTGTCTCCTCTGCTCTCACACTTAGTAGGATCCCACTCTGTGCCCAGCTCTGAGCTTGGCCTCCTCAACGTTGAGGGGGTACGGTTCCTTGCCAACAGATATTGAGGGAGCCAAAGACACCTTGGCCCTATAGAGGTGGCACACCTGCACACATAAAGCCCTCTTATGTGGATCATGTTGGAATCCATGTACTCAGTGCAGCTTGGCACATTAGCAGTTAGTGTCTCCACAGCAACCTGGGAAGACAGAGCATGAAAGGAATCTGCCTAGAGATAAGGAGACCCAGCAACAGGCCAGTGATTGGCTGAGGTCCCTTATATAGGCATGACCTATAACCCTGGTGTTGAGGAGTGTTAGTGTGGTGGGGTTACTGCTGGGGAGTTGCTGAGAGTGAAGAAGTCGAGTTGTAAATAGTAACTTGTAGGTAGACTTGTATGTTTGCTGCTGTAAATAATAAAACAACAAGTATCAAGTTACTAGGGACGCAGGTGGCGCTGTGGGTTAAAGCCTCAGCGCCTAGGACTTGCCGATCGAAAGGTCGGCGGTTCGAATCCCTGCGGCGGGGTGCGCTCCCGCTGCTCGGTCCCAGCGCCTGCCAACCTAGCAGTTCGAAAGCACCTCCGGGTGCAAGTAGATAAATAGGGACCGCTTACCAGCGGGAAGGTAAACGGCGTTTCTGTGTGCGGCTCTGGCTCGCCAGAGCAGCGATGTCACGCTGGCCACGTGACCCGGAAGTGTCTCCGGACAGCGCTGGCCCCTGGCCTCTTAAGTGAGATGGGCGCACAACCCCAGAGTCTGTCAAGACTGGCCCGTACGGGCAGGGGTACCTTTACTTTACCTATCAAGTTACTAGTAAGGAGTTTTTGTTCCTGAACGTCGTCCTGCCAGGACAAGCTCAAGAGTTGCTCAACAATCGCTGCGGTACTCTGCTATACTCTGCTAAGCTGTGCAACAGGCGAAAGCACTTCGAAGGTTCAGACGATTCCAAAGTTGTAACAGATCTGAAAATGATGTACAGGTGGTACATGACCCCAGTCAAGCTTGCAAAAGATTTACTATTTGCCCGATAATAAATGTTGGAAATGTAAAGAGACTGAAGGTACATTCTTTCACCTTTGGTGGACGTGCCCAAGGATCAAAGCTTTCTGGGAAATGATCTATAATGAAATGAAAAAGGTATTTAAATATACCTTCCTGAAGAAACCAGAGGCCTTTCTCCTGGGCATAGTTGGCCAATTGGTGCCAAAGAAGGACAGAACTTTTTTTATGTATGCGACAACAGCAGCAAGAATACTCATTGCAAAATATTGGAAGACACAAGATCTACCCACTCTGGAAGAATGGCAGATGAAGATGATGGACTATATGGGACTGGCAGAAATGACCGGCAGAATCCGAGACCAGGGAAAAGAGTCGGCGGAAAAAGACTGGAAGAAGTTTAAAGACTATTTACAGAAATATTGCAAAATTAATGAATGTTAGAACGATGTTGGACAGAAATTAAGGGGTTTCCAGCTGTAATGCTTAAGAGATATGAAAAACAAGGTTTAGAAATAAGTAAAAACTAAATGGTGAGGATTTGCTGAACTAACAATTTGAATTGGAATACAAGAAATGGAGGTATGAGGAGGTCTGGAAAATAAGTTACAAGAAAATAAGTAATGGAAATTCTATGTGTTTTTAATTATTTTTGTATTTTTATATTTTTGTATTTATGTTATTTTTTCCCTTTTTTATTTCACATTGTATTATTTTTGGAAAACTTTAATAAATATTCTATAAAAAACAAACTTGTAACAGATCATCCGCTTCACATGTTACAGTGCATTCTTAACAAGATCTACTCAGAAGAAAGTCTATTGTATTCAATGAGCATCACTCCTAGGTAAGTGAAGTTAGGATAGCACCCTTTCACTTCATGTTCCTGGGGAGAAAGGTTGTTCAGCTTTCCACAAAATTACCACTTGAGTAGAAATGAACCATACAAGTGCAAGTATTTTGAAAGTTTGGTTTGGCTTCAGAAGCACATAGTACCATTTATTAAGGAATTAGTTTGGAGTATGGCTTTCAAAATACAGAAATGCAAATTGCCATAGTTATTTAAAAAAACAACCACAAAAAATCCAAAATAATATAATTCCTGCTTTGGGTTTCTAGATCCAGTTTGCAAACAACTGTGGATATTTTATCACTGACATTCTTGTTTCTTTAGAAGAATGTGCAACAGCCTCTGGATTTAGAATACCAACCATATCATTCACAATATACTGAAAGACCAAATATATCACACCAAGTTCCCCAAGGAATAGCCACTCACTTGAGTAGCCCAGTTGGCAGCTTCTCAGCTGATGGCTACTTCCTGATATCTGGTGGTTCATCTGTACAAACAGAATGACACAGAAGAGGAAGAAGAGATCTTGGAGGGCAGTTAATTAAGCAGTAGTCAGGTTCCTGCCTCACCTAAAGAATAAAATGATGCTAGCCTCCCAATCTGGGTGCAATTACCAGTGTTAATTAGGGAGGATGATACTTCCTAATTGGACATCTGGAGGAAGAGTTTCATAAGGTTATTTGCTTGTGTTGTTTTTAATTACAGTTTGGTAAACTTTTGGCGAAGGGACAGAAAAATAATTTGCTGCTGCTGATATGGCTACTGCCCTTGTAGCGCAAATTTGATTTTTAAGCTGCTGCCCTTAAGACATTTAGTTCAGTAAAAAAGGTAAAAGACGCCTAGACGGTTAAGTCCTGTCAAAGGGGACTATGGGGTTGTGGCGCTCATTTCGCTTTCAGGCTGAGGGAACTGGCATTTGTCCACAGACAGCTTTCTGGGTAAGCATGGGTAAATCGCTTCTGGTGCAACAAAAAACCATGACAGAAACCAGAGTGCATGGAAATTCCATTTACCTTCCCATCACAGTGGTACCTATTTATTTACTTGTACTGATGTGCTTTCAAACTACTAGGTTGGCAGAAGCTGGGGCAGAGCAATGGGAGCTCACCATATTGTGGGGATTCAAACTGCCAACCTTCTGATCAGCAAGCCCAAGGGGCTCAGTGGTTTAAACCACAGCACCACCTGTGTCCCAGGTTGCAATATGGAGAATCCCTCTAACTTTCTTCACATGTTAATTGCATGAAGTGTGTTGATAGGGGCAGTGGGTCCTGAAAGTCCACCATGTTAATGTTCATACCCCCCCCCAAAAAAAAACACTAGACCTGTTAGCCAATGAAGAGCAGTCAAGAAAATACAACAGTCAAGGATACTTTGCAATTTTAACCATTTTAACATTGTTACTACAGAAGCACAGATACGCGGTGCTTAAGATAAATTGTCCAGAACACCATTGCCACATTTTGTCCAGAATTTTTTGCTGGACTTTTGTGATTATTGTAATTCAGCAAGTGAAGCAATGGAGGCAGAGGTAACTGAAAAGCAATTGCAGCAAGATGTAATTAATATGTCTTTAACATGCAGCCCTGGTTCATTATATATTGAGCGTGCAAGTATTGCAGCTGTAGATGCCTTATCCCAAGGAAGAGGTTTTGCTTCCTATTCTTCTGATGGAAACTTAGCTAAGTGGTCAATTGATCTAGACTTGTTAGCAACTGATATATATGCTCCCAGGCAACCTCAGCTTCCTCCATATAATGAAACCTCAACCATACGTAATAACAATCTTTGCATAATAGACTGAGCCACAGCAGAACCTGAAACTCTCTCACTGTGGGAAATTTTACACAACATATGTTGCCTGTCTAAACAAACAATAGAGGGGATCTTTAGCAGATTTTTTTAAATATATATATATATATTTATTAGCAATTTCAATATAGCAAAATATCAAAACATATCAAATTCATTATTTCCCCCTTTTTTCCCACCTCTCCCTCAAACCCTCCCCTCCCCCCAGAGACTTCCCTCAGCTCATCTCTCTGATATCTCCACACATATTATTCTCTGCATATTATAAAATTGTATAAATCTTTATATTATCTGTCTACTATGTTAACAATCAATAAATTTGTGTATGTTTATTCAAAACATGCCAAGGAGTCCAATTCATGTTTTTTTGCGTGTGTAGGTCCCCAGGCCACCCCTCAAATAACTTCACACATAACACGTAATTTTAGTTTTGGTTTTTGGGCACTATTTTGGCCAAAACTTTATTAAAATACAGAATCAGTGAGTGGTTGTTTAGACATTGGTTATGACTATCTGTCCCCCCACCTGGGACAGAAATGACATCCCGAGGTCCGATCGGTAGCCAGTAGAAGGGAAAGTCAAACTTGGGGGTCATTTGAGCTAAGCGTCGGACCCATGCCGCTCACCCCAGCAGCTCCCCGAAAACTTGCCGGCTCTGGTCCCATGACAGGGATTGGACGGCCCTGGTCCCATGACAGGGATTGGATGAAATCGTGGCAAGCCCCGGGATTCCTTTAATGGAATTCCCTTCAGCGCAATAGGAGGGGCAGGCCCAGCCTATCCTGACCCCTCCACCACCAGCATATTATAACCAATGCCTAACCGCAACCTTACAAGTTGTTACAAATTGCTGAGTAGTAGGCAAAAACCAAATGGCACAGCCAATCACCAAATGGCAAAATTCCTACTAGGCCCCTGCGCCAAGGCAGATGACCCCATGACAGGCAAAGCAAGGTCAACCGGAAAAGAGGGCGGGCGGGCGGGTGATCCGATGCACTCTGCAAAGAGAAAGAGAAACCAGACTGCACCAATATTTAAAGACTATGGTCCCACCCACCCAATTTGCAACATACAATTTGCCCCAGCAACCCGGTTATCCAATCACAATGCCAGGCAACAACTATTAACCTCCCTGGCAACAAGAGGCCTGGCCCGGTGGCCCACACCGCAACACGTGCTCTCATTTATTGGAGAACACGCTTTGTCTTTTTAAGTAATTTGTAAAAAAGTCCCCACTCGTCTTTGAAGTCACAGTTGTCCTTATCTCACAGTTTGTATGTCAGTTTAGCCAGTTCTGCATAGTTCATCAATTTCTCTTGCCACTGTTCTTTTGTCGGGATTTCCTCATTCTTCCATCCTTGTGCTATCAAGACTCTTGCTGCTGTTGTAGCATACATAAATACTTTGTTTTCCTTGGCAGGTCTTGTCCTAGGATCTTTAGCAGAATTGATGGATTGGAAAAGGAAGTTTCTGGTCTGAATGCCATAACTGGTACACTGGTCAGGTTAGTAGAGATAGGAATTCTGACTGTAGTCCTGCAGATAAGACCTACCAGCAAAGAAATAGGAGTTGGTGATAGTTTGAAGGTACATCAAGAGTTTGGTAGGTCTATGCTCACAAAGTCCATATCAGATTCAATAACCAAAAAATTAAATGGCATCTGTCAATATTGGAACTTGAAAACCATGGGGCCTTGATGGAGTTCTATTAAAATAAGAGAGAGCAGATGGCTGAACCATCTCTAAAGATATTTGATAGCAAAGTGCTTACTCAAATGCTCTATGCCATTGAAATATGCAGTTCTGATTAAAACTCCTTTAAAGTTTAAATCTGTAGAATAGAAAATAAAATAAAATTGGAGGAGCTCTTTTTTGTTCAGAATCTGGGTGACCAACAATTAAGGCAAGAGAAGACTGTGCTCAGTTAAAGTATATTGAAAAAATTGCTACTATGCCTACTGAGCCTAGTAGCTGTGCGTTGCTATATGGAATTGAGGGATGACCAACTCTGGAAAGCAACATGTTAAACTGTTTTAGATTATTATTTTTCGGGACTGAGCTCTGCTTTGACCTTGAATAAGTGTCAACAAAAGGATCGGCTCTTCTGGATAAAATCCAGAAGGGACCTGCAACTAAGTAGAAACACCAAAGTTTCTTCTTTGTATCCACTCTTGAGAACAGAGCATGTTAGAGTCAGTTATCTGACCAAATTCTCACCAGTTTCCTTAAGAAATGCCCTTACTAAGCTGCGTCTCCAAGTGATGCCCACTGCAGTCTTGGATGGCTGCTACAACAAGTTCCCATACACAGACAGACTTTGCATTTGTGGTCAGCTGCAGGGGGAAGATATCACTCATTATCTGTTTGCTTGCCCCTTATATAGAGAGTCAAGAGATTGCTTTCTGAAACCTTTGTTCACACAAGAAAGTAGATGCACCCTGGCAGAAATGGTTCTATTTCTTTGGAGTGACAATAATAGCTTCTTTGCAGAGTAGCCATCTAATGCACTGGTTGCAAATAATAATAATAATAATAATAATAATAATAATAATAATAATAATTGTGTTAGATAAAATTACATAGTTTGTTATGGTGATTTTAAGGTTCAATCAAGCTGGATTTGAGTTTGTTAGTGTCTCAGGTAACTTCTCTCTCTTACATCATGGATGGTGGATTATATTATGGATCTACATTCTGTATTGTTTTATTAATACTATAACTACATGTTTGTAATGGCCTTTGGCTAGAAAAATAAATTTCTGAACTGAAACAAAAAGATATCCAAAATAATATATAATTCCCAATCTGGCTATCTAGATCCAGTTAGCAAACAACTACAGGGATCGTAGCACTGTTGTTCTTGTTTCTTTAGAAGAATAGCCTCTGCATTTGGAATACCTCTCATATCATTCACAGTATATTGAAAGACCAAATGTATCACATCAAGTTCCCTAAGGAATGTCTTCTCTCTTCAGTAGCCCAATTGGCAGCTTCTCGGCTAATGGCTACTTCCTGATATCTGGTGGTTCATCTGTACAAACAGAATGGTTTCTCAAATAGGACAAAGATATCCCGGAGGGCAGTTAATTAGGCAGTAGCCAAGTTTCTGCCTCGCCTAAAGAATAAAATGATGCTAGCTTCCCAATCTGGGTGCAATTACCAGTGTTAATTAGGGAAGATGATGCTTCCTAATTGGACATCTGGAAGAAGAGATTCATAAGGTTATTTGCTTGTGTTGGTTTTAATTACAGTTTGGTAAACTTTTGGCGAAGGGACAGGAAAATAATTTGTTGATGCTGCTATGGCTACTGCCTTTGCAGCGCAAACCTGATTTTTAAGCTGTCACCCTTGAGCTATTTAATCCAGTATTGGGTTGCCAGGTTGCAATGTGGAGAATCACTCTTACTCCCTTCACACGTTAATTGCACAAAGGGGGTCCATGCGGGTCCTGAAAATTCACCATGTTTAATGGTCAAACCCAAAAAACACCAGAATTGTTAGCTTAGCCAACGATGAGCAGTCAAGAAAATGATTTTCATCTCCTGTCTCTCAGACATTATGCAATAGAGCTCTTTCACTTGCCATTAATATATATCTCTTGCGAGTCAAACTGCTGGAAGAAGAAGAAGAAGAAGAAGAAGAAGAAGAAGAAGAAGAAGAAGAAGAAGAAGAATAGTAGTAGTAGTAGTAGTAGTAGTTTGGATTTGATATCCCGCTTTATCACTACCTGAAGGAGTCTCAAAGCGGCTAACATTCTCCTTTCCCTTCCTCCCCCACAACAAACACTCTGTGAGGTGAGTGAGGCTGAGAGACTTCAGAGAAATGTGACTAGCCCAAGGTCACCCAGCAGCTGCATGTGGAGGAGCGGGGAATCAAACCTGGTTCACCAGATTACGAGTCCACCCCTCTTAACCACTACACCACACTGGCTCTCACAGTGCCTGGAGAATCACAGCACCTGGTATGTCTTCAAAGACTGGTAACTTGTAACTGCTGCCTCCCGCATTGTTTCTGCAACATTAGCAGCACTGAAGTGGCCTCTCTGGGATGCAAGCCTGGGCAGTGTGTATGGCGGTCCTAGGCTGCCCAGACGACTAGACTCGCCTCTCAGCCTCACTGATGTGGTCCAAAGGAAAGCAGGGCAATACATTTGGCGTCAGCTGGGCTGCAGAAGTTGCCAGTATACCTGAAGGAGCGTCTCTACCCGCATCGTTCTGCCTGATTGCTGTGGTCCAGCGCCAAGGGTCTTCTGGTGGTTCCCTCATTGCGAGAAGCAAAGCTACAGGGAACCAGGCAGAGGGCCTTCTCAGTAGTGGTGCCTGCCCTGTGGAACACCCTCCCACCAGATGTCAAAAAGATAAACAACTTGACATTTAGAACACATCTGAAGGCAGCCCTGTTCAGGGAAGTTTTTAATGTGTGACATTTTAATGTATTTTTAATCTTTGTTGGAAGCTGCCCAGAGTGGCTGGAGAAACCCAGCCAGATGGGTGGGGTACAAATAATAAATTATTATTATTAGTAGTAGTAGTAGTACAAGATGCGTCCAACAGCCTTAGGGACTCTACTCTAGATTAGCGTAGGGTTTACTCCTTAGCCTTTTCTTCCCCCTAAAGATGTCCCACAAGGCAACAGGCAACTTCAGTAGAAATCTCACTTGAAATTGCCTGGAAACCCTATGCAGTGATCTTTTGATCTGGCTATAATCAGGAGTTTCAGTTAAGTTGCACTTTGGCAGACTCAACATCATCCATGAATATCACTGGGGGTGACTTATTGCTAGGAAATCCCATTAATTAAAGTATGTGGCATTCATTTAGCACGTTTAAGTCCCATTGATTTCATACAGGACTAGATTCCCCTTTAATTAGCCATGCAATAAAATATATAAGGGAATGTGTCAAAATTCTTGTTTCACATACTGTCAAAGAAAGTTTGAAAGAGTGGGTAGCGAATGTTTCCTTCAGTGTTTATTCCTCCACTTATGAGGGAATTATTATGATCTTTGCTCTTCCCAAATTGGAGGCATGTTACCCAACCCAGGGGAGCATTTCTAATGGGAGGATTAGGCAAATTGCTGGAGGATGGATCTATCAAGAGCTACTCATTGTGATACTGATGCTCTACCTTCAAATGCCTCTACCAGTTCCTGAGAATCACAAGTGGGGAGACGACACTCAAGTCCTTCTTGTGGATGGCCCCTGTGAGAATGTGATACTGCATTGCAAGGGCCTTTGGTCCAATCCAGCAAAGCTCTTCTTAGATTCTTAGGTTCTTATCCAGCCCTAGGCATGAGGATCAATGCAAAATTGAAAGATTTTCAGTTTTACAAAAACTGAAGGCAACTGTTGCCAAGCGTTAAAACTCTTCTCTCCAGAAGAGATATTTCTGGTAAATTGGAAAGCTGTGTGACATTGTGCATTAAACAAAACAAGCCCTTATTTCTTTTCTGAACGGATCTCGCTGTGTTCTTTGAAAACTGCACTCCCCTCCCCTCTTTAATTTCTTTAAAAAGATGAAATGCCTGCAGGGTAGTAATGATAATAGAATGCAGGGTGATGCAAGGTTTATCACCTTATTATCATTCTGCACTGACATCTACCCAGATCAGTAATAATGTATGCACAGCACACACATAAACAACAATAATGGAAAAGCATCCATGTAAGGAACCACTAAAGTCACGCTGAAGCCGGGATTCCTTTTGCAGATGTTTAATTCATGCAACCTCTGCATGCACTGCTCCTTTGAAAAATTGAGGCTGAACCTTTGGGGAGGAGGTGAATTTTAAAATTCAGATTAAAAACTGTGGAGAAAAAAGAACACACACGTAATGCTAAGGAAGTGCAGAGTACCACCAGAGTTCACCTAAAGTGAAAATGGAGGTATAAACTGCCATTATGAGTGGATCTCTAACCTCCTGGAAATGTGATCTCAGCTCATTCTGGCTCGCCAATGGCACTGGGCCTCCCTGCTACCAGTCCCACTTCAACTTGGCTCTGTGTAAGAAGAAATAGGCATCCAGTACAATTCTGTTACAATGTGTGCTATATCTTTCCACAAGGGCCAACATTGATGCCGAAATCCAGCATCGCCTGAGCTCTGTGAGTGTGGCTTTCTCCTAACTGAAGTGCAGAGTGTTTGAGGACTGGGACATTCGCAGGGAAACCAAAATGCTTGTTTACTAAAGCTATTGTACTACTAACCTTACTATATGTTTGTGAAACATGGACCACTTATAAACGCTATCTCCAACTCCTAGAAAGATTCCATCAACGGTGTCTCTGAAAAATTTTACACATCACTTGAGAAGACAGGCGAACTAATATCAGTGTACTGGAAGAAGCAAAGATCACCAGTGTTGAAGCACTGATTCTTCAACATCAACTTTGTTGGACTGGTCAGGTTGTGCAGATGCCTGATGATCATCTTCCAAAGCTCTATTCCAAACTTAAAAATGGAAAGCGTAATGCTGGTGGTCAACAAAAGAGGTTTAAAGACTGTCTCAAGGCAAATCTTGAAAAATGTAGTATAAACACTGACAACTGGGAAACACTGGCCTGCGAGTACTCCAGTTGGAGAACCATGGGCTTTGAAGACACTCGAACTCAGGACGCAAGGGAGAAACATGCTAGGAGGCAAATCCACCATGATCAGCTCCCCCCCCCCCCGGAAACCAATGTCCCCATTGTGGAAGGATGTGTGGATCCAGAATTGGCCTCCACAGTCACTTACGGACTCATTGTTAAAACCGTGTTTATGGAAGACAATCTTACTTGGCTACAAGTGATCACCAAAGAAGAAGAAGACGTCGTGATACACAGTTCCAAAGTGGCTTAGCTGTTGTGTTTTGTAGCAGCTTCTTAACCTCAAGGGCAGCCCCATATGGACTGCACTGAAATAGCCCAATTTAGAAGTTACCAATAAGTGTGTCATTGTGACTAAGCTATCTCCATCCAGGAAGCATCTCAGCTGGCATAGCTGAAGGATGCTCATTGCCTCCAGTGACAATCATAAGGTGAGGAGCAGCCCCAAACTAATACTCAGAGTTCTGGATCAGATTCACTGTATGCAATTAGATATGCTTTTCCAGGATTTTTTTTTTAAACACACACACACACACACACACACACACACACACACACACAAAACCACCCAGAAATTATCCAACAATTACAGAGAATCCTTGCAACGAAATTAGTTATTTATCATTTAGATTCAGTACTTAAAGGACCATTCATAGTTAATCCTAGTGTTTAAAATTAGTGGATCAAATGTTTGAAAATCATGAATAAGAAGAGAATTCTGCTGTGCTATTTTCCACAGAAGACTATTTCCAAACTGTAGTTCAAAGCAGCAGCTGTAAGGTATTCTTCTAGAAATTACATATTTCATAAACCTCACATTCTTCAAAATTATCCTCTTCAATGTCTAAAGACTATATCACAGCAATTATACTCCCCATTCTATGTTCCAATTCATGTTTCCTTCTATAATTTGACATCTAATAGATGAAGCACTAGGGGAAGAATTGACTGTTTTGTTGAATATTTTCAATATGAAGGTTGTTTTTTTATATATAACCACATTCATTACAAGTAACTTTATCATACAGAAGTCATTTCCAGACTGATTCTGTAATCACACAAATGCTCAGCTACACTATCAGCAGAATCACATGTTATGAGTCTTATTGTTCTGTGCCCCTTCTACACTGCAGAGAGTAAGATATTTTGATGTTCCTGTAAATATTCCTTGCATGGGGAAAATAAGCATTGCTTTCTTCCACGTAGATATCTTAATCATTTCCCCCCTGCTAAACAAATGACTAGTGACTACAGTACTTACAAACTTCAGTGGTGAATCAGTATATAAATAGTTCCAATAAATAAATAAGCATTCAATCTTTAAACGATGTACCAAATGGCTTCTACAGAGGTTAACTGAGATCCTGAGAAGACAGTTTTTTCAAACAAGGATATTTCCTCCCAAATCTCATTTTTATGAATTCTGTTCTCATTAAAAAGCCATGATCTTTGCTAGAAGCAGAGTTCTCTGGAAATCTTTGTACATGGGGATTTTGTTGCAAGGGAGTATGTAGGATTTAATTGGAAAGTTGACCCTCTGATTTTCAGCAAAAATTGGGCAACCCTCTGGGTATGTTTAGCTTCAGTGAATGATGTGCTTTTCACCAAAGTATTCTCTCCTCACCGCCCCCCCCCCCGCCAAGGATCACATTCATTGCAGGATGTGGTACATTACACATTTCATTCATATCAATGGGGGGGGGATCATATTACATTTGTCTGCTGTAAAATCTGCCACAATTTATCTTCATGGTTTCGTTTCGTTTCCCCACTTTTTCTCCAATGAGTTCAGAGAATGGGGCTTTGCCCTCACAAAAGCCCTGTCAGGTAATTCTTCAAGCAGAGAGAATGATTTTCCCCGAGGATCCCCAGTGATTTTCTTGATAGAGCAGGCATTTGAACCCATGTTTTCAAAGGCCATACCTAGATTTTTAGGCACTATACCACACCAGCTCCCAGTTCGTGAGGCTTCTAATTTCCTATAAAGGGATATTGAATAAAAGCAGCTGCCCCTTGAATAAGAGATCTAAGATACTGTCCTGAGAGCATGAGAGGCCTCTGAATATGTGTATTGTTTTGGAGTGAGTAAATTAGGTAGGCTTGCCTTTTATTGTGACCTGAATCAAATTTCTCCTCCACTCTTACTTCCAACCTTGTAGGTATGGCCTTTGAAAACATGGGTTCAACCTTGTAACCCTGTGACTGCTGATCACTTTGGTCTTTCCTTATATCTCGCTTAAAGAGAGAGCACATAGGTCGGATTAATGCAATGCATTATATGAGGGGTTGCCTCTAAAGATGGTTCAGAAATTTCAGTTGGTGCAGAATTCGGTGGCCAAGATGCTACTGTGACAACTGGTTGGAGAATACAGTGGTGCCCCGCAAGACGAATGCCTCGCAAGACGGAAAACCCGCTAGACAAAAGGGTTTTCCGTTTTGGAGGCGCTTCGCAAAACGAATTTCCCTATGGGCTTGCTTCACAAGACGAAAAGGTCTTGCGAGTTCCTGCGGGGCTTTTTCCCTCCCCCCCCCTTTTCCTAAGCCCTAAGCCGCTTATCAGCTGATCCGCTGATAAGCCGCTTATCAGCGGATCCGCTAAAAGCCGCTAAACCGCTAATAGCGCTAATCCGCTAAGCTGTCAATGGGCTTGCTTCGCAAGATGAAAAAACCGCTATACGAAGAGCCTCACGGAACGGATTAATTTCATCTTGTGAGGCACCACTGTATAAATCCAATCCTGGCCTGACTGTAGAGGCTTTGAGTTAGTTGTTTCTGGGCCCAATTCAATGCATACCCTCCAACATTTCTTTGATGAAAATAGGGACATCCTATTCAATAATAATAATAATAATAATAATAATAATAATAATAATAATTTTACTATTTACTGTATATCCCACCCATCTGTCAGGTTTGCCCCAGCCATTCTGGGTGGCTTCCAACATATATAACAACATAATAAAACATTAAACATTAAGAAAAACCTTCCCTGTACAGAACTGCCTTCAGATGTCTTCCAAGGGTTGTACAGTTATAATAATAATAATAATTTATTATTTGTACCCCGCCCATCTGGCTGGGTTTCCCCAGCCACTCTGGGCGGCTTCCAACAAGGATGAAAAATACACTAAAATGTCACACATTAAAAACTTCCCTGCACAGGGCAGCCTTCAGATGTCTTCGGAATGTCAGGTAGTTGTTTATTGCTTTGACATCTGATGGGAGGGCATTCCACAGGGTGGGCGCCACTACCGAGAAGGCCCTCTGCCTGGTTCCCTGTAACTTGACCTCTCGCAGTGAGGGAACCACCAGAAGGCCCTCGGAGCTGGACCTCAGTGTCCGGGCAGAACGATGGGGGAGGAGACGCTCCTTCAGATATACAGGACCGAGGCCATTTAGGGCTTTAAAGGTCAGCACCAACACTTTGAATTGTGCTCGGAAACGTACTGGGAGCCAATGTAGGTCTTTCAAGACCGGTGTTATATGGTCTCGGCGGCCGCTCCCAGTCACCAGTCTAGCTGCCGCATTCTGGATTAGTTGTAGTTTCCGGGTCACCTTCAAAGGTAGCCCCACGTAGAGCGCATTGCAGTAGTCCAAGCGGGAGATAACCAGAGCATGTACCACTCTGGCGAGACAGTCTGCAGGCAGATAGGGTCTCAGCCTACGTACCAGATGGATCTGGTAAACAGCTGCCCTGGATACAGATTTGACCTGTGCCTCCATGGACAGCTGTGAGTCCAAAATGACTCCCAGGCTGCGCCCCTGGTCCTTCAGGGGCACAGTTACCCCATTCAGGACCAGGGAATCCTCCACACCTGCCCACCTCCTGTCCCCCAAAAACAGTACTTCTGTCTTGTCAGGATTCAACCTCAATCTGTTAGCCGCCATCCATCCTCCAACCGCTTCCAGACACTCACACAGGACCTTCACCGCCTTCACTGGTTCTGATTTAAAAGAGAGGTAGAGCTGGGTATCATCTGCATACTGATGAACACCCAGCCCAAACCTCCTGATGATCTCTCCCAGTGGCTGCATGTAAATGTTGAAAAGCATGGGGGAGAGGACAGAACCCTGAGGCACCCCACAAGTGAGAGCCCAGGGGTCTGAACACTCATCCCCCACCACCACTTTCTGAACACGGCCCAGGAGGAAGGAGCGGAACCACTGTATAACAGTGCCCCCAGCTCCCAGCCCCTCAAGACGGTCCAGAAGGATGTTATGGTCGATGGTATCAAACGCCGCTGAGAGATCCAGCAGAACTAGGAAACAGCTCTCACCTTTGTCCCTAGCCCGCCGGAGATCATCAACCAGTGCGACCAAGGCAGTTTCAGTCCCATGATGAGGCCTGAATCCCGACTGGAAGGGATCCAAATGGTCCGCTTCTTCCAGGCGTGCCTGGAGTTGTTCAGCAACCTCTCGCTCAATCACCTTGCCCAAGAATGGAAGGTTTGAGACTGGGCGATAATTGGCCATCGTGGCCGCATCTAAAGATGGTTTTTTAAGAAGCGGTTTAATAACCGCCTCTTTCAGCGGGTCTGGGAAGGCTCCCTCACGGAGGGAAGCATTCACCACCCCACGAAGCCCATCGCCCAGTCCTTCCCGGCTAGCTTTTATAAGCCAGGATGGGCAAGGATCCAGGAGACAGGTGGTTGGCTTCATTCGTCCAAGCAGCCTGTCCACATCCTCGGAGGTAACAGATTGGAATTGATCCCACACAACTTGACCAGACAGGACTCTAGCACTCTCCCGCCCCGGCCTTGCTCCCACAATGGAGTCTACTTCTTCCCGAATCTGAGCGATTTTATCTGCAAAAAAATTTGCAAAATCATTGCAGGAGAACATATGGCCCGTACTGGGCCCCGATGTTACAGGTGGTTCCGCTAAATTGTGAACCACCTGAAAGAGTCTCCTGCTGCTGTTTTCTGCAGATGCAATAGAGGCGGTGAAGAAAGTCTTCTTCGCTGTCGCTATCGCCACTTGGTAGGCTCGACGTTGAGCTCTAACCTGTGTCCGGTCAGATTCGGAATGAGTTATCCGCCACCGGCGCTCTAGCCGTCTCAACGATTGTTTCATTGCCCTCAGATCCGTGGAAAACCACGGGGCTCTCCGGGCTCCATGCAATCGGAGAGGGCGCTTCGGAGCCAAACAGTCAATAGCCCTGGTTAACTCCACATTCTAGCGGGCCACCAGGGAATCGGCTGAAAGGCCATCAACATGGGATAAAGCATCCCCTACCACTCTCTGGAAACCATTTGGATCCATTAAGTGGCGGGGGCGGACCATCCGAATCGGTCCCACCTCCCTGCAGAGGGGATGGGTCGCAGAGAAGTCCAATTGCACCAGGAAGTGATCTGACCATGGCACTTCTTTCATTTCGCTTTTAGTTAGTGTCAGATCACCAACATCCATAGAGGTAAACACCAGGTCCAAGGCATGTCCGCGGCTATGGGTTGGGCCAGACTTATTCAGGGACAGCCCCATGGAGGCCATGCTTTCCACGAAGTCCTGAGCGGCCCCTTGTAAGGTCGTGTCGGCATGGATGTTAAAATCCCCTAGGACAACCAAGCTAGGTGTCTCCAGGAGAACATCCGCCACGACCTGAAGCAGCTCGGGCAGGGAATCCTTGGTGCAGCGGGGAGGTCGGTACACCAAAAGGAATCCTGTACTGCCCCTATTGCCCAACTTCCAGAACATGCACTCGGAAAATTGGGTCTTCCCAATAGGACGCCTGGTGCAAACTAATGACTTCCTAAAAATCACTGCAACCCCCCCTCCCCGCCCACATGACCTGGGTTGCTGTGCGTAAGAGAAACCTGGTGGACAAGCAGCGGCAAGGACAGGCCCATCTGCTTCATCCAACCAAGTCTCTGTTACACATGCCAGGTCAAGTCCTCCATCCATGATCAAGTCATGGATGGCAGTGGTCTTATGAATCATTGACCTGGCATTGCACAGCAACACTTTCAGGTCATGTGGGTATCCCTTGCTGATTCTAGTATCCATCCGGTCAGGACCAGACCCGGAGGCAGGGATAGTCCTCAGACAATGACTAAACCTGCCTCCTCTGTAATGACATGGTCTGGTCTTAGCGTAACTCCTCCTCCTACCCGTGATCACTGAGATCGGTTGTCCCAGAGCATTCCCCCCTGTGAAACATGTCCCAGCCATTTTGTTGGCTGGGACCATCTCCCCAGCAGCCCTGACCCCTCCCCTTAGGAACAAAATAACACTTTTAAAAAAGAACAACAAAACAACAACAACAACAACAACACAAATAAAACAATACAAACAAAAAAACCCAAAAATTACAAAAACATAAAATCAAACAAATTCCCAGGCCCAATAAACATCCACCCCACCCCCACCCCCCACATACAAAAAATTCAAAATAAATTTTTTAAAACATTTTAAAAGCACTCTGCACCCCTCCAGCAGTAACAGCAACTGTCCTAGTGAGGCCCGTCAGGCCCTGCCCTGGGCCAGGTGGTAAGTGGCAGGAAGGAGCAGGGCCCCATACACTCACACAGGAGAGTCCTCCTGGGCAGCGGAGTGCAGCAGTCCTTATGAGGCTTCAGGCCCCACCCCAGGCCAGATGGTGAGTGGCAAGAAGGAGCAGGGCCCTCAGACACTCACACAGGAGAGTCCTCCTGGGCAGCAGAGCACAGCAGTCCCTGTGAGGCTTCAGGCCCCACCCCAGGCCAGATGGTGAGTGGCAAGAAGGAGCAGGGCCCTCAGACACTCACACACAGGAGAGTCCTTGGCTCAGGGGTTGCATAACTCCATAACCTCAAACATTTCTCTGGTGGAAATAGGGATGTCCTAAGGAAAAGGACGCAGGTGGCGCTGTGGGTTAAAGCCTCAGCGCCTAGGACTTGCCGATCGAAAGGTCGGCGGTTCGAATCCCTGCGGCGGGGTGCGCTCCCGCTGCTCGGTCCCAGCGCCTGCCAACCTAGCAGTTCGAAAGCACCTCCGGGTGCAAGTAGATAAATAGGGACCGCTTACCAGCGGGAAGGTAAACGGCGTTTCCGTGTGCGGCTCTGGCTCGCCAGAGCAGCGATGTCACGCTGGCCACGTGACCCGGAAGTGTCTCCGGACAGCGCTGGCCCCTGGCCTCTTAAGTGAGATGGGCGCACAACCCCAGAGTCTGTCAATACTGGCCCGTACGGGCAGGGGTACATTTACCTTTACCTTTACTAAGGAAAAGTGGGATGTTCCAGGATCAAATCAGAAGCTGGGATGCCTTCTGTAAATCCAGGACTGTCCCTGGAAAATAGAGACACTTGGAGGGTCCATAATTCAACATTGACCTTAAATGGCTCAGGACTGCAATACCTCAAGGACCACTTCTCCTCACAGGAACCAACCTGGACCCTGTGATCAGCATCTGAGGCCCTTCTTCTTGTGCCTCATACCCTCTAACATTTCTTTGATGTTAATAGAGACATCCCATCCCATAATGATAATTTTACTATTTATACCCACACATCTTAATGGGTTGCCACAGCCACTCAGCAGCTTCCAACATATATAAAAACATTAAAAAGCATTAAACATTTGGAGGAAAAAACTACCCTATACAGGATTGCCTTCAGACAGCTTCAGTAAAAAACTCCATACCCTCCCACAATTCACCAATGAAAATAGGGATATCCTAAAGAAAAGTGGTACATTCTGGGATCAAATCCGAAATTGGGGTGGCTTCTCTAAATCAGGGAAATCCCTGATGGAGGGTCTGGTGTTTCCCCCGCAAGTGGTCTGGAGGGTATCACCCTTTTCCACATTGGCTCCCCATTTGTGGAATTCTCTCCCCAGGAAGGCTCGCCTGACACCTTCGTTACATATCTTTAGTTGCCAGGTAAGAACATTCCTCTACTCCTAGGCCTTTGGCTAACTAAACATCTACAGAACTAAAGAAAGAAAGAAATAGGTAGTTTTGATGACTGCCTTGAGGCAGCAGAAGTTGGAAGTGAAGAAGACAGATGGACACACGAGAAAGTTCTTTGCCTGCTCGGGTACAGTATCCTTATTTCTGAAATGAATAGGGATATCACAAGGTTCCTGAATCTCAGAAGGTGGGGAATTTGGGGGCAATGGCAGGGTCCCTCAGCATCATGTTCACCAATTTTAGAAACATCTGGATTGCCTCTTGTCCTGTCATGACTGTCAGCTGTGCTAACAGGAGAGAACCAGAAGCTGCTTCAGTCTAATATCCCCTGCCAACAAGGATACCCTAAATAAAACATGAGATTATGAAACTTTTACTCTGTATTAAGACATTAATGGCATCTAAAATAAATCAGAGGAATCTGTAATGCTGAGGACTAAATAATTCAGACAAGCCACTTGTACTTAAAAGGATGATGAGTCACAAGAAACTCAGAAATGACGCGGAGGGCATGTCATACCGTAGAGTGGTACCGTACAGTGTTTATGGTGTGACACAGAGGAACCAAAAGGAATATGAAAGCATTTTAAGCCAGATCTTTACTCCCTTTTAAACAGAGTCTCCCTCCACATTTACACTTCTCATTACCTTTTTTCTATAGGTTTATCAACACAGGAAGCACTTGGTCTATGTTGCCAGAATATGGAAGAGGTCTCCTCCAGAGTTAGGGAGCTTTCATAGGTAAAGGTAATGGGACCCCTGATCATTAGGTCCAGTCGTGGATGACTCTGGGGTTGCGGTGCTCATCTCGCTTTATTGACTGAGGGAGCCAGCGTACAGCTTCCGGGTTATGTGGCCAGCATGACTAAGTCGCTTCTGGCGAACCAGAGCAGCTCACGGAAACACCATTTACCTTCCTGCCAGAGTGGTACTTATTTATCTACTAGCACTTTGACATGCTTTAGAACTGCTAGGTTGGCAGGAGCTTTCATATGTGACAATTAAAGAGTTGACTGCAGGGTTAGCCAATGTAACGCTCTTTGGATACCATTGGACTCTGACTCCCATCAGCCCCAGCTAGCACGGCCAATGATTGGGGATGATGGGAGCTATAGTCTAACAACATACACTCTAGAGGGCACCAGGTTGTTTACATATGGCTTACAGGATGGTCACTCTGTATTATAATGGCCGGCATGCACTAATTTCTTTTTTGGCTGATCATATTGTCTAAGCATTTGTTGGGTGTCTTAGCCTGCTCATAGTGTGGTACCCAGGTTTTTTGTTTTGTTTTTCAGCCGGAACTTGCCGGAACTCAGTTCCGGCACCTCACAGGTGGGCGCCATTGCCATTATAAGAAAAAAATGGAGAGGTTCATGGTGAGTTCTGGCACCTATTTTTCTAGAAAAATAGTTTGCACTGTTTTTTTTCTAGAAAAATAGTACTGGCAGTATGGTTATGGTATTTCTGTTATGTGGTAGGACCAAATCCTAATATAGAATTAAACACTGCTATGACATCAAACATTGACCTGTATACCTATGAATACCATCAATAGGGATCTGAACAATACAGGACAGGGACATCTGGCTATATATCAGATTACATATTATTATTCCTCAAGGACACCAGCAGTCTGTTTATTATGAAGTGTGTGTGGGGGGGGGGAATGACACAAGCCAATCCTCTGAAAAATGCAATGGTTTGTGTGCTTGTGCAAATATTCAGGAATTGCCCTTTCACTCTCGCAGTGAGTCTTGTCTTCTGCCGACTGAAACTTCCCTATTTGGCACTATTTGTCATCTGTAGCAAACAAAAGCTGCACAGCAAAGCAGCCCTTTTTAGTATTCTCTCAGACGCATTGCCCACTTGGAAGAGCTTGTTGCCTCCCCAGTTGCTGGGCTTGAACTTCTACAATGGGAAACCTGCTTTGCACATGTGGTGTGAACCTTGATTTTTAGAACCATGAGTGGACATGATGGAAACCTGCATGCACAGAGCAGGCGCCCTGCTGCAAATGTTTAGTCGCAATGCATGGAGTGGCTGTGGAGCCAGGCCACTGGGAGTTCAATGGAGGCAGCAATCCCAACTTACTGCCCTTGTGCATTGGGATACAGGGAATGCCTAAAAAGGATAGTTCTCTTCCTTAATTCCTTGGCTTCAACCAGAGCCAGGGCCTTTTCAACACTGGCTCCAGCCTGGTGGAACGCTCTGCCTCATGAGACCAGGGCCCTGCAGGATCTGATTTCTTTCCGCAGGGCCTGTAAGACAGAGTTGTTCCACCTGACCTTTGGCTTGGAACCAATTTGATTCCCCCCCCCTCTTTCTTTTTTCTTTTTCTTTTCTCCTCCTGTGATGAGGCTGCATTTTAATATTTTAATGTTTCAATAGTTTAATGTTGTATTTTAATCTTGTTTTTAAGTTGTATTCATTCAACTTGTTTTTATTATTGCTTGTTAGCCACCCTGAGCCCGACCTTGGCTGGGGAGGGTGAGGTATAAATAAAAAATATTATTATTATTATTCATTCTGCCCCTTTCTCCTAAGTGGTAATGGTGGGAACTTTTTGCCCTTCCCATCACATATATTGATCCTGTTCCAGGTGCCAGATAGGAGGGAGGAGGAGGAGAGAGGTATTGAGAGGGATCTACTTCTCTCCGTCCCAGTCGCAGCTGCCATAGCAACAGCAGCCAGGTAGATGGCTGATTGAGAGGGATAATTTTTCCCTAGGTTAATATCCAAGCTGGACAGGAACTCAGAGGCCATAAGGCTCACCTCATACTGAAGGCAGGCATCGTAAGTTACCAAAGTTCATACCCAAGGATTTCTGAACTTTGCCAACATCACAAATTAGTTTTAAGCTTGGTTTCTTTAGGTGGCTAAGTACTGTTCTGGCTTTTGACAGCAGCTCTTAATTAAAATAGCAGTGCAACCCTTGGCACACACTCCCCCCCCCCCAATATAGCTTTAGGTGAAAAAGTAATTGCAGTGTGCAGCATAGGAGACTTGGGATTGCAGACTTTGAGAACAGGCTGTAGCGGTGCGAGCAAATTTTCTTCAGAATGACAGCCTTTGATGTAGAACTGAGTCTGTATCCCTCCTTTGATCTTTACTTTGCTCCCTCTAAAAATAGCATATGGAGTTGAGGAGAGTGAATGACCAAGAGTTTTATAATTGGACGAGCACACAGAAAAATCTTCCATTTGGGACGCCTTGAGGTAAATCAGAGGGAGCAAGAGGGAGGCTGCTGTTTATTTTGCAATGCCAACCTGAGGAATTGAACAAAGAGAGAATCGTTTGCTGATGCATTTTCCTCTAAGGTGATATGTATCATTGTGTTTTTACATGCTTGGTTGGATGCCTCTCTTCTTTACAGCCGGACAAGTACCAGAGTCATTTTTACAACTCATTTATTTTATATGGGGAAAGTGTTGGCCAATTTAGTAATGATTTCTCCTATCCCCTTTGTGACCCTAAGAGAAAAGAAAACAGCTCCAATATTCTTCCCACTCCAGCCTCACCAAATGTTCTTTTTCTGAGCTAACAAAATCATATCTGGGGGGCCACCAGGTGGCGCGTTGGAAGATGGCCGACAATAACATCTCTCTGACCCATACAAGGTAATTAAGGGGCTGCTATGGGAAGTATGCAGTCTTCCTACCCCCCCCCCCCAGGAGACGGGGGCGCTGCCTTGCCAGCGGTGTTCACAATGCACCCCCTGATCCAAGAAATGGGGGTGCCGAACACTTGGCACGAGCCCTCGGTGAAGTCAGATCTTCTTGACGCTGATTCCAATTAGCGCGTGCTGGTTAGCTTCAGCTCGGAATTATAATTGGAAACATATGATTGGAATGAAGCTGAAGCACATACATCAAGTAATGTTCGAGAGATAAGACTGCTGATTAATGGATTTCTGTGACCGGGAGTGACGGATGGATAAGTAAATCTTCTGATGAATCACCACTAGGAGACTGTATGTTTGGAATGAAGGGGGGTGGGGGTGGAGGAAAAAACTTTTTTTTTCTTTGCACGATGTGATATTAATAACCCTTCACCCCAGATAGAAATAAGATCATTGCGTTTTTACTAATCACAAGCAGGAATTCAAGAACTGTGTGGGATGGATTATAACAGGAGAGAGGATTGATGAATGGTGAGAAAGAGGAAAATTTTTATGACACAGTTAAAAAATGGCGTCTCGCCAAGACAGGCTTGCCGGAGAAAGAAGGACAGGGGGAGGAGAATCAGGATCGTTCGAAAGAGAAGGAATGTTGGAACGCAAGCTTGACCTGACAGAGCCTTCTGATTCATTTGATTTATTTGGCAAGCCTGAGAAAATTAAAGGACAGACCGAAGATTGATTGATTGATTGATTGATTGATTGATTTAATGGAAGCGTTGAATAGAGGCTGTCCCTGAGCGATATAATCTTTGGAGAGTACAAAACCCACACAGAGGATGCCTGTTTTCAATCTGCTTGTGAAAATTATCAGAGATCGCAAAGAAAGGAATATACGATAACAAGAAGAGAAAGAAAGTAATAAAGGACTATCTGGATTGAACTGGATAGAACTGTCTAATTAAAGCAGTAATATAAGTGATGTTTGGACTCGTTCGGAGTTTTGGACTCGTGCAGAGCTTGATGTATGGGTACCCCCAACAAAATTTAAAATTTGGCTGTATAATTTGGAACTAATGTGATTTGGATAATGTGATGTGATTAGCCTGTTAATAAAAATTATTTTTTAAAAAACCAAAAACAAAATCATATCTGGAGCACCTCATGCAATAGTCACAAACACAGGGAAGCATGGACCTCGGAGGGTCTGTTTGCACATGTTTGCATGAAGAGATTCTCAGTTCTATGCTTTGTGAGAAGGATACAGGCCTCAGATCAGGGGTCAGCAACCTTTTTCAGCCGTGGGCTGGTCCACTGTCCCTCGGACCTTGTGGTTGGCTGGACTATATTTTGGGGAGAGAGAAAAAAGGAACAAATTCCTATGCCCCACAAATAACCCAGCGATGCCTTTTAAATAAAAGCACACATTCTACACATGTAAAAACACCAGGCAGGCCCCACAAATAACCCAGAGATGCATTTTAAATGAAAGGATACATTCTACTCATGTAAAAACACACCGATTCCTGGACCATCCGCGGGCCGTATTTAGAAGGCGATTGGGCCACATCCGACCCACGTGCCTTACGTTGCTTACCCCTGCCTCAGATCAATGGCACAAATGTGATTTTAAAAAGAAAAACACAGGAACGAGTCACAACTACAAATGCTAATTCCCAATTACTTTCTGGATGATACTTCATTCTCATTATATAAAACACTGTGCTAAAGTCACTAATATGGAACAGATTCCCATAAAGCCTCATAGTGATGGTTGTATAAGAATAAAAGTGTGCTGTAAAACCATGACATCCACAGTTCACATCTCACCCCAGCCAAGAACTCACTGTTCTCTCATCCTCAAATGCTGATCCCCTCCCGTTTTACATGGGAATAATACTTACCAACTTCTCCTACAAAGTTGTGGGAAGGATTTTTTGAGGTAACGTGTATGAAGTTCCATGAAGACCTCATGTTGCTACCAGGCACTTAGGCCAATATATTAATGCAGTAGAGCTCTCAGTTCCTGGAGACATTTCAAATGCCTGTTGCACATGTAGATGCATCAGAGAAACAGATAGGCAGGAGGCACAAAAGGACCACCAAATGGTTTAGCTTTGCGATGAGTTATCCAGACTTGAAAGGCTGCCACATGCAGGTGGGACATCATAGGCCTTCTGGATTCACTGGATGTTCAACACCAGGCTTGGAGACCTTCTTGGCTTGAAGGTCTACAGTTCCCTTCTTTGACTAGTAGCCTAGTGGTGAAGTGGGGGGGGCAGGATCTGTGTCTAGGCTTGAGCCTATAGCTCTTACCACATCACTAGTGGACCACATCACTGGCGGAGGAAGAGGGGAGCAGGGGGAGTGCACCGCCCCTGGCACCATGATCGCAGTGGGGTGCCATCGCAGCTGCTCTCCCTTGCTGGCGGCGTGCCACACCAGCCATGCCCACACCTGCTCTCCACCCTGCCACTGGGCCACATATCCAAAAGGACAGCCTTCCAAGAGCCATGTGTCAGTATAGGATGGGACCAGAAGCAAAAGTGAGCAGAGCAATAAATGTGAATATTACCTTTGTAATTCCAGTGGTGGAGCTAGGGCCTATCTCGGCGTGGCTGCACGATCACCCCAGGAGCCAATCTCGGCACGGGGGGTGCCTAATGTCACCCCTCTTCAGGTTGAAGGGGGTGACATTCAGCACACCCCTGAGTGACTCCCAAGCCTACAGGGGAAGAGCAGCTGCTTCGCCACTCGCCGCTTTGCCGCTCGCCAGGCTTGGGTGAGTTGTGGGTGAGGGGGCCATACCGAATGTCACCCCACCCTTAAGAATGACACCCGGGGTAGCCCGCATCCCTCACCCCCCTTCCTATGCCTCTGTGTAATTCTTCATACTCACACATCCCCCCTTTCCTACTATCTGGGAGAGCAAAAAGCATTATCAGAGGTCCTGTGCTGGTCCCGGGGGGGTTACCGTGTGGCGTGGTCTAAGTCCGGTCTTAGGTTGAGGGTAAGGAGGCTGTCCGTCAGGGGCGAAGCGAGGTCCAAAGCGAGGAGTCGGGTGTGGTCAGGAACTCTGGAGAGCAGGTCAGGGTGCTGGCAGGAACAGGTTACTGACGATGTTGCTCCTGCAACCTGGGACTGGGCTGACTGGCCTTTATCTCCTCTGAGGCATAGGGTGGTCCCAGCTCACAGGTGACTCGCCTCTCCTGGCCTTAAGGTGAGCACTCCTCCTGTGAGAACTTAGTTCCCTCCACCTCTCTGCCCTGAGCCTCTGCAGCTCTGGAGAGGCTGGAGGGTTACTGGACCCAGAGGCAACCTCACCTACCCCTGACAGGGCTGGGAGAGGAGCACCTGCAGGCAGTGGGTCCTCCATCACCTCTGGAGCCAGAGCGGATTCAGCTGGTGTCTGCTCCTGAGGATCCGGCACAGGTGAGGTTCAAGCCCCAGCCCCAGCTCAGCCGGCTCTGGAGGCGGGGACTCCTGTGCAGGCTGAGATTCCTCAGGTTCAGCCTCTGAATCGGATTCCCAAGCCAACACAGTTCCAGAGATATTCCAGCCAGGCAAAAATACACACAGAGGGTACCAGTGGAGAGGTGTGGCTGTGTGATTCAAAGGCCACACAGAAAGGTATGAAGAGTTGCATTTGCCAACCCCCCCCCCCCCCAGCCTGAGATTTCCTATCCCTGCCCTAGAGTAATGGTGAGCGTTACCATTCTTCCCCCAATGTCCTTCCCCCATTTCCTCATTTGGATACTGAATCTTGTGCTTGTGCAAAACTTGGGGGGAAAGCCAGACTGATTTGCGTGTTGAGGTCCCCAATCCACCCCCCAAAATAACTCACAACGGACACGTAATTTTTGTTTAAGATTTTTGGCATGATTTTGGCCACAACTTTATTAAAATACAAACTGTGAGTGGTTGTTTAGGCATTGGTTAAGACTATCTGTCCCCCCGCCTGGGGACAGAACTGACTTCCGGGCACCACCGAAAGACAGTGCGGGGGAAAGCAAGTCGGGGAAGAATTGGAGCTGAGACACAGACCCTCAACTCTCACCCGCCTGCTCCCCGAAGGCTTGCCGGCCCTAGTCCCATTCCAGGGATTGGACGAAAAGATGGCAAGCCCCAGGATTCCTTTAACGGAATTCCCTTTCCGCAGCAACCATGGAGGGGCAGGCCCAGCCTATCCTGAACCCCTCCATGGAGGGGTAGGCCCAGCCTATCCTAACCCCTCCTCCACCAGATTTATAACCAATGCCTAACCACAACCTTACAAGTTGTGACGATTTGCTACGCAGTAGGCAAAAACCACCCAGCCAGCCAATTTGCCAGGTGGAAAAATTCCTACCAGGCCCCTGCTCAAAGGCAGACGACCCCATGACAGGCATAGCAAGGTCAACGCAACAAACCCCTTATTCTAGGGCGGGTGGGCGGGTTTTTTGTTTGTTTGTTTGTTTGTTTTTTTGGGGGGGAGCAATATCACAAATGGGCCAAACTACCCAGCAACAAAATAGTCCAAAAGGAGCAGCTTGTTTTGCTTTGTTATAACAAGGGCTAAGTGGGGGATATGAACCCTGTCTCCCAGGTCCTAATCCTGTACTCTAGCCACTAAGCCACAATGGCTCATCTCTAAAATGGCAGTCGCCACTATCAGGGAAAACAAACTTGAAGAAAATAAACTTGTTCAGAAACAGCATAGTTAAAGAGCATACAAAGAGTGCTCATTGGAGGCACAGAGAGCCTCTGGCTCCACTCTGTCTGCCTAAGATATACATTAGCAACAAGTGAGCCTGCAAACAAACAGATACATTCTTAATAGAGAGAATGAGTCACATGTCACAGAAACTTAACAATTTACTGTACTGCTAACTGGAGCAGGCTTAGGCTTGAAAAATATGTGCAGGCCGAGCAGGCCGTGAAGGCCTCCCTGCTTCAGCTCTCTGCCTTTTATAGTCTCATTGCAATATTAAAGGAACTCAATATAGAGTGCCCACCCAAGGCTAGATTAAAACTCGGCCAACAGCACTGCACCCACCCAAAATAAAGCCAACCTATGAGGATACTATAAACGAAAGTGATCCCAGGTAAGCTGGGAATGTATTGTACTGCTAACTGTAGCAGGCTAGGCTTGAATGATATGTGCAGGCCGAGCAGGCCGTGAAAGCCTCCCTGCGTCTGCTCTCTGCCTTTTTTGTCTCATTGCAATATTAAATAAAGGAACTCAAAATAGTGCTCCAGCCAAAGGCTAGATTAAAATTTGGCCAACAGCACAGCAATCACCCAAAATAAAGCCAACCTATGGGGATACTATAAATGAAAGTGATTCCAGGTAAGCTGGGAACAGCCCTGACTAGCCCCACAGTTAAACAGGCAAAAATGGGGAAAACCTTTTTGCAAAAGAAAGCCCCTAATGGGGGCTCTCTCCCTACTGGGAAAGGCAAGCCAAGGAGGATTATGCCCAGGCAGCGCTCACAGGTACAGGGAGAATCTTCCCACAGGGCACGGTAAGGGGTGGGGTGAGAAATCAAACAGGGGAAAAAAGGGGAATTAAATTAATTAAGGGACTAGAGAAGATTAAAAAGAAGGGGAAAATAAAGAAATGTAACCAGACAATGAGACAATGAGAAGATCACTCCACTGTCCTCCAGACGGCCCAAGTGCTCCAGGTGATCCGTTGCACGCAGCAAAAGAGAAAGTACAAGGCTGTGTGCAGAGTATTTAAACCTTTTACCCCTCCCACCAAAATTGCAACATAACTTTTGCCCCAGCAACTCGGCAATCCAATCAATGCCCCCCGGCCATCTTGGAGAACTTACCCAGCAACAAAGGGGTGGCTCAGTAGACCCCACCGCAACACGTGCTCTCCCTGAAGGAGAACACGCTTTGCGTGTTGAGGTCCCCAATCCACCCCCCAAAATAACTCACAACGGACACGTGATTTTTGTTTAAGATTTTTGGCATGATTTTGGCCACAACTTTATTAAAATACAAACTGTGAGTGGTTGTTTAGGCATTGGTTAAGACTATCTGTCCCCCCGCCTGGGGACAGAACTGACTTCCGGGCACCACCGAAAGACAGTGCGGGGGAAAGCAAGTCGGGGAAGAATTGGAGCTGAGACACAGACCCTCAACTCTCACCCGCCTGCTCCCCGAAGGCTTGCCGGCCCTAGTCCCATTCCAGGGATTGGACGAAAAGATGGCAAGCCCCAGGATTCCTTTAACGGAATTCCCTTTCCGCAGCAACCATGGAGGGGCAGGCCCAGCCTATCCTGAACCCCTCCATGGAGGGGTAGGCCCAGCCTATCCTAACCCCTCCTCCACCAGATTTATAACCAATGCCTAACCGCCAATCGAGCCCTTTATGCTCGCCGCCAACCACTCACAATCCCAACCCATTCTTCAACCCTTCAATTACCGCATCCAACCAGACATCATTCCCCAGCTCGGAAAGATGTACCCCATCATTGCGGTAAAGGGCCAGAGCCTTGAAGGTAATATCCTGGTGGTAAATCACCAAACCACCCAATTCCGTTACCCTCTTGCTCACTGCGGAATTAATGCGCTTCCTGGCCCTTTCAGCAGCCTTGGGTTGAGAAATGCCCTGCCAATTGCTCCTTTGCAGCAATTGTGACCAAAATATTTTAACGGTAGGTATTAAGGTCACCAACTCCCCCAAGTCTCTTTGAATCGTGGAGCGCAAAGTGGAGCAATCAACCTTTGCCATATCATTCTTCCCCAACTGCACTACAATCGCCAAAGGGGGACCATGTGAAAGCACCCTCCGCTTAATTAGTGGGATGAATTCACTCCACCGCATTCCCCGTCTGGATATCCACTACACCTGTACGTGCTGTGGGAAGCCAAGATCCGGTCCCCTTCCAGACTGCCTCGCTCTGATGCCAGCCCAGTAAACGATGCTGTGCCCCACAATCCAAATGTGGACTGGAGCTAGAAACATGGACAGGAAGGCCAAGATGGCGCCCCCAGTCCAGACTCGTCAGGGTGCTTGCCAGCTCAGTGCATGATGCCGTGGCCGACAATCCAAATGCGCACAGCTGCTCCTATGAGGGGAAAAATAAAAGGAATAACAGACAGGCATCATTGGCGATGCTTCCTGAGATAACCTTTGTCAGCATCATACTTCCAATGACCCGTATTCACAATCCTGTCTACTAACAGGCCCCAGTGCGCAGCCTTTGCAGCAGCACCTATTTGGAAGGAATGAGGCGTGTTCAGCGGTAGGCAAGCCACAGGCTGCAATAACTGGCGCACGACGTGAGCAATTAGATGCCCGTCGAACTGGAACCCATTTCTGTGCACTAGGATCGAGCCAGCCCCCAGGGGAATGAAAAGCCAAATATTTCCGGTATCCAATAACAGGGCAAGGGCCCACCTCACCTGCGACTGGAAGCCTGATGGTGGCAACCCTGCTCACTAGGTCTGACTCAGAGCTCCAGACACTTATGACAAGCTCCAAAGCAGATAAGGAAAAGTCCTGAGGCAATAAGCCTCCAAACTTTCAGCCCCGTGCTGGCTCCAACACAATTTCCCCAACCCTCAGTACACCAAAATTACAATGGAATACTGAAATAAGTCTCGTCTTGATCTTGAACCAGCCGACAAGTCTTAACTTGTTGCGGATACTGCATAGGTCAAAGATTGACCGGCTTCCTGCCTGCTGTCCTGAGAAGGTTGGAGCTTATTCCAACCTTCCGAGACCCTGCGCACGACACACTTTTTGAAGGGTCTCTGAAAAATTAAAGCTTTACTCTAGCAGACATTGCAGCGGACTGAAGTCTGATAGTTTTAACACTGCATCCGATCTGCAGCAGGTGGGCGAATTACTGCAGGTCCTGCTCAGAGGATGGGGGCAGGTTCCTCTGAATGGCTGAGGACTGCCAGCTAAATTTTAAGAAATCAGTCCAGGCCTTCTCATAAGACCTGAAAGCGAATGGGGAAACGTAAGCTACTACTCCTCATAATTATTAATTGTTGCCAAGTGCCACAGGAGCTCCAGAAAAATCCAGCTATAGCTGGGTGACCAGAGCCCAGGATCTGAAGCTCTCCAACTGAAAAAACGGGATAGAGCAACCGCAAAAACATTAGATGATCCCGAAATAAAGCGAGCAGAAACACAATATTAAACCTTAAGCAGTGCGAAGACTCTGCCAGAGCATGAGGACTGTTTTGCCAGGACTCTCACACTGCCTGGTTATCAGACCAAGACAGACCCGACGGTCTCTAAACTCCTCAGTCCAGATGTGCGCTGACACTACAATGGGGAAAACTCGCGAAAAGTTAGGTTACATGTGATTGCCTTGCCCTGCCAGGCTCAAGGCCACTGTACATGATGATGAAGGAACCCCGGGCCATGAGACCACCTGGCCAAGCAGGAATGGAAGGGGCAGCCTGGAGCAACCACCCTGCATGCAAAATTTAACTGACCTAGGAATGATAGGATCTGACAAAGCAACACTTGCTTCAGAGGAAGCATTACAAGAATAACATCCTTCAAGGCAAACAGCTTTTCCACAGGCAAGCAGAAGTTTGAGCAACGGTATCCAGCTAGCCCCCAAATATATTAAAAGGGGCAGTAGGACCCACTGTCCTCCATTGCCAACAGAACACCCAGCTCCTCAGGGAATAAAGGGGCATCTAGTAAGCTAAGCAGAGGCTGGTGTCACATGAACCAGCCAGTAAAACAATCCACATAACGATACCCCCAGTTAAACGAGTCTTGACTCGCAATGTACAATCCAGAAAGGCACTAAAGGACTCAAGTGCTGCACAGCCTATTGAGCAACCACTGGCATCGCCTTATCAAATATAAGGACCATCCAATTAAAGCCTAACTACTTAAAATCTTGAGGGTGAACCGGCAGTAGCCTAACAGCCGATTCAATATCGCATAATGCCAACAAGGCACCTCCTCCAATTTGTTGGTAAGCTCAACTGCCTGATCCAAAGATGCATATTTCACGGAACAATTCCGGAGGGATAGCATCATTCACTGAGGTGCCCTTGGGATGCGATAAATATGGATCAGATGGAATTATATGGGGCTTTCTTTGGGACGATCCCCAATGGGGATAAATGAAAATCGGGACTAGAAGGAGAATCAAGGGGATCCCACCATACGTCCCAATGCAAGCTGCTTCCTAACCTTCTTTCTGGCTACCACAGGTAGCTCTCTAACTGGCTTTTGGGTTGCTGTATTCTGAGCCACTGGCTGAAAAGCCAGAGGAATCCCAAACCTTGGGAAAACCCTTCCCACAAGCACAAAGCTACTGACCCATCTAGATAACCTTTTAGCCAGACTTTCAAGGGCGATATTTTTACGGAAATATGGGCAAGAGGTATTGAGTTATTGCTTGCCAGCCCCCACTTGGGCAAGATGCCCTGCCTTGTGTTGCCACCATGATGTGTAAATTTACAGGGCCAACACTGGCCAGAAACCCTAAAGAAGTCCCAACAAAGCTGCCACCGGGCCAGCTTCCTGCATACCAGCTTCCGGTTCTATTGCTCAGGGAATTTCCATTTGAAATGTGGAGCTGCGCAAGTGGTCCACATGTCCCCGTCCCTGTGATCCTAGCGAGCTAAGGGGATGATGGCAGCCCTGCGTCTAACATTCCCATCATAGTGAATTACCACTTATAGAATAGTGGGGTTGGAAGGAACAGTAAAAGCTTCCCTAAACAGGGCTATTTTAGATGTCTTCTAAAAGTCTGGTAGTAGACATCTGGCGGGAGGGTGTACCACAGGGCAGGTGTCACTTCCGAGAAGGCCCTCCAACTGGTTCCCTGTAACTTGGCTTCTCACAGTGAGGGAACCACCAGAAAGGCCCTCGGCGCTGGACCTCAGTGTCCGGGTAGAGTGATGAGGGAGCATGCAGCTGTCCCATACAGGGACCAATCCTGCAACCTAGGCATTACCGGCACCATACGCTGACCAGCTGAGCTATCCAGGATGATCCCTAAAGACCTGGAACAGCCTCACCCTGACCCCTGGAGAGGTCCAAGGTGATGTCTGAGTCATCATCAGAGCCCAGTGGTGATTTACCTGCAAGGAGGTATAAGCATCATCCCTGCTCCGCTTTTTCCTGCCTCTGAAGACCTTCCTTCTGGAAGAAGGCATCTGGGGCATCAGCAAGTCATCCTCTGCAGGAGAGGCAAGCTCTGGAGGCATCTGCAAAGGCCCTGTCATAGTCTGCAAAAGGAAAAAACCTAACCAATGTGAGGAACAGGTGAAACTAATGCTTTGTGCACCACATGGGGACACTATTCAGGCCAGAAACGCTGCCAGAGGCCATCAAATTCTAGGGCCAAGCGGGCCAAGCCCTAGGATCACCTGCCAGGCCAGACATAAATGTTTCCAATGAGATAACAAACTCGAGGCAGCCCACTGCCTGTCCAGGTACCCCTGTTTGCCCTTTAGAGGGAAGCACCCCCTCAAGAAACCCAAAGTTTTTTGTTTGTTTGTTTGTTTGTTTTTTTGGGGGGGAGCAATATCACAAATGGGCCAAACTACCCAGCAACAAAATAGTCCAAAAGGAGCAGCTTGTTTTGCTTTGTTATAACAAGGGCTAAGTGGGGGATATGAACCCTGTCTCCCAGGTCCTAATCCTGTACTCTAGCCACTAAGCCACAATGGCTCATCTCTAAAATGGCAGTCGCCACTATCAGGGAAAACAAACTTGAAGAAAATAAACTTGTTCAGAAACAGCATAGTTAAAGAGCATACAAAGAGTGCTCATTGGAGGCACAGAGAGCCTCTGGCTCCACTCTGTCTGCCTAAGATATACATTAGCAACAAGTGAGCCTGCAAACAAACAGATACATTCTTAATAGAGAGAATGAGTCACATGTCACAGAAACTTAACAATTTACTGTACTGCTAACTGGAGCAGGCTTAGGCTTGAAAAATATGTGCAGGCCGAGCAGGCCGTGAAGGCCTCCCTGCTTCAGCTCTCTGCCTTTTATAGTCTCATTGCAATATTAAAGGAACTCAATATAGAGTGCCCACCCAAGGCTAGATTAAAACTCGGCCAACAGCACTGCACCCACCCAAAATAAAGCCAACCTATGAGGATACTATAAACGAAAGTGATCCCAGGTAAGCTGGGAATGTATTGTACTGCTAACTGTAGCAGGCTAGGCTTGAATGATATGTGCAGGCCGAGCAGGCCGTGAAAGCCTCCCTGCGTCTGCTCTCTGCCTTTTTTGTCTCATTGCAATATTAAATAAAGGAACTCAAAATAGTGCTCCAGCCAAAGGCTAGATTAAAATTTGGCCAACAGCACAGCAATCACCCAAAATAAAGCCAACCTATGGGGATACTATAAATGAAAGTGATTCCAGGTAAGCTGGGAACAGCCCTGACTAGCCCCACAGTTAAACAGGCAAAAATGGGGAAAACCTTTTTGCAAAAGAAAGCCCCTAATGGGGGCTCTCTCCCTACTGGGAAAGGCAAGCCAAGGAGGATTATGCCCAGGCAGCGCTCACAGGTACAGGGAGAATCTTCCCACAGGGCACGGTAAGGGGTGGGGTGAGAAATCAAACAGGGGAAAAAAGGGGAATTAAATTAATTAAGGGACTAGAGAAGATTAAAAAGAAGGGGAAAATAAAGAAATGTAACCAGACAATGAGACAATGAGAAGATCACTCCACTGTCCTCCAGACGGCCCAAGTGCTCCAGGTGATCCGTTGCACGCAGCAAAAGAGAAAGTACAAGGCTGTGTGCAGAGTATTTAAACCTTTTACCCCTCCCACCAAAATTGCAACATAACTTTTGCCCCAGCAACTCGGCAATCCAATCAATGCCCCCCGGCCATCTTGGAGAACTTACCCAGCAACAAAGGGGTGGCTCAGTAGACCCCACCGCAACACGTGCTCTCCCTGAAGGAGAACACGCTTTGCCATATTTCACCACTCACTTCATGAAATGCTCAGTTACTGCCATCAAGTGGGATGGATGGCCAATAAAATGCGAGCTTTGATTTAATGACAATGGGGCTGTTGAAAATGTAAATACCACTCATCAGACTTTGCAGACGTTTATTTGCACCGAGAATTTCATTTGTATCAATGTGCAGTCTTCCTACTTTGCTGACAGCAGTAGCTACCCAGCTTCTGCGGCACTTGAAACGAGAGCAATCAGTCAAAATATGTTATCGGTTGCAAATGTGTTTGGGTTGTTTTTAGTTTTAGTTTCCTTCTTATCTGGTAATTGTATGCCATCTTGCTAAATTCTCCTGGCAGTTTCAATCAGATAAAGTTATTTTTTCATTTCTAAGTCTATGAGGTTGCATACAGTTTAGGCAAACATACATTTTTGGGGAAATTTTTTTCTGTGCTTCAACTGACTTGGTTATAGAACTGAAACAGAAGAATATGCATCATAATTTTATCTAGATATCACCAAAGGAATGGACTAGGATTCTTTCTTCCAAAAATAATACCTCAAGAACTATCACCATATGTCTATCTCTTTTCATAAGACAGCCAAAAAGCAAAAAGCAGCTTGCCTTATTTAAATGCACTGCCTAACTCTCTTCACAATAGATGTTGTTAAATTTAAGCATTGATAATCATTACCCTCGAGTGATTTTCACTTACTTTAACTGATACTGAACCAAGAAGTAGAGAGAGGGAGAAGAGGGCTTTCAGCAAAGCCTGAGAAAGATGATAGAAAAGAATTTGCCTTAAAAATGTGTGTGAGAGAGTATGTGTAAAAGTGCGAGATGAATTAGGAAATAAATTTCTCAGAATTACTTGCAACATTGTATTATCCTTTTAGACAGAAAAGCAATTAGCAGTCTGCTATGTCGTGTATAAAAATAGCAGAAGTCTCCTTCAGCTTCTGTGAAACCAGCACTCTTCAGAATGATCCAGTATTTATTGGGATTTTTTTTGGGGGGGGGAGAGAGAATTTCACACAAATTAGAAACTTAGTAGCCTTCCAGGATTCGATATTTTGAATGACAAAGAACTTACAAATTTTGTGCTTTGCCTAAAGAGCTCTGCCAGTGGAACCCTTTGCTCAACGACCTCCACAAGCTTAATATGACTCCCTCCTGCACCCCCAAAATCAGTGCTTTTTTCAGGGGCACTCAAGAGTACGCAGTACTGGCATCTCTTTTTGCTGCTGCTGTTGATGTTAAAAAGTAAGACACTTACTGTAACGTCATGGTGAATACCGGCACCTATTCTTCCAGAGAAAAAACACTGCCCAAAATTGACTCTAGAGGGTACAGAAGAACCCCCATAACAGCATGTGGGGTAAGGAGAAGGGAGAATCATTCCATCTGGGAAGCTGAACCACTCGTACATATGGAATTTCATAAGTGTGTTGAATTCAAAACTGAGTGCGTGTGGTGAGTTTTTTAAACACACACACACACACCACACACACACACACACACACACACACACACACACTGTAATGCAATGGTTGTAATATAATAATAATAGTAATAATAGTAATAATAGTAGTAATAATAGTAATAATATAATAATAATAATTTATTATTTATACCCCGCCCATCTGGCTGGGTTTCCCCAGCCACTCTGGGAGGCTTCCAACAATAGTCTATTCAACATTAAAAGCTTCCCTAAACAAGGCTGCCTTCAGTTGTCTTTTAAAAGTAAAACAGTTGCTTATTGCCTTGACATCTGATGGGAGGGCATTCCACAGGGCAGGCGCCACTACTGAGAAGACCCTCTGCCTGGTCCCCTGTAACCTCACTTCTCGCAGTGAGGGAACCACCAGAAGGCCCTCAGCGCTGGACCTCAGTGTCCGGGCTGGACGATGGGGGTGGAGATGCTCCTTCAGGTATACAGGACCAAGGCCATTTAGGGCTTTAAAGGTCAGCACCAACACTTTGAATTGTGCTCGGAAACATACTGGGAGCCAATGAAGATCTTTCAGGACTGGTGTTATATGGTCTCGGTGGCCACTCCCAGTCACCAGTCTAGCTGCTGCATTCTGGATTAATTGCAGTTTCCAAGTCATGTTCAAAGGTAGCTCCACGTAGAGCGCATTGCAGTAGTCCAAGTGGGAGATAACTGGAACATGCACCACTCTGGCAAGACAGTCTGCAGGCAGATAGGGTCTCAGCCTGCGTACCACATGGAGCTGGTAAACAGCTGCCCTGGACACAGAATTGACCTGCGCCTCCATGGACAGCTGTGAGTTCAAAATGACTCCCAGCCTGCACTACTGGTCCTTCAGGGGCACAGTTACCTCATCCAGGACCAGGGAGTCCTCCACACCAGCCCTCACCCTGTCCCCCAAGAGCATTACTTCTGTCTTGTCAGGATTCAACCTCCATCCGTTAGCCACCATCCATCCTCCCAAGGACAATCTTATATGTCTATTCAGTAGTTAAGCCTAATTGAATTTGACATGTATATTCTGCAGGACTGTAGCTAAAATTCAGTACTTTTACATCTTTGGTAGCAACCAAGACAACCAATTTTCCATCTAGGAAAGATTTGTGCTCATTGGGGGGGGGGGTGTTTCACTCACCCACTCCCAACAAGTTGAAACCTTATTTACTTTGCTGGAAGATTTACACTGGCAGAAGTTGTTGGCAAATTACTGCCTCTCTCCCCTCCCCCCCCAGCCTGGCTTCTGCCTCCACTAGTGAGATGTGGTACATGAAACATCAGGTGACTGGAAAAAAAATAAGGAATGATAGCAGTAAACTTATCTGGCATTACTTTACTTCATATATTAATAAAAGAAGAACTAGACAGGCATCCACCAACCCAAAATGCCAAAATAATGAACTCATGACCTAGCTCATATATGGAGAATTTAAATTTGAAGAGACTTCCTGCTTTAGGTAGTAAGAACACTGAAAAATATGAAAGCAAACTAAAAGTTCTTCCTTCTGCAGTATGTTTTTATTATGTTTTCATTATTGATGTTTTGTAATGTGTTTCTAATGTTGCACATTGCCCTAAAATCTTTTGATAGTGTGTCATATAAATTGAAATAATAATAATAATAATAATAATAGTAATAGTAATAGTAATAATAATAATAATCACAACCTATTTATTTTACCTGCTAGCAGCCTCATACCCAACACTACTTGGGAATTCTAAGGAAGTAAAATACCAGTGCCATTTTTATAGCTATATGCCACCCTCTTGATTCAAAATGGCACCCCATCATATCCAAACAAAGATAAAACTTTGTGCCTTCCCTAAGGTCTCCACACAAAAATTATGATATCTTAAGGAGTGTGCAAACACGCAGAGAAAAGGCAAACAGCCTTCCAAAATATGATAGGAATGATGAAAAAATTGAGATTAGGGATTTGTGTAACGTATAGTTTGGTTATTGGAATAAGTTGCAAATTACTGAATAGAAAAATTACTGTATGTGACTGCATGGCGAGTGACGCCAGAATGAGAGTATGGAATGATATGGACATTGCAGACAGGGCATAAAAGCATGTGGATATCACACAATACACAAAACACAGTGTGGTGTAGTGGTTAAGAGCGGTGGACTCGTAATCTGGTGAACTGGGTTCGATTCCCCGCTCCTCCACATGCAGCTGCTGAGTGACCTTGGGCCAGTCACACTCCTCTGAAGTCTCTCAGCCTCACTCACCTCACAGAGTGTTTGTTGTGGGGGAGGAAGGGAAAGGAGATTGTTAGCCGCTTTGACACTCCTTCGGGTAGTGATAAAGTGGGATGTCAAATCCAAAATCCAATCCAATCAATATATCATACTTCCAGATACCCCGATTCATATCTCCCTTGAAAAATGTCACAGTTCTTACCAAATCTTTGGGCTTTCCCGCAGATATTTCACCAAAGGCTGGAACCTCCAGTTTTGCTTGAAATCTTGTTGCGCATGAAATTTCAGGGTCAACTCTAGAAATGTCCTGGTTGGGTGTCTATCAGCCCCCTGAAACACCAAGACATTTCTGACCTTAGAAGACTCTGCAGTGCTTCTAATAAAAGCAATTGTGCTGTTAGATGCATTACCTTAGCAGACGTTAGTGAGGTGAGATGACATTAGGGGCTTCGGGAAGCCATAAATAAATCATAGAGCATTGAGTAGAAACCATTCTTTCAATTTAAAAGAAAGGTTAACTTTTAAGTGCATCATTTATTTAACAGTCAGTACACCACAGGAGAGACTTTTGCTCTCTGGAGCACCACATCAACCACAGGTCCTTTCACTTTACCACTTGCTTTAATTGATAACTTTGGAGTAGGAGGTAGCAAATTAAAATAAATGTACTTCATTTCATAGTTGTTTTTGCGCTGTCAGGGGAGGATTACATAGCTCCTCTGAGATGAACAAAGGTCGGAAATCTCTGCTCCCAGAGCATTTTTTTTAAAAAATGAAGAGGTTTTATTGTGTGTTTCTCCCCTCCATATTTTTTTTAATAAAGAAGATCAGTGAGTTGTAGCAATACTGCAATAAATAACATCCCCACCCCCTCCTCAGCCACACTCCCTGGCCATGCAATCACCTCAAGTGTTTTTGCAAAACTAGGATATGTATTTGAACTCTCATAATGACTCTGCTCAGCTGGATGGAAGACAGAGAAGGCTATTTATGTGTATATCTAAAGTAATAATAATAATAATAATAATAATAATAATAATAATAATAATATAAATAAATTTTATTTATATCCCGCCCTCCCCAGCTGAAGCTGGGCTCAGAACGGCTAACAACAAGTAAAAGGTAAAATGTAAAACGTAAAAGGTAAAGGACCCCTTGCACTGGCATGCTTTCAAACTGCTAGGTTGGCAGGAGCTAGGACAGAGCAACGGGAGCTCACGCTGTCATAGGGATTCAAACCCCTAACCTTCCGGTCATCAAGCCCAAGAGGTGAATCACTGCAACAGGGTGAGCTCCCGTTGCTCTGTCCCAGCTCCTGCCAACCTAGCAGTTCGAAAGCATACCAGTGCAAGTAGAAAAATAGGTACCACTGCGGCAGAAAGGTAAACAGTGTTTCTGTGCGCTCTGGTTTCCATTACGGTGTACCATTGAGCCCAAAGTAGTTTAGTCATGCTGGCCACATGACTCGGAAAGCTGTCTGTGGACAAATGCTGGTTCCCTTGGCCTGAAAGCGAAATGAGCGCCGCAACCCCATAGTCACCTTTGACTGGACTTAACCGTCCAGGGTCCTTTACCTTTACCATATCTAAAGCAGCCTAGTGTGCAAAGGCTCATTTAGATTATGATGTGTAAAAGCCCACAGACATTTTCAGTGAATGGACATCAGGAGCAGGGGCTGATGGCTCTCTCTGAAACAGCTTCTTTAAATCAGAAGAGACAACGATGCTCAATAATCACAACTATCCCAAATTCAGCCCGTGAACTTACCTTTTTGGGGAACTAAATATGTACGCCTGGATTTATTTATTTTTCTGCAGGGATGGGAATTTACACTGTATGTTTTCCATACTTGTACTTTTTTAATATTACAGAAAATGCAAAACTAATGATTATTATTATTTTAATGACAATGTTAGGAACATGGTTACCTCAACATGATACTATTCTCCACTCACTCCAGCCATTGGATGGACTTGTGACAGGTGTGAATAGAGATAATGTTAACGTTTGCATAGGTCCTTAGCTTTTAAAGGTCAATTTAAGATGGAAACTTGGTCTATTTTTCTTAGTTTTTGGTTATATGGACCTTAAGTCATGTGAGCTTCACATCTATTTTGGCCAACATAGCCTAGGAATCTAATGATGAGTTAGAAAACAAGTGAAGAAAATGAGACCCAGCTGTCATTGTCAGGAAAATAGAACACCACAGAGGCAGGAATTGGTCTTGCAGAGCCACCTAGGTCTGTTAGGTTCTAAGAAGCTGTGCAAAGGATAAAACAATGATCAAAAACAGAAATCCCAGTGACAGCAACTAATTTTCAGTCATGTGATGGGCTAGACAGTGACAGCTTGAGGTGTCAACTCAAAAGGCATTTTGCCTCACTGCCGCGCCTCCCTAGTTTGAGACAGAATGATATTTTAAAACACAGAAAGCTATCTTACACTAGGGGTGCAGTTACCGCACAATTCAGATCAGATCTGCAGCATTTGGAACCATCCTGAAATGTCTCAGAGCTGCATTATGTCATTCTGATTTGCTTAATTATTTGGGTCAAAAATCTGATCTCTGTTTCATCACAGTTGACTGTAATGAGGAATCTAAAAATGGCCATAACTCCCCGCCTTTCACATTGTGGCCCACAAAAAGTTGACCGCTATACAATGTGGCCCTTTACCCAAGGCATGGCTGTATCTACACAGCTATTAAAGAACGCTATTAAAAACATGATAAAAGCTCACAATGGAAATTATTATTGACTTTCGATTTCAACTCTACAGCGTCATCTGGTGTCATATTGTTATAACGCATTTATAACATTATAAATTGATGAATTTAGCCAAGTCCCATGTTAGCCATCCCCTAGATTCCACTATTGAGACTGGGATGTTTCAGAAAGCGTGTTCTCCCTGAAATGAGAGCACGTGTTGCGGTGGGGTCTGCCAAGCCAACCCTCTGTTGCCAGGCAGGTTAAATGGTTATTGCCTGAAGCAATGATTGGATGACCGGGTTGCTGGGGCAAATTGCGTGTTGCAAATTGGGTGGGTGGGACCAAAGGTTTTAAATATTGGGGCACTCCGCTTTTGCTTTCTCTTTCGCTGAGTGCATCGGATCACCCACCCGCCTGCCCTGTGTTCCGGTTGACCTTGCTATGCCTGTCATGGGGTCATCTGCCGTTGGGGCAGGGGCCTAGTAGGAATTTTGTCCATTTGGCTGATTGGCTGGTGCCATTTGGTTTTTGCCTACTACTTAGCAATTCGTCACAACTTGTAGGGTTGCGGTTAGGCATTGGTTATAAAAATTGGTGGAGGAGGGGTAAGGATAGGCTGGGCCTGCCCCTCCAATGGTGGTGTGGAAGGGAATTCCGTTAAAGGAATCCTGGGGCTTGCCACAATTTCGTCCAATCCCTGAAATGGGACCAGGGCAAGCCTTGGGGAGCTGGTTGAGTGAGAGGTGAGGGACTGACGCTCAGCTCAACTGATCCCCAACATTGTTTTCCTTTCACTGGCTTCCGAGGGAGTTCAGATAGTCAGTTCTGTCCCAGGCGGGGGGACAGATAGTCATAACCAATGCCTAAGCAACCACTCACATATTATGTATTTTAATAAAGTTGTGGCCCAAAATTTTATGCCAAAAACCTTAAACAAAAATTATGTGTGATTTGTGAATTATTTTTTGAGGGGTGGCTTGGGGACCTCCACACACAATTGTTTTTAAGGCTATTTTATTGTCTACTGTCTGTTTTCTTTCTTTCTTTCTTTCTTTCTTTCTTTCTTTCTTTCTTTCTTTCTTGTACCCCATTTGGGATCTTTTGATATGTTTACGAAAAGCTTTAAATAAATGCAGATCCAATTTTATAAATATTTGGGAATTACAAAGCGGCTGCAGCCCTGACACTGAACCTTACTCTGAAGTTCCCAGTGCCAAACTTGAATGGAATGCAAGTCTAAAAAGCTGAAGCTGGCTTTTAATGAATGGGTAGGCTGCATTTGGCAGAATGTGGACGACCTTAATCACTGTAAGAAACCAAAACAGGAGAAATAGGGACTTCTCGAAAATGCTACCTTGTGGCGAGATATCTCCTCCACTGCAGAGTTTTGAGGCTGGCATCCACTCTGCTCCTGGTTGGTTAATTGAATTAATTTGGTGTTTACATCATTTATAAAGCATTGTTCTATCAATTTTCCGTGGGGGTAGAGGTTTAAAAGGGGTTCAAGCACGCTGTCATATTGGGCACTGGCATTCAAAATGAAGCCATTAACCGAAGGAAAATCGTTTGATCCGACTTAGCTCGCCCTTTCTCTTTGACTCCTAATTACCATTCCATCAATATCTATAAAGTTGAGAACAAAGGAGTAAAAGGAAACGCTAATGCATGTCTCAGCCACAGTTTTGCAAGTCTCAGACACCCTGGGGAAGTGGGGGATCTGACATTATACGTCCCTCAGGGAAATATAATGAATTGCGTTGTCATCACGCAACCCCTATTTTATTGGTGTTAAACACTCTGCGATAAGAGCTGTCAATTCCACTGCCCATGAAAGAGAACAGGGAGGATTCTCGTGGACAGTCAGTCAGCTGTGTGGTAGGTTAAATGTCTTTCTTTTCCGGATGTTAAAAAAACCCCAAAACCCCACAAACTTGCTTGATACCTGTTCTTCCTTTGAAAATGCATCTAGGAGACAGGGGTAATTCGAAACACAGTCAACCTAGTTATCCTCCCATCTAGCAAATGGCCCCATTTGTCTCCAGCTATAAATGAGAGTAGTCAAGGGACAAGGGAAGTAGCCTGCATTTTGCCCTTTCTTTTCCTTGATTTGCAGTTTTCAATCTCCCTCCGACTTCTGTCTCCCTGCTCTTAGCAGCCCTGTTTAGGGAAGTTTTTAATGTTTGATATTTTAGCGTGTTATTAATATTCTTTAGGGAGCCGCCCAGCATGGCTGGTGAAACCCAGCCAGATGGGTGGTGTATTAATAATAACATTAACATTAATAATAATAATAATAATAATAATAATAATAATAATAATTTGAGGTTCAGTGCACAGGGTTTCTAAAAATGTACATAGATGCTAGTGGTCCTTTGCTGGTCTCTAATGTTCACTGGAATGCATTTATTGGCCATGAGAGCATCATATTAAGAAAGTTCAAAACTATCCCGTATTAGAAGCAAGCAAGTAAGCTCATTCAGTCTCTTTCTTTCTTTCTTTCTTTCTTTCTTTCTTATTCACTTTGACATACCAACAAGGAAAAAAGGAACAACAACAACAACAACAAATATCCATCAACATAAAGCAAAAAAAAATTAATACATCAGCTTATACTCTCAAAACCTTTCAATAATAATGGTCTTTTTCTATAGACTCAACTTCCCATCTACTCCTTAGTTCAATTTCTCATCAGTTGTACTCTGCCATGACATAACAAGTTATATTAAAGCTTAATAATCGTTAGTCAATCTTAAATTTTACATCATACTTAAAACTACTACTGAAATTATTTGAACGCTGTGATGGACTTTAAACTACAATTGTTATTTTTCAGATAGATTTTGAAGACTTCCCATCTTGAGATAAATACCTGTTTTGGTTTTTGTTTTTTTTTCTGACAAGCTGTCTAATTCCACATATTCAGCCAGTTTTTATATACATTCTATTCTTGATGGAACTTGGTCACTCTTCCAATTTGCCGCAATCAGCACCCTTGCTGCGACTGTAGCATATAGAAAAATCTCTCTTACCCTTTTGGGAATGTCCGAGTCTGTAATTCCCAAAAGGAAAGCTTCTGTTTTTTTATTACAGGATATTTTTAACATTTTTTTCCAATTCCAAATGGGTATCCTCCCAGAACACCTTAATTTCTTTACACAGCCACCACATGTGGAATAGAGTGACTGGCTTTTCTTACCGGGGCCACAGGATCACACATACACCTGGGACTATGTCCCATAAGATTCAATGAGCTAAGCTCATTGAGTCTTATGGGACATACTTCCAGATGTCTGTCCTATGGCCCCGGTAAGGGCATCTCATGGTGATTATTAGATACTATTGGACAGGAAGGAGTATAAAAGGGCTAACTGTTCTAGTTAAGCCTTGCCTAAGAACATGGTCTTCCCAAGCTTTGGTGTGTTCATATAACAACCCTATTTGGTTGATCTTCAGTTCTGCCTCCTTGTTTGTTCTTTGGTCTTGACTTTTGGTTTAGTTCCTCAACTCTGATTCAGCTGCTGATGCCTGGCTCATCTCAGACCACTGCCTATGGTTTAGCTCAGTTTAGTTCAGTGACTACTGTAATGGGATAAAGGGGCTACTCTTGCATAAGCGTTTAAGCCCTCAAGGCTTTGCAATCAGTTTCTAAACTCTCCCAGTCCGCGGAGCCATGGTGCATGACTACCTCAATCGCTGGCAGAATCCGTCAGTGGGCGCTTCCGGAATTTACGCCAACATAAGAGTTCCTTAACGGAAACTCTCCTTCTGGATTCTCTGCGTGACAGTTTCCTGCGCGGAGTAGGCGTCCCCAGCGGAGGTCCTGAGACCTCCCCGCTGTTCTCACTGGAAGTATCTTGGAGCCATCCCTCCGACTGAGTTTCTGCAGGAACTCTCCCTCTCCCCCTGCTGGTTCCTTCCTCAGCATCCGAGGGTCTCCTAGTCTCCTTGAGCCCTTCCACCACCTGACTCTCCAATGGCAATTCCCTGACAACTACAGTACCATCTGAGCACTGATCCAGAGCACATTTTCTACAGCGTTTACATTTGCTTACATGTAAGATTGGCTTGTTAAGAAATTGAACTGCATCCTTCTCATATTAATTCTTACAAGTCTGGCTGATGAAGAATTGATCTAGATTGGCTGATGAAGCATTATGAAACATATTGGTTATCTGGAAACTCTGTTCTGGCGATATTTGGTGACAGATTATGTATATACAGTGGTACCTCAGGTTACAGACACTTCAGGTGACAGACGCTTCAGGTTACAGACTCCGTTAACCCAGAAATAGTACCTCAGGTTAAGAACTTTGCTTCAGGATGAGAACAGAAATGGTGCTGCGGTGGTGGGAGGCCCCATTAGCTAAAGTGGTGCTTCAGGTTAAGAACGGACCCCCAGAACAAATTAAGTTCTTAACCCGAGGTACCACTGTATTGAACTTTTGAATTATTCTACTGCGACTGGTTAAGAACATTTAGAGATTTTGGTTGTAATTTCTGATCATTTGTATTAGTCTAGAAATAGTGTTTAGTGCCATTGTTATTGGCCATCGTGTTGTGTTATATTGTTCAGCCTATGGTTTAGCTCTGACAGAGTGAAAGGTCCACAAGCTAGTGATAATGGGCAGTATAGCTTTATTCCACATCAGTATTTCTTGTTGAAATGAAAAGCGCTATATAATAGTTCCTGTTGAAATACTACTACAGGCTTCCTCAACCTTGGCCCTCCAGATGTTTTGAGACTACAATTCCCATCATCCCTGGCCACTGGTCCTGCTAGCTAGGGATCATGGGAGTTGTAGGCCAAAAACATCTGGAGGGCCGAGGTTGAGGAAGCCTGTACTACTACTTCAACCAGACATTCCTAATTTCTGTCCAATTCAGATAAATTTCCCCTCAGGAGGAAAGCATTTACGAGAACTCTGCAAACTTGCTCCTTTCATTGTGGCAATTTTGACTAACAGAAACAAAAAATTCTCAACAGTCCTTTGATGTGGCATTGCTTCTTTTGACAAATTACTCCTCATTCGGATGAATCAAATTTGCATATACCTATAAAGGTTTGCTTAAATGTGGAATGGAAGAAACTTTAGGTCTTCCGTTTGTTTCTTAATTGTTTCTTAATTGAAGCTTTATTAGGGGAAAATGCCATATATTAAAACATAACAACAATTTCATGCTGAAGTGATGCATTTTTTTTTAAGCGGTAAAACCATCACTTCATTATAATGAGAAATGTTTATGAATGTCATCTGAGATGACAAACGGTGGCCTTTCAATTTTAGCCAAGTCGTGACAGACAGCTGTGCATTAATGTACTAACTATAATGCTGCAAAGGGAGCATCTTTTCTCATTGCTTAATCCAACCTTCTTGAAATGAGTGGCTGACACTAAAGCCCTTCAAACAGCTTAGACTCTCAAGTGGGATTTGTGTTCCACCATGTACTTGTCATTGTAATGGAAAACACATTGTGCTAATGCCAGATTTCTGAAGCTCCAAGGCCCCTTTACAACAAATGTAATAGTAATTCCAGGATTTATGTGGTGTGTGCAGTAAGCTTTCTCTTAAGTGTGGATTTACACTAATCATGTAAAAGGATTCCGTGTCACCATGGGCACACCCAGTTCTCCCCCCCCCTCACTTTTTTTTTAAGCCATGTTTTATTGGAAATAACTTTGAAATAGAGTTCCAATATAGAATTGTTAATGCACATAGCTGAAGGACCTCTGCTCTGTAGAACCAAGAAAAGTGAAGCAAAATGCTCCTATCATCACATATTCTGTGCTTTGGTTGGATTGCCTTTTTTTCTTCCCCCAAAAAGCATGCAATTTCATTAATTTGGAAATGTTTCCAGAGCCAAATTGTAAATTCAAGGGAGCATACACCCATGTTTATTCTGGTATAGATTCAGAATTTGTAAATTAATATTTTGAATGTTCTCTAGATGGGTGAAAAAAATGACCCAAGCTTCAGGTTCAGGACCAGGGGCGGAGCTTCATGCTCCGGCACTGGGGGGCGGAGAGCAGGTGGGGGCGGGGCTAGCGTGCATGCTGGGGGCAGGGCATGCCACCTGGAGAGGAGGGGCACCCAGCATGAGCGGGGCAGCAGTCGCGATAGCACCACACTGGGATTGCGCTGCCGGGGGCATTGTGCTCCTCCCACACTCATCTTCCTCCACCAGTGCTCAGGACCACAATACCTCAAGGACCACGTCTTTCCATATGAACCTATCCAGACCCCAATATCATCTTCTGAGGCCCTCAAGAGGTCTGAAGGGTGGCAACAGCACAGCAGGGCCTTCTGTACAGTGGCTGCCCGTCTGTGGCATGCTCTCCCCAGGGAAGTTCACCTGGCGCCTTCATAATACACCTTTAGGTGCCAGGCAAAAACCTTCCTTTGTTAACAAGGCCTTTGGTTGATTTGATTGACATCCTATGCCCTTTTAAAATGTGGTGGGGGGTTTTCGGGGGGAGCATTATCGGGTTGTTTTTATTTTGATTATATATTATGTGGTTTTATATTTGGATTTTGTTCTGTGTACTTCCTGAGACCTCTGGGTATAGGGTGGTATACAAATTCAGTAAATAAATATAAATAAATAAATAAATAAATAGATTAGTGCTCAAGATCTTGCTGTGCAATGATGGCATTGCTTTTGTGCTACAGGTTCTTAGTCACTGTTGGGACATTTCATGTAGTAGTAATTATTATTATTATTATTATTATTATTATTATTATTATTAATACCCAGCCCATGTGGCTGGGTTTCCCCAGCCACTCTGGGCAGCTCCCAACAGAATATTAAAAACAGAATAAAACATCAAATGTTAAAAACTTCTCTAAACAGGGCTGCCTTCAGATGTTTTCTAAAAGTTAGGTAGTTGTTTATTTTCTTGACATCTGATGGGAGGGCATTCCGCAAGGTGGGCGCCACTACCGAGACAGCCCTCTGCCTGGTTCCCTATGGCTTCATTTTTTGCAGTGAGGGAACCACCAGAAGGCCCTTGGAGCTGGGCCTCAGTGTCCGGGCTGAACAATGGGGGTGGAGATGCTCCTTCAGGTATACTGGGCTGAGGCCATTTAGGACTTTAAAGGTCAGCACCAACACCTTGAATTGTGCTCAGAAACGTACTGGGAGCCAATGTAGGTCTTTAAGGACCGTGTTATATGGTCTCAGCAGCCACTCCCAGTCACTCCCAGTCTAGCTGCCGCATTCTGGATTAGTTGTAGTTTCCGGGTCACCTTCAAAGGTAGCCCCAAAGGTAGCATTGCAGTAGTCCAAGTTGTTTCATAGAGTCCTTCTTAACAGTGCTGGATCTATGAATTTTGCTGGAGGGGGCAGCAGTCTTCACTGTTACTTCCTTCTTTCCCCTGGTTGCGAACTCCAAGCTATAAACTTGCAACCCCAAAGTGAAAAGACAGAGGAAGCCATAGTTCCTAAAAAGATTCCTACAGAGAGCCTTTAATGAGGCTTATTGCTTTTACAGGTTTGTGAAAGTCAACAGAAGTAACATAGCAGATCAGACCCACGTAGCTGTGAGTTGGCAGATCTGCAATGATTACACAAATACAAACTAGAAAGGAATCAGATTTTGATTGTTTTTATTACAAGTTCCTGGTAATTTCGTTATTCGGTGTTCCTGTCTAAGCTGTTTTATCAGTGCAACTTCATTGGAGTTATGCATGATTTATGACTGAGCAGACAACAAGGGAAACAAGCTTGGTAGTCGTAAATGGAAAACCGAGAAGAATAGTCTCCCTTAGTGCATATTAACACAATGCAGTATGGATCCAGCCACTTTAATGTATTGGTTTGCTTTTAGCTCTCAGCCTGCAGCCAAATTAATTTCAACAGTCTGCAGTGGGCAGAGACCAATTATCAACCCGCATCTCCCGTTTTCTAGCTTGTTAATAGGGCTACAAATAATGGTTTGAAATTATCCCGTCGGTCAAATACCTACTCATGTGATCTCCAGAGCAGCAGCTGGAATGATTTAATGATCTGACATAATCTGTATTGTTCAGGGGTGGGGAGCCAATTCAAATACCTATAGGAGAAGGAAAAAAGGATTGCAAACTTTAGAGTGGTAGGCCAGTTAAAGAAGGACCTCCTTCCTTCCTTCCTTCCTTCCTTCCTTCCTTCCTTTTCTTATGCTTACTCCAAAAGAAAGCCTTTTCCATCCCAATTCAATGCATGGTTTACTTCAAAAAATCTCAGTAAGTCCAATGGGATTTCCTCTCAAGTATACCTGTAGCCTTAATCAACTTGTGATGTAGAAATTAGTGCTTATTTGTCAAATGTTAGCTGTTAAAATAGTGTTCTATCTGACTTGCAATACTTGCAACGAGCAAATCGTCTTGAGATGATGGTTGCAGCGGTTTTCAACCTGTGGGTCCCCAGATGTTGTTGGACTACAACTCCCATCATCCCTGAGCTCTGCCCTTGCTAGCTAGGGGTGATGGGAGTTGTAGTTCAACAACATCTGGGGACCCACAGGCTGAGAAAGGCTGGTTTAGAGGGTGATTAATAAATTAATAGTAAGCGTAATAATAATGCATACTATGTACATAAGATAGGAATGCATCACTTCACATTTATTATCTCAGTAATTCTTATCATAACCCTGCAAAGTAGGTCAGTGTTTTCTCCATACTGCAGATGAGGGGCTGAGTCTGAGTAATTATGACTTGCCTAATACCATCTAGGGAGTTTGTGGCAGAGGACAGATTCTAAATGAAGCCAGTATCTGAGCTCACATTTTTAGCTAATCCACCACTCACACTCACTGCAGCAGGTATGTGGTACCAATTTTCAGACTGAAGGCTAAATTCCCTTCTGGGCAACTTTCATAAGACCACATACCCAGGATGGGCATGGCTAGAGGAATAGCAATGAATGGAAATCTGACTCTTATACTGTGGGCCAGTTTCTACACACTTCCTGGGACCTGCTGGTTAAGGACAGGTAGTCATTTTCATGCTGCTGCTCCTTACTACTACTATTCTATGTTATTTTCACAGATTTCTCTAATTCCCAATTGGTGGTCCACAGACCCCCAGGGGATCTGTGTAACCCAGCCATGGGGTCCATGACACCATTCACATAACAAAAACTACTTTAGAGATATAAATTTTCAAAATTTTCCATGGCCTGGCTTTTGGAAAATGATAATAATAATAATAATTACCAATTATAATTATAATAATTATAATTACCAATTATAATTATAATTAGACCCCACCCTGGCCAGAGCAGGTCTCAGGGCAGCTAACACCAGTAAATTTACAATAAAAATATAATGGGGGGGGGCAATTTAAAATACAGGTTAAAAATACAATTTAAAATGCAGCCTCATTTTAATAATAGCCCATAGATCAAAACCATAAGAGGAGGGGAACATAAGTGTCAGACCGAACCCAAACCAAAGGCCAGGCACCACAGCTCTGTCTTGCAGGCCCTGCAGAAAGATGTCAAGTCCCTCAGGGCCCTAGTCTCTTGTGACAGAGTGTTCCACCAAGTCGGGGCTAGTACTGAAAAGGCCCTGGCCCTAGTTGAGACCATTCTAACCACCTTGTGACTTGGGACCTCCAAAATGTTGTCACTTGTGGACCTTAAGGTCCTCTGGAGGGCATTAGCTAATTGGGAACCACTGCTCAATGCATTTTTGGTTGGAGAGCTGCACTGCAATTTCCAAGAAAGTGTGCACTACAAAGGGCAGCTGCATTTCAGTTCACATCTTGGTTCGCGAAGTGTGAATGTGGTAAAGGTAAAGGTAAAGGAACCCCTGGCCTTTAGGTCCAGTCGTGGCCGACTCTGGGGTTGTGGCGCTCATCTTGCTTTACTGGCCAAGGGAGCCGGTGTACAGCTTCCGGGTCATGTGGCCAGCATGACTAAGCCACTTCTGGCAAACTAGAGCAGCGCACAAAAATGCTGTTTACCTTCCTGCCGGAGCGGTACCTATTTATCTACTTGCACTTTGACGTGCTTTCGAACTGCTAGGTTGGCAGGAGCAGGGACCAAGCAACGGGAGCTCACCCAGTCGCAGGGATTCGAACCGCCGACCTTCTGATCGGCAAGTCCTAGGCTCTGGGGTTTAACCCACAGAGCCACCCGCATCCCTGTGAATGTGGTAGGTTTGCATTGAAATGGAAACTAAACAGATCTCTCCTCCTCACCCCTGTGAAGCATATGTGCAGCTCAAAATCTCCACAGACAAATCAGAGTTGTACGTTTACATTACTTGTTTCTTGACGACTTCTGGCTCCCATCCCTGGTGCTTGTGAACTATTTAATTTTGGCAAAAGGAACCACTGGCAGGCCTTCAAGCTACGTTTGGCAGTCTAACGGTAAATTAATTGTGCTTGGGACTGTCTCCCAACACAACTGGCATGCCTATTTATAGTGGAAAGCTTACCTAAAATGATAAGCCAAGTGCCTATTTATACATTCCTGTTGTGCTTCTCTGAATTGGAGACATGGTAGGATGGAAAATGAACTACTGAGGGGTGAATGTGCGGCTGGATCTATAAACATCAATAGGTTAATCATCAATCCACCACTGAGCTCGAGTCAACAAAAAACTGTGTATGAAGAGTAATAGGATTCTTGCAAAATACACAAATGATGGGAATGACCAGTCCTGGAACCAATAAAGAATTTATGTTTATGTTATGATCTGCCTGCCCTATACTGATAGAAAAAAATAAATAGAGTTGAATGGTGTTTTATGCACAGACTGTAATCTGGATGGCGAGGGTTTGCTTTAATAATGGCACCTGGACAATCAAATTAAGGACTATTATGACTTCCAAATGTTAAAAGTCACCTGGAATCTACATACTTGAAGTCTACAGAAGCCGTATTAACCAACAGGACAGAATTTGAACCAACCAAGTACCTTATCAACAATGTTTCAGAAAGTTCATTTTGTCCTAATAATTATACAGCTAATATTTATGCAACTAATAATGCCCTACTAAATTTACATAATTACATTGACCCTAATGGGTCAAGTCAGTGCTCTAGCTCCAGAATACACAGAATTAGCCTCTGAAATGATCTATCTATTTGTGTTACAATTCAACAGATGCCCAGCTCGACAGCTGGAGGTCCAGCTCTGCAAGATTTGGACACCCAAATCTAGTGCTGCAGACATGTCAGTTTCTGCATTTGCTACCAGAATGGAAATTCCAAGTGGGTCTCTTAGAAGCTTTTATCATGCACATTCTTCTGTAACAGAGGTTTCTTGATCAAATTTGCAAAGAAATGGAGAGTATGTCTATATGGGTTATAAGATATGGCTGGTTTCAGTTTAAATAGGTTCCTTGTTGGTAAGTTCCATCTGAAAAAAAGCCTTTTTTATAACATATGAGTGCATTTCTTAAAGGTTCCAATATTTTTAAATGGATAGTTGAGCAACTGTTGTATTGTTTCTCACAGCTAAGCCCTTGATAAGCGCAACTGTGCCAAAACGTGTCCGATTTATCTATAATAAGGCATTTCCTTGTTCTGGAATCCTTGAGACACATTTCTCTCTATTGTTCTATAAGCAGAAACTGTGACCCAGATAAATAATGTGTGTGTTTGTACACCGAATCTCCCTAAACATATCTGCAATCCATGAGCAATTAGTGGGTTGAGGGTGATCCTGGCTAGAGATAAACCACAAGCCGCATTTAGACAGCTTCATTTCTCAGGAAGCCCATGGACCCAAGAGTAGAGAAACATCGACAAACATAGGGATATGGTGTCCAGGTTAATAGAGCGTACAGAAAAACAGGACAACAGAGTGACATGAGGCTTTGTGGGGGCTTGTATCTGACTGTGGGCACAAGTTGACATCATTGTTCAGCTTAGAAAAGGGTACAGTCGCCTAGTTATTCAGCTCCAGCACAGAGCAGTTATCCACTCCTAATTAATAAATGTCACTTGATGACACATTCTCTCTCACACACACACCACAAAAGCTGGGGTAAATAGAAGCCCCATAATGTTGAGGACAATTTTCATTGGGATCACAACTAGGAAGATACCCCCTTCCCTTTGTAATACACTTCTGGTGAAAACCACACCTGCAAATACTTAGTATTAAAGAAAATGACACAGAAATGAAACTGCAAGTTATGTATTTAATGCAGCATACAGTTGTGCTCATGATCAAGGAAGGAATAATCTAATAAATGTATCACAAAGACTTCCAGCTTTTCCTTAAATCATCTGCTTCATATCTAAGGCAAGGATATGCACATTTTTATTTTTATTTTTAAAGTTTGGTTTATACAGTATATTAACAAAAGGGTTACTAATACACCAGCTCTATGACGTAGGGACATAGGAAATTGCTTTATACAGATCGGACCATTGATCCAGTATTATCTACACTAATCGGCAGTTGTTTTCCAAGGGTTCAGGTGAGGTCTCTTCCAACTGGAGATGCCATGGATTCAACCTGGAACCTTTTCCATGAAAAGTACAACCGTTGCTACTGAGCCACAGACCTTCCCTGGTTGTTTACTAGACCCCAGCTTTGTGAAATCATTTGCAATTTTAAAGAAGGCATAAGCTAAAAATAAAAATGAAATAATGGCGTTTAGCATAGCATCTGGCAGCGCTATTTAATATCATATTGATTGGCAACCCTTGCAATTTAATATTGCTATAATTTACTCTGCAATACTCTATCTATCCCAGGCAGGAAACGAAGAGCAAGATGTTAACATACTTTCGGCAGAGCTATTAAGTGTCATAGTTATCAGTGCAATCCTAGACCCGCTTACTCCAAAGTAAGTCTGATTGCTTTCAGTGCAGCCTTACTCCCAGGTAAAGTGTGTGTCGTATAACAACCATGTAGCACTACTTCATATGAAATGGCAACCCATCGGGTATTTTTTATTTATTAAATTTATATACCACTCTTCATCTGAAGATCACAGGATGATTAATGATAGTATCTAGTCTATACAGCAAGCACCTCAGCAGTTCAGGAACCCTGATCATTCAGGGTTCCAGATCCCATGGAAGTTACTGTGCATCTAAGTACAGTGGAGGGATGCGGGTGGCGCTGTGGGTTAAACCACAGAGCCTAGGACTTGCCGATCAGAAGGTCGGCGGTTCGAATCCCCGTGACAGGGTGAGCTCCTGTTGCTCGGTCCCTAGCTGTTCGAAAGCACGTCAAAGTGCAAGTAGATAAATAGGTACCACTCCAGCGGGAAGGTAAATGGAATTTCCGTGCAGTGCTCTGGTTCGCCAGAAGCGGCTTAGTCATGCTGGACACATGACCCAGAAGCTGTACACTGGCTCCCTCGGCCAATAAAGCGAGATGAGCGTCGCAACCCGAGTCGGTCACGACTGGACCTAATGGTCAGGTCTTTTAAGTACAGTGGAACCTCGGAAGCCGAACAATTTGCAACCCAAACGCTGAAAACCTATAAGTAATTGCTTCCATTTTCAAACATTTTTCAGAAGTTGAACGGCTTCCAAGGCACGTTTTTCATTCCCCCCCCCCATTGACTTTGCAGCCAGCTCATTGATCCTTGTTTTTTCAAACATTTTGGTAGCCAAATGGTCTTCCAGAACGGATTGCATTCGAAAACTGAGGTTCCACTGTATATGCAGAAAAGTCTCCTGCTGTCAGAGCTGCCTCCAGGTCCCAGCTCACAGAGGACCAACGCTAGGCTGTAGTTATGTACAAAAGTCTTTATTGAGATTCAGTCTCCATTTCAAAGCCGCAGCGTGCAGCTCTACGTCCCGACCTTAGACCGGCGAAGTCCTGTCTGAGTCTCCTCCCCCTCCACACCAGTTTAAGACTCTCGCTTTGCTCCACCTCTTCCTAAATTCCTTTCTCCTCTGGGCCCTCCTGCCCGCTAGGGTCTCATCCTTCCTGGACTCCTCTGACGCTGACCCTGACGATTCTTGCCCCTCCTTCCGGCGGGCTTTAGGACCTGGTTCCCTATCCGGGCTACCTTCTGTGCCGCTCGCCTGTACCTTTGAACTTGGCGCGCGCGCCCAGCCTGCAACTTTCCTCTTAACCGTTAACTCGCTCTCCGATGGAGGCGTGGTCCACCCTGACTCATCTTCTCTCGCTGGTGGTGCATATGTGGGCTCTGACACCTGGGACTCCTCCCCCCCACTACGCTCTGGTGGGGAAGCTGGTCCTGATTTGCAACTGCTGCTCTGGGAGTCCCCGCTGGCCCCTTGCTTCTGGGGTGTCCCCCTTGGGTCGCCCCTTGCCCTGCCCATCGGCGCCCCCTTCTGTGAATCTTCCGATTCGCTGGAGAGGCTCATGGAATCTATCGGGCTGCTGTCATATTCTCCTACGCTGCCCTCGGATTGCTCCCCCTCGCTTTCCATCTCCTCTCCTCCCTGCGCTCCCGCTGAGTCCCTGACACCTGCCTACAAATGTTTATGCTGCACAGACAGTGTTGGCACCCGTCTGTCTCCAGAGACAATGGAGTGTGCCTCTCGGAGTGAAGCTAAGGAATGAAGAGACCTCGCCTGGGTGCAAGCCTGGGAAGTGTGTATGGAGATCCCTGCTCTAGGCCTCGCTGATGTGATCCAAAGGAAAGCAGAGCAATATATTTGGCACCAGCTTGGCTGCAGGAGTTGCTGGAAGGAGGCGTACAAGGCACAATCTAACTGTCTAAGGGATTCAGATTTGTGTAGGATTTACTCCTTAGCCTTTTCTTCTCCTCCAAGGCAGAGATCATGAGATACTGTGAGATGTTGCATTATTTCAGGTGAGATCTCACCCCAAATTGGCACGATCTTGCCCAAAACCAGCATGTAGTGATCAGGTGGGATTGCTATGAGGAATTACAACAAATATAGAGTAAGCCATCTGTGTCAGCAATGAAAGCATTGCGTTGACGGGGTATAAACTATTTTGGTATGATTCTTGATCAATCCACACCTCTGCATCCCTGTTCCATTTCTCTTTCTTGACCAGTCAGGTACACTGCCAGTTGCTTCGCCAGGCAGGCATCCTGGGTCATCAAAGACAGTGGGCAGGTTCTTTGATGTAGCTTTTCTGATATGTAAATCTTAGGATGTTAATCTTAGGGCCAGGAAACAGATCTCACCTGAAGGTGATAATGATCGCTGTCTTCCTGGCCATCCTTCTTATCATGTGTATTGCTTGTTTATGACCTCAGGGGTTGCCAAATGCACTCCTTTGTAGTTCTGTTTTGTTTACCCCAGAAATATGTGTGCTTAATTAGTTTTGGTAGTTTAACTTTGTCCCCACTTGGGGTTTGTTGAAATGCTCAGACGAAATCTGATTGGTTCTTATGAACACTCTGTAAAAAGTTCTTTTGTGAATAAAACGACCTGGGCCGAGGAGTAGAGGGGCAGAGATTATTATACGCACCCTTCCCAGAGTCTTGCTGGTTCAAGCCACTGTGTGTATTCTTATTAATCAGAGTTCAATCCTTCCTTTACTTTGAGAACGCCTCACCAGCACTTCTGGCAGAGTTGGTAGGACCTGTAGTCATGCCTCCTGGAGGAATTATGCCACCTGAGGTAATGGCCTCACCCTGCCTAATGGTTGGAGTGGCTCTGTGCCTAGCTATGATAGCTAAGTGGCAACCCCATTGTCAGTGGTGAGTTTCCTCCTTAGGTGCTGGAAGCAAACTGTGGAGTGGGCTATTGCTTTCATACTCTGCTTGTGAGTGGGTGGTGCTGTGGTGTAAACCACTGAGCCGCTTGGTTTTCCGATCAGAACATTGGCCATTCGAATCCTTGCAACGGAGTGAGCTCCCATTGCTCTGTCCCAGTTTCTGCCAACCTAGCACTTTGAAAGCATACCAGTACAAGTAGATAAATAGGTACCTCTGCAGTGGGAAGGTAAGCAGTGTTTCCGTGCGCTCTGATTTCTGTCATGGTGTTGCGATGCACCAGAAGTGGTTTAGTCCTGCTAGCCACATGACCCGGAAAGCTGTCTGTGGACAAACGCCGGCTCCCTCGGCCTGGAAGCAAGATGAGCACCGCACCCCATAGTCACCTTTGACTGGACTTAACCATCCAGGTGTCCTTTACCTTTTACCTTGTGAGCTTCCCAGTGGAGAGGCAACACAGCTCAGCAACAGAACTCATCTTGCTTGTAAAAGGCACTGGTTCAATTCCCAACATCTCTAGAGAAAAGGGTCTTAGGTAAGTAGAGCTGAAAATTCTGCTTTAGATCTTGAAGAGCAATCTTCAGCTTATTCAAACCCAGGAACCACCTTTAACCCAGGTATGTATACAGAGACCAACATTTTAACTTATAGCCGTATATTATATGCTGGGACTGATGTTGGGAACCTTTTTAGATCAGTAGCTAAGTTGAAGACCAATGGAGCAGACCTTATTGGACTTGATGGACCAGTGTTCTGGCTGATTATAAGACAGGGTAATATTTTCATATGTAGCTGTTGTGAAACTGAACGGAAGACTGGACAGAGAGAACTATCTACTCATGTTGAAGCTTCTCACTGCCCTTTTTTTGAGATCTCTAAGTACACTTCAGATACCACATTCCCAGCTGAATACATCTGAAAACCTTGGAAAGCATATCATAGACACATTCAGCCCAGTCACCTTCTGTTTCCAAAATAGGTTTTTCGTTGAATGATTAAAAATATAAAATAAAAACAAAGCAGACGTGAAATTAGGATACGCAGCAGGATGTTATTTATAGCAGCCCACCAAGTTCTTCACAAGGGGAAGTCGTCATGTCAGGGAGGGAGGAAATTTATGCAGCTTGGCTGCATTGCATCTGGAGGTCGACAGCTGGTTATTATGTACACCTAATTTACTCGAGCAGTAAATACCGCAAGCAGAAAGCAATCTATTCAACTATGGCTTATGGTTCAATAGGTTTAGTGCTTTGCCCTGAAAATAAACCGAGGAATAAATTAATAAATCCGTAACAATGGAAACTGCCCCACCGTGAAAACATCTCTACACAAAGGGTCTTGGGTGCAATTAGGAAGCTGGTAATGAAGCTGATCCCACCATGTTTCACAGAACAATTGCAATAATATTAATTCTTCTTCAGCCCATAAACAGTCCCAGGATTTTTAATTTTATTTTTTTTAAAAAAAAATTCTCAATAGTTATTCCATTGCAGAAGAAAGCAAATGAGTAGCACGCTCATCTCCTGCAAGATATGGGAAATTAATTTAATTAATTAACCAACACTCCACAGAAAACCGCAGCACCAAAAGAGAGGGCAAAGAACAGCAACCTGCAGCAACCTCACTGCTACTTTTTTCTTGGCAGGTAGAATCCTGTGCAAACCAGTGGGGAAATGTCACAAACGGCGGAATCAAAGAGATAGCAAGAGGGCTCGCTCATTGCCATTACATGCTATCTATATATGATTAATGGGATGCGGGTGGCACTGTGGGTTAATTCATAGAGCCTAGGGCTTGCTGATCAGAAGGTTGGCGGTACGAATCCCCGCGACAGGGTGAGCTCCCATTGCTCGGTCCCTGCTCCTGCCAACCTAGCAGTTCGAAAGCACGTCAAAGTGCAAGTAGATAAATAGGTACTGCTCCGGTGGGAAGGTAAACGACGTTTCCGTGCGCTGCTCTGGTTCGCCAGAAGCGGCTTAGTCATGCTGGCTACATGACCCAGAAGCTGTACGCCGGCTCCCTCAGCCAATAAAGCGAGATGAGCGCCGCAACCCCAGAGTGGGCCATGACTGGACCTAATGGTCAAGGAGTCCCATTATATGAATATATGATTAATATTTTATAATCTTAATGAATTCTGTTGCTGGGAGGGGGAGAGAACTGACACAGACATCATTTCCATCTAGAGCAACCTTCTTCAACCTGGTGCCTTCCAAAGGTTGATACTAATTCCAACCCTCCTGAGTCCTGACTATTTAACCATGCTGGCTGGGGCTGATGGGATTTTGAGTCTGATTACATCTAGCAGGCTTCAGGTTGGCTAAAACTAATCCAGAGGCTGTGAGTGTTCCAGAAAGACAACCAGAAATTAGGAATACATGAAAATATGGAGATTACACATACTAAACTGGATCATTGGACGTTTAGTAACACTGTGTTCATAGATTCCCTTTCAGATCACCATCACTAATGTAGGCTTCCTGTACAGCGGGTGGCTACTGAGCCTCTTGGTCTTGCCCATCAGAAGGTCAGCAGTTCGAATCCCCACGACGGGGTGAACTCTGTCCCAGCTCCTGCCAACCTAGCAGTTTGAAAGCACAACAATGAAAGTAGATAAATAGGTACTGCTGTGGCGGGAAGGTAAACAGTGTTTCTGTGTGCTCTGGTTTCCATAATGATGTTCCATTGTGCCAGAAGTGGTTTAGTCCTGCTGGCCACATGACCTGGAAAACTGTCTGTGAACAAATGCTGGCTCCCTCGGCCTGAAAGTGAGTTGAGCGCCGCAACTCCATAGTTGCCTTTGACTGGACTTAACTGTCCAGGGGTCCTTTACCTTTTTACCTGCCTGGGATAGGCTTCCCTAGATGAGGAGTGCAAGTAGTAGGGTACAGTCTATATACAGGGTCCGCACACTTGAGTTTTCATCTGAACTATCTTCCTCACACCGCCACAACTATGATGCAAAATAGGAGGTGAGAGGTGGGAGCACTGAAATTTGCCATTGCACAGGCCGCTGCTGAAATTTGAGACACCAAGGTCCACCACCATTGGTAAGGTAGGACTGCTCTTCAAGCATCCCTATCTTTTCCTATAAAGGAGAGCAACAGTGAGCAAAAAGCAATCGTTGCCTAGAATTGCTCTCATAGCGACATGAAGGCAGGGAACCCTTCACAACCGGAGCTGAAAAGCTGGCAGTCCAGATTCCAAAATTTTGCATGATATGCCCAGAGATGTGTGGGCAGGACCTCTTTGCATAGCTTTACTTTTGAATTAGGATTCACTGAGCGGTGCAGAGTTCAAATAGAAGTGTAAAGTGCTGGGCACGGCAGAAAATAGTGTGATAGGGTATTTCATATTATTATTATTATTATTATTATTATTATTATTAGACATTCTCCTTTGGAGTTGGCCCCACTTGCTGCTACTATCCTTAATATCCTGAAAACCTGTTAGAGGAAGAGGATCTGGCACCAATTGAAAACACACATATTTCAAAAGCTAGATGGATTCAAAGAGTTGATGTGAATGGGTAGGGAAGATGTTGTGCATGATTTTTGGCTAATCATCCAGGATCATCCAGACAATATAACTAGCCCTTTAGACAGCAGAAAGAAGGGAACACGGGTTCATACAGAGGAGAGCTATGGTAGTAAAAAAGGGAGTAGTTAAGGGTTTTTTGTTTGTTTTTTTAGGGCAGTCATTTTCCAAAGCAGTGGCTGTTTATTCCCATTTGTCCAAAACGTGTCTGATAATTGAGGCATGTGGGGCAAAGTGGCGGGCAGGGAAAGGGTTCTGCCCCACAGACAACTTATCCACCCACTCGTCACACCTGTTATGTACATTTGGTAGCAAACACTGGATTTTAAATCCTGTGTTTGCTACTGCGTGTCAATGGAAGTTTCATTCCTAGAACCTGATAGAGCCATTCTCTAGCTAGTCTAAAGTTTTTTTTCAGGTTTTAATCTCACTTAATATCGAGCTGTTCTGATTAAACCGCAGATAACAAGAACAAGCACCTCAACTGACAAAAATAATCTCACGGTTCTGAATTTCCAAATTACATCTGACCTGTATTTGCTGATGGTTCTAATAGGCCAGAGCATAACCAAATGCTTTGTTGACCTCATAAGAATCGTGATTGAGAAAAGCTTTCTCATGAGGGAGAGTTTTATTTTAAATGAATACCTGAGCTTCATTTTAATGGTTGACAGGTGCTTCTTCTTATCCCCTTTCAATCTAGGAGACGGGGGAGAAATTTGGTTTACCTACCTAATTCACACTTTTAGAAGCAATATGTGAACCAAAACACAGCTATGCTCCAAAATTTACACTTTTTTGAATTGTATTACACTTTCTCCAACTCCACCAAAGAGATACAAAAATGCATTTATTAGGTGGAAATGGGACTAAGGTTGCAAAACAACAACAACCCACTTATAAAATACTGCTTCATTTCCCCCTTCATATAAATAAAGGCAAACACAAAACCAAGCATTGCTAGATTATGGGACCAGGCAGTTGGAGATTGGTGTTGATATTTTGTTTGCCAGTAACAAGTTCTGCCAGGAAGATAGCAGAGCTCCCATTGAGTAACTCATTATGGACAATAATATGCTAGTAGAAAATCTCTTTTTAAGCACAGCTGCTGATGAGTGTGTATTCTAAATAATGAGAATAGACTGTTCCACATTGATCACCGTCACAACAGGATGCCTTAAAATTAACACACAGTGAGACAACAGCTACTTAAATTAAGCCTCCATTTTTGTCCTCCATTCAGGAATGATACACAACAGATTTCTTTGAAGCAGAAAAATCACTGTGTACAAATATGTAACAATGCAAAATGAATAACAATATCTACAACGCAAAAAATACACGACATTCCCAAAAAAGCAAAAGTCTGATTTTTGGGGTGTGAAATCCACTGCACTTGTGAAGGGTTTTTTCATCCAAGACACCACCATTAATGGAAGAGCTGCAGAGGGAAAAGAGGTCTGGCAAGAATTATATGGTATCCATTGGATCAAAAGTCCTCCAGCTCATGTAAGAGCACACAGTGGATTCTACTTTGTGGTTATTTAGTTCATAAAATGTATACATCTCTTGATGGTAATATAATAATACTCTAAAAGCAGTTTCCCCCCTTCCCCTTCTATCTTTGAAAGCATTGCTGTTATGATACAGGCAAAAGCTAGCACCATAATCCAGGTCTGTTTAATAATAATAATAATAATAATAATAATAATAATAATAATAATTTGTTTATTTATACCCTGCCTATGTGGCTGGGTTTCCCCAGCCACTCTGGGTGGCTTCCAACAGAATATTAAAAAACACACAATAAAACATCAAACATTAAAAGCTTCCCTAAACAGGGCTGCCTTCAGATGTCTTCTAAAAGTCTTTGACATCTGATGGGAAGGTGTTCCACAGGTCGGGTGCCACTACCAAGAAGGCCCTCTGCTTAGTTCCCTGTAACTTGGCTTCTCGCAGTGAGGGAACTGCCAGAAGGTCCTTGGCACTGGATCTCAGTGTCCGGGCTGAATGATGGAGGTGGAGATGCTCCTTCAGGTATACTGGGCCGAGGCCATTGGGGGCTTTAAAGGTCAGCACCAACATTTTGAATTGTGCCCGGAAACGTACTGGGAGAAATGTTTAAAAGCAGATCTGTACATAGTAGTAGATTTTAAGCAGCTGCTCATGTTTAAATAGCATCACAACTACTGAAAAGCCTCCCTAGAGTTGTCCACTAGAATTGTCCAGTCATAATTAGTGCTGTTGATTCTGCACACACAGAGCTTGCATCTGTCTGTCTTGAGAGACAACAGAGAGCATCTCTTCAGGTGAAGCCAAACCGCTGTGTTAGCAACACCAAAGTGACCTCCCCGCAAACCTGGGCATTGTGTATGGAGGTCCTGAGCTGCCCAAATGACAAGAACCTCCCCCCATTGCTGATGTGGTCCAAAGGAAAGCAGAGCAATACATTTGGCACCAGCTTGGCTGCAGGAATTGCCAGAAGGAGGCGTACAAGGTGCCATCCAATTGTTTTAGGGAGTCCACTCTGGATTTGTATAGGGGTTAATTCTTAGCCTTTTCTCCCCCCCGAACATATCCTACAAAGCAGCAGAGGTTTAGGGTCCTCCTCCCAGATGAGCTACCTTCCCAGGTTGACGAGCCCCATCTGCCCCTCACTTCCCTCTACAGCACATGCAGAAACCAGCTTCTTAACTGTGGGGCCCACTATTGGTCTCACCCACTCAATCTGCCGAAACCTGTATTTGCACGCAGGGGAAATCCCTAACTTACTGAGCGTTTGAGACCCATGAACCACCACCACCTGTTTCAGCTGGCTCGTCAGAGTCATTCCTGGGATGACTGGGATGTTGATTGCTGACAGCTTGCATGACAAAGCACACGAGCCACAAAGTTCCCAGGAGAACAATAAAACAGACCGACACAGAGTATTTTGGTTTATGGGTTCAAATAGGCCACAACTTTATTGGTTACAGATGTGAGCAGTTTGGCTTAGGCACTGGGGTGAAGCCAGGCTATATGTCAGGAGTCCTAGTTTCCAACTTGATAATGCAGCATGTGGTTATTTAAAAAGGAAGATTTGTTGCAAAAACAAACAGAGTTCTCCGGACAGCTCTAACATGCCGTTAGTCTCATTAATCATGATGAACCTTCTAAGGAGTCCTTCCTCTTACGCCAACATAAACGGGACCTATGACCCTTACAATTCTGATTCTGTTTCCTGTCATACACCTTCCCCCAGTGACAATTCCATGGGCTCTTTGGATTCCTTCCAACTTCTTCCTGAGACTACAGGCCATCAATCTTCTCTTTTTCCTCCCCCTGAGAGACCTGGCTGAGATCCTGCTGGTGCTGGAGATCGTTCCCTTGGCAACCTGCATTCCAAGGTGCGGTGGAGTTGGCACCAGCCGATGCTTGCCCTGCCTGGCAGTTAACCCTTCCCTGGAAGCTGGCTGCAAACCTTTCCTGGGAGCTGGCTCATTCATGACACTATATCTTGCCTTCTGCCCATCTGCAGGGAGTCCACGAGTTCCAATAGGGGGTGCCCTGTAACTTACGTCAGATAGTAACACCACCCCGAGGGTTCCTCGTAGGGCATGGGTAGGCAAACTAAGGTCTGCAGGCCGGATCCGGCCCAATCGCTTTCTAAATACGGCCCGCGGACGGTCCAGGAATCAGCGTGGTTTTACATGAGTAGAATGTGTCCTTTTATTTAAAATGCATCTCTGGGTTATTTGTGGGGCCTGCCTGGTGTTTTTATATGAGTAGAATGTGTGCTTTTATTTAAAATGCATCTTTGGGTTATTTGTGGGGCATAGGAATTTGATCATATTTTTTTTTTCAAAATATAGTCCAGCCCCTCACAAGGCCAGAGGGACAGTGGACCAGCCCCCTGCTGAAAAGGTTTGCTGATCCCTGTCGTAGGGGTTGTGACATGGCCCTAGCCCACGCCCAGGCTTCAGACAATATTCACACCCCGGATCCCTTTAACAGGATATCATTAGTGAGGAGGGGCAGGTGAAGGCTACAACCACCCCTCCAACCAAACAAAGGCTTACCCAATGCCTAATCGCCACAAATGGCCTGTGGCCACACCCACCCTGGCAGCAGATTGGCTGGGGCTGTCTCCAGCACAGATGATGGGACTGGCCCTGACGGGGGGTGGGGTGGAGGAAGGCAACATACCTCTCCCTACACCAGAAAACTGTTGTGGCTCAGCTGACTGGTTGCAATGCCATACACCAGGTAAAAGGTGAATGGACTTCTAGGAGCCACAAGTGAGAGCTGAGTCTAGGTTGAGGACCAAAGTATCAGGAGCTCAGCCTACACTCAAGTAGGACCCTGGAAGAGACACATGCCTGACTGGCATGTTCCATCCCTCCTGGTTGATCGTTCAGGAGCTTCAAAAGCTTTCTTCTGCCCGAACATCACAGCGACTGACATCGTACACTTAGGGATCCACAGAGTTTGCGCACCTTGCGTGACAGACCTCAGCAACTCAGCATTTTGGCTAATCAACTTTATTTGCATATAAACACACACGGAGCACTGCAACATGGCTCCCTTTCTCTCTAGCATCAGACAGCAAAGAGAAAAAGGACAAAGGACAATAGTCCCACTTCACGGAACACAGTAACACAAACATCCTGTCTTCGTCACTTCCCACTCTGTGGAGTCAAAACATATACTGTCATGTGATAGACAACAATCCTATGACTGCAATCACGGAGCAGGAATTCTAACACAAAGGTGGACCCAAAGGAGCACAACGAGTTCTCCACCAGATATACTACCCCTCCCCTAACATCCCATATGCCCCTCTGATGCACTAGGTAACAAAATAGAAGAAAACCTTTTTTTAAAAGCTGAGGAAAATTCAAAAATATGACCTCCCTCACCTGCAGCTTGAAGTGATCCGGACTAGAAATCTACCATCTATTTCTGCATAATATTTACGATTAGATCTAAGTTCTCCCCTGCTCAGTTACGCATTTTCAGTTATTCAGTTTGCAGCATGCTGATTTGGGGACAGTTTTTAGTTTGGGATGGTAGTGATTTATTACTATGATTTCCATTTAACACACATTTCTTTTCCTGTGGCCTAAAAATGATTGTTTAAATACTTTTATATTTGCCCTCCAGGGGTTTAAATATGTTATTTTCTTGTGATATCTCCCGTGGTGCTTTATTGTGTTTTAAAATTCAGCAATGCAAAATAAAATAAAATAAATGAACTGCAGATACAGCTGCCTGTCGTTTGTTTTTTGCTTACATAAATGGATTTATAATGCCTACACTATGTATCAGACTGTGATATTCTACACTGTTTAAATGCCCAACAGGCTGATTATACAGTGCCGTGCTATTCCAGCTATAAAAGCTGTTGTTTCATTTTAGCAGCGCTGACTTGCTTTATCCTTTGGCAAGAAAAAGCTTGCAATTATAACTCCTGCGGTATCCATCAAAGTCATTAAGGTACAAAACAACAGGAATCAGTATTGTGTAGTGTAATTTAAAGTAATATTCTGTCTCCCTGTATTTGTGATTTAATAACTGATTAGTTTATTCCCTTATATTAAGTTTCCCCTGAATTGCTCTGACTCATTATGTGCCAATTAATAGCCAATGTAATAAACCTCCAAATACTTAATGCATTTTCCAGGATATCTGTACACTACCATAAACAGGCTAGATTTTTTTTATTAGCTATTGATTGAGTTTCAAGCAACTAACTGTGAAATGAACAACCTATAACTGACTTATTAAATCACAAAAATGCTATTTCCATAAATTTGATAATCAGACATGAAAAATTATGATGCTTTGGGCCAGTAGTGTACATATTGGAGCTTTCCAGCACATTATTCATCCAGATATATGAGCTCTGAAATACAGGAATGGAGAATCTGTAGCCCTCCAGATTTTTCTGGTTTCCAACTCCCATCATTTTAATGCTTTAATGTTGTATTTAACCTTGTTTTTTAAGTTGTATTTCAGTCAACTTGTTTTTATTATTGGTTGTTAGCCGCCCTGAGCCCAGCCTTGGTTGGGGAGGGCGGGGTATAAATAAAATTATTTATTATTTATATTATTTATATTATTTATATTATTTATATTATTTATATTATTTATATTATTTATATTATTTATATTATTATTATTATCAGCTTCACTCAGTACAGATCAGGAATGAAGAAGTTGTTGTCCAACAACATAGAATGATAGAATTGCAGAGATGTCAGACTTCAGAGGATCCACACACCCCATGGCAGGTTGCCAGGAATGGATAAGACAAGGAAAGTTCTTACCAATGTTGTTTATTCAATATTCAAAGAGAGAGGCTTAAAGATGCAGCCTCTTGGAGTAATGGTGTTGTTCCAAGTAAATCTCCACTCCCCTTCTCTTCCACTTCCTCATTCATCAACAGCACCATCTACCTTACAGTTGTCGCTTAGGGCCACCTGTCTCTGAGCCCTTGGCTCTCCTACTTTCAATGCTCGCCGGGTTCTGGGAGAAGGGGGATGTGTCTGGAATGCTTTCTAGTGATAACATGTCAGCCAGCTGCTCCGGCTCTGCCTCCTCCTCCTCTCCCATTATTTCCCAGCTTTCCCCCTCATCTGCCTCTGACCTTTGACCTCCCACAAACCACTGTTGTAAATCTATACTGTCTTCCTCTTCTCTGGAAGGTTCAGGCTGGGGAGGCGGTCTCCACCATTGCTCTTCTGCCCAGGCCTGACACCTGATCACTGGCCATGTTGGCTGGGGTGGATGGAACCACATGTTTCCCATCCCTCTTGAGGCTTCCCATCAAATTGCTAATTATGTGGCAAGACCCTCAAGCTGACCCCCCATTAGGGTAAATAAATTCACACAGACACAGATATTTTGTTTAAGGTTTTTGGGCAAAAATTTGGTCACAACTTCAAGCGGACTTTGGACAGGAACCAGGCCCCGGCTTCCTTGAATGGAATACGCTTGAAATGGAGGGGCAGGACATGGCCGCACCTCCCCTCCCCTACATTTCAATGAGCCAATGCCTAACCGCCAACTTAAAAGTTGTGACGATTGCTGAGGGGGTAGGTAAAAACCAAGTGGCCCGTGCCAATTTGCTAAATGGGAAAATTCCTACCCGGCCCCCGACTCAAGCTGGACAACCAACCAAAGTCGAAAGCAAGGCCAAAGGATCTAAATTAAAGGGCGGGTGGGCGGGTGTTTGGCAGCGCGAAGCAGGAGCCAAGCACACGTCGGGCTGCCGCTTTTATAGTTTCCCCCACTATCATCCTTTGACATGATTGGGCAATTGCTGTTGTTTAGTCGTTTAGTTGTGTCTGACTCTTCGTGACCCCATGGACCAGAGCACGCCAGGCACTTCTGTCTTCCACTGCCTCCCGTAGTTTGGTCAAACTCATGCTGGTAGCTTCGAGAACACTATCCAACCATCTCGTCCTCTGTCATCCCCTTCTCCTTGTGCCCTCCATTTCCCCCAACATCAGGGTCTTTTCCAGGAGTCTTCTCTTCTCATGAGGTGGCCAAAGTATTGGAGCCTCAGCTTCACAATCTGTCCTCCCAGTGAGCACTCAGGGCTGATTTCCTTCAGAATGGATACGTTTGTTCTTCTTGCAGTCCATGGGACTCTCAAGAGTCTCCTCCAGCACCATAATTCAAAAGCATCAATTCTTCGGCGATCAGCCTTCTTTATGGTCCAGCTCTCACTTCCATTGGGCAATAGCCCTGGGTGATTGTGGTGCCACCCTGGCATGAGGGCGATAGCTCCACCCACGCCAGGGTGGGAGGAACCAGGTTGAGAGCCTGCCCGCAACCAGGACCATCTATTAAGATGATCCCATTTGTTGAGAGGGCAACCAAGTTGCTAAGTATGTTGTAACTAAGGCAAAATTCCCAAGCCAAAAACAATCCCTCAGGGCCGTTCTACACATCCCTATTACAATGGAGAGGTTAGCTTGGAAAACACCATTTCTACAATTCACATTCCACGTACAGCTTGATCCAGTCTCTTAGGAGAACATTTTGAGTTTTTGCATGTTGCATATATAAATGTAGAACATTCTTTTCACGATAGCCTCTCTCCACAGCTTGCTTAATCAAAATGTCACTTCTGCGCTGCTGTCCACAGTGGAGTGCTCATCCGTTCTTGACAATCCTCCTGTCTTTCCGCAACTCGATTTCAAAACTTGTGTCCTCTTTAAAATGGAAAAGTGTTCTCTTTTCCCCGTGCGCTGTAGTGCCTCTCTAATAAATCATTTTGTGACAGAGAATAAAAGAAACATATTTTTTATTCTCGTGGGATACATATGTGCACTCAAGATGTGCTTTCGGTTTATATCTTCCTTTTGTAATCGCATCATTATGTCATCGTCACAAGGTCACCACAGATTTGCATTGAAATAGCTTCCCATCATCTCATAGCATGTAATGGCTTTGTAATAGGTGCCCTATGGTCTTTGGAACCATTTTAGAATAATAATTGCAAATAAGAGTGTGCTAATTCCACATCATTCTGAGATGAGATATATATATCTCAGGCATCACTCCATATATATCTCAGGCATCACTCCGTTTCAAGGCTACAGCAGGTGGGAGTTGGGAAGAGGGTAGAGAACTAGGTAGGGCATTTTCTCTGACGTGACCAGTTGAATGATCAGAAATCTCACAGTAGTACTATATTGCTGGATCACACCAAAGGACTCTCAGTGGCCAACCAATGGGAAGCCCACAAACAAGAGTGTGGTATAAAGCTCACTCAGATCACCAGCAACTTGTATTCAGAAACACACTGTCTCTTGATACTACAGGTAAAATGACCATCATATCTTGAAAATATATGTCCCATGATTTTGTCCAACTCATGATAAGGCCATCTAAGTTGGTGGCCATTCCTACATGTGTAAATTCTATTTCAGCTGGTCCCTTCCCCTCTTTTAAAGGAAAAATATATATCACAGCTTAAGATAGAAGCAGGATACTTATGAATACATGTGCAACTGACACAAACCAGAAACAGGTGAATACACCTGTCAGGGAACTGCCATCAGAGCGAAGGGTGGAGGTAAGGCTCTCCGATGACGCTGGAGAGGGAACCAGCAAGGAGAGAGGGGGAGCTTCCGCTGGGAAGGAGATAGGCATGACGCCAGGAAGAAAGGGGAAGAAAGCATCTCACAGGCGGATGCTCCCTCTGACCATCTGACGCATCTGTTTACCCACTTACCTATTTGGCTTCCCACCGATCCTGACGAAATAGCCAAGCTAATAGCTCAGCTGAAACCGGGTAAAGCCCCAGGGCCCGATCTGATCCCTGCCGAAGCCATTAAACTACACCCAAAATGGTGGGCTGGCATATTGCCCAAAACCTTCAATGCAATCAACGCTTCTGGCCTCATCCCCAAAATATGGAAGGAGGCCATTATAGTAAAAGGTAAAGGTAAAGGTACCCCTGCCCGTACGGGCCAGTCTTGACAGACTCTGGGGTTGTGCGCCCATCTCACTTAAGAGGCCAGGGGCCAGCGCTGTCCGGAGACACTTCCGGGTCACGTGGCCAGCATGACATCGCTGCTCTGGCGAGCCAGAGCCGCACACGGAAACGCCGTTTACCTTCCCGCTGGTAAGCGGTCCCTATTTATCTACTTGCACCCGGAGGTGCTTTCGAACTGCTAGGTTGGCAGGCGCTGGGACCGAGCAGCGGGAGCGCACCCCGCCGCAGGGATTCGAACCGCCGACCTTTCGATCGGCAAGCCCTAGGCGCTGAGGCTTTAACCCACAGCGCCACCTGCGTCCCTCAATATATAGTACCATTATATATTATAGTACCAATTATAGTACCAATTCATAAAAAAGGTTCTCCAACGGAGCCAGAAAACTACCGTAACATCAGCCTCCTTTCGATTATAGGGAAAATTTATGCCAGCTTCTTGCTGACTAAACTATTGCGATGGGTAGATGAGACTAATCAGATTGGCCACGAACAAGCAGGGTTCAGAACTAAACGCTCTACAACCGATCATGCGATAGTTCTTTATCATCTCGCACGGAAGTACTCCTCTCCTCCCCGGGGCTACCTTTGTGCTGCCTTCTTAGACCTAAAGGCAGCCTTTGACAGTGTTCCTAGAAATATCCTATGGGAGAAACTTGCGAAACAGGGCATTGATAGAAGAGTCTTATGGCTTATAAGTCAGCTCCACGAAGATACCCTTGCCAGAGTGAGACTTACTCCTGCGGGCGACCTCACAAATTCGATACCAATAAACAAGGGAGTGTGCCAAGGATGTATATTGGCTCCCTGTCTATTCAACCTATTTATCAGCGACATGCGAGCACCCCTAGTTAACTCTTCTTTAAGTATACACGCGCCTAGACTAGCGGACTACCGCTGCCCACTCCTTTTATATGCGGACGACGCGGTAATTCTATCTTATACACGTGTTGGACTAATCAGAGCTCTGAAGATCTTTGCCACGTATTGTCAACTCAACCAATTAACCATCAACCATGTTAAATCCAAGATTCTGATTTTCTCCAGAAGCCGGAGATTATACGAATGGAAGCTTGGTGGAGCAAAAATAGAGCAAGTTCTAAAATTTCAATACCTAGGAGTTATTTTTCAATACAATTTGGGGTGGAAAGCTCAAATTCAACACCTACTTAACAAGGCCAAAACTCTGTCATATGCGCTCCTCCGATTCTTTTTTTCGGATGGAGCTTTGCACGTTCCCTCGGCCCTAAAGGTGTTCAAGGCAAAAGTGGTTGCCGTGGTTGCTTATGCTGCCCCGCTTTGGGCTGTGATGACAGATCTTGCTCCTCTCGAGACACTGCAAAATCAATTTCTACGTCGGCTCCTAATGCTCCCTCTGTGCGTAAGTAACGCAGCCATGCGACTAGAATTGAAGATCGCATCCTTAGAAACTTGCCTGTGGAAGCAAGTCTTCAATTATTGGTTATCATTGTGGCATAGACTACCAAACCATTACCTTGTCCAATGCTTATGGCGAGATGAATTCTCTAGCCCTTGGACTAGTAGAATTCATGCCAAACTCCTGAGTTATGGAATCTCTCCTTCAGATTCCCTAAAACTAGACCAAATTACTGCTCAAAGACTGATCTGCCAAAGACTGGATGACATCGATCTACAGCGAAATTATATGCTGGGGGGAGGTGTTTGTTCGCCTCAGAACATTGGTATCACATTAACTTACTGCGTTCCATCATACCTCTCCTCCCTTTCGACTGTTGCCGATAGACTGGCCTTCACCAAAGCGAGGTTCAACGTTTTTCCCTCCAACGTCTTGAGACATAGATTCTCAAAGGGCCAAGCCCCCGCCATGTGCGAATGTGATAAGGAGACACCGGAGTCGCTCCAGCACATTATGTTCACTTGCCCCCTGTTTAATGTGCCACGGGCAAATTTGTTGGGATCAATCATACAGAAACTAGAGGGCACCCCATCAAAATTCCACCTTGCCCAAATCTTGCAGGATAAGGATACTCATACGACCCTGAAAGTGGCAAGGTTCCTGGTCACTGTCCTTACCCAAAAGCGACGCCAAGGGGCACTACAAGCTAACTAAGGCGTAGTATGCCATTCTATTCTATAGTATTTTATTGTTATAGTGGTGCTTTAGTGGCTGTTTTCCCCACGTGCACAAGTTGTTATTTATGTGTCGTTTTTACCTGTATGGGCCTATGGCCGTAAATAAAATTACAAGGGGAGGTTGAGGGAGCTTCGGAGGGAGGGCTCCGAGACTGTTCCAGTGAGACCAGCGGGGAGAGCACAGAGCCTCCGCTTGGGACGCCCACTCTGCGCAGAAAGCTTCCGTGCAGGGAGACTTGGTGTCAAAGAGCTTTTATGTTGGAAAAAGTTCAGGAAGCGCCCACTGACGGATCCTGCCAGTGATTGAGAGAGCCACGGAGTAAGGGCTGTCCGGTCAAGGGGGAAGTTGACCAAACTACTCAGCTTGGAGCAGTTTGCGGCTTGCGCACAAGCAACCCCAAACCCCATTACAACACCCAACCCTAATCTGAGTTGAATAGTGCACTGTACAAAAATGCCATGTTTCTATTGTTGCAGACCTCAATATTTTATTGCAAGTTACTGGATCATTAATATTTTACATGAAAAAAACTTGTCGTTTTAATTTAGTAGGCTTCTGAGCATCTTAGAATATCAAAATCTTGCAGAAAAAAAATGTATACTTCAAAGCTATCCGACTTAATATTTTATAGGGAAATGAACTTTGAAGTCAGGTCTGCTGTATTGCTCAGTTTGTGTTTTCAAATTAGCTGCATATCGGAAATATATTCTTACTAGCATTTCAGAAGAAGGTTTTCAAAGGGCTCAGCCTTTGTTACTTACATTTCCTCACAGGGTTTCACAAGTTCAGGAAATAATACCAAAGAATATTAATGAAAATGTGAATATTCCTCATTTCCTGGGGTGGGGTTGGGGAATCGAGAACCACAAATGTATTTTTAAAAACATACCTACAGTCTTCAACCTCTTTCTTACATGGCTGCAATGGGAGTGTCCTGGGGGAAAATTTTAGTTTGGAATGCAGCAAGATGAACAATACACTAACAATACTCCCCTTCTGTCTTTCTGGCCCAACACCACAAACCACCCATGAAACTCAATGAAGAAGAAGAGTTTGGATTTGATATCCCACTTTATCACTACCCTAAGGAGTCTCAAAGCAGCTAACAATCTCCTTTCCCTTCCTTCCCCACAACAAACACTCTGTGAGGTGAGTGGGGCTGAGAGACTTCAGAGAAGTGTGACTAGCCCAAGGTCACCCAGCAGCTAGTGTGACTAGCCCAAGGTCACCCTGGTCTCTGTTATTCACAGCAGGTCAGCCCCACCATCAATCAGACTGGATGATAGATGTTTTATTCTGGGCAGACCTGGCATTTAACACCACCACCAGACAATGGAATTGGCTGACCATCACCCCCAGTTTCTGAAATACGGGGGGGGGGGGAGGCGAGAGAGAGACGAAGAACCCTGAAGGAACTAGCCATCTTCCTTCTCTCTATATACCTCTGCCCACCTCGATATCCCTCCGTACCTGCCATCAGTCCTAATCCCATTCTCGCCTGTCCTGGACAGAAGAACATAATTCCCTTGACCCACCTCTAATCAAACACAATGATACAAGAGGTGGTTAGTGTCAAGGAACATCACGTAGTGCCAGGAACGGCTTACATCTGGAACAAAATCAAACACTTTCCCACCTCCCATCTAGGAAAGTCACAGTTCCATGCTCGAGTGAATCCTCTCCCCATGGGCATTCAACTACTTTTCTCTCTTGCGCACCCCACTCCAAGCCTTCGAAAGCCACAGAAATGTCCAGTCCAATCCTAGGCATGTTTACTTTGGAGAAATCTCATTGAATTTGGTGGGATTTCCTTGTAAGGAAGTATACAAATGAAGCTTATTTTCCTTCAGAGGAAAATTTCTAGATTTCTACTGGTCCTGCATTCTTTGGGGAGTGCATCTCCCAACCAGTAAAACTCACAGCCATTTTCTGATAGAGCTATTTGTTGATTAAGTTAGATTACTTATTATTATTATTATTATTATTATTATTATTATTATTATTATAGAACAGCTATCACACCGAGCGGATGCAATTGTGGGGATTATTTATTCATGAGGTTTCCCTTTGATCTTGTATCTCCTCACTATAAGTTTTGCTGCTGCTAACGTTTATTCAAGCTTGAGTATTTCTTTTTTGCATTCCCTCTCAGCAACCACTGAATGAATATAGCAAGTACCATTGGCATAAATGCATTCTGTTTATCTAGTCATCCATTTCCCATGAACATTTAAACAGAGCTCTGTTTGATGAGTACGCTGATTTGCCTACTGTAAGGCATACAACACCAAACCTCTAGTTCACACAACCATTTCCCCACTAAAATTGCATATACATGGTATATTTAACTGCAAAATTACATTTTTTTTTAAAAAAAATGCAGATTTGAATCATTGTTGTATATTGCATGCACATTAGACCATCTTTGCTGTCTCTTAGTCCAGCCTGAGCTTCCACAGCCCTCAAGAACCACCGTTGGCAGAACTGGAAGCAACAGCAGCTGATCTGTTCAATGCTGCTGATAATATTTTATCCTCTTGCTAATTATGCTGTTTTCAATGTGTGTTTTATATTTGACTTCCTTTAGTAATGTTTTCTTTAGGAAATGTTTAAGATAAAATAAATGGTTAACTTTCCTGCGTTAAAAGTGCGTTCTGTAATTGACCTCCTTTGTAATTATTTATTTTGAAATCTCTACGATAATACTTTAGCTTCCAGTAAATTACGTTGCTTTGAATGGTTACTTAATATCTGACTTTCTTCGGTAATGTTTTATTCTGGATTGTTTTACTGGATGTTTTAATGTAGGTTGTTCCATATAAAGTGGTATGGAAATAAAATGAATAATAAGAATAAAATAAGAATAAGAAGCCCCTGTGTCCCTGCCAATTTGGATGGTGGGCTCTTTGTGCCTGTTATAAGTTGTGGTTAGTGAGGAGGAATGAGCTCCCCGCCACGACCCTTTGAGGAAGAACATATGAACTTGCTGATTCAAGCCAGTGGTTTCATCTGTCCTGTTCCCACAGTTGCGGGTGAAGACCCCCAAAACTGTGGGAATGTTCAGGGATGCAGGAGAGGATATATTGTCTGATTATATCCTTATCCAACTTGTGTTAACAAGTTCCCCAATTTCAGCAGAGTAATGAGGCATCTAATCATAAGCTTGCATTTTTATTAAAGCTTATATGTTTAATCAGGGCTTGTATTTTAAGAATGAGTTTAAAAATGTTCTGTTTCATGCCAGGCAGAAGACCAGTTGCCTAAAAACCTTGGCAAGATATTTTTACTCCTAGACAAGGGCCCCCCCCTGATTTATAGCAGAAAACAACTCTCAAAGTCGTAAAAAGGGAATTACAGGCTGACAGCCAAGGTTACACTGACCCTACAAATTAAGGGTGGATAAATAGTAAAATGAGCCATATCTTCTTCCTAAGGTTAAGAAGGTCAAGAGCAGTGAAAAAGCATCTAGCTGGCAGAAAGAGAACATTTTCTGGGAAGACTTTTTCTAAAGCTGTTTCTTTCTTAAACTAAGATCCTTTTAAGATTTCTTTTCCTTTAAAAAGGTTGTTTATGTATTAAATATATTAGTTTAAATATAATTATGCAAAGGATTTAAGAAATGCTAGATTCTTATTTCATATAGTTGTAAGAGTTGTAACTATCCTGAAATTAAGTCAGGCACCAGCCAAGCCCCTTGCCAGACAGAAGATGCCAATCGAGCACTCCTGATATATGGTTGTCAGGCCTTTTGTTTAGAAACCTTCAAATGAAGGAGATCTCTCAATGTTGATGTGAACTCAATCCTTGACATGCATAAGATAAAAATTCAAGATTAATTATCTGTTTTGGAAGGCAATAGGGCAAGGAGGGCAAGAGGTGAGCTGGTAATTAAGATTCCTTGTTGAGACACATGTAAGATATATTACTACTTATTTGTCATTTATAGATAGAAGAATATATAGCTTTTTATTTTCCATAAAAGGCAAGAGGAAATGGGTGTATCTTTTGTGATTGGCTCTAGCAAACAGCCAATAGGAATTTCAACCAGGCTGATTGGACAGAGGCAGCCACAGGAGGAGCAAAGGGGCTGGATTAAGGAAATATAAGTGCTGGCCAGAATGGCAAGAGGCCAGACCAGAGCTTGGTAACCATATACCACTGTGCCTCATATTTATTTGTCTGACAAATAAATTACTATTTTAATTTCTCTATTGCTGCGTTGAATATTTCATTCCAGCTAAGCGTTAACCACAAGCAGGGTGCTACAGTAATACATTCCCCTTTATTTTAAGTTTGCAAAGGCAGCGTTTGCTCAGGCTCGCTAAAGCCTCTATAATAACTATTCTGGTAATTTCCCCTTATTCCCTCATAAAATAGAAGAGATGACACAGTCTTTTACAAAAGTATAAAAAGAGTTTACTCACATTCTGTTCACAATCAGATCCCAGAAGGCAGACTTAATCTTAATGAAGTAACATACATTTGGAATCTATCTTATAAGAAGACAGTCCCTTTGTCCTCTCTTGGCTGGGAGCCAAGAAAGCATCTTTCACTCAGTAGATGTTGCTTCTTCGATGCATGTGGTGAAAAGAGAGAGAAGGAAGAGAGAGATGGCTGCCCTGCTCTGTGCTTTTATCATTACCTGCACAGGTGAGGCCACACCCACCTCTAGTCACATGTAGAGGAAGTCTGTCCCAGCCCAGAGGGAAACAGGAAGTTTACCTGCTGGCTGGACAAACATCCCTCCCCATGTCTAAACATGTACACTCTAGGAATGTTGTACTTGACTGCTCTTGTGTTTCACATCCCACAAAAACCACCCCCAAATAAATACACAATAGGCACAGATTTTAGTTTAAGGTTTTTGGCATCATATTTTGGCGACAACTTTATTGATTACAGCATGTGAGTGGTTACTTAGGGATTGGTTCCAGACTACTTGAACCTGCAGGACTGACACTGGGCACCATATGTCAGTAAGGGAAAGCATCCTGGGGGAGCGAGAACTCCTTTGATCTCACAGCTCACCCCAGATGCTCCCAGGGTCTCTGGCATGACCCTATCCCCTTGACAGGGTTCGGACAAAAGCAAGGCAAGCCCCTGGATTCCTTTAACGGAATTCCCTAGCAGCAGCAATGGAGGGGCGGGCACAGCCAACCACATCCCCTCCCTAAACATTGAACCAAATGCCTAACCGCCAACCTTACAAAGTTGTGACAATTTGCTGCATGGTAGGCAAAAAAGCAAGTGGCACCAATCAGCCAAATGGCAAAATTCCTACCGGGCCCCTGCTCCAAAACAGTTGACCCCTATACAGACATAGCAAGGCCATAAGAACAACCCTAAATATAGGGAGAGGAGGGTGGGTGATTTGCTGCACGTCACAAGAAAGTGAAACTCTCCAGCAACATGCAGCAGCTTAAGTAGCCCCTCAGCAGCCAATAGCCAACCCAACTGACCAAATTTCTGCCCCAGCAACAGGGGCAACCAATGGGGTGTTGTGGCCATCCAAATGTTCCCGCCCCACAACAGGGAGGCTTTGTATTTTATTCTGGGACACCCCAGAAATAACTAACAGAAGCACCCCCCAATAAAACCCCAACAAACAGGCAGCAATACATATGTTCATCCTCACAAATGCACAACTGGAAATCAGCTGTGACATGGGTATGAGGGATCAGAGTATACGGATGTGCTCAGGGAGTCTGTTGTGGCTCTCCAATACTTATTTATTTAAACCATTTATAGACCACTCAGCTGCAATGGTCTCTAAGCAGTTTCTAAGAAATACAATACCAAATAAATAAATAAATAAATAAATAACCAGCTAAAACTATAAAACCAGACTTAAATTAAAATGCTTGCTGGAATAAAGAAAAGTATGCAGTAGGCACTGGAAGTTTAACAGGGAGAGAGCCTGATTGATCTTAACTGTGAGATCAGTAAAACTGAGCCCACATTATGAAATGCACAGCTCCTGTGGGGCATACCATGCATCTAAGCCACAGGGGACCACTAACAGTGACCCCCTGCCCCGCCCACCCAAGACCTCAGTGATCAGGAAGGGATATAAATGTTTGGTTGCTCCTTGAGGTATGCTGGACCTCAGTTGTTAAGAGTTTGGTAAGTGAATTCAATAACCTTGAACCATCTGATTTCAGGGTGTTCTTATACCTGAGGAGATGTCCCGAATCTTCACTGGACCAGCATGCATGACACAGATGCTTGGAGAGACCTGGTCTGAATAGAGATATTGGATTCTTGTCTCATTACACATGCTAACAAGGAGAAGGGGATGACAGAGGATGAGATGGTTGGACAGTGTTCTCAAAGCTACCAACATGAGTTTGACCAAACTGCAGGAGGCAGTGAAAGACAGGAGTGCCTGGCATGCTCTGGTCCATGGGGTCATGAAGAGTCAGACACGACTAAATGACTAAACAACAACAACAAAACTATTTTTGGTCATCTACATACTATCCCTCCCTTGCTTTTTCCTGTAGGACTAATTGCAGTTGTTAACAGTCGTTAACATTCGTCAACAGGCTTACCTGTTGAGTCAATCACCCATCTCCTACTACCCTTCTGAGAAATACCCCACTCTACCCTCCCACTATATATAAGGGTCTGGTGACTTCTGCTTCATTGTATTTGAAGAAGTGTGCATGCACACAGAAGCTTATACCCAGAACAAACTTAGTCGGTCTATAAGGTGCTACTGGACAATTTTATTTTTTATTTTTTGTTCTTTGTTGTTTAATCTGCCACTGGAGAACCTAGGTTCCATAGACTGATAAAGCGGATTCTCCATTAAATGAGAGTGCGTGTTGCGGTGTGGGCCGCTAGGCCAGCCCTGGGTTGCCAGGCAGGTTAATGGCTATTGCCTGGTGCATCGATTGGCTTACCGGGTTGCTGGGGCAACTTGCATGTAGCATATTGGTGGGTGGGATCATAGTCTTTAAATACTGGGGCACTCTGGCTTTTGCTTTCTCTTTAGCAGAGTGCATCGGATCACCCATCCGCCCTGTGTTGACCTTGCTTTGCCTGTCATGGGGTTGTCTGCCTTGGTGCAGGGGCCTAGTAGAAATTTTGTCCATTTGGCTGATTGGCTGGTGCCATTTGGTTTTTGCCTACTACTTAGCAATTCGTCACAACTTGTAAGGTTGCAGTTGTTGTTGTTGTTGTTGTTGTTGTTTAGTCGTTTAGTCGTGTCCGACTCTTCATGACCCCATGGACCAAAGCACGCCAGGCCCTCCTGTCTTCCACTGCCTCCCGCAGTTTGGTCAAACTCATGCTGGTAGCTTCGAGAACACTGTCCAACCATCTCGTCCTCTGCCGTCCCCTTCTCCTTGTGCCCTCCATCTTTCCCAACATCAGGGTCTTTTCCAGGGAGTCTTCTCTTCTCATGAGGTGGCCAAAGTATTGGAGCCTCAGCTTCACGATCTGTCCTTCCAGTGAGCAAGGTTACGGTTAGGCATTGGTTATATAAAGCTGGTGGAAGGGTCAGGATAGGCTGTGCCTGCCCCTCCAATGGTGCTGAAGGGAATTCTGTTAAAGGAATCCTGGGGCTTGCCACGATTTCATCCAATCCCTGAAATGGGACCAGGACCGGCAAGCCTTGGGGAGCTGGTTGGGTGAGCGGTGAGGGACTGACGCTCGGCTCAACTGATCCCCAACATTGACTTTCCCTTCAACTGGCTTCTGATTGGAGTTTGGAATGTCAGTTCTGTCCCAGGTGGGGGGACAGATAGTCATAACCAATGTCTAAGCAACCACTCACAGATTTTGTGTTTTAATAAAGTTGTGGCCAAAAGAGTGCCCCAAAACCTAAAACTAAAATTACGTGTGATGTGTGAATTATTTTGAGGGGTGGCTTGGGGATCTACACACACAAAACTGTGCAGCAAACATTTCTGTTTCCTCTTTATCATTTCTTCTCTATACCCAGGGTAACATCCTGTCCTGTCTGCGGTGCACAGATTTGCACTGCTGCTGTGATTTCCTTATCCAAGCGCTGACCTTGATACACTGACCAGCTGCATTTCTCTCCCATGGCTGTCTTGGCTGAATACCTAAAATAAAGAGCACTCAAACATGTAGCCTTACATGCTACTTTCTCTAGATTGTGTTCAACATATTTGGAAATGGCGTGTCTGCCTTTCTGAACTAAGTTTTGCCATTTGTATGATAAATGGTCAGAGAAGAGCCGGGGGTGGGGGGAAAATCCAATATTCTTTTTCCTTAGCAACAGTTGAGCAAAGCCTTCACAGGAAATCTATTTCCCTCCCCGCCCCTCGCCACTGAAAACTAAGTTCATTTCTGCCTCAGGCAATTTCTAATCTATTTATTTCTCTTTTTTATTATTTCTTCCTAACACTTGAAAGAGAATGGAATCCTCTTTCTGAACCATCTGATAATTATAATTCTTAGGCTCATATACTGAAAGCAGCTGGGGTGTAAATTACGGCTTGGAACCACCATAATGAGCTGTGCCTTGGCCCTCAGAGGTCATTTTTCCACACTTTCTCTTCCCACCTTCTTGAGAGTGGCAAATTATTCAGTAGCTTTGTCAGCATATCAATGACCTTCTTACACGAAGGAGAATTGTAATTGAAAGCAGTTTGCTACATGGTTTAGTGATGAGAATTACCATTAACTGTCTAATAATAATGGCACCACCTGAAGGCAACCTCTGACTGCTATTGAGCTCCAGGTTAGCAAGGAATGGGAAACAGTATTTTATTTCATTTTATTGGAAGACCTTGGATCTGCTCTTCTTGCCTCAAATAAGTATTATGTCAAACTCCTGTCGACTTTACGAAGAAGCAAAATAATGGAATCATTCAGGCTGGAAGGAGGGGGAAAGGGCTTGTGTTCCATTAGAGCAAAAGAGAACACCAGCAGCCTTTTCTTCCACAAGGCCTTGGCCACTTCTGCCTTTTTTAATTTCTTTTGGCACTGTCAAAAGTAGAACAGGAAGCTTAAGAAACTTATGACTGACTACCCTACACCATGAGTGTTGGGCTGTTGGGCATGGGGGGGGGGGGTTTCACACATGCAATTCCAGCCCAGCCCAGGCCCATCTGATGGGAGAGCATTCCACATGGGGGCGCCACCACCGAGAAGGCCCTCTGCCTGGTTCCCTGTAACCTCGCATTGAGGGAACTGGACCTCAGTGTCCGGGCTGAACGATGGGGGTGGAGACCCTCCTTCAGGTATTTGGGCTGAAGTAAATGAGGGGCTGGTGGGGCTCATCTATCTGAGAAAGCCCATCCTAGAGAAGAGAAACCCCTGATCCCTAACCTCTGCTGCCTTGTGACTATACATACTCAGTTGTGAGAAAGACTTTGGGAGTAAACCCCGTGGAAAAATCTGTAACTGCTGCCATGCAGGAGATCTTCAGGAGAAGAAAAGGCTAAGGTATAAACCCTAATAAATCTGGAATAGAGTCCCTAAGATAGTTGGATGGCATCTTGTATGCATTTTTCCAGCAACTGCTGCAGCCAAGCTGGTGCCAAATGCATTGGTCTGATTTCCTCAGCAAGGCTGAGAAGGGGTCTCGTCGTCTGGGCAGCTCAGGACTTCCATTTACACTATCCAGGCTTGTGCCCCAGAATAGTAACTTCGGTGCTGCTAACACAGCAGAAAGAAAGAAAGAAAGAAAGAAAGAAAGAAAGAAAGAAGAAGAGTTTGGATTTGATACCCTGCCTTTCACTCCCTTTAAGGAGTCTCAAAGCGGCTAACATTCTCCTTTCCCTTCCTCCCCCACAACAAACACTCTGTGAGGTGAGTGGGGCTGAGAGACTTCAGAGAAGTGTGACTGGCCCAAGGTCACCCAGCAGCTGCATGTGGAGGAGCAGGGAATCGAACCCAGTTCACCAGATTACGAGACTACCGCTCTTAACCACTACACCATACTGGTGTAGAAAGAAAGAAAGTGATTCTCCATAGGTTTGACTTCACCCGGAAAGCACACTCAATTGTCTCCCAAGACAGACGGATACCAACAAGAAGCTTGCCTTGAGATAACAGGCCAAAATGATCCTATTCCTGGAAGCATTTGGAATATTCTGACTCTATTCTTATTCTTATTCTTATTCTTATTCTTATTCTTATTCTTATTCTTATTCTTACAGTGGTACCTCGGGTTACATACGCTTTAGGTTACATACGCTTCAAGTTACAGACTCTGCTAACCCAGAAATAGTGCTTCAGGTTAAGAACTTTGCTTCAGGATGAGAACAGAAAACGTGCTCCGGTGGTGCAGCAGCAGCAGGAGGCCCCATTAGCTAAAGTGGTGCTTCAGGTTAAGAACAGTTTCAGGTTAAGAACAGACCTCCGGAACAAATTAAGTACTTAACCCGAGGTACCACTGTATTATCATTTATTTTACAAATGTGTGGTGCTTTTGACTCATTTCAACATTGAAGTTTATTGTTTTTAGATGCTATTTTAATTTTATATATATGTGGATTTTCTCTGAGAGTTATAGCTTTGTTGGGGGGGAACTAAAGTTCCCATGATTCATGGGGGACGTCAGGCGCTTTAGATGTGCATTGAATGTGCTTTAAAAGTATCGTGTGAGCCTGAACTCTTCTCCTTGCTATATTAGGATTTTACGTGGCTTTAAATAGATCCGATATCCCTACTTCTTTTTTTAAAGGAAGCTGTTTAATTTCTCTGACGTTTTCCCTTTGAGAATATTTCTATTAAGCTTCTTCCTTGCAAAGAGGAGCCTCAATGGTCCCACAAAGGATTCTGTAAATGCCTTTATAAACTGTGCCTGTTGCAAGAAACCTGGGAAAAGTAAATACTGAAAATCAATTAACTTGACTGAGGCATTTCACCAGATAGCGCTTGTGTAGGTAGGCAAACTAAGGTCCGTGGGCCGGATCTGGCCCAATCGCCTTCTAAACACGGCCTGCAGACAGTCCGGGAATCAGCTTGTTTTTACATGAGTAGAATGTGTGCTTTTATTTAAAATGCATCTCTGGGTTATTTGTGGGGCATAGGAATTCATTCACACACACCCATATAGTCCGGCCCCCCACAAGGTTTGAGGGATTGTGAACTGGCCCCCTGCTGAAAAAATTTGCTTACCCCTGTCTTCAACCCTCCAAACTTGTTAGCTTTGCTGAACCTCTTGTTAGGGCTGATGGGATCCAGCAAAGTAATGCCTAATAAACACATTTACAGTGCAATCTTCTTGCATGCTTCTTTGAAAGTAAGTCCCATTGAGTCCAGTGGAACTTGCTTTCAGGTGAGTGCAATGAAGGATTGTAGCCTAATAGTGCAATCTGGGCCCGATTGCTCTGCTGTCCAGATTGAAGTGTGAATTCTTCTGCTTTTCCATTTTCCACCTTGCTGGTGTTGTAAACAAAATCTGCCCTTTTTCCCTTATGGGGTATCCAAGAGCCCATATAGAGTCCTTACGTGGGTTCCCTATTGGTAGGAGAAAATAACACAGGCCAGTCAGAGAATATTGAGAAGCAAAGCAGCTAGGAAGCCTGATCTTTATTGATCAAGTTGCTCCCCTCACATGCAGGAAGATGGAGAAGGACCTAGAACAAAGTTGTACCTGCCCTTATATAGACATTTTAAATTCCCTGCCCTGGAGCTCAAGACCAGCCCTCCATACATCATACATACATCACAGAAGGGGTGTAACCCAAGACCACCCCCCACAAACATCATATCTACATCACAGAAAAGGTGGTCTACAACAGAAATTTGAATGTTGTTGTTTTTCCTGTCTGTCAGGTTATCTGGTAATGCCTTATCTGATTGCCTTTCCTGGTTGTCTGCCCATTTCTTTGAGATGGTGATTTCCCAATTCCTGAGACAATGGAAAGGTTCCCTGACCCCCTCCCTCCTTGCAGTGAAAACATTTGGTCAGTTTAGGAGTCAAAATGGTTTCAGGGCGGTCTTCCTGTGCTGATCTATGTAGGTGCTTGGTTGGTACATTTATGAACATTTATTATATATATAAGATCTTAAATTTTATTATTACACTGGTCCAGGCGTCGTGCTCCCCGGTCCCCAACCCAGAGAAATAACAGACCAATAAGACCGGTTTGGATCAAAACAGGCCACAACTTTATTGAATACAGATGAAAGAGGTTTGGCTTGGGCATGTAGGGCCCCAGGTGAGGTCAAGGAGCAGACCTGAGGGAAACCTTCCCATTCCATCGGCTCCGCTCTCTGGCACAGCCCATGTCCAAAGCAAGATTCGCCAAAGTGGGATGCAGGCTACAATCTGGCTGCTGATAGGTTGCAGGCGCTACCTATCAGGAAGGGGTACTGAGGCCATGCTTCCATCACCGTGGTCCCAGTGGAGCCTCTGCTGTCCTGCAACACTGCTGCACCAAAAGCGGTGAGCAGACTGGTCTGGCCTCACAGTAGCACTGTGGATGTGGCAGTTGCTCCCACTGCTCCATCAAATCCTACTGGGCAGTGGCCAGGATTAGAAGGACACCGTTAATGAGTTGTGTTCTGAAGCATGGAAAGGTTTAATAAGCAGACAGCAGACAATGACAAAAATCAAACCAACAGCATACAAATCAATATGGCTAACCTGATCCAAAACACTCACCCACCCAACTCACACATGAAAACAAAGACCACCACAGCCAACCACAAATGAACAACCACACCCTAGGCCAACCCCAACCTCTCTCACCACCAAAGAAACACAAGTGGACAGCAAAAAACCTGCACAAGCAACGCTGACACCAAACCCTACATATATTATGTAAAATAGAAATATCGTCACCCGACCCCCCCATCCTTCCCCCCCCTACATCTCTTTCCCCCTTTTCTTCCTAATGTCTCAACAAATGAAACTGATTTGTAAAAATGTTACATGGGGGGGGAAAAACAGGAGAGAGACTTGCACATACTTCTGTAAATCAAGAAAATCCTTAATAAAAATACATTAAAATAAAATAAAATAAGCAGACAGCTGAAATTCAGAGGGTGGTATCTATGTTGCATGTCCTGTCAGTGCATTGATTTCTGCTTGTGCAAGGAGAATTTCCCTTCTCTCCTCCCATCAGTGACAGAGGAAGGCGAGTGCTGGGGGTGCGGTGCGCACCGGGTGTCACCCGTGAGGGAGGTGACATTGCCGTACCACCTCCCACGCTCATTGCACAGGCGGCAGCCCCAGACACTCACTGTGTGGGCAGCAGGCCACTAGGGACGATGTTGCCACAGGCAGCTAGCGGTGCCCCCCCAACACTCGCCGCACAGGTGACTACCAGCGCCCCTCCCGACGCTCGCCACATGGGCAGCAAGCAACTAGGGATGCTCACCATGCGGGCAGTTAGCGGCACCCCCCCATGCTCGCTGTGTGGGCAGCAGGCGGCTAGGGACGCTCGCCGCGCGGGTGGCAAACAGCACCCCCTCCACGCTTGTCATGCAGGTGGCTAGCCCCACCCCCATGCCTCTCTGGGTGCTAGGGCAGGTAGCACCGCCCCTGCCTCCCATGTGTTCACAGCCCTCTCCCCAAATCAGTCCTGGGTGTTGGGGGATCATCACTCCTACATTAATCCACATGGAGTGGGGAGGTAGGAGAACCTGATTGTGCAATTTGAAATTCTTTTGCTGATGATGGTACTGCAGCTTAATGCTTTTTTGGACACAACCCAAGGTTGCTACAAATAAATTCTGCAAGACAAGAAGTGAGCTCTATGGGTTGCTTTGAGCCCCTCTTTTTTAGATACAGTGGTACTTTGGTAGTCAAACGGCTTGGCTCCCGAACGCCCAGACCCGGAAGTGAGTGTTCCAGTTTGCGGAAGTTTTTCAGAAGCCGAACATCCGATGTGACTTCTGTGGCTTCCAACTGAGTGCTGGAAGCTCCTGCAGCCAATCAGAAGCTGTGCCTTGGTTTTCAAATGGTTCCAGGAGTTGAATAGACTCCCGGAACAGATTAAATTCTAGAACCAAGGTACCCCTGTATTAAGCACCCAATCTTTGTTATTGTAATCAAAATACAGTATGATTTTTGTTAAACTTTTGACATCTTCACAGCACCCTTTTAAAACCATAAGCGGAAGGGAGAGCCAGGAACATAGCGCAAATATTCCTTGTTGCTTGTGGCTGTTGAGGAACTGGCTCAGTATAAACACTGTCAGGATGACAGGGAATAAAGTCGCTTTGATTTTTAGTGGCATTTTACCACTAGCTATAATATCTGCTAGCGGTGAAAAACATTACAGTGCAGAACATAAACTGCCCAAGAGCACATCTACCCTCCAAAGTTCAAAAGCACACAATTTAGAGTACGCCCCTATGACTTATTAAAGGTTAAAGCGTAGGCTGGCCGCAGAGGAAATTACAACCGTGGTATAAACTCTGTTCAAACAGCTTTGAATTTGAAAGAAATCCTTGGACCTTCCTCTTCATTGCACTTGAAATACAATAAATTGGGCAATGACATAGGTTTTCCGAAACCCAAACCACAGAGGGTTGAGAGTACATATGGCACTGCCTTGCAGTTAGAGGTAAACAGGTTTCAGCCTAGGAGAGTGACTGGTTGGACCTTCTGCTACCCGTTCTGTGCTTCTAAATGGAAGAGTGGAATAATATTCAGACAATGTGTACTTCACACCACAAAAACCCACAAAAAAATTTAAAACCCACAAAAAAACCCACCTTACTGTGTGCAGGCAATGGGGCGGGAGTGACTGAATTCTTCTTTGTACAAAAATGATGCAAAACACTTATCTTGATTGCATTATTTGTGCTACAATTTTTGCAGTACTATTACTATTACTATTATTATTGCAACCGGAAGACAAAATGTATCAAGGAGTTAGTGATCTAACATGGAGCCCTTCCTGCCTCTGTTCCTTCCCCCCTCTCTCTTGTTAAGTTTTTTGATGGTGTGAGAAGTCTTTAATATCCTGAAAAAGTTGGGAGAAGGTGAAACCCCTCCCCCCCCACACAGCTGGTTCATCAGTTATGGAGGATAGTGCTGGGTACCTTCTTTGATGTTGGACATTGTTTTGAGAAAGTAAGGCGGGGGTGGCTAATAGATGATCTGTACGTAGCCAGTCTAGAAAGCCACACAGGCTATCTATAAAATCGGCCGGTTTGGGCAGAGTTTCTCTGAAGCTCGTGCACGGACTGATCTCACGGACTGAGTCGCTTCACCGATTCCTGAGAGCTTCCAAGTGGCAGATTGAACTGCTTGCTTGCTTGGTATGTATACATTGCTTGCTGTTTTAGAATAAAATCTTTAATCTTCTCACTCACTTGTACTGCTTCTGAATCTCATTTTAAAAGAACCACTTTGCTTTGGGCAAGACATACCTCTGCCCCTAAAGTTGGTGTGTCTGCCCAACAGACAGCTGTTTCTCATTACTTCCAAAGCACTGTACAGAGGTCTTTGCGAGTGCCACCAATCAGCTGACTGGCAGTGTTTGCAAACCTCCTTTTAGCCCAACCATGCCTGAAGATTCCCCACCGCTGATATAATCTACAGTGGTACCTCAGGTTACAAACACTTCGGGTTACAAACGCTGCTAACCCAGAAGTAGTACCTCGGGTTAAGAACTTTACCTCAGGATGAGAACAGAAATTGTGCAGCAGCAGCGCAGCAGCAGCGGGAGGCCCCATTAGCTAAAGTGGTACCTCAGGTTAAGAACAGTTTCAGGTTAAGAACGGACCTCCGGAATGAATTAAATTCTGAAATAGAGGTACCACTATACTTATTTGGTTGCATAAAGATTAAAAACTTCATGCCAAGCAGAACAGCAGCTACAGCCTCAGCTTTCTGTGCAACAAAGCTATTTATTCTTGCACATATTTTTTGTCGCTATCGCTGCTCTTTTTCCTTGGTAAAATGTATGGCTGTAGTCCAGCTAAAGTAAAGCACTTTCAGGTGCCTTTTTTCGACTTCAATAGAAGAAATTGAGCTGAAGATCTCTTGAAGTTAATGGGTGCAATCTGATGGACCTATGTGCGCTGCTCTGCTTTGCCAGAAGCGGCTTAGTCATGCTGACCACATGACCTGGAAGCTGTCTGCGGACAAACGCCGGCTCCCTTGGCCAATAGAGCAAGATAAGCACGCAATCCCAGAGTCGTCCACGACTGTACCTAATGGTCAGGGGTCCTTTTTTTTTACCTTTACTTTACAGTGCAATCTTATGCATGTCTTCCCTTTGAATTAAATGGACTTTACTCCCAGGTAAGTGGATATCAAATTGTATTGTACAAGTGCTTAGGCAGGATCATGCTCAATCACACATAGAACATCACTGATTTGGCCCCTTTCAACCAATTTTCATTTTCAAAAGTCACAAAATGTGACATTTTCCTCTTGGTTTTGTTCCCAGGCTTTTTTTGCAAGCATGTATTTAAGCCATCTCAAGGTTTTTTTGTGTGTGTGTGATGCGTGTGCGTGTATGATGCCTCCTTCTGAACAATAGGCAGCTATGCTGCTTAAGTCAATTGTCTTTTTTAATCTCTGTATTCTAAAGATATGAAGTCTACAAAGAAAAGACAATAAATAAAGTATTTATAATCTGACTTGGTATGGTTCTCAGAGCACAGCCAGAACACACAGGAGAACAATATCTGAGCCCATAAAATATATATTGTAGCTGCAATAAAAATTGATAACATGCAGTTGCTCTCTATAGTGAAGGCCAGCTTAATAAGAGTTGACACTTTTATTAACAAAACTGTCCTACTTGTTTTATTTTATTATTCTCTTGGGGACAGTCCAGGCATCACCGTTCAATGATTTTTCCCTAATGCCTGAGTAATTAAGGAGAATGCTGACGATCTGTAGCTTACAACAGATCTAAAGAATTGATTCCAATTAAATATCATTCCCTTCAAAATGAAGAACTTGACTCTTACCTCTTTAATGCAAATGTAGCCAAAGTGTTGGAAATACCTTTCAAAAAATACTAATGGTGGATATAATTCATCCATAGCTCAGCACTAACTAAGAGCTTAATAACTGAGCTCTTAAGATTTCGTTGGGAAAACATTCTTAAGCTGGGCATGGCATGGCAGTGCCACATGGACACCCCACTTTTGGTGCCTCTTATCTGATTGGTGCTCAGGTGGGGCAGGGCTCACAGCTGTCCATGGAGGCGCAGGTCAATTCTGTATCCAGGGCAGCTGTCTACCAACTCCACCTGGTATGCAGGCTGAGACCCTACCTGCCCACGGACTGTCACGCCAGAGTGGTGCATGCTCTAGTTATCTCCCGCTTGGACTACTGCAATGCGCTCTACGTAGGGCTACCTTTGAAGGTGACTCGGAAACTACAACTAATCCAGAATGCGGCAGCTAGACTGGTGACTGGGGGCGGCCGCCGAGACCACATAACACTGGTCTTGAAAGACCTACATTGGCTCCCAGTACGTTTCCGAGCACAATTCAAAGTGCTGGTGTTGACCTTTAAAGCCCTAAATGGCCTCGGCCCAGTATACCTGAAGGAGCGTCTCCGCCCCCGTCGTTCTGCCCGGACGCTGAGGTCCAGCACCGAGGGCCTTCTGGCGGTTCCCTCATTGCGAGAAGCAAAGCTACAGGGAACCAGGCAGAGGGCCTTCTCGGTAGTGGCGCCTGCCCTGTGGAATGCCCTCCCATCAGATGTCAAAGCGATAAATAACTACCTGACATTCAGAAGACATCTTAAGGCAGCCCTGTTCAGGGAAGTTTTTAATCTGTGGTATTTTACTGTAATTTTGGTTTCTATGGAAGCCGCCCAGAGTGGCTGGGGAAACCCAGCCAGATGGGCGGGGTACAAATAATAAATTATTATTATAAATTATTATAATATGAGGGCCGTGGATGTGCAGTGGCGGGAGCATCAGTTTGGCTCTGCCACTGTGCCCACACCACGCCAACCTTGCTGCCACTTTACCCCCCAATTGTTCAGTAAGAGGCAGTGATATTGCTTCAGAGAGGGTGGCTAAGGGCACTGCAATGCCAAGACCGCTAGAGAAAGAGGGCAAAGAGAGACCTGTGAGTGGAGAGGTCCCCTCTTCTCATCCTCGGCCCCCCTGGGAAACTCTACAATCCTGCTGAATGTGGGCATTTTGAGGAAGCGCCATCCACCTTGGTGCCCATCTGCCCATAAATAGCCAGTCTAGAGTGAGACAAGGGTGATGTCCACTGTTTCTAGGAACTTTTCTCATTGTGAGACTTTTGTGGGTAAGCTGGGAACAAGGCAGAGGGCCTTCTCGGTAGTGGTGCCCACCCTGTGGAACGCCCACCCATCAGATGTCAAGGAAATAAACAACTATCTGACTTTTAGAAGACATCTGAAGGCAGCCCTGTTTAGGGAAGTGTTTAATGTTTGATGTTTTATCGTGTTTTTAATATTCTGTTGGGAGTCGCCCAGAGTCGCTGGGGAAACCCAGCCAAATGTGTGGGGCATAAATAAATTATTATTATTATTATTATTATTATTATTATTATTATTATTATTATACCTGGAGGCTGAGAGTGAGGACGTATCAGAAGGAAAATGTGCATGTGGGTGTGGGTGTGTGAGTTTGTATTGATGTAACATTTTTACATGTAACTATATTTTTGTAATATTTTGTTTAGGTTGTCTGTTGTTGCTTCAGTTTTTTGCACACCACTTAGAGACAGTTTTAATACATTAAGCAGTATAAAAATTAAATAATCAATACTCAGCAATCAGTTCTAGCTGCTCTGAATCCTTCACTGAATTTTTTTTTTTGAAAAATGGAGTTGGGAAGTTTACACAAATCTCTTTATATATATGTATCTTGTTCTACACACCCTACCCCACTGTTTTTATTTATTTCATTAGTTAGTTTTACCTTATTTCATTTATATCCCACCTGAGTAACTGGCCCAAAATCTTGCAGTGATGCCCCCTTTTATTCTTACTGTACATTTTTGTACAGTATATATGTTTTCTACAATTCTTCAACTTTGAAACATGGTTTATGAGTTTATATTACTCTTTATAACATACCAACTAAAAAATAGCTCTCGGCTATTTCTTGTATGAAAGATAGGATGTTTTCCCCATCTGTCAGCCTCTTAAAATGATGTGCTTTGAACATATTCTAGACTTGAAAGTACAAAGGGTATTATAGTTACAAAAAACAAAACAAAAACAAGAAATGTTTACTTTTGAAACTAGCAACCATATTCAGCTGAAAGAATTATATGATTGGCTGGGGGGGGCAGAGAGTTGTCACAAAACAAAAAACAAATCTGGTTTCGCATTTTCTGGGGATAAGCACCATCGAACTATGAACCATTGCTCTTGAATATACATCTGACTCTGCTTGGCACATCAAAAAAATACCTGATTCTGGTAGGCACATTGATAAAACACAGACCAGAAATTCCATTATTTCCTTGCTCACAAAACCAGAAGCACCACAGTTTATTGGTTTTCAAGAAGATTACAGACTTATAATTTCTGTCCCAAAGAAAGGAAGCAAAGCCAATCTCCTTTCTTCAGTACATAATGATGCAGCAATCTCAGATGAGAATTCCAAATTAGAAATCATTTTTTTTTTACAAGAATACTTAAAAAGCAGAGACATCACCTTGCCAACAAAGGTCCATATAGTTAAAGCTATGGTTTCCCCAGTAGTGATGTATGGAAGTGAGAGCTGGACCATAAAGAAGGCTGATCGCTGAAGAATTGATGCTTTTGAATTATGGTGCTGGACGAGACTCTTGTGAGTCCCATGGACTGCAAGAAGATCAAACGTATCCATTCTTAAGGAAATCAGCCCTGAGTGCTCACTGGAAGGACAGATCGTGAAGCTGAGGCTCCAATACTTTGGACACCTCATGAGAAGAGAAGAGTCCCTGGAAAAGACCCTGATGCTGGGAAAGATGGAGGGCACAAGGAGAAGGGGACGACAGAGGACGAGATGGTTGGACAGTGTTCTCGAAGCTACTAACATGAGACTGAACAAACTGCAGGAGGAAGTGGAAGACAGGAGTGCCTGGCGTGCTCTGGTCCATGGGATCACAAAGAGTTGGACACGACTAAACAACTAAACAACAACAACAAAAAGATGGCATGGACACCTGTGACCAAAGAATTTGCAGATAGTAGGGTTGCCATATTTCTAAAAGTGAAAATCTGGACAACAAAGTCACGGCATGTAGCTGAAGTATTCCAGATGTGTATGGAAAATTCCAGATATATGGCAACCTTAAAGGTAAAGGTAAAGGTACCCCTGCCCGTACGGGCCAGTCTTGACAGACTCTGGGGTTGTGCGCCCATCTCACTTAAGAGGCCAGGGGCCAGCGCTGTCCGGAGACACTTCTGGGTCACGTGGCCAGCGTGACATCGCTGCTCTGGCGAGCCAGAGCCGCACACGGAAACGCCGTTTACCTTCCCGCTGGTAAGCGGTCCCTATTTATCTACTTGTACCCGGAGGTGCTTTCGAACTGCTAGGTTGGCAGGCGCTGGGACCGAGCAGCGGGAGCGCACCCCGCCGCAGGGAGTCGAACCACCGACCTTTCGATCGGCAAGCCCTAGGCGCTGAGGCTTTAACCCACAGCGCCACCTGCGTCCCATGGCAACCTTACAGATAGGCAAAAAGTGGTCAATTCAGGATGACAAACCATCAAATATGATGGACATTGTGTGCTTAATTTCCTGTACTGTTTGGAAGCTGAGCAGCCCAACGACAGTGTGAATGTCTCACAAGATACCATATTTTCCCATGTATTGGACGCCCCCATGTATAGGACGACCCCTATTTTGGGGGACTCCAAATTAAGAAAATGGGGGGGGGGGAGAGATTGACCTGAATTGTTGACGAAAACCGCTCACCGCCGGACCAACGCTGACAGCCGCCTGCCTCTAACAAGCCGCCTATCAGCTGTTCCCTTGCATGCAGAATCATACAATCACTGAGCTTTTTCGGGGGGGGGGGCAGAATTGTTGAGATTTTTTGGGGGGGAGGCTCGGTTACCCAGGAGGAATACAAGGTGTGAGGTTTCACAGATGGGTGGTGTCAGAGCTGCCTCCAGGTCCCAGCTCACAGAGGACCAACGCTAGGCTGTAGTTATGTACAAAAGTCTTTATTGAGATTCAGTCTCCATTTTAAAGCCGCAGCGTGCAGCTCTACGTCCCGACCTTAGACCGGCGAAGTCCTGTCTGAGTCTCCTCCCCCTCCACACCAGTTTAAGACTCTCGCTTTGCTCCACCTCTTCCTAAATTCCTTTCTCCTCTGGGCCCTCCTGCCCGCTAGGGTCTCATCCTTCCTGGACTCCTCTGACGCTGACCCTGACGATTCTTGCCCCTCCTTCCGGCGGGCTTTAGGACCTGGTTCCCTAACCGGGCTACCTTCTGTGCCGCTCGCCTGTACCTTTGAACTTGGCGCGCGCGCCCAGCCTGCAACTTTCCTCTTAACCGTTAACTCGCTCTCCGATGGAGGCGTGGTCCACCCTGACTCATCTTCTCTCGCTGGTGGTGCATATGTGGGCTCTGACACCTGGGACTCCTCCCCCCCACTACGCTCTGGTGGGGAAGCTGGTCCTGATTTGCAACTGCTGCTCTGGGAGTCCCCGCTGGCCCCTTGCTTCTGGGGTGTCCCCCTTGGGTCGCCCCTTGCCCTGCCCATCGGCGCCCCCTTCTGTGAATCTTCCGATTCGCTGGAGAGGCTCATGGAATCTATCGGGCTGCTGTCATATTCTCCTACGCTGCCCTCGGATTGCTCCCCCTCGCTTTCCATCTCCTCTCCTCCCTGCGCTCCCGCTGAGTCCCTGACAGGTGGTATTATGGTACTTTAATCGCCACAGCCGACTGAAGAGGCAACGATGCTCGTGTGTAGCCGGCCACAAACTCTGTGTGGCACAAATGGACCGCCTTCAGTCTCCCTCCCAGCTGTAGGGCGGGCTCAGCGGGAGGGGGAGAGGGCAAGCAAACTACCGAGGCCCTGGGGAAAAGACGCAGAGGGGTTAGATATCTTCGATCGCCGCAACCAACTGGAGTGGTGCCACTTTGCGTGGAGCCACTGCCCGAACTCCACGTGGCACAAGCAGACTGCCTTCAGCCTGCCTTCCAGCTGTAGGGCGGGCTGAGTGGGAGGAGGCAAGCAGACCACAGAGGCGTTGGAAGAACGCCCGGGAAGGCCGCCACCTTCCCAAGACCCCAAGGCGTCTCTCCGGTGGTCACCCTCTGGCTGTAAATCTTCCTTAGTCCAGAGAGATTGGTAATAAGCGACCCCTCCCTCCTGAGAAGAGCACACTCGTCTTCTGGCATCTCATTGCAGAAGAAAGTGACAACCAGTAGCTCTAAACTACTTTATTCATTGTCTATACACAGAGCCTCCATCAGCGTGTCTGCTCTCTCTGAGCAGCAGTACGGAAGAGCACACTTCACACAGAAGCGAAAGTAACTTTCTACAGTACTGAGACTGTGCTGAGACTTCCTGTCTCATGCTCTCAGTCACTCACATGATATAAACAACCACTGTGCTGCTCGTTGAGCAGCTGGTGAGATAAAAATCCTAACAGGAGGCCACTGCGAGGAGCTGCAACTGCCAGAGCATGTATGGCAGCAAGTACCGTATTTATTTATATTTTTAATTGCTATATTCAATGTATAAGATGACGCACATTTTTAAAATTTAAAAATTGGGGTGGGGACCTCATCTTATACACGGAATAGTATGGTATCTCTTCCTAGTAGCATTGTCTAGAGTTTATAAAACCTTGGGCTGAGTCTAGACACATATTCAGCTTGTCCTGGATAGCTGGATTGCCCTGTCACTACTGACACCAAGAAAGGGGAAAGGTGTTGTTTCTGCGATCAATGTAATTATGAGAAAATCTGCTTCATGTAACTGCCTTATCTGTCCTCCCCGTGCATGTTATGGCCAAGAGACTGTGAACAAGCAGCAAGCGGAGCAAGATGCCACAAAACACTGAAACCATGGCAATGTCCAATAAGGGATATGTGGGTGGGTATTTGGGTAATTAGTTTAAATATAATAACTCTCTCAGCTATGGGATAGCCACCAAGCACACCTGTTGCTGATCCTTTGTCACTCAGCCTTGATGCATGGCTGGTGCCTCCAGCGAGATGCTCTCAATCTATCTTAAAAATCCCAGGCCAACACAGGTGCAGAAGCTTCGAGATTCCAGACTCAAATGGTTTTGAGCTCTATTGCCAAAATGAGGATTGATCCAACTTCTGGTATGAAACGTTCCTATTATTCACTCCAAGGTGACACCAGTAAGTAACAGGCAACTTCTGAGCATTTTTTAAGTGAAGTTTTGGATTCTAGAAGTATATCTGTCGCAAGAGAAGAAGAGGAGTTTGGATTTGATATCCCGCTTTATCACTACCCTAGGGAGTCTCAAAGTGGCTAACAATCTCCTTTTCCTTCCTCCCCTACAATAAACACTCTGTGAGGTGAGTGAGGCTGAGAGCCTTCAGAGAAGTGTGACTAGCTCAAGGTCACCTAGCAGCTGCATGTGGAGGAGAGGGGAATCAAACCCGGTTCACCAGATTACAAGTCTACTGCTCTTAACCACTACACCACACCAGCCCTCAGAGGTAATATAGGAAGCTGGTTTGTAGGGCTGTCACACATACAAAACATAGTTAAGCTGATTACTTGTGCCTTTTTAATCAATTAATTGTTTACCCAATATATGTAAAGGTTTATATGACTGCAGGTGCATGTTTGAGATATTTTATGTTTTGGAATACTGAAGGTTTTCCAACCTGTTGCTATTTTGGGGTGGGGTGCAATCACATACCAGCAATTAAATCTGATTTGTCACTTGTGTGTAACAAATCTTCTTCCCCACCCCAATGGCTTTTTGTGCTAAGGAAAGTCACAGGAAAATGCACTGTTAAGTGTGGAATTGCTCAGTGCAACATTGTATAACCTCCCTGCAAGCAAATCAGACTGGATGCTGGCATTGTCTAACCTCCCAGCAAAGTCTGTGCAAACAAATCAGGACAAATGCTCAATACACATATTGTCAGGAAGCAACTGGAGTCCGAGATAATCTAAAGTTTGATAATCAAAATGTATCATTCAATGTTAAAGTTTCCCTTTATGAATTTTCTTTAATTTCCCATTACTTTAAGATGCCTGAATTGAAATATAAAGCAAATGGTCAGTAAAACTCTGATACTAGATGGAAAGAATACAATGTCTTGAATAAAGAAGAGTGGCTACAAAAAGTATTGGAGTATGCAGAAATGGCGAAACTTACTGGAAGAATGAGAAACCAAGACAGTACAGTGGTACCTCGGGTTAAGTACAGGTTAAGAACAGTTTCAGGTTAAGAACGGACCTCCGGAACAGATTAAGTACTTAACCCGAGGTACCACTGTAAAGGTTTTAATACTGAGTGGAAATCATTTATTGAATATTTGCAAATTTTTTGTAAACAGGTTAAAGCATTATCAGAATTAATGTAAAAACATGCAGTGGTATAATATATATATTGATAATATGGGATAAATAATAATTTGGTTCAATTTGGAAATATAGTAAAGTATTATAACCATAAAGAACTGCAGAAAGCAGGGGAGGGAAGTTGAAACGTGACATATATAATAATTTGTTCTTTTTGGGTTTATTTGTTCTTTGTAAAATGAAAATCATAAATAAAATTATATTTTAAAAAAAAGAAAATTCTGATCCTATACACCTGCTACCTTGCAGGATGTCTTGTGGACAAGAAAAAGTGAAGGAGTAAATGCTACACAAATCTACTTGGCAATAGGGTTTTCCCAATTCTCATCCCCTTATTTATCCTGAAATTGGCTGGGTGGCGGGGCAGGAGAACCCCCAGAACAGTATGGGGGGGGGGAGAAAAGAGAGGGAATCATTCCTCCGGCAAGCTGAAATACTTGCCCTGACAGAACATTTGTCACAGTTTAATGTTGAATTCCACACAGTGTGTCACAGCTCTTAACCTAAACAAGTAAAATTTTCAAACTCTCAACCTCTACAATAAGTACATCAAGGAAAGCTTTACTGGTTTAAAGCAGCCATGAATTCCTATGCTCCATATGCAAGAATACATCCCATTGAATTAAACGGGTTTGGCACCAAGGAAGTTTGTATAAGATTTCAGCCAAAAGCTTGAAACCTGAATGTAAACACATATGACATTTTAAGTCGAAGGGGAGTGGAGAAAAAAAGAAAAATTCTTTTCACAAACAGGATAATATTTTCCTTTCATCTTTCCTCTGAAGTTTCTATCTTGCCAAGATAATAAATAAGCTTCCTTAAGATCTTTGAATTAAATTCACACTCTAGTTCTTTGGAGTTTAGGAGTCAAAGTGACAGATTCCTTGCTTTATGGTGTGTGTGTGGGGGGGGTGGGCTTGACATTTTAATTTGGCATGAAAGGCTCATTCACAACAATGCCTTAATAACTATATAACTGCAGGGTAAAGTCTTGCCCTTAGTCTCTGTGCAAAGTGCCCCTCTCTCTTCCTCCCCTTTTGATGTATGGTCATGGCCTTTTAAGTACAAACATTTCAGGTACATTTAAATCTTGTCATTTTCAAATGCCAGCTTGAAATGTTAACTTGCAAAGCAGATGAAATATTTGCCGCCTTAACAGGAGCACGGCCTTCTAAATTTCCAAGCCGCTCCACTTAAGGCAAAGAGGATTGGCAAGCAATTTAAGGTACTGTCCAAAGTTTGTCCTCCTTTAAATCATCCACTATAAATCCAATTGTGCAGATTCTGTGAGGCAGGGTGGAATGGAGTGAGTGAAGCTGAACTCTTTTAATTACCTTCCACAATGAATCACAACTCTGAATGCATCAAACACGCAGGCACATCACTTTTAAAGGATTATGAACAGCAGTAGAGGTTTATAATGAAAGACACTGTGCACTGTTGCTTTTCAACTTCACATGGTATCTGCAAACAGAAGCCCAGCTCAGGTGTTCATCTGTGTGGAAAGGAACGTGTGAGAGGGAATGTGTGGGATGGAGGGAGGACTGGGTCAGTAATTTTTTATTTAGGACAATCGAACATTCACAATCCATTGCATGAGACTTCTTTTCATTTTGATTGCATGAGAGTTTGAATTACATGTGAAATTTTCTTTGGCTGAAATGTTAAAGGATTTCTTAAAGAGGGAAATAAATGGTTATGAGATTTTTTTTTTGGGGGGGGGGAGTATTAAGCTGAGTGTCAGACCCCTTTAATCCCTGCACCCAGCAAGTTTTGAAAGCTAATAAATTCTTTGAAAAGCCTCCTGCTGATTTGTAAGGAGAACACTCTCTGGGAGATGGCAAATGTGTGGGACTGCCTCTCTCTTGGGCTTACTGATCGGAAGGTCAGTGGTTCGAATTGACACAATAGGGTGAGCTCCCGTTGCTCTGTCCCAATTTCTGCCAACCTAGCAGTTTGAAAGCACACCAGTGCAAGTAGATAAATAGGTACCATTGTGGCGGAAAGGTAAACAGTTTTTCCATGCGCTCTGCTTTCCATCACGGTGTTCCGTTGCACCAGAAGCTGTTTAGTCCTGCTGGCCACATTACCTGGAAAGCTGTCTGTGGACAAACACCAGCTCTCTCAGTTGAAAACAAGATGAGCGCTGCAACCCCATAGTTGCCTTAGACTGGACTTAACTGTCCAGGGGTCCTTCACCTTTTTTTTACCTTTTAAGGAGAACACAAGTAGAGGCTCTCTGGGAGATGGTAAATGTGCAGGACCTCCTCCCTCAGCAGATAAAGCTAATCATAGACTTGTGGAGTTGGAAGGGACCCTGAGGATCTTCTATTCCAACCCTTTGCAGGAATCTCAACTAAAGCATCCATGACAGATGCCCATTCAACCTCTGCTTAGAACCCTCCACTGAATGAGAATTCATAACCTCCTGACGGAGACCATTGCACTCTTTAACAGTTCTTACTGTCATAAAGTTCTTCCTGCCATTTAGTCAGAATCTCATTTCTTATAACCTGAAGTCATTGGTTCAAGTCCTACCCTCTGGAGCAGGATCAAACAAGCTTGCTCCACTTTCCATGTGACAGCCCTTGACATATTTGAAGGTTGCTGTCATGTCTCCTCTCAGTCTACTCTTTTCCATGCTTAAAAAGCATACCCAGCTCCCTCAAACATTCCTCATGAGGCATGGGTTCCAGAACCCCGATCATCTTGGTCACCCTCCTCTGTGTGCATTTCACCTTGTCAACATCCTTCTTAAATTGTGTCACCCAGAACAGGACACAATATTCCAGGTGTGGCCTGACCAAGGCAGAATAGAGTGGTACTATTACTCCCCTTAGGACGAGATGGTTGGACAGTGTTCTCGAAGCTACGAACATGAGTCTGACCAAACTGCGGGAGGCAGTGGAAGACAGGAGTGCCTGGCGTGCTCTAGTCCATGGGGTCATGAAGAGTCGGACACGACTAAACGACTAAACAACAACAACATTACTCCCCTTGATCTGGACACTATACTTCTAGGAGTCAGTGATTTTGGCATAGAGAAGTAAAGCCTTGAGATGGAGAGTCAGATAGCACAGTGGTTGAAGTCTGTTTGAATCCAACTATGGCTATGGGAGAAACAAGACCCTCTTGGGATATTGCTGTTGTGAGCCCCTCCTTTGTAGTCACAGTTTTTATATATGTGAATAAACAATATACCATGACGACACCATTCATTCCTAAAAGGAAATACGAACCCTGGGTGAATGTCTGGAACCCCTGGTGGTGTGCGACAATATATTTCTGAAGGGAATATGGTTATGCAAGGGTTTGTGGGAAGAAAATAGGAGGGGCCAAAACTCCATGCAGGGCTGGCTGGGAGAGGCTGCACACAGACACCAGGAAGATTTTCTCGCTTATGCTCTGGACTCAAGTTTGCTGAAGCTATGAAGAGAGTATCAAGATACATTCTTGGGGCATAATGTTTTGCATCAAAGCTCAGATGTAAACATGTGTAAATAAACGATATTGATTAAAGGCACTGCAGACTCCACTGTGCCTCATTCCAAAGGAAAGTGTCAAGTGTCAAAACCCCTGGAATCTTGTGTGCTGCTTGGCAAAGATAGGGGCCCCCGGTAACAAGATGGTGGCAAGGCTGTTGATAGTTAAGCAGCTTTCAAACGGTGCAGGGAGTGGGCAGTGGGAAAGGGAAAACCTAAGAGCTCAAGCCAATGTATGTTTTATGGGCAGGTGGGCATTGTCGGCTCTCACCCAATGGAAATAAACTTGTATGGACATATTTTAGTTACGAAGGGGTTTCAAAAATGTACATACGCAAATCTCACAAGACCTTTGATAACAATTAGAACACCAGAAGCTAATTTTGATTACAAAAGATTTTTCCGTCGCACCAAAGTACTTACCAGTCACAGATCAGTCCTGATTAGACAACACACACAACAAGGAAAAGGTTTTGCAAGCATATTACTAGGTGGTAGATTCAGGCTAAGCACTATTATTGCTTGTTTAAAATTCAGGGGAAGTATGTTTAATCAAGCCAAGTTAAAATGATGCGCTTGTTTATATTCCTAATGCATATGAGATGGTAATTTTATTGGTACTTACGATATTGTTTTTACTGCCCCTTTGGAGCATTTAAATCCCAACCAGAAGATTACAGTATAAGAAAACAAATTTATTTGCATATGCTAATTTGAGGCACGGCATCCACTCGGGAATGGGTGATATCTTGGAGCAATGAGAATGCAGTTCGGCACATAAGAGCAGAACAGAAGCTCCCAGTTGGATCTGACCTGTGGTCTGTCTAGTCTAGCATCCTCTTTCCAAGCCTGGCTGCTCAGGTGCTTCCATGAAGTCCACAGTTGGGAATGAAGGCAATAACCTTCACAGGCATATTGCTTCTAAACTTTGAGGCTTCATCCAGGCATCATGGTTAATAGCTCTTGGTAGGTCGATCCTCTGTGTATTTGTCTTAACTCCCTTTAAAGCCATTTAGGAACCTATATAGATGATGGTGCAATAGGAATACATGCATATTTTCCTTACTGGGTGTGTTCTAAAAAAAGACAGGATGCTGATGTCAGGGACCAGCTAGATGAGGAGGAGCGGAGAGAGCCTTGCTCCCAGGAGCCCTCCAGAGGGACAGGGAAGATGAGGACTCCAGAGTGAGAGGCTAGAGAGGAAAGGAAGGACCAGAGTTCGGTTTCCAGCAATGTCTCCAGCTGAAGGAGTTGAGCCGTGGAGATGTCACTGTCCCACGTTCTGTGAATGAAAGTCAATTGCATTTCAAGCCCCCATCCTTTTCCTGACCTGCAGGAGATTTCCTGTCAACCCTTGTGACAGCTGGCAAGTGTGACCGGGGGGAAGGGGGCCATATTCTGACCCAGGAGACGGGAGCAGTGGTTTGTGGGAACCTGTGCCAGCCGGGAGGCAATAATCAGAGGAAGGGGAAGCTTCGGAGCTGGAGGAAGAGGCAGGCCAGGCCAGACCTTTCCCTGCAACCACTGCCTCCCAGAACCAGGAGAGAATTGAAGCGGAAAGAGGAGAAACTGTGCTATGCTTATTTATAAATGTAAACCAATTCCTGTCAGCTAGTGCAAGCATAGTTTCTTGTTCTTCTCTAGGTTTTCAAACCTCTCTTGTCTGATCACTTTATTACTGCCTGTCAAGCACAACTCTTCCTATCTCTAGGCCCTGTCTGATGGGCTGCCTACTTTTTTCTTGGTTCCTCCTTTCTTCAGCTCCAAATCTACGTACCACCTGCTTTGCCCAACCTCATTTTACCATCAAGAACTCAACTAGACTGGTAAAGAAAAAGTGATTTATATGCGCTGGATGTGCAATGTAACTTTGTGCCACCGGATGGCAACGAGGAGTCCCATTTTTCTCTACCTGTTTTCCCTGCTTAAATTTACAACGCTTTAAACTGAAACGCTTCTTTGATGTCTCTAGATCCAGCCTTAGAATGTCAACCTTTCCACCACTCCTTCCCTCAAGATATTGCACCTCATGATCCTAAGTGGTTTGTAGTTTCTTCAGTGCTGCCTCCCTTATTAGCCTGCTTCTGCACCTCCCTGTTTCCTCTGTTCCTTTTCTCAAGTTTCATTTGCCTACCTTTCCATCAAGTTCCTATTTTGTAATCCATTACCAATTCTATATATTTATTTCAGCCACACTGCTACTAGGCTGCTTAACCTTTAGCTTCCATCCCATCTAAGAACTATTCCATTCTTTGGGTTTGCCCCTAAAGCTTCTAATATCTCTATGACATGTTTTATTTCTAGCCAGACTGACAACTCCCTTTCTCACAGAAGTTGGACTTCAAACATTCCAACAAATGTTCTGTGAGCAGTTGAAATGTCCACGAACATTAAGTCAGTCAGTGTCATAGGCTTTACTCCACAGGTGCATTACAAAATAGATTCTCCTATGTTTCTCTCCCCCCCCCCGATTTCTCAGATGAGATGATGAAAGGTTTCCAATTCAGCACCTCACCATTTCCCACAAATACCTTCTTGCTCATCTTTTTGTACTGCAGTGACAGGATGTTAAAATTAATTTCTCTGTGTTACTCTCCTAAAAGACACTTCAATGATTGCTACCGCTTATGAATTAAATAGGTAGGAATTAATGAAAGTGTTTACCAGTCATCTGGGAAACGGCCTCTTAAGTAGTGGCAATACATCAACCAGCCACATCATTTGTAAGTCCTGAAATGATCTATCAACCTCGAAGAAATATGCTGCATTTTTAATTAGGAGGCTCAGTCTGGATTCAAATCAAAATCTGAGTTCCAGTGACACTGTAGGGAACTTAATTTTGATGGAATCAAAAATTCAGCATCATACCAACTGGGCGACATCTCTCATGGTTATGGAAGGAACAATGGTTGGAACCACTAATGTATCTTAGAATGACTCCATAATTGGAATGCACAGAGTTCAGATGTTTGATATCCCCACCATAGCAGTCCAGTGGAGAAATAATGGGCCTAGCCTGCCTCTGCCATGTCCCCTTCAAGCCCCCTCTTTTTATAAAAAAAGCATCCTCCATAGAGATTTTAAAATGTCCGTATTATGAACACTTATCTGAACCTGTGAATAAACAAAGTTCACTCACGAAAACTATGGATACGTGTTGCATCTCTGCATAAACTTTGGTAGATGGTTTTATTCATTCCAGTGAATACTTCCAAATCTCTCCAATCAAAGTCCTGAATAGGCAAAGGAAATTCATGGCACATATATTTTTACCATCACATTATTCATATTTCCACTCAGGTTGTCAATCACAAGAACTTTAAAATTATCTGCCCCCGCCCCCTTCCGAGCTAGTCTGATCACCATCATAACTGTTTTGTTCTCCATTGTATTCTGATGGGTTGTCTCTGTTTCTGATCATTGTCTAACCTGTTCCTTTAATTATCCACCACTTATTAATGTTTCAGATTTCTTCTTTCCTCTGAGAATATCTTTACCATGCAATTAATGTATCACTTCTTGACATGAACCTGGCCACCTTGGCTAATTTTATCATCATATTTCTGCTCTTAATGAGATATATTGATTGCTTACATTGATTGATCTTGCCCTTCCATGCCTCAACCCCCCCCCCCCCCGTTTTCCATTATTCTTCAGATCATTATGTTCTCTAATTCAAGACACATTCCTTCTGCTGAGAAATATTTCAGTAAAGCATGCCGTAAGGGAGGGAAAGTCCTTTATACCAACTTCAGTACAATTTCTCAGTTTGGGAAGGTGTCTGGTGCATTCTGCATAAGTGAGCACCCATGTGCAAGCGCTGAGCAGCAGGACTAACATTTGTACAGCCCGATTTGCAGTCTGCTGCATGTGAGGCTGTGATTGTCTTAATGCTATGGCTGTCTTTCCGACTGTGGACTGGGCATTCCCAGTGGGAAAACAAAGCTGTGTTTGTCATTCCTTTAAAGGAGAAAGAGACCTTCTCCTTGGTGGAACTGATGCATGTGCTGGGGGAGATGAGGCTGGATTTTAAGGGAGTGATGTCATGTGACAAAGGTATTTGAGAGCGGAAGCAGTAAAGGAGTCTAGAAATGTTGTGAAATGCTGACAAGCTGCAGAATCATTCAGCATGCTGAATCACTGTGACTCATCTTGAGGATGACTCAAGTACCTCGAGTTACAAACGCCTCAGCTTACAAACGCCTCAGGTTACAAACTCCGCTAACCTGGAAGAGTTACCTCAAGTTGAGAACTTTGCCCCAGGATGAGAACGGAAATCGTGTGCCGGCAGCGCAGCGGCAGCAAGAGGCCCCATTAGAGAAAGCGCACCTCTAGTTAAGAACAGTTTCAGGTTAAGAACGGACCTCCGGAACGAATGAAGTTCGTAACTAGAGGTACCACTGTTTTGTATCTGCTTGCAGGCAGACCCAATCTGTGTCTCTGTCTCAGTCTCTCTCTCTCTCTCTCTCTCTCTCTCTCTGTGTGTGTGTGTGTGTGTGTCTGTGTCTGTGTGGTTGAGCCTGTGCTCAATGGAGACTCTGTGTGACTCAGTAAATCTGTGTATTCTCTGAAGCTAGTTCAACCTTCTGTTCACTATACTGTTATTTGCAAACAAGTTTACTTTAAACTCAGTAAAGCTTTTATTCCTTTACTGAAGAAGACTCTGCATTATTAATTTATGATTTGCGTCAAGTGATTCAACTAATACGTCCCATCAGCAGGACCTCACACAAAGACTTGTGCAATGGGTTTTTCCTCACCTCATCTCTTCCCCCCCCCTGGAACCCCTGGCATTGGCTCAGGGGTTGGGAGAACTTCTAGAACTGTCAGGGGCCAAGAAGGCGAAGGGGATCTTTTCATTTGACAAGCTTTCCCTGACAGAACAATCAACATAGAACCATGCTGAATTGCTCCCTTATGTCCTAGTCTTCAGTAGAAAAAGGAACCCTACCATGCCTTGAAACCACTTACAACCATCTCCCTCTTTCCTTGCCACAGAAGTAAGTTTCAGATGTTTAGCCTTTAAGCCATTGTTAACTTTTGAATCAGGGGCAGCATCAAGTCTGCCTTTCTCAGCTCCTTGGAAATCTACAGAAATCCAGTTATCAAACATATGAAACTGACATATTGAGTTGACACACTGGCCCATCTAGATTCTCAACAGAGAAATTAATAGCTGGCCACCCTAGAAGGGGAAAGCGTGAAAAATGCATTTAAAAACTGGGTCTTATGTCTCATGATGGGGCCAGCCCTAGCATTAGACAGAGGTTGAGGCAGCTAATTTAGAACATCATGAAAGGAAAGCAAATGGCGAGATATTTAATTTATCAATTGACTTTTTTACCAGGAAGGTGGAGAGGGGCTGTAATGGTTCTAGGGGGTTGCTCATGCGTAAGTTGCCGCCACTCTTGGCTTGGTTGCCTGGTTGAACCCTTTCTGTCTGGACAGCCCTTCACTGCGTGGCTGTCTCAGTCGCTGGCAGAATCCGTCAGTGGGCGTTTCTTAAACTTCTTCCGGCAAAATAGTTCTTTGACGCCAAGTCTCCTCCTACTCTCCCTGCTCGGAAGTCTTCTGCGCAGGGAGGGGGTGGGCAGCGGAGCACCTGTGCTCTCCCCACTTGTCTCCGTTGAAGAGTCCTGGAGCCTTTTCTCCGATTCCCCCATCTGCCCCCCTTCTCTCCTGGTGTTACGTTGATTTCCTTCCCCAGCAGCTGGGCTGCCTCTCTCCCTGCTGGGACCCTCTCCAGCATCGCTCTGGAGCCTTCCCTCCACCTCTGTCTCTGATGGCAGTTCCCTGACAGGGGCTTATGTGATTTTTAAAAATAAATTAAATAATACATTTTTTAGTATTTTCCACACAACAACAACACAAAAAATATAGAAAAATAACAATACACAAAACACAAAAACCAACATACAAAAATAATTAAATCCATGTCACAAGTTAATAATATAAACACTAAAGAGAAAAACAAACATTGACTTCCACCAATCCCACAACACCTCCTTTACCTCTCATTGTGTCTTCCTGTTTTTCGTATCATCTCTATCCTAGCATCTAGATATAAATCCCTCTTTCTTATCCTTTCACTTCACAAGGTTATTCCAGACTCAGCCAGATTTCTGTCCTCGAACCTTGGCTTTTAAGGTATTAATTTAGACACTCCTATTCCTTTTTCACTTCACTTTTTCACTTCACTTATGGGATTTTTTGTGTGAGCTTCCAGAGTAACTCGGCTGGCCTTGGGTACAATGCACCTTGTTTTGGGGTGGGGACATCATCAGGCAGCAAATGCTTTCAGGCAGCACTGTTGTGGCAAAAGGTCTGGAAGGTCTGAAGAAAGGGAGCCCTAGACAGCCATCCCTAGCAAAACAGGGCATTTCAGAGGATTAATGTAATGGTGTACTTAAGCATTTAAAGTCTACTGGATATAATTCAGAAAGACTGTCAAACTTTTATTTCTCTTTAGACAATAGAAAAGGAGGGGGGACTCATTCATCATCACAAAAAGGACATAAACATTTCTGTTTAGCAGGAGCTTGCATAATTCTCAGATTGATGCAGCGTTAGTCTGTTTATTAATTTCTGCTTCAAAGTGCATAAAATCTGCATAATCGCCATGCACGTCTCCTTACATACTGATCATCTTTTCTTCTCTTACCTCTAGCATTACAAAGTAAATCATAAGTTTTATGCAGAAGAAAGGTAAAGGACTTTAAAGGATGATAGCATTAGCATAACAACTGCCCGATGCACGAGAAAGGTCAAGATAAAATATCAGCCCAAAATGGATTGTTAGGGTGGTGCTATGTCTAAGCACACATTTCCAAGGGCAAATTACACCCCCAAAAAGTACTAGTATTTTTGTGCACCACAGAAGGTCTGTCTCTCTTAGGCCTACACCATTTTATAACCCACCATACAATGTTTTGTAGGCTGTGGATTATGTGGCTACCACCCTGTTTCTGAAGTCCAAAACAAGAACACAGCACAGCCCCACCTGCCCCACCCTGACAGCTGCTACTCGCAGCGTGATGAACCCCACTGAATTTGGAGTGGTTGAAATGTAGCTAAGAATATGAAGTAGAAATAAAATATGAAGAAACCTGTGGCATAGTCCTATCTATTCACAGCCACAATAACATCTTCATGACGAAGAAGAGTTTGGATTTTATATCCCGCTTTATCACTATCCTAAGGAGCCTCAAAGCGGCTAACATTCTCCTTTCCCTTCCTCCCCCACAACAAACACTCTGTGAGGTGAGTGAGGCTGAGACACTTCAGAGAAGTGTGACTAGCCCAAGGTCATGCAGCAACTGCATGTGGAGGAGCGGGAAAGCAAGGTTACGAGTCCACCGCTCTTAACCACTACACCACACTGGCTCTCCACACTGCCAGAGCTGTGGGAGGTGAAGTGGAAGTTGCTTTTGCTTGTTGTTGTTGTTGGGCGGTTTCACACACACCTCAAAGCCACACTTTTCACCCCAGAAACATCCAATTGCGAAAAATCAGCCCAACTTATAGTTACCAGATTTTTTTCGATGAATCTGGGAACACTTATTGATTTATTTTTTGAAGCTGAGTAGCAGCAGGGAGTCAGTAGTGGGGATGGTGAGGCAAAAGACCCTGGGCCCAAGCACACATGCATATTGTATACAGGTGCAAAGCCCTTTCGCACCCTGTGAAACATAAATGCACAGATTTTTAAAATACTGGGCAGTGGCGTGCCACCCGCCTGTGACTCCTGAACCTTCCCTGATCTCCTTCCCCCTTTCCCCCTTTGTTCTGACAGATCGGGGGAGGCTCAGGAGTCTGGGCGGGTGGCTGTTGCCCAGGAGGGGCACATGGAGCATGGTTTCTCTGCCAGGCAAGGTGCAAAGCTCTTCTTTCGCACCCTGTGAAACATAAATGTGCAGAGGTTTTTTTTTAAAAAAACTGGGCAACGCCCGCCCGCCCAAGCCTCTCCCGATCTGTCAAAACAAAGCGGGCAGGGGGCAGGAGATCTGTACCACTGGACATCCCCAGTTCCCCTTCGGCAGTGGCAGTGGCAGTGAGCAGCTCCTGAAGTCAGCCAGAGTCAACTATGCTGCCAGACTGGCTCCGGGCTGCTGAGGCTGCCATTGCCACGTTTCCTGGGGACAGATTTGCAAATCCAGGGACTGTCCCCAGGAACTGGGGACATCTGGTAACCCTAGCCCAACTCCTCTGGAAAGCAACTAGAGTCTGACATCAATACCAGGGAAGATTCTGGAGCAGATCATTAAGCAAACAATCTGTGAGCACCTAGAAAGGAATACTGTGATCACCAATAGTCAGCATGGATTTCTGAAAAATAAGTCATGTCAGACTAACCTGATCTCGTTTTTTGACAGAATTACAAGCCTGGTAGATGAAGGGAACACAGTGGATGTAGCCTACCTTGATTTCAGCAAGGCATTTGACAAGGTGCCCCATGATATTCTTGTAAAGAAGCTGGTAAAATGCGGTCTTGACTATGCTACCACTCAGTGGATTTGTAACTGGCTGACTGACCGAACCCAAAGGGTGCTCATCAATGGTTCCTCTTCATCCTGGAGAAGAGTGACTAGTGGGGTGCCACAGGGTTCTGTCTTGGGCCCGGTCTTATTCAACATCTTTATCAGCGACTTGGATGATGGACTCAAGGGCATCCTGATCAAATTTGCAAATGACACCAAACTGGGAGGGGTGGCTAACACCCCAGAGGACAGGATCACACTTCAAAACGACCTTGACAGATTAGAGAAGTGGGCCAAAACAAACAAGATGAATTTTAACAGGGAGAAATGTAAAGTATTGCACTTGGGCAAAAAAAAATTAGAGGCACAAATACAAGATGGGTGACACCTGGCTTGAGAGCAGTACATGTGAAAAGGATCTAGGAGTCTTGGTTGACCACAAACCTGACATGAGCCAGCAGTGTGACGCGGCAGCTAAAAAAGCCAATGCAATTCTGGGCTGCATCAATAGCAGTATAGCATCTAGATCAAGGGAAGTAATAGTGCCACTGTATTCTGCTCTGGTCAGACCTTACCTGGAGTACTGTGTCCAGTTCTGGGCACCACAGTTCAAGAAGGACACTGACAAACTGGAACGTGTCCAGAGGAGGGCAACCAAAATGGTCAAAGGCCTCCAGTTCTGGGCACCACAGTTCAAGAACGACACTGACAAACTGGAACGTGTCCAGAGGAGGGCAACCAAAATGGTCAAAGGCCTCCAGTTCTGGGCACCACAGTTCAAGAAGGACACTGACAAACTGGAACGTGTCCAGATGGAGGGCAACCAAAATGGTCAAAGGCCTGGAAATGATGCCTTATGAGGAACGGCTGAGGGAGCTGGGCATGTTTAGCCCGGAGAAGAGGAGGTTAAGGGGTGATATGATAGCCATGTTCAAATATATAAAAGGATGTCACATAGAGGAGGGAGAAAGGTTGTTTTCTGCTGTTCCAGAGAAGTGGACACGGAGCAATGGTTCCAAACTACAAGAAAAAAGATTCCACCTAAACATTAGGAAGAACTTCCTGACAGTAAGAGCTGTTCGACAGTGGAATTTGCTGCCAAGGAGAGTGGTGGAGTCTCCTTCTTTGGAGGTCTTTAAGCAGAGGCTTGACAACCATATGTCAGGAGTGCTCTGATGGTGTTTCCTGCTTGGCAGGGGGTTGGACTCGATGGCCCTTGTGGTCTCTTCCAACTCTATGATTCTATGATTCTATGAACTGGAGAAATGTAGCAGCCATTTAGAAAGAAGAGCAGAGAACGATTACACTTCACTCTGGTTTTGTAAACTAACTGTCAGCTTTTTGTTGCTCTGTGAAAGCAAATGTGTAATTGCAGATGGTGAGGAGGAAAAATGGCCAAATATTCATTTCGCAGATTGCTCTCAACTACCACAGTGCTTAATATTACAGCTGCACCAAATGTTTTCCCATTTAGATCTTTAAGCTGAAATGGTGCTTTCAGGAAGGCAGAAATCAAATCTAAAATGTGTGAATGTTTGTGTTTGTTTGATTTTTTGCTTTCTCTATTTACTTGATTGAAGCTGGACAACATATAGCGTAGATGACGAAGTCACATGGCCACATAGCCAATAAGATCTGGCTGTGTGCTGCTTTTGCCGAAGGCCAACAGCCAGTTTTGACGGATGATAGATGTTGATGTTTCCTAGACTGGATCGTTGATCCCATCCAGTCAGGGGTCATGGACTGCAAACAAAACCAAATCAGAGCAAGGACAATGCTTCTGAAACAGGTGAAACCTCTTCTCCCCTTACCCAGGAAACTTTGATCAAATCATCAAAAGAGAAGAGGTCGTTGCAGTCTCAACACTCAGCCCACATACACACACTTGCAGCCCCACACTCATTATCCTTTGATAATATATTTTGCTGTAAAAAAAACCTCTCACGTGGGATGGAGGTGTGTGAGAGAGATGCCTTCTAAATGTTCCAGATAAGTGTCTGCAGAAGTACCATATTTTTCGCTCTATAGGACGCACCGGACGATAAGACGCACCTAGTTTGGGGGGGAGGAAACAAGAAGAAAATAATTCTGAACCCCAGAAACCAGAACAGCAAGAAGGATCTGGCTTCTGGGATAGCCTCTTGCTGTGCTGGCTTTGGGGACAGCTAACCCAAAAGCTAACCCAAAGCTAGAACAGCCAGACGGAGAGCTGCACAGCGCTCCATCTCCCTGTTCTGGCTTTGGGCTTACCCGCGCAGCCTGCATTCGCTCCATAAGACGCACACACATTTCCCCTTACTTTTTAGAAGGGAAAAAGTGCATCCTATAGAGCGAAAAATACGGTAATGGCTCAGGCACACACATTATTTGGACTTGTGCCTGATTTCTTCCAAGATTTTTGCTCTTGGTACATTTCCCTGGCTGCACCTTCACTTGATAATTATGGGAAATGATACAGAGCAGTTTTAGAGCACTGACTATTTTCCAGTCCATGGCTGGGCAGAAAAACAAGCTTCATTTCACATATTCATAATCCCTTATTGCTTTGTTTTCCAGGAAATCTTCCCATATGATTAACCTAAACTCATGTATTTAAATAGATGGGGGGGATACACATGGGCAATACAATAAAATCTACAACTTGGAATACATTGTCAGTATTTGTAACACTGCAACAGGGAAAAGTGAACACTCAGACCCCCCCTTGTGCAGTTGCATATGTACTGTTGAATAGTATAATCAGGAAAAAAATCTCCATCTGCTACTCACAACTTTTTTGTGCTGGAAACTATGTTGTGTGTATGTGCTCAGATCAATTATGGTGGCAGCATGCAATGTGTCCTGTTTAGAGATGTGTAAGGATTTCATTTGGTCTGCATTTTTAAGCAAACTGACCTGATCCGCACGCCACATATTAACACACGGATCAGAACACAGTTTATCTTTCAGACTTTACGCTTCTCCAAGATTCACAGCGCAGTTCTCAATGCAGAAAACCTGCAAAAATGTGTGCCGCGTGAAAAGTATGTTAATAAAAGAAAACAGCAGATTGGTATGCAAATGACACAGACTCTAGTCTGTGAAAGAAAGACCAGTTCACCCCTAATTCCATATCATAGCGTTTTGGATGTTGTTCTAGTTGTGCAAGATAAAGGTAAAGGACCCCTGGATGGTTAAGTCCAGTCAAAGGCGACTATGGGGTTGTGGCACTCACCCCGCTTTCAGGCCAAGGGAGTCAGTGTTTTTTCACAGACAGCTTTCCGGGTCATGTGGCCAGTAGGACTGAACCGCTTCTGGTGCAATGGGACACTATGAAGGAAACCTGAGTGCACAGAAATGCCATTTACCTTCGCCACACTATTTATCTACTTGCACTGGTGTGCTTTCAAACTGCTAGGTTGGCAAGAGCTGGCTATTGTCGGCTCCACCCCTTATTTATAAATGGGGCTGGCCCCACCTCCCAGCAAGAAACTTGATTACTGAGGCTGGGCGTGAACCTCCAAAAATTAACACTGAGTGGCAGGCCAGCCCCTGTTAGCCAGTAAGATCCCTGGGAACTGTAGCACCATGCACGATCCCACAAAGGGCACTCACAATGTAAAGTGTGAGCACTCATTACAGACAGAATGCAAGCAAACGCTGGCTATTTTGGTGGTTGTTCCTTTAATGTCAGTTTCAGCACAAACTTTAAGCAGCAAACCTGGAGCGAAAGCCCCCTCCGTTCTTTGGAAGTGGGGGGAAAGTATCAAACACCATGAGAATCTGAGAACAATCAAAATGTCACCTTTGATGAGCAACAACTTAATATAACATTAAAGTGAGAGAATGACTGTAATGGAATGTGTCCATAACCAAGGTTTAATAAGCATTGCACCTTCAAAGTCTAGGTACAGTATGCTAATCAGAAATTGCTTTGATCGGTTTGGAATCAGAAAACCTTTTAGAGAAAGGAAATTTCAAAGCAAAACTCTAACCAACAAGTTTCTTTAATAGACAGTCTTAAATCCCTTTGTGAGAATGTATTTTCATCTCAAAATTTTATATAGCTTGGGAAAGATTAGTGTTCCCAGAATTCCCTGGGAAAGGGGCTGGTTGTTAAATGAACCATTCTTGAAAACTGTTACTCTGCAAGGGAAATAGGGTCATCCTAACAATTCTTAGTTCCCTTAACTACAGTTCCCAAGATTCCTTAGCAGAAGCCACAACTGAAAAGTTTTATTCAGAGGGAAAATAAATATAGATATACCCCCCTACCCACTCACTCCTAGTTTCTTCGTTAGGTGTCTTTGAATGTATTGTACTATCAGCCTTACTGTATGCTTGTGAAACATGGACCACTTATAAACGCCATCTCCAACTTCTCGAAAGATTCCATCAACGGTGTCTCCAAAAAATTTTACACATCACTTGGGAAGACAGGTGAACTAATGCCAGTGTACTGGAAGAAGCAAAGATCACCAGTGTTGAAGCAATGATTCTTCAACATCAACTTCGTTGGACTGGTCATGTTGTGTGGATGCCTGATGATCGTCTTCCAAAGCAACTACTCTAATCCTAACTTAAAAATGGAAAGCGTAATGCTGGTGGTCAACAAAAGAGGTTTAAAGACTGCCTCAAGGCAAATCTAAAAAAAATGTAGTATAAACACTGACAACTGGGAAACACTGGCCTGCGAGCACTCCAGTTGGAGAACAGCCTTTGCCAAAGGTGTCATGGGCTTTGAAGACACTCAAACTCAGGACGCAAGGGAGAAAAATGCTAAGAGGGAGGCACGCTTGGTAAATCCACACCGCGATCAACTCCCGCCCGGAAACCAATGTGGAAGGACGTGTGGATACAGAACTGGCCTCCACAGTCACTTACGGACTCATTGTTAAAACCGTGTTTATGGAAGACAATCTTACTCAGCTATGAGTGGTCGCCAAAGAAGAAGAAAAAGGAGTCTCAGAGAAGGTAATCTTCATAAAAGGGGAGGGGGAGGGAAGAGAAGGGAAAGATCAGGCGGAATTCAGATTAAAGGCCAGGTGGAATAGTTCTGTCTTACAGGCCCGGCGGAAGGAGGTTAAATCTTGAAGGGCCCTAGTCTCTTGGGGCAGAGCATTCCACCAGGTCAGAGCCATTACTGAAAAGGCCCTGGCCCTGGTGGAGGGTAGTCTGACTTCCTTAGGGCCCGGGACCTCTGAATTATGATTATTCATGGACCTTAAGGTCCTCTGTGGGGCATACCAGGAGAACTGTTCACATAACTTCAGAGCACTAAATGGGCAAATCCATCAGTGGACATCAATGGTGCCATTTGGAGCAGATATATGAATGCATTGAGGTTATCTTTGTATTGGGCATTGCCAATGCTAACATGGGCTGACATGTAGAATTCCACATAAAAAGGAATCATTATAACAAAGTTGATAAAACAATGGATGGAAAGCAACCCTCCAACGTGCATCAGTCTTGCAACACAACTTGCTAAAAGGTAGCTGCCGTTCCATATTACACAACAGAGAGTACTTCTTTTTTTAAGGGACTTCTACCCTGCCTTCTGGAAGTAGTCATAACTCAAAGCCTAAGGCCATTTTTATATTATTATATGTACCTACTACTTTATTTTAGGTTGCAGTCAGTCAAGAGAGAACAACAGTCCTAGGAGAACCATTCTTGTATTAACCTCCCTCAAATGGATGCACACAGTGTTTGGAAGTCAGGGATACTTGCAGGAGGCCAGCCAGCCAGCTGTGTGGTTTTTCACAAGATCTATTTGATACAAAAATAGATGCATGTCTGCCTACCTTTGTCAACGTCACAGGAGTTAATCAGCATGTCCTGCTCTTTTCAATGCCTGGGTGAATATGCTAATCTAACTCTTTGTCTGGTGCATAAACAATTGGTTTATGAAGATTCTTTTGGTTTCCAGCAAGGGCATGATTACATTTCTGCTCACACAGCCACCCTCATCATGCAGTGTGAATACATACGCAATTTATTTTAATAGCTTATCTAGTATTCACAGTAACTGAGTGAAGTCATTATGAATTCAATCACTCATGTGAATGTCATAGGTACTTCCACAGGAGTTCTGTTGTAATTGAGAATATTTAAGATCCAGTTGACTTCATAACCTGATGACAGTCACCAATAACATCTTCAGGGAGGTTACAGATTCTTCAGATATCAGCTCTGTTTGAAATGAAGGGGCAGGAGTGTCACATGGTATTAGGAGTGCCAGCAACATTTCCCCCAAATGAAAATTCAAAGTCAGTTTGGAGTCTCCCTTGTAGACAAAACCTATTCAGAATACTTAGGTATCTCAATAGACATATTGAACAGAGTGCCAAGAAATAAAATCAGTAACACTGACAAATTCCACTTGAAATAAAATTTACAATGGAATCATCTAGTCTACCTGTCATTGAGTCTCTTTTGAGAGAGAACCATGTATGTGTTGACTTTTGGAAATGATTTTGCAGCCTACTCAATGGTGAAAACTATTCTATAGCTTGGAGATGTATCTCTGAGCACCTCCCCACCCCCACCCCCCAAAAAACATGTGCAATTTATTGCTTTGGAGAGCAAATGGAGATCTTCACAATACTCAAGAAAACACTCAAGCACATCAGAAAATTGGAACAGGCTACCTGACAGAGCACTGAAGAACTCCACCAAGTTCCTCACTGAAAATTGCACCTCAATCCCTTTTAGCTATGAAAGAGGGAAGATGGCTTGATCATTGGGTTGCAGCCACTTCAGTTATGGCCATTTTTTTGGCCTTCAAAGGTTTCCAGGAATATTAAAGTATTTGCAAAGCAATGAAGCAAGCGGGCTTCCAGATGAAGGGAGCTCAGGTTCCAGCAGCAATGAGCGAAAAGGCCTTCTCCATGTGGCCACCCTACTGTGACAAGATAGTGGCAGCTTGGTAATGGATCAGGACCACACATGGAGACTTAAAGGAATGGGCAGGTTGATAGTGAAGAGAGGAATGTACTTAAGATACCCTGATCTCATACCACTTGTGGGCTTCAAGGGTAGCGCCAGCTCTGTGATTTGGGCTTAAAGCAAAGGGAAAGCTGATGAAGATGGAATCATGTGCTCTATAGAACTTGCTCCATTCAGACTTTAACAGCTACATGTACCTAGAATATGGTTCCACATGGTAAACTGAATTACCATTTGTTTCAAGAGGCAAAATACTTTATTCAGTATAGATATTTTCATTGGTTTTTATGCTGATCATAATGCTATAAAATCATGGTTAGGCAAAATGGAGTCCTCCAGAAATCATTGGACTACAAATCTAACAACATGTGACCATATTGGTTGAGACCGATGGGAGTTGAAGTCTAGCCACATCTCGAGGGCCCTGTGTTGGCTGTCCCTGTAATAATAATAATAATAATAATAATAATAATAATAATAATAATAATAATAATTTATTTATACCACGCCCGTCTGGCTGGGTTTCCAACAAAGTATTAAAATACAGTAATCCATCAAACATTAAAAGTTTCCCTAAGCAGGGCTACCTTCAGATGTCTTCTAAAAGTAGTTGTTCTTCTCTTTGACATCTGGTGGGAGGGTGTTCCACAGGGCGGGTGCCACTACCGAGAAGGCCTGGTTCCCTGTAACTTGACTTCTCGCAGTGAGGGAACCTCCAGAAGGCCCTCGGCGCTAGACCTCAGTGTCTGGGCAGAACGATGGGGGTGGAGACGCTCCTTCAGGTATACCGGACCGAGGCCGTTTAGGGCTTTAAAGGTCAGCACCAACATTGTGAATTGTGCTTGGAAACATACTGGGAGCCAATGTAGGTCTTTCAAGACTGGTGTTATGCGGTCTCGGCGGCTGCTCCCAGTCACCAGTCTAGCTGCCACATTCTGGATTAGGGGTAGTTTCCAGGTCACCTTCAAAGGTAGCCCCATGTAGAGCGCATTGCAGTAGTCCAAGCAGGAGATAACTAGAGGATGCAATACTCTGGTGAGACAGTCTGCAGGCAGATAAGGTCTCAGCCTGCGTACCAGATGGAGCTGGTAAACAGCTGCCCTGGACACAGAGAAGTAGGGTACCATCCGCATATTGATGAACACCCAAACCCCCTGATGATATCTCTCTCTGTTATAAATACATCATATTTTGATATCATTTCCTAAGTGAATGGTTTCGGTCTATTGGCAGACAACTGCACGGTCATGTATTTGTCCACAGAATCTGCAACTGCAAACTACCCCCTGACTTAATTGAGGAGAGCTGTCGTTTACTTCAATCGATATAAGCTTTCAGCATGACAATGCTGTTTCCCATGTATATTTCCAGAGGACGTCAATCAAAGGCATATTACAGATGCCTCCAGTCAGTGCTGGCATGCAGTAAACAACTGGTGTTGACAAGGGCAAAGTCTTTAATCACTTACTGTGGAGGAAGGAATAACGAAAAGCTATTGCTTGAAAATAACTCATTTGTTAGTCTTGGTGGATGCTTGCTGCTTGTGAGTTCTAATGGAGGCCTGCTCTGAGGGGCCGGTTGCAATGTACTTTTATTCTGGCATTCAATCACAATCAACTCCTCCTGCTGTAATAAATGGTTGAAAATGCCCCCAAAGCCCTGTAAAATAGGAACGTCTGAGATCCGTGACCTTGATCTTTAGCGAAAGGTAAGAAGCTATTAAACCTCAGTCTGAACTGTACACATTGATGGGATGCTATCCTTTAATAGGTGAGGCGTTTGGAGAGAGATCGTGTACAATCATTTTGATTTAAGTGTTTTATGGCTTCTCGACTACAGTTCAGGACTCGGTGTTTCTAATTAGATGTAATTGAATCTAATTTCCAGCACACAAGCATTAAAAATCTAGACAAATGCTTCTATACAGCGTGACCTTTTCATTATCGCTTGGTCAAGACATCTGTCAAAAGGCATTTCTTCCATCCCAAAAGCACTCAGACTTTTCAATGAACTGAAGAAAGATATGGCTTGTTCTCAGTGTGAAGGCAAAATACCTTGGCTAGTGGCATTCTGGATTAACCACGGACAATAAGATATTGTGCTGTGAAGTACATAAACAAAACATAATTTGTCTTTCTGCAGAAATAAAGGTCAAGAGCCTACCGCTTTTTTCAGGAGAGGATCAAAGAATACGAAGGAAAAAGATACAGAAATTGTTTTGTACAAAGCTTGTTCTTATGCACACTTCAGGCATGTCTGGCATATTAATTAACAGCATAATTCTCCATGTGTCTTCTCAGAAGTAAGTCATTCAGTTAAATGGGACTTACTCCCAGGTGAGTGGGTTTGCAGTACAAGTGTAAAACTGCACACCAGTTCTCCAGAAGCGGCTTTGTCATGCTGGCCACATGACCCGGAGGCTGTACGCTGGTTCCCTCAGCCAGTAAAGCGAGATGAGTGCCGCAACCCCAGAGTCGTCCACGACTGAACCTAACGGTCAGGGGTCCCTTTACCTTTTTACAAGTTGATATATGTATCAGAGTCAAACTGGGTCCAGTGAGCACTGATCCACTAGCATGTTCCCCACTAGTATGAATATTTCATTGATAATTATTCGCTGACGAAGACTTTATTTCGAAACAGTTGAACTATTCCGGATATACTGTCCTTTTGAGACTTCAGAGAGACGTCTTCCTTTGAGACTTTTGTGAGACGTTTTCCTTCGAGAGACGGCTTGGCGTTCCTCACTATTCATTGATTTGTTTGATTCTTTGTTTGACTCTGATACATAGAACAACTTGTAGTTACTTGTATGTGTTGTGAGATGTGTTGTATGATATATATATCATTTTGAAGTGGCTTATTCATAGATTTTGAATTCACTAACAGTTATTAGCCATCATGTTGCATTTGCATTTTTAAAGGTGGGTAAAGGTCTAACCAAGTTTTAATGTACTAACTCTGCTATGGGGTAGTAAATAAATTTTAAAAATATCCCTTCCAAAACTCTCTCTCTGACATCTCTCCCTTTCCCACACATTTCTCTTCATCGTCTCTGCAGGCAAGGAAAGAATGTTATCACAGTTCAAGGACACATTCCAGCTGAACAAAATCACTCAAATAGGTTGCAGAAAGTGGCTCCTTGGGAGAGGACATGTGGTCTTGGAGAACTCTAAGAGGTAGATACATATGCCACCCATGTGCCAAAAGTTTCTCACCCCTGAGGCATGGTAACTGCAGGCAGAACTTGAGTAGAGAAAGAAGCAAGCTGTCTTCAAAGATTAAAGCAAACAAGCCAAAAAGAAAAGCCCCTTCAACTCTAGACAGATACCCATCCTCTGTCAAGCATTTCCTCTTCACGGAAAGAAAACACAACCTCTCAAATGCCCTTTGCCCACCGCAGGCATACATAAACACTCTGGGTGACATGGCTGGATGCAGCCCAGCAATTCTATTCATTGTCGTTTTCAGGGATGGAGTTATGTTTCGACATGTCCAGTTACTATTATCTCCCTTAACTTCAAGTCAAGCACTGAGTTACTGGTGCTTTTTGAGGAAAGCAACCCTAGGGCTGCTTCTGCTGCTGTCTGGACTAAAGAAAGATTTAATAGTGACATGGATGACATTGAGAGCTTGACATTCTGCAGAGAGTTGAGTGCTGAAATTACGCTTCCATCAGGAAAGAGGAGATTCGTATCTCGGCCACTAAGCCCTCTTTAATGCTGCCAATTCCAAACCTCGATATTGCCAAACACACGCACACTAAACTTCCATTCACAAATAATTGACAATGGGCACAATCCATCCAAAAGTTAAACAATTTCAAGTCCCATTTATTTCAAGGAAAGAGAGTTGAGTGTCTGTGTGGAAATCCCACTGAAATGAATTTGTTGTTGTTTAGTCGTTTAGTCGTGTCCGACTCTTCGTGACCCCATGGACCAGAGAACGCCAGGCACTCCTGTCCTCCACTGCCCCCCGCAGCTTGGTCAGACTCATGCTGGTAACCTCGAAAACACTATCCAACCATCTCGTCCTCTGTCGCCCCCTTCTCCTTGTGCCCTCCATCTTTCCCTAAGGAGGGTATTTTATTTAGAAATTAGTTTAATGTGTTGATTGCTGTGAAGTTGTCGCATGGAACAGGAAATGAAAAGCATTGCTTTATGATATTCACAAAGGGGCAGAAGGAGGGTGATTAGAGTGGGAGTGACAGATGAGAGATGATACTGTGAAGTGTAGATTAATGGATGGGGCAAGAAGAAGTCCTTCATCTTCCTTTCTCAGCCTCTAATTCTCGGATCAGAACTCTGGGTTTGGACAATTTATTATTAGTATTATAATTACTATGAATCACTTTTCTTGCAAGTCTAAATCAAAGCAATTTACATAAAAAAGCAATTAAAAACAACAGTAAAAACATGTTGTTGTTTTTGGCATCCGTCTGTCTTGGGAGACAATGGAAGAGTACATTTTTGGAGGTAAAGCAAAACACAAAAATCACATAAAAGACAAAAGTAAACCACAATTCAAGAGGCAGGGCTTCAAATTTTACCCCACTGAAAGAGGCCACAATAGCCTTCAAGGAAGAAGAAGAAGAAGAAGAAGAAGAAGAAGAAGAAGAAGAAGAAGAAGAAGAAGCCGCCAAAAGCCCAGGAAAAAAGAAAAGTATTTTTCTGGTGCTTAAAACCAAGAAAATGTGATTCCAGGTATACCTACAAATGGAAGGCCAACACTGAAAAGGCCCGTTCTTATGCTACCACCTTCTAAAGCTCCCATGAAAGAAGCACATGAAAAAGGGCCTCACCTCTATAACCACTAGGCTATAAAATAACTACTAACTCACACAAGCATATGTTTGTAACACTTTTGTGTTCCCACTTCCAGCCTTGTCTCTGGTACCTTTCTCAAGCAAAATGAGAGGGGGTGAGGGGAAGAGAGATGAACCTTCTGTTAGTAGGCCTAGGTACAGAGCACCCACATACACCTTTGACGCCTGTCTCTCTATAAGGGCATTGAAGTGTCTCCAAACATCATCACGTTCAGAGATGTTGTCTGCTGTCATTTACATACAGCATGCTCACATCCCACCAGCTTTCCATTTCCATAGTGGAGGACGGCATCCAGCTGGCGTTTGCTGGATCCAAATACATTTCTGTTTCTTCCTGTTGGGCACTCTGCCTTTCACCATATTCTGTCTACTAGGTATTTCCACAGTGACATAATTAAAAATGGGAGCCAGCATGGAGAAGAGACCAGAGTGTTGGACTAGGGCTTGAAAGGTAAAGGTAAAGGTACCCCTGCCTGTACGGGCCAGTCGTGTCCGACCCTAGGGTTGTGCGCTCATCTCACTTAAGAGGCCGGGAGCCAGCTCTGTCCACAGACACTTCCGGGTCACGTGGCCAGTGTGACGAAACTGCTCTGGTGAGCCAGGACCAGCGCAGCACACGGAAACGCCATTTACCTTCCCGCTATAAAGCGGTACCTGTTTATCTACTTGCACTTAGGGGTGCTTTCGAACTGCTAGGTGGGCAGGAGCTGGGACCGAAGGACGGGAGCTCACCCCGCCGCGGGGATTCGAACCACTGACCATACGATCAGCAAGTCCTAGGCACTGAGGTTTTACCCACAGCGCCACCCGCGTCCCGGGAGGGCTTGAAAGAGCAGGGTTCAAATCCCAACCCAGCCAGTTTCTCTCTCTCAGCTTAAGCTAACTCACAGGGTTGCTGTGAGTTTAAAATGGTTAGAACTCATTGGAGGAAAGTTAGGATATAAATGTAAAAAAGATTGCAAAGGATGCTGGTTGCTTCATGATGAAAAGCATGAGTGTCAGTTTCATGGCCCCATGCTGCACAAAGAATGGTAGAATGCTTCGTGTCCCAATGAATACAAAAGCCTTGATAACTGGTCCTTCCTGCTAAATATGTTCATAGTTTTATATTTTTTTCCTGTTCATCCATAATTAATATGAGACTAGAGAATGGTTTAAATTACATTCTACAGTAAACACTGTTTTTCTTTCAGTTTCATTTGCACATATTTTTCTTGTCACAGAACTGGGGGATATCTTTCCCCAGTCTAATTTTATTTAAAATATTACAAGGTTTAAATAAGTTTATGAGGTAAATCAAATTTTCATGCAGCCCTGGAAAGAATATGAAATCTAGTCATGATTTATTAAATAATTTAGAACTGTAATTAAAAAGAGGGTAAAAGAGAGAGAAGGAACTAAACAGGGCTGGATATTGTCCAACAAATAGATTTGGTATGAGAAAGATGTTCTCAGGGGGTAGGGGGTGGGTCAAAAGTGTTCCAAAACATTACCCTTTTCATGCCTCTTTTCTTGCCTTCACAGCCCTTTCAGCTGCTACCATGGCACCATTTTTGTTGTTTTGCTTTTTAATCACCTGTCTGCTTAACAACAGGGGTGTTGTGATGTATTAGTAGATATGTTTCACTGGCTCTTATTATATTAACCCAAAATAAATAGCATTTTTCTGTTACTTCTATCTTTAGCTTGGATAGACAAAATAAACATGGCAGGGCACAGAGAAGCCATTTTGCTCTTGATGGCTCCATAATGAGATCTCTCTCCCTTTATTGAAAGGGGGAGGGGAAAATCTCAGACCGCCGACCCAATGCAACAAATAAAAAAAGGTAAAGCTAAAGGACCCCTGACAGTTAAGTCCAGTTGTGAACGACTCTGGGGTTGCAGCGCTCATTTCGTTTTACTGGCTGAGGAAGCCAAAGTTTGTCTGCAGACAGTTTTTCTGGGTAATGCGGCCAGCATGACTAAGCCGCTTCTGGAGAAACCAGAGCAGCGCACGGAAACGTCGTTTACCTTCCCGCCGGAGGGGTACCTATTTATCTACTTGCACTCTGACATGCTTTCAAACTGCTAGGTTTGCAGGAGCTGGGACCGAGCAATGGGAGCTCACCCCATTGCAGGGATTCGAACCTCTGACCTTCCAATCAGCAAACCCTAGGCTCAGTGGTTTAGACCACAGCGCCACCCTTGCCGACCCCAATGCAACCTGCAGTGGAAGACTGGCGTGCTCTGGTCCATGGGGTCACGAAGAGTCGGACACGACTAAACGACTAAATAACAACAAAAGCCCCCCCCCCCAAATGTCCTGTGGAGAACATTTTGGGGCATCATCTAGAGTGGGAAGGGTTAACTTCTCCCTCCCCATACAACCCAGCCCCTCTGAAAATACCCTCACATAGAAATTAGGCTTGAAACCAGCTATCGATGAGAGCCAATGGTAGGATGATTCCAAGTAAGGAAAAATGTTACAGATACTTGACTCCCAGGAAGCCTATGCTCTTCTAAATGAATGCAGTGGTTCAAGAAAAAGAGCTCCAGCTTCTCTCCAGAAAGATTTTGGTTCAAGTCTACTTATGGACAATGCAATCTTAAGCAGTCTGTGGTAGCTCCAAATGGAGTGAATGGGCAGCAGAAGAGATCAGGTATGGAAAAATCTTTCTGTTTCAGATTCTCTGTATCTCGTTTATCAAATTTTCCACAGTTCCATATCCATTTGCTTAAAAAAGAAGAAGAAGACCTCTTGAAGAATTCTCAGCATTTTAGTGCATATTTCTCTTACTATGCATTTTTGCATGCTGTTTTCAGTAACCTGTATTTCCATGAACAATTTCCCCAAATATACAGAGTTTTGTATATATCATTTCTTCAGAGAACCGCACCACAAAATTCAGAGAAGTGTGAGCTTTGTTGGATAACATTGTCTCCACCCCCATTGAGGTCCAGCTCCGAGGGCCTTCTGGCGGTTTCCTCCCTGCAAGAAGTGAGGTTACAGGGAACCAGGCAGAAGGCATTCTCAGTAGTGGTGCCCACCCTGTGGAATGCCCTCCCATCAGATGTCAAGAAAATAAAAAAACTATCTGACTTTTAGAAGACATCTGAAGACAGTCATGCTTAGGGAAGTTTTTAATGTTTGATGTTTTTTCGTGTTTTCAATATTCTGCTGGGAGCCGCCCAGAGTGGGAAATCCAGCCATATGGCGGGGGTATAAATAAGTTGTTGTTGTTGTTGTTGTTGTTTCAGTATTAGGGATTTTTATATTAAAATGTGAACTGAGCCACATTTCTCCTGAATCCATACATGAGAGTCACAGTAAGAGCAATTGAAGTATTGCACATTGAGAGATGAACACTAACCACATTTATCAGTGGTGTGTGGTCAGTGGACTAAGGAGACTAGTCTAGTCCCCTAAATGTTCCAGGTTAATTAGAGTATTAAAGTCTGGCGCCTCCTTCCCAAACTTCATAAAGTTTCTGCCCAGCTTGAGGGAAGCATGATGCTCTAACAGGGTCCAAGAGCTCTCCCACCACGTTCCCAAAGCCCACCCAGCTACAGTCACACTACTGACATTTATGCTGACATATCTAAATGGGTTGTGTTCACCCAGAAAGAAATATTGGGGGGAGGTGCAATATAAAAAAATTCTCTTAAAATGTTAGCTCTATGTCTTTTCAGCTGCAGTGAAAAAAAATCTAATTTAGTATTAGGGAACTATTAGGAAAGGGGTTAAAACTAAAACATCTTCTACCACAATGTCCATATGAAACATTTTTAATGTCATTTCCTGATCCCAAAAAAGGACTGAATGGGAATATTAAAACGTTTGGGTATTGCTATGGCTCTAGCAACAGACTTCTATTCATTTTTGTAAAAGCCTTTGCTCTTAGAAAGCTCTTGAGAGAATTTTTCCTCAAAAAAATATATTTATTGAAACAATGCTATTACATATTCCCCTGGTATCTTCCTCCCAAGTAAAAGGAATTACTTGATGATCCTAACTCATACAAGTTTTTATACCAATAAACCAAAGCTAAACCAGAACCTCAGGAGGTGGCTTCTGTTGAATAATGGTGAGAAATGCTGGCAAAATGTTGTGGCCAGATTAGCTATATTCACTGATTAGCATTTAGATGACACTGTTATTCTTCCTGCCAGCGTCCTGTACTGTATATGCTTATTCACAAATATGTTTAGTGGTACTTAACAAGACCACCATAAAAAGGAAGGTCATCTGATATTTTGATAGAGGGCAGTTGTTTGTGCAGCTTGCCATAAAAGATATTTCAGCATTTACATGATCAAGCAAGTGCAGCTAGTCTTAAAAAAAATAAATATCAAACAAGTCTTTATGTGAGTTGGCTGCAATTTCATTGAGACGCCTTGTTTTTGCTTCATGAAAGTGCATGCTTTAAACAGCTTGGTTCCTCAGCGTTCTAATCCAAAGGCCTTCATTTTCTTGAATCAACTCTAAGAGATGTAAGGGGCGGTTATAGAAGAGGCCTTTCATTCAGGACATGTCCAATTCATCTGGGAGCCCTGGGCAAGCATCAGGAACTGCAGCCTCTGTCTACTTGGACTTCATGGCTCCTTCTTGCAGGGCCAGATTTAGATGAAGAGAGGCTCTAAGCTACTCCACTTGTGAGGCCCCTCCCCACCCCCCACCCTCACAACTAGAAGAAAATGGAAGAGTGTTATAAACAAAATTGAGTGAAGCCAAGGATGATGTCGGGTATTTAAAACTATACAACTCACAATTTCTCCTCTAAAGGACATAAGATATTATTGTTAAATACCATGGCGATTTTTTTAAAATGTAGAAAATTAACAATGAAAAACTATTGCAATAACTGAACTTTGTAAACCTTTTGTGGCCTGGGCAGGCCTGGAACTAGTTCCCATGTCTTGTTCCTCTTAAAAGAATCAAGTTCAGCCTTCATGGCATTTAACCATGGCTCAGTTTCAGGTTAAGAACGGACCTCCAGAATGAATTAAGTTCTTAACCCGAGGTACCACTGTAGCCTGATCCTCTATTCCCTTTTCCCTTTCCTTTTCTATGAAGAAACCCTTTTGGGACCCCACATTTAAACTCTTCCCTGGTGTCCTTGCTGGCCCTAGTAGGACCAACTTGGCCAGTTAGCCCAGGTGATCATTTGATGTTTATTGACTGGGATCCCCCCCCCAAAAAAAGACCCCTGAATTTTTTAATTTTATTGACATTGATGCTGCATTTATGTTGTGTTTTATACTGTTTCTATGCTGTTTTTAAGTCGCATTTTAATCAATGTTTTATATTTGCTGTTAGCTGCCCTGAGGCCAGATTTTTAAACCGGGAAGGGCGGGGTATAAATAAAAATATATTATTATTATTATTACTACTACTCACAGATCCTTTTAATGCCCTTACCCATGGAGGGATAGGATACCCTTACCCATGGAGGGATAGGAGGAAGCTACAACCTCCCCTCCAACCAAGACCTATGATTACCCAATGGGTTACCAATCAGAAGGTCGGCGGTTCAAATCCTCATGACGGGGTGAGCTTCCGTTGTTCGGTCCCAGCTCCTGCCAACCTAGCAAGTAGATAAAGAAGGTACCCCTCCAGTGGGAAGGTAAACAACGTTTCCGTGTGCTGCTCTGGTTCACCAGATGTGGCTTAGTCATGCTGGCCACGTGACTTGGAAAAACTGTCTGCAGGCAAACACCAACTCCCTCGGCCTATAGAGCAAGATGAGCACTGCAACCCCAGAGTCATCCGCGACTGGACCTCATGGTCAGGGGTACCTTTACATTTTATCCACCTTACAAAGTTGTGATGATTGCTATGACGTAGGTGAAAACCAAATCCCCACCCCCCCACCCCCGAATGAGCTTTGGACCCTGAGCTGAATCAAGCTGCTTATGAAGGACTTTGGATCAAGTGGAGCTGTTTTGTGAAGGGTTGAAATGGGATCCTAATATTCCGGTTGGTGCATGCCGCTAAACTGCCATCTTTCTTGGTGTGACATGACATACAGTTCCATTTATATCAAAAGCCGTGATATTAGGATATATGTACTTGCATGAGGAAACTGAGTTCATCTCATTGTGGAAACATAGAACATCCTGAAAGTCGTACTGTAGAATCATTTCCTGCTTCCAAATGCATATGGGCAGAAAATCAATACATCTTAATGGACGTATTGGATCATTTATGGCTTCCTTGGACTCAGCAGCTGACTGTGTTATCTCCTACTGTTTGTGGATGGAAGGCTAACTCAATCAGCACAGTGAAGGGAAATATTGATCCCTTTTTTTTTTTGAGATTACTATCAACTACTGTGAAATAACTTTAGAGAGGGTAACTCCCTCCTCCCCAATAAATCTCAACCTGTTTCCTCAGGCTTTCAGTACAATCTGAATGCGGGTCTACTCAGAAGTAAGTCGTGCTGAGTTCCAACCCATACAGGGAGGTCAGAAATGAGGTTATAAGTTGTGCAGCACATGGTACCTGTTTCTCTGTCCCCTTGCCATGCACACCTAGAATTCTGAGGGGAAGAACTCCAGTCAAGGAAAACTATGGGCAAAGGATGCTTTGCAGACAAAGGGAACACAATTTGGCTCAGCTGTAAGTCAAAGCAGATGGGGAGGGGGAAATCTGAAGAATTGCCATGAAAAATCTGAGGAATTTCAAGGAAGCCCATAAAAGTAGCAAGGTTTCCCAAGCTGGTTATATGAAGGAGGAGGAGTTGGAGTTTGGATTTGATATCCCGCTTTATCACTACCCTAAGGAGTCTCAAAGTGGCTAACATTCTCCTTTCCCTTCCTCCCCCACAACAAACACTCTGTGAGGTGAGTGAGGATGAGAGACTTCAGAGAAGTGTGACTAGCCCAAGGTCACCCAGCAGCTGCATGTGGAGGAGTAGGGAATCGAACTGGCTTCACCAGATTACGAGTCTACCGCTCTTAACCACTACACTATAAGAACAATAGGTCCAGTTCAACTTTGAATTATTTCAAAGAAAGAAATATCAAAATGACATGTCACTTCATTGAAAATCTAACTTTTGACTAAAGCCACTAACTTTTTTTCATGCAATCTCTCTAGCCTCCTCTTTATAGTATAACCTGCGTTGTTTTTGAGCAAGGTTGAATATCCCAGACAATACTCATTGTCCTTCATCGCTCCCCTGACTCGAGGCTCATCCAGCCCTGCATAAAATTACTGAAAACAGTATTAACAACCTTTGGAGAGTTCGGTAATAAGCTGTCAACATTTTCATTTACAGTGATTGCTTGAGAGAACTTATTGCTCTGATCCGCTCGCACTGGCACTGCCTCTGCCTTCATATGTTTTGTACATTCCCCAGAGGATTGAAGCTTGTTCCCCACACTCTTCTAAACTGACAAGTGTTAATCAAATTATGATCAGGTTTCAATATACTTCACTTTTGTTTTGCATGTGCAGGTTTGAGATTTTATGTTAGAAATTCATTTTTTGAAATAAAACAGCCTTTCTTCAAGGTCTTAATTATATTTATGGAGAAACTCTTAAATACTTTAATCAGGTTGGAACATGCCACACTGTATATGTATGTGTGTGTGCAGTCGTGATGGCAGTACAGTGGTACCTCTGGTTAAGAACATAATTCATTCTGGAGGTCCGTTCTTAACCTGAAACTGTTCTTAACCTGAGGTACCACTTTAGCTAATGGGGCCTCCCACTGCCGCCATGCAGCTACCACACGATTTTGCTTCTCATCCTGAAGCAAAGTTCTTAACCTGAGGTCCTATTTCTAGGATAGCGGAGTCTGTAACCTGAAGCATCTGTAACCCGAGGTAACACTGTATTCTTCTGAATGCCAGTTGCCAGAAGCCACTAGTGCAGAAAGTGTTGCACTCAGGTCTTGCTTGTGGGTTTCCTAAAACTACCGTATTTTTTGCTCTATAAGACACACTTTTCCCCTCCTAAAAAGTAAGGGGAAATGTGTGTGCGTCTTATGGAGCAAATGCAGGTGGGAGGCTCTGTTCAGCGCTCCCTTTAAAGAGCCACACACACTGTTAGGATATTTTAAAAGGGAGCAGGCTTTGTGAGTCACAGAGTCTGCGTATTTCGTGTTCACAGGATGTTTCTGTTGTGTCTTTGCTTTCGTTTCTCTCTGTGTCTGAACACGCAAACAGGCAGTCATGTTTTTTTCCTTTGTTCTGACCAACGCTGAATAAACTTCTAAATAATGCTCTCCTGCATGCATCTTTCGCTGTGTGAATTCTGCTGATAGAGCGTGCATCAGCTCTGGAATGTGGCAAGCTATTTTCTGGAGCTTGTGTCACTAATTGCTGATACTGTATCTACGGGAGATCGATGGATCGTCCGGAGACGACGTGGGGGCCATGTTGGGCGTTATCTCCCTGGCAGTATCCCAACACACACACTCTTTAAAGGGAGCACGGCTCTTGGGGGAGCCTGTCCCGGGCAACAGGAGCCTTTATCCCACTGCCGGGGAGAGGCTGCGTGTGGCTTTCCCATAAGCCAAGACAGGAAGCAGGATCACTGAGCTGTGCTCCCACTTGCTGTCCTGGCTTCTGGGATTCAGAATAATTTTTTTTCTTGTTTTCCTCCTCCAAAAACTGGGTGCGTCTTATGGTCAAAATACGGTATCTGGTTGGCCACTTTGAGAACAGAATGCTGGACTAGATGGGACACAATTTATAAGCTAATAAGAGGAAGAGGAAGAGGAAGAAGAAGAAGAAGAAGAAGAAGAAGAAGAAGAAGAAGAAGAAGAAGAAGAAGTCACCCATCTAACTGAGTTGCCCCAGCCACTCAGGGAAACAAAATATTCAAACATAAGAAACCTCAAGCATTTTAAAAACAACAGCCTTTTCAGGGCTGCCTTCAGATGTCTTCTAAAAGTCAGGTGGATGTTCATTGCCTTAACATCTTATGAGAGGGGGTTCCACAGGGCAGACATGACTACTGAGAAGGCCCTCTGCCTGGTTCCCTGTAACCTCATTTCTCACAATGAGGGAACAGCCACATGATAATCCAGGCAAGCTCTTTATTTATTTATTTTTTATCACCACCACCACCATCATCATTTTTACTCTAATGAGCCAGCAAACAGTTGCAGAAAAAGTAACTATGATGGGATAAAGAGAGTCATTTGACATTCCCCTGCTAGGTATAAAAAAACCTCATCATTTTAAATGGTGATCCTTTGTCTAGGGCTGTGTGCACATCGTGCATTTAAAGCAACCCTCCAAAGAGTTCTGGGAACTGTAGTTAACCCCACAGAGCTAGGACCCTTGATTTACTTCAATTAATTAACAACAGAATTATCTTTCTGGGTGTAGGTATGAAGTGCTTTAAATGTATGGTGTGTCTGTAAACTAGTTTGCAAGTGAGGTCAGCAAACACTTTGCTGCTTTCTGATTAAAATTTGATAGGGTTGCCAGGGACCGGATGAAATTGCTTGGGGGCCTTGTTCAACCCCCTGGGTATCAATTGGCTATTCCTGATCCCAATTATATAATTGCATTCTTGTCTTGAAGCCTCTTCCTTCAGTAATTAAACATCAATACATGTTTGATATATTAATCAGAATGGTGCCCACTATGATTGTTTTTCTTTCCACCCTATAGATTTTCTGTCAGGAAAATAAAAAGGCATAAATACAAGTCAGGTGGTATTTACAGTTCATGCTGGTTTATTTCTTCTTTTGTTTCTTGCCTTTGGACACTACTGTCTACCTTATGCATTTTTTATCTATGTTTTTAATTAAAATTCCACCCTATTATGGCTTTTTTATTTTCAAAAAGCGTATTTATAGAAAGTGGTAAAGCTAGTGTACGCTGCAATCCTACAAACATTTAATTGGGAGGGAGATGTAACAAGACTCCCCCCCCCCCAACAAGACTAGATTACCTGTCAATTACTTTTTTCTGTTTACTGAAGAAAGATAGATTATGAAGAGACAGGACAAGTTTTCACTGTTTCACTTAGAAATGAATATATCAGGAAAAAGCCTGAAGCGTTTCTGTTAGGGGTTATATAGACAGAATCACCCCCCCCAATATATATATATATATATATATATATAGAGAGAGAGAGAGAGAGAGAGAGAGAGAGAGAGAGAGATATGTTAAAGTTCTTTAAGTATGTAACAGCAGCAGCTAGGATTCTATATGAGCAGAAATGGTAGGAAGAAGAAGTTCCAACCAAAGAAGAATGGATAAGATAATGAACTCTGCAGAACTGGCAAAATTAACAGCAAAATTAAGGCAAAATAAAAAAATTCCTTCCAGTAGCACCTTAAAGACCAACTAAGTTAGTTCTTGGTATGAGCTTTCGTGTGCATGCACACTTCTTCAGATACGAATCTGAAGAAGTGTGCATGCACACAAAAGCTCATACCAAGAACTAACTTAGTTGGTCTTTAAGGTGCTACTGGAAGGAATTTTTTTATTTTGTTTTGACTATGGCAGACCAACACGGCTACCTATCTGTAACAGCAAAATTAAGAGAATCTAATGATGAGTGTTTTATGGAAGAATGGATGCCTTTTTCAAATTATTTAAAGAAATATTATAATATGATGAACTCACCATCAGGATTTGAGCTATGAGCAACAGAAGTAATTAGATTATACTGTTGTGGTTATGATTTAATAGTTAGGTTGCAGCAGATGGGGAGACACAACAATTCCATGGGGAAAACGGGGTGGGAAATCGATAAAAATAAGAGAAAAGATCAGATTGTGTTCTGACTATATATGTTAAAATATAATTGTGCTCTATAAGACGCACCAGACCATAAGACACACCTAGTTTTTGGAGGAGGAAAACAAGAAAAAAAATATTCTGAATCTCAGAAGCCAGAACAGCAAGAGGGATCGCTGCGCAGTCAAAGCAGCAATCCCTCTTGCTGTTCTGGCTTCTGTGATAGCTGTGCAGCCTGCATTTGCTCCATAAGACGCACACACATTTCCCCTTACTTTTTAGGAGGGGAAAAGTGAGTCTTATAGAGCAAAAAATACAGTAATTTGTCATCTGCAGGTATAGTTCCACAAATGCAAGCAAACTTCTACCTCCTTTAGTGAGATCAGCCAACAATTAGAGCAGCCTGGATGGGTTAAGACTTAATAAAACATAATGGGAGGGAAACATTTTCACTGTTTCACATTTGTTGTTGTTTAGTCGTTTAGTCGTGTCCGACTCTTCGTGACCCCATGGACCAGAGCACGCCAGGCCCTCCTGTCTTCCACTGCCTCCCGCAGTTTGGTCAGACTCATGTTTGTAGCTTCGAAGACACTATCCAACCATCTCGTCCTCTGTCGTCCCCTTCTCCTTGTGCTCTCCATCTTTCCCAACATCAGGGTCTTTTCCAGGGAGTCTTCTCTTCTCATGAGGTGGCCAAAGTATTGGAGCCTCAGCTTCACGATCTGTCCTTCCAGTGAGCACTCAGGGCTGATTTCCTTAAGAATGGATCGGTTTGTTCTTCTTGCAGTCCATGGGACTCTCAAGAGTCTCCTCCAGCACCATAATTCAAAGGAATCAATTCTTCGGCGATCTGCCTTCTTTATGGTCCAGCTCTCGCTTCCATACATCCATACATTTCACATAGTGTACAGCAAATCTCACATCAAAATCTTTTCTATTCACTTATTTTTAATGGTAAAGTCACGCCTCAGGGTGAGTTTGCTTTTCTGCCCTTTCTTCTGCGAGGAAGACGTGTAAGGACAGCTAGTGAAGGCAGCTATTAATTGTACAGCAACAGGCATCGTGTACTGAATTTATGTTTTGTTTTTCTGTTTTCTCTCTGGAAGAAGTACATTTACACTAATCTTCTGAATAATAGGAGAGCATCAGCAAGGTGCTCTTCTCAGACGAAATTCCATAATCCATTGTATCAGACCTGAAACAACCCTAAATCAGTTACCATTTCCAACCATACCTCCCCAAACTGAAGGTAAATTCAGGAGTATATTGTTGGCTGAATTTAAGACTCATGTGATATACACAGGAAAGATACTTCAGTGTCAAGCCAGGCTGTTTAGACCAAGGTCTTGAAACTTACTAGTAGCCAATACAACTCTTTCAGAACAGACACTATGCTCAGTAGGAACATGGGTGGTGCTGTGGTCTAAACCACCGAGCCTCTTGCGCTTGCCGATTGCTAGGTCAGCAGTTCGAATCCACACAATGGGGTGAGCTCCCGTTGCTATCTCCCAGTTCCTGCCAACCTAGCAGTTCAAAAGCATATCAGTGCAGATAGATAAATAGGTCAATGGCATTTTCATGCACTCTGGCATTTATCACGGCCCTCTGTGTGCCAGAAGCGGTTTAGTTATGCTGGCCACATGACCCAGAAAGCTGTTTGTGGACAAATGCCGGCTCCCTCGGTGTTATGTACTGAAGTTCTCACCCTGGGCCCCCAGGGGGATACTGTAGATAGTTATGGAAATAAGGGATCGAAAGTGACATTCAGTGATTGGATAGTTTTAGAAAATTGTTACAGTTACGTTGTACTGTAGCTCTATATAAGCAGGCTCACTGAACCCTTCAGTTCAGTTCTGCTCTGGCCTGTGAATAAACAAGAGCTGTTTGAAGAATCGCTGTATCGTCTGATATGTTCACCCACAACTTAACACTCAGAATGAAAGTGGAGATGAGTGCCACACACCAAAGTCGAATTGGAATGGACTTAACTATCCAGGGTTCCTCTACCTTTTTACTATGCTCAGTATTAATTTGATCCTAATAGTGGACCAGTTTCCACCTTTAGACTAACTAACCTCTTGATACTTTGCAAACTAACATTTTGCAAAGTATCAAGAGGTTAGTTAGTCTAAAGGTGGAAACTGGTCCACTATTAGGATCAAATTAACTAACATTTTGCAAAGTATCAAGAGGTTAGTTAGTCTAAAGGTGGAAACTGGTCCACTATTAGGATCAAATTAATACTGAGCATAGTAAAAAGGTAGAGGAACCCTGGACTAACATTGCACCATCTTGGGACAAAGGGCATGCCACACGTTGTGACATTCTACACAGACCGATGTCACTGTGCTATATCATCAGCACATTTTATATACTGTGGAGACTCTAAAGTTGGGCACGTTAATAGCCATTTTGTCTTATGCATTTTGCTATCAACTCTCAAAGTCTATTTTAGAACTTCAGAAGGAAACCATTGCAGTTCCGAATTCACTTTGATTATAAACTGACTTCCCAAGTATAGTAAGTGCCAGACAAAGTCCTCTTATCTTCTAGACACCCAGTAAAGTGAGGCTTGTGGTTTTAACATTTTCCAATTATCCTCAAGGAACATAATTCTTCAGTAGGCTAGGTAGCTTGAAGGAATCTGTGCAGCTTTGTCCAAACGTCTTTGAAGATTTTAGGACACTGGAACAAGCCTGAACCTTTTTTTTTTCCAAGTCAGTAAGATAAAGTGAGAATCAAAATTAGACTTTTTTGATGGATTTTCTTCAAAAGAAAAACAGCCAGAGTCCATTTTGCACAAACCTTTCCAGGGTGCGCTCGCTCTCTCTCTCTCTCTCTCTCTCTCTCTCTCTCTGTGTGTGTGTGTGTGTGTGTAGAGAGAGAGAGAGAGAGAGAGAGACTAAGGAAGAGTTAGCTAACTCCAACATTGAACTTGTCTTGCTATCTCTTTAAAAATAGTAGCATTTTGTTCCTCCTATATAAAGAACCTGTCATGTTCCAGATGAAGAGAGGCCTTGTATGGTTTGGAGCACAGAGGATTGTGTAGGATTGGGCTGACGGAACTCTAACCCAAAAGAAAGAAAGAAAGAAAGAAAGAAAGAAAGAAAGAAAGAAAGAAAGAACCGGGTTTAGGGGGTGGGACACAAAACCAATTTGAGTAGAGGAAGAATGTTGAAGAATCAGGAAGTAGGTTGGGTTCTTAGCACTTGCTAGTCTTAAAGAACAGGCTTTACCCAGAGAATATTTTATATCTAGTGTGGTATATTTGATAGGTTCCAGCGCCACTTCCATCGCCATTTGGCAGGTTCCAAAAGCCACTTCCATCTTTTTGTCACATGCTAGTTTGACTAAGAAACTGAGCCCAGAATAAGGTTCTGCAGGTGAGCACACGGACTGACACAGATAGATGTTCATTGGTATGTTATAATTCTCTGTTTGGGAATCAAAGATAATACAGTTATCCCTTTGAGTCACTACAAACTCTAAAAATGAAACCCTCAATATAGGGATGGATGGATGGATCTGTCCGTTTCCGGCTCACACCAGTTTCACATGTTTTCACCCATAAGTCAATTCTGTCCCATTTTTGCCTCACTTTGTGATTTTTTTTAATCCATATGGTTTTTATCACAAAATACAAATTAAAGTCTGTACATTGTCTAAATGTACATATTTCTAAACAAATTTCATCATTTAAATACTTTTTTGCAGGCATTTTGGTATATTTTTTTAAAACTGGGAAGTGTATCATAAAATTTTAAGAAATGCAAAAACTGGACAATTATTATGTTTCTCTGTATATTAGCCAGAGTGGTGTGAATTTGCTTAAAATTCGCTTTAAAAATGCAGACCAAGTAAAATTATTCTCCATCCCCAATGTTGAAGTTGTACATTCAGCCTGAATTATGAGACATTGTTGATGCTGTTGAGTCAACCAGTCACCTTCTTCTTTTCCACAAAAGCATAAAATAAAAAGGGAGTTTGTTTAAGATTTTTTTAAAAAAGTCTGTCTTCCTTCCAATATTGTTTGGTGAATTATCCCACCCAGGCTGCTCCATTTGCTAAGCTAGTCTCGATAAAGGAGGTTGAGGTATGCTCATATTTGTAGAACTATATCTGCAGGCGACAAATTATTATTTAATGCAGCCCTAGATGACACCAAAATGAATTGATTGTCTAAAACTGACTATTTGTGTTTGCTCAAAGGAAGAAAAGATATGCAAGAACTGAACAGCTGAAACCATATGGATGCTGTCAAGACCACGTACAAACAACGAAGGTTACAGTTCTGGTGTGTTTTATCATGGTCAGATGCAGAGGATCCATTCATTATGCTAAGCAAATACAAAGAGTTTAGAGCTCACTCATATAATAGATGAGCCCTTCACTGTGGGCACCAAACTGTTTAAAGGCTAATTGGTGCAATCTGCATGTGTATCAATCTGATAATTACTCAGATTAATGATACTAATGCTCCCATAGTCATTTATGAGCAATCACTATAGTAAAGTGTGTTCCCTTTCAATGTGAATGTGACCTACACTCAGAAAAGGGCTTCCATATGCAGCAGGAAGAATGCATGATTATACTACAATTACTGGATAAAGGCAGAGGTCAGCACCTTAGTAATTTTACTGTATAATTTGGGGTCCAGTTTGGTTTACAGCCCCTTTTACTTTCTTCTTCTGCAGGTATTTCTTCTCTGAGTAGAAACATATTCTTTCATTTATATTGCTGTTGGCTCCCGGTAAAAGAAAAGAAAGTAACATCAGAATCCAGAAATATTTCTCTTTCCCTCAGATTTCATCTCAGAATTTGGCACAGTAAATTCTGAAGTGGGATATTAATTGAATATAAATGACATCTTTCATTTGCTGTAAGCATTTGATTTCCAGCTGTATTTTATATCTGACATTTAGTAAGTACAGTGGTACCTCAGGTTAAGAACTGAATTCGTTCTGGAGATCCGTTCTTAACCTGAAACGGTTCTTAACCACTTTAGCTAATGAGGCCTCCAGCTGCCGCTGCGCTGCGCTGTCGTTGTGTGATTTTTGTTCTCATCCTGAAGCAAAGTTCTTAACCCGAGGTACTATTTCTGGGTTAGCGGAGTCTGTAACCTGAAGCGTCTGTAACTCAAGATACCACTGTAACAACTATTGCTTGACATGTGATGACCACCAACAATATATGTCCAGCAACAAAATGTTTGATGAGGCACTTGTATTTGGGATTTGTAATGGCAGGGGAGGCATTGGGAAGGGGTGGGGGAGAGGGACACCCATTGCCACCCTGCTAGGAGACCCCATAAAGGGAATTTGAAGGATGGTGCTTTCTGCCCAGAAGCCCAGCTTGGGAGCTGATGGGCAATACCACCCCCTACCAGGTTGTATGTAAGAGTTTCCCTGAAACAATTTGTGCTGTGGTCAACCCTGTCATTAGACAACCCTCTACTGGTATGATGGTTTATCAACCAGACCTGGGCTGGTTGATCAGCCCATTCATGGCCTGACGCCTAAACAAACTATTCTGTAATTTAATCAATGAAGTGGTAGCCTTATTTCATTCAAGATATGTCTCATGCTTTGATTTACTTCCTTCCCCTGCATCCCTGCACATCTGTCCACAGGTGATCCTACCTTTGTGGACTTACCTTTAAGAAGAACTTTGTGCCGGTTCTTCTTAAGCAAGGCTTGTTCTTGCATGGTTGATCCCCAATAGTCTGTTTTCATTTCTTTTGGCAAAGTTTCTGTACCTTTTCCCATTCTGCTCCCTTGCACAATACTTTCATTTGTGCCAACACCCAGAAGGAAGACTCAAGAAGCCAACTTGGGTTTCAGGTTATATTTATTAAATGCATCTTTAGCATCTGCACTCAATGCAACTAAATGTGAGCAGGTTAAAGCTGTGCAGATCAAAGAAAAAACTTTCCAACCTGGGAAAATTCACCCCAGATGACTCAGCTCATGCACCATGCTAGCATCCTCTTCACCTTGGTAGTATCTTTCCTGATCTGTGATTTACATTTCAACTGAGCTTCTGTCTACACCCCCATCATTCAGCCCGGACACTGAGGTCGAGCTCTGAGGGCCTTCTGGCGGTTCCCTCACTGCGAAAAGTGAGGTTACAGAGAACCAGGCAGAGGGCCTTCTTGGTAGTGGCGCCCTCCCTGTGGAACACCCTCCCGTCAGATGTCAAGGAAATAAACAACTATCTGACTTTTAGAAGACATCTGAAGGCAACCATGGTTAGGGAAGTTTTTAATGTCTGGTGTTTTATTGTATTTTTAGTATTCTGTCAGGAGCCACCCAGAGTGGGTGAGGAAACCCAGCCAGATGGATGAGATATAAGTTATAAATGATGATGATGATGATGATGATGAATAACCCCCAAGCACTACAAAGGGATGTGACCATCATAATTGTATTTTAGCAATCTCAGTTTTAGTAAGTTTCCACCATATTCAGTTCAGGATAGGCAACAGGATATTCCCTTAGGGGGCAGTATTCTGGTACCCACAGCTTACTCTTGGTTATAATGTTCTTATGAGCTTTATTCCTTCTTCCTGGCAGGTAGACAGAAGCTTCCTGTAAATGAAAATTATATTTGCATTATCGCTTTCAAGTACTTCCCACAGAACAGAACAGCCTTAAAGAGAACGCATGGTTCTACAGGAACTGTTCTGAATCAGATTCGCACCGATTTTGTCCTGACAAAAACAAAGATGTATTATTAACACATAGGGCTGCCGTATAATAAATTGATCAAAGACCTTCACCAGAGGTAACACTGAAATATTGATTTTTATAGGAGGCTGTGTTAACTGCAATTTGTCACATAAGCCACGAGTTTAACTGTGTTTTGTCACAGTCAGAATCCTTTTACTCTTTGACGGTGACTTTTTAAAATCTAATCCAGAAAGGTTAACTCTCTACATATGCAGCATTCTAAATGAGGAGAGAATGGACCTAAAACATTATAGTCGAGGAAGTGGAGAGTCCGTGGGCTGCATTGGTGTGAATATGACCTTACATATCCATTTTTCTCCCTCCTGTTATGCAATCTGCACTTTGTTAAAAGCCTAGACTTTTTAAATGGTCTCTCCAATTCCCAAGCATATATATATATATATATGAAAGCCTTTGATGAGTCATCTTAAATTGTACATGTCACTATGGATTCGCATTACAGGTACATTTCACTTTTTTCTTTCTTTCATTTTTTACTTTTTATCTAATTTCCCCAAAATTCAGACAGACAGACACCCCCCCCCCTTTGCAGGTTATGAAGGGGAGAAACAGATTGCCCTTTATCCCTTTTTACTACTAATTGCATAGTTACAGCCAAAGGAAAGAGAAGTGATGGTGAGATGAAATTACACAAAGGTCAACAGTAATGAAGGCTTTTATCTTCCCTGGCATTTGCTTCATGTTAACTTTGATTAAGGCTAGGAACAAGAAAGTGATCAGTAAGAAAAAGGTGAGGCCTATCAAAAGGCAAAACAAAAGGATTGTTAGCACCCCATTTCAGGGCAGATTTACACATCATAGGAAAGATGGGGCTGCCACTGAGAATGGCAGCCCCATGGCCTCCCCCATCAAATAAATGGGAACTTAAATCCTGATGTTATTAATCTAGCAACTTCCCCATCCCACCGCCAGAAGGCAATGGGCTGGGAAATGCAATGAGAAACTGTACTGGGACTGGGACTGTTATTACCATTGCTATTTTTCTAGAAAAAAGAGATGCTGGAACTCAACATGAATGCCTTTCTTGTTTTCTTATAATGCCCACCTGACAGGTGCAGGAACTAAGTTCCAGTGAGTTCCGGCTGAAAATATTTATCCCCCCCATTAGAGGATGCTTACATGGGTCAAAATTATGTATTTTAGAATCTAGTCCTATGTACATACTTGCACATTTATCGTAGTGGTGTAGCACACATACCTGCTTGTGTATGTAGATGAATGTAGGTGAGTTCCTGTTTCAAGTGTGTGAGGTTTTCAGGCTGTCTCTCTCCCTCCTGCTTGCCTGCCCTTCAATAAACAAACAAACAAACAAACAAACAAATGCTAGAAGCACTTTTTGTAATCCCCAGCTGATTTTTTTTTTTAAAGACTTCTGCTAAAATAACTGTTCTGCCTCTCTTTTAAAGAAAACAAAGCCAACTTTCTCAGATCTCCTTTGTAACTGGAAATGATGAGATCATTCAACACCTTGGCTGGGGTCTGAATACTTTCAGAAAATCCCACCAGGGGTAATTGTGGATTTCCTCATGTGTCCATTATTGTATGAAAGCACCTCACCAAAGATCTCACTTGTGGATCATGTTTATTTCATGTTCCCTAATCTAGGGGGGAGGGGAATAGGTAAAGGTAAAGGACCCCTGGACAGTTAAGTCCAGTCAAAAGTGACTATGAGGTTGCAGCACTCATATCACTTTCAGGCCGAGGGAGCCGGCGTTTGTCCACAGACAGCTTTCCAAGTCATGTGGCCAGCATGACTAAGCCGCTTCTGGCGAACCAGAGAAACGCACGGAAATGCCGTTTACCTTCCCGCCAGAGCAGTACCTATTTATCTACTTGCACTTTGACGTGCTTTCAAACTGCTAGATTGGCAGGAGCAGGGACCGAGCAACGGGAGCTCACCCCATTGTGGGGATTTGAACCACCGACCTTCTGATTGGCAAGTCCTAGGCTCTGTGGTTTAACCCACAGAGCCACTCACATCCCATAAGTTCAAGAGTACTCTAAGCTCATCTCGCTTTACTGGCCAAGGGAGCTGGCGTTTGTCCTCAGACAGCTTCCAGGTCATGTGGCCAGCATGACTAAACCACTTCTGGTGCAGCAGACACTGTGGCGGAAGCCAGAGAGCATGGAAATGCAGTTTACCTTTCTGCCACAGTGGTACCTATTTATCTACTTGCACTGGCATGCTTTCAAACTGCTAGGTTGGCAGGAGCTGGGACAGAGCAATGGGAGCTCACCCCATTGCGCAGATTCAAACCTCCAACCTTCTGATTGCCAAGCCCAAGAGGCTCAGTGGTTTTGACCACAGCGCCACCCGCATCCCTTTTCCTAATCTAGAATACATGCTGGCAATGGATTCTGCTTCTCTGAAGATGCTGGCATCTATGAGGAATGTGAAATGTCCCATCAGTTGCCTCTCTGAAATGTTTTGAAAGAAACTGTTTCTCTCACCCTGCAGCTATTTCAACTGACTTCCTGTGCCTATAGTTTTCATATCACTGTTCTGATATTTACTTAGCTATTGAAGACACTTTCATTTGAGAAGGCTTTCTCCCAAGTATGACCCAGTCGTTTTATGGAATAATAACTGTATAATGGTATGACTGTGCAATTCTTTTTATGGTCTTCCATTTTACTGAGTGTGTTATCTTTTGTATTTTATCTTATTTTATTGCCCACCACTTTGGTAACTTTCTGTTATGAAGCACTTGGTACTATTGGAAGTAAATAGAAAAGCTTCTAAGTACATAGCTCCTCGTACATCACACCTCTGCAAGTGAATACTCCCTGTCCCATCATTTCCAGAAGCAGAAATTGTGGGAGCATGAAGTAGGTCTTTTTTTAATACTGTAGAATTCTCTGCCCTCTTCCTAGTGAGATATACAGTGGTACCTCGGGTTATATACGCTTCAGGTTACATGCGCCTCAGGTTACACACTCCTCTAACCCAGAATTAGTGCTTCAGGTTAAGAACTTTGCTTCAGGATAAGAACAGAAATTGGGCTCCGGCGGTGCGGCAGCAGCAGGAGGCCCCATTAGTTAAAGTGGTGCTTCAGGTTAAGAACAGTTTCAGGTTAAGCACGGACCTCCGGAATGAATTAAGTACTTAACCTGAGGTACTACTGTTAGCTGCTATCCAATAGATGTTGATGTGTGTCATTGAAGCCAAGATAACATAAAGCCAGTTCAAGAGTACCCTAAGCTAATAGGATATACATAGCTGGGGCAACTGATACTGAAGCTCCATCTACCCACTGAATATAGACTTTTTAAAGGCACCTGAGGCATTCAGTGGAAACTGAGCTACTGGAATTGGCCTTGGTCAGAGGATTCTTCCCCATACCTCCTCAGATTATTCACATAGGCATATTTGGGTGTGTACCTTCATTCACTTGGCAGGTTCCCTACACAGAATCATAGAATTGTAGAGATGGAAGGGACCCTGAGGATCTTCTGGTCCAACTCCCTGAAATGAAAGATGATGCAGCTGTCCCATACAGGGATCGAACCTGCAACCTTGGCATTATCACCACCACGCTTTAACCATCTGAGCTATCCATGGTGAAGGATGACTCATCAGCATAAATTTGGAACCTTGACCCCATCATGGTAACTAGCTACATCATCCTTCCCCAACCTGGTGTCCTCTGGATGCTGTTGGACTACAAATCCAAGCCAGCATGAACAGTGGGCATGGTTGATGGAAACTGCAGTCCAACACCTCCTGGGGGTCCACTCTTTGGTGCTGGGCTTGTGTGTCAAGAACTAGGATGCAAGTTGGGGGAAATAACAAGAGGCAACCGACATTTAAATGTATGTTAATGATGGAGTTTGCTTGAAACATTAACAAACAGCAGGGGGAAACAGCTCTGAATCCCTCAATATGCCCATGTTTTATTATATATTTATTTGCTCTACTTTCCCCTTTCCTTACATGCAAGGTGACAGACTCAATGGACTTCATCTCTATTAGATTCTCTCCCCCCCCCCCCGCTTTCACCCTTTGTAGTGTTCAGATTAATTTCCACATCCTATGAAGTCTCTGTGGAAGAGGCTAATTGATATTCAAATGTTCTTTTATAGATTCTGACATTCTAGATTCTAACACATTAATGAAGGCAATCATTTAGGATTAGATCTATCCCCTGAACATTATGCATCTAGGAACAGACTGAGGTATAGCAGAGAGGTCCTTTTAAACACATATTCTCTTTGGATGAAGAAAGAATTAAATCCCATTGAAAACTCACATGTAAAAGAATACTGACGTCCCAGCACAGAAAGTAAAATAGTTTTCATTCCCTATACTAATATTTTATACACACACACAAACAGAGAGAGAGAGAGAGAGAGAGCAGGTAGTGTGCTTAGTATTGTTGCCTTGCTGGTGAATCACATTAGGAATGGCAGATCGACATGCCATTGTATTAACAAAAGACCCTGAATGTCCTCTAAATTCGCTTTGGTTTTTGCATTTTGTCCATCAGTGATGACTAAGAGCACACCAAGTGTCATGTCGGATCAGAACATTTATCCATCTAAAACTGGCTTTGCTGCCTGCAGCAGCTGCGATCTGTACTTAATGCTTCAAAAGTAGAGTTAAAAAATATATATTATATAAAATGCCCAAAATGTCTGCAAATCTCTATTTGTCTTCTGTTTCTGCCCTGCTTTACCATCATGGATGGGCAAGGTATGGAAGAAGGTGACACTCGTAACAAAGAAGAGAGAGTTTGGATTTGATATCCTGCTTTATCACTGCCTGAAGGAGTCTCAAAGCGGCTAACATTCTCCTTTCCCTTCCTCCCCCACAACAAACACTCTGTGAGGTGAGTGGGACTGAGAGACTTCAGAGAAGTGTGACTAGCCCAAGGTCACCCAGCAGCTGCATGTGGAGGAGCAGAGACAAGAACCCAGTTCCCCAGATTACAAGTCACTCTTAACCACTACACCACACTGGCTCTGGGGAAAGCAAATTACTTTTAATACAAGCATACAGTCCAGTCCCGCTCGAAATTGCCAAGGATAATATCACTGCTTTCTCATGCTTTAGGTAGACTTTTGTTATATTACTAATCATTACAGTCATACCTTAGCTCCTGAATGCCTTGGGAGTTGAATGTTCTGGCTCCCGAACGGTCAAAAACTGGAAGTGAGTGTTCCAGTTTTCAAACATTCTTTTGGAAGCCGAATGTCCGCCGGGGCTTCCGATTGTCTGCAGGAGCTTTCTGCAGCAAATCAGAAGCTGCATTTTGGTTTCCGAATGTTTTGGAAGTCGGACTTCCAGAATGGATTCTGTTTGACTTCCAAAGCATGACTGTACAGGAATCAGTACCCCCAGACATATCTGTATGGCAAGCAACAAGAACAAGTCACAATAAGGAAATGGCAAATTCTGCCCTAACTTATGGGATTGAAAGGAAAATGACTGTAACTTTATATTCCCCGTAACCTCAGGGAATTCACAGAGGGGGAATAAGATCACATCAGTTGGCTCCATCCTGACCTGTGTGGATGGGCCCAAGGGTGAAAACATTTATTTCTTTAAAACATTTTTAAATCTTCATTGCCAAAGCTGTCCCACAGCAGTCCTGTGGTTCCCAACTAGCCAGCAGGATCCTGCTTCCTTACCATGTAAGATTAACCCAGAAGACACCTTTTATATCCCATACTGGTCTGTAGGCACGCTGCCTTGCCCCCATAACAGAGGGTGCCCAGGGCATGCCAACATCACCTCAGGATGCATGCGTGATTGTCAGGGATCAGACTCAAAAGAGCAAGATGGAGGAGGAGCAATGGTGAAGATCACCCTCCTTCTCCTGACTCTGGAGGAGAAGAGGGAAACAGCCTAGCAGGGCTTTGAGGAAAGTCACAGCTCAGAGAGAGACCAACAGAAAAGTTAGAAGAAGGGTGGGGGGGAAAACTGTGGCTGGGCAGCCAGAGACACGTTGTCACTGCAAAGTATTACTGACCCCTCTTCTCCCAGAATGTGGCATTCGTTAAGAGTGCAAGAACAAAGGACTCAAAGACATTTGACCACGAGGGGCCACCGTAAGGGAAGATGCTGTTGCTAGGAAGGAGGGAGGAGGAGCCCAGTTTGGAGCAACGCCATTGCTGAAGCTTGTTGTGTTCTTTTGTCTCTTGCTACTAGGATTGAATAAAACTCATTAAAAAAGGACTATGCCTCGTTTTCTCTGCTATCGCTGAACCCGGGGGAGGAATAGCTTTTCCGAAGCCTTGACTGTGATTTTGGCAGACCGTGTGGCATCTTTCCCAACATCAGGGTCTTTTCCAGGGAGTCTTCTCTTCTCATGAGGTGGCCAAAGTATTGGAGCCTCAGCTCCAGGATCTGTCCTTCCAGTGAGCACTCAGGGCTGATTTCCTTCAGAATGGATAGGTGTGATCTTCTTGCTGTCCATGGGACTCTCAAGAGCACCACAATTCAAAAGCATCAATTCTTCGGTGATCAGCCTTTTTTATGGTCCAGCTCTCACTTCCATACATCACTTCTGGGTAAACCATAGCTTTTACTATACGGACCTTTGTTGGCAAGGTGATGTCTCTGCTTTTTAAGATGCTGTCTAGGTTTGTCATTGTTTTTTCCCCAAGAAGCAGGCATCTTTTAATTTTGTGACTGCCGTCACCATCTGCAGTGATCATGGAGCCCAAGAAAGTAAAATCTCTTTGCTGTCTTACTATTCTATTATTCTATTGATTGTTCTGTGTTTTAAGACATTTATGTTTTGTACATGTGAGATTTTCAATAAAACTTAAAGGCTGGATATAACTATTACCAAATAAAATAAAATAAAAATCCCTCCCCCAAACATTTAAATGAGCAACCAACTTGCAACGTTTGAAATTGCCTCTATGGTGTGCGGAATACATTTTGGTGTTTGTTCCAAGCTTATACATCTAACACCCCTCCACTGTTTTCCAGTGACGCAGATCTTTCTTTAGAACATCCCTTAAACTGTGCTCACTGTTCTTTTTGCCCTAATGCAGACTGTCATTAAAAAAATAAAAATGAAAAGAAAATGAAAAACAAGCACTCGGCACTAAACAGGGTCCTTGCCGGTGTCACCAGCTGAAGATTTGTTCAGAGAGCAAACACAGAATGATAGACAGTTCTGCCCTTGAAGCACAGATCAAGTAATATTGCAAAGATATCTAAAAGTCTTTCTTTTTTTAAAAAAACACACTGATTTTAAGAAACTTAAAAGCGAGGTTCCCCACTTGGTTGATTTCAGAAGCCTCTCTCGAGGTTTCAAATTTACCTTTCATTTCATTTCAGCCACCGATGGAAGAAATGCAGATGACAGATGAATAGTACCACAAAGTATATAAGATATCACATTGCGTTTCTCTCTACTTCCCATGAGCCTACACCTCAAGTGTCCTTCTTTGCCATGGGTGTCCTCATGATTTGGGCAAAGGCCCTGCTTCCCACAGGATTCTCCCATTTTCTTCTCCTGGATAGCTCTGTTGGTGCTGATAACGCCAAGGTTTCAAGTTTGATCCCCATACGGGACAGCTGCAGATTCCTGCATTGCAGGGGTTTGAACAAGATGATCCTCAGGGTCCCTTCCAACTCTTCTAGGATTGTTTTGTAACCATAGTCTGATTCACGCAACCATATCCCTGCCACAGATGTTTGTTTTGAGGCTGACACCTCCTGGTTGAGATCACACCACTCTGCTCTTTGGAATGGACTGAAGTTATGATTCACCTCCTTGCCATAGCATCTGAAGAAATATTAAGGGTTGCCAGAAATGAAAGGGAAAAAGAGAGTCTTGATAAAACTAGCAAAACATCTTGGTGGTGGGTGTCTACAATTGAATTTGGAGCGCCTGGCCCTGAAAGAACATATGTGACACGTCAAGGCAGCAAGAGGTTTAATAAGTTTATGAATTTTCAAAGCATATTTTTAAAATAGGAGGAGGAAAGCTTTCATTAAAAAAAAAAGAGTGGTGAGTGAGGAGCAATCGTTATATGAGATCCTAGTGATTATACACAATTCTACCCATTTTTTGTTGCAGCTCTGTGATCCGGAACAAATTATTGCATGTTGGTGGGTTGGGAGGAAATGTACACTAACAGTAGTAGCAAGACTTTTTGAAGTTACAGAGCTTTTTAAGAGCCCACTGATGGTTTGTATTTGAGGAGCTGACTGTGATGAACACCTGCCAGTGCTTGAGCAGCACACTTCTAAACACTTGAACTCAGAAGCACTTCCCAAGTGCTAATTAACAAACTTTGGTCTGGGTGGCAGGTGTTCAATAGCTTTGATTTGAGAAATGTGTGGGTGCATGCCCCCTCCTGCCACCTCCCCCATTAAATCTGGAAAGGTACTTCATTATGAGCTGAGAAGGAAAAAAAGCTCCGACTTTGTCAAAATTGAGTTAGCTCTTCAGTGATGTCAAGGAAGACACTCCTCTGCTCCGTGCCACTCAATACCCTTCGTGTCGATTGCTCTTCCTAGAAGGCGAAAATTGGAGCCTGGGACCAGGCCTCCTTTTCTTCTTATTCAAACAAAATCTCCTACTGGTTTTGCTAAGATGGTTTTCTGAATAAGTCTGTCAGATTTAAAGCTTCTGACTGTTTCTTTCCTGCGGGTGATATTAATAGCCAAATCCAAAACACATTGAGATTTGAAGAATCTGGCTGTAGGTAATATTGCTGTCTCTTGGGATATTCTCAGTAATATCGTTATCTCTTGGGTTTAAATTGGATGAAATGTACCAACTGCCCCACTGAGACCCAGAGGGAAGCAAGTATACAGGGGAAAGAATCTGTGTAACCATTTTCAATTGCTAGGGATCATCACTAACTAGAGCCTTCTGGTATCAGGTCAAATACATGCAAGCACAGCCCAAGAAGAAGAATGCCTGAATTCTACATTCTTTCACCTTAGTTTGCCAAAATGTAGGGTGAAGAATCTTATATGGGCCAAGTATACAGAAGCAACTATTAGAAATATAGAAATCAATTAAATATTTCCCCCCTAGCAAAGTTCAGCTCCAAAGTAAATTCAGGGTTTTGAATGCATATTTCTTAATTTTAAAACAATTAAACCAAATGTTACTAAAATGCAGTACTATACTTGCCTACTCAGTGGCTGGCTCACTGAGTTCAGTGGGAATCTATTCCCAGGTAAGTGTGTACAGCAGATCTGCAGAACCCTTGTCCCTTCAGATGCTACTGGACTCCTACAGCCCAGCCATGATGGCCAACAGTCAGGAATGACTGGAGTTGAAGTCCAGTGACATCCAGGGGGCCACAGGCCCCCCATTCCTGGTGCACAGGACCACAATCAAAGTCAATTACGTGCCATAAACACAACTACAGACTGTCTTACAAAAACAGTTCTTATAATCTACAGGGTCATAAGGCAAGAGGTTAGAACGTTATATGCATGGATAGATTTTGCTTGTGTCTTCACTTGTGTTGTGACATCTTTTCCCTTCTTTAAATCTAAAGGGGGTTGATCAAACGCCTACCTGAAAGGGCCTCTACATTTGAATGATGGAGAATCTTGAGTGCACATGCATCCACTCACCCAAGTGTATGTCTAGATAAGAGTCGGACACGACTAAACGACTAAACAACAACAACAACATGTATTTTAGCCCTTTTTCCAAGGGAGAAGAACAGCTTGTTATGTATATATAAAATAAATAAATGTTGATGATATGCCAAGTAGCAGAGTAGCTTACAGCTACGAAACTAAATAACTCTTCTACGTGATTGATGGCTTCTTTGTAAAGGCTATACCATGTCCAGACTCTTTACATTCAAAAGAACTTTACTTTCATATGCATATAAACCACTGAGCCTCTTGGGCTTAGCAATCAGAAGGTCAGCGGTTTGAATCCCTGCGACGGGGTGAGCTCCCATTGCTCTGTCCCAGCTCCTGCCAACCTAGCAGTTCAAAAGCATGCCAGTGCAAATAGATAAATAGGTACCACTGTGGCGGGAAGGTAAAAGGAATTTCCTTGTGCTCTGGTTTCAGTTGTGCCAGAAGCAGTTTAGTCATGTTGGCCACATGACCCAGAAAGCTGTCTGTGGACAAATGCCGGCTCCCTTGGCCTGAAAGTGAGATGAGTGCCGCAACCCCATAGTCACCTTTGACTGGACTTAACTGTCCACGGGTCCTTCACCTTTACCTTACTTTATAACTGAGAAGAATGCAATTACAATCTCATGCTTATTCAAACATGGGTATGTTCTCACTTGAATTGTAGATTGAAGTCTTCTTACTTAGGAACAAAACTATGTTGAGACTTGCACCAGAGTTTTACCTCAGTCAGGCCTTACAGTTTCTTATGAAAGTTTTTTACTTTCACCTCAGCAGTATTTTCTTTGTTCCTTACAGAGAGCTCCTGCACAAGTTTCTCCCTATTAACGTTTAGGGATCTTCCTCTGTTTCACTTCAGAAAGATCACACCGACACAGCACTGTCCTCAGCAGTATCCTGAGAAGCCTCCCCCAGCAGTCATTCTCCCTCACAGAGAGAACAACAGAGAGCACTTAAAAACAACAGGTATTGGAATAACAGTCACAACAGAATGGAATGCCTCTCTCATGTAACTCACAGCCAGCCAATCACATGAAAGCTACTGCCAGAGGGGGGAAACCCCATGTTAAAAGTACAGAGTAAGTTAACATAAGTAAACATTCCCATTTCAGGAAATTAAATCATTATCCTTAACACAGCACATACCGAGTATGAATGAAGCCCTTGTTACACATTAGATTTTAGGCATGATAATAATAATAATAATAATAATAATAATAATAATAATAATAATTTATTACTTGTACCCCGCCCATCTGGCTGGGTTCCCCCAGCCACTCTGGGTGGCTTCCAACAAGGATGAAAAATATACTAAAAGGTCACATATTAAAAACTTCCCTGAACAGGGCTGCCTTCAGATGTCTTCTGAATGTCAGGTAGTTGTTTATCGCTTTGACATCTGATGGGAGGGCATTCCACAGGGTGGGCGCCACTACCGAGAAGGCCCTCTGCCTGGTTCCCTGTAACTTGACCTCTCGCAGTGAGGGAACCGCCAGAAGGCCCTCAGAGCTGGACCTCAGTGTCCGGGCAGAATGATGGGGGAGGAGACGCTCCTTCAGATATACTGGACCGAGGCCATTTAGGGCTTTAAAGGTCAGCACCAACACTTTGAATTGTGCTCGGAAACGTACTGGGAGCCAATGTAGGTCTTTCAAGACTAGTGTTATATGGTCTTGGCGGCCGCTCCCAGTCACCAGTCTAGCTGCCGCATTCTGGATTAGTTGTAGTTTCCGGGTCACCTTCAAAGGTAGCCCCACGTAGAGCGCATTGCAGTAGTCCAAGCGGGAGATAACCAGAGCATGTACCACTCTGGCGAGACAGTCTGCAGGCAGATAGGGTCTCAGCCTACGTACCAGATGGAGCTGGTAAACAGCTGCCCTGGATACAGATTTGACCTGTGCCTCCATGGACAGCTGTGAGTCCAAAATGACTCCCAGGCTGCGCACCTGGTCCTTCAGGGGCACAGTTACCCCATTCAGGACCAGGGCTGTGACATTTTGCCACCTGAAACAAAGGACAAGATAGTGCCAGCTGCCCCCACTCCAGCTGCACAAACTGAACAGGCTGACAGCTGAATTTTATTTCAGCACCACAGACAGAGGACAGCACCCTCCACCCCCACCTGAAGACAGCAGTTTGTCACCACACACTTCCTGCTGTGCCTGATACCTGCAGTGCAGCAGTGGGCGAGATGGCAGCATGCATCATGTGAGCAGAGCAACACATGAATAATAATAATAATAATAATAATAATAATAATAATAATAATAATAATACATTTTATTTATACCCCGCCCTCCCTGGCCAAAACCGGGCTCAGAGAGGCTAACATCAAATATATAACACATGGCCATAAAATCAAGCCATCAATTAAAATACATATTAAAATCAAGTCAGAATCAAAGTGAAAGCCAATCAGATGGCAACCCACAAAGTAGGCATGAGGACCTTAAATGCTCACCAAGCCAAACTGTTTATACTGATCGTATATGAGCCTGTGAGAAAGGTTCGGAGGCCACTTTCATGCAAGTTCTTATAAGGAGAGAGGGGGAGACAGACTGCGAAAAGCCTGGAGGAATAGCTCCGTCTTGCAGGCCCTGCGGAAAGATGTCAAATCCCGGAGGGCCCTGGTCTCTTGTGACAGAGCATTCCACCGGGCTGGGGCCACAGTGGAAAAGGCCTTGGCCCTGGTCGAGGACACATGGACACACAATGCCTGCTTGTGGCCTGGGCTGGATACCAATCTGCCTTCTCACTCATTAAATCCCCCCCCCTAATATTTATTAAGTTTCATACAAATACAACACATACTATAAAATCAATGAAACAAAACGAAAAGAAAAAAAAGAAAAAAACCAAATATAGCAAATGTTAACCAAAAATACCACCATAAACAATAAAAGTTACTTAATTAAACTTCCAACTTCATAAACATATTACTTGACTTCCTCTAATCTCTTCCACCTGAATTTCCTTGGAACTGAATGTAGCAGTTTTCCAGTATCATTATTCAAAAAAGAATATTCCGATTATAATCAAATTTCTTAACTTTTCTTAACATTCTATGTCTCATTTATTTATTTAATCCTAATTTAATCCTAGGCCTATTTAGTACCTTCAATTAACTACTAATCTTTAATCTTACAATATTTATTCAAATAATCTTTACATTTCTTCCAGTCTTCTTGATATTCCTCTTCTTTCTGGACGCGGATTCTCCCAGTGAGAACAGCCAGCTCCATAAAGTCCATCATCTTCATCTGCCATTCTTCCACAGTTGATAATTCATGTGTTTTCCACTTTTGGGCTATTAAAATTTGTGCAGCAGTTGTGACATACAAAAATACCTTTACATCTTTCTTGGGCAGTTCAGGACCTAATATTCCAAGTAGAAAGGCCTCTGGTTTCTTTATAAATGTATATTTCATCTTTTTTTTTAATTCATTATAAATCTTTTCCCAGAAGTCTTTTAACTTGGGACAGGTCCACCACTCACACTCATTATAGGCATTTTCCCTGTAGTGCAAATACAGAGCACTACATCAGGATGATAGGAACAATGAAGAGGTTGGGACTGCTCCATTCCAGTATCTTAAAAATATTCAAATGACTTCATTTGCACTCCCATTTCCTCTAAAAGTGAACCCAGGTGCCTGTGGGCATATTAGGATGCAATTTTTTTGTGGGGGATGGGGATAAAGCAAACATTTTTTTTTTTTTTAATCTACATTAACATACAGTGGTGCCCCACAAGACGAACGCCTCGCAAGACGGAAAACCCGCTAGACGAAAGGGTTTTCCGTTTTGGAGGCGCTTCGCTAAACGAATTTCTCTATGGGGTTGCTTCGCAAGATGAAAAAATCTTGTGAATTCCCGTGGTTTTTTCCCGCTCCCCCCCCCCTTTCCTAAGCCGCTAAGCCGCTTATCAGCTGTCCGCTGATAAGCCGCTTAACAGCTGATCACTAAAAGCCACTAGACCGCTAATAGCGCTAATCCACTAAGCTGTCAATGGGCTTGCTTTGCAAGACGAAAAAACCGCTAGACGAAGAGAATCGTGGAACGGATTCTTTTCGTCTTGCGAGGCACCACTGTAGTTACATGTATGTGCTAATATAAAACAAACTAAGACATGGAAGCCACACATGATGCCCCCCCTTTCAAAATATAACAAGTTTTTGTTAGCTGCACCTGTTTGTCTAGCATTCAGCCAAAGTTCCTTCCAAGTAAATGTAGCAGAGAACTTCTGCCACAGGAATAATGTAAATTACCATATCCATCCTTTTAAAGCTCTGATAAAGAAACAAAAACAAACCCTTTTTTTTCAATCTTCAAGAAAGTCTGTAATTGCATTTATTTGTGTTCTCTTGCATTCTCAAAAGAATTTCTGCTAGCTAGGCTACCCGTTGAAAGGGTAGGGGTGCTCAGTAGAGGGATATTAATGTTCATTCCTATAATTAATACCAGGAATTCAAAAGAGACTGCCACATAATTACCATGCAACTTTGAACCAGAAATGCTGGTGTTCAAGCCGTGGTTCCTCCTTGTAGCAGTTCTGCCCAGAGTTACACAGGTGTAAGGAAAAGATCATTATAATCTTCTTCTTTCCCCCCAGAACATAGCGCTTTTGTAAGAAAGGGACTCTGCTGTATTTCACTGAAGCCCACTTTTTATGAGGATTTGCAATGTGTAAAGTTGTCCCTCAAACCACCAGGGCTTGTCAATCATACCTGCCAAAAACTCAATAGGTTTGGTCACTTGAGAAGGCTGAATATGTGAAGCACAGTTAACTTTCCTTACCAATTATTTCCATGCCCTTCTCCAAGCAAAAAGGGTTAGCTTAATAGAAAGAGTTAACAGATAGAGGAGGCTCACTCACACCCAGGAGAAGCCCTACAGTACATGTTTTGACTCCACAGAGTGGGAAGTGATGGAGACAAGATTTCTGTGTTACTGTGTTCCATAAAGTGGGACTATTGTCCTTTGTTCTTTTTTTTCTTTGCTGTCTGATGCTAGATAGAGAGGGAGCCATGTTGCAGTGCTCCGTGTGTGTTTATATGTAAATAAAGTAGATTAGCCAAAATGCTGAGCTTCTGAGGTCTGTTACGCAACTGCGCAAACTCTGCGGATCCCTAAGTGTACCGGTGTCTGTTGGCATCGGTCGCTGTGATGTTTGGGCTGAAGAAAGCTTATGAAGCTCCTGAACGATCGACCAGGAGGGAGAGAACATGCCAGTTGGGCATGTGTCTCTGCCAGGATCCTACTCGAGTGTAGGCTGAACTCCTGACATTTTCCACCAGAGGATCATGAGGCTTATAGGTGGGAGAGCTATGAGGCACATTATTCCTAGCAGGAAATGACACTGTCTGGTACAGAGGATGCAATCAGGCATGAGGAATATTGTATTAGTTTTCCTGATTACAATGCTAGCACTTCTAGCATTTTCGAATATTTCTTTCACACTGCAGCACCTGTTGTGCTACGGTACTGGTTCTTCTTATTTTTTACTAATATACTGGCATGCCAATCTAAATTTCATTCACATCAGTAGGTGCGGTGTGATACAACAACAAACACCAGTTTTAGGTTTGGTGTGTTAAATGTGTGCACAACAGAACCACTGAGTTGCTTTCCTGAGGGATATGCATCAGTTTACAGCAAAGCAAGGAGGGGAGGAAATCTAGCAGCGTTCCATTGGTTGCAAAAGAGTGATCAGCAACTTTTGGAATCTCTCCTCCTTGAATTTTTCCATCCCATTAGGACACCTTGTAACTAAGAACTTGAACCAGGGAATAGGAGCCAAAGGTCTCTTAGCCCCTTCCTCAATAGTATTTGAGCTCCCCGCCCCCCAAGTTGATAGGCATTGCCATTCAAATGTTGAGTGCATGCCACATCTTGTGATTGATTATGCGGGTAGGGACCTACCTGCGCCCCAAATATGTTATTCAAATTGGCACCCCTGAATCAGAGTTTGCTAATTGTCTTCTCCCTCCCTATCCATTTTCTTTTTTTCTGCTGTGTCTTTTTAGACTGCAAGTCTGAGAGCTGGGGGTGTCTTATATGCAGTGATCTGTAAGCAGCCCTGAGGACCTATTTTTGGCTGAAGAGCAGCATAATAATAATAATAATAATAGTATTCAAATACAGCTGAAAATGCTGGCAGCATTAAGATAAATTCAACAGTGTCAATAAGTTTTGATGGATTCAATAATGGAATACTGAATGGTACAGTTTTTGAAAAATATGCAGGGATTTATGATATGTAAAATGAATGATGGAAAGAGAAGAAGGGATGTCCTTGATATCTTAAGGATGTAAAAAATGAGTATTTTAAATTGTACAACAGAAAATTTAACGTATTTTTTGCCCCATAGAACGCACCGGCCCATAGGACGCACCTAGTTTTTTGGGGGGAAAATAAAGGGGAAAAAAATTATTTTTCCCCCAGCCTGAGCTTCCCCCGACCCCAGCCCCCAGAACAGGCTGCTATCCGCTAGCCGTGGGAGAGCCGCGCAACTTCGTGCGGCTCTCCCATGGCTAGTGGAGCGCTGCGCGAAGCCCGATGCTTGGGGCGTGCTGAGCTCAGCGCGCCCCAAGCTTCTGGGTGCCGACAAGCTCTCCGCTAGCTGTGGGAGAGCTGTGTCTCCCACGGCTAGCGGATAGCTTCCTGAAGCCTGGGGAGCGAGAGGGGTCAGTGCGCACAACCCCCCTCGCTCTCCAGGCTTCAGCGAAAGCCTGCATTCACCCCATAGGACGCACACACATTTCCCCTTCATTTTTGGAGGGGAAAAAGTGCATCCTATAGGGCAAAAAATACAGTAATAAAAATTATATACGAATAAATAAATCGTATGCTCTCTGAAACAAATGAAAGGTAGTACAACACTCCTGCCTAATTGTGTTGTGGGCTATTAATAAATGATGACTTTTTTGTTTTTTGTTGATGGAAACTCAAACACTGTTTTTTAAAATGTCACCTGATGAAGTGCCTTAATTATTTTAATCACTTGCTTGCAGTGAAGCAGTAGCATTAATTTTTTAAAAATGTACAATTTGACTGTGCTCATTTCTCATTGCTGTCAGGAACAGAAGTGGTATTGTTTTCATTATGGTCAGTCCTAAATTTCTATTGATAATGCAGCTGTCCCAGAAATTTGCCAAATATGTGGTTTGGCACAGAATCTGGCAAGGCTACATCACTCAGCATATACTCTTAGAAAATCCGCTTGTCACTTTCATGGCAGCTCAGATCTCCAGATCTTTGTCTCCTGTCCTTTCCAGGCTGTCTGGGAGAATACAAATTGAGACAGATGCTATTACAGTGCTGAAAAATATCAGAACTTTGTAAAGAGGAATTTGCCTTCTATACTATACTTTGGGCCTATATGCTTTACATTATTGATAGTCCTTCATCCTAATATCAACCAGTTAGAATGAGTGAAAGTGTCCATTGGCATTGCTGAATTTCAAACCAGATCGTTGAGATCAATCAAATCTTCTGCTTTGTGGACCTCAGCTTCACCCCAGAACCTGCAAGGATGAGGGCACACGTATCTATAGTACAACTTAAACTGGTATTAAAGGACATTCTCTTGCCCCAAAGAACCCTGGGAACTACTTGTGGGAGGAGGAGGAGGAGGAGAGAACCCCCCCCCAAAAAAAAAATCCCATGCTCATGAATCAGACTACACTTGTGGTCCCAGTTGCAGCTCCACTCTCCTCCTAGGCCATGACTAAAGTAAGGCATGATAAAATAAACTCAAGCACACAACTATCTGGATTAAAAATGGCCACAACTTTACTGATTACAGATGTAGGTGGAATTTTGGCTCCGACACTGGATGTATGTATGTGAGTAAGTAGGGGAAAGAATAGGCCTAGCAGTGTCTGAGGAGGAACAGTCATACATCCAAGGCCCTGCTGGCCCAAATGGCAGTTGGGGCTTTGGGGGTCCTTTTTTACTGCACCATCTCCAGGCAATAAGGTAAAAGGGTAAAAGACCTCTGGACGGTTAAGTCCAATCAAAGGTGACTATAGGGTTGCGGCGATCATCTCACTTCAGGCCAAGGGAGCTGGCGTTTATCCACAGACAGCTTTCTAGGTCATGTGACCAGCATGACTAAAACACTTCTGGCACAACAGGACACCGTGATGGAAACCAGAATGCATGGAAATGCTGTTTACCTTCCTGCCACAGTGGTACCTGTTTATCTACTTGCATGCTTTTGAACTGCTAGGTTGGCAGGAGCTGGGACAGAGCAACGGGAGCTTGCTCTGTTGCGGGGATTCGAACCGCAACCTTCCAATCAGCAAGCCCAAGAGGCTCAGTTGTTTAGACCACAGCACCACCCATGTTCAGGCAATAAAGCATCCTGTTTCATGGTGTTCTCCTGGCTACATTCTACCTCCACTGTCGGGGGCAGTTCCTGGGAATCACAGTCAGTGGAGATGTTATGCTCAGGTTCTGCTTTGTGGGTTTCCCATTGGGATCTTGTTGGCCACTGTGAGAGCAATATGCTGGATCAGATGAGCTCTGGGCTTGATCTTGCAGGGCTGTTCTTACATTCTTACTGCTGGCAGTAGAGCCACCAGCTTCCCGCCTGCCATAGTGAAGCTGGGGTCACCACTGTGCAGTTAGGCAGCCAGTTGTTGGCACCTGTCTGTCTCAAGAGGCAATGGAAGAGTATGCCATCGGGGACAACGTCAAACCACCAGAGAGTTACAGCGCCTGCTGTGGCTGTAGAGATCAATATGGGAGAGAACTGTTTTATTGCAGCTGGGGCAAATGAAGGCGTCTGGTTTTGATGCTCCTTGGTGTGTTTTTTCTCTGTGCTCCTCCCAGTGGTCATTTCTCAGGGATACATAACCTGACTGTCTCCAGGCACTGTAGTCATTTGCAAGGGATTCCCACATGGCAAGATAACTGTTGCCAGCCTTCATTTCATATTTGCAGACATCTTTATGATGCAGAGTTGATCTGCCAACAACAGAAGCCAGTTCCCCATAAAGCACATTCTTGAGGCTCCTGCCATCTTTCCAAACAAGCAAGTCAACATTAATGATCTGACTTCACTTTTCTGTATAACTGCATATTTCACCTGTCACCATTTACTCAGCAGTTTCTCCCAATGCACTTTGAAAATTAAACCATTTCGCATATCAACACCTACTTTCTCCTGTGATTAAAAAAAATCCTACATCCACTGTGGTTAATATTGCAATATTTCACACTTATGTAGCTTTTGTGTCCCCCTTGGTAAATTGTTTTGGATGTTATTTCTCTCGCACGGTAATTCTTATCGGTTATTGATTAAAATTATAACAGCTTACAAAGTAAGGAGGAAGCTTAATATCTCCTCAAATGAGGGAATACAGATGCAAGGCAGGCTCCGACGCTAGGAATCTCAGAATTGCAAAAGCAGAAAGTGAGCTTCAAACCACAGGGTTAGATCAAATGAGTAGGTGAGAAAACAGAAATAAAGTGCCACCAGAATAGCTGTGATGACAGTTATTACACTCCATAGCTAGATGCCTTCTTTGATTCTTAGCCTTTTTGGATCTGAGACCTCTTTCCTCTAGCACACGCAACAAGGGATTGAACCACAGTGTTCATATTAAAGACTATTTTTTTACTAGGGCTCTACCAAATGTTCAGCTCTTTTGACTTGGAGGCTGAAATGTATAGTGGGGGGGGGGGGGGCTGAAATATTTACTGATTCTCTCTTCCAGTAACCACCATATGCTGTTGCTCATCCTCTCTCCCCACCCCCTGGTACAGACAATTATTGTTTCTTATTTATTACTTGTTTCTTATTGTTTAATCTTTCTGAAGAGTGCCGAAATATACAAACAAATTCAATTACATTATGAATCAGAAATGCTTGAGGAATTCAATCTTTCTGAATTTCTACACGAAGTGACCTGATTTGGATCTCTTGAACGAATGTACAGGTCAGAACTTGGTGATTCATCAGAATTTGCAGTTCTCCGAAGGTTGCAATGTAGATATTAAAAGTTAACTATAAGGGGGAAATGGGGGGAAATGCAATTCAATACATATTTTGAGAGAAAACACACATCTAAATAATATTTCGAGGGAGGGAAATGAACGTCTAAATATGTATTTAAGTAAGTATTTTGAGGAGATTTAAAAATTGTAAATTAATAGAACAAAACAAAATTATTAGTAAAAGCATATATGAAACCTACACCAGAGTTACATACTGTATTCACCCATTCTTAAATTTTCTGTGATTTTCTCTTTCTAAAATTGTGGGACTCTGGTTCTATTTTTCTTTTTTTTAAAGACCTGGGCAAAGCCTTTTGTTTCTCTGTGTCTATCCCTAAATTGTTGAACTTCCTGCCCACAGAAGCATGTACAGTGGACCCTCAGGTTACATTACCTTTCAGGTACCATAACTTGCGGATTGCGAACGCGGGTTTGCTGCTCATGCATGCACAGAACAGGTGCCTGATTGTACAGCTGGCCTTGTTTTTTGAAACCCAGTGCTGAATTTACACTGTTTTGCTCCATTTTGAACAGTTTTACTTCTTTTCCAATTGTTATGGTTTTATCTGCTTTTTGTAACTCTATACTGTACTGTGCCTAAACCACCTAGAGACATTATGGGTGGAGGACAGGTAAGAAATCTAATAAATAAATTAATCCTCACTGTACTTGTTGGAAGGTGTCTCACTCACTAAATAGGATGTAGTACTGTAGCACAGGGATGTGAGTGGCACTGTGGTCTAAACCACTGAGCCTCTTGGGCTTGCTGATCAGAAGGTTGACGGTTTGAATCCCTGCAACAGGGTGAGCTCCTGTTGCTCTTTCCCAGCTCCTGCCAACCTAGCAGTTCAAAAGCATACCAGTGCAAGTAGATAAATAGGTACCGCTCCAGCGGGAAGGTAAACGGCATTTCTGTGTGCTGCTCTGGTTTCAGTGTTCCATTGCTCCAGAAGCGCATGACCCGAAAAAACTGCAGACAAACGCCAGCTCCCTCGGTCTCTAAAGCAAGATGAGCTCCGCAACCCCAGAGTCATCTGTGACTGGACTTAACTGTCAAGGGTCCTTTACCTTTACCTCTTACTGTAGCACAAGCAATGAATGAGAGAAGGCATTTCAGCTAAAAACCTTGTACAGAAGCATACAGATAACGTTTCTTCAGGACTGGCCCTGAAAAGTTTAAGACAGAATTCATCATGACAAGCAGTTACAATAAGGAATGGTTTGGCATATGAGCTATTACCTGATAGTCTTCAGTTCAGTCTCAGTTCATACATCCATTCCTTTGATGGTTTTAGGAGCCATGGGAGGGGGGGTGTTATAAGACTACAGCTATGCGAATAGGTCCTGCATACTGTATGCCCCAATGGAAAATATTATTCTCCATTCCTATCAAAACCAGCAGAAAAATACACCCCACTTTGGGCTTTGAGAGATAGACTTACGTGAAATCAGCGGATGGGTTTGGTGCAGCACTAAGCGATCCTATCCTATCCTTGTTGAAAAGCAAATGGATTGCTCTTCAGAAAGCAAAGTAAGACATTTTGAGCAAAAGCTCTTGACCTCCATGCTTCCCTGCTCAAAACGTTTCCCGCGAAATCCTTTGCACAATCTCCTAGCCACAATTCTCTATTGAAACTAACCCTACATCATTTTCAATATTTATCCTACTGCCCGTTCTCCTTCTTTTTCTCAGTTGTATCAGCTGCATCTGTTTCTAGAATGCAAACCTCTTAAGGTGCCCTCTATGAAATACATCATCAGTCACACCATCATTGTAATCTTTAAAATATTGTTTCACTAAAGCAATGAGGAAACAAAGGCAACCCACAGGAAACTGAAAGGCCAGCTAAGGTAAAGGTAAAGGTAAAGGTACCCCTGCCCGTACGGGCCAGTCTTGACAGACTCTGGGGTTGTGCGCCCATCTCACTTAAGAGGCCAGGGGCCAGCGCTGTCCGGAGACACTTCCGGGTCACGTGGCCAGCGTGACATCGCTGCTCTGGCCAGAGCCAGAGCCGCACACGGAAACGCCGTTTACCTTCCCGCTGGTAAGCGGTCCCTATTTATCTACTTGCACCCGGAGGTGCTTTCGAACTGCTAGGTTGGCAGGCGCTGGGACCGAGCAGCGGGAGCGCACCCCGCCGCAGGGATTCGAGCCGCCGACCTTTCGATCGGCAAGCCCTAGGCGCTGAGGCTTTAACCCACAGCGCCACCTGCGTCCCTGAAAGGCCAGCTAGTTTGGGCCAATTTGAGATTTGGTATATTTGAGTTAAAAACAAAACAAAATCTGTACCATAAGAATTAGGAAGTGAAGGAATGTGTCATGTGCTTGATAAGCACACTTTTGTTAACGCTAATGGCTTATATTTCTCAGCAATCTTGAAAAATACTGGGAATTATCCTTTATCTCTGCATTTCAGTACAACAGCTCCTATACAGGCCTTTTTAGTTTCAAACTGCAAATGCCAATAGTGATCTCCTATCAGCCCACTGCAGTTCTGTTTATTATCTCTCCAGCTATACAAATTCAATATAGCTCCTCGCCCTCCCCTGGTACCTCAGTCTATCAAGGATTACAATGTGAGAAGAAGAAGGGGGGGGGGACTGCAAAAATGTCATTATTTAGTGTGTTGAGTCCTGTGCATTCATTGCTAATTATTAGTGTTGGTAAACTTTGACCCAGCAAGATTTACAATAAAGCCGGTCAAACATAAGTGAGTTTATAGCAAGTTCTTTTGGGGAAACTAAGTCAAGAAAGAAAATTCACTCCTGTTTGATTATAATAGGCACGCAAGGCACATTGGCTTTAGAAAGATAAAGGTGGAATCTACACACACACACACACACACACACACACACAGACACACACACACACACACACATATATAAAAGAAGAGGAGGAGGAGGAGGAGGAGTTTGGATTTGATATACCCTAAGGAGTCTCAAAGTGGCTAACAATCTCCTTTCCCTTCCTCCTCCACAACAAACACTCTGTGAGGTGAGTGAGGCTGAGAGACTTCAGAGAAGTGTGACTAGCCCAAGGTCACCCAGCAGCTGCATGTGGAGGAGCGGGGAAGCAAACCTGGATCACCAGATTACGAGACTACCGCTCTTAACCACTACACTGCACTAGCTTTCATGATGCACCTAAAAGGAAGCACAGAGGCCTGGGTGAACAATCTGTGCTCCTGGATAACATCCAGAACTATCCCTAAGACAAAGAGAGGCAAATGCCTATCTGATTCAACCACAAACCTTTGGCCCTTCAGGTGTTGCACCTTCCTCCATCACTCCTGAAATTTCGAGTTGGTGGTGTTCAACAAGTTCCAGAAGGTGACCAGTCATCCACCAGTACTTTACAGCTACCAAGATGAGTAAAAGGGAATCCTTGCTAGAAACTCTTTCCATAGTAACACCAAAGCAAAGGGCAGGGTGGTTATCTATGTTGCCTGTTCTCCATGAACTAGGTAGAGATCCTGCCTTCCTTGTTGGTGAAGCTCAGTCACAGAAACTCAAAGACTAAATGGTTTTACACTGGCACAGGAATAATCTGCTCTAACGAACGTATGAAGGGTTGGTGGGTACATCTTTTTCTTTTTTCTTTTTTGGTAGCCCTCCCAAACCACCTGATTTCAATATGGATGTCATACTCTTACATTTATTGTTACAAATGCTGAAGTCTGCGTACACATAAAGAATGAAGGATTATTTCTACTGTAATATGGCATTCCAATATATGGGAAAGTGCCAAACTGAAGTTCAACTATTCAAACTCTAGTTCAAAGGCAGAGGCACATAAATCTAAATAGCCCCCCCCCATATTTTCAAAGGAACTATTTATTAGAGTCCTTGGCAGCTTCTCTGAGTCGCTTGTCTAGCGGAGCAGTTGCCATAGAAACAAGGTTTAAAATCTTTCCATACGTTATGGAAGCATCAAAATCCATATTAAAATTATAAAATAAAAGATGCTCATTTCTCATTTTCCCCTTCAAAAAACCCAACGTTTCCCTTTGCCAAAGCCACAGTTTGTGCCTCAACTTCTGAAAAGAAGCAGAAGTCAGGCTCCATGTTGCATTGAAACGCTTCCTGTGCTATTCAGCTGATTATATGGATGACATAAATATTATGCATGAACTCCAGAATAGAAGGTTTGGAGTACTTCCGGTTAGCGCCATCGCTCAATGGCGGATTTCCCTTGGAGCTCCTGAGGGGAATCGGCTCCGCGGGTTCGGGTCCCGCAGCTACGGCGAAGCGGGGACCCTAAAAAGTCACAGGCACAGAGCCTGTGAACCGGAGACTCGGTGGGCACTGTTTGCGCCCCCGAAGCTGCGAAGAAGCCTTTTTAAAGGCTTCGGAACGGCAGCGGGTGTGTGGCGTGGAGCTGAGAGTCGCTCGTACCCAGCCTGCGGAGTGAAGCCACGTCGCCATTGACGGAGAGCGCTGACTTCTTCCTCTTTTGATTTGGAATAAAAGAAACTACCATCCGTGAGTAGGACAAAAATTTAAGGACTAATTGGGAGCTAAAGTCATTGAATTTGGATACCGAAATGGAAAAGGGCTAAAAAGGAAGTCTACCTTTCCGCTCTGCAGTAAGATCAAAGCAAAGAATTTCTAAGCTTTAACTTTGAAGTTCTCTTTGAAAACTAAATCATCGATCAAAAGACTGGGACCCTTCTCCCCCCGCGGGCAGGAGTGGGGGGAAGAGACTGTATTTTAAATTGCTTTAAATTGCCTGCCTTTATAGAAGGAAAAAATTTATTCCGCTGTGCTCTGACCCTGGAGCAGACTGCCGGAGAGGGAAGCTGGCTGTTGACTGTTACTGAGCTAAAGTTACAAAGCTAAGGGACGCGGGTGGCGCTGTGGGTAAAAGCCTCAGCGCCTAGGGCTTGCCGATCGAAAGGTCGGCGGTTCGAATCCCCGCGGCGGGGTGCGCTCCCACTGCTCGGTCCCAGCGCCTGCCAACCTAGCAGTTCGAAAGCACCCCCGGGTGCAAGTAGATAAATAGGGACCCTTACTGGTGGGAAGGTAAACGGCGTTTCCGTGTGCTGCGCTGGCTCGCCAGATGCAGCTTTGTCACGCTGGCCACGTGACCCGGAAGTGTCTCCGGACAGCGCTGGCCCCCGGCCTCTTGAGTGAGATGGGCGCACAACCCCAGAGTCTGTCAAGACTGGCCCATACGGGCAGGGGTACCTTTACCTTTTAAGCCGCTTATCAGCTGATCCGCTAAAAGCCGCTAAACCGCTAATAGTGCTAATCCGCTAAGCTGTCAATGGGCTTGCTTCGCAAGACGAAAAAAACGCTATACGAAGAGCCTCACGGAATGGATTAATTTCGTCTTGCGAGGCACCACTGTATTTGATACAAAGAACTCGCTATGAAGATATAATAAAACAAGCAGGCGAAGCTAATACATAAAAAAACAGAAGAGGAAGTTGAGGTAAGTTGCGGGGGAGAGGATCTGGGGAATTGTATTCTTATTTTTTTGTTATCGGTTACGTTATTATTATGATAAAAATGAAAAACTTAATAAAAACTATTTAAAAAAGAAGAAGGTTGTATTCTCTGTGGTGCAGTCATATGGGCAGCTCTCTTATGTGAGCATCAGGTGACTCAGCAGATAGTGATCCAGCTACGTGAACCTAAGGCTACCGAGTCAGATGGCCTGTGAAGCAACATAAAGATGAACTTTACAAGAGATATAAAACAGGGAATTTCAAGCATCTTGGGTGACAAAGGAGTTCCCATCTCAGCCTCTGGTCTTAGATCTTCCATCAGCTAGGAGGCAGGTATCGGTCCTGGAGGTGGATTGCCAATCCGACCCAGTTTGCTACATGAACTCCCAAGAAAGTAACTCATTAGCAGAGATCTCCAGGGCAAATTTCACATTCATTCTGCTTATGCTGCGGTCAGTTGGGTAGCTGATGTACAGGAGTCTCAAATGACTCATCAGGTGCTCTGCTGCTGCCTACAGGAACTTCTCTTGACCCTTTTGACTGACCCACAGATGTACAGCCACATTCCAGCAAGGTGGAGTAGACAGAGTGCTGTACCAAGACTGAATCAGCCCCCGAAACACACCAGAAATCATAGGAGTGATGTGAGGATTAAAAAGTGGGGGATGGGGGTAGCATAAGGATCCCTGAACTATCTGTAGGAATGGCAAGATAAAACATGTAATAAATATAGAAGAAGCAGATTAGACTGAGCTAGATAGGGCAAAGACATGTGGTGATGGAAATTGCTTTTCAACAGGAAGCAATCAAGAACAACTTCACAGAGCATCTCTGTCTCCCTTTTTTAAAAGGAAAATGGGTAGCCCAGTGCACACCGTGAATTGTCAGACAAATAGGTTTTACAGGGGCAGGGAACCAACGCAACAGAAGACAAAAGGAGGTACAGCAAGCCAGACAGTTGCATCAGTCTCAGTCTACATGCTCAGTATGGAAAATTCAGGTGGTTTATGGACCACTCCTTTTCATTTCATTGCACATCCATTCATTGTGATCTTTTTGAAAGCAGATGGGGAAATGGAGGTGAGAGAGAGGTGACACAATTAACAACCTGAATGAAAACAACAAACCACTAAGGCTAAACATTTCTTCAATTCAGAAGTACAAAGGAACTGTGCGTCAGAAGATGACATTTCTACCTTTATGGACTTGGAAATAATGTGTGTACACAGTGGCGTAGCATGGGTTGTCAGCACCCGGGGCAAGGCAAGTAATTTGCGCCCCCTAACCCGTGGATTTGCACCCCCTAACCCGTGGATTTCCCCTAACCCCAGATGTTGCGCCCAGTGCGGCCGGCCCCCCTGCACCCCCCACGCTACGCCACTGTGTGTACATGATTCTTATTTGCACCAAGTGTCAAGTATATGCAGAAAGCTTAGCACAGAACATGCATAAGCCCCACATGTTCACTCCTTATCAGGACATCAGCGCTGCTAGTCACTTGTATGTTTCATCCCTAGCAGTGAAATTAGGCGTTTCTAAGCTGTATGGGACGCGGGTGGCACTGTGGGTTAAACTACAGAGCCTAGTACTTGCCGATCAGAAGGTCGCAGTTCGAATCCCTGCGACGGGATGAGCTCCCATTGCTCGGTCCCTGCTCCTGCCAGCCTAGCAGTTCAAAAGCATGTCAAAGTACAAGTAGTAGATAAATAGGTACCGCTCCAACGGGAAGGTAAACAGTGTTGCCGTGCACTGCTCTGGTTTGCCAGAAGCGGCTTAGTCATGCTGGCCACATGACCCGGAAGTTGTACGCCAGCTCCCTTGGCCAATAAAGCGAGATGAGCACCGCAACCCCAGAGTTGGCCATGACTGGACCTGTAGCCTTATTGGAGTTCACCGATTGGGTCTGTGTTGCTCCAGGACAGGAGGAAGGAAGTCAAAATGACACCAAGGTTATTATTATTATTATTATTATTATTATTATTGAAATGTATGGTAAATACCGCCCTTCATCAAAAGATCTCAGGTGGTTCACAGAATAAAATACAAGACAAAATACAGGCTTAAGAGAGAATGATGTGTCATCAGGGATATTCAGAATTGCAAGTTTGTTTTATGATTTTCTTCATTTACGTTTTATGCATTTTTATTCAGGTTTGAGTAAGTCCATTTCAATATTTTATTTTAACACGTGTTGTGGTGGGATAATGAGCTGCTTGTGCGTTAAAGCTTGATCCCTCAGAGCTCACTCAGTGTAGTGAAGCCCTGCCTTGAGCGGAGCCCTTCGGGGTGGCTCCGTCAGTCGCTGGTAGAATCTGACAGTGGGCGTTTGCGGAAACGTTTCCAACATAAAAGCTGTTTCACGGACATGCGCCTCCTGGATTCCCTGCGTGACAGTTTCCGGCGAGGGGTGGGGGTCCTTAAAGGGTGTCCTGATACCTCCTCACTGTTCTCACTGGAAGTATCCCAGAGCCTCCCCTCCGACTCCCTTTCCTTTGGAGCTCCCGCACTCCCCCTACTGGTTCCCTCTTCTGCTGAAGAAGTGTCTCTCCTATTCTCCTGAAGCCTTCTCACCACCTGTCCTTCCGATGGCAGTTCCCTGACATCCACCTCCCCCCCAGGGCCCCCTTCACCCCCTCCCGCCTCTTCTCTTACTGGCGGCGAGGACGGAAATCCCTGGAAGGAACTCCCCTCATCCTCCGAGGAGTCAAACACTTCTAACCACGGCCTTCCGTCTCTTTCCCCATCTTCCTCTCCTTCGTCGGAATCTGTTTCCACCTCCACCCCCGACTCTGGGAACCCTTCAAACTCCCCTTCCTCATCTGTAGTCCCGAAGTGTTCCCTCCTAAATCTTGCCACTGGTTGTGGTTTTCTTGGGAAACGCCGATGAAACGTTTCTATTAAAATCTCGTCTTTGACTTCCTCTGCCGGTACCCATGTGTTTTCTGACTCTTCCTCCCCCTCCCATTCTACCAAGTATTCCACCTGATTTCCCTTCCACCTGGAATCAATGATCCCTGCCACATCCATGTTGCGTTCTCTCTCTTCTATGACGGGTGTCCGGGTGACCTCCCTCTCATGTTCCCCCCACTCACGTCCCTCTCTGTACGGCGACAGTAATGACCTGTGAAATACTGGGTGCAATTTCATGTGACTGGGCAATCGGAGTTTGAATGCTACTGGGTTGACCTGCTGTATGACCTCAAAGGGTCCCAACCGTTTGGGTCTCAATTTCTTACACCCTCCCTTGAACGGCAGTCCTTGGGTGGATAGCCACACCCGGTTACCCACCCTTATGGTTTCGCCTTCCCTCCTATTTCTGTCTGCTTGCTTCTTATATTCTTCTTTGGCTTTCTCTAAGTTGAGTTGGAGCTGACGGTGGATCGCTTCCATCTCTTCAACAAAATTTTCCGCTGCAGGTACACTCCACCTCCCCCCTCCTTCTCCTGGAAACGCCCGAGGATGACACCCATAATTGGCTAGAAAGGGACTCATCCCTGTGGACACGTTCTCCGCGTTGTTGTAGGCAAATTCTGCCAGAGGTAACCTGTCTACCCAATCAGTTTCTCTGTCCTTTACATAACACCTCAGATATTGTTGCAAAACCCCGTTTGCCCTTTCTGCTTGCCCATTTGTTTCTGGGTGCCTGGCGGTGGAAAAACTTACCTCCACATGCAACATGCTCATTAGTTTCCTCCAGAACCTGGAAGTAAATTGTTTTCCTCTGTCGCTCAAAACCCTCAAGGGGGCGCCATGCAACCTAAAAATGTGCTTCACAAACAACCTTGCGGTTTCTTCCGCTGTCACTGCATGTGAACAAGCTATAAAGTGGCACATCTTAGTTAGTAGATCTACCACCACCATGACCGCGGTTTTCCCTTTGGATCTCGGTAGATCAGTCATGAAGTCTATGGATACCATCTCCCATGGCCTTTCTGGGGTGGGTAAGGGTTCTAATAACCCTGCTGGCGCCAACCTCTCTCCCTTTGCTCTTTGGCACCTGTCGCATCCCCTGACATACTCCCGCACGTCTTCCCGCACCTTGGGCCACCAAAACTCCCTGGTAACCAACCACATGGTCTTGTGCTGCCCGAAGTGCCCCGCCGTGGGGCTGTCATGCAACTGTTTGAGCACCCGCCCTCTTAGTTCCCCATCTGGTATGTAGAGTGCCCCTTTGTAATATAGTTTTCCGTTCTTTTCCTCAAAACCCCCTGCGTTCTCACCTGTCTCCCTGAGTTCCCTAAGTTTTTCTTGGGCATATTCATCATTCTCAATACCCTCTACCAGTTCTCTTTGCCCCACCAATGCCGCCCCACAAACCCAGTGGTCCTCCGAGATGATATGTCTTTCTTCCGCCCCTCCTTCCCCCTCCAAGTACTCAGGTTTTCTGGAGAGAGCGTCCGCCCTGACATTCTCAGCCCCTGGCACGTAGCGAATTTCAAAATTGAACTTGGAGAACTCTTGCGCCCATCTTACTTGTCTCTGGTTCAATACTCGGGCTGTCCTCCAGTATTCTAGATTTTTGTGGTCTGTCCGCACTTGAACCTTGTGTTGCGCCCCAATCAACAGGTGTCTCCATCTCTTGAACGCTTCGTGGACGGCGAGTAATTCTCTGTCGTACACTGTATAATTCCTCTCAGATTTGTTCAATTTCCTCGAGAAGAAGGCACACGGTCTCCATTCTGACGTATTCGGTCCTGGCTGCAGGAGCACGGCGCCCACCGCTCTGTCAGACGCGTCGGTTTCCACCCTCATCGGCTGCTGCAGATCCACGTGTAAGAGTTGTTCTTCCGAAGCAAACGCCCTCTTTAAACTTTCGAAAGCTCGCTGCGCTTCTTCCGTCCAGACAAATTTCTTCTTACTGCTGAGACAATCCGTGATGGGGGCTGTTAAGTGGGCGAAGTTCTTGATGAACTTCCGATAGAAGTTTCCGAACCCCAAAAACCTCTGCACATCTTTCTTAGTTTTCGGTGGCCTCCATTCCAGCACCGCTTGCACCTTGCTAGGATCCATGGCCAGCCCCTTGTCCGACAACCGGTACCCTAGGAATTCCACCTCCCTGGTGTGAAACTGACACTTCTCCAGTTTCACCCACAGCTGGTTTTCTTGCAGTTTCCTCAGTACCTCTCGTACATCTCGCACATGCTGCTCTTCATCCTCTGAGTACACCAGTACATCATCCAAGAACGCAGCGCAGTTCTTGTACAGCAATGGTCCTAGTACGTGATTCATGAATGATTGAAATACTGCCGATCCCGCCTGGAGGCCGAAAGGCATAACGCAGTACTCAAATGCTCCCAAGGGGGTGAACATAGTGGTTTTCCACTCATCTCCCTTTCTCATACGTATCAGGTTATACGCCCCCCTCAGGTCCAGCTTGGTAAAAATCTTCCCTTTTCTCACCCGGGTCAGAATGTCATCGATTCTGGGCATAGGGAAAGTCACGGGTTCGGACACTGCGTTTAGGGCCCGGAAGTCCACAATTAATCTCGGTTTGTCCGAATTTTTTTTGTCCACAAAGAACACTGGGCTACTCCCCACCGCTCGTGACTCTCTGATGAACCCACGCTTGAGGTTTTTGTTAATAAACTCCCTTAGTTCCTGCATCTCCCTGTCAGACATTGCATACACCTTGCCCACTGGCAATTGTGCTCCTGGGAGTAAGTTGATTTGGCAGTCAAAGGGTCTGTGCGGGGGTAGTTTATCTGCTTCCCTTTCGCTGAAGACGTCGGCAAAATCTGCATATTGTCGTGGTACCCTACCTTGATCCGTTGCTTCTATCTTTGCTAACGTGGCCTGAGTGCCTACTTGGCCCCCTTTTTCTGTGCAGTGTCCCATACAATGTGCTGACCCAAAGGAAACCACTCTCTGATGCCATCCCACAAGTGGATCATGCAGCGCTAGCCAGCTCATCCCCAAAATGATGGGCGCTCCTCCCAAAGTGGCTATATTAAACGCTATCAGTTCCGTGTGTCTTGCCACCCTCATTGTCATGGGGACAGTCTGCTGGTTTACTTCTCCCCCCAACAGCGCCCTCCCATCAATCGTGGTCACCTGCAGGGGATTTTTTAAAGGGATGGTCTGTATCTGATGTGCGGCTGCAAACTCCTTACTCATAAAGTTGCAGGAGCTGCCTGAGTCTAATAGCGCCTTCACCTTTAGTGGGTGTCCGTTTGCCAGCTCCAGCAATACCTCTATTACAAGAGCTGGCCTTGGGGGTTCTGGCGTGGGCACATTTACTGTTCCTTGGCCTGGCTGCTGTGCCCCGTCGGTGGCAGCCAGGCGTTGGCTTTTACTTGCTCCTTAGCTCCTTCTCCCTCCTCCCCAACAGCTCCCGCCATTCCTTGCCATTCCTTTCTTTGCGGACAAACTCTGGCAAAGTGACCTGGCTGTTGGCAGAGAAAACATTTCTTGGCGCCTTTTCCCTCCTTCTTCCGCCCTTCACTGGGGTTTGAAATTGCGCGCGCGCGCGCTGTTCCGATTTCCATCGGCTCTGCTGGCAGAGAAGGCTGCTCTGGAATCTCTGGAATGCGGAAATCCCTCCAACGCTCCCCTTTCCCTTCCCGCTTCTCCAAGGCTCTGGCCTCCTGGCGTGATCCTATGGCCAGCGCTGATTTAGTCAGATGGTCCATAGACTCCGCCCTGGGCCCCCGGGAAAGTTCGTCTTTCACTGCCGAAGATAGTCCTTCTTCGAACAGCATTTGTATTGGTTCCGCTGACAAATCCCAACCTAATTTATGGATCAACATGGTGAACTCAGTCCAGTACTCACGGACAGATCGGTTCCCTTGTTTACACGCCATTAACTGCCTGCGCGCCACTCCCTGCTCAATCTCGCTGGAAAACATCAGATCCATGGCGCGAAAAAACTTCCTTGTGTCCCTTAGGGCTTCATTATTGGCTGCCATTAGTGGCCTCACCCAATCCTTTGCCCCGCCTTCGAGATGCCCAATCACATAAGCAACCCTCAAATCCTCATCAGGAAAATCATCAAACTGCAGATTGAGGGCATATTGCATCTCTGTCCTGAAGGCTTGATAATTCCTGGGATCACCCCCAAACTTCTGCACCAGTCCAGGCACTTTCCTCGAGAGCTGGGCGGCTTTCCCCTTTTCTGCATCATGAGCCCTCCTCTCCTCAAGCCTCGCCGTTTGCAGAGCTAACTGTACCTCCAACATCCTGTACCTTTCTTCCAGGCTAGGACCGGCTGCAGCTGCTCCCCCATCTCCGGCTCCGGCTGGGTTGCTCATGATGCCTCTCTTTGCACAAGCTGCTTTCAGGGACTGTCAGATTGCTGTGGTGGGATAATGAGCTGCTTGTGCGTTAAAGCTTGATCCCTCAGAGCTCACTCAGTGTAGTGAAGCCCTGCCTTGAGCGGAGCCCTTCGGGGTGGCTCCGTCAGTCGCTGGTAGAATCTGACAGTGGGCGTTTGCGGAAACGTTTCCAACATAAAAGCTGTTTCACTGACATGCGCCTCCTGGATTCCCTGCGTGACAGTTTCCGGCGAGGGGTGGGGGTCCTTAAAGGGTGTCCTGATACCTCCTCACTGTTCTCACTGGAAGTATCCCAGAGCCTCCCCTCCGACTCCCTTTCCTTTGGAGCTCCCGCACTCCCCCTACTGGTTCCCTCTTCTGCTGAAGAAGTGTCTCTCCTATTCTCCTGAAGCCTTCTCACCACCTGTCCTTCCGATGGCAGTTCCCTGACACGTGTCAAAAGAGGGACAATTTTTAAGGGACTTTTTGGGATTTGCTACATTTATTTGGTGTTTAAAGTCTGTTTGTGTTCCATATAGTTTTAATGAGGTCTGAGTTCACGTCTACTGATGTTACCTTGCGTTACTTTCATATGGTTAAACTTTTGTTTTGTGGTGGTCCGATGACTGTATGAGAATAAATGAGTCTGATCTTATCAACCATGGATGAGATTCAATCCAAATCTCTCTTTTTCTAAAACAGGGAACTGACACTATCAGAAGTGACAGTCTCAATTATCTTGATAAGAAAGGAAGTATAGCTAGCCAACACAAACACTTAGAAACCCAGACACTGTAGTTAGGTGTTGGAATGATATACACCAATTGCTTTATGACTGCTCAGTTTCATACACTATTTAGAGCAAGAACTTTTATCAGTTTTAGAGCTCAGAAGAAATAGCGAAAATTGGTCCCAGAGAGTCTTTTGGCTTCTCAGGAAGAATGGAGCAACTCTTCTTAAATTATCTCCTCCTCCTGTAGCTGGCTGGAAAACTACCCAGCCATCCTTTATTAATTTGAAAATTACTTCATTTATTCTGTCCACAGCCACAGCTCCCCTTGCTAAATAACTTCAAACTGAGAATGGTCAAGAGTTCTTTTGCTTGGTATGCAGATCTGGTTACAAATTGGCCTATAATGAAGTTTCTCTTGTGGGTTTCTCTCTTGGGTGCCATTCATCAAGCCAGACTTCAACATGGTCTACATTAAAAACTACAGGTTTTCTACATTGACTAAAGCTTACTGGATTGGCCCCCTGAGCCACAAATACACTGGTATGATTCCCTGTGCACACTCAATTGAAATAAATGGGAGCACAGCAGTTGTCCTGTGCAGACATCGTTCATTTTTTAGAAAGGTTGTGCAGAACAAATTATCAGTGGCTAGTGCCTCCTGTCAATAATTATGGATAGTTTTTATATTATCAGTGTTATGGTTCTGTATATAAAGCTGGTAATTTATTGTCACACTTTATGTAGGAAACATCTCATCCTGCGTTGTTGTTGTTTTTAAAGAACTTACTGAAAATATTTCCTCGCTTAGACCACCCTGTTGAACACCACCACAGTGATACCTCTGGTTATGAACTTAATTCATTCCAGAGGTCTGTTCTTAAGCTGAAACTGTTCTTATCCTGAGGCGCGCTTTCGCCTCCCGCTGCACATGAGCCTCCGGTGCACGATTTCCATTCATATCCTGGGGCAAAGTTCACAACCAAGAGCAGCTACTTCTGGGTTAGCAGAGCTGGTAACCCGAAGCGTTCGTAACCAAAGGCATTTGTAACCAGAGGTACCACTGTATACCAGTTTTTAAACTGAATTTGTCACCCACAAACAATATTTCTAGTAGCGAGCCTGATGGGGAGTGGTATATGGGAAATGGCCCTTGCTATCTACTTCGTTTTAAAGATAAATTAATAATAATAATAAATTTTATTTATATCCCGCCCTCTCCAGCCGAAGCCGGGCTCAGGGCGGCTAACAACACTAAAACAGTACAACATTATAAAAACATTATAAAAATTAATTAAAATCAAAATTGATGGCAACCATAAACTAAAGTTTTGTAAAGATTGCCAAAGGAGGGAGTCAGGCTGCGCCCTGACCAAAGGCCAGGTGGAACAGCTCTGTCTTGCAGGCCCTGCGGAAAGATGTCAAGTCCTGCAGGGCCCTTGTCTCTTGTGACAGAGTGTTCCACCAGGTTGGAGCCGCAGCTGAAAAAGCCCTGGCTCTAGTTGAGGCCAGCCTAACCTTTCTGTGGCCTGGGATCTTCAGGATGTTTTTATTTGAAGACCGTAAGTTCCTCTGTGGGACATACCAGGAGAGGCGGTCCCGTAGGTACGAGGGCCCTAGGCCATATAGGGCTTTAAAGGTTAAAACCAGCACCTTAAACCTGATCCTGTACTCCACCGGGAGCCAGTGCAGCTGGTATAGCAAAGGATGAATGTGATCTCTAAGCGAAGACCCCGTAAGGAGTCTCGCTGCGGCATTCTGCACCCGCTGGAGTTTCTGGGTCAGTCTCAAGGGCAGCCCCACGTAGAGCGAGTTACAATAATCCAGTCTGGAGGTGACCGTCGCATGGATCACAGTGGCTAGGTCAGGGCGAGAGAGGTAAGGAGCCAACTGCTTAGCTTGGCGGAGATGAAAAAATGCCGCCTTTGTTATAGCTGCAATCTGCGCCTCAATGGAGAGGGAGGTATCGAAGATTACACCCAAACTCTTAACGGACGGTGCTGGCACTAATTGCACCCCCGCAAGAGATGGGAGTTGCCCCCTCAGTCCCATGTCGTCCCGTCCCAGCCAGAGGACCTCTGTCTTCGAAGGATTTAACTTTAACTGGCTCCCACGTAACCATCCAGCCACAGCCTCCAAGCATCTGATCAGTGTGTCTGGGGCCGAGTCAGGATGGCCGTCCATCGACAGATAGAGTTGGGTGTCATCAGCATACTGATGGCAGCCCAGCCCAAAACTCCGGACAAGCTGGGCGAGGGGGCGCATAAAGATGTTAAAAAGCATCGGGGAGAGTATCGCACCCTGGGGCACACCACACACCAAGGAGTGGCTGGATGACAATTCCCCCCCAAGCTTCTGGGTAGGTTTACTTTTATGTATTTCATACACAGTGACACAGTGACACCGTCATGGCAGTGTTAAAAGGTTATACTAATAAGGTTAAATAATGAGTTGATCTAGCCCCAACAGCTTTGCATCTAAACCTTCATTATAGTAGCTGAACCAAAAGGCACCATTCATTGAGTTCAAAGTCCTGACAAGGCTTGGGTGTAGGATACCGTAAGGACTTCCTGAGCCCTTATTTGCCATCCAGAGAAGTTTGCTGGTTGTTCCTTGTATTATAAGGTTGCTGCACTAGAAATCTCTCTGTGTGTGTATGTATAGACGGCCTTATATTGCGTCTCCACCCCCATTTTTCACCCTGGACACTGAGGTCCAGCTCCGAGGGCCTTCTGGTGGTTCCCCAACTGTGAGAAGCGAGGTTACAGGGAACCAGGCAGAGGGCCTTGTCTGTAGTGGCGCCCACGCTGTGGAACACTCTCCCATCAGATGTCAAGCAAATAAACAACTCTCCAACTTTTAAAAGACATCTGAAGGCAACTCTGTTTAGGGAAGTTTGTAATGTTTGATGTTTTATTGTGGTTTTAATATTCTGTTGGGAGCTGCCCAGAGTAGCTGGGGAAACCCAGTCAGATGGGTGGGTATAAATAATAACTCAGTTGTTGTTGTTGTTGTTGTTGTTGTTGTTGTTGTTGTTGTTGTTGTTAATGCAGGGTTTCCCAAACTTGGGTCTCCAGCTGATTTTGGACTACAACTCCCACCATCCCTAGCTGGTAAGACCAGTGGTCAGGGATGATGGGAAAGTAGTCTGAAAACAGCTGGAGACCAATATTTGGGGAACATTGAATTGGTGGTATGTAAATGCTTTCATAGAGCCCGGGTAGCTCAGTCGGTAGAGCATTAGACTTTTAATCTGAGGGTCTAGGGTTCAAGTCCCTGCTCGGGCGTTCTTAACTTTAGGGACGCGGGTGGCGCTGTGGGTTAAACCACAGAGCCTAGGACTTGCAGATCAGAAGGTCGGCGATTTGAATCCCCATGACGGGGTGAGCTCCCGTTGCTCGGTTCCAGCTGCTGCCAACCTAGCAGTTCGAAAGCATGTCAAAGTGCAAGTAGATAAATAGGTACCGCTCCGGCGGAAAGGTAAATGGCGTTTCCGTGTGCTGCTCTGGTTCGCCAGAAGCAGCTTGGTCATGCTGGCCACATGACCTGGAAGCTGTCTGCAGACAAACGCCGGCTCCCTCGGCCAATAAAGCGAGATGAGCGCACAACTCCAGAGTCGGTCACAACTGGACCTAATGGTCAGGGGTCCCTTTACCTTTAATTGCTTTCATAAAAAATAAATAAATAAAAAACCGTAGTCAGTAGGTGCTGTTCCTAATTTAATGTTTGATTGCTGTGTTTTAACAAAATAATAATAATAAAAAAACTTCTGGTAGCTGTGTTTTAATTTGTTGGAAGCAGCCCAGAGTGGCTGGAGCAACCTAGTCAGATGGGCAACATATAACTCTTTCTTTCTTTCTTTCTTTCTTTCTTTCTTTCTTTCTTTCTTTCATTACTATGTAAAAGCAAAGACACTGGTAAACTGGCGCAAAGAAGGATATGTGTCCAGAAGATTCTGGTGCTGTGCAAAGTGAAGAAAATTTGTCCTTAATTTTATATTTGCCTTGGATCACGTGGTAGCCAGTGGTGGATTAAAACCTTGGTGGACCTTTTCTCTCCTCTCAATTGAAAACATTACTCTGGATAAAAATTAGTGCAGGAATATATATTTGATGAGAATACGGAATGTTATTGGCAGGGCATGACAATGAAATTAGACGGACAGGCTGCATATGCAGCTGGCTGATCCTACCACAGATTCATGGGACGATGGCCCTTGTGAAACAAAAATAACAGGATTTCAAAGAACTCCATTCCAGGTGCTGCACTCTTTTGTCACAACCAAGACTCAGGTGTGGCATCAATACTTTCTGGTAGCTAGCAATAGAAGTTAGGGCAGTAGTCATCAACCAATACAATATGGGAGTAATTTTTTATTTTTATTTTTAGAAATGCATAGAATATGATAGGTGTCTATCATAAATTATTTTAAAGGGGGGAGGGGAAGCAGCCTTTCTTCAAATATTTTGGGTGAATTACAGCTTTCCCTTACTGTTACATACAGTGATAGTTATATTTGGCTAAAGCAGAAAATGTTCCTTCAATGGATGCTCAGCACATAAAATGATTTGGTTCCTTATAAGGTAACAATCAGGTTGGTTCTATTTACAGATTCCGTAATCAGCTTGTTACCTAGCAAAGGGACGATTTAGAAATTAAGAGCCATTTTAAAATATCCCATCTACCATAATCTATAATTGTCTGGGATAATGGATGATTGTTAATGTTTAAATGCATATCTGAAGAGGGATTCATCTACATATTTTAAACTAAGCATCAACATTTATACAAGAGGGGGACAGACAATGCCTTAAAATCGCTCAACTCATGTCTTAAGCATAGCTGTCAACTTTTCCTTTTTCTTGCGAGGAATCCTATTCGGAATAAGGGAATTTCCCTTTAAAAAAAGGAAAACGTTGACAGATATGGTCTTAATAGTATGGCTGGACAATGGACATACATTCATGTACTATTTTGGTCTAACTCGCAGAGGATCAAGTGGATTTGGGGGGGACACACCCATTTTTTGTAGGTTCAAATACATGGATCCAAAAACATATGCTATATGTTATGGCTTAATTTCTGACAAAAGGGTAGGGAGTAGATCTTGTCTGGAAAATCATACTTGGGCTCTTCCCCTGTCCACAGATTTGCAGAGAACAATTGGTGTATTTTTATTTTGTTAGGAGAGGAGGAGACAATGGCACTCTGCACACGCGTAATGGTGCACTTTGCTAAATAAGTGCTGTAAAAGTCTTATTGTGCTGAAAGCAGCAAGGTGAAAAACTGCAGTCCTACCAAGTTAAAATGGTACCAGTCACTACTGTAAATGTATTGGTGATGTCTGGGAGATCTTTTCAGTTATGGCTTCACTATTGTGGAACCACCCTGCCAGGAAATCTGTCAGTGCTTATTATTATTAATCCCACACTTTCATAATGTATATTAGGGTGTCTTATAACTTGGGCTAAATCCCTTATTCAGATAAGCTTCTGAATGCCTAATCTATTTATGTTTTTATTCATTCCCCAGAGTGGCCAGATAGGTGGGGTATTATTATTATTATTATTATTATTATTATTATTATTTATTATTATTATTATTATTATTATTATTATTATTATTATTCCACACTTTCATAATGTATATTAGAGTGGCTTATAACAAAAAAAATACAATAAAATCAGTCCATAACTAGTGCTATTTGATTACTTGATTACGTAATTGCTTATATGCTGCCATATGTTGCCCTCCACCTGGGGATATAGTATTCAGCTAAGTTTTCCTTAGAGCTGATACATTGAGATAAATGAAATGATCAAGTGGATTAATTTCGAAGGATCTACGCTGAATAAACCAGCTCCATCTGGTACACCAGCTGACACCTAACATGCCCACAGACTGTCTCACCAAAATGTTACACACACTGGTTATCTCTCGGTTGGACTACTGCAATGCGCTCTACCTTTGAAGGTGACTTGGAAACTACAACTAATCCAAACGCAGCAGCTAGACTGGTGACTTGGAGGGGCTGCTGGGACCATATAACACCAGCCTTATAGGATCTTCACTGGCTCCCAGTACATTTCCCAGCACAATTCAAAGTGTTGCTGCTGACCTTCAAAGCCCTAAATGGCCTTGGCCGAGTGTCTCCATCCCCCATCGTTCCAAGTGCTGAGGTCCACCTCTGAGGGTCTTCTGGTGGCTCCCTCACTGCTAGAAGTGAGGTTATAGGGAACCAGGCAGAGGGCCTTCTCAGCAGTGTAGCAGTGGCGCCCACCCTGTGGAATGCCCTCCCATCTTATATCAAGGAAGTAAAGAACTAAACAGCACTTAGAAGACATGTGAAGGCAGCCTTGTATTGTGAAGTTTTTAATGTATGACATTTTATTATGTTTCTATATATGCTGGAAGCCACCCAGAGTGTCTAGGGAAACCCAGCCAGGGGTGGTATAGTAGTAATAGTAGTAACTTTGCTGAGTAACACCCTTTGTTGACACACCCATTGGTCAGAGTTGCAGAGAGGTTTTTATGGAACTCTACCACAACTGTTGAGACGTGGGTGGCGCTGTGGTCTAAACCACAGAGCCTAGGGCTTGCTGATCAGAAGGTTGGCGGTTCGAATCCCCATGACGGGGTGAGCTCCCGTTGCTCAGTCCCTGATCCTGCCAACCTAGCAGTTCAAAAGCATGTCAAAGTACAAGTAGATAAATAGGTACCGCTCCAGCGGGAAGGTAAACGGCATTTCCATGCGCTGCTCTGGTTCACCAGAAGCAGCTTAGACATGCTGGCCACATGACCCAGAAGCTGTACGCCAGCTCCCTTGACCAGTAAGGCAAGATGAGCGCCGCAACCCCAGAGTTGTGCACGACTGGACCTAATGGTCAGGGGTCACTTTACCTTTACCTTTTTACCACAACTGTTAGATGACCTCTGGCTGCAGAAAGATGGAGTAGGTCAGTGTCATTGTAGCAGCACCCCTTTCCCTCCTGACAAGAACACCAGCAAGAGAAACATCGGCATGACCATGTCCATATTTGAATGTGCTAGAAACTAAGCTATTTGATTAGCCATTCCCAACCAGTCTCCCTCCTTTGCTCTTCCCTTGTGAGTCTAATCTTTCAGTTTGTTAGCCTACGGGCAGAGCCTGTGTCTCCATGTTGATTTACACACAGTGCCAAGATACTGTAGGCACTCTAGAAATATGAAATAACAAGAAAATAAATTTTACCGGTTTATTAGAGTTCTTACATTTACACACACACACACACACACACACACACACACACACATACATACACATACTTGCTATAATTTCTCTTGCACATGACAAGCTTGTCAAATTTCGCTTTCTGGGTTTTCGGAATACTGTGATCACCAATAGTCAGCATGGATTTCTGAAAAATAAGTCATGTCAGACTAACCTGATCTCGTTTTTTGACAGAATTACAAGCCTGGTAGATGAAGGGAACGCAGTGGATGTAGCCTACCTTGATTTCAGCAAGGCATTTGGCAAGGTGCCCCATGATATTCTTGTAAAGAAGCTGGTAAAATGCGGACTTGACTATGCTACCACTCAGTGGATTTGTATCTGGCTGACTGACCGAACCCAAAGGGTGCTCATCAATGGTTCCTCTTCATCCTGGAGAAGAGTGACTAGTGGGGTGCCACAGGGTTCTGTCTTGGGCCCGGTCTTATTCAACATCTTTATCAACGACTTGGATGATGGACTCAAGGGCATCCCAATCAAATTTGCAGATGACACCAAACTGGGAGGGGTGGCTAACACCCCAGAGGACAGGATCACACTTCAAAACAACCTTGACAGATTAGAGAACTGGGCCAAAACAAACAAGATGAATTTTAACAGGGAGAAATGTAAAGTATTGCACTTGGGCAAAAAAAAATGAGAGGCACAAATACAAGATGGGTGACACCTGGCTTGAGAGCAGTACATGTGAAAAGGATCTAGGAGTCTTGGTTGACCACAAACTTGACATGAGCCAACAGTGTGACGCGGCAGCTAAAAAAGCCAATGCAATTCTGGGCTGCATCAATAGGAGTATAGCATCTAGATCAAGGGAAGTAATAGTGCCACTGTATTCTGCTCTGGTCAGACCTCACCTGGAGTACTGTGTCCAGTTCTGGGCACCACAGTTCAAGAAGGACACTGACAAACTGGAACGTGTCCAGAGGAGGGCAACCAAAATGGTCAAAGGCCTGGAAACGATGCCTTATGAGGAACGGCTAAGGGAGCTGGGCATGTTTAGCCTGGAGAAGAGGAGGTTAAGGGGTGATATGATAGCCATGTTCAAATATATAAAAGGATGTCACATAGAGGAGGGAGAAAGGTTGTTTTCTGCTGCTCCAGAGAAGCGGACATGGAGCAATGGTTCCAAACTACAAGAAAGAAGATTCCACCTAAACATTAGGAAGAACTTCCTGACAGTAAGAGCTGTTTGACAGTGGAATTTGCTGCCAAGGAGTGTGGTGGAGTCTCCTTCTTTGGAGGTCTTTAAGCAGAGGCTTGACAACCATATGTCAGGAGTGCTCTGATGGTGTTTCCTGCTTGGCAGGGGGTTGGACTAGATGGCCCTTGTGGTCTCTTCCAACTCTATGATTCTATGATTCTATGATTCTATGATTCTATGGTATTTTGGTTTTTTATGATTCTTCATAAACTATGCCACTTTGAGACTTAAAAAACAAACAAAATGGAAAATAGTTAATAAGTTTTATAAGCAAATGTGTGGCCTTTGGTAGTGGTGGTTGGGCATCAGCAAGAACAATTTATGCATGATGAAATTTGATGACATTATGGATAGATGAACTTTCTTGTTTATGTAAAACTGGAGCTCATTGACTCCAGGCACCGTCAAATAAATAGCAAATAATCCAGTTTTGTGATTGAATTCCTGGGTACAAAGAAAATATTCAAAGGTGTGTCCAATCATGGCATGCAGCCTTTGTGGCAATGGATACCCTTGAGCAGACGTTCAGTTTCTCACTGCACCTCATCCTTTATACTGCATAACTACACACTCTCTCTCTCACACACACTGATATCTTGTTCTAATGTATTGATTTACTATTTCATGAGGACAGGGATGCTGGAGATTTCTATTTCCTCTCATCTCATTTGTTCATTTCCCCAGAGGCTTCCTGAGGCAGTTCAATAGCAAATAACATAACAATACAGATTAATATACCACAAGCAGTCTGTTAAAAAATATATATGCTAAACCAATTTAACAGGGCTGCTTTGGCAATGGTTTCCAGTTGATTTTAATAACTTTTTATGGGGGTGGGGGAAGAGAGCGAGCTAAAACTATTATAAGGAGTAATGAGTTCCTCTGAAATGAGTCAACTGGGCCAAGGAAGAACAAGGAAACAATAATAATAAAGACTGCTCAAGCCTTGTAAGCTCTGATGAAACAAAAGCTCTACACGGTTGTACCAACCTTGGTCACTGATAGCTTCTTCTTTTTCACCTGATCTTCTGTTTGGATTTCTTTTTTCAAAGAAAAAAAGAAATGCTAACATTCTGAATTAGTCTGAATTAGTCTGAATCCTGGGGGACAGGATTGGGCTTAAAGTTCCACCTACATTTTGGAGTAAACTACCCACTTTAATTGCTCCTGCTTAAAATCTTTGGAGGACATTCCCTAGGTACCCCCCTGTGGTAGTGGAACATCCTCTCCAGCAATGATAGCCTTCTACCAACTATACCAGGAATAGCCAACATGGTGCCCTCCTGATGTTATCGTATGCCAACTCTCTTTGGGCCAGTGGTAGAGATGATGGAAGGTATAGTCCAAAAGGGGACACGGGTGGTGCTGTGGTCTAAACCACTGAGCCTCTTGGGCTTGCTGATCAGAAGGTTGGTGGTTCAAATCCCTGCGATGGGGTAAGCTGCCATTGCTCTGTTCCAGCTCCTGCCACCCTAGCAGTTTGAAAGCACGCCAGTGCAAGTAGATAAATAGGTACCACAGCGGTTGGAAGGTAAACGATGTTTCTGTACACTCTGACACTTGTCACGGTGCCACAACCCCATAGTCACCTTTAACTGGACTTAACTATCCAGGGGTCTTTTACCTTTACCTTTTACCTATAGTCCAAGAACATCTGGAGGGCAACACATTAGTTATGTATACTGTAACAGTTTAGGAACCAGGTTAAAGCCATTCCAACAGTTCATCTGGGCTTTTAATGAAAAAGGATGCTGCTTTCAAATTGTAGCATTACCTTTGCATTATGTACTGTGCAACTGTCCCATATTAAGATTTCTGAGTTTCAGAGGATGGGGTTAGATGACCCACAGCTTCCTTCCAACTCTACAGTTATATGATTCTATTATTTGAATTATCCATAGATCCAGACTAAGGAGTATTAAACAAGCAGAACTACCTTCTGGTAAGCATAAAAGCAAAGCAAAAGGTTTACACTCATGCCATCTCCGTTATGCAAGTCTAGCCTTGCAGAAAAATATGAAATGTTATTTGAGCCACCTTTGTACAGCATCTTAAAAAGTAGAGACATCACCTTGCCAACAAAGGTCCGTATAGTTAAAGCTATGGTTTTCCCAGTAGTGATGTATGGAAGTGAGAGCTGGACCATAAAGAAGGCTGATCGCCGAAGAATTGATGCTTTTGAATTATGGTGCTGGAGGAGACTCTTGAGAGTCCCATGGACTGCAAGAAAATCAAACCTATTCATTCTGAAGGAGATCAGCCCTGAGTGCTCACTGAAAGGACAGATTGTGAAGCTAAGGATCCAATACTTTGGCCACCTCATGAGAAAAGAAGACTCCCTGGAAAAGACCCTGATGTTGGGAAGGATGGAGGGCACAAGGAGAAGGGGACGATAGAGGACAAGATGGTTGGATAGTGTTATCGAAGCTACCAGCATGAGTTTGACTAAACTGCGGGAGGCAGTGGAAGACAGAAGTGCCTGACGTGCTCTGGTCCATGGGGTCACGAAGAGTCGGACATGACTAAACGACTAAACAACAACGACAAATGGTGCACCAATTATATCTTGATTCTTCACAAGTCTTACAAGTGGGATATTTTGCCATCTCCCATTTCATTGAGAGAGAAACCTGGACACACAATTATCCAGTGACATACCTTCCTTTGATAGTTTTGGTGAACCACATTGCGAGTGTCGTCTCTTCTATTTATCATGACGCAACTTTGCACAGAAGTTGCCTGTTGACATCTGTAGCGAAGCTCGGTTATTTTTAAGCATTTTACCAGGAAACGTGTTAATTCTTGCCAATGTTAAATCATTGCCGACAAGTACTAATTAATCATTTTTCTCTCCAAGCCACAACACTGGTGTCTACAGATACAAAAAATCAAAATGCTGACACGTGAAGTTGCTCACTGTCAGACATAATGATTTCCCTCGCAGTTAGCAATTCTTAATTAACATTTTCCTTTAACTCATAATTTATATTGCCAAATTATCATCTGACATGATGTAACACATCCAGCTGCAGCCGCAATAAATCTTCCCGGCTGTTATAAACTCCGACAATCATTTTATTCCCCATGTTTCAATTTTACCAATATGGTGTAACTGACGAGAGTCACACAAGCCAGCTGCAAAACTACCATCAGTGGTTGCCGGAATATGTTTTGGGAGCCGCAGATGGTGCAAGATTCCTCTCAAACATGTCTCCTGAACAGAAGAAGAGAAATAAACTCTCTTCAGTCATTTTTTGCATGGAGAGGCAAAGTGAGTACAAAGATTCTCAGCCTTTGCCACCACACTCTTGTGCTGGCTGATAATTTCTGCAGATGAGCACTTTCTATATCCATGAAGGATCATCACTAAGGACGTGTGAGACATTTGATTCCATTTGTATTTAGAGGCGAGCCTATCTAATTCACACTTCCTGAATCAATACTTCCTTCAAAACTGATATGAATTTTGCAATCCAGTTTTCCAGTCAAGTTATGACTGCAGAAATGCATATATGTAAAGTATGCATATAAATGAGTGAAAGGAACATTAAAGTTCCTTTGAAAACACATCTATGAGGCAAAACTGCACACACAAAAAGTATATTGGGTGTCATTCGCACTAAAATATTGATGAATTTTCATTCATTCAATTTCTATGCCACTTTTGTCGATACCGAAATCTTAGACCTGGAGGGCTGGGACAAAGTTTTCGGGTGGCATGGCTACCTGGGTCACAATAAAATAAAAGCACATAGAGGATTCACTAATCACTTGGTGAGAAAGGCCCTATTCGAAGTCTGGGAAAGAAATAAAACAATAATAACAGCCAAAACTCCCTGGTGGCTATCACCTATAGAGTCATCAGCCTTGCATAGAAGCAATATGAAAGATAGCTGGCTAACATATAGGGAACTCGTAGAAGAGATAAAAGATTGCCCAACAGTAAAGAAATTTGAAGAATTAAAAGAGAGGGGGGTTAATTGGTTAGAATATTTCCAATTAAAAACAATATTTGAGAAGGATAGTAAGCTTAAGGGGTTTGGTAAAAAAATATTGGTATGGGAGAAAGAAATTTTATATAACAACCAACAGACTGTCTCAAAAATATATAAACTGTTACAAAATGGGAAAGTAGAAAAGGAGGAAAAAGGAGATGCTATTAAAAAATGGGAACAAGATCTGGGCCACCCGATTGAATATAATGAATGGGAAAGACTATGGACAAAAAATATAAATTTTACAGCATGTTACTTAATAAGAGAGAACTATATGAAAATGTATCACAGGTGGTACCTGGCACCAGAAAGGCTTGCAAAAATGAATAAAACATATAAGATGACTACGTAAACAACATGCAGTACCCAATAGCAAAAATAACAAGACAGTTTCACCTTCGTCCTAGAAACACTCCTCTTATGATGTTACTCACAGGCCCTCTCCTGCAGCAGTTCCTTCTATGGCTTCCATGTGAAAAGGGATAGGGTGACACCCCTTCCATGCTGCTCCATTTTTACTGAATTTTCTTTTGAAATCTGCAAACTGATGTGGAAATATGGAGAGCTGAATTTAAGATCTGAAAAGAGAGGGGGAAAGAGATACCAACAGATGTGTCCTTCCTATAATTTTAGATTAACATAAGGATATGGGATAGGAAGCATGGCAAATTTAGGCAATTAGGCTTTGGGGATGAGTTGAGATGGTTTTAATGGGCATATGGTGCGAATTTTGTGCAATCTTCAATATGCATGTAATCCCTATTTCACATTAGGGTTTCCACAAGTTTCTCAGACAGTCCCACTCTGTTGAACCAGGCAGTGATAATTCTCCCTTTGTGCCACAGCTAATCACTCTTAAATTTTCGGCTAATGCCAGCTTTATGAATAATTAATCTGCTGCAAAATAATCTGCTGGAAATTATGGAACTGTTATTCCAACACCATGAGAGGCAAGAAAATGGAGCCATTCTAATGAACTTGTTCAGTTTCCATAAAACTTGTGCTGTTTCTTTTTTTCATTTTAGAAAGCACAGTTGACTACCAGAAGTGTTGAGCATGTATAGAACAATACATAACTACAGAGAAGTCACTTTTAGGTATCCCTACCTCCCTTGCAGGACGTGGATGGTGTTGTGGGTTAAACCACAGAGCCTAGTGCTTGCCGATCAGAAGGTCGGCAGTTCGAATCCCTGCGACGGGGTGAGCTCCTGTTGCTTGGTCCCTTCTCCTGCCAACCTAGCAGTTCGAAAGCACGTCAAAGCGCAAGTAGATAAATAGGTACTGCCCCAGCGGGAAGGTAAACGGCGTTTCCGTGCGCTTCTCTAGTTTGCCAGAAGCGGCTTAGTCATGCTGGCCACATGACCCAGAAGCTGTACACCGGCTCCCTCAGCCAATAAAGCGAGATGAGCACCGCAACCCCAGAGTCATTTGAGACAGGACCTAATGGCCAGTGGTCCCTTTACCTTTACCTTTAACCTCCCTTGCAGGTCATTGGTCACTGATTTAAGAACACTGAAGACTTTTCAAATCCAGATGTCTCAAAACTGCTGCTCAGAAACAGATTCCCTCCCCCACGGGCAGCAAGGGAATGGAAACTGCTATCAAAATTAAACATGTAGTTATAGGAGTCACGGGAATACTGAATCAGGCCATTAGCCTTGCAGGGTAAGGTTTGCACAGTCTATTCCAGGCATGGGCAAACTCGGCCCTCCAGATGTTTTGGGACTACAACTCCCATCATCCCTAGCTAACAGGACCAGTGGTCAGGGATGATGGGAACTGTAGTCCCAAAACAGCTGGAGGGCCAAGTTTGGCCATGCCTGGTAAGAGGTAGGTGTTGTGGTACTTTTCGCCTATTACAGTAATTTATTTTTAGAGTTAATTTTTAGAGTTACTTTTAGAGTTAAGCACAGTTGGTAGGGTGTGAGACTCTTAATCTCAGGGCTGTGGGTTCAAGCCTTACGTTGGGCAAAAATAAAAAAAATAAAACCCCCTGCATTGCAGGGGGTTGGGCAAATCTTCAATTCTATGCTTCTAAGAACAGTACATCTTTGTACTCTCTCTCTCTCTCTCTCTCTCTCTCTCTCTCTCTCTCTCTCTCTTCATCATGTTCAAATTGGTATTTCCTGGTTTCTGTAAACATGGCTAACAGAACATGTAGTATGGTTAAATACTTGCACATGGAGATTTATACCTGAGTAAAAGAAACAAGAGTCAGCTAACCAGAGGCATATATATATATATATATATATATATATATATATATATATATTCTCAGCAATTGACACATACCAGGCAATCATCAGCTGAAGTAAGTAGGAGCGAGTTTGTGCTCCTCATCCCACTCAGTTGCCATCAGGAAGAGAACGACACCAGAATACGACAACACATTGATGACAGAAATCTGCAAGGAACTCCTACACATCAACTGACACACATCTAGGGGTTCAGCATAGCACTATTCTATACAATGTAGAAAGACTTAAGTAAACCAATTTCTAGTGGTAGGTCAATGTAAAATATCAATGGGACTCTCAGGGCATAAACACACCACACACTCACCAGTTGATTCATTCAATAGCATAGTCCTAGTGTCTTGTTTTGGCTGTGAGAAATTTGGAATCAAATCTCTACTTAACCATGAAAGGCTTGGGTAATCTGCTATTCCGAATTGTTTATTTGCATGCCACCTTTCCAGTTTACAAAAAAAGATTTGCCTAATTACAAAAACATAACAAAATTTAACCAGTCATAGAGAATGAATGAAAACACGTCAGTGGGAATAGAATAAAGAATCCCTACATAATTCATAACTAGCTCTAATAATAAAAATACAAAAAATGTTTTTTGTCAGTTTGCATTCTCAGTACAGAAAGTATTGATCTGATGTGTCTTTCCTATTCTAATTCATTCAAGAGGGTTCTGGAAGCTTCTAAACATGAGAAGAATTTCAAAAAGAATGGGGGAAATGCAGAGAATACTTTACCAAACATTGCCCCAAAATATACACCTGGACTTGTTTCGATTAATTTCTACAGGAGACTTTGAGGTTTTTAAAGTCATAATTAGCAAAAAATGTAATAATCACGTATAAAAGGAGGCCATTTACAGGATAAAGGAAGTCTTCTATTTTTATGTTATGTTTTCTTTGTGTAATGAGATAGGAGTTTAATTTTGATAATTAAATTGTCAATGGTGGTGGGTTTGTTTGTATGTATGAGTTGTTGTGGACTATGTTGTAAATAAATTATTAATAAAAAAGAGAACAGGAAGGTTCATGATGTTTGGTTTATACCTTCAGAGAAGCTGAGTACAGCTGGTTTAAACTGGTTCTGTTATCTTTTCTGTCAAGGTCATGCTGGCTATAAAAGTAAGGCCAGAAGGAGCCTGGGTTTCACTTTCACTTTCTATCCTTTTCCCTTCTGGTGTGGTGTTCTGTACATAGTATGCTTAGTGTTAAGATTTAGACTAATTATAAGTTATTGTAAGTTTAAGTTAAGTCTGCTGAAACTGGATTTCACTCCTGAATGTATTGTATTTGTGACCATTATGCTCATTTGCCTTCAGCAGCAGTAAAGCTCTGCTGAATGAAATGTAATTGCCTCTGGTCTGTTTTTGGGGGGGAACCCTGCAACATGTTTTAAGTTTTTACTCTGCTAACTATACATTGGAATCTACTCTGGATCAATACTGAGTAGAATTCCATGACACTTATAAATGGGATCCTCATAATTGCGGGTCCTGGTTGCGCACGGGCACTCAGGGCACACCAAGGGTTAATTTAGAGGAAAGGGTGTAACCCAAGCCCTAGCCTTAGCCCTGGGATCACACCAAGCTGTCTGGGGCCAATCCCCTGGGGGTGGAGTGATCCCAGGGGCTGTTAAGAATGGCAGCACGACATAATTGGGGACACTCACTTCGCACTGTCAAACACCCACCCACCCTCCCTTGTGTTAGGCAGTGTTGCTTTGGCCTTTGTTTTGGTTTGGGTCACCTGTTTTGGAACAGGGGCTGGGTAGGAATTTTTCCATTTGGCAGATTGGCTTTAGCCACTTGGTTCTTGCCTACCCCCTCAGCAATCGTCACAACTTTTAAGCTGGCAGTTAGGCATTGGCTCATTGAAATGTGTGTGGGGGGAGGTGCGGCCATCACCTGCCCCTCCAGGTGTAAAGGAATCTGGGGGTCCTGGATCTCATCCGAAGTTCGCTTGAGGGGCTAGGGCCATGCCCAGGACTACAGGAACACTGGAGTGAGCTTCAATCGATCTTCACCGATGTTGCTCCCTCGTTTGGTTTTCCCTTTTAGACTACCAAACAGAAAAGTGGAGTCAGTTTTCGTTTGGAGCCAATACCTAAGCCAATATCACTCACATGGTTGTATTAAATAAAGTTGTGGCCAAAATTTAAACTAAAATAAGTGTCAGTGTGAAGTTATTTCGAGGGGGGATCCTGGGGGCCTTGAAGCGCAAGAAAGCGTGTTCTCCCTAAAATGAGAGCACGGGTTGCGGTGGGGGCCGCCGGGCCAGCCCTCTGTTGCCAGGCAGGTTAATGGTTAGTGCCTGGCACAACGATTGGCTGCCTGGGTTACTGGGGCAAATTGCATGTAGCAAATTGGGTGGGTGGGACCATAGGCTTTGAATATTGGGGCACACTGCTTTTGCTTTCTCTTTCGCAGAGTGCATCGGATCACCCGCCCGCCCGCCCTGTGTTCCGGTTGACCTTGCTTTGCCTGTCATGGGGTCGTCTGCCGTTGGGGCAGGGGCCTAGTAGGAATTTTGCCATTTGGCTGATTGGCTGGTGCCATTTGGTTTTTGCCTACTACTTAGCAATTCGTCACAACTTGTAAGGTTGCAGTTAGGCATTGGTTATAAAAATTGGTGGTGGAGGGGTCAGGATAGGCTGTGCCTGCCCCTCCAATGGTGGTGTGGAAGGGAATTATGTTAAAGGAATCCTGGGGCTTGCCACGATTTCATCCAATCCCTGAAATGGGACCAGGGCCGGCAAGCCTTGGGGAGCTGGTTGGGTGAGCGGTGAGGGACTGTCGCTCAGCTCAACTGATCCCCAACATTGTTTTCTCTTCACTGGCTTCCGAGGGAGTTCGGAAAGCCAGTTCTGTCCTAGGTGGGGGGACAGATAGTCATAACCAATGTCTAAGCAACCACACACAGATTTTGTATTTTAATAAAGTTGTGGCCAAAATAGTGCCAAAAACCTTAAACTAAAAATTACATGTGATTTGTGAATTATTTGAGGGGTGGCTTGGGGACCTCTACATGCAACAAAAATTAAGCATTCCTAAAGTTAAATTTTGACCCCCAACAAAAACTTCTAAATATTACCTCAGTTGGTCTCTGAGTATCCTGGGAAACAGGCCTTTTAGGACTAACAAGTAAGATCATCAGGGCCTAGTCCTCCCAGCCAGGTGGAACTAGGACAGCAGATCAGGTCTAGTAGAACTCACTGCAAACATGTAATACCTCTGTAATACCTATTAGTCTCAGATTCCTATTCATAGACTTGGAAGAAGGTAATGATGGGAATAAATAGGTAAGGTAGAAATTCACTTTGCTTGCTAAAAGATATATGGGATTATAATAATAATAATGATAATCCAATTTTGGGAGTAGGATGGGTCTTTTGCTACACCTTTGCTTCAGCCCAAGAAAACATTACCTAATGACCAATTTTTTGCGAGTGATATGGGCACCGCATCTTCCCTCTGATCAGCTTTCGGTAAAACTGCCCTGAGGCTGTTTGACACGCAGCTTTAGAAGATCAGGAAACAGCTTTACGTTCACCCTAACACATTTGAGGCAGATATACTGTAAAGTGGGTCAGCTGTAGCTATTATCATAATGAATGGATTGCTGTAAACTACCTCAAAAAGCAATGTTTGCTCACAGATGGGCTCCAAAATGGTTTTACGAGGTTTTTACAGCAGCAGGATTTGGTGCACCTGCTCTCTGATCACTCCCCACCCCCCAGCAACTCATTAGTGTGATAGCTACGTACACACGAACAATGAAGTTTTTTGGACCATGCAAATATCCTGCTTGTTCCTCTTTGTTTAAAACTGCAGGAAACTGCATCTGATAACTATTTACAATTGTGTGCTGTGTTCCCCTGCTTTAGTACACCGTCAGTATAACAGCAAATGGACTTACTTCAAAGTTGAAAATAAACTAATTTTTGCTTTGCTTGCTTGAGATGTTGTTATGCATTTAATTATGATGAGTGGCAGGGCTGTATTAACTATTAAGCCCGTGCTTAGGGCATCAAGGGAAGAGGGGCACCACAGAAATTTCCCATTGCTGGGTTTTTAACATTAATGGTCACAAATTGCTCATCTGAGCGTTCATTTTCTCAGTTGAAGTATGTTAAAAATCCCAACAGAACAGCTATGCAACAAGGCAGGGTGGACGTCTTATCTCTGCTAAGTACAGTGGTACCTCGGTTTTCAAATGTCTCCATTGACAAACGTTTTGGAACTCAAACGCCATAAACCTGGAAGTAAACGCTTCGGTTTTTGAACACGCCTCAGAAGTTGAAAAGGAAACACAGCTTCCACTGAGTGCAAAACCATTAAGCCCAGCTGTCGACTGTTGAGTTTCAGTTTTGGAACGTTTTGGAACTTGAACGGTCTTCCGGAACTGATCAAGTTCAAAAACCAAGGTACCACTGTATAGAAGCAGATGTGTTACGCAAGATGAGTTTAAGGATCTGATCAAAGACTTTGCAACTGGATAAAAGTACGAGAGAGAAAAATCAAATCAAATATAAATAAAGTGGAAGAATACAAAAAATAAATGTTATTTTCCATCTTACTGTAGGTTTTGTTTCATTTTTTTAATAAAAACTATTTTACGGTTTGTTATTTTTAATATTTTGAATTAAGTGCTTAGGACATCTAAAAGTCTTAATCCAACACTGACAGGAACTTTAACAAAGCAACCTTAATGTCCCTTAATGCCTGGTGGATTGTCTTCCTTACCTACTGCAATCTAGCCATCCAAATGGGCCATGTCTCAGAGTTAGGGCAGAAGAGGAATTTGGAATTATGACTGAGGAAAGTGGAGGAGCGAAAGAACTCTTGAGTTTGCTGAAGATGGAACATCTTGGTGTACAGAGACTCTTGGTGTACAATTGTCCTCATTGTACAAGAGGCACTGGTTTCTCACACAGAACTCTTGATAATAGTCTTTTGACCTATTTGTGATACGTATCTGCAGCACTATAATAGCAAATGCGCATAGAGTTGGGGGTACTTTGGTTTCTATGAAGCTAAAGTTCATGAAAACTGGTGATATTCTTAGTACTTCCTGTATATAAAGCTATGAGATTCCTTACCCATTATCAACATTTCAGTTGCTACCTCTGTTGCTGACAGTGGGTTCCCAGCATTTTAGCTTAAAAGAAATGTCTTCCCTTTTTGTGGCACCTCATGAAGCAGTGAACATTAATGCAAATTGAGAAAAGTGTTATTGTCTAAGGATAAGATAACTTGAAAGCTTTAGTGCTTATATATCAACAATAACGGTAACGTTGAACTCTGGGAAAACTTGCTACACCACAAAAGGAATAAAGAACTTTGCTTTGTGCTCAGTACTTTACAAATAAAGATAAACACACACATTATTATTCCTAGCCTAAATTGCTACTCTCATTGTGTCTGACTGGATAACAAAAACATAAGTCCAAAGAGAGGGAAAATATAAAAGGTCTTTAGAACTCCTTCTGTTCAGAAGAATGGAAGGTATAAAGTAAGAACAATGCTAAGAAAGTGTGAAATATTTATCTACTTCACTGGTTTCTCTTTCTCCTTTTTTGAAATGCTAAACAGGCACTTCTGAAGTTTAAGAATCTTTCCCCCCACTTTGCCTTTTACCCCCCCCCCCAAAGTAACCTGAATCATCCCTCCTAAGTCAAGTTAGCAATATATGCACGAATGATATCTATCTACCTGCCTACCCACCCATAGATACATGCATACAGTGATGTGCAACGTTTAGGCTGTTAAAAGGACTTGGAAGACCTGGGTTCCAGTTTTCCCTCAGCCATGAACTTCACTGGGTAACCTTTTGCCAGAAAAAGAAAATACTATTTATTAAACTTTGGGGAAGAACCAAGACCACTAAGCTTAGGTCGGGGGTTGGGTAGGTGGCCTGATTCATCTTGAAATGCTTTGTTAATTGTGTAATTTACCTCGGGAGTGTGACATGAAGACGTGAATCGCCTAAATGTGCCTCATTATTTGGAGTATAGACAGAGCCAACACGCCCCCTTAATACATATGAGATGAACCTCAGGCCCAAATTTCCACTTGTGGCAAGAAATATGAGTTCTTTTGCAATTTGTTTAACACTTTTAAATGTTGAAAAGTGCACAAGTTTCTCTGGATGTGGGATTCTTTTTTTGCATTATTTATGTAAGTATCCGTTTTCTAATGACAAAAGTGTCTTCCAATAATTGAACTTAAAAGGCATATGCACTTATCAGTCCACACTGTATGCATGGAGAAGGAATCACTGTCTGTGCACATCTGCACACTGTGCCCGAGAGGCAAATACATCAGTTTTGGTTTCTCTGCTTCTCATTTTCCCAGTTTTAACTTCTATTCTCCACATTTCCACACCAGCTTGCCATTTTTGAAAAGAAAAAGAAATAACCCCTCATGAAAGTTAATCTGTGAATTCCTCCAGCCACGCACATGTCTGTGCAATTTTGCCTAATATACATACTTTTACAAAGCCATTTGCCCTAACGCGATGCATTTTTTTTACATTATTTTCACTAAGACATGCATGCACATACACACTTTTCCCCTAATATTTACATTTTTGTAAATACTTGCCTGGAGAACTGCATTGCAAAATTCGAAAAAAGTGTGAATTTCAAAGGATGGCTGCATTTGGTTCCTGTGCTGTTTTGTAAAGTGAGAATTCAGTGAGTTCACCTTTCAATGTGAGCTGAGTCAAATTTCTCTATCGTACCTAATATTCAGTGGACAGTACAATAGATAGCCTATGCCTATATAGCTTTATATAGCTCTGAATGTTCGCAATTCCTGATTGGGTAGGAGAGCCTATAGACATATAGCTATAGATATATAGGCCTTCCTTTCAACATGTGCAGATATGTGGGGCGGCATTGCTGGAGAACATACAGACATTGGAGGCTGTGTCAGCAAATGTGGTCCTGCTCCTACCATGTATACACCACAGAGGAATAACATGTGAACATCCTTATATTCTCAGTTTTTTATTTATCCTTCTTCTCATGCTGTTAAATACATGTTCAATATATTGCTAAGAATCCATTCAATGTATTGGCGATCAGAAGGTCAGCGGTTCGAATCCCTGCGATAGGGTGAGCTCCCGTTGCTTTGTCCCTGCTTCTGCCAACCTAGCAGTTCAAAAGCATGCCAGTGCAAGTAGATAAGTAGGTACCACTGTGGTGGGAAGGTAAATGGCGTTTCTGTGCGCTCTGGCTTCCGTCACGGTGTCCTGTTGTGCCAGAAGTGGTTTAGTCATGCTGGCCACATGAGCCGGAAAGCTGTCTGTGGACAAACACCGGCTCCCTCACCCTGAAAGTGAGATGAATGCTGCAACCCCATATGCACCTTTGACTGGACTTAACTATCCAGGGGCCCTTTACCTTTTTACCTTACCATATTAATATTGCTTAGTAAATTTTATTTTCCTTGTTATTGTGCATGATGAACATGCCCTAATTTAGGCTGGGATGACTGTCTGCTGCTGAATTTGATGCAAAATTAAAACTACTGTTTGAACACGTAGCTGTACAATTTCTCCACTTTAGAAACCAGGTAGTGCACGCACACTATTCAATTAGTGTCATATTCGTTTCTCTAATTATTATTTTTTTTCTAAATGCATTTGGAAAGCTCATACTATGCACATTTCCAGGTGTTAATACAATAAAGTGTTACACTCCTTGCTAATCAGAATGTACAAGAGTAATTACAAATCACAGCCCTCTGATTTGCCCTGACAGCAAACTAAGTATACTCTCCCCCCAATCCTCTCCCCCCCCCCATTTTTGGCAAATGTGCAGCATATAAAACAACTTCCCTTATGAACAGGAAGCATTACTAGAGATATAGTTGACTGCATTGGCAATATTTTGAATTTCCATCTGTAGGCTGCTCTCTGCATGGTTCGTTTAGTTAATTGATTTCTACACAGTCTTCCTGATTTATGCTTATTTATAAATTCATAGAACACAAATAATGACCAGTGCTTTAAGAAAAAACAAGAAAGCACTCTGTGTGTGTGTGTGTGTGTGTGTGTGTCTGTGTGTGTAACATAACTCAGTCTCTGAACCTGCAGTTAAAATTGAAGCTTCTTCATCAGAAAAAAATATTTAAAGTAACTTGATTTGGTTGATGTATGATTTGGTTGGGTGAAAAACAACAACTACTACTACCTGGAAGAATGGTCAGGATCTGGGCCCCACTAGTACTTCTGGAAGGTTCAAGAGCTCCATTCTGAAACCCACAGCTGATGTCCAGTAACTTATGGCATAACAATCTCCATAAACTTGCTTGTAACCTAGTACTGCTGGACAGGTCATCTGCCTGGATTGGTAGGTCAAGCATGGAGGATGTTGACATTTCACAAGCTGATTCTGGCACTCATTTCAGGTTGCTATATACAATGGGAGGGGCAGTTTGGAAACAGAATAAAATTCATCCAGGAATATGGAACAGGTTGTACAGTGCATTGGATCCTAGAAATGTGCATTGAGAAAGAAGGCAGCTTATGGGAGTACTCCTACACACAGAGTGCATTTTGTTAACTGAGGGGGTGGATGGAACCCCATGAGAAATTATAGCAGTCTTACTGAAAAGTCTCAAAAGTTCCTCTAATGTTTTCATGCAGCAGAACTTCAGCAGACATTGGTGACAGACCAGACGTGTGCTGAACCTCCTGAGAAAATTCACGAGTCTCATTTGAAAGCCTTTAAAATCCCACAGATGTTTAGCCCAAGGAGAACTCTAAAGCATTATTATGCTTTAGGCGGAATCTGGTGGCAACACACTTTTTAGCTTCACCCAACTACTTATACCCTGCAGGTAGGTAAATGAATGTAAACTAACCATCATAGATGATGGCAAAATTACCATTTCTCTTGAGGACCATCTCAGAATAGTAAGGCAATTTATTTCACCCTATATTTAAACAGTCTCATCCACCGAACAAATTGACTGTATGACACTGATACTGGCCTAATTTTTCTCTCAGAAATGACTACATTTATTTTGGCAAGCGGTGCTGAATGAGTTTATACAAAGCTTGAAGTTTTACGTGATTGTTTTTTAGAAAACTCAAACAACCATATTTTTAAAAAGCTTGCAAAAGGGGTCTATCCAAACATTTGACAGTTTGTAAACATAATCAAGAGGACATTTAAACTTTGATAATTAGTTGGTGATTGGCACCATGAATTGGTAGTGATTTCCCACATAACAACATATTCAAGTACTGGGGGGGACTTAATTCTTTCTGGAACATTCCCCTCTGCAAAAAGCCTAGTACAGGCTTCCTCAACGTCGGCCCTCCAGATGTTTTGAGACTACAATTCCCACCATCCCTGACCACTGGTCCTGTTAGCTACGGATCATGGGAGTTGTAGGCCAAAAACATCTGGAGGGCTGAGGTTGAGCAAGCCTGGCTTAGTACAATGCATGGAAATAAGAAAATGTTAAAAAACAATGCACTAACACTTCATCCATGGAAAATCAATCACAGGACCCTTCTGTTGTCAAAACAGTCATTCAAACATCAGGGCCAAAATGCCCAGGAGAGTAAAGTGGAGATAAGTGGAGATGGAATTGTCGTCTAAATATTATTTGTTCAAAGCCAACCCCATTTTGACACAACATTGACATTCAAATTGCTTCTGTTCAACTTTTGAAACTAACTTCACAAAGGTAGTTTTTTTAAAAAAAGAAAGAAAGAAGAAGAAAAAAACAAAAAACAAAAATACACAATTCAAACATATAGAACATAGATGTGACAGCAAGGCAATGCTTCTATTTACTATTTACTTTCAGCTATTCAAACATTTAGTGCCCATAATGTGCTTATATCCATCCTTGCATTCCTTTTGATATCTCATGGCCACTCTTTGAATTGGAATATCAAGTCATAATACTTATTTTGTTTCCAACTTGAACACAGCTTTCTAGTGTGTGCTGTGAATATAATCTTGCCACATAATGAGGGGGGAAAGACTAAGTAAGCCATTTGAATAAAAGAGAAATTACCATACAAGCAGAACGCATAATTCGTATCTCTTTTTGAATAGTGGAAAAGATGCTTACATAGCAGTTTCACATTTAGTTTGGCTGATTTGATGTTTATTGAGTGATATGAATTATTTTACAATGGGGTTTCCTTTGGATGGCACTTTCAGAAAGTTTAGTATTCTGTCTCTGTCACTCATTTTAGCAATATATATATCCTATTTCCAAGTCTGGTCAGTCTGTGTATAGATGATCAAGGGTAGAATATGGGGAGGTGTCACTTCATTTGAATTACATTTTCTTTTGTTTCTCCTGGTTTATGGGAAACATAGAGAAGACCTCTTAATTCTTCATCTTTGCAAAAAGTGCATACACTTTACAATGTAGTGTTCACTCAAGACTGGGTTAATAATGGAATATTAATGAACCCGCTTTATTTTTATCCCATTCTTTCTGAAATTGCAGCCTGATAATGATTCTGGTATTGAATAGGACTGCAATTCAAATGGGTATATTTTCATTATGGGGGATGGGGGTGAGCCACAACACTTAGAACTTTGACTAAAGAATTCTTACAGCTTTAGCTCCAAGTCATACTGTTCATTCAGGAAAGATTAAATATTATCTGCAAAAATGAATCACAGTGTTTAGAAATCTTAGAATTCTTTCAAGTTGAAAGGTACTGTAGATATTGGCTCAAAATGAAAAAATAAATGTGGAAGATTCCTGAAACTGGATCCTGAAACTGGCACCAAACCTGAGCAGGGTTGTGTTGAAGACTATGGATACCGGTAACCCAGAAACTGAGGCTGAGATCTAGCATGTTGAAGTTACCATGGTTTATGTGAGCCTTATGCCCTCTTCAGATACACAGAAAATTAGGGGTGTGCAACATCAGTGTCTGTGTTTGTATGAAGCTTCTAGATTAGCCTAGCGTGAATGCCAATTTCCTGACCTCTTCTGCCCATGCCTTGTTATAGAACTGTAACTTTAGCTTGGTTCATTTCAGCCACTAGCTTCCAGACTGAGCCACTTACCTCATTTGGAGAACTCCAGGTCTAGATTTTTGGTTTGGTAATCCAGGAGGGCTCTGATTTTGGGGTGCAGGCTCCAGTTTTGGTGTGAACAGGTGGAAAAATTGGCCAGTAGAAAGTAGCAGAGGTGTCTTTGCCCAGGTGTCCACTCTGTGAATGGCCTTTTGCGATGAAAGTTGATTACAGATTACCAGCTGAAACTGACACACCACCCAAAACTGGGGGAAAGGGCATCTGATTATTGCTGCAACCTTATAATCTAACAGTTGTAGAGGAGGAGCTCCAAGACGGAACCTTAGACTGTTGTGCACATTTTCCTTTCAGCTGAGTTACCAACCAAAAATACTTGGGATTATGTTCAGTTTGTTTGTCTACATCCATCACGTTGCGTGTTGAGGTCCCCAGGGCCACCCCAATAACTCACACATCACACAGAAATTTTTGTTTAAGGTTTTGGCATAATTTTGGCCACAACTTTATTAAAATTCAAAAATGTGAGTGGTTGCTTAGGCATTGGTTGCGACTATCTGCCCCCACCGTGGGGGACAGACTGACATTCCGCACGCCTGCGAAAGTCAGAAAAGGGGAATACACTTGGGGGTAGCGACGGAGCTGGGAACCTGCCCTCAGCCCTCCCCAAATGCAACCAGGAGCTCTTGACAGGGTGGACAGGCAATAGTTAGCCCCCAATTCCTTTAATGGAATCCCTTGCAGCAGCAGCATTAGAGGGGCAGGCACAGCCAATCCATGCCCCTCAACCAACCAAACCATAAACCAATGCCTAACCGCAGCCTTACAAGTTGTGACGATTTGCTACACACTAGGCAAAAACCAAATGGCCCAAGCCAATCAGCCAGATGGACAAAATTCCTACCAGGCCCCTGCCCCAAGAGCAGAAGACCCCATGACAGGCATAGCAAGGTCAAAGCGAACAACCCTAAATATTGGGGGGGGGGGCGGGCAATCTGATGCACTGGCAAAAAGATGAAGCCCTAGCCTCATGCAAGGAGTTTTAGCATTTCTGGCTGTCAATCAACAAATGGCATAACTTCTTCCCAACAACAAGGGAAGCCCAATCACATCAGTGGCCAATGATCAATTAGCCCACCCCCAACTTTGGAGTGTCCTAGCGGCCCCCACCACAACACGTGCTCTCCATGAAGGAGAACACGCTTTACCAGTCTGGAAGCTCCCTTGGCAGGAGTTAGAATAGAGATAGAACTTCATGCCATCTACATATTGATAACAAGCAGAATCCAAAGCTCTGAATGACCTCGAGTTTAATGCAGATGCTTAAAAAAAAGCAAAGGAGGAAAGATAGAACCCTGGAGAATGCCTTAAGATGACATGTGGAACCTGTCTGGAACCTGTCTTCCAGAACTAAGAAACAGTGCCTCTCTCAATCCCACCTACATTGGTGTGGAAATGAAGTGTAGGTAGGTTCCCACGAGGCAAGACACAGTGATAACAGCAAGAACATTTATTTATTGCCCATAATTTTACAATTTTTTTAAATTGACACCATTACTCCCTTTGTAAACTATTGTTGTTCCATGTTTCTCTGGTCTATGACCGTAATAAACTCATTTCATTTCATTTCATTTTCATTTATTGAACTACATATCTGGGAAACAGGGGCAATGCAATTGCTTATATACATTCCTGAAAGCCTGGGCCACTCCCACTCCCAATGTGATTGGCTGTCTAAACTTCCAAGCTGTGAATTACGACTCAGAGTTCAAGGGCCAATGGCAGAGGCCCAAATCCTGAAATGTTCTGTGATTGGACATCATGTATCAAATCAGAACACAGGAGCTCAGAATCCTTAGTCCAGACTGAAGCTCAGGCAAACACAGACTACTGAATAAAAAGGTAAAGGTAAAGGTACCCCTGCCCATACCTACTACTGAATACATAACAGGACTACCTACCTACTACTGAATACATAACAGGAAATATGACATGGTTGATGGTATCAGGCCTTGTTGAGCCACCCAACAGAACTAAGGACCATTTCCCCCTATTCAGTGACTGGCATTAATTGTCCATCATGCTCACTGTTTCCATTCTTAAAGCAGGTGTAAACTTAGAATGAAATAGGATCAGATAATCTATCCTCAAACTGTGGATATTTCAAACTCTTTCAGAGAGACTGCAATCCCATCTAGAACTGGTTAACACAAACTTCATGGTCCAATAAAACACCTATCCACAGCATTTCTGACTAGCCAAGAATTAGTTTCAGTTTATAGCTTCTTCTTCATCATCACCATCATTTTGTTTGTATTCTGCCTTTCCATAGTTAAAACCATGCTCAAGGTGGCTTACATCCTGACTACAGGACATCCTGAGAAACAAGGCTGTGTAGGGATGGAAAAAATAGGAACACATATTCATCCCTCTTTACCTAACCATTTCCTCTGTTCTCTTCTCTCCCTTTATTGTCTCTCCCCATTTGGATTGCAAGCATCCTGGGGCACAGATCTGCCTTTTTTTATTATGTTACTCAGAAAAGTGTCATGGCGATGAAACTATATAAATGAATTAATAATAATACCTTTATTGTCAATGTACAACCTGTGTACAATGAAATTAACTGAGCCTCTCTCCCTCCCGCCCCCACAAACATTCAATCTCATTGCACTCTGTGTGCTTGTCGCACAACACACCAACCCCGAAAGTCAGTTGCACTATATTATTTTCCGTTCTGCAGCTTAACAGCCCACGGATAGAAACTGTTTTTTAGCCTCTTGGTACGACTGATTATACTTCTATATCTCCTGCCCGAGGGTAGAAGATTAAAGAGGTGCTGGCCGGGGTGTGAATCATCCCTGAGAATTTTTCTCGCTCTCCTAAGGCAATGATCCCTTGTGATGTCATCTAGCAGGCTCAGGGGACAGCTCATGATATCTTGTGCTGTGTTCACCACCCTCTGTAAAGACTTTCTGTCCATGGCTGTCAAACCAACGTACCACACTGTGATACAATATGAGAGGACACTTTCTATTGTGGACTGGTAGAAGGAGGTCATCAATTGTTGTTTAACATTGTTCTTTCATAAGACCCTGAAGAAATGGAGTCTCTGTGGGGCCTTCCTAACTACCTGAGTTATATTGTTTTTCCAAGTGAGGTCCTCACTAAGGTAAACTCCCAGGAATTTAAAGGATGGGACTCTCTCCACACAACGCCCCCTGATATACAACAGGGCTAGTTCCCCTCTCTTCCTCCAAAAGTCCATCTCCTTTGTCTTGCTAATATTTAGGTGCAAATTATTCTCTAGGCACCATGTAGATACTTTTTGAACCTCCCCCTGTACACTGATTCATCTCCACAATAATAATCATGACTACCACCCAAGTGCAACTGTGGGTAATCAGGTTTTTGCAACCCAGTTTTCTACAAATGGAGGGTCTGAGGCCTCAGGTAAACTGGTAAAGAAAAAGCTATTTATATGTGTTGTATGTGCGATATAACATTGTGCCACCAGATGACTTGTTGGAGTCCTGTTTTTCTCTACCTGCCTTCCCTGTTTAAATTTACAACACTTTAAACTGAAACGTTCTTTGATATGTCTAGATCCAGCCTGAGATAACAAGAACTATACCAATATACAATGAGTTATGGAAATTGGCAAGTAGAAAATTTGCCTCCAAACACACTTGCATACATTTAGGAAATGCGATGAGTTTATGCATTAAATAGAATTTCACACATTCCGTGCTATAAGCAATTGGTTTAATGTAATTCAGGCTGCAACCCAATACCCACTTAACCTGGGAATAAGCTTTAATGAAGTTAATAGGGCTTACTTCTGAGTAGAAATGCATTGAATTGTACTGCTAGTGTCATTTCGATGGTTTTAACAAACAGCTTGATGGATATTGAAAAGAACAAGTATCTTTGCCTCATTCTTCGCTCCTAAATATGTTCAGACATGACTTGTGGCATTAAAAGAGCACTCATTGAAACAAATGGTTGCTAGAATTGTTAATGCAATCAGCAGGGATTTACACGGAATGAGGTATGCAAATTCCAGAAGCATTTCAAGGGATTTGCCCTACAGGCATTTAAAAAATATCTAGGGATTTTGTGTGTGTGCCACAAGCTAGCCTATTTGCAGTAGGCTTAAATACAGAACGGGAAAGCAACATATTTTAGTCAGATGACACATTTGACATAATTGCCATTGTATATAACATGTGTGTATGTGACATTTTGCTGACCCAGGGAGCCAAAGAGCTAAGTATTCTGGGTAAATTAAAACTGAGCCTCTTTGACAAATATAGCTCCCAGAGAAGATTGCTTCTGCCTTGAGGAGCTCTTGGCTTCATCACATTAAATCATCCCATGGCCTGGAAGGAACTATCTGTGATATTGCACAACACTAGTCTGGCTTGGAACAGGGTCTCAGAAATCAACACCAGGGGTTTATCCATTTTGCAAAACTAAAATGCAATGGAGGGTCCACAAATAAATTCACCCTTGAACTTGCCAGCACACATTTCAAGAGTAAATGAAAACTGGACATGTGGCCAATAATCTGAGAGTCATCATAGTCCAGGTAATTACCTGACTAGCCAACCATTTTTGCATGATGCATTATGCTGCATTCTTTGTCGGTTCTGATATGAACTCAGCTCATCTGTACCCCCTGAACTAATGTGTGGATTGTGTGAAACTTAACTTATCTAACTGTGTTTCCACTTCCCAAATGTTCTGATGCAGTTCTCAGCTAATATAAGATCATAATACGTTTTAGAACGCATATTATGAAATAACATGCATTTAGAAATGCATCTTTTCTGAGAAACTATGTTTAAACAATGCACATTGATATGTAAAGGCCCAATACTGATTTTCTCTCTCTTTCTTTTCCAAATTTCAGAGGAATGTGGAAATGAGATACAATGGACTTCGGAATGAACACCTGTGCACCTGAAAGACATTGATTTCCCCATCCCTATTTCTGAGCTTCCTTACAGGGGCTCATACACATGTGAGTATAATTCACACTATTCTTCCTTGTTAAGTTAGACTGTCATGAGGGCTAGTGGGTTCCACCTTAGATTATGGGCATGGCAAAAACCCTGGGGTCTCCAGGTATGGCCAAGAAAGATTCTGTTGCATCTCCAGATATGGCCAAGGAAGATAGACTTGAGAATCAAGACTATTTCTACCAGAGGCACCATGAAGGGGGGGCTGGACCCCCCTCAATATTCTGCAGTGACATGTGCACAAGCTGTGCAATGTGCTCATGTTGTGTATGGTGTGCACACATGTTGTGAGCACACTGCACGGTGCCAGCCCTCTGAATCACAGGGGCAAGCTGGCGTGCCTTATTCCTACCAACAAAGACACATCCTCTAGAATTCTATGCAGGGTACCATTTCATGGACACATTATTATGCAATTCTTCAGTATAACTGGACCATGGAATGTGTGAGGAAGAAAGAGAAAGAGAAAGAGAAAGAGAGACTTTGACTGTGAGCTAAGGCTCCAATATTTTGGCCACCTCATGAGAAGAGAAGACTCCCTGGAAAAGACCCTGATGTTGGGAAAGATGGAGGGCACAAGAAGAAGGGGACGACAGAGGACGAGATGGTTGGACAGTGTTCTTGAAGCTACTAACACTAGTTTGTCCAAACTGCAGGAGGCATTGGAAGACAGGAGTGCCTGGCGTGCTCTGGTCCATGGGGTCACGAAGAGTCGGACACGACTAAACGACTAAACAACAACAACAAATGAGAATACAGTGGTACCTCGGGTTACATACGCTTCAGTTTTCAGACTCTGCTAACCCAGAAATAGTCTTCAGGTTAAGAACTTTGCTTCAGGATGAGAACAGAAATCGTGCTCCGGGGGCGTGGTAGCACCAGGAGGTCCCATTAGCTAAAGTGGTGCTTCAGGAAAAGAAGAGTTTCAGGTTAAGAACGGACCTCCGGAACGAATTAAGTACTTAACCAGAGGTACCACTGTATTGCATATCTTTCAAATCCCTCTTTATGTTTACCATATTTTTCGCTCTATAACACGCACCTGACCATAACACGCACGTAGTTTTTAGAGGAGGAAAACAAGAAAAAAATATTCTAAACGAAACAGTGGATGTATGATTTTTGTGGTTCATGCTGTGGCCACAGACATGTGATCTGACGGTGAGTTTGGGGTAGCCCAATGCAAAAATCCTGAGGATCCATGTGGATCTGTGCTTTGTAACCACGTTTTAAGTGGGGAGGGAAGGAAAAGCACTCAAGGGACAAGGAGCACGCGTGGGGTGTGTGGAGAAGGATGCTGCTAATAATGCAGGAGAGGAGTTTAAGGGGAGAAGGAACATGCGTGGGGTGTGTGGAGAAGGATGCTGCTAATAATGCAGGAGAGGGGTATAAGGGGAGAAGGCTCCTCTCCTCTCCCGCTTTGCTCCTTTAAAACAAGCAGGCTCTGCTTCTCTCCCTCCTCCCCGGCTCGGCAGCTGCGAGGCGCTCACAGGAGGAGGAGGAGAAGATAGCTCAAGCACACACACACACAGCCCCTACAGTGGCTAATCCAAAATCGGACAGCAAAAAACTGCATGCAGGGAAAGAGAGCAGGGGTTGTTTTAAAGCAGCCAACCCCGCTCTGCTTCTCTCCCTCCTCCCCGGCTCGGCTCGCTGACAGGAGCCGCTTACACCCGCTTTGCTGTTTCAAAGTGAGCCACGACTGCTCACGACTCCCCCACCATCCCCCCCCGCCATCCATAGGTATTCGCTCCATAACACGCACAGACATTTCCCCTTACTTTCTAGAAGAAAAAAACTGCGTGTTATGGAGCGAAAATTATGGTAATTTGTGTCATTATGTAAAGAAGAAACACTTCTTATGTTAGTCTGCCCCTTCTGCAAGCCAATTGCTGTCACTGAAATTGTTGCTCTCTTCTCCATTGGCATAAATACAGGCCCTTTGCCCTTCATCGACTTCTGAAAGAAGCAGTAATGGTCCTCATAGTAAAGGTATAATTTAGATAAATACATGAGTATCAAAAAGGATTTCAAGTTGCTTCCCTGGCTCTGTTGTGTATTTTTTGGGTATTGGAGTGCTCACTTTCTCTGCATCTGTATACATGCCTTCTGGCAAATCAGTAGAGCCAAAACAGTACGTCTGATGACAACACACACACACACACACACACACACACACACACACACACACACAAACACACAGACACACTTGCAGCTATGTTTGAAAATGCCCTCCCAAGTTTTCTTCCTTTTAGCCATGGCTAAAACTGTGACTTGAATTTTCTGTGCCTGACAGTATCTTGGTGGATTTGTTACATTTTCTGAAATCACAGCAATATGAAATTATGAATCTGTTAATTTGCTGAAAGACTGTGATCGTCTTGTGATAAACTGTGATATTGCAGGTTTGGTAAAATAAACAAATTTTGGACGAGAAAGTGTAAGGGCATCAGTTCAAATACTGCTTTGTTGAAATTTGGCCATGATTTGGCCATTGCTGGGATGAATAATATGACACCATGCAACTGTGTAGTTTATTTTCAGTAATTAAAGTTCGTTCATGAGGGGTGGCTGCCCTATTGCCCTGCAGAAGTTGCTGGGCTACAAGCCATTCCTGGGATAGCTTGGTTGCTAAAGCATGAGACTCTTAATCACATTAGATAAAAGATTCCCGCATTGCAGGGGATTGAATTAGATGACATTGTGGTCCCCTCCAGCTCTACTCTTCTAAGATTCTACAATCATCCATGACCATTGGCCATGTTCACTGGGTCTGGTAGGAATTGGAGTCCAACAACATTTGGAGGGCAACAGATTCGTATAACATTTTTTTTGCATATTTTTCCATGTCCCTGTTAGAGACTGGTTTTCGCAAGTGGTTTTCTTAGGTGCCAGGCAAAAACATTCCTCTTCTAATAGGAGAAGAAGGATTGTAATTCAAGGACCCGACCCCCGCTTGGGAATAATAAAGACACGGTATATAAGGTTAATATACTGTGGACACAGTATATGAGGTTAATGGGCTAGAAAAGGCCACAACTTTATTGATTACAGCATGTGAGAGGTATTGGCTTAGGCATTGGACAACCGCAAATATGACTCCACCCACTTGGAGAGGGGTAAGTATGACGAGGGTTAACCACCAGTAGGGGGAGCCTGTTGATGCAAATACAATTATAAGCTCTCCGCTGATGTCACCGCGGGTTGTGCCATGGCCCCCCGCCCCACAGAGCATCGGACAGGAACCATGACCACCGGATTCCTTTAACGGAATACCCATAAGTGAAGCAGTAGGCGATGGCCACACCCTGCCCTTCCATACACCATCAACACATTCCAATGCCTAACCGCCAAATACCAAGAAAGTTGTGACGATTGCTACGAGGTAGGCGAAAAAAACCAAGAGGCCAGTGCCAATTTGCCAATTGGAAAAAACTCTTACCAGGCCCCCTAGGTAACCAGGGTGACCAACCATAGGTCCATAGCAAGGTCAAGCAAGAAGCTACGCCCTAAAGGGAGTGGTGGGTGGGTGACTCGAGGAAAATCAGAGCACAATGGCGGGGAGAACTGGCGCGGCCGCATTTGAGCAACTAAACCACGCCCCCGCACTGTCAGCTTATTGGGTGCCCAACCGGGGGCGTGGCGCGCCAGCGATGATGGCAGGGCAGGGGGCGGAACGCCCCCTGCGTGACGCAGGAATCAGCTCCCGGTCACAACCCCTCCCCTCCGGAAGGGGGAGAGGCTTTGTCACATGAGTATTCTTATATTCTTCAGGAGAGCATCTGAATGCATAAAGTATACTAGTTTACAGGTAGTTCATGAGGGGTGCCTTTCAGATTAAATTTACAGCAGCTGCACTAGTGCCATCATCAATAGAAATAAACCATGTACAAAGTCTAGGCTACAACACATTGTTTCAATATTCTATGTCTTTCCCAAATTAGCAACAACAAAATGGTCAAGCAGCTTTATAGCTTCCACACTTCCATTTCTGGTGATGCAACTGAGTAATGGTGAAGCTCAATTATCCCTCCTGAAAATGTCCACTATCTCCCATAAAACTGCATCGAGAAATGCAAATATTGGCATGCATTTTGAAATATGCAGATTCTGTTTTTTGCAAATCTCTGCAGTGCAATTCAAATAGGCAATTTAGAATTTGTTTTCTCAGCATTCCAGCTACCTCTAATTATATGACACTGGAGAAAATAAAAAGAAACATCCATCTTTCTATGTGCTGCGGAGACTTTGAATTGTAAGGCAACTGCTACATTAAATTCCTACAGGTGTTTCTGTAATAATCCAGAGGCCATTTTGGACCCAGAGGCAAAAATGCAAAGTTTGATAGCCTAAAGCAAGCTTTTTCACATTCTGTCTCAGACAGTGTCTTTGAGGAAGTACAGGACAGAATCTCACAAATGGTGAAACTGAGTACAAATAAATACAAAGGGAAAGTGCAATACTTTCCATTCCTCAGGACTCTCACAAGAGTCCTCAAATTATTTCATCCTTCTCTCTCACTTATATTCCCTGGTTCCTTGTCGCCCTCTAGTCATTCTGTCAATCACCTGCTCCTTTCTCATCCATTTGTCATGCTTCACACATTCTGTAATCCCTATATATTTCTTGTAATCCCCTTCACCCATCTGGCTATTCGCACGTAGAGAACTTTATAACTTAGTATTAACACCCCATCATTCACCAGCCATTAGAACTTAGTAACCAGTGGTTCTCAAACTTTTTTCTCTGGCCATACCTTCAGAAGAAAAATTGTCTTGCACCACACCAAATGTTTTATTGATAAGAAAGAGATTGGAAAACACAGCTGGATTGTCCTCAGTATCACTTGATGTTCCTGCTCTCTTTTTGAAAATGAATCTCTATCTATCATCTATGTATATATTAAGCAATATTTTTTTTGGGGGGGGGATACTATACTATACTAAACTACTGTACTATATACTCTACTCTACTCTACTCTACTCTACTCTACTTTACTATACTATACTATACTATACTATACTATACTATACTATACTATACTATACACCATACCATACCATACCATACCATACCATACTATACTATACTATACTATACTATACTATACTATACTATACGCCATACTATACCATACCATACCATACTATACTATACTATACTATACCACACTGCACCGCACCGCACCGCACCGCACCGCACCACACCACACCACACTACACCAAAATGTTTAAATATTTCTTTGATCCACTGGGGAGGCCCATTTGGTTATACCAGCACCAAAACGGAACTCATGAGCAGTGGTGATAGCACCATGAGTGTGGACAGTGCTTTTTTCGGGGGGGGGGTGCAGGAGTACGTGTGCCCCTAAACATTTTGTGAATCTAAGAGGAGAAGAAACAATTAAAAAAATAGTTTCTTCTCTGGCATGGTGAATCATCAGTTCCATTGCTACCCCCGATGGTGACCTCATTTCCTGTCACAGTGTTACCTGAGTCTCAGATGGAATGAGAGTACCTCTAAACATGCTTTTTTTTTCTTTTAGAAAAAAAGCACTGTGCTGTATAAAGTTTTCCTGTTCTTTGAAGTAAAGATACATATGTGCCACAGGGTTCTGTCCTGGGCCTGTTGTTCAACGTTTGTATAAATGACTCAGATGAAGGAATGGAGGGGATGCTCATCAAATTTGCAGATGACACCAAACTGGGAGGGGGAGCTAATGCCACAGAAGACAGAATTGGGATACATTTTCATATGGGTCAATGGGTCACAATGAATCTATTATGTGGAACACTCTTTCTTCAGAAGGTGATGCTTTGTCACCACATTTCTCCTTACACCCAACCCCAAAGTAATGAAGTTGGGGTGGGAAATCACTGAAAGTATAGGAAGAAATCCTAAACTAGGCCCGCCCCCAAAGAGGTTTTATTTTGCACAGGGATAATACAAACTCACAGGTGGCGCTGTGGGTTAAAGCCTCAGCGCCTAGGACTTGCCGATTGAAAGGTCGGCGGTTCGAATCCCTGCGGCGGGGTGCGCTCCCGCTGCTCGGTCCCAGCGCCTGCCAACCTAGCAGTTCGAAAGCACCTCCGGGTGCAAGTAGATAAATAGGGACCGCTTACCAGCGGGAAGGTAAACGGCGTTTCCGTGTGTGGCTCTGGCTCGCCAGATGCAGCTTTGTCACGCTGGCCACGTGACCCGGAAGTGTCTCCGGACAGCGCTGGCCCCTGGCCTCTTAAGTGAGATGGGCGCACAACCCCAGAGTCTGTCAAGACTGGCCCGTACGGGCAGGGGTACCTTTACCTTTAATACAAACTCAGATCCACGAAGGAATATGCTCAAACAGGTAGAAAGTTCAGTAGCATTAGTACTGCATACCATCAAAGGGAGATCTATATTCAGATCAAAGCCTGCCTAATTATTGCAGCACAATTAGACTATTAATCAGCAGTGCCAATGACCCAAACATCTCAGATTATTTTATTCACAGGCAATACACAATCTAAAATAGTGTTTTCTTAATGTGGGTCATATGGGTAGCTGCTTAATTTACTGAATAACACTTCCTTCCCATCACAGAAATTTCAGCTCAAAGAAATGATGCTATCAAAGCCTCTTTTGGTGGTGGTAGGGAGGGAATAATGTCATTCCTGATTTCATTTGTAAACCCTATTATCATACTTTCAGAGGTAAATTGCTGGTTGAGTTCAATCACTTCTGTCATGTAATATCCCACTGTAGTATGATGGAAAAAGAATGGAAAAATAAATCAAGAAATGGAGAAAGGATCCTGGCAGATAATTACTCTTTCAAATCTAGTGCTTTGCAATGAACAGAGACACAAAAAACATAAATATACAGGAATGTGTGAAACCCTCTTGATACATTTTGTTAGTCATTTCAGAACAGTTTCCCTTTTACTAAGGAACCCCAAATTCACTTTGAAGCCCAGTATAAGAGCTCCAATTGGATAACAGCCTTTACCAAAGGTGTCATGGACTTTGAAGACACTTGAACTCAGGACAAAAGGGAGAAATGTGCATGTTTGGTAAGCCCTCACCATGTTCAACTACTGCCTGGAAACCTATGTCCCCACTGTGGAAGGATGTGTGGATCCAGAATTGGCTTCCACAGACACTTATGAACTCACTGCTAAAGCCCTGTTTTGGAAGACACTCTTACTTACTCGAAGAAGAAGAAGAAGAAGAAGAAGAAGAAGAAGAAGAAGAAGAAGAAGAAGAAATAGTGAAATGTTGAAGGCAACTCTAACAAACTTGGTGCACAGTCAGTTTTCATTCCATATTGTATCATGGCTAGGCCAAAAATCATCACATTCTACAGTGGTACCTTGGGTTACATATGCTTCAGGTTACATACGCTTCAGGTTACAGACTCTGCTAACCCAAAAATAGTGCTTCAGGTTAAGCACTTTGCTTCAGGATGAGAACAGAAATCTTGCTCCAGTGGCGCGGCAGCAGCAGGAGGCCCCATTAGCTAAAGTGGTGCTTCAGGTTAAGAACAGTTTCAGGTTAAGTACGGACCTCCGGAATGAATTAAGTACTTAACCTGAGGTACCACTGTAATTGGATTCCAGCAGACTTTATTGTAAGGTAGAATAACATAATTCACTGGAAGGACAGATCCTGAAGCTGAGGCTTCAATACTTTGGCCACCTCATGAGAAGAGAAGACTCCCTGGAAAAGATCCTGATGTTGGGAAAGATGGAGGCACAAGGAGAAGGGGACGACAGAGGATGAGATGGTTGGACAGTGTTCTTGAAGCTACCAGCATGAGTTTGGCCAAACTGTGGGAGGCAGTGGAAGACAGAAGTGCCTGGCATGCTCTGGTCCATGGGATCACGAAGAGACGGACACAACTAAACGACTAAACAACAACAACAACAACAACAACAACAACAACAACAACAACAACAGAATAACATAATTACTAAGAGCACAATCCCAACCATTTCTACTGAGAAGTAAGTATATGGTAAAAGATTGTAGGAGAGGAAACCAACAGTGACCTTACTGGGAGTGTGTGCTATAGCTCTCCAGGCCACACTGAAGACTTGAATGATGCCTTCCTACAGCAGATTATAAAACATTCAAAAATGAGAGATACAGTAGTCATGGGAGACAACTCCCCTGATATTATATGGAACTCAAACTCAACCAAGAATGTAAGGTCCAACAAATTCTTTAGTTGTGTTGCTGACAATTTCATTTTCCAGAAGGTAGAAGAAGCCACAAGGGGGTTATCTCTCTTGAATGCAACAGGTAGTTCTCCCAACCCAAGTTTCTTTGAGTTGTGAAATGTTAGAGAGTTCTCTTGCACAACTGCTGTTCATTTCAGGGAAGTTTGTGCAGGATAATTTCCCAAGAGATTGTGCACTTTGTCATTCATTATCTCAAATATTACAGAAGAGCAGGTTGGGGCACAACGTTCCTTACAGCAAACATTGTGGGAATGAATTTGCTAGGTGAAAAGTTTTCCATGGGGCAGAATGTTGAAAATGCACCCACATTAAAACACAAGCAAAACACCTGTACTTTGACCAGGGAAGGGGGGGATCAGGAACCAAATACCTGTTGACTGCGCAAAAATCCACCTAGCAGCCCTTAGATGATCTCCTCAGCTGTCAGGCAAGTGATATTCATAAGGTTATCAGTTCAGTATCAACAGTTTCTCTAAAATTGTATTTCTTACAGGTGGTTCAATACTGAACAGAAAGGCTTAAACTAAACGTTGCAAAGAAGAATCCTGTTCTATTGATTTTTCTGGGGTAATTTGAAACTATAAAAGAGGGGGGAAATGGCTCCTTCAGCAGCTCTGAGACTACAAATGTCACCAACAATGCAATTAGAGACCAAACATTGGACTGGATGACATTTACTATGCCCCACGGGACATTTTGAATTATCTAAAATGCGTCTGGTTTGTGCAAAGGATTATTGGTTAACCACACAGGCCTAAGAATTGCCCTTGCTGATAACCAAACAGGAACTGTACTTATTCCACTTCATCACCCAGACAACGAAACATCAATTTCTTTCACCCTTGGCTTTCCTTACAGTAAATGAATTTGTGTGTTTGTGTGTGTGTGTGTGTGTGTGTGTGTGTGTGTGTGTGTATACAGGTGAATCTTTGTTCTGCCGGGGTTGATCATGAGCTCAAGAAATAAAAAGATTCCTGGGATGTTGGTCTGTAGACCATTATGCTAGAGAAAGCCAATGCATTTCAAGGGAACTGGTGACAGAGCAACTGTTTCCCCTAGTGTGCACATCTTTATTGAGTATTATATATATAAAAAATGTATTATAATAGACAATATTTCCATTTGCAGTGTAAATCAGCGACAGGGAACCTAAGGTTAGTGGGATGTTAACCTCCCAGGCTTTTCTTTCTGTTCTTGACAGGGACTGGGCAGATGAGGAGGAGTGGTGGAGATCTCCACCCCAAGAGGCTTCTGGGCAGGAGGAAGATGGCTATAATATGGGCCCAGGTTCATGGGGGCAGCGAATGGGACACACCCCAGAAGAAGCAGTAGCAAAGAGCTGGGAAGTAATGGAGGAAGCTAACTGATGCTCTAGTCTTGAACAGACAGGACTCAGAAGTGTATAGCAGACAGTGGACACTACATCACTTGAAAGCCTGGTAGAACCTCCTTCTCCAAGGATCAGACACTCCCTTCATATTTTAGAATAGAAAGCCAAACAGAGACCAAAAGATTCCTTTGCTGGCCACTGCAGGCAGTAAGGAGGGGTTTGGAAGCTAGGAAGTACCGCAAGGGAGTGGAATGGGTATTCTGAGCAATGTCTCGAGACTGAGGGAACATACTGTATTTTTTGCTCTATAAGACTCACTTTTTCCCTCCTAAAAAGTAAGGGGAAATGTGTGTGTGTCTTATGGAGCGAATGCAGGCTGCGCAGCTATCACAGAAGCCAGAACAGCAACAGGGATTGCTGCTTTCACTGCGCAGTGAAAGATTCAGAATATTTTTTTGCTTGTTTTCCTCCTCCAAAAACTAGGTACGTCTTGTGGTTTGGTGCGTCTTATAGAGTGAAAAATACAGTAATTCATGGTCTCTGTGTATTCTGTTGATTTAAATAAAAGAACTGGAAGCTCTCCACGTCTCTGCTCTCACTCGGCAGCTGGCCCATGAGTTGTGGCAGGTCCTCAGGATCCTCTCCAGGTTATTCCCTCTCTCCCCATGCCAAACCCTTTACAATCCCCACTTTGCACCCTCCTTGTGGGTCTTTCTCTGGCTGGAATGTGTCCTTGAACTCGAATGGTGCTTGTTGCTTGCATGGATGGGGGATAGAAGGTGTAGAAATTAGGCTACCGTTACAAAGGTGTTGTTTCTATTCATTGCTCTACCCACTTTTAACTCTGGCCAAGCCAATCACTAGCACATGGCCCTTGAAAGGGAATGTGGCCCGCAGGGGCCTGGTGTAATTAAACCAGAGTAGGCCCGGCGTAGATATAGTTGGCAGCCATTTTGTGTGCTTCCAATTAATGCATAACCGCTCATGCACCAATTCCTTTTAGGCCCAGAAGAGGGCAGAATGAGGGCAGGGTGGGGTGTAACAGGCTTATCCACACTCTGCTGACATGTGTAGGAGCCAGGAACAGAATCCCTGAGCAAAATGGTTGCTGCCTCTATAGTATTCTTTTGCGCGTCGAGGTCCCCAAGACACCCCCCCAAGAAAAACACAATTGACACTTAATTTTTGTTTAAGGTTTATGGCATAATTTTGGCCACAACTTTATTCAAATACAGCAATGTGAGTGTTTGCTTAGGCATTGGTAGCACTAACTGCCCCCGCACAGGGACAGCTCTGACATTTGCACCCCCCGCGAAGTCAGGACGGGTAAGTCACCTGGGGAGAGAGACGGGACTGGGAACCATGCCTCACCTCTCCCCAGCATGCTCCCAGGGGCTTGCGTGGCCCTAGCCCCTTGCCAGGGGGTTTCGGACAAAAGCATGGGGGAGCCCCTGGGTTCCTTTAACGGTAAAACCCTTCAGCAGCAGCAGCAGCAGCATTTTGGAGGGGCAGGCACAGCCAAATCCATACCCCCCAGCAACCAATTCCAGACCAATGCCTAACCGCAAACCTTACAAGTTGTGACAATTTGCTACGCGGTAGGCAAAAACCAAGTGGCACACACTAATCAGCCAAAGGGCAAAATTCCTACTGGGCCCCTGCCCCAAAGCAGACGATCCCATGACAGGCAATAGCAAGGTCAAGCAAACAACCTAACATTAGGGAAGGGAGGGCGGGTGATCCGAAGCATGCAGCGAAAGAGGACGTCTGTTGCTGCGTGCCTTGTATTTAACAAATAGGGCTGTCAATCACTAATTAGCAACATCTAAATTTCCCCAGTAACAGCCCGCCCCTGCTTACAGGATGGCCAAACCATTTGCCTAGTAACAGTGAGGTGTCTTGTCAGCCCCGCCCACAACCTGTGCTCTCCATGAGGGAGAACACACTTTGTATGATCATTGTGTGCCAAGAGTATAACTTTGAAGTTACTACTAGTATGCCATGAGATATTAATTTAAAACAGCATTTAAGGTTCTTGTGACTTCCTCTGAGGCCAAGACATTTTGCTTTATTCTGGTTTGGGAGTGACTGGATGATCCTGGGAGATTATCTGCAACAGTCTGTGCTCCTTCCAGTTAAGAGGCCATGCCCAAAGGAGTAGCAATCCATGGGCAGATCTGCACTCATGTTTTTAACATTAAGAAAGGGTTAAGGAAAGGTTGTGGTAACCCAGAGGGACAAATGACACATTCCTTTTAACGTTCTTAATGCGTCATTTGGATGGAAACAAACCGACAACAAGGTAAGAAAAACATTTTAAATTACAAGTATGCCCTGTGACGCTTTAGAACAATATATCTAAACAGGTTTAGTGTAGATCCAGCCCACGTGAGATCAGTGTGTGATTTCACCTCAGGACAAGTTGTTCTGCAGCATCTGACTTCAGTGAAAATCTGCCTCACTTGATGCACGTAGGAGCAGAGGAATGGAAAAGGAGAGAGGCTTCTTAGCCCCTTTGTCTTCCTATCACTTGTCCATTGAAATCAACCCACTTCCCAAGATATTTCTCCTGTCCAAAGGAGAAGATAAAGGGCAACAATAGACCTATCTGAGAACTTAAGGTCAGTATGATTTTCAAGGTCATCAGATTCAACTCCCTCCACCATAAAGAATGATTATCTGGTTTCTTCTATACAATAGTGTCTTCCACACGATTATTACTATTATTACGGTAATTGAATTTATATACCACCTATACCCAGATGTCTCAGGGCGGTTCACAGAATGATTCATGTAGGACACAATTGAGGAATCTATGGTCCTCCAGATATTGTTGGAGTCCTACACCCATCAGCCCCAGTCAGCATGTCCAGTGGTTAGGGATGATAGAAATTCCTGCCCATTCTTGATGTACAAGTGGACAAAGCTACTACTACTTGACCCTTCAGCCCCTGTTTGATTTAAACTACCATCTCTGTTTAATTAGTTACTGGCAAGAACAAACTAATCACAGGTTGTTCTTGCTGGACATAATAGCAAGAATTCGTGGTTGTTTTAAAAATGGAAGTAGATTATTCCAATCTTAAAGAAGAGGAGGAAGAGGAAGAAATATAGGAGATGGAAGGACACACAAGCTCCTGAACTCAGTTCTAAACTATGGTTCAGCATTCTATCTGAACCAGGCCATAATGTCAAGTAGAATGAGTTCTATTGGTTGAAAAGTAGAGTGGGACTGAAATGTCATTAAAATCAATATCCACAGTGAAACTGCCTCAGGGAGGGATCTGTGGCCACTCCACATATCCAGAGGTCATCATCAGATATTGCTTAAAGCAAAATGTGAAGCAAATTGGAGAAGGAGGGAGACATCTTTCAGAAGACGACTTGTTAAATTTTGAGGAAAGCCAAATCAGTTTTGATAAGACTAGAGATTTTTTACGTGGGATATTTGCACACTCCTAATCGAAAGGTATTTTTAAACACCATCGTTGAATATTCATCTGAAAAAGAAGGGGGGGGGGGAGCTCTAGTTGCATATTAAACTATAAAGCCAGACAACAGTCTATAGATCTGCAGACAAAGAATTACTCAGTGATTAAATTTGCAAATAATTTAGTTCTGTTTACAGACACTGCACAAACAGAAAGAGAGATTCAATTTGTTGAATAAACGATTCTGGTGAATTATTCACATGGCTGTAATCACAAGTAATAATATTAAACTAGGGTATTAAATTAGGGAAAAGGGGGGGGGAACCTCACACAGCGTGACTTGCAGAAATTTCATTAAGAACATTACAAGTCAGTGGAAAAACAATGAGGCTTTGCTGAGGAATTCACTCATGAAGAGCTGATTTGGCAAACTGATTATCAAGGGATCATTGCAAATTGCTTGTATCAATAGCACTGACACCAACAGGTGGAATATGTTAATAGTATCTTGCTTGTGTCATAATTTTGTTACCATAATAATATTGTTGCCATGATGACAGAGCACGAGTCCCTTCCTCCCTCCCTTGCACCATCCCTAATTTTTCCCACTGGGGAGGAACGACTCTGTACCCCACAACATGGGGAAAGGCTGTAGCTCAGTGGTAAGGTAAAGGTAAAGGGACCCCTGACCATTAGGTCCAGTCAGTCGTGGCCGACTCTGGGGTTGCGGCGCTCATCACACTTTATTGGCTGAGGGAGCCAGCGTACAGCTTCCGGGTCATGTGGCCAGCATGGCTAAGCCGCTTCTGGCGAACCAGAGCAGCACACGGAAACGCCGTTTACTTTCCCGCCAGAGCGCTACCTATTTATCTACTTGAACTTTGACGTGCTTTCGAACTGCTAGGTTGGCAGGAGCAGGGACCGAGCAACGGGAGCTCACTCCATCGCAGGGATTCGAACTGCCGACCTTCTGATTAGCAAGTCTTAGGCTCTGTGGTTTAACCCACAGCGCCACCTGTGTCCCCAAGCTCAGTGGTAGAGCACCCCAATTTTAATTCCCGGCATCTTCAGGTAGAGACTCCTACTTGAAACCACAGAGAACTGCTGCCAGTCAGTGTACTAAGATAGACCTATGGTCTGACTCAGTGGAATTAATTAATTATTAATTAATTAACAAATGCTGCAAACCCAGAAGTGTTCTGGTTCGCAAACATTTTTCAGAAGCCGAACATGCTCTGTTTTGAGTGTTACTCTTCTGTTTTGAGTGCCAAACTTCTGTTTTGAGTGTTACACTGAGGTCTGTCTGTTTTTGCTATTTATTTTGCATTTTTGTTTTAGCAGCTTTTTTTGGTTTTGCGACTGTGTGCAACCCAGTTCAGTTACTGATTGATTGATTGTGTGACTGCAGTACATTGTTTAGTGCTTTCATTTTATGAATCAATGGTCTCGTTAGATAGTAAAATCCATGTTAAACGGCTGTTTTAGGGGTTGTTTTTCAAAGTCTGGAACGGATTAATCCATTTCACATTCCTTTCTATGGGAAAGTGCTCCTTGGTTTTGGAATGCTTTGGTTTTGGAACAGACTTCCGGAACGAATTAAGTTTGAGAACCAAGGTACCACTCTACCACCCTATACCCAGTCACACAGGCTTTGGCTGGGTTGAAGGTTTAGGATGCAATCCAAACCTTTGCATTCCACCAGTGGGGCTTTATAGAGAAGTGGGGCTCACAGTGGCCTGGGCAGAAGGTGGGGGGCAGTAAGATCACTGCACCAGCCTGGATTTGGTGCAGCAATCAAGCCCAAATTAGATCCCATGCCACTGCTCAACAGCAGTGATATTGGTTTGGGATCCAACAGATTGCATACTGGATCAGTGCTACACCTCCCTGCCTTTGGAATGCCCTGTTTTGGGACTTTTCACTGGCTCCTGCAAGTGGACCTCCTACCCACCATTATGTGACCATGAAAGGGGTTTTTTTTAGCTAGGAGAGCTGGACAGAAAAACACACCTGCTCATTCCAGTCCCCCCCAAGCTCAGGCTAAGTAGGGTTTGGACTACTCTATTAGTTGTGTGTGTGGGTCCCCAAGCCACCCCTCAAAATAATTCACACATCACACGTAATTTAAGTTTAAGGTTTCGGGGCACTATTTTGGCCACAACTTTATTAAAATACAAAATCTGTGAGTGGTTTCTTAGACATTGGTTATGACTATCTGTCCCCCCGCCTGGGACAGAACTGACATTCCGAACTCCATCTGAAGCCAGTGAAGGGAAAACAATGTTGGGGATCAGTTGAGCTGACTGTCAGTCCCTCACCACTCACCCAACCAGCTCCCCAAGGCTCCCATTTCAGGGATTGGACAAAATCGTGGCAAGCCCCAGGATTCCTTTAATGGAATTCCCTTCCAGCACCATCGGAGGGGCAGGCACAGCCTATCCTGACCCCTCCACCACCAGCTTTTTATAACCAATGCCTAACCGCAAGCTTACAAGTTGTAACAAATTGCTAAGTAGTAGGCAAAAACCAAGTGGCGCCAGCCAATCAGCCAAATGGCAAAATTCCTACTAGGCCCGTGCCCCAAGGCAGATGACCCCATGACAGGCAAAGCAAGGTCAACCGGAACACAGGGTGGGCAGGCGGGTGATTCGATGCACTCTGCGAAAGAGAAACCAAAAGGCAGAGTGCTCCAATATTTAAAGACTATGGTCCCACCTACCAATTTGCTACATGCAATTTGCCCCAGCAACCCGGTCAGCCAATCGTTGCCCAGGCAATAGCCATTAACTTGCCTGGCAACAGAGGGCTGGCCTGGTGGTCCACACCGCAACCCGTGCTCTCATTTTAGGGAGAACACGCTTTGCAATAGGGCATGGGAAGTGGGCTCTAAGCCAAAAGTCTTCAAGAACAATCTGAAGGCGTAAGATAACTGTCCTAATGCACTGGTAGCCAGCTAGAATGTGTACTGTAAACAAGGGCCCACAGGTTCTAGGGGGCTCACCAAACCCAGAAATCTTCTTATTTTTTTCCTTATAAAAAAGTTGTACATTCTTGTTTTCTTATAAAAAACATCAAATTGTAATATTGTACTCTAACTGTAGTAGGTCCATCAATATGACATATAACACATCTCTACATAATTTATGTGCATTTTGAAGATTTTCACTTCATATTAAATTGCATTTCTTCTTTTCACAATAATGTATCCAGCGTCGTCTCCAATCCAGTGTGCAACTGGATGTCCCTGGGAGGGAGAGGTTTAAATGTATTTCACGCAACTACAGTAAAAGATCTGTGGATTGGCTCTAATCTCTACTGTTACACATGTGAATAGTTACGGTAAATGGGTGTCATATGACAAGAGCATTAAGCAATACGGTTCATAAAGATTGCAAAAAGAAACTTGGCATGTATTAAGGAAACCTTTTTTATTAAGGGTTTTTTGGGGGGAGGGTATGCATAAATATCTGTGTAGGCAGATAATAATAATAATAATAATAATAATAATAATAATAATAATAATAATATATTATTTGTACCCCACCCTCTGGGTGGCTTCCAACAGAGATTAAAAACACATTAAAACATCAGTCATTAAAAACTTTCCTAAACAGGGCGGCACATTTTTAAAATGTCCAAAAAAAACTAGCGCTTTCTCTCTCTGTCTCTCTCTCTATAATTGAAAGAATGAATAACTGATCATTTTAAAGATAGGGGGGGAAAATCATTTTGAGATTTAACCTGCAGCTAAGGAGAACAACTGCCTGGCTTGGAGTCAGCGAAGCACGGAAATTACCTGAGTAAATATGTGTTAACGTTATTAAAGTTTTGTTTTAAAATTAGATTATAATGAGCTAGCTTTCATTTTCACACGGTTTTGTTTTCGCTCGGCTGGCGACGGGAGTAGCCAAGCTGCAACAAGCTCTGAGTGCCACGAGACCAAATGGACCCAACGAGGTCCAGAAAGTGAATTATCACACACTGTTGTGCATCTTCTTATTGGAACAAAGTCATTTTAATTTTATGGCCACAGCTAATACTTTCATTACTGCATTTCATTTCGTTTAATGTAGGGAAAGCTCACTGGACCTTAAGTGGAAAGCACTTAAACTTCACATACTCGGAGCCTTGAGTACCTCTTGGAGCAAACTCTTTGAGCTGTATCGGCATAACATCGTGATGCCGTACCCAAGAAGAATCTTACAACATTTGTAAGCAGGAAAGTGGACACACAATCCTTAGCTTGCTCTAGCCTTCCTCAAGGCCATTGCCTTCAAGATGATACGAGTTATTATGTTTGACCTCCAGTATTTGAGACAGTGGGCTTCTGAATCCCAAGTGCGGAGAGCACATTTGCTCTCAGGTAGGGTTGCCATATGGGGACGCAGGTGGTGCTGTCGTCTAAACCACTGAGCCTCTTGGGCTTGCCAAGCAGAAGGTTGGCGGTTCGAATCCCTGTGATGGAGTGAGCTCCCGTTGCTCGGTCCCAGCTCCTGCCAACATAGCAGTTCGAAAGCATGCCAGTGCAAGTAGATAAATAGGTACCGCTATGGCGGGAAGGTAAATGACATTTCTGTGCACTGCTCTGGTTTCGGTGTTACGTTGTGCCATAAAGCAGCTTAGTCATGCTGGCCACATGACCCAGAAAAACTGTCCATGACCTGTGGACAAACGTTGGCTCCCTCAGTCTGTAAAGAGAGATGAGCACCGCAACATCAGTCGTCTGCGACTGGACTTAACTGTCAGGGGTCCTTTACCTTTACCGTTTTTAGGGTTGCCATATTTCAAAAACCTCTGAAATGCTTGAGTTTTTAAAATACAACCCCCAATTTTTCAGTTGACTTGCTTAAGGTCCAGGACAAAGCCCCACATTTCAAGAATCCCTCTCATTCCCTGGACGTCAATTCCGCCTTTGAAATCTCGGTAATGTCCAGGAAAATCCGGACGCCTATCTCAGGTTGTGCTTGAAGCTTTCCCATAGGCAACTAGTTGGGCACTGGGAGAACAAGATGCTGAACTAGATGGGTCTTTTTGGACCAATCCACCAAGCAGTGGCAAAGAGAGAACAGGGGTGGTTGCCCCAGGTGCAAAATTGTTAGGGGTGTAAAATTTCAGTACCCGGTGCTGACTCGATACAGATGTGTGCTTCCATCACTGGACTCCATTGAAAACATTGTCTCTGTGTGAACCAGGAGGTGGCCTCTCCAGACAACAGAACAACTCTTTCCCTGCTCCCCAGCGACTGTGATCTCCTGGGTGATATGGATACCGTTAGGCAGTTGACTGTGCATGCACATTCTGTCTGTTTCCCTCTCTGTGTGCTGACAACACATGCTATTAAATTTAATCACCTTCTAAATCTGGCCCACAGATGGTCTGGGAATCAGCGTGTTTTTACTGTAATCATTCAACTTGCTTTTATTATTGCTTATAAGCCGCTCTGAGCCCGGCCTTGGCTGGGGAGGGCGGGGTATATATAAATATTATTATTATTATTATTATTACATGAGTAGAATGTGTGTTTTTTATTTAAAATTCATCTCTGGGTTATTTGTGGGGCCTGTCTGGTGTTTTTACATGAGTAGAATATGTGTTTTTATTTACAATACATCTCTGGGTTATTTGTGGGGCATAGAAATTCATTCCCCCCCCCCAAAAAAAAATATATAGTCAGGCCCCCACAAGGTCTGAGGGACAATGGACCGGTCCCCTGCTTAAAAAGTTTGCTGATGCCTAGCTTTGCCCCCCCTCCCCCCAAAAAGCCTAATGGACAGGCAATATTTGGGGGGGGGTGTTAATGCTGTGAGACATTCATCCTAAGCTCAGGTTGTATATATGTGTAAATAAAATCATATATCCTAAAGATACCAGAGCCTCTACGGGTAAACTGAACCCTGGGTAATGCACTTGGAAGCATGGAGTCTCTTGCTATTTGAAGATTATGGTGCGTGCAACAAGTGCAATCCTAGCAATGTCTACTCAGAAGTAAGTCCAACTGAATTTAATTTAATTTATTTTGTTTTGAATTTAATGGGGTTTACATCCAGGTAAGTGGTGTTAGGACTGAAGCCTTCCTTGTCCTTTTAATCATAGAATTAGGGAGTTGGAAGAGACCCTTACTGCCTTTTGCACTTCGAAAATGTTATGGCTCAAAGACAAGTTTTTTTTAAAAAAAATATATATCTAAATATGTCTAAAATGTTTAGTTGAAATAAAATGCACTTAAGAAATGTGCATTTTGAGGGGGAAATGTTTTTAAAATGTGTATTTAAATGCAAATGTTTCTGTCTTTTTAACTGTAGATTGATAGAGGAAAGGAATGGGATGGATTTATGGGTGAACATGGACCAGAAAAAGGCAACTACTTTCCTGAAGTGACTATCAAGAGCTCCACTGGGCTTGAATTGAAGCGAGGACCATAAGGTAAAGCATCTTCTTTTCGTGCAGAAGGTCTCAAGGTTCTATCACCACCATCTCCAGGTAGATCCATTGCAATTAAAGAGCATGACTACATTAGGTTCATTAATTTCAACAGGGCTACTCTGAGCAAAACTTCCACCCTATGTTCTCAGAGCACAGCCTCACCCCAGCCAAGGCAGCCCACATGATAAGTTCAGTGGTAAATGTCAAAGGATTCACTCCTTGAGAAAAAAATGAGTGGCAAGAAGTTGGATGTGGCAGAATGAGAAGTCTCATCTCCTGCTCCTGTCCTCCTCTGCTCACTGCAATATTTTCTGGGGGGTTGTGAGAAGCTGCACTTCTCATTTGCATTCAGAAGGTCCCAGGTTCAGCTCCTGACATATCCTTGGGCAGCCACTGACATTCAGCACACACAATGCTTAATTCGGTGGACCAAGGAAAGAGTCAGTGCTCAGAGCATCTGATTTACATGCAGTCTCCACAGTTCAGCCCCCGGCATATCCAAGCAGAACTAGGAATTGTGGGATGTGATACATAAGAAGCAGTCAAGTACAATATTCCTTGTTTTCCTAGAGTGGCCATGCGAGGGGATGTTTGGTCCAGCCAGTCAAAAACTTCCTGTTTCCTCCTGGTTGCGACATGCTTCCTTTGCATGTGACTAGAGGTGGGCGTGACCTTACCTGTCCAGGTAACAAAAGGACAAGGCACGCAGCACTCTCTCTCTTTGACTCCGTCTGTCGTTGGACCAGCTTTTTAGCTAGAAATGCTCTGTTGGCTTTCAGCCAACAGAGGACACTGGGATTATCCCCATATGGGATAGATCCGCATGTATACAGTGGTACCTCAGGTTAAGTACTTAATTCGTTCTGGAGGTCCGTTCTTAACCTGAAACTGTTCTTAACCTGAAGCACCACTTAGCTAATGGGGCCTCCTGCTGCTGCCGTGCCGCCGGAGCCCGATTTCTGTTCTTATCCTGAAGCAAAGTTCTTAATCTGAAGCACTATTTCTGGGTTAGCGGAGTGTGTAACCGAAGTGTATGTAACCCAAGGTACCACTGTATATATATCTGTAACTAAGTCTGCCTTCAGGGATCCCACTGTGAACTGATGTGAGTAAACTTCTTTTATATACTTTAAACAAGATTGTGGCATGTTTATTCTTTTAAGAGGGATATAAGGGAACTTACCAGGAACCTAATAGTGAGAGGCTTACACAAGCCTGCAACCAGCTATCTGCTGTGTGTTTGATAGGGGAATGTAGAACTCTGCTAAGTAAAAGAACTTGCTAGTGCAAATTAGGAAGGGTATTAATGAACAATATATCCTCTCCTGCCTCCCTGAACATTCCCACAGGAATGTCCCCTGTCCGAAACCCCAAAGACTCACAGCCTATCAGTGTAGACAATACTGAGCTAGGCAGACTAATGGTTTGATCTAGCACAGGGAGGCATAGCTGTCAACTTTTCCCTTTTCTTGCAAGGAATCCTATTTGGAATAAGGAAATTTCCCTTTAAAAGGGGGAAAAGTTGACAGCTATGCAGGGAGGCATCCTAAGGCTCTAACTCTGAAGTATAAGGCAGCTTCCTATGTCCCTACAAAGTCTGAGTGAGAAAATAAATAATGCCTAGCCACCATAGAAGCAATTCAAATTCCTCCCAAAGTGCTCTGCAAGTGATTTACCTTTCCCGCAGCTGTTGCTAACCAATAAACATTGCCAGCCCTTAGGTTGCCAGTCCTTGGTGATCCTAGAATTAAAATGGTTACACGGTCAAATGGGCGACTTCGAGTTTCGTTCCCCATTTACATCGACCCCTTTATACAGACATCATTCTCAAAGAGGATTTCTGGACCTATTTTGAAGCACAGACATTAAATCTATGGGCTAATCTCGCCTGCTGAATCATCTGCCCTTGCCTAGCTGGCAATAAACCTGCCAGCATTCACAACACTAAGCAGATTTAGGATGGGGGAGATGACCTTTAGTTTGCCAACACTGACAGAAGCCCTGGACCTTTTTCATTTTGCTATTAATTAGCTATTGATTTATTGCTAGCCAGACTACATTGTCCCCTGTCTCTCTCTCTCTCTCTCTCTCTCTCTCTCTCTCTCTCTCTCTCTCAAAAACTAGGATTAGTTGAATCATTCTCCTTCCCCCGCCTCTTTTGCAATTGTAGCAATACAATCCTCAGGAAAATCAGTATCTTTACGTGAATGTTTGTGAGAAGCAAGAGCCAGCAAATATTATTGACAGCTGTCTTCTTGTAAAGCGTTCACAAAAGACTTGAAGATCAATTTTAAAATCTGACTAGTCATCATAAGAACTTGTTGGATCAGGCCCAAAACCCATCTAGAGGAGTATCCTGTTCTCATAATGGCCAAGAAGACACCTGTGGAAAACCACTGAGCAGGATTCAAGCACAAGACCCCTCTTCCCTCCTCTGGTTTCCAGCAAGTAGATCATGGGCAGACCCACACATAACTATTTTTCACATGGTTCCCAATAGCCAGGACTTCAGGTTCTTTTGGGGGTTTTGTGTGTGTGTGTGTGTTTTTTAGTTTTTATTGTTAAAATAATTAAGCATTAATACACACATATTGCGAATATACAAGCATACAAACATACATTTCATACAATCCTTAAAAATATTCGAACATACCTACACTCAGTCCCACAGATAATTCCTTTTCCCATCACCATCCACCACCCCTCACCCCACCTTTGTGTGAGACTTCCAACCTACTCAATTGCAATTTCTTTCCACTTCTATTACTTTCTTTCACACACCTATAACCCAATTTCATGCTTCTTTTTCTATTACACATTGTTATCCATCTTATTTAGTATTTCAGTATTTAAAACGGAACTTGTTTATTCTAATAGGAGTTCTGATTTTTCAATATGGTTTTGCAAGTATCCTTTAAACACCTTCCAGTCCCTGTCTATCTTCTCTTTTGAGATCCTTCCAATTTCTCCTGTGCTTCAGGTTCCTTTGAAGCCTTCAGCATTCAGAAATTGCACCTTCTCTGCATCCAAGTTCCCCCTTTGGCTCTCCCCCGATAAGTAGCTGGATCAGACTGGACCCTGAACATGCCAGTGCAGCTTTCAAGATGCAACATTGTTTGGCATTGCAGTTTCAATACACGAGCCCTCCGCAGCCCTGTACCTTTCCAGATGTTGTGGATGACAACTTCCATTAGCCCAAAACAGCATGGAAAATGGTAAGGAATGATGGGAGTTGTAGTCCAAAACAGCTGAAGGGCAGTAGGTTGAGGAAAGCGCACATTATACAGACCTGTTGCAATCAAAGGATGCTTATATTTGAGTAACACAGACTGTTAACAGATATAGTGGTATCTCGGGTTAAGTATTTAATTCGTTCCGGAGGTCCGTTCTTAGCCTTAAACTGTTCTTAACCTAAAGCACCACTTTAGCTAATGGGGCCTCCCGCTGCTGCCATGCCGCCGCAGCACAATTTCTGATCTCATCCTGAAGCAAAGTTCTTAACCTGAGGTATTATTTCTGGGTTAGCGGAGTCTGTAACCTGAAGTGTCTGTAACCTGAAGCGTATGTAACCCGAGGTACCACTGTACTATGCAGTGGGGTTAAGTAATAAGGTTTCACATTTGTATTTACATTATTGGCATTGTTCTTCGTGTCTTGAGTACCACCACCCCACAAACAGGATGGTTTTGGACTGCTTTGTGGTTCTACAAGTCCATCACGTCTGTTGAGCAGGAATGGGCTGCTTCTGATGTGAAAAGTGACATATGGCAAACTGCTACATTCTTGATAACTCCCTGGCTTTGCAATCCCTCAAACAGCAAAAATAGAAGATGCATTGAATCTCCAGTGGGTTGACATGTCTGACAGGTGATAAGTTTCTTGGCTTACAACAGGGCTGGAGAACCCGTAGCCCTCCAGATGTTGTTTGACGCCAACTCCTGTCAGTCCCAGCCGGTATGTCAAATGTTCAGGGATAATGGTAATAGTTTTTCAACTGTTGGCCATCTGGAAAGCCACAGGTTCCCCAGACCTATGTTATAAATTGTGCAGCCTTGCTAGATGTGGAAGATAAATCCGTACCTTCAAAAGATGCAGCTAATATTGAAAGAGGTACTTAAGTGCAGCTTGGGAGAGCTGTTATAAATGTACCTATATGCTGTGCCATTCTTCTCAACTGTCCTGCTTTAAGTGGGACATCCCAGAATTATACAAGCCATCCCAGCTTCTGATTGGATCCTGGGATGTTCTGTTTTGGCTTACATGAGAGTACAGCCCCCAAAGATGGGGCCATGCTCTCGTGTGAGTCACCAGGCTCCCTCTAGATTGTGGTCCCAAAAGATACACATGCCGATTTTTCTCTGTGATGTGTTGGTGGTATGCTGTGGGTAGGATAGAGCTATGAGGCAGATTAGATTTAGAAGAAGCCTTTATACTCTCCCCCCCCCCTTGCATTTACACTACTTTCAGACATACACCAAATTTCACATGGTATCAGGATACTTTCCAGTGGTTTATTTTCCAAATAAATAAAAGCTCAGTTCTCGAACGTTTTGGCTCTCGAACACCGCAAACCAGAAGTGAGTGTTCTGGTTTGCGAACTATTTTTGGAAGCCGAACATCTGATGGGGCTTCTGCGGCTTCTGATTGGCTGCAGAAGCTTCCTGAAGCCGATCAGAAGCTGCGATTTGGTTTTCAAACGTTTTGGAAGTCGAATTCTGTTTGACTTCTGAGATATGACTGTACTTAGGGTTCTGCTTATGCTTTATGAGAGCCAGTGTGGTGTAGTGGTTAAGAGCGGTGGACTTGTAATCTGGTGAACCGGGTTCGATTCCCCGCTCCTCCACATGCAGCTGCTGGGTGACCTTGGGCTAGTCACACTTCTCTGAAGTCTCTCAGCCCCACTCACCTCACAGAATGTTTGTTGTGGGGGAGGAAGGGAAAAGGAGATTGTTAGCCACTTTGAGACTCCTTAAAGGGTAGTGAAAGGCGGGATATCAAATCCAAACTCTTCTTCTTCTTCTTTAAGAACGTGAAAAATGAACCATTCAAGAAGGCTCCAAAGCCAACACAACTTGCAGCAACTTACCCAAACTGAGAAGATTTGGAAAATAAAAGCATTAGAGAGTTCACTAGTATGTTCAATGCCCCTGGACAAATTGTCACTTAGGTCATGTTCAGATGATCAGTTTACTGAGCATTCATCTTGGTTTGTTTGCAGGGAGGTTAGATGATATAGCATCAACCAAATGTTAGCTCATATTTTCCAGCACATTTTCCTTTCACTTTCCTTATAATCCGCTTTGGGGAAAGCAGAATTGTTGCACAAGAGCTCTAATAAGTTGTAATAATTCAATCCTGAATTGGCCAGTAAGTGACTGAATCTTACCCCTAAATAGTGACAGCCTGGGAGTGCCCTTACATTCGTTCCTTCATGCACCCAAAGCAGTCTAAAAAACAAAGCAAGTCCTCCTGATCCATGAAGATGGAAACAAAATCCTATTCTCCAGAGACCCTATCAGCTTCAGCAGTCCTTTTAACTTTCAGCAGCCCTTTTAACTTTGATGGGACTTTCCCAAACGTCTGAGAAAGGACAGGAGCAATTTCAAGACTTTCTGGGGAGAGCATTGCCTAGATTTCAGAAGAACCCCAGTCCAAATTTTGCTGTCTCTTCTTTTTCTCCTCTTCCTTCAAAATTTAATCAATAAGCAAAGGCCAATGTTTTTGTGAAAAGTCGTTTTAGGCTAAGTGGCACCCTGTTGGTTTTCCTGCCAGGGCTGCTATTAAGGTTGAAAGATTTGCGGGATTCCCCCTGAGCAGGGGCCAATCGAAGGAAATGAAGCAGATGGTGACATAAACAGTGTCAATCTGTGATAAGACACAAGTTGCAAGATGTTTAAGAGAGAAGTCAGAACTTTGAATTACATATTGTGGAGCAGAAGAAAATAACTCAAGTCCTTAATCAAGGCTGGTCACAGGAGTAACACGCAACCTGGGCTCAAATGTTTTCCTTTACAGTTAGGTAGCAAGAGGCAAAATGTATTGCATGATGAATGGAGTGCTGCCATGTCTTCCATATGTCTGGAATAGCTTCCTCATTCCCATCCATCAAGTCAACTCCCTTTGCATTAAGTATCTCCTTTGAATGTATCCACTATGTTTTGCAGTCATTCATAGACTGTCATGAGCACAGTATGATAAATTAATGCCTGTCATTTTCTCACCATGGCAGTGACTTTATCAAATCTTGTCAGCAGCCCTCACTTTTGTCATGCCCACCTTACTACCATGATAGGAAATGCAATGGCACTATAAAAAAAGTCCAAAGGAAAATAAATGACTTATTAGCAAATACAAATAACTCTCATGTAAAAAGCAAGGATTTTCTGAACAAAAATTGCATACCTGAGGGAAAAGAGAGAGAGAAAATTGTGAGTTGTTATGCAAAACATTGTGTGATGATGGTGCCAACTGCACAGAATGGGGAAGGATTTAATAGTCTTGCCTTTTGAGCAACAGTCTGGCAACATCCAAAATGGAAACTGGTGCACACTTTGATGGGAACTACAGTCAACAGTAAGTAGAGAAGGTGGAGAATTCAGTTCACATTTAAAGATGAACCTACACAATTTGCACTTTTTGAAACGAGACAAGAACTGAAAAAGCAACAATCTTTCAAAATTTAGTATTTTATAAATCAGGCATAGGCAAACTCGGCCCTCCAGATGTTTTTGGGACTACAACTCCCATCATCCCTAGCTAACAGGACCAGTGGTCAGGGATGATGGGAATTGTAGTCCCAAAACATATGGAGGGCCGAGTTTGCCCATGCCTCTTCTAAATTATGCCAATGAAGTTTCCCCAACAAGGGGAAAAAATGCATATGTTGATGAAATTAGCATATGAAAATGCATTATATTATAGGAAATTACTCTGTGAAAATGTATTCATTTGGTGAAGTTGTACTCCAACAATACATTAGAAAAAATTCCTACTAACCTACTGAGGCATTTTAATGATTGGTTATTTTAATAATATTTTTATTTGAATGTTCTTCTTTACAACACATGATAAAACCTTGGTTAGATCACAGGAACAACATCCCCTCTTCACTCTCCTCAGTTGGAAACAGGTGATTGATATTAACCAGTAATGGCACACTGCAGCTGTTCATGTGACACCAAAGGATGCAAGTCTCACTTATTTGGTTTATATAAACCAGGGATGCCCAACTCCCAAGAGACTGCAATCTACTCCCAGAAGAAAAAAAATGGCAGTGATCTACCCATTTAGGGGGGGCGTTTCAGAGTTCTTGAGCTTTTTTTAGGAGTTCAACTTGAACTTATTGTATTGGACATCACTGATATAAACTATAAAGGAATGTAGTATTTCCAAGAAGTCTGTCTTCTTGTTTACCATTTAGAGCGCTCCATAAGAGCGGTTGTCCATATCTTTTGTCTCCCAAGTATTAAAAATCAGAAACTGATGTGGAAATGTGGATAACTGAACTGAAGATTGAAAAACTGAGAAATGGAGACAACTTGAAACTGACAGATTCACCAATCCCTAATAGTACTCTGGCGGTAAACAATGATCAGCAAATAGCAAACAATCAGCACTTCGATGGAGACCAATAATAAACCACTGTCTGGCATCAATGCAAAAGCAAGCTGTGTGGCATTTTATGTGGAGAACCTTATGGTACAATGCTAATTTAGAATTAGAAATACACAAACACACACACAATCATTTTCATGGACATCTGAATGATGGCACTGAAGCCTGTAGTTCCATGGTTTGCTATTCAAATTTGTCCAGTTTATCACAATGCTTGGCTGTATTTCTGCTCTCAGAGGTTCTTCTCTGGGGTAGAACTTTGAGCAAGATTTTGCTCACACTCAGTGTCCATTGCTTTCTAGTTATAGGCAGAAGTAATAATAATAATAATAATAATAATAATAATAATAATAATAATTTATTTATACCCTGCCCATTTGGCTGGGCCTCCCCAGCCACTCTGGGTGGCTTCCAACAAAATATTAAAATACAGTAATGCATCAAACGTTAAAAGCTTCCCTAAACAGGGCTGGCTTCAGATGGCTTCTAAAAGTCTGGTAGTTGTAGTTCTCTTTGACATCAGGTGGGAGGGCGTTCCACAGGGCGGGTGCCACTACCGAGAAGGCCCTCTGCCTGGTTCCCTGTAACTTGGCTTCTCGCAGTGAGGGAATCGCCAGAAGGCCCTCGGTGCTGGACCTCGGTTTCCGGGTAGAACGATGGGGGTGGAGACACTCCTTCAGATATACTGGACCGAGGCCATTTAGGGCTTTAAAGGTCAGCACCAACACTTTAAATTGTGCTCAGAAACATACTGGGAGCCATTGTAGGTCTTTCAAGAAGCTCTTTATACATAACTCCTTCCTCTTAATAAAACTCTGGTTAATTCTGAAGGTACACAAACTCTTTGAATGCCCATATACAGTGTTACCTTGGTTTAAGAACAGCTTAGTTTATGGGCAACTTGGATTAAGGACACTGCAAACCCAGAAGTAGGTGTTTTGGTTTGTGAACTTTGCCTTGGAAGTAGAACATGTTCCATTTCCCGTTGAGTGTGAATTGAGTCCCCCGCTGCTATAGGAAAGCACTCCTTGGTTTAAGAACGCTTTGGTTTAAGAACAGACTTCTGCAACAGAATAAGTTCATAAACCAAGGTACCACTGTAGTGGGAACTTTTTATCCCTAACAGTCATGAGCGTCGTACAGTTCCTGTGGGTAAGGTAGTGATGTGTAGTCCCATGGTGTCATCATTATGCATGGGCCAATATTACAACCTAGGAGAGAACACTTGGTAAACAGATGAGCTTTTTCCAAATGCTTGCTCAGAAGGATTGTAAATACTAAGCCAATTCTAAATTGAGCCAAGGGAATCTCACTCATTCCTTCGTTTCGGCAAATCAGAAACGTCCACAGAATTAACAGATAAGGATTGCACATTTATAATGCCATTTGTTACTGCAAACTGTTCCTAGAATAGCACTGCAGGTGCCGGATAAAATGTTAATACTGTAAGCAATAAAACGAGAAAGCAAATAACTCTTCTTATTTATGCTTGGAGATATTGCAGCCAGTACAAGCCCATAACCAATCATTGCTATATTACGCATTTAATTTTGAAAGTACTTGGATGTGCTCACTTCCACAAGGCTGTTATTCCAATTTAATCAATAGGGAAATCAGGCCAAGAGATCCATGGCAAAGATGAAACTTGAATGTGTTTCAGGACCAAGGAGGGGTGGGGGAGAAATTCGATTCAGTTCACATTTAAAGGGAAACATGCCTAATCTGCCATTTGCATGGACAGGCGGAGTCCCCCAAATCCTGGGTGGCCCCCATGTGGAATAACAACTCAAGACAAAGTGCTATGGGATTAAAATTGGCCACAACTTTATTAGGTTTCAGATGTGGGTAGACCTTGGCTCAGGCATTGGGCGTTTATTCCTCCCAGTCCCCCCTCCGGGGATCTGGGGAACATCAGGGTTATCCAGTGTGTGTGTGGGGGGGGGGGGTAGGTGGCTCTGGAGAAAATATGTTCAAGCAAAGAGAGTCCGTCCCCATTATGCCGCTTTCACAGGGGAGAGCAATGACAATCTCTAGGCGTACGGCCAAAGCCTCCCCTCAAAACAACCCCTTTAACGGGGAACCCTCGTATTGCCGCCGCAAAGAGGAGGGGCCATGGGTCACCACTGCACACCCCCCCCCATTCAGGGAAGATAGACTAAAGGATTATGCCCAAGGCCTGATACCGCCAAAGTTGTGACGTTATGCTACGTGAAAGGCAAATCTGTCAAAGCAGGAGAATTCCTTTCCGGCCCTTCAACAGTGACTTTGACGTAGCAGCGCCTGCGTACCTGTGGAGAAAAGGTTAACCTGCAAAAGAAGGCTTAACTGAGGGTGGGTAGGGTGGGAGAAGCTCTGGAGCCAACTGACGATTCCCAGGTAAGATCCTCCCCCTATTGTGTGAGCAGATGGTCCCTCCCCCTACCTGGCCTGATCACCTTGGCAACGGCTCCCCAGGTGGGATTGGGCAACTGGCTGGGGTAGGTGAAGACCTCCAGGTATCCCACCTGGGGAAGGTGAAGCCAAGCCTGTGCTAATGGTGCTGCATAGGGTCCAGGGGGATGCGCGTGACCACACAAAGGGCGCCCCTCATTTAATGTGGGGAGCGGTCATTCTGAAACAATAGTCCGACCGAAACACAGTCGTCCTTTGAAATTCTCACTTCTCCAGATTTTGCAACGCAGCTCTCCAATCAAGAACCAGTATCACACTTTCCTGGATAAATGGGTGTGACTACCAGTTTGAGTTCTAAGGAAATACTGTCATTTCCCAATTGGACGCCGCTGACTTACTAGGTACTAGTACCTGTCATACTTTCTATGATCTTACAAAGTCAAAACACATTCCCCATTGGATTTCTCCCCCAGTGGTTTATAATATCAGCATGACTTTGTTACAGCCACAAATGCAGTAATAAATCACAGCTATGCAATTGCTTCTCTTTTGCTAAGCGCTTTCCTTAACCGAGATGGATCCTAATTTTAAATTTTAAACCCTGCATACGTTTCCCAGGAAGAGCAGTAATTTGCACCCCATTGGCTTTTTAAACATGAAGTGATTTGAATCTTTTAGATAGTCCCCTTCCTGTTAATTCACAGTAGCTGAAACCTGCGAAGAAGAGGTGGAACAGCCCACCAGTGAAATTAGTACAATCTAAATGCTTGTAGTGGTAAATCGTAATGATGCCTTTCTCCTATGAATTACAATTGCTATTAATTTCCCCTCTCCTCTTTGACAAAGAGTTCAATGGAAAAGGGAGGCGGGACAAATGAAATCTAACTGGTGTGGTGGAAAGTGTGTTTTTTTAAAAAAGCTAAGGGAAGTTGTTAACATATTAACTTCTTGCAGCTGTGGTTATCCCTGTGTTAGGACAAGCACCAGCAGCTTTATTTCAGCAATAATAATTTTTATTTATACCCCGCCCTTCCCAGTTCAGAAAACCGGGCTCAGGGCAGCTAACAACAAATTTAAAACACATAATTGTAATACAACAAAGAAGCAGGATAAAATGCAGTATAAAAGCATGAATAACAATAAAATTCAAAGTCCAGAAAACAATTTGGGGGAAATCCATCCAATAAGTATTAGATAGTCACCAGGGCTAGCTGGCTGAATTAGTCCTACTTGGGCCAGCGAGGAGGCCAGGGGAGAATTAGCAATGATTCTTCAACATCAAGTTCTTTGGACTGGTCATGTTGTGCGTATGCCTGATGATCGTCTTCCAAAGCAACTACTCTATTCTGAACTTAAAAATGGAAAGCGTAATGCTGGTGGTCAACAAAAGTGGGTTGAAGACTGCCTCAAGGCAAATCTAAAAAAAATGTAGTATAAACACCAACAACTGGGAAACACTGGCCTGTGAGCGCTCCAGTTGGAGAACAGCCTTTACCAAAGGTGTCATGGGCTTTGAAGACGCTCGAACTCAGGACAAAAGGAAGAAACATGCTAAGAGGAAGGCACGCTTGGCAAACCCTCCCTGTGATCAACTCCCACCTGGAAACCAATGTCCCCACTGTGGAAGGACGTGTGGATCCAGAATTGGCCTCCACAGTCACTTACGGACTCATTGTTAAAACCATGTTTATGGAAGACAATCTTACTTGACTATGAGTGATTGCCAAAGAAGAAGAAGGTGTCTTAGAGCAGGTAATCTTCATAAAAGGGGAGGGGGAGGGAAGAGAAGGGAAATAAAAGATCAGGCTGAATTCAGATTAAAGGCCAGGTGGAATAGTTCTGTCTTACAGGCCCGGCGGAAGGAGGTTAAATCCTGAAGGGCCCTAGTCTCCTGGAACAGAGCATTCCACCAGGTCGGAGCCATTACTGAAAAGGCCCTGGCCCTGGTGGAGGGTAGTCTGACTTCCTTACGGCCCGGGACCTCTGAATTATGATTATTCATGGACCGTAAGGTCCTCTGCGGGGCATACCAGGAGAACTGTTCACATAACTTCAGAGCACTAAATGGGCAAATCCATCAGTGGACATCAACGGTGTCATTTGGAGCAGATGTCTAAAGCCCCACTCAGCAGAATGAGTAGGTGGATCCCCAAATGTTGCAGGGTTGCCACATTTTGAAGTAAGTAATGTTATATACATTGCCATCTAAATCAGTGTTCCCCAAACTTGGAGCAGCAGAAAATTGGGAGTATACCCTGTGTATAGAAAATACTAAAAATTACTAGTATCTACAGTAAAAGAGTTCTGTATCCATGGTGCAGATAGGTAATTTTAAACTCTGGACTTAATGGTTTTATGGGGGGTCTATTCAGTGTTTCCCAAACTTGCGTCTCCAGCTGTTTTTTTGGACTACAATTCCCATCATCCTTGACCACTGGTTTTGCTAGCTAGGGATGATGGGAGTTGTAGTCCAAAACCAGTTAGAGACCCAAGTTTGGGAAACGCTGAATAGATCCCCATAAAACCATTAAGTCCAGTTTAAAATTACCTATCTGCACCATGGATACAGAATTGTAGATACTAGTAATTTTTTGTATTTTCTATGCACAGGGTATACAGTACTCCCAATTTTCTGCTGCTCCCGGTTTGATGCTCCTATTTTGGGAAAGGCAAGTGAATTACTACTAATGAGCCTTACTCAGTAATAAATGGTTCTTCCTTGAGAGAGGGAACTAAGACAGGATTAAGGGGAGATAATTGATCTGTAAGTAATCCATTGATTGCAAAGATATGCATGCCTATTGTGCACTGTGATAATCACAGAAATCTGCGTACTTCCACAACAGCAGACCACAAAATGGAAGACATGTAAATGAATTTCAAAAGAGATTGAAGCATGTTTGCATATCCCCAGTGAAAGAATGTCTCCACCCAATCCAATCACTGCAGGCTGGCACAAAGGGAAATTGGGTTGCATTCTTAAGCTGGTATGCTTCAGATAGATCCCAATTGGGTACCTTTTTTTATTACAAAGTTGCCCCACTATAGACTACCGTATTTTTTGCTCTATAAGACTCACTTTTTCCCTCCCAAAAAGGGAGCAAAAGATCCTGCTTGCTGTTCTGGCTTCTGAGATTCAGAATATTATTTTTTCTTCTTTTCCTCCTCCAAAAACTAGGTGTGTCTTATGGTTTGGTGCGTCTTATAGAGTGAAAAATACGGTATATGTGAGACAGTGTTCTGAGGACTATAACCAAATCCCCCAATTTATAGGGAAATAAATACAGAAAGAGCAACTGTAAGGATAATATTCTTGATTAGGGGTCAGCAACCTTTTCCAGCCGTGGGCTGGTCCACCATCCCTCAGACCATGTGGTGGGCTGGACTATATTTTTTTTTTTTTGGGGGGGGGGGGGAAATGAACGAATTCCTATGCCCCACAAATAACCCAGAGATGCATTTTAAATAAAAGGACACATTCTACTCATGTAAAAACACGCTAATTCCCGGACCGTCCGTGGGCTGGATTGAGAAGGCGATTGGGCCGCATCCGGCCCATGGGCCTTAGGTTGCCTACCCCTGTTCTTGATGGAGCAGGGCACTTTATGTGGCATAGTGGAAGGGGAGATCACTGATTATTTTTTTCCTAGTGTCCTTCCCCCCAAAAAAATAAAGTCTTGCCAGGTCTGTTCCTAATCCTGGCCATATGGAGTCATTTGTCAGGTGTTAAACTAGGGCAAAATAATTAGGAGTGAAAAAGCATTCAAGATCATTTGAGCATGCAGTGTGATAGATATCAGATTTTACAGCTGCCATGGGGGCCTTCATTTTCATTTCTGTCAGTTGGTAATGAAAGTCTTGTCTAATTTTACAACCTCCTGATTGCTCACTTTTCGGTTGCCTCGTCTGATATGAATGGAACAGGAAGGGGGATGGGCAACAGTAGTGATTGATAAAAGAAATTCAAGGAATGTCCCTTAATGTGGGATGACAGGATCTCTTAGATAACGGTCATCTTAAGGGGGAAGTAGGCTGACACCACGATTCATCGCAATTCCAATGCCTTGGAGGGTAGAATAAAAGAACTCCAACTGGAGACAAAGAAGAAAAATATGATTTCTTGAGCAGCTTGAAGAGATTGCTATGTGTGGATTAAATAGGAGCACAGTGTCACTTGCTACAGAATGTTCTGAGGGAGAGAGAAATTGATGCTGAAATGAATGGGAGTAAAATTCAGTCAAGTATAATTTCTAACAAGTATTGTGTAGTCTGATATAGGGTAGTCCCATTGCTTCAGATAGTAGACTTTCACATCTACTTCCTGATCTCCTGATTCCTTTTAAGTGACTTTGCAATCCTATATCAATTATTATTATTATTATTATTATTATTATTATTATTATTATTTCATTATTTATCCCTAGCCCATCTGGCTGGGTTGCCCAGCCATTCTGGGTGGCTTCCAACACATGTAAAAACATAATAAATATCAAACATTAAAAACTTATGGATACAGGGAGGGCTGTCTTCTGATGTCTTCTAATAGTTGCGTAGTTCTTTACCACCTTGAAATCTGATGGGAGAGCATTCCACAGGGAGGGTGCCACTGCTGAGGAGGTCCTTTGCCTGCTTCCCTGTAACTTCACTTCTCACAATTAGGGAACCAGCAGAAGGCCCTCGGAGCTGGACTTCGGTGTCTGAACAATGCGGGTGGTGACGTGCCTTCTGGTATAGTGGAGCAAGGCTATTTAGAGCTTTAAAGGTCAGCACCAACACTTCGAATTGTGCTTGAGGCACAGAAGTGGTTCTTATTTGTGACTAAGCATGCCTTGGATTGCAATGCACAATTGTTATTCCTTTATTTATTTTACAATTACATGGATGTCATAGTATTAGATAAGAGCAGTCATTCCCAAACTGCGCGCAAAACAGGAGGCATAATAATATGGAATGCGTTAGGAAGAATATGCCTACAGCGGGAAAAATTCATCTGTTTTTTCTTTTCCTGATATCCTGTTCTATTTTAGTTGGTTGTACTACTTTGTGTTGTTACCTGATTTGATTCTGATTTTGGTTTGATCATTTATAGTGTTAATATAATTTTCCTGTTTCGATAACTACTCTTGAGGGTGCTTTTCAGGTCCCAAACTATGAGATATAAATAAATACTGCGTAAATGGCTACATTTGAGCAGAAGGGTGATTCACATAGAACAGAAGTGTCATGGGTCACACAACAAAATGATTGCTGGGTTGGGAATTCTGTGGAATGAATAAACACAGTGTTCCCCCATTGACTTGGGTAATTGGTCTCCAGGGACTCTCGTTGACCTCAGAGATATGCTGGGTTAACTGGAAGAAACATTGCCATTATTGTTTTGCCTTCGGTTGACCAGGTGCACCGCATGGGTCAGCTAGAACCCTCTTTTAGACAATTGCCCAATGTGCTAAGGGAATGCTCTGTTTACACAGCATTATACTGGGATCACATCAGGTTGTGCCCCAGGTTGACTAGATCTCAGTTGCTAATTACCAGGAGATCACCCAGTGTAGAAAAGAGTTAGCTAGGGGTCTTTGAGGTTCAAAAAACCATGTGAGAATGAGCATTGGGGTGGGGTGGGGGAGTTAATAGCAAAGTTGCTTGGCTTTTTTGCTTAAAGTTGAAGCCAACAACAATTGGCTATCCACAATTTATCAAATAAATTGGTCTGCTTAAGTTCATTCCTAACACTGTGCCAAATATCTTCATGAGAGCCAGTGTGGTGCAGTGGTTAAGAGCGGTAGATTCGTAATCTGGGGAACCAGGTTCGTGTCTCCACTCCTCTACATGCAGCTGTTGGGTGATCTTGGGCTAGTCACGCTTCTTTGAAGTCTCTTAGCCCCACTCACCTCACAGAGCATTTGTTGTGGGGGAGGAAGGGAAAGGAGAATGTTAGCCGCTTTGAGACTCCTTCGGGCAGTGATAAAGCGGGATATCAAATCCAAACTCTTCTTCTTCTTCATGTTGATAAGGAGCTTGGCGGATTTGAAATGCTCCCTGCCCCAACTTTGTTTGTATTTTTTTTCTTCATTTTTCTTTCCTTGCATCAGTTCCCACTCTCACACCCACTTCCTGTTATGTACTGAAGTTCTCACCCTGGGCCAGCAGGGGGATACTGTAGATAGTTATGCAAATGAAGGATCGAAAGTGATGTTAAGTGATTGGATAGTTTTAGAAAGTTGTTACAGTAACGTGGTACTGGAGCTCTATATAAGCAGGCTGACTGAGCCCTTCAGTTCAGTTCTGTCCTGGCCTGTGAATAAACAAGAGCTGTTTGAAGAATCGCTGTGTCATCTGATATGTTCACCCACAACTTAACACTTTCTCCCCGGGTCCTGCTTCAGAGCCATGTCCCTGCAAAGCGTGTTCTCACTAGCAGAGAGCACGTGTTGCGGTTGGGGGAACAGGCCACCATCATGATTAGGCAAAATTTGGTGAGAACCCAAGCCTGTGAGGGTTAATTGGGTTGCTGGGGAATTTTGAGTGTTGCCAATTCGGAGGAGGGGTCAGAGTCTATAAATATAGGGGACAGACGAGAGGACGCCCTCTTGGCCGTTTTGCATCGGATCTTGGAGCAGACTGTGCCTGAGACGGTTGTATTTGGCCTTATTATTTAACTTTGGAATCTACCCGCTCACCTTCTGGTCTATTTCCTCAATTTCCTCGTTATTCCCTCTCCCCTGTTTCTTCTCCCTTGTTCCTCTCCTCTCCTTCCCTATTACCCGCCTGAATTTCTTCGTTTTCTTTTACCCCCCCCTTCTTTTGTTAATTTTAATTTAGAACTCTACTTTTAGGAAGGCTGTGGGCGGGATCCCCCCCCCAGTCGGGGGAGGCTTTGCCTTCCCTGCTTGTGCCCCAAATAGTTTGGATCGGGAGCCCTGTATTTTCTTGGGGTGGGAAAGGGTCCGCTGCCATTGCGCTGGCCCCCGCAGGGCCCGGCACCCGCCTCCTGACTCCAGGCTCTTAATATTGCCGCTTTTGGCCTTACCTGGGGTATTCCCGCTTTGCTCCCGACGTTGTGGTTCGCCTGGGGGGGGGGAATTCCGGTTTTGGTGGTGGTGCGGCTGGTGCCTCCTTTGCTTGCCTACTGAGAGTGTGTGGCAAGCGGAGGCGCTGTGGGAACAGCGGTGGTGCTCGGGAGGCCCGCGCAGGCCTTCCTGGTCTCGGCGCAGCCTGTTCTCGCTGAGCCGATCTTGCTGTTTCATTGGGGCCCTCCATTTTGTTTTCACGTGGAGCGTCTGGGAGTGCTTGCTACCTCCCAATTGCCTGCAGGCCCTCTAGTGGCCGTTGGGAGCTATTGCGGCTTGTTGCTCGCGAGCTCCCCTAGTGGCCCAGCAGGTATTGCAGCTTCCCCTGATTTAACTGGCTAGGCCTACTAGCGCCACCTGCTGGCTGGCCTGAACATTGCATCAGTTTAATTTTTTTTAAAATAATAATAATAATAATAATAATACTGTTTTATTTAGCTTGCTTTATTTTAATTGATTTTATTCCTTTTGGGCCTTTTGGGTAACAGGTTGCTTGGTTGAAGGGGCGCCTCCTTTAATTTGGCTGGTATTGGCTGCCTTCCCCCCCCTGCTGGCCGCCTTTAGGCGGTGCATTGAACTCACAATTCTAGGTGCTTACTTATAATTTTATCTGTTCCTTGTTTATTTATTTATTATTCCAATAGTTGATTCCTTAATTGGGTATTGGTTAATTATTTATTATTTGATTCTTGAAGAAGCTGTTGGTGAGAGCGACAGCAGCAGTGCTTCTGTTTGAAAAGGATTGGTTAACTACCATTCTATTATTCACCACAGTTCATAGCACTTCGTAATTGCAATTTGTGCTAGTGTATTTACCTTGCTTTTCATTTTGCCCCGATTTAGCAGGTATGGCTCCAAAGAAGGATTCAGCTCGCCCTGGCCTGTCTTCCACTGCAAAACGGCCTATTAGAGGCCCATCTCAGGCTTTGCGCTCACCTCCTGCAAGACAGCCAGAGGGACGAGTGCAGTCTTTGGTCTCAAGTATGGCCGGCGATCCTGCAGCTTTATCCCGCTTTGCGGCTAATCTGGATGGTTTTCTACAGCAGTGTGCCAGTCAACCGTCCACGTCTGCTGTGCCGCCTCCTCCTGTGGGAGTGTCGTCTCCAGTCTTATCGTCATCTAGCGAGGATGGAAGGGAGGGAGTGTTGCCTGGGGGTAGCGGAGATGACCCCCAGTTAACCCAGCCCCATTACTTACCTGTTGCGCGTGGCCGAGCGCGGAAGTCACGCTTTTCCTCACGGAGAGCTTCGGGGAGGGAGGCTCCTTCGGTGCCTTCTTCCCGCCATGGTAGGATAGCGCTGCCTACGGCCGCGGCGGCAGCTGTCCCCGGTTCCTCACGTGTGGTTTCTTCTTCATCGGTCCCAGGTCCTTCACGGCCGGATCAGGAGTCCGAATCTTCCGTTGAAGATAGCTTACCAGTTCCGGCCAGGAAGTCTTCGGGCGGGAAGCGTCGCCGCAAGAGATCTTCCCGAAAGCATCCAAAACGTAGGAAGGACGACTCCTCTACCTCTTATTCTGGTACGTCATCTTCCAGTTCTGACGATGAGGCAGGTAGCTCGTTGGAACTTTATTGGGGTTTTGGCGAATCAGCATCGGGGCTCCCCAAGTGGGCTTGGGAGCGTCGGTCCAATACGCACCGGGCTAGATATGGTATTGTTCAGGAATGCATGGATGGTGTGTTGGTGCCAGATGTTAAAGTCTCCACCAATTCCGCCAGGGACATCATTCCCGGTTTGCATTTACCATCAAAGGTGCGCTCTAGAATCTTGGATGGTCGTTATGTGGACATGTTTAAATTGGCCCCGCCTTCGGAGGACCAAGAGAAGGGTAGCTCTGCAAAAAAGCGCCATGGGGTTTCCACTACGGACAGGACTTTCGAACACTGGCTCGATTGCTTCCAGGTCTTTGCTGGCGTGGTAATGGCTGCTTATCCTCGGAGATCTCTTCACTTAATGGTTTATTTATCCATCGTTCGCTGCGCTTTCACCAAAGCTGGTGAAAAAGCCGCGATAAAATACGATGAGAATTTCAGGCGTCGGGCGGCTAAGATCCCTTCTGCTCGCTGGGATCGGAAAGATCTTGACGTATGGACCACTTACGTGGCCCCACTTATTGACAAAAAGGTGCCGGAACAACAGAAGCCTAAACCGGGGGCGTTTAAATCTGGCCGTCGCCTGTTTTGCTGGGATTTCAATAAGGGCTCCTGTAATCGCCTGGGGTGCAAATACCTCCACTCTTGCGACAGGTGCAATGGATTGCATCCTGCTTCCTCCTGTTTTGCAGGTCGGCGGCCCTTTCGTGGGGGAAAAGGGGGCTCCCAGCAGCCCCAAAAGCCCGCCCCTCCCTCCGCCGCCTCAGGAGCAGGAAAATAGCTCCTTGACCGCTTTGGCTTACACACCTGTTCGCCTACGGGTTTTGCAAATTTGGTTGCAGTCGTACCCCAACGGGGATGCTGCGGTTTATTTGAGTAATGGTTTTTCGCAGGGTTTTCGGATTCCGGTAGCCAAGTCTCCGGTGGCGCGGAATCCCGCTAATCAAAAATCAGTTCGTGAGCTACCTCAGGTTGCTCGCAAGAAAATTGCGAAGGAGGTGGCCATGCGACGGATGGCCGGTCCTTTTGATGCCCCTCCTTTTCATAATTTACATGTATCCCCTCTGGGTATTGTGCCTAAGAAGGCTCCGGGCGAATTTCGCCTGATCCATAATTTGTCACATCCAAAAGGTACGTCGGTCAACGACGTTATCCCCCCTGGACTCTGCTCAGTGAAGTATGCATCCCTTGATCAAGCGATCAAGATGATTCGGAGTTTTGGCCATGCTGCGTTATTGGCAAAATGCGATATCGAGTCAGCTTTTCGCCTTTTGCCAATTCACCCAGAAGATTTTTGGCTGCTAGGTTTTCAGTTTGAGGGCAAGTATTATTTTGATAAAGCTATGCCTATGGGTTGTTCGATTGCTTGTGCCGCCTTTGAATCCTTCAGTACCTTTTTGGAATGGGCTCTCAAACGGAAAACCGGTCTGCAGGGAGTCACTCATTATTTGGATGATTTTTTACTGGCCTCGGCCTCTGACACCGGCGATTGCTCGGTGCTCTTGCAAGCATTTGCTGACCTCACTAGGGAGTTGGGGGTTCCCTTAGCCGCGGAAAAGACTGAGGGTCCTTCGACTCGGCTGACTTATTTGGGTATCCTTTTGGATACCGTTGCTCAAACGTCTAGCTTACCAAGTGACAAGCTGGAGACTTTGAGGAAGGTGATAGAGGAACTACTCCCTTTGAAGAAGGTGTCTCTTCTGCAGCTTCAATCGCTCTTGGGACACTTGAATTTCGCTTGTAGAGTGGTGGCACCTGGGCGCCCCTTCTGCTCGCGCTTAGCTCGACTCACTTCAGGATTGAAGGCCCCACATCATTGGGTGCGTCTCTCTAGTCAGGTGCGGGCTGATCTTTCCATTTGGTTGGAATTCCTTGAGGAATTCAATGGGGTGTCATTATGGCAAGATACATTGAACTTGCATAATGACTTTCAAGTGCAGTCGGATGCTGCTGGTTCTCTTGGCTTCGGGTTGTATTGGAAGGGCCGTTGGTGTGCAGAACGTTGGCCAACGGAATGGCAGGGGGGAGAGATTACGCGGGACCTAACTTTTCTCGAGTTTTTTCCCATTGCAGTGGCAGTGCACTTGTGGGTCGAAGAGTTCAGGGACCGTCGTGTCTGCTTCTGGACCGATAATCAGGCTGTGGTGACAGTGTTGGCCAAGCTGTCGTCACGCTCCCCCCGGGTGTCGGCCCTCTTGAGGGTTTTTGTGTTGCATTGTTTACGCAATAACATAGTTTTTTCAGCTCGTTTTATCCCTGGGGTGTCTAATGAAATTGCTGATGCTCTGTCCCGTTTTCAGATGGAGCGGTTCAGACTCCTGGTTCCAGAGGCTCGGATACGTCCGGAATGTTTCCCGGAACATCTTTGGAGCCTTGGCAGCAATTAGTTTTACAGGGAGTAGCGGCATCGGTCTCCCCTTCTACCCTAAGTTCATACAAAAAAGTGTGGGACGATTTTATATCGTTCATGCAGCAATCTGCCTGCGAATTTATAAGGGTTTCGCCCACTTCTTCGCAGGTGCTAAGATATTTAGCACATTTATTTCAATTGGGCAGGGCAGCTAAGACGATAAGGATGCATGCTGCTGCTATAGCATTTTTCTGCAAGGTATTCTTCAATAAGGATCCTTGTGCGAAGTTCCTGGTTCGCAAAGCCTTGGAGGGATGGAGTAAAATTTGTCCTTCCCGGCCTGTAAATCGACAACCTATATCTTTTGACATGTTGAGCGGAATGCGCAAAAAGCTGCGGGTGGTGTGTTGGTCTGGGTATGAGGCTCGCCTGTTCTCGGCCGCCTTTTCGATTGCCTTTTTTGGTGCCCTAAGAGTGGGTGAAATTGTGGTGGAAAATCACAAGGATGGCCGTACTCGTGGCCTTTTGACACAGGATGTACAGTTGTCTCCTGTTGAACTTCGAATTACAATTAGACATTCAAAAACAGATCAAAAGGGCAGGGGTGCCATCATTCGTCTCCCGGCTACGGGGGAAGCAGGCCCTTGCCCTGTAAAAGATGTCAGGAGGTACCTGTCTGTGTGCACCCATGGGGACGGGCCTTTACTTAGGCATGAGGATGGGTCGCCCCTCTCAAGGCAGCAGTTTGCGAAAGTGATGCGTAAAGCAATTATGGCGTGCGGCGGTGTGGCAACCGATTTTGCCCCGCACTCGTTTAGGATTGGGGCGGCCACGACAGCAGCGCATTGGGGCCTGTCAGCAGCCAGAATAAAGGATTTGGGCCGCTGGAAGTCTGAAGCGTTCAGAAGTTATATTCGTTAATAAGATTCTTACATTGCTTTTGTTTATTCATCTCAGGTTTAGCGGCTGTCAGCATATGGATGGTGGGGCACAGCATCGTCCATTGGGCCGGTGTCGCAGCACGGCAGTTGGGAATGGGTCCAGGTCTCGGCCTTCCTTGACATATTCAGTTGTCTTGGCTGTCCAGAAGGGGTATGCGCTGGTCGGAGCTCCTGCCTCGGATTCGGAGGCAGGTGCTATGGGAAGGACCCCCGTCGGCCATTGTGCTGCAACTGGGTGAGAACGACCTGGTTTCTACGGACTGTTTTTCACTACGTGCTGCAATTTTATCGGACTTGGAGATGCTGCAGGCTCTGATGCCAACAGCAAAAATTTTTTGGTCAAGGCTGCTTCAACGGCGTGCTTGGAAGGGCAGTCGTTGCCCAGCCGCCATCGAGAGAGCCAGGGGCCGTATCAACTCCGCAGTGACGAGAAAGGTCTTGGAGTTGGGCGGAGATGTGATATTTCATACTGAGATTTCTTCTCGGGAGCCATCTTTGTTTCGAGCTGATGGCGTGCACCTTTCTGCTTCTGGCAATGAGGCTTGGTTAGGTGCGGTGGTGGCCAAGCTGAGGTCTTGGCTGGGGCTGTGAGTGGTTTGGCGGTGAGCCGGGGGCTCCATGGCGGTTAGGCATTGGTTAAATTGGTGATTGGAGGGGTAAGGTGCCTATCCCTCCAAATGATGCGAATGGGAATTCCGTTAAAGGAATCCAGGGGCTTGCCATTCTTTCGTCCTTGTCCGTGGTGCCGGGCTTGGGCCGTGCAAGCCCCACCGGAACATGAGGGTGAGCGGTGTTGGACTGATTCCCAGCCTCATTTCTCTCCCAATACTTGTTTCCCACGCTGGCTTCCGAGGTGCCCGGAAGTGCCAGCTCTGTCCTTGGGGGCAAGGACAGATAGTCATAACCAATGCCTAAGCAACCACTCACATTTTCTGTATTTTAATAAAGTTGTGGCCAAAATTATGCCAAAAACCTTAAACAAAAATTAACGTGTGATGTGTGAATTTTTGGGGGGTGGTACTGTGGAACTCAACACGCAAAGCGTGTTCTCACTAGCAGAGAGCACGTGTTGCGGTTGGGGGAACAGGCCACCATCATGATTAGGCAAAATTTGGTGAGAACCCAAGCCTGTGAGGGTTAATTGGGTTGCTGGGGAATTTTGAGTGTTGCCAATTCGGAGGAGGGGTCAGAGTCTATAAATATAGGGGACAGACGAGAGGACGCCCTCTTGGCCGTTTTGCATCGGATCTCCCGCCCCCTCCCTTTTATAGGGTGGTTCTTGGGTTCATTTGACCTTGCTATGCCTGTCATGGGGTCGTTCGCCTTTGAGCGGGGGCCTGGTAGGAATTTTGCCATTTGGCTGATTGGCTGTTGCCATTTGGTTTTTGCCTACTGCGTAGCAAATCGTCACAACTTGTAAGGTTGGCGGTTAGGCATTGGTTAAATTGGTGATTGGAGGGGTAAGGTGCCTATCCCTCCAAATGATGCGAATGGGAATTCCGTTAAAGGAATCCAGGGGCTTGCCATTCTTTCGTCCTTGTCCGTGGTGCCGGGCTTGGGCCGTGCAAGCCCCACCGGAACATGAGGGTGAGCGGTGTTGGACTGATTCCCAGCCTCATTTCTCTCCCAATACTTGTTTCCCACGCTGGCTTCCGAGGTGCCCGGAAGTGCCAGCTCTGTCCTTGGGGGCAAGGACAGATAGTCATAACCAATGCCTAAGCAACCACTCACATTTTCTGTATTTTAATAAAGTTGTGGCCAAAATTATGCCAAAAACCTTAAACAAAAATTAACGTGTGATGTGTGAATTTTTGGGGGGTGGTACTGTGGAACTCAACACGCAACTCAACTCTTTCCTAGGCAGTCAGGGATCACATAATATGTGATGACACCACAATGCAAACCACCAATTATGTTTGGTGATGTAGCAATATGATGAAGACCATTCAGAATAAGGTCAGGAAACATTACTTCTCCTCTGAATGTCACCCTGTTAACATTTTTGTTCCATTTGAAGCCCTTCATAGAAAAACCATTTAAACAGGTGGGCAATTTTCACAGCAGGGGGAATGCTTAAAGCACACACAAAGAGAGAACTTTGGCTCAGCTATGTTCACTGATTTCTGTGGGATTATGCACGGGTAACTCTGAACTACACTGTGGTCACAGAGATTAAAACAAGCAGTCTATCGGGAACATACCTGATTTGTAAAACCTAATTATTACTAGGATTTAAAATGTTTTAATAAAAAGAAAAACAGTTCAGGTAACACAGGGCTGTCTGCAATTCATAGGAGAGATTTTCAGTGTTTCTATACTAATGATCCCACAAAGTGTGTTCTCCTTCATGGAGAGCACAGGTTGCGGGCGGGGCTGACAGGGCACCTCACTGTCACTAGGCAAATGGTTTGGCCATCCTTTAAGCAGGGGTGGTCTGTTACTGGGGAAATCTAGATGTTGCCATTTGTTGATTGACAGCCCTATTTGTTAAATACAATGCTCGCAGCGAAGAACTTCCTCTTTTCGCTGCGTGCTTCAGATCACCCGCCCTCCCTTCCCTAATTTTAGGCTGTTTGCTTGACCTTGCTATGCCTGTCATGGGGTCGTCTGCTTTGGGGCAGGGGCCTGGTAGGAATTTTGTCCATTTGGCTGATTAGTGTGTGACACTTGGTTTTTGCCTACTGCGTAGCAAATCGTCACAACTTGTAAGGTTGTGGTTAGGCATTGGTCTTGGAATTGGTTGGTGGAGGGGTATGGATTTGGCTGTGCCTGCCCCTCCAAAATGCTGCTGCTGCTGCTTCAAGGGTTTTCCGTTAAAGGAACCCAGGGGCTCCCCATGCTTTTGTCCAAACCCCCCTGGCAAGGGGCTAGGGCCACACAAGCCCCTGGGAGCATTCTGGGGAGAGGTGAGGCATGGTTCCCAGTCCCGTCTCTCTCCCCAGGTGACTTACCCTTGCTGACTTCGTGGGGGGGGGGTGAATGTCAGAGCTGTCCCCGTGTGGGGTCAGTTAGTACTACCAATGCCTAAGCAACCACTCACACTGCTGTAATTTGAATAAAGTTGTGGCCAAAATTATGCCAAAAACCTTAAACAAAAATTAAGTGTCAATTGTGTTTTTCTTTGGGGGGGTGTCTTGGGGACCTCGACGTGCAACTATCTTCCCACATTCAGAATCTGGAGAATGCAAGTGCACCCCACTGATTAATGTAATGTATGCAAGTATATGTCCATGTGCGCATGCATGTGAAAGGATGTTCATTTGTGCATATAGTTCATGGTGAGTAGAATGAATTGGTGTAGATTTATTCTAATCCCCCCTCCTTCTCAATATATATTATCATGTGACTCCTTCGCTTGCCATGGCTAATACCTGTTAATGGACCACAAATGAATCAGTTTATGTACATTTTTTTAAAGAAGCCATCAGTAGTTTTCAGAAGCCATCTAAGCTACCTTGTAGTAGTGAATTTCAATATGTAATTATGCCTTGGTGTGAGAGATTTCCTCCCTGGGGAAGGACCACAGTTCAGTTGCAAAGGTCATACTTTGCTTAGAAATGGCCCCAGGTTCATTCCCTGGCTTTGAGAAAAACACCTGTCTGGAATCCTGAGAAGCGGATACCCAGCAGTGCAGATAAGTTGTAGAGACTCATGACTTGACTCAGTACAGTGGTACCTCGGATTAAGTACTTAATTTCGTTCTGGAGGCCCGTTCTTAATCTGAAACTGTTCTTAACCTGAAGCACCACTTTAGTTAATGGGGCCTCCTGCTGCTGCCGCACCGCTGGAGCACAATTTCTGTTCTCATCCTGAAGCAAAGTTCTTAACCCGAGGTACTATTTCTGGGTTAGCGGAGTCTGTAACCTGAAGCGTATGTAACCCGAGCTACCACTGTATAAGACAACTTCCTATGTCCCTGTCCTCCTGAGTCTATTGCCCCAAGGAACTGTTTCTTAGATATGATAGCCATCTTCAAATATCTCAAGGGGTGTCACGTGAAAGATGGAGCAAGCTTGTTTTCTCAAACCAAGAAAGGAGATTCCAACTAAATATCAGGAAGAAATTTCTGGCAGTAAGAGCTGTTCAACAGTGGACCAGCTTCCTTCAGGAGGTGGTAGACTCTCCTTCCCTGGAGGTTTTTAAGCAGAGGCTGGATGACCATCTGTCATGGATGCTTTAGCTGAGATTCCTGCATTGCGGAGAGTTGGAGTAGATGCCTCCTGCGGTCCCTTCCAACTCTACAATGCTGTGATCTTTATGGGGCAATAGATTTCGGTACACACCTGTTCTTATTGCTTATAGGTGAACTGCTACACCATTAACATCCATTGCAGTTTGGCCACCATGAATGGGAGATGGAACCAGGTCTATGTACATGCCAGGATATTTTCTATCATCGTTATCTGAATTTGTCACCAGCAATCCTGTATGTTTTGCTCAGTGACTGCGAAATTAGGCGACTTCAATACCATTTCACTGGCATGGCATTCGTTTAATGGTCACCACACATTAATTCAGGGCTATTGCTTCAAGGTGCCCCCTTCCCCTTTCCACGCATTCTCCATTAAGAAATACTCATAGCTCAGGATCATGTAGGGTCAATTTCCGCCAGCAAATATTTTCGCACAGCATTGCAGCTGAAGCGACAAGCCCAATGACCCCTTAAGGCATGATTCAGAAGCATTCAAGGTTTGTGATGCCTCCTTTTCTGCCACATGTTCTCTTCTGGATCTGGCAGGCTGCCAAAAGGATGCATGTCACAAGGACAAACGTCTCTGAAATGGAAAGAGTTCTGTATGTAAGACTTAGCCATGATTATTTCGCTGGTGCTGTGATAGGATGGGAAAGGTCTTAAGAGCTTTGTCACCTTCAAACTCCATGGGTTTCCAGTGGTTAAAGAAACAGGCAAATTGGGGAGCTGCTACTATGATTCGTGGAATGTTTCTCTTTCCATGGGATGGGATGTTTAATAGGTTATTGTATTTTGCGTTCTGTTGGAAGCCACCCAGAGTGGCTGGGGAAACCCAGTCAGATGGGCGGGGTATAAAAAATAAATTATTATTATTATTATGGAAGGAGGGGAAATGAAGAGTGTGGATGTTATTGGTGTTAAACTAACCCTCCCAATAAACTGTGGCCAGCAGGACTAAACCACTTCTGGCACAATGGGACACCGTGACGGAAACCAGAGTGCATGGAAACGCTGCTTACCTTACCGCCGCAGCAGTACCTATTTATCTACTTGCACTGGTGTGCTTTCGAACTGCAAGGTTGGCAGGAGCTGGGACAGAGCAACGGGAGCTCACCCCGTCGGAGGGATTCAAACCGCCAACCTTCTAATCGGCAAGCCCAAGAGGCTCAGTGGTTTAGGACCACAGCGCCAAACGTGTCCCTATTTATTACTATAGTCATATCCTACCTATCCCGCAAGGAGCTCAAGGAGGCATGCATGAATGTCCCCCTCTCCATTTTCTCCTCAAAACACACCAGTGATGTAGCCTAGGCTGAGATACTATGACTGGCCCAAGAGGTCAGTAAGAAGTTTTCATAGCTGAGTGGAGATTTGAACCCTGGTATCCTAGGAACTAGTCTGACATCCTAACCACTGCACTACACTGCCATGTTACTTCTCCTACATGAACAGCAATGCTATCTAGGCTGTGGTGATTACTGGCACTTAGTTGGCTTTTATGGAATGTTTTTACCTCTCTGGGTGTGTTACATGTTCAGATTGTGTCTGGCATTTGCTTTATACTTCTGTGCTGGCTTAGTGTTTTTAGTGTTGGATTTGATTATGTTGTGGTTATGCTTTTAATCCTCTTGTATATTTGATTTATTGCAAATCACCTAGAGGACTTATATTATGAGATGACTAATAAATAAAAATAATAAAAATCGGCAAGGAAAACAAATAACATCTGGTGCTGTGTTTGTATTAGACGCCAAAAAACACAGGGTGAGAGCTGACGTAGCAGTTCCATTCGCAGAAAGCAGCTTCCGATGTTCTTCCCTATCTACAGAGAATATGGGCAGTGACAGGCTTTGCATAGTGGAAGACTTATAGGGACATTAATCATCTCCACTACATATATATACATATGCAAAAACATGTATGCACAACAGTTCCATTCCATTCCGTTCCTGCTTTCTTCTAGGGACCAACATAGTAACAGCCATTGGTATCCAAGTATTGTCTTTAGAGCTCGGTCCCTGCTCCTGCCAACCTAGCTGTTCGAAAGCACGACAAAGTCATAGAATCATAGAATCATAGAGTTGGAAGAGACCACAAGGGCCATCGAGTCCAACCCCCTGCCAAGCAGGAAACACCATCAGAGCACTCCTGACATATGGTTGTCAAGCCTCTGCTTAAAGACCTCCAAAGAAGGAGACTCCACCACACTCCTTGGCAGCAAATTCCACTGTCGAACAGCTCTTACTGTCAGGAAGTTCTTCCTAATGTTTAGGTGGAATCTTCTTTCTTGTAGTTTGGAACCATTGCTCCGTGTCCGCTTCTCTGGAGCAGCAGAAAACAACCTTTCTCCCTCCTCTATGTGACATCCTTTTATATATTTGAACATGGGTATCATATCACCCCTTAACCTCCTCTTCTCCAGGCTAAACATGCCCAGCTCCCTTAGCCGTTCCTCATAAGGCATCGTTTCCAGGCCTTTGACCATTTTGGTTGCCCTCCTCTGGACACGTTCCAGTTTGTCAGTGTCCTTCTTGAACTGTGGTGCCCAGAACTGGACACAGTACTCCAGGTGAGGTCTGACCAGAGCAGAATACAGTGGCACTATTACTTCCCTTGATCTAGATGCTATACTCCTATTGATGCAGCCCAGAATTGCATTGGCTTTTTTAGCTGCCGCGTCACACTGTTGGCTCATGTCAAGTTTGTGGTCAACCAAGACTCCTAGATACTTTTCACATGTACTGCTCTCAAGCCAGGTGTCACCCATCTTGTATTTGTGCCTCTCATTTTTTTTGCCCAAGTGCAATACTTTACATTTCTCCCTATTAAAATTCATCTTGTTTGTTTTGGCCCAGTTCTCTAATCTGTCAAGGTCGTTTTGAAGTGTGATCCTGTCCTCTGGGGTGTTAGCCACCCCTCCCAGTTTGGTGTCATCTGCAAATTTGATCAGGATGCCCTTGAGTCCATCATCCAAGTCGTTGATAAAGATGTTGAATAAGATCGGGCCCAAGACAGAACCCTGTGGCACCCCACTAGTCACTCTTCTCCAGGATGAAGAGGAACCATTGATGAGCACCCTTTGGGTTTGGTCAGTCAGCCAGTTACAAATCCACTGAGTGGTAGCATAGTCAAGTCAAGTTGATAAATAGGTACCGCTCCGGCAGGAAGGTAAACGGTGTTTCCGTGTGCTGCTCTGGTTCGCCAGAAGTGGCTTAGTCATGCTGGCCACATGACCCGGAAGCTGTATGCCGGCTCCCTCGGCCAATAAAGCAAGATGAGCACCGCAACCCCAGAGTCGGTCACGACTGGACCTAATGGTCAGGGGTCCCTTTACCTTTACCTTAGGCAAACAAAGGCCTGGGGGCCGGATCCGGCCGAATCGCCTTCTAAATCTGGCCCAAGGATGGTTCGGGAATCAGCGTGTTTTTATATGAGTAGAATGTGTCCTTTTATTTAAAATGCATCTCTGGGTTACTTGCAGGGCTTAGGAATTCGTTCACCCCCCCCCCTTCAAAATATAGTCCAGTCCCCCCACAAGGTCTGAGGGACAGTGGACAAGTGCCCTGCTGAAAAAGTTTGCTGATCCCTGCTTTAGAGCTTAATTCAGCAATGGTTCCTCACCCCACCCCGCTAGAACTACCACCCAGTTTTGAGGCAAATTTGAAAGCCAAAATCTGTGCAGAAATTTTCAGTGAGGGGGTAAGCGAATTGGGGGACTTTTCTTTCATCGGTCACAGTGAGATATCTTAGTTGCTGTTGATTTGCCTAAAGTGGCATCTGAGGTGAATTTGGGGGAGTTTCTGCTCATGGAGGATGCAGCAAAAATGTAAATAAAATTAGCAACGTTTCTCAAAGGGTATTTCTCACATATCTAATTCCTACCATAGTTCAACACTCATCCCACTCTTGGCACTAGTTTTCAAAAAGTTTCATTTTATTTCTGTCACCATTGCAAAACATGTAAAAGAACTGCCAAGCTACAAAACAAAACAACAACAACAACAAACCCAGCAATAAATAACCCTAACAAGAAAAAGAAAAAAAGTGAGGAGAACAGTTTAAGCACACAATCAAAGACAGCTGTTTATGATTAAATACTGAAAATATACTACAGGACTTTTTTTTTTTCAGTTGGAACTCTTCAGAACTCCATTCTGGCACCTCTCAGGTAGGCACCATTGCCATTATAAGAGAACAAGGAAGGTGTTCGTCGTGAGTTCCAGACCCTTTTCTAGAAAAATAGCTCTCTGTGTGTGTGTGTGTGTGTGAATGATTCCATGAAATTAAAAACAGCTTTGTGTCCACACATCGAGATTTGTAGCACTTGTGACACCAGTTGTCAGAGCTTCTATTTTCCCCCCAGGTATTCTGCTGTATAAATGCAAAGGCAATACTGAATAAGACATCTGGCAACCTTGAGGTATACTTCAGCCTCAGAGAAAAATAGATATTAATAATCATATTAAAGCCAATTGAATTGCTTTGGTTGAAGAGCTTGATGTCCCCCGCCCCCCTTAATGTGTAAATTGATGGAAATGTATAGCACGCTTGGTCTCTTGACAACATTCTGTTTGCTTAACTCATAGGAAAAGCAAATGAAGACAGAGGCAAGGTCATAGAGTGTATCCAATAGATTATATGAACCTTGCGTGTAACACTTTGTCCCTGCACTGAAATATTAATGAGAAAGCTAACAGAAAATTATATTCTATTCAGGAATTGCTCCTGTATAATATATATATATAACTTTCCTTGTGTCTGTTTCTCAGGCTGGAGTGAACAGTTATTCTATTGAGGGGGGAAATACATAGATGCAGATAAGTGTCCTGAATATAGCAATAAGCTTCCAAACAGGGTGAATCCATTGCTTCTATTTACAGGTAGGCGGCCATGTTGGTCTGCCATAGTCGAAACAAAATAAAATATATAATCCTTCCAGTAGCACCTTAGAGACCAGCTAAGTTTGTTATTGGTATGAGCTTTCCTGTGCATGCACACTTCTACAGATACACTGAAACAGAAGTCACTAGACCCTTATATATAGTGAGAGGGTGGGGAGGGGTATTACTCAGAAGGGTGGTGGGAATGGGTTTGGCTGATAGGTGTGGTAAACCTGTTGACGACTGCTAACAACTGCAATTGGTCTTACAGGAAAAAGCAAGGGGTGAGATGGCTAAAAATAGCTTTATCATGTATAATGAGATAAAAATGCAATGTATCTATTCAGACCAGGTCTCTCCATGATTTTAAGTTTGGTAACAAGTTGGAATTCAACAACTTCTCTTTCCAGTCTATTTCTGAAATTCTTTTGTAATAAGGCAGCTACTTTGAGATCTTGTATAGAATGTCCTGGGAGATTGAAGTGTTCTCCTACTGGTTTCTCTGTCTTGTGATTCCTGATGTCAGATTTATGTCCAATTATCCTTTGGCGTAAGGAATGCGGGTGGCGATGTGGGTTAAACCACAGAGCCTAGGACTTGCCAATCAGAAGGTCGGCGGTTTGAATCCCCGTGACAGGGTGAGCTCCCGTTGCTCGGCCCCTGCTCCTGCCAACCTAGCAGTTCAAAAGCACGTCAAAGTGCAAGTAGATAAATAGGTACTGCTCTGGCGGGAAGGTAAATGCCGTTTCCGTGCACTGCTCTGGTTCACCAGAAGCAGCTTAGTCATGCTGGCCACATGACCCAGAAGCTGTACGCCAGCTCCCTTGGCCAATAAAGAGAGATGAGCGCTGCAACCCCAGAGTCGGTCACAACTAGACCTAATAGTCAGGGGTCCCTTTACCTTTTTATCCTTTGGCATAGGGTTTGGCCTGTTTGTCCAATATAGAGGGCTGAAGGGCACTGTTGGTGTTGCCTCTATGTGTGTGTAGTTGGAACTTGCTGTGGACATGAGAGGAATGTGATTTTGATTGTATGGACAGAGAGAAAATAGATTGCACTAGCTAGTCTAGATTTAAAAGTTGCTCCTCAGTAGAGCAAATTCCTGATGTCAGGGAAGGCCTTGTACTCACCAGATCAAAAGGCCCCTTGCTCCCCAAATATGCCCCTCAAAGGATGAAAAAAGTATACTATTCTTTGAGTGGGAGCAGTTTTTTACTCCCATGAGAGTCAACAGGAGGGAATTTTTTTTTAAGAAACAAAGGTGAAGTAGGGGGAAGGAAAATTTGCCCACCGCCATGAGAGGACTTCCACGGTGTCCATTTCATTGCTGTGCAACCATCATGACACAACTTTTCTTTGGCACTATGTCATATAATTGACCATTCCTACAATCTGGATGTTTTCAATTGACCACTCCCTCCCTAACTTTCTAAGCAGAAAGCACCAAGTATGTTGATTGGATAATCAGGCTGGAGATGATACCATCAGTGCAGATCTAAATCTGTGTGTTTGAATTCTGGGGATAAAGTAAAGACCATGAAGGAGTTTTGCTGAAGCCTCTGTGGGTGGCAAAACAGATTTGTTCGGGAACGACATGAGATTTTCACAGCAACAACATCTCTGCGAGGCAATTAAAAATTTGCATCGGAATGATTAAGAGCTGCATAAATAGATGAATCTGCAGACCTTTAAAAGTGGTGTGCCTGGAAAAAAAATGTTATTTACATGTTTACAGAAAACCATATGCCGTCCCACAGTTTGTTGAGCAAAGAAACTTTCCACCCACACAGTTTATTCGTAAGCTAGGTGGGGAATCAGGCCTTGATAGCACTGCATTGTCATCTCTGCTAAAAAAATTACAGAATGGTGTCAGGTTCTTCTAAAACTACACACTTTTAATGATCAAACAATGACTCTGAATCATTACCCGGCACACACACACACACACACACACACCACACTCCACTAGGCTATGCAGCCGAGACCTTAAATACAATTTTAATTCCTCTGTGACAATATGGTGCCGTGTTGCGGAAATGGCTGGAATTTAAAGCTGTTGCTTTTTGTAGACGCCACCACATAGTAAGTCCGTGGCTCTCCAGATGTTGAGTTCAGAGTTCTTAGCTGAGAAGCTTCAGCTGAATTCTATAGAAACCTAAAGGCATCCGCACCCAGAAGGAGTTATTGCAGGGGAACAATGCCACATGTACTCTCGGAAACACATGTTTGAGTGTTGCAGGCATTTGGAATCACTTCAGCGAACGATCTGATATAAAGGATACTTCTCGAGTTAGGAAATGGAATAATAATATTGATTTGCCCCGGGTAGAGAAGTGTGCTTGACTTGCACATGACACTTAATGTTTGAAGATGCCTTTCTGAGAGGGCCTGAAGTTTCCTGCTTCTGCCACATCCGCAATGCCACTGCACAAAATGTGCACAGGAAAGTGACGTTATCACTTCTGAAACATAAAATGAGAGTAATCCAGTCTTTGCTGGGTCTGTGAGTTTTCGGCTAGACTAAAACCAGCCTTTGAAAGGCTCCAGGAAAGATGAAATTCTTTGTGAGAGGAAGCACTCTGCTGTGGCAGCTCCTCTCAGAGAAAGGAAGTCATTTAGTTCAGATCCTTTAGATCAAGCTTCTAAAGTCTGATTAGCCACTCCTTATTTGAAACAGGAATGGACAAATCAGTTTATTTTAGTCTCATGCCACTTTTGCACATAACCATCCTTAAATTAGCCCTGTCCTGTTTCTGTATAAGTCTGCAATTTTTATTTTTTAAAAAGCATGAATTTGCTTGTAGAATTTGCCTTTCTAAATCCATTTTTCCCCAAATGCACCCCCCCCTCAAACTTTGTTTATATACAGATTTTGACCCTTTATTTCTAAATCGTAACTGCATTGGAATATTTGGAAAGTGCAAAAGCCAGTGGATATAACTAAGTTCTGATCTGCCTTCTTAGTCAGGGCATTGCATAGCCAACCAGTGAGGGAGTACCGGAATTTGAATTCCACAAGCATCCTTAATTGGTAACCTGGTTTCCTGTTTCTTGCTGAGCTCCGAAACATCGTACAAATATACTGATGTCCAAACAACCTTCAGGAGCAGAAAAGGGACATAGAGAAATAGAAATGAACCATGACACATTCAAATTGCACTATTCAAGTGCCAAACCCCACCCCACCCTGCCCTACCAAAATACCTGCCACAACAGCTGAGCCAACTGATGTGGAATGTGGATAAACTGAAGTTAAGACTGAAAAGATGAGAAACTGACAGATACTGAAATCAACAGTTCAGCCTTGCCTAGTTATGAACAACCTTCCCTAAAGGCAAACCCTACGTTTGCACACACACAATAAAATTATGACTATTACTGTTGAATAGGACGTCCCTGTTTTCATCAGAGACAGGAATCATAGAATCATAGAATCATAGAATCATAGAATCCTAGAGTTGGAAGAGACCACAAGGGCCATCGAGTCCAACCCCCTGCCAAGCAGGAAACACCATCAGAGCACTCCTGACATATGGTTGTCAAGCCTCTGCTTAAAGACCTCCAGGCAGGGCCAGATTTAGGTTTAATGAGCCCTAAGCTACTGAAGGTAAAGGGGCCTTTATATGTGCAGCTGTCCTTTGTCAACAACAAATGGTCACTGTTTTTGTGTTGAATATATGCTATATGGTAATTTATGGACCTAATTGGTATTTAAAGCCATTTGCACATGCAGAATGTAGGCACCCTATCTATAGAAATGAGCAAACCAGTGATATTTTAGGGAGCAGGCTAGTAGGCAGGGCCCATTACTTACATCACAGGAGCCTACACAACACAAAACACTGTTGCTGTATGTAGGGTTGTTGTTTTTTATCTTATATTTTGGAAACGTACATCCAGGGGTTTTTTCTCTTTAATTTTTTTTGGTGGGGGTGGGGGCTCAAGAGAGTGGGGCCCTAAGCTATAGCTTGTTTAGCTTATACGTAAATCCAGCACTGGTTGGAGGGCATGTCTTGATAAATGGCAGAGCAACACAAAGTTGGGAAGCTGGGAGAACAATGCTGCCCCACCCACAGAAGAAGAAGAAGAGTTTGGATTTGATATCCCGCCTTTCACTCCCTTTAAGGAGTCTCAAAGCAGCTAACATTCTCCTTTCCCTTCCTCCCCCACAACAAACACTCTGTGAGGTGAGTGGGGCCGAGAGACTTCAAAGAAGTGTGACTGGCCCAAGGTCACCCAGCAGCTGCATGTGGAGGAGCGGAGACGCGAACCCGGTTCCCCAGATTACGAGACTACCGCTCTTAACCACTACACCACACTGGCTCTCCAGCTGCCAGCTGCTCTTGTACCACTCTGAAATCCCTGGGGAGATAAAATTAGCAAGCTGCCAATAGCAGTGTTTGCATAGTTCCTATATAGTTCTGGTCCAGCCTTAGTAATGCTTTTCTGCACAGATTTCCTATCAAGCCTGATAGGAACTGGAGACAGGCATTTGTCTAAGTGAATATTCAGCTTGGGGCTTTGGACCTGAGGCCTGAAGCAACTTTCACACTTACAGGGTTCCCTAGATGGAGAGGTTGGCTGATAATTATTTGTAGCTATCCTTCAAAGTACAACCCTTCAGGTTTCTGCCAAGTGACTGAATGTCAAGTGGCTGTGCAAGGAAAGCATACTTTAATAATCAAGTAAGAGAATAGAGGACTGAGATTTTAAAAAGAACACCCAGCTAGTTTGAAGACAAGAAGCAAAAGGTGTTTTTTTTTTAATTCTTTTTATTAATTTTCACTTAAGTAACCAAAAAGAAAAACGAATAAACAGTTACAACCATTACATAAAACCCAAAAAACACAAAAAGAAAATTAAATAAATATCAGAGCATAACATAAAAATAGCGACCATTTCCCATTACAATTCTTTGTGTTCTCATTTATCTCTTTATATCTTTAAATACTTAAATCGTTCCTTTGTACACCTATTGACTTCCATCCCTCCCGGTTTCAGGCTTCTTAATATGAGTAGTTTATTTCTCTTGCAGCTAATAATTATAATGGTTTACACATCGTAAGATCTATATCAGTCCTGCTGTAGTTTTTATGTTCTTATAGTTCCCTTCAATGTATGTCATAAATTTGTTCCAATCATTAATAAACTTTGTATTTTTTTGGTTTCTAATTTTTTGTGTCATTTTTGCAAGTTCTACAAATTCAAATAACTTTGTTTGCCAATCTCTAATTGCTGGGGTGCTTTGACTTTTCCAACTTTGCGCAATTAATAATCAAGAAGCAAAAGGTTTTAAACAAGTGAAATCAACTATTTTTTTTTTTTTAATGCTTACAAAGAAGGGGGGACTGGTACTATTTTTACAACTGATTATCTGTTCTTGCTTAAAAAGACTAAACTGCTTCTATATTAAGAAGCGGATATGGTTTCATTGCACTTATGTAAGTCTAGCATCCATTCATTTTCAAAAATGCTAAAACATGCTAGAGAGGTGAATATTGCAATGAGAATAAAAGGATCTGGCATGTTCTAAGAACTCAAAATGTGCTTAACCAACAAGTTAGGACTGATTAATCTGAGCTACATTGTGTTTGATCCTAGTTTCATATCTTGATTAGTAATAATAATAATTTATTATTTATACCCTGCCCATCTGGCTGGGCTTCCCCAGCCACTCTGGGCAGCTTCCAAAAAAAATATTAAAATACTGTAATACATCAAGCATTAAAAGCTTCCCTAAGCAGGGCTGCCTTCAGATGTCTTCTAAAAGTCTGGTAGTTGTTGTTCTCTTTGACATCTGGTGGGAGGGCGTTCCACAGGGAGGGCGCCACTACCGAGAAGGGATTAAAGCACAGTTTATTGGCTTGGGTGTAATGGGAAATTTTGGTTTAAACATATCATAGTTATCTTGCTTGAACCTGGGTAAATGAGAGATGGGGCCTAGCAGGAGCAGACAAACAGATGGGTTTATTCTCAGGCCAATAAACTGTGTGTGTGTGTGTACGGATTGTCAACACTGATTAGTAGCATCTCTCCAAGGTTCCTACAAGGAAGTATTTGCCAGCCCTAGCTGGATAAACCAGGAATTGATCCTGGTCCCTGTCCCACTGAACCATGCCACTTCTTCACAAATGTGGAAGCAGACAGGACAGAAAGTTTGACATGGAAACATCCTATACAGTAACACATGAACAGAGCTCAGGCCTGGTTGCCTTCAGAGCTCCCTGAGATTGTCCTCCCTTCAGAACACTGCAAGAACATATCAATAAATGATCAATTTTCCAAACAGCACACTGCCACTCATCCATTTCAGGAACGCTTCCAGTGAGAGAAACAATTTCAGAGAGCAGAAACAAATGGGAGAAATAAAATGAAAGGTTTTTATTTATTTCTCCCATTTAATATCTCCAGCGCTTTCTCCCATAAATGGATTAGAACTGAAACAATCTAACACAAATTAGAACCATTCATTTTGGTTTTTCCTTCATTTTCGAAAGGAATGCAACTGCCTAGTCCAGGCATAGGCAAACTCGGCCCTCCAAATGTTTTGGGACTACATATCCCATCATCTCTAGCTAACAGGACCCCTGATGATGGGAGTTGTAGTCCTAAAACATTTGGAGGGCCGAGTTTGCTTGACCTAGTCTGCTTGACCTAGTCAGAGCCAGGGCTGTGTGAGATAAGGCTACTTTACTGTTACAGAGGTGGCATGGCTATCACCAATGCACATCTCAAAACAAGTTACATGGTATCATCAAATTCAGTGATTTACTGCCCTCTGAAAGTGGGAGCCAATATTCATTCATTTATTGTTACATTTATATCTCACCATTCCTCCAAGGTTGTCAGCCCTCTCTCCATTTTTATCCTCATAACAATTCTATGTACAGTGGTACCTCCGGTTACTTACGCTTCAGGTTACATATGCTTCAGGTTACGCACTCCACTAAGCCAGAAATAGTGCTTCAGGATAAGAACAGAAATTGGGCTGTGGTGGTGCAGCAGCAGCAGGCCCCATTAGCTAAAGTGGTGCTTCAGGTTAAGAACATTTTCAGGTTAAGTACGGACCTCCGGAACGAATTAAGTACTTAACCCGAGGTACCACTGTATAAGAGAGCGATAAGCAGTGACTGTCAGGGACTGGGCAGGGGAGGAATGGTGGAAACCGCCTTCCCCTCTTGACCACTCCAGGGAGGAAGAAGAGAAAGAATAGATTTACAACGGGGGTTTGAGCGAGGTCACAGCTCAGAGGCAGATGAGGGGGAAAGTTGGGAAATCATGGGGGAGCCAGAGCAACACCTGGCTGACACGTTGTCATTAGAAAGCATCCCAGACCCTCCATCACCCAGAACCCAGTGAGCCTTAAAAGTATGGGGGTCAAAGAGCTCAAAGACAGAGGGCACATAGCAGCGCCCATAGTGGAGATGAAGAGAATGACAAATGAGGAAATGGGAGAGACGGTGGGTGGAGATTAGCTCAGGACAACGCCATTATCCAAGAGGCTGGGTTCTATAGCCTCTCTCTGTAAAGATTGAAATAAAAAAGGATGGTAAGAAACTTTTCCTTGTCTTTATACTTTCCTCGGCAACCTGCCAGGAGCCGGTGACAGAATCCTGACAATGACTGGCCCAAGGCTACCTACAAGTTTCCTTCACTAGTTGTTAAAACACACGTGTCCCATAAAGTCCTATTTGACCCTTGGACCATAATACTTACTTAGGACTGGAGGAAGTCCAACTGAATCTGTATACAATTAAACATGGATGGAAATGAGGTACACACAAACACACTCCACTTCAAACTAGAGCTTATAAACCTGGCTAACAGACTCCATAGAAACTGGGACTGTTTCCATCAAAGGAAAATCTTGCACCTTCAGTGATGAGTTTCCTCTGTCCTGGCATGACACAAGGTGCACATCAAGGTTCAATTTGCTACTCAGTTAAAAGGATAAAAAAATACCAAAGAGCTCCTTTTTGAGAGTGGCTTTGAAACTTATGACTTTTATTCCTATGGCAGCGTAAAATAAGCCTTATTTCCAAAGCATAAAATTGTGCTGTGATGCTAGAGGTGATCTGTTTATACCCTGTGCTTAGGCAGACAGGGGAAGGCTTCTGATCATATTTTGTACACAGACGCACCCCACACAAAAAATGTGTGCCGTGGGTTTTTGTTGCTTTAAAAAAGATTTTTAAAAAGATCATCTCAGCTTCCCAAGTTATAGATCAATCATTTTTGCTTGCCCATTACAGAGAACCAAGAAGCAGAAGGATGAGAAATGATATGGAAGACTTCCTATGAAAAGGTGTGGTGTACAATGATCAGTAAAATAAAAGGTAAATGACCCCTGGACGGTTAAGTTCAGTCAAAGGTGACTATGGGGTTGCAGTGCTCATCTCGCTTTCAGGCCGAGGGAGCTGGCGTTTGTCCGAAGACAGCTTTCTGGGTCATGTGGCCAGCAGGACTAAACCGCTTCTGGTGCAACGGAACACTGTGACGGAAACCAGAATGCATGGAAATGCCTTTTACCTTCCCGCCCCAGTGCTACCTATTTATTTACTTGCACTGGTGTGCTTTCAAATTGCTACATTGACAGAGCAACAGGAGCTCACTCCGTTGGGGAGATTTGAACAGTCAACCTTCTGATCAGCAAGCCCAAGAGGCTCAGTGGTTTAGACCACAGTGCCACCCACGTCCCCGGTCAATAACAGCACACGCAGTCAGGGCACTCTCATTGGCATAACTATGTGGCCCCAACTTCACCACACCCTGCCCCCTCCCCATCCATGTAAGAAGAGACAACTGTGGTATTGGCCATGTGGCTCTGCTTCACCATACTGATGAGAATTCATGTGTACTTTGTTATTAGGATATGAACCTTTCCCAGTTTCCTACTCTATCAGCCCTTTTCTCATGAGCAAAAGATCAGCTATCAAGCCTAATCACAGATTGGCTTCATCCTACTAAATGTTCCTTGGCTTGGCTAATAATGATAACAGTAATAGTAATGTATTATTTATACCCCACCCATTTAGGCTGGGCTTTCCCAGTGACTCTGGATGGCTTCCAACAAAATATTAAAATATAGTAATGCATCAAACATTAAAAGCTTCCCTTAGCAGGTGTCTTCAGATGTCTTCTAAAAGTCAATAGCTTTTCATTTCCTTGACATCTGGTGGGAGGGTGTTCCATAGGGCGGGCAACACTACCAAGAAGGTCCTCTGCCTGGTTCCCTGCAACTTGGCTTCTCACAACGAGGGAGCCACCAGAAGGCCCTCGGTGCTGGACCTCAATTTCCAGGCAGAACGATGGGGGTGGAGACGCTGCTTCAGGTATACTTGACTGAGGCTCTTTAGGGCTTTAAAGATTAACACCAACACTTTGAATTGTGCTCAGAAACGTACTTTGAGCCAATGTAGGCCTTTCAAGACTGGTGTTACGTGGTCTCGGTGGCCACTCCCAGCCACCAGTCTTGCTGCCGCGTTCTGGATTAGTTGTAGTTTCCGGGTCACCTTCAAAGGTAGCCCCACATAGAGCACATTGCAGTAGTCCAAGCAAGAGATAACCAGACCATGCACCACTCTGGCTTGAGATGCAACACCTCCACTTCCACTCCCTCCCTGCCTCCTTCCTTCCTTCCCTACACACTGTCCCAACAGTGTGTTACTATTGGTGACAGTGCCCCCAACAGCTCTCAACCTGAGCAGCACACAACTGTCTCATGTGGCAATACAACTCCAAAAGACACATGTTTCAATTGAAAAATGTTGGTGGCTCTGCTATAGAGTGCCAAGTATTCTTGACTGGATTTTGAGATGCTGAATACACAGTTATGGGAAAAAAAATCATACCCACACTTCGATTCTCCTTTGAAATGATTGAGACTACAAGGCTATTTGGTAGTTTGGTTGCTTATGGAAGAAAAAGTTTGTATATGGAGGAAAATTGTGAAAATGGAACAACAGCCTTAAAATAACAAGTTATATGGCACACACACTATAGATTATACTTGCTTGTTCAGTGTAAAAAAAAATGTAAGACAAAATTCTGTGTCTTGGAGAGACTGTACTATCTAATTTATAATGCAATGTCTCCTTCTCAAATGACTCCATGCATTTTGTAGTTCATTACAGTAGCTCTGGCATTAAACAGAGAGAATAATATACTGTTTGCAAAAAGTAAAAGATTTTAATTAAAAAAACAAAAGCAAACTTTTTACTTTTTTTTACTGAGCTCAAATTAAACCCTGGATACTAAAAACACAAAAATATGCTTATGAGGCTCGCAATGCTAAAAATGCATGGAATTATTTTCTTTCATGTGCTAATACCGACAGGGAAGACAACCTTTTCTCCCTTTCTAATCAACATTTCAAGAGGGCAATGCAAAGTAAATCTGAACTAATTAGCAGGTCTCCTTTCCTCTGGAGAATGGAAGGAATCTGAAGACACTAATGAAAAATGACTAAATACTTTTAAAAGAACCTTATAAACGTGAAGTGTCAATATACGTACACCTGGGTAAAGTATTGATCTGGAAAAGAGAACAACAAAGAGTGAGCTTGACAGCAAGAGTTCATGTGTGTGATGTGATTTTTCAGTTTAGAGAGCATAGGGTGAATTACTGATTTCTCACTTACTCGATGCAGTTGAGCGCATGTACTGCCACAAATTTCCAATAATTTACAGTATCATATCTTTTTCATATCCATGGATGAGGAACCCACTCACTTTTCTGGCCTATTATAGGTGTTGTATTTTTATTTTTTTATTTCACATCTGACAGTTTTTACATTTTTCAAATACATTCACATGTGATGTTCTTTTTTTTTTATTAATTTTTTAGAAAAAATTTCTTTTACAGATTTAAATGACACATTCATATCCACTATAATACCAAATTCTTTTGGACTTCCCCCCGCTCCCTCCACAATCCTCATAATTTTGAATTTATTTCACATTTCCTTTATGATTGTATTGCCAGTTGATTAATCTTTACAGCTCTTATCCCTCTCACAATACCCTTTCTCATCACAAAGCCTCTTTAAATCCAACTAGCATTGTCTGTTCATCACAAATATTTTCCAGATAAATCGTAAACTTTCTCCAGTCCTGTGTGAACTTGTGATCTTTCTGATATCTAATTTTTCCTGTCAGTTTGTCTAGTTCAGCAAAATCCATCAGTTTCCGTCTCCATTCTTCCAATGTTGGTAATTCTTCTTGTTTCCATTTTTGAGCCATTAAAATTCTTGCCGCAGTCACTGCATATTGAAAAAGTTTATAATCACTTCTATTTATTTCTCTTCCTGTAATTCCTAACAGGAAGGCTTCTGGTTTCTTCACAAACGTATATTTAAACATCTTTTTCACCTCATTATATATCATTTCCCAGAAGCCTTTTACTTTCTTACACTCCCACCACATATGATAAAATGTCCCTTCCCTTTCCTTGCATTTCCAACATTTGTTACATGTCTTATACATTTTTGCTAATTTAACGGGTGTGATATACCATCTATATACCATTTTCATAATATTTTCCTTTATCGTCATGCATGCAGTGAATTTCATATTTTCCTTCCATACCTTCTCCCAATCTGCTAACTGTATATTATAACCAAAATCCCTGGCCCAATGTATCATAACTGATTTAACTTCTTCGTCCTTTGTTTGCCATTCCAGTAGCATTTTATACATTTTTGACAATACCTTATAATCATTATTTATTATCTCTTTCTGAAATCTAGACTCTCCTTCAATATATTTCCTCTCTTTACAATCCTTCTTAAACATTTCATTTGTTTGGAAGTAGTGCAACCAATCATATACATATTTTTTAACTTGTTCATATGGCTTCACTTTCCATTTCCCCCCTTCTTTAATTACAATGTCTCCATAAGTCATCCAATCCTCTCTCATGTTTGTCTTTTTAACACTCATGACCTCCAGTGGGGATAACCAATGAGGTACATTGGGTTCCAAAATATTTTGGTACCTAGCCCATATTTCTATAAGGGCACCTCTGAAAATGTGGTTGGCAAAACTTTTATGAGCTTTCTTCTTTCCCAACCATAAGTAGGCGTGCCAACCAAACCTGTTGTCAAACCCTTCCAAATCCAATAACTTTAGTCTTTTAGTGTTATCCAATCCTTTATCCAACAGAGACAAGATGCTTCATAGTAAAGTTTCAGGTCCGGCAGGGCGAAGCCACCTCTTTCTTTCGCATCAGTTAGTAATTTAAATTGTATTCGTGGCTTTTTGCCCTGCCAGATATATTTTGAAATCATTCAAAAGATCTTTGTCCCCTTGATTATTGGAATCATTTGAAATAAGAGCAACATCCTTGGAAGCACACTCATCTTGATTGAAGAGATTCTGCCCCAAAAAGATAATTTCATCCTCCTCCACACTTCGAGGTCTCTCTTAATATTGTTCCAAGTTGTCACATAATTGTTTTGAAATAAGTCAATGTTTTTTTGGGTTAACCATATTCCTAAATATTTTACCTTCTTTGCCACTTCCGTCTCTGTTTCTCTTTGCACTTCTTCTATCACACTTTGATCCAAGTTCTTCACCATAAGTTTAGTTTTCCCTTTATTTAATACAAATCCGGCCACTCTTCCAAATTGATCAATTTCTTTTATAACTTCTTTTAGACTACTTGTCGGATCTTTCATCGTGATTACCAGATCATCGGCAAAGGCTTTAACTTTATATTGGTTTTGACCTACTGTTACCCCTTTATTAATTCATTTTGCCTAATAGAACTCAGCAGGACCTCCAGAACCGTGATGAATAACAGTGGTGAGAGAGGGCATCCCTGTCTTGTACCTTTCTTTATATTCACGTCCTCTGTAATTACATTATTTACTATCAATTTCGCTCTCTGCTCTGAGTATATTGCCTTTATACCATTATAAAAGTCTTCTCCCACTTCCATCATTTCCAAATTTTTCAACATGAATTCCCATGAAACATTATCAAACGCTTTCTCTGCATCCACAAACATTAAAACGGCTTGTCTCTCATTACTGGCAGTCAAGTATTCCAGGATATTTATTATATTTCTTACATTGTCCTTCATATGTCTGCCAGGAAGGAAACCTGCTTGATCTTTATGAATATGTTGTTGCAATATCTTCTTGAATCTTGTTGCCAAAATACCCGAAAAGATCTTATAATCTGTGTTTAGCAGAGATATTGGTCTATAGTTCTTCACTTGTGTGAGATCAGAGTCTTGTTTAGGTAGGAGTGTTATAAAGGCTTCTTTCCATGTTTCTGGTATGTCCTGTTGTTTCAAGATATTATTCATAACTTCTTTAAGTGGTACCGTCAAGGAGTCCCTCATTTCTTTGTAATAAGTTGCTGTAAATCCATCTGGTCCTGGTGCCTTCCCTTTTTTCATCTGTTTTATAATTTCTACTATCTCCTCATTCTCTATTGGGGCATTCAGTCTGTCTTTCATTTCTGTCGGGATCTTTTGCACCTTTTTTCCTTTCACATTCACATGTGATGTTCAGCTCTTATGCTATGGAGAGACTTTGTAACTTCAAGAGTGTTGGGATACTGCCAGGGAGACTCCACGTTGCCTCCGGACGATCCATCAATCTCCCGTAGATACAGTATCAGCAATTAGCAACACGAGCCTCAGAAATAACATGCCACATTCCATGGCTGGTGCACGCTCTTTCGGCAGAGTTCGCACAGCAAAAGATGCACTCAGGAGAGCATTATTTATTACTTTATTCAGCGTTGGTCAGAACAAAGAAAAAAACATGACTGCCTGTCTGCGTATTCAGGCACAGAGACAGAAACGAAAGCATATACAAAACATAAACTTCCTGTGAACAGGAAACACGCAGACTCTGTGACTCACAAAGCCTGCTCCCTTTTAAGGTGGAACGGAAATATCCTAACAAAGAGTCCATACCACTTGTTTTATAAATCCAACACATAATGTGTGTAAAACTAAAACAAGAAAACCACCAATCATGTACATTGTAAGGTCTAAGCCTTTGTGTCCTACTTGTATTCAGGCAGAAAGGAACACAGCTTGCTTTGCTATTTCCCCATGTAATCTTTGCCTTGATGTGAACAAACACTGAGTGGAACTTGACTCAGTAATTCTCATTTTAGATCTACACACAAAAAAAAATTAAAGCCTTCATTTTCATAAACAAATGCCACTACAGAGATAAGGATTAAAAAATATATATATATTGAAGTACTTGAGAAATTTAGTTCTGAAATCTGTCTTTTTTTGAGGGATTTCTTATTGGTTCCATGAACATTTTGTTGTTGTTGTTGTTGTTTTGGCAAAGAGTCCACATTTACTTAGTATTACTCTGAAGGGAAATAAATGACAACTGGCATTTCATTAAATTGTGCTTTGACTTGAATTGCTGCTGCATTTGCTGTATTCGAATAACCTTTAAAGGTGAACATTGGCTCCAAATAATGGGAATCCATTTTTAACTCATGTCCCAGAATGATAATACCGATACTAATAATTGCATTTTGTGTGTGTGTGTGTGTGTGTGTGTGTGTGTGAGAGAGAGAGAGAGAGAGAGAGAGAGAGAGATTCCAAACAACAGTGCGTTGATAACATTTGGGAGACCACAATTACATAGCCCCTCAACCCCCAAAATAAAATAAAAAGTGTTATGAAATCATTGTTTACATTTATCTCAGTGCTGGACCTCAGTGTCCGGGCAGAATGATGGAGGTGGAGATGTTCCTTCAGGTATACTGGGCTGAGGCCATTTAGGGCTTTAAAGGTCAGCACCTTTGAACTGTGCTTGGAAATGTATTCAAACATCTGATCACATTCTAAACAAATGCAAATACTTTTTTTTTTCTTTAACTATGCTTTGGCTACAAAAGTTACACATTGAGACTCTCTATTTCCCTCAAAGGGATACAATTTTCAGAGTTCCCCAAGAAGAAGGATTGGCTGTTAAACCACACTGTGAATTGTAGGTCTCTGAAGAAAATAGTGGTCTCCAAACAACTCTCAGCACCCTTATCACACTACACTTCCCAGGATTCTTTGATGGGGGAGCTAAGACTGTTTAAAGTGGTATGATACAGCTTTAAATGTATTGCGCAGATGCGGGCTGAGATATGAAAGTTGGAGTCTAATTTAAGAAGCAAAAGGATACCCAGCTGAAGAACATAGACAAAGGCAATTAAAGCAAGAGCAACCCTAATTTGGAGGAGCAAATTGGATAGCAAATTAGGAGAGCGAATATTTAACCCATGCTATATAACAAGTGTAAAGAACTTCAGGTCTAGGGCCTAATGCAGTCTTCCATGTCCCTCTTTCTGGCCTTCTGATATTGCAGGCCTGTGTTTAAGTATATGAATCAGCTGCTATCATGCCTAGCTTGGCCCTGAATTGCCAGCAAAAAGTCCACGGTGAATGTATGGAAGAGATTTGAGGCAAATCAGAAGATGAGCTTGTGTGAATTTTCCCTCATAGATATATAGCTCTGCATCAAGGTCCTATTCTGAAAGAGCTATATTGCTTTTCAGTGGTGCCAATTTACATGTTCAGATGACTGTTATGAAGGGCACAGTGACAATGCACAGATATTAAATAATGTCCATTCACAAGTGAGTCAGTCTTAAGATGTCATTGGTTGAATGCACTTAAAGAGAAACCCAAGGTACATTTCAGGGGTCTTGTTAAGGGGAAGCACCCATCAATATTTTGAGGGAGGTTAATGCCTATAGAATTAGCAAAGATATTCATGCTATTCTTTCTTCTAGATATTTTTTGTCATATGCTTCTTGGTAAGTAAGCCACTTGTGAAACAAGGGAAACTGAACATAATGGTTGAAAAGCATTTCCCTATAGTCCCAGGCTTTCTCCATCACTGCTACGATATTCTGAATTCCTTCCACTTCCGTAATACTTCTTAGTTCAATTACCAGCCCTTGCTGACTGTGGCGTCCCTTATTAAAATAACTCCACTAAGCATTTTGGTTGCCGAAAAGCCAAATAATCAATGTATTGAAACATCCACGTTCCCTTCCAGCACTGCTTGAATACATTTGCACTCTAAAAGCCTGCTGTTTATAATCCCTCTGGCATTCTACATGGCTGAACTGTTGTATTTTCAAGCCCCATCGTACAATGCTAGCATTCTCATATTTCCATTTTCTAAAATTCCAACTTCTTTGCTAGCATCCATTCTGTACAAAGGCTCCATTTGTACATTCCTGTGGTATAAAGAACTGACATTCTCACCTATCAACTAGATAAAACTGACAAGCATTTGACCTCGATCCAGAACAGACAGTGCTATTCCATACTGTTACTTGATGGGTATTAAAGTCTAACAAGCATCTGACGGGCATGTGCAAATGTACAGAGAAGGCAGAATTTGTCACTACGTTGGGCCTCCTTCCTGGTGCCCTTATCGCTTATACAGTAGTACCTCGGGTTAAGAACTTAATTTGTTCTGGAGGTCGGTTTTTAACCTGAAACTTTTCTTAACCTGAAGTACCACTTTAGCTAATGGGGCCTCCTGCTGCTGCTGGAGCACGATTTCTGTTCTCATCCTGAAGCTAAGTTCTTAACCCAAGGTACTATTTCTGGGTTAGCGGAGTCTGTAACCTGAAGCATCTGTAACCCGAGGTACCACTGTATACCCATGTGGTCTGCAGGAAAGTATCTCCTGCAAGTTCAAAAGATCTCAGAAGCTGGCTCCTCAGTAACTTAAAGGTAAAGGTAAAAGGACCCCTGACAGTGAAGTCCAGTTGTGGGTGACTCTGGGGTTGCGGCGCCCATCTCGTTTTACTGACTGAGAGAGCCGACATTTGTCCGCAGACAGTTTTTCCGGGTCATGTGGCCAGCATGACTAAGCCGCTTCTGGCAAAACCAGAGCAATGCATGGAAACACTGTGTACCTTCCTGCCAGAGTGGTACCTATTTATCTACTTGCACTTTGACGTGCTTTCGAACTGCTAGGTTGGCAGGAGCTGGGACAGAGCCATGTGAACTCACCCCGTCGTGCGGATTCAAACCGCCGACCTTTCGATCGGCAAGCCCCAGGCTCAGTGGTTTAAACCACAGCGCCACCCGCATCCCTCAGTAACTTAGAGCAGGGCTTTAAAGTGTGGCTGACTCTGTTCTGTGTGGTAGCTTTCCTGTTAACATGTGCCCCCTAACTGCACTTTCCAGAAACAATTGTGGACATTTTTTGTTCCAGCAGTCTTTCCCAGCTGGATAAATGGGCCAGGAAAGTCTGTTCTGTATTGTTTTAATTTTGTTTTAAACGTGTTGGCTGATTCTTTAAAAAAAATAATAATTGAACTTTGCAGTTTTTATTGTATATCTCATAAATATGATTGTGCAGAACGTGATGATGGTGATGATGATATTTTCCCACTTTTTACTATGATGTAACTTTTCCCTCACAATGTTATTAGCATCTTCTCTGCAAGGGATGTCTTGAGTAGTTTAGCATTGTCGCATTCTTTTGTCAAAAGCAATAATCTCCATTTGCCCTTATCAGCTGCCCATGATTTGCAGGGTCTTTTATTTCTCGCAGCGTAAGTGCCAAACTCAATCAGTTCAAGCACTAGACTACCAGATGAATATGGGATGAATTTGCTGCTGTTGGTTCCTTGGCTGATGCTATTAGGTCAGACGCTCAGATTATGGAAGTGGGACCACATTTCTCTCCCAATCCATCCAAGAAGAGCTTTTAGAAATGGTACACAGCCCCCATGTGATATCCCAGAAGGAAATGTGGCCCTTGAGATGGAAAAGGTCCCACCATAACAAACACTAGTGATGAGCTTAAATGGAAGGCATTTTAAGGAGATTTCCCTTTTCCCCATCACTGCCCCCCTCAAATCACTTTGCAGATCTCCCCCCCAATAGCTCCATAGATGTTTTATTTCTTGCAGTGGTTTTCCTTCTACAGTGGGCCCAGGGCAATGTGAAAGATGCCAAACAGTGGCCAGGTTGTCAGCAGAGCTCCTATTGGTACTAAAAAACCAACATTGGCTCTTTTTGAGAAGAGGAGGGAAAAGCTGTGCTATTGTCACCGCTGGTGGTGAGCTCCACCCTGGAAAAAACAGTTGGAGAATTCCCCCATGTTGGATAAATTTAGTGAAATTGTCTCCCCAGTTACTCTGCCTGCAAAGAGAGAATTTAGTGAAGTTGTTAAGATGCTAGACAGCATCTTAAAAGCAGAGACATCACCTTGCCAACAAAGGTCCATATAGTTAAACCTATGGTTTTCCCAGTAGTGTTGTATGGAAGTGAGAGCTGGACCATAAAGAAGGCTGATCGCCGAAGAATTGATGCTTTTGAATTATGGTGCTGGAGGAGACTCTTGAGAGTCCCATGGACTGCAGGAAGATCAAACCTATCCATTCTGAAGGAAATCAGCCCTGAGTGCTCACTGGAAGGACAGATGGTGAAGCTGAGGCTCCAATACTTTGGCCACCTCATGAGAAGAGAAGACTCCCTGGAAAAGACCCTGATGTTGGGAAAGATGGAGGGCACAAGGAGAAGGGGACGACAGAGGATGAGATGGTTGGACAGTGTTCTCGAAGCTAGTAACATGAGTCTGACCAAACTGCGGGAGGCAATGGAAGCCAGGAGTGCCTGGCTTGCTCTGGTCCATGGGGTCACGAAGAGTCAGACACGACTAAACAACAACAACAAGTGAAGTCGTTTGTGTACAGCTCTATCAGGGCTTAATTGAGCTCAGAGACAGAACATCTGTTTTTCATGCAGAAGGTCCCAGGTTCGTTCCCCAGCTTCTCCAGTTTGAGCCGAGAGAGATCCCTGTGTGAAATCCTGGAGAGCCACTGCGAGTCAGTGTGGGCAATATGGGGCTAGATGGACTCAGTACAATGCAGTTTCCTATGTTCCAACGACCCACCTGATTATTATTTTTCTGCTTTGTTGTTAGATGCATCAAGAAAAAGAAGCGTTTGGCAACTTTTCTCTTTGCCATGCCCTCCAGCAGTTCGTCAAGAGTATCAGCATTTGTGACATGTTGTTTTCCGGTGTCCATCTTTATTGTAATATTCCTTTCAGTCGAGAAGTGACATTTTTCAAAACCAGTTCAGTAAAACAAGGCATCTTCTGAGGAGTGTTTTCCTCTCTCTCCTTCCAAGGGCTTCTCACACAGGATGCCAGTTCTTGTAGTTATATAGCTTTAAGCTTATTCAGAGTGAATCACAGCACCAATACAATTACCTGAGATTTCGGAAGGAAATGTAACTTGTTATATAAGCAAACAAAAGGTGCCTGGGGTCAGTTACTGGAGCTGACTCATGATTATATGCTACATTTATCTCTGCTCCACCTATATTAGATGTTTTCAAACTTTCAGGGTCTCCTTTCAATTGATGGCCAAGTTCCTCTGCTACAAAGACCCCGAATTGTTGCATGGGATTAGAGGGATGATTCGAACAAATATTCTCAATTTAAATGGCATAACTGCCAGGACTGTTTAGCTTCACCACCACTCCTGATGAAGTAAGAGCCCAAAAATACTGCAATTGTGCTTTATCAGGGAAGGCTGGTCATGGTAGACTAGTCTTTTCGGGAAGCAGGCCTAACATTGCCTATCTTTTCTCCAAGAAACTCCAGGGCTCTTTGGAACATAGAAAGAAAACCACTGAGCTACATTCAGGCTTGCTTTTGATAAGTATCCCTGAAGTTAGTTACTTTCATACTGTGCCACCAAAGTACATAGCACATTGCAGAGTGTCATAGAGAAAGAGAGAGAGAACAGATGCAGGTCCCTGAATTCAAGGCTTTCAATGTGTTGGGGGGAACCAATAATAGGAGGGGCAGACAAGAGTTGTGAACAACAACTCATAAGGCAGACTGCTGCATTGGATCCTGTTGTCAGTATCAGTATTTGACAACCAGTTCAGTTGGCTTGTACATGGAATGAGGTGTAGGGAGACATGGGGATGACATTTTCTCTTTTCCCCAACACAAGAAAAATGTCTTGTGCCAGCCCTGACCATACTTCCTGCAGTTTTGGAGCGTACCCAAAACCAGCAGCCATGTTAGGGGCATGGCAACTCTTTCTGGTCTGGTAGGAGAAAGACGACAATAGTAGAGCCAGCATTAGAAGCAGTTTCTAAAAAGCATGAAAATGTTACATCTGTTGGTTGGAATAGGCACTGTCAGAAAACACAATTGATGATAGGTGAAATATCTGTCCTTTTTGGGCAATTCAGTCCTCTCTTTTAAACTGAAATCATTTCTCCTCTACCTATAAAAATATATAATGCAATGCACTGCAGGCTTTAAATATTCTGCATGTGGCATAACCACCATGGACAGTTGCGGTTGCAGAGAAAACTTCTCAGCCCTGCCCCTGTCCATCATAATGAAGGGTTTCTGCCAGAGCACCTAGTTAGCTGGCAAGACGTAGCTGGCAAGAGCATGACCCTGTCATTTTCATACATCTCCTCTATCACCTTACCACCATGCCCAAGGTTGACACTGTCTATTGCATTTGATTGACTTATCTTTAGGAACATGCATGCATATGACTCATTTGCAAGATGGTTACGTTGCTTTAAAAAAAAAAAAAGGCTATAGCCTGGCATATTCTGAATTAAAGAATAAAAACTGCACTAAATCAAACAGGTGTGTGTGTGTAAGATTACTCAAATTGTGCATGATGATGATGATATATTTTATATGCCACCCATCTGACTAGGTTGCCCCAGCCACTCTGGACAGCTTTCAACAATTAAAACGTTTTGCACAGTAAAACATCAAACGTCCCGATACAGGGATGCATGTACACACTTGCACCTCTTGTTCAAACTGCAAAGCTCTTTATTTTGTAGGAAGTTGAATGCTTCCCCTTTCCTTTCCTAGTGTTGGAAACATAGGAGGAGAGTGGATTGACATCAACATAGGGGCAGATTGACAAAAAAGGGTATTGGTGTATTTTGCTTGATAATCAGTACATAGAACTTCAGGGACCAACTGGCATGGAAAGGAGAAGTTATCCAATGCCTCTCTCTCAAACTGGCCCCACAGAAAGAAACAGAATCACCATGTCTCCAGTTCTACCAAACCACTCCAGCAATATACCATGGTTGATAGCATGAAAAGTCATTGAAAGTCCCAAAAGGTTCTACAGGGTTGCACCCACCTCGGAATCTCTAACCCTAGACAGGGTCATCCATCTGGGTGGCCATAGCCATTTCAGTACCATTCAGAGGTCTTAAACCCAGACTGAAATGGGTGAAGGTTATCAGTTTCTCCAAAGAGCGTCTGTTAGTCGCCGGGGTCACTCTCTCGAGCATTCTGCCCCCCAAAGGGGCAGTGGCATAGCGTGGGGGTGCAGGGGGGCCAGTCGCACGGGGCGCAACATTTGGGGGGGGGCGCTCGCACTCGCAGCTCTCTGCCCCTACCTGGCTCACTCACTCTCTCTCACTGCAGTGCTGGCTGTGCGAATCCAATCCGAGCTGCCGGGTCGCTGCCCACTGTGGAGGGGGAGGGTGCCAGGCGTGTGTTGTGGTGCGGAGCGGAGAGAGAGCGAGGGAGGGACTATCTGGGGGAGGGACAGTGCAGCGGCCGCCCAGCGCAGCGCTGAGCGCGGGAGAGAACCACACCCGACCAGCCCAGGCAGCAGCAAGAAGAAGCTGGCAGCGGCGGCAGGTTAGGGGTTAGGGGCGCAAATTACTTGCCTTGCCCCAGGTTAGGGGGTGCAAATTACTTGCCTTGCCCTGGGTTAGGGGGCGCAAATTACTTGCCTTGCCTCGGGTGCTGACAACCCACGCTACGCCGCTGCAAAGGGGAGATTGATGTATGATCATTCAAATACTTTTGGTTCCAATGAAAGTACATTATGGAGTGGTCAGACCACCACCTCTCTCACAAAGGCATATTAAGTAACTGTAGGACCCACCCAGTCAATATGCTGTGTCTAGATTTTATCAGCCACAATGGGTAAGCATTCAGACTAGCGGACAACTACAAGCATGTTTTCAACATCCGTGGACCTTAAAGATAAAACCGATCCCATGACTTCGAACTAGATGGCATGCTGAACACCTCCGCAGGCATCCAGATCCAAGTGTATCTGTGTGATTTGGTCTTAGCCTTGCAAATTTCTCACAGCAGGCTACCAAGGGTTCCAGTATTCATCTGTCTGGAATTGGCTCTGTCAATTCCAGGGTGAATTCCTTAAAATATCAGAAAGAATATATTTCATTTGTTTGTAACAGACAAAGTATTTTTATACCAAAGGGCAGGGGTGGGGAAGGATGGAACCATGCAGGGCATCAAAATACATCTCTGTCCAAGTTGCTTTTGGCAATACCGACTTATTAATAATTCATTCCAAGCATCCCATTGTCCTCTTGGTGCGAGAAGAAATGAAGTGACATTGTCATCATTTGCTATGTTTTTAAACCCAACATCTTGTCAAATTGTCCCAAAATAAACTCTGGACTGGGGCAGGTTCCCTGGGCAAAACAATAAATTCTATCAAGATCTTTCACAACGGCTAAGCTAGAACATCACTATGCTAAGAACCAATTCGCTCACTGACTGCCCAGATTTAACATGCAGAATAATAAGAATAAGAATAAGAATAACCCTAACCCTCCCCAGCCAAGGCCAGGCTCAGGGCAGCTAACAAGCAATAACAAGAACAAGTTGAATGAATACAGCTTAAAAACAAGATTAAAATACAACATAAAAACATTGAAACATTAAAATATTAAAATGCAGCCTCATCACAGGAGGAGAAAGGAAAAAGGAAAAAGAAAGAGGGGGAGGGAATCAAATTGGCTCCAAGCCAAAGGCCAGGTGGAACAACTCTGTCTTACAGGCCCTGCAGAAAGAAATCAGATCATGCAGGGCCCTGGTCTCATGAAGCGTTCCACCAGGCCGGAGCCAGTGTTGAAAAGGCCCTAGCTCTGGTTGAGGCTAACCTCCTTAGGGCCCAGGGCCTCTAGGGTATTGCTATTTATGGACCTTGAGGCTCTCTGTGGGGCATACCGGGAGAGGCGGTCCCGTAGGTACAAGGGTCCTAGGCTGTGAAGGGCTTTAAAGGTCAAAGCCAGCACCTTAAATCTGACCCTATATTCCACCGGGCGCCAGTGCAACTATAAGGCAGTGGCTTCCACATAAACCAACTCATGTGAATTTTATGTTACATTTATATGGAATACAAACACATGTGCAGCAGAAAACAAAAGCTTGACTTCGTTGGTCCTTCCCTGGTCCTGAATGGGGTAACTGTGCCCCTGAAGGACCAGGTGCACAGCCTGGGAGTCATTTTGGGCTCACAGCTGTCCATGGAGGCACAGGTCAATTCTGTGTCCAGGGCAGCTGTCTACCAGCTCCATCTGGTAGGCAGATTGAGACCCTACCTGCCCACAGACTGTCTCGCCACAGTGGTGCATTCTCTGGTTATTTCCCGCTTGGACTACTGCAATGAAGGTGACCCACTACAACTAATCCAGAAAGAAGCTGCTGAGACCATAGAACACTGGTCCTGAAAGACCTACATTGGCTCCCAGTTCGTTTCTGAGCACAATTCAAAGTGTTGGTGCTGACTTTTAAAGCCCTATACGGCCTCGGCCCAGTATACCTGAAGGAGTGTCTCCACCCCCCATCGTTCTGCCCGGACATGGAGGTCCAGCTCCGAGGGCCTTCTGGCAGTTCCCTCACTGCGAGATGTGAGGTTGCAGGGAACCAAGCAGAGGTCCTTCTCAGTCATGGTGCATAGCCTGGCAAATAGTTATGCATGGATTTAAGGGCATTAAAAACATGTAGTACTAACTCAGTCCTCAATTATAGTTAAAGGGTACACATCCTTTGCAAGTATTCTTGTCAATGGTCTTCCTTTGATAGCATTGAAATATTCATAGATTTATTTGTTTCTTCATTTTACCTTCCTAAAGATACATGTTACTTCAGTTTATCCTCTTAGAATGGCACTATCCCAATTACCATTTATGTGGTATTTCTTTTCTATTTCAAAGCAAAAAAGCACAATACATGAAAACATAGGAATATCTCACTTATCCTTAATTAAAGAACATTCCCTCCAGCAAAACATTCAATCTGAAGTCTCTAATCACCACCCCCCCCCCTTTCCAATTCAAAACTATGTTTTGAGAGTTATCATTTTCTCATTCAACATTTCAGGTCCTTTTGTTTTGAGACACACAATTTTCCGGCATCCTCTTTTATGACAATTCACTGTGATAAATTATGATACAATGTCACATTTCCTATCATTTTTCATGTTACATTGATTTCCTTTGTGAACACGGTTAGTCATTATTTTACCTAAGAGTCTTATTGCATTGCCATTCCAATAAAATTTTGTGCAGAAGCCAGTTACTGGCAGCACTTATGTGAGGAGGAAGCAGAGGTTTTGGAAGAGAGAACTAGGAAAACAATTTGAGCCAAGGGTTAGCCAAATGTTGGGAATAAACAGGTTTCCTACACAGGAGAAATGAACAGCACCAAGGCTACAAATAGAAGGGCAGTCAATATCTGCACATATGATGGGAACATTTCGTATGCAGTGAATTTCATGTAGCTGGGTGCACATTCATCTGTGCGTATGCAGCTATCAGAATAGCAGTACACAAGCATCATGGCATTGACAGAAATGCTGCTGCATTTTCTTTTCAAAGCAGTTACTAGCTATGCAGATACACTATGGGGCAGTAAAATCTTCAAGATGATATTTAAAGGTACAGGACCCCTGGACGGTTAAGTCCAGTCAAACTTGACTATGGGATTGCACTGCTCATCTCACTTTCAGGCCAAGGGAGCCGGCGTTTGTCCACAGACAGCTTTCCAGGTCATGTGACCAGCATGACTAAACCACTTCTGGTGCAAGGGGACACGTGATGGAAACCAGAGTGCACAGAAACACTGTTTACCTTCCCATCACAGCGGTACCTATTTATCTACTCGCACTGGTATGCTTTTGAACTGCTAGGTTGGCAGGGGCTGGGACAGAACAACGGGAGCTCACTCTGTCGGGGGGATTTGAACTGCCGACCTTCTGATCGGCAAGCCCAAGAGGCTTAGTGGTTTAGACCACTGCGCCACCCGTTCCCTTAAGTGCCCCACACAAATACAAGTTTGAAAAGATTGTCTGAAGCGGGCCATTGTATTTCTTGGTTATTCTCAATTAACTTCCATTGATATATAGATATAGATGATATAGATATACACATGTACATATATACATATGTAATTGTTTAGTCATTTAGTCGTGTCCGACTCTTCATGACCCCATGGACCAGAGCACGCCAGGCACTCCTGTCTTTCACTGCCTCCCACAGTTTGGTCAAACTCATGTTCATAGCTTCAAGAACACTGTCCAGCCATCTCGTCCTTTGTCGTCCCCTTCTCCTTTTGCCCTCAATCTTTCCCAACTTCAGGGTCTTTCCCAAGGAGCCTTCTCTTCTCATGAGGTGGCCAAAGTACTGGAGCCTCAGCTTCATGATCTGCCCTTCCAGTGAGCACTCAGGGCTGATTTCCTTCAGAATGGATAGGTTTGATCTTCTTGCAGTCCATGGGACTCTCAAGAGTCTCCTCCAGCACCATAATTCAAAACATCAATTATTTGGCGATCAGCCTTCTTTATGGTCCATACATCACTACTGGGAAAACCATGGCTTTAACTATCCGGACCTTTGTTGGCAAGGTGATGTGATGTAATATATACATATACATTTTCTCTATTTTTAACCACATTCTTCATTCTGTTTTAATCTTCAAAAGAAATGTAAGTTGCCCTCCCTTTCCACAATCATGGGTAGACATATATTTCCTTCAGCTTTTCTCCTTTAATTGTGCAACACACACAGAATCCTATTTAACAGCCTTATAAATACAGTCATTGTTTTAACACACACTTCGCAGGTTGCAAGTGTCTAAACATCTGTTTGCACATCTCTTTTGCACTCACCCTGATAACAGACTTTTCCACCAGTGTTTTGCTTTGTGAAATAACACTTCCTGTATAAGATGTCACAGAACTTAAGTAGGGACCCATTGTTCCTCAATCTATAAACAGATCATTAGGGATGCAGGGAGAAATAGGATTCACTTTCCAGTTAAAGGTGAACCAATCTAATCTGCACTTGTTGAAGCAATATGTGAACTGAAACACGGTCATCCTTTGAAATCTGCAGTTCTCTGCATTGTCTCATACATGGAGAAAAGCTCTCAAATGCATGTGGGATTCATTCCATGAAAGCCTTATGGCAGGGATGAGAAAGCTTTGGCCTTCCAGATGTCACTGAACTACAACTCTCATTATCCAAAGCCATTGGCAGTGTTTGCTGGGGCTGTTGAGGGTTGTACTTGGGCAATATCTGGAGGGCCAAAGATTCCTCACTCCTGGCTTATGGGATAACATACAGGGATAAAGGAAGTGAGACTGTTGGTCTGTATAGCTTTGTTTTTTGTCAAATCTTTTTTATTAAGTTCTACATTGCAAATTAAAATTCAAACATTAAACACCAAGATCACCATTTAGGTTTCCTTGAATCCTTTGACTCCCCTCGCCCTTCCATGGTTGCCATTATCAATCTTTTCCCAACTGCTTCTCTTATTTTCTCTATTTTTCTTAAATAATCCATTTTTACCATATATATTTAATACATTACAAGCATTACTCAAAACCTGCCAAAGTTTTTAGTTGTTTACAGTGTTCTCTTAAATACATTGTAAATTTTCCCCACTCCTTCTTAAAGTTCTTCTCTTCCTGGATTCTGAATTTCCTGGTCAATTTCGCCATTTCGGCAATAGTTCATAATCTTCATCAACCATTCGTCTCTGGCTGGGACTTTGTCTTCTTTCCATCTTTGGGCCAGTAGTATCTGTACTACTGTCATTGCATACATAAATAATCGTTTCTGCTCCTTTGGTATCTCTGCACCTAAAGTTCCTGATAAAAAGGCCTCTGGGTTTTTCACAAACGTTATTTTAAACATTTTTTTCAACTCATTATAAATCATTTCCCATAATGCTTTTGTTATCTTGCACATCCACCACATGTGGTAGAAAGTGCCTTCCTTCTCCTTACATTTCCGACAAACATTTGAAGCAGTCTTACACATCTTTGCTAATTTTATAGGTGTTAAATACCACCAATACATCATTTTCATATAGTTCTCCTTCAACAAACAGCACACTTTAAATTTTAAGTCACTTTGTTGGTCTACACCAGGTGTTATCAACTTTTTCAGACTCAGGAGCCACCCAAACATGCATTGGGGGATAGATTTCTTTTTTTCTTTTTTTCCAGATATTGACATGGTCATGACCGGCAGGGTGAGGCAGCTGCCTCAAGTGGTGGAAGACCAAGAGGTGGTGCCCCCATGTGTGTCCCTCCCCCACTGCCAGCATAGAAGTTGTCCTGGCAACACTGCCAGTTCCCAGTGAGATCTCACAAGATCTTGCCAAAATCTCACTGGGTTTAACTAGAAGCCATCATTGCTTCATGGGTGCTGCCACATAGCCCAGGCAAGGGAGACCGCAGCAGAGTGAAATGGGATGCACAGCGTCTGGACATGGTTTTAGTGTTCCTGTTGCAATCCACCTTGGATCATGCCCTGGCCCACTAATGAGTCTTGACCCACCAGTTTATGACCAGTGATCTACACTGATTGGTAATGGTTATCTGGGATTTCAGGCAGCAAGCTTTCTGAAGGTGCAAAAGCTTTCTGTGGTGCAAAAGATATTGATGTTTAACAACTTTAACCTGGTGCAGGATCTTAGTCAAACCCAGTTGAATATAGCAGAGCATACGCAGACTTCCAGAAGCAATCAGTTGCAGGCAGGATGGATGAAGCAGGAACAAGACACTGCTACCAGTAACTTGGTTACTTATAGGTGTTTATTATTTACAGCAGACTCACAAGTTACTATATGCAGGAGACAGATACAGATCTTAACTCTCTCACTTAACAAACTCCAAACGACTCTCAGAACACCACACTGACCAAAAACTATCCAGTAAGGGAGGTCATGAGTCATTATGCCTAAGTGGAGACCTTGACCAATAGCAAAGTTGTATCCAAGGCTGCATATCTCTAGGCAGAATAACTCCCTGTGCTCACTCTTCTTGGCCTTCACCAGCTTCTTAATTGCTTTGTGGGAAGCTGAATCAAATAGCACGTAGGCAAAATTTCCTGGTCAAAGGATTGATCCCAGATGATGTTTTATTTTGTTCTGTTCTGTGTGTGTGTGTTTGTGTGTGTGTGTGTTAATTTAAATTTCCACATTCTCTTATTTTATAATGCAGTGCCACTGGGGGGGGGGGGGCATGAACAAATTCCTTTGCCCCACAAATAACCCAGAGATACATTTTAAATAAAAGCACACATTCTACTCATGTAAAAACACCAGGCAGGCCCCACAAATAACCCAGAGATGCATTTTAAATAAAAGGACACATTCTACTCATGTAAAAACACACTGATTCCCGACCATCCGTGGGCCGGATTTAGAAGGCGATTGGGCTGGATCTGGCCCCCGGGTCTTAGTTTGCCCACCCATGGTATAAACTTTACCACTGAATTATTGCCCTATTATTTGCCAATAATTCACGGGTCTCAATCCAACACAAAGTTAAGCCCGTTGAAATCAGTGGATCAGGGTCAGTATATATAGTTGTTCACCATGACCTGTGACCCTCCAGGTATTGTTGGACTACAACTCCCATCATCCCTGACTATTGACCATGTTGGTTGGGGTTCATGGGAGAGAAAGTCCAACAACTCTTGGAGGGTGACAGATTTCCCATCCCTCAACATGTCCATGGGCAGAATCAAGAAAGCAAAGAAACTGTCAACTTCATAATATGAGTTAGATAACTCAGCAATAGGAGCAGTAGCCTTATCATGATAAGAACTGACACCATCTGAAATAATTCTTTCACTAGTTCCCTACATAGCCATGTCCAATTTTTGTCCTTTCTTAGTGTTAACATTTAGCTGCTTCTTTCTTCTTCTCCTTCAGAAGAGGGCTATGTCTATTAAAAACCATCCTGCTAATTTATTATTCCCTTTTATCTGCTGCTCACCTAATATATTTTTGCCAGCGGATTAATAAAATCAGACTCAGGCTTCAGTGGGTGACAAAGCATGAGTCAGTTAGGATGATTTATATTTCAAGGGAAGAGCAGAAACTCTGCTTTAGATAAATATGCCAATCAAGGTAAAAGTCAGCTCCTAATGAGGTGGGTGAATAGGCGCGATAACAGCGTATCACCTTGTATTTTGTGGCACCTAAGTGTTAAAATCGCCAGCAGAGAGGCTATGATACTAAGGAGGTACAGTGATTATATATTCTCACTGGGGACAATCATATTTTATAATCCCTGGTTTTTCCTTCCAAAGAGGTAAGAGGCATTCATTCTTTTCTTATGCATAGAGCTCAGAAATCCTTTTCGGAAAGCACACCTGTTTTTCACGCTGTGTTCTTGGTGAATCCTGGGGTTTTTTCCGATGGGTACTTCTGCTTATAACCTTGTCTTCCCTCGAGCCAACTTTTTATCCTTGCTTGACATTTCCGTCTCCTACCTCCCTACCCCATGTCTGTTACAATAAAAGAGACTGGCTCTCAGTCACATAAAACAGTGAAATCCAGGATGTTTCAGAAAACCATTGTGCTCCTCAGAAGCTTATAGGAGCCCTCAGTGAGAAGACCAGCAATGAGGGAGAAGATAGCTTGACCACCATAGTCCCAGGAGAGTATTTAATGCATTCTAGGTTGCCCTTCTTTATGGTCCAGCTCTCACTTCCATACATCACTACTGGGAAAACCATAGCTTTTACTATACAGACCTTTGTTGGCAAGGTGATGTCTCTGCTTTTTAAGATGCTATCTAGGTTTGACATTGCTTTTCTCCCAAGAAGCAGGCGACTTTTAATTTCATGGCTGCTGTTACCATCTGCAGTGATCATGGAGCCCAAGAAAGTAAAATCTCTCACTGCCTCCATTTCTTCCCCTTCTATTTGCCAGGGGTGATGGGACCAGTGGCCATGATCTTGGTTTTTTTGATGTTGAGCTTCAGACCATATTTTGCACTCTCCTCTTTCACCCTCAATAAAAGGTTCTTTAATTCCTCCTCACTGGACCATAAAGAAGACTGATCGCCGAAGAATTGATGCTTTTGAATTATAGTGCTGGAGGAGACTCTTGAGAGTCCCATGGACTGCAAGAAGATCAAACCTCTCCATTCTTAAAGAAATCAGCCCTGAGTGCTCACTAGAAGGACAGATGGTGAAGCTGAGGCTCCAATACTTTGGCCACCTCATGAGAAGAGAAGACTCCCTGGAAAAGACCCTGATGTTGGGAAAGATGGAAGGAACAAGGAGAAGGGGACGACAGAGGACGAGATGGTTGGACAGTGTTCTCGAAGCTACTAACATGAGTTTGACCAAGCTGCAGGAGGCAGCGGAAGACAGGAGTGCCTGGTGTGCTCTGGTTCATGGCGTCACGAAGAGTCGGACACGACTAAACGACTAGACAACAACAGGTTGTCCCAGCAGCCCCAACCAGGCATGGCCGATTGTCAAGGATTATGAGAGTTGGAGTCCAACATCTTGAGAATCTCAGGTTCCATGTCCCTGAGATACCTTCAAATCCTTTGCAGGGTCCTTGATAGATGTGCTGGGGTTCTTCAGGCCAATGAAAAGGTTTACGGAAGATAAATGGTTGTTGGATGGGGTGTGGGCAGCTAAATTTTAAGATTCTTTAATCTACCAAAAGCTGTTATTCTCACCTTGTAATATCCCTGAATGCCGTTAAGGCAAAATAAGTCTGCGGAAGCAGTTAATGACTATGGGTATATTCCTCTTATAAACAGGAAGCTACAGTGAACATCTAATGTGCTGAGGGAAAATGACTCATACCACAGAACATGATGGCAATGAATGCCTGCAGACATGGACTTTCACCCAGCATCAGCGATTTTGTGAAGAATTGCTATTCATAGAAGCACAGAGCTAAACAGGTGCAAAAAGACCATCTAGAGACCCAATGTGCAACGCAGGAACACACCTGTGCTTCCCACGTTTCTTTCTTGTTGGAATTGTCTGCATTTGTGCCTTTGATATTTCACTCTTAAGAAAATCCCATCCATCTTGGACCCCCTTCTCTAAGAATATACATCCTCAAGAAACAAAGGAAAGCCAAAATGATTGTTATCTATTTGTTACTATGTATATATCTCACCTTATCTACAAGGAATTAAGTAGCGTACATGGTACTCCTCCTCCCTATGTTATCATCGCAACAACTCTGTGAGGTAGGTTAGACCAGCGTTTCTCAGCGTTTTTCCAACTGTGGCCCCCTTCTGACCTTGTTTCCTTCCTGGACGTATCCAAGGGGGAGGCAGCTGCCCCCAATAAGTAAAAATTAATACAAATCTGAGGTTCTGCCCTGCACCCCTCAGCAACATCCGATGGCCCTGATCTGCTAGGTACTGGGATGGATTGCACCCTGCACCTTGCAGAGTCAGGCCCAGGAGACCACCAGGCCTAGCACTGGTAGCAGCAACAAGCAGCTCTGGCTTGCCCAGCCCTACACATTGCCACCCCACCACCACACTTACCTGACCTGAGGGTTCTGGATTGTGGGCTCTGCTGATCAAATGGGAGCCTCAGCGATTGCCCTCTCCCACCAGAAACAAACCAGGACTGCTCCAAGAAAACGCCTGTGGCCAAAAGGAGCGCTGGGCCCTGGTGGGCTACCCCTTGCCCGCTTTTGATTGGCCAAGTAGGTAGCAAGCCAGTCTGGATTTTTTAAATAAAAAAATGATTCCCTCCTTCACTTTTCAATTTCCTCTGTGGCCCCCTAGCCTCGAGCTGTGCCCCCCCCCATTTATGCAGTTTGCTGGGAATCTGAATACGTGCAGCTACTCACACAGAGTCAATTAGGGTTTGGCAGACAGCCAAGGCAATGTGAAGGAGTAAATCTGCCTGGTGATACAGAGGCATGGAGACAGCTCCATGATTGGTCAAGCTCTCTTACGGGAATAATGATTAATGGCCTACTAACTGTTAGTTCAGTGGTTCAGTATGTCAGTGTAGGAGTTGTGAGTCGTGTATGAGAGAGCAAGCTAAAGATCCGTGTTCTGTTCCTGTAAATAGTCCACTGTATATAATAAACACCTAACTACAAGTTCCTGGTTCCTGCTTCGTCCATCCTGTCTTCAGCCAAGTTGCCAATTGCTTTCGTGGATTCTGCGTTTACTCTGCTAGGTCTGGCTAAGGTTCTGCAACTAGTCGGAAAGTTGTGAAACACCAATAGGTTTTGCCAATACAATTTTCACCTGTGGCCCCCTTGGAACATCCTGGGGTCCCCACACTTGGAACATCCTGGGGTCCCCTGGGGTCTAACACTGGGTTAGACTATTAACTCTGACTGCTATGTTCCACGTCCACTGCTGGGGACAGTGTATGTTTTGGAAAGCCAGGAGGGGAGAGTACTGTAGAGCTCATAGGAATCCCACGGGTCTCTGGTTGGCGACTGTGAGACTAGAATGTGGGATATAAATATTACAGTGCATATCAGCCCAAATCCCTTTTACATTTGTAATTGTATCCACATTGTTTTATTTCATTTTTCCAGTTTATGACAGATGTACTGTCTGATTTGATTTCCACCTACTGGTGCTTTTCTCCCCGTTGCAAAGCCAGCTCCAACACAGCTTCACTAAAGAGAAAGAGAGGCTCTTGTTGGCTTGGGGAGTGGGGGGGGGGAGAAAAGTATGATTGACAGCAACCTCTTCCGATCTAAGGCAGTGGGTATTGCTATGCAAGGGAGCACAAGAAAATTACTGACAACTCTTCTGTACTCACAGGGTCTGTTTCTGTAGATTTGAAGCTCGGCTGCCCATTGCATTTGAAAATTAATTTCACACATTTGAATCAGAACAAGCATTACAGGCAGGTCTGCTGTGATCAGAACTCCCTTGCAATAAAAATTCAGAATCACAGAAGCCTATTATTGCAAACTGAAGGCACAATAATGCAAACCAGGAACAGTGTATTAAAAATAATACTTTCTTTTTACTTGAGTACTGTGCTTATTGTAGGTAGCTTGCTATAAGTAGTTTCTCGATATTAAAGAATTAATCCCCCTTCTTGAAGTTTTCCAAAACTACAGTGCTCATGGTATAGCAAATCAGCATCAAAACCAGAGTTGCCAGACCACAGCCTCCTTAACTAGAGATAACACAGTAGGAGACATTTCTTCCTGCCTTTGTGGATTCTCTCCCATCCTAGAAAAGAGGCTGAAAATGTCAACCAAAATTATCACTGGGGTAAAGCATCTTCCCTAGAAGGGCTGAATTATTTGGTCTTGTTGGTTTAGAACTACACCTGGGTCTCCAGCTGCTGTTGAAGTACCAGCATCCCTAGCTAGCAGAACCAGTGATCATGGATGATTGGAATTGTAGTCCAAAGATCAGCTGGAGACCCAGGTTTGGGCAAGGTCAGCTAAATGGGAAGAAGGCAGAGGTTTATTAAAGCATTCACAAGACAAGGCACTTTATATATATATATATATATATATATATATATATATATATATATATATTAGTTTTACATAAAAGTTATACACCATAACCATAAAATTTTCACACATTTTTTTAAAAAAGAAAATGGTTCTTGAGACCTCCTTCCTTCCTCCATGGGTTCCAATTCTAAATTTTATTTCTGCATCTTTTACTGTAATCTATCTGTTATGTAATCATAGTATCCAAAATCCATGTTACATTACAAGTGTCATTGTATTCCTGCCAATGATTTCAGCTGTTACAGTGATCTCTCAAATATGTTAGAAAGTTATTCCAGTCTTTTAAAAATACTTGGTCTTCCTGATTTCCAATCTTTCCCGTCAGTCTTCCCATTTCTGCATATTCCATCACCTTGGTCTTCTCTGGTCCATACTTCTTCTTCTTCCCATCTCTGGGCAAGAAGCAGCCTTGCTACTGTCATTGCATACATAAACAGTCTTATATATATATATCTGGTAGTTCTACACCTATAGTACCTAACAACAAAGCCTCTGGGTTTTTAACAAAAGTTAGCTTAAACATTTTTTTCATTTCCCAGAAAGCTTTTACCACCCCACATGACCACCACATATGATAAAATGTACCCTCTTTCCTTTTACATTTCCAATACACATTTGAACTAGTTCTATACATTTTCACAATTTTACTAGGTGTCAGATACCAACAGTACATCATTTTCATATAATTAAGACAAGGCATCTAAGATGATGCTACTATCTCCACGCCCTTCGTACCCAGTGGGGATAGATTGGGTAGATCAAAAGTGTGGTCAATGCATCTTTGCAGGAAGTTCATGTGGTCCTTAAGGAGGCTGTAGTGCACCCACTCCTCATTGATTTCAGAAGTTGTCAATATCTCTCTTTTAGGGAAAGTGCTTGAGAGGGTAGTGGCTATCTAGGTTCATATGTTCTTGGATGAAGCTGGTTATTTAGACCCATTGCAATTTTGGTACAGGCTTGCATTTGAGACTGAGTCAACATTGAACGCCCCGACAGATGACCTGTACTGAAAAAGGGCTGGGGATCCTCCTTGATCCTCCTTGATCTTTTAGCGACCTTTTATACCATTGACTATGGCATCCAGCTGGAATGGGTCTGTGGGTTGGAAGCTGGTGGTGTGACACTGCTTCTGTTTCTGCACAGTAGCCCCATGGCAGGGCTCCCATATCTTCCCAATGCTGTTTACTAGACAGATGCATGAAGACATTGGGAGTGGCAACCACAAGGTTGTCCAAGTTGCCGAAACAGATGTTTGAGGCACAAAGTGGCTCCAATGGGAAGGGGAGTTTGGTGGATGCTGGCTGCCTCACTTCTGCTAGTGGGAAGATCATGTAAGCTGAACTCCATTCACAGCAGAACCTTAATTAATCTAAGACTGCAATTCTAACCATGTCTCCTCAGAAGAACTTTGGAATTTAGTTGGCCTTACTCCCAGGTAGGGACGTGGGTGGTGCTGTGGGTTAAACCACAGAGCCTAGGGCTTGCCGATCAGAAGGTCGGCGGTTTGAATCCCCTCGACGGGGTGAGCTCCCATTGTTCGGTCCCTGCTCCTGCCAATCTAACAGTTTGAAAGCATGCAGTGCAAGTACATAAATAGGTATACCGCTCCAGCAGGAAGTTAAACGGCATTTCCGTGCACAGTTCGAAAGCACATCAAAGTGCAAGTAGATAAATAGGTACCACCCCGGTGGGAAGGTAAACAGCGTTTCCGTGCACTGCTCTGGTTTGCCAGAAGTGGCTTAGTGATGGTGGCCACATGACCTGGAAGCTGTATGCCGACTCCCTTGGCCAGTAAAGCGAGATGAGCGCAGCAATCCCAGAGTTGTTCGCGACTAGACCTAATGGTCAGGGGTCCCTTTACCTTTTTATGCCCAGGTAAGTGTGGTTTGTTCTAGCACTTTGGGACATAAATATTGGATCTCATTAGTATTTTTTTTTATTAATACTAGTGTGATGCTGTTACTCTTTGGTGTGTATGCACACAGGTTTGTATTATGCTTCTTGTGTTGTATTGTTCTTGAAATACAATACATGTGCGCACATAGGTGCAGTTTTCTGGTGTTTTAAAACCAACTTAATATTGCACTTGCTTCGAACCAGTTTTGAAACACACAACATTCTATATCCACTGGAACTCTTCAAGAGTTATTCCCATGGATTTAGATTTGTGAAAATGTATCACTGGAATAGGTTGTGCCAGTAATTGAGCCAAAGACAATTCTAGTAACTGAAGCTGGATAACATAAAAATAGCCTTAGCCTCAAATATATCCTCAGGGCAGTTTATAGTCAATGACATCTGAAAATAGTCAAAAAACTACCTAAGAGCAACGCTAATTCAGTTATTCGACAGCTTCATGAAAATCAGTTGGCAAGGAAAGATAGAGCTTGCTATCAATGGTGGTTTCATGTAGATCTTAACATAAAACATACTTCTATAGATGGGCTTTCTGATGAAAGATTTCCACATTGTTGGATCCACGGGAATTGTTCCAAAAATAATCCAACAATTGCAACTATCTCATTAGAAGAGACTGTTGGGTATTGGTGAATCCTTCCTCAGAAACTAAATATTTTAATGAGTTGAGCATTAATTAAACTGTGCAGTTTACATGACAGGAATTAAAATCCCCCACCCCTGGCATATGAGAAATTCTAATTTTACTGAGGTTTACTGGGCTATATAGTTTATTCAACAGATTAAAAACCTATTATATCCCTTCATCATAAAAGGATATTAATTGCAGCATTGTTAAAGAATGACTTCTGGTTTGACCGTGCTTAATGCTTCCTCAGAAATCAACGCAATGCGGTAATATTTACAATAAAATTAAAGGCTGCTGGACAGCAAATGTCATGTCCCAGCATTATACAACACAAAAAAGGTTTCTGTTTATAGATTTCATTATCAACTGGATTTATGTTCAAAATGTCTAATCTGTCCTTTTTATGGGAAACCCCGCGTTGACCTTCATTATCTGCAGGCGGATTTAAACTGTGTACAATGCTGCTGTTTAATCAGCTTTATTTTAGCTTCTCTGAAAGCAGTCCAGAGGCTTAGAGAGCCCCCATTAAAATCCAAATTCAACACAGACAAATGTCCTACTCATTCCTTTGCTGTTCTTACAAGGCTGGCTAGAGTGACAGAGGTCAGTTACTAATTGATCTATTGCTACAGCCCCTTCACTTGTGATGGACCCAAAGGAGAAGTGTGTGCTTTAAAAGGCTCCAGGGTCGTTCCCTTTTGCCTCACACTCCATGCCACACAGCTCTTGCTGGCCCCACCTCCATCATCCATGAGTTAATGTGGACATCTGGAGCAAGGAAGCCTTTGAATGTAGTACTCTATGTACAGAAGCTTTCCCAAGATCCTAGCGTAATTCTTGGGACCCAAGTAGCTAAAAGAGTGCCTTTCCCCAGTATCAACCATCTTGGGCCCTATGTTTAGCAAGTGAGGCCTTGGTGGTGGTACTACCATTTTGGGTTGCCTGGCTGGTATAGGTTCATGATAGGGCCTTTTTAGTGCTGGGTTCTCCTTGTGTAGAATGCTCTCCCTGCGAGGAACTTATATCTCCATCATTATTGATGTTCAGGAGCAATCTGAACACATTCCTGTTTAGTCAGGCTGAGAAGTTCTGGAAACCATCAAACTATTCCTGGCAACCCTGAAGTGACTGGATGTAAGTCCTATTGAATTCAATGGGGCTTACTCTGAGGCAAGTGGGGTTATGTTCACAGGCTTAGGCAGGGTCCAACCAATTTTGAATACTTCTTCCCTTCTTCCAGAATGCAGCAGCTAGACTGGTGACTGGGAGTGGCCGCCGGGACCTCATAACATCGGTCCTGAGAGATCTGCATTGGCTCCCAGTACATTTCCGAGCACAATTCAAAGTGTTGGTGCTGACCTTTAAAGACCTAAATGGCCTTGGTCCTGTATACCTGAAGGAGTGTCTCCACCCCCATCGTTCAGCCCGGACACTGAGATCCAGCGCCGAGGGCCTTCTGGTGGTTCCCTTATTGCGAGAAGTGAGTTTACAGGGAACCGGACAGAGGGCCTTCTCGGTAGTGGTGCCCACCCTGTGGAACACTCTCCCTTCAGATGTGAAGGAAATAAGCAGCTATCTTATCTTTAAAAGACATCTGAAGGCAGCCGTGTTTAGGGAAGTTTTTAATATTTAATGTTGTATTGTTTTTAACACTCGATTGTAAGCCGCACAGAGTGGCTGGGGAAACTCAGCCAGATGGGCGGGGTTTAAATAATAACTTCTTCTTCTTCTTCTTCTTCTTCTTCTTCTTCTTCTTCTTCTTCTTCTTCTTCTCCCCCTTCTTTTTTCCCTTCTTCGTTTTCTTCTTCTTCCTCTTCTATTTCTGTTCTGTGATTCTATTTAGATCAGTTTTTTTAGTCTGGATAAAAAGATATCTCATATTAATATTTGCATTTCGCTCCAAATTTTAATAAAATGCATTCAAAAAAGAGAGTGCGTTTCAGTTAGTTAGAGCGTGGTGCTGACATTGTCAAGGTTGCCTGTCTGATCCCTGCATGAGCATCTGCATATTCCTGCATTGCAGAGAGTTGTACTAGATCACTGTTTCCCAACCTTGTGTCTCCAGCTGTTGTTGGACTAGAACTCCCATCATGCCTAGCTGGCAAGACCAGTGGGCAGGAATGATGGGAATTGTAGTCTGAAAACATCTGGAGACCCAAGGTTGGGTAACACTGGACTAGATGATCCTCAGGGTCCCTTCTAACTCTACATTTCTATGATTCTATGAAATGGCAGGCTGTGTCTTAGTGGTCATACACATTGCATGCATTTCTATTAATGTGTGCAAGAAACAAGATCCCATATTCAGCTCTGGAGACGGGTGCCCAACCTTTGCCCCTCCAGATGTGATGCAGTTTGGGAATTACAGCGGCAGGCCATATAATATGCCAGTTGTGGGTAACACCTGGAGATCAAGAGCAGGCATTCCCAAACTCGGCCCTCCAGATGTTTTGGGACTACAACCCCCAGCATCCCTGACCACTGGTCCTGTTAGCTAGGATGATGGGAGTTGTAGTCCCAAAACAGCTGGAGGGCTGAGTTTGGGGCTGCCTGATCTAGAGACTGGAGGGAGAGACTTGAATGAATGAACAGTGCTGGTTCCTGGATTTCATGGGCCTTTTGAACAAGGCACCCCAGTGGAAGAGGCATTACATATCTCTGGACATCTTGAGCCAGCATGGTACAGTGGTTAAGAGCAGTAGTCTTGTAATCTGGGGAACCGGGTTCGCGTCTCCGCTCCTCCACATGCAGCTGCTGGGTGACCTTGGGCCAGTCACACTTCTCTGAAGTCTCTCAGCCCCACTCACCTCACAGAGTATTTGTTGTGGGGGAGGAAGGGAAAGGATACCTGAAGGAGCGTCTCCACCCCCATCGTTCTGCCTGGACGCTGAGGTCCAGCGCTGAGGGCCTTCTGGCGGTTCCCTCATTGCGAGAAGCAAAGTTACAGGGAACCAGGCAGAGGGCCTTCTCGGTAGTGGCGCCCGCCCTGTGGAACACCCTCCCATCAGATGTCAAAGCGATAAATAACTACCTGACATTCAGAAGACATCTTAAGGCAGCCCTGTTCAGGGAAGTTTTTAATCTGTGATATTTTAGTGTATTTTTGGTTTTTATGGAAGCTGCCCAGTGTGGCTGGGGAAACCCAGCCAGATGGGCAGGGTACAAATAATAAATGATGATGATGATGATGATGATGATGATGATGATGATGATGTTAGCCGCTTTGAGACTCCTTAAAGGGAGTGAGACATGAGTCTGAGCAAACTGCGGGAGGCAGTGGAGGACAGAAGTGCCTGGCGTGCTCTGGTCCATGGGGTCACGAAGAGTCGGACACGACTAAACGACTAAACAACAACAAAGGGAGTGAAAGGTGGGACATCAAATCCAAACTCTTATTCTTCTTGTGTGCTGCATGCTCATCCAAGTGAGAAGTGTTGCAATGTTTGGGTGCTCTTTTACCATTCTTGCAGCCTTCCCAAATGACCAGCCTTTCCATTCCTCTGGAGCCAGCTCTGATAAATAACCCTTCCGCTGCACAGACTTTTAACATGGTGCGTAAAAACATTTCTAAAACTTCTCCCAAAAGACAAAATGAGGAGAGCGGGCGATTTATCAATACTGGAGCTCCTCTTCAGCCAGCTGCACACCAAAGGAACTTTTTCTGCAACACAGTGACACTGCACTGCTGGTTTTGCAGCTTATTTATTTTATTCACTAGAGGTCAGAGTTGTGCTGGTAGATTCATAGCAGCTCCATTGCAAATAACGTAAAACTAATTAATCATATCCTGACATGGAGACAGAAAAGAAAGAGTGATATTTTAGAAATGGTCTGGAAAACCCCTGTGACACAGCTGTTTGCAATGCAATTAAGAAGAAGTGTGTCCAGGAAAGGGAGGGAGGGAGGGAGGGAGAGGAATCCACAAAAATACTAAGTTTCTTCTGCTCTATAATATCCTCACAAGGCCAATATCAAGAGTGAAATACACAGAGGTCTTAAAGAAACCCCATACTGGTGGGCAGAAATGCATCTGTTGCTACTTTAATTATATTATTTATTAGTATTTACAGCTGTCAATTTATTCTTGAATTTTAATCTTGAATTTGATTTGATGATTTAATGATGATTAATGAATTTGATCTGGAGGCTCTCAGTGTTCTCCATGGAAGTGTCAGGTAAAAAGCCTTTTTGCTTCCCGAAAGCATATTGCCCTGCCAAAGGGGAACTGGAGGACTGCACGAGATTTCTTGCCACTGGAATATAAGGATACTTAATGAATTCTCTCCCCCCCCAATAATTATTATATAAATTAAATTTATATACATCTCCCAGGCTAAGGTACAGATTGAAACATAGATATCCACCGGTCTCTACATTTCCCAGATAGTCTGAAATAGTTCTTGGCACACTAATTGTTTTAAAATGTGCGTGCTTTGAGAGAAAGTGCAATTGGGAATGAGTATTTTGACTGAAAATATGTTTAGAAGTTTGTATTTTGAGGGAAAATATATAAAAACGTGCATTTCATATGCAAGTATTTTTTAAAAAATTAAAACATAGATAAATGCAGAAAGTGACACAGCCTGGAAATAAAATGACTCACCTCTCCTTACCAGAACATCACATATTAACTAAGCAGTGAGGGAAGGCAGCATAAATGTCTACACAACATCCTGCACACAAGGAATATGTGGTCCTCCAGATATTGCTAGACTATAGCTCACACCATCTCTGGCTATTGACCATGTGGAGGGGGAATTGATGGGAGCTGGAGTTTAGAGTCTGGGGGGACATAGGTTCCCTGCTCCTACCAGAGATCATGGCATAAAAATAGTAATTTTTTGCCTCCTGGTGGTGCTGTGGGTTAAACCACAGAGCCTAGGATCTGATCCGAAGGTTGCTGATCAGAAGGTCAGTGGTTCGAATCCCTGTGGCAGGGTGAGCTCCCGTTGCTAGGTCCCTGCTCCTGCCAACCTAACAGTTCAAAAGCACGTCAAAGTGCAAGTAGATAAATAGGTACCACTCCGGCGGGAAGGTAAATGGTGTTTCCGTGCGCTGCTCTGGTTTGCCAGAAGCGGCATAGTCATGCTGGCCACATGACCTGGAAGCTGTACGCCAGCTCCCTTGGCCAATAAGGCGAGATGAGCGTGGCAACCCCAGAGTCGGCCACGACTGGACCTAATGGTCAGGGGTCCCTTTACCTTTATTGCCTTCCAGGGCACATTTCAATAAATGATAATAATTTCCACACTGTTACACTCACCATGTTCATTCAGAAGTAACTCCTATTGTTTCTGGTGGAACATCCTTCCCAGAAAGATTGCTGTGTTTACTAATTATTTAATAAAGAAAAATAATCTAAAGATCATTTTAGAAAATATTTACCTCTAACCAATAATATTTCTCCCATTGATACCATTTTCAAAGCCTGCATTGCAAGAGCAAAGTTGTGTTTACAGTTTCCTGAATTCCGTGATAAAGCATATCATATCTCTACCTCTTAAAAAAGCTCAAATAGCCATAGGGAAGACTAAGAGATATGTAAGGCAGATAGTACATTAGGAACCAACTGGGAAGGTCAACATTTGTACATAGCTTTTTGATGATCAGAATCTCTTCTGGCCTTCCATTCTCTTATCTAGAGCTGGAAAATATTTTCCATCATATCTCCCCCCCTTCCCCATAAATAGCACATAAGACAGCTCCTGAATTTACTTCTGCCTGAAAGAAGACACACAACATTCTGAAACCACAACAGAGTATGTCGCTTACATTATAATAATAAACTCTGTAGCCTCTAGTTGCTAAAAGGTACATGATGACTTAAAAAAAATTCCTGGAATTAATATTACTTTGATTTCCTGGAATTAATAATGTTTAGCACAGATAAGGCACTTTAGTTATTTTATATATGTTATCTTACAGACCTCTCTCTTTGTATATACGCAAAGTATTAGCTTGCAGGGTTGCAAAAGACATCTCCATTTGAGATCCAGGAGGGCCACCGAGAGTGAAAGCAGGCACCAGATGGACACCCAATGGACTGATCGTTTGGTTCATTGTAAGGCAACTACATACATTGAAATATAGTTATATGTTTTTGCAAGTTTGCACAAATTTCAAACACGTTTGTCACACAAGATGAACTGATTTTGTTCATAAGAAAAATGTCAAAACCCAATGGGTGGGATAAAGCTATGCACTCGTGTGTGGCGCTGTGGTCTAAACCACTGAGCCTCTTGGGCTTGCCGATCAGAAGGTTGGCAGTTCGAATCCCCACAACAGAGTGAGCTCCTGTTGCTCTGTCCCAGCTCCTGCCAACCTAGCAGTTCGAAAGCAGGCCAGTGCAAGTAGATAAATAGGTACCGCTGTGGTGGGTAGGTAAACGGCATTTCCGTGCACTCTGGCTTCTGTCATGGTGTTCCATTGTGCCAGAAGTGGTTTAGTCATGATGACCACATGACCTAGAAAGCTGTCTGTGGACAAGCTCCCTTGGCCTGAAAGTGAGATGAGGGTCGCAACCCAATAGTTGCCTTTGACTGGACTTAACAGTCCAGGGGTCCTTTACCTTTACCTACCTTTATTCACTCACCAACAAAGACATTATTCAAGCCTAGTTATTGTGTCATAAAAAGGTAGTAGGCAAGAGGCAAGAGGGGGGGGTCCTGGATTGGGACCATAGTGTTGGTGGCTTAAACCCTTTGTTCTCAGAGTGGTCCAGGTCTTGATCAGATCCATTGATGACAGTGGGAGATTTCTTCCCAATGCAAATAGCTGCCATGAGAGGTCCTGGTCCAGATGGTTAAGGTTTCCTTTTATCACATACACAGCGCAATAGGACCTATCCCCCACAACAGCATGCAAATCAGTTTGGCTAACGTGACCCAACAACTTACTCCCTGCACACACATACAAACAGGCCACACTGCTACCATCTGATTGCAACCAATTAAGCTCTGGACCCCCTAACCTCTTGCAGTGTCTACACACACACACACACACACACACACACGTGACCTATCCACGTGATGCTATCAAAACTCCTACACTAACACTACACAAAAGACACAAAAGAACAACACACCTATCTCTCTCCCTACCACTCTCTCTTCCCTCTCTTTCCCCCCAATCTCAGGATGTCCCTGCAAAAACATCTCTCACTACATGTAAACAAACAGTGAAAAAGACTCTATGAATTGATAATGGAGACAAAAGATGTACTTTCCCCCGTTTATTTCTTCGTTTGTAGCACAATAAAATTGTTAATAAAAACTAATTAAAAAAATAAAAGTTCCCTCCCACATATACCACAATTTGAATGAGTCTTCATGTCTGGTATTTTAAAAATGCAATTAGCAATTGTATGAATAATGTCACAACAAGCTTGACCTTTACTCTTTTTTTTTTTTTTAATAGATTGTGGATATTCAATTTTCTCATACTTTTTGACAGTTCTAGAAGAATGCAGAATGTTTCTCTGCAGGGCTTTTCTAGAGCTCTGTCTAGAAAAGTACTGCCCTTTGTTTCCAATGCAGCCACATCTTACATTTATTTACTCAGATGTCCATCCTATTTAATTCATTGGTACCCAAGCAATAGTGCATAATAGGACTGCAGCCTATGACACATTCAAGTGTGTGTGTTCCAAATAACTAACGGTTGGTGGCAAAAAGTTTTTAAATGGCTCATTTTCCAAGGTTCACAAAATGCCAGACTTTCAATAAATATATATTTAATGCAAAGTATGGCTCTCCTCACTGTCAAGTACAGATCAGAGCCTTGATTCACAGAAGACATGACCTTTTCCAGTAGAGGCAAGAGAGATATGCCATGAAAAATGTAACAGGTTGTCTACAGCTGATCTATTTGGTTATGCTCAAATAACAATCATTTTCTCATTGTATGAGAACAGTCAAACATTCCCATACCTACATACATACAATGCTAAAGGTTGTGTATATTTCATATTCAGAAAATGCATGTAACATTCCTGTAAGTAGCACAGCACTCAAGAGGGCTGTTCGACATGCTTTCTCTACAAGGCTGTGTCTTGCTATATAGCTCAAAGTGGAAAATTGGAGTGATGTACGATATGCAAAAAAGGTTAAGCAAAGAACTCATGGAGGGGTGGAAGGAGGTCTAGAGGGTCAGAAGGATCTTGTTTATTTGTTTTTTAATCTATGGTTGTGAATGTAAACATTAATTTGTAGACTCCAATATTTTTTAAAAAAGAAAAATAAACCAGAGATGGAGAACCTCTGGTCTGTGGGCTTGATCAGACCCACTAGGACTCTTCATTTGGTCCACAAGTCTGTTTTGGAAAAGCCATGCCTACCTGCCCTACAACTATAAACAACGGCTGGGCTGAAATTTCTTCCTCTGCCTTAACATATTATTCCCCTGTGAAAATGAGGGCATTTTTTTTTTAAAAAAAAATATTGCTTTAGAGATTATTTTTTTTAAAAAAAAAATAAGAAGGTAGTTGAAGCATACCTACTGGGCCACACTGAGAAATGCAGTCTATATCCCCTGCCCATTTATCCCACATGCTTTATGAATGATGTGATGCAATGTGGCAAACTTTCCTACCTGAGGCATTCCAGGAACTGTGGTGGTAGATAGAGCCTTCAACCCCTGTGAGTTTTAATGTTAAAAAAGCAATAATAAAGTGTAAATTTAAGCAAGGTAAGCAAAAACCCACTCCTAAAAAAATAAAGGTGACATTTCTTTTCTCATCCCTCCTCCCCATAATAATATTTTGGGGTGGTTTTGTTTCTACTCCACCCACCCAAGGAATGGTCAAAAAGAGAATTATTGACAGCTCTGGAAGGAGCTTGAAGAACTCCAGTTCTCACATATCAATGTAAAAATGTAAAAAACAACAACCCAAAAACCGAATTCAAGCTGTTCTCTAATTAGAGAAATAGGATGAAACTGATAAGGCATGTTGTAGCTTTTATAAATTCCAACTGTATCTGTTAAAATGTGCTGTCAGTGACAATAACTCTTTTAGGTGGAGTGGGATAAAACTAGGAATAAACAAATAAGGCATTGCTGTAGACCTATTTCCAGGGGGAGAGAAATCCAATCTGATAATCTGACTGTTCATCTGGTTTGAAGAATAGCATTTCTTGTAATTAATTAGCTGCAAGTTTGTTAATTCATAGCTACTTTCACACATTTTAAAATCAACATTAATTGGCATCAGTGTGCTCTTCGGCGCTGAAAACAAAAACACATTTATTTCAAAAGAAACAATTCTGGTGCTCTTTTCTTGCTCCACAATTGTAGGATGGAGGATAATAGTCAGGTCATGATTCCTCCCTGTGTCTATGCATGAAGGGACTGTCATTAGACCCAACAGAAGATGAGCTGCATCTAAAGGAAGGGAAGAAGAAGAAGAAGAAGAAGAAGAAGAAGAAGAAGAAGAAGAAGAAGAATAGTAGTACTAGTAGTAGTAGTAGTAGTTTGGACTTTCACTCCCCTTAAGGAGTCTCAAAGCGGCTAACATTCTCCTTTCCCTTCCTCCCCCACAACAAACACTCTGTGAGGTAAGTGGGGCTGAGAGACTTCAGAGAAGTGTGACTAGCCCAAGGTCACCCAGCAGCTACACGTGGAGGAGCGGGGAAGCGAACCCAGTTCACCAGATTACAAGACTACCGCTCTTAACCACTACACCGCACTGGCACCACTGGGAAGCTAACTCGTAGACCATGGGGTGTATGTACCTCTGCAAAGCAATATATAGTGCCCCCCACAAAAGCTGCCAACAATCTGGCTTCTGGTTTCCAGCTCAGTCATGTGACCTGACAATCTGGTGGAACTTACAGCTACAAAACAGGTGGTGTAAGTCAAACTCTGTTTTAAAGACTTGCTTTCCCTCTGCCAGGCTTAGGTTGGCTCAGCTGGCAGGAGCCCTGATCCTGAACAGCATAAGTTCTGCAGGCTTCCTACAGAACTTTAGGATTGCTTTGTTAGCCAGGGTGTTCTTTACTTGGGAGTGCAAGGGGTGCGGGGCACCCGGGTGCCAAATTCTGGGTGGCGCCAGGCGCCCGCCGCTGAAGCCGGCTAAGCTCTTAACTATCTACCTGTTATGAAATAATAAATAATTTTGATCAAGCTAGAAAAACAAAATACTTATCTACCTAGGTATTACCGAAATGTATACCTACTGTTTCACTAAAGGACTTCCGACTTTGTGCACTCATTTACAAAAGACACATTGCGCCAGCGGCAGCGCTTGTCATTTACAATGGTGCATTTTAATTTAATCACTTACAGTTCAAATTTGAAACAAAATAAAAAAATTCCTTCCAGTAGCACCTTAAAGACCAACTAAGTTAGTTCTTGGTATGAGCTTTCGTGTGCATGCACACTTCTTCAGATACACTGAAACAGAAGTCACCAGACCCTTCTATATAGTGTGAAGGTGGGGAGGGGTATTACTCAGAAGGGTGGTGGGATTGGGTGATTGGCAGATAGCTGTGACGAGCCTGTTGATGACTCTTAACGACTGCAATAGGTCTTACAGGAAAAAGCAAGGGGTGAGAAGGTGAAAAATGGCTTTGTCATGTATAATGAGATAAGAATCCAATGTCTTTGTTCAGACCAGGTCTCTCCATGGTTTTAAGTTTGGTGATAAGTATCTGAAGAAGTGTGCATGCACACGAAAGCTCATACCAAGAACTAACTTAGTTGGTCTTTAAGGTGCTACTGGAAGGAATTTTTTTATTTTGTTTTGACTATGGCAGACCAACATGGCTACCTGTCTGTAACTAGTTCAAATTTGTTTAGAGAACATTAAAAAAATAATGTTTATTTTCGCTAATTGTTGGCATTTTCTTTGACTAACTACTTAGTACTTAGGGCCTTAATACACATGTGTTTCAGCACGCGGTTTTAGTTTTTGGGGGTGCTGGGTGGATCTCTGCACCCTGGTGGCACATATGCAAAAGATGGCAGTGGTCTGTTTCCTCAAGCTGTCTATTTAGTTCCCCTCATCTTCAGTGCTTGAATTACATGGAGACAGAGAGGGCCTAACCCACTTTTGTGATGCCCCACCTTTGTTTTTAGAAGGCTATGGAGAGCGCACAATTCAGCAGTCTGGGCAGGATTTGTTGATTCTGTTGCCTTCCCTCCCATGATTGAAACGTGTCATTGCATGGATAGTACTTTCTCATCGTAAGGCTGCTGCATCCTGCTTTGCTGGTACAGTGGTACCTCGGCTTAAGTACTTAATTCGTTCCGGAGGTCCGTTCTTAACCTGAAACTGTTCTTAACCTGAAGCACCACTTTAGCTAAGGGGGCCTCCTGCTGCCGCCACGCCGCCAGAGCACAATTTCTGTCTGAAGCAAAGTTCTTAACCTGAAGCACTATTTCTGGGTTAGTGGAGTCTGTAACCTGAAGCATATGTAACCTGAAGCGTATGTAACCTGAGGTACCACTGTATTGCTAATAAAGGATGTTGACATATGTTGCACAGTATTCACAAAGCTGGATGAAAAATGACCCAACTGAAGCCCAGCTTTTCGTTAGAGGCAATTAGCATCAGAAATTCATTTATTTTGAAATGTAATCTCTAGATCCACTTTCAGGCACCAACACACAAAATAAAAATGTAGCCACAGGGCTGATAGTGAAGCCTGCTCAAAGGCTTCCTTTCTAAGCAAGTTACTCCAAATGTCCCCAACCTGAATCTTGGCTGGCAGATGCTTGGGTAGATCAGCAGTCTAAGGAAGAAGAAGAAGAAGAAGAAGAAGAAGAAGAAGAAGAAGAAGAAGAAGAAGAAGAAGTTGTTACTTGTATCAGCTTTTGCTGAAGCATTTGCTGATGCTTGTATCCTGTGCTCTACAGGCAAGTCTAATGTGTGTTTATGCTTCTGAATCTAATAACTCAAAGCATCATGAATTAGCCATTTCTATACCACTATAGAAATGAATCATTAAATCTAGTAGATCTCAGTTAACTCATCTCACCACACACCTCCACACCCCAATAGATGAGCAGCATCCAAATAAACGGCGTTATTTTAGATTGGAGTGGGGAAGATTTCAGCAAGGGAAGGGCAGGACTCAAAATGGGAAGACTCATCAAACTTTCCCTTTAAGTAGAATTCAGTGGGGATCTAAATATATGCAATATGTACCTTGTGCCTAACTGCAGGGCCAACTCTCATTGGCTTCTCTCTATAGCAGCAGCATCAAGCATTTCTGATAAGCCGGGTGCTTATCAGAAAGGAACTCCAAAGTCCTGAAATTCTAATGAAGTTGTTTGAGGATGAAGCCTCCTAGCCTCTTCAATTATCTGGAGAAGTTTTTTCCACTTGGCTAAACTGGCCCGGCCTCTTGGTCTTTTTCACCTACCTCGTAGCAACCGTCACAACTTTCGTGGTATTTGGTGGTTAGGCATTGGAATGTGTTGTTGGTGTTTTGGGGGGGCAAGGTGTGGCTACCGCCTACCCCTTCAATTTTGGGTATTCCGCTAAAGGAATCCGGCGGTCATGGATCCTGTCCAATGCTCGTGTGGCGGGGGGCCATGGCACGACCCTCAGTGACATCAGGAGAGAGCTTATAGTTGTATTAGCATCAACAGGCTCCCCCTACTGGTGGTTAACCCCTCCTCAGACTCACCCCTCTCCGAGTGGGTGGAGTCTAATGTTCCGTGGTCCAATGCCTAAGCCAATACCTTCTCACATGCTGTAACCAATAAAGTTGTGGCCTTTTGCTTACCCATTAACCTTATATACTGTGTCCACGTGCCTTTATTCTCCAAGCGGGGATCGGGTCCTCGAATCACAACTGTGTGAGTTCAGGCAACAGGGCCATTTTTCAGGTACAGAAAGTATGATGCCTTGTGCCCTGTGGTTGGTAGGCAATCTGCAGTGGTAGAACTACTACCAGCCAAGGTCTTCTGCTGGTTATCTTCACTTCTCCATGGATACGAAGTATCACCACCACCCTCTTAACATGTGAGACTTCTTCTGAGGAACAGGATTCCTAGCCTTAACATGTAAACATCTCATCTGGCTTGGTTACTGAGATTTGGTAGGTAGTTGGGCACTTCTACAGCTTGCTTGGAAATAATAATAATAATAATAATAATAATAATAATAATAATAAATTTATTTATATCCCACCCTCCCCAGCCGAAGCCGGGCTCAGGGCGGCTAACAACAATAAAATAATACAACATTCCAAAATCATTTCATTATAAAATTAATTCAAATCAAATTGATGGCAACCATTGGGCTAGAGTTCTGTGAAGATTGCCAAAGAAGGGAGTCAGGCTGTGCCCTGGCCAAAGGCCTGGTGGAACAGCTCTGTCTTGCAGGCCCTGCGGAAAGATGTCAAGTCCCGCAGGGCCTTAGTCTTTTGTGACAGAGCATTCCACCAGATCAGAGCCACAGCCAAAAAAGCCCTGGCTCTAGTTGAGGCCAGCCTAACCTCTCTGTGGCCTGGGACCTTCAAAATGTTTTTGTTTGAAGACCATAAGTTCCTCTGTGGGACATACCAGGAGAGGCGGTCCCGTAGGTACGAGGCTCCTAGGCCGTATAGGGCTTTAAAGGTTAAAACCAGCACTTTAAACCTGATCCTGTACTCCACCAGGAGCCAGTGCAGCTGGTATAGCACCGGGTGAATGTGATCTCGCAGCGAGGACCCTGTAAGGAGTCTCGCCGCGGCATTCTGCACCCGCTGGAGTTTCTGGGTCAGTCTCAAGGGCAGCCCCACGTAGAGTGAGTTACAATAATCCAGTCTGGAGGTGACCGTCGCATGGATCACAGTGGCTAGGTCAGGGCGAGAGAGGTAAGGAGCCAACTGCTTAGCTTGGCGGAGATGAAAAAATGCCGCCTTTGTTATAGCTGCAATCTGCGCCTCCATGAAAAGGAGCTGGACAGCTCCCAAGCTTCACTGGTCAGAAGAGAATCTAGGGAATGGTGGCAATATCGGGATGCTCAGCTCCAGCAGTAGCTACAACTCCAGACCTAGCTCTGGCTCTGGCTCAAGCCCCAATTCAATCCCTCATTTCCATCAACTGACCTCAGAGGCTCTGGTCTGCTGAATCTGAACATGGCCGCATGCTGTGAAAAACACACCAAGAAGGTCTTGGGTGTGTCCTTCAAGCAAAACTCATTTCTGATCAGCTTTCTCTGAGGCAACGTACGAATAACAGCAACATGCAATGTTCTCTTCCCCTGGTCCATGATAAAACCCACAAAGAATCCACAACAATACTGAGTTGTGTGCATTCTCAGTGCATTGCAGTTGTGATTCAAGACTGGCCTGCATGCACCAGGGCAAACATGAGCTTGGGATCTGTATTTTGTGAGGCACCAGTTTGCCTTTTCCATATCACAATTGACAAAAATGGCTGAGATTTCCCTCAGGGTCCTCTGGCAAGTCATTAGTCACAGTGGGATTAGGATTCTAGTCTCCTATGTGTAAGCCATGCAGGTTCATAGACACTCTCTCTGGAATTTTCCTCTCTTTGTACAGTCCCTGTACTTGTATTTTATTTTTTTTAAAAAAGAAGTATGTCTGTGGTTTCCAAATTGGGTAGAAAAAAATCAATGAGACAAGCCAGTTCAGCCTTAAGGGCAAGTCATGGGTTGCCAAGAGTGCAACATTTCTTGGGACATGAAGTTTGATGAGCACTGAGCCCCTATTACCAATGTCGTCTTGTTCCGTTCAATTAACTGTCCTGCTTTTGTTCTGCCTCCAAGGCTACAAGATCACTAAGAATCTGTGATCTGAAACAGGGTTGAAGAACGAAACCCCTATTCATCCTATCCTGTAACAGATAAAGCTGAACTTGCTGGAATAAATATCTCCTTTGCCATCATGACAACGAACTGGACGGATCTGTAAAAAGGAAAAGGAAAAAAATTCCTCAAAGAGAAGCTGATATTGAAGGAGTTGACTGCATAAGTGGGAGGAATAATTAAAAGACTATGGGTGTAGTCTTAAGATAATTAAAATTCTGCACCCAGGCAATCCAGATTCTGTGATAAAGAAAACTGGTTTCTGTGACCTACGTATGCATTATGACAATTGAGCCAATTAGCATAATTCATTTTGGGTAATATATTTTGCAGTTTTTAATATTTGGCTTAATTAATTCAGGATTTGTTAGCCATTGAAATTGGGAAAGAGTTATACAGCGCACAGAAACATTGCCTCTAAGAATGGGGGGTTTTACATAACAAGCCTTTTTACTTCTGAAATTTAAGCAAGTTTTCTCATGCACATTGGAGCATTTAAAAAAAACCCAGAACTTAGAACTAGAAGCTTGCCTTTTCTTTTCTTTTAATAAAAAACATATATTCAAAAGTTACATTACAGCATTTTCAATGAATATATCCCCTCCACAGACACCTCTGTGACAGAAGCTTGTCTTTTGACAAATAACAATAACTCTGAAATTCTCAGGAAGGTAAAATCTATGCTTAGGTATTGAAATATGGGTCGAAAATCCCCTGCACTTTTGTGAAACTTTCCATCTCCCAATGAAGGAATGGGTTTCTGTGCAGTCAGTTTGAAACTGACTCAAAACCCCCCTTTTCTTCTTCTCCAAGAGAGCATTTCTAAAATGAGCTGTTGAGCAAATGCATAACAAGAACACAGCTGTATAAACAAAGCTCTCCCCTTTATCAGTCATGGCAATGGATGACCTTGGCTGTTCCAGTGGAGTAGGGATGACATGCCTAGGTCTTATCTTACGTCCTGACCACACTCTGATGCACTGACCTCGTCCGGGAACAGTGCCAGAGTGTGTTCTTGGAGTTGGTGACCTCTTGCTCCAAGATAAGAGTATAGGAAGGAAAACCCTTTTATGGTTAAGAATGCCGGAGCAGGAACATCTGTGATGTCAAACTGCATGTATAAGCTGATGTGGCTGGATTCCTGGGGGAGGGGGGAGAGGGTGCCTGGAGGATATATATACTGCATGAAATTCCTCATTTCTTTGGACTTGCTGTGGACTGAGCACGCAAGTGTCTTTCTGCTGCTCTGGAGAGCAAAAATAAAGAACTCTTTCCCTGAACCAATCCTGGGTGTCATTTGATTTCCTTCCTCCCGACCGAGAGCAACACAGAGCCCACAATCGGTAAAGTCTAAAAAGGCTATACCACGAACATCGTGGTAGTGGGAGGTTCTCTTCTGCTTTGGTGTGTGTGAGAGAGATTCTGTGGAAATTGGGTTTATGTTAGGCAGGGTGGATGAAGGGTTTTTATATATGGTTTTGATTGTGTGTTTTTTTAAAGGATGGCAGGTGGCGCTGTGGTCTAAACCACTGAGCCTCTTGGGCTTGCTGATCAGAAGGTTGGTGGATCGAATCCCGTGATGGAGTGAGCTCCCATTGCTCTGTCCCAGCCCCTTCCAACCTAGCAGTTCAAAAGCACACCAGTTCAAGTAGATAAATAGGTACCACTGTGGTGGGAAGGTAAAGAGCATTTCCATGCTCTCTGGTTTCCATCATGGTGTTCCGTTGTGCCAGAAGCGGTTTAATCCTGTGGCCACATGACCCGGAAAGCTGTCTGTGAACAAATGCCGGCTCCCTCAGCCTGAAAGCGAGATGAGCGCCGCAACCCCATAGTCGCCTTTGACTAGACTTAACCGTCCAGGGGTCCTTCACCTTTTTTTACCTTCAAGGGTAGCTACCTGAAGCAGCTGTGTGACTTGCAACAGCATATGCACATCCTTTAGGCTGCAGTGGGATGCTCACTTACCTAGGAGAAATGAGCAGCACTGAATAGAGTAGGACCTTCTTCTGAGTAAAACACACATTTCTGATGCAGCCCTTGAGAAGCATGCAGAGAGCCTTGAATGTTGTATAGCTGCTTCAAGCCTCCACACTGTTGTTGTTTTTTATAGTAAAAAAAAGAATTTTAAGAACCCTCAGCAATCTCATCTAACTAAACTGAGTAAAACCCACCCACCAATTTCACAGATTTGTTCTACCACTATTACAGTTTGGGGGGCCATTTCTGTTTATGTTAACACACACATAAACGAGAGAGAGAGAGAGAGAGAGAGAGAGAGAGAGAGAGAGAAGATCTATTTCAGATCTCATTCTCTATTGACTATTTCTTTTTTGTATAAAGCCCTTAAAAATTTCTAGTTGTTTGTCTTAAGTCTATCATGGAGTCAGAAGAGAGAACAGTTGTTTCCACAGGACAAAATAACCTCTGACGGCATGTCTTCAGCCGGTCAAAGGGATGCATTAAAATAATTTGAATTAAAGCTCCATTTGCTGCTTAGTTGTGGGTTTGTTTGATGAGTGGGGCGGGGCACACGTACATTACTCACTGACCACATTGATCAACTTTGCTAGCCTGGCTCTTATTTATTTGTTTTTGAGTCAGTGACTCTGTCAGAGAAAATGACAGCAGTTGCCCAGATCATTTCAAGATCAACTTTTATTGCTTCAGAGCCAATTTAGCCCTTTCAACATGCTGGTTAATCTGAAAGAACGCATAAAATGAAGGCAGCTCTCGGAAATTTGTGTCAAAGGCCCAGCCCTGATGTCAGTTCAGGTAATTCGCCCCTTATAGAAAGTAACATGAAGCAGGAACTGAACAAGCCAACAACATTATACAGCAGTCCTCTGACAGCTGGCTATTGATCATCAGTGGAGGGCCATTACTTTTCAGACATTGACCTGCTGCCAACATCAATCCAGGAACAACATCAAAATGTTCTTGGCACCATTTACTGTTCCAAAGATGAGTGCTTTGGTAGGGGAGAAGAAATCCATGAAATCCTAAGTATTCAGGCCTTGGGAGTGGGGGAAGATACATAAGTTTAGGTTATAGAACTCTGTATTTCACTTTTTATCTAATAATATACTAAAAGGATGCCCAGAAAACAGTGAGAATATAGAAAGAGCTCTGCTAGATCAGAAACCCATTTAGTTTGATTTTTTTTCCCCTCAGCTCTTTACAGGAAGCCCACAAGCAAGATCTGGGCACAACAACTATCTCCTCTCCTGCAGTTTGCAGCAAAACTGGTATTCAGAGCCACTCTGCCTCTGACAGTATTTTACCATCACAGTACCCACATGCCAATCAACTGACATCACTGGGCGATGTCAGCTGATGGGTGGAGAGGATCAGAATTCAGAACTGTTGGGGGATGCTTTTCCAGCTCATTCCCTGAGGAGAACAGGCTGGTGAAGACCCCAGGAGGGAACAGGATTGAATCCCCCAGACTTCAGCTGGTGAGTGGAGATTTCAGCCTTTCTGGTGCTGTTTCACTAGTGTGTTTGATCAGGTCTAAACCACAGAGCCTAAGGCTTGCCGATCAGAAGGTCAGTGGTTTGAATCCCCGTGACGGGATGAGCTCCTGTTGTTTGGTCCCTGCTCCTGCCCACCTAGCAGTTTGAAAGCACAAAGTGCAAGTAGATAAATAGGTACCACTCTGGCGGGAAGGTAAACGGCATTTTTGTGTGCTGCTCTGGTTCGCCAGAAGCGGCTTAGTCATGCTGGCCACATGACCCAGAAGCTGTCTGCGGACAAATGCTGGCTCCCTCGGCCAGTAAAGCGAGATGAGCTCCATAACCCCAGAGTCGTCCGCGACTGGACTTAACGGTCAGGGGTCCCTTTACCTTTACCTTTTATGCACTGGTGAAGCAGACCCTCCAGAGGTCAGCATTGACAAGTGGGAAGGGGGCTAACCACCTATCAGTTATTTGGCATCATCATCACACCAACAATGACTGGCAATTTAGTAGCTGTGCCCACCTGCCAAAGCTGGACTGCATGGTGACAGGAAATATAGATCTGGCCCACTAGGCCAAAAATGTTCTGCATCCATTCCCGAATCTATTGAATCAGGAGGCTTATGCCCATAATGCAGGAGGGGAATCATAGAATTGTAGAAGTGTATTGTTGAAAAGGAACCCTCAGGTCCATCTAGTCCAGAGTTTCCCAAACTTGGGTCTCCAGATGTTTTTGGACTACAAAAGAGATTTGGTCTGAGTCAAGGACATAGCTAGGCTTCTATGCTCCTGTTAGAGGGTGCCACAGGTACCCTGTAGCTTTCCCCTTACACTATAACTAGATGGTCCACTAATCTTCTGTTTGAGGGCAGAATCTCAACAACAAATATGTTTCTTTAAATACAGAGCTCAAGGAGCACTTATCCCATTCCTTGAAAGTCCTCCATCCAAGCACTGACTAGATGGAGCCCTGCTTAGCTTGCGCAACATGGCTGCATCAAGTGCTTTCAAACTATTTCCTTGGCCTACCACCAATTTTGAGGTAGGCAGACAGGCCTGGCCCACTGAGCATGAGGCTTATACGGCAAAGCAGTGACAGAGGGGAACAACTTGCCACTGACATAAAAGCTTTGCAGTATACTGAAACATTAGAAGAATTGCTTTAATAATCTGGGCTCTCCAAGGCAGTAAAAGACAGGCAATGCGAGCTCTGTATTGAGGAGATGTTTGCAATGCAAGCCCCTCGATAATTGCTGTCTTTTAGCAGCAGGATATTATTCCATTGTATCATTTTGCTGACCGTTCTTCTAAGCTAATAAGATGGTGACATTCCTTAGTGGAGTGGAAAGGTCATGCCAACCTGGCAACTGTAGTTAAAAACCACAAACACGTTTTGTCATGAACTGTTTTGCCCTGTATGTGTTTAGTCTTAGGGTAATTCTAAGGAGCCGACAGCACCAAATCACACAGAACCTAAACTGCTTTTCATGCTCTCATCCTTTCAGTCCTTTGGTTTGTTTGTCATCCTTGTTTCTTTCCCTTGAACAAAAGGCATGTGACAATGGCATGAGGAATGCATTCAGTTATCCCAGCATCTTCTGAAGCAACCCCAGTGCTATATATAATTTCTATTCATTTTCTTTCTTTCATTCCGGTAGGCATGTTGGCAGCCTTGCATTCTGTCTGAAGAGAGCCACTTCATTTCTCGACACTAATATTCAATGCAGATCATAATGGGTAGCAATTATCTGACAGTGGCTGATTTGGGCTTGCTTCACAGAATATTTCAGAAGTGTTCTGTCTGAAAAGAACCTCTCTTCTGGTCACATTTTAAGGGACAGGCTAAAGAAATATTTGTGAAAGGTTGTTCAGTTGTCACAGGAGGTGTTTTAGAGTAGCTTTCCCATGCCAGGTGACCACCAGATGTTCAGGACTACAATTCTCATTTTCCCTGATGCTGGTTGGGAATTATGGGAGATGAAAAACATATGGAGAACATCAGGTTTGGGAAGGCTGTTTTAGAGAAGGCACAACCTGTGTAGAGTTGCCATCTCTCTCAGAGAAAGAAAAAAGACTATCACTCGTCTTATTTATTTAACATGGGGTGTGGGTGAGTTTGTACTTAATCATAAAATCTGATCAATTTATGTAAAGCAAAATAAAATGCACATCTAAAAATACCAATAAAATCAGATTATTTCAGGGGTGGCTAATCTGTGTCCCTACAGATGTTATTTGATTGCCTAACTCCCATCAGCCCCAGCCAGCATGGTCAATGATCAAGGATGATGAAAAGTGTAGTTCAGCATCATTTAGAGCGGCACAGATTAACCGCTCCTGGTTAAGTTAAGCTAAGGGTGTGTAGGCCATGGTCCCCCAGCTGTTGTCGGAATGCAGCTCGTATTTTGTTGTTTAGCCATTTAGTCGTTTTTAGTCATTTTGTTGTTTAGCCATTTAGACAATCGGCCATGCTGGTTGGGGCTGCTGGGAGTTGGAGCCTCCCTGTTCTAGGTCCTGCAATATATTAATGAAGGGCAACCTGTTGTTGTTTAGTTATTTAGTCATGTCCGACTCTTCATGACCCCATGGACCAGAGCACGCCAGGCACTCCTGTCTTCCACTGCCTCCCGCAGTTTGGTCAGACTCATATTGGTAGCTTCGAGAACACTGTCCAACCATCTCATCCTCTGTCGTCCCCTTCTCCTTGTACCCTCAATCTTTCCCAGCATCAGGGTCTTTTCCAGGGAATCTTCTCTTCCCATGCGGTGGCCAAAGTATTGGAGCCTCAGCTTCAGGATCTGTCCTTCCAGTGAGCACTCAGGGCTGATTTCCTTAAGAATGGATAGGTTTGATCTTCTTGCAGTCCATGGGACTCTCAGCAGCTCCTATTAGCCCTATAATTTGTGTCCAATAACAAGCAGAATTGTGAAAGGGATTGATGAGCCCTGATTAGTGGTGTTCTTCTGTGTCACCTCTCCTCAGTCTTTCTTCTTGTCATGGACTGGTTGGGCACAGAAGAATGGTGGAAGGAACCTTCTGGGGAACCACCAAGGAAGAAGGCTAAGAGCCCAGGGAGTAGTGGTGGGACATTGATGAATGGTCAGAGGGAGAAGACTGGGAGGAGGAGGTGTAAGAAGGACTTAGAGAGCTGGAAGAGTCTGTGGCAGAGAGAATCAGAGGCAGAAGCTGAAGGGAGGAGGGAGGCCAAGTGGCAGAGACTAACTAATCAGGTTGGTGAAGAGTTATGGGTATCTCCCCATCCTGCTGTGGAAAGCTCCCCTCCTCTGTGGTCTCCAAGAACCAGAAGATGCATGAAAAGCGTGGAGGAGAGGTTGGCTGCACAGAGGTGCAAGTCTTCAATTGCTTGGGGAAAGCCCTGAAGGGGGGTGGGACTTAGACAGCTATGAGGAGGTGGGAACTTTCTATCATGGCAACTGATTTTCATGGAGAAAGACCACTGGGAATGGGCTACTCTGCTTATCAGGCCAGGTGTTCAACCAAGTCCATGGAGGTCATGTTTTTGCTAGTAAAGAGTTGCCTCCATCTTTGAACTGCGTGATTACTGATTGGCAAACTCCTATCACACCTCTTAAGCTCCTGATTCCATTCATAGCAAAGAATCTTCTGAAACATGTAATAATAATAATAATAATAATAATAATAATAATAATAATAATTTATTATTTATACCCTGCCCATCTGGCTGAGTTTCCCCAGCCACTCTGGGCGGCTTCCAATCAAGTGTTAAAAACAATACAGCATTAAATATTAAAAACTTCCCTAAGCAGGGATGTCTTCAGATGTCTTTTAAAGAGAAGATAGCTGCTTATTTCCTTCACATTTGAAGGGAGGGCATTCCACAGGGCGGGCGCCACTGCCGAGAAAGCCCTCTGTCTGGTTCCCTGTAACCTCACTTCTCGCAATGAGGGAACTGCCAGAAGGCCCTTGGCGCTGGATCTCAGTGTCCGGGCTGAACGATGGGGGTGGAGACACGATGTGTCTCTCACTCATCAGTGCAGAAATATCAGAAGGCGAAGGCCATGTGAAGACTTCATGCCATGACTTCTTGCCACAAGGGGTGAAGCTGGCAGGGAAGGGAGCCATGTTCTGGACTCCTCCCCCAGGGCCCAGGTTTTCTGATACTTCTAGAGTATCTGTGGTCACTCCCCTGTAGGGATGGGAGGAATTCAATTCAGTATGCATTTAAAACTGCACCTATCTCATTCTTCCTTTCCAAAACAATATGCTGTGGGAGTCATAAAGCCATGGCAGAGGCTTGTAGTGCTGCCTGGTGCCTGCTGACCTCGGTGACCAGCATGTCTGTGCCTTGTAATGTATAGAATGTATTGACCTTATATGGAGTTGTGTTTCCTTTGGGCAGTGATTACCTTATATGGTGATGGGAGTGTAAAGCCATTACCAGGATGTAACGTGAGACATTAGCAGAGGGCCATGCTGGCTGTGAGACAAAGGATAATAAAAAAAAGTTACCGGAGAGGAGAGAAGCAGAATGAGCTGCTCTCCATCCCTGAAAATACTTGCTGTCTCTCTGTGTCCTTTTTCTATGCTATGCTAAGCACAATTTAATGACGGCTGGTCTTCCGTCAATATGCAAAGCAAAACACAGCTATCTTTTTCAATGTTCACACTAATCTGAATTTTTCAATGAAGTTCTCCAACTTATGTTTCAAAAATGTATATATTATGGGAAAGTGTGCATAAAAATGAATATATTAGTGGAAACAGCAGACAAAAATGCATTCCTTTGGTGGAGGCGTGTTTGCATATATGCTTACCTTATTCAAAAACTGCAGATAGAAATGTGTTTCTTAGGGAAAATGCACACTAAAATGTTGATTTAAAGTTTGCAAAGTTTTTCTTTTTTAAAATACCAAATTGTTGCAAAAGGTGGTAAGCTGAATTTAAGCTTGAGAACTAAAATTGACAGATCCCCTCATCCCTAAAGGTAAAGGTAAAGGGAACCATGACCATTAGGTCCAGTCGTGACCGACTCTGGGGTTGCGTGCTCATCTCACTCAATAGGCCGAGGGAGCCGGCGTTTGTCCGCAAACAGCTTCCAGGTCATGTGGCCAGCATGACTAAGCCGCTTCTGGTGAACCAGAGCAGCACACAGAAACACTGTTTACCTTTACCAGGATGTAACCAGGATGTTACCTTTCCGCCGGAGCGGTACCTATTTATCTACTTGCACTTTGATGTGCTTTCGAACTGCTAGGTTGGCAGGAGCAGGGACCGAGCAATGGGAGCTCACCCCGTCGCGGGGATTAGAACCACCGACCTTCTGATCGGCAAGTCCTAGGTTCTGTGGTTTAACCCACAGCGCCACCCGCGTCCCTCCCCTCATCCCTACTTCCATGTTATTATTTACACCAGAAAGAGTCCTTAAGAAGGGTTCCCAGAATGAATTGAGTGAAACTTACTGATTTTAAAAAGAGCCCTTGCATAAATAAATTGGTCCCGAATATGCCTAGGCTATGTTTAAAGACTATGTGAAGCCCCTCATCTTACCAGCACTGCCAATGCAGACCTATGTGTTTAACATAACATTAGTCAATGTGTAACTGATTGGGTAACTCACTATGGTTAATTTCATTTCTAGCTAGTTAACAAAAATTGTGTAAGTCATCAAGGTTAAATTCTTATTCACATGAAATGCCCTGTTGCGTTCTGTTCTACTTCACTTCATTAAATCAAATTTCTCAGCAAAGATGGACCATTAACCTACAAATTATTGCCCATCCTTCCCCAATGCAACCTATATAAAACAGGATGCAGATTGTATGCTTCAGTAAAGGTGCATATATAGAAGTCTGTACTCGCACCTATTTAACTTTCTCAGTTAGCTATGTCTCAATTAAGATTGTGGCCAGGTGCCATGCTTATGAGGCATTCTTTGTAAAGTTTTCTCTTGATGATAAATTGGATCAAGAAAAAAAACACCTTGTTCATATATTGGCAAAAAATGGATTTTGGCAACATCAAACAAATATCCTCTCTTCAGAAAAAAAAAGGGGGGGATAAGGATGCTGGACTGAGTTTGGCTGATGATTTTATTTTAAATGCCTAACTTTTTATTTTTGTCTTCTTGGTTGTAGATTGCAGTTTGTTTGTTTTTTCTGTTTTCTGTACAACATTCCAAACCACCCTTGGATCTTAATCCAGCAAACATTGGTATAAAAGTTGACTGAATAAACAAATAAATATACAGCAAATCGTGTCTGAATTTAAAGGCAACAATATCAAAAATGCATTGAGATGAACCGCTTAGTTATCTGGAACATTTTCAGGTATGTTTCAGATGCTGTTTTGGGAGCAAATCTGCCCTGGTTATCCTAATGAATTACACATGCTGGAGGCAGATGTGATCAGATCCATACCATACACTTCCAACGGACATTTAAAGCACATTACTTCCCCAAAGGAATTCTGGTAATTAATAGTGCTTGGACCTGTAGCTCTTGGAGTGAAACTACAGCTCACATTGCGAGAAGTAAGGTTACAGGGAACCAGACAGAGGGCCTTCTCGGTAGTGGCACCCACCCTGTGGAACACCCTCCCTTCAGATGTGAAGGAAATAAGTAGCTATACAATTTTTAAAAGACATCTGAAGGCAGCCCTGTTCAGAGAAGTTTTTAACATTTAATGCTGTATTGTTTTTATTGATTGGGAGCCGCCCAGAGTGGCTGGGGAAATGCAGCCAGATGGGCGGGGTATAAATAAATTATTATTATTATTATTATTATTATTATTATTATTATTATTATACAGTTCCAAAGGTTCTTCGAGGGAAGTCATGTCCTTTAAATGTATGGTGTTGATCTGGCATATGCTAATCTCTCTGCAACCTTTGATACCATTGCTCATGGTCAGGGCCGGATTTAGGTTTGATAAGGCCCTAAGCTACTGAAGGTAATGGGGCCCTTTATATATCCAGCTGTCCTTTGACTGCAGAAATGGATAAAAGCAACCCAAACAATGACTATCATTAGTGCAGGTAAGAAAAAACTAATAATTTAAATTTTTATCATCTACAATACTGCTTTATTTATTTTATAGTACAGTACATTGACTATTGCTTTCATTTTATGGATCAATGGTCTCGTTAGATAGTAAAATTCATGTTAAATTGCTGTTTTAGGGGTTGTTTTTAAAAGTCTGGAATGGGTTAATCCATTTTGCATTACTTTCTATGGGAAGGCGAGCCTTGGTTTTGGAATGCTTTGGTTTTGGAAAGGACTTCCGGAACACATTAAGTTTCAGAACCAAGGTACCACTGTATATAGAAATGAGCAAATCAGTGATATTTTAGGGAGCAGGCTAGCAGGCAGGGCTCATTACTTACATCATAGGAGCCTACACAACACAAAACACTGTTGCTGTATGTAGGTTTTTTGTTTTTGTTTTTATCTTATATTTTGGAAATGTACATCCAGTTTTTTCCCTTTAATTTTTTTTGTGGCCCCCAAGAGAGTGGGGCCCTAAACTATAGCTTGTTTAGCTTATACATAAATCCGGCATGGCTCATGGTCTTCTTCTGGGTCACCTTGCATGGGTATCAGAGCTCAGTTGTTGTTTTTTCATCCAGTGTCTGGTAAAATATTTGACATCCAGATTTGTAGACAAGACTTTTGAGGATTATTTTTTGGGTCCAAGGCTGCTCCAGCTGTAACAGAGTTAAAGGGAAAACATCAAAGTTTAATTGATCTCCCGTTCCTCGGTCCCTGCTCCTGCCAACCTAGCAGTTCGAAAGCACGTCAAAGTGCGAGTAGATAAATAGGTACCACTCCGGCGGGAAGGTAAACGGCGTTTCCGTGCGCTGCTCTGGTTCGCCAGAAGCGGCTTAGTCATGCTGGCCACATGACCCGGAAACTGTATGCTGGTTCCCTCGGCCAATAAAGCGAGATGAGCACTGCAACCCCAGAGTCATCCGAGACTGAACCTAATGGTCAGGGATCCCTTTACCTTTACAGTGGTACTCTGAGTTACAGATGCTTCAGGTTACAGATGCTTCAGGTTACAGATGCTTCAGGTTACAGACTCCGCTAACCCAGAAATAGTAACTCGGTTTAAGAACTTTACTTCAGGATGAGAACAGAAATCGCGCAGCGGCGGCATGGCAGCAGCGGGAGGCCCCATTAGCTAAAGTGGTGCCTCAGGTTAAGAACAGTTTCAGGTTAAGAACGGACCTCCAGAATAAATTAAGTTCTTAACCAGAGGTACCACTGTACCTTTTCTAACTGTATTGACAGTCCACAACAGTTTTTCTGTGACTAATTTCACATATTTGTTTTTTATAACTTACCTCAGTTCCTATTATTGCTTTGTTGGTTGGATCCCTGGGTTTATTTTAGTGATTTAATATTTGAGATACGTATTTGAGATACAAAAATTCTTTGCAATAGAAATTCAATTTATTTATTTTTAAAAAAAACTAACAAAGTTAAGTGTTCTCCTGCGAGCCAAGCTTTGACACCCAAGCAACATAAATATCATAATACTTTGATTCAGCTCTATGTGGACTGTAGCACTTGCTGGTTGAGGATCACAATACAGAATTCTCAGTACCCACAAAATTGGCACAGTCAAGGGTCTAGAGGTTCTCAACTAGCCTTTTTCCTGACTGGATGTGAACCTGGCCATGTATGCAGGGTGTGTGTGTGTTTAAACTCTGGGCCATGCAACTTCCCATCAAATGCTGAAAAAAGGTTAAACCGATTATGTACCAATAAACCCAGACAGTGTGACCTGTAGGAATTGGAGATGTTCCTGAATTCTGCATGCTGGGATTTGGGAAGGAAAACTCAGTGTCAGAAGCATTTTTGGAGCAGGACGCCCTCACACATACCACACAGTGGGTGGAGTTTTTACTAACTACACAAGAGTCTCAGAATGTCTTACATATTCTGAGATTATCTGGTGAGGATATTACCCACTCATCACACTGGAAGCGTAGTGGATAGAAAGTGGCTTCCAAATGTTCCTCATGACGTCCTCAAGACAATCTTCCGCTTGCACACAAGGTGGCCAGAATGCATCATAAGGGCTTAAAGCCATAAGATCTAGTCTAGCATTCTGCTTTCACAGTTGTCAACCAAATGCCCATTGGAAGCCTCTAAGCAGAACATGAGTGAAGTGGCACTCTCCCCACCTGTGTTCAGAGCAACTGGTGTTCAGAGACATACTGCCTCTGATACTTTTTTAAAGCCGTTCAAGGTGGTGGCCATCCCTGCCTCGTGTGGGAACAAATCCCCTAATTTAACTATGTGCCGTGTGAAAAGGTACTTTGTTTTGTCTGTTCTTGTCAGGGATCATGCTGAGGAGGGCTGTACTGCTAGGAGTCTCCCCCTCGCCCTGCTCCTGCTCCGGATCCTGAATCTTCCCAGGAGCAGGAGGACAGTATAGATGTGGAACAGTGGTTTGCAGAGGGGCATAGTTCAGAAGGCAGAAGCTGGGAAATACTGGATGGGGAACAGCTAGGAGAAGAAACACTGGAAAGGAGAGGGTTAACAGATTCACAGTTGTTTGACAGCATTCATCCACTCTCCCCAAGGTCAAGAAGAACTCAGAAAGTCTCAGAACAGAAATTGCAGAGGGTACAAGCTTAGATTTCAAGACACCTCTTTTTCTAGAAAAATAACACTGATGGGATGTCTTCTAGTATTATGAGGGAGGGAGAAAAGCTTTTCTCTATCTGCTTTCTGCACATCACATAATACAAGGTGGCTTCAAAAATGCAGCCCATTGATTTATTTCAATATTTCTCATGCCATCATTCAGTAAAATGTCTCAGTAGCATACAGTATGTTAATGGAAACAGTAAATATAAAAAGCGCTAGGAAAACAAAATGGAGATAGACTACACCAAATTGCATCAAAAGAGGTGCAAATTGCATGACATAATTCCTACCCATTCTCTTGGGACAAAAGCCGGGAGAAATGAAGTACCCGATGTTATCCAATGACTGAGTTCATTGCAGACTTATTGCTGCCTATCGTCTCTGAGGTAGCAAGACAAAGATTGCCACGTAGATTAGGTGAATGAATACACACAAAAATATTATTTCCCTTCTAGTCATTTCAAATTAGAGTAGTTGATGGCATTTATTTATTTATTTTAATGGCAAACCATGCTATCCATTTTTGTTTTGGCATATAAAAAACATGCATGAGGTGTCGGGACGATCACAGCATGAGGGAGGTTTTGCCCAAACACTTTTTTAAAACACATTTCCGCATCTCCTAAGGCAGAGCTTTCCAAATGGTGTGTCGCGACATGTTAGTGTGTCAGCTGCAGTGTGTAGATGCATTGCATGACCAGGCGGCGACAGCCCCAGCCCCCAGGGATCATAAAGAAGGAATAAAGACTCTGACAACATGTTATGGAATTAAAATTAGGCCACCACCTTATTAAACTTCCGAATGTAGGAAGACCTTGGCTTAGGCCTTGGGAGTGTATCCCTCCCAGCCCCCCAGCCGGGGGGAATTGGGGCTCATCAGGGTAAATGGGATATGGGGGTGCTCTGTGAGACGTAAAGAGAAACAGACCAACTTGAGAATTAGATCGGTCCCAGAAATAGAAGAAGGAGACTTGATAGAACTGTTGACATCGGAATTTGAGGAGTGCTGGGACCTGGATCCAGAGAAAGAAGAATTTAAGATAGTGAGTGCTTTTCGATTGGGAAGGGTTAAGAGGAAAAATAGGCCGAGAGACTGCTTGATTGCTCTAAGGACAAAAGAGGAAAGAGATAAAATACTGAGTCTACACTACCAGAAAGCACTCGATATCCAAGGGGTGAGAATTGAGATTTTTAAAGATATCCCGAAATACCTGCTTGATCTTAGAACCAATTACGGAAATTTGGTGGACCTGCTAAAAAGAAACGGAATTTTGTTCAGGTGGGAATTCCCACAAGGCCTCTCGTTTACATTTAAAGGAAAGAAAATTAAGATAAGATCAGAGGAAGATAAAGAGAGTTTTCTGAGAAATTTTGGAGAAGAATTACAAAGAGAGGCCAGAACAAAAGACTCGGAAATATTAGGACTGGGACCACCTGACTTAGGAAGAACTCTCTTGGGACTGGACCAACGGAAAGAGATACCGCCGACAAACCAAGAGCAACTTCTAGGAGCAACTGGTGGAACATCAGAATAACAACAACATGTCTCTGCAGATGTTAACTTGGAATGTTCGAGGTTTGAACTCCCCCAGCAAAAGGAAGAGGATTTTTCATATTCTGAAAAAGGAACAACTGGACCTAATTTGCCTACAAGAAACACATATAACAAGACTCCAAAGGAAATTATTGATAAATAAAAAGTTAGGCCAAGACTTTATTTCATCAGACAAAGTAAAAAAAAGAGGAGTTGTGATCTACGCAAAAGAGAAATTATCACCAAAGTTTCTCCTTAAAGATGAACATGGACGATTTGTGGCAATTGAAATACAATTTCAAGGAGAGAAATTAGTAATAATTGGAGTCTATGCACCTAATGAGGGGAAATCAGAGTTTTATAAGAAACTGCATGAGACGTTAATGGACTTTATAGATCGAAATATCATTTTGATGGGAGATATGAATGGCGTTGTCTCGACATATATGGATAAATCTGAAAGACAAGTAGTCACAAAAGATGGAAGACTACCAAAGACCTTTTTTGAATTGACAGACAATATGGACTTGATTGATATTTGGAGAACTAAAAATCCCCTAGGTAGAGAGGGGACCTTCTTCTCTGAAGCCAATTTGACCTGGACTAGAATAGACCAAATTTGGATTACAAGAGGGATGGCACCCAAGATTCGAAAGGTGGAAATCTGCCCCAAAATCTGCTCCGACCATAACCCAGTGAAGATGGATATGAAACTAACACCTACTGGTTCCTTTAGATGGAGAATGAATGACACCTTGTTTAGAGACTCTGAAATTGTGAAAAAGGCCCAAAAAACACTAAAAGACTACTTTGAGATAAATTTGAAGACTACCGTGGAGAAAAGAGTAATCTGGGATGCAAGTAAAGCCGTAATGAGGGGGTTTTTGATCCAGCAAAATGCTATAAAGAGGAAACTTCAAGAGGAGAAGAAAGAAAAGATTTTAGAGAAAATTAGAGAAGGCGAGAAGAGATTAAGGACTAAACCTAAGTCACAGGACATTCTACGAGAAATTAAACTACATCAGGCACAATATTTGAAAATGGTTAACCAGGATATAGAATGGAAAATTAAACAAATGAGACAAAAAACCTTCGAATCGGCCAATAAGTGTGGAAAGCTGCTAGCTTGGCAGCTGAAGAAAAGACAGAAATTAAATACTGTTACCAATCTTGAAGTAAATGGACGAAATATACAAAACCCACGGGAGATTCAAGACTGCTTCCAGAGATACTTTAAACAACTGTATTCACAAGGGCCACAGAATGAGATTAAAATCGAGGAATTTTTGGAAACAAATGGATTACAAAAAATTTCTCAAGAGAATAAATTAATATTGAACGACAAAATTTCTGAACAGGAGGTTGAAGGTGCCATTAAGAACCTGCAACTAGGCAAGTCTCCAGGCCCGGATGGGCTAACCTCCAAATACTACAAAGACATGAAAGATTACTTAATTCAACCTCTAATGGAGGTTGGCAATGAAATTATGGAAGGGAAAAGAGCGCCGGAGTCGTGGAAAGAAGCTTACATCACGCTTATACCGAAAAATGAGATAGAAAAGACACAACTAAAGAACTACCGCCCCATATCCCTACTTAATGTGGATTATAAAATTTTTGCTGATATTTTAGCTAGAAGATTGAAAAAAGTTTTAGCAACAATGATTCATAAAGACCAAGCTGGCTTTCTCCCAGGCAGACAATTGTCAAATAACACGAGAAACTTAATTGACATTTTAGAAAAGCTACAAGTTAATATAAATACAAAAGCTGTTTTAATATTTATTGATGCGGAGAAAGCCTTTGACAATATTTCGTGGAGCTTTATGAGGAAAAATTTGCAAGGGATGGGGGTTGGAGAAAGGTTTGGAAACGGTATAGGCGCGATTTACTCAGAACAGAAGGCGAAATTAATAGTGAATAATGCAGTAACGGAAGAAGTTAAGATAGAGAAAGGGACACGACAAGGCTGCCCAATTTCCCCTTTGCTTTTTATTTCAGTCCTGGAGGTCTTGCTGAATATGATTAGAAGGGACCAACAGATTCAGGGTATACAGGTCGGAGTTAAACACTATAAACTTAAAGCCTATGCAGATGACCTAGTACTGACGTTACAGGAGCCAATCCCTAGTTCTAAAAGAGCACTGGAAACAATACAAGAATTTGGTCGGGTGGCAGGTTTTAAATTGAATAAATCAAAAACTATGGTTTTAGAGAAAAATTTGACAGCAGTAGAGAAGGAAAGGTTTCAGGAAGAAACAGGTTTAATATTGGTGAAAAAAGTGAAATATCTAGGGGTGAACTTGACTTCGAAGAATGTAAATTTATTTAAAGATAATTATGAGAAGTGTTGGTCAGAAGTGAAAAAAGATCTTGAAATTTGGACAAACTTGAAACTTTCCTTACTGGGTAGAATTGCTGTTATCAAAATGAATGTATTGCCAAGAATGTTGTTTTTGTTTCAGACGCTACAAATCATTGACAAAATGGACTGTTTTGAGAAGTGGCAAAAAGAAATTTCTAGATTTGTCTGGCAGGGCAAAAAGCCCAGAATAAAATACAAAATTCTTACTGACGCAAAGGAAAGAGGGGGGTTTGCCCTGCCGGACTTTAAGTTATATTATGAAGCAGCAGCTTTTTGCTGGCTGAAGGATTGGCTACTTCTTGAAAACACGGATATTTTGGATTTGGAAGGATATGATAACGTTTTTGGGTGGCATGCATATTTGTGGTACGGTAAGGCTAAAGTGTACAAGACATTTAAAAACCATATTGTCAGGAAAGCATTGTTTAATGTCTGGATGAAATACAAAGATTTATTGGAAAATAAAACCCCTAGGTGGCTCTCACCTATGGAAGCAAAGGCCTTAAAAAAGCTTAATATGGAATCTAATTGGCCAAAATATTGGGAAATTCTGGAGCAGGAGGGAGATAAAATGAAATTGCAAAGCTATGAGAAACTTAAGGATAAGGTGCGAGACTGGTTACATTATTTTCAAATAAGAGAGGCCTATCATTTGGACAGGAAAATTGGCTTCCAGGTGGAAAAATCAAAGTTGGAAACAGAATTGTTAGAACCCAATGCTAAGATATTGTCGAGAATGTATAACTTGCTGTTGAAGTGGAATACTGAGGATGAAACGGTAAAATCTGCTATGATAAAATGGGCACAAGATGTTGGTCATAACATTATGTTTGTTGACTGGGAACAGTTGTGGACCACCGGTATGAAATTCACGGCATGTAATGCCTTAAGAGAGAATATTATGAAAATGATATATAGGTGGTACATGACCCCAGTCAAACTTGCAAAAATCTACCATTTGCCCGATAATAAATGTTGGAAATGCAAAGAAACTGAAGGGACATTCTTTCACCTTTGGTGGACGTGCCCAAGGATCAAGGCTTTCTGGGAGATGATATATAATGAACTGAAAAAGGTATTTAAGTATACCTTCTTGAAGAAACCAGAGGCCTTTCTTCTGGGCATGGTCGGCCAATTGGTGCCAAAGAAGGATAGAACTTTCTTTATGTACGCTACAGCAGCAGCAAGAATACTCATCGCAAAGTATTGGAAGACACAAGATCTACCCACTCTGGAAGAATGGCAGATGCAAGTAATAGACTATATGGAACTGGCTGAAATGACTAGCAGAATTCGAGATCAAGGAGAAGAGCAGGTGGAAGAGGATTGGAAGAAGTTTAAAGTCTATCTACAAAAACACTGTAAAATCTTTGAATGTTGAGGACATTGAAAAGGAAAGAAGGGGTTCTAGTGACTGAGTTAAATAAGAGCACAAAGGGAGGGATCAAGAATCAAAATGAACAAAGATTGAGCTTGCTGAACTAATTATTACATAGAATACAAGATCGGGAGGCGGGTGGAAGTAAGGAAAATAAGGTTTTGAAGGTTATAATTGGAAAGTGAGGGATTTCTTTTTGCTTTTTTTATGTTAAAATCTCTTTTTCTCTTTTCTTTTTTTTTGTCTATGTTTTCTTTTCTTTTGCAATGTTTGTGAAAACTTTTCTTTTTGTAATGTTTGTGAAAATTTGCTTTTTTTTGTTCTTTTTTGTGAAAAATGCAATAAAAATTATTTTTTTAAAAAAAAAAAAAACAAATGTTCCTCATGACGTCCTCAAGACAATCTTCCGCTTGCACACAAGGTGGCCAGAATGCATCATAAGGGCTTAAAGCCATAAGATCTAGTCTAGCATTCTGCTTTCACAGTTGTCAACCAAATGCCCATTGGAAGCCTCTAAGCAGAACATGAGTGAAGTGGCACTCTCCCCACCTGTGTTCAGAGCAACTGGTGTTCAGAGACATACTGCCTCTGATACTTTTTTAAAGCCGTTCAAGGTGGTGGCCATCCCTGCCTCGTGTGGGAACAAATCCCCTAATTTAACTATGTGCCGTGTGAAAAGGTACTTTGTTTTGTCTGTTCTTGTCAGGGATCATGCTGAGGAGGGCTGTACTGCTAGGAGTCTCCCCCTCGCCCTGCTCCTGCTCCGGATCCTGAATCTTCCCAGGAGCAGGAGGACAGTATAGATGTGGAACAGTGGTTTGCAGAGGGGCATAGTTCAGAAGGCAGAAGCTGGGAAATACTGGATGGGGAACAGCTAGGAGAAGAAACACTGGAAAGGAGAGGGTTAACAGATTCACAGTTGTTTGACAGCATTCATCCACTCTCCCCAAGGTCAAGAAGAACTCAGAAAGTCTCAGAACAGAAATTGCAGAGGGTACAAGCTTAGATTTCAAGACACCTCTTTTTCTAGAAAAATAACACTGATGGGATGTCTTCTAGTATTATGAGGGAGGGAGAAAAGCTTTTCTCTATCTGCTTTCTGCACATCACATAATACAAGGTGGCTTCAAAAATGCAGCCCATTGATTTATTTCAATATTTCTCATGCCATCATTCAGTAAAATGTCTCAGTAGCATACAGTATGTTAATGGAAACAGTAAATATAAAAAGCGCTAGGAAAACAAAATGGAGATAGACTACACCAAATTGCATCAAAAGAGGTGCAAATTGCATGACATAATTCCTACCCATTCTCTTGGGACAAAAGCCGGGAGAAATGAAGTACCCGATGTTATCCAATGACTGAGTTCATTGCAGACTTATTGCTGCCTATCGTCTCTGAGGTAGCAAGACAAAGATTGCCACGTAGATTAGGTGAATGAATACACACAAAAATATTATTTCCCTTCTAGTCATTTCAAATTAGAGTAGTTGATGGCATTTATTTATTTATTTTAATGGCAAACCATGCTATCCATTTTTGTTTTGGCATATAAAAAACATGCATGAGGTGTCGGGACGATCACAGCATGAGGGAGGTTTTGCCCAAACACTTTTTTAAAACACATTTCCGCATCTCCTAAGGCAGAGCTTTCCAAATGGTGTGTCGCGACATGTTAGTGTGTCAGCTGCAGTGTGTAGATGCATTGCATGACCAGGCGGCGACAGCCCCAGCCCCCAGGGATCATAAAGAAGGAATAAAGACTCTGACAACATGTTATGGAATTAAAATTAGGCCACCACCTTATTAAACTTCCGAATGTAGGAAGACCTTGGCTTAGGCCTTGGGAGTGTATCCCTCCCAGCCCCCCAGCCGGGGGGAATTGGGGCTCATCAGGGTAAATGGGATATGGGGGTGCTCTGTGAGACGTAAACGTAGCAGGAAGCCCAGCCCATATCCCCGCACGCAGGGTAGTTGACTGACGACCTTTCAGTGTATGGCCAGTGACACCCATATATATCACCACTTTGAGAGGGGACCCTGGAATCGCTGCCGCAGGGGTTGAGTCACCACTTCACAAACACACACACACACACACCCCTATATAGGGAAGAAAAGGATAAAGGATTCCACCCAAGGCCATAACTGCCAAAGTTGTGATGAATTGCTATGGGGAAGACAAAACCTGCCAATGCAGGAAAATTTCTTCCTGGTCCTTCAACAGCAACCAGTCAGCACCTGCTAAACAAGAAGAAAAAGTTAACTTGCAAGCAAGGAACATTAAACAAAGGGAGGGTAGGGAGGGTGAGTCTCCAGAGCTGACTCCCTGGTTATTGTCGGCTCCACCCCCTATTTATAAATGGGGCTGGCTGCTGGAAATGTAGAATAAAAGAGGGTAACTTCCTTCATATGTGGTGGACATGTGAGGAAGTGAAGAAATTTTGGGACTTAATTTATAATGAGTTAAAAAAAATATTTAAATACACCTTTCCTAAAAGACCAGAAGCCTTTTTATTAGGAATTATTGGGGATGAAATCAGAAAAGAAGATAAAACCTTGTTTCAATATTCGACAGCAGCGGCCAGAATACTAATTGCACAAAATTGGAAAAGTACAAATATTCCAATGGTGAGGGAGTGGCAATCTAAATTATTTGAATTTGTTGAATTAGCAAAAATGACACAAAAAATTAGAAACCAAAAAAATACAAAGTTTATTGCGTGGACAGGCGGAGTCCCCAGATCCCGAGTGGTCCCCCCCGTCATGTGGAATAATGACTCTAGACAACGCGCTATGGGATTAAATTGGCCACAACTTTATTAAATTTCAAATGTGGGTAGACCTTGGCTCAGGCATTGGGCGTTCTCCCTCCCTAGTCCCCAGCCGGGGACCTAGGGAGCATCAGGGTTATCCAGTGTGTGTGGGGGGGGATGGGCCGGCTCTGGAGAACATATGTTCAAGCAGAGATAGCCGCCCCCGTTACGCCGCCGCAGGGGAGAGCAATGACGACCTTTCGGCGTACGGCCAAAGCCTCCCTTCAAAAACCCCTTTAACGGGGAACCCTGGTATCGCCGCCGCAAAGAGGAAGATGGACTAAAGGATTCCGCCCAAGGCCTGATACCGCCAAAGTTGTGACGTTTTGCTACGGGAAAGGCGAAACCTGCCAATGCAGGGAAATTCCTTTCCGGCCCTTTAACAGCGACCTTATCGTAGCAGCGCCCGCATACCTGTGGAGAAAGGTTAACCTGCAAAACCTATGAAGAAAAGATAACCTGCAAAAGAAGGCATTAACTGAGGGTGGGTAGGGTGGGAGAAGCTCTGGAGCCAAGTGAGGATTAACAATTAAGATCCACCCTCTATTGTGTGGGCAGGTAATCCCTCCCCCTACCTGGCCTGGTTTCCCTGGCAACGCTTCCCCCAGGTGGGATTGGACAACTCACTGGGGTAGGCGGGGACCTCCAGGTATCCCACCTGAGGGAAGGCAAAGCCTATGCTGATGGGGCCACTCCAGATCCAGGGCTGCACACGTCCACGCAAAGGGCGCCCCCCGTTTTAAGTGGGGAGCGGTCATTGGCGACTGGAATAAATTTATGGTATATATAGAAGGAAATCATAGAAACTTAACAACTATAGCAGGTCTGTTATAAAACTTACGATGTACAATCCAGTAACAATACCAGCTGCAGAAAACGGAGTTTTTTAATTAAGAAAACCGAATCCAGCAGGGAAGGAAGTCAGCTTGTATGTTCAAAATGGTTTTTGTCATGCATATCTGTTTTTCTGTCTTTTTTGTTTTGTCTTTTCTTTAATTTTGGTGCCTTTTTAATTTTTCCGTTCTTTATGTATCTTTGTTGGTTGTAAAGGAAATTCAATAAAAAAGAACTTTAAATATATATATATATATATATATATATATATATATATATATGGGGCTGGCCCCACCTCCCAGCAAGAAACTCGATTACTGAGGCTGGGCGTGAACTTCCAAAAATTAACACTGAGAGGCAGGCCAGTCCCTGTTTGCCAGTAAGCTCCCTGGGAACTGTAGCATCGTGTGCGATCCTGCAAAGGGCACCCACAATGTAAAGTGTGAGTGCTCATTACGAGAACAGCCCTGCACTCCTCCAAGAGTTTAGTTTAACCTCTGGCTTGCTGGTAAAACTGTGTTGCAAAATGACGCAGGTCTAAAAAGCGTGTCACCAACATGAAAAATTTGGAAAGCTCTGCCCTAAAGGGTAGGAACTTGTTTTTAATTAAAAGCCTGGTCTCTCAGGAAACTGAAATCTTTACTGAGTGCTCAAGTCGTTGCATTTTCTGTGTTCTGTAGAATCACCACAGTCCACTCCTATCGCAGAAATCCTATTCATGGCATCAAACTGTAAAACTGTAATCCTATGCTCATTTCCTTGAGAAGAACTACTAGTGAAATTAATAGATTACATTTTCACATTACTGAGGGCTGTGTGTGTGTGTGTGTATTCAGTTCAATTAAACTGCAGGAAGATAATGGAGAAATGGTACCAATGAAAGCCACAATGAACACTTAATAAAACCAACTTTACAGAAATAAATATTTTGAAAGAAAACAGCACTGTGGGGGGAAAAGACTCTTTCTCAAGCTCAAAGACATAATTAGAAAGCACAACTTAACAAAGAGAAAAGCTAATAGAAAACCTTCCCTTCACGCAATCTGTAATTATAGGAAATAAACACACACACACACACACACACACACACACACATAATATACACACACGCACGAGAGAGAGAGAGAGAGAGAGAGAGAGAGAGAGAGTATATATATCTAGTCAACACAGCTAAACGACTAAACACACACACACATATGTTGTTAATCTCTCTCTAGGCTGTGTGACAAGGATGAAATGGAAAAAATGATCTATACAATCAATGGGCTGGCTGAGGCATTTGTACCACAAACAACGTGACAGGCTGTATGTAATTATATGAATTCTTTTTAAAAAATTCTTTTTTAATTCTTTTTTAAAATACAATTCAACATGTCATATCAAAATATATGGTTCTGTAGACCAACTTATCATATAAACAAAACATATTATGAGAAATTAGAGTCCAGGAGATTGACCAGGAAATACAATCTATTCAGTTCTTATGTTAGAAATATCCACAATGTGGAATTCTTATATCAGTCTTGTAATGTTCCACGTGAAGATGCTTTTAAGAATTCTAGCATTCTTTGTATGCAGGTTTCAGACAAAAGACTTTGAAGAATGTCACATGCAGAAAATAAGACAAGGATTCCAGGATAATTCCTTGTTTCGCCCAACTGGGCTTCGTCAGCCGTGCATATATAGTCGGCATATATAGTCGATATAAGATTTCCACATTGTGGATATTGCTAACATAAGAACTGAATAGATTGTATTTCCTGGCAAAGGGTTTGGTAGTGTTTTGAGGCATCTGTATCAGCAATAAACTCTTATGGGTGCCAGTGGGTCACTCAAAGCATTGAGCTGGGGGCAAGCAACAAAAGAAGATGCAATGATGAGAATGAGGCCAGAAAATTTGGCTCCGCTTTCTTCCTCCATGCAGTTATAATTATGTACAATAGGAATGGGGAACCTCAGATCCAGGCCCTGGAGACACATTCTGGGCAACACCTTCTCCCCAGCCACACCCCTTTGTTCCAAGTCACCCACTCTGCTTTTCAATATCCTTGAGTGGTGTTTGCCTGGCTAGAATGTGCCTTTGAATTCTCATAGAGCTTCTTGCTTGCCTAGTTGCAGAATGGAGAGGTATATGTGAGTAAATTAACATGCCTTGCTCCATCTACATTTGGTCCTGCCTCGGCCCATTGCTTCCATGTGGCCCTTGTAAGGTTGCCTAAAAGGGACTGCAGCGCTCAGACTGAAAAGAAAAGAAAAATGTTCCCAGCCCTTGATGCAGAAGATTGTCCAAATATAGCTGTTTTGTGTTGATGAAATATAAAAGTGTGCCAGCTAGTTTTGGTTCTCTCAGTTTCTCATTTTCCCCATCTTAAATCCAGTTCTCTAAACGTCTGCAGGAATTTGCAATTTTTAATTTAAATAAAAAATCCTTGTGAAATTTCTTTGGCATTTTAGCAAAAAATGCAGGTTTTTTTGGGGGGGGTGGGGGTGGGAGAGAAACATAAACAGTTTTGCAAGCAATTATTCTAATATGATGCATTTTAATTTTATGTTCACAAATACCCTCGTTTTTATGCACGCTTTCCCCTTAACTATGCATTTTGTTGCACATTGTTTGGAGAACTGCACCACAAAATTCGGATAGAGAATTTTGAAGCAGAGGTTGGATGGTCATCTGTCAGGGATGCTTTACGTGTTAAGACCCAGAAACCTCCCCCCTAAATAAATTCACACTTGACTCAAATTTTTGGTTTGGTTTTTGGCAGAATTTAGGCCACAACTTTATTGATTACAGAAAGTGACTGGTTGCATAGGCTCTGTTCAACTAGCTCCCTGCCATGCAGGTAGCACTGACCCAGGGCACCAGCTAAGGTCAGCTAAGGGTGAACACCTAGATAAGTGGAAAGCTAGGAACTAGCTAACTCTGCCACCCAAATGTCCCCCTGGACTCAGGCACGGGTACAACCCCCTCTCAGAGGATGGCCAAACTATTGAGTCCCTGGATTCCTTTAACAGAATACCCTTCACATAGGGATGGCGAGAGTGTTCTCCCATCCCTATCACCTGAACCAGAGCCTATCCACAACCTTACAAGTTGTGACGATTTGCTACGCGGCAGGCAAAACCCAAATGGCACCAGCCAATGAGCCAAGTGGGGAAAATTCCTGCCGTGCCCCTGTCCCAACAACAGACGACACACAACGGCATAGCAAGGTCAAGCACAACAAGCCCTAAAAGTAGGGAGAGGTGGGCGGGTGTTCCGAATGCACATGCTGAAAGAGGAAGCTCTGGGTCACATGCATGGGCATAAACAGGTCCCTCGAACCGTTTGGACTGTGTCCCATTGGCCAGATTGTACCCAGCTTCGAGGGACCTACCAATCAGGTGTTGTGGCTGACCAATTGTACCCACCCACAACACAGGGTGTCGGTTGTCCAGGTCTCACCGCAATATCTTTAAGGGAGGAACCAATTTAGTTGAGATTCCTGCATTACAGAGGGTTGGACTAGATGACCCTCGAATCCCTTCCAATTCTACAATTCTATGAATGGCTGTTTTCTCATATTGTTTCAGAAAGTGCAAATTTGGGAGATCTGGCTTTCAATCTAAACTGAAATTAATTTCACTACCATCCCTGGTGCCTGTTTAAAACATTTGATACTGTGATGTGTGTGTGTTAAATTGATGTTCCTTCTAAGCTAGGCCGCTCATTGAATTTTGTGTTTTAAAAACAGGAACTTCTATCTCATTTTGTTCCCGCCTTGTAAAATTGACTGCTACTTGGGCTAAAAGATCCAGCCTAACCATCCTGCAGACTCCAATCCCTGTAACCAGAAATAACCTGCATTTCAAATGGATCCCATTTCAAGGTAAATAAAGAGCCATTTAGCAACTCTGGTCTTGGGCGAGTTTCACAATTCACTTCTCCACAGGTTCCAACTTCTGCATTATGCTACAATGATAGCTTATCTGAGCCGCTTCCCCTCCATAAAATGGCATTTCACATTGAACAAAAAGACAAAACAACTTCATCCGTACAATGACTAGAAGCCGAAAAGCTTGCCATTAGCATTAGACAGAATACCGATTCCAAGGCAGAAGGCTCTTTAAAGTAGCTGCAGGAGACCACTGAAGATTTGCAGCACCCAACCATTCCACTCCATCATCTAAAGAGGCAAGCCTCTGGAGGAGATGCCAAGAAACATTCATAGTTTTGAGATCCTCATTAGTTTTACAAATGCACTGGCCAAACAGTACAGAACAAGAATAGATAAAATGAGGCATAGCTTTTATACACTTTGGGTGGGTGTGTTTTGCTGTTGTTTTGCCCTAAGGAAGCCAGACTATCCTCCACCAGGGCCAGGGCTTTTTCAGTGATGGCTCCGACCTGGTGGAATGCTCTGTCCCATGAGACCAGGGCCCTGCAGGACTTGACCTCCTTCTGCAGGGCCTGTAAGACAGAGCTATTCTGCCTGGTCTTCAGTCTGAATTAGCTCTATTCCCTTTTCCCTTTCCTCTTCTATGAAGAAACCCTTTCTGGGACCCCACATTTAAATTCTTCCCTGGTCTCCTTGCTAGCCCTCGAAGGACCAGCTTGGCCAGTTAGCCCTGGTGATCATTCGATGTCTACCGACTGGGGTCCCCTCCCCTAAAGGACCCCTGAATTTTTGAATTTTATTTATATTGATGCTGCATTTTATGCTGTTTTAAAGTCACATTTTAATCAATGTTTTATATTTGCTGTTAGCTGCCCTGAGCCCAGTTTTTAAACCGGGAAGGGTTTATATTATTATTATTATTATTATTATTATTATTATTATTATTATTAGCAAGGTTTTGCAAGCAATAACCTTCTGATTTGTGTTAGGTACTGATTTGCAGTTGTAGTTAGCTGAGCCAACTGATGAAAGCCACCCTCCACCCCCTTTTCCTTGCCTTTTTCCTGCTCAGGAATTGGCTGCAAAACTCGACTTTGGAAAGGCATTGTCATTGTCAATGTCATTGTCAATGTATTTATATACCACATTCCCCACAAGTAAATCTGTGCTCAAAGTGGTTCACACACAAATCAAAGTCTAAATACAGTGGTGCCCCGCAAGACGAACGCCTCGCAAGACGGAAAACCCACTAGACGAAAGGGTTTTCCGTTTTGGAGGCGCTTCGCAAAACGAATTTCCCTATGGCCTTGCTTCGCAAGACGAAAATGTCTTGCGAGTTCCTGCAGGGTTTTTTCCCTCCCCCCCCTTTTTCCTAAGCCCTAAGCCGCTTATCAGCTGATCCGCTAAAAGCCGCTAAACCGCTAATAGCACTAATCCGCTAAGCTGTCAATGGGCTTGCTTCGCAAGACGAAAAAACCGCTATACGAAGAGCCTCACGGAATGGATTAATTTCGTCTTGCGAGGCACCACTGTACAGTGGTGTTTAAATAACAACACATATAACTGCAACTTCACACTAAAAATTACTAAAAAGGCAACTGAGTAATGAATGCCTGATTGGTACTGCTGCAGGATACTTCAAGAGTTGTTGTTTAGTCGTTTAGTCGTGTCCGACTCTTCGTGACTCCATGGACCAGAACACACCAGGCACTCCTGTCTTCCACTGCCTCCCGCAGTTTGGTCAAACTCATGTTGCTAGCTTCAAGAACACTGTCCAACCATCTCATCCTCTGTTGTCCCCTTCTCCTTGTGCCCTCCATCTTTCCCAACATCAGGGTCTTTTCCAGGGAGTCTTCTCTTCTCATGTGGTGGCCAAAGTATTGGAGCCTCAGCTTCAGGATCTGTCCTTCCAATGAGCACTCAGGGCTGATTTCCTTGAATGTATAGGCTTGATCTTCTTGCAGTCCATGGGACTCTCAAGAGTCTCCTCCAGCACCATAATTCAAAAGCATCAATTCTTCGGCGATCAGCCTTCTTTATGGTCCACCTCTCACTTCCATACATCACTACTGGGAAAACCATAGCTTTAACTATATGGACCTTTGTCGGCAAGGTGATATCTCTGCTTTTTATGATGTTCTCTAGGTTTGTCATTGCTTTTCTCCCACGAAGCAGGTGTCTTTTAATTTCGTGACTGCTGTCACAATCTGCAGTGACCAAGAAAGTAAAATCTCTCGCTGCCTTCATTTCTTCCCCTTCTATTTGCCAGGAGGTGATGGGACCAGTGGCCATGATCTTAGTTGTTTTGATGTTGAGCTTCCGACCATATTTTGTGCTTTCCTCTTTCACCCTCATTAAGAGGGTTAGCTTCCCACATTGCCATTTTCCTACGCAGATATTGTTTGCAATTTCAAAATAAACGTGTCCCTAGTTCAGTCCATTTATCCATGCCTCCCGCTAATTATTCCCAGGTTCTGGGTGCAAGCCTTCAATCATGTGACCTCCCACCTGCAGTCTGAAGGGTACGTTTCGGAAACAATAGCTTTCCCCCATCAAATTTTGACTGCCAGAGTTGCTGCTTGCAGATCACCCTCTGCGCCAAGTCCAGTTTTAGTCTCTCGCTCTACTTTGAGCATCCGACACATTCCACAAGCCTAACGATCGTCTTAATCAGCCAACTTGTCAACTGTTAAGGATCAAGCAGCACTGAGCATGTTGTTTGAAGAAGAGAGCATAGCTGTAATAATATAATTTCAATTCATTTTCCTTGATTAGGAATTGTTTTGATGTGATAGGGAGAGGGGAGCTCAATAAGACTAGATTCATCTCTTTCCACACTCTTCATTCCTTGCTGGCCCTTAGCTGGACGCAAACATGTACCACAAAATTATTCATGCTCCAAGAATGTGTCACAACCCTGTATCCTTGGAGTTACCAGGGATCTACATACAGTGGTATCTTGGTTCTCAAACACCTTGGTATTCAAACAACTTCAAACCCAAACACTGCAAACCCAGAAGTAAGTGAACTTTTTTTGGAAGTCGAACGTGCTCCATTTTGAGTGTTATGCTTCTGATTTGAGTGCCACACTTCCATTTTGAGTGCCACCTTCCACTTTGAGTGTTACGCTTCCGATTTGAGTGCCACACTTCTGTTTTGAGTCTAACACTGATGTCTGTCCGTTTTTGCTACAGTATTTATTTTGTGTTTTTGTTTTTGCGGCTTTTTTGTTTTGTTTTTGTGACTGTGTGGAACCCAGCTCAGCTACTGATTGATTGATTGATTGATTGTGTGACTGCGGTACATTGTTTATAGCTTTCATTTTATGGAACAATGGTCTTGTTGGATAGTAAAATTCATGTTAAATTGCTGTTTTAGGGGGTTGTTTTTAAAAGTCTGAAACGGATTAATCCATTTTGCATTACTTTCTATGGGAAAGTGTGCCTTGGTTTTGGAACGCTTTGGTTTTGGAACGGACTTCCAGAATGGATTAAGTTTGAGAACCAAGGTACCACTGTGGTGTCCTGACAGGTGCTTGCCAAAGACCACCCTTAAAAGAAAATAAAACCACAAGCCCAATACTCTGAACTCATTCCAGCCACCATCTTAACTTACCACAATTAATGGACTGCTCACCATATTAATTTCCTACAAAATGCCACACAAAGCATAGCATAATTCCTGGGTGTTTATAACTGACCTTGCGCCTATGTTTGCAGGTGCATGTGTTTATGCAGGCATTCCCTTGATCTCTCAGCCTAAATCTCCTGTTTTAAAAGGGTTGTGTGTCGTCGTCCCCCCCCCCATATTTTAATATTTAAACGGGACTGTTTTATTATGTATTTTTGTTGTGGGTGTTTATATTTGTAATGCTTGTATAACTGGTTTTTATACTTGAAAACTGCTTAGGAGCCTATTTGGGCATTACGTGGTATACAAATTATAGTAATAATGTTTGCCGCTGTTCAGTTCTGCCAGTTAACATGCTGGGGGCCACTGTTGTGAGAATTTACTTTATCCAGGGGCCACTTCATACCTGGAAGCTGCTCAGCTCAGGTCCAAGCCCAGAAGAATAAAGGATTCCATTCATTCCTATGGGAATCCCCACTGAGGTTGATGGTTCATCCCTGCAGCTTTTACATCTTTCATTCAGTTCTCTTTGTTGGGTCTAGCACAGTAAAAATAGAAAACAATGTTCCAAATCTCATCCAGAGTAGCAAGGGGGAATGGGGAATGAAAAGCATGTTTCAATGATATTCACTAAAGGCTCAAGACCTCTGCTTGATTCCCTGATACCTGTATAAAAACAAACACATTAAATCAAACTTCCAGGTAATTTCCAGTGTTGATATATTAGCATAAGAGGAATGTTTTTGTGGCCAATTAGTAATCATATGACGGGACGCAGGTGGCGCTGTGGGTTAAAGCCTCAGCGCCTAGGACTTGCCGATCGAAAGGTCGGCGGTTCGAATCCCTGCGGCGGGATGCGCTCCCGCTGCTCGGTCCCAGCGCCTGCCAACCTAGCAGTTCGAAAGCACCTCCAGGTGCAAGTAGATAAATAGGGACCGCTTACCAGCGGGAAGGTAAACGGTGTTTCCGTGTGCGACTCTGGCTCGCCAGAGCAGCGATGTCACGCTGGCCACGTGACCCGGAAGTGTCTCCGGACAGCGCTGGCCCCCGGCCTCTTGAGTGAGATGGGCGCACAACCCCAGAGTCTGTCAAGACTGGCCCGTATGGGCAGGGGTACCTTTACCTTTACCTTTAGTAATCATATGTTGGTTGCAAAGGATTGATTTTATACAGCATGAATATCCAAAGAGTTAAAAGCACGAGTAAGTTTAATTGGCCATTTACAATAAATATATCCAGAGTCACACACATGTTTCTGCTAATGTTAATTGATGCCAACTGCCAGAGAAATTTCCTTAGAAAAGATCACAGTTGTGCATTATTACTATGGATCTGATATCATCTTCTTGTACTACAAACATCCATAAATTAAACGAACACATCAATAACAGGGGCAGGTGGGGCCGAATATTATGAAATACAAATGGAGGGATTCTCTGAAACAGAATTTATTCCCACGGATACTAGGGTTGCCACTGATATTTTGTCTCAAGTAAAATCTGACAGTTCTTCCTTAACTAGGCATTTGTACCACCATTTCTCCACAAAACTGAAGTGGCCCAGAATGAAGGATGAGCAAATTAGTCTGATTCTGGTCCATGCCATGTATTTATTCATTCATTCATTCAATATTGCATGTATCCATTCATTCCATATCCTGTTCACATTAATGTACAAGAGCAAACAAATCTGCATAGCACTTTGCATGGAAACTTGATCGCTCTCTCCTCCCAAAATATGCATTTCTTTTTATTTAATAGAATTGATACCACTGCTAATATTTTTTTAAAAAAATATTGTGTTTTAAAGAAAATAATAAATTATACATTAAAGTCACAGCTTAAAGCCAGAAGTTAAAACAAGTTGACCCAAAATACTTTATAGGGTATGCTTACCCAAACATTTTTTTAAAAAAAGCAGGCACCATATATACAGTTCAGTGAAAGCACCTGCCTAATGTGATTGAGCAGGGAGTTCCAAAAGTATAGCTGCTGCCATGCTTAAAGATCAATTGCTTTCAATAGTGGAATGAACATTATGTATATATAATTTTGATTAAATTTTCTGTTTTTCAATTTAAATCACTCATTTACACATCCTTAAGATATGAATGAGGGGTGCGGGTAGTGCTGTGGGTTAAACCACAGAGCCTAGGACTTGCCGATCAGAAGGTCGGTGGTTCGAATCCCCATGACAGGGTGAGCTCCCGTTGTTCAGTCCCTGCTCCTGCCAACCTAGCAGTTTGAAAGCACATCAAAGTGCAGTAGATAAATAGGTACCGCTCCGGCGGGAAGGTAAACGGCGTTTCCGTGCGTTGCTCTGGTTCACCAGAAGCGGCTTAGTCATGCTGGCTACATGACCTGGAAGCTGTACGCCAGCTCCCTCGGCCAATAAAGCAGGATGAGCGCCGCAACCCCAGAGTCGGCCACGACTGGACCTAATGGTCAGGGGTCCCTTTACCTTTAAGATATCAATGACTTCCCTTCTTCCCTTTCTATGGTTCATTTTACATTTCATAAATCCCTGCATATTTTACAGAAACTATACCATTCAAGATTCCATTATTACCTCCATCACAACCTATTTACACTGTTGAATTTATCTTAATGCTGCCAGCGTTTTCAGCTGTACACAGTTATTTCCCATATATTCAATAAACCTTTTCCAATCTTCTCTAAACGTATGTTCTTCTTGTTCTCTTTTTCTATATGTTAAGTCTGCAAGCTGTGCATATTCTATCAGTTTAAGTTGCCATTCTTCTTTAGTTGGGACCTCGCTCGTTTTCCATTTGGGGGCTAACAAAACATGGGCTGCAGTAGTGGCATACATAAATAACCTTTTTTGACACCTGGGAATTTCAGTCTGAATTATCCCGAACAAAAAAAGACTCTTTTTTTGGGTGAGGGTAGTACTTTTAAACTTTTATTTCAATTCGTTATGGATCATTTCCCAATACTCTTTTACCTTTTTACAAGTCCACCACATACGAAAGAACGTTCCCTCAACCTCTTTGTATCTCCAGCACTTATCTTATTCAGTCTTATACATCTTAGCGAGTCTACTCAGAGTTAAATACCATCTGCAAATCATTTCCAAGTAGTTCTCCTTTGAAGAATAGCATGCTTTCAACTTCAAATCACTTTCCCAGAGTTTTCCCCAGAGGTTAAAATCTATATTGTGACCTACCGTATATCTATTGCCCGATGTGGCACTTTTCTAAATGTGTTTACTCTCAAGCTATTTACCTTTTAAGATAAATTTTGATACATACTAGAGCTGAGATCTCCTTCTGGAGGTGTGTGAAATCTGGATGGCTACATTTCAGCTTCTGCACTGGAACATCCAAGTAAGGTAAACTCAGAGTAGACCTATTGAAATTAATGGGTCTGCCCTGTTCTTCCATTTTGATTTCAGCTGACTTTTTCTTTTTAGTTAGTTAAGGTTTAAGCTTGTTGGTGTCTCTGGTATCTTCTTTCTCTTGCATCATGGACGTTGGCTTATGTTTTGGATATATGTTCTGTATTATTTTATTGATACTATTGCTACAAGTTTGTCATGGCCTTTGGCTAGAACAATAAACTTACGAACTAAACTGAAAAGGTTAAGGCCTTCTGGAGAATTTTTCTCACTGTCTGACTATTTGCTGTCTCATTGATTTTAATTTATTTTGCTGTTTCATGTTAAATACTTGCAAGCTGACTTGTGGGTGCATTGCATAGAAAGGCAGGGTGAACGTCTTGCAATAAATGAATTCCACCATGCAGAATTGGCAGGAGGCTAAAATGGAGTTGCTCACCCTGAGTTTCTTGGAGGAATTGGGAGGGGAAATACAAATATGATAAATAAGTGTTAATGAGAGAAAGCTTTGTACAAGCTACGGCATATGAGATTTCCTTGCCTTGCTATGCCAAGTCAGATGTCACCATTATTTTGACAGTGTATCTTCAGAGGCTTTTCAGCGGCAAGTGATTGTTTTATGATTAAGCTTCCTGCTGGCTTGCTAAAAAGTGAAAAAGAAGCAATATCCGATGCACATTATAAAAGCCAGTGGGAGATTAAACCCTGCTCATCACAGATATGTAAAATAAGTATCTGCCTGTCACTGCTGAGACGTTCTCTCTTGCACACAGCCCAAGCGCTCCCCCACCCCACAAATTTTAGTTCATCGCTCCGGAATGTTCCAATTGAGCTTGTCCTCTCACATGAAATGTGAAATGGGAGTGCTAAAAATAGTCTCATTAAAACAGCTCTTTCAAAAGTTGTGTTGTATTAAGAATTCTCTTACTAGAAAGAATGAAAGAAAAAAAACCCCACTCTTTTCTGGTTCAGGAAGGAAAACTGCGCATGACAGCTTGGTCTGACTATAGAATTGTTGCTTTTCAAAGGATCAATTTGTAACGAGTGATGCTCAGCTCCTGCTTCCTCTGGTCAGGGAAAGCACTTTGTAGAGAAAGGGCAACTCCAGGTGTGTTTTTGGCAGATGAAGATCTCTGTGGCAAAGTGCCTTCTGGTGGGCAGCATCCTACCCTGGTGGGTCCGTTGTAGCAGCAGGTTGTGTTTTTTTTTTTAATATATATATATATATCACCATGTCCCAGAGTGACTCTATATCAGGACATTTGGGGAAATGAAAATGACCATCCAGTGCAGCTGTCCACAAAGTCAGGGACCCAGGGAAAAAGAGAAAGCAACCATGGGGCCTACTAGGGCACTGTAGTCCTCATGACTGCTTGAAGGTGCCAGACGTTGATGCTGGTCTTATTGCAGAGGGGCTACTTATAGAACAATGCTTCTCAACCTTAGGTCCCCAGAGGTTATTGGCAGTGCTTTTTCTCTGGGGGGAACGAAGCGGTATGCATACCCCTAAACATTTTGTGAATATATATATTTTTAGGTAATATTTTTATTGCATTTCTATTTTTAATATTTATACACATTCTTATTATCCACTCTACTTTTTGCTCATATGAGCTTGTCGACTCCCCGCCCCACCTCATGGCTTTCAAATTTCATCTTTATATCATAGCATTTATACATCTTCCATTTTCCGTTTTTCTCATTCAACTTTTCTCATTTTTTTAAGTAAAAGTAAAAAGGTATTAATCATTGTCATTACAAGACTTCTTACAACCCTGCTAGTGTTGTTAATTGCTTACAATGGTCCTTCAAATATTGTACAAATTTGCTCCAGGCTTTTTGGAAAGCTTGATCACACTGGTTTCGGATTTTCCCGGTCAGTTCCACCAGTTCTGCATAGTCCATCGTCTTCATCTGCCACTCTTCTATCATTGGTATTTCTTTTTGCTTCCATTTTTGGGCTAAAAGAGTCCTTGCTGCAGTAGTTGCATACATAAACAATTTTTGGCCTCCTTTTGGTATCTCTTCGCTACCCACTAAAATGCTTCCTGTTTTTTAACATAGGTATTCTTATATGTTTTCTTTAACTCATTATATATCATTTCCCAATACGCCTTTACTTTATCACAGGTCCACCACATGTGGTAAAAATTCCTTTCCTTTTCTGTACATTTCCAACATTCCATATTTCTTAACATTTTGTGAATCTAGGTTTGGCCTCAATGAGGGGCAGTATTTCAATATGAGCAGGAAAATGAGAATACCTCTAAACATATCATTTTTAGAAATAAAAACACTGGTTATTGGTCATACCTTCATCTTCCCTGACCATTGGGTAAACTGACTGGGGGTTGTGGGAACTGTGGTCCAACAACATTGGGGACCACTGAATATGGAGCATGTTATGGAATCCTGCATTACTTTCCTTTCCCCTGCAATATTGCCCTTAGCCAAGCACTGTACTCCATAGCAGTCAGCGGGGGTGGGAATTGCTCCCCAGCTCCTCAGTGCTAAGTGGTGAAGCCAATAGGACTCTGACAATGTTGAGCTTCCCAGCACCTCTGTCTCTTGGTAACTGGCAGCAACACTCAGCATTGTGAAGAGGCGTGTGCAAATCACTGACAGACCCTACTGATCATACGACTGCATCTAGAGATGGTTGGATCAGTCAATCTCAGGTGAGTGTCATTTTGTTACACATTGCGTGACCAGTCCACGACAGCCCCAGCCCCCAGGGATCATAATGTAGAACTTCTGAATGTAGGAAGACCTCGGCTTACGCTTTGGGCGTGTATCCCTCCCTGCCCCCCAGCCAGGGGGAACTGGGACTCATCAGGATAAATGGGATATGGGGGTGCTCTGCGAGATGTAAGTGTAGCAGGCAGTCAAACCCATATCCTCGCACACAGGGTAGATAACCTTTCAGTGTATTATGGTCAGTGACACCCATTATATATCACCCCTTTAAGAGGGGACCCTGGAATCGCTGCCGCAGGGGGGTGAGTCACCACTTCATACACACACCCGTTATAGGGAATAAAAGATTAAAGGATTCCACCCAAGGCCATAAACTGCCAAAGTTGTGATGAATTGTTACGGGGAAGACAAATCCTGCCAATGCAGGAAAATTTCTTCCCGGTCCTTCAACAGCAACCAGTCAAAGACCGTAGCAGCACCTGCTAAACAGGAAGAAAAAGTTAACCTGGAAACAAAAAAATGTTAAACTAAGGGAGGGTAGGGAGGGTGACTCTCCAGAGCCGACTGCCTGGCTATTGTCAGCTCCACTGCCTATTTATAAATGGGGCTGGCCCCACCTCCCAGCAAGAAACTTGATTACTGTGGCTGGGCCTCCAAATAATAACACTGAGAGGCAGGCCAGCCCTTGTTGCCGGTAAGTTCCCTAGGAACTGTAGTACTACGCACAATCCCGCAAAGGGCACCCACAATGTAAAGTGTGAGTGCTCATTAATCTGAGAAATCTACGCATACATTTGTATGTAAGAGCACACTGGAAATTGTACTAAAGTATTACTTTCTCATCAAATACATTTTGAAATTTTTATTTAATTAAGTCTATGTTTCTTAATGTATATTGATCTTGGCATGTTTTCTTTTAGCTGAGAACTGCATTGCAAAACTTGGAGAAGTGTGTGAACGAAAGGATACTGCATTCGGATCTACAGTGGTACCTCCGGTTAAGTATTTAATTCGTTCTTAACCTGAAACTGTTCTTAACCTGAAGCACCACTTTAGCCAATGGGGCCTCCCGCTGCCGCCATGCCGCCGGAGCACGATTTCTGTTCTCATCCTGAAGCAAAGTTCTTAACCCGAGGTACTATTTCTGGGTTAGTTGAGTCTGTAACCTGAAGCGTCTGTTACCTGAAGTGTAAGTAACCCGAGGTACCACTGTACATATTGGCCCAGCACATAAGGATCTGTTAAGCTGGTATTGAATTTGCAAAGGTTGACTTTCCCAAGCATCCTTAATTGTCTCAAGCATGGTTTGGCATGCCTTGCATTCACAGAAGGCCTTTACTGTTTCACTTGAGGCATCCATTTTGACTCATCGTCCTTGGTCCCTTCCCTTCCACTTCCCCACCACCATATATGGGCATTGTTAAGTTGTGGGTTGACATAGCAGACGACACAGCGATTTCTCCAAGTAGCTCTTTATTTTGTAAGCTGGAATAGAACTGACTGCAAACAGCTCAGCCGGCCTGCTTTTATAGGCAGCCGGCTGTCAACATTGTAGCAACAACAGCCCAGCGTTTCCCGCCTAAAATAACTGACGTGGACCTGAGTGAAAACTATCTACAGACCTGAGTGAAAACTATATACAGTATCCCCCTGCTGGCCCAGGGTGAAACTTCACTACATAACACCCCTCCCCACCGAGATAAGGCGTTAGTTACAATCGTAATGGTTTCCTTATATACAGCACTACGCGTAATGGTTCAATTAGGCACAAAAGCATATCGGTTACATTTCCCATACTTAGACCAACAGTGATACATGTCCAACAACATACTCCTTTAAATAAGTTGGGCGCTTGGAAACTCTGCCAGACCGCCGGGGACTGGTAGCCAAGTCCAGAGGGCCACACAGTTCTTGCTGAGGCTGTGGTGCGACCCTAGGTGGCGTTGGAACCAACTCCCCTGGATCCGCTGCTGTGGGTGGAGCCTCCGTAAGTGGAGTGGTCTGAGTCTGTGGTAAGTCTGGCAGACCCTCTGAAGCGGCTTGGTTCGGCTCCACGCTGGCAGTTTGCGAGGGAGGTGTAGGTGGGGCCTCGCCATCTGTACGTGTCTCTTCTTGAGCCGCAAGCGCAGTTGGGGGCACCACGGTAGTGTCCAAGTCCCCAACCCTGCGCCTAAGCTGGTCTATGTGCCGTCGCCACAAGCGTCCGTCTTCGAGTGCCACCTGGTACGAGCGAGGTCCAGTGACTCCCACTACTGTGGCTGGCACCCATGGAATGTCCCCCACATAGTTCCGGGCAAAGACCTGGTTTCCTGGGACAAATGACCGTGGTGCGTTGGCACAGCCTGGGGGTTCAGCCACGGCAAAGTCCGGGTGTAGCCGGTCGAGCGGTGACCTGAGGCGGCGGCCCATAAGTAGTTCAGCAGGACTCCGCCCTGTGGCCGCATGAGGGGTGATGCGTTGCACGAACAAGTATTCGGCGACCCGCTCATGCCAGTCTCCCCGGTCCAGGCGCGCCAGTGCCTCTTTTGCCGAGCGCACCATTCTTTCCGTTTGCCCGTTGCTGGATGGATGAAAGGGTGCCGTTAGGGCATGGCGGATGCCCAGTCCCAAAAGATACCACTCAAACGTGCCTGACGTGAACTGCGGTCCGTTGTCAGAGACAAGGACATCAGGACACCCATGCGTTGCAAACAGGCCTCGCAGCACCCGGATGATGGCTTCGGTAGTGGTGGAGGGCATCAGGGCGACCTCCAGCCATTTGGAATAGGCGTCCACCACTACCATAAAGGTCCGGCCGTGAAAGGGGCCAGCCAGATCGATGTGCACCCTCGACCAGGGTGTCTTTGGCGTCTCCCAGGTGTGTCCCTTAGCTGCCGGTGGTGCAGGCCTCGACTCTTGGCACGCTTGACAGGCGGACACCCAGGCAGTGATGGCATCGTCCATATTAGGCCACCAGACGTAACACCGAGCCAACGCCTTCATTTTGACAATTCCCGGGTGGCCAACGTGCAGAGCCTCCAGGACGCGCTGACGGAGTCCCTGGGGAATCACGACGCGGTCTCCCCACAGCAGACAGCCGCGATGAGCTGAGAGTTCATGTTGTCTGGTTGCGAAGGGCTGGAACTCCAATGCAAAAGGCCCTTGTGGCCACCCCCTCCACACCCAGTTGAGCACCCGGCTGATGGTGCGATCCTGGGCAGACGCAGAGGCCACAGTGGCAGCCGATACAGGCGCTGCCGGAAGATCCTCAATCAGAAGGAGCGATGAAGCTGGAGCCGGGTCTTCCACAAATGCTGGAAGAGGGCAATGGCTGAGGGCGTCGGCATGGCCCATCGATTTCCCGGGGCGATGGATGAGCCGGTAGTGGTAGGCAGCCAGGAAAACAGTCCATCGCAGCATGCGTGGCGAGAGGACCGGTGGAGTTGGACGATCACCGGCGAGGAGGCCCAGGAGTGGCTTGTGGTCAGTGATGAGGTCAAAAGTCCTGCCATAGGAGAAGGGGGGAAGGGATTGGGACATTGTTAACCTGCTGGAAAATTACTGGAAAATTAAGACCTTCCATTGCCAAACCCCCCCAGGTCGGGCTGCCCAAATAAGACACCGGGATGTGGACTGTCAAATCTTGCAAAGTGGGGTTTTGTTCGTAACAAAGTTACTGGACCTCAGATTTACCCTGTTGTATTTTGGCAACATAGAAGATAGAGACGTTACGGTTTGGATATTGGAAACTACTGGCTACTGTTATACTTCCTTGCTTCTTTGTTTTTCTTTCTCCTTGCCACTTGGATACAATTGAATGCTCCCTCTAGAGGGTTTTAAGTGAAACTGTTGCACTTGGAAAAGTAACAGTGGGATTTTCCATTTGGAAATCAACTCTGTGAGAACGACCTTGAGGATATGAGTGCCCCTACAGAAGAGATAGTAACAAGGCAGAAAGCAAAACAATCCCACAAGAAAAGGGGCTCTATATCAGGAACTGTATCAGCTGCACAGGAAAAAACACCAGCTTCTATGGATCCTATGACTCAGGCACTACTTAAAATAAATCAATCCCTGGAAGCACTGACAAAGCTATCGACAGAGAATTCAAGAAAATTAACAGAGTTGACAACAAGACTGGATGTGAATACAGCCAGTGTAAAATCTAACACAGATTCTATAAATAGATTAATCCAGGAGAATTCAGAAACACGAAAGATTGCAGAAAGTGCAAAAACAACGGCTGAAGAGACAAGGGAAAAGTTTGGGCCTATTATTAAAAAAGTGAATGAGCATGATGCAGCCCTCTCCTTATTGGAACTTCAGCGTAAAGAGAAGAACCTAAAACTTAGATTGGTTCCTGAAGGGGAAGGGGACAACCTTGTGCAATTCCTTACAGAGAACATTATAGCTTTTTGGCAAGAGGAATGGGAGGAAGAGGATGAATTTGAGATAACAACAGCTTTTCGACTGGGCAGAAAGCAGGATAAAAAACCAAGGGATTGTCTAATTACATTGAGATCAAAAGAAGAAAGAGATAAAATATTGAACTTGCATTATCAAAAGGCACTGGTGATCCAAAACTGTCAAATACAGATTTTTAAGGACATTCCCAAATATATTTTAGAGGTGAGAACATATTATAAAAGCCTAGCAGACTTGCTGAAGAAAAACACCATACCATTCAGATGGGAGTTTCCACAAGGATTGTCCTTTAACTTTAAAGGAAGGAAGATTAAAATAAAAACAATTCAGGACAAAGAACAATTTCTGGAGAGATACCTGGAGGATCTGCAGAAAGGAACTGTGGAGGAGGGGGAACCACCTGATATAGCAAATCTGTCATTTGGACTTTTACCACCACCATCGGAGGAAGAGCAGAAGCTTGGAGCAGTTGGAGGAACAGCTACTTAAATACAAAATGTCTCTGCAACTCCTTAGTTGGAATTGTAACGGCTTGAACCTTCCTCGGAAAAGACGACAAGTATTTCACATTTTGAAGAGAGAACAATTAGATATAATATGCTTGCAAGAAACCCATATTGCCAGGATACATAGGAAATTACTGATAAATAAGAGACTTGGTCAAGAATTTATCTCATCAGACAAAGTAAAGAAAAGAGGTGTGGTGATCTATGCAAAGGAAAAATTGGCTCCAAAATTGATATTTAAAGACGAACAAGGAAGATACCTGGCAATTGAAATACAAATTCAAGGAGAAAAGATTTTGATTGTTGGAGTATATGCCCCAAATGAGGGGAAGGCCGAATTCTTTAGGAAGTTGCATGAGACATTAGTTGACTTTTTAGACTATAAAATCCTAATGATGGGAGATATGAATGGAGTTGTCTCAACAAATATGGATAAAGCACAGAGACAAGTGATTTCAAAAGAAGGGAGACTACCAAAGACCTTTTTCGAAATGACTGAAACAATGGACTTGATTGATATTTGGAGAACAAGGAATCCTCTAGAGAGAGAGGGAACTTTCTTCTCTGAAGCAAAAATGACATGGACAAGAATAGACCAAATTTGGATTTCTAGTAGTCTGGCATCAAGAACAAAAAAAGTAGAAATATGTCCAAAAACGTGCTCCGACCATAATGCGGTGAAGATGGAGATGAAACTAACAACAACTGGATCCTTTAGATGGAGAATGAATGACACCCTATTTAAGGATGAAGAGATCCACAAGAAGGCCCTTAAAACATTAAAAGACTACTTTGAGATCAACAGGAAAACAGATGTGGAAAAAAGAATAATTTGGGACGCAAGCAAAGCCATGATGCGAGGTTTCCTAATTCAACAAAATTCTATAAAGAGGAAGCAACAGAAGGAAAAAATTTTAGAAAAAATAAAAGAAGGAGAGAAGAGGCTGAGATCCAAACCAAAGTCCCATGAGATTTTGAGAGAAATAAAGTTTTATCAGATGCAATACATGGAGCTTATGAACCAACAAATAGAATGGAAGATAAAGCAAATGAGACAAAGAACTTTTGAATCAGCGGATAAATGTGGGAAACTTCTGTCATGGCAACTGAAAAAAAGGCAGAAAATGAACACTGTAACAAGTTTAGAAATGGATGGAAAAATTATCTACAAACCCAATGAGATAAACAATTGTTTTCAAAGTTTTTTTAAGAAACTGTATGCACAAGGGCCAATCAACGAACAAGAAATAGAAGAATTTATCAGAAAATACGGTCTACCAAAAATTCCAGAACAAAGTAAAAGGATCTTAAATGAGGAAATAACAGAACAAGAAATAGAGGGTGCCATCCAAAATATGAAATTGGGAAAATCACCAGGACCAGATGGCCTGACGGCCAAATACTACAAAATGTTGAAAGAATGGCTGATACAACCATTGAAGGAAGTTTGCAATGAAATTTTGAAGGGGAAAAAGGCACCTGAATCGTGGAAAGAGGCTTTCATCTCACTTATACCGAAAACAGAGACTGAGAAGAACCAGGTCAAAAACTACCGCCCTATATCTTTACTTAATGTGGATTACAAAATTTTTGCAGACATTTTGGCAAAAAGATTGAAAAGAGTGTTGATAGAAGAGATTCATAAGGACCAAACAGGCTTTCTCCCAGGCAGACATATGTCAGACAATGTGAGGAACATTATAGACATTTTGGAGCTGCTGGATGTTGACATTAACAGGAAAGCAGTTCTGATTTTTGTGGACGCGGAGAAAGCCTTTGACAATATCTGTTGGACTTTTATGAAAAAGAATCTCCAAGGGATGGGGGTAGGCCAAGGTTTTGAAAACGGTATAGGTGCAATATATTCTCAACAAAAGGCCAAGTTAATTGTAAACAATGTGGTAACAGAAGAAATACCTATAGAAAAAGGTACACGGCAGGGATGCCCAATATCCCCTTTGCTTTTTATATCAGTCCTGGAGGTTTTGTTAAACATGATTAGAAAGGACCAATTGGTTAAAGGAGTTCAGGTCGGAGTTAGACATTACAAATTAAGAGCATTTGCAGATGATCTAGTATTGACTTTGCAACAGCCAGACACTAGTACTAAAAGAGTATTAGAACTAATTGAAATATTTGGTCGAGTAGCAGGTTTTAAATTGAATAAACAAAAAACGAAAGTGTTGGAAAAAAATTTAACAATGGAAGAAAGAGAGAGTTTTCAGAATGAAACAGGCTTGGAAATAACAAAAAGGGTAAAATACCTGGGGGTAAACTTAACATCTAAGAATGTGAACTTATTTAAGGATAATTATGAAAAATGTTGGTCAGAAGTTAAAAAGGATCTGGAAATATGGTCAAGGTTGAAACTTTCCTTGTTAGGCCGAATTGCTACTATTAAGATGAATGTATTGCCTAGAATGCTGTTTTTATTCCAGACGTTGCAGATTGTGGACAAGATGGATTGTTTCAAGAAGTGGCAGAAAGACATATCAAAATTTGTCTGGCAGGGCAAAAAGCCCAGAATTAAATTTAAGATTTTAACTGATGCAAAGGATAGAGGGGGGTTTGCCCTGCCGGACTTAAGACTTTATTATGAATCAGCAGCTTTTTGCTGGTTGAAACACTGGCTACTTCTTGAGAACACCGACATTTTGGATCTGGAAGGGTACGACAATAGTTTTGGTTGGCATGCATACTTATGGTACGACAAGGTAAAGGTGTATAAAAGCTTTAAAAACCATATAGTAAGGAAAGCATTGTATAACGTTTGGATTAGATACAAAGATTTGTTGGAAAGTAAAACCCCTAGGTGGGTGTCACCAATGGAAGCTAGGGAAGTAAAAAAGCTTAATATGGATTCTAAATGGCCAAAATATCATGAGATTTTAGAATATGATGGCGAAAGGGTGAAACTTCAGAGTTATGAGAAACTAAAGCCTAAGGTTCGAGATTGGTTGCATTACCATCAGATAAATGAGACGTTTAAACAGGACAGGAAAATAGGATTTCAGAAAGAGAAGTCAAAATTAGAAACAGAATTGTTGGAACCCAATACTAAGAACTTATCAAAAATGTATAACTTGCTGTTAAAATGGAATACACAGGATGAAATAGTGAAATCAGCTATGATTAAATGGGCACAAAATATCGGTCATGATATTATGTTTGCTGACTGGGAACAGTTATGGACCACCGGTATTAAATTTACTGCATGCAATGCCTTAAAAGAAAATATTATGAAAATGATCTACCGGTGGTACATGACCCCAGTCAAGCTTGCAAAAATATATCATTTGCCTAGTAATAAGTGTTGGAAATGTAATGAGACTGAAGGCACTTTCTACCACCTTTGGTGGACCTGCCCAAAGGTTAAAGCTTTCTGGGAAATGATCTATAATGAAATTAAGAAGGTCCTTAAGTGGACTTTTCCTAAGAAACCAGAGGCTTTCCTTTTGGGCATGGTGGGCCAAGTGGTGTCAAGGAAGGATAGGACTTTCTTTATGTATGCCACTACAGCAGCAAGAATTCTACTGGCAAAGTATTGGAAGACGCAAGAACTACCTACTCTGGAAGAATGGCAAACAAAGGTGATTGACTTTATGGGACTGGCTGAGATGACGGGCAGAATCCGGGACCAGGGGAAAGAGACAATGGAAGAGGACTGGAAGAAATTCAAAATATATCTTAAAAATAATTGTAAAATTGAGGAGTGTTAAGATGTCAGGGGGTAAGAAGTAAAGAATTGCAGCAGTAAACAAAAAATTTAAGAAATTTTTATGAAAGGGAATTAAGACAATGGACCTAAGGGTTGCTAAAGAATTATTAAACAAGGATGCAGGGATGGGGAGGTATGGGGAAGTCAAAGAAAGAAGGGTATGAACTGATGAGTTTGAAGTTGTATTGTTTTATACTGTTCTTTATTATTTGTGTGAAAATTAATAAAAATTATTATAAAAAAAAAACAAAAGTCCTGCCATAGAGGTATTCATGGAACCTCTTCACTCCAGCCACAAGTGCCAGTGCCTCCTTGTCGAGCTGGCTGTAATTCCGTTCCGTCGGAGATAGCGTCCTGGAAAAGTAGGCGAGCGGTGCTTCTCTTCCATCTGGAAAACGGTGACTAAGGACAGCACAGATGGCAAAAGGTGAGGCGTCGCAGGCAAGGACCAGCGGCCTGGATTCACTGTACTGTACCAGCACACTGTCTGATGAAAGGAGAGCCTTGACCGCGTTGAAGGCCGCCGTCTCCCGATGACCCCAGGCCCAAGGCGTCTTTGTGCTAAGGAGTCGGTGAAGAGGCTCAGCCACTGTGGCTTTATGGGGCAGGAACATGTTATAAAAGTTCAGCAGCCCCAGGAACGCCTGCAACTCCGTCTTGTTCTTTGGGGTGGGGGCCTGCTGGATAGCGCGAATCTTGGATGTGGTCGGGTGAAGGCCGGAGGCATCGATAAGATAGCCCAGGAACTCTACCTGTGGAACGGCGATCTGGCACTTTTCCCTCTTTACCTTTAGCCCAGCCTCTTGGAACCTGGTCAGCACGGCATGGAGGCGCTCGAACAGCTGCTGGTGTGAGTCTGCAGACACCAAGACGTCATCAAAATATGGTACCACGCCCGGAAGCCCTTGCAGGAGACGCTCCATAAGGCTTTGGAAGATGCCAGGAGCCACACTCACCCCGAACTGCAACCGGCGGCAACGGAATGCCCCCCGGTGGGTGACGATCATCTGGGCTTCAGCAGTGGCATCATCGACGGGCAGTTGTTGATAGGCTTGGGCAAGGTCCAGCTTAGCGAAGACCTTACCCTCACCCAGGGAATGCAGCAGGTGTTGGACAACAGGAACCGGATAAGCGTGCTGCTGAAGTGCTTTGTTGATCGTGCACTTGTAGTCAGCGCAGATTCTCACTGACCCATCTGGCTTGACAGGTGTGACGATGGGGGTTTCCCACTTGGCGTGGTCAACCGGCTCCAAAACTCCTTGGGCGATCAGTTTGTCCAGTTGTTCGTCCACCTTAGCCTTGAGAGCAAAGGGAACCCGGCGTGGCTTTAGCTTGATGGGGGCGACTTGTGGATCAAGGCTAAAGGAGATGGGTGTACCTGTATATTGCCCCAAGGTGCCATCGAAAACCTCGGCAAAGTCTTTGACCAGACCCTCAGTCTCTGCGTTAGAGATGCAGTTGATGCTGGTGACTTCCAGGCCAAGGGCATCAAACCAGTCTAGCCCTAGGAGGCTTGGCCGCTGACCTTCGACCACCACCAACCAGAGCAGGCCCGAAAAATCCTTGAAGGCAATCCGGAACCGGCCAACGCCTACCACGCGAATGTCGTTTCCCTGGTAGTCTCTCAGGTGTACGCGGTGAGAGTCGAGTTGCCTTTTGGACACTCTGGGTACCAGTCTTTTGATGGTGCTCCATGACACGATGGACAGGGCAGACCTGGTGTCGATCTCCATGTCACATGGAGCTCCCTCAATGAGCACTGTGACGTTCAGCTTGCGTCGCGTAGACGAGTCAGTTTGGCCAATCGTGGTTCCAGACGGGCAGCGGCAGTTGGTGAGAGCGAAACAACTTTCCTTGGCAGACTGGAGTGAAGACTTGGACTTGCGAGTCGATGAAGGGGGGGTGTCAGACGGAGCCGATCGGCAGACCTTAGCGATGTGGCCCCTTCTGGAACACTTCCTACAGATGGCGTCTCTGAATCGACACTTGGCACAGGAATGGTTGCCTCCGCAGCCGGCACATTCCGGTTGGCCCTTGGACTTCTGTTGGAACTTCCTGCGCTCCCGCTTTGTCTGGTGCACGTCATCGTCTTCACTGGAGGATGCCTCATCACTGCTGGCCTCTTCATGATGCACCGGAACTGGCTCCCTAGCAAGACGCGGGCTGCTGGACTTGCGGATCTCCTGGGCGGAGCGTTCAGCAGCTTCTGAGGCCACAGCCTCCTCAATGGCTTTCTGTAGCGTGAGGTCTGGCTTGGCGAGGAGACGCCGTTGCAGATGGATGTCCCGGACCCCACAGACGATTCGATCCATCAGGGCATCGTCTAAGTCTCGGAACTCACAGTGCATTGCAGCCTGTCGCAGGGCGGTGGTGTAGTTGTTGATTGACTCCCCCTCTGCCTGGTTCCGGTGGTAGAACGCATGGCGGGCAGCAATCTTGGACGGCTTTGGTGCGTAGTGGTTGTGGAGCTTCTCTTGGATCGTGTCCCATGGTGTTGCCTGGACTGCTTCAGGCGCAACCAATGCTCGGGCCGTCTCAAACACCTCAGGCCCACAGAGGCTGAGGAATAGGCCCCGTTTCCGATCCTTTGATACTGTTGTCAGCTCGTTGGCTTGGAGGTAGCAGTCGAACCGAGCGAGGTAGGAGTCCCATGATTCAGAGGCTGGCGCAAACAGCGGTAGAGGCACAAGTGAAGCCATGATTCCGATGCCGGCGTGAAGGGTGATGGATGGAACACAGTGCTCTTAGCCAGAACAGTCAGCTCTGAATTGGTTCTGTCCAGTGATTTCGCTCAGTGATTTCGCTCTGTGATTCAGCTCAGTGATTCAGCTCAGTTCAGAGGCTGGCCGCATCTGGCTGTGCTCTGATGTCCATCGATCCCATCCTCGTCGCCAGTGTTAAGTTGTGGGTTGACATAGCAGACGACACAGCGATTTCTCCAAGTAGCTCTTTATTTTGTAAGCTGGAATAGAACTGACTGCAAACAGCTCAGCCGGCCTGCTTTTATAGGCAGCCGGCTGTCAACATGGTAGCAACAACAGCCCAGCGTTTCCCGCCTAAAATAACTGACGTGGACCTGAGTGAAAACTATCTACAGACCTGAGTGAAAACTATATACAGTATCCCCCTGCTGGCCCAGGGTGAAACTTCACTACATAACAGGCATTGTATCAATGTTTAATAAAATTGTGCAACAGGTATAATCATTTATTTGAATGAGAAAACAGATTTACCAACAGGCAACTAATGCCGTTTCGAAATTGAAGCTTCCCTTTGGTTCAGTTATATAGTCCTATGACAATGGACAATGGAACAGAATACCTGATATGCTGCAGAATCTGTAGTGTGAAATTCTTTGACACCCAGTTTCTCTTTTGTGGAGATACATTGGTACTTTAATCTTTTTTTGGCCTTTTGCAAAATTGTATATTGTTCAAATGTGCACTGGAGAGATGTTCATTTTTTATTTTAAATACATTGCATTTCAGGAAAGCCTCAGTGAAAGGAAGGGATTTTTAAAAATGACTAATACACAAAAAAAGGAAATAATCCTTCTCATATCCCCTGTCACTAAATGTCTGTTTTAATTAAAGGGTGTAACATCTTTTCCACACAACACCACACCTGATGGTTCCTAACAGGAACTGAAGTCTAAAGCTAAGCGGCAGCCACTGAAAATGTTGTGGATATTGCAAATATCCATAATATCTTAACTTTTGGTGTAAAAGCTGGGTGTGGATAACTGTTTCAAAAAGGCAGCGTCTTCAAGAATATCCTCTCAGGATCTGTACTCCCCCTCCCCCCAAAAAAAATGGTAATCATATATATAAGGTGTTCCACAGTTAAACCAAATGTGGATAACAACCTGATTAGAAATGTATATTGGCTTCTGAATGCAGAATATGATCCCCAGTCATACCACATGCATTATGCAGTACTTGGAATGAACTGGTTGATTTTTTAAAAAAAAAATCTCTGAACTACGGATGAAAGTAGTTTCATTAATGGCTGGGTGAGCTTAAGGTGAATTAAGTTCATTTGTGGGTACAACTTTGAATGATTTCATTTTTCTTTTTTCTCATTCACCTCACATTCATTCTCTCCCTCCCCACCAAATGTAGAACCAAATGTCTTAGCTCCCAGTTCTTTAAAAGGAAATCAGTTGGCCATTTATAATGAAAGGTAGAAAGCAAAACGAGGAGGAAATGTTCTAAGGCTTATTAGGCAGATACGGAGGACACTGCTATTTTTAAGGTTGCTTATTCACTTAATCACTGTTGGTAAGCAATCAGAAGGAAGGAATGTAAGGAATTTCCTGTATCTATCATGCTGCACAAATTCATTCTCTGCCAACAGGAACAGCCAGCAGCAAGTAGTACAGGAACAAAATGTTTGATTCCTTGTGCCTTTAAAATCTCCCTGTGTTAAATCAAACAAGGTAAGCCTTCGGAAATTCAATATGGAAATGCAGTTAGAATCATAGAATCATAGAGTTGGAAGAGACCACAAGGGCCATCGAGTCCAACCCCCTGCCAAGCAGGAAACACCATCAGAGCACTCCTGACATATGGTTGTCAAGCCTCTGCTTAAAGACCTCCAAAGAAGGAGACTCCACCACACTCCTTGGCAGCAAATTCCACTGTCGAACAGCTCTTACTGTCAGGAAGTTCTTCCTAATGTTTAGGTGGAATCTTTTTTCTTGTAGTTTGGAACCATTGCTCCGTGTCCGCTTCTCTGGAGCAGCAGAAAACAACCTTTCTCCCTCCTCTATGTGACATCCTTTTATATATTTGAACATGGCTATCATATCACCCCTTAACCTCCTCTTCTTCAGGCTAAACATGCCCAGCTCCCTTAGCCGTTCCTCATAAGGCATCGTTTCCAGGCCTTTGACCATTTTGGTTGCCCTCCTCTGGACACGTTCCAGTTTGTCAGTGTCCTTCTTGAACTGTGGTGCCCAGAACTGGACACAGTACTCCAGGTGAGGTCTGACCAGAGCAGAATACAGTGGCACTATTACTTCCCTTGATCTAGATGCTATACTCCTATTGATGCAGCCCAGAATTGCATTGGCTTTTTTAGCTGCCGCGTCACATAGTTGGCTCATGTCATGTTAAAATCTCCCTGTGTTAAATCAAACAAGGTAAGCCTTTGGAAATTCAATATGGAAATGCAGTTACTTCTTGTTCGTGGCCCCTGAATTACTTTTGCATCCTATGCTTCAGAACAGCAGCTTGTAACATGCAGAATGTCAATTCCCCCTGCCCTCGAGGATGATTTTGATATTAACTAAAAAGTTCATTTGGATGAATTTCAGTTGAACTATCATGCAGCACATGATTGTAGACTCCTTTGGATAAGAGTTCCAAACATCCTAATATAGGTGATGGGAAGGATCAGGCCCTGGAACTCATACAGTGTATTTCCAGAGTGCTTATTTAAATACTGTGATGAAGCAGTGCGATTTTATGAAATAGACTCCATTTTATGAAAGTAGGTTTCTGACAAGTTGGATTTATGGCTTATGTTTTAGAGTTTATGCATTAAGTCACATTACGTGCATTATTCATAGAACCTATTACCCCGTTGGTACAAAGTAGAATAGTCCATGCCTTTATATAATACACACATCTCCAGTGCTTTGTATAAACAATAGGGATCAAAGCTATTAAAAACCCTGAATTTTCCATTCATCTCATCTTTCATCATGTGTGGTTTTTTTTTTATTTACGTGTATTGCATTCACTTGTAGTGATTAATATGCAGTTAAAATGTAGTGGGGGCATGACATCACCTATTTATCTCTATTTAAATTTTCTGACACACTTAATAGTTTGAATCTTCCTGAGTAATTCCCAAATCCCAGACCTCCTGCAAACGTGCAGGTGAAAAAAGAAAAGATTTGGGTGGTTACTTGGTTGCAAAGGTCACAGGAGAATCCAATAAGAATGGGAACGGACTGTCTCAGGCCATGCCCATGGAGATGCCCAATTGCCTGGAGAAGGGACAACCAATGTGTTGACCTCCAGATATTTTTGGACTACAATTCCCTTCAGCTGAAGCTAGCATGTCCTATGGGTGAAGTGATGGGAACTGTTGGCATCTGTCTTGGGAAATAATAGAGGAGTGCACCTTTGAATAATAATAACAACAACAACAACAACAACAACAACAACAACAACAACAATTTATTCTTTATACCCCGCCCATCTGGCTGGGGTTCCCCAGCCACTCTGGGCGGCTTCCAACAGAATATTAAAATACAATAGTCTATTAAACATTAAAAGCTTCCCTAAGCAGGGCTTCCTTCAAATGTCTTCTAAAAGTTTGGTAGCTGTTTTTCTCTTTGACAACTGGTGGGAGGGCATTCCACAGGGCGAGTGCCACTACCGAGAAGGCCCTCTGCCTGGTTCCCTGTAACTTGGCTTCTCACAGCGAGGGAACCGCCAGAATGCCCTTGGCACTGGACCTCAGTGTCCGGGCAAAACGATGGGGGTAGAGATGCTTCTTCAGGTATACTGGACCGAGGCCAGTATGAAGTCAAACTGTTGGAAGGTTACAACGCCTGCTGTGATTATAGACACTGATATGGAAGAGACATCTGGTTAATGGCTACCAACAATAACATTGATTGATTGAGAGACATATTTTGTTGTAGCTGGGAAAGATGCAGGCATCTGATCGTGCTGCTGCAGATGCAACACGGTGTTTTTTCTCTGTGTGCTCCTCCCATTGGTCCTCACTTCTCTGGTCACTGTTATGGAAGCATGACCTGACTGTCCCCAGGCAGTGTGGTCGTCTGCAAGTGATTCCCACATGGGAATCACTTCATATCACGTTTTCAGATATCTTGAGGCTACTGCCATCTTTCATTCTGTGGACATGACCAACCCAGTGCAGATGTTGCTGAGACAGGAGTGTGAACACGCTGCGAATATGGGGTTGGAAGAACATATCTTGGTTTGAGACTCTGTCCTGCCATATTTATTTATTTATTATTTATGAATCAGATTTATATACCACCCTTCCTCACATGATCTCAGGGCAGTTCACAAGATAAAAAAACGCAAAAGCACAAATAAATAATTAAAAGCAATAAAATGACAGCATCTGCAATGGACTCCATTGGCTACCCTTGGGCTAGAGGGCAAGGCTGGTTTGCAACACCCAAACTTCTTCTTTTTATTCAACTTACGGTAAATACCACCCTTTATCAAAAGATCCCAGGGTGGTGTACAACATTAAGAACACATTTTACAGATGATCATAATAAAAACAAGATAACAAGCATTGTTATGACTGCCCCTGCCTCATGATTTACCCTTATCTCTGAGTGAGAGGAACTTCAAGCTTTGCTGGTTAATTTTCCACTCATACACAACTGCCAAGTCACTCCCCAGTTACCGACTGGGATTGGCCGCAAAGACCATATAACACAGGTCCTGAAAGACCTACACTGGCTCCCAGTTCATTTCCGAGCACAATTCAAAGTGTTGGTGCTGACCTTTAAAGCCCTAAACGGCCTTGGCTCAGTATACCTGAAGGAGCATCTCCACCCCCATTGTTCAGCCCAGACATGAAGGTCCAGCGCCAAGGGCCTTTTGGCAGTTCCCTCACTGCCAAAAGTGAGGTTACAGGGAACCAGGCAGAGGGCCTTCCCGGTGGTAGTGCCCGCCCTGTGGAACGCCCTCCCATCAGATGTCAAGGAAATAAATAACTATCTGACTTTTAGAAGACATCTGAAGGCAGCCCTGTTTAGGGAAGTTTATAATATTTGATGTTTTATTGCTTTATTATTATTATTATTATTATTATTATTATTATTATTCTGTTGGGAGCCACCCAGAGTGGCTGGGGAAACCCAGCCAGAGGGGCGGCATATAAATAATAAATTATTATTGTTGTTGTTGTTGTTACTGATGTTTGAGTTCAAAGCTTGCAATGTGAAAGTGCAGTCTTGGCCCCTGGGGCAAGATACTTGAGTTGTCAAAGGATGCAGTCCAACCCCAGGTTTTAAATTTAAAAATTAAGGATGAAGAGAAAACAATTCCCATTTACAATGCTTCCCAGGAATAATAGAAATTGCAGTACAAAAACATCTGGAGGGCCACAGCTTCCTCTCCCCTTTTGTAAGCAATACTTGGCTAATGTATCTGAAGTATTGCAAACACTCACAAAGTTCCATATAAATGCTAAACATTTTCATTTTCTTCTTCTTCCATCATTTTCACAGGGGACGATTATGCTGGGACCGGCATCCAAAACAGTTTTTGGTTTTTTTAAGTGCCTCCTGAAAACATATGGTTTTTTACTCAGGCCTCTTCTGACCCTGGGTAGGACTTTTCAGTTCTGTACTTCTGCAATTTTTTTGTTTTGTTTATGGCTTTTAAGATGTTTGTGGTTGTTGTATATCATGTTGTGGGCCAAGTTGCAGTGCCCTACCTCTCCTCAGTGTGAAAACGAAAGGATAATAGTTATGTGTAAAGGAACAGACTTAGCAATACAACAATCTGGTCTAAAAATGGCCACAACTCTATTGATTGCACATTGTAAGTAGACTTTGACTCGGGCATTCAGTGTAAATTCATTTGAGTCTCCTGCTGGAGGGCTGAAACTTGAACAGAGTCTTGCCAAGGATTATGGCCTTCCTAAAATGCTAATCTACTGAGGTGGCCACCCTCAGACTGCTGCTGGAAGCTCCATGGTGTGTCTGCCCCCAATTGGCTTCTGGACAGAGACTTCCACCTAGACCCCTCTAACGGGGCACCTACAGTTTGCCTGCTTTAGGTTGAGATGATGCACCAATTCACCCATAACCTTGATGACTAGGCACAACACAAAACACAGGAGATTGATCCTGTCAGTGTCTATTCCATCACAGGGAATCCATTTGAGAACTGGGAGGGAGGCATGCAACGTATTTGCTCTACCCGGCACCTCCTGCATCTGTGCAATGGCTTGGTTCTCCCACACAGACGCCAGACAACTCCAGCAGTAATTATATCAGGTTTATTGCTCAAACTCATAAATCACTGCGGAGTTCAGTCTTCGGTGTATTCATCCCAGCTTGCAGTTGCTGAGTCTGAGCTCCACCATTTCCTCCTCCAGCAACGAAGCCCCCACTTTCACTTTCTTTCTTTTTCCCTCTTGTCGCAGATTCTCTCAAGCCTACGATTTTTTGGACAGGCTATGTCCAGGGTCTCTACCCTCCCCCTCGCTTCTCCTCTTCCTGCTCTTTGTTCTGTGAGATTAGGCTTCTACTGAAGCTTGGCTGCTCCTCGCCCCCTTCACATTCCAACACAATCACATCTCTTGCATTCTCAGGCCCTGTCAGTGGAGGTCCGAGAGGCTTGAGTCTCACAGAGCTGACAATCTGCCACCAGGACAGGGGCTGTGAGAAACATCATGTCCTGAACCCCGGCATACCCAGAGGTAAGTTCTGATAGCGGACACAGTCCCAAGGGCAACACTGGCAAGTAGTCACATAATCCAAATGGTCAAATACCGGTCCAGGTTCAATGCAATCAGTAATGTCTTAAGTCAATCTGCAAGGTCAGATTCCCACCTCTGCAGAAGATTCAGGGTTGGAACATCTGGGGTCAGTCCTGAAGTCACAATCCAGTGCTGTTACCGAAGCAGCCAAGCCATGGTCCATCAACGGAGAAGGTTGAGCAGATACAGAGTCTCTGCCTGTTCATGACACATCAGTAGCAGCCACTCAGTGAGGACATCCTGGCCTGTTTGGGACTGGCATCTAACCTCTTCAAGAGCTGCAGAAGGGCATGTGCTAGGCTATTAGACAAGAAGAGGAGTGGGGACTTACACATACATTGTTGCTCTGCTGTTGTTGTTATTTAGTTGTTTAGTCGTGTCCGATTCTTCATGACCCCATGGACAAAACGAAGCAGGGCAAAGGCTAATAGAGTTCTATCAAGAGAACAAGCTGGTCATCACAAGCACTCTTTTCCAACAACACAAGAGACGTCATGTGTTAAAGCCATGTAATAACACATGGACATCACCAGGTGGGCAGCATCAAAATCAGATTGATTATATTCTCTGCAGTCAAAGATGGAGAAGCTCTAAAGAGTCAGCAAAAACAAGACCTGGAGCTGACTGTGGCTCAGATCATCAGCTTCTTATAGCAAAATTCAAGCTTAAACTGAAGAAAGTAGGAAAAACCACTGGGCCAGTAAGATACAATCTAAAATCCCTTATGAATACACAGCGGAAGTGAGGAACAGTTTTAAGAATTTAGATTTGGTGGACAGAGTGCCTGAAGAACTATGGATGGAGGCTCGTAACATTATACAGGAGGCAGCAACGAAAACCATCCCAATGAAAAGGAAATGCAAGAAAGCAAAGTGGCTGTCTAACGAGGCCTTGCAAATAGCGGGGGAGAGAAGGTAAACAAAATGCGAGGGAGATAGTGAAAGATACAGGAAACAGAATGCAGATTTCCAAAGAATAGCAAGGAGAGACAAGAGGGCCTTCTTAAACGAGCAATGCAAAGAAATAGAGGAAAACAATAGAATGGGAAAAACCAGAGATCTGTTCAAGAAAATTGGGAATATGAAAGGAACATTTTGTGCAAAGATTATCATAATAAAGGACAAAAGTGGTAAGGATCTAACAGAAGCAGAAGACATCAAGAAGCGGCAGCTAGAATAAAAGGAGGAATTATACCAGAAAGATATGTATGTCTCATATACCCCAGGTAGTGTGGTTGCTGACCTTGAGCCAGACATTCCTGGAGAGTGAAGTCAAATGGGCCTTAGAAAGCACTGCAAATAACAAGGCCAGTGGAAGTGTTGGTATTCCAGCTGAACTATTAAAAAAATTAAAAGATAATGCTGTTAAGGTGCTACATTCAATATGCTCTGCTGTAGCGACCATTATAATGCCATCTATTTTAATTGCTACTTGAATATATAATGTAAGCCACCTCTAGAACTTTAGTTAGTAGGGGGGGTATAAATACACCTAAATAATTTTTAAAAAACAGATAGTGTTGCGTGATGGTGAACCTTTCTAATCAGATGCACAGAAAATGACATTTGCTGTTGTATTTGGGTTTTCATTACATATTGGCATATTTTTTGGGTGATTATAAAAGCTGCTCAGAGCACATAAACAGAAGGGTGGGTTATAAAATTTTAAAATCAAATCAAACAATTAATAAAGCACAAAACTCTTGTAGCCATCTATAGCCTTGGGATTTTTCTGCCAAATATTCCAGATGTCAATCAACGTTTCCAAAAGGATGCCTGCCAGAACCATGCACACATCAGTTTTTAATGCTTTTGTTCCTTCTGAATAGCAAATGTCCAATAAGGCTTTTGTTTGTGCGGGGAAATTATCTTGACTAATTCTCCTCTACTGAATATTCATTATTTCTACACTTTACTCATAAGTCAAACAGAGTGGGCACCAATTTGCAAACTTAAGTTTTAATGGTGGCATTTCTCCTTTCATTATTCATGGATTTATAATTTCTCTATATTCACTTGTGTATAAAACTCCTGGCTATCTGGGTCATATCAGTCACATACTATCCAGCATTTCAAGATGAAATTTATATAATTCCATACTTTATATACTTGTATATTTTTACAGCTATTATTGCACCAAGAATTGCTGTCTCTATTTGTGTGTACACACAGAGAAAACACACACACACATGCACCCACACACACCTGTCTACCTGCTTCCTTTGCTTGCTGTATACTGTGCAACAGCTTGTTCTGCACTTCCTTCTGGAAGATTTGTTAGTAAACTTGTCCTAATAGCTCCCTTCAAAGATATTTAAGAAAATGTTTAATTGGACATTTCAGGCTGCTATCCTCCTAACAACACATTTTAAGAAGCAAGACCTATTCAAAATAGTGTGATTTACTTCCAAGTAAATATTGCGTAGCATTATACTTTTAATTAAATAATAATAATAATAATAATAATAATAATAATAATAATAATAATAATAATTTATTGCTACTAACATGAGTTTGACCAAACTGTGGGAGGCAGTGGAAGACAGGAGTGCCTGGTGTGCTCTGGTCCATGGGGTCACAAAGAGTCGGACACGACTAAACAACTGAACAACAACAATAATTTATTGGAATAACAAAACAGTCATGCTATATTTGTGACTATTTTTTTAAACACACACACACACAAACACACACAGTATTGTATTGCTGGAACACCCCCCTTGGATGATAGGTGGATAAGAAATCAAATAAATAATAACAACAGTAGCAAACATTTTACAAAATCCATATTATAATAGCAAAGATTAACAAAACAATGGACAATGGCAAAAAAAAACCCCACACTGAAAAATCAAACCAGATCTTTCTTGTAAATGGATTCAGATATGTTTCATTGAAATTAGAAACAGAGATGACATACCTCCAGGCTTCAAACATTATAGTGACATTTTATTTGACTACCCAGCCATACCACAATGTGAGATTGAGTCGCAACATTTACTATTTGCAGTAGGCAGATATGGAGGCGCAAAAGGCATATGCTATGAATGGACACTTTGCATTCATGCACATCCACTGAAACGTTTTGTGCACTAGAGCAAAGATGCAGCCAGTCCTACGCTCAAAAGCAGCTGAAGCCAGAAGAACTCTAGAACATGGATGTGCATACTTGAGGAGCATCCTCAAAAAGAGAAATATTGACAGATTTTTCTGAAGGGCAAATCCTAGAAAAATAGGATCTGTTCCTGGGGAATAAGAACAGTTGGAGCATATGTGATCACAGCTCTGCTCCTTTGTTGTGGCTCGAATCATCAAAGCAAAAGGCATAAGATTGACATTGTCAGAGTCTGCTCCACCACAAGGAACTCAGTGAAGCAAAAGGCCATGATAAAGTTGCATGGTTGGGAAAATGAGGCAGTCATTTTCCACTTCTGTTCTTATGCATGTTGTGGAAGTGATGTAATGTACTATTATTCCAACTGGGCTACGGGAAGGGGGAGTTTTTGAGGAACAGTTAATATGTTGCTGCTCATCTGGACCTTTGGACTGAGGTGAGCTGAGAGATGTGAAATGTGAAAAACAAACTTGGTTCACATATTGGAAAAACGCAGATGGCGGAAAGCATATAATCAGATCTTCCTACTACTACCATATTGGTGGAGTCTTTTCAATCCATTCGAAAGGATCTGCCTAATTAGGGCTGTTTGTTTTCAGTGATTCCATACACCAGATGTCCATGCAGGTGCACTTCCATTTGAGCTGCCATAATGGTGACAAACAGCATCTGTAAATATGTGGGCAGAGGGAGAGATTTCACTTACCTTGCCTTTCTCCATCCAGCTATCTTCAGTCACTGTCTCCCTGCTCTAATTTCCCTGTGGTGTAGTGGTTAAGAGCAGTAGTCTCGTAACCAGGTGTACCGGGTTCGCTTCCCTGCTCCTCCACATGCAGCTGCTGGGTGACCTTGGGCTAGTCACACTTCTCTGAAGTCTCTCAGCCTCACTCACCTCACAGAGTGCTGGGGGGGGGGAGGAAGGGAAAGGAGAATGTTAGCCGCTTTGAGACTCCTTCGGGTAGTGATAAAGCGGGATATCAAATCCAAACTCTTCTTCTTCTACTACTGCCTGTCACTCATTCACCACTCACCTTCTCATAGCAATTCTGCTCCTTAACATTTCAAACTGAAGGGGGAAGGGGGGGGGTTGTTCCTTCCAAAAAGTTTAACAAGCAAACGGAGGGGAAAGGACAAAGGGGGCAAAGGACAGAGCCACTGTTGGGGGGGGGCAAGCAACAAAGTCCGGATGTGAAACACCAACTGCTATCTCAGGCCAATAAGGGGCAAAACAAATCATCCCAGAGGGGACAAAGCAACAGAAACCCAAAGAAAATGCAAGGCAACCACCCCACCCGCCCCTGCCAAGCCAGTCTCCAAACCTCACGGTTTGCAAACTGCTGATGATTCTGCTTCCTTTGAGGCACTCCACTCAGAAATCTGCTGCCAAGACAAAATACTTGAGCCCCTGCTTCCCTGCAGGAACTGCTTCTCCTGGCTCTTGCTGCCCACGCTCCCAAACCAGCCCAAAAAACTCAAGCTCCTCCAGAGGTCTTGATCTGATTAAAACCATTAGCGGAATGAAAGAGAAGTGCTGCTGCAGCCACGTTTGAGCGGCAAAACCCCACCCCCAAGCCTCCACCTGGTTGGTTGGCTACCTGGGGGCGTGGCACAGCAGCCAGGCCAGCTGGGTAGGGGGCTGGAACACCCCCTGCCAATGCAGGAAATGGCTCCTGCTCACAGCTCCTCCCCTCTGTAAGGAGGAGATGCTTTATCATTTCAAACAAAACACCTAAATGCGGCAGAAATTAATGTACAGGACCGGGAATAAAACAATTCCAACGGAATGCAGAATAAGGACACAAGCTAACTTCTGCAGGGTGGATGGAGAGTGTAAGTACAGTTATAAAGGTAAAGGACCCCTGGATGGTTAAGTCTATTCAAAGGCGACTATGGTGTTGCAGCGCTCATCTCGCTTTCAGGCTGAGGGAGCTGGCGTTTGTCCGCCACAGCTTTCTGGGTCATGTGGCCAGCAGGACTAAACTACTTCTAGCACAACAGAACACCGTGACAGAAGCCAAGAGCACATGGAAATGCTGTTTACCTTCCCACCACAATGGTATCTATTTATCTACTTGCACTGGTGTCCTTTCGAACTGCTAGGTTGGCAGGAGCTGGGACAGAGCAACGGGGGCTCACTCAGTTGCTGAGATTCGAACCGCCAACCTTCTGATTGGCAAGCCCAAGAGTTTCAGTGGTTTAGACCACAGTGCCACCCATGTCTCTCAAGTACAGTTATAGCTTGACACCAAAACACAAAAAGATTCAAAACAGTCCAGCATAATACTCTGTAGCATGCATGATCTTTTGCATGTTCCGACCCAGAAACCTCGCCCCTAAAGAAATTCACACTTTACTCAAATTTTTGGTTTGGTTTTTGGCAGAATTTAGGCCACAACTTTATTGATTACAGAAAGTGACTGGTTGCATAGGCTCTGTTTGACTAGCTCCCTGCCATGCAGGTAGCACTGACCCAGGGCACCAGCATAGGTCAGCCAAGGGTGAACACCTAGATAAGCAGAAAGCCGGGAAGGGGCTAACTCTGCCACCCAAATCAGGCACAACCCCCTCTCAGGGTTTGACCAAACCATCGAGTCCCTGGATTCCTTTAACAGAATACCCTTCACATAGGGATGGCAAGAGCGTTCTCCCATCCCTATCACTTGAACTAGAGCCTATCTGCAACCTTACAAGTTGTGACGACTTGCTACACGGCAGGCGAAACCCAAATGGCAAAAGACAATCAGCCAAGTGGGGAAAATTCCTGCCGTGCCCCTGTCCCAATAACAGACGACACACGATGGCATAGCAAGGTCAACCACAACAAGCCCTAAAAGCAGGGAGAGGTGGGCGGGTGTTCCGAATGCACGCGCCGAAAGAGGAACCTCTGGGTCATGTGCATGGACATAAATAGGTCCCTCAAACCATTTGGACTACGTCCCATTGGTCAGATTGCACCCAGCTTTGAGGGACCTACCAATCGGGTGTTGTGGATGACCAAATGTACCCACCCACAACACAGGGTGTCGGTTGTCCAGGTCTCACCGCAATACGTGCCCTGTTTAAGGGAGGACCCAATTTATGGCACATTGCATACATCACCATCTCCTTGAGCATCCATATTGTGATCAGGCATTCTTCAACCTGATCTCTGTGAAATCAGTGAATGGACAGCTTCTGTCTGTTATTCCATTTTTTGTCATTCTTTGCTTGCACTGTTAAGCCTTATATAGCAAGCTAAATATTTCTCATAGCAAGTCCTTCAACAGGCCGTTTTGCCACAGACCACAGCCATTCCTTGCACCTTCCTTCATACTTACTGAGGCACAGCAAAAGGCAGCTAAAAGGAAAATTCATTACATAAAGGGTTTTTTCCTTTATTCAAATGTAATTCACCTTCACATCCAAACATATTCCAGACTTCCCTAATGTATTTAGACAGTGTGTGCTCCCAAACAGCCATAATCAGCACACCATCACTACAGCAAATGTTCGTACACAAACCTAGTTTTCATGTTTAAGTAGTCGGTGTAAGAAAAAAAGAAAGAAAAAGAAAATATTCCTAGTGTAATCCAGTGTTAACTCCACAATGAAAATGTAGGACTCAGCTACACTGGCAAAGAAAAAGCACTTTATATTTGTTGTTTATGCATTCTAACACTGACACCAGATGGCGCTGTGGAGTACCATTTTTGCTAACCAGATTTTTCATACAAACTTTCAAATGCATTTAACTGAAATGCTTCTTTGATGTGTCTAGATCCAGCTGAAGTCTTCCAAAGCTCTGCCCAGCAGCAGATTTTAGATGGAAATAAAATCTTTTAAATGCTGAGGCATGAGATTTTGAAGAGCTACTGCTCCAGAGATGAAATGGGAGGGGCCCGGTAATATTATGTAAACATCGCATAACCTACAATGCAAACCAGCAAATATAATTTGTAACACATTCTACACACTGTAAACAAAGCTAAATTAAAATACGATATAACAAGCCAAGGAAGCTTTGGTAAACAAGATCCTTCAAAAGAGTGTATTTGCACTGCGTAAAGAGAGTATCCCAATTTGAAGCAGTTAAGTATGGAATATTATCAAAGGGATAATAACCACCTCATATTTATGCATGCAGCATAATGAAGAGAAAAGCACAATAGGGCAGATACATTAGATTAGCATAATTTTATCCCACTATTCAGATGTGTAAGTTGGAAATGGATTTTGTTTCAATTACTGCTTCTCTCCGTGGGGTTTAGACATTTTTATTCAAAATCCTCGCTCTGTTTTTATTTTGTCTTATTCATTATATCCCACCGACGTTTGCTCTGCCTCTTTTTATCAGTAGATGTGTTTCAGTAATCTGTCCCCAAATATTTGCACTGTACCAAACTATTGCTGAACTCCTGATTATTACATTTATCTTAGGGGTATTTCCAAAGTTTGATTGAACACCTAAGTTGACTGAATACTAACAGGGCCATTTCTTCACATCCTCCCTGCCCAAGATTGAAGAGTAAAGAAAATAGTAATGAAACCTAGAATGTTGTTGGCATTTTATGAAAGCTAACTAATGAAAGTTATTAATTAAAAAAATGTAATATAAAAGCAGGCTGTAAATGTGAATGACCCAAAAGGCTACTTCAATGAACGAGTGGAAGTGTTTGTCTATGTTCCCATATTCCAGCATACGCATTAAACCAGGCACCCCCAAACTTGGCCCTCCAGATGTTTTGGGACTACAACTCCCATCACCCCTGACCACTGGTCCTGTTAGCTAGGGATGATGGGAGTTGTAGTCCCAAAACATCTGGAAGGCTGAGTTTGGGGGTGCCTTCATTAGGGGGTGCCATGCAGTTAACTAAACTACCACCCTAGAGTCTGTTTTATCAGCCCAAGGTAGCTAGGTCACCTGTGGACCCAATAAGACGTGATGTTAAATACATCTTTACATTCAACATGCACATTTTCTGAAACTGTAAAATTCAAACAACAGCTTCTGGGGAAAGCATGATTATTAATCATATCACAGCATTGAGAGGTTGAAGGAAGAGTTCAAACCATCTCTTTCCTCCCGAAGGACACTGACGTACCCTCCAATACTTCTCAGATGAAAATAGAAGAAGAAGGAGAAGAGTTTGGATTTGATATCCCGCTTTATCACTACCCTGAATCTCAAAGCAGCTAACATCATCCTTTCCCTTCCTCCTTCACAACAAATACTCTGTGAGGTGAGTGAGGCTGAGAGACTTCAGAGAAGTGTGACTAGCCCAAGGTCACCCAGCAGCTGCATGTGGAGGAGCAAGGAAGCAAACCCGGTTCACCAGATTACGAGTCAAGGGGCAGCTTGAGGCAATTACAACCTCTCCGTCGAACCTACCTCACAGAATTGTTGTAAAGGAAAAATGTGTGAGGAAAGGGATCATGCACAACACCGTCAACAAATAAAGGGAATAAAACAATATTTTAGCTGTAAGCTGCCTTGAGTCCTTGTTAGGGGAAAAGGTGCTGGCCACCATTTGCATTTAAAACAAGAATAACATGCAATTAAATGCCAAGATGCATTTAATGACAAGTGTAGTTTGGCCCTGTATCATCCCACTAAGGAGAATCTACCCTTTACCAAGAGGGCTAAGTGGTAAAATCATGGTCTGCCTTAGGCTTAGTGCTGTTTTTTACAGGATCCGATTTTCCCAAAGGCAGGGGAACACAATGCATTTCTCTTTATCCCATTCATGTGTATTTTAAAGTGGAGTGGAGCGAAAACTGCAAACATTTACCCTTGGTGTGATGCGAGGGTGTTTTGTACTCAGGTATGCCAACTGAGTACAAAGTGTCAAGTGAAAGTCAGCCCCGATACAAAAGCAAGCAACAAATCTTCATATCTCAGCATGTAAAGCACATCTCGATTTGTCTGTGTACGATTGACTAAAGGAAAACCTCCGCCAGCCTGCCATGACTCTTAAACCTGGAGAACAATATTTCTTATTATATTAAAGGCTTTTAGATGACTCATTAAACTGAATCTATTTCTGCTTCCACACTCAAAAATCCCATTTATTGACTCCCAGATATCTCATAAAGGATTAATACCCACATCTTGATGCCACAAGGACATCCTTAGGGTCATGTGAAGTGCAATATTATTTCTTCATTCCTGATTTTGCTTTACAATTTTACTGGGGTTGTTGGAAGCGGATCCAGTGTTTGGCTCCAGTTTCCACATTGTTAGGCTGATTTCCAAGTGGTCAGCAGATGGCTGGTGCTCTTTGTCTTTCTCATCCAGAGATTATTACATGCCAGCTGCTTTTTTGCAAACATTTGATCTATAGGGCGGCAGGACGATTTACTATCGGTGGCACAGCTAAATTAGATTCGGTCTCCCTAAATTTAAAAGGAACATTTTGGAACAATGGATATTTATATGAAATTGAGGGAGCCACTTATTTATGAACACAAGCGTTAGCTCTTGGGGTGATTCATTGTTTCACAGAATAACAAGGCTGATCTACAATCCAATTAAGGCAAATGCTGGTACTCGGATCAATTCTGTCCCAGTCAAGTCAAGTTTAAACGAGACTATATACAAAAACCACAGCTCAGATCAAGGTGTGGTCCATAGTGGACAAATATCCAAGTGAAAAACAACAACAACCCTTTATTTATTTGAAAGGATATATGCTCTAAGTGAAATCTCTTAGGGAAACAAACTTCTATAAATCCAGTTTAAGGCCCACAATTACTGATTACTCCCTTCTATTACAGTCAAACCTCGGCTGTCAACCGTATCTCTGTTCCGGAAGGCCATTCAACTTCCGAAACTTTTGACAACCGAGGTGCAGCTTCCGATTGGTTGCAAGAGCTTCTTGCACTCAAGCGGAAGTCACATCAGACATTCGATTTCCAGAAAATGTTTGAAAACCAGAGCATTTACTTCCAGGTTTTCAGGATTCGGGAGCCAAAACGTTTGAAAAACTGAGCTTTTTGAGAACTGAGGTTTGACCATAATGAGCTCAGCAGAAGAATAATCAAATGCCATTCCAGAGATTCTGTCTGCCCCAACACAGGCAGAAGCTGTCTACAGGAGACCAACCTGGGAAACTTTTCACATGCTCAACAGCAGATTGCTAAACTGGAGGAAAACAGTCTTAAACTGGAGGAAAACAGTCTTATACCACCTGAATTTCTGAACTGCCTAGTTTTCCTTTATTGCTGTTTTCCAACCAAGGAAGCAGAATGTTTTGCCTGAGGATGGAGGCCGATATGAGCATCACCTGGATTTTCTGTTTCCAAAAATGAAGGATTCACCTTTTCTGTGTGTTTCTTCTTCCCGTCAGCCTTTGTACAACCTGAAACCTGAACAGCACACAATAGACTCCAGTTTCAATGTCTGCTTTTACTTCCCACATTCCCTCTTAAGATTGCAAACAACTGCAGACTCCGTGGTTTCAGCATGTGCCCTTTTTTTCCTCTTCTCCTTGCTATGTTTACCATCCAACCTGGTGAAGCGTTCTGGAGAACTTGAGAGCATGCACACTGCAGCTTTCAAAGCCAATTTGACACTCCTGCTGCTGCTCCCACACTGTACAAGTCTTCCCACTGCCTTGCCTTTCCAGTGTGGCTGATGGGAGACCGATGTGCTGGTGGGAGTCTCTGCTGTTTTGTGACATTTTGGCACAATAATATTACAATACTCTAGTGCAGATTGTGGAACAGTGAAATATGTTGTTCTCTCTCTGTCTATCTCATGCCATACTTATTTTACCCGCTTTGGTTTATTTACACTTGAACCCAGGGCTTTACTTTCATGCAGATGTGACAGGGATTTCAAAGGCAGAAAATAACAATAATGGCAAATGCCATTGCACTCTGATGCAAAAGCCACTTGGATTTCACACATCAGATGGCAAAATGTCTTGGTGAAATCTTGCCCTGTAATAACATTGCATGCATTGTTCTAGAGCACGAAATCTTGTGACATAATAAATGAGTTGGTCTTTAAGGTAATTTTATTGTCTAACATGGCTATCCTGTCCACTCTGCAAAGTGTGTTTTTTTATGAATGAATGCTGACCTTTAGCAAACAAAAATGGAGTAACAAAGGTAAACAAAAACTCTTGCACATCATCAAATGTACCCATGTTGCAACCTTATTGTATATTCTGTGCTTTCTTGTCTATGCCAGCAGCTGGGCAGGAAAAATATGTGGTTTATCTGTAAGGGTGTTTCTAAACATTATGTGGGAAATGTTGATAGAGGGATGTTGTAGCACCCTGCTTGTGGTTAACGCTTAGCTGGAATGAAATATTCAACGCAGCAATAGAGAAATTAAAATAATAATTTATTTGTCAGGCAAATAAATATGAGGCACAGTGGTATATGGTTACCAAGCTCTGGCCTGGCCTCCTGCCATTCTGGCCAGCACTTATATTTCCTTAATCCAGCCCCCTTGCTCCTCCTGTGGCTGCCTCTGTCCAATCAGCCTGGTTGAAATTCCTATTGGCTGTTTGCTAGAACCAATCACAAAAGATACACCCATTTCCTCTTGTCCTTTTATGGGAAACAAAAAGATATATATTCTTCTATCTATAAATGACAAATAAGTAGTAATATATCTTACATGTGTCTCAACAAGGAACCTTAATTACCAGCTCACCTCGCCCTATTGCCCTCCAAAACAAATGGTTTAATCTTAATTTTTTTATCTTAAACAGATCTCAAGGATCTTGAGTTCACATCATCATTGAAAGATCTCCTTCTCTTGAAGGTCTTTAAACAGATAACCATATGTGTGCTCTAATGATGTTTCCTGCTTGGCAGGGGGGCTGGGCTGGTGGCTGATGGCCCCTGTGATCTCTTCCAACTATATGAAATAAGAATCTAGCATAAGGATTTAACATTTCTTAGCTTCTAATTCCTTTGCATAATTACATTTAAGCCAATATATTTAATACATAACATAGATAGCTTTTTAGAAGAATAAACCTTTTCAAAGTAAAAAAGGAAGGAACATTTTACAGCCTCAAAATAAAATAGAAAGAAAACCTCTCTTCTCCAGCCAAGCCAGTTGCCTTTTTCACTGCTCTTGACCTTTCAACCTTAGGAAAATATGGCTCAAGTTTAATGGGAGGCACATGGTTTTATTTTACTATTTACCCACTCTTAATTATGTTTTCTCAGCCTTCTTATATCTTCTGTAATATGTAGGGTCAGTGTAACCTTGGCTGTCAGCCTGTAATTCCCTTTGACTTTGAGAATTGTTTTCTGCTATAAATCAGGGGGCCCCCTTGTCCAGGAGAATAAATATCTTGCCAAGGTTCTTAGGCAGCTGGTCTTCTGCCTGGCATGAACATTTAAAAATCTTTAAGCTCATTTTAAAATACAGGCCCTGATCAAGCCTTAATAAAAATGCAGGCTATGATTAGATGCCTCAATGTCATGCCAAGTTCTTCATGGTATTGCCAAGTTCTTCATGGTATTGTCCTTAGTACGTATATGGGCACCCATATTGCTCACAATATCATGGGTATTCAAATGTAGTTGAAGAGAAAAACATATACACAACACCTTAGAAAGGTCCTTGTTACCTTAGAGCCAGGAGGCTGCCTATAAATGAGATGTTCAGCCTTGCTAATCAAATTACTTATTGAAATCACTTACAATAATATAAAATAACTAGGCAGCAAGGGAGTAATAAAACCATTAAACCCATAAACATAAAAGCAAATAAAACGACAATTATTGCAATCATACACTAGTGTATTTCCCTAGATTACAGCATTACATTCCAGTCTAAACTAATACCTCCAGAACAGCTTCCTTGCAGGATGGGAAGAGATAATCTCAACTATTTCCCAAGGCAGTCAAAGGAACATGGTAATAGGAGCAGAAATAGCCAATTATTTACCATGCTAAATAAGATTTCCTGTCCCACTTGCTTGCTGTTTGAAACAAGCAGCACAGTAGGCTTTCATTAGGTAACTCCGAGCAATTGGCTATGTACTGTTTGGAACAATTAGAAACCGCAGCAATTTTTCCAGGCCAGAACCCAGCCAAATCCTTTTGCCACAGTGCATTTTTGCATGGGAATCATGTGTTATGACAGTGCTTTTGGTTTGGTAAAAGTGCAAAAGTTCAAAAGAGTGCTGCTTTAGTATATATACACTTTAACTGTGGAGACCCTGGCATTAGGAAATCATATAAGGCAACTGTTTTGGGGTATCATGGAATGACAGCAAATTGATAGTCAATGTCCTTTTTTTACTTCCGGAATAAGGGACTGGCATTTGTGACAATTTCTGACGCAAGTGTCAAAATAACCAAGGCAATACAGTGGTACCCTGGTTTCCGAACTGCTTAGTTGTCAAACAAATCAACTCCTGAACACCGCAAACCCGGAAGTGAGCTGTTTGCCTATTAGTAACACTTTATAGGTGGGACGCAGGTGGCGCTGTGGGTTAAAGCCTCAGCGCCTAGGGCTTGCCGATCGAAAGGTCGGCGGTTCGAATCCCTGCGGCGGGGTGCGCTCCCGCTGCTCGGTCCCAGCGCCTGCCAACCTAGCAGTTCGAAAGCACCTCCGGGTGCAAGTAGATAAATAGGGACCGCTTACCAGCGGGAAGGTAAACGGCGTTTCCGTGTGCGGCTCTGGCTCGCCAGAGCAGCGATGTCACGCTGGCCACGTGACCCGGAAGTGTCTCCGGACAGCGCTGGCCCCTGGCCTCTTAAGTGAGATGGGCGCACAACCCCAGAGTCTGTCAAGACTGGCCCGTATGGGCAGGGGTACCTTTACCTTTACCTTTAACACTTTATAGAGGGCTGAAGGACCTTTGGATATAGCATCAGCTGCTGTATGTAGGGATGAAGTTAGGGTGGTGATAGTGATGAGCCAATGCTTCTTCTTAACCATTGGAGCCAAACCATTTTAGTCAGAGGTTAGCAAAGCTAAGCCAGCATTTCATCACAACTTGCTGCTGTTAAAGCAGAATAGTGCCAAAAATATGTTACATATACTTTTTATAGTTTGAAATTTCAACAAGATAAATGTGTCTTTGAAATCTTAGCTTAATGTGAAATTAAAATACCAGCTGCTGCAGTAGAATACAAAAATAGAATATATATATATATATATATATATATATATATATATATATATATCACCTCTAAATGAAACAATTGTTTCACAAGCGACAGTGTCAAGTTCCAATGGCATGAGAAACTGATTGCTTTGGTAGGCACATTATGTGACCCAGAGGAGCAACAAAGAAGAAGACAGGACACCAGGCGTTGGGATGAAAAACAAGTCAAATATTTATTGACTGCAGCAGGCAGAGTAAGAGCTGGCATGGCTGTAGCAAAGGCTGGCATGCTGGTGGAATAGAATCAGCTGAGGTTGTTGTTGTTGTTGTTTAGTCATTTAGTCATGTCCAACTATTCGTGACTCCATGGACCAGAGCACACCAGGCATTCCTGTCTTCCATTGCCTCCCTCAGTTTCGTCAAACTCATGCTGGTAGCTTCAAGAACACTGTCCAACCATCTCGTCCTCTGTCGCCCCCTTCTCCTTGTGCCCTCAATCTTTCCCAACATCAAGGTCTTTTCCAGGGAGTCTTCTCTTCTCATGAGGTGGCCAAAGTATTGGAGCCTCAGCTTCATGATCTGTCCTTCCAGTGAGCACTCAGGGCTGATTTCCTTCAGAATGGAGAGGTTTGATCTTCTTGCAGTCCATGGGACTCTCAAGAGTCTCCTCCAACACCATAATTCAAAAGCATCAATTCTTCGGCGATCAGCCTTCTTTATGGTCCAGCTCTCACTTCCATACATCACTACTGGGGAAACCATACCTTTAACTATACGAACCTTTGTCAGCAAGGTGATGTCTCTGCTTTTTAAGATGCTGTCTAGGTTTGTCATTGATTTCTCCCAAGAAGCAGGCGTCTTTTAATTTCGTGACTGCTGTCACCATTTGCAGTGATCATGGAGCCCAAGAAAGTAAAATCTCTCACTGCCTCCATTTCTTGCAGCTGAGGTTGGACCATGCCAAACCTGTTCCTTGGGAGTCACCCAGTATTGAACATTGTCATGGTATAAGCCAAACCAGCTAAGTCTTGTTGAGTGACTGGGATGAGGATACCAACCAGGCAGAGACCCCAACTGCAGCTTGGGGGTGCCAGGGTCATTTCCCACTTCTTATGGCCACCATTTTACAATGTTGATCATGCCCAGTGCCAGTTTCACCCTTATACAAAAGGTTATTCCACCAACAAAACGAAGCCGTAATTTTCACTGTGAGAAAGGCTTAAAAACAACAACAGCCAAGTGCCAATCAGGCTGGAAGACAAAAAAAAATATTTCCGGCTTAGTCAACCAGTGACCAGAAAATCCCAGCGAAGGTTCTAACCCGAGGGTGAGTGGGAAGTTCACAGTGTGAAAAGTCTTCTCCTCTCTCCTCCTCTCGTGAGAGTTTATTCCCATGGTTCCCCTGTGCTCTTTTGATGGACTTCAAAACAAAAAGAAGAAGAAAGGGAAACCTATTTAATTATTACTTTCCGAAAGATACGTACTTGAACCCAAACACAATCTCTTCTCTGAATTTTGCAATGCAATGTGTACAAGGCACGGAAGGTCAGCACCCACACCAAGGCCTTAATATATATAAATAAGAAACTTAGGGCTGAGTGGTAATGGCTATACAGCCTAAACAGGGTTAGTGAGAAAAGAGAAAGGTACCTTTAGTTGAGGAGGGGACTCAAAGGAGGTGACAAAAGCCCCCAACAACCCATGTTCAGTGGTCATAGAAGATTGTGTGTCTGTTGCTGGGGTGAAGGGGGGCAGGAAGGGCAGAAAATCAGAGGGCAGGGAGCATAGAATGGAATATCTTAGAAATGGCTGACTGGCACCCTGAACAGGTGCATGCACATTGCAAGTGTTTTGTGTTAGGCCCCCGAGTATAACCAAGTTTCACAGACACGGGTGGCACTGTGGGTTAAACCACAGAGCCAAGGGCTTGCCGATCAGAAGGTTGGCGGTTCAAATCCCCGCGACGGGGTGAGCTCCCGTTGCTCGGTCCCTGCTCCTGCCAACCTAGCAGTTCGAAAGCACGTCAAAGTGCAAGTAGATAAATAGGTACCGCTCCGGCAGGAAGGTAAACAGCGTTTCTATGCGCTGCTCTGGTTTGCCAGAAGCAGCTTAGTCATGCTGGCCACATGACCCGGAAGCTGTACGCCAGCTCCCTCAGCCAATAAAGTGAGATGAGCGCCGCAACCCTAGAGTCGGCCATGACTGGACCTAATGGTCAGGGGTCCCTTTACCTTAACCTTATAATCAAAATATTGGAGTACTTTGGAAGTCAAGGTAAAGGGAAATGTTCTAGTTAACGCCACAGGAAGCAAGTTAGGAAGCAAGTTAGAATAGGAAAAGGTCACTGAAGGTTTATAAACAGAGGTTGGGTGACCATCTATCAGGGATTCTTTCGCTGCAATTCCTGCACTGCATGGGGTTCTACTAGACTTTTGGAGACCCTTCCAACTTGCTGATTCTATAAAGCCATTACATGAAGTCAGAAATCAATTTTCAGACGTGTCTTACAATTTTTTAATGCAATTAACTTTTTCGCTTTTGCTATAATCATGCACGGTAACTAAATTGTCTCTTTTAAGGTGGCTGGGGGCCAAGCCTGTGTGATCTCTGCTAACTTGAAAATATCTGGCGAAGCTACACTAACCAAAAAGCTAGAAAGGGAATGGGGGAAAAAAACCCTTTTATACGGCATGTCTTTCTAATTGTGTTAAGCTCAGCAGGTGTCTCAAGAGTTGGATCTTTGCTTTAGTAAAATCAGGGAAGAAACAGCAAGGAAGTGATCTGGGGGCAGTGAAGACTCTGTGGTCTTAAGAGATAATGGGGAGTTGAAATAGTTCATAAATCCCAATAATTCATGTGACAGACACAACTGGGATGTAAAAGTCCTTGCCAGTAGTATTATTAGCATGAGATCTAGTAACTTGAAATCTCAGCTTGTCTGGAATTCCACTCATCAGTTTGAACTGGGTGTGCACAAGGTATTTTGCTATAGTGCCAAACGGGAATGGCATTTAAATCGTTGGCAGACTATAATTTCTGCCTCAAAATCTCATAACTCCCGGAAATTTTGGTCCTTAGTAAAGGGAAGAAACACAAAATATCCCTTAACGGTGATCCCGACCCCTACATGGGAGCAATTCCTGAGAAAATATTTCTCAGTGGTAGAAGCTCCAGCCACTCATTGGAGACCTTCTAATCCCCTTCCCGTCTGGCCTAATACCGACCCTGCTGAAATCCTAGAATTGATAGCTGAGTTGAAAACTGGTAAGGCCCCTGGGCCAGATTTGGTCCCTGTTGAGGCTATAAAGCTTCATTCGGCATGGTGGGCAGGGATTTTAGCTAAAACGTTCGACGCAATAAATGCCACGGGCTTAATTCCAGGAATGTGGAAGGAGGCCATTATAATTCCTATCTACAAAAAAGGCCCTCCCGGTGACCCAGGGAATTATCGGAATATCAGTTTGCTATCGTCCATTGGGAAAATATATGCCCGTTTTTTGCTGGCAAGGTTGATGAAGTGGTCAGTTGAGGCTGACCTGATTGGACATGAGCAAGCTGGATTTAGATTAAATCGATCCACAACAGACCAGGCAATTATTCTTTATCACTTAGCCCGGAAATACTCGACACCTAGACGGGGCCAACTTTGCGCAGCTTTCATAGATTTGAAAGCTGCGTTTGATAGTATCCCGAGGAAATTACTATGGGATAAACTTGCCAGTTGGGGAATAGATAGAAGGCTCCTGTGGCTTATTTCCCAACTTCACGCCGGGTCCGTGGCCAGGGTGAGATTATCCCCTGCTGGAGACCTGACTAACCCAGTGCCAGTAAATAAGGGTGTACGCCAGGGTTGTATTTTAGCGCCGCTTCTTTTTAACTTATTTATCAGTGATATGAGGAACCCATTAGCCGTCTCACATAAATTTATCCACTCCCCTCGTATAGCAGATTACCGTTGTCCTTTACTTCTCTACGCAGATGATGCTGTACTACTCTCTTACTCCAGAGTGGGTTTAAGGAGGGCACTAAAGATTTTTGTGACATATTGCCATTCTAATCATCTGTCTATTAACCACACCAAGTCCAAAGTACTGATATTTTCAAGGAGTCGAAAACTTTATTCATGGAAACTGGAGGGCATGAAAATTGAACAAGTACACAAATTTAAATATTTAGGAATTTATTTTCAATATAATTTAGGGTGGAAAGCGCATGTTGAATATCTTCAAAACAAGACAAAAGCCCTATCACACTCCCTCCTTCGTTTTTTCTACTCTGAGGGGGCCTTATTCATCCCTGCAGCCCTAAAAGTGTATAGCATCAAAGTGATGGCCACAATGGCCTATGCTGCACCTTTATGGGCTGCCTTTGCAAACCTCTCACCATTAGAGTTACTTCAAAGCCAATTCTTACGCCGACTTTTAAAATTACCAACATGCGTAAGTAATGCGGCTATTCGCTTAGAAATGAAGATCCCGTCAGTGGAGTTAGTTATATGGAGGAGAGTTTTGATCTATTGGATATCCCTAAGGCATAAACTCCCGAACCACTATCTCATTCAATGCATGTGGCGAGATGACTTCACAAATTTGTGGTCAGAAAAAATCCTTGCCAAATTGCAGTCCTATGAGATCTCGCCCACTGAATTGCTCAAACTGCATCTAAATGTGGCAAAAAGGTGTATAAATCAAAGGCTGGATGATGCGGAGCTATACCAAAATTTCGTAGCTGGTGGTGGAGCCTGTTCGCCGTTAAATTTCGGCATAACCCCTATCTACCACATTCCGTCCTACTTAACATCGCTTATGGCCGCGTCTCACCGATATGCCTTCATCAGAGCTAGGTTTAATGTCTTTCCAACAAACGTGCTGAGACATAGATTCACTAAGGGCCAAGTCCCTTCAACGTGTGCTTGTGAAATGAAAACATCTGAATCTCTATATCATGTTATGTTTATCTGCCCTTTGTACAGTTCAGCCCGTGCTAGCATACTAAACTCCATAATCCAGCCAATGGCTGACAAACCAGTAGACCTACAGCTTGCCTGGGTTCTTCAAGATGTGGATCCTTATATTACCCTACAGGTTGCTAAATTCCTAACAGCGTCCTCTCGTACAAGAGACGGAATGGAATGTTAGCTGATTATTGATAGTTATAAGAATATTCTATAACGACATCAGATATTGATTTTAGTGTAGTGCAATTTTTTTAAAAATTTTAATCTTAATTTTAAACTTTTCTTATGAATGGCTGATATTTATCCTTGTGAGTTGTAAACTGTGTTATACTACTTGTGGCTTGTACGAGTCCGCTGTTTTATTTGATTTGTTTTGTTGTGTTGTGTTACATGATGGGCGTAAAGCCGAATAAACATTTTGATTTGATTGGTTTGCTATAGAGAGCATCAAATATATTCCAAACAGGAAAAACAAAAGCAAAATTAAAGGTCCAGTTCACCCCTAGGCAGGGATGTGGGTGGCGCTGTGGGTTAAACCACAGAGCCTAGGACTTGCCGATCAGAAGGTCGGTGGTTTGAATCCCCGCGGCGGGGTGAGCTCCCATTGCTCAGTCCCTGTTCCTGCCAATCTAGCAGTTCGAAAGCACATCAAAGTGCATGTAGATAAATAGGTACCGCTCCGGCGGGAAGGTAAATGGTGTTACCGTGTGCTGCTCTGGTTCGCCAGAAGTGGCTTAGTCATGCTAGCCACATGACCCGGAAGCTGTACGCCGGCTCCCTCGGCCAATAAAGCGAGATGAGCACCGCAACACCAGAGTCAGTCACAACTGGACCTAATGGTCAGGGGTCCCTTTACCTTTATCACCCCTAGGCAGGATGTATTGATTCAGGAACATACACACAGAGGTTCTTTAGTGAACACTGAAATGTGTCTATTGCCAAACGGCTTTCAAAAGTCGTGGTTCCCCATGTCTTTGCTGAATATATGTCGCCTATCATTGCCAAAAGCAAATGCAAAATAAGATTATTACAAAAGGGTTTAGAGCACTAGCTCTAGTTATTTCAATAAATGGAGGCAAGTCAGTTTCTTCCTAGAATACAGATATCAAGAATTAATAGTTTCATATCAAAGAAAAAGAGTCTTGTTTCTTCGCAATGAGGTTTCTAATGAAATGCAAATTTTGGTCTGGGCTTTAAAGATTTGTTCTTCCTTATCCAATTCAAGTTTATTAATATTGAGATTGTAGGTCTCGTGGTTTATTTGGCCTATATACTGTAAAACTGGTAAAGTAATAAGAAATGGCATTTAAAGTTCCAAAGTATAGTATGAAAATACAAGATTCACTCCTAGTACAGGAAAAAAAATAAGCAGATCTGATTCAGAGCACTGCCAAGATGGGAGAACAAATGAAATCCATTCTGCAGCCTATGGAGAACTGTCATGTTAAAATGAACAAGCAAGCAAGCAAAAAAACCCAAACAGGTAGTTGTGAGATAATCAAATGAGATATAACCATGCAAATATATGTAAAATATAGTCCAGTCACATTCATGGAAATATATGTAATCTAAGTTACTGGTATGCATTCTCAATATATTTTTGTTTCGTTTCTATACTGTATTTTAAATTATAAATAGTCCTGGACATGCTTTCATAAGGAAATGGCACAAAGACCTTACTTTACTGCCAGGTCAGCATGGGTGCTGCTGGGGGAGCGGTATGCCCCCCTCCCAAGATCTCATCCCCTAGTTCCCTCTCCCTGATTGCTGGACTCTGTCATTAACATATTTGTGATTTTTCTTTCAAGGATCTGAACATGTGAGACACAGCTCACCCACCTAGGCATATACATTTTTTATGGTGCCACCACTGCATGTCGGGCCCTGAAGTCTGTAGGAAAGGCTTGTCTTAACAGTTACATCAGTGGACATGACCCTCAGTTTGTACAACTCTCTATCTCTGTTTCTCTCACTTAAAACTCATCATATCATACTGGCATTTGGGGGAATGTCTGCGAGTAGGCCTGGTGATTTTGATGCTTCCGATTTTATCCGTGTTATGCTCGAATTAAACTCTAAAGGAACTGTTCTACAATTTTATCCTGTGTTTTCACTGTCCTGACTTCCTATGGGAGGTAGGGTGGTTTATAAACATACATAAATAAATAAATAAATAAATAAATAAATAGGGTTATACTATAGGGCAGGCGCGCCAACTCTAGGAGGCGGAGGTGTCATCAGCCCCTTCAATGTTTCTTAGCAGTGGTTTCAGCCCCATCCCACCCCAATATTTAGGGAGTGAGGGAGACTGAGCTGCTGAGCCGAGAGCAGCGTGGCATCAAACGCAGGCTCCTCGTGAGTGCAAGAGTTGAGGAGAAGTTGTGCATCACTGGGCAAGGCCTCCCACTGACGACCTGCACGCCACGCACCATGCGCATTACATCACAGGCACATGATGCACTGCTGCCCAAGCTTTTTAAAAAATCATTTTTATTAATTTTCCAATAAAAAACATCCAATTAACATATCCAATCATAATCCAATTAAAATATAAAACTAAAATTTAAAAAGACCAAATTATCATCCAAATTATAATTATTGATTTTTGGGGGCTCCCCATAGTCTGGACCTCTGAAGCATATCTCCAAATCTCAGTCCTGCCTCTCCTCGTTATTTCCATATTTTCCACATCTCAATTTTAATGCTTTAAAGTTCTCCATCTCTGGTTCTACAGTTCTCAATCATGTCAGACATCATATATATCAAATACAGCTTTATTTGTGTATATTTGTGACCCAAGGCGGCACCTCTGCTATAGGCTTCTTCAGATCTCCTTCTCTAAGCATGAGAACACAGAGTTCCACCCTTGTAAAGACCCCATAAGTTAAAGATAAAGGTAAAGTACCCCTGGATGGTTAAGTCCAGTCAAAGGCGACTGTGGGGTTGCAGCGCTCATCTCGCTTTCAGGCCGAGGGAGCCATCATTTGTCTGCAGACAGCTTTCTGGATCATGTGGCCAGCATGACTAAACCGCTTTTGGTGCAACGGGACACCGTGATGGAAACCAGAGTGCACGGAAACGCCATTTAACTTCCCACCACAGCGGTACCTATTTATCTACTTGCACTGGCGTGCTTTCAAACTGCTAGGTTGGCAGGAGCTGGGACAGAGCAACGGGAGGTCACTCCGTCACGGGGATTCGAACCTCCGACCTTCTGAGCGGCAAGTCCAAGAGGCTCAGTGGTTTAGACCACAGCGCCACCCTTGTCCGCAACCCATAAGACCACTCCCTGCCAGTGCAGAAATCTCTGCCACTCTTCCCTTACCCACAGTGAAGTTCCAGCATTGGCAGTGGGGAAAAGGCAGTGTGCTGGAGCAGATCAGTGGAAGTTGACGGATGCAGTCTCCCAACACTCCCCTAAAATGGATGCATACACATACCAGCCCCGAAACAGGTGTATCTGTTTTCCCTCCCACTGGAAAACGGTATTAAAAAAAGAAAGGTTAAGGCTCTTTCTTTCACCCTGTCAGTGCAAGCCTGGCAGGGCCCTGCAAAAGGTGGATCATCCATCTTGGGTTCTGACTCCTGCTACCTTTTGGATTGTTCTGCCCATAAATTAATTAGCCAACTAAAGTGTTAATTGTGTAATTGGCGGTAGGTCAACTTTAATAGGTAGGGCTGTGAGTTACAGACATACCTATTTGTTACCAGAAGCTATTATGGCTTGAGAAAGTTACAGTAATAGGAAATGAAGCAGAAAATGTCTTTCCTTGTAACAGTGAGCAGGAATTGGGTCATAGCTCAGAGGTACGGAAGATGCCCTTGCATGCAAAATGTCTGTAGTTCACTCCCTGACATCTGGAGGAGGGGCCAAGAAAGGCGGACACAGATGAACTACAGTTTCCTACAGTATGTGCTTTAAGAACTACAAGTCATCATATGCTTCCTTCAACATCTCAAAAAGAGACTCGTATCCAGAGAGGTATTGATGATATTCAAATTAATGAAAATCTGGTTACTAATCAGCAAAAGACAGCAGATTCTTCCACTTGAAAAATAAGGTTTGAGATGAGAACCCTAGAATTTATCTGTCTGATTAAAACCACATTTTATATTTTATCAATGGATTGTGCTGTTTGTGCTTGTTTCCAATCCAATTTAAACCAATTCATAAACAGCCTTTTGCTTTCACATTGGTCTCTTTTATGAAAGAGGGGGATGTCATTTGAATGCTTAATTGTGTTATTTATTGGAGCTTGGGATGTTTTGATTAGCTCACCATGGAATGGAACTAAGGACAATTTGGGCTTATAAAATATAATCAGATTTTTCTTAATAATAAAAAAAACATGCTGGCAAGTGCAATGACGGTAGATTAAATGCTTACTAAAACAGACTAGGTAGAAATGTATTAATTCAACAGAGCTAATATTCACACACAGACACACACAGACACAGACACAGACACACACACACACACACACACACACACACACAGGTTCTTAGCACCATTCACCTTAATTATTTCAGATATTTCCATATAAAATGGGAACTTTCTAGACACACTGCACAGATCACAAGTGGTATGATTAAAATCTTACTGCCACACTCATCGTTTTAGTTTACAAGGTCATGAGGCAATACCTATTTTACATTGCTTTACAGTAGAGTTAAAGGACAGAATTCAAGATGAAGACAAGCTGTGGGTGTCCCAGTCTCCTCCCTAATTAAAGGCTGACAGCAGTTTCTACACCATTCTGTATGTCCCAGAAATGTCAGCATGTGCTTGGAAGAAGACTGATAAATGAGGCCTGTGGCTTTATTCCCTCCCCACAATAGTATGTTGAGAACCATCATGTACTACCAAAGCACTTAGGTTATAGGAAATAACCTATTTTTCACTTTCACTCCCAGGATGGGACCTGATATTCAACACTTGTCTCATCAACCGAGTTATATATACACTGCAGTGTAGAACTTTTCACAAGTGCATCAAGGAAATTTCATTTGAAAGGTCTGTACTCTCAGATCATGCCTATAAGATGTGTCCCACAAAGGTCAGCACAGCCATTCAGCTACATGTGAGGCCATTGCTCCATGTAATCCAACATTGGCCAAGGCACAGTCCTTTGGTAATCCTCATAGATCTCTAGCCCAATAATTGCCATTAATTTGATTTTGAATTGATTTTAGAATGAATTGATTTCAGAATGTTGTGTTACTTTTATTGTTGTTAGCCGCTCTGAGCCCGGCTTTGGCTGGGGAGGGCAGGATATAAATGAAATTTTATTATTATTTATTTTATTATTATTTATTAACACTGCTTAGTCTAATTAACAGAAGGCTTGTTCAAGCATTGCACTGGACACAGGCACTGTTAAGTAGCACAACTGATTTAATTGACACAGAAATGGAAAACGTATGTGTATTCATGATAGCTCAGTTGGTTAGAGGATGGTGCTGATAATGCCAAAGTTGCAGGTTTGATCCCCGTATGGGACAGTTGTGTATTTTTGTATTGCAGGAAGTTGGACTGGGAGTTGGACCAGCTCCCAAGAGACTGTGATCTACTCACAGAATTACAGAATTGACCCCAGGTCAAAGTTGTTGAGCTTTTTTTTAGGGAGGAGGAAAGCCCCATTTTGGGGGAGTTCAAGGCTAAGCTGTTTATAGGGAGAAAGAGGAACAGCCACTCACCAACCTCAATGAGCAGCCTCGATGATGAGTATACTCTGTCTGCCGTTCTGCAGAACATGCAACAATGGATGGCAGGGCGAATAGCCTTAAAATAGGCTGGGTCCTATTTTAACAATGAAAAGGAAAGGGACCCAATGATCCACCAAAAACTACCAAAACCTCCTGGGGATCTACCAGTAGATTGTGATCAACCTGTTGGACATCCCTGGATTAGATTATCCTCAGGGTCCCTTCCAACTCTACATTTCTATGATTCTAAATGGAAGGATTTTTCTGCAGTAGTTTTTTAAGGGACTCTATGCTCCTAAATGGGTTAATGACTACCTGTTGATTGTTTTCTGTTACTCACTGCTGTACCTTTAGATCAGGTGACAAAGGTATTGAGTTTCAAATTCGCCATCTTGAAAGGGTCTGGCTGTTAGTCTTTCTTTGAACATGACAGAGAGCAGAAGGATGTAAATGAAGATCTCGAGGAAAACAACTCCAGGGAAATGGATAGTGTTAAAGAGAGAGAGACCTTTCTTAATAGGTCTGCTTAGGGTTATCTTTCATTTCTAAGATGCTGAGCCTGTGCTGGACAGCACAATACATTGTATGCATGTTTTGGATGTATCATTTATTGTATTTTGTTTTGCTTTTGAAGAGTTCTGCTAGTAAAAACTGAATGCTCTTTTTATGAACCTGGAGAATGATTTCCTCCAAAGGGAGTCGGTCCTTATGCTTCCAGTTGTTTCAAACTGTGCAATAGTAATATCTGCAACAGGTACTAGCTGTGTAGAAGTGTTTGTGTGAATGAGTGTCCACTTATTGATTTGTCCAGCTGAATTATATGTCTACCCAGGTACACAGATTGTACAGTGGTACCTTGGGTTACATACGCTTCAGGTTACATACGCCGCTAACCCAGAAATATTACCTCGGGTTAAGAACTTTGCTTCAGGTTGAGAACAGAAATCGTGCTCCGGCGATGCGGCAGCAGCAGGAGGCCCCATTAGCTAAAGTGGTGCTTCAGGTTAAGAACAGTTTCACGTTAAGAACAGACCTCCAGAATGAATTAAATACTTAACCTGAGGTACCACTGTGCACTTGTTGAGTGCAATCTGTTAATACCCCTAGTTACAGCAGTGTTCTGCTACAGAGCCAGAACTTTGCTACATTCTAAGCTATTCATCCCATCAGATCTTGCCATAGATTGCCTCCTTATAAGTCAAACTCTAGCATGCCCCTGTTGTCTGCCTCCATGCCCATTCCTGACTGATTATTCTGCACTTCCTTTATAAGGGACTTCCTTGAGGGCTACTCATGGGACCCCATACCTCCACAACAGCCTTTGCTTTTCGCAAAAGTAATGTGCAAAATGATCTAAACAAACTCATTTAGTATTCATTTTGTTTATCTAATTTAGAGATGCTGCAGTGTTACCAGGCACTAATTTATCTCTAGGTTCATTGCTAGACTAAACTGTATGAGATTGCTCTTGCATATTTATGGGAAGGGATTTTTTTATTTTTTTTACTGCCCCAACAATCTATTAAGCACAGCATAAATACTGGAAATAAATCAAGAGTAAATAGAGTCTGCTGTTGATTTACTAAGCTTATAACTTCTTCAAGTATCTCCTGCTAAACAGGGCAAATGAGTTCAAAATTTCCTACAATCCATTAAATGCTATTTCAGTCTTTTTTGGCTGGACATGCCTATAAACCTTGCATTAGGGAGGCCAGCAGGACAAGAAATCATACTTCTAATAATCCAATCCATGCCATGTTTACTCAAAGGTAATCTCATTCCTTTCAGTGAAATTTACTTCCAAGAAAGTTTGCTTAGGATGTAATGTGAGTCTGTTTTACTAAAAATAAGTCTCACCGAGTTGAATAGAGTTTACTCAAATTAGCATTTAAAAACCTGCAGCAGTCTAATATAATCCCAAATCCAATACATAAAAGTTTATAAATTTTCTAAATCAAAAGGAAAAGAAGCTACTCTGTGAGTTTCACCTAGTCATTGGTTGACTTTCTATGATGGCAGGATATCTTCAAAATATCCCCACAGCGGAGGTGAATGGTGCTCAGTAAATTAAATGCTGACAACCCTATAAGAGAAGTGAAGGGTTAGTTTCCCTGTGATATAAACCTCATATAGGGACTAAGTACAAGACAAACAATTTGCTGTAGAGAGAAATGGCTGGGAATCTGAGCAGGAACATGAAGAGGTCTAAAAGAGGACCCAAAGAACAGAAACAAGAGGGCTGGAGGAAATGTGGGGCAGGTAAGAAGAAAGTGAACTGAGACTAGAAAGAAGGATGGATGAAAGAGGTGTATGGGGACAGAGGGGCAGGACAGTGTGTGGCAACTAGATCCAATAAATGAATTGTTGAGAGGAGAATTGAGACCAGATAGGTTGTGATTTGTTGGTTGGTAGGGGGTTGACAAGCAAGCCACAGAGACAGTGTAATAGTTAGCAAGGATAAGGCAGAGCTGACAGATGATTTCCTATTTGCACTAGCTTGCTGCTTGCTAACATGACTAGTAGGGTAGCTAGATGAAAAAGATGGCAGAGCTCCGGAGCCTTTAGTATTTATGTGAAAGAGGGAACTTTAACTGTTGGAATTCTTCCTTCTGTACAGATATTGAAGACTGAATTGCTGTCTCTCTGATACAGACTGAAATATTTCAGCTATTCACATTTAACCACCTTTGCATATCATTAGTTTGCTTCTGAACTCTTGATTGGCATCACAAATTCATAGAATCAATGATCAATCATGTCTGGTACTAATGTGTGTACAGTCGTACCTTGGTTTTCGAACGGAATCCATTCCAGAAGTCCGTTCGATTTCCGAAAATGTTCAAAAACCAAGGCGTGGCTTCTAATTGGCTGCAGGAGCTTCTTGCACTCAACTGGAAGCTACGGACGGCACGTCAGATTTTTGGCTTCCCAAAAAAGTTCTCAAACCAGAACACTCACTTCCGAGTTTGCGGAATTCAGGAGCCAAAATGTTCGAGTCACAAGGTGTTCAAAAACCAAGGTATGACTCTATTAGATTGTATCAACAGTCACATGTGTGCAATTGTAAGGAAACTTCTTGTTTTGGAAACGCCTCTTAATTTCAGAAATTGTTAACTGGTGTATAGTGATGTGTTGGAAAATGTGAAAGATATGTTACCACGAGGAGAGAGACACACATCCATCAAGCTATCTCTCTGATGTTTTATGCAGAGCCTCTATAGTGACCTGAAACTGCTTAGCTAATAGAATCCTTTTTGGCTGTGTATTTTAAGGAATTGGATCTAGAATTGTGTATGATGTCACAAGAAAGTGCTTCAAGCAAGTCCACAGTGTGAGACAGTACAGATATAGGGGAGTGGGCTTCCCTAAAGGCCATCATAAGCCCCTGGACAGCTGCCCAGGCATCATAGATGCATGAGGTTTGCATGGGAGTAATGAGCTATCTCCCTTGGCTACTAACCATTCCTTTGAAATGACACAGCCATAAGAGCGATAGTGGAATGTGGGTGACTTCATTTTAAGATACTATAAATATTATAAAGCTCAGTAATGCCCCTGCTTAGTAGAAGATTTGGAGACCATCTGTGAGAGACTGGAGGAAAGAAAGGATGTGCTTTGCTCAAGAAGAAATTTCCCAGCAACTCAAAGGAACATGAGAAATCTGCTTTGTTTTGTGCTTTGTATTGTTGTCGTTTAGTCGTTTAGTCGTGTCCGACTCTTTGTGACCCCATGGACCAGAGCACGCCAGGCACTTCTGTCTTCCACTGCCTCCCACAGTTTGGTCAAACTCATGCTGGTAGCTTCGGGAACAACCATCTCGTCCTCTGTCGTCCCCTTCTCCTTGTGCCCTCCATCTTTCCCAACATCAGGGTCTTTTCCAGGGAGTCTTCTCTTCTCATGAGGTGGCCAAAGTATTGGAGCCTCAGCTTCACGATCTGTCCTTCCAGTGAGCACTCAGGGCCGATTTCCTTAAGAATGGAGAGGTTTGATCTTCTTGCAGTCCATGGGACTCGCAAGAGTCTTCTCCAGCACCATAATTCAAAAGCATCAATTCTTTGGCGATCAGCCTTCTTTATGGTCCAGCTCTCACTTCCATACATCACTACTGGGAAAACCATAGCTTTTACTATACAGACCTTTTATGTCAAGGTGATGTCTCTTAAAAAGTAGAGGGGAGGGAGTGCTTTGTATTATTAGCTAGCAAATAAGCCTGTTAAAGTGCAACTTGGTGTTTCATTCATCGTCTACCTGAATCCAAAAAGAACTCCTTGGCAAGGCGGTGGTCAGGATAGTACCAAAGAGCATGAGTCCAAGCTTCATGAAGTGCATGAAACTTGGGGCACAGCATTTTGGACATCATCTTTAATGAAGCTTCCGACAGTTCCATTGTTTCAGTTCTGTGACCAAGCTCATAAAGAGTGGGGAGGGAAGTGGGTTGAGACATTTCTTCAAAGCTTTCGGTAGCCCAGATGTAATCTGTCCATGGTACTGAACTGAATGTGGAAATTTCCAAAGCTAACTGATAATTATTGCTTTAATTGCCAGAAACATATCCTTTATATTGTACCTTTTCTAAAATGGCAGTTATGGCATTTTCTGTCTCTTCTACAGATTGTATTCATTTATTTGCAAAAAAATGCCTATAACACCAACATTAAGGGGGGGGGTCATATTGGTTATGCAATGATCAGTTCAGGGAGGAGGGTGAGCTAGTGCTGGAATGAAGGGAGGAGGGGCCACATCTCTCACTAAGAATAATAAATTGTCTAGGTTGGATTGAAGGAATGGGTTTCCCAAACCCAAAACTAACTGTGCAGGCAGTTTGAAACAGGCACCAAAATCCCTATTTTTCCTTAGCTAAAATCCATTAACTTGAGCTCTGAGTCAATGTATAAACAAAAACCCAGCTGAATAAACAAGTGCTCAAAGCCCTCTCCTTTATCAGTTCATGACAGCAAGGATGGCCTTAACTGTTCCAGTAGAACAGGGGTGACACGTCTAGGGCTTATCTTACATGCTGACGCACAGACCTAGTCCGGGAACAGCGCCAGAGTGTGTTCTTAGAGATGGTGACCTCTTGCTCCAAGATAAGAGTAGGAACAGGAATATCCTTTTATGGTCAGAAGTACAGGAAGGAATACCCTTTTATGGTTAAGAATACCGGAGCAGGAACATCTGTGATGTCAACCTCCATGCACAAGCTGACGTGCTTGGATTCCTGGGGAAGGGGGAGAGGGTGCCTGGAGGATATATATACTGTATGAAATTTCTCATTTCTTTGGGCTTGCTGTGGACTGACCACGCAAGTGCCTTTCTGCTGCTCCGGAGAGCAGAAATAAAGAACTCTTTCTCTGAACCAACCCTCGGTGTCATTTGACTTCCTTCCTCCCGTCTGGGAGCAACGCAGAGCCTACCAATCGGTAAAGTCTAATAAGGCTACAGGATGAATTGAGGGTCCTGTCCCAAACTGCAGCACTTCTACTTTGTAGCATGGTTAACCATTCCCTTGCTTACTCGTGTGGGATGCTTGGGATCATTGTATGGGCAATCTATCCGGAAGATAAATTGTATCGAGAAGTTAGTGATCTAACATGCTTGCCCTTCCTGCCTCTGTTCCTTCCTCTTCTTATCTCTTGTTAAATTCTTTGATGGCATGAGAACAGCCTTTAATGTCCTAATCCAGGGGTCAGCAACCTTTTTCAGCCATGAGCCGGTCCACTGTCCCTCAGATCATGTGGTGGGCCGGACTATATTTTTTTGGGGGGAAATGAACAAATTCCTATGCCTCACAAATAACCCAGAGATGCATTTTAAATAAAAGGGCACATTCTACTCATGTAAAAACACACTGAATCCTGGACTGTTCATGGGCCGGATTCAGAAGACGATTGGGCTGGATCTGGCCCCCGGGCCTTAGGTTGCCTACCCCTGCCCTAATCTGTTGAAAGGAAGTGCTAGGGCTAGGTACCTTCTTTGATGTTAGATAGATAGATAATTTATTACGGTCGGAGACCAGCTTATAAAACACACTTGGGGGTACTGTCACAGAAGGAAAACAAACAATTAAAACAATGTGCAGCAATAAATGTAAAAACCATGTACAACAATAAACTACCGCAGGGAGCTGACCCAGTCACCCATAGAACCAAGTTTGGGGATTTTCTTAGCGAACTAGTTTGAATTGGGAGATGGTCTGCACCTACAGTTCTGTACACAGAATCTGGCAACCATCCGGGTCGTCTTCTGATCTTTGCCTAACAGGAAAAGGTCAAGTTTTTGCTTTTCTGGGAGGTCAGTGAGCCTCACCAGTAGGGGATCAATGGTCCTACTATGCGCCTCTTCATAAAAGGGCATCTAAAGAACAAGTGCTCTGGGCTTCCTATCTCCCCCAATGAACAGGCACAAAGTCTTTGAGTATATGGGACTCTTTTCAAGGCTCCTTCCAGGACCGGCCAGGGCAGGGCCAAACTTCTGGCGAGCGTAAAGGCCCTTCTTGCATTTTTAGATATGAGAAAGAAGAGATATGCTGCCGGTGCAGCTATCTCTCTCTCGATATTCTTTGATGTTGGACATTGTTTGGAGAAAGTGAGGCATTGGGGGAGGGTGACTAATGAACAATCTACATGTAACTCGTGATCTGCACCTAGTCAGTCGGGCAAACCACACAGGTTAGCTATCTATAAATCAGATGGTTTGGGGCATAGAGAGAAGCTCGTCACGGACTGAGGGCCGTGCAACTTGAGGCTATCGGGAATAATAATAATAATAATAATAATAATAATAATAATAATAATTTATCATTTATACTCCACCCATTTGGCTGGGCTTCCCCAGACACTCTGGGTGGCTTCCAACAAAATATTAAAATACAGTAATGCATCAAACGTTAAAAGCATCCCTAAACAGGGCTGCCTTCAGATGGGAAGTCACTTTGCTGATTCTTGAGGGCTTCCAGGTAGCAGATTGAGGTGCTGGCATGGTATGTATATATTGCTTGCTGTTTAGAATAAAATTGCTGTTTAGAATAAAATCTTTAATCTTCTCACTCACTCACTTGTGTTTTGGATCACTTCTGAATCTCATTTTAAAAGAACAAGCTTGCATTTGGCAAGACAATCATGAAGGTGGGAGGGGACTTAAACCTTTGCCCAGCGCTGCATTCCAGTTACAGATTGCCCCCAACACCCATTGGTAAATTTTAAGAGGTATTCACACAGGTGTTAATTGTGTGAATTGCACTCTTGACACCAAGGTCATATTTATTTATGTACTTGTAGTATTTGAAGAAGAAAAAGCCATTAAAAGCAAGTCGGGGAGAACCAGCCAGTTTTATCTCTCCATGGAAGGGCATTCATTAAATGCCTGGGTCTCCTATGTAATTGTCATTTAACAAGAAAAAAATGAAATGCAGACTATAGGACATATCTTTAATGGCATGCGTTGGGAGAGCTTTGCAACAAATAACCGGTAAGACCATGCAGGGAATGCACAGAGATAAGAGTGGAAATCAAGCCAAAGAAGTGTCAAGATGGACGTGAGCAGTGTACACACTGGACAGCATGCAAAGCTCAGATTGTGGGAGAAACTTGGCTGATAAATATAAACCTTGGCTCCAGATTTATAAGCCTGTCAGTCTATATGTACAGAGTCGCAGCCGAACCACGCCAGAAGGCAGTTTTAAAATGTAATTTGACTGATACTCCAAATGAGTTAAGTCTTAGCTAACTAGCATTTAAATTAGCATAATGTGTATGAAAAACAGGAGCACATCCATGACTCACGTAATAAATGCTAAGTTGTTGTTGATTTCTAAATTCTACAGAGCAAAGTGCTCAGAATGCAAGGGATTTGTGTACCTGTGTTCAGACAACAGAATTTCAGGCTGTGTACACAACACACATTTAAAGGACTACCCCCCCCCCAAATAATAATCCTGGAAACCATAGTTTGTTAAGGGTGCTGGGAATTATGGTTATTTAAGAAGAAATCTACAATTCCCGGGACACTTGAGGGGTGTAGCCTTTAAATGCATGGTCAATACGCAGCCTCCCCCTCTCCATTCTCTCTAATATGCTTTGTAATTAAATAAAGGCAAGTTTAAAGGGCACCTAATTATAAATTCAGCATGTTGAGATTTTGTCATCCAACTTGCAAGGCCACTCGGTTATAAATAGCGTCTATCTCCAGCTGAAGAATGCTCACTGCAAATACCATACATTTGTCTTTGTCTATGCAGTGTGTGTGTGTGTGTGTGTGTGTGTGTGTGTGTGTGTGTCTGGACATAGCACATGCATATTCACTAAAACGCTTTCCCTATTGTGTCAATGTATGCAATGCGCAGGCAGTGTAATGTGAAGGGAAATGCATGCCCTGCGCTGTCATGCCTTGATAAGGAGGGGATTGCGGAGGTGACCCTCATCATTTTGCTGAGTGCATTTGGCCACAGTGCCCATGTATGCGTGTTTATTTCCTCTCTATTGTTGAGGTATATCTTCCCTTCAGCAGAGTACTTGGTTGCCATCTCAGACTCTGTTGGAATCTAGACACATATAAAAGACGCTGTGAAAATGTGTGTTGTTGTTTTTTTAAAGCGTTTTGAAAAATATATTGAATTTCCCATAAGCTCACCATCTCCACCTAGTGTCACATTTGCATAATGCACTTAAAAGTGCACTTAAAATGTTATATTTGCAGCTGTATAGCTGAGTCCTCTTTCTTGGGTTGTTGGAGGTGGGGGAACTGCCATCTAGGCAGGCAGGCAGGTAGATAGATAGATAGATAGATAGCATCCTCCATAAAGTCTCCATAAAGTATGTGAGGAAGCATCCCTTTCCCAAAGGAAAGACACATTGTGCATTCTCTAGGGAACTTATCCAGCATAGTGGTACCTGAACTTGCACCCTAGAACAGAAGCCTCTCCAGCATATTCCTTAGCAGACATATTAATGTGGAAAGTACAGTGGTACCTCGGGTTAAGTACTTAATTTGTTCCGGAGGTCCATTCTTAACCTGAAACTGTTCTTAACCTGAAGCACCACTTTAGCTAATGAGGCCTCCTGCTGCCGCCGCACTGCCGAAGCACGATTTCTGTTCTCATCCTGAAGCAAAGTTCTTAACCTGAAGCACTATTTCTGGGTTAGAGGAGTCTGTAACCTGAAGCATATGTAATCTGAGGTACCACTGTATGCCTGATTTATTGTGAAGATGAAATGGCAATCATACATGCACAGGACAGCTCAGCTCCCCCCCCCCCCAATATGTGGGAACATGGCTGAGACTCCCAATCTTGAGGGGCCAGGCCCTGCCAGGCCTCCGTGCAGTGCCACCTCATGGTGGTGGAGTGCCTCATGGCCTGACACCATGATGTCACACATGTGATGTCACACTTGTGATGTCACACACAAGTGACGAGGCCCCCCCTCCATGTTACATGGAAATCAGCACCTCTGATAGCAATCATATCTGCCTGACTATTAAAAAGCACAGCAGTCCTGTCTGTTTGTGCCAATATATTTTCTCTTACTAGCATGAGACCAGGGTACCAAGAAAAACCTTCCAGCTTGTGCACTGGAAACAAGAACCATCAAGGTATGCTAGCGGAGCTTTGGGTCATGCAGTTTTTCAGCTTTGAGAAAATTAACACAGACGCACCAAGCCACAAGGTTTAAATATGGAGTCAATACTTATTCAGAGATCAATTCAGCAGAGGGGAAAGAAATGGCCTACAATTACACGACAGCATCAATGTTTTGCTCTTTAATTCCTTTCCTCCCTTCCTTTTCTTTTGGCTCACCAAGAAATAAGAATCCAATGAAATGCGTTTCCTCACAACCAGCATAAGAGCAATTTAGATTGCCCTGCTTAATGGACCAAATCAAATGGCATTGCCTTCCTATGAACAAGCCTCTAATAATATGTCGAGGTTGAGGCTTTCATCTCAATTTCTTACAGTTCTATTTTTTTTCCTACTTAAACAAATGTTTCAGCAGTAGGGAAATCCTTTCCTCACACTTTCAATATTCAGTGTCTAGAAGTTGCACTTATTTTGTGTGCTTGGCAGAAGAGATCACATAGCTGTATTGGAGTCAGTTCTGAAGGCCCTTGATTCAATTCCTAGAATTCAGCTGCAACCAAACCTGGATGAGAGCGGTTGGAATAATAATGCTTAAGATTTCTATAAAGCTTTGGAATACCCAAAGCAATTCCCATCTAGTAGCCCCGTTAGCCTTCTGCCAACTCTGTAAGATATATCACTATTTTTAACCTCATAATGTAGATAGGGAGAGGGGAACAAAAGATTTAGTTGGCTTCACTTCTTATTGACTCTAGCTCCACCAGACATTTTCTTTGTTCCTCTTGTGTTGATCTCTCTGCATTCTACCTTACCATTTTCAGTGGGAACCAGACTCCCCTGACTGTACTGGTATTGCTCCTTCCAGAATCAGGACCTGAGATAATTTATCCACTTCTAATATTAGGATGTTGCTTCAAAAGAAAATTCACCCATTTTATTAACCTGATGAGATACTGGGAGCTAAAGCTTTGCTCGGATCATAACACAGAACAGTCTGTAGTCTATTGTTAGCATTTCATTCCGAAAGATCAAAAGTTGAGCATCTTCAGAGACTGAAGTACCCTTTTATCTCCATAGGTGCTGGTCTCTGTAGGTTAGGTATGGGTCGCAACTTCCGATAGTTGGCCAGTGAGTCTGCAAGACTCTTGTTCCTTTGGGTGTGGAAGAAAAATCAATTAATGTAAGTAAAATAAAAGTGGAATGTACATTATAGCTTTGCCCCTTGGCTTTCAAGCAGGAGAATGAAAGCCACACACCCAGAGATTTCTCATTTTCTTTTCCCTTTCATATCAACAAATACCTGCTATGCTGCTTCTTTTTGATATACTTCTATATTCTCAGTAACAATTTGTATGCCATAAGGTGTGGTATTTCTGTATGTGGGAGCATTCAAACATTCAACCCATCCAACAGCAGCCAAAAATTGAGCAGCTCTGGAAAACTTTACCACTTGATTCTGCTGACTATAAAAACTGGTCCTCAGTAGATGAGAATTAATAAGGTGGTAGTGCTCTGGCAGGTGGCGCTGTGGGTTAAAGCCTCAGCGCCTAGGGCTTGCCGATCGAAAGGTCGGCGGTTCGAATCCCTGCGGCGGGATGCGCTCCCGCTGCTCGGTCCCAGCGCCTGCCAACCTAGCAGTTCGAAAGCACCTCCGGGTGCAAGTAGATAAATAGGGACCGCTTACCAGCGGGAAGGTAAACGGCGTTTCCGTGTGCGGCTCTGGCTCTGGCCAGAGCAGCGATGTCACGCTGGCCACGTGACCCGGAAGTGTCTCCGGACAGCGCTGGCCCCTGGCCTCTTGAGTGAGATGGGCGCACAACCCCAGAGTCTGTCAAGACTGGCCCGTACGGGCAGGGGTACCTTTACCTTTTACCTAGTGCTCTGGCGTGCTCTGGTCCATGGGGTCACGAAGAGTCGGACACGACTAAACGACTAAACAACAACAAAGGTATAAAATGGGCGGCCAGACACAACTCTGGACAAACCTACCCCAGATGTGTGGACTCCAAAGATTTCACATGAAGGACTGAACTCCATATAAAATAGAGTTATCCATTTCCTACATAGCAGAAGATGATTTCCGTGTCTGAATGGTAAGCTGCCGAGAAGGCTCATAGGTGCCTTATGAGCTTACATATTCATTCAAACTGAAGGAGGCAAGGGCATAATGTGGAGAAACAGGTTGCCATGAAGGAGTTAAAGGCTGATAAGGTAAATTGTAAGCAGTCCTGAAAATCTGTAGATAACGTATTTGAATGATTGATTTGGCCTGTTTAACACCCTTCAAGTATTTGCTGGTAATAAAGGCTTGTCAAGGGTTCTTCAATGAGATTATGAGTGATGATGCACAGGCTCAACCACAGATCTTCCCCTAGAGTGCATCACTACTAGAAAAGGTTGGGCGTGTTTAGCACAAACTGAGTTTATTATATGGAGTGAGAATAATCTAGATAAACTTCCCATGGGAATTGAACTTAAACCCTAAAACAGAAAGCTCTCCAACATATTCCTCAGCAAACATATTAATGTGGAAAGTGTTGTTTACGGGTGGAAAGTTTAAAAACTTCTGATGTAGTAGATCAGAGATGGGGAACCTACAACCCTCCAACTGCTGTTGAATTCAAGCACCCATCAGCCCCACCCAGCAAGACCGAACATCCTTGAGCCATAATGATGGGATTCAGTGGCGTGTGGTCAGTGGACTAGGGGGACTAGACTATCCCCTAGATGTTCCTTTGGCACCTCCTTCTCAAAACCCAGGAAGCTTTTGCCTGGCTTAAGGAGGAAGGCGCAGTGCTCACAAGTGTGATGTCAGAACATCACATGCATGACGTCCTGTCCCCCAATCGCCCTTGCAAGTGGCCTTCTCTGGCCCTAACTGTTCCTCTACAAAAAAAATATCACCGCACGCCACTAAATTGGGATTTGTAGTCCAACAACATCTGAAGAGCCAGTGAGGTCTTGCTTATAATGCTTGCTCAATACTTCCAGATGACCCTGCAGAAGTCACAATCTTTTCATCCTTAGTTCCCCCTCAGAGATATTCTGAAGACAAAAGGTAAAGGTTAAGGGACATGGGTGGCTCTGTGGTCTAAACCACTGAGCCTCTTGGGCTTGCCAATTGAAAGGTTGGCGGTTCGAATCCACACAATGGGGTGAGCTCTCATTGCTCTGTCCTAATAACCTCCTGTCAGCAGTTTGAAAGCACACCAGTGCAAGTAGATAAATAGGTATCGCTGCGGCGGGAAGGTAAACGGCGTTTCCGTGTGCTCTGGTTTCTGTCACGGTGTCCCATTGCGCCAGAAGTGGTTTTGTCCTGCTGGCCACATGACCCAGAAAGCTGTCTGTGGACAACGTAAATGCGGGCTCCCTTAGCCTGAAAAGCGAGATGAGCGCTGAAACCACATGGTCACCTTTGACTGGACTTAACCATCCAGGGGGTCTTTACCTTTACCTTCATTTTGAAGAAAAAAATGGGGTGATCCCAACTATATGCCACCCCGAACTCCTCGTGCAATTGATGGATTCCAGATATGATAAATACATAAAAATGAAGATTTCACATTTTTAAAAAAGTTGCCTGAAATACCTGATCTTTTCAAAATAATTTATCCCTACCAGCAATGTTCCTTGCAGCTGTTTTGATTTCAAATTTGCTTCAGATGTTGATTCTGGTGAAATTAGACAGAAATTCCACAGTGAAACTCATTGTGGCCATGAAGAGTCCTGTACTGTTCTATTGTTAAGACTTGCTTAGCAAAATTAAATGAAATTTGGTAAGATTCAGGGGTTGCACATTGTTACCTTGCTTGCTCAGGCTGCACATCCAAAAATGTCTGTGGGCGCCTTTGTGTTAAGAGATTAAGACATTTCAGAACTTGAATGACTAGAGTAAATTCAACTCAAATGGAGAAATGATTCCCATTGTGACTTTGGCTCTGTCCCATTTGTCCAGTACAGCTAGTATGAAACTGTAATTCTAATTAAAATTCCCAAAGAAGCCATGAGTAAGTAGCGTTTGGATCATTTATTCCCTGGGTGGGGAACCTCAAGCCCAGAGAGCTTTATATTTCCAGACAAAAAATGTAACCTTTTAGAGACAATGAGATAAGGAACATACAGAATGACAGTGCTCTCTGGCTACAGCATGTAGTCATGTGAAATTTTCATGGCCTATGTCAATTGCAAATGGGGTTGCCATCTTTCTTTTTCCGGTGGGGCTCCTGTGCTTTTAATTACAGTGTGACATTCAACAAATGAAACATTCCCCAGCTCTGAAAACTTCTCCTACTGTATTTCTGCTTTTTTGTGCAGCTGTTAAAGGCAGAGACCCCACTAGAGAATATTGTAGCAACTGCAAAGTCCCTCATTTGGAATTTTGAAAGAATGTTTGTAATTGCCAATGGGTGAGGGAGAAGAGGAAAAACCACTTTAAATACTGAATAAACACCCTTTTGGGGAGTAAGGCAAAATAACATACAAGCAAATTCACCCTTAATAATTTCAGTGCCTTTCAGTATTCTTCATAAAAAGCCTCTCATCTCAGGGAAAGCTATCATTATCCTTTTCATTTACCTCATGTTTACCTCACCATAGGCAATTTCAGCTCCAGAGGCTGTTCTGAAAGATCCAACTACAATCTCTGGCTTTTTTTTTCTTTTTTTTTTACCCCAGGCCAAAATCCTATCAAGCTTTTGAGGCTCTTTTTTGGATGAGCAAATGGAGAAGGAAAAGAGCTCAAAAGCAGCTTTCAAACCTCTTTCATTATTAGGTGTAGTGAAAAATAAACATGGCTTCTCATGAAATGAAATGCCTCCAGGTATTATAATAGTATTTGTAAACTTTTCGGTTTCTATCTTTGTTGTTATCTTGCTACTAGTTTATATATATATATATATTCCCCTCAAACATATATGAATATATATTCAATAATATAAGGAACAAGAAGAAGACAAATGTAAGAGGAGTAGGTTCAGTTTATAGAACTTCCATAACTTCCGCAGACCAAGATGGGAACAGGATTCCTTGAGCACAATCTAAAGCTCAATCGTAGCATATTTGCATTGTGTGCAAAAGTTCCCAGGCCCAAATCCCAGCGTCCCATATTGAAAAAGGGTCTCAGGCGTTGCTGTGTCCAAATCTTTATCAAAAGGTTTATTGAATACAAATGTAAGGAAGCAGTAATTTCTGCCATGTTCTGGGTTCATCGCAACTAGCGCTGTTTCTATGCTGCCACAGTTCAGCTTCCACTAAAATCCACACTATTAATCTCACCATCTGCTATCACTGAAACAAATGTAATTACAGTGGTACCTCGGGTTAAGAACTTAATTCATTCCAGAGGTCCGTTCTTAACCTGAAACCGTTCTTAACCTGAGGTACCACTTTAGCTAATGGGCCTCCCGCTGCTGCCGTGCCGCCACCACACGATTTATGTTCTCACCCTGAAACAAAGTTCTTAACCCAAGGTACTATTTCTGGGTTAGCGGAGTCTGTAACCTGAAGCGTCTGTAACCTGAGGTACCACTGTAATTCCAATGTGTTTTTCATGGAAGGGAAACACACACAAAATACAGAAAATTACATAACTATTTCTATAACATTTGCAGACTTAAAAACAACAGTGGTGATAACAAATATTGGATCATATTCGCTTGTGTGGTTTCTGTTCCTAACTCAGGTAGCAGCACTTGAAAACTGACCTACATAGGACCCCCAAAATCCATAACCACCCCCAGAACAGCCAGAGACAGAACAAGGATTCAGCTAAATATGAGGCAGCTTCCTGTGCCTATTGTTCTGCATGACTAGATGCAATTCAACAGCAAATAATAACCCCCGGTGCCTTTCAAATGGGACAACTAGACCTGGTGAGTAGGTGGTATGAAAAGCCATGAGCTGCATCCTCAGTCTTATGCCTGTACCATGTGTAACCTCTATCTGGAGAGAAGATAAGAGACAGCATAAACTGGGTCTGAGCTTTGCTGTATAGTGTGTCACTAGAGACCTGGATATAGAATATTTATTTCTAGAAGGTTAAGAGTCTGAAAAGAGGACGTTGCATAATTGTAGCAGTTAAGGAGCTATAAACAGACATCATTTGGTGTCTTCTGCAATAAATAAATACACCTGAAGCATCAAGCAGATTTACCGCAGCCAGCAAATAATTTAAATTTAGCACCGCTCGCTTCTAAAATGCAAATTCACGCCATCGTAACTTCTGCATTTATTCAAAGTGCACAGCACTATCCAATTCCAATTCCAATTGTTAGAATCCCTGCTCCATGATTGCAGTCATGGGATTGTTGTCTATCACATGACGGTATATGTTTTGACTCCACAGAGTGGGAAGTGACGGAGACAGGATGTTTGTGTTACTGTGTTCCGTGAAGTGGGACTATTGTCCTTTGTTCTTTTTCTCTTTGCTGCCTGATGCTAGAGAGAGAGGGAGCCATGTTGCAGTGCTCCGTGTGTATTTATATGTAAATAAAGTAGATTAGCCAAAATGCTGAGTTGCTTGGCATTCTGTCACACAAGTTGCGAAGACTCTGCGGATTCCTAAGTGTGCTGATGTCTGTTGGCATCGATTGCTGTGATGTTCGGGCTGAAGAAAACTTTTGAAGCTCCCGAATGATCGACCAGGAGGGAGTGAACATTCCAGTCGGGCATGTGTCTCTGCCAGGGTCTTCCTCGAGTGTTGGCCGAGCTCCTGGCAGTCTATAGCTCTGGTGGATGTCAACCCCCAGTATTCCTGATCATTGCCATGTGGGATAGATTTTGACAAATTCATGAAGGATCTCAAGGGCTACCACTCATGATAACCGTGTACCACCTCCAGTATTAGAGACTGTAGGTGTCTGAATATCAGTTGCTAGGAATCACAAGTGGGAAATGATTCCACTCATGTTTTATTTGCAGACTTCCCATAGGCATCTGGTAGGCCACTGTGAGAAAAGGACGCTTAACTAGACAAGTCTCTTATGTTCTCATATAAAAGAAACTAACAAGAGCCCTGTCCTCTTTTGTATCTGACCATCCTAAAGGGAAGGTTCTGCATATTTCAAAGGATTCAGCAACACTCTTATTTTTTTTCCCCCAGAGATGAAAGCTGTCAGTTAACCCTGAGTCAGGATAAACACATAAGCTTGGGGCTTGCACAGAATTTGCTGAGACTCAGGCCTCTTACAAAAGAGGAGAGGCCCATATATCTTTGCTGAACTTAAGGTTTATTAACATATATTGTAATGGGGTATGGGGTTGCTTGTGCGTAAAGCGCAAACTGCTCCGAGCTGAGTAGTTTGGATAAAACTTTCCCCCCAGGCTGGACAGTCAGTACACCATGACTGTCTCAATCACGGGAAGAATCCGTCAGTGGGCATTTCCTGAATTTCTTCCAACATAAGAGTTCTTTCACACCCAATCGTTGCCTCCCTTCTCTGCGCGAAAGCTGTCTGCGCAGAGTGGACGTCCCCAGAGGAGGTCCTGTGCTCTCCCCGCTGGTTTCACTGGAAGAGTCCTGGAGCCTTCTCTCCGCAGCTCCCTCGGACTCCCCTTTCTCCCTGGTGTCACCTCTATCTCCTTCCCCAGCGGAAGCGTCCTCTCTCCCTCTGCTGGTTCCCTCTCCAGCATCATCATTAGGGAGCCTCAGCGCCACCCTTGGCTCCGATGGCAGTTCCCTGACATATATCTTTCTTTCTTTTAAATGCTGCAATAGACTTCAACTTTTTCAGACCCACCTGTGACTCAATAGATGTATTTGCGGGTACACTTTTTGATTTTTTCGCGGCTCACTTTAGATCAGGCTGCAGCCCAACACTGGATCCCAACACACCAGTTGAAGACCAGTGGCATAAGCGTTACAGAATGTTCACTCTCAATAAAGCCAGAGAGGCTTAATGCATGGAATGTTGGCTTGTATTTTACTACGTCTGTTTCTATGAATTTCAACATTATCCACCACTTAAACCAGGGATGAAGAACAGCCCTCCTGATAGCATTGGACTCCCAGCTCCCATCAATCCTAGCCAGAATGTTAGGTGTGATGGAAGTTGTTGTTCAACAACCAAACCCAATTTAAATGCACAAAAGTTTATAGCCCCATATAAAATACAACCTTTGCACATTCATGTAGCCACTGGAAACTATAAAAAACATAAGTGAACAGCTGTTCTCAATAGTATTTCCTGCACTGAATACCAGTTGACTTTTTTTTCTTTCTTTCATGGATTCTACATATTTTTAAACTATTTTATTCTTTTAATGATGGTGGGACTCCTGCTTCTGGAAATAATCAAGCAACAACAGATACTAACTTCTAGTATTATTTTATTAGTAAACTCTTACTTTCTGGGGGCATAATGATTGAAGCAACTAATAGCAAAATGTGATTGAAATAATGGTATTTTTCCCCAATAGAACAAGTTCCAAATTTCCATAAATTGTGTAATATAGATCAGAAAATTGATTCCATCATTTTCTTTCTAGAGGGAAAAGAAATAAAATATATATTTTAAAATAGTGTATCAGATCTAATTCAATTATATAAATCTCTTCAAGCAATTAGTGTGTTACCTTAATGTGGAATGTGTGAACGACAGTAGCTTCTAACACAAACAAATAATACAGGGTGTATTAACTGGCATTTTAGTTCAGGTTAATCAAAATGTAACAGAAATATGCATTGTAATAGGGTCCTTGGGAATGAACTCATATGATTAATAAGAAATGAGTGTTGCATAAGAAATTAGGATGAACAGAATAGAGTTGCTTAGTCTGAGGAAGGGATAGCCAAATTTGTCAATTTCAGTATCTCTGTTTCTCATTTGTCCAATCTTAAGTTCACCTTACCCGGTTGCCTCATCAATTTGCAAACAAACAAACAAACAAACAAACAAACAAACAAACAAATGTTGTTGTTGTTTAAAGCTGATGAGAAATTGCATATACATTGCTGTGTCCATTTCTTCTAACACATGCATTTTTACTTGCAAACAGCAGTACTGCCTAATATTATGCTTTTTGTGCTTCATTTTTACTAATATACATATTCTTGTGCATATTTTCTCCTAAGAATTACCTTTTCTTGTACACATTTTTAGTTGGTAAATAGCATCAGAAAATTTTGGTGAAGTATGAATTCTGAAGGATATCTGGATCTCAATTTGCATATTAGTTCAGGAAGTGCGGATTTGATAGGTAACGAACGGGACAAATTTCTTTCCCTTCGTTTTGGGTATATATGGGTGTATGAAGACTTCATGAGAATATCAGAAAATTCAGGGGTATGTCTGATCCACACATTATCCCACGAAGTATGGATTGGTCATTTTGTACAGGAATTGTCTAAGATTGAATTCCTCAAGCATTGTTAGCCTTTTGCCACAACCCTGTTTATTCCTTCAAGCATTTCTTGTACCTGGATTTAGGACATATGCACATGACGAGTGTTATCAAAATATCTTTTGTACCTCTTGAAATTGAATGTTCCTCTTTGGAAAGAAGATCCATATTTGTTTTTTAAAAGTTGCTCTAGATCCGTGGTTCCCAGCATGGGGCACGTGCCCCACAAAGGGGCAATTTGATCTTTAAGGGGGGAAATTCAAGAATGAGTTATTAACAGTTAATGGTCCTTTAGGCTTCCTCCACGTGAATATGAGTTCACTTTTTGAATAATAAAAATTATATGACATGGGGGGGGAGCATCAGGATTTTAGAGATGCTTAAATATGGCATGGCAAAAAAAAAAAGGTTGGGAACAACTGCTCTAGATGAAATTCAGTGGAAACTGTAGTTCCAGGTCTAATCAGATTTGGTTCCTCTGTGGACGTCTTTTACAAAGCCCTGGGCTCACAAGTTATCTACTTGGCACCTGTACTCATCTGGAGACCTTGTCCAGAAAGATTTACGTCCTAAGTATAAGTATAAGTAGGGATGTGGGTGGTGCTGAGGGTTAAACCACAGAGCCTAGGACTTGCCGATCAGAAGGTTGGTGGTTTGAATGCCCGTGACAGGGTGAGCTCCCGTTGCTCGGTCCCTGCTCCTGCCAACCCAGCAGTTCGCAAGCACGTCAAAGTACAAGTAGATAAATAGGTACCACTCCAGTGGGAAGGTAAATGGCATTTCCTTGCGCTGCTCTGGTTTGCCAGAAGCAGCTTAATCATGCTGACCACATGACCCAGAAGTTGTATGCCGGCTCCTTCAGCCAATAAAGCGAGATGAGCGCCACAACCCCAGAGTCATCCACAACTGGACCTAATGGTCAGGGCTCCCTTTACCTATAAGTATAAGTGTGCCTCCTACACCAAGAAATTTCACAAAGCCATTGGGAATGGTTGAATTTAGACACAGCCAAATACGTTTGTACATTTAGAATAGAGCCACTGACACGAACGGGTATGACTAGTTTAGGACTTTTAATTTCAATGGGTTTATGTTGAGTAGAACTTAGTTGGATACAACCCATCATCTCAAATAAAGGAAAACCTTAAGAATTAATTAAATCCTAATTTTCTGATGCAGTTTGCATTCCACAGAACCAAAACTCAGGTCTCTCCTTTCAAAACCCAACGCCCAGATATCAAAGTGAAAAGGCGATAGATCAAAACTGGGGAATAGCCATCATCTCCCACAACACATACAATATTTTCATGTCCTTTGTGTCTCGGTTTTTGAATTCTGGTTAGTCTTTTTAAATAATTTGTTTCAGCTCTAATGCTAACAAGTGAGCTCAATATTCCTCTTCACACCAGTCAACAATTTGTTTCCATGGTGAGCTATCCATTTAGCTTCTTAATGCTGCACAAAGAGGCTGCTCTCAACGTGAAGCAGATAAATCAGCACAGTCAAAATGAGCAATCATGGTTCAGTTCTGTCATGAAGACACGCTGAATACTAACCATGGATTTGTTCAACTAATCAAATTTAATAAACTCCCTCCCACTCTTTTGAGTGGGCACAGAAATCTTCTGTGGAGTGCAATGGATAACTTGGGAAACAGCTTTCCATCCTCATTAGGTGAGAATGATTATAAATCAGTGTTATTCCGCCAAGCTAAATTAAGTAATGGTGATTTGCTGAGGGCTTGGATGTTTTTGACCATTATCTCTGCAAAGTTAATGATTTACTGCAAAGGCTGTGGTCATTATTTCCATGTTTTCTATATTCAGTAAAAATGTGTTTATATAGTTGTGCCTATTTAATTTAACCAGGCTTCTTAATCCAAGAGAGCATGGTACATTAAATCATTTTGGGAGTGGTTGATCTGCAGAGAAGTCATGGGTAGGGGGAGCATTAGGCAAATATGTATCTGGGATCCCAGTTTGGGGTGAGTGGGGAGGGAACAATTGGGACGAGTTACAGGCAGAAAGCCGTGGATGGAAGTGGGGAGATGATCATCCCTTTCCCCAACCACCATTGAAAAAATGTGTGAGAGGCATGTAGGGTCATGCTTTGTAGCTCCCACACACACACACTGGTTTTGCCAGCTACACATGCAGTAGCTGTATTAAGGTGCTATTAACATATGTGCAAAAAACTCCTCAGCATGAGGATGTATCTTCACCCTTCGTAGCAGTAGCATAGCATGGGTTGCCAGTGCTTGGGGCCGCATAGAGGCAGTTGGGAGAGAAGGAAATGGACAGAGTATGCATGAACATTCAACTGCCTGATGGCCCCCACATCACCCAGGAGATTGCAGGCACAGAGATAAGAAAAGAAGAGTCATTTCATTGTCTGGAGAGGCCACTTTCTTGTTTGCATGGAGAAGCCATTTGCAACATAGCTCAGCAAGGGAAGCACACAGCTCTATTGAGGCAGCACCAGGTGTTGAAATTTTGCACCCCTAACAATTTTGCACCCGAGGGAACCATCCCTGTGGCACCCCCCATGCTACACCACTGCTATGCAGGGCCTCTTCACCGAACCGTAGAATGCTCAGCTGTTGGGGCATGGCTGATTTGCACAAGGGTTGTTCAGATTAATTCTTCTGGCACTGATTTATACAGTGAAGAAGCAACAACCTCAGTCTGGAAACATACCTTTCCAAGCCCAAAAGTCATTTGCTAAAATCAGCACTATTTGTAGCTGTAAAACTCCTATTCAGAGAGGGCTTCCAACAGCAAGTCCCATTGATTACATTAGAGCTGGCTTCTGAGTAAACATGCACAGGATTGCAGTTCATACTGATTAGAGAGACTGTTGCCCTAACTACTTGTATGCTGCTCAGAGGGGAGCCCAAAGGTCTCTTCGTCATCCTGTGTGAGTCAGGAGACATCGTAGGGAAGAGCTCAGCCACGAGGTTTGGAGTCGGGGGGGGGGGTGTTTGTGTGTGTGGAGGCTGTCTGGTTCCTGGCTTGCCTTTTTAAATTTAGGAGGCTTGCGTGCGCTCATTGCTTTACTGCTTTTAAAAACCTACGCACCCAAGTTTGCCTTGCTGTCTTGCTGTGTCCTCTTTTCTGTGTAAAAACCTACCTTTAACCTTTTATTTCCCCCCACTCCTGGTGCTGGATTTGTTTGGGTGTTTTTAAGTGTGAATTACCTTTCTTAAGCTGCAGCTTATTCCTTTGCCCAGCACATGGTCACTCCACCACCAGCGAGGTCTGAGTGTGAATGCCATCTTACTATCTCCCTTGTCTCCTCACTTTCCTTCCCTGGCCTCTGCCTTGGTGGCTGTGCGTTTTATTTTAATTTTGGCCAGTGTGCATGTATGTTTTTTGCCCTCTATTGCCCTTGCCCGTCCGACTGCCTGGCTGGTCTGGGTGACTGAGTGGGTTTGCCTTTGGGTTTGCCTTACATTTTAATTTGTTGGCCAGGGTGCTTGTACGTTTTCCCCCCTCCCTTGCCCTTGACTGTTCCTCTCTAATTTTAAGTTGTGTGTGTGTGTGTGCTGGCAGCGTGTGTTTGTGCCTGCCGTTTGTTGATTTATTACTCTTTTAGTGTGGGTTTGATTTACCCTGCCATTTATTGGTACCACTTAAATCGGGAGCCCCCTCTGAAATTTTAAATGATGCTGGGGCTTAGAATAGACTGTGCTTTTAAACCTCACCCCTCTTACTTTATCTAAGCCACCCCCCCTTTTCGCTTGGCGTTTGGGGGAAGAAATAAGGCAGGGCTTGGGGGGGACAATTCAGGGTTTCTGACCAGGGAACAATTCCTCAGCATTGTACATTTATATGTTTAGAACCTTTGAAAGTGTACCTTTGCCTGGTTCTTGTCATTGGCTTCACTTGCCAGTACAGGGTCCCTAAAGAAAACCACTTTTAAACAAAACAAAACAAAACAAAACAGGTTGCGGTTTATATTTCCACTTCATTTTGGCTCACTGTAAAGGACAGCTATTTTCCTTTTCTTCTAAACTTTTCCTTGCCCGGCATGTTCATTTTACCCCCTCCTCCCCCCCAACTCCCCCCCAGGCTTTTCTTCTCCTCCCTTCACCCCTCCTCCCTCCCAGCACCCCCACCCTTTCAGAGTTCCCTTTGCTTCTGGCCTGAGTCATCACAGTTACCAGACAGGTTTTTCAACTTGCTTGCCTGCAGGCTTGATTGCTCTCTGAGTGACCAGCAGTTTGTTAGGCATTGTCTTTAAGCACCTGGCAGTTCAGCAGCTCTAGTTGCATTGTCAGTTTAACTAACCAGCAGTTTGACCATTTGCAGTCTTTTGTCTGTTTGAGCACTCTCATGGAGCTGACCTTGTGGGCAAAGATTTACTTTTCTTTGTTTGGCAAAGTTTCCTTTGTTTGGTAGACGTTTTCCCAGTAGTGAAATATTCCCCTTAAGAGCAACCTCACCCCTCCTTTTCAGAGGGCCATTGGTGTGGGCCTGGAATCTTGTTGATTTCCTTTTCTCTTGATTTGGCTGCAGCTTCTGGGCATTTCCTAGTAAGCAGTTATTTTCAATTCTGATTACTTGGTGTTGCTATGCACCTAGATTTGCCTATCATTTAAAAGGGGCAACATTTAATTGTAGGCAATTATCTTCCAATTCTGTCTGACTGCAGTTGAGGTTTCTTTGTGTATGGGTCTGTTCCTTGGAGCCAGGTGCTAACAACTAGCTGAGCGCTGCTGCTTGAACTCTTGCTGGGTTGTGATTTAATAAATATAAATAAATACAAGCGGTGCATTTAAGTGACGTATAGCTTATTCTGTATGGGACACTGTGCATATTCCTGCATTGCAGAGGATTGAATGAGATTTTATTTATTGATTGATTTAAAAGGCTCACTGTTCTGCCGAAATGCTGGTAGAAGGACCATCTCCTTAAGTGTATTTTTCCTACATTTTCATTTGATAGCAGTTCCTGTGTCTGTTGTTCTCTGATTGTTCTATGGTACCATCCCTCTAAATCACTAGTTTTACCTGAGGAAGCAGCTCTATATAATTGATTGTGTGCATCTGCCTGAATTGTATATTGACTAACAGATACATAAATTAATAAGGAAGTACGTTCTGAGCATACTATTGCATGGAATTTGCACAGTGTAGTTAATTCAGCTGATGTTAAGAATTTATATAGCCAAGCGTTAATAATCAACTCAAGGAAACATTATATAGCCAAGCGTTAATAATCAACTCAAGGAAACATTTTTTTGGCAGCATTTTCCTTCTGCTGGGCCTCCAGCATTACCTTTTGTTTTGCAAAGTGTTAGTTAAAGGACATTTCCCTGAGAGTGATTTTCTTTGATTCCATTTGATTGCAGTATGGGGGCTGCGTTGCTCTGCTGTTCCTATTGTTTCATCACTACATGCTTGTGAGTTGCTCCTCAGGAGGCAGGTCTATCCACCTGACCCATTTGTTTGGTATCATCGTCACTTACGGTAGACAATTGATAGTATCAGTAATTAATTCTACTTACAGTGGTAATTGATTGAACAAATAATTGGATTAGATTCTAGTAAATAATAATAATAAATAATAAGAACAATAAATAAATAAATAAATAAATAAATAAATAAATAAATAATAGATAAATAATAATAGAATGATAATAATAATCATATTAAAATAAAACATTAAATAAAGAATATTAATAATAATATATAATAAAAAATAAATAAAGAGAATAAGTGGAATGGCATCACATACCAAGATTAAATTGATTAATTAATTAAGTAAATCTAAAGATAAATATATAAATAGACAAATAAAACTAATAAAAATAAAAATAAAATTAATAATAAATAATTGACATATATTTCGGAACCCTCAGTTGCTTAGATCATGGTGACAATAATGCCAATGTTGCAGGTTCGATCCCTGTATGGAAAACTGCATATTCCTGCATTCCAAGGGGTTGGACTAAATGACCCATGGGGTCCCACACAATTCTAGAGAGCCTGGATAGCTCAACTGGTTAGAGCATGGGGCTGATAATGCTTGGGAATCATTGTTTATTATAAGTAAAACAATCATTAATTAGTATATTTGTTCCAGAATCAATAACATGTCCCTGTACAACTGCTTGTAAGCGGTAGCTCGTGTTTGTGGCAGTAGCTTTAGCATGTTATCCATGGCGCCTAAGAGGAATCAGCTCACACCTCAGGCTGCATGGGTGCCAATAGCCGTAATTCATCGGGGGTGCCACATGGACGGGATAATAACCTATTTCACACTGCCTAAATGCATTTAGATCGTTCATTGATGATTATGAGCAGCTTTTTTCCAATCAATCCCCTAACCCCATGCCCTCCACTGCTACCCCTGATATGCTCTTGGACAGTAACTGCAGCAGTGCAAACTAGGTCTCGGGCTCACTCGGCATCATCTGGTCCTCAGAACTGCACTGGGTCGCCTGCGAGGAGGCCGCCGGCCTGTGTCAATAACCCTGTTGTGTCCAGTTCTTCTAGTCCTTCGCAGAATAAGCAGCCCTGGGTCCAGCTTCCAGAATTGGGCACCTCGTCAGCCGGTGAGGAGGAGCAGCAGCTGGAGGGGGAACTTCAGACAGCTGAGGGGGACAAACTGTCAGGCAAAAGACACACCAAGAAGAAGCACGTTTGTAAGAAGAGCAAGTTGAAAACGGGCAACACGGAAGAAGAGTCAGAACAGCCTATGTGCCTTATGGGGGTCCGCCACCGTTAGCTATGATAAAAGTTCTGAAGGAAGGCTTCCAGGATCCCGCTAGCACGCTGGGATCAATTTGAAAAGGGCATCTGGTCGGTGGCGGTCATCCCGTATGTTGAGAAGAAACCATTAGATTCTCATCGCATGGGTAAGCCGGACTTAAGAAGGGAGCCAAAGCGCAAGGTGTGTTGGAAATTCAATAAGGGGTCATGCCAAGGCAGTCTGGTAAGTATCCGCACGAATGCGAGAGGTGTGCAGGGGTACACCCAGCTGCAGCATGTTACAAAGAGAAGCAGCTCTTTCGGGGAGGTCGGGGGTTCCACCATTCTAGCTCCAGAGGAGCCCCCGCAGCAGGGAACAGACGATAGGGACCCTCCGGGTCTAGCATTTTCACTGATCCAGCTCCCTCCTCTCCGCAACCTCTTGTCTAGCTATCCAGATGGAAGCGCAGCATCCTTTTGTTGGAAGGGTTTTGTCAGAGGGTTTCAGAATACCAGTAACCAACTCTTTAATTGCAAAGGATTTCCCCTAACCAGATGTCAGTAAGGGAAAGGCTTGAGGTTGCAGAAAAAGAAAATAGCTAAGGAAGTGGCCGCAGGGAGCGTGGCTGGTCCATTCGTACACCCCCCTATCCCAAACCTGCATACCTCGCCCCTTGGTATTGTACCCAAAAAGACCCATGGTGGGTTTAGATTAATCCACAACCTTTCCTACCCTAAGGGTCTCGCTCTCAGATGTCTCGCTTCCGGTGGCTAGCACCTGGAGCTCATGGGCTTCAGGTCAGGGATATTGGGGCTTTTGCCTAGCGTGCCACCCACCACGGATTACATTCTGCAATACCTTTCCCATCTTGACGATTTGGGACGGGACCCCAAAACTTTAAGATACACGTAGTTGCCATCAGCTTCTTTGCTAGAGCCATGTTTTCCTCTGACCTGTGCAGTGACTTCCTGATCCGCAGAGCTATTGAGGCTTGGGGCAGGCTACAACCCCCCTAGAGCCGTAAGCCAATTTCTTACGGGCTGCTATCTCAGATACGCACAAAGCTTAGGTCAATCTGCTGGGCCAAGTTCGAGGCCCACCTCTTTTCCGCAGCATATGCAATCGCCTTCTTTGGCGCCTTGAGGGTTGGTGAAGTGGTAGCCGAGGTTAACGCAAGTGGGAGGAACTGCAGTTGACCGAAGCTAGCATGACTGTGCGCATACGTCAATCCCAAACGGACCAGGCAGGTAGGGGTTCCCTCGTAAAACTTACAGCTTCAGCGCAGCGGGGCCCATGCCCGGTCAAAGACACTAGATGGTACCTTTACCTCAGACTGCCCGGTCCTGGCCCGGTCCTGGTTCACGAGGATGGGTCACCTTTGTTGAGACACCAATTCACAAGGGCACTCCGCAAAGTTATTGATGCCTGTGGTTCATCTTCCCAGGATTATGCAGCACACTCATTTAGGATTGGCGCCGCCTCAACAGCTGCACGCTTGGGCCTGCCAGTGGATAAGATTAAGGAAATGGGCCGGTGGAATCCGACGCTTATAAAGGCTACATTCGTTAGAATGCGCCCTGCTCTTTTACCTCTACTTATCCGTAATTTTCTTTTCTTTTTCTTCTCTCTCCTTTATTTTCAGCCGTTCTCAGAAGTGTCTGGATTTGTGGCCATGGTATAGTCCATTGGCCCACGTACGGTCAGTTAGCTGTGGCCTCACCCCTAACCTCGGATTGCTACCTGGAGTGCGAGTTTCCTGGTTTTCGAGACGAGGCATTGCTTATGCCATTGCTGAGAGGGAGAGTTGCCACGTTTCGCCCTCCTGACAGCCACCTGGAGTGTGAGTTTCCTGGTTTTCGAGATGAGGCATTGCTTATGCCATTGCTGAGAGGGAGAGTTGCCACGTTTCGCCCTCCTGACAGCCACCTGGAGTGCGAGTTTCCTGGTTTTCGAGATGAGGCATTGCTTATGCCATTGCTGAGAGGGAGAGTTGCCACGTTTGGCCCTCCTGGCAGCCACCTGGAGTGTGAGTTTCCTGGTTTTCATGACGAGGCATTGCTTATGCCATTGCTGAGAGGGAGAGTTGCCACGTTTGGCCCTCCTGACAGCCACCTGGAGTGCGAGTTTCCTGGTTTTTGTGACGAGGCATTGCTTATGCCATTGCTGAGAGGGAGAGTTGCCACGTTTGGCCCTCCTGACAGCCACCTGGAGTGCGAGTTTCCTGGTTTTCGTGACGAGGCATTTGTCAGAGCTGCCCCTAGGTCCCAGCTCACAGAGGACCAACGCCCGATCGTCGTTATGTACAAAAGTGTTTATTGAAGTTCAACTTCCATTCCAAAGCCGCAGCGCGCAGCCCTACGTCTTAAACCCTAGACCGGCGAAGTCCCGTCTGAATCTCCTCCCCTCTGTCACCAGTTTAAGATCCTAGCCCTGCTCCACCTTTTCCGTTGTTCTCTCCTCCTCTGGGTCCTCCTGCCCGCCGGGGCTTTCCTCTTTCTGGACTCTTCCGACGCTGAGTCGGCTGACTCCTCCCGCTGTCTCCGGCGGGCTTTAGGACCCGGTTCCCAATCCTCATTCTCTGCTGTCCCGCGCTCCTGTACATTTGAACTTGCCTCTCGCGCCAACCCAGTGACCTCCCTCCTGACCGTCACACTGCTTCTGTCACTGCTTCCCTCTTCTGGGATACTGCCCGGATCTGACCTCCCCTCCGTTGTCTGGCTCTCCGATGGAGGCGTGGCCAGCCCTGACTTATCTTCACTCCCTGGTGTGGAATCCTCTGCCCTCGATACCTGGGACTCTTCCCCCCCACTATGCTCTGGTGGGGAAGCTGGTCCTGATTTCCAACTGCTACTATGGGAGTCCCTGCTGGCCCCTTGCTCCTGGAGTGTCCCCCTTGGGAATCCCCTTGCCCTGGCCACTGGCGCCCCCTTCTGTGAATCTTCCGATTCGCTGGAGAGGCTCATGGAATCTCTCGGGCCACTGTCATCTTCTCCTACGCTGCCCTCAGATTCTTCCCCTTCGCTCTCCATCTCCCCTCTTCGGTGTGCTTCTGCTCCTGAACCCCTGACAGCATTGCTTATGCCATTGCTGAGAGGGAGAGTTGCCACATTTGGCCCTCCTGGCAGCCATCTGGAGTGCGAGTTTCCTGGTTTTCGAGACGAGGCATTGCTTATGCCATTGTTGAGAGGGAGAGTTGCCGCGTTTGGCCCTCCTGACATCCTTATCAGCAGAAGAAGTGTGGACTTGTCGTGGCACATAAAGAGAGATTTGGATGAGGTGGCTGCCTTGTGTCCCAGAACAATGGTGTTCTGGTCCTCCTTCCTGAAGAGAATTGTGTGACGCAGTGTGCAGAACTGTATGGCCATTGAAAAATCCAGGAAACTCTTAAATCGTGCAATAGGCCATTGGGTGCACTTTTTGTATGGCCGAGTCATTTATCATGACCGTATCCGGATCAGCGACCAAGCTTTATACCGGAATGACGGTGTCCACCTATCGGATCTGGGGAACGACAGTTGGTTAGCTAGTGTCAGCAAATGCATCTGGGATTGGTTACAGCTTTGAGGGTATTGGCGGCGAGCCTTTCGGCTCGGGTGGCGGTTAGGCATTGGAATAATGTGCTGTGGTGTGTCGAAGTGCTAGGTGTGGCCATCGCCTATGCCTTCAATGTTTAGGGGTATTCCGTTAAAGGAATCTGGCGGTCGTGTATTCTGTCCGATGCCTGCTTGGCGGGAGGCCATGGCACGACCCTCGGTGACAGCAGGGGTGAGCCTATAGTTGGATTAGCATCAACAGGTGATGAACCCTTGGTGAATAAACCCACTTGTTTTGCGATCCAATGCCTAAGCCAATACCTTTTCATTGCTGTAATCAATAAAGTTGTGGCCTTTTCTAGCCCATTAACCTTATATCACGTGTCCCTGTGTCTTCTTTTCACGTCGTGGTGGTCGGGTCCTCGAACCACAACTACTTGTATGCTGCTCAGAGGGGAGCCCAAAGGATGCAAATTTCAAAGTGGCAATTTGCATCTTGTTTTCTTTAAGCTTAAATGCTAGTGCATGCTATCTAGAACCAGAAAACACACACTACAGGCAATTTAGAAATGTATATAATTATGATTTACTTTCTATACCATTTCTGATTATTGCATTTATGTTAATATCTCCTTGTCAAGAATTCAGAACTCGGTTGTTTAGTAGATGTATTCATAGCTTGGGTGCTCAAGAGAGGCTTTGCCAGACAATTTGGGATTTGCTGCTGTGCAATATGGTTTGACTGGCTAGCCAGGAGGTTCCCCATGGCAAAAGTCCTTTACAAGGCTGTTAAATCACTCACAAAAAATATAGATTTCCAAGACTACGCATTCATAAATAATAGTTCTGGAAAATGCATGTTCTCTAAGCTGAGGGATTGAGGACGGTTTTAGGATGGCTATATTTCAAAACAGGCCAGGGGTTCTTGCCCCATTAAAATCCTTAAGAAAGATCAAAGTTTTATATGTGCAGCAACTGCCATCACAGTGTGCCTGATGCCCATGACAACCATAGTAGTAGCTTTGCCAGCTCTTGAAATAAAAGATAGAAATCTGTTCCTGGGGTTGTCCTCAGAAGTGAAGTCCAGAGTGGGCTGAGGAGTGGTGCTGGGGTTAACCAGCATAAAAATTCAATTAATGACAGGAAGAAGAAAAAAACCCGAATGAATAAAATCCCTATGAAAACATTGACTTGCATCCAAAGAAAGACAAGGAGAATGGTGAGCTTGCACAGTGGGCCTTCCTTACCTCTGTAGCCCCATGCTTTTGCTGCAATGACACTCCTGAAGCTAGAAACCTTTCGAAGGGCTGCCATTTGCAGTTAGACTCATGGGGGCTTGTAAACCACTTAATCCCCGCCTTAAAATATTGGAGTTGAAGCATGAGCTCAAATTTTGGCAGGGGCAAACGCTAACCACTGCATCTGGCTTGAAGTGGGGTCGCTTCCAAATCTGCTCACTTCAACACCACCAGTTCTAATACTCAGTCCCATACTTCACACATTCCACCCATACAATCTGTCCACATTCTTGTGCCTGTGGCGGAGAGACCATAACTCCGTGGTATATAGGGAGGTGGGGGAGAAATGCAATTCAATGTGAATGTATCTGAAAGATAACACGAACAACCTTTAATATTTTCACTCCTCTGAATTTTGCAATACAGTTTGCCAGCCAAGCAATTTGTATAAAAAACAGATAAGTGGTCTGGGAAATATATAAGTGGGGTGTGAAGGGGAAGAACTGGGGGTTAATGTGAGGAAAATGGAGGGGGGTGACTCGGGTGAGCAGGGGCACAGGCCCTGGTATCGTATAGTTTTAAAGAAACCTGTAGAATGAACACAGTAAAATTCCAGCATGTTTCCTTTAGGAAAGTGATCAGTTATCCTGTGCAACTCAAGTTATTTCCCATGACACACACCAAACAGATTTCAATCCATCTTCGCCAGAAATTACTGATGTTCACATTTATCTGTATTTTCACTAAGAGTGCAGCTGGGATGTAGCCACATTATAAGTAACTCAAACACAAAACAAGTGGATTTTTCTAGTTCCTACATATTACATTATTGTAATACATGGGGTATTATTGTAAAAACATGGGGTGGTAGGAATGACTGGTAAGAAATACAGAGAGATGGCACGCCTTCCAGAGCTTCTGTTTCTATCTTGAAATATTTTGAGTTCTATCTTGGATTCATTTAAAGTAGCTAGTTCTTCCCTTACCACCTCTTTTCTGATCTATGAATTGCTTCAAAAAGGATAAAATTCTTCAAAATATAAAATCTGTCATACCTCAGAAGTCGAACAGAATCCATTTTGGAAGTCCGTTCCAATTCTGAAATATTTGACTTCCAAAGCATTGCTTCTGATTGGCTGCAGGAAGTTCCTGCAGCCAATCAGAAGCCACAGAAGCTCCATTGGACGTTCGGCTTCTGAAAGAATGTTGAAAAACTGGAACACTCACTTCCAGTTTTCGATTGTTTGGGAGCCGTAATGTTTGACTCCCAAGGCATTCGGGAGCTGAGGTATGACTGTAACAGTAAAATATCATCAGGTATTTTATAAGTTCTAACAAAAAACTAATCTGTCTAAAACTGTGCCCCACAAACGTCAGCACTGTCTTCAAGGCAATTGCAGCACATCAAGCGGCCCAGCCACCAAGAAGGTGTGCCTCACTTCAGCCTAGGAACTCTTAGTGGGGTAGGGAACGGAGGTGGCGCTGTGGTCTAAATCATTGAGCCTCTTGGGCTTGCCGATCAGAAGGTCGGCAGTTCAAATCCCCATGAAGGGGTGAGTTCCCATTGGTCTGTCCCAGCTCCTGCCAACCTAGCAGTTCACAAACATGGCAGTGCAAGTAGATAAATAGGTAGTGCGGCGATGGGAAGGTAAACGGCATTTCCATGTGCACTGGTTTCCATCATGGTGCTCTGGTGTGCCTGAAGTGGTTTAGTCATGCTCACCACATGACCCGGAAAGCTGTCTGTGGACAAACGGCAGCTCCCTCGGCCTGAAAGCAAGATGAGCGCTGCAACCTCATAGTCGCCTTTGACTGGACTTAACCAGCCAGGGGTCCTTTACCTTTTTACCTTTACCTTAGTGAGGTAGGCATTCCCATGAATAGCTGACACAGCTTCTTGCCAGGGGCACTGATATAGCTCCTTACCAAGACCACAAGATGCCCTAGGTATGTCTCTGCCTAGAATCCTGACCCTTGGCCTTGTCCCTCAACTATGTTTCCTTGCTGCATCCCAGGCACCTAAGGGCATCAGAACTAATCCCATCTCTTCTCTTGTGCTGAGTTTACACTGCCAGTCTGCTAGAGTAAACCTTGGCTTCTTTCCTTACAAGAAAGTGGTGTTCTTGGGCAGCAGCCAGGACAGACTTTAGGAGACCTACAGTTAATTCTAATTTGCTTAGTACCTGCAGTGGTGTGGTAGCTATTGGAACCATAGTCACTCCCAGGGTATACTCTGGGTAACATCTATAGCAAAAGAGGTTAGGATAGATCCTGTTGGCTGTGTACTACACTAATGGCACCTGTCAATAAATGGCAAGATTTTTTAATAAAGTATTTTTATTAAACAATTTCAACATAACAAGATATCAAACCACATAATCAATCATATTATTTTCCCCTCCCCGCCCCAGGACTTCCCTCAGCTCCTCTCTCTGATTTCTTTGCACATGTTGTTCTCTGCATATTATAAAATTGTACACATCCTTGCTTTATCTATCATGTGTTCAACTAATAAATTTGTGGATGTTTATTCAAAACCTGGCAAGGAGTCCAGATCATTTTGTTGTCTTTTTAAGTAATTTGTAAAAAGTTCCCATTCTTCCTTGAAGTCACTGTTGTCCTTTTCATGCAGTTTATGTGTCAATTTGGCCAATTCCGCATAACTCATCAATTTTTCTTGCCACTGTTCTTTCGTTGGGATTTCCTCATTCTTCCATCCTTGTGCTAACAAGACTCTTGCTGCTGTTGTAGCATACATGAATAAGTTCTTTATTTTTCTTGGAAGGCCTTGTCCTACAATCTCTAACAAAAATGCTTCTGGTTTTTTTTTTACAAATGTCAATTTAAACATTTTTTTTCCAATTCATTATATATCATTTCCCCCAAATTTTTACCTTCTCTGCATTCCCATCACATATGATAAAAAGTCCCTTCTTTTTCTTTACATTTCCAACTTGTGTTTGTTGACTATTTGGCAGTATGGTAGCGCTGCAGAGAGCTTGCTGGGGAGATCATGCATTAAAAAGAAAGGGACTCAAAAATAACTTAAGCAAGGTTTTAATTACAAAAAACAAAAACTCCTTATACACTAAATACATTAACAACAAACCAGACCCAACCACCAACCCAACCCCCAGGGTAATGGGAGAGCTAGGTGCTGCTCCTTATATACTACATGCAAATGCTGACACACCTTAATCAATGCAACTCGGCAGCACCTGCTATGTTTCACAGCTGTAAAGCTGGGTCTCGTTATCTTGCTCTGGCCCTTGCTCTGGCCCCTTAAAGACATACACATTGGGTGGAACAATGATGAACCTTTACATTTAAAGAAACCATTCAACATTTCCCCTGCGGTTCATCATTGTGGAACAAAAACATAAAGCATACTTTGTACATGTTTTTCATGTGTAACCTTTGGAAGTGCTTTTGTAAAAATGTCCGCAATTTGATTGTCACCTGGAACATATTCAAATACAATCATTTCATCAGCAATTAGTTTCTTTACAAACTGCAAACGTAATCTTAAGACTCTGGTGCGCTGCGTATTGGTTTCTGAACATAGGATAGCGAGTCCACTCTGGGAATCAAGGTAAACTTTTACTGGTAGTGTTACTTGCATCTGTAGGTCTGCAAATACTTGCAGATACCATTCTACATCACGAGTGGCCTGAACACATGCACATAATTCACTCTCTGTTGTGGAGAGACAAATAATGGTTTGTGTCTGGGACTTCCATTCAAATGGACAACCGTTATAACAAAACACCATACCAGACACACCCCTGCAATTATTTTGTTCCACTGCATGAGATGCATCGCAGAAAATTTCAAAACATTTGTCAATACTTGATGTAAACTGCAACCTATAATGTTTGGTATGTTTAAGGTACATTACCACTCTCTTAAGAGCAGAGAAACATTGTGTAGTGGGCTTTTCCACAAATTTTGCCAGAAAGTGAAAAGCATAAGTTATATCTGGTCTTGAGATTCTTTGAATGAAATTTAGCTTGCCTATAGCAGAACGATACAAAGTTTTGTTAGGGAATGGCTTATCTTCACCTGTAAAGGTGAAACCACACACCATAGGCGTTTCCTTCCCATTTGCATTTTCTAAACGTAGCATTTCAACAAGATCATCAATTTTTGCAGTTTGATGAACCAGAAAAGATCCATTTTTGCCTTTCTCAATTTGCATGGATAAGTAATTTTTAGCTATGCCTAATTCCACCACATCAAATTTCTTCTGTAACTGTGAAACTACCTCTTCATATTCCTGTTTAGTTTTTGTAGAAATTAACACGTCATCTACATACACACATATTTTTGTTACAGAGTTTGCCCTTTCCTTTATAAACACACAATTGTCTGCCTTTCCTTGTGAAAAACCAATATCCAGCAATTCTTTTGCTAAAGTTTGGTGCCAATTCCTTCCACTTTGGTGCAGACCATAAAGGGATTTATTTAATTTGCATACCAAACCTTCAGCAGCGTCTATGCCTTCAGGGACACGCATAAAAATTTGTTCTTTTAAATCTGCAAACAAATATGCAGTTTTTATATCTAGGTGATAAACAGAATGTCCACGTTGTGATGCATCTTTTAACAAAAGCTTAACTGTTTCATATTTTACACTTGGTGAATAACACAAATCATAATCTTCGCCTGGAATTTGTTGAAAACCCTTAGCAACTAATCTTGCCTTGTACCTTACAACTTCATTTTTGTCATTCATTTTAACTCTATAAACCCATTTTGAATCAATAACTCTCATATCTGGGGTTTGTGGTACAAGAGACCAAGTGTTATGCTCTTTTAAAGAAGCTATCTCAGAGTTCATAGCTTTATGCCAATTTGCAGCTTGGTGCTTAGGTAAATTCTGAACATCATTGTAGCTTTTTGGCTCAAAAACCGCCTTATTGGCATACACAGTATTAAAATGTTCATCTGCAAATCGTTGTGGCTTCTGCCTCTTTCTATCTGAACGTCTCAGTCCGGAAGGAGAGTCAGACTCCTCAGACTTAATAGGACTAAGGGAACCACTAGTTTCAGGTTGTAAATCATCATTGTCAGACTGAAGAGGTGCCTGTAGGCTAAGCTCACGGTCAGAAAAATCAAGAGAATCTAACCTCCCCTCAGGTGCCTGTGACTTTAAATCATCAAACAAATTATCAGATTCAACAGGCTTTTTGTCTTTTTCCATTAATTCAGAAGCACCATCGCCTGCTGCTGCTGCTTCTTCCTCTTCTTCCTCAGTATTATCTATACCATCAGTATCTTGGAAAACAGCAACTCCATTCCAATTTACAGTTTGTATCATGCTTCTGGTAATATGAAATTTGCCAGTTGCTGGTATGTAAATTCTGTACGCCCCCTGCTGGTAGCCCATTAATTTTCCCTGAACACTACGCTCACCCAATTTTTGCTTAGCGGGATAATGCATAATTACATCTGAACCCCAAATGCGTAGGTATTTCAGATTAGGGCGTTTTTTAAACAGCTTCTCATAGGGGGTGACATCTAAACCAGAATGATAACTGCGATTTCTAACATAACAAAAAGCATTAAGCGCTTCAGCCCAAAAGTCTTTGGGCAGATTAGCATCGTGCAGATAAGTTTTGACCCCTGCTTGCAGATCACGCTGCACAACTTCAACAAGCCCATTTTGCCAGGGACTTCGGGGGCAAGATAACTCATGAGTAGTCCCCTGCGCTTCCAGGAATTTCTCAAAATCCTCAGAAACAAATTCCCCGCCCCGGTCAGAAAACAGGTTCTTAATAGGTTTGTTAAAGTGTGCTTTTACCCAGTTGCAAAAAACTTTATATTTCTCAAATGCTTGGGACTTCTCAGCTATTGCGTAAGTCCAACAATATCTACTATACTGGTCTATGAGAGTGAGCCAGTACTTAGAACCTCCTAATGATGGCGGGAGTGGCCCAACTAAGTCACAATGTACACGCTCAAATGGCTCAGTTACTTTCCTATCTGAGCACCTACCCTTGCGTGCAACCTTAATCTTATTCTTGCAACAAGATAAACATTGCATAAAGAATTTACATGGTTTTAAGTTGAGGCCATTAACAATATTCTTCGTCCTAATTACATCAGCAAAATTCAAGTGTCCCAGAATTCTGTGCGCCTCATGGACACACCCAGAATGTGGCCTTACATTCCTCAACCCCTGGCTTGACTGTGCTGCTCTGCAATTTATAGGCGATTGGGAGTAGGTGCGAAAATACAGTCTATATAAACCATCAGAGTCCCGGGCATACAATAGACGTTTGTTCCCCTCAAAAAACTCACACATTGAATTTAAGAAACGCACACTTATGCCTTGACGAGCAAAACACCTTACTGATAATAAATTGTCCACTGATGGGCAGTAAATGCAGTTCGCTATTGTAATATTTAAAGAGTCAAGTTTAACAGTACCTCTGCCAAGTGACTGCAAGACTTGTGAATTGGCTAAATGTACATTACCAATTTCCTCCTCGAAAGAAATAAACAAGCTTCGATTGTTGCAAACGTGGTGAGAAGCTCCTGAGTCCACAATAAAAGAATTCCACTTGGCACCTTTAATTCTTTTATGATCTGCAGTCCGAGCATGAAAAGCTCGCGGCTCATTTCTGTCTTTACGGTGCGATGTTGGCTGCTGAGATGACAACCGTGACTGACGAGCAGAAACAGGCTTAGGAGTACTTTGCTTTCTTTTGGCTCTGCAGTCCTTTGCAAAATGTCCTTGCTTATTGCAGAACCAACAACGCTTTGCAGCTTTAAATGCAGTTGCATCACCAAAAGGTTGCATATGGCGTTCCTCATTACTTCTGGAAATAGGAGTGCTTATGGCACAAGCCTCCCTTCTATCCAACTCGCCCATTAATCTTGCCGTTACCCCTTCCACAGTTAATTGTGCTGGTGGGACGGCAGATATCTGGCTAGCTATACCATCAAAGTCCTCGTTAAGGGAACAAAGAATGATAAAAACATACTGAATATCAGGTATGTCCATGTCCCTTCGAATTAAGTCGCCATGTATTGCCTCCAGACGTTTCAAGTGTGCTGCCAAATCGCCACCAGGCTGCAACTTCGTCTGGTACAGCTGCTTGAAAAACGTCAATGCAGACGCTGACTCTTTTCTAACATGCACTGCTGCAAGACTGTCCCACATTTCTTTGGCAGTTTTCTTATTCCTTATATAGACTACTTGCTGGTCGCTAACTGCCAAATTAATTATCGCCCTGGCTTTTGCATCTCCTTTCGACCAAGCATTAGTTACAGGGTCAGGAGGGTCATCAGTTACATAGGTCCATACTTCTCTAGAGGTCAAAAGCGCCTCCACCCGAAAAGACCATAAACTATAGTTCTCATCTGTTAGCTGTGGAAAGACCAGAGCCTTCTCAGCTTCAGGAACCCGGTCAACCATTCTGGAAATCTTCCAGACCCACAAAAACTAAACTAACAGGAGAAGGAGTTTTCAAACCTTTCTCAGAGTCCAAAAATATGCAGTCATCCACTCAGCAGCTGGGCCCATAACCAAAGATGTTGGCTATTTGGCAGTATGGTAGCGCTGCAGAGAGCTTGCTGGGGAGATCATGCATTAAAAAGAAAGGGACTCAAAAATAACTTAAGCAAGGTTTTAATTACAAAAAACAAAAACTCCTTATACACTAAATACATTAACAACAAACCAGACCCAACCACCAACCCAACCCCCAGGGTAATGGGAGAGCTAGGTGCTGCTCCTTATATACTACATGCAAATGCTGACACACCTTAATCAATGCAACTCGGCAGCACCTGCTATGTTTCACAGCTGTAAAGCTGGGTCTCGTTATCTTGCTCTGGCCCTTGCTCTGGCCCCTTAAAGACATACACATTGGGTGGAACAATGATGAACCTTTACATTTAAAGAAACCATTCAACAGTGTTTGACCTGGTTTTATACATTTTTGCTGTCTGTACTGGTGTTATATACCATCTATACATCATTTTCATATAATTTGCTTTCAATTCAAATAAACGGCAAGTTGATGGATAGGCCGTAACCCTGTGGTCCTTGTGACCAGAACAGACCAGAACAGAATACCACACCACACAGAGACAGACATTAATTCCTGGGAACAGTGTGGGAGTGCCGATAAAGTTTGCCACAACCGGTAAAATGTATAATAAAATCATATAAATCACTAGTATTTCCTAGAGATGTGTTGTTTATTTCCCTTTTGAGATCATCTACAAGACAACTGATAAAAGACCACAAAAGTTTATTTTCCTCTGGAGAGCATATACAAGACAACTGGGATTGGAATGCTGATCAACATTCAGAAGTATTATACAGCAGAACTCTCATTATGTGAATTGTGGGTGTCTGATGCATCTTATCTGAATTTCTCAAACGTCTTCCCACAATGTATGATATCTGTGTATCCCGTTGTGAATTGCAGTATTTTTCGAACTGCGCTTCTGATTATCTAAACCTTTAAGCAGCAGCAGCAGCAGCAGCAGCAGCAGCAGCAGCAGCAGTGATACTATAAATCGTATCCACCCACTCCCCATGGCTTTGGGGTAAAGCAGATTGCACTGTATATAGGAACAGTGACTTGCCTGACCCATATTTCTTAAAATATTCCTCGGAGCACACAGATGGACTTCTCCTTCAATATGTGCAACATCTGTAAAAAGTTGTCTCAAATCAAAAGTTGTTACTGGCCCAAAGTGTCTATCCCTTGTCTATCCTTCATTCAGACAAGCAAGAGATACTATAGAGGGGCAAAAATATGCAAGGTTCAAAGCAAATCTAGAGAGGGATGTGGGCCTGTGGAGAAGAGGAATGGCCTGGGAAGAATTTCAAGGCCCAGATATAGAGACTTAGATGTCTATATTTTGCCCTGTGGCCCGAGATTCCCCAGTCTACTGCATCTCTGTTAATAATTATGATAGACTGAATTCCCCTCACAATTCTTACCTTTTCTATCTTGTTGTTATCTACTTCATTATTTATGTTTATTTGTGAATTTAACTATGCAGATTTGTTTCTTCAATTATGCTACTGGATGAAGTAAGGAGACACATATAAATTATTTTAATATTGTGGCTCATCTGATATTTCCACACCAGGAGAGAGGAGAGGAGTAAATATTTGAAACTGTTGTAATTTGAAAGAAGGAACAAGAGCAAAAGTTTGAAAAAAGGAATGCTACATTAAACCACTCGTATTCTGTGCTGATGGTATATAGCGATGCATTAAATTATTGGAGCAGCCCAGCTACCAAAGGAAGAAAGTTCAGTTTAATAAAAAGGAAAGTAATTCAGATTCTGTGCACAAGATAGACAATCTCTTACTTCAGTTCCCCAAAATTGTTTATTGGATTGTTGCTTCACTGGAGCTGCAAGATCCAATGTGGACTGACATATCTGTGACAGAATGCGCCTGTATGGAAGGAAGCTTTGTGCTAAATGACAACTCACATACTCATGACAACCAACCGAGTACAAAGCTGAGTGAAATGTTTTAATATCATTTCCCCCTGAACTTCCCTGTTTCCTTAGAACTTGTTTGTGATTTCCCATTTCTTTTTACACTGCACTGGATCTATGGTCATGGTGGTGATCATAGTATGAGGTCCACTTCACACATGCCCACTCATCTAGAAAAGGAGATGCCTGCAGACAGCAGGTGGGGATGCTGTTTTGGTCTCCACCGGACTTCATGGATGTGTCTGCTGATGTTGTGTGTCCCAATCCATGACCATTACTCACAGGAAACACATGAACTGAACAGATTTCTACATAACTGTACACAGCTGGCAGAAACAACTGAGCTACTTTTGACATCCCAAGTGGGATTTTTTAATCTTTCTGCCTTTAAACTCCAGCTATCCTATCCCACTGCTTTCAAAAGTCTCTTCAGATTCAGAAACAATTTTCTGTGTGGCATTACGACAACATGCTATTTCTTATTGTTTAAGGAACATTAGCACAAGATTTCTTGGGTCCATGGAGTAAGCTGTGTGTGTTTCTGGATCCTAGCCATTACATACTTCACTTTGAGGGGTAAAAATCACACCTGTTTTGCACACCGCAAAATTTATATCCATGTAATTTTCATACATCCATGGACATGGATATCTTTATTTACCTATAGATACACTATATGTTTTGGAAAGTTGTTTGTCTGCTTATCCATTTGCTTGTTTGTCTGTTCTCTGTTGGTTTGGATGCCTCTCAACATATCATTACCAAACTCAGCTCAAGGTTTCATGAGATGGAGGGTGGGGGTGGTCTTTGTTGACCCTGGGATGCTGGGTGTATTTAAAATCAAGATGGTGGACTGAAATGTGACTTTGCATAGCTTCACCCAGTTTTTGGGCTTCACCCAAAGTGTGCCAGTTTGGATGCCACTGAAAATATCATTGTCACCCCATTTGGCAGGACTTCACAAAATTTGGCATCCAGATTCCAACCTGTTCTGATTTAGAAGCTTCTAAAGACACCATTGTCTAACTCAACAGGAGTGTTCCCAAGGGGAATTGGTGTTTGTCTACGTTTGAACACCTGGTACCATTCTGAATGAAGATGGTGGACAGAAACATGACCATGGTAAGTTTTCTTATATGCAACTGCTGCGGCCAGAATGATTATAGCAAAAAATGGGAAGGGAGAAAAAACTCCCTCAATAAGAGAATGGCAAATAAGATTTTGTGAATATATAGAATCAGCAAGACTTACAGCAGTGATAAGAGGCCAATCAGACCAAAAACTGATAGAGAAGTGGACTTGCGGGAAGGAATACACCAAAAAACATTGTTCTGGTATTAATATACTGATTTGCAATGAATGAAACTTATAGAGTAAAACATTAAGAAGAAATGGGTGAGATAGTCAAAAATAATGATGAGATAGTCAAAAATAATATTGATAACACAGTGAGAAGAAGAAAAGAAACAAAGGAATCCACATATGGTTGGAGGGAAGTCAAGATTTATGTCTGTATGTTTAGTTTGTATGTTTGTTCTTTTTTGTAATCTAAGTTGAGAGGTGTGTGTATCTATGTGTAATAAGTTTGTTTAGTGTTCTGGTTTGTGTTTGTAAGTATTGCATTTATCAATAAAAGTTAAAAAGGAAAAAAAGGTGGGGGGAGAAATGTGACCTTGGTGTGCCTTCACCCAGTTTGGTGCCATAGGTCCTAACTGTGCCTATTTGGATTACTCTTAATATATTATTGCCCAAGTTTTGGCATGAAGGTTTGCAACTGTGCTCATTTGGATGCCTCTCAATATATCGTCCCTGAACTCAACGCAAGGGTTCCTGAGGTGGAGATCTTCCTCAATATTTGAATGCCAGGTGTTTTTTTGTGTCCAGTTAGTGGACCAAAATGTGTCTTTGGCATGACTTTATTCAATTTGGCATGGCCCAAAACTCATAAATCACACTACCCATTTAAAAATCACAATATTTATATTTACTTTATTCAATTTGGCATGGCCCAAAACTCATAAATCACACTACCCATTTAAAAATCACAATATTTTTCCGTTTCCCAAAATTCCTTGGCAGTGCCGGGCACTTTCTGCTATACCTCTCTGTTTTCCATGTAGGAAAAATGATACACAAAATATCCCCCAAGAGCACTAGCTGTACATCAATACAAGCCAAAGCCCTATTTCATCAGCAGTCAGAATAAAGATAGCACAGGTGCAAAATGGAGATCACCTTTGCAACTGATTGGGAATGACACTTCCTTCTGGCACACATAATATTCTTCCTGATTCCTCTGGCCATCTGACAGAATGGCCTGTAATGCTAGATTTTTGCACAGGGAGAAGCCACAGAGGCAAACATATTGTGTAAGTTATTACAGACATTTCACTCCATGACAGAATGCTGAAATGCAAAATTACTCTATGCTGCATGTGCATCTTGGGATGCTACTGCATGCATTACAAATTAATACAGGATGCTGGATATTCAAAAATGCATGTGAGAAGCCATCCCTACTGTCTAGGGTATTGATGGAAAGGAAATAATATTCACTGTGAATGACATCCATTGCTTGATTCCAGCCAAGTAACACTTTGCCCATTTAAATTCTAGTGTATGCAGTATTCTGAGCATGGGGTGTGTGTGTGGGTGTGTGTGTGTGGGTGTGTGTGTGTGTATATATATATATATATACTATATATATATATATATATATATATATATATATATATATAATATATATATATATTACTTTGCTCTGTACATTAGGTGTGGAACATGAGATATTAGAAATGAATTCTGAACATTTCTCCCCCAATTTTAAAAATTCTAGCCATGTTCCAAACAGTTCAGGTTGGTGTACTTGGGGTCTGTCTCATTGTGTACTCAAACTGTGCTGTGTTGGACCGCCGTATCATTTCCTGAAGGCCACTCAATGTTATGTTTCAGGAATTTGAACTCATATATTTCTGGGAATGCACCATATTGATTCTCCTTTGAGTTTGTCACAGGGGAGAGGGAGGGAAGGTTTAGCGGGCTTATTTAGCCTGTCTTTTCTCCTTGCTTCCGTGAGTTCAAATATTTGTGTGTGCGATCTGAGTGTTGCTCACTCCAGATCATATATCTGAAACTGGTTAGCTTTTGGAGCAATGACAACATAAGAAGATTCCTGCTGGAATCTGACTAAGGAACCTTCTGGTGCAGCATCCACATTAGCTATGGAGAGCCAGATGCCTTCTAAAAAGTATATACAATATGAAGATAGAAGCCCTTCCCTGTTGCTTGTTTTCAACATCTGACGTTCAGAAATACAAAGCATTTGAAATTTGAAGTATCTTGGTGTTATGTACTGAGTTGAATAGGATCCAAAATGCATCAGTCTGATTGGCCCTAGAACAATAGGATTCAGAATGCAGCAGTCTGATTGGTGCACAGGAGCCACCCAATCCAGCTCTAGGTGGAAGGGAATCCGCAACCAGATTGGCCTACAGGAGAATCCCGGAATTAGCCAATCACGTAGGGCTCATTGTGTAAATAATGCACCGTATTTTTCGCTCTATAAGACGCACCAGACCACAAGACGCACCTAGTTTTTGGAGGAGGAAAACAAACAAAAAAAGTATTCTGAATCTCAGAAGCCAGAACAGCAAGAGGGATCGCTGCGCAGCGAAAGCAGCAATCCCTCTTGCTGTTCTGGCTTCTGGGATAGCTGCGCAGCCTGCATATGCTCCAGAAGACGCACACACATTTCCCCTTACTTTTTAGGAGGGAAAAAGGGAGTCTTATAGAGCAAAAAATACGGTATATAAAGCAGACATTCTGGAAGAACTTCCATTCCTCCTCGCTACTATGAGTGTGAATAAAGAGCATGAAATCCACTCTCAACTCCGATTATATTTCACTTGGCATAGCTAACAGATGCTGAAGAGTGGGACCTGCAGCAAAATGTTGCATTGTTGAGTGTTCCTCTTCAGGGTGAGTTTTCTGTGCCCCCCTTCTTTTGCTACTTCAACAAGTCTTGAGGTTTGCCCCTCCCCCCCAAACATCCCTGTTGCGTGTGGATGGTGCTGTTTTGATTTCATAAGATTCAGCACCTTTTTCAAGAGCTCCACTCAAATTCTTGCATAAATCTCTGTAGCCTCACTTCCCCTGCCTCTTGCAAGTGAAACCTTACTTACCGCAGGGGAAGAGAGCAATAGGTATGGCTGCCCCACTTAAAATAACTGTTAGTTTCCTTGACATTTGGAAGGAATTGTACCTTCCTATATGGCCTGTTGTGTTTTGTATGGGAATGCATATATTTTTCTGTCTGTTTCCTGGGGATTTTAGGGTTAACCAGTGTAGCTTGCTGGGAAGAACCAGTGATGTAAAGGGCTTTTTAAAAAGGCAGCTACTCTGGAAGTGGGCAGATCAAGGTGGATCTCAGCTTAATAAGGAAAGGCTTTTCTACACTTGGGAGAGAAAGGCAGAAAAGGAGGACTGCGTGAGAAGAACAAAGGAGCTTGCATAAAAAACTGTCTTGAGAGAAGGCACTGAGAGATGGTGCAGAGGATTGCATTTAATCCTTGTTTGTTCTTCTGCTCTGTTGGGTTTTCTGCAACTTTTTGCATACAATATCTTTTTCTTAAAACTCGGAATCTTGAACAACATGTTTCATAAATCTTTGTGGTCTCCTTTTAATATAAATGCCCTCACGGCTGGAAACCATAACCTCTGCTACTTGGAGAGGTTTCAGGAAGACCCCCCAGGGAAGCATTTAGGCCATTTGATAGGAAGCAGACTAGTAGAGATAATTCCCCCCTTTATCTGGTGGCAACGAGTTCTTAAAGTGGGAACGGGAAGGTGCAAGCAGAAGGGAATACACTGCTGTGACCCAGATCTCTCTTCCACAGGCAACACCAGACTCAGGGTGGCTGGGAAGTGGCTGTCACAGACATCGAGGAAATGTATGTCTTTTTATTTTTTCATTACAAGCCAATAATCTTTATAGTGGGGCAGGGGGTGGAATACTCAAAGCCCGTTGCTTGGTGAATCCATCTCCTACACTCACCTTGTACGTTTCCTGTCTTCAGTGTCACTGTTTGTTTTTAGAATTATTTCAAGGGCATTTCATGTTATCCTAGATTCCACAGACAGCCAGAAGAAAGAGAAATTTGGAGTCATGGCCTGAAACAGAATCTCATCACATTTTGGAATGCTGTATGTGGCACAGACAGACAGACAGACAGACATTTGCTTATCAAAAATAATAATGCATGCAATGGTTTTCTTATGGTTTTCAGTAGCATTGGAATATATCTCGTCTAAAAACTGTTACAGGGGCAGCTGAATTGCACCATAGGTGGAATTTGATGGCAGATAAATAATTCAGTGCGCAGTCCTACTGCTGTGTCACACAGGGAAATAACTCATCCATGCACATGAGCAAAATGCATCTTTGCCATAACTGCCTCTCCGTTCTGTGGGAAGAAGAGATAGCAACGATGGAGCTTGAGACTCAGCATAACAAAGGCAGATGTGGTCCGGCTTTTTAAAAGGGGGGCAGTAGTGGAAAATGGGGAGCCTGGTGGTTTCTTGGGGGTGATCATTAGGCAAGGAGCTGCACATGTCCTTTCTATGTAGTAGGAAAAAAACTTGGAGAGTGTGCATGTGAAAAGGATACTTTCAATACTGTGTAATGGTAAGAGCTTTCTGTACAGACAATGCAGCCCAGTTTTGTTTATTCTGAGCTGGCAACAGCTCTCCATCAAGAGCTGCACCAAAGTTTTACTCATTTTGAGGCGTGAGTTTCAGGTCAAAACAGTTGCCTTGAGTATTATTTTTGAAGGGTGTCAGGACCTAATATTGAGAACAACTACTTTTTGTTGTTGTTCATGGCCATGTTTTCCCCATTCTGTAGCTGTTTTAGCACCATTATGTCTTTTATTTACTGAGTTGAAAGAAAACGTTGGCTTTCATTTCAGTGAGTAAAGAATTTTGCTGTCCTTTGAGACAATGTTCCTTCAAAAGTCATCACCCAAAGATGAGGGGACTGTTTTCTGAAAGTACTCCAACTCAGCCCTAGGCCTTGATATTTGTGAGAGCTTTATGTACTGTACTGTACTGTACTGTACTGTACTGTACTGTACTGTACTGTATCACATTACATTGCATTACCCTGTGAGGTAAATTAGGCTGAGAGGCAATGATTGGCCCTAGGTCACCCAGGGAGCTTCATGGCCAAGTCGGGATTTGAACCCTGGTCTTCCAGATCCTAGTTGGACACTCTAATTTCTACACCACACTGCTTCTCTCTTGTAGTGGTGCGGGTGGTGCTGTGGTCTAAACTACTGAGCCTCTTGGTCTTGGCAATCAGAAGGTCGGTGGTTCGAATCCCCACGATGGGGTGAGCTCCCGTCGCTCTGTCCCAGCTCCTGCCAACCTAGCAGTTCATGCAAGTAGATAAATAGGTGCCGCTGCAGCAGGAAGGTAAATAGCATTTCCATGCACTCTGGTTTCTGTCACAGTGTTCCGTTGCGCCAGAAGTGGTTTAGTCCTGCTGGCCACATGACCCGGAAAGCTGTCTCTGGACAAATGCCGGCTCCCTCAGCTGAAAGCGAGATGAGCGCTGCAACCCTATAGTCGCCTTTGACTGGACTTAACCGTCCAGGGCTCCTTTATCATTTACCTTACTGGTTCCCTCATTGTGCTCTCATGCAATCTATCGTTTTAAATTGAAAACTTAGACTGATAGAGCTACTCGCACACATCTGCTCTAACACTGATCTATGGCCCCTTCCGTATCAAGAAAGTGATGTTTTGTACATTGCCATTCATGAATATCCACATGCTGATAAAACTAGGTATAATTACATTTCCTCCCCACATAACATAATATTTACAAATACATTCATGAGTATATGTCTGGATATACATGTGGAATTCAGGAAGAAAATTGGGGAGCACAAGAAATGCTGGAAAAGGTTAGTTTGGGCTTTTGTTTTCTTTTTGGCTGTCATAGAAGGCGCAAGGACATAGCTTGATTCTATTTTTCCTCCAAGCAAGTGATTTGTTTCTTATGCCTTCAAGGAGGCAGAGTGTTCTTCCTCTCCTTTGAGCTAGCTGAAGAACTTGTGGCTGTTCAAGGTAGCAACAGTCGCTTTGAAACTGGGACACTGTATAGTGCAAATGCTCCCCAGAGGGATTTGAACCTTGAAGAAATCTAGATGCGCCTTCAGACAGCAGTGGCCTTTCATGTCATTGAAACACACAGCTGATTGATGCCACTTGGCCTATCCACATCTTTTAGCACAATGTTCTTCAGAGAGTAACCTTCAGGTGTCACCCAAATAGCAGAAAAGAAAAAGAAAGATAACAGAGTCGCCATCAATGCGTCCCCCCCCCCCAAGCATGCTAGAGTAATAAAATCATGCAGAATTGGCCCTGTAAAATAAATAAAAGCAATAATACTTAAGCATGAGATATATTGCATTGCCACATTTATCAAAAGCCCACACAAGAAATGTAAAATCATTAACATAACTAATATTGCCTAAAGACTGAGGGAAGCAAGGAGGAGTGAGCTTGAATCAGACATTTTGGTGCCTTATCTTCTTCAAGCAGGGAAGTAATTTTAGAAGGTTTCAGCAAAACATTTGAAATTTTCAGTCATTTAACATTCTTCAGACTATTAAACATTAGGAAAAAAAAAAACAATTAACCGCAGCAGAAAAGGGGGAAATGAAACCAAGTGAAATATGCACCAGCTGACTGGCTTCTCGCAAGCCTCAGTGCAAGGTTTCCATGGGAACCAAACTAGGACATCCATTTCCAAATAGACAAATACAGTGGTACCTCAAGTTACGGACACTTCAGGTTACGCGTTTTCAGGTTGTGCACCACGCTAAACCCAGAAGTTACTTCTGGGTTTTGGTGCTCGCGCATGCGCAGGAGTACTGAATCGCGCTTTGCGCATGTGCAGAAGCGCCAAATCACGACCCTCGTGTGCGCAGATGCGACGCTGCAGGTTGCGAACGCTGCGGGTTGCGAATGTGCCTCCCGTACGGATCACGTTCACAACCAGAGGTTCCACTGTAAGTAACCCAGTCCTGCAAGGACCTCTATGAAGATGTATTCTTTAAACTTGAGCAACTCCCTAAACTTCAGCAATGAGCCTATTGTAGCCTACAATTACCAACAGAATATTAAAAGGAAAGTTATATTTTAAAGCAACCACATTCTACTGGAACATTTATATATCCACGTTGTTTTAGTCTTGTGTTGATTTCATTAATGGATCTCAGACTAGGACCCCACCTATACTATGGATTTTAAGTATCATTATACAACTTTAAACAGTGCCGTCTTTCCCCAAAGAATACTGGGAACTGTAGTTTGTTAAGGGTTCTGAGAGCTGTTTGATGACCATCACAGAACTACAATTCTGATTGGGTGGTTTGGCACTTAATCCCCTTTCCAGGGAACTTTGGGAATTGTAGTTCTGTTTGAGGGAATAGGAGGTCTCCTAAGAACTCTCAGCACCCTTAACAAACTACAGTTCCCTGGATTCTTTGGGGGAAACCAAACGGTATGATGCTGCTCTAAATGTGTAGTATGGATGGGGCCTTGCTATTGCAAGATTATATAAAGAAAATACCAGCAACAATAAAGGAATATCACCCATTCCAATTGCAGGTGATAATTACAAAGAAACAGGATGCCATCAAAAATACTATGTAAAAGTGACATGTGAATAGAAAGGTCACATTTCCACTTCCCAGTCTTCTTCTTCTTCTTCTTCTTCTTCTTCTTCTTCTTCTTCTTCTTCTTCTTCTTCTTCTTCTTCCTATTGTTGTTGTTGTTGTTTAGTCATTTAGTCGTGTCCGACTCTTCGTGACCCCATGGACCAGAGCACATCAGGCACTCCTGTCTTCCACTGCCTCCCACAGTTTGGTCAAACTCATTTTAGTAGCTTCGAGAACACTGTCCAACCATCTCGTCCTCTGTCGTCCCCTTTTCCTTGTGCCCTCATTCTTTCCCAACTTCAGGGTCTTTTCCAGGGAGTCTTCTCTTCTCACGAGGTGGCCGAAGTATTAGAGTCTCAGCTTCAGGATCTGTCCTTCCAGTGAGCACTCAGGGCTGATTTCCTTCGGAATGGATAGGTTTGATCTTCTTGCAGTCCATGGGACTCTCAAGAGTCTCCTCCAGCACCATAATTCAAAAGCATCAATTCTTCGGCGATCAGCCTACTTGATGGTCCAGCTCTCACTTCCATACATCACTACTGGGAAAACCATAGATTTAAGTATAAGGACCTTTGTCGACAAGGTGATGTCTCGCTTTTTAAGATGCTGTCTTAAAAATTGGAGATGTTCCATGAGGGATTGAAGAGACTCTTTTTGTCTCAAGTGTAAGTAGGATTTCTAATTCTTTCTGCATTCTGCTTCTTTCACTATCCCTCAAGATTTAGAAACATAGGGTAGGTTTAGCTGCCAGGTGCCCCAAATTCAGCACAGAGATATAATCAATGAAGTATCTAGAACTCATTTCCTTATTATTTTCCTTCTTCTTCCCTAGGTTTCGAAGGCTCTGAAGGATCTGTGGGCTGCTGGTCTCCTGCTGTCACAAGCCGAAGATCCACCCCCTGGTCTGGGATGAGGAGGTGGATGTAATAAATGATGACAAGCTGGAGAATGTGGAAATAAGAAGGATATTCGTAAGACCATGCAACCAGGGAGTGGATGCCACCGATACCAACATGGATGCTGAGTGCTGATCTTTGTTCGTCAGGAACAGGGAGGCCAAAGAGAATTTGGATCACTGGGGGGGGGGGCAGCTCCCTGATTCAAGAAGAGTTCAGGAATGGGATGAGGAAAGGAGAAAGGTAGAATAATGTAAGCCACCTTGAGATTGTTGTAGAAAGGTAATATTAAGAATCGTTTCTCTTATTTTGTCCAACAGTTGTGGGCATGGGAGGAAGCCTGGGTCTTGCTGCAGGAGTCTATGGTTTGGCTCCTTCCCTTGTGGATACTTTCCCCAAAAAGGAAAGAAGAAGAAGCCCTAGTGAAAGAAGAATGGATACCAAATCCTATGGAAGATGCAGAAATGGTGAAGCCTACCGGAAAAACAAGAAATTAAGATAAACTGATTAATTCTGTTTATAAATTCTGTTAATAAAAGATAAATTCTGTTTATAAAAGAGTGGAAATGGTTTATTGAATATTTACAAATAAACTGTAAACGGAAAAGAACATTGCAATAACTTGCAGTTTTATAAAAGTATATATATATATATTTACAGTAGATGAATAAATGAGCAAATCTGGATATGCAGAAAATTTATAAAAAATAAAATTTAAGGAACAGTAGAAAGAGGGGGATGGAAGTCAAATTTTGAAATGTTAAAATGATTGAAAAACAATTGAAATGTATAAAATTGAAAATCATAAATACTGGTAATGAAAAAAGAATGTCCTCCTGGACTTTTTGGTCTTCCAGGAAAAAAGCCACAAGTGGGGCGCCACAGGGTTATGTCCTGGGCGCATCGCTGTTCAATGGCTTTACAAATATAAGAAATATAAGAACCAGATTCACAAATATGGGGGGGGGGGGACACCTTGCTTACTAGCAGTACAAGTGAAAAGGATCTAAGGGTCTTGGTGGACCACAAGCTTAACATGAGTCAACAATGTGATGCAGCAGCAAAAAAAGCTAATGCTATTCTAGGCTGCATCAACAGAAGTACAGTGGTACCTCGGTTTACAAACACTTTGGGTTACAGACTCCACTAACCCAGAAGTAGTACCTTGGGTTAAGAACTTTACCTCAGGATGAGAACAGAAATCGCGCGCCGGTGGCATGGTGGCAGTGGGAGGCCCCATTAGCTAAAGTGGTACCTCAAATTAAGAACAGTTTCAGGTTAAGAACGGACCTCCAGAACAAATTAAGTTCATAACCAGTATAGTAACTGTATAGTGTCCAGATCAAGGGAATCAATAGTGCCACTCGATTTAGCCTTGGTCAGACCACACCTGGAATACTGTGTCCAATTCTGGGCACCACAATTTAAGATGGATGCTGTCAACCTGGAACATGTGCAGAGGAGGGTGACCAAGATGATCAAGGGTGTGGAAACTAAGGCTTACGATGAACGCTTGAAGGATCTGGGTATGTTCAGCCTGGAAAAGAGGAGACTGAGAGGAGAGCTTCAAATATCCTAAGGGCTGTCACATGGAAGAGGGAGGATGCTTGTTTTATCCTGCTCCGGATGGTAGGATTCGAACAAATGGCTACAAGTAAAAAGAAAGGAGATTCTGACTAATCATTCGTAAAAAACTTTCTGACAGTAAGGGCTGTTTGGCAGTCGAACAGACTCCCGCGAGAGGTGGTGGGCTCTCCACCCTTGGAGGTTTTTAAGCAGAGGTTGGATAGACATCAGTCATGGATGGTTTCACAGAGATTCCTGTGTTGCAGGGGGTTAGACTAGATGACCCTTGGGTCCTTTCCAACTCAAAGATTCTATGATTCTCAAAAACCAAAAGATATTGTAGACCAGATCTGATAGTTAAGTTAGGAAGGATGAATTGAGTTAAGCTTACAAGAGTTGCCCTCTTTCTGCAGCATAATCCACCATCATTAAGCCATGGATGCAAGCATTATGGGAGATAATATTTTATTATTATCCCCCAGCCCCCAAGTACAATAGGATGAGTTGCAAATGGTACAGATGTCTTACATCTATCTTAAAGACATTGGCAAAATTCTTTTGACATGTTACTCCTAATCAGAAGTAAAGTTTTTGAAATGTACCGTATTTTTTACTCTTTAAGATGCACCAGACCACAAGACGCACCTAGTTTTTGGAGGAGGAAAACAAGAAAAAAAATATTCTGAATCTCAGATGCCAGAACAGCAAGAGGGATCGCTGCGCAGTGAAAGCAGCAATCCCTCTTGCTGTTCTGGCTTCTGTGATAGCTGCACAGCCTGCATTCACTCCATAAGACACACACACATTTCCCCTTACTTTTTAGGAGGGAAAAAGTGAGTCTTATAGAGCAAAAAATACGGTACTTCATTCTTTTCTTTCTAGCATTATGGTCCTTCTATCATAAGACAAGGCACACCTTAACAATTATAAAATTATAAATAGTGCTATAATAATAAATTTCTTCTCACACAAAAATACAATTTCCCTAAGATTATTCCACAAATGTCCTCCGCAACTATGATTCCAACCACTAAAGTAAAGTGAAGTATCACATTTTTTACATGGTGTTTCTCAGAGTATAAGTAAGATGCTGAAATTAAGTGGCTGGAAGTTATTAAACATTCTACATACTTGCTTTGTTTGTTTTGTTTTTGTACTACCCTTTCAGGCAGAGAAAGCTCGGCAGAGAAAAGCAAAAAGATAAATTGACATGGGTATGTTCTTTTTTCTCTGTAGGTTTTAGAGTTCATTAAAGTAGCATTTTAACAGTATGCTGCTGTATTTATACCTTTTTATGCCTCTTTGGTTCCCTTCTGTTGACACCAAGATAAATGGATCAGTGGAAATTGCAATCATCATTAACATTTTCATGGAAAAAAATGGTGCTGAAGTTGCAGTTAAGATGATTACTTGGAATTGATTTTGCCCTATTAAAAGACACTCTAATTACTGAGAAACAGGAAAAGCTGAAACACCCTTCATGCTAATAGCCCTGATTAGAATAGATTTGCAACAAGCTTTAACTACACAGATTAATAACTTGAACCATCATATATAAGAAAACCATTCCTGGAATTTCTGAAGTCACGGAACTCAAGCATGACTCAGGAATAGAACTCTATGTGAGCAGATGAAGAGGCTCATTTCAACATGTTGAGTCAGGCTTGATTTTCATTGGCTTTGATTGGCTGCCATCTTGGGGCACATTTGGTGCAAAAGGCAGAGCTTGCTTGGCCTCCACTTTTTCTGGGCTTGGCTGTGCCTTGTGAGCCACTTTGAGAGGACTTTTTGTACAGAGCAGCAGCATAAAAGTTGCAGTAATCACCACCATCATCGATGTAAGCACAGAGCACCCAGGTGCACCCTGGAGTCCTCCAAAATATACACCCTTCCTCTGCCTGCAGGCAAAATGATGGGCATTCTGATAAATAAGTTGTTGCTTATTTTATCCATTCATACTATGCAACCATGCTAGACCTGCTCTCAGTACTGTCTCCAACTCCTCTCCCCTCCCCTCTCCAGCATCCTTTCCCCACTACATCTTGTGATGGCAGCCATTTTGCTCCCGCAGTGCCCTGGGATGTCTCGGGCATGTTGAGGTCCTAAAACATGTCAGCACATGCTGTCAGAAAAGATTGGTCCTCTTATTGCCACCGCCCAATTTGACAAAGAAAAAAAGGCGTACCCTCAATTAATGAGTCAAGCAGTTCTCCTGGGCTTTTCTATGCCAATGACTTTTAGGAGGACAAATTCACCACCACAAAGTAGGAATGTCAGAGACTTTAAATGAAAACGGAACTGGGAGTAGAAATTGCCAGAGTTAGCATGTCCAGAACAGAAATCAGTCTGGAGAATATGATAAGTGTTCACTGTTGCTATTTTCAGTCAACAGACAATGTGTAATTGATGATCCCCCAGCCAATTTGCAATTTGTTTCCTTTGCATTGGAATGAATGGTGTGAAATGACATGATTATAATGTAATTAAATATGCAAAATCTCATCATTGTGAACAGCCAGGCAAATAATGTGTTTTTTGCTGAAAGCTGGACTGCAGTGAAACAGAAACAGTGTTGAACTTGGTGAGCATAGGGTTGAATGAAAATCAATACCTTCTTACATCCTTACCACAAGGATCACTATAATGATATTTTGGCAAACCTTATTTCAGTCCTACTATGCTTGGCTATGCTATCCAGGCAACAGACAGATGACCACCTTCATGATTGATGCCTTATGGGTGTTGATGATCAGCACTGGGATCAATCAAGACACTCCAGAGTTTTTGCTTCCTTAAGGGTAGAGTTGTGAGCAGGAAAAATAAACCTTGAGATATTTCACTAATCTTAACCAAATCCTATTATTTTTGCTTAAAGTGGCTGAGCAGGACGTTCCAAATTCATTTTGAGTTTTGCTCAGGGAGTGTGCTGTGGCCCAATGGCCCAAAGGCAAACTCCTTGCTTTTCTTCTTTATGTCCCTGAGCAAACAAACAAAAAAACCCTCCGAATAACTGCAAGGTTTACCATTTGCCTTTGTTTTCCCCAGTTGCACTCGTGAAAGCCTGAACATTTGTTTCTTTGCCTTCAGGCACGAGGAAAGGTGCTGTTTGTACCAGTTCTCAGGTACTGCCATAGAGCAGACAGTTTCTGAAAAGAAATACATTTCACAGAGCTGAGAGTGGCAGGCAGCACACATCTTTAAAATAGTGAATGTAAAGTTTCCCTTTGTGTGTCTGGCCAAGCAAGGTTATGCAAGGTGACATAGGGCTCCCAATTTAGGGACAGAGACTCTGTTGACTCATTACCTTTGTAGTATGGAAGCCCCTGGTGCTGTAGAATGGAAGCCAATGGAAGTTGAGCTCTTTTCTCATGCTGCAAAGATAATGTGGGAAGCTTCAGGTCACAACCATACAGTTCCTTCAGTCATGGCTTGTGCACCTTAGGACCAGCAGGGTGAGAGGCAAGGAGGTCAACAGTACCTGGAGCCAATGGAAGGCAAAGGCAACTAAATTATAGTTATGTCCCCATCCATCTCTCTACAGAGTTCTACAAGAGCAACACTGAGACTCAGAAGGAGGAAGCTGACAGCCAGTGCCACCCCCATGGCTGAACATAAGTAGGAAATTATTATCATTATTATTTATTGAGTTTATATATCGCCCTATACCTGGGGGTTTCAGGGCGGTTCACAGATTAAAATCAAGTTATAAAACCACAAAATACATAATAAAAAAGCAACAACAACCAAATATCCCCCCTCCCCCCCCAAAAAAAACCTTCCACATTTTAAAAGGGCATAGGGTGTAAATCAGATCAAACAAAGGCCTGGTTAAAAAGGAACGTTTTTGCCTGGCGCCTAAAGGTGTATAATGGAGGCGCCAGGCAAACTTCCCTGGGGAGAGCATTCCACAGATGGGGAGCCACTACAGACAAGGCCTGTTCTCATGTTGCTACCCTCCAAATCTCTCACGGAGGAGGCACATGAAGAAGGGCCTCAGAAGATGATCTCAGGGTCTGGGTAGGTTCATATGAAAAGAGGTGGTCCTTGAGGCATTGCAGTTCTGAGCCACTGGTTGAGGGCAGACTGAGATTGGTGGGGCATGACTACATTCATCCTAATGGACTAGCCTCCTTCCCATACTGGTATTGCCCCTCTTGGAAACCAAAGCAATGGTGCCATGGAAAGAACATGAATCTACCACCAAATCAGCCATGTAGGAGCTATTTAGTAATGCTTTCCAGCATGCAAGGGAGAGTCTTGCACCCAGTTGTTGATAAAACAAACCCAATTTCCATGCTAAGTTCAAACTAGATGGTTATGTATATGTGCCTTAAACAGCTCTTGACTCTCCAAGTTGAACACAGCCCACCACCCATGGTTGGCAGCACAACAGGAGCTCAGTAAAGCAGTTTCCCCCGCTTACATGGACTGCCAAAGCAGAAGGACAATAATCACTTGGTAGGCAAAATATGTGGCTCAAAAGATTTGCATGATTCAGTGGGCGTCAGGTGGCACCGGTCCACTTTGCACACTTCAGAATTAAATATTCTGTTGGGCTTTGAAATGAATTTCAATTTATCCTAGCATGCCTTGGGATTGAGTCCGAATGCTTTAAGGGCTTTAGCCTGATCCCAGGTAGGCTGGAGGACTTTACCATCACACAGGTGCCTATTGATTTTTAAGGTTCCATGTATTTTAATGTTCATAGCTTTCACAGGACTGAGCAGCTAGTTTCTTTCAGAATCTTTCCAGGCACATCAAATGAAGTTGGATTCATACAAATGGACACAAAAGCACTGGGATTTTATAGCATCAACTACCAAAGAGAGAATGTTAGTAGACAGTCAGTCCCAAGAGGATGTTGGTGATGGCTTGTTTGGCTTTGTGAAAATCAGAACTAGGATCACAGGGGGAGCTCAGTTTTTAGAAGGGGATAGCAGCTGCACGATTTGGCTTAAAGTTGAAAGAGTTGTGGGGAGCTTAGATTTTATTGTCTCTTCTACCTCCCCACTTCCAAATAAGTCAAGTACTGGTGGAAATAAATGGTGAATGGCTGGTGAATGATAACTGTGAAATCAGGACTTATCTGAAAATCCTTATCTGTTTCCCTTTATTTTATATCTTCTTTGAGAGATGCTAAATGAAGCTAGATGCCTATTTAACAACTTCATTAGGATAATCAAATCTATACACAGGACAGAAAGCAGCATGCCAGGAGAAAATAAAAGATCAGTTTAGAAATCAAAATGGGATGGTTGTTTCTTGTATTCAGTTAATGAAGCAAACCAAGACCACTTTAGATGATATTTCCAGGGCTACTTTATACAGAAGAATGAGGGGGGGGGGTGTGCCATGGCATCAATTCAACAATGCCTGCATATGCAAAATTCAGTGTACACATTTGCTGGTAACATCATCAGTTTACCCAGGAAAAAAACAAAACTGGCTGAGGAGGGGAGGCTTCCTTCAGTCTGAACCCTGTGCTGAGCCAAATATCTGCCCCTGCCTCCCCGCCAAGTGTATGAACTGGCCTGCAAGAGATGAGAAAAATTCCTCATCATCTTTCCCTCCCCATTCAGGTTTATGAAGGCTGAAGCAGAGGCATAGCTCATGGGGGCAGGGCACACTGGGTACCACATTGTGGAGGTGGCACTCTGGGGGCCTGCAGTACGCCCAAGCCATGTGTCTCTCCACCCTACAGCTGAGGGGGAAGCAGCAGGCAGAGTCCATGGAGGCTCTGCGCACTGTGCCCTGCCCTGGCTCACCTCATCCTGTGGGCAACGTGCCCTGCCCCCGAGAGCCTGAGCGGCTAGCTACACCGCTGGGCTGAAGGCAAGTTATAGACATGTTAAATGAAACAAACCCATAACTTGAATTACGCCTTCACAATGAAAGGATAAACAGAAATACTGTTCTTGTTGGCATCTTGAGGTCTTGAGTGTGCCTCTAAGGGTTAAGTCAAACTGTAGCACCCTGCTTGTGGTTAACGCTTAGCTGGAATGAAATATTCAACGCAGCAATAGAGAAATTAAAATAATAATTTATTTGTCAGACAAATAAATATGAGGCACAGTGGTATATGGTTACCAAGCTCTGGCCTGGCCTCCTGCCATTCTGGCCAGCACTTATATTTCCTTAATCCAGCCCCCTTGCTCCTCCTGTGGCTGCCTCTGTCCAATCAGCCTGGTTGAAATTCCTATTGGCTGTTTGCTAGAACCAATCACAAAAGATACACCCATTTCCTTCTGTCCTTTTATGGGAATCAAAAAGCTATATATTCTTCTATCTATAAATGACAAATAAGTAGTAATATATCTTACATGTGTCTCAACAAGGAATCTTAATTACCAGCTCACCTCTTGCCCTCCTTGCCCTATTGCCTTCCAAAACAGATGGTTAATCTTGAATTTTTATCTTAAACATATGTCAAGGATTTTGAGTTCACATCAACATTGAGAGATCTCCTTCATTTGAAGGTTTCTAAACAAAAGGCCTGACAACCATATATCAGGAGTGCTCGATGGCGTCTCCTGTCTGGCAGGAGGCTGGGCTGGTGGCTGACTTAATTTCAGGATAGTTACAACTCTTACAACTATATGAAATAAGAATCTAGCATTTCTTAAATCCTTTGCATAATTATATTTAAGCTAATATATGTAATACATAAATAACCTTTTAAAAGGAAAAGAAATCTTAAAAGGATCTTAGTTTAAGAAAGAAACAGCTTTAGAAATGACTTCCCAAAAATGCTCTCTTTCTGCCAGCCAGACCAGTTGCTTTCAATTTGCTCTTGGCCTTTTTAACCTTAGGAAGAAGATATGGCTCATTTTACTATTTATCAACCCTTAATTTGTAGGGTCAGTGTAACCTTGGCTCTCAGCCTGTAATTCCCTTTTTACGACTTTGAGAATTGTTTTCTGCTATAAATCAGGGGGCCCCCTTGTCTAGGAGAAAAAACATCTTGCCAAGGTTTTTCTAGGCAGCTGCTCTTCTGCCTGGCATGAACATTTGAAAATCTTTAAGCTCATTTTAAAATACAAGCCCTGATTAAACATATAAGCTTTAATAAAAATGCAGGCTTATGATTAGATGCCTCAAAACTACTCTGTTTACAGCACAAGCCTTGGCAGTGGGTGTGTATGGAGGTCCTGGGCTGCCCAGATGACAAGACCCCACTCTTGGCATTGCTTATGTGGTTCAAAGCAAAGAAGAGTAATACGTTTGGCACCAGGAGTTGCCAGGAGGCGGCATACAAGGCTCCATCCAAACACCTAAGGGACTCCACTAGCATTTGTGTAGGGTTTACTCTTTAGCCTTTTATCTCCCAAAGATATTTTACAAGGCAGTGGAGTTTTAGGATCAGAATTTCTCTTCTCCAAATGGGCTACCTTTCCAGGTTGATGGTCCTCATCTACCCCTCACTCCCCTCTAGCCTATAGCATTCTTGACCGTTGGACCCACTATTGTCTTTCAAAAGACACAGAGTACAACAAATGTTTGAAGACTCCATAACTGCATCCTATTAATACATACTGTAGGATGGGATCTGCCCCCTTGATTGTGATGATACATGCTCAGTATATAAGCATGGAGAGCCCCCACAGAATTCTTGGAAATGACAAAGAGAGAATGATGAAAGTCTATTCCTGTGGCATGGTGATTTCACTTTGGAAGCACTGAACCATGGCTGGCATGAGAGGAAAGCCATTTCTTATTCAAAATGATGAATGTCACTGTGTGAACATGCTTAGAAAATTCAGCTCCACAAGCTAGCACTACCAATTAATATCACATATTTAACATTCCAATCAAATCTTTAGCCCTTCTGGCCGTTTCTGACTGGACATATTTTGTCAGCCCCACACCAAGCAAAATAATTTCCTTGGAATCTCACCTATTTGATGATTTGTGCTTGACAGCAGTTCATCAACATCCCTGCCACCAAATTTGGAATTTGTTTCTATATGTTTTTTTTTTTTATTTTGGGTGTTCGTGTTTCAATGAATATATAATAGTGAATATATAAATTGTGTGTTTGTGTGTGTGTGTGTGTGTGTGTGTGTGTGTGTGTGTAATATAGTGAGTAAACTTATTTCACAGTATATACATAGCTGCAGTGCTTTCTTTTCTGGGGGTTACGTACACCCCTAAACATTTTGTGAATCTTTGTACTTTTGCCCATTTACTGTATTTATTTTTCCTGAATTCAACTATAAAATGGTGATTTTATTGAATCAAAATGAGAGCACCCCTAAACATTTTTTTAGGGGGGAAAGCACCACATAGCTGTATAAAATAGGGATGTCATCTTTTTGAGGAGGCCAAATAATGAGGTGAGTTAGGGTCTTCTCCTCTCCTGAGTCAAAACACAAGGTCAGTACCCGTCTGAATTTGCTCCCACAAAGCCTCATCTTGCTCTGTTGCTTCCCTCGCCCCCACCCCCGTGCTTTTCTGATAAAATAGTTTTATGTTTCAATGTTTCTGTATGTTTTAATGTGTGGGGGCCTTGCAAGAAGTAAAGCTATACAAAATGTTGCCTGTGGAGGACTAAAGGGTTCTGGTTTGTTTTGTTGTTGTTGAAGCATAGCAACAGAGAGGCTTACAAAAAAGAAGTTTAAAGCTTCATTTAAGGTTTTTTTTTATTACTATTCTACATTCTTCTGCTTTAACAAAACAAACAAATAAACCCAGAGCTCTTCAGAACTCCACAGGTCCCCAGACAGGCTCATGTTGTAAGGCCTATTGGAGGCATGAAGGCAACTCAGAAGACACAGACAAACACTGGAAATGTTGTTTAAATGTACAATAAAAAATACCCATCACTTGACCATCTCATAATTATTTCAAGGTAACAAAGAGCAAGAGAGAAATGCTAGCTCCTGCTTTAAAATATATGGAACTAATATGGATTTTGGAGTTTTTGTTAGTAAAACTATTGCCCTAATGTTAATTATAGAAGAAAGTTCTCCTACGAAGGTCCCTGGACCAATTTGTCTACAATTTGACAGGCTTAATCCAGTCTGCAGGGACTCCCATGCTTGTAAATTTCATCAGCTTTGGCCAAAAGGGGGAAAATATTGCTGTTTTTAGATTTTCTGTTTTAGTGAGTGGGGAATACAGAGCTTTCTTTTATACAGAGTGGCTCATAACCCCAGACTGGAGTGGAGAGAGCAAATCAGAAACAGGCCAGAATTGGTTATGCCATACTCTCCAACATTTCTCCAATGAAAACAGGGATGTCCTAGTCATTGTTGTTGCTGTTGTTGTTAATACCCCACCCATCTGACTGGGTTGTCTCAGCCACTTTGGGTTGCTCCCAACACATATAAAAACAATAAATCATTAAACATTTAAAAACTTTCATATACAGTGCTGCCTTCAGATAGCTTGGGATTGGATAACTCCATACCCTCCAACATTTCTCCAATGAAAATAGGGATTTCCTAAGGAAAAGTGGAATATTCCGGGATCAAATCAGAAACCAGGACAGCTTCTGTAAATCCAGAACTGTCCCTGGAAAATAGGGACACTTGGAGGGTCTGCTAGTGAAACAAGACAAAACTTGGGACCAGTGCACAGCCCTAACATATAATAATAATAATATGTATTCTAACAATTATCAGCAATTAGAATACCAAATCCTTTTTAAGCATATTTTGTCATTGTGATTCATCACAGATATACAGAATGTCAGAGTTTATGTGCTGCTCTAAGCCTACAAAGCTTTGACTCTCTTGGTGAAATGATATTAGAAAAGGAAAGATGAGCATTAGCATTCTAAAGTAGGATTTTATAAAGATTGGGGTGAGTGTTGTTATGTTAATAAAAATGTGAATACAAATGGAAGGTATTCAGAAGAAAGTGGCTAAATGGGAATATTTATCTTGCTTATATCACTACCTGCGGCTGGTTATTATTATTTTTTCTACTGCAGCTTATTTTGACATTTAGGATCAAGGTTCATTCCCAGCCTGCCTTCGCAGTTTGAAGAGCCACAGATTGTTTAATTAGCCAAAGGCCAGTGAGAAGAGGACATTTTTTTGCCTGATGCCCTAAGATATGTAGTAAAGGCCCTAGGCGAGCCTCCCTGGCATTTTGCAAACATGGAGCCATTGCAGAAAAAGCTTTCTCTCATGTTGCCGCCCTCTGGACTTCTCATGAAGGAGGGGGTGGCGTTTGCCCTCCTGGGTGTATGACATCATGCTGGGACATAAGGAAAGGGTTAAATGAGTGTGAAGTGATTGGCTAGTGGGAACCCAAGGGGTGGAGTTAGAGTTAGTGTTGTTAAGAAGTGAGTTGGGCGTTGGAGAAGAGAGAGGGAGGATAAGTCTGTGGGTTGGGATAGTTTGATGTGAGAGAATGAGAGAATCTGTTAAGAGGAGTCAGATAGACAGTTGGGATAATCAGTTAGGAGTTACTAGGAAGGTATAGGTCGGTAAAGAAAATAAGAAACGGACAAGAAAAATTATCTGAAACCATAAACTTGTTAATGCTTATAAAATAAACTTGTTTATTTGGTTTAATGTTAACAACTGTCTGGACTCTGTGTGTACCCAAGAGAAACAGGTTGGTAGCAGCGGGAAAGCAATCACAGTGGTGGCACAGGGATCAATAGACCATCAAACGTCCGGGGACCATGTGTGATTGCCACAGAGGGTCATAAAGAAGGGCCTCAGATGATGATTGCATGATCTGGGTTGGTTTATACGGGAAGAGGCGGTCTGAAGTTAAAATTAGTTTTTAAAAGCCAGTACTTTGTATGGACCTGGGAACTAACTGGCTGCCAGTGCAGTTGGACAAGGATTGGTGTTATATCCTCAAATCTGGCTGCTGAATTCTTCAGCAGCAAGTAGCCCCATGTATAATGCATCAGAGTAATCTAACCTAGAGGTTACCAGACAGTAGTAATCATACAGGGCAACCAAAGCAGTTTCTGTGTACAGACTTGGTCTAAACTCTGTTTGAAATGGCACTTTCCTCTGAGAGTGTCTGGATCTCTACCCAAAGGGGAGTCATCAAGGTGAATGAATGAATGTTGTTTAGTCGTTTAGTCGTGTCCGACTCTTCGTGACCCCATGGACCAGAGCACGCCAGGCACTTCTGTCTTCCACCGCCTCCCACAGTTTGGTCAGGCTCATGTTTGTAGCTTCGAGAACACTGTCCAACCATCTCGTCCTCTGTCATCCCCTTCTCCTTGTGTCCACCATCATTCCCAACATCAGGATCTTTTCCAGGGAGTCTTCTCTTCTCATGAGGTGGCCAAAGTATTGGAGCCTCAACTTCACGATCTGTCCTTCCAGTGAGCACTCAGGGCTGATTTCCTTAAGAATGGATACGTTTGATCTTCTTGCAGTGCATGGGACTCTCAAGAGTCTCCTCCAGCACCATAATTCAAAAGCATCAATTCTTTGGCGATCAGCCTTCTTTATGGTCCAGCTCTCACTTCCATACATCACTACTGGGAAAACCATGGCTTTAACTATACAGACCTTTGTTGGCAAGGTGATGTCTCTGCTTTTTAAGATGCTGTCTAGGTTTGCCATCGCCTTTCTCCCAAGGAGCAGGGGTCTTTTAATTTTGTGACTGCTGTCACCATCTGCAGTGATCATGGAGCCCAAGAAAGTAAAATCTCTCACTGCCTCCATTTCTTCCCCTTCTATTTGCCAGGAGGTGATGGGCCCAGTGGCCATGATTGTGCGGTAGTTGGAGCATTCTTTGGCAGTGCCCTTCTTTGGGATTGGGATGTAGACTGATCTTCTCCAATCCTCTGGCCACTGCTGAGTTTTCCAAATTTGCTGGCATATTGAGTGTAGCACCTTGACAGGATCATCGTTTAAAATTTTAAATAGTTCAGCTAGAATATCATCACTTCCACTGGCTTTGTTATTAGCAGTGCTTTCTAAGGCCCATTTGACTTCACTCTCCAGGATGTCTGGCTCAAGGTCAGCAACCACACTACCTGGGGTGTACGAGACATCCATTTCTTTCTGGTATAATTCCTCTGTGTATTCTTGCCACCTCTTCTTGATGTCTTCTGCTTCTGTTAGGTCCTTTCAACTTTTGTCTTTTATTATGGTAATCTTTGTACGAAATGTTCCTTTCATATCTCCAATTTTCTTGAACAGATCTCTGGTTTTTCCCATTCTATTGTTTTCCTCTATTTCTTTGCATTTTTAAAAAAATAATATTTATTACTTTTAAAGCTTACAAAAAAGAAAGAAGAGAAAGAAAACAAAAAAGAGAAAACAATACAATACAATATATAAACAATACAAAACACAACCTTAACACATTAAACTAAATACAATAAACTAAACAAAACAAAACAAAAATAATTTAAAAGCATACATCATACCTTTTCCATACTCTATCTTTCATTCCCTTGTTTCATCAACCTCCTCTCACCTCCCTCTTTGTATTCCACTTCCATTAATTGTTTCAGCAATTCCTTTCCATCTTTCTCTATTTTCTATCATATAAATGTCTTAACATATTTTTAATCTTATTTCCATTAAAACTAGAATACTTATTTAAGCTTAACTCCTTATAACATTTCTACTAAGGCCATAAAATTTCATTCCAACATTTTTCTATCACTCATTAATTTTACAATATTTCTATATATAGACTTTAAATTTTCCAATCTTCTTCCACCATCTCCTCTCCCCGGTCTCGGACTCTGCCAGTCACTTCCGTCAACTCCATACAGTCCATCAACCTGGATATCTTATGTCCGAGGCTCTTAACTCTTTTCCAAGTCCCTTCTGCAGGTCTTCTTCATATTCTTTGATGCTATAGAGCAGATCCCTTTATTTCTTTGCATTGCTCATTTAAGAAGGCCTTCTTATCTTTCCTTGCTATTTTTTGGAAATCTGCATTTGATTTCCTGTATCTTTCACTATCTCCCTCACATGTTGCTTGCCTTCTCTCCCCCGCTATTTGTAAGGCCTCGATGGACAGCCACTTTGCTTTCTTGCATTTCCTTTTCATTGGGATGGTTTTCATTGCTGCCTCCTGTATAATGTTACGAGCCTCCATCCATAGTTCTTCAGGCACTCTGTCCACCAAATCTAAATCCTTAAACCTGTTCCTCACTTCCACTGTGTATTCATAAGGGATTTGACTTAGATTGTATCTTACCGGCCCAGTGGTTTTTTCCTACTTTCTTCAGTTTAAGCTTGAAATTTGCTATAAGAAGCTGATGATCTGAGCCACAGTCACCTCCAGGTCTTGTTTTTGCTGATTGTATAGAGCTTCTCCATCTTTGGCTGCAGAGAATATAATCAATCTAATTTCGATGCTGCCCATCTGGTGATGTCCATGTGTAGAGTCGTCTCTTGTGTTGTTGGAAAAAAGTATTTGTGATGACCAGCTTGTTCTCTTGGCAGAACTCTATTAGCCTTTGTCCTGCTTCGTTTTGAATTCCAAGGCCAAACTTGCCAGTTGTTCCTTTTATCTCTTGACTCCCTACTTTAGCATTCCAATCCCCTATAATGAGAAGAATATCCTTCTTTGGTGTCATTTCTATAAGGTGTTGTAAGTCTTCATAGAAGTGGTCAATTTCAGTTTCTTCAGCACCAGTGGTTGGTGCATAAACTTGATTATTGTGATGTTAAAAGGTCTACCTTGGATTCATATCGAGATCATTCTATCATTTTTGAGATTGCATCCCAGTACAGCTTTCGCCACTCTTTTGTTGACTATGAGGGCCACTCCATTTCTTTTACGGGATTCTTGCCCACAGTAGTAGATGTGATGGTCATCCGAACTGAATTCGCCCATTCCCATCCATTTCAGTTCACTGATGCCCAGGATGTCAATATTTATTCTTGCCATCTCATTTTTGACCACATCCAACTTACCAAGGTTCATGGTTCTTACATTCCAGGTTCCTATGCAATATTTTTCTTTACAGCATTGGACTTTCCTTTCGCTTCCAGGCATATCCGCAACTGAGCGTCCTTTCGGCTTTGGCCCAGCCACTTCATCAGCTCTGAATCTACTTGTACTTGTCCTCCGCTCTTCCTCAGTAGCATGTTGGACGCCTTCCGACCTGAGGGGCTCATCTTCCAGCCTCATAACTTTTATATGCCTGTTGCCTTTGTCCATGGAGTTTTCTTGGCAGGGATACTGGAGTGGCTTGCCGGTTCCTGCTCCAGGTGGATCACCTTTGGTCAAAACTCTCCACTATGACCTGTCCATCTTGGGTGGCCCTGCACGGCATAGCTCATAGCTTCTCTGAGTTATTCAAGCCCCTTCGCCACGGCAAGGCAGTGAGTGAATGAATGAATGGGAATCTGCAAATTTGTGCAGCTGTACACTCTTATCGCTGCCTGCTTCAACAATATCAGTTAAACAGTAAAGCTGATATATCAATGCACAGATGAGAGCAAGCAGAATCTCATTTACTCAAAGAACCAAAATCTACCCTCTGACTACAAATTACTGCATATTATCCCTCCAGAACCCCATGTTTGATTAAGGGAAATTAGATAAAAACTTATGCTTTCAAGAGAAGGCATTAACTTATAAAATATTCCAAGAAACTGTTTACTCTCTTTGTAGAGCACTTGGATATGTCATAACTCTGTCGAGAGTGCATCAGGTTTAGGAAAGACTGGAGTAATTAAATCAGAGCAAGCCTAATGTGGCATTCTTCAGATAATGTAGGGCTCCATCTCCCATCAGCCTTAGCCAGTGTGACCAATGGCCAGGAATGATGGGAATACAGCAGCATATGAAGGGCATCACACTGGAGACCCTTGGCTTTTTTTGTTTGTTTTGAAAAATTATGTTGTGTATAACATTTTCCTTCTGCTGCACCCAGAATGTACTGACACCCCCTTCTGATAGCTGCATTTATCTAATTTCCTAAGAGAATCAGTGATGTGTTTTCAGATTTGGTAAGATTGCTGTGGGAGGTGGTGGAAGACAGGAGTGCCTGGCGTACTCTGGTCCATGGGGTCATGAAGAGTCGGACATGACTAAATGACTAAACAACAACAACAAGATTGCTGGGCTAAGTTTGCATTCTTGCTTCTATCTCATTGTCACTTGCTACAGCTAATGAGAGCTGACAGGAACTGAAGGTGTTTGGGGTCTGAAGAACCCTGCACATGCTGGTTTTTGTTTTGTTTTTGTTTTTTTGCTATAGTAAGTGCTTTTCAATGGTGAAGTTTCTTTTTCTCCCTTGCTGTATGATGATCACAGACACTCTTCCTGTGTCAATCTTAGCTTAAGTGAAGGGAATTTACAGTCCTTGTGACTTTAGAATGCATTCCAGCCAAAGGAGGCAATGTCAGGCCCTGGGAAACTATGGGCTAAGTATAAGGAGTAGTGACATCTTTTATCAATGATGACAACAGGTTGGGGGGAAAACCAATGCAGGACTCTCTCACCGCCCCCAAAGAATCTCTGGTGCATGTTGCAATTAAGTATGACAGACAAAATCCTCAAGCTGCGATTGACCTTTCTCTTCTCTAAGAAGCTCGAAAGCAAGTAAAAGTAGTGTAGGGCTTTTGCTTTTGTGCTTGCAAGCCAATTGGTGGCTTGTTTTTTGTTTATTTTCATGGTTGTGATTTTTTTAAAAAAAAGAGGCATTAGCAAAGCTGCATGAACTAACTGCTGAAGCAATAAAATTTGTGTGTGAAAAGAACCCAAAATCTATGACAACAAAACAGGGATTCTGCAGCCCATAAAGAATATGCAAATTGGCATGCTCTCTCCTATTTTAAATCATTTATTCTGAATTGTTATGAATGTGATTTTTAGTGTGCTTCCCTTGTCCTCAACTTGAGGAGGGACAGAAAGCTTTTTAAAAAATAAAAAAATCTTTGCTTACTGTTATTAGCTATTTTTCTGTTCTACAAAATAACATATGATGTTCCTTAAAGCATTTGTTTGCAACCTGCTTAGAAAGTTGGTCTGCTGCTTAAACAAACAAACAAACAAACAAACAAACAAAAAACCAAAATGTTTTTTCAGGAAGTTAAAAAGGGATTATACCAACCATCACCCATCAGCCTGAGCCAGGATGGTTGTGCTGGCTGGGGCTGTTGGGGTTGGGTGCCATAGCCATTCTAAGAGAAAGAGGAAGAGGTTCATGGTGAGCTCTGACATCTCATTTTCTGGAAAAATAGCTCAGATATGCACAAATGATGAATTTCTTGCAGCCTTTGTTGTAATTTGAAACAGGTTGGTGCAGGCTGGATTGGATTAATTCCTGGAAGATGAAGTCTGTCAATGGCTATTAGTAACAATGGCCAGTGCTTTTGTTCTGGGGGGGGGGTACGCAGGGGTATGCACACCCCTAAACATTTTGTGAATCTAAGTTTGGCCTCATTGAAGGGGCAATATTTCAATATGAGTAGGAAAATGAGAGTACCCCTAAACACTTTTTTTTTGGGGGGGGGGAAGCACTGGCGATGACTGCTGGTATTGTTATTGTAAGTGTTAATAATCACAATATTAATATTGTTGTGATTTGGGGGTAGGCTGCATGATGAACGAGTCCCTTCAAATTCCTGTATCAAACAAGGCTTAACGTATAATGGAAGATTCCATTGTTAAATTAGCCAAGCAAGGGTCATAGTTATGACCTAAATATGGTCCTTATTCTGGCAAAGGAAGCTGCTATGTGCTCAGAGATTGGTGCGCCATGCAACAATAGGTTTGTGCATGTCACACCTTACTACGTATAGCACCCAAGGCAGCTTACAGCTGCAGTGGAGGCTGGTGTTAGTTTCTGTTTGCCACTGTGCAGTGCTTTGGAGTCACAAGACTCTGTTTACATTCCACACATTCCATACTGTTGGAAGTCTCACAGGAGACGGATGTGACATTACTGGTTTCCTCTTCTTTTGTTTGTTCAGTTGCTCTCTGCTTTCACAGAGAGAGGATGTGTTTTCTGTTTGCGTAGTAAGAAATAAAGCATAGCGATGTAGCCATAAATCTCATCACTTCCGCGTGCTGCTTTGATTCTCTGCTGAATGGGAATGTGCCTGGAACCTCTTTAAGGGCTCAGGTCGTTAATCATCGTCAGAGGCCAATTCCGGAAGATGAGCTTTATCAGCTCGGTCGAACGGAGATTCCAACAGCTGGTTTATTAGAGCACATGAAGCTCTACTCACCAACCTCAGTTTGTTCTCAACCACCCCTACCAGCCTGCCTTCTTACTTACAATTCCAAGGCATGGCATGCTCTGTCTGCTTCCTTCTCCTCCTTACCGTTGCTGTTGCAGAACTCATCAAGCGAGAGGATGGGGTTGACATTGGAATTAGTTGGCCCAACTGTAATTGGTGTTGTCTCTGCCTGTCGCCACCACCTTCAACCCTACCAGATCCAATGGGCACCTGCTACCACAAAATGGTGATAATAATAAACTAATGAACCATTTTTGAAAGAAAAAGCCAACGATTTTCAAGAAGTCTATAACAATAAGGTAAAACAAATAAAAAATGCCAACAGTAGCCACATTAAAACATATTAAGATAAACAGGAAGGGAGGGGGGGTCAACTCAACAAACGCAAAACCTGTTTGAATTATTTTTAATATTACTACTACTACTACTACTATTAATAATAATGATAATAATAATTTGCCCATCAACTGAAGAATATCAGAGACAGGGCTAAGCGGGATCTGTTAATGAGTGCTGATTTTTGCAGCTTAAAGAAAAAAATCTGCAACATTGTGACATACACATAAGCCTGAACATAAGAATTGCTTTGCTGGATTTAACCAGCGCTATGTTTGCAAGAGCACCTAGCTTCTGAAAACCCCCAGGAAGGGCATTATTGTGATAGCTAATATCTGGGCTTTGGTTCCATCATAATGAGATCTACAATGGACCTGAACATGGAGATTCCATTTAGCTATCATGAGCTTCGGACACTAATAGACCTCCATAAATTTGTCTAATCCTTATTAAAATGCCATTTAACCTAATGGCTATAATCACGTCTGGTAGTAATTTAATTCCATACTGTTCATTGGTGTTTGGGAGTGCACATGATGCTTCAACTTTTATCCTTTTCTGTAGACGCTAAAATCCAATTGGACATCAAAACACAATTGCTTCTCTGTGAATTCTGCTGGTTTGCTGGTCATCCCAGGCCAGCAGTAGAAACAGGAGGTTTATTAAACTCCTGGCTATCCAGCATAGAGTGTGTGCTGTGGTCAACTTTGTGAGATACAAGTTGCGGACACATGGTATGCTTTGTACCAGTATTATCTCAAGTAAGTTTGTGAGTTTTTGATGTATTAAAGAATCTGATCAAAGGGGGTGGGGGAAAGTAATGAATGTACACAATGAAAGCTCAAGTAGTTTGCTATTCACAAAAGTCAATATGGGGCACCTCTTTTCCTTTATATCAGGGATGAAGAAGGAGACTGTCACCCTCCAAATGACTTTCATCATCCTTGATAATTAGCCATTCCCACTGAGGCTCATGGGAGGTGGAGTCCAGCAATATTTGAAGGGCCACAAGTTTCTCATTCCTAGCTTATATTGAAAAGAAAAGACTGTTCACTATTAGGGAAGAAAAAGTTTGACTACTTATGCTTTGCCATTTAAAATGGTAACAGACCTGCTGTTACAGTTCTGGTCTCCCGCTGTCCAAGGTACTGGCAACATTGGCGCTGTGGTCTAAACCACTGAGCCTCTTGGGCTTGCCAATCAGAAGGTTGGCAGTTCAAATCCCTGTGATGGGGTGAGCTGTCATTGCTCTGTCCCAGCTCCTGCCAACCTAGCTGTTTGAAAGCATGCCAGTGCAAGTAGATAAATGGGTACTGCTGCAGCAGGAAGGTAAACAGCATTGCCACGTGCTCTGGTTTCCATCACGGTGTCCCGTTGCACCAGAAGGAGTTTAGTCATGCTGGCCACATGACCTGGAAAGCTGTCTGTGGACAAATGCCAGCTCCCTTGATCTGAAAGCGAGATGAGCACCACATCCCCTAGTTGCCTTGGACTGGACTTAACTGTCCAGGGGTCCTGTATCTTTTTTACTTTTACATGTAAGATGCCAGCTGTTTTGATCAACAAATGGTTGATTGGTTGATTTACCTCTTTGAGAGATATTTGTAGCACATTTACTGTTGTGTATGTCATTATTACTCCTCAAAACAAAAATCATAGTTCTTGAATTCCCAGCTTTTTTTGCTTGAAACCACAAAACAGAGTGTCTGAAAACTCACATGTAAGTTGCGCTCAGGTGAATAGGATAATAGCCTTATTGTCAAACTACATGTCATGTCTTAATGTGTAGTGTTCAGCCTGCCTCCATGTACATATCTCTATCTCTATCTCTATATGAATAGAAATGGGAAGATTCCTTTCTGGACCACAGCATGGTAGGGAAGGGAAATTGATCTTCTCTCTCATCCCAACCGGCAGCTGCAGTCAGGGTGAAAGTCACACATATACAGAGCTGGAAGAAAGGCTACCTTTGTGAGAATTATTTCTGAAACATCTTAGCTGCACAGGGGGGTGTTTTTCATCATGATAACTAGCTAGGGAGGAGAGATACCCCACAACCGACTGTGGTCCAGATAAAAATAACCCTCAAACACCTGTAATTAAAGAAAGACCAGCAATGTAATTGCATGGTACACATTAAATGCCGTTTGACACACACAGTAATATTATGGCAAAGACGAACTTCTCCTGGGGTCTAGAATATGGAAGCAATTGAATGATGGCAGCAGCTGGAGGGCGAATCCTGACATTCTCACATAGTTCTGAAGAAATGAGAACAATTGTCAGAGAGAATCAGCAAGGCAAGATCCAATTTGAGGTTTCAGAAAGTGAGCGCTGTGCACTGACAAGGAATATTAATGTGGATGTGAAAGAAGTGTTTACAGTCAACTTAATTTAATTGTGAGTGAAGCACCAGTGAGGCAGGTGTTAATGGAAGAGTTCATTTCTGAAATTCCATCAGTTCAGTCTGGCATATTCTTTGCACCATCGCACATTAACTCTTTGGGTCTCGTGCCTAGGTCTCTACCATTCTTAACCTTCAAATACCTCATTCAGCTCCATAGGCTTGCTCATACATGATGACAATCCCAAAATGAACACCTTGAGAAAGTGTGGAACTGTTATGGGGTTCTATGTTGGGTAATTCCCAATGGGACACATCCCATTGGGTAATCTGTTTGATACTGAAGCTGAAATGATATAGAGAGAGCATGAACAGCATGCTCATCATTTCAACTTCTATAGCAAAGAGAATATACCCAGTATGTCAACTGCTGAACTGCTATATTCCCTAAAAATGAATTAGGATGCATTTTTGTACAGACACACAACAGTTTTTGTTCTGCCATGTACCGCAGAAACATACTGATTCAAGTCTAAGTCCTACTTAGATCAGTGGAACTTCCTCACAGGAAAGTAGGAGTAAGATTGCAGCCTCGGAATACCTGTGCAACACTACTTCTTTAGCTCTAGTTTGGAATGTGTCAAGGCAATCCCAGATCACTCCAGGCTGGTTCCACCTGGAATCATCTATGGCTACCAAAGAGGGAGGAGAGACTTTTGCCTTCACCATCTCCTACATCCCCCAGACTCACCATCAACCACATATTTAATTTGGGTTTAAAGCTCTGATTCAACATGCATGTTGGGTGGAGTAGCCAGATGATGCCACCTACTACATGTTTAATTAGGGTTTGAAATATTCATTTTATATTGGGGACTGTGCAAGTCCCCCTATTCAGTTCAAGCCTCTCATCTAGATCAGGCTGGGTCAAGAGCAGTTCAGGTCTGACTGGGGCCTAACTGGGATCACCAAATTGGGTCCCACATTCAATCAGAAGTGGTCTGCACAGCCCTACTTCACATGCTCAATCTGTGCCACCAATGCATGGGTTATAGAAATGAATATTTTCTCTTATATGAGACCCAGTCTCTTCTGCTCCTTCAACTTCATCTAACTGATGCTTACAGATTCAGTAGCAGTCGAGTTAGATTACTATAAAGTGAATGAAGAAGAAAAAATAAAACTGGTATAAGATGAATTCAGTGGGGCAAATGTCGTTCTCACTCTACCAACACAAATTTCCACACATGGCTAATTTTCTTTTCTGTTTCTTGTTTGAGCTTTTCTATACAATTCCCCACCCCACTGCTGAAGGCAAAACAATAATGTTTTTCTTAGGTCCAACTTTAAAATATAAAATGAAAGTGACAGGTGTAAGATTACTACGAGTCTGGGAGAATTAGCCTGAACAGATTTGTTTGTAAGAAGATGGATGATAAGTACCTTGAAATCCCATTATCACTCCAATAGTCATAACCGGCAGAAACATCATTTATTGATGCAGCCTTCCTTAGAGGCTATGAAATATTTGCATGGCTAGCAGTTGTGAATGAAAATGTATTATGATTTCACCAACCCATGCTCACACCTGTTTAGTAGCCAGTTTGGGGCTTTGTTTTCCATTGTTTTCCATCCTCCCAATTTTATCACTGTTCTTATTTTTATCACCATCTCATCTAAATGCTCAGTTGACTGTGCAGTAAAGTCCCATGTGGATCAAATGAGACTTAACTATAGTTATTTATTTCCTTTCTTCCCTGCCTTCCTCAAGATCGTGGACCCAAGGGAAGTTATAAATTCAGTACAGTGGTACCTTGAGTTAAGAACTTAATTTGTTCCATAGGTCCATTCTTAACCTGAAACTGTTCTTAACCTGAGGTACCACTTTAGCTAAAGGGGCCTCCTGCTGCCGCCACCGCACAATTTCTGTTCTCATCCTGAAGCAAAGTTCTTAACCTGAGGTACTATTTCTGGGTTAGTGGAGTCTGTAACCTGAAGCGTCTGTAACCCGAGGTACCACTGTAATGTAATCCATCAGTTTAAACAGTAAACAAAAACAATCACTGACGAAACCATCATAAAAAGACATCGCAGCAACACAAATTAAAGCCATCCTTCACCCTGCTCCACACAATTTCTGGGGGAGAAAAGGAGGCGTCCATGTCATTCCAGAAGGTTTTTAAAGAGGGAATCACATTGACCTGAGAAAGTGAGTTCAATAACTGTTGAGTCACCACAGATAAGATCATACTCTTGGAAGCAACCAACTTAACTTCTAAAAGGGATGCTTCAAGGAATACGCTTCTCCTAAAAGATCCAAGGAGCCTGGGATATTCATATGACACAGAACTTTTTCCTGAAGAGCATAGCTGGATAGTTTTCTCTCCACATCACCTCACTGGCCCTTATGCTGCAGGAGGTAATTGCCAGTGGTCTTGTTATTGCCAATAGAAGCGGGAATGTTAAGGAACATACCTTGTACATGGACTGAGGAAAATACAATTGCTTTTGTTGGCTAGTTTCACTTTAATGTAAATAAAAGGTGTTTGCTTTGCCCAAACCTCCAATTTATTGAGACTTGATTTCCTTGTGAAGGAGGCTCCCTCACACCCCTGTCACCTTGAAAGCAAGGTACGCACAACAAAAACCCCATCCATGACTATTTTGTATTTTCTCTCTGTGTGTTTTGATCATTTCCAAGTGAAATTTCTTTCCCCATTAATTGATGAAGAATGGGGAAAGCATGGATTAAATTTTCAGCACAGTACTGTAGAAAATGAGTCATGGAGCACTAGAACTCCTACCAGATCAGCTCATAAACAAGAGGAACTCACAGTACAAAAACTTCCAACTTTGTGCTTGTTGTTGTTGTTTTGGAAGCCCGCAAAGCATTCTGGTATTTGAGGCAACTAGGGACGGGCATTCTGTCAATTTCAGTTTCTCTATTTTCCAATCTAAAGTTCAAGTCTTCGGACTTCCGGGTTAGCGCGATCGGCTAATGGCGGATTCCCTCCGAGCTCCGGAGGGAATCGGCTCTGCTGAAGACGGGTCTTACCGCGCCGGCGACGCGGGGACCCTTAGAAACTGCAGGCGCGGAAGCCTGCGGACTTGGTGACTCGGCGGGCACCTTTAAGCGCCTTCCCCGACCCACGAAGAGCCTTTTTAAAGGCTACGGAGAGGGTACGGGGAGCGGCGTGGTGCTGTGAGTAGACCGCTACTTCAGTGGAGCGAAGCCGCGAGCCATGGCCGGAGAGCGCTGACATTTTTCCAAAAATTCGGACTGGAAAACAAACAACCCGTGAGTAGAATGGAATTTGGACTCTAAAATTTATATCTTTGAATTCGGTACAACCGGGGGATGTGCTAAAGGGAAGTCCGCACCCCCCCTACCTACAAACGATCTAAAGCAAGGATCGGAGAATTAAGGTGGAGAGTATTGTTTTTGGTGTCAGATAAAAGATATTTCCATGAATTTGACAGAAGAAGTCTTTGTGCTGGAGAGAAAGTGAGGAATTTTGGAAGTTTTTGTGTAACCCCCCCCCTCCCGAACCCGAACCCGGGAGCGTCCTGTGCGTGAGCCGGAGGAAAAAGAATAAGGAGTTTGACAGCTGTCAAAGGAGCTGTCAAACGGGCGGTGAAAGTTAAGAACTTTGTTACTTAATAACTCTCTGAACTAAAAGTGTTGTATTTGAATTGAGGTGGTTGGAAACAACGTAGCTATAAACAACAAAGTAACGGACTGTTGGAAAAGGACTATTAAGCAATTGGAATCCCCCTAGGGGGAACTAGAGACATTACAATGGCTGCAGAGGGAAAATTACAAGAAAAAATGTTTTTTCTTGTGGGAATCCTGCAAGAGCAGAGTACGGCTATGAACAAAGAACTTATGACCTTGAATCCTAAAACAAACAACTCTGCTGAATGTGTAAAGGAAGGGACTGATAAGAAATCTGCAGCTGAACCAGAAGAGACATTTTTGGAACTGGTGGAAAAGAAAGAAGGAGTGGAAAAAGTACAGGAAAATACCAATCAGGAGTCTATATTGTCAGGAAATAAAGAAGAAGATCTTTGGATTACAAATCTGCGAAAGATGAGAAAGATGAAGGAGGAAGTCCCTGGAATACCTGGAACGCTGGAATTTAAAAGAATAAAGAAATATGATTGGGACTTCCTCTTTGAGTATGGGAGATCAGCTGACCTTTAGCAGCAACTGCTTTTAAGTATCTTGGATGGAAGAAAATTTGATGTGACTGTGACAGAACTCCTTCGAGACCTGAGGTCCAACAAGAAGGATTACCAACAAAATCGGCAGAGAGAGACGGACAGAGATTTGAAGGCCTCGGATGTGAGGAATCCGGGCTAGGAACTGTGGACATTTGCTTGGGAAGGGATGGAAACCGGGGTAGGGAGGGAGGGGAGAACAGAATCTCAAAATTTTTATGATTTTTGTATTTGGCTATTAGGACATATAATTAATTAATATATAAAGGGAGAAATTCGTGGAAGGGAAATTAGGTCGACCTTAGAAAAAGGATTTAATGTTTATAAGAGAATTGGATAAGTTAAATGTGGATAAGTAAAAAGAGCTAAGTTTAAAAATAATAATAATATGTTAAAGATGAGAGATAAGAACTTGTTGAATTAATTATTGGAATTGGGATGTATGAAGAGGGGGTGGGGGGAAGTCAGGGAAAGGCGGTAAAGAAAGTAAGAGTATGAAATTATACATGTTTTGTTTTTGTTTTTGTCTTTGTTTTGTGTGTGTGTATAAAATGTGAAAACCTAATAAAAATTCTATAAAAATAAATAAAGTTCAATTCTTCACATTTATTTTTTTAAAAAAAGATCATCAAAATTCATCATCAAATTTATCCTGGTCTACACATTTTGACATGCAACTTTTCCTAATCTAAACAAATATAATGCATTTTTATTTATGCTGTTTTTAAGAAGATATGCATTTCTATGCCCACTTCAGGCTGGTATATGCATTTTTGTGCACATTCTTTGAATGGACTACATTGCAAAATTCAGAGAAATGCAAATTTTGAAGGGTGTCTGTGATTCAGTTCAGTTTCATATATTGTTCCAGGAAGCAGGCCCACCCTTAAAATGAACTGAAAGATATCCTCCTCCTCTGTCACCAGCCCGGGCAACAAGAAAACCACTCTATGAGCTCCATGTAGGATTCCCTGTGCCCAAGGAATGTTTGTAATGTTTTCAGAAATCTTTTTATTTTCCTCAGCTGCTTTGCCTGAGGTGGAACCCAGAGATTTGTCTTTAGTTTCACCAAATACAGATCTACCAGTTGCCAAGACTGCTGTTCTACACTGAAGCTCTTCTTTAAAAATATCTTGAACAGGAAATCTACAAGCCATTACAAAGGCCATTTTACTGCTGAGAGGTATATGGACCTCCCCTGCCAGCCTAGCAGTTCAAAAGCACACCAGTGCAAGTAGATAAATAGGTACTGCTGTGGTGGGAAGGTAAATGGCATTTCCGTGTGCCCTGGTTTCTGTCACGGTGTTCCATTGCACCAGAAGTGATTTCGTCTAAGCTGGAAAGCTGTTTGTGATCAAATGCCAGCTCCCTCGGCCTGAAAGTGAGATAATAATAATAATAATAATAATAATAATAATAATAATAATAATTTATTTATACTCCGTCCATTTGGCTGGGTTTCCCCAGCCACTTTGGGCGGCTTCTAACAAATACATTAAAATGTCACATTAAAAACTTCCCTGAACAGGGCTGCCTTCAGATGTCTTCTAAATGAGCGCCACAACCCCATAGTCGCCTTTGACTGGACTTAAGCGTCCAGGGGTCCTTTACCTTTTTTACATGGACCTAGAAGGAGCATGTCTGTGAGGCCTCAAGAAGCTGTGTGGCAGTAGAATAGTGGGTGGGAGATTTTTAAACAAAGCTTCCCATTGAGATTTTTACACGTCTCGCAGAATCACGAACCACTTTGCTCTTGATGTATTCGTAACTGTGAACTTACTCTGCAGTTTAATTTGCTGTGAAAAAGTATCAAATCTTCTCTGAAGCTAAGGAAGATGCAGAACATCCTCCAGGCTCAACTTCACCAACTTTGGTGACATGGAACCCACTCATTGGAAGCATCGCAGGGGCCGGAATGACCACTCCCCGCCTAAAACGGGGGGCGCCCTTTGCGTGGATGCGTGCAGCCCTAGATCTGAAGCGGCTCCAACAGCATAGGCTTGGCTTTGCCTTCCCTCAGGTGGGATACCTGGAGGTCTCTGCCTACCCCAGCCAGTTGTCCAATCCCACCTGGGGGGAAGCATTGTCAAGGAGACCAGGCCAGGTAGGGGAGGGATTACCTGCCCACACAATAGAGGGAGGATCTTACCTGGGAATCCTCACTTGGCTCCAGAGCTTCTCCCACCCTACCCACCCTCAGTTAATGTCTTATTTTGCAGGTTAACTTTTCTTCACAGGTTTTGCAGGTTAACTTTTCTTCACAAGTATGCGGGCGCTGCTACGTTAAGGTCGCTGTTAAAGGGCTGGAAAGGAATTTCCCTGCATTAGCAGGTTTCGCCTTTCCCATAGCAAAACGTCGCAATTTTGGCGGTATCAGGCCTTGGGCAGAATCCTTTAGTCCATCTTCCTCTTTGTGGCGGTGATACCAGGGTTCCCTGTTAAAGGGGTTTCTGAAGGGGTTTCTGAAGGGAGTCTTTGACCGTACGCTGAAAGGTCGTCATTGCTCTCCCCTGCGGCGGCGGCATAACGGGGGCGGCTATCTCTGCTTGAACATATGTTCTCCAGAGCCGGCCCATCCCCCCACACACACTGGATAACCCTGATGCTCCCTAGGTCCCCGGCTGGGGACTGGGGAGGGAGAACGCCCAATGCCTGAGCCAAGGTCTACCCACATTTGAAATTTAATAAAGTTGTGGCCAATTTAATCCAATAGCACGTTGTCTTGAGTCATTATTCCACATGACGGGGGGGACCGCGCGGGATCTGGGGACTCCGCCTGTCCACGCAAAGCAAATCCGTTGATTATCAGCACAGGGATTCCTTTTTAAAGAAAATCTTGTGAAATCATCCTGAAATTGCAGGGGCAGCAGGAAACTGGCGTGAATCACGGAAAAGAGATGCTGTGCAAGGTGAATGGATTTATGATGTTTTCCTTTGTGCATCTTACTGCTCCGATTCACCTGCATTTCTCCATCGCTGTTCAAATCACAGCTTATGCTTGGTCTTAGCCAATGGTAATTTAACAGCCCCGTTAAATTGCTTTGTTCATGTATTTAAGGAAAAGAAAGAAAGTGGTCAATTAATGAGCTGGGACTAAACAGTTTTGCAGCACATCCCCTCTAGATTTGTATTAATGCAGATCCAAATTGGGGGCAGGGATGAGGGGAATATTGTCAGTTTCTATTAATCCCCATTGTCCTAGCCGCTGTTCTCCAGTGCCATGAAACTTCACTTGTGCAGGCTTTTAAAAAATGGGGGTTAGGGGAAATGACCAAATGTGAGTGTAAAGCACCTGATTTGCGTACAATAAGCTCCAAGTGCAATACAAAGTATCTCCAATTAAAAGGATTCAGGTACCAAAGTAAGAAAAAGGAAGAGGTCAGAGACCCTGAAGAGTCACGGCACCAACCCTGATGTATTTGTAGTACCTGGTGAAAGATATACACCTCCCAGACTAATCTGTAGATTTGTATTTAACCAATCCACCATGCAGTGACCAATTTGCATTCTTTTACGCATCTTTATTTCCACCTACATCCTACAACATAGTAAAGGAAATGATGTTGTAAATATGACACCATTTGTTGCTGTTGTTGTTAAGTCATTTAGTCGTGTCCAACTCTTTGTGACCCATGGACCAGAGCATGTCAGGCACTTCTGTCTTCCACTGCCTCCCTCAGTTTGGTCAAACTCATGTTGGTAGCTTCGAGAACACTATCCAACCATCTCGTCCTCTGTCGTCCCCTTCTCCTTGTGCCCTCCATCTTTCCCAACATCAGGGTATTTTCCAGGGAGTCTTCTCTTCTCATGAGGTGGCCAAAGTATTGGAGCCTCAGCTTCACGATCTGTCCTTCCAGTGAGCACTCAGGGCTGATTTTCTTAAGAATGGATAGTTTTGATCTTCTTGCAGTCCATGGGACTCTCAAGAGTCTCCTCCAGCACCATAATTCAAATGCATCAATTCTTCGGCGATCAGCCTTCTTTATGGTCCAGCTCTCACTTCCATACATCACTACTGGGGAAACCATAGCTTTAACTATACGGACCTTTGTCAGCAAGGTGATGTCTCTGCTTTTTGAGATGCTGTCTAGGTTTGTCATTGCTTTTCTCCCAAGAAGCAGGCATCTTTTAATTTCATGACTGCTGTCACCATCTGATCCATGTGATCATGGAGCCCAAGAAAGTAAAATTTCTCACTGCCTCCATTTCTTCCCTGTCTATTTGCCAGGAGGTGATGGGACCAGTGGCCATGATCTTAGTTTTTTTTTATGTCGAGCTTCAGACCATATTTTGTTTTTCTCCATTGAGTTTTCTTGGCAGGAATACTGGAGTGGCTTGCTGGTTCCTGCTCCAGGTGGATCACGTTTAGTCAAAACTCTCCACTATGACCTGTACGTCTTGGGTGGCCCTGCACGGCATAGCTCATAGCTTGTCTGAGTTATTCAAACCACTTCACCACTACAAGGCAGTGATCCATGAAGGAGAAATATGACACCATAGTAACATTCAAATTCCACACAGGGTTCACCCAAGTGCGGAAAACCCCTTGCCTCCAGCATGACTGCCACATCCTGGGGAGGCATTGTTGCTGTCCTGCAAAAGCACCCAAATGGGTGGTAAGCATCATTACACAACAGACAAAACATGTTGAAATGGTTTTTCAAAAGTAATAATAATAATAATAATAATAATAATAATAATAATAATAATAATAATAATTTACTATTTGTACCCCGCTCATCTGGCTGGGTTTCCCCAGCCACTCTGGGCAGCTTCCAACAAAGATTAAATATACATTAAAATGTCACACATTAGAAACTTCCCTGAACAGGGCTGCCTTCAGATGTCTTCTAAATGTCAGGTAGATGTTTATCTCTTTGACATCTGATGGGAGGGTATTCCACAGGGCAGGCGCCACTACTGAGAAGGCCCTCTGCCTGGTTCCCTGTAACCTCACTTCTCTCAATGAGGGAACTGCCAGAAGGCACTCGGAGATGGACCTCAGCATCCGGGCAGAATGATGGGGGTGGAGACATTCTTTCAGGTATACTGGGCCGAGGCCATTTAGGGCTTTAAAGGTCAGTACCAACACTTTGAATTGTGCTTGGAAACATGCTGGGAGCCAATGTAGGTCTTTCAAGACTGGTGTTATGTGGTCTCGGCGGCCACTCCCAGTCTAGCTGCCATGTTCTGGATTAGTTGTCATTTGCAGGTCACCTTCAAAAGTAGCCCCACAGAGAGCGCATTGCAGTAGTCCAAGTGGGAGATAAGCTGAGGAGGCTCCACTCTGGCGAGACAGTCTGCAGGCAGGTAGGGTCTCAGCCTGCATACCAGATGGAGCTGGTAGACAGCTGCCCTGGATGCAGAATTGTTTCTTGGAATTGTTTCCTGGATACAGAAAGTTTCCTCTTTCTTAATGCTTCCACTGCCTCCTTATTTTTATTCAATGCCTCCCAATTGCAACTGAGGCTAATACCGCTCTCCAAGGTGGCGGTAATGCCCATTTTGGGAAGCACTGGCCCATCCCTGCATAGTACCTAATTTTTTGAATTTTGGTGTGCTTGTGCACTCTTATGGTCACTTTGAATAAGACCTGCTATTCTTCCCTAGGGTAACCAGCTTTCTCTGACAGCCTTTCCCTTTCTCCTCTCCATCACAGAACGAAGGAATAGCTATGCAAGCTACTATTTGTAATGCTAAAGAGAAATGGATGAGAATTTGCTTGAAAACCATTGTTCTACTTGCTTAGGCTGTATCAAATTTGGAATGCAGAAATAAATTACCGAATCTCAGAGTAAGCAATGGTACCTAGCAGTGCAGTACTATTTCAGTTTCAAAGTTCAGCAAATGTATTTTCCAGCAGAGACAGGTAAATCAGTCAGGTTCCTGTTCATAGCAGTTTCCTGCATGTTCACTCACAAATCTGTTCCATTCCTGCATCAGTGTGATAATTATTTATTGTTCAAGTCTACACACAAATCACATATAAATATGGGCTTTAAACTAATTTTCTCCTGAAACGAACTTTTCTAAACAGCTTTCTTTTGCATTTGGCTACCTTTTTGTTGCTAGCCAAAATCTCTGATGGAATATTAGGACGTGTAGAACCATGATGATCTAAGAAAGCATCAAAGTATGTGGAGGCACAGATCAGAATTCAAAAGAATGAATTCCTCGAGCATCCTTAATTCACAAGAAGATTTACATATGAAGATTTGCAGTTTTATAGCCCTATTCAGAGGGTTCCAGATGTGTAACAGCTGAATTGACTCCTTCATCACCAGTGAACTTTCCGTCTTCAGTCAAATAAGTTAAAACAATGTAGGAAGAACAGAAATGTTAACTGTGGAAAATGAAAGTTGCCCCAACTCCTCTCCGTCATATTCTGTAGTCCTATTAATTTTCTTTATGCAACCCAGGTGAGTCAAAAGAATCCATTAGCTGTGGGCACAAAGTACTCTAGCACAAACAAACAAATCACATAACGCACACATAAAAGTGAAAGACTGCCTTTGTGTCCCATTCACTTATATCACATGCAACACAAATCACAACCGAACACCATTTGAGCTATTTTCCTACTGAAAGGAAACATTCTACAGAAAACCAAATGGTGGAACAGGCTTCAACTATTATAGGCTTAGTACTGCCCCACCCCCTCCAGCAGTATGTCTTTATGGCAATATATCTCCTTTTACTTACAACAACTTTACCTCAGTGTTGCAGCATTTGGATTCTCTACATCAAATACAAGCAGAGGAAACAGGGAGTCAGCAATCTAGGGAATGGGTTCAGCCTGGACACTGAGTTCCAGCTTCAAGGGCTTTCTGGCGGTTCCCTCATTGCGAGAAGTGAAGTTACAGGGAACCAAGCAAAGGGTCCTTCTTGCCTTGTGGAACACCCTCCCATCAGATGTCAAAGAAATAAACAATTACCTGACTTTTAGAAGATAGCTGAAGGCAGCCCTGTATAGGGAAGTTTTTAATGTTTGATGCTTTGTTGTGCTTAATTTTCTTCATCATTTAACATCTGAAAAAGTTACATGGTCCAGCCTCACAACTAAGCTTTGAAAAGACCAATGCCCATCTATTGGAATGAAATTCTTCTGCCTGTCTCTTAATCCTCAGCTTTTGTCTGATATCCCTGTTTGTTCGTTAGACTTCTTAAAACAATTTCCCCTCAATTCTTGCAAGGTGGGAAGCTCCTTTTCCTTTTTAAAAGACTAGCTAGCAGAGAATGTGAAGTACAGAATTTGTTGAAAGAGACCTTAAAAAAAAAAACAACAACTGGATGCATCCAGGCAGATTTCCTTTTTTCTGTCGGGATGGTATCCAAAGAAAATGATTAAAAATAAATGGCTATCAAGATCCAACTAAGGTAATTCTTCTTTTCAGTGAGAGCAAAACCTCAGAAGTAAAGATAGATACAAATCTCTGAAGGGTTGTCATAGTAATCAACGCACCAAAAGTAATATTTCTACACCTGGAACTTTTTTCTTCCTTTTTTTACAAGAGAAGAAGAAAAATGATTTGAGTTTCTAATCACAGCAGGAAACTTGGATGGAATGGGAGGTTGACTGTCTTCCTCCACAACAACCTGCTTTTGAGACAAGAAGAGAAAATCTTGCACAATGAGGATGATTTCAGAAAGCATTTCAGTGTGGTTGTTGGGTGCTGGCTTTAGCTGTGATGTTAAAAGAGATAGAAAATCTTTTATTTCCTGGCAGGGCACCTTACTTTTCTTTTCTGCCACCCAAAGTGAATGGAGCGAAAGAATGCTGGAGAGACTGGGACGCAATTTTTCAATCACTCACGAGTTTATCTGGTGACTTTGAGCCAGCCAGTCTCCCTTGTTCTAGCCTACCTCACAGGGCTACTGAGAGGATAAAATAAGGTAAGTCCCATGGACTTCTTTGGTGAAATTGTTAGGAAGTGAATATGATTAACATTTTTAATCTGTTTGCCCTCAATAAATGTCTGTGCAATGGAAAGCTCAGAGGTTTGTGTGAGGTGTCACCTGATGACTAAGAGTGGGAGGAAAAAAGTGTATATCTCTGGTTCAAACTAGGAATGTACAGTGGTACCTCGGGTTACATACGCTTCAGGTTATATACGCTTCAGGTTACAGACTCCGCTAACCCAGAAATAGTGCTTCAGGTTAAGAACTTTGCTTCAGGATGAGAACAGAAATCGTGTTCCGGCAGCACAGCGGCAGCGGGAGGCCCCATTAGCTAAAGTGGTGCTTCAGGTTAAGAACAGTTTCAGGTTAAGTACGGACCTCGGGAATGAATTAAGTACTTAACCCGAGGTACCACTGTACAAACTTGCCCCAATCCATTCTAACTATCGTTTGTATCCAGTACTTTTGGTTCTGCTGCAATTGTATTATTTTGCACAAGCTTTTGTTCCATTTCAACATCCACCGATGTGGAAATATACCTATTTTTTATGTAACATAGCGCCCAATGCACACATATTTCTCAGTTGTCAACAAATATTTACAGATCAGTTACCTTGCTTGTGTGTTTCCTTTTCCAGTTCATAAATTTGCAGTTCGCAGGCCTTGTTAGTCTTTGTTACCAAAAACAACAGAGTCCTGTGATGCCCTACAGGCAAAGTGAATGAAGGAGTTAATGGACCATCACAAAGCCATCCATGGCTGTAATCCTAAAAATGTCTACTCAGCTGTCAGTCCCATTGAATTAAAGAGTGCCAAGATAAGTCTTGTTAGGATTGCAACCTATCTGGGTGGCTTGATTTCATTCCTTCATTCATTTTCTTTGTAGGTTGCTTTTCTACAAATATATCATGCTCAAAGCAGCTTACAGCAAAGAAACAGGGATGTATTAAAACATCATCATCATCATTTATTATACCCCACCCATCTGGCTGGGTTTCCCAACAGAATATTCATAGAATCAATCATTAAAGATTTCCCCAAAGAGGGCTGCCTTCAGATGTCTCCTAAAAGTCGGATAGTTGTTTATTTCCTTGACATCTGATGGGAGAGCATTCCACAGGGGGGGGGGTGCCACCACTGGGAAGGCCCTCTGCCTGGTTCCCTGTAACCTCACTTCTCACAGGGAGGGAACGGCCAGGAGGCCCTCACCTCTGTCCCTTAGTGTCTGGGCTAAACGATGGGGGTTTATGACCAGGGTTGCTGTGCGTAAGAGAAACCTGGTGGACAAGCAGCGGCAAGATCCAGCCCATCTGCTTCATCCAACCAAGTCTCTGTTACACATGTCAGATCAAGTCCTCCATCCACGATCAAGTCATGGATGGCAGTAATCTTATGAATAATTGACACGGCATTTCACAGCAGCACCTTGAGGTCATGTGGGTCTCTCTTGTTGATTCCAGTATCTTTCCGGTCAAAACCAGGCCCAGAGGCAGGGATAGTCTTCAAACAACGACTAAACCTGCCTTCTCGGTTATGACATGGTCTGGTCTTAGCGTAACTCCTTGTCCAGCCCGTGATCACTGAGATCGGGTGTCCCAGTGCATCACCCCCACTGTGGAACCTGCCCCAGACATTCTGTTGGCTGACCCCACTGCCAGGCAGCCCTTACCCTCTCACCTTGAGAACAAAGTATAAACAATACAATAGGCAATAAAACAGATGGGGGGGGGGAAATACAATTATACCAAAACTGTCAGGAGTCCAGGTTCTCAGCTTGATAACACAGTAAGTGTAGGTCAGGCACATAAAACTCCCAAGAGACTGTGATCTACTCCCAGTATTAAAAAATTGGCAGTGATCTACCCATTGTTATTGCCCAGAGCTGTTGAGCTTTGGTTAGCTTTTTTTTTTTTTTTGGAAAGGAATCATAGAATCATAGAATCATAGAGTTGGAAGAGACCACAAGGGCCATCGAGTCCAACCCCCTGCCAAGCAGGAAACACCATCAGAGCACTCCTGACATATGGTTGTCAAGCCTCTGCTTAAAGACCTCCAAAGAAGGAGACTCCACCACACTCCTTGGCAGCAAATTCCACTGTCGAACAGCTCTTACTGTCAGGAAGTTCTTCCTAATGTTTAGGTGGAATCTTCTTTCTTGTAGTTTGGAACCATTGCTCCGTGTCCGCTTCTCTGGAGCAGCAGAAAACAACCTTTCTCCCTCCTCTATGTGACATCCTTTTATATATTTGAACATGGCTATCATATCACCCCTTAACCTCCTCTTCTCCAGGCTAAACATGCCCAGCTCCCTTAGCCGTTCCTCATAAGGCATCGTTTCCAGGCCTTTGACCATTTTGGTTGCCCTCCTCTGGACACGTTCCAGTTTGTCAGTGTCCTTCTTGAACTGTGGTGCCCAGAACTGGACACAGTACTCTAGGTGAGGTCTGACCAGAGGAGGTGCAAAACAATTTCTAAGCTTCTTTTGGGGATCACCACAGAACACCCCATGATCAACCTGCTACATCCCCACGATCGACCACTAAATTGTGATCGTCCTGTTGTACATGCCTGGTGTAGGTAATTAAAAAGAAGCATTATTGTCAAAAACAACGGGTAGCTCCAGATGGCTTAAACAAAGCATCCAGCATCATTACTCAGATGACCCTTCTAAAAAGTCATTCTGGGATCTACAGAAGATATTCAACTTACGACTCTTACGTCTTTGGTTTTTCTTCCTGTCTAGCAACACACACACACACACACCCATTCGCCGGCTTTTGGGACTTATTGGCTTAACTCCAACCTAATTTGGTTCCGACAGACTATCTCCTTGACTGTTCGTGCCTAATTGATCTTCCAGAGAGCTTTGGCTGCATTCCAGCCCACTCTCTGTCGTTCCCTCGGCAACCGGCATTCCAAAGCCCATGGCAGTTGCACTGGGCACTGGGCACTGTTCAGCCAGCTGCAGATCTAACTCTCTCTGTTCTGCAGCTGGCTGTGGAGTTTCACTAGGAGCTGGCTCATTCCTGACAAAAACTAAACCAATCCCAGCAAACATCCAACCCACCAGGAACAGAGCAAAAACACAAAAATGCCACCAACTGTGTAAGAACATTTCAAAACACATGGGCAGTTGAAGCAGGGAAGCAACAGCAGAACACCCCCATCACTTCCCCAGGAGTTCACTCCAGTGAGTCCAGCCCCATGCAATGGGCCCTGCAGTCCTCTCTGCAGCAGATGGTTCCTTGGCTTCCCGGGGTAAGTACCTGGAAGTGTGAGGGCCTGGGCCCCACCCACTAGGCCGGCTGGTGAAGGCCTTGAAAGGGAGCAGGCCCTGCAGTCCTCCCCACTGCCGATAGCATTGCAAATCAACTGGAAACGGAACATCCCAAAAAATTACTGTACTTTTCCATGTATAAGACTAGGGGTTTTTTTACTCAAAAATAATGTTAATAAACGGGGCTCATCTTATACACGCGCAGTGCGTTGTGGGGGAGTGTGATTGGTTGCAGCTCTGAGCTGCAGCTTGTCAAGGGTGATTTGATGGGTGATTGGTTGCTGCGGCAAGGGCTGCCATGGATTGGGTGCTGCTGTGGCAGTTGGGCGTTCGAATTCCGGCTGCTTTTGGCGAGCAGGCAGACGGCAGTTGGCTTCTGCGACGAGCAATTCTGAGCGTTTGTCATCCAGGTTAGTGATTTTCTGCATTCCGTCCCCCCCAAAAAAAGAAATCAACAACTCTGGACCATATCTCCCTATTTTCTTAAATTTGAGTCTCCCAAAAAAGGGGGTGTCTTATACATGGGTGTGTGTTATACACGGAAAAATATGGTACATTCCAATACTATAAATATAACAAGATTACAGTGGTACCTTGAGTTAAGAACTTAATTAGTTCTGGAGGTCCGTTCTTAACCTGAAACTGTTCTTAACCTGAGGTATCACTTTAGCTAATGGGGCCTCCTACTGCCGCCGCACCGCCGCCGCCCAATTTCTGTACTCCTCCTGAAGCAAAGTTCTTAACCTGAGGTACTATTTCTGGGTTAGTGGAGTCTGTAACCTGAAGCATCTGTAACCTGAGGCGTCTGTAACCCGAGGTACCACTGTACTTAAAAAGCATGCAGCACCCAACAAAAAAAAAAGCATGCAAAAATAACAAGGGAATTTCTCTTTAGTCCTAGAAACCCCCCTCCCTTGATGTTCCCTATTGCCCTCTCCTTCAGCAGTTTCTTATAAGGCTTCCAAAGCAAAGGGTGGGTGGGGGGAGCTAAAAACACCCCTCTCAAGATGTTGCTCCATGAGGTTTTCAGTGCAAGCTTGCCGTCCTCTCGCATTCTCTTTACTCAAGCATCAGGGAGGGAACACTTAGCACTCAAAATTTTGCTCGGTGTCCTGGATTATATGGATTCCTGTGGGCAAATCACACTTTTTACAGACACTTTCCTTTGCTCACTGTACTGCCACTGAACCACTTATAAATCCTTCTTTTAATTGTGCATTTTATTCCGGAAATGCATATTCTATACAGGAAATGGCCCTGTGTGTTCATCGGCTGAAGTATAACATTCATGTTAATTTATGTTGAAATGTTTGTAGTAAAGGGGTGGAATTCAGCATTGTGCTATTTTAAAACAAGTGGGTGGAGAGCACAAGCTATGATCATGTTGCTACTGATTTGAAAGAACAAATCCCAGCTTTTCCCCCCTACCCCCTGGTTCCATGGCACATTTTTAAAATTATGCAATAGAACAATTTTGTGATAATCTTTGAAAAAAACATATATTTCTTTCCTGACCATTCATTTTCAGATAAGACATTTGCATGAGAATTATGTTGCACATTTGATATACATATCTTCTCCAGAGACAAGTTTAATCCAGAGCTGCCAGAACTGCACAAATGTAGGTTAGTCACAAATATCTGAAATAATTTGAATGAAAAATTGATGGCTGTCTGGTAAAGAGTTATAGAAATGACAGAGAAAGAAATGTAGGTTAGCCTAGACTGCTAAACAATCTACTTTTTCTCCTCCACAATGATTCCCCCCCAAAACACACACACACACACACACACACACACAAAATGCTTACGTTGGGAAAGAAAGAAAAAGTTTCCTGATTCCCAAAAGTAAAGCCACCCTTTCATAGGAACAACTTCCTGAGAAAACTGGCAACTAACATGGTGCCAGCAAAGATTCATAGATGATCTATAAGTATGTAAAAGAGTTTGCATGCATGCTTTTCCAAAGCAGGAGTTCATACCACCAAAGATATGAGGAAAGTCACCTTTAAAAACGAACAGCAGCTTCTCTCTTTGGCAATAAGCTTTCTATGCTTTTTTTTTTTTTTTTTTTTTTGCAGAAGTCTTGCATGAAATGACACACAAGGTTCTGATGGCACATGTAGTCTCTTCTACTGTAACATAATCACACTTCACCTAAGGTTACCAGATGTCCCTGTTTCCTGGGGACAGACCCCAGATTTACAAATCAGTCCCCTGACAAAATCCATCTTCTTTAGTAGGAAGTTGAAAAGTGCCCCCGGATTCATTGAAAAAAAAATCTGGTAACCTTAACCCCCCAAAGAAGCTGCATTCTAGGCCAAATTAGGTCCTGGAACCCCTTTGCCCATGGCTGGTAAGGAGCAATGGTGGGCAAGAGTTTTTTGCACATGTCATGATCTCCATGGATCCCCATGGGAGTGGGAGGGAGTAGAAACTTCCCACACTGGAGTTCAGGAGCATTTTGCCCCATGAGTTTCCCACCCAACCTTAAGTTAGCCTTCACTGAGCTATTTGGGTCACTGGTGGACTAGAACTGAAAACCATTCCTCCCCTCCCAACCAGGTTTGCACTAGGTTGGGGTTTCCTTGCCTTTCCCCCAGTGAAAATTATGAATTTCTTTCATTGGGTGGAAGATTGTTGTCTTTCTACAGCTGCTGAATACATATTCCCTCATTCCCTTTCATTGCTGCTGCCACCATATGAACATGGGGCATTAGTGTTTTGAAGAAAACTGTAGATTCATTTCAGTGTTTGTGAAGAGCAGCTTCCATTCTTCTGTCTCTTGATTATGGACCTGAATGTAGCTCACGACTTGGGGTATGTTGGAAATTAAAGCATTAAAATCTATACCGTGTGGGGATAAGACCATTCAGAAAATGGTTACCCTCCTCTCTCAATATCACCCTAAGACACACTAATAAATTGTTTACTTCTCCTTTTTCCCTGATCCCTGTCTGATGCTTTCCTTCCTCCTTGCTAGCTTCTCCACCCTTCCCTGCCAGTTACTCTTACCCTACTTCCCTTTGCTCTGTTTTCTTTCCCCCATCACCCCTTCCCCCTCCCACATCCTTACCCAAGCAAGTGCAGATACTTCTCTATGGGAACCACTCATCCTTTTGAGGAGACAGCCATTTTAGAATCCTCCTCAAATGCATTGCCCAGCATCAAGTTGGACTTATGAATTTTTGGGATTCCAAAATAACCACTGCCTCATGGGGCTAGAAGTAGAGCTCATATAAAAGCACAAGTGGCACTGTGGTCTGAACAACTGAGCCTCTTGGACTTGCCAATCAGAAGGTCAGCAGTTCGAATCCCCATGTCGGGGTGAGCTCCCATTGCTCTGTCCCAGCTCCTGCCAACCTAGCAGTTCGAAAGCATGCCAGTGCAAGCAGATAAATAGATACCGCTGTGACGGGAAGGTAAATGGCATTTCCATGTGCTCTGCTTTTCGTCACGGTGTCCCGTTACACCAGAAGCTGGCCACATGACCCAAAAAGCTGTCTGTGGACAAACGGCAGCTCCCTCGGCCTGAATGCGAGATGAGCCCAACCCCATAGTCATCTTTTGAGGCATCTGATCAAGGCCCGTATTTTAAAATGAGCTTAAAGATTTGCAAATGTTTCGTGCCAGGCAGAAAACCAGCTGGCTAAGGACTTTGGCAGTTGTTTATCCTCCTGGACAAGGGCCCCCCTGATTTATAGTAGTAGCAGGAGACAGGTTTCTCAAGCTTATAAAAGGGAAATACAGGCTGGGAGCAAAGGTTACACTGACCCAACATATTACAGAATAAAATCAAGCTGCAAAAACACTAATTAAGAGTTGGTAAATAGTAAGATCTCTGTTTAGATAGAACTTAATACCACGAGCCATCTGTTTTAGCCATTTGTTTTGGAATGCAGGGGCAACAAGGGCAAAAGGTGATCTGGTAATTAAGGTGCCTTGTCGAGGCAAATGTAAGATATATGGCTACTTGTCTGCCATTTATGGATAGAAGGAAATATAGCTCTTTGTCTCCCATAAAAGGTAATAGGAAATGGGTGTATCTTTTATGATTGGTTCTAGCAAACAGCCAATAGGAATTTCAACCAGGCTGATTGGACAGAGGCAGCCAAAGGAGGAGCAAGGGGGCTGGGCTGAGGAAATATAAGTGCTGGCCATCAGGGCTGGAGGACAGGCAGAGCTTTGGTAACCATATACCACTGTGCCTATCATTTATTTGTCTGATAAATAAATTATTATTTTAATTTCTCTATTGCTGCGTTGAATATTTCATTCCAGCTAAGCGTTAACCACAAGCAGGGTGCTACACTTTGACTGGACTTAACCATCCATGGGTCCTTTACCTTTACTAGAATTGCCATCATCCACTTGAGTGACAAACATGCAGTAAAATCCCATTTTACAGTGAGTCTTTTAAAAAAAGAAATGCAAAAGGACCCGTGCGGATAAAACCAATCTAAAAGAATATAGGGTGGGGTATGGGAACATTTATTTGTGTTTTTATTTTGAGCATGCATGTGTAACGACTGATGGTCCAGTGCAAGCATAGCTCGGCAATTCAATTAAAGTGCCATTTCTAGAAACTCACACACCTGCTGATTTCTATTTATATTTAGGGATAATTAATAAACTACCCTGCAGAGAGTGTCTGTTGCAGATGGGAAGTAAGGAAAGGCCACGTTTTCACTAGAATGGCAAAGCGGGACAAAGCCATACCCGACATTCCCCTTTGATGCTGAAACCAGGTCTGCTGCCAGGGCAGAGGTTGCAGATGAGGAAATATGTTCCCCATTTCCCTTGCTGTCAGTGATTAATCTTACTGTGGGCAGTACTGCTTTGCCCCTATTATATTCTGAAAGGTTACAGTGAGTTTAATAAGTCTTCTATCAAATGAAACCGGTTTCAAAACAGGAGAAAATACTCAAATATTCTCAACACAAAGAACAAGCAACCACTCCCACCCCCAATTTACACAGGGTTATGTTCTGAGGTACTGCAAGAGCCATTGAGACAACCTTCAAAGACCCTGTTCCACCCCTTTTTTGTGATGTTTTTGTGACATTTTCGGGTCACTTCTGTGTAAATTGGGTGACAAATGATAATTGTTTGCATGGGCTCGCCACCTTAGCAAAGAGGATTTTGGAGACCTCACAGCCTGAACAAGACCAGTCCAGCCAAGCTTATTACAGGGATGTGAATATGAGGTTTTTCTCTTTCCTTCTAACATGTGCTACTGTGAATGGAACAATGAGACAGGTCCAAGCCGATTTTTCTCAGATGCAGGAAATTGTTTTCCGGTTGCACTGCTCATTTTTTCCATGAGTGGGCTGCTTCTGCTGCCACCGCCAGGACCACTACGCCTTCCTCCAGGTCTCACTCTAGCAAAAGCCAAGGCAGTGCTTCCTCAGAACAACGTGCTCGTGAGAGTGCCTGTGGCACTGTCGGTTTCCACAACCACTAGTTTAAATTTAAGGGAGGTGGGGAGTTGAAAGTCACTGACTAACTTAGTAGTGTTAAGCTTACTTTCTAAATCTATAGCATTTTAATTGCTAAGGCAAACCACACCAGGGCACGGGGGGCTCTCTCAGCTATCTTACCCAGAATGCCTCACTCTGAGGGAGACCGCAGCTTCTTCAAAGGCCATCATAACTTGCTTCAGAAACGGTGGCGGCAGCAACAAGGGACAGAACCCCCACATGCACTCGCCGCATGTTGGCTTAGGGCAGGCATCCCCAACCTTTGGCCCTCCAGATGTTTTGGCCTACAACTCCCATGATCCCTAGCTAACAGGACCAGTAGTCAGGGATGATGGGAATTGTAGTCCAAAACATCTGGAGGGCCAAAGGTTAGGGCTTATCTTAAATAGCATGGGGAGAGGGATTCTGGTTTGCAACATTTTACTGGCTGAAACTTTATATACTGAGCGATTTTATATACCTAACCATTGCTGTCTCCTTTGTCATTTTTAATGGCATACACATTGGCACCTTTGGAGCCCCTGTGTTAAGCCCTGAATGAATTCTCAAAAGCTTGTCTGTGGTGCAGAGTGTCCATCCATAGACTCAATAAAGCAGACTCCATTAATCTTATCAAATTGGTTCATGTGGAATTGTACTCTGAAGTGTTTGTTTAAAACAGGGGAGTGTGGCAGGGGGAGAAACCTCTGAATGCCTCAGTTTCCGTGGAGAGATGTCTTTATCGTCCAGCCACTTTCTCCAGAGTAATCCTGTTGAACTCAGTACTGCTACCCTTATGTAAGCAATCTGTAGGTTGCAGCCTACAATGTCTGCTTCCACTCTTTATTAGGCCAGGGTCCCTCATCAGTATTCCTTCCTGCGCTCGTTCCTCCTTTTAAGACAGTTTCTTGGAAGTCTTCACAAAGGACAGTTACACAGTGTGCAGGCAGCTTGTTCATCTTTGGATTCTGTCCACCTGGCCTGCCCCCCTTCCCGCCCACAGAAGCACAATGGGAACTGCACAAGTTCGGCTTTTTTCAAAGCCATTCTCCTACCTGTGAAAGAGAAAGTCTGATTTGCCAATGTTCCTTTTCAGTCTCCATTACAACTGCCTCCCCTCTCTCTCTCCCCCCCCCTCCTTTTATTGTGGCTGCCTCTGACACTTAGCCACATCGTTCTGAAGTTGTTCCTCTTCTTCCTCTGCCTTGTTGTATTCTACACTTTTGGCTTTTCGAGATAAGGGCATCTTCTGAGCTGCAGCAGCATCCCATTTGCAGGAGAGTGCCTTGCGGAAGTGTGTGCAGTGCGGAAATCATATCCACTCAGCTTTGCACTCAGAAACGGAGAGACTTTGCTAGGTCACTCAACAAAGCTGATCCCCACCCCCCTGGCAACAAATGCACTCTTCCCCCTCCATCCTTTGTTTGCAGGAGTGTGGGGTGGGTGTGGGGTGTGCGGGTTTTTGTACATGTTCTATTTTCCTTGCTACCACTTGGTTCAATTGATCCACCTATCAACAATAGAGAGAATGCTATTCTTATGTTTCTTTCTTTGGATCAAAAGAGCTGTGTTGTGTAGTGGTTAGAGCAGAGCTTTCCCAACTGTGTGTCACGACATGTTAGAGTATTGGCTGCAGCGCATGAATGTGTTGCATGAATGCTCCCTTTACTCCTCCTGAGGCTGGAAAGGGCGCTGTGGTCTAAACCACAGAGCCTAGGACTTGCCGATTAGAAGGTCGGCAGTTCGAATCCCCGTGACGGGGTGAGCTCCCGTTGCTCGGTCCCTGCTCCTGCCAACCTAGCAGTTCGAAAGCACGTCAAAGTGCAAGTAGATAAATAGGTACCACTCCGGCGGGAAGGTAAATGACATTTCCATGCGCTGCTCTGGTTTGCCAGAAGCGGCTTAGTCATGCTGGCCACATGATCCAGAAGCTGTACTCAGCCAGTAAGGTAAGATGAGTGCCGCAACCAGAGTTGTCCGCGACTGGACCTAATGGATAGGGGTCCCTTTTCCGTCACGTTTATGGTAGTAAAACTGAATTACTGTGTCGTGAAATGATGCATGTCTAAAAAGTGTGTGCATTGTCATGATCTCAAGGTGGCTTACATTATTCTCCCTTCCTCATCCCATCCCTGAACTCTTCTTGAATCAGGGAACTGCCTGCCCCCCACCCCAAGATCCAGATTCTCTCTGGCCTCCAACAGATCTCTCTCCAGTTGTGATATTTGTTCCCCAAACCCTTGTATCATAGCTTTCTTAAATAATTGGTTCAAATGATGTAAAATTGCCTGATAATTTCTTAAATTCTTTTAATTGATACTGTCCTCTCTTGTTTTAATAAAAAAATATATAAAATGTTTGTTATCTAGATTTTTTATTTTTCCGGTAAGATTTGCCATTTCTGCATATTCCATAAGTTTTTGTATCCATTCTTCTTTCGCTGGGACTTCTTCTTCTTCTTTCCATTAACACGACTAAAGACTAGCATATTTGTAATACAACTTTCGTTAGAATAGAAGAAAAAATATTTAATTGGGGAAGGAGGAACTGGGCCTTGGGGGGGAGAGCTCAGCTTGAGCTGCTTGCCTCACTGTTGCCGCTGCCTGGAAGAGAAAAGAAGAGAAAATATTCTTAATATTTTCATTTATTATTACTGCAAGGATCTCCAAGTGGCCCACATTATTCTCCCTTCCTCATCCAATCCCTAAACTCTTCTTAAATCAGGGAGCTGCCTCCCACCCACCCCCAGCCAACCAGATTCTCTCTGGCCTCCCTGTTCTTCGTGAACAAAGATCAACACTCTCCATTGGTAGAAGCACTGGTGGCATCCATCCCCTGGTCATATGGTCTTACATATATTTGTCTTATTTTTACCACCTCCAGCTTCCCATTTTGATTACATTCAACCTCCTCCCACTGTTCACAGACCAGGGGGTGTATTTTCCAAATTCAGCAGCAGGAGACTAGCAGCCCACAGAGTCTTTGGAGACTTCAAAATCTAGGGAAGAAGAGGGAAAATTATCAGGGAATGGGTTCTAGATATTTTCCCCAAAGCATCTAAGGTGGCTCTGAGGACAATTTTTAAAAATTAATCTAACCATGACCTGATTCCCTATATTTCTAAATCTTAACGGATATCAAAAGAAACAGACTGTGGAAAGAATAAGAGATCCTACTTATAAGCCGGATGAAGAAATCTTCATTGTTTGTGTCAGTTGCATTTTCTGAAAAACCTCTTTTCTTCTGAGCAACTGTCCTCAAATAGTTGCTCTTCCCAGATTCCTCAGCCAAGTCACTCAGCAGGGGACCTGTCACAATGGAGCACATGACACCATTACTTTAGCTACCTTGCTTAACAATATGAATTGTTCCCCTTAAGGAAGTGAAATGTTATGAGTTTCTGGGTGCCAGGCATTGAACCCCTGGACACTGAACATCTGGGGAGTTGATATGTGCCTTGTTTAAATGTACCCGAAGCTCTACATTTGATTATTGGCTGTTAAAAACTGGTTGAAACCATTGTATTTCATTCACAAAAGAAAATCTGACGTGATTACGATAAAGGGAGATAGACAATGGGTGACACATTTATTGATCATTTTCGTAACTTATTATATGTCCAATGTATAATTTATGTATAGTAATCAGTAAGGGGTTGGGTGGGAAGCAGTTTTGAATATGAAACTGGTGGATGGCTGTCATTAATTCAGCTCAACTTCATAGAATCACAGAATCTTTGAGCTGGAAGGAACCCAAGGGTCATCTAGTCCAATCACCTGCCATGCAGCCTCCATGACAGATAGTCATCCAACCTCTGTTTAAAACCTCCAGGGAAGGAGAGCCCACTACTTCTTGTGGGACTAGATGACCCTTGGGTTCCTTACAACTCTAATATTTTATGATTCTATGAAATGGATCTGGATTAATGACAGTCATCCACCAGTTTCATATTCAAAACTGCTTCCCACCCCAACTCCTTACTGATTACTATAGATAAATAATACATTAAAGTAGACAAATAAAAACTTACAAGAAGGATCAATATATGTGTCACCCATTGTCTATAAACCTTTATCATAATCACATGTCAGACTTTTGTAAATGAAATAAAAGGGTTTTAACCAGTTTTTAATAACCAATAATCAAATCTAGAGCTTGGGGTTCCTTTAAACAAGGCTTAGATCAAATCCCCAGATATTCGGTGTCCAGGGATTCAGTGCCTGGCACCCAGGAACATATGGCAAAGGGGAGTCTGGCACCCACAAACGCATAACATTTCATTTCCTTGCAACCTAAGGAAAGCTGTTTATTGGCAGGCAGAATACACTGGTCAGAAACTGAAAGAAACAGGGGGACAAGGAGGTCTAAGGGAGAAGGCCTGCTCCTGGCCATCATAATACTGGACAGATTACTACAGGGTGTTGAGACGGATTATTTTTAACTCTTAAGTGAGAAACAGCAGCCGTCATCTAGGCCAGAAGTGTTTTCCCTTGGTGACCCCTCCATGTTGAAAAGTGTGTGTGTTTGCAAGGTGTTTCTTGTCCTGTCCAGAAATGCGCCATGTTGGATGAAGTCAGCTCTAGATCTTTTCTAAATAAATTGAATAAAACCACTTAACCCACTGAAAGATATATTTGAAAAATAAATATTAAGGGGAACAATGCCTATTGTTAAGGAAGGTAGCTAAAGTAACCATGTCCTCTATTGTGACACGTCCCCTGCTGATTGACTGGCTGAGAACTTTGGGTAGAGCAACTATTTGAGGTTATTGAGTGAGAAACAAGTTGGTTTGGGTGAATTGTGTTTGCTGAAAAAAATGAAGATTTCTTCATCCTACTTGTAAGTTGGATCTCTTATTCTTTCCAAAGTCTGTTTCTTTTGCTATCCCTTAAGTTTTAGAAACATAGGGAACCAGGTCATGGTTAGAATTATATTTAAAGATTGTCCTCAGGGCCCCCTTAGATGCTTTGAGGGAAATGGCTTGCAGTGCATAGATAGAGAGTATCGAGGAAATAACTATAATCCATTTTGTGACCTTCTTCCTTTTCTTCCCTAGATCCCGCTGTCTGCACAGGATGAGAGAGCTGCTGGCCTCCTGCTGCCGTGCCATCAAAATCCATCCCCTGGACCGTTTGGAGGAGGATACTGTGATTGACTGTGATTGTGGTTGATGGCAGAAAGATTAGAGTTCAGAGGATTTATGTGAGACCGAGGGCCCAGGAGATGGAAGCCACCAGATGTTCCAGTCTGTGCAGGATGAGAGAGCTGCTGGCCTCCTGTTGCCACTCGATCAAAATCCATCTCCTGGACTGTATGAGGGAAGAAAGCGTCATCGTAGATGGGAGGAGGATAAAATTAAGAACGATTTATGTGAGACTGAGGAACCAGGGGATGGATGCCACCAGTGCTTCCACCAGTGGTGAGTGTTGATCTTTGTTCACGAAGAACAGGGAGGCCAGAGAGAATGTGGTTGGCTGGGGGTGGGTGGGAGGCAGCTCCCTGATTTAAGAAGAGTTTAGGGATTGGATGAGGAAGGGAGAATAATGTGGGCCACTTGGAGATCCTTGCAGTAATAATAAATGAAAATATTAAGAATATTTTCTCTTCTTTTCTCTTCCAGGCAGCGGCAACAGTGAGGCCAGCAGCTCAAGCTGAGCTCTCCCCCCCAAGGCCCAGTTCCTCCTTCCCCAATTAAATATTTTTTCTTCTATTCTAACGAAAGTTGTATTACAAATATGCTAGTCTTTAGTCGTGTTAATGGAAAGAAGAAGAAGAAGTCCCAGCGAAAGAAGAATGGATACAAAAACTTATGGAAAATGCAGAAATGGCAAATCTTACCGGAAAAATAAAAAATCTAGATAACAAACATTTTATATATTTTTTTATTAAAACAAGAGAGGACAGTATCAATTAAAAGAATTTAAGAAATTATCAGGCAATTTTACATCATTTGAACCAATTATTTAAGAAAGCTATGATACAAGGGTTTGGGGAACAAATATCACAACTGGAGAGAGATCTGTTGGAATGTAATGTAAAAGTGTTGTCTAAAATGTATAAGACATTATTCGAATGAGAGACCAAGGATGAGCAAGTAAATTCCTCAATAGATTAGGAATTAGGCAATAGATACATTAGGCAATAGATACTGGTTATAATATAGATATGGGAGCATGGGAACGATTGTGGAATATGGATATAAAACTTACATGCATGAAAGAAAATTATATGAAAATGTTATGTCAATGGTACCTAACACCGAGTAAATGGCAAAAATGTATAAATCAAAATCAAATAAGTGTTAAAAGTGCTAAGAGAAAGAGGGTTCTTTTTATCATATATGGTGGTCTTGCAGTAAGGTTAAAGCTTACTGGGAAATGATATATAATGAATTGAAAAGGATGTACAAAATAACTTTTATTTTTTTAAAAACCCCAGAAGGTTTTCTTTTAGGAATTATAGGGACAAAACTACCTAAATTGTGTAGAAATTTATTCATGTATGAAAATGGTTTATTGAATATTTAGAAATAAACTGTAAACAGATAAGAAGATTGGCAGGATTATTGTAACAACCTGCAGTTTTATAAGAGTATTTAAAGTAGCTGAATAAATGAGCAAATAAAGTTAATTTGGATATGCAGAAAATATAAAAAAAACAAATTTAAGGAATTGCAGAAAGGGGGAAGGAAGTCAAGTTTTGAAATGTTAAGATGATTGTAAAATTATTGAAATGTATAAAATTGAAAATCATAAAAAAATAAAAAAGGAATGAGGCACAACAGAGACTGCAGTTTCTTTTTGATGCATGGTTTGTATAAAACTGAAAATCATAAATGAAATATATATAAGGCACCTCTTCTATCAAGCACTTTTATTACATTTTTTTTGCCCAACTTTCTCTCCAAGGAGTGCAAGATAGCATCCATGGTTCTCCTCATCATCATCATTTAATCCCCATAACAATCCTTTGAAATAAGTTAGGTTAGATGCATCAAATTCCTAGAATCGTACAGCTGGAAGGGACCCAAGGGTCATCTAGTCCGACCCCCTTGCAATGGAGGAATCTCAGTGAAAGCATCCCTGACAGATGGCCAGCCACCTCTCGTGGGAGTCTGTTCGACTGCCAAACAGCTCTTACTGTCAGAAAGTTTTTTTCTACAAATGTTTAGTTGGAATCTCTCCTTTCTTGAAGTCATTGGTTCGAGTCCTACCCTCCAGAGCAGGAGAAAATAAGCATCCTCCCTCTTCCATGTGACAGCCCTTAAGATATTTGAAGATGGCTATTGGATCTCCTCTCAGACTCCTGTTTTCCAGGCTGAACATACTGTGATGGCCTGGGATTTGGACTCGGATGCTGAACCTGAGGGATCCCAGCCTGCACAGGATTCCCCGCCTCCAGAACCAATTGAGCCGGGGCTGTGGCATGAGCCTGAAGGGTCCTCAACTGTGCTGGATCCTCAAGTGCAGGCATCAGCTGAGTCTGCTCTGGCTCCTGAGGTGATGGAGGACCCATTGCCTGCAGGTGCTGCACTCTCAGCCCCATCAGAGGAAGCTGAGGTTGCCTTTGGGTCCGGTTGTTGGGATACTGCCAGGGAGATAAAGCCCATCATGGCCCCCACGTCGCCTCCGGACGATCCATCGATCTCCCGTAGATACAGTATCAGCAATTAGCGACACGAGCTCCAGAAAATAGCTTGCCACATTCCAGAGCTGATGCACGCTCTATCAGCACAATTCGTACAGCGAAAGATGCACGCAGGAGAGCATTATTTAGAAGTTTATTCAGCGTTGGTCAGAACAAAGGAAAAAACATGACTGCCTGCTTGCGTGTTCAGGCACAGAGAGAGAAACGAAAGGAATAGAAAACATAAACTTCCTGTGAACAGGAAATACGCAGACTCTGTGACTCACAAAGCCTGCTCCCTTTTAAGGTGGAACGGAAATATCCTGAGTCTGCTCTGGCTCCTGAGGTGATGGAGGACCCATTGCCTGCAGGTGCTTCACTCTCAGCCCCATCAGAGGAAGCTGAGGTTGCCTTTGGGTCCGGTAACCCTCCAGTCTCTCCTGAGCTGCAGAGACTCAGGGCAGAGAGGTGGAGGGAACTAAGTTCCCACAGGAGGAGTGCTGGCCTCCAGGGCAGGAGAGGCGAGTCACCAGAGGATCAGGGCCGCCCTATGCCTCGAGGCAGATAAAAGCTGGCCAGCCCCAGTCCCAAGTTGCGGGAGCAACCATTGTTTGTTGCTAGTTCCTGCCTGAACCCTGTCCTACATTTCTGCCAGAGCTCCTTACCCGCCCTGGCTCCCTGCTTGCATGTCTGTTCCTGACCCAACTCCCTGCCCTGCACCCAGTGTCAGCTACTACGGACTGCCTCCATGTTGCACCTTTGACCATGGACCGGACTTGGACTCCGCCTCTCGGGTAACCCACTGGACCAGCACACATACCCAGATACTTCAAGCGTTCATCGTAAGGCTTAGTTTCCAGACACTTTATCATCTTGGTCACTCTCCTCTGCACATGTTCCAGCTTGACAACATCCTTCTTAAATTGTGGTGCCCAGAATTGGACACAGTATTCCAGGTGTGGTCTGACCAAGGCAGAATTGAGTGGCACGATTACTTCCCTTCATCTGGACACAAAACCTCTGTTGATGCAGCCTAGAATAGCATTAGCTTTTTTTGCTGCTGCATCACACTGTTGACTCATGTTAAGGTTGTGGACCACCAAGACCTTAGATCCTTTTCACTTGTACTGCTAGTAAGCCAGGTTGCCCCCCCCCTATATTTGTGAATCTGGTTCTTTCTGCCTAAATGCAAAACCTTACATTTGTCCCTACTGAAATTAATTTTGTTAGCATGTGCTCAGTTCTCCACGATGCCCCCAGGACATAACCCTGTGGCGCCCCACTTGTGGCTTTCTTCCTGGAGGACAAAAATGTCCAGGGGGATATTCCTTTTTTATTATTTACGATTTTCAATTTTATACATTTCAATTATTTTTCAATCATTTTAACATTTCAAAATTTGACTTCCTTCCCCATCTTTCTGCTGTTCCTTAATTTACACACATATATTTTCTGCATACTCCAAAGTATCTTAATTTACTCATTTATTCATATAGCCTTGTTGACCATAGTTCACTCCAATGTGCCCATCAGGTCAAAAGGTCCCCAGTACCCACAGGCCATGCCTGACATGCCTGATAACAGTGACTAAAAGATGCCCACAACCCAACACTGCCATCGTTTCTGAAATCTTCTCACCTGTCCAGACTATATGCCAATTACCCAAATTGAAGGAACATCACTCCAACAGACAACATCACTCAACAGTGTGGAGTAGGTGAAAAAGAGAAGACCCAGAGCAAATTAGAGTCTCCCAAAAATATATCTACTCAGCCTCTGGAAAGCAGAAGACTAGCTTGTAGGCCCACACTGAAAAAGGACGAGAGGGTTGTTGCTGATTAAGAAGGGAGAATGCAGGGCAGAACAGATTTAAATAGTCTATCACCACCTTTCCCCATTGAGCAAAATTGCCCTCAGGCCATAACATTCTCCCATAGGAAAATATTGCCTGTACTTTTTTTCTAGGCAAGGAGAGGTGTGACAAATTCACCCCCACCCATAAATGGGGACAAACACATCCTCAGCTAATAATAATAATAATAATAATAATAATAATAATAATAATAATAATTTATTTATATCCCACCCATCCGGCTGGTTTTCCCCAGCCACTCTAGGTGGCTGACAACAGATTAAAAACAGAATAAAACATCACACATTAAAAACTTCCCTAAACAGAGCTGCCTTCAGATGTCTTCTAAAAGCCAGGTAGTTATTTATGTCATTGACATCTGATGGGAGGGTGCCACTACCGAGAAGGCCCTTTGCCTGGTTCTAGGGGTACTCTCCTCAGGTCCCTTGGCTATGTAGCTACAAAATGATCAGACAGCCCTTGGGGGTGGGGGGGAGGAATTGATTACCTTTATCCTTTATCCTGCATTCTGCAATCCCTTCCCTCCAAAGAGGCCTGAACAGTTTACAAGACTCCTGTAAAATTGGAGAACTCCTCTTAAAGATGGGGATACACAGCAACATGGTGTTAAGTCTCACTAATTTTTTATTTGTTAGCTCTTTGAGAAATAATTTACATGGAAGGAAAGCCTAAGCATTATTAATATAACAGGGTTTTACTGTATCTCGGGAAAGCCTTCCCTAGAATTTTAGGGATACAGGAGTAAAATCTCCATCACTTAAGGAGAAAATTTTCACCTTTCCCTTGCTAAAATGTCTATTACATACTATAACTTGTAGCAGATTAGTAATTCAAAGTGTGTTTAAATAGGATTATAAATTGCATGTTTGTCATTGTTATTTGGTTATATTTCCTAGCCATGTGTAGTATTGATTCAACTTTATTACAGAATCTGTTTGAAAGCACAGCTATGGATTTTTGATATTTGTTTAGTTTTGGGTAGGGAAAAATGGGTGAATGTGTTTAAGCAAAGCATTCTTCCATAGCTTTCTCTCACACAAAAATTAATCTTTCTAAAGCAGAAGAAAATTAGCATTTTGGTTTGGTTCAGACTACTAATTTTCCAGTCATCTTGACAATGATGATGTGAGACTCAACTTCGTGTTTTGTACCTTTATAAAATGTTTGTCCTGCTCCTGGGATAAGTCAGTTGTTGCGTTGCTTCTATTCCACCTCCAGAAACTGTTCAGTTGGAAGAAAACTGATTCTCTTTTGTCTGGTATGTCTCAAATTATTGGATAAAATGTTTTTCATCTTCTGTTATTTATTTATTAACAGCCTCATACTCATCTTTGCTAGGGAATTCTAAGAAACAAAAAAATGTGGATCTGGAAGATTTAGTCCACCATCTTGATGCAAAATGGCATCCAATCATAGATGAAAACCTGCTCCTTTATCTCAGGAAGTTTCATGCAATATTTAGTAATGATATCTTAATAGAAAGCGAACAAACAAATTTCCAAAATATAAAGCAGATTTGTCTGTTTATTCCTCCAATCTGTAGAACATCCATCATGCCATTGTGCTCCCAAGGTGGTTTCTAAAAATACACAAGCAATAATAATACATAAAATAATTGAGACTAATCCTAATTTTTCAGTGCTTTGCAATGCATTTCCCCAGAAGATACACATTTTAACCATAAAATGCACATTTTTGTGCACACTTGTTGCACGCTACTTTGGAACTGTCAGATTGGATCAGTTGGCTGCAAAAAGTGAAGACAATGAATGCTTCTTCCTTTCCTATCCCTAGCAAAGACTTGAGCAGTGGTTCCTGAGTCTTGGACTCCAGGGATATAAAAGAAAAGAACTTAAAATAAGTGTTGGAACTGTGTTGCAAACAGAGCACACAGTTGGTGCCCCTCTGTGGACAGAAGGCTTTTTGATCCAAGGGAGCGGAAGAGGGATTGAGTCAATCTTTGCCAATTCACCTTTTACTAATTTGTAAGAGCTGGCCTTGACACCAGACTTCTGGATAGGATGGGCAGGTTAAATTGGGGGGGGGGGGATGTTGGTTCAATGTGAGTGATTTTTTCCTTGGGGGGGGGTTGAGTTTTTGTTAATGTTGCTCACTAGCATTTATATGGCTAGTATGTGTGTGTGTCCCCCCCCCAGGATGTTAGTGTATATGAAATATTAATGTATTATATGGTTTCCCTTCTCCCCCCCCACTATGGTATTATGTACTAAAGGTACATAACGTGGGTGGTGCTGTGGTCTAAACCACTAAGCCTCTTGGGTTTGCCAATCAGAAGGTCGGCGGTTCGGCGGTTCAAATTCCTGCGACGGGGTGAGCTCCCGTTGCTCTGTCCCAGCTCCTGCCAACCTAGCAGTTCGAAAGCACACCAGCACAAGTAGATAAATAGGTATCACTGCAGCAGGAAGGTAAATGGTGTTTCTGTGCACTCTGGTTTCCGTCACTGTGTCCCATTGCGCCAAAGTGGTTTAGTCATGCTAGCCAAATGACCCGGAAAGCTGTCTGTGGACAAACGCCAGCTCCATCAGCCTGAAAGCGAGATGAGCGCCACAATCCCATAGTTGCCTTTGACTGGACTTAACCATCCAGGGGTCCTTTACCTATTATGTGCTGTATATTGTTCTTTGCCATAAGTCACGAGGAGACCTTCAGGTGACAAGCAACTAATAAGTGTAATAAAGAATAATAAAGAATACAGACACAGCTGTTCTAGAACATTGAGCAAGTCCAAAAGCCAGTCACAGTAGTACAGTGGTGCCTCGTAAGATGAAATTAATCCGTTCCGTGAGGCTCTTCGTATAGCGGTCTTTTCATCTTGCGAAGCAAGCCCATTGACAGTTTAGCGGATTAGCGCTATTAGCGGTTTAGCGGCTTTTAGCGGATCAGCTGATAAGCGGCTTAGGGCTTAGGAAAAGGGGGGGGGAGGGAAAAAACCCCGCAGGAACTCGCAAGACATTTTCGTCTTGCGAAGCAAGCCCATAGGGAAATTCGTTTTGTGAAGCGCCTCCAAAACGGAAAACCCTTTCGTCTAGTGGGTTTTCCGTCTTGCGAGGCGTTCGTCTTGCGGGGCACCACTGTATAACAGTTGAGGAGGGCCCTGATGCTTGCTGCACCACCAATAATCTGACAAGTACAGAGCTTTTGAACTGATTCAAGGTGATGTTTCTCATTCACACATGCAAATTCCCACACTTGATTTTCCTGCCATCCATTAATCAGCACATTCTGTGTGAATGTGCCCTAACAGCCTGATCCCAATGAGGTAAAAAAGGAATCAGACTTACTCCAAGGAAGTCTGCATAGGATTGCTGCCTGTAGATCTACTTAACTGTTCCAGCAGTAAAGAAGTGGGAAAGAAATTAGGTGAGAACAGCTCCAATGCATAAAAATAGTGTAATTCTTTAAAAGTCAATAAGACACTCTCCCTTATTTAAGAAGTGAGAAATATTTTTCAACGACAGAATGCTTCAAACAATTCTACCTATTAAAAAGCCATTAAACCCGGGGAGGCACAGAAGCATATCCACAACAGCTGTTCTGAGGAAATACTTTGTATTACGAACTATTATTGGAAACTGAAGGTCAAGTAGAACAACACTGTTCACATGAAGTTGTTTTCCTTTTTGTTCCACCTCTCCCTCTCTCACACAAAATGAACAAGACTTTATTCTTTTAAAATGCATCAGATGAAGGGAACATCGGGGAATACACAGTTGAGGCAAAGTCAGTGTGACTATAATTTTGAGGATTGATGGCGGAATAGAAAACGACTTAACACAAAATCCATATAACACACTTCCCTATGGATGTATATCATCTGAAAAATGGGGAAGGGGGGTGAGATTCCCCCAGTATGAAGGGGACATGAAAATGAATGCTATCATTTAGTTTAGTTATATAACCTAATGGCTTAAAGTGTGAAGCCTGTGGGTTTGGCTAAGGAAGCACTTCTGATCATAATTCAGGAAGTCAGGTTGCTACCAGGTCCTTTTAGGGAGGTTCAGCTGAAGCCTTCATTATACATATTTAGGTGTTAGAATCCCTGCTCCATGATTGCAGTCATGGGATTGTTGTCTATCACATGACGGTATATGTTTTGACTCCACAGAGTGGGAAGTGACGGAGACAGGATGTTTGTGTTACTGTGTTCCGTGAAGTGGGACTATGGTCCTTTGTTCTTTTTCTCTTTCCTGTCTGATGCTAGAGAGAGAGGGAGCCATGTTGCAGTGCTCCGTGTGTGTTTATATGTAAATAAAGTAGATTAGCCAAAATGCTGAGTTGCTGAGGTCTGTCATGCAAACTGTGCAGACTCTGCGGATCCCTAAATGTGTCAGTGTCTGTTGGCATCGGTCGCTGTGATGTTCGGGCAGAAGAAAGCTTTTGAAGCTCCCAAACAACTGACCAGGAGGGAGAGAACATGCCAGTCATGTATGTGTCCCTACCAGGGTCCTACTCGAGTGTAGGATGAGCTCCTAACATTAGGCACCTGGCAAAGGTGTTCCTCTTTAACCAGGTCTTTGACTGATTGACACCTAGTGCCATTTTAAAATGTGTTGGAGAGGTGGGGAGGTTACTTGGTTGTTTTTGTTTTCCATTTTATTTATTTATTATTATGCATTTTGCGTTTTTATATTGTGATTTTATGTTTTAACCTTCCTGAGACCTGCGGGTATACGGCGGTATACAAATAATAGTAATAATAAACCAACCACCCCCCACTAAGCCCAGTATGGATTTCATTGCATCAAGGCATTTCTCCCCCCCCCCCTCCTTCTCACTGATTCTATGGCAATGGTGATCTTGGGTGTTGCACTGGGCCAAAAACCTAGCCTCCAATTTCTCTCATGAAAGAGGATTCTGATTTTCTGACAGACTCACATGGCAGTTTAGAATTTCCTTACAATTCTGTGAGTCACGAGGGCTGTCCCAGAACACTAAAGGTCTCATGGTTCTAAAACTGTTGAAATGGCAGGAACATGGGGAAGAGGTGATACATTGGTGAGGCTCCATATCCTCCTCTCCTTCTCTCCACTGTAATGGCAGAGCTTGTAATTGGTTGATACTCCTTTAGTGATAAGGACCTGGTAGTTTGAGGACTTACTCTAGGGCTACCTGACCTGGGCAGTTTCTTAGGCCTGCTGCTTCAGTTTTGACAGAAGGTCTTAGAGGCTCCTCTGAATTTTTATTAAAATGTTTCCCATTGTTGGTGTCTGTTCTTGGGCCAATAAACTGTTCATCCTCTATGCCTTCCTGTCCACTGATACCTCTTCCTAAAAATTCCCACTGTTTTCATTTCTCCTTGAGGAAGGATCAGCTCAGAGTTTTGCAGGGGTTGATCTCAGAGGGGATACATTCATGTGTTTATGCACATTTAAATGCATCACCCATCCCAAAGATTCAGGTGGGCTTTTTTCTGCTCCGCTTCCTTGCATTGTTGCTTTCCTGAATTAATTTCTGAATCTTATATCCAGGCTGGAATGAGAAGAACAAGAGGAGAAGGAAGAAAGAACACCCCCCCAAAACAAAAAAACCCCACACTTATCCTGGGCTTTGATGTATGTTATATGTAAAATAACTGAACTTGTTCTGCACTACAACCAAGTTATCAGTTATGACCACCGAGGCATGATGTAGCTGCTGAGCGTCAAAATCCCTTTCCATGCTTGCATGTGTTTGCATTGACAGCTTGGCACCTAACAAAAGACAAGTAGGCAAGCTTCAAATTAGACCATTTGTTCCCCTTTATTAACGAAGCAAAATAAAAGCCCCCCACTGGCAAGCTGCCTGTATAAGCTGTCCCTTCAGCACCACACAGCATAGGTATTAATTAAACCAGTGACTTCTCCCTACCCTCTCTCTGTAATAAGATGCAATGATGCAAGTTAAAGTGAATTTTCTATAAAGCTGACCCTCGCCCTGGTATTTCTAAGACATTGCGATTTGCATTATCGATTTTGTTAAATGAAGAGAGAGAGAAAAAGTTAGCTACTTGTGGTCACCTTGACTAAATGTCAAAGTCCTTAGAATGACACTGACAAGAGAGGGAGAGTTTATTTTCAAATTCTGCATGCATTCAAGCTAAATGAAACCACTGGGATCAAAACAAAGTCCCAGATCATATTGCATTGTGATGCTAGTATATTTTAAAACCTTCGTTTACTGTGCACATGCCAATTATGTACACCAGAAGTTACTTTTGCAGTTGTTTCTCCTTCCCCAGCAAACTGCAAAATTATATTTCTGTCAGCATATTCATAGCAGCTGCTTCATACAACAATTCACAGGATAGTTTGAGGAAGCCATGACAACATACTGGTGTTTGTTGAATTTCTCTCTTGCCTCCTTCCAAGCAGCTCAGGGCAGAATACAGTGGTGCCCCGCAAGACGAACGCCTCGCAAGACGGAAAACCCGCTAGACGAAAGGGTTTTCCATTTTGGAGGCGCTTCGCAAAACAAATTTCCCTATGGGCTTGCTTCGCAAGACGAAAATGTCTTGCGAGTTCCTGCGGGGGTTTTCCCCTTCCCCCCCCTTTTCCTAAGCCCTAAGCTGCTTATCATCTGATCCGCTGATAAGCCACTTATCAGCTGATCCGCTAAAAGCCGCTAAACCGCTAATAGCGCTAATCCGCTAAGCTGTCAATGGGCTTGCTTCGCAAGACGAAAAAACCGCTATACAAAGAGCCTCACGGAACGGATTAATTTTGTCTTGCGAGGCACCACTGTACATGGTTGTTTCACAGAAACCTTGTGCAGTAGGTTAGGCTGAGAGACTGTGATGACCCAGAACGTTTTATGTCTGAGTCAGGATTTGAGCTCAGATCTCCACAGTCCTAGGCCAGCACTCTGTGCCATTAGCCTGTAGCATAGACAATGTAGTGCTGTTTAGATACTGCTGAACTACAGCTCCCATCTTCTCTAACCATTGTCCATACTGGTTAGGGCCAAAGGACCTTGATTTTAGTTTTATTCCTCTTTGAACTGATGCACCCGATGCTGCAAATGTATAGTTCTACATGTAAAAGGGGCACTGGTGGCGCTGTGGTCTAAGCCACTGGGCCACTTGGGCTTGCCGATCAGAAGGTCGGCAGTTCGAATCCCCATGACAGGTTGAGCTCCCGATGCTCTGTCCCAGCTCCTGCCAACCTAGCATTTCGAAAGCATGCCAGTGCAAGTAGATAAATAGGTACCACTGCACTCTGGTTTCCATCAAAGTGTTTGTTCTGTTGTGCCAGAAGCGGTTCAGTCATGCTGGCCACATGACCTGGAAATCTGTCTGTGGACAAACACCAGCTCCCTCAGCCTAAAAGTGAGATGAGTGCCGCAACCCCAAAGTCGCCATTGACTGAACTTAACCATTCAGGCGTCCTTTATCTTTCTTTTTTACCACTTCCGCGGGTGGCAATGTGGGTTAAACCACAGAGCCTAGGACTTGCCAATCAGAAGGTCAGTGGTTTGAATCTCCGCGACAGGGTGAGCTCCCTTTGCTCGCTCCCTGCTCCTGCCAACCTAGCAGTGCAAAAGCACATCAAAGGTACCGCTCCGACAGGAAGGTAAACGGCATTTCCGTGCGCTGCTCTGCTTTGCCAGAAGCAGCTTGGTCATGCTGGACACATGACCCAGAAGCTGTACGCCGGCTCCCTCGGCCATTAAAGCGAGATGAGCATTGCAACCCCAGAGTCGGCCACGAATGGACCTTCTGTTCATGTGTCGGTCCCACATGTTAGGGACACCAATCACTTTAGGTGTCCCCCATCCTTTGACTATCCAGCACAGGAGCCGGAGATCACAGACTGAAGTTTCCTTATAGGCAAGTGTGGACAATGCATAGTGGAATCCACACAGGAAGTGGAGCTGGCACTAGGCATGGCCCTAAAAACATGGCATCAAAGCCACCCACCCCAGTCAACACCCAGTTGCCCTATATGTGGATAAGACATGAACAAGTTTCAACCCTGAGATTGTAATCTGTTTTACCTTTTTATTTTTTTATTTTCAATGCAAAATTACAACAAAATTACAACAAAATTACAAACATTGAATCCAAAATAAAACAATACAAACAAGAAAAATAAACGAAAAAAGAACAAAAAACAAAAAAATACACATCCAGAAATAAAACCATATCATTCTAATCTAGTCATTACATACATATACACATATTGACTTCCTTCCTCTGTTCTAAGACCTCAAAATTTTTACTCTTTCTAAGTTGTTGTCTCTAATGTAGATTACTTCTATCTTTATACTTTTTACACCATTTTTCTCTTTCTTTAACCCTGCAAAGCATCATTCATTACATACCGATATTTAATGTGATATTAAATTTACGGCATGCTACACAATCAGAGAAAATTTGATGAAAATGGTGTACCAATGGTACTTAACTCCGGTAAAATTGGCTAAAATTTCCAAATTAAAATCAAATACCTGTTGGAGATGCAAGAAAGAAATAGGTACAATGTTCCCATGTGGTGGGAATGCCGACCTATTAAACAATTTTGGAATGAAATATATGAAGAAATCAGAAAGATGTTTAAAATATCTTTTAGTAAAAAACAGGAGGCATTCCTTTTAGATATAATCACAAACGATATTTCTGACAATCAAAGGAAAGTATTCCTCTGTGCGACAACAGCTGCCAGGATGCTTATAGCAATAAATTGGAAAGGGAGAAAAATTCCATCAATGAAAGAATGGCAAATTAAATTTTGTAAATATATAAATCTGGCAAGACTCACAGCATTCATAAGGGGACAATCGGACCAAAAATTATTAAAAGAATGGGGATGTGCTAAAGAGTATATGAAAAAACATTGTTCTGGAGTAAGCATATCTGGTTTTTTTAGTTTTTAATTGTTGTAGCAATATTTCAAAAAGATGTGAACTACCCAAATGGCATGCTAGTTACAAATAGATTTTGTAAGTGACAGGCGGGATACTTCTTGTAAACATCCTCCCCCCTTTCCCCAGTGAAAACTGCCCATTTCTTTTGGCAATCGGAAGGCCTCAAAAATGACATTTCTAGTCTGTGTTGTGCAGAGATCAGTTGAGAAGAGAAGGATTGCCTCCTCATTGCCTCAGCAGTGGGGATGCATATATTGACCATAAGAGGAAGGCAAGCGAAGTCATTTGAGAATGAAGCAAGAAGAAGAAGAAAACATAAATTAATTAAAATGAACCCCATAAAACTATCAAAGATGTGAGAGCCTCCTTGATGCTGCTAAAATATGAAATAATACAAGTGGCTTGAGCTCATCAACCAGTCTGTCCAAAAATTCAAAATTTGTTTCAGCTTGTTTGAAGTTTTCCTACCACAGCAAGTCTTATTTGGTTATGTGTGTGTAGCCAGCACCCACCTTCATTCTAATCTCAAAAAGGCTTTTTGAGTTTAGCAAAGTCATATCAGCTTCGTGCTGCAGTAAGAGCAATTGCTTTGGGAAGGCCTTTGCCTGCTACAGATGTACTATTGCTTAGTGACTCAAAGAGGATCAAACCAGCTCCAAGAGAATCACGGAGGGAATACATCATCTGATATGTGAAGTGTTTACAATAAGCTGAGCAGCAGGGAAGTGACCTATTACCAAGCATCTAAAACAGAATGTTGACTTATTTGTTCCTTCGCATCTGTCCCTTGAGGTAGCACCTAAATCCTACTGTTATTTATTTAGGAAGTTTTTCTTTCTGTGCCAGGCAGAGGCTTTCTTTCTCTTCAGTTTGGTTCCAGCTGTGACAACTCTCATGGAGAAACTAATTCAACTCCTAGTGGGCGTATGATCCTGTGGTATGTCTGCAGGTGGTTGTGTTACAAAGGCAAAGACAAAACCAACTCAGAGCTGGTTTGCAGCTCAATCATGAACACATTTTCCCCCCTGCAATGCACGCAGGAAAACAATGGATAGATAACATGCCCCTTGTGTGAAAATAGTATGATGTCTGGTTTGCCACAATGCCTGACCTGTTGGGAAGCTCCTCTGCTATCATTTCAAATGGCCAGCCATACTTATGTTTCAACAGAAACAGGGATGGCATGGTGTGACAGCAAAGGCTGCAGCTTGAACCATGAGGGGAAAGGAAGGCAGCAGCAGCAAGAGCAGCAGCACCACCAGCAGCAGCAACAACAATAATAACAATAATAATTTATCATTTATACCCCACCCATCTGGCTGGGCTTCCCCAGCCACTCTGGGCGGCTTCCCAAAAAATTAAAATACTATAATACATCAAACATTAAAAGCTTCCCTAAACAGGGCTGCCTTCAGATATCTTCTAAAAGTCTGGTAGTTGTTGTTCTCTTTGACATCTGGTGGGAGGGCATTCCACAGGGAAGGCGCCACTACTGAGAAGGCCCTCTACCTGGTTTCCTATAACTTGGCAGTGAGGGAACCACCAGAAGGCCCTCGGTGCTGGACCTCAGTGTCCGGGTAGAACGATGGGGGTGGAGACGCTCCTTCAGATATACTGGACTGAGGCCATTTAGGGCTTTAAAGGTCAGCACTAACACTTTGAATTGTGCTCGGAAATGTACTGGGAGCCAATGTAGGTCTTTCAAGACCGGTGTTATATGGTCTTGGTGGCCGCTCCCAGTCACCAATCTAGCTGCCGCATTCTGGATTAGTTGTAGTTTCTGGGTCACCTTCAAAGGTAGCCCCACATAGAGTGCATTGCAGTAGTCCAAGCGGGAGATAACCAGAGCATGTACCACTCTGGCAAGACAGTCTGCAGGCAGATAGGGTCTCAGCCTACGTACCAGATGGAGCTGGTAAACAGCTGCCCTAGACACAGAGTTAACCTGCACCTCCATGGACAGCTGTGAGTCCAAAATGACTCCCAGGATGCGCACCTGGTCCTTCAGGGGCACAGTTACCCCATTCAGGACCAGGGAATCCTCCACACCTGCCCACCTCCTGTCCCCCCCAAACAGTACTTCTGTCTTGTCAGGATTCAACCTCAATCTGTTGAACCTCAACAACACAATACCCTCCTCCTTGTCACTGCCACCAAGCAAATATCTCCTCCCCATCCTTGATTGCCTCACTACAAAGCATATTGAACTTTTGGACATTTACTGACTCCTTGTATTGGGTTGAGTGGCAGAGCACCTAGGTGTGAGGTGAGTAACAATGGTTCAGACCATCACTCCCCCTCCCCCCAAAACCCCCAATCTATATTTTTACTTTTTAGCAACGCAACAAGTTGAACCATTTCTAAGCAGGGGAGGCTTTGCCGTTTGATTCATTACCCATTAGAACAAATAATACCTACACATTTTCTAGACTATTTCCCTAACCCTGGGAACGACTTTGTAGCTGATGAATTCATCTATCAAACGAAGCATCCCACTGATGCAAACTGCCAGCTGACCCCCCCCCCTTCTTGGTTCACAGTGTAAAATACGGAGGTGATACAATAAGGTGCCCAACTTCTGACAGGTGTGCCCTGTTCCTTTTGGATTACTCTGTCAAGTACTGCAGGGGGAAGGATGAGAGAAAATGTCAAATTCCCCTAGGGAAAAGCAGTGTTGGCCTCAGGGCTGTCTTAAGCATTTGCGGTAAAAGGTAAAGGTAAAGGGACCCCTGATCATTAGGTCCAGTCGTGACCGACTCTGGGGTTGCGTCGCTCGTCTCACTTTATTGGCTGAGGGAGCCAGCGTGCAGCGTGGCCAGCATGAGTAAGCCGCTTCTGGCGAACCAGAGCAGTGCACGGAAACACCATTTACCTTCCTATTTACCTATTTATCTACTTGCATTTTGACACGCTTTTGAACTGCTAGGTTGGCAGGAGCAGGGACCAAGCAACGGGAGCTCACCCCGTCGAGGGGATTTGAACCGCCGACCTTCTGATCAGCAAGTCCTAGGCTCTGCCGGGGTGCAAAGATCCACCCGGCACCCCCCCCCCCCCCAGTTGCCCAAAGTGCACAGCAGAGCTGGCCTGGCTGGCTGCCTCAGCAGCAACAGAGGAGCCCGAGGCGGCAGCAGAGCAAGGCCGGGGCCAGGCGCTGGGGGGAGGGGGGCAAGCAGAGCCCAGTGCAACAACAGTGAAGTCCGAGGCTCGTGTGAGCAGCATGCACTGAGCGGGCCTCTTGACGGCCCGCAAATCCCAGGCGTGCAGGATGGTGGAGCAGAAGAGTTGTGGTGCTCTGCTGGGCTCTGTTCCACTTGGAAGCGGCTGTCGGCTCTCCCAATCCCTGGACTCCAAATCTTGGCCCCAGACTCTCAGCCTGGTGCCCCTGAGAGCCCGGCACCCAGGTGCCCCACACCCCTAGCACCTATAGGTAAGACAGCCCTGGTTGACCTCTTTAGATGCCCCCCATCTGCCAGCATCCTCATATTGTTCCTGTAGTTCTAGAACCCTGAGAACCTTGAGGAAGAAATAAATTGGGAGAGAAAAACCTTTCTTGACCTGTGACCTTTCTACTTTCCTCTTCTGAGCAGGGAGAGAGGTTTAGTCAGATTCTGAGTCAGTGCCAGACCTGTGAGAAAGGAGTGTGCTTCCCCACCCCCACCCCCGTTGCCAAGAGACAGAAGGTGATGGTGACTATGAGGTCACTTCATTTTCCTTCTTTGAAAAAGGCTCTAGAGCCAGATAATTCCTCATTTTGATGTAATCCAGAAAGAGGGTGAGACCAATGCTTTTGTGTCCTATGAATCTGCCACTGCAGATTGTATGGCGGTGACTTACTCATATTACATTTCTTATATCTTTTCCTCTCAAGATGTCATTGGGGTAGCCTGCCAGTAGCTGCTTCCTTTGCAATGACTTTCCTGGTCTATTCCATTTCTGGTCCATGGCAGGAACTTTATATGGACTCCCTCTCCTAGGCACATAAAGTTCAGAAGAAGAGATGTTCCCCCAAGCAAGGAACCATAGGAGCCAACTCCTAGAGGCCGTGTGGGATTTGGCCCCCCACAATAAAATATTTGAGGGGGCTGGGCCCCCACAAAGTTGATGGGCATTCCCATTCAAACAGTGTGGGTGCACTGTGTCACGTGATCAGTTATGTGGGGCAGGGCTTATCTGGGCCCCCACCATATTTTTTTTCAAGTTGGCACTGCAAGGAACTGACATGACTCAATGCCTAAGGGGAGAGAGCTTGTCTACACAGGATCTCTGGCTCCGTTGTGGCTGCAAAAGGCAAGGAGCATTGGTGAGGCACTATTGGTGGGACAGAGCTGACCCTGTGGTGGCAAATATGCTCTCCTTTTTTTTAAATAAATATTTATTAAAATTTTTAACAAAATACAACAAAAAAGAAAAAACACAAAAATACACAAAACACAAAAATAGATAAAAATAAAAAAGAAAGAAAAACTCCATTATTCTTTTTCTAACTTTGACGCTCATATCCTTATTTTCTTGACCTCCTCACACCTGCCCTTTTTGTATTCCCATTTACATAATCAAATCAGCAAATCCTTACCCTCTTTCCATTTATCATCTTTAACTTTGTACCTTAACGTATCACAACTCCAATATTTTCATCCATAAATTCATTTTTGCATACTCTTTCTAACTTTGTCACTAATACCACTTATTTTTAATCCAACATCATTTTAACATTCATAAATTTTACACTGTTTCTGTAAATAGTCTTTAAATTTCTTCCAGTCCTCTTCCACCAGCTCTTCTCCCAGGTCTCAGATTCGGCAAATATGCTTTCCTGACTTGGTGTCCTTCAGACCTTGTCTCTACTCCCAGTCCAATATGGGTGGGGAGAAGAAGACTCAGATCTGCTGTGGCTGACCTGAAGTGTGTCCAACTGTTTGGGCTAGCTTTTCACTCCACGAGGTAAGGAACAGCTCCAGTCCAGGGGTCTGCTGGGAAGCACTTGATGTTCCTGAGGCATGGGCATGCTGCTCTTCCTTGTGGAATCTGTTTGCTTGTTCCAGGTAACCAGGGACGTCTTTACCATTGGGCATAGTGGCGCGGTGAGCCAGGGCGCCAAGCAGTGGAGGGCACCAGGCGGAGAGTCCAGGGAGAGGAGAGGAGGGAGGTAAGCGAGGCAGAGCGGGGGCTTGGTGCCTGCGCACCTCCAGCACCCGTCGGAGGTGGGAAGACTCCGGATGCTTTCCTGCAGTCCGGAGCTCTCTCCACTGGCTCCGCAACACACCACCTCCTCGGCTGCATGGTGTGTGCTTGCATCCCAAGCTCTGTGCATAATAAACCTGACTCTACCACCGCTCCCCCCGTCCACTCTACCTCGAAAGATGCCCATGCTTGAGGCTACACTCTGCAACTGCTGCCCCCAGTGCCCCTCCCGCTTTCCCCTGCTTCTCCACTGCCTTGTATTGAGCCTGCCTCCTCCCGGTGCCCCCACCACCTCTGCACTCCTTCACACAAACGTGGTTCCTTCCCCTCCCCGATCTCCTCCCAATCACACTCTCTCCTCCCCCCCCCCATACCCAAGCAAGGATGGTGAGACTGCGGCTGAGTGAGCGCACATCTCTGCTGTGGTGACGCGGACGGCCCAGCTTGCATTGCCTGTCCCTGCCCAGATGAAGAAGAAGAAGAGGAGGAGTTTGGATTTGATATCCTGCTTTATCACTACCTGAGGGAGTCTCAAAGCGGCTAACATTCTCCTTTCCCTTCCTCCCCCACAACAAACACTCTGTGAGGTGAGTGGGGCTGAGAGACTTCAGAGAAGTGTGACTGGCCCAAGGTCACCCAGCAGCTGCATGTGAAGGAGCAGGGAAGCGAACCTGGTTCACCACATTACGAGTCTACCACTCTTAACCACTACACCACACTGGCTCTCAGATGAGACCCCCACCTGCCCCCATCGTGCCCGCCTGCCCAGCCCCACACCATGATCCTGCCATGGGAGCCAATGCCAGGCTGCGCACGAACAGCATGGGCAGCAGCGAGAGGGGGCGGGAGCAACCATTCCCAAAAAAGGTCAACAACTTTGGGGTCCCTTCCTTAAAACAGCTCGACAACTCTGGGAAATGGGGGGGGGGAGCGATCTTTGCTCCATGGCACTGGATATGCTTAAGATGGCCCTGCAAGTAACCCTAGTTCATTCAGTTCAGCAGTGTTTTGGGGTGGTGGAAATCTAAGCTGAGAAGCCTAAAACAATGCTCTTGTTTCTTAGCCCCAAACCAGGTGGAAATTGTTCCATTCCCTAGTTAGGGAAAGGAGAAGAGGGAAGGCAAACAGTGGGAAACCAAAAAGCAGGGAGAAATAACTTTGGCATCAACAGCTTGAGGATCTGCTCCACCACAGTCCTGCTAACTGCAAGCCAGACAGGTCCTGTCTGAGGCTGCCAGTCCTGTCTGTCCACCAGAGGAGGTTCTTCCAAAAGTAGAAGACCACTCCAGTCTGGAGCTTCTAAACAACAGGTCTCTAGAGACTTGTCTCCAGGGAGCTTACAGTCTAAATTTTGACCGGTGAACACCAACTGGGGGGAAATGGAAAGGGTAGAAAGGGTACAAATTAAAGTTTGGGTTTGGGTTTGAAACGAGGTTAAGGCAAAGGCTTCAGTGGAAGAGGTGGCATGGAGTTATGGTTTGAGGGAAAGAGTGGAGTGGCACCGGGTGGGTGTTTAGAGAGGCATTGCTATCATAATTCCATCATAATAGGTGGAACGGGCAAAGTACTATAAGAAAAAACAATTGCCATTACATAAAGGCAAATGCAAAACCACAGATGTCTTTAATATAATTCTATTAATTTACACACTTGAGATTGCAAAGCACAAAATTGACCAGAAAGCTCAGGAACCAAGAAGACCAAAACTTTGGCAAAGAATGGGGGAGGGGGATATATAGTTTATCTTGCAGATGAAAACTTTAGCAGGATTGCAATAATGCTTGTAATGTAGCAAGTACTATGGAGATAATGAAGTGATATAAAAAAATGGACTATTGAATAATATGCAGTTGAAAAGGTTAACAATAAGACCCATGGAGGGGAAGATGGGAAGTCCAGAGATTCGGAGGAATCTACAAATAATTTCAGACTTGTAAAATCAAATAAAAATATATATTTTTATTTTTATTTTTAAAAAAAGAAAGATTGCACAGCACTTGCAAACATCTTTGAATATATTAAGGACTTTCTTTCCCCTTCTTTTTCTTCAGCAGGAAGAAATGGCCTGGCTCACACTGCCTTGAGTACGATAAACCCTGGCTTTGGTCCATGGAAAAGCTGGAAAAGAGCTTGCATAATGTCCCAGGGTACCATATCCCAGGAAATAAACCATATTCAGAGGAGAACATTCATAATTCAGGGTGTGAAAACCTGGCAGCTGCAAGAGGCTAACTTTGTGCAACACAAAGATTGCTTGGACAGCCTGGGAGGCTGGTGGGCTTGATGTCAATGCTGTTGTGTTTATCTATCCAGATGCAGATTCAAGAACACAATATGCATTTGCTTTCCCAACCAACAAGGGGAGGGGGTTGATAATGGAAAGAAGACTACTACTTATGTTAAAGAATGGTTCAATTCAGGCAGATAGGAAAATGTGAACAGCCTGTACATGGAGGAAGTATTCCGGAATCCGCAACCTGCAATTGTCCCGCTGAAGGCATTTATTCAAATTCCCTTTGAGAGGCTGTTGTTTTGCTTTCTTTCAGGACGGCTATGCCATTGCCTTCCAAGTTTAGAAAGATCTATTTGGGGGCACAGCCTATGGGGATTTAGGTTGGTCTTTTCAATAAGAGGGGAAGGGCATGGTGTTAATAATAATAATAATAACAACAACAACAACAACAACAACAACAACTTTTATTTATACCCCGCCCTCCCCAGCCAAGGCCGGGCTCAGGGCGTCTAACAACCAATAATAAAAACAAGTTGAATGAGTACAACTTAAAAACAAGATTAAAATACAACATTAAAACATTAAAAATATTAAAACGCAGCCTCATCACAGGAGAAGAAAGGGTAAAAAGAAAGAATGGGAGGGAATCAAATTGACTCCAAGCCAAAGGCCAGGCGGAACAATTCTGTCTTATAGGCCCTGCAAAAAGAAATCAGATCCTGCAGGGCCCTGGTCTCGTGAGACAGAGCGTTCCACCAGGCCGGAGCCAGTGTTGAAAAAGCCCTGGCTCTTGCTGAGGCTAATCTAACTTCCTTAGGGCCCAGGACCACTAGGGTGTTGCTATTTATGGACCTTAAGGTCCTCCATGGGGCATACCAGGAGAGGCGGTCCCGTAGGTACGAGGGTGCTAGGCTGTGAAGGGCTTTAAAGGTCAAAACCAGCACCTTAAATCTGACCCTGTACTCCACCGGGAGCCAGTGCAGCTGGAAAAGCACTGGGTGAATATGCTCCCATGGCATAGACCCCGCGAGGAGCCTCGCTGCAGCATTCTGCACCCGCTGGAGTTTCTGGGACAGCTTCAAGGGCAGCCCTGCGTAGAGCGAATTACAGTAGTCAAGCCTGGAGGTGACTGTTGCATGGATCACTGTGGCCAGGTGAGGGCGGGAAAGGTAAGGGACCAACTGCTTGATGCAGCGAAGGTGGAAAAAAGTTGCCTTGGTTGTTGCTGTGACCTGTGCCTCCATGAAAAGGGAGGCATCAAGGATTACACCCAAACTCTTAATGGAAGGCAATGGCACTAACTGGGCCCCCACAAGAGAAGGGAGTTGGTCCCTCATCCCCATACCATCCCAACCCAGCCATAGGACCTCTGTCTTCAAAGGATTTAGTTTCAATCGGCTCCCACGAAACCATCCAGCCACAGCTTCCAAGCATCTGGTCAGTGTGTCTGGGGCCGAGTCGGTGTGGCCATCCATCAGCAGATAGAGCTGAGTGTCATCAGCATATAGGTGACAGCCCAGCCCAAAGCTCTGGACAATCTGGGCAAGGGGGCGCATAAAGATGTTAAAAAGCATCGGGGAGAGGATTGCACCCTGCGGCACTCCACACACCAAGGAGTGGTGCAACGACATTGTCCATAAGCAAACAGCCTTCCTTTCAGCATGGCCAGAGAGAAAACATTCCACTGAAGCAAATGGCACTGTGTATGTGAAACATTTAGGCAGCCGTAACAAATCATCATACCATTACCACAATTAGACTAGAGACAAATTAGTGTTGTTGATTATCCAGAGAGCTGGAGATGGCCTGAAAGAGCATAGCTGTCTGCTATGTTGCACAAGACACACTCATATATTTATTTCCTAGAATCACAGCATTCAAAGGGATCTACGTGAGTCCAACCATCCAGGCAAGATGTGCAATGCAAAATGAAACTACAGAATTCCTGATGGAAGGCCATCTACCCTCTGCTTAAACACCTCTAGTGAAAGAGAGCCCACCAGAGGCTGTCTGATCCACTGTTCCATTGCTCCAACAGTAAGGACATTTCTCCTACTGTTTGGCCAAAACCTGCTTCCTTAATATTTCCATGTATACTTCCTGCCTTCCAAAAGCAGAATGGATGAAGCCATAACCAAAGCAACTTGCATCATATGCTGGATCATGCAGTGCTGAACAAGTAAAAAGGTTTTCACCTGATTCCAAAATGACATCTAACCTGATGCAGGTGGGCATAGGTGAGGAGGATAATCCATCAACTGGGCACCATGACTGAAAATGCCATCTGCTGGACATAAACTAACCTAAAATGGCAGAAGGTCAGGTAGAAGAACCTCATGTGATGGCTGCAGAGCTCAGACAGCAGGCTCATGGTGTTCCATCCTGCTGTTGTTGCTGGTAAATGGATTTTGAATGATTATCACCATCACTTAAAACTCGGCAAAAATGCTTTGAGCAGAGCTTATAGTAGGACAGAAGAAATGAGTATATATACCATGGCCAATTTATTTGCTAGACAACTTTAAAACTTGGTCTGCGTGTGTGTGGGAGGGAGGGTGATTTTACATTAATCCAGTGGTTCCCAACCTTTTTTTGGCCATGACCCACCTAAACACCTGTAAAATCCTGGTGCCCCCCCCCCCATGACATATAATTCTTATTCAAAAAGTGAACTCATATTCATGTGGAGGAAGCCTTAAAGGCCATTAACGTGGTCTAAACAAGCTTCCAAGTTGTCCCCCTTAAAAATCAAATTGCCCCCCTGTGGGGCGTGTGCCCCACGTTGGGAACCATGGCTCTAATCAAATATTTAGGCTACCCATGCACAACAATTAGTGTAACTGACTACTTTGTATATGTGTGTCAGGCAGCAGAGGAAGCAACCCTCACGGCAGGTTGCCAGGAATAGGTAAGACAAGGAAAAGCTCTTACCATCTGCTTTTTTATTCAATATTTACACATAGAGGCTTGGAACGAATGCAGCCTCTTGGAATAATGGCATTGTCTTGAGTGACTCTCCATCCCCCTTTTCCCCCACTTCCTGATTCTTTACGTTCTCCCCTATAGGTGGCCCCAAGGGCCCTTTGCTTCTGAGCCCTTTGCTCTACTACTTTCAGGGCTCACCAGGTTCTGGAAGTGGGGGGAAGGTGTCTGGAATGCTTTCTATTTTTTAAAAAAATAATATTTATTCAACTTTTAAAGATTACAAAAAGAAAAAAGAAGAAACAAAAAAGAGAAAAATAAAAAACAGAAAAAATACAAGCAATAAAAAACAACAACAACACAGATCAAACCTTTACATAACTTTCTTTCCTTTGCTTATTTCCTTGACCTCCTCACACCTCCCTTTTTTGTATTCTAGTTCAATTAGATATTTCAGCAAATCCTTTCCAGCTTTGTTTTCATCCTATTCATTTATCTTAATATACTGTAATTTTACATTCTCGTCTTTCACCAATTAACAAATCCATTTTTACCTAATCCTTTATATCATTTCTGCTAAAACCACATTACTTCATTCCAACATCCTTCTAACATTCCTTAATTTTGCAATGTTTCTGTAGATAAACTTTAAATTTTTTCCAATCTTCTTCCACCAACTCTTCACCTTGGTCTCGGATTCTGCCAGTCATTTCTGCTAGTTCCATATAGTCCATCACTTTCATCTGCCTGCTTTCTAAAAACACTGTGTCCATTAACTGTTGCTCTCCTGGTGCTTCCTCCTCCTCCTCCTCCTCCCCCTCCCCATTATTTCCCAGCTTTCCTCCTCATCTGCCTCTGAGCTGTGATCTCCCTCAAGCTCCTGTTGTAATTCTGAACTGTCTTCTTCTTCTCTGGAAGGCTCAAGCTGGGGAAGCAGTCTCCACCATTCCTCCTCTGCCCAGTCCCTGACAATGTGTGTGGTGTAGTGGTTAAGAGCGATAGACTTGTAATCTGGTGAACCGGGTTCGCGTCTCCGCTCCTCCACATGCAGCTGCTGGGTGACCTTGGGCTAGTCACACTTCTCTGAAGTCTCTCAGCCCCACTCACCTCACAGAGTGTTTGTTGTGGGGGAGGAAGGGAAAGGAGATGGTTAGCTGCTTTGAGACTCCTTAGGGTAGTGATAAAGCGGGATATCAAATCCAAACTCTTCTTCTCTTCTTCATTCATAATTTTATTGAAACAATAACTATTCTGAGAATACCATTAGAATTGCGTAAGAATTAGGATTGATGTGTGGGTGCTGGGAAGGAGGAAGGGGCAGCATAAGTTTCAGAATGGGAAATGATAGAAAGCACAGAGGAGGCTATGGGTCAATGTGCCCAGATGTATTTGTCTCATCTTGCCTTTTTTGCAATCCTCCAATGCTTCTTAGAGCCATGCAAATATATCTAGATGAAATAGTATGGGATACAGACAAGTTATTTCTCACATCTATTGGGAACAACATTAATGTTAACAAAATTGCTTCATTAACTAGAAGCACTTCGCAGGTTGAAACTGCTATATCAGAAGACTAAAGATTTTTGACATTACAGCTTACTGAAGATATGGAGCAAATGGAATAGGAAAAGATTTAGAAGTATTATGTTCTGCAAATAACCTGATCAGAGTGGGTAGAGAGAAACCAATGAATCAAGCTAAGCATGGATTTTTCTTTCCCCTCTTTTTCTAAATGACCTTTCTTAATGGATCTGCAGAAATTCTGATGCAGAGCAGAAATGTGTATATTGTGTCACATCATTCTAAAAGCTGATGTACTGCATTGCAACGATATGAGAAAAAGCAGTAATAAATGGAATCGTGCTTTTTTCAGATGTGTAGCTTGAATATGATAGTTGTTATCTGTATAAATGTACTCTGGTCAGAAGCCTTATGCATTTTCTCAGCATCTGCAAATTCAGCAGACGCCTGATTTCATCACTAGGTTTGCATGTACCGAAAAATTCTGTTCTCAACAATGAGACGGAGAGAGAGAGAAAATGAAAATTATATACATTTAGGAAGCAGGGCATATTTTTAATGCTAACTTGTCAGAAGGAACATAATTACCACTTCCAGTGAGTCATGATCCTTCAGCAAGACACATTTCCATTCCCCATACAAAAATGGAATTTGCAGAGCACCACATCTGAATTTTATGCAGTGGTTGACAATAAAACCTGTTTGGGTTATTGCCATATGAATAAACAAGCTCATGCCGCATGCCATGTAGCTTCTGAAGCATATTGCAGAATCTTACTCCTGAGAGGGAATCTGCTATTAAAAGAGATTGGAAAGATGTGATTCTAGGAATTCTATCAAAAGCACATAATCTTCACTGGATTGCCAGAACTTGTTCCAGAATGCAAATTCCTAATAATAATAACAATAATGTAGAAAAATGTGCAGAAGGAAATGAGATATGGAAATGTCATCTAAAATATGGAACAGACTACTTGGGCTCAGGGCTAATACCTCTCATACTTTTATTGATTATTTTAAGCCACCTTTTTATGACATTGAACATGATCCTACCACATCTAAATGCATTTGAGTCTCATTGATTATTAATATATATATATATATATATATATATATATATATATATATAAAACATTTGTGCGTCGAGGTCCCCATGACCCCCCCCAAAGAAAAACACAATTGACACTTAATTTTTGTTTAAGGTTTTTGGCATAATTTTGGCCACAACTTTATTCAGATTACAGCAATGTGAGTGGTTGCTTAGGCATTGGTAGCACTAACTGACAGCTCTGACATTCGCACCCCCCGCAAAGTCAGCAAGGGTAAGTCACCTGGGGAGAGAGACGGGACTGGGAACCATGCTTCACCTCTCCCCAGAATGCTCCCAGGGGCTTGCGTGGCCCTAGCCCCTTGCCAAGGGGTTCGGACAAAAGCATGGCGAGCCCCTGGGTTCCTTTAACGGAAAACCCTTGCAGCAGCAGCAGCAGCATTTTGGAGGGGCAGGCACAGCCAAATCCATACCCCTCTACCAACCAATTCCCAGACCAATGCCTAACCACAACCTTACAAGTTGTGACAATTTGCTACACAGTAGGCAAAAACCAAATGGCACACACTAATCAGCCAAATGGACAAAATTCCTACCGGGCCCCTGCACCAAAAGCAGGCGACCCCATGACAGGCATAGCAAGGTCAAGGAAACAGCCTAAAATTAGGGAAGGGAGGGCGAGTTATCTGAAGCACGCAGCGAAAAGAGGAGGTTCGTCGCTGCGTGCCTTGTATTTAACAAATTTTTTAAAAAATTTTTTATTAGTTTTCCAATTTTAAAACAAGTCAACAACAACATGCAAACATCAACAAATACAAACAAACATACAAATGTAGTTTCTTAACCTCATTTTCATAAACCTCCTTTCTCGGACTTCCCCATACCTCACCCTTTTTGCATCCTTATTTTACAGTTTTTCAGCAACCCTTTTTGCCAATTAAATTTAAACTTATTATCTTTCTCAATTTCACCTTAAATCATCAAACAATTTCAGCTGTAATTCTGCGTCTTCCTTCCCCTTGACATTTTAGCACTCCTCAATTTTGTAACAGTCCTTAAGATATACTTTATACTTCTTCCAGTCTTCCTCCACCGTCTCTTTCTCTTGGTCACGGATTCTGCCAGTCATTTCTGCCAGTCCCATAAAGTCAATCACTTTCGTCTGCCATTCTTCCAGTGTGGGTAGTTCTTGTGTCTTCCAATACTTTGCTAGAAGAATCCTTGCTGCTGTAGTGGCGTACATAAAAAAAGTCTTGTCCTTCCTTGACACCAATTGGCCGACCATGCCCAAGAGAAATGCCTCTGGTTTCTTATGGAAAGTACATTTAAGTACCTTCTTAATTTCATTATAAATCATTTCCCAAAAGGCTTTAATCTTTGGGCAGGTCCACCAAAGGTGAAAGAAGGTGCCTTCAGTCTCATTACATTTCCAACATTTATTATTGGGCAGATGATAAATCTTCGCAAGCTTGACTGGGGTCATGTACCACCTGTAAATCATTTTCATAATATTTTCTCTTAAGGCATTACATGCCGTAAATTTGATACCGGTGGTCCATAACTGTTCCCAGTCAGCAAACATAATGTCATGACCTATGTTCTGTGCCCATTTAATCATAGCTGACTTGACTGTCTCATCTATTGTATTCCACCTCAGCAACAGGTTATACATTCTTGATAAATTCTTAGTATTGGGTTCTAACAATTCTGTTTCTAATTTCGATTTCTCCACCTGGAAGCCAATTTTCCTGTCTTGTTTAAAAGTCTCCATTATTTGGTAATAATGGAGCCAGTCTCGTACCTTGGACTTTATTTTCTCAAAGCTCTGTAATTTGAATTTGCCACTTTCTTGTTCTAAGATTTCAAAATATTTTGGCCATTTAGATTCCATATTAAGTTTCTTCACCTCCTTAGCCTCCATTGGTGATAACCACCTAGGAGTTTTATTTTCCAACAAATCCTTATATCGAATCCAAACATTATATAATGCTTTCCTAACAATATGGTTTTTGAAACCCTTGTGAACTTTAACCTTGTCATACCATATATATGCATGCCAACCAAACCTATTGTCAAATCCTTCCAAGTCCAGAATGTCTGCATTCTCCAGAAGTAGCCAATCTTTCAACCAGCAGAAAGCTGCCGATTCATAGTACAGTCTTAAGTCCGGCAGGGCAAACTCCCCTCTTTCTTTTGCATCAGTAAGTATCTTAAATTTTATTCTGGGCTTTTTGCCCTGCCAGACAAATTTAGATATATCTTTCTGCCACTTCTTGAAACAGTCTAGTTGTATTTAACAAATAGGGCTGTCAATCAATAAATGGCAACATATAAATCTCCCCAGTAACAGCCCGCCCCTGCTTAAAGATGGCCAAACTCTTTTGCCCAGCAACAGTGAGGTGTCTTGTCATCCCCAACTGCAACCCGTGCTCTCCATGAGGGAGAACACGCTATGTCTGTCTGTCTGTTTGCTTATCTTAACCAGGCTATGCTAAGACATGATCCAATCCCATTGATCTCATGGGCCCAATTAATTTCATTGCAAAGATTCAACCATAAATTTAAATCTCCTGCTGAAATAGTAATCATTTCCATTGGGCATACATTTTGCCTGAGTTGGAACCTCCAAATTCCATTCATATTTCAATACTGTGAAATCCTGCAAATCTCCTTGTCCAAGCTATTGTATTCTCCCTTGAAATGCCTGCAGATGCCACAGCGGGGAACTCCAAATTAGGCCCATGCATAAGTTCTGTCCAGTGCCCACCCACTGGTCACTGCATCTCGAACTAAAATTACCCCTCAAAGACTTCACAGACAATAACTCCATCAACGGCTCAACTTACTAGTAAACTCAGAGGAAACTCAAAGCAAAAATTTGTGGAAAAATGGGATGGTTATAGAAGATATGTTCAAAAATACAATAATTATAGTTTTGACTCCGTGCTAGCATTCGAGTGATAAAGGAACTAAAAGGAGGTGGACAACAATTAAGGATTTAATATGTTTTCAGAATGTATTAGAAAAAATTATATAGAAAGGTTTATTGTTTTATGTACATTCAAATGTAAGACAAAATATATGCAAAGGGACTTGACAGGAAGTCAAAGTTGAAGAAAAGATTTTGGAAGATAAAAGGGGGAAAAATATTTACTTTCATTATTATCATTTTATGTGCGGGTGTGGGTGTCTGCACATATGTGTGTTGTTGCATGCAATGTTTGGGAGGAAATAAGACGGTAAATAACAAATAACAAACTAAATATTGATGTATGTAATTTTTATTTCTTAATTATATTTAGTGGTAAAGGTAAAGGTAAAGGTACCCCTGCCCGTACGGGCCAGTCTTGACAGACTCTGGGGTTGTGTGCCCATCTCACTTAAGAGGCCAGGGGCCAGCGCTGTCCGGAGACACTTCCGGGTCACGTGGCCAGCGTGACAAAGCTGCATCTGGAGAGCCAGAGCCACACATGGAAACGCCGTTTACCTTCCCGCTGGTAAGCGGTCCCTATTTATCTACTTGCACCCGGAGGTGCTTTCGAACTGCTAGGTTGGCAGGTGCTGGGACCGAGCAGCGGGAGCGCACCCCGCCGCAGGGATTCAAACCGCCGACCTTTCGATCGGCAAGTCCTAGGCGCTGAGGCTTTAACCCACAGCGCCACCTGCGTCCCTTATATTTAGTGGTAGTATGGCTGTATTGTTTTTTGTAACATAAAATCATTCAATAATTTATTTATTAATTTTTTAAAAGGCAATAACTCCATCAACGCCTTTTTGTTTGGCATTGTTTTTTGCAGTCTGTATCTGGGCTCCTGTCCTTGTTTTCCTTGCTTCTAAAAATAAAAAAGGTACTTTCAAGGTCTTCTTACTACAGCTGATTTTGACAAATACTTCTGGCCGTGTTTCAGAAATGGCTGGCCCACTGGAATGGACTCACAAAGCTAGTTTATTGCTGGATGGGTTGCTGTTGCTTACTGAGAAGGGAAAGGCTGGGAAGGTGATTGCCTTCACCAATGCGCTTTCACTGTGAGGACCTCCCCACTGCCTTGCCCCTCTTGCTCCCAGTAAGCAACAGTGACTCACCTGTCAGGAAGCTAGCATAGCAGATGCCCAACCACCCAGCATGCCACTTCTGTTCTGTTTGCTATGTAGCCAAATGCAGCAAACTCCAGCATTTCTCTATGAGATAAAGTGGAGATAAACTAACTGCATGGAGACCTTTTTTTGCCTTGCAGCGGGTTCATCTGTATTCGAGGCAGGAGGAGGAATATTAGGTTGTCCTCAAGTCCTCTTCCCCTTAAAGGCAAATGTTCTACACGAACAATAGTAAACAACTTAGTTTGACAGCTCCCAGGTTGCGAGAACATAGTGTGCCATGCATTAATTAACGGGAGCTGAAAGAATGGGAAGTGGAAGAAGATTAAATCCAGCCAAGTGAATAAATTGATTGAAGGAGAGGACTTTGCTGTCAAATGCTCCACTTAATGATGTTTAATTATGTATTGTTAACAAGTTATGTTTGCTTCCCTTGAACACAGGATCATTAAGGAAATTTTGGTTCCTGGCCATTGGTGTACACAATTAAGCCACTCTCAAGTTGAAGGCATCAAGTTGCCAGAATGGAGGTGTCTTGGCCAGCACTTTTTAGTTCAGATTATGCAAGGGCTACATGAAAGCAATGGCCTAATATAAAAGGAATGCACAGTCCTTGTGCTGGATGTATTCCAATTGGAATTAGTGAACCTATGGCAGGTTTCTGTCATAAATATCAAAAGGGATTCGGATGATCTGGCAGGAATTTACGGAGAACCAGATCGCCCATGCCAACACAATCACCCAAATAAAATCCGTATAGACCCAAGCAAGTATTCATCATTTACAGTTCCTGAATTTTATTGTGAGGAGGTGTTGATTCAGTTCAAAATTAAGCTGAGCAGCAGTGACAGACTTATGGACCAGAGGCCTGAGTTTGAAATTGTGAGGCTTTGGCACAGAAAATTATTTTTGTATTCCACTTTCAAGAGCCATTCAGAAAGCATAACACACACACACACACACAGAGGGGGGGGGGAGGGAGAGATGCAAACAAAAAAGTCAGATGGCTTTTAAAATTATTCAAATTGTTCTCACCTTGAAAAATTATAATACCGTACTTGCGACATTGAAATGATGCAGCTAGCTGATCAGAAGATGGCTTTCCCACAAGTTACAAGTTAATGGCACAACAGTGGTCGCCATCTCTTCTCTTTCTAAAGATTTAACATGGGAAGGATAAATAGATGTTACTATCTTAGGCCTCGTCCCCAACATCTGCAGCTTGGTGGCAGACAATCTGGTTTGCATGATGAAGCCCTAAATTCAATCCCTAGCATATCTAAGTAGGGGTGAAAAAGACCTCTGCCCTAAAACTTTGGACAGGCACTGATAGTTGGCATTGACAATACTGAGCTGGATGGGCCAATGGTCTGACTCTGTATCCGGCAACTTTCTATGTGCATTGGAGTAAGCGCACTAATAATCCTCTACATAAAACAATGGGAACACTGGAATATCAATATATATAGCCCTGTTTCTCCCAATTTGAGAACAGGCAATAACACATAAGTAGGGCTCCTAGCACATCACAAACAAGTGACAGGAATTAAATAAGATATATTTGGAAGTTGATCTCTTTAGCTCTCCAAAGTTGGAAGCTGCATCGACCATAAGATTTTATTCAGAGTCCAATATAGAGCTTCAGGAAACAGCCCACCTCAGTGGGGGGTGTTTTATAGGTGGCTCATTCCAGCTGAAGGCTGGTCTGAGTCTCTTTCATTATTTCTACCACCAACATTTGATTTTGGTTTTTGTTTTGTTCCCCCCCCCCCTCATCAAACATTAGATAAGCATTTTATTTTTATTTTTCACAATAATATTTATTATTTTCCATACATAAACATAGCAAAAGAAAAGATTAACAATACTAAAAGAAAAAGAAAGAAATAGAACAAAAAATAGAACAAATCATCACTAAAGTAACAATTAATTAAATAAAATCCATCTTCATAAACATATTATTTGACTTCCTCAAATCTCTTCCATCTGAATTTCTTAGTAATTATATGTAGCAGTTTTCAATATCATTATTTCATAGAACCATATCACAGTCAAATCATACTTCCTAACTTTTCTTATCATACATTTTCTTATTTATTTATTTAATCCCAATTTAGTCCTAAAGGTAAAGGTAAAGGTACCCCTGCCCGTACGGGCCAGTCTTGACAGACTCTGGGGTTGTGCGCCCATCTCACTTAAGAGGCCAGGGGCCAGCGCTGTCCGGAGACACTTCCAGGTCACGTGGCCAGCGTGACATCGCTGCTCTGGCAAGCCAGAGCCGCACACGGAAACGCCGTTTACCTTCCCGCTGGTAAGCGGTCCCTATTTATCTACTTGCACCCGGAGGTGCTTTCGAACTGCTAGGTTGGCAGGCGCTGGGACCGAGCAGCGGGAGCGCACCCCGCCGCAGGGATTCGAACCGCCGACCTTTCGATCGGCAAGTCCTAGGCGCTGAGGCTTTAACCCACAGCGCCACCTGCGTCCAATTTAGTCCTAGGCCTAATTGATTCTTTCAAGTGATTACATATCTTTAATATTACAATATTTATTCAGATAGTTATTTCTTCCAGTCTTCCAGTCTTCTTGGTGTTCCTCTTCTTTCTGGTCACGGATTCTCCCGGTGAGATCAGCCAGCCACCATTTAGGGTTTTTTTGTGTTTGGGGGGATAGAACACACAACTTTAACTTTTTTTCTTTTTAGGAGAAGTCGATGACATTTTCAGCCACGCTGGCCTCTACAGTGTGGGTGAAACCTGCCTAATTTCAGACAAATAGGTCCAAATAGCCTTTTGTGTTGGACACCTTTACATTTTTAAAATACCATATTTATAAACCCCCCCTCCCGTGTGTGTGAGTGGGGTTTAAATTGGCAGGTAAGGTTACACTTTCTGATGGCATGTATCCTGCTAAATTTCAAAAAAGATAGCAGCGCTGATTTTCCTGCAAGTTTGGGGAGGGTGAAAAAAGATATTATTTCATCCCTAGCGTATTGTGGGCAATTGGTGCAAAAACTGCAGACATAGGGATGTGTTCCAGCAACTTCCTCTCCCTCATCCCTTGGACAGAATAAGGGAGAGGGAAGGGATTAGGAAAAATAGTCTAGCTTCATATTATGGAGGGGGAACAGAGTGGGGTTTTTTTGTAAGTATGGGAATCCCACTTTGTTTTCTTTTTTTGCAAATCTGAAATCTCTAGAAGCCGCTTCTAGTGTTCTAGGCCGTCTACATGTATAGCCTTCATAGGCCTTGTATAAATTTGGAATACCAGAGAATTCTAATGAAAACAGGAAAGGAAAAGTGTTTGCTCATGATTCCCATGTTTGGAATGGAAATAAATCCAGGAAATATGATTAGTATTCACTGTTGTTGCATTCAGTCCACAAACAATATGCAATTGATTACACACACACAATTTGCATTTAAATGAATGTAACAGAATAACGTAATAACAATTAACTTAAGTCCCCCACAGCTGATATCAAGGCAAATAATGCAATTATTTTGTGGAAGGTGAACTACAGTAGAAATGAAACAGTGTTGCATGCAACAAATAGTGGGTGGAACAGCAAATGATGCCTTTTTTACATTCTTAGTCTAGATATAAACACAACTCTTAAAGAAGTGTTTTAATCACCATCTCTACATAATTATCAGATAGAGCCTAATTTAAAACTAGGCATGCTTTCCTCAGGTGCATTTTCCATTTTATTTAAAGACTGTCCAATTGATTTGCAGAAGGGACAGCAACTAAATGAATACCTCAATATAAGTGACAGAATATTTAGGGTATCTGAATAATTTGATCAAGTTTCCCTAGAAGTGAATATTTCTTTGGCCTCCACTGGTTGTAAAGTGAGCAGTGATTGACTGTGTGTCTTCACATACAGTGCATCAACAGAATTCAGAAACTGTGTTGAGCAATTACTTGATCCAGTGCTGGCAACCATCTCTGATGCTCTCTACAAAATATGACCCAGTGCCCAAGAGTGACAGGGCTATCCATCATCAAATCTGGAAACAGCCCACTACAGGGTGAAGGTAAGGCATCACATTTTTAGCCCAGCTGGCAAAAGCTACATTTGAATCCTTCATATCCGAGCAGCAGTACTGAACCTCAACTCTTTGCTACATTATTTGCTTTTAACCTATATTGGCTAAACCAATAAATTTCACTAAAGAAGTCTGGCTTCCGAACAGCAGATGCATCTACCTTTGCTTATCAGGTTCTCCCAAGAAATTCATCATGCTCGTCAAGAAGGAAACAATGATTAAATCCCAGCACTCTCTTTCACTATCTCTCAGTACCATCTGAATCAGGAGAGGCAGTGCAGGGCCAAAGGTGGTAATGTAGTGGATGTGGGCTGAGAAACTGAAGACAAGATGAAGGTTCTATGAGTGGGTGGTGGTTCTCAGGTCCTGCAATTGCTTGGTCAACCTGCTGTAGGCAGAGGGGTAGGAAGAGGGGTGCGATGGGTGCGATCCACCCCGGGTGTCATGACTGAGGGGGTGACAAAATGGAAGGTGAGTGGGCGGCACACCTCATGCCCAGTGGCAGAAGCTCTTCTGACCTGGAGGCAGAGAGCAGCCCTCCTCAGTCGTGGCGAGGCGCACCCATTGCCAAGTTATGTCTCACTCGGCTACAGAGAGCAGGAGGAGAGTGAGCAGCAGCTTCCTCGCCCCTCTCCTACCCTGTGTGGGATGTGAAACACAAGAGCAGTCAAGTAAAACATTCCTAGAGAGAACATGTTTACACATGGGGAGGAATGTTCGCCCAGCCAGCAGGTAAACTTCCTGTTTCCTTCTGGGCTGGGACAGACTTCCTCTGCATGTGACTAGAGGTGGGCGTGGCCTCACCTGTGCAGGTAACGACAAAAGCACAGGGCAGGGCAACCATCTCTCTCTTTTTGACTACATGCATCAAAGAAGCAACATCTGCTTAACCAAAGATGCTCTCTTGGCTTCCAGCCAAGAGAGGACAAAGGAACTATCTCCTTATGAGATAGTTTCCAGGTGTATGTTACTTTTCTAAGCTAAGTCTGCCTTCTGGGATCCGATTGTGAACAGAATGTGAGTAAACTCTTTTTATACTTTTATAGAAGACTGTGTCATGACTTATCTTTTATAAGAGAATAAGGGGGAAATACCAGGACAGTTATTATAGAGGCTTTAGCGAGCCTGAGCAAACGCATCTGCTGTAAGTTTAAAAAGGGGAATGTTACTCTGCTAAATTGTGAATTTGTTAACACAAGTTGGAAAGGCTATAATCAAACAATATATCCTCTCCTGCATCCCTGAACATTCCCACACCCTGAACTGTGGCACATGGGAGGGCACCCTCTCAGGAGTGCCCCCCCCCTTGGGAGCACGCCCCATGCCCCTCAGGAGCGCGCCCGCCCTGGGCAGCACTGGCATATGCTCTGCCGCTGGCAGTAGGTGGGTTGCACTCCCCTTGAAGGAACAGTCGCATAGTTTGGGGGTGCACCTTGAGTCATCTTTGCCACTTGAGGCCAGGTGTTCCTATGCTCAGTTCCGCTGATGTGCCAGCTATAACAATTTCTCAACAAAGATTTGTCGATTGATGGATTTTTATTTATTTATTCAATTTATATCCCAGTTTATATCCTCCTGAGGGAGCTATCCCAAAGGACAGCTTTGCCACAGTTTCCCATTTCCTGTTAACTTCCAATATAGGCAATATGCTCTATGTTGGGCAGCTGTTGAAAAGTTGCAAGTAGTTGCAAAATGCAGTGGCTCAACAGCTGGTAAGTGCCTGGAGATGCTCATATACAAAACAAATTTTGAAGCAACTACGCTGGTTGCCTTTTGGGCCAGATTTATGGTACCTATGTTAGCAATTAAGTTCTAAATTACCTGGGCCCCAAACAGAGGCACCAATTTGTGCCAAAGATTGAGGGGGCCCAGGTAGGCTGAGGTCCTACTGAGCCCCTGAAGCCCTGAGTCATTGTCCAACTTGGCCATTCGCTGCCACCAGTCCTGAATGTAAACATCAATTCTGTTCCCTGCACTGACTATTTGCATTGGTTATTCCCCTTTTCTTTCTTTTTTTTACAAAACAACTTCTTATTTATTCATTCTCATTTTTACTGACCATTGTGTTGTTTGAAATCTGGGGTGGGGTTGGGTTGACACCAGCATCTGTGTCCCAATTTCACATGCAGATGAGGCAATGGATGGAATTCAAAGGCATAAAGAAATACAGCCATCCAGATGTGAAGCTAATGGGTTAGTGTCAGGAAGCAACCTCAAAGAGCTCTGAATACGCTTGTTAGTGTCCAAAATCTGGCTCACTTGGCAATTAAAAAACCCAACAACATACTGCTTTTGTCTTTTTGTCTTTTTAACTGGCAGAAAATACAGGTTTGGGCTCGCCAAGTCTTCCTAGTTTGACTGAGTCCCTCTCATTATGGAATGGGACTTAGCTACTTATTTATTATTTACAGAAAGGTTCCAGCAAAGGATTGAATTTCCACTCTTACCTGTTTAGGCTTACGGATGCACCCACAATTCTTATGCCTCAGCTCAAAGCTGAGGATGTCTGTGGCATGAAATTACTGCATTTGTGAGATGCTTTTGCACTGGTGACCTAGATACTCAGAGATAAAAAATCAAGAAGTGCTCTGAGGTTTTTAAAAGGCAGATTCAACACCTGCTCAGTTCAATGGGGCATTCTCCAAAGACTTCAAAAGATGGTGGCTTGGTCTCTCTAAGGTACTGCAATGTAAGAGAGGCTTGTTTTCTGTTGTTTTCCTTCTCTTGCCTCCATGACCACATGTCTTCCCTAACCAGCAGGGGATAAAAGCACCTGTAATGCTATTATCTAATGTGCAAGGGAGGCAATTTGCTTAATGCCACTAATGATTGTAACAATGCAAGCGGGTTAATGTAGTTAAATACAAGGGGGAGAAATGGAGCGAACGGTTGCTTCTGCTCTTAGAAACCAGGTCACAGAGTCTATTCCAATGTCACACCAATAAAATGCTCCAAATATAGGCCACCGCTCAGAGACAGACGAGGAAGGTACGTTCTACAGTTTTGTTTGTTGCTCAGAATGTATGGGTCTCATACACCCAGTCTCTGCCCTACAATGCAACAACAAGGCAATGCACAACAACTGCAATAAGAGTAAAATCCATAAAATGGTGGAAAATAGCACAAAACAATGAACACTGGACCAAGGGTGGATGTAGTCTAAGAGAGAACTGTGAGCCACATTTGGCTCACAGGCCAGAGGTCAGTTGTCCCTGATGTACAGGATTACAGTCTCCAATGGTCTTTGAGCATTGTTTCTCACATGAAGGGGGAAACCATGGTGAAGGGGGCAGTAGGGTGATTCATTTAGCCCTGTCTCCCAAGTTACACAGCACTTACACGTCCACCATGTAGGGGCATAACTTCTGAAGCAGGAGCCTGATCTGTACATGGAGGCTCCTCTGGCAATGTAGAATCCTGGTCACTTGGATATCTCCTGGAGCCCTGGCTCCCATATGAACTTCCTCATCACTTCAGATTGGCTGAGGAGACCCTGCTGCGGATTCATACCCTGAGGCCAGATTGTCCTGCACAAAATATCAGGGCTTGCTTCTGGTTGTGTGCTTAAGCTGTGTGTGGCAAGATCATTAAAAAGTTCTTCTTGGCAGTAGGGTATAGTGGGACTAAATTGTGTTTCATTCCTCTTTTGTGGCAAGGAGGTACAGGAAGGGAAGTGGGTAGGGCAGCTTGGTGACCTCCTTAGGGACCTCTGAAGGCGATGGGTGGCTCCTGAGACTTGTAACTCAGGAAGACTTTGGGGACAACTTGTTCATCCACTTGGTGGTTTAGGGCCCTGGAGAATGGTGATGCAGAAGGCTATTTTGGGGGCAGAAGGAAATGGTTCAGGTCAGAAGGACAGGGACTTGTTGCCCTTACAGCTGCAGGCATGTGCTTGAAATATGGCTGTTTAGCTCCTGCACTGATAACTTTCCCTTTGCACGTTCTGTTAATGTTTGAAGTGTCCCATAGTTAAACCCAGCTATGGGCATCCGTGTTTTCTTTCAGGCTTCATCTGCAATGACTTCCTAGAAGCTTCAGTAGGCACTGATATCTCAACAGGGTTGACACCTGTCTAATTGTAACTGGAAGAGAATTTCATGGTAAAACAAAGGTACTGGATGGTTAAGTCTGGTCAAAGGCAACTATGGGGTTGCAGCACTCATCTCATTTTCAAGCAGAGGGAGCCGGCGTTTATCTACAGACAGATTTGCGGGTCATGTGGCCAGCATGACTAAACTGCTTCTGGCACAACGGGACACTGTGACGGAAACCAGAGCGCATGAAAACGCTGTTTACCTTCCCGCCGCAGTCATATCTATTTATCTACTTGCACTGGCTTTTGAACTGCTAGGTTGGCAGGAGCTGGGACAGAGCAACAAGAGCTCACCCCATTGCGGGGTTTCAAACTGCTGACCTCCTGATTGGCAAGCCCAAGAGGCTCATTTGCTATCATGGACCAGAATTTGGAGACATATGACACAACCAAAATAAGTTTTTAAGGACTTTATATACTAACACCAGACCATAAAATTTGCCCAGTGGTATATTGGCAGCCAGTGTGGTTCCATCAACAAAGATGATAGCTGGTGATGGCAGATTGAGGCAGCACTCTTGATACTACATTCTGGATCAACTTCAGCATACAACCCCCTGCAGTCTGGCAGTAACTGAGATGGAAGTTTGCTGCTCTTCTGCTGTTCCCAGTTTTCTTTGGAATGTACCAGTATTTAATACATTTGTGCTTGCTTCCATCCATTTCTCTGAAAACCACCTTGAAATGCTTCTTGGATTGAAAGTGGTATACAAATCACTACCATACAGTGGCGTAGCGTGGGTTGTCAGCACCCGGGGCAAGGCAAGTAATTTGTGCCCCCTAATCCATGGATTTGCGCCCCCTAACCCGTGGATTTGCGCCCCCTAACCCTAACCCCTAGATGTTGCACCCAGTGCGGCCGGCCCCCCCTGCACCCCCCACGCTACGCCACTGCTACCATAACAAGAATAACAGCAGCAAGAGTGACATGGCAAAGGTCTAAATGAATCTGCAGGGCAGAAACTTGAGGAGTATGTACCTCTGCTTTTCCACAGCTTTACTGCTAAGCAAGTGATTATTCAGAATAGATTGAAGTTCATGGCACTGTGAGAAGGAAAGGAGAATCAAGTTCACTTTGCCTCTCTGCATTATGGAGCAGCTTCCATTGTGAATAATGTAAAGCCTTAAAAAAACACAACCTCTACAAGGCTATGATGCTGTGACATTCATAAGCATAAATGCTTGCTTAAATTTGAAAATCAATAGATTTTTTTTTATTCTTATGTGTGAGCAACACCTCCTCACTGTCTTTATTGCCCTGTCTATGGGGCCATGTGATGTGCTTCTCAATCTTTGCCTCATCATACTGAAAGTCTGCCCCATAAAACCTGTCCCTCACTATACTTAAGCAGTAAATCATGGCAGCATATTAACTGCAAACTGTATTTACCGTCTCTGTGCTCCCATCAGGCAAGCCAGAGTACAGAATGGATTCTGCCTACACTTTGGCAGAATGTATAAAATAGATGATTGAAATCAGCCAAATGGACACGTTTCATTCTGCCTTTGCTCCAGTGAGCATTTCAAGGAATAGACACAAAGGTTGTTCCAGTACTGTGGATAAGGAAATATTATTTCTTGCATTCCACTGCCACCCCTCCCAACCCCATCTATTTCAGTTGAATTCTACATTGACTGTATCAATTAATTAGAAGAAGGACATGCAGCTTATTCAGCCCAGAGGGCCGGATCAGGAATTCATAGCAAGCAGGATGGTCAGAGCAAATATCAGTGCATTTTGCATATTAAATTTGTGATGCGAGAGGATGCCAAGCTAAGGTTCATGCCCATGTTGGCTTGTGTTGCAATGTAATTATCCTGGAATTATTATCCACCACAAGTGCAAATATATAATTCAGCTGCTCAAAAATGCAAACACAGAGAGAAAGAGAAATCTATCAAAACTGTGAAAAGGACAGACATAGGAATCCTAAACCCCATTGCAGGTGGGCAGTAAGATCCCCATAGGCAGCAGAAAGCTGTAGTATGGTGCTTGGATAGGGAGGAATTGAACCAGAGCAAGATCCCAAGCTGGCCCTGCTGCCATTGCATGATGTCATCAGGTCTGATTGTTCAGATGTCAGATTGTTCAATTGCCTGTCATGCCAGCTCAATTATTCTCTCTGCTGGTGTGGGCAACCAGTGGCACGGTGTGGGTTGCTAGCACCTGGGGCCGTGCAGAGCGGGGAGTGGGAGAGAAGGAAAACAGATGGACTACGCATGCACATTCAACTGCCTAACAGTATCTGTGTCACCCAGGAGAGCACAAAAATAAGGAAAGAAGAGTTATTCCATTATCCGGAGAGTTCACTTCCTGGTTCTCATGGAGAAGCCATTTTCAGTGGAACCCAGTGACAGAAGCACACAGCTGTATTGAGGCAGCACTGGGTGTTGAAATTTTGCACCCCTAACAATTTTGCACCCGGGGCAACTGACCCCCATGATACGCCATTGTGGGCAACAAAGCCCAGTGAGTAAGGAGGCAGTGTTAGGTGGGTTATAGGTAAAGCAAGCAGGTCAGGAATTGAGTCAGAATGGAATGTGGTGAATAAAAGAGGAGGCAAACTATGAAGAATTTTGTGTATTAGTCTGAACTGGGGTGGAGCTTTGGCTGCCATATGGTTTCAGCCTGGCTGCATCTGATAGGTTGCACAGAAAGCCAAGAAGATGGCAGAACGTACTGGATTTTCAGACCTCACTATTGGCTACCTAATAAAGTACAGTTTTACTTGTCAGACCGGTAATCTGTTACTTGATTGGGCTACCCAGTTTCCTGTAGCAAAAGGTTTCCCCAAGGTTCCTCTACAAAATTGATTTCGAAAAGTTTGGCTTCTTCTAAACTATGAACACGCCAATCTTTCTCCATTCTTACTATTTGTAATGAACAGAAGGGAATTGGATTCTTTATAAGGACCAGACAGAGTCAGTGCATCATTCACCTGCAAATCAATCATCCAGTTTCAGTCTTCACTTAAAAAGTGTCCATCTGTAATACTGAAATAATTTTGTTAGGGCACTTTGCTCCCCTACTCCATTCAATGCATCATGCCTTTTTAAAAAACAGGCCTTATCTCTCAAAATGGATTTTTATATAGTAGTTTTAGAACTTGAAATGCAATTTACTACTCTGAGAAGCTCCTTTAAAAAAAAGAAAGAAAAGATAACTGCATTAGAAATGAGAATCTAAATTGTGAAACACTGAAATTAGGTTTTCAGAGACAGCTGCTAATTGAAAAGTAGTCACATCTCTCATGGAACTTCCATTACTGCAACTTGCACATAATTCAGCAGTTATCAGATAAGGATCCTTGCTCAACTCAGATATTAAATTACTTCTCCCCACCCCATCCACCTAAAAACACAGGAAATTAGGAACAATTAAACAAGTCACAGTATATGCATTTGACTCAGGAGACAGGACAACTTTGGACACACATTTACAATGCCAGAGAATGTAGTTATTTTTTACATGGCACTCTCCAGAAGATTCAGACAATTAAGTCAAACTCCAAGGTTGTTTTTATTTATTGTATTTGTTTGTCATTTTGTTTTTAAAAAGTCTCTCAAAGTAAACTAAAATACAAACAGGTTAGATCAATGAAAAACAATGTACAAAACTAAATTTCCTATACTGCTCCTCCAACACTGTAATAAAAATGACAAATCCCATTCCACTAAAAGAAATTAGCACCACAGCAGCAAAGTTAATAATAAACCAATACGATATCAAAAACCTAACTGCCATAAGATTGGGTGAATAAAAATGGCTTAGCCTGGCACCTAAAAATGGCAGTGATAGTTAAGTACAGTAATTTAACTCACTGAATTTGTAAATGCTTGAATGTGTTACTGAGTGTTTACATTTAATTGGTTGGTAACTGAATTCTAGAGAGTTCTCTAGTAGTTCTCATGTGATTGGCTAACACCAGTGGTATCGCAAGGGGGGGGCGGTGTGCCCTGGGTGCCATGTCTGAAGGGGTGAACGTACCTTCTTTCTCTTCCGGTCATTTTTGCCATTTTGGCATAATCCATCAACTTAATCTGCCATTCTTCTCTGGTCAGGACACTGTCTTCTTTCCATCTCTGGGCCAATAACTTCCATGCAGCTGTGGTCGCATATTGATTTGTGATACAATGATCAGTCTTTCAAAGGGGACAACATTTTCAGTGAAAAGTAAGTAAGAAAGAAAGTGTCATAATGTTTGTGGACCAATTTTTTCGCTACATTTCCCATAGTTCTCAAGTCCTGTTCTTGACATGACATTTCCCAGTGTGGCCCAGGTCCATGTTTGTGTTCCATTCCCCACAGTGCCCCAGTGTCTTCATCATCAGCATATCCAGTTCATGTAAAGAATGGGTTTATATAAAAGGTGTGCAGGTATTTTGTTCCTTCTGTTGTGTGAGTGCACACCGTAAACCTGCATGAATAGAAATTAGCAAGAAGGTCAAATCTTGTAGATGAGCCCACTGTAACCTTTAGAACAGATGGAATCACTACCCCTTTTGCTCTTAGTACGTGAAAGGCCTCTTGCCAGACACAATTAAAATTGTGAAACAGTATTAAAAACTAGCAATCACTTTTAAATTATTAAAGACCGCCAATTAGGAATTAAATGAATATTGTAGGGAACATTTCTTTAAATCTGATCTAATCTTTAGGACAGATCAAGGTTAGTGGTGACTATATGGAAGAGCTCTTTGCTCCTCTGTCCTTTGTATCTCGGACTGAAAAGGATAATAATTAGCGCTCCCTAAAAAGATCTAATTGGAAACGATGAAACTTTTTTTCATTATCATTAACTAACCATTGAAGCTATGCTTGCTCTCTGGTTAGCAGTCAGAATAGAGGCACTTTTCTGGTATGTGAATTTCAAGTCCCAGTATACTCCTTTTAATACATGTTAATATAATTATCTGAAAAGCATAATGCTCAGAGGAGATAAATTTTTAAAAGGTTAAAAGGTGGAGGCAGCGTGAGGAACCAACCTAAGAATTTGTATCCCTGCATATTGCAATTGATTAAATTTAAGAGGCTGTTACAGCAAGCATTTTATTTTAAAAAAAATGCTAGGTGACCAGGAGTATTCCTGGCACTGATCTAAGCAGGTTATATATTAATTAATTGGAATGTTTTCAGTTGCCAGGTTCAGAATCTTTTACTAACTTCAGGCTTCTTCCGTTCGTGCAGCAATTTGAGACTCAAATCCACACCAGAGAAAACTTCTGTTTGTGGCCTCTTAAAAGCCACAGAGAGAGAGTGTGGATATGACTATTTGAGGAAGTCATGCCTTTCCAGGGAAGTGGGATGTAGAGGGGTCAATAGCTCCCCCAAGGTTAGCTGGGGATTAGAAATATCTGTTTCAGGGTGATCAGCCAAAGGACATCTATCTTATTCTTGAATTATGGTGCTGGAGGAGACTCTTGAGAGTCCCATGGACTGCAAGAAGATCAAATCTATCCATTCTTAAGGAAATCAGCCCTGAGTGCTCACTGGAAGGACAGATCATGAAGCTGAGGCTCCAATACTTTGGCCACCTCATGAGAAGAGAAGACTGCCTGGAAAAAACCCTGATGTTGGGAAAGATTGAGGGCACAAGGAGAAGGGGACGACAGAGGACGAGATGGTTGGACAGTGTTGTCGAAGCTACTAGCATGAGTTTGACCAAACTGAGGGAGGAAGTGGAAGACAGAAGTGCCTGGCGTGCTCTGGTCCATGGGGTCACGAAGAGTCAGACACGACTAAATGACTAAACAATAACAACAATGGCTGAAGGAGAAGAGATGCAGCCTGGTCTCTAAGATTCTGCAGCCCACCCCACAATCTTTGTTGTTCTTCCTTGGGAAGGGAGTTTCGTTGTAGAAAGAGTTGCTGAACTTATCTAACATGGGAGTCGGGGAGACAAGGAAAGAGAAGGTGGGTGTCAAGGTTGTGATATGAGAGACTGAGCTATAAACTGAGCTTCAAGTTCTACTTTTCTAGAGGAAAATGGATTAGAGCGGCTGGCAAATGCTTCTGCCAGTTATGCATGCATTAAAGCAGGGGGCCCAACTTGAATAAAATATTGGAGGGGGCAGGTAAGCCCCGCCCCACATAATCAATCATATGACACAGCACCCACCCACCATTTGAATAGCAATGCCCATTAACTGGGGGGGGGGCAGCCCCCTCAAATATTTTATTGGGGGGTGAAGGGACCTTTGCCCTAGGAGTTGGCTCCTATGCCCTAAGGGAAAATGTAGCTTCAAGCAGCTATCTGCTCACTCTGCAAGGTAGGAAGCATATGGTATTAATGTGCAGTGAGAGATCTGGACAATGAACTGAGGACTTATAACCCAAGCACAATCCATTCTGTGGGTATGGAATGAGATTGGCACAGGGATTTGTGAGGAATTTGATATCTGTGAATTCCAGTGTGAAGAAACTTAATTTGTACTTCCTGGATAAATGTGTGGCTTGGAACTTAAATTATCTACTGACATTCACACTTCTTGAACATTTCAACACAGTTTAGAAAAAGAAGTTTAAAATACAAATTAAATGTGAGCTATCATACAAACTTGTGATTTTTTTAAGGAAATAGGATGTAAACACATGCAAAAAGCATCAGATTGTGTGGAAGAGAAACACATATTTGGGTCAGCTTTGGGTTCTTCTGCTAAAATCCTGAAAACACATTTTCTCCATTGCGTTTAGCATCATATCCTTGCACATGTTTCTCTTTCTCTGTATAGTGGTACCTTGGGTTAAGTACTTAATTTGTTCCAGAGGTCCGTTCTTAACCTGAAACTGTTCTTAACCTGAAGCACCACTTTAGCTAATGGGGCCTCCTGCTGCCGCCGCACCACCGGAGCACGATTTCTGTTCTCATCCTGAAGCAAAGTTCTTAACCCGAGGTACTATTTCTGGGTTAGCGGAGTCTGTAACCTGAAGCGTATGTAACCTGAAGAGTATGTAACCTGAAGCGTATGTAACCCAAGGATTCTCCATACTGTAGTGTAAAAGAGGCCAGGCCTTCCAATCGCATCTTAATTCAGACATCTTGTATAGGGCTGAGCCATCACTCATGGGAATTCATATATATACAGTGCTCATTTTGGGGTGACACAGTCTCATCATCCCTTGCTGTAATTAACCCACCACTGCAGTACTTACCTAACATTTGGTGAATACATACATTGGCATTTACAGAAACATAGACACAAAGAAGACAAACACACCATGTCACCATCACTATCCATGAAAAATGGAACCCTCAATTTTTAATACATTTCTTTCTCAGCAAAAGCCTGGGAAATAAATCAGATCTGAAACATGCCCTGAAGGTTAACTGAAAGGTGGGAGTGAGTTCCAGAGCGGATGGCCCTGCTCTGAAAAAAAATACCCTGCAATCAACAGTTTTGTAAGGCTATAATTCAGCAAAGCACTTGGTTTGTTGAATCACAACCTAAATGGATCCCTTTAAGCCCTCCCATGTGGTCAAGGTGAATCTTTTTATTAATGTTCATGGACTTTGGTACAGGGCCTCTAACAAAAACCAACTGATTTCAGTTTTCCCGTTATTTCCACTTGAATATTTTTTTAAAAAATTGTCCCCCTCCCCCCAAAAAGGAAATGCCACCCAAGTTTGGAATCCTCAAAGCTTGGATTTTGGTTGCTCATGATACTTACCTCAAATACAAGGTGAACATTAGAATGCTCACACCCTGAAAATTCTTCTGCAGCTTGGATCAAAATCTGAGCTACAGAAAAAGTCAACTGCTACCTCTCTTCCAACCATCTGCATACAGCTAATCCCTCCTCAATGGCTTACCTTGCTACTACGTGCACCCTAATACATTGTTGTTGTTGTTTAGTCGTTTAGTCGTGTCCGACTCTTCGTGACCCCATGGACCAGAGCACGCCAGGCACTCCTGTCTTCCACTGCCTCCTGCAGTTTGGTCAAACTCATGCTGGTAGCTTCGAGAACACTATCCAACCATCTTGTCCTCTGCTGTCCCCTTCTCCTTGTGCCCTCCATCTTTCCCAACATCAGGGTCTTTTCCAGGGAGTCTTCTCTTCTCATGAGGTGGCCAAAGTATTGGAGCCTCAGCTTCAGGATCTGTCCTTCCAGTCAGCACTCAGGGCTGATTTCCTTAAGAATGGATAGGTTTGATCTTCTTGCAGTCCATGGGACTCTAAAGAGTCTCCTCCAGCACCAGAATTCAAAAGCATCAATTCTTTGGCGATCAGCCTTCTTTATGGTCCAGCTCTCACTTCCATACATCACTACTGGGAAAACCATAGCTTTAACTATATGGACCTTTGTTGGCAAGGTGATGTTTCTGCTTTTTAAGAAATTCCAGTATCCCTGCCAAGAAAACTCCATGGACAAAGACTACCCTAATCCATACAAGCCTGTAAAAGTCACTTTCAACAGTGAAGCAGATACTGGCTATGGATGGGGCAGGAATTCAGTTTGAGTCTCAGTTAAAGGCTAACCTACCAAATACACGCTTTCTGAAACAATATGTGAAGCGAAACACAGCTATCCTTTGAAATCTGCACTTCTATAAATTTTGTAGTGCAGTTCTCCAGCTAAATAACCCAAAATATGCATTTTTGTACACACTGAAGTGTGCATAAGAATGCATATATCAGTGAAAGTAACGTACAAAAACACATTATTGTAGGGGAAATGGCTTTCCAAAAATGTGTGTATTAGGGAAAATTTCATACAAAAGTATGCATGTTAGGAGAAATTTGCACAAAGATATGGAGGAGCACTTTTAAAAAAACTTTATTAACTGATGTAGAAATGTGGAGAACTGGCCTTAATACTGGGAAAGAGAAAATGAGAGAAACTATACTTGACAGATTCACCCATCCCTGGTATTGGCTACCATATTCTGATGTCCACGTAACTGTCCAATCCTAGGAGGTGTCTATTCTGCTTGCCCCACTGACTATGATAAGTGTTTACCACATCCTCAGGTGAATGTAGATGAACACCAACCTTCCTCCTAACTTTGGAGCAGGAGAAGAGATAGAGAATAAGCATTACCTGGCCAAACCCTTCATTAATATTTTGTTTTCTTTTTTGGAGGAGATGCTACATAGTAAAATGGTACTGTTATGTCTTACCACTTCTGGAGAACATTCCTTTGGCTATTCCTGTTCTAGATTGACTCAGCCATTTTTACAATCATTTTACATACCCTCCAACATTTATCTGATGAAAATAGGGATGTCCTATGCCATTATTATTATTATTATTATTATTATTATTATTATTAATACCCTACCTATCAGACTGAGTTGCCCTAGATACTCTAGGTGGCTTCCAACATATATAAAAACATAATAACATGTTAAACATTAAGGGGGCGAATCACTATACAGGGAGATGTCTTATGAAGGTTGTAGAGTTACTTATCTCCTTGGCTTGGGGGTCACATAACGCCATACCCTCTGATGAAAATAGGAACGTCCTACCATATCCTTCTACATGATAATAGAGATGTCCTAAGAAAAAGTGGGACATTCTGGGATCAAATCAGAAACCGGGACAGCTTCTGCAAATCCAGGACTGTTCCTGGAAAATAGGGACACTTGGAGGGTCCGCTTTATTTACAATTGCCCTATTACAGCTAGCAGCAAATTTATTTCTATGGCACATAAGGAAATTACATGAGTTTCCAAAGCTGGAGCATCCCCCCCCCCCCATAGATCTAGCTTCAAAAACCATGTGGAAGAACACATTAGCTACTGATGCAGAAGTGTTCATATTTTAAAATGTGATGCCATGGGTCTTTTGCACGTTGCACTTAAGCAAGTTTCTAATTGCAAACAGACAGTGAACACAGCAGGGTGGAAGCTAGCCTTTTTAGAAACAAAAGAGCTCATGGGTAAGTATTAGAACAGAATTGGCTGGGTTTTTACAAAAAGAACCTATTTATAAATATCTGCTCTCCATCTTTAAGATAGAATGTCATGGCTTGTAACTCCTGCTCAGTTCTTTTCCCTCTGGTATATATATACTATGTCAGTATTAACCTGGAGAAATGATTACGAACAATGGAAAACAGAGTGTTATATATTCAAACAGGCTTCAATAAAGACAAAAAGAACAAAAGAACAAAAATGGAGAGGGAGCGCAGTGAATAATCATCTCACCCATCTCTCTATCCAGACAAGCTGAAAAGGCAACCGATGCTTTCAAAGTAACTTCCCTTTTCATCATCTCAGATTAAAATCATATGGAAATGGATAGTTTGCACAGGGTAGGTGCAGAGTGTGGTTTCTTTTTCTACTAACAAAGACAAATTTGTAGACATTAACTTTAGGAAACAGAGGCATTAACAATGCTGTGTTTCGCACTGTGCCTCTGCAACCTGCTCATATTTTCATCAAGCGTGATGGGAGATTTTCCACTGAGATTTCTAAAATATAAAGCATGAAGATGTTTGTTTTCCCCATACACAAGCAGCCCGCACTTAGGGCTCTCCATTATTTGTGAATCATTGGTTTGGTTCTTGAACGTGCTTCAGGTCTCACTAGCAGAGAAATGTATGGCTCTTGATGCAAGAAAGTGATATGGGATGAACAAAAAAACCCTATTTTGCAGTCCCAATTGGAGGTCACAAAAAGGCAGGCCTAAAAGCTAATTTTGGAAAGCGTGTGTGTGTGTGTCTGTGTTTCTGTGTGTAAAACTCACTAGTGCTCCTTGGCTTCTCAGTCTGGTGGCCACCATTTTAAGTTTCCAACAATACCCCAGGACACAGGTGGGGAACGTTTTCCAGCTCAAAGACCACATTCCCTCATGGGCAACCTTCTGAATGCCACACACCACTGGTGACAAAAGAGTGGCTGGGGCAATGAATGGTGGTATTATGTACCAACCTTGGATCCTAGAACAATAGGCAAGTAGGATCCTAGAATGCAACAACTGATTGGCTTGCAGGAGAAGACCAATCAGGCTCTGGGAAGAAGTTAATCAGCCAATTAGGTTGGTAAGATCCTAGAATGCAACAAGTGATTGGCCTGCAGGAGAAGACCAATCAGGCTCCAGGAGGGAAGCAGAATCAGCCAATCACACGGGACTCGTGTAAATAATGTATACAAAAGCCTGAGGTTTGGGGGGCAATTCAATCACTGTTTTACAAGCTGCAATAAAGAGCATGAAATCACTACAGGACTCCGAGTATATTTCAGGCACCTTTGTACAGTAGGCTACATTTTAGCCAACTAGAAGTCAAAGACCCATAAAGGCAAGCAAGCCAGAACCATTATCACAGCTGAAGGCACTTGAGGAGGATGCAAGTTCCTGACTAGACCCACAGAAAATAGCAAGCATACAGAAGAGGCAAGGAGACCAGTTAGAGGAAACAGGAAGTGAAGTGAGCTAGAGTTGAACAAACCAGTGCTGGATGTTCCAACTGAGACAACACACAAAGAACAATGTCGTCTACTATGGCAAGGGCAGCCTGAGTTATTTTGGTGCCTGCGAAGTCTCAAACTTCCCTCCTGCCCAAAGCTGGGTGGTGTAATGCCTCCCTTCTTGCTGACTTGAGAGAGGTGAGGGATCCCACAGAGCTTTGTTGCTTGTCCATCTCTTCCCCTAGAGGCAGGGGAGACTGGCAGCAAAGCTAGGCGGTAGAACATTCTTCTGCTCTGCAACAACTGAAGCCTTCCTTAAATGGGTTGCTTCTGCAGCAACAGTGGGGCAGGTGGGGCACTCGCAGAGGTACCCCTTCTTCTGTTTCTACTGTCTGAGGCAGCTGCCTCACCCCACATCATGGGCTAGCTGTGCATTGAGGGCAAGAGCTTAATGGATAACCTAGGACATTTGCATCCATCTGAATGTTCCTTAAATCATCCCCACTGTGAGTGACAAGAAGCTTTGGGTTCTTTAAAAAATGTGGCCTATCTCCATCTCAACATTGGGTATTGTTTCTCTTCTTCTTCCTTGCTACTCCCACCGCAGGCACAAAATGTTGTGCATAAAGCAGAGTGGTCTAACAATTGTTCTGGAGATTGTGAAACTTACTTTGCAAACATTTATCATGACAGTAACATTTACTAGTGCAAATGGAAAATAAACAATGAGGATTGCAAATGCCCTGAAAATGCATTTCTGCCAAAGTCAGGAGCTACCAGGGAGGAAAATAATGAATAACAGCACCCTCCTTTCTTGTCTATTATGCGATATGACTGGTTTTCTTTCTGGACGATATCCATGCCACTCTACAGACACAACAGGGTGTTAATTCAAAACCATTTGGGGGTTATCAGACAGTACAGGAGCCTGAGAAAACAAAACTTCAGAGCTGATAATAAAGAAACAGCTAAAGTCTCCGGGAAAAAAGATTTGCTTGTCCAAGAATAGGAGCTTAACTCCAACAATAAACAGCAGATTAGTCCTGAAGCAGTTCCTACCCCCTCCAGCAAGTTTGTAAGGCAATTGTTATTTGGGCTGTTTATATGTTATGTTCTCTTTTTTTTGGAAAAAAAAAATTCATTAAATATTATGTTCCTTTCAAAAAGAGTGAAAGTTTGAAATGGCTGTCAAGGTTGCCTCACATATAAATCTCAATCAGTGGCGTAGCGTGGGGGGTGCAGGGGGGGCAAGCCGCACCGGGCGCAACATCTGGGGGTTAGGTTTAGGGATAGGGTTAGGGGGCGCAAATCCAGGGTTAGGGGGCGCAAATTACTTGCCTTGCCCCGGGTGCTGACAACCCACGCTACGCCACTGATCTCAATGAAATCAATGGTTTGGATCCAAATGAAGTTAGTTGTACTTTGTTCCCATTTATTTCATTGGAAGAAGTTAGATGATACTTGGGTCCTATTGATGTCAGTGATAACTTAGTGCAGTTGATGTACAGTGCAATGCTATGCATGTCTTCTCAGAAGTAAGGCTTTCTGAGCAGGACTAGCCCACCCATGAGGCAAGGTGAGGTGACTGCCTTCTGGGTTCAATAGGGTTTACTTCTGAATAAGAGTGTATAGGATCTCAGCCTGGGAAATGTTTACCGCCTGCAGCTTTTTATTTTGTTAATATAAATTATTTTAATGACAAGTGTATTTATGTTTTTATTGTTAATTTCTTTGTTGGTTGCTCTGGGAGCTGCAATAGTGAAAGGCAGCACACACGGTTCTAAACTGATAAACAGAATGAATAAATAAAAAAACAGAGAAGAGATGCTTTTCAGAGCATATACGGAAGATGATGTTTATTTTTCACTTTTTATTGTCCCATCACCTAAGGGTCTCTTCTTCTCCATTGAATGTTAGCAGAAAGCCTGATCACAAAATTGCTAGCATTAAACCTTTTAGTATTTAAAATTAAACAACCAAATAGCTCATTACAACATCAACATTTCTCAGAACCTTGAGCCAACCCTTTGAGCTATGTTGAGCAATTGTGCTTTGCCCTAATTATTTCCCATGGGAGAAAAGCTGCCTTGAAAGGTCTGGGGTATGGGAAGTAGTTAATAGATTCCAATAATACTTAGAATGATGCAAAACATTAGTACACCCTGTTACTTTGTAAGCTAATTGGAACCTGTCCTTGCGAGTAACTGTAGCAACCTGCGACACCACCAAATATCAACAGTTTCTATAGAACCAGAGGTCATTTGGGCAGTTGTGAGAAAAGGTAGGCAGTCCAGTCTGTTTTGTCTACCTCAAAACATTTTTTTTCTATGCATATCAGGGCAGAAGATGTTCTGATCTGTGTGTCTGTGATTGGTATACCACAAGACTGCAGCAAGGCAAAAAACTGGGGGTTGCATCATATGAATAATTCTTGGTAAGGAAATCACTCCAACAAAAGGTGGGGGTGACCTGAGGTCTTAAAAGTCTCTGCTTTCACATTTCCTAAGCTCCACCCCATACTTGAAGTTTATTTACATGCAATGGAGAAATGGAAATCCCTTAATTGGTGTTTGTCTGTGGATATAATCACCTCTAGTTTATGGAAATAACGAGAGTTCAAGTAACGTTGGGTGATTCTCCAAAGCCACTCTTCATAGTTGACTGAGAGATTCAAACCCAAGTCTTTTCAGTCAAAGTCCAATGCTTTACATCTGAATGTAAAGTTGTTAGAGGTGTTAGAAGACGAGATCAGGACTAGCTCATCACTTCTTTTTTGTATCAGTGATAAAAAAGTTACCAAGCTTCAGCATATCAGACTGGTGCTAAAAGCACAGGAGCAGGGCTTGGGGGTGGGAGGGAGAGACTTGGCAACCAAAGCCATGCTTCTTGGTAAGAGGAAAGAGCTTCAAGGCAGCAGGTCCTCAGGATATATAGTCACATATATTTTAAAGCCCCAGGATCTACAGGTCATTGGTCTGACTTGGTATAAGGCAGCTTCCTAAGTTCCTATGTTGAATATTAATCCTACCTATATGCCCACAGCTCCTCTTGCCCTCAGGCCCCATAGAAGGTTGCCAGCTGTTTTTTCCAAGCTGGCCTCCTGTGCTACTTCCTAATGAACAGACTTTTAGCTGCTGAAGCAAGGCAACAAAGGAAATAGAATTTCAGTAAATTTGCCATATTATACGCAGGGTGGTTTTGTCGTGCAAACCCACCTCCCCAAATCTGAATCCTTTACCAAGGAAGCTTATAAACTCCATGCACTGTGCAAATGTGGATCCGATCAATTTGCACACATCTTCATAAATTATCCTTACTGCATTATTCAAATGTTTACAAATTATGGAATTGTGGGGTTTTTCAACAAGGAATTTGAGAATGAGGAATAGGTAGAAAATTGGGAGAGGAAGAAGATTTAGTTTGTGAACTGGAATTGAAAAGTCAATGTTTGATGAAACACTTTCTTAGTGAAGATTAAAATAGTTAGGATTTAAGAAATAGTGTTTTTGCTACAATTCAAACTATAGTCATCGTTTTTCCTAGTCACCATTTTTCCCACTCTCTATAAGAATTGAAGCCTTCATTGAAAACTGACAGTACTCAAGAAGTAATGAAAGCCTAGAATCTGCTGGCTGTAGACAGAGCAAAGTCAGTTCTGGTGACCAACCTGTCAGGCTTTGGGGGATTCTGTCCCTCCCCCAGTGGCAGCAAGAAGCAGAGAAAACAAAGAAGAGTTCTTACTAATGAGTTTATTCAATTATCATGGTGTGAGACAAAGGAATGCAGCCTGTCTCCCATTAATGGTGTTGTTTCCCCTCCCTTCCTAGCAGCAGCACTTCCCCTTACGGCGGCTGCCAGGGGCTAATTGTCTCTTGAGTCCTTTGCTCTTCCACTTTCAGCGCACGCCAGGTTCTGAGAAAAGGGGGGTCAGAAATGCTCTCCAGTGATAACATGTCAGCTGGCTGCTCTGTCTCTGTCTCCCCCTTTCTCTTTTCCCAACACATCCCAACTCTTCTGTTCACCTGTCTCTGAGCTGTGACCTTCCTCAAACCATTGCTGTAATTCAATACTGCCTTCCTCTTCTCTGGAAGCTTCAGGAGAGGGGGGGGTGATCTCCACCATTCCTCCTCAATCTCTTCCCCTTCAGTCCAGTCCCTGACATGACCAGATGCCTGTGGGAAACACACAACCAGGATATGAACACAACAGCACTCTCATAATTGCAGTACTGAGGTGTAAGGACGGATTGAGCAGATGAGATTAATAGGGAGACCAATGGTCAAGAAGGCAGTTTCTTCAGGTGCTGTAGAGAGAAGTGAGGGGCAGATGCTGGTCATCAACCTGGGAAGGAAAGCTCTAATTTTAAACCTCCACTCCCTTGCAGGATATCTTTGGGAGAAGGAAAGGCTAATAAACCTTACACATACCTGGAGTGGAGTCCCTACGATGGTGCCTTGTACCCCTCCATCTCTCAACTCCCGCAGCCAAGTTGGTATTGCTCTACTTTCCTTTGGACCGCATCATTGAGGCTGAGAGAGGGGTCTTGTCATCTAGGCAGCCCAGAACCTCCATACACACTGCCCAGACTTGTGCCCCAGGGAGGTCCATTTGATGCTGCAAACCCAGCGGTTTGACTTCACCCCTGGAGGTGCAGTCCATTGTCTCTTGAGACAGATGGATGCTGACAACAATGCTATACTTCTCACAGGATGATACCCTGCACTGTAAGAAGCCATCCTACACAAGGCAGATTAATCAGTTAAGGTAGCGTGGTGATGTGAACATTTCTCCAGGATCAACAAGGATGAATCCTAACCCAGCCTTATTAATGGAGGGTCTCCTACTATCTCTAGAGATGTCCGGGACCTAACATGGACCCTCATATATTCAAGACCATGCTCTGCTACTGAACTCTGGCTCCTCTAGAATGCTATGTATTTAAAGCAGTAAAATGTATCCACCTCCACATTCTGCTGTAGGATGAACCCAGAGGAGAAATGTGCTGTGCAGAAGTTGCCATGGAACACATCCATCCGGCATTAAAGAAATAAATGTGTTGGCATTTATAAGAGAGCTCATTATTTTAAATTAGCCAGCAAGCGCTGCATAGGTGAAAGCCACTTTTTCTTGCTGCATTGACAACATTTCTGCCTCTCCCAGGACACTTTCAAATGAGCTATCTGTTTTGTACCGTATTTACACTCACCAAAAGTAAATTTTAAAAAATGACTAGCAAAATATTCCAAAGAAGAGATGAGCTTAGAAACAAAACAAAAAACACACCAGAGGTTGCCATATTAAAGGTCTTATGGAGAATGTCAAACAAAGAATAGAAACCCAGAAAAGGATGCTATTTAAGAGATTATATTGGAAGAGCTGTTGAGCTGAAGGAAAGCCAGCACCCTGCTGCATCTTTTATGCTGTTGGCAGAAGCAAAAAATGTGTAAGAGATTCTCCAGTCCTGGCTTCATCTGCAGTATACATTTAAAGCAGGTGGGGCCTAAGAGGCAAAAATATTTAACTCCGTCCCAACTACTTATGGAGGACGGGGGAGCAGTTTTCCACCCCACTATGTCTCAGCCCATCTTCAAGACCACATGCCACTACTCCTCAGAAGCACAGACACCATCTCTCTCTGGGCAGCTCTACTGAGTGACTCTTGTTATGTTGTATGTATGTGTTTATGACATTTATGTTAGAATTCCTGCTCCATGCTTGCAGTCATGGGATACACATGACAGTATATGTTTTGACTCCACAGAGTGGGAAGTGAGGGAGATAGGATGTTTGTGTTACTGTGTTCTGTGAAATGGGACTATTGTCCTTTGTTCATTCTCTTTGTTCATTCTCTTTGCTGTCTGATGCTAGAGGGAGAGGGAGCCATGTTGCAGTGCTCCGTGTGTGTTTATATGTAAATAAAGTAGATTAGCCAAAACGCTGAGTTGCTGAGGTCTGTCACCCATGATGCGCAAACTCTGCGGATCCCTAAGTGTGCCAGTGTCGGTTGGCATCGGTCGCTGTGATGGGCTGAAGAAAGCTTATGAAGCTCCCGAACGATCAACCAGGAGGGAGGGAACATGCCAGTTGGGCATGTGTCTCTGCCAGGGTCCTACTCGAGTGTAGGCTGAACTCCTAACAATTTATATACATTTAATATTTTCCTCTAAGAAGTTTAACGGGCTTTGTGTGGTTCTCCCCTCCCTATTTTATTCTCACAACAATCCTGTGAGGTAGATTGGGCTGAAAAACAGTGACTCATTCAAGGTCACCTTGTGAACTTCATGGCTATGTGGGGATTATAAATCAGGTTGGTATGCATGTAGAAGGGGCACACTTCTTCACCAGGTATAGTTAATAATTTTAGACTTACTGAGACAAAATAGAAAGACTCGAGATTCATAGAACCATAGCGTTGTAGAATTGAAAGGGGCCACGAGGGTCATCTAGTCCAACCCCGAGCTTATGTAAGGTCAGTGCATAACACAAATATTTAAACAGCTTGCACCATTCCCCATAAGTTACTTGGCCACATTCAAGGTTCTTGTATTAATTTAAACTTGGATTCCCAGAATCTTTGAAGAACCCTCCTGATCCCTTGGCCAAACACAGAGATAATTCAGGAGAGTCTCTGTTTATCTATGCATTTATTTCATAAAATCTACATGCAGTTTGATTGTAAACAAGCAAGCAATACCCTGCAAGAACCTCAGAGCGCTTTGCAATACTGTGCCCTCTGTGTTCATTAATGATTTTGATATATCAAGATGAAAAAGAGATCAGCATGGGCTGAAAACGGGGGTATGTAGCAAATGAGGAACAGGTGCATTGAATGATACTGCCTGAATCCCAGGCTAAAACCCAAATAGTTTCACATCCCACCTCCCAGTTCTCTATAAAGAGTAGTGACACCTCTAGGGATGTTTGGGATCTTTGTTTTAATTTCTGCCCATGGTCACTGCACATCCTCACACACAATCGTGTGCACACTGAATAAAACACAGCACAAAAAGAAACCATGAAGTGCTTGTGTGGTTTTATCAACCGTCATGATTAAAGTCAGCTTTGTCATCCAGCAGGATGAAGCAATCTTTTCCAGGTGTCATTGTATGGATGACGATGGCAGGAGTTGACATGTGAAAGGTATAGCAAGACTTTTCAAAATATTGGCTTTAGCGAGGGTGGTATCAGTAGTTTGGAGTCCAGCAGCAAACTGTCTTGGCTGGCACCACACAAGATCATTTATGCAGAAGAATAATATTAGGAAGGAAAAAGATTAGGGCAAATAGCAGGGGGAAACCACTATGAATACTGCAGTAAGCTCTGTATGTGTCAGAATTTGAATTAATTTTAGGAAATGCCTACGTGAAATCAGAAAGGCGGCAGAGGAAAGTGCAGACCTTGAGCAAAGCCATGAAACAACATTGTTAACAGAACCAAGAAAATAAACTCATCCTAAAGTTGTGGTGCTCAGTGTAGTAAGATTTGGAAGCGCTTAAACAAATACGTCCCGCTTCCAAGGCAACAGGCTCAATGCTGCCTTAAATGATTTCCCTTTTGGAAAGTTTCATGTTTTTAAGGAAAGGAAAGAATAAAGTCCCAAAAAGCAGTTACCAACATTATATCTGCACAGCTGAAATCTCCTTCCATCCCCCTTTGAAATGGTAGCAAAATTATATACAAGCCACATGACACCATGTGATTTCTGCTGCTATTGAATTATAGCTTTGTGTGCCAACTAAAGTGCTATATAGAACGTGGCAAAACACAATTCTCAGAACTCAGCTATTGATTATTCTTGCAACAAAAAAGCATTAAAGGCCGGCATTTATTGCCACTACTTTGGGAAGTGGAAGATATGACAAGCACAGGTTTAAACAAAAATATGTACTTTCCAAGGCAATTCTTTTAAAAAAGGAAAAGGGAAGGTAGTATTTCTTGGACTAGTTTCTGGTTTGACAAAAGCTCTTCAAAACTCAGTAGCTATTCTTTTGAGTTTCAGATCTGAGCAACATCATAAAAATTACTTTTGTTTAAAGCCAAGGAATCAATAACATTCTATTTACTACTGTATCAGCATAACAAATCCATGGGCAAGTTATTGATTGCATGTTGACAACTGTTGACAGATTACAGAAAATAAGTGACATTCAGTACAGTGTAACTTAGAAGCTATGAAGACAGACAAGAAATCAAAAATATGCCATTTGGGATATAGACCCCCCAAAGTTAAGTCATGCTTAGGCCCCGGTACGTCCTTTTTCCATTGTGTAATTAGGGATGTCAGAGAATTCCATCAGAAAGGAAAATGGGAACAGAAATGGCCACATTCTGCATGTTCAGGAAATGGAAATTTGCTCCCCCCCCCCTTTTCTGGAAATACGTAAATAATAACTTCCCTCTTTATTTTCTCTTCCATTGAAATGCATGGAAATTAATTAGTAAAGTGAGTTTTGGCCATAGCAATGAGAGGAATAAAATATCTAACGTAGTGGAAGGGAAATAAGGTAAAGGTAAAAAGGTAAACGGTTAAGTTCAGTCAAAGGTGACTATGGGGTTGCGGCCCTCATCTTGCTTTCAGGCCGAGAGAGCCAGTGTTTGTCCACAGATAGTTTTCTGGGCCATGTGGTCAGCATGACTAAACCACTACTGGCGCACAGAGGACTATGATGAGTGCCAGAGCACATGGAAACACTGTTTACCTTCCCGCTGCAGAGGTACCTATTTCTCTACTTGCACTGGCATGCTTTTGGCAGGCGCTGGGACAGAGCAATGGGAGCTCACCCCTTCATGGGGATTCAAACCACTGAACTTTTGATCAGCAAGCCCAAAAGGCTCAGTGGTTTAGACCACATCACCACCCACGTCCCAGAAGGGAAATAGCACTAATTGCAATGGAAGCAGGACAGGAGGAAAATCACGGCCTCCTTACATCCATAGCAGCATTTGCTGTCAGGGACTGGCTGGATGAGGAAGAGTGGTGGAAGCCGCCCACCCAAGAGCTCCCGTCCCAGGAAGGACACAGAAGATGATGACTTAGTTCCTGGATTGTGATGGTGGGACACTGAAGAAGAGGAAGAGTTTGGATTTGATATCCTGCTTTATCACTACCCGAAGGAGTCTCAAAGCGGCTAAAATTCTCTTTTTCCTTCCTCCCCCACAACAAACACTCTGTGAGGTGAGTGGGGCTGAGAGACTAGCCCAAGGTCACCCAGCAACTGCATGTGGAGGAGCGGAGACACAAACCCGGTTCACCAGATTACGAGTCCACCGCTCTTAACCACTACACCACACTGGCTCTACTCAGTGAGTAGAAGAGTAGTCTGCAGAAGAAATGAGGAGGGAGGTGCTAGAAGCAGGGGGGATTGAGCAATCAAGGGGGGTCAGGAGAAGGAGGGTTTTCCAGGACAGGCTGAGAGTGACAGTTGTGAGCACAGACTCTGACAGAGAGGACTCAGAGATTGTCCTTGCTACCAAGCAGCAGGACAATCCCAGTCCTGCTGGATCTCCTCCTCATCTGTCACCCTGCTCGAGGAGAGTCCTGCATGTTGCTGAGCAACGGGCCAGACAGGCCAAGAGGAAGAGCTCACTTCCTTGACGCAGACTTCGTCTGCTTGGGAGGGATCAAGAGTGATAGACTAGAGGGGGAAGGCCGAGGCTCATGTTCAGTTTCAGCAACGTCTCAGCTGGATTAAGATTGTTGTTATTTTCAGGTAATACAAAGTTAATTGCATCACATACCTCCCGTGCTTCCCTGCCCTGTGGCTGGCCTGGGCTCGCTTGACAGCTCCTTGACATTGCATGGTTAAGGACTAGAGATGGGGAGGATAAAAGTTTGCCATGCATTTTGGGGCAAGCCTCCCCATCTCTCCTCCCTTGGACCGATGTGCAGATAGAACTTCTCATCAGCAGATTAAACCACACATTGGCTGTGAGTCCTGCGAAGTTTGTGGAGTTTCATTTTGGGGGTGCTCCTTGCTGGTTTTGATTCAGTTTTTGAATCTTTATTTTAGATCTTGTGATTTCTGTGGAAATTGTTCAGTTTTGTTGTGCATTTTAAAATGTTTTATTTGTTGTTTATATCTGCTTTTGTTATGTTGTAGTTATATATTATTTTCATGTTGAGCATGGTTTGAACTGTGGAAAGGGGGCATACAAATAAAATTATTTATGTATGCATTATCAGTGGGCCAAACCATGCATGGGTCTATACTGTATTTATTAGGTGGTCTGACTCTGCCTTTTTCTTCTGATTTTTTTTCTTCTTCACTGTTTTTAACAGCTCTAACTTACTCCAAATAACAGGGATTTCTTCCTCCACCCCAAAGGATGTCAGGTTTTGAACAAGCAGTTTAGCAAGTAGTAATATAGCTCAACTATATGCACCAAATATGATGGCATTTGAAGGCTGTTTTGAAGTATCTGTTTCAACCTTCTGCCTTTCTAGCCTTCCTGTTATGTTTACATCCAATTAATCAGAAAAAGCCTACAGAACTAGGCCAAGTTATTATTATTTTTCCTGAAACATGAGCTGGTCGAATAGCATCCTTATATCTTTTTGACTGTACATATATTATGCATATGAAATAAAGCTTTGATGTATATAGCCAAGACACTCGTGAATTTTGTAGTGAGCAGGGGTGGAAAAGGAGAACCAAAAGCAGAGTATGGATGGTATTCCTGCATAATATTTTTTAAAGACCAAACTTTGGAAAGTTCATTTTTAAAAGGAACTAGTTCTAGTTCAAATTTGACGAATCCAAAAAAGGAAGTTATTCCAGTTCAGCTTCATCCCTTTCCAGAATGAACTAGTTCAGATCACATTCAGTTGTGGTTCGAGGACCCGACCCCGCGAAGTGAAATGAAGACACAAGGACACGTGATATAAGGTTAATGGGCTAGAAAAGGCCACAACTTTATTGATTACAGCAATGAAAAGGTATTGGCTTAGGCATTGGATCGAAACAAGTGGGTTTATTCACCAGTAGGTGGAGCCTGTTGATGCTGATCCAACTATAGGCTCACCTCCTGCTGTCACCGAGGGTCGTGCCATGGCCTCCCACCAAGCAGGCATCGGACAGAATACACGACCGCCAGATTCCTTTAACGGAATACCCCTAAACATTGAAGGCATAGGCGATGGCCACACCTAGCACTTCGACACACCACAACACATTATTCCAATGCCTAACCTACCCACCAATACCACAAAAGTTGTGACGATTGCTACGAGGTAGGCGAAAAAACCAAAAAGCCTAATGCCAAATGGAAAAACTCCTACCAGGCCCCCCGGACAACCAGGGCGACCAACCTAAGGTCCATAGCAAGGCCAATGACCTAGGCCCTAACTAAAAGGGAGTGGAGGGTGGGTGACTCGCAACGGGACGACGAGGAATGGGGCCAGAGAGAGGCTGGCACTGCAGCAAAAGGCTGCTGAACACACCCCCTCCGTGGCACCTGGTTGGATGGCCACGGGGGGGGGGTGTGAGCGCCAGCCAGGTGAGCTGGAGGCAGGGGGCAAATGCCCCCTGCTGGGCGGTGCACGGGCTCCCGCCCACCACCACTCCCCTCTCTTTCAGGGAGGAGAGTCTTTCACAGTTCAAGTTCACCCAAATGATAATGGTGGGGGAGGGATCAGCATTCAGAAAGTTGTGAGCTGCTGTGCTGAAGAATAAATATACTTAAGAAGACTAAGGAAACTTCAACACATGCACTGTGGAATGTGAATTATTTATTTTCCCCAACTCTTATTATCTTTAGATACCCAAAGAGTAAAAAGCACATGTAAGAAAATGAACTTGAAGAAATTGTTCAAAGTTCTACTCCCAAAGAAACTTAATTTGCTTTCAGTTCATCAGCAGCTATGGGAACGTCTTTCGGGTGTAGTTGAGATTTTTGAACTAATTCAGTGAACTTCACTAAACTGAACTAATTCATTCCAAGCACTAGAAAAGACTGAGGCTGTACACACTGATATGGGAGTAAATGCCATTGAATTCAGTGGGAATTAAGTAAGAATGAGAGATTATTTTGCAAGGGAGCAGCAAACAATTTAGCAAAGATTCACCTAACCAGCCCCATCAGCAGAAACCCTGTGCCCTGGGCTCTCCTGCTGCACCTCCCTGATAATTCGCTTGGGGTGGGGAGTCAGAAGGGTGGGGATTTCTCCACCTGGCAAGCTGAAATCTTTGTGCAGACAGAATGATTGGAAGAGTGCAATTCCACCCAAAGTTAAAAAAAAGGGGGGGAAATCCCTCACATTTAAATGTGCACTTGTATTGCATTCAGAACCTTTCTGATGGATTTGTAATAGGCATAGCTGTCAACCGTCCCTTATTTGGCGGGAAAGTCCCTTATCCTAGCGCCGTGTCCCGCTGCTGTCCCTTATTGATGATGTCCCTTAAATTTCCCGGAATTCAAAGGAAGCAGCTCCTCTCCCTCCCTCCCTGCCGGCCAGGGAGGAGGGAGGCTCCAACTGTGTTGCTTGGCTGTGTTGCTCACCCAATAAGGAGTCTAAGAACGACTGGGGGGGGTGGAGCTTGCATGCCTTGTGCTGATCAAATCAGCTGCGTTGCCAGGGGACTCGCCTTTGCTCAGCGCTTCCCAGCGGAGAGGTGACGATGGTTTTCCTTGATGCATCCCCTTTGCCGGGTTGCCTCACTGTGGGAGCCACCGCTTGAGGCTTTGTTTGGCTGCTGGCTGGGCTTTTTGCCTTTGGCTCGGAGGGGCTCAGAAGTTGAACATACCTGTGTTTGGAAAATCCCTTATTTTGGCTGCTGGTCCCTTATTTTCAAATCTGTAAGTTGACAGCTATGGTAATAGGGCTAGATGTGATAGCACCCAATGGTCACTGTGATCCACCCAGGGTCATTTCTGCGCAGCATTGTGTGTCTGTTGTGTTTTTCACAATGTCAGCAGCTCAAAAAACATAAAGAAAAGTCCAGTTCTATCATAGAATTTGCAGCAGCTGCATATATCAGTCAAAAGAAAGACATGATGGAGACATTCAACCATTTTGGATTTTCTGCATATATAAGAAGAGGGAGGGGTTGATAGCAGAGAGGGCGGGGTATGAACTTGCCGAACCTCTCCATCTTTACCTGCTGTTCCCCACCCCACAGGTATTTTGACTTGGCTGGAGGCACAAGCTCAAGGTCTCTCATCCTAAGGTTGTCAGCCATGATACCAAAAGCTGCCACCCAAGCAATATACATAAGAAGGAGATGGCTATAGCTTATTAAGGGAGATTTGAAGTAGCAGATTGCCAAGTGATCGCCTCCTTTACTTTACCTCAGTCCATCTCTACTTAAAATATATATATATAGGAAGAAGTATACAGTAGTGCAGTGTATCCTACGACAATTAATTACTAAATACATTTCCTGAAATGCAGCCCAACAAACAAGCAATTAGAAGGGGAAATCACTGTAGTGCGGGTGTATTTTAAAGAGCCGAGCCATTTTTAATCATACAAAGCAGTTGCTAGCATTCATGAAATTAGAGATTCTGATGTATGTATAGTTCCCTTAATTGCTTTCAGCTTATTCAGTGCCCCTATATCATGGTGCTGTTGCCATTCAGCCAGCTAATTAACCTCCTTTATTAGATGTTCTGCCCACCAAAATATCTTTCTAGTTTATAGTTAATTACCGCATTCAAATCCCAGAGCAACATGGCTTCCTTAATGATAAGGGTGAATAGCCATCCTTTCCTAAATTGTAAAAGAAAGAGGAAGGAGAAAGTAGGGGTGGATATTTCATTCAGCAGGCTGCACGTGCTTTTATTGCTACACAAATAAGGGTTAACAAGGCTACAGTTCAATTTAAAACTAGCTTTAAATGTGGGCAAAATGTAGCACATGAGGGGATTGCAGAAAAAGGAGGGGGCTCAAAAATACAGATGAGCAAATGCGTATTTCACTCACAATGTTCCATCTCTACCAGTTCCATGGAGGACAATCTGTGGGGAACATCCTCCACTCCAGTCAAAAGCAGCTTGATTGTAGCTGCACAAGTAGATGGCTATGAAGTTGCAGGCAACAGCGGTTGAACAAGCCAACAAGTCAGTAGGTAGGTTCAGTAGGTACTGCAGGATTCAGCATATGAAGATCAGAGTAGGGATGGGGAAGAAATTCACTTTTGTTTGCATTTGATTAAGAAACTAGCTAATTCACTCTTCTCGAACCAATAGGGACGCAGGTGGTGCTGTGGTCTAAAGCACTGAGCCTCTTGGGCTTGCCGATCAGAAGGTCGGTGGTTTGAATCCCCACAACGGAGTGAGCTCCCATTGCTCTGTCCCAGCTCCTGCCAACCTAGCAGTTCAAAAGCACGCCAGTGCAAGTAGATAAATAGGTACTACTGCGGCAGGAAGGTAAACAGCATTTCCGTGCGCTCTGGTTTCTGTCACGGTGTCCCGTTGAGCCAGAAGCGGTTTAGTCCTGCTGGCTACATGACCCGGACAGCTCTCTGTGGACAAACACCGGCTCCCTCGGCCTGAAAGCGAGATGAGCAGCACAACTTCATAGTCGCCTTTGACTGGACACTGGATTAATGCCATTAAACATGTTTAAAACCCTTGTCAGGCAAGGATCTGAAGAGCAGCCTGGGGAATCTGAGTACAGATCTTGCATGCAACCCAACTTCAAGATGCATCAAGGATAGCAAAATTTGTAGCCCATCAATTCCTGGAGTAACCGAAACTCCCATCATACTTGGTCATGCTGATGGAGGCTGATGGAGCCTGGAAACATTTGGAGGGCCAGTTCCCCCAACTCTGGTGTTTATCTTTAGGTGAAGAATAAGGTCCGTCATCTTCAGCTCACCCAAAGGGCTGCATCACAAAAGGGATGAACAGGCACCATCCACTCAGCCCCTGCCATTCTGTAAGGGAACAGACCAGTACCATTTTTTCCCATCTAGTTCTGTAATCCAATCCTCCCCACTTCCCAAGTCTCCAAGTTTCCCCTCTTCTCCTGCAGGCAGACTCTACCACCTACTTTTTCCTGGCAACAATCTCCATTTGGGTAGTGGGGAGCTTGTTCTGCCCTGCAAGGGGTCCTGTTACACTGAATAAAGGGTACATCTTCTTTAAGAAGTGACATTCAACAAATAAAAGCCTGATGCCCTTGAAGCAATATCTTGCATTTAACATATCACAAGGAAGCATAAAACAGTGAATAAATGACGATACTAAGCACAGCACAGCTGGTGTGCATGGCTTTATGACTGCCCATCCAGCAAACACTCTGCATTACAGATCAATGGGGTATTTTGCCGCAAGTCTAATTTACATGCAAAAGGACTGAAGAGTAATTGCAGAGGGAAATGCCTCCTTGCCAAATAACAAAAACCAAAATTCCAGGGCAGCTGATTTTTTCTTAAAGCCATGCTTTAAAATTATTATTATTATTATTACCATTAATTATTATGATTCACATCATTTGTGGGTCCATACAGCTACATCACAGAGGTGACTCCACAGAGATTTCAGTCATAAATTCCTTCACAAACATTTATGGCACTCGAAAAGGAAACGGAAGAGATTTGAGGAGGCTGGAAATTGTAGTGTGAGGAGAATCCCTTATCTCTGCTCAGTCACAGTGAAGTGTGCTAAAATGATGGATGAGAATTACTGTTTTCCCTCTCTCAGCATTAACAGCATTTCCTATCAGGAGCAAACCATGCATTACTGATAGGCTGTGTTATTTCAAGTGAAGTAGGAGTCCAACAGAGGAGATCTAGTAATGTGGAGGAGGAAGAGGAGAGTTTCCACTTATGCGAAGTCATTCTCGACAAGAAGTAGGGTGGCTACAGGTGGCTATTTACTTCATGGGTGCTGCTTGATAACTAATTTACTTTCGGAGGAGAGATTCCCCGCTATGTCACACACAGAACGGAAACAGACCAAATGTTAGAAGCCTCTTGTCCCAATACCAATTACAAGATTTTCTGGTGACTATGACTATTCTGACCACAGCAAACTATGGCAAGTTGTCAGGGAATTGGAGGCAGAGAAGGAGGAGACGGGGGAGAGAATGGGCACTTACAGAGATCCTGTGCCTTTAATTAGCAGTTGTTCTTCTTCAGATGAGTAAGGAGACAAAGGGCTGTTGGGAGAGAATGAATCTGAGAGGGGAGGGCCATTTCCGGGACCCAGCCACTCTCGGAGCAGAGGTAGAAGGGGGGCTGGGCTTAGGAAGTGGATCTGCTGGGGGAAGAAGCAGAAAGAGCCATTCGAGGCATCTGACTGATCGTGATGGTGTCGTTCTTTGAACTCTTGTAAATACTTTGAAGCTGCCAATAAATCTCTGTATATATGGCTGGATTCCTGGGTTCTTATCTCAGCTGGCATTCACAGCACATTCTCTAACACAAGTTCTTAAAGAAATGGGAGTGCCTGATCACCTCATTTGTCTCCTGAGAAATCTCTATGTGGGACAAGAAGCTACAGTTAGAACTGGATATGGAACAACTGATTGGTTCAAAATTGTGAAAGGAGTACGACAAGGCTGTATATTGTCTCCCTGCTTATTTAACTTACATGCAGAATTCATCATGCGAAAGGCTGGGCTGGATGAATCCCAAGCCAGAATTAAGATTGCCGGAAGAAATATCAACAACCTCAGATATGCAGATGACACAACCTTGATGGCAGAAAGTGAGGAGGAATTAAAGAACCTTTTAATGAAGGTGAAAGAGGAGAGTGCAAAATATGGTCTGAAGCTCAACATTAAAAAAAAACTAAGATCATGGCCACTGGTCCCATCACCTCCTGGCAAATAGAAGGGGAAGAAATGGAGGCAGTGAGAGATTTTACTTTCTTGGGTTCCATGATCACCGCAGATGGTGACAACAGTCATGAAATCAAAAGACACCTGCTTCTTGGAAGAAAAGCAATGACAAACCTAGACAGCATCTTAAAAAGCAAAGACATCACCTTGCCGACAAAGGTCCGTATTATTAAAGCTATGATTTTCCCAGCAGTGATGTGTGGAGGTGAGAGCTGGACCATAAAGAAGGCTGATTGCTGAAGAATTGATGCTTTTGAATTATGGTGCTGGATGAGACTCCTGAGAGTCCCATGGATGGCAAGAAGATCAAACCTATCCATTCTGAAGGAAATCAGCCCTGAGTGCTCACTGGAATGACAGATTCTGAAGCTGAGGCTTTAATACTTTGGCCACATCATGAGAAGAGAAGACTCCCTAGAAAAGACCCTGATGCTGGGAAAGATTGAGGGTACAAGGAGAAGGGGACAACAGAGGATGAGATGGTTGGACAGTGTTCTCAAAGCTACCAACATGAGTTTGACCAAACTGCAGGAGGCAGTGGAAGACAGGAGTGCCTGGCATGCTCTGGTCCATTGGGTCACGAAGAGTTGGACACGACTAAACGACTAAACAACAACATGAAAATGGACAAGAGGCACTTAAGAGATTGTCTCTTTAGGTCTGATGCAGAAAGGGATCTAACCATGATGGCTTCTACCAAGAGTTCGCCATGGTTCCAACTTATTAAAACGGAGCATACCCGGCCTAGTTACCTGTCAAAGCTCCCACTTGCCGCGCTTAGAATTCCTTTCACAGAATTACGATTCCAATCAATGCCCTCAGCGGTGTTGGATGGACGCTATGGCAAAGTACATTATGAAGAAAGACCTTGTCTGTGTGGGCAACCCTGTGTGGAGGACCTGTGCCACTATTTATAGCAGTGCCCGTTATATATAGACCCAAGAGACCGACTCATAAAACCCCTGTTTCCGAATGGAACTCACTTGAATAGGGTGGAAAGGGTGAAATGGCTGCTGAATGATACTGATGACTTACAAAGTAGCACTCTATGCATTGGCAGCTAAGAAGTTCAGGAGGAAAGAACTAGATAAAATAGCGGTCAACTGCAAAGGGTATTCAGATATTTAATTTGGCACATTTTACTAGAGACTCTTCTGCTATTCTATTTTATGCAACAAACAATCTTAGTAGTTGTGACCATGGTTTATATTGTATGTGTGGTGCCTGAGGATTTTTATGGTTATTGCTGTTTTTCCTTTTGTTATTTTTCTGAATGATGCCATGGCCTATGGCTAGCGCAATAAAAGTTGATGATGATGATGTGATGAACTACTTTACTGCCCTGCACCTGCAAAGTTATCAACTTTTGTGATAAAATAAATAAATAGCCACTCCATGGATGGGACAAGGAAGTGGAGCCAGAAACACGAGTCAAGGCTGCATGTCAGAATGTAAGAAGAGCCAGCTGGATCAATTCAAAGACCCACTTAGTTCTTCTTCTTCTTTCTTCTCTTCTTTGGTGATCACTCGTAGCCAAGTAAGATTGTCTTCCATAAACATGGTTTTAACAATGAGTCCGTATGTGACTGTTGAGGCCAGTTCTGGATCCACACGTCCTTCCACAGTGGGGACATTAGTTTCTGGGCAGGAGCTGATCACAGTGTGGATTTGCCAAGCGTGTCTCCCTCTTAGCACATTTCTCCCTTGCGTCCTGAGTTCGAGTGTCTTCAAAGCCCATGACACCTTTGGTAAATGAAATCAGAGCATAGTCTATGTAGAGATTACTGACTTCTCAGATCACAGCACTAGTTACTTTGCATGACATTTTAAAAAAATATGCATGACATGAGATTCCTGCATGGGATTGGGCTAGATCAGGCACACCCAAACTCGGCCCTCCAGATGTTGTGGGACTACAATTCCCATCATCACTGATCACTGGTTCTGTTAGCTAGGGATGATGGGAGTTGTAGTCCCAAAACATCTGGAGGGCCAAGTTGGGGGATTCGTGGGCTAGTTGACCCTCAGGGTTCCTTCCACCTCTACAGTTCTGTGTTTCTATGCAGGTATCTTCCCAGGCAAAAAAACCAAAACTCTTAAGCATGTTCACAAATAAAATTACAGGACAAAGGCAAAGATACAATTCACTATAACAATATAAAAGCATTTCAGTCCAAGCAAGCAGTAAATTACAACAGCAGTTAAAATTACAGTGAAAAGATGACATACATCTTCTGGTCTTGATACTGAACCAGAATTAGCCAGACATTTGTTGTTTAGTGCAAGAAACACTGTTGGAATGCCAGCATACACGTAGCAAACGTATTTGCATAAAAATAAACCTGGCTTAACTCCCAGTGTGGATGTGGAATACCTGAACTGAAGTCTACAGGTGCGCCAGAGTCATTTAGCAGATATTTATCCCTGTGTGCTATGCTTTCCACCTACAGAAAGTACAATATTGATTTGTTACCATAGGAACAGCCAACGAGGGTTGTAAACAAAAAAATGTAACTCACTGAGTCATAAGCTACATTTATTTATCCCAGGGTTGCAATGTCAAGTCTGTTCGCGCATTTTGTGGGGTTGCAACTTTCAGCTCAAGATTTGTGCATTTTCGGTCCAAGTCTGTTAAATGCTAGCATTACATCTGTTCAAAGGGACGATGAAATCTAGTCCTTCCTCTCACCAAATGATCAGCAGACAGACCTGCCATGCTGCACTTTGGAGCAGGAGCCACCCCAGTCTATTTACACCTGAAGCCTTCAATGGAGGGAGTACAGAAAATTATAACCCAAGAGTGTCTCTCATTGCTCCTCTCATATCTTTAGCAAGCTTGGGTCCAAGGAGCAGACAGTCATGCTCCACCCCCAGTATCTTAGTGCAGCCTCTCCTAGCCAGTGCATATAGAATTCTGCCCACTGCTTCCTCCTCCTCCCCAGCAGCCTTTGCAGAAAACAACTCACCCCTCCCACTTCCAGCATCCCCCCCCATCACTCTGGCAACCTTCATTTCAAAAGCCTCCTGCAAACGACACTTTCTCCTGTGGTGACATCATACCCCTTGTTACCCTGGCAACTTCTCCCTCTGTGCCTGAAAGAGTCTTCTGCCTGATTCACGACTTCCATTGAGGAGCTAATAGCTGTCCATCAGCTCCTTTCTTTCTCCAATGACCGACCATCATCAGGCTTGCCTCATGAGGAAGTTAGCTGCTGTGATTCCCAGCCCTTGCTAAATTTGTGAGCTTGCCCTCTTACAATCATTCTAGACCATTGTGGAGGAAAAGCATGGTCACAACCGACACAATGACTAAAAGAGTCTCCTGGACCCTCGACGTACCATAGAAAGGGCAGCCAAACTGGTGTCATGACCTAGATTGCCACACACTACACAATGGAGGATGAGCCTCCAGCATCATCTGTAGGGGAAGAACTGCCAGAACTGCCTTCAGGATCCTACCAACTTGCCACCAATACAGAGCGACAGTCTTCCATAGTACCCCTGTCTCCTGAGCCTCAGGGCTGCAGAGTAAGATGAGGGCCCTTTAACAGCCAGACAGCTCTTCTGGGGAAGGCTTATTGGTTTTATAGATCTAAGCAACATATGCAAGGCCAGTGCTAGGTGACTGAAGAAAAAATGACTTGCAAGTCTTCAGCAATATGATCATAGGAGCCCTCCAAGGTGCTGGAGATGCCCTGGTCTCCTGATCTGACCTCTTGATGAGGCACCATCAAACTTTCACTGTGAGCCTTAAGCTCCAATAAAACAGGACACTGTGCATATATAGGAGGCCTACTGGATGATGCCTTCAGCTCTAGAGCTGGCTCTCAATAGTGAATAGGGGGGAGAATTAAGTGCACTCATACTCCCAAACCAAATTTGGCAGCGTCTCAATTGGTCTGAGCTAAACTGGGCTCTTTTATGGATGCCAAATTGGGGTCCAGCTTATTGGCATACATCTGTATCAAGTGGCAATAGAGTGTGCCTCCAAGGGTGAAGGCAGTCCATTCTGTTAGTAGTACCAAAGTGACCTACCCAGGGCACAAGCCTGGGTGGTCTGTATGGAATTCCTGGGCTGCCCAGATGGCAAGACACGCCCCCCCCCCTCGGCCTCACTGATGTGGTCTAAATGAAAGCAGGGCAATATGTTTGGCACCAGCTTGGCTGCAGGAGTTGTTGGAAGGCGGTGTACAAGTCACCATCAAACCATCTTAAGGACTTCATTCCAGATTTGTGTAGGGTTTACTCCTTAGCCTTTTCTTTTCCCAGAAATATCCTGCAAGGCAGCATAGGTTTAGGACCAGAGTTTTCTTTCTCCTAGATGGGCTACCTTCCCAGATTGATGAGCCCCATCTGCTCCTCACCTCCCTTATTTATATAATAATAATAATAATAATAATAATAATAATAATAATAATAATTTATTTATACCCCCCCATCTGGCTGGGTTTCCCCAGCCACTCTAGGCAGCTTCCAACAGAATATTAAAATACAATATCCTATTAAACATTAAAAGCTTCCCTAAACAGGGCTGCCTTCAGATGTCTTCTAAAAATCTGGTAGTTGTTTTTCTCCTTGACATCGGTGGGAGGGTGTTCCACAGGGCGGGTGCCACTACCGAGAAGGCCCTCTGCCTGGTTCCCTGTAACCTGGCTTCTCACAGTGAGGGAACCGCCAGAAGGCCCTTGGCACTGGACCTCAGTGTCCATTGACCATTGAACCTACTATTAATTTTGTCCACTCAATCCGCCGGAGCCAGTCTTTGCATGCAGGAGAAGTTCCTAAATTACCAAAGGGTTTGAGACCCATAGGCTACCCTCACCTGGTTTAGCTGGCCAGTCAAAGCCATTTCCCGGGGAGGGAGCATTGTCATGTGCTAACAGCTTTGAGGAGCCACAGGTAAGAATTGAGTGCAGGGTGAGGACCAAAGATGAACAAAAGTGAGCAGGACATTTCCTCCACCAGAGATACTGTCCCTCCCTTAAAGGTAAAGGACCCCTGGACTGTTAAATCCAGTCAAAGGCAGCTATGGGGTGTGACACTCATCTTGCTTTTCAGGCCAAGGGAGCCGGCGTTTGTCTGCAGACAGCTTTCCAGGTCATGTGACTAAACCACTTCTGGCGCAACGGGACACTGTGACAAGTGCCAGAGCACACAGAAATGCTGTTTTACGTTCCCACCCCAGCAGTACCTATTTATCTACTTGCACTGGTATGCTTTGGAACTGCTAGGTTGGGACAGAGCTGGGACAGAGCAACAGGAGCTCACTCCATTGCCTGGATTCAAACCGCCAACCTTCTGATCAGCAACCCCAAAAGGCTCAGTGGTTTAGACCACAGCGCCAATTGTGTCCCTACCACTAATATCACATACAACCCCTATTACTGGTAGAAATTTTTCCATTCTCATATATTAAGATTTTCCATTGTGTGTACTACAATCCACATGACGTAGAACTGAAGTTCGGTACAGAGTAAAACTTTGTTAACACTGGAAAGAAGGAATGTGAGGGAATTGGAAGTCATTCATCATTGTAACATTCTTTACTAGAGACTGAAATGAGATCAAGTGTTCTGTTCAAAACATGCTTTCCCGTGCTCCAGAGTTAGCACCTGCCTCTTTGTTAACCACTATACAGTTAAAATACACTCAGAGTTTACAGTCAAAATGATTGGACTTCTCCTGCCCCCGTAATTTCCCTCTTTCTCCTGGAGGGAAATTTTGGGCACAATTTACAACCTACTTACTCTGCAAGAGTTTTGTGAACTTGCTCTGGGGTAAATGGGTAGTAAGGTAAAGGGACCCCTGACCGTTAGGTCCAGTTGCGGCGACTCTGGGGTTGTAGTGCACATCTTGCTTTACTGGCCGAGGGAACCAGTGTTTGTCCGCAAACAGCTTCTGGGTCATATGGCCCGGAATGGGTAGTAGATGAGCCTATTTAAATGTCTGAAGCATTAGGCAGTTGGTAGAGCATTTTATTGCTCACAAATTTAAAATGTGGGTTTGCAATACAACTAAGGCTTCTCTGCACTTCTCCATGGCGCGGCCATCTTGTGAGGCCTCCACAGCCAGTCCCAGAGAGGTAGCAGCCGCATCTGAACTTGGTGGGTCTCATGGGATTCACCAAGGGTGTACTTGCTGCTGACAGATTTCTAGCAAAGGCAGGGCTTACCTCAGCCTTAAAAGAGAGCTCTGACCATGGCCTGTTTTGTCCAAAGATTGGGTTAGTTCCGTTGCATCCTCCTGTATTCAATAAAGTTGTGGCTGTTTTACCCATATGTGGTTTCATTTTTCCATTGTTGCACTTTCTGGGGGTGGCAAGCTGGGCACTCTGTGCATCGTGCACAAGTGTCCTCTCTAAAGGCAGGATTATTGTTAATGAGATGGTTGAAAATGGTTACTGTATCTTTCTGGATGATAAGATTCCTTGCTGTCACAGTCCGGTTCATGGGCGATTGAAGTCCTGTCTGGGGACGTCAGGACCAGGGGCAAGATGGTGGGGTGGGAGCAGGAAAGGGAGTCCAGAAGCCAGGAATCAGGAAGCCAAGAGTCCAAGGGTCCAAGAGCCGGGAGTCAAGAATCCAATGGTCCGAGGGTCAGGAAGCAAGGAGTCACGAAGCCAAGGGTCCGAGGGTGTCAAGTCATTAGACAGAAACAATCTGTTCCAATAATCTAAAAGCACCCATATTGAGCAAGTATCTTTAACATATCTAAAGAGCTTCATAAAGTAAAATGTATGCGCACAAGCTTTTTCTTTATGATCATAGATGGTCAAGGAACCTATGAAATATAGTAAAATAGAAAGTCTGATGACAATACCTGCATGTATTGGCTGTAAACTGCTCCCAAGCTTCTTGTTCTTCCTGACATAGCATCATAGTCATGCCATCTCACATGATTGTGCTCCACTTGGATGATCATTACAGCGGTCATTTATCCACCCCTTTCACTTTTTGTACCACATTTCATGTGACAACAATAATTCATGGTCTCTCTCTCTCACACACACACACAATCATCCTGTCCAGTGGTGCAATGACAACCAAGCATTTCAGGAACTGGGCCCATAATTGTAGTCCCATCAGCATATAACTCTTTCCCTTTTTCATTCCAACTATCCAGGACAACGTGTATCAGAATGAAATTATCACAAAATTACAAGGAAGAGACAACATGGATTTATGCAATTGACCTCAAGTCAGTTTAGTGTTATTTTAACATGTGCATTCGCCCCAGAATATCAACAATCAGCATGATTGATAGTGTAGATGAGAGCAGAGCCCAAGATATGAAGCAATTCACTATAATTTGTAACGTAAGTTCTGGAAAAGATTGCCAGCCGCAGAGACAGAAAGATGTGACACTTGCAATGGTGAACAGGACTTTCATTTTGTGTATCTCTTTTCCCCTTTCCAGAAAATTCCACTGATTTAGATTGTGTGTAGGAAAACTCAGATTAACATAGGAAGTTACCTTACATGCACAACCAAATAATAAGTCCATTGCGTACAGTGACGCTGAGTAGCAGTGACTCTATAGAGTAGTGTTTCCCAAACTTGGGTCTCCAGCTATTATTGGACTACAACTCCCATCATCCCTAGCTAGCAAGTCCAGTGGTCAGGGATGATGGGAATTGTAGTACAAAAACCGCTGGAGGCCCAAGTTTGGGAAACACTGCTCTAGCGTCTGATAATGCCAGGCTGAAATGTATTGTCTACTTTTTATTCAACACTTTATGGGGCTGCAAGCATAAAAATGAAAATGCTCCAAAGACTGTGGAGTGGTAGAAAAATCCCTCATCTCTTCAGGGTGGCAGACTATCATCATTTAAGTTTTTGAGGTGTATTAGAGTTTTCCCCCTGCCTTTAAGAGTGTTGCAAAACACACAAACACACAGTGTTTCTCCCTCCCTTTTCCATTACATACAAATCTTTAAAGCTTAGTGTAGGTTACCCCACCACACAGGTTGTATGTGGGGGGAGGAAGGAAGGGGCCACTTTAATACTAACCTTGGTATATGTGATTTCTGGAAACCTGCACACTTGCATTAAGCCATGGTTCGTTGTGGAGGCTTTCTCTCTTGGGCATACAAACTTAAGGGGACACAGAGGAGAGCCTCCACGAAAGAGTGAAGCTTCTGGGCAGGTTCATCATGGAAGAGACAATTCAAAAGATTTTCTGACTTGCGTTTTCCAGACTAAACATGAAGGACAATTCCTCCCTCCATGTGAGGGACAGATGAACACAACCAGTAGATGATGAGGTACAGCTAGTTCTGGACTATGCCACTGTAGACTTCATGCTGGAGACTGGGGTGGGTTATGTGCTTGAAATGATCTTCCACCCTTGGAAATGACATGCTGGAGTAACTCAACTCTCTTTGTGATGAGGGCCTTCTCGGTAGTGGTGCCCACCCTGTAGAAAGCCCTCTCATCAGATGTTAAGGAAATAAACAACTATCTGACTTTTAGAAGACATCTGAAGGGAGTTTTTAATGTTTGATCACTTTATTATGATTAATATTCTGTTGCAAGTCGCCCAATAACAACAACAACAACAACTTCTCCTCCTCCTCCTCCTCCTCCTCCTCCTCCTCCTCCACAAAAATGTACACAGAGCTGACCCATGAGCCCCGAACAGCAGGGTGACCATCCAAGCACATTTCCTTGGAAGTAAGCATCAGTGAGTTCAATGGAACTTCCAGGAGCATGAATTGCTTATCCCTTTAGGGCTCCATCACTTGAATTCCTGTCTAAATATTAAAGAATCAAATATTTAGTAGATAGTGAACATAAATTATGTAATGTATGTATGCCCGCAAAGGCTCTCTTGAGTCATTTTTACTCCATACAAAAGTGTATGTGTATATATATATATATAGTCACCTCCCTACTCTCATTTCTTTCAATTTCTTTAAATAGAATTCTATTCTGTTCAGGAATAGAATTAAATCTAATTGTTTGACTGTCATTCATAGATGGCCCATGTACTTCATATCTGAAGAAACTAAATTACAATATGGATAGGGATCATTTCTTAATTTGCTTAAGTGATCTGACATCAGTCATTGCAGATCTTCCGTTTCTAAATGTGGCGAGATAATTGCAATCTGTTATGAAGATAGGTAGTCAGTTGTGTTTGTTTCCTTTTTTAAAACAACAAGAACGCAACACCGATAGCAATTCTGGATCGAAAACCCCCCAGCAAACTGTAAAGGACAATGTATGCTTTACACAATGTCAAGCAAGTTGTGTTTTTGGGAAAGTGGGTCAACTTCTTTTTGGAAAAATCAACCATGATTGTGCAACCTGCTAAGATGATATCCTGAAAGAGATGAATTAGTATCTGATGGCAGGGAAACTGCCAGGCTATTTTTAGCACTGAATTCTATGCCCTTGCTCAGTGATGGAATTCATTGCCATATGATTGTGCTCCTTCCTAAAATGGTTGGGTGGCGTCTTGTACGTCTCCTTCCAGCAACTGCCGCAGCCAAGTTGATGCCCAAGGTGTTGCTCTGCTTTCCAGTGGTTTGACTAAACGATGGTTACCAGATATTTTTCAATGAATCCAGGGACACCTTTTTTTTTTTTTTTTTTTGAAGCTGAGTAGCAACAGGGAGTCAGTAGTGGGGATGGTGAGGCAAAAGACCCTGGGCCCAAGCACACATGCATATTGTATAAAGATGCAAAGCCCTTTCGCATCCTGTGAAACATAAATGCACAGATTTTTAAAATACTGGGCAATAGCCACCCGCCCGCAACTCCCGAGCCTCCCTTGATCAGTCAAAACAAAGGGGGAAGGGGGCAGGAGATCTGTAGTGCCGGATATCCCCAGTTCCCCTTTGGCAGTGGTGGCGGCAGCCTCAGCATTCCAGAGCCAGCCTGGTAGCGCAATTGGTTCTGGCTGGCTTCAGGAGCTGCTCACTGCTGTGGCGCTCACCATTTTTCCTCACTGGAAGTCCTCATATGATGTGTTGCTCACATCATATGGGGACTTCCAGCGAGGAAAAATGGAGGACGCCACAGCAGTGAGCAGCGAGCAGCTCCTGAAGCCAGCCAGAGCCAACTGCGCTTCCAGGCTGGCTCTGGGCTGCCAAGGCTGTCACTGCCACATTTCCCGGGGACAGGTGTGCAAATCTGGGCACATTCCGGGGACAGAATTTGTCTGGGGACAGATTTGCAAATCTGGGGAATGTCCCCCTAGACTAAACCCCCAGAGGTGCACTCCATTGACTCTTGAGACAGATGAGTGCCAAAAAAACCTGTATTGCATCTACTGTTTTTCTGTTGGTTGGTTGGTTTTATTTGTTATTTTGGTTTTATTGTTTCATTTGTGATGAATACCAAGTCAGACCATTGGTCTATCTAGCTAAATACAGCCAACCCTGACTGGCGCTGTCTCTCCAGGATTCGAAACAGTGTTCTCTACCAACCCTACTCTGGAGATGCTGGGGATTGAACCTGAGACCTTCTGCATGCAAGACAGGCGCTCAACTACTGGGCTGTAATTTGTGGCTACTGGTTTAGACACCAGTAAGAGGGATCACTAATGAATATTTTCAATGATCATGAAAGAGAATAACTCTGACTTCCAGGTGCTGGGGAACAAAAAATGGAAGATTTGTTCTTTCATTGCATGGGCAGGCGGAGTCCCCCAAATCCTGGGCATCCCTCGTGTGGAATAACGACTCAAGACAACGCGCTATGGGATTAAAATTGGCCACAACTTTATTATGTTTCAGATGTGAGTAGACCTTGGCTCAGGCATTGGGCATTTATCCCTCCCAGTCCCCCGCCGGGGATCTGGGGAACATCAGGGTTATGCAGTGTGGGGGGGAATGGGCTGGCTCTGGAGAACATATGTTCAAGCAGAGAGACCCCGCCCCCATTACACTGCCGTCACAGGGGAGAGCAATGACAACCTCTAGGCCAAAGCCTCCCCTCAAACAACCCCTTTAATGGGGAACCCTGGTATTGCAAAGAGGAGGGGGCGTGGGTCACTGCTGCATGCCCCCCCCCATTTAGGGAAGGTAGACTAAAGGATTCTGCCCAAGGCCTGATACCTCCAAAGTTGTGACTTTTTGCTATGGGAAAGGTAAACCTGCCAATGCAGGAGAATTCCTTTCCAGCCCTTCAACAGCGACCTTGACGTAGCAGCGCCTGCGTACCTGTGGAGAAAAGGTTAACCTGCAAAAGAAGTCTTAACTGGGGGTGGATAGGGTGGGAGAAGCTCTGGAGCCAACTGACAAGTCCCAGGTAAGATCCCCCCCTATTGTGTGGGCAGGTGGTCCCTCCCCCTGCCTGGCCTGATCACCTTGGCAACGCCTCCTCAGGCAGGATTGGGCAACTGGCTCAGGTAGGCGGAGACCTCCAGGTATCCCACCTGGGGAAGGCGAAGCCAAGCCTGTGCTAATGGTGCCGCATGGTGTCCAGGGGGCTGCGTGCGACCACGCAAAGGGTGCCACCCATCTAATGTGGGGAGCGGTCATTGTCCTACTTGTGGACTTCCTGGATTCATCTGGAGAGTCACTGTTGGTAACAAGACCAGCTGTGCTAAATGTGGTCCATTTCCATGACTCTCTTCTTAGGCTGCTATGTTAAGCTGCCTGTTATAACATGTGCAAGTAGAATTGGGATATTCAAAACACTGCTTGCATGTGTGGCGGTAACTAGAAGGTCACACAGATGCCTGCCTCTCTAGTCCCTTCCACTTCAGGAAATCCAGTCATATCTGGTTGCTAAATACTACTGTGGCTTTGCTTATTCTGCTTCTTTATGGAAAAGTGTTGTAGAGGGGGCAGAGAAGGAGGGGGAGACAAGTATTATGCCCTGTCTGAGAGCTCATCCATAAACTTTTGATGGGAACATAAGATTGATAAATGACGCATTAAAAATTGGTTGTATGTTACTTCTAGATAGAGCAGGTAAGGTGTATACTGGAGAAGAAAATAAACTTTTGCTCTGACGTATTTTGTTTTAGGAGGGGATGGACTCTCTGCTTTTGAGGAAGCCTATACATTAAAAAACAAAACAAACAAAAAAACTTGTGGTATAGTCAGTTTTAATGGCTTGTAAACTGCATAGAAGCCATCTGAGAATTACGTTGTATATAAATGAATAAACTAAATAACAGCAATAAGCTGTTCCAATAAGCTCTCAGTTGTACTTTGATTTTCCACAATTTCCTTCTGCTATGCTGGGAGGCAGTGGTACAAGTAGAATGAACTAGCAAATCTCAGAACCGGTGCAGCATAGCGATAATAACTGGAATTTTACTTTCCTCTCAACTCAACCCATGGGCCTCCAAAGTTATAATACAGAGGCGGCATTTCTCAAAGCTCTAAAAATACTGCATAGAAAGTAATGCATTAAACACAAAATATATGAAACTCTGCACAGATAAAAGCTTGCCTATCACCTATCAATCCTGTATCACTAAGCTATCTTGACATCCATAATACAAGGCAGAACTTAACACTAGAAGATCAGTATGTCTTGAGTACAACTCTGATTTCAACCCCTAATTCAAAGAACTGTTTATGAAGATATCATTTCCCACCTCAGCTTTTACAATTCAACTACTGCTAGAGACCCACACATACACAAATACCATTAAGGGCCTGGTATGCATTTTAAGGGCGCAGGCGGCACTGTGGGTTAAACCACTGAGCCTAGGGCTTGCCAATCAGAAGGTCGGCGGTTCGAATCCCTGCGACGGGGTGAGCTCCCGTTGTTCGGTCCCTGCTCCTGCCCACCTAGCAGTTCGAAAGCACGCAGTGCAAGTAGATAAATAGGTACCGCTCCAGTGGGAAGGTAAACGGCGTTTCTGTGCACTGCTCTGGTTCGCCAGAAATGGCTTAGTCATGCTGGGCACATGACCCGGAAGCTGTACGCCGGCTCTCTCGGTCAGTAAAGCGAGATGAGCGTCGCAACTCCAGAGTCGTCCGCGACTGGACCTAATGGTCGGGGGTCCCTTTACCTTTTTATGCATTTTAAAACTCCATGGCCTTTAAGTACACAGACAGTCAGTGGGTACAAATTATGTTTCTCCCAGTGATCTTGCAGCTGAGCTTCCGGAGAACCAAATTGCAAACAAGAATTAACAAACATACACATGCCCCCTGGTTCATTCCTAGTGCAAGAAAAGTAAACTATTTCACATCTCATTTGCAGCATAAATTCAATGTTTTCAGTACCATAGTGTGTGAGTGCCCTTTGGCTGTTTTTATATATAGTACTAGCAGCCTCATACCCAGCATTGCAAATAAATGGTAAGAAACCAAAAAATTAGTGCAGTTTTGAAATCAGTCGTTAAACTTAGTACAGTTCTGAAGGGGTCAGTCAGCCATCTTGATTTGAAATGGTGTCCAAATGTATCAAAACATAGATGAAAACCTACTCCTTAATCTCAGAAACCAACATGCAAAATTTGGTTAAAATCAGTACAGTCCATCACTTAAAAAATAATAATCATGATTCTATGTATGTTCCAAACTCAGCTTCTGTTTCAACTTCACTTTTGAGATGGTGCAAATCATTCCTTCATTGTGGTCTAATAGAACAAAATATTATTATTATTATTAGTAGTAGTAGTAGTAGTAGTAGTAATTTATTATTTATACCCCACCCATCTGGCTGGGTTTCCTCAGCCACTCTGGGCAGCTTCCAACAAAATATTAAAAACATGGTCAAACATCAAACATTAAAAACTTCCCTAAACAGGACTGCCTTCAAATGTCTTACTAAAAGTCAGATAGTTGTTTATTTCCTTGGCATCTGATGGGAGGGCATTCCACAGGGTGGGCGCCACTACTGAGAAGGCCCTCTGCCTGGTGCCCTGTAATCTTACTTCTTGAAGTGTGGAACAGCCAGAAGGCCCCTGGCGCTGGACCTCAGTGTCCGGGTAGAACGATGGGTGTGGAGATGCTTCTTCAGGTATGCTGGGCTGAGGCTGTTTAGGGCTTTAAAGGTCAGCACCAACACTTTGAATTGTGCTCGGAAATGTACTGGGAGCCAATGTAGGTCTTTTTGTCTAACAGGAGTTGAAGGTAGAAAACCAGTGGGATATTGCTTCTGAAGCCTGACCAGCCCACTAAATCATAGAAGCTATACTGCAACCCAACCCAACAACTTAATATCTCAGTCAAACACATACAGTGGAACCTTGGTTCCCAAACTTAATCCATTCCAGAAGTCAATTCCAAAACCAAAGCGCTCTAAAACTAAGGCGTGCTTTCCCGTAGAAAGTAATGCAAAATGGATTAATCTGTTCCAGACTTTTAAAAACAACCCCTAAAACAGCAATTTAACATGGTTTTTACAATCTAACGAGACCATTGATCCATAAAATGAAAGCAATAAACAATGTACTGTACTATAAAATAAATAAGACAGTATTGTAGATGATAAACATAAAAAATAAAAAATTTTACGTGCACTGATTGTAGTCATTGTTTGGGTGGAGGGCTTTTATCCATTTCTGCAGTCACACAATCATCAATCAGTAGCTGAACTGGGTTCCACACAGTCACAAAAACAAGTCACAAAAACAAAGTCACAAGCCACAGTCACAAGTCAGTCCCATAAAATGATGAACAAATCATAGTCAAAAAATGAAAAACCCACCCACACACACACAAAAAAAAAAACACACGCAAAAAAAGCAAAAACAAAAGCTCCAAATATCACCTCTGTGTTGCGTGGGTGCTCAGGACTCCACAGCCAACAGACTCAACAGGAAGCAGTGGGGGACTCCATTTACAAATGGAACACACTCAACAGGAAGCGGAACATGCTCAGCTTCCAAGGCAAAGTTCACAAACTGGAGCACCTCTTTCTGACTTTGCAGCGTTTAATTTCCAAGTTGTTCATAAACCAAGCTGTTCTAAAACCAAGGCACTCACCTACTTTCTGACCAATTTCACATATCCTGAGTTGCTTTCCCTTCACATAGCACTTCACCATCCTTGGGCATTTGGGATGTCTTGAGTTTCTCCCGGTGAATGAATCACTTCAGTACATTTTCTGCAGGTCAAGCTTTGCCACATTCAGTCTTCTGTAGTTTTATTCATTTTTACAAGACCTTTGCACATGCTTGTTCTCTTCCCTTGCAAAGTAGAAAAAGACCGAATGACCGAAATCAAAGATGAACAATTGCTGAGCCACAGGCTAGAGGAGACATCCAAATAAATTTATTTGAATCCCAGTGGCTCTACCAAATTGCAATCAAAGCATGTGGATTTTTTTTTTTTTAATGCACAGTTTCCTTTGTAAAAACACACACACAACCCCCCCCCCTTGATTCTCAAAGTATTTTCTATAACATTTTCTACATGTATATCTTGTGCACTTTCTGGAAAGGCAAATGGCCACCTCTTGCTGGGATCTTTGGGGGTGCTTTCTGATGATTGCTTTATTGAGCATTCATCCTGATTTGCTTGCAGGGAGATTATACTTTGCTATTTAATGAGAATGCGTTCTGATTTCTTTACTAGGAAGTTAGACACTGCTGCATCAAAGCAAGTGTTGCCTCACACTTTCAGTGTTATTTCCCCATCACTTTCCTTATTGCAAAAAGGCTGATCTTTTGGGAAAGTGGGTTTATTGAACAAGGCCTCCCAGTTACTTATAATTGCAGAATCTGAATACATATGTGATGGAATCCCACCCCAAAGGTAGGACAGTGTGAAAGCTCTGTAGGACACTGGTGGGAAACCTCCATCCCATGGGCTTAATTACTCCTCCCTTGGCCCTTAAAGGTTGGTCCACCAGCCCATTTTGAGTGACCACACCCACCTTTCGTGGGCATCTGATGTCAGGCATGGATAAGCTCCAAGATTCTTACTTTGAAACTTTGGCTTGAATTCAAGATGGGACTGCAAAGGAAAAATGTCTCTTTGTAGCCCTGGCTTGAACTTTCAATGACCTGCTGTCAATATGATGCCAGGTGACTGAAAGTTGGGTTTGCCACATCAGAATCTGGCCTTCCAGCTGAGTCTAGTTCCTCACCATTTTAGCTAATATGTCAACTCCTCTGCCACCTCAATGACCTCAATCTGAGTCAGTGGCATAGCGTGGGTTGCCAACGCCCAGGGCAAGGCAAGCATTGTGCCCCCTAACCCGTGGTTCCTCTCAGGGCTGGGTGATGGCAGTGATGGTGAGCAGGGAGATTGAAGCTGGGGAGGGGAGAGTGGTGCTGGTCATTTATTCTAGTTTTATTTATTTCATGAAATTTTCACACCACTTGATTGTTAAAAAAAGAGAAAGCCCTCAAAGTGGTTTCTTTTTCTTCTGAAATTTTGTGTGTGTGCTCAAATTTTGTGCTCAACAGAACAACCCCTCTGACCCCTCCATACTATGCCACTGATCTGAGTATGGGTCTTCCATGCCTATGAAGCTCTAACTGTTAGATGATGTCAGATCATAGAGACTGACTGTCCATGAGTGAAAAAATTGTCCAGTAGCACCTTAGAGACCAACTAAGTTTGTTCTTGGTATAAGCTTTTGTATGCATGCACACTTTTTCAGATATCCATGAGTGGTTTAAGCAGCTCTGGGCTCCGGAATATTGTGAGAACTGGTGGGCCCCAAGATTGCAAACACTAACCTTCTCCTAATCCAAGTATTGGTCACGTGAAATGGCTAAATTCAAGAGATATTATCAGACTATATTGGGACACTCCAGTTTTATGTCCTTTTCTGGGTATCTACAAAGTAGCTCACAGGAAGCTTGCTGCCTTTGATATTTATGCTTATTACATGAATCAACATCTTTGGGTGTTTGTGTAGATACAGTAAAACATGACAGTGGGGCATCCGCCAGGGGATTTCAACAGATTTAGTGCTTTCCTGCTGGGCAGCACATTGGGATGTATATCCAGATTCACAGAGAATGTAAATTATCACCCTTCTATCATTGCCAGGGCAATATGTCAGTTTCAAAAGCAGAAGGTCTGGAAACCAGGCATTAAAACATTGTCTAGTCCTTCAGTATTTCAACTACTTACCCTTCTTTTTCAGTTCCCCATTCTCTCCTCACTGTACCTAGTACCTATTTGTTTTTCATTCTGCAGCCATCTTAATGGCCTTGCATTTAAGTAAATTATGTCTAAGTGTTTAGCTGTATTTCAAAGCAAACTGAAAGTTTACTCTCTCGTGTTATCTGGTTCATCCCCTCACACACAGCTATACTGCCATTTAACATAATACTGCTTAACTACTGTTCAAAGTGCTTCCCATGTATTATCTAGGTGGCTTCCAGATGGCCTGTTTATAGAGCATTCATCTTGATTTGTTTGCACACAGGTCACATTCACACCATACATTCAAAGCACTCTTATGCCACTTTAAAAGTAATGGAAAATCCTGCAGTTTGTCAAGGGTGCTGAGAGTTGTAGGTTTGTGAGGTTCACACCCTTAAAATTCCCAGGGGGGCTGTGGGAGGTTTATTGAATGATATGGATGTCACCAAAGTTTGTGGAGAGGTTGCATCACGGTTTCCCAAACTCGGGTCTCTGGCCATTTTTGGACTACAACTTCCATTATCCCTAGCTAGCAGAACCAGTGATCAGAGATGATGGGAATTGTAGTCCAAAAATGGCAAGAGACCCGAGTTTGGGAAACCCCAGGTTAGATTATAAACACTTATTGAATGTGTTTATGGCAATGTTAAATAATAATAATAATAATAATAATAAATTTATTAATTTTATAATGAATGATTTTAGAGTGTTGTTCGTGCTGTACATTTGTACTGTTTTATTGTTGTTAGCCGCCCTGAGCCCGGCTTCGGCTGGGGAGGGCAGGATATAAATAAAATTCTAAAAGTTGTGTAGTTCTTTATCTCCTTGACATTTGATAGGAGGGCTTTCCACAGGGTGGGTACCACTAACGAGAAGGCCCTCTGCCTGGTTCCCTGTAGCTTTGCTTCTCATGGTGAGGGAACCGCCAGAAGGCCCTCGGCGCTGGACCTCAGCGTCCGGGCAGAACGATGGGGGTGGAGACGCTCCTTCAGTTATTGAATCAAGCAATTGTCATCCCACACTTTCCAGGGCATTTTCACATCATTTTCCTTATCACAAAATTGCTTGGGTTTTGGGAAGCAGGTCTATTGTGCAAGTGCTCCAAATCAATAATAATTGTGCAATCTGAAGTTGCTGTTATGTAATTTAAAATAGTGGCCTACCACAAATAGTGATAGTCTGGAAGCATCCCTAGATCCCTAGGGTGGCGCTGTGGTCTAAACCACTGAGCCTCTTGGGCTTCCTGATCAGAAGGTCGGTGGTTCAAATCCCCACAATGGGGTGTGTTCTCAATGCTCCGGCCAACCTAGCAGTTCGAAAGCACACCAGTGCAAGTAGATAAATAGGTAAACGGTGTTTCTATTCACTCTGGCCTTCGTCACGGTGTCCCGTTGTGCCAGAAGCGGTTTGGTTCTGCTGGCCAGATGACCCAGAAAGCTGTCTGTGGACAAGTGCCGGCTCCCTCAGCTTGAAAGTGAGATGAGCGCCGCAACCCCATAGTCGCCTTTGGCTCGACTTAACTGTCCAGGGGTCCTTTTTTTTTAGATGTAGTTTTTACAATACTCATGTAATATAAACCATAATTATTATCCCCATGTTGCAAATGCGGGTACTGAGGCTGGGAGTAGCTTGCCTAAGGTCACTTCATGGCAAAGATGACATCCGCATCAAGAGTTTCCTCATTTAGTACTCAGTCTCTTTCCCGCTAGCCCTGAGTATGACTGTAACTTTAGTGTAAAACTTCAAAACTCACAACTTTAGCAACACTTAAATACCAGCACTTCTATGGCAGCAATCAACACCGTACATGTCATAAGCCTTTATTTTCTTCCTGAACAGAGTTATACTACATTGGATTACCCCCCCCCCACACACACACACAAAAAAAAAAAAACCCCAACAAAAATCTGTGAATGGTTTGACAGCAAGTTAACTACTGTATTCATGAGCTAATCTCAGAAGGGATAGATGTTCAGTTTGGATAAGCATCCTGAAGTCTAGATTCTTGAACAGTCTTTGAACATCTTTGATAAGGAACTAAAAGGGAGGCAGAAAGAAAATAAGGAAGTAAGACAGCCTCTTTTTTTGAAGACGGGAATGTTTCTTGCTTCTGCCTTTGTAACTTTCCAAGAAGAAATTTCTTTTTAAAAGTTCTTTCCCAGAAGAAGAAAAAAAATCAAAGGGAAAGACTCACACTAGTAAATATGAATTAATTTCTAGTCGGTTACATCTTTATGAACTGCCACTTTGTATTACTGCAATTGGCGAAATACCAGAACGTTACAGTGGACACTTATTGCCAGCTGGAGGGAATTGAGTGGTCTTCTGGCTTCCTGCTCCAAGGAATCAGATCCAATGGATCCATTAAAGGGATCCAATGGAAGGTAATTCTGTCAGGACACCCAGACAGGAGCTGATGGGCCATAGCACCCCCAAAATGATTGAAATTGCAAACTGAATTGAATTGCTCCCTCTTCCCTACCTTCTACTCGGCAGTGTCCCTTTTCCAGGAGCATATATTTCCCTGCAGTGCTACCCTTTGTGGCAATAGACAAAATCAGGGAAGTCCACTCCCCATATATGCATTATTTGTGCACTAAGGGTAGTTTGGCAATTTGAACATTCTTCTCCCATCATCTTTCCACAACGGTTCACATTCATGACCATGTGCACACACACACTAGCATTTGATTAGGAAAATCATGACTTTGCACCCTATGATAGCACTGGTACATGCTGAAAACATGTGCAATGCATTTCCCTGTGGCCAAATGTCTGCTAAAATGTCTGCTAAAACATGTTTTGAAAGGATTCAGTGCTGATGGGGGGCGGGGAATACCCTCAAGTCATTTTGAAGGTGCACAAGAGAGTGGTGGCTGCTACAGGCGAGAGATTGAAGGATGTATTTTCGCTACAGGGACATATCATTTTGGCAGCAGGTGAGAACAAGGCAAAATTAAGACAACAGAATTTTTAAAAAATGTTCAGGGATATAAATTGTACAGACCTTTGCCCTCACACTGTGTACAAATGACAGGCCAGAGGGGGTTGGGCTTAGAAATGTGACCTCAATCCTTGCCACATTTTTGAGATTCAATGAGACCAAACACCTAAACTGGGCAGAAAATGTAGAGGGGAAAACCTGGGTGGAAATGGAGAGTCTGAAGAATGGGGAAACCTGCTGGTTCTGCTATCTCTCAGGGCAGTATCCTAATGAATTTGTTTTGTCAGCACAAGGATTTCTGCTTGCACAGCAGAATTTTCTTCCCTGTGTGACCCCCCAAGTCTGTTTGGGGGTTTTCCCAACCCTCCATAGCAGACGTGCAGAGCTGCAGGGGGGCAGTGTATGCAGAGAAAGGAGCAGGGGGCAAGTACTATTGCATAAACAGAGAACTAGATGCTGGGATACCAGCCTCAGTTTCTCATTTTTTTCCAAACTTACGTTTAGTTCTCCACAGCAATTTGTCAGTTTATTCATTTGTTTACAGTCTTCCCCTCATGAAAATTCACCAGCATTTTTCTGTGCATGTCTCTTTGTGTGTGTGTGTGTGTGTGTGTGTGTGTGTAATTTTATGTGCAATTTTCCACAAGGCACTTTTTTGTAAGTAATTTTCCCTAATGTAATTTCTGTATGCTAATTGCATCAGTCTATACATTTTTATGCACACTTTCCCCGAACGTACTCATTGTTGTGCACATATTATTCATTGGAGAAATGCATCGCAAAATTCGGATAAGTGCAAATTTTGAAGGACAGCTGTGTTTCCTGAAATCAAGATAGGTTCACATTTAAAATCCAAGCCAAAGTGAATTTCTCCCTTGCATCTTTGGGTGTAAACCCATCAGGGAAATTAAACCTGAGAGTTCAGGTCTTAGCCCAGGCAAGACAACTTGGAAAAAGGAGTTCAACTTCTGTTTTTTCTTCTTTCTTCTTTGACGATCCCTTGTAGCCGAATAAGATTGTCTTCCATAAACACGGTTTTAACAATGAGTCCGTAAGTGACTGTGGAGACCAATTCTGCTTCCACACGTCCTTCCACAGTGGAAACATTGAGTCAACCTCTGTACTCTGCAATGGCAGATAAAGACCAGGCTGTGATAAGCAAACTTTTTGTTCTTGGTTGGAGAAGGAAGGAGATGTAGTAAGATACTGTGCCAGCATTCCCCAGGTACAAGCAACCAGGCTGCATTTAGTGGCTCCTTCATAATGTTACTAAGAAAATATGTAAGGAAGGGGGAGAGAAACTGGGGGAGGAAGAAAGCAGTGGAGTGATAGCATGGACCAGCAAATGATAGGGTGAGGACCTGCATCTATCCTTTCTCCTTCCTTTCAGTAGATTGTAATTAATACTCATGCCTAAGCATAGTGACACACTTATTACGCATTAGCCATCATCTCCCCCAGTGCTAATTAATCGCCTAAGATACAGCATAACAACCTCTTTGTGATGTCTGACTGACATGTTGAGAAAGGGGGCTGTGTAGATGAGTGCAGAGCTCAGCCAATGCTGCTGACAAGCAGTTCTGCGGACAGAGGAAAAAATTGGTCTCCAGTCTCAGCCCACCCGTTTGGCCAAGAGAATAATAATGGACAATCCCAATTTCACACGCTCGTCAATTATCACATGAATAATGTCGCCTCCCCATGTGTTGTTGAGACTGGAGAGCAATTTTCCCCAGAACTTTGCCCTCCACGCCAGCTATCATCAGAGAGAGAGAGAGAGAGAGAGAGAGAGAGAGAGAGAGAGAGAAGCAGGCAGAGAATGGTATCTTCAGTGAGTAGAATGAGTCAGCAACAGGGGCTGAGGCTGAATAAAACCCAGAGAAGTTGATTGATGATGCAGCCCTTAAGCAAGCAGAAGCTGGTAATAAAAATCACATTAATGGGTGCACTGAGTGTTTCTCGAAATGCAATTGCGTCCGCTTCTGACAAAGAAGGAATGTGCGCAGGCAGAGGCAAATGGCACCAGATAAGTGCTTGTCCCCTCTTGAATTGAGTACAGCATTTGCATCTGTTCTGCATGGGCAGTGCTATAAGACAAAAGGGGAGTCTCGCTGCTGTTTGTGTTTCACGTTTGCACAACACCGTCCTTTCAGGCGCTGTTCTGTTAATGCAGTCAGAAGCCAAAGTGCTCCAAAAGGCTTTGGAATTTGGCGGAACACAAGCTCTAGTTTCCAAAGGTCAATTCCTCCCATTTTTCAAAGGCTTACGATAGGTAGGATTAAATCCTTCAACTATTGAACCATTTTTGTCTGCATTTTAAAAGTGAGCGCCATAATAATGAATAAACAGTTTCCTCAATACAAGGGTCTGGATATATTTTGGTTTGTTAGGCTCCGCAAACAATGAAGGGATTTTCAGTGCATCCAGCAAGTCAAGTAGATTTTTTAAAAATCAAAGGTGGAGGGCAGCCTTTATGATAAATTCTTTGTATGAAAAACAGCTCATTTTGCTTTTTTCTTTCTCATTCCATTATCTAGGAAATAGTTGAAGGCTTCCTAGGTTATTGGGGGGTCAGGAAAACCTGTTGATATCTGCTTCTCTGTTTCTGATTTTTCCAACCTTATATACAGTTCTCCACATTTCCACATCAGTTTGTATAAATGTCCTCATCAGCATTTTAGTCTGAATTTTATATGCAGTTTTGCCTAATGCACACATTTTTGCAAAGCAATTCTTCCTAATATAATGCTTTTGGTCTGTTATCTCCCTTAATATATGCATTCTTATGCACTCTTTACCCTGGTATATGTAGTTCTGTACACATTAGTTGGCTGGAGGACTATATTGTAAAATTTGCACTTCTCCAAATTTCAAAGGAATATGTTCACATATTCTGTCGGGAATATTATTGTTGTTGTTGTTGTTGTTGTTGTTATTCCCCTTCCATCTGACTGGGTTTCCCCAGACATTCTAGGTGGCTTACAGTATATATAAAACATAGTAAAACATCAAACATCAATTAAAATTCAAGTTAGGAAGGTTCACTTTTAAATGTGAACTGAACCAAATCCCCCTCCCCCCCCCGAATATCATTCCCTATTCCTATAAGACATATATCCAGACAAGTCATGCTAGAGAAAACCAAAGTTTTCCAGCTTAGCATCCACTTTTCCACAGTTGTTATCCAAGTGCTTCTGGGAATCTTGCAAACAGGAGATGAGGGCAATCACCATCTCCCAATATTGTTTCTCAGCGACTGAAATTTGGAAACATGAGAGTTTAGAAAGCTCCTTTTTGAGAAAGTACTACTTCCAGTTCAAATTCAACATGCTGAAAAAGGAACTAGTTCCGCTTCATGCTTGCCCCTTAACAAAATGAATTAGTTTGGTTCTGTGGGGTTTGCCCATTCCTTGTGATTTTGTTTGTACAGTTAATGGTTAATGTAGATTGAACAATGAGAAAGCTCAGAGGCGAAGCCTACCTGGTTTTGTGGCTCAGCCCAGGGATTTTACCATGGGGAGATAGAAGAGCCAGACAGCGCCAGTAAAAGACGAACATAGCAGTTGTGACAGCTAGAGAGAGAGAGAGAGAGAGGAGTGTGACAGTGTGAGGTAGTGCCACATCTAAAGGGCACACATTTGAGAAACCGTTCTGAATATATTTAAAACTTGTTTGTTCTTCAATAAACTTTAATCTTTGTTGTTGACTTTACAACCTGACTGAGATTCAGTATTTCACCAGAAGAAACCTGGTTGGTGGCAGCGAAAGAATAAAACAGGGGAGTACATGTCAATAGTTCGTGAAACGACCGGGGGCTCTGACGAATGCCACAGGTTCATATTCAGTTTCCATTTCAATTCAAGTACACCCAGATGATCCTCAGCAAAACATAACAGAATGGTAGACTTGGAAGAGACCCAAAGTTGAACCCATGCAATGTAGGAATTGTTTAGTCCATGCAATGTAGGAATTTGTTTAGTCGTTTAGTCATGTCATGAAGAGTCGTACACAACTAAATGACTAAACAACAACAACAATGTAGGAATATGCAGCTATTTCATACCAGGATCGAACCTGCAACCTTGGCATTTTCAGCACAGTGCTCTAACCAACTACAAAACCCAGCATTCAGAATATTACAAACTACTGTCTTGAAATATAAAAATATACCAAAGAAGGTTAAGAAAACACCAAACCATACACTCAATGGAATGTGAATTGTTTAATTTATTTTTTTTACAACAATCATGATCTTTAAGCTTTAATATTGAAGTCAGCTATGTGGAATGTCACTGAAGGCTTTGAAAAAGGCATCCTCGGAAGCCTGTCCTCATTTCGAATGCCCAATTTCCTTGACAATTCTGGCAAGGCAAAAACTTGCAAGGGGGGGGGGAGGAATCCAAGAACCAGACACATTTAATCAATGTGCACAATTCTCACATTATAATAAATTTGCTGCAAAGCTGGTTTCAACATAAGATATAAACAACCATATTTAATGAGGGCACTCAAGGCTTTCAAAGGGATGGATAAATGGGAAATCAGCTGAAACTGAGCTACCCTGACATAGGAGATACATGGCAAATTCAGAATGCTGTAATTTCAGATAATATGATTTCTCTTATTAATTGTCATCAGCGTCACCCGCAGAATCTATTAATATAGTGCCATCAGTGTGCGTGCCACTTTAGAGAGTAGAATAAGCAAGAAAAAGATGCCATTTCCAATGAGGTTTACAGTCTGAAACCTCAGTAGAAGAAGTGATCAGAGGGCGGGAGGGAGTCCAGGCTAACACGGAAGGAATAAGCAAATGTAGCCACACCACGTGGGCATTATGAAGAACTAGGTGGTTGGCCAAAGGCTTCACAAAAGAAAAAACAGACTCTGAGAAACAAGGAATGAGAGAGATGGTACCATGAAGCAATCCTTGAAGAGAATTCTAGCTTTCAGGGGAATTGAAGGAGAATAGACAGAATCAAGTGATCATTTAACACAACAGGGTGAGGGCATTGAATGAAGCCGCCCAGCGCCATCACTCTGACCCTCGGGACTATCCTCACACCACAGCTCTCTGTAAGGTTGGCCCTCACTGGCACATGCCAGCACAACTCCATGAGTTCTTTTGCCTGACTGGAATGTGTTGTTAATGTGATGATGTGCCTTGCTTACCTGGATGTAGTGGCCTGTATGTGTAGAAACCTCGTGACTTGTGTGGCTGGGGTGTAGTCCTCTGTAGAAGAAGTTGCATCTATTCCTCTCCCAGGTTATCCCTTTGGCCACATCTTACACTCATAGGCAGCCCCCATAAGGGGGGCATACCCACCAAGTGTCCCAGAAAAAAGGGGGCATCCCATTTTTTGTGCAATAGCCATTTCACCTGCCATGCTCTCGTGCCATGCTCTTGCCCCCCCCCCCAAGCACTTTATCAGGGCTGTGTTTTCGAGCGCTGTGCAAGATCGCACCCCAAAAAGTGTTTTGGGGGGCAAGATCATGGTGTGGGTAACGTGACTTGCCTGGGAACGCATCCCGGAAAACGCACGTCCCAGTTTTTGACCTGAAAAAGTAGTATGGTATGAGAAAGGCCCCATCACCGGTGGCATAGCATCCTTTGTTGGTGCCCGGGGCACATCTTCACACTAGGCAGGACCAGGGGGTAGACACAGAGGGTGAACGAAACCTGCTATGCCAGCCCAAACTTTGCTGCCACCTGCCCACAGCCCCCTAACACTGGCTGGACGGCCATTCAGCAAGGGGGCCAAGTGCACGGCAAGGCCAGTCTGGGCTTCAGGACCCACAGACACCCAGTGGCAGGCGGGGCATGAATCCCTATGTGGGGGCAACAGGATTGCACCCCTCAAAAACATGCACCCAGAGCTATGGCCCACTGGCCCTCCTCACACTACACCCCTGCTCCACTACCCTACTGACTGAGCTATCCCCATGCCACTCAAACTTTCTGAAGAGCCCTCCTAGACAGAAAGAGCTACAAAAAGTCTTCTTGTTTGGGCTGGGCTCTTGCCTGAGGAGCTAGGCTGTCCTGGTTCCTGTATGCATTTGCATGTTCCATCGGATCCCAACTCTCTGGGCTCATCTTGGACAGCTGCCTACACTTCAGCCACAACTATCCTGTAAGTTAACATGAGACAACAGCAGAACAGCTACAATAAACACCAGCTCTCAAACCAAGCACCAAAGGGAGAGGAGAATAAAAGTGTCTTTGCCCGGCACCAAAAGGACAAGACTGGTGTCATGCAATGTCTCTGTGCCTCTATCTTCAGTATAGGTTTAAAGCAGTATTATACCACTTGAAATAGTCATGGCTTCCCCCAAAGGATCCTGGGAACTGTAGTTTGTAAAGGGTGTTGTGTTGTGTTAGGTGACCCCTCTTCCCATCACAAAGCTAGAGTTCCCAGAGTTCCGTGGGAAGAGGGACTGACTGTCAAACAACCCTGGGAACTGTAGCTCTGAGAAGGGCATAGGGATCTCCAAACAATTATTAGCACTCTTAACAAAGTACATTCCCATGATTCTTTGGGGATATCCATGGTTGTTTAAAGTAGCATAATAGTGCTTTAAATATGTAGTTCAGCTGAGGCCTGGAGAAAGTATTCAATAAATAGAGTGGCAGCACAGAAGCATGAAAGAGGCTTAACAATTTAGGACCAAAACGGGAGATTATTTTTTTTAACATGGCCATTTGCAACGTACAAAAGTCCAACCAACTTGGGAAAGACAATTTCTATTTTTCTGTGGGAGAAAAGAATTGGGCTTAAATCATTCTCCAGGAGGAGCATCCTTCCATTTCATCTAAAGTTTGCAATATTTGGATTCTTTTTCCCCATGTAAAGATTTAATCATCTTATTGGACTTATGTGTTAATCTCCCAGCTAGCAATTCAGGTACTACAAAAATCAATTTTGACCTCCAGGGCCTGTGAACTGCATTTGAAACAGCCTATAGAGATTTCTTGTTATTTATTTTTTCTTAATCAAGATGCATTTTTTTTCTTTGCCACTGGCATATGGTTCATCTGATGCTATCAATCCAGCAATTTAACTGTGTGTGTGAAAATCCTTGCTTAAGGTAGGGTCCCAGAAAATACACAAATTAATCTATATATCACAAGACTTTTTTCTTTTTCTTTATTAAAAAAAATGATTATTTTTGCAGATACAAGTATTGGAGAAGAAAAGCGGGGGAACCTATGGTCATGTTATTGCAGAGGTCACTGAGCTGTTATAGGTCCTGTTTCATGAATGGCGTGAATCTGATCAATGGATGAAAACAACGGACGATATTTCTGAATAGATGGAATGTCACAGGCCCGCCCAGGTTTTCATAGTCTAAGAATCATGACTGTTTATCACTGCCACCATCAGATGCATTCTCCAGGCTTGGAAGAGCATTCATTGATTGGGTCCATAAAGGCCACTGCCCTAACCTCATAGGCGAAAGATGAGTTGTCACCGCCTACTATTTCTATATCATAATGTCATAGCTGTTGCAGTCACTGTGATCTAACTTCTGCCCATGCATGCTCTGGAACAGAGGTGGAAAACTTTTTTTTTCTGTTGAGGGCTTCATTCATTTGGAGGAATCTATCAGAGCTGTCAGGGAACTGACATCAGAGCGAGAGGTGGAGGCAAGGCTCCAAAACGATGCCGGAGAGGGGACCAGCAGGGGGGAAGGAATTCAGCGTAACACCAGTAGAGAAGAGAAGGAGATGGAGGATTTGGAGACAGGGCTCCAAGACCCTTCACCAGAGACTAGTGGGGAGAGCACTGACACGCGTCTGCCTTCCCCTTACTTGCGCAGACGAGTTCCGCGCAGGGAAAGTAGGAGGAGACTTGGCGTCAAACAGCTCTTATGCTGGAAGAGGTTCAAGAAACGCCCACTGACGGATTCTGCAAGCGACTGACCGGCCACGGAGTGTGGGCTGTCAGCCAAGGCATGGTGAGCCAGGCAATCTAACCGAAATTGAAGGCAACTTACGCACAAGTAACCCCTTACAACCATTACAAGAGCCATCCCTTTTCTCTCTTGCACACAGACCTTCCTTCCCTGCTTTCTGATAGACCTCTCTCTCTCTCTCTCTCTCTCTCTCTCACACACACACACACACACACACACACACCCTCCCCTCCCCTCCCCTTTCCCCCTTCAGTGAACTGAAGAACACATGTAGCTATTATTTTGAATGCTCTCCACCATATAGCTGGCAGACAACTTTCAAAATAAGCCCAAGAGCCACATGCAGCCCCAATGCTGAAGATTCCTCACCTCTGCTATAAAACATACCCAACACTACCCCATGGCTCTGTGCCGCAGGGGAAGTAGGACAAACGAGTTGTAGTGGATAAGGTGTTGGACTAAGGATGGGCAGATCTGGGTTTGAATCCTTGGTCAACTATGAAGCTCAGTAACATACCTCACAAAGTTGCTGTGGAGAAAAACAAAAGCAAAAAAATCTTACATGCTACCCTGATCTCCATGGACAAAGGGGTGGGATGCCGATGTGAATAAGGCGTGCTATCTTTGCTAAATTGGCTTTCTCATTAAGAAACTCTCTCCTAAAAAACCCCCACTGCTCCCCTAGAACGTAATCTGAAAGCCACTGGGTTCATTTTTGTTTGTTTAGTCGTTCAGTCGTGTCCGACTCTTCGTGACCCCATGGACCATAGCACGCCAGGCACTCCTGTCTTCCACTGCCTCCCGCAGTTTGGTCAGACTCATGTTGGTAGCTTCGAGAACACTGTCCAACCATCTCGTCCTCTGTTGTCCCCTTCTCCTTGTGCCCTCCATCTTTCCCAACATCAGGGTCTTTTCCAGGGAGTCTTCTCTTCTCATTAGGTGTCCAAAGTATTGGAGCCTCAGCTTTAGGGTCTGTCCTTCCGGTGAGCACTCAGGGCTGATTTCCTTAAGAATGGAGAGGTTTGATCTTCTTGCAGTCCATGGGACTCTCAAGAGTCTCCTCCAGCACCATAATCCAAAAGCATCAATTCTTCGGCAATCAGCCTTCTTTATGGTCCAGCTCTCACTTCCATACATCACTACTGGGAACACCATGGCTTTAACTATGCAGACCTTTGTTGGTAAGATGATGTCTCTGCTTTTTAAGATGCTGTCTAGGTTTGCCATCGCCTTTCTCCCAAGGAGCAGGCGTCTTTTAATTTCGTGACTGCTGTCACCATCTGCAGTGATCATGGAGCCCAAGAAAGTAAAATCTCTCACTGCCTCCATCTCTTCCCCTTCTATTTGACAGGAGGTGATGGGACCTGTGGCCATGATCTTCGTTTTTTTGATGTTGAGCTTCAGACCATAGTTTGCGCTCTCCTCTTTCACCCTCAGTAAAAGGGTGATCCCCTTCATGGATCACTGCCTTGCCGTGGTGAAGGGGCTTGAATAACTCAGAGAAGCTATGAGCTATGCCATGCAGGGCCACCCAAGATGGACAGGTCATAGTGGAGAGTTTGGACCAAACGTGATCCACCTGGAGCAGGAACCGGCAAGCCACTCCAGTATCCCTGCCAGGAAAACTCCATGGACAAAGACAACTGGGTTCATTACATGTGTTATATCAGTTTGGGTGATTTTCCCTCCTCATGTTGCATCCATGTGATCCACACCAAGATGCACAGCTGCAGGAGTCCTTGTATGAAACATTCAAGTAACTCCTTGTTGAAACAAACTGAAGAGAGTACAATGCTGGGTCGTATTATTTTCACAAGATGATTCACTTCTGCTTCTGTAATAGAACAACATGTCTACAAGGTAGGGTTGGAAACCAAGCAGCTTGGGCATTGTATAGGTAAGCCATTCTGAGTACAGTGGTACCTTGAGTTACAAATGCTCCAGGTTACAAACACTTCAGGTTACAGACTCCGCTAACCCAGAAATTGTACCTCGGGTTAAGAACTTTGCTTCAGGATGAGAACAGAAATTGTGCGGCAGTAGGAGGCCCCATTAGCTAAAGTGGTGCTTGAGGTTAAGAACAGTTTCAGGTTAAGAACGGACCTCCAGAACAAATTGAGTTCTTAACCTGAGGTACCACTGTAATGGTGCAAAACTCCACCTGAGGAGCCTTAATAACAGAGTCTTGCAGGATTTTGTGTCCACATAGTCAGATACATGTAGTGTTTTCCTCATCAGCACACACTCACACAATATATAGCTTTCTGCAACAGGCGACGCATGCCTATCTCCCTAGATGTCATCCGTGAGCCTTGTGTATGTCATTTTGACCTTGAAATCTCTGTACATTCAGATGCCATCCTAGCAAGATTTTCATAAGTTGTTTCTCAGAAACTTACAAGGCATTCCTCAAAATGAAGATTAGCAGTAGTGCTGCCCACCACACCAGTTTCTTCCCTGTAGGGCACACTCAGCTCTCCCACAGCAGCAATAAGACCAAGCAAGTCTGCCCAGACGTATGCGTCATACTAGAATAATTCCCACAACCAGTAGAGACAGCATAAAAGTAAACTGAGCCTTCCAATACCCGTTACAGTGGTGCCCCACAAGACGAATGCCTCGCAAGACGGAAAACCCGCTAGACAAAAGGGTTTCCCGTTTTGGAGGTGCTTCGCAAAACGAATTTCCTATGGGCTTGCTTTGCAAGACGAAAATGTATTGCGAGTTCCTGCGGGGTTTTTTCCCTCCCCCCTTTTTCTAAGCCGCTAAGCCGCTTATCAGCTGATCCGCTAAGCCGCTAAGCTGCTAATAGCGCTAATCCGCTAAGCCGCTAATGGGCTTGCTTCGCAAGACGAAAAAACCACAAGATGAAGAGACTCGTGGAACGGATTCTTTTCGTCTTGCGAGGCACCACTGTACTTTCGCCTGGGGGATGCAGGTTGCGCTGTGGTCTAAACCACTCAGCCTCTTGGGCTTGCCGATCGGAAGGTTGGTGGTTCAAATCCCCGCAGCAGGGTGAGCTTCCCATTGCTCTGTCCCAGCTCCTGCCAACCTAGCAGTTCGAAAGCACGCCAGTGCAAGTAGATAAATAGGTACCACTGTGGCGGGAAGGTAAACGGCGTTTCCGTGCGCTGCTCTGGTTTCCATCACAGTGTTCCGTTGTGCCGGAAGCAGTTTAGTCCTGCTGGGCACAGGACCCGGAAAGCTGTCTGTGGACAAACGCCAGCTCCCTTGGCCTGAAAAGTGAAATGAGTGCCGCAACCCCATAGTCACCTTTGACTTAACTGTCCAGGAATCCTTTAGCTTTACTTTACCTTGAGTACTTTGGCCTGGCCTGTGAAATCCCACTGCAAATCAAACTTTCCTGCTATTGCCTTGCAATACTTCAACATTTCAACTAAAATAGCTGCCATTACAGCAATATAAAAATGATGATATATGTCTCTATGTTTTGCTAACACTGAGGTTTGTTTTTTTTAAAGGAAACCTGACACCACCCCACGTAAGTTTTTTAGCTCTGCCGCAGCTGAACAGCCATGGCTGAACAACCCTACTATCTGTAGTAAATTTTACTCCCTAATAAAGGCTACTAGTCACAAGTGACATGGACACAGTTTGCAAAGTGATTTGCTGCACAACACAAGACCATAAATACTGGTGACATTTTGCAAACAATTCCATTCAAGTTGACTGTACAACAAAGGTTCTTTGCCTGTTTCCAGAGCATTACAACATTTCCAGATTGTTTCAAAATACCTCAAATCTGATAATAATTTAAAATAAACATAATATTACATTCTGCTCTGGTTGCAAGAGGTAATCTGTGGTAAAAACACACACACTAGGGAACATTTAATTTCATTTTATTAAAACGTATCCATTACATTTATATTCTGTCTTTCTTCCATCATGGGAATTCTAAGCTTCATTGAGTAACTACTTAACTCCTTCCACTGAAATAATTTGAACTCAGCATAGGCTGAACTGTGCCTTTGCACTTTTAAAGGAACACACTCCTGGAAGTTTAGAACAGAAATAATACAATACGGTTGCACTCCCCGCCCACTTACCTGGGAGTTACTTCTGAGTAGACATCTATAGGATTGCTTTGTGTATAGTCTTTCCATGGTATTCACTGTGGACATTGGTTAAAATAGACAGGATTGAGTCCACTGTATGGCTTCCCATTTCTTTCTTCACAGCTCATTTGTTATTTTAAATGTTTCTAATTTTTAAGAAATGTGGATTTTGGAAGCAGAATACATCAGTCAAAGCCAATGATAATAGATTTCATTTGTTGGGATACTGCCAGGGAGATAAAGCCCATCATGGCCCCCACGTCGCCTCCAGACAATCCATCGATCTCCCGTAGATACAGTATCAGCAATTAGCTTGCCACATTCCAGAGCTGATGCACGCTCTATCAGCAGAAATCATACAGCGAAAGATGCACGCAGGAGAGCATTATTTAGAAGTTTATTCAGCGTTGGTCAGAACAAAAGAAAAAACATGACTGCCTGCTTGCGTGTTCAGGCACAGAGAGAGAAACGAAAGCAACAACAAAACATAAACTTCCTGTGAACAGGAAATACGCAGACTCTGTGACTCACAAAGCCTGCTCCCTTTTAAGGGGGAACGGAAATATCCTAACATCATTTACCTAATTGTTTAGGAGACTGTGTGAGTCCTCTGTCCACACTTCCATGGCACATACAGGATCTTTGCACAAGAGGAGGATGGAAAGAAAACTGGAATAAATCAGTTCTGCCCCTGGAGCCCTCTTCCCCTGGCTACCCCACCCTTAGCCATGGTTCAGCAGAATGTTCATGAGCCATAGCAAGCCTGAGGCATGCATACTCTGCCTTCCCTAAATGGCTGAGAGGAGCATCTTTGAAAGCTTTTAGCATTTGCTTTTAATTAACCACAATTTGCCATGAGACCTGGACCCAGAATTGCCATCAACCATAACTTTCAGAGTGTCAAGCTGGCTTGTTAGCATATAGTTGGCATTAACCGCAAGGTTGTGCACCAGACAACAAAACAAATCACAGTGAACTAAAACTGGTTGTACAAATTTCTGAAACCATCTCCTGGCCATGTAGGAACATGAAAAGTGAGGGGAGTACATGAGCCCAAGTCTTGCTGCAATTCATGTGCATTGCATTTCGAGGTCCCCACGCCACCCCAATAACTCACACTTCACACATCAATTTTTGTTTAAGGTTTTTGGCATGAATTTGGCCACAACTTTATTTAAATACACACACGTGAGTAGTTGCTTAGGCATTGATTACGACTATCTGTCTTTGCCCCAGGGACAGAACTTACTTCTGGATTCCAGCGGAAGCCAGTCAGGGAGAAACATACTGGGGAGAAATGAAGGTGGGCATCAGTCCCTCATCTCTCACCCTCATGCCCCCTGGGGCTTGCACAGCCCAAGTCCGATGCCAGGGACTAGGACGAAAGGATGGCAAGCCGCTGGATTCCTTTAACAGAATTCCCTACCATTGGAGGGGTAGGCACTTACCCCTCCACCAACCAATTTGAACCAATGCCTAACTGCCAACCTTACAAGTTGTGATGATTTGCTACACAGTAGGCAAAAACCAAATGGCAACAGCCAATCAGCCAAATGGACAAAATTCCTACCAGGCCCCTGCCCCAAGGCAGACGACCCCATGACAGGCATAGCAAGGTCAGAGGACAATGAACTCCCCCCTTTTCAGGGAGGGTGGGCAGGTGATCTGATGTACACAGCCCAAGAGAAGGCCCCAGGCTGCGAGCCCTGTATTTAAGACCTCTGACCCCTCCCCCCATTTAGCAACATAACAATCTCCCCAACAACACTCCTTGCCCAATCACAGCATGTGGCCAATTTGCCCCAACAACAGTGGGGTGGCTTTCAGGGGCCCCACCGCAACACGTGCTCTCTGTTATGCAGAACACACTTTGTGCTAAACCAAAGTTTATGGTGATTCACCAACACAGCTCTCTGTAACCTGAAGAAAATGATACAGGCTCTTGTAGAGCCTTAAAAACGAACAAATGCATTGTAGCATAAGGTTTCACAGACCAGAGTCAACGCCACCAGGTTCCCCTCATATTTAGAACTTCTGAGGAACATAATTTAGTATTAGCAAGACTTCCGGGTTAGCGCCTCCGGTAATGGCGGAATTCCTCTGATCGGGAGGAATTTGCTCCGTGGAATTCAGGGTCAGGCCGCCACGGTGAAGGCAGAGACCCATTAAAAATCGCAGGCAGGAGAAGCCTGTGAACGTGGGATTCAGCTGGCACCTTTTGCATCTCTCCTACTCACAGGGAGACCCGGTTTCGGGGATCTGGAGCAATGTGGGGTGAGCTGCGTGGTGTTTCGAATTGAATGCTTCTTTCACGGAGTGAAGCCACATTGCTGTTGCCGGAGAGCGCTGACATTTTCCTATGGACAATTTGATTCTAAACAACTACCCACGAGAAGAACGGAAAATTGGATTTTTAAATGTCTTAATTTGGCACCGAAACGGGGAGGTTTCAAACAGGAAGTCCGACTTCCCCTTTTGTAAATAGATTGAAGCAAAGAATTTGCAAGCTCCGGGGTCACAATTTCGTCAAAAATCTGATTTTCGGCAATTCACTCAAAAATGGTGCCAAACGGTGGCAAATGCTCCACAGAGAGCTTTGGCCATCGAAAGAGAAGGCTGTTTATCAAAGGAAAAGAAATCAGCCCCCAAAACTTAACCGGCAGAAAAAGATATTTTTTTGAAAAAATCCCTAAGCCCCGGGGTCACAATTTCATCAAAAATCTGACGTTCTTCAATTCACTCAAAAACAGTGCCAAACTGTTGCAAATGCTCCCCTGATAGGTTTGGTGGTCGACACAGAAGCCTTTTTATCACAGGACAAGAAATCAGACCTCGACAACTTAAGCGGCAGAAAAAGATGTTTTTGAAAAAATCCCTAAGCCCCGGGGTCACAATTTCATCAAAAATCTGACGTTCTCCAATTGACGGAAAAACAGTGCCAAAGGGTTGCAAATGCTCGCCTGAGAGGTTTGGCGGTCGAAACAGAAGCCTTCTGTTTCGACCGTCAAGCCTCTCAGGGTTGCATTTGCAACCGTTTGGCACCATTTTTGAGTGAATTGGAGAATATCAGATTTTTGATGAAATTGTGACCCCGGGGCTTAGGGATTTTTTTCAAAAAAACTTCTTCTGCCGATTAATCTGAAGTTCAGCAATTCACACAAAATGGTGCCAAACGGTTGCAAATGCTCCCCTGAGAGGTTTGACGATTGAAACAGAAGACTTTTTATCACAGGACAGGAAATCACCCCTCGACAACTCAGGAGGCAGAAAACGATTTTTTTGAAAAAAATCCCTAAGCCCCGGGGTCACAATTTATTCAAAAATCTGACTTTAGGCAATTCAGTCAAAAATGGTGCCAAACGGTTGCAAATGCTCCACTAAGAGGTTTGGCGGTCGAAACAGAAGGCTTTTTATCACAGGACAGGAAATCAGCCCTCGACAACTTAACCGGCAGAAAAAGACTTTTTTGAAAAAATCCCTAAGCCCCAGGGTCACAATTTCATCAAAAATCTGACTTTCGGCAATTGACTCAAAAATGGTGCCAAACTTTTGCAAATGATCCCCTGAGAGGTTTGGCGGTTGAAACACACTGATTTTTATCACAGGAAAAGAAATCAGCCCTCGACAACGTAACCGGCAGAAAAATAACATTTGTGAAAAAAACCCTAAGCCCCGAGGTCACAATTTCATCAAAAATCTGACTTTAGGCGATTCACTCAGAAATGATGCCAAATGGTTGCAAATGCTCCCCTGAGAGGTTTGGCGGTCAAAACAGAAGGCTTTTTATCACAGGACAAGAAATCAGCCCTCAACAACTTAACCGGCAGAAAAGATTTTTTTGAAAAAATCCCTATGCCCCGGGGTCACAATTTCATCAAAAATGTGACTTTAGGCAGGGGATTCACTCAAACATGCTGCCAAATGGGTGCAACTGCTCCCCTGAGAGTTTTGGCTATCATAACATAAGGCTTTTCATCACAGGACAGGAGATCAGCCCTCGACAACTTAACCGGCAGAAAAAGATTTTTTTGAAAAAATCCCTAAACCCCGGGGTCACAATTTCATCAGAAATCTCACTTTATTCAATTCAGTCAAAAATGGTGCTAAATGGGTTCAATTGCTGCCCTGAAAGGTTTGGCAGTTGAAAGAGAAGGATTTTTATCACAGGAAAAAGAAACAGCCCTCGACAACTTAACCGGCAGAAAAAGATTTTTTTGAAAAAATCCCTAATCCCCGGGGTGAGAATTTCATAAAAATTCTGACTTTCGGCAATTCAATCAAAAATGGTGCCAAACGGTAGCAAATGCTCCCCTGAAAGGTTTGGCGGTTGAAACAGAAGGATTTTTATCGCAGGAAAAAAGATCAGCCCTCGACAACTTAACGGGCAGTAAAAGATTTTTTTGAAAAAAATCCCTAAGCCCTGGGGTCACAATTTCATCAAAAATCTGACTTTTGGCAATTCACTCAAAAATGGTGCCAAACGGTTGCAAATGCTCCACAGAGAGTTTTGGCTGTCGAAATAGAATGCTTTTTATCACAGGACAGGAAATCAGCCCTTGACAACTTAACTGGCAGAAAAAGATTTTTTTGAAAAAATCCCTAAGCAAATGCAACCCTGAGAGGTTTGGCTGTCATAACATAAGGCTTTTTAACACAGGACAGGAGATCAGCCCTCGACAACTTAACCGGCAGTTGCAAATGCCCCCCTGAGAGGTTTCGCGGTCGAAACAGAAGGCTTTTCATCAAAGGAAAAGAAATCAGACGTCGACAACTTAATCGGCAATTCACTCAAAAATTGTGCCAAACGGTTGCAAATGCTCCACTGAGAGGTTTGACGGTCAAAATAAAGGATTTTTATTACAGGACATGAAATCAGACCTCGACAACTTAACCTGCAGAAATTGAATTTTTTGGAAACATCCCTAAGCCCCGGGGGTCACAATTTCATAAAAAAATCTGACGTTCTTCAATTCACTCAAAAAAGTTGCCAAACTGTTGAAAATGCTCGCCTGAGAGTTTTGGCTGTCGAAACAGAAGACTTTTTATCACAAGACAGGAAATCATCCCTCGACAACTTAACGGACAGAATTTTTTTTTTTTTGAAAAATCCCTAAGCCCCAGGGTCACAATTTCATCAAAAATCTGACATTCTCAAATTCACTCAAAAATGGTGCCAAACGGTTGCAAATGCTCCCCTAAAATGCTTGCAAATGCTCCCGTGAGATGTTTGGCGGGCGAAACAGAAGGCTTTTTATCAAAGGAAAAGAAATCAGCCCTCAACAACTTAACCGGCAGAAAAAGATTTTGTTTAAAAAATCCCTAAGCCCCAGGGTCACAATTTCATCAGAAATCTAACTTTTCGCAATTCACTCAAAAATGGTGCCAAACGGTTGCAAATGCTCCCCTGAGAGGTTTGGCGGTCGAAACAGAAGGCTTTTTATCACAGGACAGGAAATCAGCCATTGACACCTTAACCGGCAGAAACCGATTCGTTTGAAAAAATCCCTAAGCGCCGGGGTCACAATTTCATAAAAAATCTGATGTTCTTCAATTAACTGAAAAATCGTGCCAAGCAGTTGCAAATGCTCACCTGACAGGTTTGATGGTCAAAAAAGAAGGCTTTTTATCACAGGACAAGAAATCTGCCCTCGACAACTTAACCGGCATAAAAAGATTTATTTAAAAAAAACCCTAAGCCCCAGGGTCACAATTTCATCAAAAATCTGACTTTTGGCAATTCACTCAAGAATGGTGCCAAACGGTTGCAAATGCAACCCTGAGAGGTTTGACGGTTGAAACACATGGCTTTTTATCACAGGACAAGAAATCAGACCTCGACAACTTAACCGGCAGAAAAAGTTTTTTTGAAAAAAAACCCTAAGCCCCGGGGTCACAATTTCATCAAAAATCTGACGTTCTCCAATTCACTCAAAAACGGTGCCAAACGGTTGCAAATGCCCCCCTGAGAGGTTTCGCGGTCAAAACAGAAGGCTTTTTATCACAGGACAAGAAATCAGACCTCGACAACTTAACCGGCAGAAAGATTTTTTTGAAAAAATCCCTAAGCCCCGGGGTCACAATTTCAAAAACGTTGCCAAACGGTTGCAAATGCCCCCCTGAGAGGTTTGGCAGTCTAAACAGAAGGCTTTTCATCAAAGGAAAAGAAGTCAGACCTCGACAACTTAACCGGCAGAAAAAGATTTTTTTGAAAAAAATCCCTAAGCCCCGGGGTCACAATTTCATAAAAATTCTGACTTTCGGCAATTCAATCAAAAATGGTGCCAAACGGTAGCAAATGATCCCCTGAAAGGTTTGGCGGTCAAAACAGAAGGCTTTTTATCACAGGAAAAAAGATCAGCCCTCGACAACTTAACCGGCAGAAAAAGTTTTTTTGAAAAAATCCCTAAGCCCCGGGGTCACAATTTCATCAAAAATCTGATATTCTCCAATTCACTCAAAAATGGTGCCAAACGGTTGCAAATGCAACCCTGAGAGGTTTGACGGTCGAAACAGAAGGCTTTTTATCATAGGACAAGGTATCCGACCTCGACAACTTAACCGGCAGAAAAAGTTTTTTTGAAAAACAATCCCTAAGCCCCGGGGTCACAATTTCATCAAAAATCTGACGTTCTTCAATTCACTCAAAAACGGTGCCAAACGGTTGCAAATGATCCCCTGAAAGGTTTGACGGTCGAAACAGAAGGCTTTTCATCAAAGGAAAAGAAATCAGACCTCGACAACTTAACCAGCAGAAAAAGGTTTTTTGAAAAAAATCCCTAAGCCCCGGGGTCACAATTTCATCAAAAATCTGATATTCTCCTATTCACTCAAAAATGGTGCCAAACGGTTGCAAATGCAACCCTGAGAGGTTTGACGGATGAAACAGAAGGATTTTTATCACAGGAAAAAGGATCAGCCCTCGACAACTTAACGGGCAGTAAAAGATTTTTTTGAAAAAAATCCCTAAGCCCCGGGGCCACAATTTCATCAAAAATCTGACTTTCGGCAATTCACTCAAAAATGATGCCAAACGGTTGCAAATGCTCCACTGAGAGGTTTGACGGTCAAAATAAAGGATTTTTATTACAGGACAAGAAATCAGACCTCGACAACTTAACCTGCAGAAAATGACTTTTTTGGAAAAATCCCTAAGCCCCGGGGTCACAATTTCTTAAAAAAAATCTGACGTTCTTCAATTCACTCAAAAAAGTTGCCAAACTGTTGCAAATGCTTGCCTGAGAGTTTTGGCCTTTGAAACAGAAGACTTTTTATCACAGGACAGGAAATCAGCCCTCGACAACTTAACGGACAGAAATTTTTTAATTTAGAAAAAATCCCTAAGCCCTGGGGTCACAAATTCATCAAAAATCTGACATTCTCCAATTCACTCAAAAATGGTGCCAAACGGTTGCAAATGCTCCCCTGAAACGCTTGCAAATGCTCCTGTGAGATGTTTGGCGGGCGAAACAGAAGGCTTTTTATAAAAGGAAAAGAAATCAGCCCTCAACAACTTAACCAGCAGAAAAAGATTTTTTTGAAAAAATCCCTAAGCCCCAGGGTCACAATTTCATCAGAAATCTGACTTTTCGCAATTCACTCAAAAATGGAGCCAAACGGTTGCAAATGCCCCCCTGAGAGGTTTCGCGGTCGATACAGAAAGCTTCTTATCACAGTACAAGGAATCAGACCTCGACAACTTAACTGGCAGAAAAAGATTTTTTTGAAAAAATCCCTAAGCCCCGGGGTCACAATTTCAAAAACGGAAAAGAAATCAGACCTCGACAACTTAACCGGCAGAAAAAGGTTTTTTGAAAAAAATCCCTAAGCCCCGGGGTCACAATTTCATCAGAATTCTGACTTTCGGCAATTCACTCAAAAATGGTGCCAAACGGTAGCAAATGCTCCCCTGAGAGGTTTGGCGGTCAAAACAGAAGGCTTTTCAACAAAGGAAAAGAAATCAGACCTCGACAACTTAACCGGCAGAAAAAGTTTTTTTGAAAAAAATCCCTAAGCCCCGGGGTCACAATTTCATCAAAAATCTGACGTTCTTCAATTCACTCAAAAATGGTGCCAAACGGTTGCAAATGCCCCCCTAAGAGATTTCGCGGTCGAAACAGAAGGCTTTTCATCAAAGGAAAAGAAATCAGACCTCGACAACTTAATTGGCAGAAAAAGTTTTTGGGAGAAAAATCCCTAAGCCCCGGGGTCACAATTTCATAAAAATTCTGACTTTCGGCAATTCAATCAAAAATGGTGCCAAACGGTAGCAAATGATCCCCTGAAAGGTTTGGCGGTCAAAACAGAAGGCTTTTTATCACAGGAAAAAAGATCAGCCCTCGACAACTTAACCGGCAGAAAAAGTTTTTTTGAAAAAATCCCTAAGCCCCGGGGTCACAATTTCATCAAAAATCTGATATTCTCCAATTCACTCAAAAATGGTGCCAAACGGTTGCAAATGCAACCCTGAGAGGTTTGACGGTCGAAACAGAAGGCTTTTTATCATAGGACAAGGTATCCGACCTCGACAACTTAACCGGCAGAAAAAGTTTTTTTGAAAAACAATCCCTAAGCCCCGGGGTCACAATTTCATCAAAAATCTGACGTTCTTCAATTCACTCAAAAACGGTGCCAAACGGTTGCAAATGATCCCCTGAAAGGTTTGACGGTCGAAACAGAAGGCTTTTCATCAAAGGAAAAGAAATCAGACCTCGACAACTTAACCAGCAGAAAAAGGTTTTTTGAAAAAAATCCCTAAGCCCCGGGGTCACAATTTCATCAAAAATCTGATATTCTCCTATTCACTCAAAAATGGTGCCAAACGGTTGCAAATGCAACCCTGAGAGGTTTGACGGATGAAACAGAAGGATTTTTATCACAGGAAAAAGGATCAGCCCTCGACAACTTAACGGGCAGTAAAAGATTTTTTTGAAAAAAATCCCTAAGCCCCGGGGCCACAATTTCATCAAAAATCTGACTTTCGGCAATTCACTCAAAAATGATGCCAAACGGTTGCAAATGCTCCACTGAGAGGTTTGACGGTCAAAATAAAGGATTTTTATTACAGGACAAGAAATCAGACCTCGACAACTTAACCTGCAGAAAATGACTTTTTTGGAAAAATCCCTAAGCCCCGGGGTCACAATTTCTTAAAAAAAATCTGACGTTCTTCAATTCACTCAAAAAAGTTGCCAAACTGTTGCAAATGCTTGCCTGAGAGTTTTGGCCTTTGAAACAGAAGACTTTTTATCACAGGACAGGAAATCAGCCCTCGACAACTTAACGGACAGAAATTTTTTAATTTAGAAAAAATCCCTAAGCCCTGGGGTCACAAATTCATCAAAAATCTGACATTCTCCAATTCACTCAAAAATGGTGCCAAACGGTTGCAAATGCTCCCCTGAAACGCTTGCAAATGCTCCTGTGAGATGTTTGGCGGGCGAAACAGAAGGCTTTTTATAAAAGGAAAAGAAATCAGCCCTCAACAACTTAACCAGCAGAAAAAGATTTTTTTGAAAAAATCCCTAAGCCCCAGGGTCACAATTTCATCAGAAATCTGACTTTTCGCAATTCACTCAAAAATGGAGCCAAACGGTTGCAAATGCCCCCCTGAGAGGTTTCGCGGTCGATACAGAAAGCTTCTTATCACAGTACAAGGAATCAGACCTCGACAACTTAACTGGCAGAAAAAGATTTTTTTGAAAAAATCCCTAAGCCCCGGGGTCACAATTTCAAAAACGGAAAAGAAATCAGACCTCGACAACTTAACCGGCAGAAAAAGGTTTTTGAAAAAAATCCCTAAGCCCCGGGGTCACAATTTCATCAGAATTCTGACTTTCGGCAATTCACTCAAAAATGGTGCCAAACGGTAGCAAATGCTCCCCTGAGAGGTTTGGCGGTCAAAACAGAAGGCTTTTCAACAAAGGAAAAGAAATCAGACCTCGACAACTTAACCGGCAGAAAAAGTTTTTTTGAAAAAAATCCCTAAGCCCCGGGGTCACAATTTCATCAAAAATCTGACGTTCTTCAATTCACTCAAAAATGGTGCCAAACGGTTGCAAATGCCCCCCTAAGAGATTTCGCGGTCGAAACAGAAGGCTTTTCATCAAAGGAAAAGAAATCAGACCTCGACAACTTAATTGGCAGAAAAAGTTTTTGGGAGAAAAATCCCTAAGCCTCGGGGTCACAATTTCATCAAAAATCTGATATTCTCCAATTCACTCAAAAATGGTGCCAAACGGTTGCAACTGTAGCCCGGTGAGGTTTGACGGTTGAAACAGAAGTCTTTTTATCACAGGACAAGAAATCAGACCTCGACAACTTAACCGGCAGAAAAAGATTTTTTTGAAAAAATCCCAAAGCCCCGGGGCCACAATTTCATCAAAAATCTGACTTTCGGCAATTGACTCAAAAATGGTGCCAAATTGTTGCAAATGCTCCACAGAGAGTTTTGGCTGTCGAAATAGAATGCTTTTTATCACAGGACAGGACATCAGACCTCGACAACTTAACTGGCAGAAACAGTTTTTTTGAAAAAAATCCCTAAGCCCCGGGGTCACAATTTCATAAAAATTCTGACTTTCGGCAATTCACTCAAAATGGTGCCAAACGGTAGAAAATTCTCCCCTGAAAGGTTTGGCGGTTGAAACAGAAGGATTTTTATCACAGGAAAAAAGATCAGCCCTCGACAACTTAACCGGCAGAAAAAGATTTTTTTGAAAAAAATCCCTAAGCCCCGGGGTCACAATTTCATCAAAAATCTGACTTTCGGCAATTCACTCAAAAATGGTGCCAAACGGTTCCAAATGCAACCCTGAGAGGTTTGACGGTCGAAACAGAAGGCTTTTTATCACAGGACAAGAAATCAGACCTCGACAACTTAAAAGGCAGAAAATTTTTTTTTTGAAAAAATCCCTAAGCCCTGTGGTCACAATTTCATAAAAATTCTGACTTTCGGCAATTCACTCAAAAATTGTGCCAAACGGTTGCAAATGCCCCCCTGAGAGGTTTGGCGGTCAAAATAGAAGGCTTTTCATCAATGGAAAAGAAATCAGACCTCGACAACTTAACCGGCAGAAATAGTTCTTTTGAAAAAAAATCCCTAAACCCCGGGGTCACAATTTCATAAAAATTCTGACTTTCGGCAATTCACTCAAAAATGGTGCCAAATGGTAGCAAATGCTCCCCTGAGAGGTTTGGCGGTCAAAATAGAAGGCTTTTCATCAATGGAAAAGAAATCAGACCTCGACAACTTAACCGGCAGAAAAAGATTTTTTTGAAAAAATCCCTAAGCCCCGGGGTCACAATTTCATCAAAAATCTGACGTTCTTCACTTCACTCAAAAACAGTGCCAAATTGTTGCAAATGCTCAACAGAGAGTTTTGGCTGTCGAAATAGAATGCTTTTTATCACAGGACAGGACATCAGACCTTGACAACTTAACCGGCTGAAACAGTTTTTTTGAAAAAAATCCCTAAGCCCCGGGGTCACAATTTCATCAAAAATCTGATATTCTCCAATTCACTCAAAAATGGTGCCAAACGGTTGCAAATGCAACCCTGAGAGGTTTGACGGTCGAAACAGAAGCCTTTTTATCACAGGACAAGGAATCAGACCTCGACATCTTAACCGGCAGAAAAAGATTTTTTTGAAAAAATCCCTAAGCCCCGGGGTCACAATTTCATCAAAAATCTGACGTTCTTCAATTCACTCAAAAACGGTGCCAAACGGTTTCAAAGGCCCCCTGAGAGGTTTCGCAGTCAAAACAGAAGGCTTTTAATCAAAGGAAAAGAAATCAGACCTCGACAACTTAACCGGCAGAAAAAGATTTTTTTGAAAAAATCCCTAAGCCCCGGGGTCACAATTTCATAAAAATTCTGACTTTCGGCAATTCACTCAAAATGGTGCCAAACGGTAGAAAATTCTCCCCTGAAAGGTTTGGCGGTTGAAACAGAAGGATTTTTATCACAGGAAAAAAGATCAGCCCTCGACAACTTAACCGACAGAAAAAGATTTTTTTGAAAAAAATCCCTAAGCCCCGAGGTCACAATTTCATCAAAAATCTGACTTTCGGCAATTCACTCAAAAATGGTGCCAAACGGTTCCAAATGCAACCCTGAGAGGTTTGACGGTCGAAACAGAAGGCTTTTTATCAAAGGACAGGAAATCAGACCTCGACAGCTTAACCGGCAGAAAAAGATTTTTCTTAAAAAAAAAACCCTAAGCCCCGGGGTCACAATTTCATAAAAATTCTGACTTTCGGCAATTCACTCAAAAATTGTGCCAAACGGTTGCAAATGCAACCCTGAGAGGTTTGACGGTCGAAACAGAAGGATTTTTGTCACAGGAAAATAGATCAGCCCTCGACAACTAAACCGGCAGAAAAATATTTTTTTGAAAAAAATCCCTAAGCCCCGGGGTGACAATTTCATCAAAAATCTGACTTTCGGCAATTCACTCAAAAATGGTGCCAAACGGTTGCAAATGCCCCCCTGAGAGGTTTGGCAGACAAAAAAGAAGACGTTTCATCAAAGGAAAAGAAATCAGACCTCGACAACTTAACCGGCAGAAAAAGTTTTTTTGAAAAAAATCCATAAGCCCCGCGGTCACAATTTCATCAAAAATCTGATACTCTCCAATTCACTAAAAAATGGTGCCAAACGGTTGCAAATGCAACCCTGAGAAGTTTGACGGTCGAAACAGAAGGCTTTTTATCACAGGACAAGAAATCAGAACTCGACAACTTAACCAACAGAAAAATATTTTTTTGAAAAAATCCATAAGCCCCGGGATCACAATTTCATAAAAAATCTGACGTTCTTCAATTCACTCAAAAACGGTGCCAAACGGTTTCAAAGGCCCCCTGACTGGTTTCGCAGTCAAAACAGAAGGCTTTTCATCAAAGGAAAAGAAATCAGACCTCGACAACTTAACCGGCAGAAACAGTTTTTTTGAAAAAAAATCCTAAGCCCCGGGGTCACAATTTCATCAAAAATATGATATTCTCCAATTCACTCAAAAATGGTGCCAAACGGTAGCAAATGCAACCCTGAGAGGTTTGACGGTCGAAACAGAAGCCTTTTCATCAAAGGAAAAGAAATCAGACCTCGACAACTTAACCGGCAGAAAATGTTTTTTTGAAAAAAATCCCTAAGCCCCGGGGTCACAATTTCATCAAAAATCTGATATTCTCCAATTCACTCAAAAATGGTGCCAAACGGTTGCAACTGTAACCCTGAGAGGTTTGACGGTTGAAACAGAAGTCTTTTTATCACAGGACAAGAAATCAGACCTCGACAACTTAACCGGCAGAAAAAGATTTTTTTGAAAAAATCCCTAAGCCCCGGGGCCACAATTTCATCAAAAATCTGACTTTCGGCAATTGACTCAAAAATGGTGCCAAATTGTTGCAAATGCTCCACAGAGAGTTTTGGCTGTCGAAATAGAATGCTTTTAATCACAGGACAGGACATCAGACCTCGACAACTTAACCGGCAGAAACAGTTTTTTTGAAAAAAATCCCTAAGCCCCGGGGTCACAATTTCATAAAAAATCTGACGTTCTTCAATTCACTCAAAAACGGTGCCAAACCGTTTCAAAGGCCCCCTGAGAGGTTTCGCAGTCAAAACAGAAGGCTTTTCATCAAAGGAAAAGAAATCAGACCTCGGCAACTTAACCGGCAGAAAAAGTTTTTTTGAAAAAAATTCCTAAGCCCCGGGGTCACAATTTCATAAAAATTCTGACTTTCGGCAATTCACTCAAAAATGGTGCCAAACGGTAGCAAATGCAACCCTGAGAGGTTTGACGGTCGAAACAGAAGGCTTTTCATCAAAGGAAAAGAAATCAGACCTCGACAACTTAACCGGCAGAAAAAGTGTTTTTGAAAAAAATCCCTAAGCCCCGGGGTAACAATTTCATCAAAAATCTGATATTCTCCAATTCACTCAAAAATGGTGCCAAACGGTTGCAAATGCAACCCTGAGAGGTTTGACGGTTGAAACAGAAGGCTTTTTATCACAGGACAAGAAATCAGACCTCGACAACTTAACCGGCAGAAAAAGATTTTTTTGAAAAAATCCCTTTTCATAAAAATTCTGACTTTCGGCAATTCACTCGAAATTGGTGCCAAACGGTAGCAAATGCTCCCCTGAAAGGTTTGGCGGTTGAAACAGAAGGATTTTTATCACAGGAAAAAAGATTAGCCCTCGACAACTTAACCGGCAGAAAAATATTTTTTTGAAAAAAATCCCTAGGCCCCGGGGTCACAATTTCATCAAAAATCTGACTTTCGGCAATTCACTCAAAAATGGTGCCAAACGGTTGCATATGCCCCCCTGAGAGGTTTGGCAGACAAAAAAGAAGACGTTTCATCAAAGGAAAAGAAATCAGACCTCGACAACTTAACCAGCAGAAAAATATTTTTTTGAAAAAATCCATAAGCCCTGGGGTCACAATTTCATAAAAAATCTGACGTTCTTCAATTCACTCAAAAACGGTGCCAAACGGTTTCAAAGGCCCCCTGACTGGTTTCGCAGTCAAAACAGAAGGCTTTTCATCAAAGGAAAAGAAATCAGACCTCGACAACTTAACCGGCAGAAACAGTTTTTTTGAAAAAAAATCCTAAGCCCCGGGGTCACAATTTCATCAAAAATATGATATTCTCCAATTCACTCAAAAATGGTGCCAAACGGTAGCAAATGCAACCCTGAGAGGTTTGACGGTCGAAACAGAAGGCTTTTCATCAAAGGAAAAGAAATCAGACCTCGACAACTTAACCGGCAGAAAAAGATTTTTTTGAAAAAATCCCTAAGCCCCGGGGTCACAATTTCAGTAAAAATTCTGACTTTCGGCAATTTCATTCAAAAATGGTGCCAAACGGTAGCAAATGCACCCCTGAAAGGTTTGGCGGTTGAAACAGAAGGATTTTTATCATAGGAAAAAAGATCAGCCCTCGACAACTTAACCGGCAGAAAAAGATTTTTTTGAAAAAAATCCCTAAGCCCCAGGGTCACAATTTCATAAAAATTCAGATTTTCGGCAATTCACTCAAAAAAGGTGCCAAACGGTAGCAAATGCTCCCCTGAAAGGTTTGGCGGTTGAAACAGAAGGATTTTCATCACAGGACAAGAAATCAGACCTCGACAAGTTAACCGGCAGAAAAATATTTTTTTGAAAAAATCCATAAGCCACGGGGTCACAATTTCATAAAAAATCTGACTTTCGGCAATTGACTCAAAAATGGTGCCAAATTGTTGCAAATGCTCCACAGAGAGTTTTGGCTGTCGAAATAGAATGCTTTTTATCACAGGACAGGACATCAGACCTCGACAACTTAACCGGCAGAAACAGTTTTTTTGAAAAAAATCCCTAAGCCCCGGGGTCACAATTTCATAAAAAATCTGACGTTCTTCAATTCACTCAAAAACGGTGCCAAACGGTTTCAAAGGCCCCCTGAGAGGTTTCGCAGTCAAAACAGAAGGCTTTTCATCAAAGGAAAAGAAATCAGACCTCGGCAACTTAACCGGCAGAAAAAGTTTTTTTGAAAAAAATCCCTAAGCCCCGGGGTCACAATTTCATCAAAAATCTGACTTTCGGCAATTGACTCAAAAATGGTGCCAAATTGTTGCAAATGCTCCACAGAGAGTTTTGGCTGTCGAAATAGAATGCTTTTTATCAAAGGACAGGAAATCAGCCCTCGACAACTTAACCGGCAGAAAAAGATTTTTTTTAAAAAAATCCCTAAGCCCCGGGGTCACAATTTCATAAAAATTCTGACTTTCGGCAATTCACTCAAAAATGGTGCCAAACGGTAGCAAATGCAACCCTGAGAGGTTTGACGGTCGAAACAGAAGGCTTTTCATCAAAGGAAAAGAAATCAGAACTCGACAACTTAACCGGCAGAAAAAGTGTTTTTGAAAAAAATCCCTAAGCCCCGGGGTAACAATTTCATCAAAAATCTGATATTCTCCAATTCACTCAAAAATGGTGCCAAACGGTTGCAAAGGCAACCCTGAGAGGTTTGACGGTTGAAACAGAAGGCTTTTTATCACAGGACAAGAAATCAGACCTCAACAACTTAACCGGCAGAAAAAGATTTTTTTGAAAAAATCCCTGAGCCCCGGGGTCACAATTTCATAAAAATTCTGACTTTCGGCAATTCACTCGAAATTGGTGCCAAACGGTAGCAAATGCTCCCCTGAAAGGTTTGGCGGTTGAAACAGAAGGATTTTTATCACAGGAAAAAAGATTAGCCCTCGACAACTTAACCGGCAGAAAAATATTTTTTTGAAAAAAATCCCTAAGCCCCGGGGTCACAATTTCATCAAAAATCTGACTTTCGGCAATTCACTCAAAAATGGTGCCAAACGGTTGCAAATGCCCCCTGACTGGTTTCGCAGTCAAAACAGAAGGCTTTTCATCAAAGGAAAAGAAATCAGACCTCGACAACTTAACCGGCAGAAAAAGATTTTTTTGAAAAAATCCCTAAGCCCCGGGGTCACAATTTCAGTAAAAATTCTGACTTTCGGCAATTTCATTCAAAAATGGTGCCAAACGGTAGCAAATGCACCCCTGAAAGGTTTGGCGGTTGAAACAGAAGGATTTTTATCATAGGAAAAAAGATCAGCCCTCGACAACTTAACCGGCAGAAAAAGATTTTTTTGAAAAAAATCCCTAAGCCCCAGGGTCACAATTTCATAAAAATTCTGATTTTCGGCAATTCACTCAAAAAAGGTGCCAAACGGTAGCAAATGCTCCCCTGAAAGGTTTGGCGGTTGAAACAGAAGGATTTTCATCACAGGACAAGAAATCAGACCTCAACAAGTTAACCGGCAGAAAAATATTTTTTTGAAAAAATCCATAAGCCCCGGGGTCACAATTTCATCAAAAATCTGACTTTCGGCAATTCACTCAAAAATGGTGCTAAACCGTTGCAACTGTAACCCTGAGAGGTTTCACGGTCGAAACAGAAGGCTTTTCATCAAAGGAAAAGAAATCAGACCTCGACAACTTAATTGGCAGAAAAAGTTTTTGGGAAAAAAATCCCTAAGCCCCGGGGTCACAATTTCATCAAAAATCTGATATTCTCCAATTCACTCAAAAATGGTGCCAAACGGTTGCAACTGTAACCCTGAGAGGTTTGACGGTTGAAACAGAAGTCTTTTTATCACAGGACAAGAAATCAGACCTCGACAACTTAACTGGCAGAAAAAGATTTTTTTGAAAAAATCCCAAAGCCCCGGGGTCACAATTTCATCAAAAATCTGACTTTCGGCAATTGACTCAAAAATGGTGCCAAATTGTTGCAAATGCTCCACAGAGAGTTTTGGCTGTCGAAATAGAATGCTTTTTATCAAAGGACAGGAAATCAGCCCTCGACAACTTAACCGGCAGAAAAAGATTTTTTTAAAAAAATCCCTAAGCCCCGGGGTCACAATTTCATAAAAATTCTGACTTTCGGCAATTCACTCAAAAATGGTGCCAAACGGTAGCAAATGCAACCCTGAGAGGTTTGACGGTCGAAACAGAAGGCTTTTCATCAAAGGAAAAGAAATCAGAACTCAACAATTTAACCGGCAGAAAAAGTGTTTTTGAAAAAAATCCCTAAGCCCCGGGGTAACAATTTCATCAAAAATCTGATATTCTCCAATTCACTCAAAAATGGTGCCAAACGGTTGCAAATGCAACCCTGAGAGGTTTGACGGTTGAAACAGAAGGCTTTTTATCACAGGACAAGAAATCAGACCTCGACAACTTAACCGGCAGAAAAAGATTTTTTTGAAAAAATCCCTGAGCCCCGGGGTCACAAATTCATAAAAATTCTGACTTTCGGCAATTCACTCGAAATTGGTGCCAAACGGTAGCAAATGCTCCCCTGAAAGGTTTGGCGGTTGAAACAGAAGGATTTTTATCACAGGAAAAAAGATTAGCCCTCGACAACTTAACCGGCAGAAAAATATTTTTTTGAAAAAAATCCCTAGGCCCCGGGGTCACAATTTCATCAAAAATCTGACTTTCGGCAATTCACTCAAAAATGGTGCCAAACGGTTGCATATGCCCCCCTGAGAGGTTTGGCAGACAAAAAAGAAGACGTTTCATCAAAGGAAAAGAAATCAGACCTCGACAACTTAACCAGCAGAAAAAGATTTTTTTGAAAAAATCCCTAAGCCCCAGGGTCACAATTTCATAAAAATTCTGATTTTCGGCAATTCACTCAAAAATGGTGCCAAACGGTAGCAGCCATCGACAACTTAACCGGCAGTTGCAAATGCCCCCCTGAGAGGTTTCGCGGTCGAAACAGAAGGCTTTTCATCAAAGGAAAAGAAATCAGACGTCGACAACTTAATCGGCAATTCACTCAAAAATTGTGCCAAACGGTTGCAAATGCTCCACTGAGAGGTTTGACGGTCAAAATAAAGGATTTTTATTACAGGACATGAAATCAGACCTCGACAACTTAACCTGCAGAAATTGACTTTTTTGGAAACATCCCTAAGCCCCGGGGGTCACAATTTCATAAAAAAATCTGACGTTCTTCAATTCACTCAAAAAAGTTGCCAAACTGTTGAAAATGCTCGCCTGAAAGTTTTGGCTGTCGAAACAGAAGACTTTTTATCACAGGACAGGAAATCAGCCCTCGACAACTTAACGGACAGAATTTTTTTTTTTTTTTTGAAAAATCCCTAAGCCCCGGGGTCACAATTTCATCAAAAATCTGACATTCTCAAATTCACTCAAAAATGGTGCCAAACGGTTGCAAATGCTCCCCTAAAATGCTTGCAAATGCTCCCGTGAGATGTTTGGCGGGCGAAACAGAAGGCTTTTTATCAAAGGAAAAGAAATCAGCCCTCAACAACTTAACCGGCAGAAAAATATTTTTTTGAAAAAAATCCATAAGCCCCGGGGTCACAATTTCATCAAAAATATGATATTCTCCAGTTCACTCAAAAATGGTGCCAAACGGTTGCAAATGCAACCCTGAGAAGTTTGATGGTCGAAACAGAAGGCTTTTTATCACAGGACAAGAAATCAGACCTCGACAACTTAACCGGCAGAAAAAGTTTTTGGGAAAAAAATCCCTAAGCCCCGGGGTCACAATTTCATCAAAAATCTGATATTCTCCAATTCACTCAAAAATGGTGCCAAACGGTTGCAACTGTAACCCTGAGAGGTTTGACGGTTGAAACAGAAGTCTTTTTATCACAGGACAAGAAATCAGACCTCGACAACTTAACTGGCAGAAAAAGATTTTTTTGAAAAAATCCCAAAGCCCCGGGGTCACAATTTCATCAAAAATCTGACTTTCGGCAATTGACTCAAAAATGGTGCCAAATTGTTGCAAATGCTCCACAGATAGTTTTGGCTGTCGAAATAGAATGCTTTTTATCAAAGGACAGGAAATCAGCCCTCGACAACTTAACCGGCAGAAAAAGATTTTTTTAAAAAAATCCCTAAGCCCCGGGGTCACAATTTCATAAAAATTCTGACTTTCGGCAATTCACTCAAAAATGGTGCCAAACGGTAGCAAATGCAACCCTGAGAGGTTTGACGGTCGAAACAGAAGGCTTTTCATCAAAGGAAAAGAAATCAGAACTCAACAATTTAACCGGCAGAAAAAGTGTTTTTGAAAAAAATCCCTAAGCCCCGGGGTAACAATTTCATCAAAAATCTGATATTCTCCAATTCACTCAAAAATGGTGCCAAACGGTTGCAAATGCAACCCTGAGAGGTTTGACGGTTGAAACAGAAGGCTTTTTATCACAGGACAAGAAATCAGACCTCGACAACTTAACCGGCAGAAAAAGATTTTTTTGAAAAAATCCCTGAGCCCCGGGGTCACAATTTCATAAAAATTCTGACTTTCGGCAATTCACTCGAAATTGGTGCCAAACGGTAGCAAATGCTCCCCTGAAAGGTTTGGCGGTTGAAACAGAAGGATTTTTATCACAGGAAAAAAGATTAGCCCTCGACAACTTAACCGGCAGAAAAATATTTTTTTGAAAAAAATCCCTAAGCCCCGGGGTCACAATTTCATCAATAATCTGATATTCTCCTATTCACTCAAAAATGGTGCCAAACGGTTGCAAATGCCCCCCTGAGAGGTTTGGCAGACAAAAAAGAAGACGTTTCATCAAAGGAAAAAAAATCAGACCTCGACAACTTAACCGGCAGAAAAAGTTTTTTTGAAAAAAATCCATAAGCCCCGGGGTCACAATTTCATCAAAAATCTGATACTCTCCAATGCACTAAAAAATGGTGCCAAACGGTTGCAAATGCAACCATGAGAAGTTTGACGGTCGAAACAGAAGGCTTTTTATCACAGGACAAGAAATCAGAACTCGACAACTTAACCAGCAGAAAAATATTTTTTTGAAAAAATCCATAAGCCCCGGGGTCACAATTTCATAAAAAATCTGACGTTCTTCAATTCACTAAAAAATGGTGCCAAATGGTTGCAAATGCAACCCTGAGAGGTTTGACGGTCGAAACAGAAGGCTTTTCATCAAAGGAAAAGAAATCAGACCTCGACAACTTAACCGGCAGAAAAAGTTTTTTTGAAAAAAAATCCATAAGCCCCGGGGTCACAATTTCATCAAAAATCTGATACTGTCCAATTCACTAAAAAACGGTGCCAAATGGTTGCAAATGCAACCCTGAGAGGTTTGACGGTCGAAACAGAAGGCTTTTTATCACAGGACAAGAAATCAGACCTCGACAACTTAACCGGCAGAAAAAGATTTTTTTGAAAAAATCCCTAAGCCCCAGGGTCACAATTTCATAAAAATTCTGACTTTCGGCAATTCACTCAAAAACGGTGCCAAACGGTTTCAAAGGCCCCCTGAGAGGTTTCGCAGTCAAAACAGAAGGCTTTTCATCAAAGGAAAAGAAATCAGACCTCGGCAACTTAACCGGCAGAAAAAGTTTTTTTGAAAAAAATCCCTAAGCCCCGGGGTCACAATTTCCTCAAAAATCTGACTTTCGGCAATTCACTCAAAAATGGCGCCAAACGGTAGCAAATGCTCCCCTGAAAGGTTTGGCGGTTGAAACAGAAGGATTTTTATCACAGGAAAAAAGATCAGCCCTCGACAACTTAACCGGCAGAAAAATATTTTTTTGAAAAAAATCCCTAAGCCCCGGGGTCACAATTTCATCAAAAATCTGATATTCTCCAATTCACTAAAAAATGGTGCCAAACGGTTGCAAATGCAACCCTGAGAGGTTTGACGGTCGAAACAGAAGGCTTTTTATCACAGGACAAGAAATCAGACCTCGACAACTTAACTGGCAGAAAAATATTTTTTTGAAAAAATCCATAAGCCCCGGGGTCACAATTTCATCAAAAATATGATATTCTCCAGTTCACTCAAAAATGGTGCCAAACGGTTGCAAATGCAACCCTGAGAAGTTTGATGGTCGAAACAGAAGGCTTTTTATCACAGGACAAGAAATCAGACCTCGACAACTTAACCGGCAGAAAAAGTTTTTTTGAAAAAAATCCCTAAGCCCCGGGGTCACAATTTCATCAAAAATCTGACTTTCGGCAATTGACTCAAAAATGTTGCCAAATTGTTGCAAATGCTCCACAGAGAGTTTTGGCTGTCGAAATAGAATGCTTTTTATCACAGGACAGGAAATCAGCCATCGACAACCTAACCGGCAGAAAAAATCCCTAAGCCCCGGCGTCAGAATTTCAAAAAAATTCTGACTTTCGGCAATTCACTCAAAAACGGTGCCAAACGGTTTCAAAGGCCCCCTGAGAGGTTTCGCAGTCAAAACAGAAGGCTTTTCATCACAGGAAAAGAAATCAGACCTCGGCAACTTAACCGGCAGAAAAAGTTTTTTTGAAAAAAATCCCTAAGCCCCGGGGTCACAGTTTCATCAAAAATCTGACTTTCGGCAATTGACTCAAAAATGGTGCCAAATTGTTGCAAATGCTCCACAGAGAGTTTTGGCTGTCGAAATAGAATGCTTTTTATCATAGGACAGGAAATCAGCCCTTGACAACTTAACCGGCAGAAAAAGATTTTTTTTAAAAAAATCCCTAAGCCCCGGAGTCACAATTTCATAAAAATTCTGACTTTCGGCAATTCACTCAAAAATGGCGCCAAACGGTAGCAAATGCTCCCCTGAAAGGTTTGGCGGTTGAAACAGAAGGATTTTTATCACAGGAAAAAAGATCAGCCCTCGACAACTTAACCGGCAGAAAAATATTTTTTTGAAAAAAATCCCTAAGCCCCGGGGTCACAATTTCATCAAAAATCTGATATTCTCCAATTCACTAAAAAATGGTGCCAAACGGTTGCAAATGCAACCCTGAGAGGTTTGACGGTCGAAACAGAAGGCTTTTTATCACAGGACAAGAAATCAGACCTCGACAACTTAACTGGCAGAAAAATATTTTTTTGAAAAAATCCATAAGCCCCGGGGTCACAATTTCATCAAAAATATGATATTCTCCAGTTCACTCAAAAATGGTGTCAAACGGTTGGAAATGCAACCCTGAAAGGTTTGACGGTTGAAACAGAAGGCTTTTTATCACAGGACAAGAAATCAGATCTCGACATCTTAACCGGCAGAAAAAGATTTTTCTGAAAAAATCCCTAAGCCCCGGGGTCACAATTTCATAAAAAATCTGACGTTCTTCAATTCACTCAAAAACGGTGCCAAACGGTTTCAAAGGCCCCCTGAGAGGTTTCGCAGTCAAAACAGAAGGCTTTTCATCAAAGGAAAAGAAATCAGTCCTCAACAACTTAACCAGCAGTAAAAGTTTTTTTGAAAAAAATTCCTAAGCCCCGGAGTCACAATTTCATCAAAAATCTGATATTCTCCAATTCACTCAAAAATGGTACCAAACGGTAGCAAATGCAACCCTGAGAGGTTTGACGGTCGAAACAGAAGTCTTTTCATCAAAGGAAAAGAAACCAGACCTCGACAACTTAACCGGCAGAAAAAGTTTTTTTGAAAAAAATCCCTAAGCCCCGGGGTAACAATTTCATCAAAAATCTGATATTCTCTAATTCACTCAAAAATGGTGCCAAACGGTTGCAAATGCAACCCTGAGAGGTTTGATGGTCGAAACAGAAGGCTTTTTATCACAGGACAAGAAATCAGACCTCGACAACTTAACCGATAGAAAAAGATTTTTTTGAAAAAATCCCTAAGCCCCGGGGTCACAATTTCATCAAAAATCTGACTTTCGGCAATTGACTCAAAAATGGTGCCAAATTGTTGCAAATGCTCCACAGAGAGTTTTGGCTGTCGAAATAGAATGCTTTTTATCACAGGACAGGACATCAGACCTCGACAACTTAACTGGCAGAAACAGTTTTTTTGAAAAAAATCCCTAAGCCCTGGGCTCACAATTTCATAAAAATTCTGACTTTCGGCAATTCACTCAAAATGGTGCCAAACGGTAGAAAATTCTCCCCTGAAAGGTTTGGCGGTTGAAACAGAAGGATTTTTATCACAGGAAAAAAGATCAGCCCTCGACAACTTAACCGGCAGAAAAAGTGTTTTTGAAAAAAATCCCTAAGCCCCGGGGTCACAATTTCATCAAAAATCTGACTTTCGGCAATTCACTCAAAAATTGTGTCAAACGGTTGCAAATGCAACCCTGAGAGGTTTGACGGTTGAAACAGAAGGCTTTTTATCACAGGACAAGAAATCAGGTCTCGACATCTTAACCGGCAGAAAAAGATTTTTCTGAAAAAATCCCTAAGCCCCGGGGTCACAATTTCATCAAAAATCTGACTTTCGGCAATTCACTCAAAAATGGTGCCAAATTGTTGCAAATGCTCCACAGAGAGTTTTGGCTGTCGAAATAGAATGCTTTTTATCACAGGACAGGAAAGCAGCCGTTGACAACTTAACCGGCAGAAAAAGGTATTTTTGAAAAAAATCCCTAAACCCCGGGGTCACAATTTCTTAAACATTCTGACTTTCGGCAATTCATTCAAAAATGGTGCCAAACGGTAGCAAGTGCTCCCCTGAAAGGTTTGGCGGTTGAAACAGAAGGCTTTTTATCACAGGAAAAGAAATCAGACCTCGACAACTTAACCGGCAGAAAAAGTGTTTTTGAAAAAATCCATAAGCCCCGGGGGTCACAATTTCATCAAAAATCTGATATTCTCCAATTCACTCAAAAATGGTGCCAAACGGTGGCAAATGCAACCTTGAGAGGTTTGACGGTCGAAACAGAAGGCTTTTTATCACAGGACAAGAAATCAGACCTTGACAACTTAACCGACAGAAAAAGATTTTTTTGAAAAACTCCCTAAGCCCCGGGGTCACAATTTCATCAAAAATCTGACTTTTGGCAATTCATTCAAAAATGGTGCCAAACTGTTGCAAATGCAACCCTGAGAGGTTGGACGGTAGAAACAGAAGGCTTTTTATCACAGGACAAGAAATCAGACCTCGACAACTTAACCGGCAGAAAAAGATTTTTTTGAAAAAATCCCTAAGCCCCAGGGTCACAATTTCATAAAAATTCTGATTTTCGGAAATTCACTCAAAAAAGGTGCCAAACAGTAGCAAATGCTCCCCTGAAAGGTTTGGCGGTTGAAACAGAAGGATTTTCATCACAGGAAAAAAGATCAGCCCTCGACAACTTAACCGGCAGAAAAAGATTTTTTTGAAAAAAATCCCTAAGCCCCGGGGTCACAATTTCATCAAAAATCTGACTTTCGGCAATTCACTCAAAAACGGTGCCAAACGGTTGCAAATGCTCCACTGAGAGGTTTGACGGTCAAAATAAAGGATTTTTATTACAGGACATGAAATCAGACCTCGACAACTTAACCTGCAGAAATTGACTTTTTTGGAAACATCCCTAAGCCCCGGGGGTCACAATTTCATAAAAAAATCTGACGTTCTTCAATTCACTCAAAAAAGTTGCCAAACTGTTGAAAATGCTCGCCTGAAAGTTTTGGCTGTCGAAACAGAAGACTTTTTATCACAGGACACGAAATCAGCCCTCGACAACTTAACGGACAGAATTTTTTTTTTTTTTGAAAAATCCCTAAGCCCCGGGGTCACAATTTCATCAAAAATCTGACATTCTCAAATTCACTCAAAAATGGTGCCAAACGGTTGCAAATGCTCCCCTAAAATGCTTGCAAATGCTCCCGTGAGATGTTTGGCGGGCGAAACAGAAGGCTTTTTATCAAAGGAAAAGAAATCAGCCCTCAACAACTTAACCGGCAGAAAAATATTTTTTTGAAAAAAAACCATAAGCCCCGGGGTCACAATTTCATCAAAAATATGATATTCTCCAGTTCACTCAAAAATGGTGCCAAACGGTTGCAAATGCAACCCTGAGAAGTTTGATGGTCGAAACAGAAGGCTTTCTATCACAGGACAAGAAATCAGACCTCGACAACTTAACCGGCAGAAAAAGTTTTTTTGAAAAAAATCTCTAAGCCCCGGCGTCACAATTTCATCAAAAATCTGACGTTCTTCAATTCACTAAAAAATGGTGCCAAACGGTTGCAAATGCAACCCTGAGAGGTTTGACGGTCGAAACAGAAGGCTTTTTATCACAGGACAAGAAATCAGACCTCGACAACTTAACCGGCAGAAAATATTTTTTTGAAAAAATCCAGAAGCCCCGGGGTCACAATTTCATCAAAAATCTGACTTTCGGCAATTCACTCAAAAATGGTGTCAAATGGTTGCAAATGCAACCCTGAGAGGTTTGACGGTTGAAACAGAAGGCTTTTTATCACAGGACAAGAAATCAGGTCTCGACATCTTAACCGGCAGAAAAAGATTTTTCTGAAAAAATCCCTAAACCCCGGGGTCACAATTTTTTAAACATTCTGACTTTCGGCAATTCATTCAAAAATGGTGCCAAACGGTTTCAAAGGCCCCCTGAGAGGTTTCGCAGTCAAAACAGAAGGCTTTTCATCAAAGGAAAAGAAATCAGTCCTCAACAACTTAACCAGCAGTAAAAGTTTTTTTGAAAAAAATTCCTAAGCCCCGGAGTCACAATTTCATCAAAAATCTGATATTCTCCAATTCACTCAAAAATGGTACCAAACGGTAGCAAATGCAACCCTGAGAGGTTTGACGGTCGAAACAGAAGTCTTTTCATCAAAGGAAAAGAAACCAGACCTCGACAACTTAACTGGCAGAAAAAGTTTTTTTTGAAAAAAATCCCTAAGCCCCGGGGTAACAATTTCATCAAAAATCTGATATTCTCTAATTCACTCAAAAATGGTGCCAAACGGTTGCAAATGCAACCCTGAGAGGTTTGGCTGTCGAAATAGAATGCTTTTTATCATAGGACAGGAAAGCAGCCGTTGACAACTTAACCGGCAGAAAAAGTTTTTTTTGAAAAAAATCCCTAAGCCCCGGGGTCACAATTTCTTAAACATTCTGACTTTCGGCAATTCATTCAAAAATGGTGCCAAACGGTAGCAAATGCTCCCCTGAAAGGTTTGGCGGTTGAAACAGAAGGCTTTTTATCACAGGACAAGAAATCAGACCTCGACAACTTAACCGGCAGAAAAAGTGTTTTTGAAAAAATCCATATGCCCCGGGGGTCACAATTTCATCAAAAATCTGATATTCTCCAATTCACTCAAAAATGGTGCCAAACGGTTGCAAATGCAACCCTGAGAGGTTTGACGGTCGAAACAGAAGGCTTTTCATCAAAAGAAAAGAAATCAGACCTCGACAACTTAACCGGCAGAAAAAGTGTTTTTGAAAAAAATCCCTAAGCCCCGGGGTAACAATTTCATCAAAAATCTGATATTCTCCAATTCACTCAAAAATGGTGCCAAACGGTTGCAAATGCAACCCTGAGAGGTTTGACAGTCGAAACAGAAGGCTTTTTATCACAGGACAGGGAATCAGACCTCGACAACTTAACCGGCAGAAAAAGATTTTTTTGAAAAAATCCCTAAGCCCCGGGGTCACAATTTCATCAAAAATCTGACTTTCGGCAATTCACTCAAAAATGGTGCCAAACTGTTGCAAATGGAACCCTGAGAGGTTGGACGGTCGAAACAGAAGGGTTTTTATCACAGGACAAGAAATCAGACCTCGACAACTTAACCGGCAGAAAAAGATTTTTTTGAAAAAATCCCTAAGCCCCAGGGTCACAATTTCATAAAAAATCTGATTTTCGGCAATTCACTCAAAAAAGGTGCCAAACGGTAGCAAATGCTCCCCTGAAAGGTTTGGCGGTTGAAACAGAAGGATTTTCATCACAGGAAAAAAGATCAGCCCTCGACAACTTAACCGGCAGAAAAAGTTTTTTTGAAAAAAATCCCTAAGCCCCGGGGTAACAATTTCATCAAAAATCTGATATTCTCTAATTCACTCAAAAATGGTGCCAAACGGTTGCAAATGCAATACTGAGAGGTTTGACGGTCGAAACAGAAGGCTTTTTATGACAGGATAAGAAATCAGACCTCGACAACTTAACCGGCAGAAAAAGATTTTTTTGAAAAAATCCCTAAGCCCCGGGGTCACAATTTCCTCAAAAATCTGACTTTCGGCAATTCACTCAAAAACGGTGCCAAACGGTTGCAAATGCAACCCTGAGAGGTTTGACGGTTGAAACAGAAGGCTTTTTATCACAGGACAAGAAATCAGGTCTCGACATCTTAACCGGCAGAAAAAGATTTTTCTGAAAAAATCCCTAAGCCCCGGGGTCACAATTTCATCAAAAATCTGACTTTCGGCAATTCACTCAAAAATGGTGCCAAATTGTTGCAAATGCTCCACAGAGAGTTTTGGCTGTCGAAATAGAATGCTTTTTATCACAGGACAGGAAAGCAGCCGTCGACAACTTAACCGGCAGAAAAAGGTTTTTTTGAAAAAAATCCCTAAACCCCGGGGTCACAATTTCTTAAACATTCTGACTTTCGGCAATTCATTCAAAAATGGTGCCAAACGGTAGCAAATGCTCCCCTGAAAGGTTTGGCGGTTGAAACAGAAGGCTTTTTATCACAGGAAAAGAAATCAGACCTCGACAACTTAACCGGCAGAAAAAGTGTTTTTGAAAAAATCCATAAGCCCCGGGGGTCACAATTTCATCAAAAATCTGATATTCTCCAATTCACTCAAAAATGGTGCCAAACGGTTGCAAATGCAACCCTGAGAGGTTTGACGGTCGAAACAGAAGGCTTTTTATCACAGGACAAGAAATCAGACCTCGACAACTTAACCGACAGAAAAAGATTTTTTTGAAAAACTCCCTAAGCCCCGGGGTCACAATTTCATCAAAAATCTGACTTTTGGCAATTCATTCAAAAATGGTGCCAAACTGTTGCAAATGCAACCCTGAGAGGTTTGACGGTAGAAACAGAAGGCTTTTTATCACAGGACAAGAAATCAGACCTCGACAACTTAACCGGCAGAAAAAGATTTTTTTGAAAAAATCCCTAAGCCCCAGGGTCACAATTTCATAAAAATTCTGATTTTCGGCAATTCACTCAAAAAAGGTGCCAAACGGTAGCAGCCATCGACAACTTAACCGGCAGTTGCAAATGCCCCCCTGAGAGGTTTCGCGGTCGAAACAGAAGGCTTTTCATCAAAGGAAAAGAAATCAGTCCTCAACAACTTAACCAGCCGTAAAAGTTTTTTTGAAAAAAATCCCTAAGCCCCAGGGTCACAATTTCATCAAAAATATGATATTCTCCAGTTCACTCAAAAATGGTGCCAAACGGTTGCAAATGCAACCCTGAGAAGTTTGATGGTCGAAACAGAAGGCTTTTTATCACAGGACAAGAAATCAGACCTCGACAACTTAACCGGCAGAAAAAGTTTTTTTGAAAAAAATCCCTAAGCCCCAGGGTCACAATTTCATAAAAAATCTGACGTTCTTCAATTCACTCAAAAACGGTGCCAAACGGTTTCAAAGGCCACCTGAGAGGTTTCGCAGTCAAAACAGAAGGCTTTTCATCAAAGGAAAAGAAATCAGTCCTCAACAACTTAACCAGCAGTAAAAGTTTTTTTGAAAAAAATTCCTAAGCCCCGGAGTCACAATTTCATCAAAAATCTGATATTCTCCAATTCACTCAAAAATGGTACCAAACGGTAGCAAATGCAACCCTGAGAGGTTTGACGGTCGAAACAGAAGTCTTTTCATCAAAGGAAAAGAAACCAGACCTCGACAACTTAACTGGCAGAAAAAGTTTTTTTGAAAAAAATCCCTAAGCCCCGGGGTAACAATTTCATCAAAAATCTGATATTCTCTAATTCACTCAAAAATGGTGCCAAACGGTTGCAAATGCCACCCTGAGAGGTTTGATGGTCGAAACAGAAGGCTTTTTATCACAGGACAAGAAATCAGACCTCGACAACTTAACCGACAGAAAAAGATTTTTTTGAAAAACTCCCTAAGCCCCGGGGTCACAATTTCATCAAAAATCTGACTTTCGGCAATTCACTCAAAAATGGTGCCAAATTGTTGCAAATGCTCCACAGAGAGTTTTGGCTGTCGAAATAGAATGCTTTTTATCATAGGACAGGAAAGCAGCCGTTGACAACTTAACCGGCAGAAAAAGTTTTTTTTGAAAAAAATCCCACAATTTCTTAAACATTCTGACTTTCGGCAATTCATTCAAAAATGGTGCCAAACGGTAGCAAATGCTCCCCTGAAAGGTTTGGCGGTTGAAACAGAAGGCTTTTTATCACAGGACAAGAAATCAGACCTCGACAACTTAACCGGCAGAAAAAGATTTTTTTGAAAAAATCCCTAAGCCCCAGGGTCACAATTTCATAAAAAAATCTGATTTTCTGCAATTCACTCAAAAAAGGTGCCAAACGGTAGCAAATGCTCCCCTGAAAGGTTTGGCGGTTGAAACAGAAGGATTTTCATCACAGGAAAAAAGATCAGCCCTCGACAACTTAACCGGCAGAAAAAGTTTTTTTGAAAAAAATCCCTAAGCCCCGGGGTAACAATTTCATCAAAAATCTGACTTTCGGCAATTCACTCAAAAACGGTGTCAAACGGTTGCAAATGCTCCACTGAGAGGTTTGACGGTCGAAACAGAAGGCTTTTTATGACAGGATAAGAAATCAGACCTCGACAACTTAACCGGCAGAAAAAGATTTTTTTGAAAAAATCCCTAAGCCCCGGGGTCACAATTTCATCAAAAATCTGACTTTCAGCAATTCACTCAAAAACGGTGCCAAACGGTTGCAAATGCAACCCTGAGAGGTTTCGCGGTCAAAACAGAAGGCTTTTTATCACAGGACAAGAAATCAGACCTCGACAAGTTAACCGGCAGAAAAAGTTTTTTTGAAAAAAATCCCTAAGCCCCGGGGTCACAATTTCATCAAAAATCTGACTTTCGGCAATTCACTCAAAAATGGTGTCAAACGGTTGCAAATGCAACCCTGAGAGGTTTGACGGTTGAAACAGAAGGCTTTTTATCACAGGACAAGAAATCAGGTCTCGACATCTTAACCGGCAGAAAAAGATTTTTCTGAAAAAATCCCTAAGCCCCGGGGTCACAATTTCATCAAAAATCTGACTTTCGGCAATTCACTCAAAAATGGTGCCAAATTGTTGCAAATGCTCCACAGAGAGTTTTGGCTGTCGAAATAGAATGCTTTTTATCACAGGACAGGAAAGCAGCCGTTGACAACTTAACCGGCAGAAAAAGGTTTTTTTGAAAAAAATCCCTAAACCCCGGGGTCACAATTTCTTAAACATTCTGACTTTCGGCAATTCATTCAAAAATGGTGCCAAACTGTTGCAAATGCAACCCTGAGAGGTTTGACGGTAGAAACAGAAGGCTTTTTATCACAGGACAAGAAATCAGACCTCGACAACTTAACCTGCAGAAATTGACTTTTTTGGAAACATCCCTAAGCCCCGGGGGTCACAATTTCATTAAAAAATCTGACGTTCTTCAATTCACTCAAAAAAGTTGCCAAACTGTTGAAAATGCTCGCCTGAAAGTTTTGGCTGTCGAAACAGAAGACTTTTTATCACAGGACAGGAAATCAGCCCTCGACAACTTAACGGACAGAATTTTTTTTTTTTTAAAAAAATCCCTAAGCCCCGGGGTCACAATTTCATCAAAAATCTGACATTCTCAAATTCACTCAAAAATGGTGCCAAACGGTTGCAAATGCTCCCCTAAAATGCTTGCAAATGCTCCCGTGAGATGTTTGGCGGGCGAAACAGAAGGCTTTTTATCAAAGGAAAAGAAATCAGCCCTCAACAACTTAACCGGCAGAAAAATATTTTTTTGAAAAAAAACCATAAGCCCCGGGGTCACAATTTCATCAAAAATATGATATTCTCCAGTTCACTCAAAAATGGTGCCAAACGGTTGCAAATGCAACCCTGAGAAGTTTGATGGTCGAAACAGAAGGCTTTCTATCACAGGACAAGAAATCAGACCTCGACAACTTAACCGGCAGAAAAAGTTTTTTTGAAAAAAATCTCTAAGCCCCGGGGTCACAATTTCATCAAAAATCTGACGTTCTTCAATTCACTAAAAAATGGTGCCAAACGGTTGCAAATGCAACCCTGAGAGGTTTGACGGTCGAAACAGAAGGCTTTTTATCACAGGACAAGAAATCAGACCTCGACAACTTAACCGGCAGAAAATATTTTTTTGAAAAAATCCAGAAGCCCCGGGGTCACAATTTCATCAAAAATCTGACTTTCGGCAATTCACTCAAAAATGGTGTCAAATGGTTGCAAATGCAACCCTGAGAGGTTTGACGGTTGAAACAGAAGGCTTTTTATCACAGGACAAGAAATCAGGTCTCGACATCTTAACCGGCAGAAAAAGATTTTTCTGAAAAAATCCCTAAACCCCGGGGTCACAATTTCTTAAACATTCTGACTTTCGGCAATTCATTCAAAAATGGTGCCAAACGGTTTCAAAGGCCCCCTGAGAGGTTTCGCAGTCAAAACAGAAGGCTTTTCATCAAAGGAAAAGAAATCAGTCCTCAACAACTTAACCAGCAGTAAAAGTTTTTTTGAAAAAAATTCCTAAGCCCCGGAGTCACAATTTCATCAAAAATCTGATATTCTCCAATTCACTCAAAAATGGTACCAAACGGTAGCAAATGCAACCCTGAGAGGTTTGACGGTCGAAACAGAAGTCTTTTCATCAAAGGAAAAGAAACCAGACCTCGACAACTTAACTGGCAGAAAAAGTTTTTTTTGAAAAAAATCCCTAAGCCCCGGGGTAACAATTTCATCAAAAATCTGATATTCTCTAATTCACTCAAAAATGGTGCCAAACGGTTGCAAATGCAACCCTGAGAGGTTTGGCTGTCGAAATAGAATGCTTTTTATCATAGGACAGGAAAGCAGCCGTTGACAACTTAACCGGCAGAAAAAGTTTTTTTTGAAAAAAATCCCTAAGCCCCGGGGTCACAATTTCTTAAACATTCTGACTTTCGGCAATTCATTCAAAAATGGTGCCAAACGGTAGCAAATGCTCCCCTGAAAGGTTTGGCGGTTGAAACAGAAGGCTTTTTATCACAGGACAAGAAATCAGACCTCGACAACTTAACCGGCAGAAAAAGTGTTTTTGAAAAAATCCATATGCCCCGGGGGTCACAATTTCATCAAAAATCTGATATTCTCCAATTCACTCAAAAATGGTGCCAAACGGTTGCAAATGCAACCCTGAGAGGTTTGACGGTCGAAACAGAAGGCTTTTCATCAAAAGAAAAGAAATCAGACCTCGACAACTTAACCGGCAGAAAAAGTGTTTTTGAAAAAAATCCCTAAGCCCCGGGGTCACAATTTCATCAAAAATCTGATATTCTCCAATTCACTCAAAAATGGTGCCAAACGGTTGCAAATGCAACCCTGAGAGGTTTGACAGTCGAAACAGAAGGCTTTTTATCACAGGACAGGGAATCAGACCTCGACATCTTAACCGGCAGAAAAAGATTTTTCTGAAAAAATCCCTAAGCCCCGGGGTCACAATTTCATCAAAAATCTGACTTTCGGCAATTCACTCAAAAATGGTGCCAAATTGTTGCAAATGCTCCACAGAGAGTTTTGGCTGTCGAAATAGAATGCTTTTTATCATAGGACAGGAAAGCAGCCGTTGACAACTTAACCGGCAGAAAAAGTTTTTTTTGAAAAAAATCCCTAAGCCCCGGGGTCACAATTTCTTAAACATTCTGACTTTCGGCAATTCATTCAAAAATGGTGCCAAACGGTAGCAAATGCTCCCCTGAAAGGTTTGGCGGTTGAAACAGAAGGATTTTCATCACAGGAAAAAAGATCAGCCCTCGACAACTTAACCGGCAGAAAAAGTTTTTTTGAAAAAAATCCCTAAGCCCCGGGGTAACAATTTCATCAAAAATCTGATATTCTCTAATTCACTCAAAAATGGTGCCAAACGGTTGCAAATGCAATACTGAGAGGTTTGACGGTCGAAACAGAAGGCTTTTTATGACAGGATAAGAAATCAGACCTCGACAACTTAACCGGCAGAAAAAGATTTTTTTGAAAAAATCCCTAAGCCCCGGGGTCACAATTTCATCAAAAATCTGACTTTCGGCAATTCACTCAAAAACGGTGCCAAACGGTTGCAAATGCAACCCTGAGAGGTTTCGCGGTCAAAACAGAATGCTTTTTATCACAGGACAAGAAATCAGACCTCGACAAGTTAACCGGCAGAAAAAGTTTTTTTGAAAAAAATCCCTAAGCCCCGGGGTCACAATTTCATCAAAAATCTGACTTTCGGCAATTCACTCAAAAATGGTGTCAAATGGTTGCAAATGCAACCCTGAGAGGTTTGACGGTTGAAACAGAAGGCTTTTTATCACAGGACAAGAAATCAGGTCTCGACATCTTAACCGGCAGAAAAAGATTTTTCTGAAAAAATCCCTAAGCCCCGGGGTCACAATTTCATCAAAAATCTGACTTTCGGCAATTCACTCAAAAATGGTGCCAAATTGTTGCAAATGCTCCACAGAGAGTTTTGGCTGTCGAAATAGAATGCTTTTTATCACAGGACAGGAAAGCAGCCGTCGACAACTTAACCGGCAGAAAAAGGTTTTTTTGAAAAAAATCCCTAAACCCCGGGGTCACAATTTCTTAAACATTCTGACTTTCGGCAATTCATTCAAAAATGGTGCCAAACGGTAGCAAATGCTCCCCTGAAAGGTTTGGCGGTTGAAACAGAAGGCTTTTTATCACAGGAAAAGAAATCAGACCTCGACAACTTAACCGGCAGAAAAAGTGTTTTTGAAAAAATCCATAAGCCCCGGGGGTCACAATTTCATCAAAAATCTGATATTCTCCAATTCACTCAAAAATGGTGCCAAACGGTTGCAAATGCAACCCTGAGAGGTTTGACGGTCGAAACAGAAGGCTTTTTATCACAGGACAAGAAATCAGACCTCGACAACTTAACCGACAGAAAAAGATTTTTTTGAAAAACTCCCTAAGCCCCGGGGTCACAATTTCATCAAAAATCTGACTTTTGGCAATTCATTCAAAAATGGTGCCAAACTGTTGCAAATGCAACCCTGAGAGGTTTGACGGTAGAAACAGAAGGCTTTTTATCACAGGACAAGAAATCAGACCTCGACAACTTAACCGGCAGAAAAAGATTTTTTTGAAAAAATCCCTAAGCCCCAGGGTCACAATTTCATAAAAATTCTGATTTTCGGCAATTCACTCAAAAAAGGTGCCAAACGGTAGCAGCCATCGACAACTTAACCGGCAGTTGCAAATGCCCCCCTGAGAGGTTTCGCGGTCGAAACAGAAGGCTTTTCATCAAAGGAAAAGAAATCAGTCCTCAACAACTTAACCAGCAGTAAAAGTTTTTTTGAAAAAAATCCCTAAGCCCCGGGGTCACAATTTCATCAAAAATATGATATTCTCCAGTTCACTCAAAAATGGTGCCAAACGGTTGCAAATGCAACCCTGAGAAGTTTGATGGTCGAAACAGAAGGCTTTTTATCACAGGACAAGAAATCAGACCTCGACAACTTAACCGGCAGAAAAAGTTTTTTTGAAAAAAATCCCTAAGCCCCGGGGTCACAATTTCATAAAAAATCTGACGTTCTTCAATTCACTCAAAAACGGTGCCAAACGGTTTCAAAGGCCACCTGAGAGGTTTCGCAGTCAAAACAGAAGGCTTTTCATCAAAGGAAAAGAAATCAGTCCTCAACAACTTAACCAGCAGTAAAAGTTTTTTTGAAAAAAATTCCTAAGCCCCGGAGTCACAATTTCATCAAAAATCTGATATTCTCCAATTCACTCAAAAATGGTACCAAACGGTAGCAAATGCAACCCTGAGAGGTTTGACGGTCGAAACAGAAGTCTTTTCATCAAAGGAAAAGAAACCAGACCTCGACAACTTAACTGGCAGAAAAAGTTTTTTTGAAAAAAATCCCTAAGCCCCGGGGTAACAATTTCATCAAAAATCTGATATTCTCTAATTCACTCAAAAATGGTGCCAAACGGTTGCAAATGCCACCCTGAGAGGTTTGATGGTCGAAACAGAAGGCTTTTTATCACAGGACAAGAAATCAGACCTCGACAACTTAACCGACAGAAAAAGATTTTTTTGAAAAACTCCCTAAGCCCCGGGGTCACAATTTCATCAAAAATCTGACTTTCGGCAATTCACTCAAAAATGGTGCCAAATTGTTGCAAATGCTCCACAGAGAGTTTTGGCTGTCGAAATAGAATGCTTTTTATCATAGGACAGGAAAGCAGCCGTTGACAACTTAACCGGCAGAAAAAGTTTTTTTTGAAAAAAATCCCTAAGCCCCGGGGTCACAATTTCTTAAACATTCTGACTTTCGGCAATTCATTCAAAAATGGTGCCAAACGGTAGCAAATGCTCCCCTGAAAGGTTTGGCGGTTGAAACAGAAGGCTTTTTATCACAGGACAAGAAATCAGACCTCGACAACTTAACCGGCAGAAAAAGATTTTTTTGAAAAAATCCCTAAGCCCCAGGGTCACAATTTCATAAAAAAATCTGATTTTCGGAAATTCACTCAAAAAAGGTGCCAAACGGTAGCAAATGCTCCCCTGAAAGGTTTGGCGGTTGAAACAGAAGGATTTTCATCACAGGAAAAAAGATCAGCCCTCGACAACTTAACCGGCAGAAAAAGTTTTTTTGAAAAAAATCCCTAAGCCCCGGGGTAACAATTTCATCAAAAATCTGATATTCTCTAATTCACTCAAAAATGGTGCCAAACGGTTGCAAATGCAATACTGAGAGGTTTGACGGTCGAAACAGAAGGCTTTTTATGACAGGATAAGAAATCAGACCTCGACAACTTAACCGGCAGAAAAAGATTTTTTTGAAAAAATCCCTAAGCCCCGGGGTCACAATTTCATCAAAAATCTGACTTTCGGCAATTCACTCAAAAACGGTGCCAAACGGTTGCAAATGCAACCCTGAGAGGTTTCGCGGTCAAAACAGAATGCTTTTTATCACAGGACAAGAAATCAGACCTCGACAAGTTAACCGGCAGAAAAAGTTTTTTTGAAAAAAATCCCTAAGCCCCGGGGTCACAATTTCATCAAAAATCTGACTTTCGGCAATTCACTCAAAAATGGTGTCAAACGGTTGCAAATGCAACCCTGAGAGGTTTGACGGTTGAAACAGAAGGCTTTTTATCACAGGACAAGAAATCAGGTCTCGACATCTTAACCGGCAGAAAAAGATTTTTCTGAAAAAATCCCTAAGCCCCGGGGTCACAATTTCATCAAAAATCTGACTTTCGGCAATTCACTCAAAAATGGTGCCAAATTGTTGCAAATGCTCCACAGAGAGTTTTGGCTGTCGAAATAGAATGCTTTTTATCACAGGACAGGAAAGCAGCCGTTGACAACTTAACCGGCAGAAAAAGGTTTTTTTGAAAAAAATCCCTAAACCCCGGGGTCACAATTTCTTAAACATTCTGACTTTCGGCAATTCATTCAAAAATGGTGCCAAACGGTAGCAAATGCTCCCCTGAAAGGTTTGGCGGTTGAAACAGAAGGCTTTTTATCACAGGAAAAGAAATCAGACCTCGACAACTTAACCGGCAGAAAAAGTGTTTTTGAAAAAATCCATAAGCCCCGGGGGTCACAATTTCATCAAAAATCTGATATTCTCCAATTCACTCAAAAATGGTGCCAAACGGTTGCAAATGCAACCCTGAGAGGTTTGACGGTCGAAACAGAAGGCTTTTTATCACAGGACAAGAAATCAGACCTCGACAACTTAACCGACAGAAAAAGATTTTTTTGAAAAACTCCCTAAGCCCCGGGGTCACAATTTCATCAAAAATCTGACTTTTGGCAATTCATTCAAAAATGGTGCCAAACTGTTGCAAATGCAACCCTGAGAGGTTTGACGGTAGAAACAGAAGGCTTTTTATCACAGGACAAGAAATCAGACCTCGACAACTTAACCGGCAGAAAAAGATTTTTTTGAAAAAATCCCTAAGCCCCAGGGTCACAATTTCATAAAAATTCTGATTTTCGGCAATTCACTCAAAAAAGGTGCCAAACGGTAGCAGCCATCGACAACTTAACCGGCAGTTGCAAATGCCCCCCTGAGAGGTTTCGCGGTCGAAACAGAAGGCTTTTCATCAAAGGAAAAGAAATCAGACGTCGACAACTTAATCGGCAATTCACTCAAAAATTGTGCCAAACGGTTGCAAATGCTCCACTGAGAGGTTTGACGGTCAAAATAAAGGATTTTTATTATAGGACATGAAATCAGACCTCGACAACTTAACCTGCAGAAATTGACTTTTTTGGAAACATCCCTAAGCCCCGGGGGTCACAATTTCATAAAAAAATCTGACGTTCTTCAATTCACTCAAAAAAGTTGCCAAACTGTTGAAAATGCTCGCCTGAAAGTTTTGGCTGTCGAAACAGAAGACTTTTTATCACAGGACAGGAAATCAGCCCTCGACAACTTAACGGACAGAATTTTTTTTTTTTTTTGAAAAATCCCTAAGCCCCGGGGTCACAATTTCATCAAAAATCTGACATTCTCAAATTCACTCAAAAATGGTGCCAAAGGGTTGCAAATGCTCCCCTAAAATGCTTGCAAATGCTCCCGTGAGATGTTTGGCGGGCGAAACAGAAGGCTTTTTATCAAAGGAAAAGAAATCAGCCCTCAACAACTTAACCGGCAGAAAAATATTTTTTTGAAAAAAATCCATAAGCCCCGGGGTCACAATTTCATCAAAAATATGATATTCTCCAGTTCACTCAAAAATGGTGCCAAACGGTTGCAAATGCAACCCTGAGAAGTTTGATGGTCGAAACAGAAGGCTTTTTATCACAGGACAAGAAATCAGACCTCGACAACTTAACCGGCAGAAAAAGTTTTTTTGAAAAAAATCCCTAAGCCCCGGGGTCACGATTTCATCAAAAATCTGACTTTCGGCAATTGACTCAAAAATGTTGCCAAATTGTTGCAAATGCTCCACAGAGAGTTTTGGCTGTCGAAATAGAATGCTTTTTATTACAGGACAGGAAATCAGCCATCGACAACCTAACCGGCAGAAAAAATCCCTAAGCCCCGGGGTCACAATTTCAAAAAAATTCTGACTTTCGGCAATTCACTCAAAAAGGGTGCCAAACGGTTTCAAAGGCCCCCTGAGAGGTTTCGCAGTCAAAACAGAAGGCTTTTCATCAAAGGAAAAGAAATCAGACCTCGGCAACTTAACCGGCAGAAAAAGTTTTTTTGAAAAAAATCCCTAAGCCCCGGGGTCACAATTTCATCAAAAATCTGACTTTCGGCAATTGACTCAAAAATGGTGCCAAATTGTTGCAAATGCTCCACAGAGAGTTTTGGCTGTCGAAATAGAATGCTTTTTATCATAGGACAGGAAATCAGCCCTTGACAACTTAACCGGCAGAAAAAGATTTTTTTTAAAAAAATCCCTAAGCCCCGGGGTCACAATTTCATAAAAATTCTGACTTTCGGCAATTCACTCAAAAATGGCGCCAAACGGTAGCAAATGCTCCCCTGAAAGGTTTGGCGGTTGAAACAGAAGGATTTTTATCACAGGAAAAAAGATCAGCCCTCGACAACTTAACCGGCAGAAAAATATTTTTTTGAAAAAAATCCCTAAGCCCCGGGGTCACAATTTCATCAAAAATCTGATATTCTCCAATTCACTAAAAAATGGTGCCAAACGGTTGCAAATGCAACCCTGAGAGGTTTGACGGTCGAAACAGAAGGCTTTTTATCACAGGACAAGAAATCAGACCTCGACAACTTAACTGGCAGAAAAATATTTTTTTGAAAAAATCCATAAGCCCCGGGGTCACAATTTCATCAAAAATCTGACTTTCGGCAATTCACTCAAAAATGGTGTCAAACGGTGGGAAATGCAACCCTGAAAGGTTTGACGGTTGAAACAGAAGGCTTTTTACCACAGGACAAGAAATCAGATCTCGACATCTTAACCGGCAGAAAAAGATTTTTCTGAAAAAATCCCTAAGCCCCGGGGTCACAATTTCATAAAAAATCTGACGTTCTTCAATTCACTCAAAAACGGTGCCAAACGGTTTCAAAGGCCCCCTGAGAGGTTTCGCAGTCAAAACAGAAGGCTTTTCATCAAAGGAAAAGAAATCAGTCCTCAACAACTTAACCAGCAGTAAAAGTTTTTTTGAAAAAAATTCCTAAGCCCCGGAGTCACAATTTCATCAAAAATCTGATATTCTCCAATTCACTCAAAAATGGTACCAAACGGTAGCAAATGCAACCCTGAGAGGTTTGACGGTCGAAACAGAAGTCTTTTCATCAAAGGAAAAGAAACCAGACCTCGACAACTTAACAGGCAGAAAAAGTTTTTTTGAAAAAAATCCCTAAGCCCCGGGGTAACAATTTCATCAAAAATCTGATATTCTCTAATTCACTCAAAAATGGTGCCAAACGGTTGCAAATGCAACCCTGAGAGGTTTGATGGTCGAAACAGAAGGCTTTTTATCACAGGACAAGAAATCAGACCTCGACAACTTAACCGACAGAAAAAGATTTTTTTGAAAAAACCCCTAAGCCCCGGGGTCACAATTTCATCAAAAATCTGACTTTCGGCAATTCACTCAAAAATGGTGCCAAATTGTTGCAAATGCTCCACAGAGAGTTTTGGCTGTCGAAATAGAATGCTTTTTATCATAGGACAGGAAAGCAGCCGTTGACAACTTAACCGGCAGAAAAAGTTTTTTTTGAAAAAAATCCCTAAGCCCCGGGGTCACAATTTCTTAAACATTCTGACTTTCGGCAATTCATTCAAAAATGGTGCCAAATGGTAGCAAATGCTGCCCTGAAAGGTTTGGCAGTTGAAACAGAAGGCTTTTTATCACAGGACAAGAAATCAGACCTCGACAACTTAACCGGCAGAAAAAGTGTTTTTGAAAAAAATCCCTAAGCCCCGGGGTAACAATTTCATCAAAAATCTGATATTCTCCAATTCACTCAAAAATGGTGCCAAACGGTTGCAAATGCAACCCTGAGAGGTTTGACGGTCGAAACAGAAGGCTTTTCATCAAAAGAAAAGAAATCAGACCTCGACAACTTAACCGGCAGAAAAAGATTTTTTTGAAAAAAATCCCTAAGCCCCGGGGTAACAATTTCATCAAAAATCTGATATTCTCCAATTCACTCAAAAATGGTGCCAAACGGTTGCAAATGCAACCCTGAGAGGTTTGACAGTCGAAACAGAAGGCTTTTTATCACAGGACAGGGAATCAGACCTCGACAACTTAACCGGCAGAAAAAGATTTTTTTTGAAAAAATCCCTAAGCCCCGGGGTCACAATTTCATCAAAAATCTGACTTTCGGCAATTCACTCAAAAATGGTGCCAAACTGTTGCAAATGGAACCCTGAGAGGTTGGACGGTCGAAACAGAAGGCTTTTTATCACAGGACAAGAAATCAGACCTCGACAACTTAACCGGCAGAAAAAGATTTTTTTGAAAAAATCCCTAAGCCCCAGGGTCACAATTTCATAAAAAATCTGATTTTCGGCAATTCACTCAAAAAAGGTGCCAAACGGTAGCAAATGCTCCCCTGAAAGGTTTGGCGGTTGAAACAGAAGGATTTTCATCACAGGAAAAAAGATCAGCCCTCGACAACTTAACCGGCAGAAAAAGTTTTTTTGAAAAAATTCCCTAAGCCCCGGGGTAACAATTTCATCAATAATCTGATATTCTCTAATTCACTCAAAAATGGTGCCAAACGGTTGCAAATGCAATACTGAGAGGTTTGACGGTCGAAACAGAAGGCTTTTTATGACAGGATAAGAAATCAGACCTCGACAACTTAACCGGCAGAAAAAGATTTTTTTGAAAAAATCCCTAAGCCCCGGGGTCACAATTTCCTCAAAAATCTGACTTTCGGCAATTCACTCAAAAACGGTGCCAAACGGTTGCAAATGCAACCCTGAGAGGTTTCGCGGTCAAAACAGAAGGCTTTTTATCACAGGACAAGAAATCAGACCTCGACAAGTTAACCGGCAGAAAAAGTTTTTTTGAAAAAAATCCCTAAGCCCCGGGGTCACAATTTCATCAAAAATCTGACTTTCGGCAATTCACTCAAAAATGGTGTCAAACGGTTGCAAATGCAACCCTGAGAGGTTTGACGGTTGAAACAGAAGGCTTTTTATCACAGGACAAGAAATCAGACCTCGACAAGTTAACCGGCAGAAAAAGATTTTTCTGAAAAAATCCCTAAGCCCCGGGGTCACAATTTCATCAAAAATCTGACTTTCGGCAATTCACTCAAAAATGGTGCCAAATTGTTGCAAATGCTCCACAGAGAGTTTTGGCTGTCGAAATAGAATGCTTTTTATCACAGGACAGGAAAGCAGCCGTCGACAACTTAACCGGCAGAAAAAGGTTTTTTTGAAAAAAATCCCTAAACCCCGGGGTCACAATTTCTTAAACATTCTGACTTTCGGCAATTCATTCAAAAATGGTGCCAAACGGTAGCAAATGCTCCCCTGAAAGGTTTGGCGGTTGAAACAGAAGGCTTTTTATCACAGGAAAAGAAATCAGACCTCGACAACTTAACCGGCAGAAAAAGTGTTTTTGAAAAAATCCATAAGCCCCGGGGGTCACAATTTCATCAAAAATCTGATATTCTCCAATTCACTCAAAAATGGTGCCAAACGGTTGAAAATGCAACCCTGAGAGGTTTGACGGTCGAAACAGAAGGCTTTTTATCACAGGACAAGAAATCAGACCTTGACAACTTAACCGACAGAAAAAGATTTTTTTGAAAAACTCCCTAAGCCCCGGGGTCACAATTTCATCAAAAATCTGACTTTTGGCAATTCATTCAAAAATGGTGCCAAACTGTTGCAAATGCAACCCTGAGAGGTTTGACGGTAGAAACAGAAGGCTTTTTATCACAGGACAAGAAATCAGACCTCGACAAGTTAACCGGCAGAAAAAGATTTTTCTGAAAAAATCCCTAAGCCCCGGGGTCACAATTTCATCAAAAATCTGACTTTCGGCAATTCACTCAAAAATGGTGCCAAATTGTTGCAAATGCTCCACAGAGAGTTTTGGCTGTCGAAATAGAATGCTTTTTATCACAGGACAGGAAAGCAGCCGTCGACAACTTAACCGGCAGAAAAAGGTTTTTTTGAAAAAAATCCCTAAACCCCGGGGTCACAATTTCTTAAACATTCTGACTTTCGGCAATTCATTCAAAAATGGTGCCAAACGGTAGCAAATGCTCCCCTGAAAGGTTTGGCGGTTGAAACAGAAGGCTTTTTATCACAGGAAAAGAAATCAGACCTCGACAACTTAACCGGCAGAAAAAGTGTTTTTGAAAAAATCCATAAGCCCCGGGGGTCACAATTTCATCAAAAATCTGATATTCTCCAATTCACTCAAAAATGGTGCCAAACGGTTGAAAATGCAACCCTGAGAGGTTTGACGGTCGAAACAGAAGGCTTTTTATCACAGGACAAGAAATCAGACCTTGACAACTTAACCGACAGAAAAAGATTTTTTTGAAAAACTCCCTAAGCCCCGGGGTCACAATTTCATCAAAAATCTGACTTTTGGCAATTCATTCAAAAATGGTGCCAAACTGTTGCAAATGCAACCCTGAGAGGTTTGACGGTAGAAACAGAAGGCTTTTTATCACAGGACAAGAAATCAGACCTCGACAACTTAACCGGCAGAAAAAGATTTTTTTGAAAAAATCCCTAAGCCCCAGGGTCACAATTTCATAAAAATTCTGATTTTCGGCAATTCACTCAAAAAAGGTGCCAAACGGTAGCAGCCATCGACAACTTAACCGGCAGTTGCAAATGCCCCCCTGAGAGGTTTCGCGGTCGAAACAGAAGGCTTTTCATCAAAGGAAAAGAAATCAGACGTCGACAACTTAATCGGCAATTCACTCAAAAATTGTGCCAAACGGTTGCAAATGCTCCACTGAGAGGTTTGACGGTCAAAATAAAGGATTTTTATTACAGGACATGAAATCAGACCTCGACAACTTAACCTGCAGAAATTGACTTTTTTGGAAACATCCCTAAGCCCCGGGGGTCACAATTTCATAAAAAAATCTGACGTTCTTCAATTCACTCAAAAAAGTTGCCAAACTGTTGAAAATGCTCGCCTGAAAGTTTTGGCTGTCGAAACAGAAGACTTTTTATCACAGGACAGGAAATCAGCCCTCGACAACTTAACGGACAGAATTTTTTTTTTTTTGAAAAATCCCTAAGCCCCGGGGTCACAATTTCATCAAAAATATGATATTCTCCAGTTCACTCAAAAATGGTGCCAAACGGTTGCAAATGCAACCCTGAGAAGTTTGATGGTCGAAACAGAAGGCTTTCTATCACAGGACAAGAAATCAGACCTCGACAACTTAACCGGCAGAAAAAGTTTTTTTGAAAAAAATCCCTAAGCCCCGGGGTCACAATTTCATCAAAAATCTGACTTTCGGCAATTGACTCAAAAATGTTGCCAAATTGTTGCAAATGCTCCACAGAGAGTTTTGGCTGTCGAAATAGAATGCTTTTTATCACAGGACAGGAAATCAGCCATCGACAACCTAACCGGCAGAAAAAATCCCTAAGCCCCGGGGTCACAATTTCAAAAAAATTCTGACTTTCGGCAATTCACTCAAAAACGGTGCCAAACGGTTTCAAAGGCCTCCTGAGAGGTTTCGCAGTCAAAACAGAAGGCTTTTCATCAAAGGAAAAGAAATCAGACCTCGGCAACTTAACCGGCAGAAAAAGTTTTTTTGAAAAAAATCCCTAAGCCCCGGGGTCACAATTTCATCAAAAATCTGACTTTCGGCAATTGACTCAAAAATGGTGCCAAATTGTTGCAAATGCTCCACAGAGAGTTTTGGCTGTCGAAATAGAATGCTTTTTATCATAGGACAGGAAATCAGCCCTTGACAACTTAACCGGCAGAAAAAGATTTTTTTAAAAAAAATCCCTAAGCCCCGGGGTCACAATTTCATAAAAATTCTGACTTTCGGCAATTCACTCAAAAATGGCGCCAAACGGTAGCAAATGCTCCCCTGAAAGGTTTGGCGGTTGAAACAGAAGGATTTTTATCACAGGAAAAAAGATCAGCCCTCGACAACTTAACCGGCAGAAAAATATTTTTTTGAAAAAAATCCCTAAGCCCCGGGGTCACAATTTCATAAAAAATCTGACGTTCTTCAATTCACTCAAAAACGGTGCCAAACGGTTTCAAAGGCCCCCTGAAAGTTTTCGCAGTCAAAACAGAAGGCTTTTTATCACAGGACAAGAAATCAGACCTCGACAAGTTAACCGGCAGAAAAAGTTTTTTTGAAAAAAATCCCTAAGCCCCGGGGTCACAATTTCATCAAAAATCTGACGTTCTTCAATTCAGTAAAAAAAGGTGCCAAACGGTTGCAAATGCAACCCTGAGAGGTTTGACGGTCGAAACAGAAGGCTTTTTATCACAGGACAAGAAATCAGACCTCGACAACTTAACCGGCAGAAAAAGATTTTTTTGAAAAAAATTTAGTCACAATTTAATAAAAATTCTGACTTTCGGCAATTCACTCAAAAATGGTGCCAAACGGTAGCAACTGCTCCCCTGAAAGGTTTGGCGGTTGAAACAGAAGGATTTTTATCACAGGAAAAAAGATCAGCACTCAACAACTTAACCGGCAGAAAAAGATTTTTTTGAAAAAAATGCCAAACCCCGGGGTCACAATTTCATCAAAAATCTGACTTTCGGCAATTCACTCAAAAATGGTGCCAAATGGTTGCAAATGGAACCCTGAGAGGTTTGACGGTTGAAACAGAAGGCTTTTTTATCACAGGACAAGAAATCAGACCTTGACAACTTAACCGGCAGAAAATGATTTTTTTAAAAAAAATCCCTAAGCCCCGGGGTCACAATTTCATCAAAAATCTGACTTTCGGCAATTCACTCAAAAAAGGTGCCAAATGGTTGCAAATGCAACCCTGAGAGGTTTGGCGGTCAAAACAGAAGGCTTTTCATCAAAGGAAAAGAAATCAGACCTCGACAACTTAACCGGCAGAAAAAGATTTTTTGGCTGTCGAAATAGAATGCTTTTTATCACAGGACAGGAAATCAGCCGTCGACAACTTAACCGGCAGAAAAAGATTTTTTTGAAAAAATCCCTAAGCCCCGGGGTCACAATTTCATAAAAATTCTGACTTTCGGCAATTCATTCAAAAATGGTGCCAAACGGTAGCAAATGCTCCCCTGAAAGGTTTGGCGGTTGAAACAGAAGGCTTTTTATCACAGGAGAAGAAATCAGACCTCGACAACTTAACCGGCAGAAAAAGATTTTTTTGAAAAAATCCATAAGCCCCGGGGTCACAATTTCATCAAAAATCTGACTTTCGGCAATTCACTCAAAAATGGTGCCAAACTGTTGCAAATGGAACCCTGAGAGGTTGGACGGTCGAAACAGAAGGCTTTTTATCACAGGACAAGAAATCAGACCTCGACAAGTTAACTGGCAGAAAAAGATTTTTTTGAAAAAATCCCTAAGCCCCGGGGTCACAATTTCAGAAAAAATTCTGACTTTCGGAAATTCACTCAAAAATGGTGCCAAACGGTAGCAAATGCTCCCCTGAAAGGTTTTGGCGGTTGAAACAGAAGGATTTTTATCACAGGAAAAAAGATCAGACCTCGACAACTTAACCGGCAGAAAAAGATTTTTTTGAAAAAAATCCATAAGCCCCGGGGTCACAATTTCATCAAAAATCTGACTTTCGGCAATTCACTCAAAAATGGTGCCAAACGGTTGCAAATGCAACCCTGAGAGGTTTGACGGTCGAAACAGAAGGCTCTTTATCACAGGACAAGAAATCAGATCTCGAAATCTTAACCGGCAGAAAAAGATTTTTTTGAAAAAGTCCCTAAGCCCCGGGGTCACAATTTCATCAAAAATCTGACGTTCTTCAATTCACTCAAAAACGGTGCCAAACCGTTTCAAAGGCCCCCTGAGAGGTTTCGCAGTCAAAACAGAAGCCTTTTCATCAAAGGAAAAGAAATCAGACCTCGACAACTTAACCGGCAGAAAAAGTGTTTTTGAAAAAATCCCCTAATCCTCATCAAAAATCTGATATTCTCCTATTCACTCAAAAACGGTGCCAAACCGTTTCAAAGGCCCCCTGAGAGGTTTCGCAGTGAAAACAGAAGGCTTTTCATCAAAGGAAAAGAAATCAGACCTCGACAACTTAACGAGCAGAAAAAATTATTTTGAAAAAAATTCCTAAGCCCCGGAGTCACAATTTCATCAAAAATCTGATATTCTCCAATTCACTCAAAAATGGTGCCAAACGGTAGCAAATGCAACCCTGAGAGGTTTGACGGTCGAAACAGGAGGCTTTTCATCAAAGGAAAAGAAATCAGACCTCGACAACTTAACCGGCAGAAAAAGTTTTTTTGAAAAAATCCCTAATCCTCGGGGTCACAATTTCATCAAAAATATGACTTTCGGCAATTAATTCAAAAATGGTGCCAAACGGTAGCAAATGCTCCCCTGAAAGGTTTGGCGGTCGAAACAGAAGGCTTTTCATCAAAGGAAAAGAAATCAGACCTCGACAACTTAACCGGCAGAAAAAGTGTTTTTGAAAAAAATCCCTAAGCCCTGGGGTAACAATTTCATCAAAAATCTGATATTTTCGGCAATTCACTCAAAAATGGTGCCAAACGGTTGCAAATGCAACCCTGAGAGGTTTGACGGTCGAAACAGAAGGCTTTTTATCACAGGACAAGAAATCAGACCTCGACAAGTTAACCGGCAGAAAAAGATTTTTTTGAAAAAATCCCTAAGCCCCGGGGTCACAATTTCAGAAAAAATTCTGACTTTCGGCAATTTCACTCAAAAATGGTGCCAAACGGTAGCAAATGCTCCCCTGAAAGGTTTGGCGGTTGAAACAGAAGGTTTTTAATCACAGGAAAAAAGATCAGCCCTCGACAACTTAACCGGCAGAAAAATATTTTTTTTGAAAAAAATCCCTAAAGCCCGGGGTCACAATTTCATCAAAAATCGGACTTTCGGCAATTCACTCAAAAATTGTGCCAAACAGTTGCAAATGGAACCCTGAGAGTTTTGACGGTCGAAACAGAAGGCTTTTTATCACAGGACAAGAAATCAGACCTCGACAAGTTAACCAGCAGAAAAAGATTTTTTTGAAAAAATCCCTAAGCCCCGGGGTCACAATTTCATAAAAATTCTGACTTTCGGCAATTTCACTCAAAAATGGTGCCAAACGGTTGCAAATGGAACCCTGAGAGGTTTGACGGTCGAAACAGAAGGCTTTTTATCACAGGACAAGAAATCAGACCTCGACAACTTAACCGGCAGAAAAAGATTTTTTTGAAAAAATCCCTAAGCCCCAGGGTCACAATTTCATAAAAATTCTGATTTTTGGCAATTCACTCCAAAAAGGTGCCAAACGGTAGCAAATGCTCCCCTGAAAGGTTTGGCGGTTGAAACAGAAGGATTTTCATCACAGGAAAAGAAATCAGACCTCGACAACTTAACCGGCAGAAAAAGTTTTTTTGAAAAAAATCCCTAAGCCCCGGGGTCACAATTTCATAAAAATTCTGACTTTCGGCAATTTCACTCAAAAATGGTGCCAAACGGTAGCAAATGCAACCCTGAGAGGATTCGCGGTCAAAACAGAAGGCTTTTTATCACAGGACAAGAAATCAGACCTCGACAACTTAACCGGCAGAAAAAGATTTTTTTGAAAAAATCCCTAAGCCCCAGGGTCACAATTTCATAAAAATTCTGATTTTTGGCAATTCACTCCAAAAAGGTGCCAAACGGTAGCAAATGCTCCCCTGAAAGGTTTGGCGGTTGAAACAGAAGGATTTTCATCACAGGAAAAGAAATCAGACCTCGACAACTTAACCGGCAGAAAAAGTTTTTTTGAAAAAAATCCCTAAGCCCCGGGGTCACAATTTCATCAAAAATCTGATATTCTCCAATTCACTAAAAAATGGTGCCAAACGGTTGCAAATGCAACCCTGAGAGGATTCGCGGTCAAAACAGAAGGCTTTTTATCACAGGACAAGAAATCAGACCTCGACAACTTAACCGGCAGAAAAAGATTTTTTTGAAAAAATCCCTAAGCCCCAGGGTCACAATTTCATAAAAATTCTGATTTTCGGTAATTCACTCAAAAACGGTGCCAAACGTTTGCAAATGCAACCCTGAGAGGTTTCGCGGTCAAAACATAAGGCTTTTTATCACAGGACAAGAAATCAGACCTCGACAAGTTAACCAGCAGAAAAAGTTTTTTTGAAAAAAATCCCTAAGCCCCGGGGTCAGAATTTCATCAAAAATCTGACGTTCTTTAATTCATTCAAAAACGGTGCCAAATGGTTGCAAATGCAACCCTGAGAGGTTTGACGGTCGAAACAGAAGGCTTTTTATCACAGGACAAGAAATCAGACCTCGACAACTTAACCGGGAGAAAAAGATTTTTTTGAAAAAAATCCCTAAGCCCCGGGGTCACAATTTAATAAAAATTCTGACTTTCGGCAATTCACTCAAAAATGGTGCCAAACGGTAGCAACTGCTCCCCTGAAAGGTTTGGCGGTTGAAACAGAAGGATTTTTATCACAGGAAAAAAGATCAGCACTCAACAACTTAACCGGCAGAAAAAGATTTTTTTGAAAAAAATGCCAAACCCCGGGGTCACAATTTCATAAAAAATCTGACGTTCTTCAATTCACTCAAAAATGGTGCCAAAGGGTTGCAAATGGTCCCCCGAAAGGTTTAACGGTCTAAACAGAAGGCTTTTCATCAAAGGAAAAGAAATCAGACCTCGACAACTTAACCGGGAGAAAAAGATTTTTTTTGAAAAAATCCCTAAGCCCCGTGGCCACAATTTCATCAAAAATCTGACTTTCGGCAATTCACTCAAAAATGGTGCCAAACGGTTGCAAATGCAACCCTGAGAGGTTTGACAGTTGAAACAGAAGGCTTTTTATCACAGGACAAGAAACCAGATCTCGACATCTTAACCGGCAGAAAAAGATTTTTTTGAAAAAGTCCCTAAGCCCCGGGGTCACAATTTCATAAAAAATCTGACGTTCTTCAATTCACTCAAAAACGGTGCCAAACGGTTTCAAAGGCCCCCTGAGAGGTTTCGCAGTCAAAAAAGAAGGCTTTTCATCAAAGAAAAAGAAATCAGACCTCGGCAACTTAACCAGCAGAAAAAGTTTTTTTGAGAAAAAATCCCTAAGCCCCGGGTTCACAATTTCATCAAAAATCAGATATTTTCCAATTCACTAAAAAATGGTGCCAAACGGTAGCAACTGCTCCCCTGAAAGGTTTGGCGGTTGAAACAGAAGGCTTTTTATCACAGGACAAGAAATCAGACCTCGACAAGTTAACCGGCAGAAAAAGATTTTTTTGAAAAAATCCCTAAGCCCCGGGGTCACAATTTCAGAAAAAATTCTGACTTTCGGAAATTCACTCAAAAATGGTGCCAAACGGTAGCAAATGCTCCCCTGAAAGGTTTTGGCAGTTGAAACAGAAGGATTTTTATCACAGGAAAAAAGATCAGCCCTCGACAACTTAACTGGCAGAAAAAGATATTTTTGAAAAAAATCCCTAAGCCCCGGGGTCACAATTTCATCAAAAATCTGACTTTCGGCAATTCACTCAAAAATGGTGCCAAACGGTTGCAAATGCAACACTGAGAGGTTTGACGGTCGAAACAGAAGGCTTTTCATCACAGGACAAGAAATCAGACCTCGACAACTTAACTGGCAGAAAAAGATTTTTTTGAAAAAATCCCTAAGCCCCAGGGTCACAATTTCATAAAAATTCTGATTTTCGGCAATTCACTCAAAAAAGGTGCCAAACGGTAGCAAATGCTCCCCTGAAAGGTTTGGCGGTTGAAACAGAAGGATTTTCATCACAGGAAAAAAGATCAGCCCTCGACAACTTAAACGGCATAAAAATATTTTTTTGAAAAAAATCCCTAAGCCCCGGGGTCACAATTTCATAAAAAATCTGACATTCTTCAATTCACTAAAAAACGGTGCCAAACAGTTGCAAATGCAACCCTGAGAGGTTTCGCGGTCAAAACAGAAGGCTTTTTATCACAGGACAAGAAATCAGACCTCGACAAGTTAACCGGCAGAAAAAGGTTTTTTTTTGAAAAAAATCCCTAAGCCCCAGGGTCACAATTTCATAAAAAATCTGACTTTCGGCAATTCACTCAAAAATGGTGCCAAACGGTTGCAAATGCAACACTGAGAGGTTTGACGGTCGAAACAGAAGGCTTTTCATCACAGGACAAGAAATCAGACCTCGACAACTTAACTGGCAGAAAAAGATTTTTTTGAAAAAATCCCTAAGCCCCAGGGTCACAATTTCATAAAAATTCTGATTTTCGGCAATTCACTCAAAAAAGGTGCCAAACGGTAGCAAATGCTCCCCTGAAAGGTTTGGCGGTTGAAACAGAAGGATTTTCATCACAGGAAAAAAGATCAGCCCTCGACAACTTAAACGGCATAAAAATATTTTTTTGAAAAAAATCCCTAAGCCCCGGGGTCACAATTTCATAAAAAATCTGACATTCTTCAATTCACTAAAAAACGGTGCCAAACAGTTGCAAATGCAACCCTGAGAGGTTTCGCGGTCAAAACAGAAGGCTTTTTATCACAGGACAAGAAATCAGACCTCGACAAGTTAACCGGCAGAAAAAGGTTTTTTTTGAAAAAAATCCCTAAGCCCCGGGGTCACAATTTCATCAAAAATCTGACGTTCTTCAATTCATTCAAAAACGGTGCCAAACGGTTGCAAATGCAACCCTGAGAGGTTTCACGGTCGAAACAGAAGGCTTTTTATCACAGGACAAGAAATCAGACCTCGACAACTTAACCGGCAGAAAAAGATTTTTTTGAAAAAATCCCTAAGCCCCGGGGTCACAATTTAATAAAAATTCTGACTTTCGGCAATTCACACAAAAATGGTGCCAAACGGTAGCAACTGCTCCCCTGAAAGGTTTGGCGGTTGAAACAGAAGGATTTTTATCACAGGAAAAAAGATCAGCACTCGAGAACTTAACCGGCAGAAAATGATTTTTTTGAAAAAAATCCCTAAGCTCCGGGGTCACAATTTCATCAAAAATCTTACTTTCGGCAATTCACTCAAAAATGGTGCCAAACGGTTGCAAATGCCCAACTGAGAGGTTTGGCGGTCAAAACACAAGGCTTTTCATCAAAGGAAAAGAAAACAGACCTCGACAACTAAACCGGCAGAAAAAGATTTTTTGAAAAGAATCCCTAAGCCCCGGGGTCACAATTTCATCAAAAATCTGATATTCTCCAATTCACTCAAAAATGGTGCCAAACGGTTGCAAATGCAACCCTGAGAGGTTTCGCAGTCAAAACAGAAGCCTTTTCATCAAAGGAAAAGAAATCAGACCTCGACAACTTAACCGGCAGAAAAAGTGTTTTTGAAAAAAATCCCTAAGCCCCGGGGTCACAATTTCATCAAAAATCTGATATTCTCCTATTCACTCAAAAATGGTGCCAAACGGTTGCAAATGGAACCCTGAGAGGTTGGACGGTTGAAACAGAAGGCTTTTTATCACAGGACAGGAAATCAGACCTCAACAACTTAACCAGCAGAAAAAGATTTTTTTGAAAAAAATGCCAAACCCCGGGGTCACAATTTCATCAAAAATCTGACTTTGGCAATTCACTCAAAAATGGTGCAAAATGGTTGCAAATGGAACCCTGAGAGGTTTGACGGTTGAAACAGAAGGCTTTTTTATCACAGGACAAGAAATCAGACCTTGACAACTTAACCGGCAGAAAAAGATTTTTTTGAAAAAAATCCCTAAGCCCTGGGGTCACAATTTAATAAAAATTCTGACTTTCGGCAATTCACTCAAAAATGGTGCCAAACGGTAGCAACTGCTCCCCTGAAAGGTTTGGCGGTTGAAACAGAAGGATTTTTATCACAGGAAAAAAGATCAGCACTCAACAACTTAACCGGCAGAAAAAGATTTTTTTGAAAAAAATGCCAAACCCCGGGGTCACAATTTCATCAAAAATCTGACTTTCCGCAATTCACTCAAAAATGGTGTCAAACGGTTGCAAATGGACCCGTGAGGGGTTTGACGGTCGAAACAGAAGGCTTTTTATCACAGGACAGGAAATCAGCCCTCGACAACTTAACCGGCAGAAAAAGATTTTTTTGAAAAAAATCCCTAGGGTCACAATTTCATAAAAATTCTGTCTTTCAGCAATTCAATCAAAAATGGTGCCAAACGGTAGCAAATACTCCCCTGAAAGGTTTGGCGGTTGAATCAGAAGGATTTTTATCACAGGAAAAAAGATCAGCCCTCGACAACTTAACCGGCAGAAAATGATTTTTTTGAAAATAATCCCTAAGCCCCGGGGTCACAATTTCATCAAAAATCTGACTTTCGGCAATTCACTCAAAAATGGTGCCAAACGGTTGCAAATGCCCAACTGAGAGGTTTGGCGGTCAAAACAGAAGGCTTTTCATCAAAGGAAAAGAAATCAGACCTCGACAACTTAACCGGCAGAAAAAGTTTTTTTGAAAAAAATCCCTAAGCCCCGGGGTCACAATTTCATCAAAAATCTGATATTCTCCAATTCACTAAAAAAATGGTGCCAAACGGTTGCAAATGCAACCCTGAGAGGTTTGACGGTTGAAACAGAAGTCTTTTTATCACAGGACAAAAAATCAGACCTCAACAACTTAACCGGGAGAAAAAGATTTTTTTTGAAAAAATCCCTAAGCCCCGTGGCCACAATTTCATCAAAAATCTGACTTTCGGCAATTCACTCAAAAATGGTGCCAAACGGTTGCAAATGCAACCCTGAGAGGTTTGACAGTTGAAACAGAAGGCTTTTTATCACAGGACAAGAAATCAGATCTCGACATCTTAACCGGCAGAAAAAGATTGTTTTGAAAAAGTCCCTAATTTCATAAAAAATCTGACGTTCTTCAATTCACTCAAAAACGGTGCCAAACGGTTTCAAAGGCCCCCTGAGAGGTTTCGCAGTCAAAAAAGAAGGCTTTTCATCAAAGAAAAAGAAATCAGACCTCGGCAACTTAACCAGCAGAAAAAGTTTTTTTGAAAAAAAATGCCTAAGCCCCGGGTTCACAATTTCATCAAAAATCAGATATTTTCCAATTCACTAAAAAATGGTGCCAAACGGTAGCAACTGCTCCCCTGAAAGGTTTGGCGGTTGAAACAGAAGGATTTTTATCACAGGAAAAAAGATCAGCACTCGACAACTTAACAGGTAGAAAAAGATTTTTTTGAAAAAAATGCCAAACCCCGGGGTCACAATTTCATCAAAAATCTGACTTTCCGCAATTCACTCAAAAATGGTGTCAAACGGTTGCAAATGGACCCGTGAGGGGTTTGACGGACGAAACAGAAGGCTTTTTATCAGAGGACAGGAAATCAGCCCTCGACAACTTAACCGGCAGAAAAAGATTTTTTTGAAAAAAATCCCTAAGCCCCGGGGTCACAATTTCATAAAAATTTTGACTTTCGGCAATTCAATCAAAAATGGTGCCAAACGGTAGCAAATGCTCCCCTGAAAAGTTTGGCGGTTGAAACAGAAGGATTTTTATCACAGGAAAAAAGATCAGCCCTTGACAACTTAACCGGCAGAAAATGATTTTTTTGAAAAAAATCCCTAAGCCCCGGGGTCACAATTTCATAAAAATTCTGTCTTTCGGCAATTCATTCAAAAATGGTGTCAAACGGTAGCAAATGCTCCCCTGAAAGGTTTGGCGGTTGAAACAGAAGGCTTTTTATCACAGGACAAGAAATCAGACCTCGACAACTTAACCGGCAGAAAAAGATTTTTTTGAAAAAATCCCTAAGCCCCGGGGTCACAATTTCATCAAAAATCTGACTTTCGGCAATTCACTCAAAAATGGTGCCAAACGGTTGCAAATGCAACACTGAGAGGTTTGACGGTCGAAACAGAAGGTTTTTTATCAGAGGACAAGAAATCAGACCTCGACAACTTAACCGGCAGAAAAAGATTTTTTTGAAAAAATCCCTATGCCCCAGGGTCACAATTTCATAAAAATTCTGATTTTCGGCAATTCACTCAAAAATGGTGCCAAACGGTAGCAAATGCTCCCCTGAAAGGTTTGGCGGTTGAAACAGAAGGATTTTCATCACAGGAAAAAAGATCAGCCCTCGACAACTTAACCGACATAAAAAGATTTTTTTGAAAAAAACCCCTAAGCCCCGGGGTCACAATTTCATAAAAAATCTGACATTCTTCAATTCACTAATAAACGGTGCCAAACAGTTGCAAATGCAACCCTGAGAGGTTTCGCGGTCAAAACAGAAGGCTTTTTATCACAGGACAAGAAATCAGACCTCGACAAGTTAACCGGCAGAAAAAGGTTTTTTTTGAAAAAAATCCCTAAGCCCCGGGGTCACAATTTCATCAAAAATCTGACGTTCTTCAATTCATTCAAAAACGTTGCCAAATGGTTGCAAATGCAACCCTGAGAGGTTTCACGGTCGAAACAGAAGGCTTTTTATCACAGGACAAGAAATCAGACCTCGACAACTTAACCGGCAGAAAAAGATTTTTTTGAAAAAATCCCTAAGCCCTGGGGTCACAATTTAATAAAAATTCTGACTTTCGGCAATTCACACAAAAATGGTGCCAAACGGTAGCAACTGCTCCCCTGAAAGGTTTGGCGGTTGAAACAGAAGGATTTTTATCACAGGAAAAAAGATCAGCACTCGACAACTTAACCGGCCGAAAAAGATTTTTTTGAAAAAAATGCCAAACCCCGGGGTCACAATTTCATCAAAAATCTGACTTTTGGCAATTCACTCAAAAATGGTGCCAAATGGTTGCAAATGGAACCCTGAGAGGTTTGATGGTTGAAACAGAAGGATTTTTTATCACAGGACAAGAAATCAGACCTTGACAACTTAACCGGCAGAAAAACATTTTTTTGAAAAAAATCCCTAAGCCCCGGGGTCACAATTTCATCAAAAATCTGACGTTCCGCAATTCACTAAAAAATGGTGTCAAACGGTTGCAAATGGACCCGTGAGGGGTTTGACGGTCGAAACAGAAAGCTTTTTATCACAGGACAGGAAATCAGCCCTCGACAACTTAACCGGCAGAAAAAGATTTTTTTGAAAAAAATCCCTAAGCCCCGGGGTCACAATTTCATAAAAATTTTGATTTTCGGCAATTCAATCAAAAATGGTGCCAAACGGTAGCAAATGCTCCCCTAAAAAGTTTGGCGGTTGAAACAGAAGGATTTTTATCACAGGAAAAAAGATCAGCCCTTGACAACTTAACCGGCAGAAAATGATTTTTTTGAAAAAAATCCCTAAGCCCCGGGGGTCACAATTTCATCAAAAATCTGATATTCTCCAATTCACTCAAAAATGGTGCCAAACGGTTGCAAATGCAACCCTGAGAGGTTTGACGGTCGAAACAGAAGGCTTTTTATCACAGGACAAGAAATCAGCCCTCGACAACTTAACCGGCAGAAAAAGATTTTTTTGAAAAAATCCCTAAGCCCCGGGGTCACAATTTCATAAAAATTCTGACTTTCGGCAATTCATTCAAAAATGGTGCCAAACGGTAGCAAATGCTCCCCTGAAAGGTTTGGCGGTTGAAACAGAAGGCTTTTTATCACAGGACAAGAAATCAGACCTCGACAACTTAACCGGCAGAAAAAGATTTTTTTGAAAAAATCCCTAAGCCCCGGGGTCACAATTTCATCAAAAATCTGACTTTCGGCAATTCACTCAAAAATGGTGCCAAACGGTAGCAAATGCTCCCCTGAAAGGTTTGGCGGTTGAAACAGAAGGATTTTCATCACAGGAAAAAAGATCAGCCCTCGACAACTTAACCGGCAGAAAAAGATTTTTTTTGAAAAAAACCCCTAAGCCCTGGGGTCACAATTTCATAAAAAATCTGACATTCTTCAATTCACTAATAAACGGTGCCAAACAGTTGCAAATGCAACCCTGAGAGGTTTCGCGGTCAAAACAGAAGGCTTTTTATCACAGGACAAGAAATCAGACCTCGACAAGTTAACCGGCAGAAAAAGGTTTTTTTTGAAAAAAATCCCTAAGCCCCGGGGTCACAATTTCATCAAAAATCTGACGTTCTTCAATTCATTCAAAAACGTTGCCAAATGGTTGCAAATGCAACCCTGAGAGGTTTCACGGTCGAAACAGAAGGCTTTTTATCACAGGACAAGAAATCAGACCTCGACAACTTAACCGGCAGAAAAAGATTTTTTTGAAAAAATCCCTAAGCCCCGGGGTCACAATTTAATAAAAATTCTGACTTTCGGCAATTCACACAAAAATGGTGCCAAACGGTAGCAACTGCTCCCCTGAAAGGTTTGGCGGTTGAAACAGAAGGATTTTTATCACAGGAAAAAAGATCAGCACTCGACAACTTAACCGGCCGAAAAAGATTTTTTTGAAAAAAATGCCAAACCCCGGGGTCACAATTTCATCAAAAATCTGACTTTCGGCAATTCACTCAAAAATGGTGCCAAATGGTTGCAAATGGAACCCTGAGAGGTTTGATGGTTGAAACAGAAGGATTTTTTATCACAGGACAAGAAATCAGACCTTGACAACTTAACCGGCAGAAAAACATTTTTTTGAAAAAAATCCCTAAGCCCCGGGGTCACAATTTCATCAAAAATCTGACGTTCCGCAATTCACTCAAAAATGGTGTCAAACGGTTGCAAATGGACCCGTGAGGGGTTTGACGGTCGAAACAGAAGGCTTTTTATCACAGGACAGGAAATCAGCCCTCGACAACTTAACCGGCAGAAAGAGATTTTTTTGAAAAAAATCCCTAAGCCCCGGGGTCACAATTTCATAAAAATTCTGACTTTCGGCAATTCAATCAAAAATGGTGCCAAACGGTAGCAAATGCTCCCCTGAAAGGTTTGGCGGTTGAAACAGAAGGATTTTTATCACAGGAAAAAAGATCAGCCCTCGACAAGTTAACCGGCAGAAAAAGATTTTTTTGAAAAAGTCCCTAAGCCCCGGGGTCACAATTTCATAAAAAATCTGACGTTCTTCAATTCACTCAAAAACGGTGCCAAACCGTTTCAAAGGCCCCCTGAGAGGTTTCGCAGTCAAAACAGAAGCCTTTTCATCAAAGGAAAAGAAATCAGACCTCGACAACTTAACCGGCAGAAAAAGTGTTTTTGAAAAAAATCCCTAAGCCCCGGGGTAACAATTTCATCAATAATCTGATATTCTCCTATTCACTCAAAAATGGTGCCAAACGGTTGCAAATGGAACCCTGAGAGGTTGGACGGTTGAAACAGAAGGCTTTTTATCACAGGACAGGAAATCAGACCTCGACAAGTTAACCGGCAGAAAAAGATTTTTTTGAAAAAATCCCTAAGCCCCGGGGTCACAATTTCAGAAAAAGTTCTGACTTTCGGCAATTTCACTCAAAAATGGTGCCAAACGGTAGCAAATGCTCCCCTGAAAGGTTTGGCGGTTCAAACAGAAGGATTTTTATCACAGGAAAAAAGATCAGCCCTCGACAACTTAACCAGCAGAAAAAGATTTTTTTGAAAAAAATCCCTAAGCCCCGGGTCACAATTTCATCAAAAATCTGACTTTCGGCAATTCACTCAAAAATGGTGCCAAACGGTAGCAACTGCTCCCCTGAAAGGTTTGGCGGTTGAAACAGAAGGATTTTTATCACAGGAAAAAAGATCAGCACTCAACAACTTAACCAGCAGAAAAAGATTTTTTTGAAAAAAATCCCTAAGCCCCGGGTCACAATTTCATCAAAAATCTGACTTTCGGCAATTCACTCATAAATGGTGCCAAACGGTTGCAAATGGAACCCTGAGAGGTTGGACGGTCAAAACAGAAGGCTTTTTATCACAGGACAAGAAATCAGACCTTGACAACTTAACCGGCAGAAAAAGATTTTTTTGAAAAAAATCCCTAAGCCCCGGGGTCACTATTTCATCAAAAATCTGATATTCTCCAATTCACTCAAAAATGGTGCCAAACGGTTGCAAATGCTCCCCTGAAAGGTTTGGCGGTTGAAACAGAAGGATTTTTATCGCAGGAAAAAAGATCAGCCCTCGACAACTTAACCGGCAGAAAAAGATTTTTTTGAAAAAGTCCCTAAGCCCCGGGGTCACAATTTCATAAAAAATCTGACGTTCTTCAATTCACTCAAAAACGGTGCCAAACCGTTTCAAAGGCCCCCTGAGAGGTTTCGCAGTCAAAACAGAAGCCTTTTCATCAAAGGAAAAGAAATCAGACCTCGACAACTTAACCGGCAGAAAAAGTGTTTTTGAAAAAAATCCCTAAGCCCCGGGGTAACAATTTCATCAATAATCTGATATTCTCCTATTCACTCAAAAATGGTGCCAAACGGTTGCAAATGGAACCCTGAGAGGTTGGACGGTTGAAACAGAAGGCTTTTTATCACAGGACAGGAAATCAGACCTCGACAAGTTAACCGGCAGAAAAAGAGTTTTTTGAAAAAATCCCTAAGCCCCGGGGTCACAATTTCAGAAAAAGTTCTGACTTTCGGCAATTTCACTCAAAAATGGTGCCAAACGGTAGCAAATGCTCCCCTGAAAGGTTTGGCGGTTGAAACAGAAGGATTTTTATCACAGGAAAAAAGATCAGCCCTCGACAACTTAACCGGCAGAAAAAGATTTTTTTGAAAAAAATCCCTAAGCCCCGGGGTCACAATTTCATCAAAAATCTGACTTTCGGCAATTCACTCAAAAATGGTGCCAAACGGTTGCAAATGGAACCCTGAGAGGTTGGACGGTCGAAACAGAAGGCTTTTTATCACAGGACAAGAAATCAGACCTTGACAACTTAACCGGCAGAAAAAGATTTTTTTGAAAAAAATCCCTAAGCCCCGGGGTCACAATTTCATCAAAAATCTGATATTCTCCAATTCACTCAAAAATGGTGCCAAACGGTTGCAAATGCTCCCCTGAAAGGTTTGGCGGTTGAAACAGTAGGATTTTTATCGCAGGAAAAAAGATCAGCCCTCGACAACTTAACCGGCAGAAAAAGATTTATTTGAAAAAGTCCCTAAGCCCCAGGGTCACAATTTCATAAAAAATCTGACGTTCTTCAATTCACTCAAAAACGGTGCCAAACCGTTTCAAAGGCCCCCTGAGAGGTTTCGCAGTCAAAACAGAAGCCTTTTCATCAAAGGAAAAGAAATCAGACCTCGACAACTTAACCGGCAGAAAAAGAGTTTTTTGAAAAAATCCCTAAGGTCACAATTTCATCAAAAATCTGATATTCTCCAATTCACTCAAAAATGGTGCCAAACGGTTGCAAATGCTCCCCTGAAAGGTTGGGCGGTTGAAACAGAAGGATTTTTATCGCAGGAAAAAACATCAGCCCTCGACAACTTAACCGGCAGAAAATGATTTTTTTGAAAAAAATCCCTAAGCCCCGGGGTCACAATTTCATCAAAAATCTGACCTTCGGCAATTCACTCAAAAATGGTGCCAAACGGTTGCAAATGGAACCCTGAGAGGTTTGACGGTCGAAACAGAAGGCTTTTTATCACAGCACAAGAAATCAGACCTCGACAACTTTCCGGCAGAAAAAGATTTTTTTGAAAAAATCCCTAAGCCCCGGGGTCACAATTTCAGAAAAAGTTCTGACTTTCACAATTTCACTCAAAAATGGTGCCAAACGGTAGAAAATGCTCCCCTGAAAGGTTTGGCGGTTGAAACAGAAGGATTTTTATCACAGGAAAAAAGATCAGCCCTCGACAACTTAACCGGCAGAAAAAGATTTTTTTGAAAAAAATCCCTAAGCCCCGGGGTCACAATTTCATCAAAAATCTGACTTTTGGCAATTCACTCAAAAATGGTGCCAAACAGTTGCAAATGGAACCCTGAGATGTTTGACGGTCGAAACAGAAGGCTTTTTATCACAGGACAAGAAATCAGACCTCGACAACTTAACTGGCAGAAAAAGATTTTTTTGAAAAAATCCCGAAGCCCCAGGGTCACAATTTCATCAAAAATCTGATTTTCGCAATTCACTCAAAAATGGTGCCAAACGGTTGCAAATGCAACCCTGAGAAGTTTGACGGTTGAAACAGAAGGATTTTTATCACAGGACAAGAAATCAGCCCTCGACAACTTAACGGGCAGAAAAAGATTTTTTTGAAAAAAATCCCTAAGCCCCGGCGTCACAATTTCATCAAAAATCTGACTTTCGGCAATTCACTCAAAAATGGTGCCAAACGGTTGCAAATGGAACCCTGAGAGGTTCGACGGTCGAAACAGAAGGCTTTTTATCACAGGACAAGAAATCAGACCTTGACAACTTAACCGGCAGAAAAAGATTTTTTTGAAAAAAATCCCTAAGCCCCGGGGTCACAATTTCATCAAAAATCTGACTTTCGGCAATTCACTCAAAAATGGTGCCAAACGGTTGCAAATGCAACCCTGAGAGGTTTGACGGTTGAAACAGAAGGCTTTTTATCACAGGACAAGAAATCAGATCTCGAAATCTTAACCGGCAGAAAAAGATTTTTTTGAAAATGTCCCTAAGCCCCGGGGTCACAATTTCATAAAAAATCTGACGTTCTTCAATTCACTCAAAAACGGTGCCAAACCGTTTCAAAGGCCCCCTGAGAGGTTTCGCAGTCAAAACAGAAGCCTTTTCATCAAAGGAAAATAAATCAGACCTCGACAACTTAACCGGCAGAAAAAGTGTTTTTGAAAAAAATCCCTAAGCCCCGGGGTAACAATTTCATCAATAATCTGATATTCTCCTATTCACTCAAAAATGGTGCCAAACGGTTGCAAATGGAACCCTGAGAGGTTGGACGGTTGAAACAGAAGGCTTTTTATCACAGGACAGGAAATCAGACCTCGACAAGTTAACCGGCAGAAAAAGATTTTTTTGAAAAAATCCCTAAGCCCCGGGGTCACAATTTCAGAAAAAATTCTGACTTTCGGCAATTCACTCATAAATGGTGCCAAACGGTAGCAAATGCTCCCCTGAAAGGTTTGGAGGTTGAAACAGAAGGATTTTTATCACAGGAAAAAAGATCAGCCCTCGACAACTTAAGCGGCAGAAAAAGATTTTTTTGAAAAAATCCCTAAGCCCCGGGGTCACAATTTCATCAAAAATCTGACTTTCGGCATTTCACTCAAAAATGGTGCCAAACGGTTGCAAATGGAACCCTGAGAGGTTCGACGGTCGAAACAGAAGGCTTTTTATCACAGGACAAGAAATCAGACCTTGACAACTTAAGCGGCAGAAAAAGATTTTTTTGAAAAAATCCCTAAGCCCCGGGGTCACAATTTCATCAAAAATCTGACTTTCGGCACTTCACTCAAAAATGGTGCCAAACGGTTGCAAATGGAACCCTGAGAGGTTGGACGGTCGAAACAGAAGGCTTTTTATCACAGGACAAGAAATCACACCTTGACAACTTAACCGGCAGAAAAAGAGTTTTTTGAAAAAATCCCTAAGGTCACAATTTCATCAAAAATCTGATATTCTCCAATTCACTCAAAAATGGTGCCAAACGGTTGCAAATGCTCCCCTGAAAGGTTTGGCGGTTGAAACAGAAGGATTTTTATCGCAGGAAAAAACATCAGCCCTCGACAACTTAACCGGCAGAAAATGATTTTTTTGAAAAAAATCCCTAAGCCCCGGGGTCACAATTTCATCAAAAATCTGACCTTCGGCAATTCACTCAAAAATGGTGCCAAACGGTTGCAAATGGAACCCTGAGAGGTTTGACGGTCGAAACAGAAGGCTTTTTATCACAGCACAAGAAATCAGACCTCGACAACTTTCCGGCAGAAAAAGATTTTTTTGAAAAAATCCCTAAGCCCCAGGGTCACAATTTCATCAAAAATCTGATTTTCGCAATTCACTCAAAAATGGTGCCAAACGGTTGCAAATGCAACCCTGAGAAGTTTGACGGTTGAAACAGAAGGATTTTTATCACAGGACAAGAAATCAGCCCTCGACAACTTAACGGGCAGAAAAAGATTTTTTTGAAAAAAATCCCTAAGCCCCGGCGTCACAATTTCATCAAAAATCTGACTTTCGGCAATTCACTCAAAAATGGTGCCAAACGGTTGCAAATGGAACCCTGAGAGGTTGGACGGTCGAAACAGAAGGCTTTTTATCACAGGACAAGAAATCAGACCTTGACAACTTAACCGGCAGAAAAAGATTTTTTTGAAAAAAATCCCTAAGCCCCGGGGTCACAATTTCATCAAAAATCTGACTTTCGGCAATTCACTCAAAAATGGTGCCAAACGGTTGCAAATGCAACCCTGAGAGGTTTGACGGTTGAAACAGAAGGCTTTTTATCACAGGACAAGAAATCAGATCTCGAAATCTTAACCGGCAGAAAAAGATTTTTTTGAAAAAGTCCCTAAGCCCCGGGGTCACAATTTCATAAAAAATCTGACGTTCTTCAATTCACTCAAAAACGGTGCCAAACCGTTTTAAAGGCCCCCTGAGAGGTTTCGCAGTCAAAACAGAAGCCTTTTCATCAAAGGAAAAGAAATCAGACCTCGACAACTTAACCGGCAGAAAAAGTGTTTTTGAAAAAAATCCCTAAGCCCCAGGGTTACAATTTCATCAATAATCTGATATTCTCCTATTCACTCAAAAATGGTGCCAAACGGTTGCAAATGGAACCCTGAGAGGTTGGACGGTTGAAACAGAAGGCTTTTTATCACAGGACAGGAAATCAGACCTCGACAAGTTAACCGGCAGAAAAAGATTTTTTTGAAAAAATCCCTAAGCCCCGGGGTCACAATTTCAGAAAAAGTTCTGACTTTCGGCAATTTCACTCAAAAATGGTGCCAAACGGTAGAAAATGCTCCCCTGAAAGGTTTGGCGGTTGAAACAGAAGGATTTTTATCACAGGAAAAAAGATCAGCCCTCGACAACTTAACCAGCAGAAAAAGATTTTTTTGAAAAAAATCCCTAAGCCCCGGGGTCACAATTTCATCAAAAATCTGACTTTCGGCAATTCACTCAAAAATCGTGCCAAATGGTTGCAAATGGAACCCTGAGAGGTTGGACGGTCGAAACAGAAGGCTTTTTATCACAGGACAAGAAATCAGACCTCGACAACTTAACTGGCAGAAAAAGATTTTTTTGAAAAAATCCCTAAGCCCCAGGGTCACAATTTCATCAAAAATCTGATTTTCGCAATTCAATCAAAAATGGTGCCAAACGGTTGCAAATGCAACCCTGAGAAGTTTGACGGTTGAAACAGAAGGATTTTTATCACAGGACAAGAAATCAGCCCTCGACAACTTAACGGGCAGAAAAAGATTTTTTTGAAAAAAATCCCTAAGCCCCGGTGTCACAATTTCATCAAAAATCTGACTTTCGGCAATTCACTCAAAAATGGTGCCAAACGGTTGCAAATGGAACCCTGAAAGGTTCGACGGTAGAAACAGAAGGCTTTTTATCACAGGACAAGAAATCAGACCTTGACAACTTAACCGGCAGAAAAAGATTTTTTTGAAAAAATCCCTAAGCCCCGGGGTCACAATTTCATCAAAAATCTGACTTTCGGCAATTCACTCAAAAATGGTGCCAAACGGTTGCAAATGCAACCCTGAGAGGTTTGACGGTTGAAACAGAAGTCTTTTTATCACAGGACAAGAAATCAGAACTCGACAACTTAACCGGCAGAAAAAGATTTTGTTGAAAAAAATCCCTAAGCCCCGGGGTCACGATTTCATTAAATATCTGATGTTCTTCAATTCACTCAAAAACGTTGCCAAATGGTTGCAAATGCCCCACTGAGAGGTTTGGCCATCAAAAAAGAAGGCTTTTCATCAAAGGAAAAGAAATCAGACCTCGACAACTTAATCGGCAGAAAAAGATTTTTTTGAAAAAAATCCCTAAGCCTCGGGGTCACAATTTCATCAAAAATCTGACTTTCCGCAATTCACTCAAAAATGGTGCCATACGGTTGCAAATGCAACCATGTGAGGTTTGACGGTTGAAACAGAAGGTTTTTTATCACAGGACAAGAAATCAGACCTTGACAACTTAACCGGCAGAAAAAGATTTTTTTGAAAAAATCCCTAAGCCCCGGGGTCACAATTTCATAAAAATTCTGCCTTTCGGCAATTGATTCAAAAATGGTGCCAAATTGTTGCAAATGCTCGACAGAGAGTTTGGGCTGTCGAAATAGAATGCTTTTTATCACAGGACAGGAAATCAGCCCTCGACAACTTAACCGGCAGAAAAATATTTTTTTGAAAAAAATTCCTAAGCCCCGGGGTCACAATTTCATAAAAATTCTGCCTTTCGGCAATTCACTCAAAAATGGTGCCAAACAGTAGCAAATGCTCCCCTGAAAGGTTTGACGGTCAAAACAGAAGGATTTTTATTATAGGACAAGAAATCAGACCTCGACAACTTAACCGGCAGAAAAAGATTTTTTTGAAAAAAATGCCAAACCCCGGGGTCACAATTTCATCAAAAATCTGACTTTCGGGAATTCACTCAAAAATGGTGCTAAACGGGTGCAAATGCAACCCTGAGAGGTTTGACGGTCGAAACAGAAGGCTTTTTATCACAGGACAAGAAATCAACCCTCGACAACTTAACCGGCAGAAAAAGATTTTTTTGAAAAAAATCCGTAAGCCCCGGCGTCACAATTTCATAAAAAATCTGACTTTTGGCAATTCACTCAAAATTGGTGCCAAACGGTTGTAAATGCTCCACTGAAAGGTTTGGCGGTCGAAACAGAAGGCTTTTTCTCAAAGGAAAAGAATCCCTCAGCCCCAGGGTCACAATTTCATCAGAAATCTGACTATTCGCTATTCACTCAAAAATGGTGCCAAACTGTTGCAAATGCAACCCTGAGAAGTTTGACGGTCGAAAAAGAAGGCTTTTTATCACAGGACAAGAAATCAGCCCTCGACAACTTAACCGGCAGAAAAAGATTCTTTTGAAAAAAATCCGTAAGCCCCGGCGTCACAATTTCATAAAAAATCTGACTTTCGGCAATTCACTCAAAAATGGTGCCAAACGGTTGCAAATGCAACCCTGAGAGGTTTGACGGTCGAAACAGAAGGCTTTTTATCACAGGACAAGGAATCAGACCTCAACAACTTAACCGGCAGAAAAAGTTTTTTTGAAAAAAATCCCTAAGCCCTGGGGTCACAATTTCATCAAAAATCTGACGTTCTTCAATTCACTCAAAAACGGTGCCAAACGGTTGCAAATCTGACGTTCTTCAATTCACTCAAAAACGGTGCCAAACGATTGCAAATGCAACCCTGAGAGGTTTTCGAAACAGAAGGCTGTTCATCAAAGGAAAAGAAATCAGACCTCGACAACTTAATCAGCAGAAAAAGTTTTTTTGAAAAAATCCCTAAGCCCCGGGGCCACAATTTGGCCACAATTTCATAAAAAATCTGAGTTTTGGCAATTCACTCAAAAATTGTGCCAAACGGTTGCAAGTGATCCACTGAGAGGTTTGACGGTCAAAACAGAAGGATTTTTATTACAGGACAAGAAATCAGACCACGACAACTTAACCTGCAGAAAAAGATTTATTTAAAAAAATCCCTAAGCCCTAAAGTCACAATTTCATCAGAAATCTGACTTTTCGCAATTCACTCAAAAATGGTGCCAAACGGTTGCAAATGCAACCCTGAGAAGTTTGACGGTTGAAACAGAAGGATTTTTATCACAGGACAAGAAATCAGCCCTCGACAACTTAACGGGCAGAAAAAGATTTTTTTGAAAAAAATCCCTAAGCCCCGGCGTCACAATTTCATAAAAAATCTGACTTTCGGCAATTCACTCAAAAATGGTGCCAAACGGTTGCAAATGCAACCCTGAGAAGTTTGACGGTTGAAACAGAAGGATTTTTATCACAGGACAAGAAATCAGCCCTCGACAACCTAACGGGCAGAAAAAGATTTTTTTGAAAAAAATCCCTAAGCCCCGGTGTCTCAATTTCATAAGAAATCTGACTTTCGGTAATTGTCTCAAAAATGGTGCCAAACGGTTGCAAATGCTCCCCTGAGAATTTTGGTTGTTGAAACAGAAGGATTTTTATCACAGGACAGGAAATCAGCCGTCGACAACTTAACGGGCAGAAAAAGATTTTCTTGAAAAAATCCCAAAGCCCCGGGGGCTCACAATGTAATCAAACATCTGATTTTAGGTAATTCAGTCAATAATGGTGCTAAATGGTTTCAAATGTTCCCCTGAAATGTTTGGCGGTCGAAACAGAAGGCTTTTTATCACAGGACAAGAAATCAGCCCTCGACAACTTAACCGGCAGAAAAAGATTTTTTTTGAAAAAAATCCCTAAGCCCCAGGGTCAAAATTTCATCAAAAATCTGTCGTTCTTCAATTCACTCAAAAACCGAACCAAATGGTTGCAAATGCTCCACTGAAAGGTTTGGCGGTCGAAACAGACGGCTTTTTATCACAGGACAAGAATTCAGCCCTCGACAACTTAACCTGCAGAAAAAAATTTATTTGAAAATATCCCTAAGCCCCGTGGTGACAATTTCATCAGAAATCTGACTTTCGGCAATTCACTCAAAAATGGTGCCAAATGGTTGCAAATACTCCCCTGAGAGGTTTGGCGGTTGAAACAGAAGGCTTTTTATCACAAGAAAAGAAATCAGCCCTCGACAACTTAACCGGCAGAAATTTTTTTAAAAAAAGAATCCCTAAGCCCCAGGGTCACAATTTCATCAAAAATGTGACTTTCGGCAATTCAGTCAAAAATGGTGCCAAATGGGTGCAATTGCTCCCCTGAAAGGTTTGGCGGTCGAAACAGAAGGCTTTTTATCACATGACAAGAAATCAGCCCTCGACAACTTAACCAGCAGAAAAAGATTTTTTTGAAAAAATCCATAAGCCCCAGTGTCACAATTTCATAAAAATTCTGACGTTCTCCAATTGTCTCAAAAATCGTGCCAAACGGTTTGAAATGCACCCCTGAAAAGTTTGGCAGTCGAAACAGAAGGTTTTTTAAATCAAAGGACAAGAAATCAGCCCTTGACAACTTAACCGTCAGAAAAAGATTTTTTTGAAAAAATCTCTAAGCCCAGGTGTCACAATTTCATCAAAAATCTGACGTTCTCCAATTATCTCAAAAATTGTGCCAAACGGTTGCAAATGCTCCCCTGAGAGGTTTGGCGGTCGAAACAGAAGGCTTTTTATCAAAGGACAAGAAATCAGCCCTCGACAACTTAACTGGCAGAAAAAGATTTTTTTGAAAAAATCCCTAAGCCCCGGAAAGTCCTGGAAATTCCTATGAAAAGGATTAAATTTCCATTGGCTAAAATCATTAAACCCCCCTTGGATGCAGGAGAAGAGGGGGGAAGTTTTGGATCATGTAAGCCTGCAGGAGAGAGTGAAGAAAGTTGGATCACCACCACTCTGAACCTGGAAACGGACTGCTAGTAAGACTGACGTTTTTGGGAAAGTTCATTGACTGAGACAGTTAGTTAAATAAGAGAAATACATTGTTTCCATTGTCTCCTTCTGCGCTTAAAAAGGAGTAAAAGTAGTTGAAAATTGAAACTAATCTTACTGCTTGAACTGTGCTTAAAAGGATTGATACAACCAGAAATTGTTTCCTGTAGGGGGAGCCTTTGAAATTGTTATAAGAGTTGGGCTGGTGGAATCTCCAGCTGCAAGAGAAAACCGTGAGATTGACCTTGGATCGCGTGAGAATGTCGACAGAAGAAGCCTTAGTGATTGCACTAGGCAAGATAAGTGAGTCATTGGAACAGCTCCACAAGAAGACGGATGTGATAAATATTAAAATTGATATTTTGGGGCAAAAAGCGACTAATTTGGGACAAAAAGTGAACATCTACACAGAAACTATTCATGAACTGATACAGGAATCTACTTTGACATGCCAAATGGTGGAGAAAGCGAGGGAGAAAGTTGTGGTTGTTGAATCTAAAGTAATACAAATGGAGAGGGAGAGAGCCCCAGCCTTACAGAGGCAATTTGATGACTACAAGTTGTTGGCCGCTATGATTGAATTCAGAGAAAGTCAGATTGGAACCCTGCTTGGACTGGAGAAGGAAAGTTGGATAGATCATCTCATGCAGGGATTTACTGACCTTTGGGATCTGGACTTGGGTCAGGAGGAAACTGGAGTTATGGGGACCTTCAGATTTGGAGGGATTTTGAAACATGTCCTGAAATATCTTTTGGATTTTAGTTTTAACCACGGAGATGTGGATGACATGTCGAGAAGGAATAAAAACATTGCTAGGTTGGAGCTCCCCCGAGACCTACTCTTCAGCATCAAAGGAAGGAAATTAACAACAAGATCAGCAGAAGACAAAGTATACGAAGAAGACTTGCAGAAGGGACCTGGAAAAGAGTTAAGAGCCTCAGATAGAAGATCACCAGGTTGATGGACTATATGGATTTGACGGAAATGACTGGCAGAATCCGAGACCAGGGAGAAGAGACGGTGGAAGAAGATTGGAAAAAGTTTAAAGTTTATTTATAGAAATACGGTAAAATTAATGAGTGTTAGAAAAATGTTGGAATGAAATTATATGGCTTTAGTAGAAGTGTTATAAGGAGTTAAGCATAAATAAGTATTATAGTATTAATGGAAAATAAGGTTAAAATAAGTTAAGATATTTATATGACAGAAAATAGTGAAAGATGGAAAGGAATTGCTGAAACAATTAATAGAAGTGGAATACAAAAAGGGAGGTGAGAGGAAGTCAATGAAACAAGGGAATGAAAGATAAGGCATTGAAATGGTATGATGTATGTTTTAAAATTGTTCTTGTTCTGTTTTGTTTAGTTTAACGTGTTAATGTTGTGTGGTGTATTGTTTATATATTGTATTGCATTGTTTTTTCTTTCTTTTCTTTTTTTCTTTTTTTTCTCCTTTTCTTTTTCTTCTTGTTTGTAAGGTTTAAAAGCAATAATTTTTTTTTTAAAATTAGTATTAGCAGATGCAGAGCCACATACTATTTAGAGAAACAGAAGTGGGGACATTATGACCCAGTTGCTTTATTCCTCTCTTTGTACTGTGCTTTGCTGTGGTCCCAGTCTCAGAGAAGTAAGGTGGGCATCAGTCAGTTGCATGCACAGTGGTAATGTTACAGTGACATATATGCATACCAATCTCTTCTTAACACCATCGGGCTTATACTGAGCAAGCAACTCTTCCCACCTTGCTTGCTCCAAGGAAACCAGGGTGATTAAATAAATACAGTAAAGGTAAAGGGACCCCTGACCATTAGGTCCAGTCATGGCCGACTCTGGGGTTGCGGCGCTCATCTCTCTTTATTGCCAAGGGAGCCGGCGTACAGCTTCCGGGTCATGTGGCCAGCATGACTAAGCCGCTTCTGGCGAACCAGAGCAGCGCACGGAAACGCCGTTTACCTTCCCGCCAGAGCGGTACCTATTTATCTACTTGCACCTTGACGTGCTTTCGGACTGCTAGGTTGGCAGGAGCAGGGACCGAGCAACGGGAGCTCACCCCGTCGCGGGGATTTGAACCGCCAAAATTCTGATCGGCAAGTCCTAGGTTCTGTGATTTAGACCACAGCGCCACCTGCGTCCCCTAATAAATACAGACCTCCTCCTTGAAACCTGCCAAAACCAGGAGGAGGCATTTAGCTGCTTTTAATAATAACAATGAGAGAAAGTCTCGGTTATCAATGTTTATCTGCGTATGTCTGTGTGTGTTTTCTACAAGGCTGCTTAATAGTCATTGAAACAGGAAAGAACATTGGCAGGATTATTGTAATAACCTGCAGTTTTATAAGAGCATATATTTAAAGTAGATGAATAAATGAGCAAATTAAGTTAATCTGGATATGCAGAAAATATTAAAAATAAATTTAAGGAAACGCAGAAAGAAGGGAAGGAAGTCGAGCTTTGAAATGTTAAAATTATTTGTAAAATTATTGAAATGTATAAAACTGAAAATCATCATCATAATTAAAAAAAAGTCGTTGAAGTTTGGTAAGCTGTACTTTCCTTCCTGATGTGAGCAAATGTTCTTTGCTGCTCCTTCCCATCTTTGCACAGCAGAAGCCAGAAACAAATACAAAAAAAAGGTAGGAAATGCTTAAAATCAATCTAATTGTTTTGCATAAATACATAGACCCTTTGCTTCCCATTACATGCAGGACGCGGGTGGCGCTGTGGAAGGGACGCGGGTGACGCTGTGGGTTAAACCACAGAGCCTAGGACTTGCTGATCAGAAGGTCGGCGGTTCGAATCCCCGCGATGGGGTGAGCTCCCGTTGCTCGGTCCCTGCTCCTGCCAACCTAGCAGTTCGAAAGCACGTCAAAGTGCAAGTAGGTACCGCTCTGGTGGGAAGGTAAACGGCGTTTCCGTGTGCTGCTCTGGTTCTCTAGAAGCAGCTTAGTCATGCTGGTCACATGACCTGGAAGCTGTACGCCGGCTCCCTCGGCCAATAAAGCGAGATGAGCGCCGCAACCCCAGAGTCGGCCACGACTGGACCTAATGGTCAGGGGTCCCTTTACCTTTACCTACATGCACAGAAGCCAGAGTGACAGTGGAATTTCAACTGGTGAGTGACCAGTGTCCTCCTCTGCTGTACCCAATGGCAACAGAATAGCTTATGGGATGCAGGATAGGCCATGTGGAAATGACCAGGCGGGAAGGCTCCCAGCATTCACCGCCTGCAGTGAACACCTCACTCTGTCTGACAGTAGAATTTATGCTATCGATATATGCAGAAGCATGATATGCCACCCAATCCTAGTCTATTGAATTGTTACTTACCCGTTGGATGGAAAGGAAAGATGCAACATAATGGTGCCAAGAGGACACAGTGGAACAAGGTGAATTCTAAATGGAGCAGGTGCACTGTGTTTATTTTAATAGTTTCACCCACTGAAGTGGATTTTCTAGGGCACAAAGAATATAGACTTCTCGATGAATAAGGGAGGGACTGTGAAGAAACCTGGAGAATGTTGAAACCAGCCAGAGACCCAGCTGGATGCATATATCTCTTGAAATCTTCAACCTTTACCCTTTGTAGACTACAGTGAGATGCACTAAAGACAAAGAGCTCACTTCATAATTATTTCTTTGATACACAGAAGCCAATCTCCATCCCCCTGATTCCAGCTTCTATGGTGTGTCATGTACTTGCAAAAGCCAAAGCCTAAAATAAACAAATAATAATAATCACACTTAAATTTCTCTCTCTACATAATGATGTGCCTTGTTTATTGGTCAGCTTATCTTATCTAAATTTGCAGCTGCCAGTTACTGTAATGCTCTTCATTAACAGAGTACAGTATACAGACGTGAGAAAAAGCTGACATTTCAACCATGCATTGAAATATACATTTCTCTCTATTTTCATGAAGCCAATTATAGGGAAAGTGTGAAACCTAAAGGCATAGGGCAGCCCATTCCTAAACATATTTATTTACAGCAGCAAAAATTCCACTGGGATTGACATAAAAAAAACTCACTCCTACATTATTCTGCAGGAAATATAGCAGAGTTCTTTATGCATCTAGCCAGTGAGCCCATTCAAAATTCTGTGGTAGTGCCGAGGGTGGCAGTCGCAAAATGGTTGCTACATTCAAAAGAGCAGAAAAAGAGACAGGACAACAAAATTGTGTGTGCACACACCATCCATGCAACTCTCTCACACAGAGCAAAACTCTTCACCACTCTCCCTTGTTCAGAATGGAGTGCTGGGAGTCTAATCCTGGCATCCTATGACATGTAAAGGTAAAAAAAGGTAAAGGACCCCTGGATGGTTAAGTCCAGTCAAAAGCGACTGTGGGGTTACAGCGTTCATCTCGCTTTCAGGCTGAGGGAGCCAGTGTTTGTCCACAGACAGCTTTCTGGGTCATGTGGCCAGCTTCTGGCGCAACAGGACACCACGACAGAAACCAGAGTGCACGGAAACACCTTTTACCTTCCTGCCACAGCAGTACCTATTTATCTACTTGCACTTTTGAATTGCTAGGTTGGCAGGAGCTGGGACAGAGCAACGAGAGCTCAACCCGTCATGGGGATTTGAACCGCTGACCTTCCAATCAGCAACCCCAAGAGGCCCAGTGGTTTAGACCACAGCGCCACCCACGTCCTTTGCCATGTAGACGTGTTCAAAGGGGCATAGAATCATAGAACTGTAGAGTTGGAAAGGACTCCATCTAGTTCAACCCCCTGCAATACAGGAATCTCAGCTAAAGCATCCATGACAGATGACCATCCAGCCTCTGCTTAAAAACCTCCAAGGAAGCAGAGTCCACAACCTCCTGAGGGAACCGAGGAGGAAGAGGAACCGAGGAGGAAGAGCATGTTGGTGTTCCATTTATGGTATATGAGTAGAATCGCTATGCCAATGAACAATTTTTTTACACTACTGGACTGAAATGCACCAAACTGTGCTGAAAATATCCCCAAATCGTATGTCGAGAAACCAAAGTTTAATATTTATTTTAATATTATTTTAATATTGTTGTTGTTTAGTCGTTTAGTCGTGTCCGACTCTTCGTGACCCCATGGACCAGAGAACGCCAGGCACTCCTGTCCTCCACTGCCCCCCGCAGCTTGGTCAGACTCATGCTGGTAACCTCGAAAACACTATCCAACCATCTCGTCCTCTGTCGCCCCCTTCTCCTTGTGCCCTCCATCTTTCCCAACATCAGGGTCTTCTCCAGGGAGTCTTCTCTTCTCATGAGGTGGCCAAAGTACTGGAGCCTCAGCTTCACAATCTGTCCTTCCAGTGAGCACTCAGGGCTGATTTCCTTCAGAATGGAGAGGTTTGATCTTCTTGCAGTCCATGGGACTCTCAAGAGTCTCCTCCAGCACCATAATTCAAAAGCATCAATTCTTCGGCGATCAGCCTTCTTTATGGTCCAGCTCTCACTTCCATACAACACTACTGGGAAAACCATAGCTTTAACTATACGGACCTTTGTTGGCAAGGTGATGTCTCTACTTCTCAAGATGCTGTCTAGGCCTGTCATTGCCCTTCTCCCAAGAAGCAGGCGTCTTTTAATTTCGTGGCTGCTGTCACCATCTGCAGTGATCATGGAGCCCAAGAAAGTAAAATCTCTCACTGCCTCCATTTCTTCCCCTTCTATTTGCCAGGAGGTGATGGGACCAGTAGCCATGATCTTCGTTTTTTTGATGTTGAGCTTCAGACCATATTTTGCGCTCTCCTCTTTCACCCTCAATAAAAGGTTCTTTAATTCCTCCTCACTTTCTGCCATCAAGGTTGTGTCATCTGCATATCTGAGGTTGTTGATATTTCTTCCGGCAATCTTAATTCCGGCTAGGGATTCATCCAGCCCAGCCTTTCGCATGATGAATTCTGCATATAAGTTAAATAAGCAGGGAGACAAAATGCAGCCTTGTCGTACTCCTTTCCCAATTTTGAACCAGTCAGTTGTTCCATATCCAGTTCTAACTGTAGCTTCTTGTCCCACATAGAGATTTCTCAGGAGACAGATGAGGTGATCAGGCACTCCCATTTCTTTAAGAACTTGCCATAGTTTGCTTGATAAGTTAAGTGCTTGATAAACACGTATTGATGGTTCAGCAACATTCCAATCTTCCTGTGATTGCTGCCAACAGTCAAAACTGTTTCCCAGGTTTATCCTCTATGCAGATACCATGTGTGTGTGCATCACATTTCATTAGGGATTGCACCCATAATAATAATGAAATAAGAAGAGAGTGGGGAGACAACAAGACAAACTAATAAGGACAATTTAAAGAGGCGAAAAGCTAACAAAACAACTGCGTCCAGAATGGTCGAGAAGCCAAAGTTTGTTTTGTGTGGGAGTCAACTAAGTTCCACTCAGAGCAAACCAATTCAAATAATTAGACCTACATTCATCATGTCCATCTAATTCAATGGTTCTACTCTGAGTATGACTAATGCTGTATACAACCCTTTGTGTTTACATGTTGATTGTTTCATTCTTATTGTAAACTGTCCTGGGGAATAATCTGAATGTTGGCATAAAAATACATATAATAAACAACCAACCACTAGATTTAGCCATCTGCTCTTGTTGTGTACAGGGCTTGTCATTTCTGAAAGAGGCCTTGACAACTCCCAATGTTTGTGTGTATGCATCCACTTTTTTCTCGTTCTTATTAACTCTGCTTTTGTTTACCAAAGTATTTCAAGTTGGTTAATCACATTCTGAATCATATGGCAGGAATTCCCATTGGAAATGCAAAGCAAAATCCTTGACAGACCTTCATATTGCAAAATAAAGCAAACAGCGGGTACCATATCCTCATTATTTGTGAACTGACAAGCACTCAAGTTTGCCGTTGTTCAGCTCAGTGTTCAACTTTTGGGTGCGTAATGAAGTCAAGCTAATTTCCCGTAGCTCCACCTTCCATATAATGAAGAAAATTAATTGCACGCTATAAAAAAAAGGGGGGGAGAGCTAGGAGTTGCAATCTGCTGTACTAATTACTGTCTGTGTAACATTACCTGACTTTCTTCATCTTTTCTCATCTTGAGACTAACGATCTTTCCCCAGAGGCAAAATTTAAGCACTAGCTCAATATATATGCCTCAGCTAGCTGCGGTTCCAGAGAGGCCGCTTCTCAAAATCCAAATAAGACTAAGCTGAATAAGTGTGGAGATCTTCTTCTTCTTCATGTCACACTCTTCACACTGTATGCGTCGAAGATGATTTGGAGGGTGAAACAAGCTAGCTGAAGAACACAGATAAAGAATTTTAACCATCTATAAAACACAACTGCTACAAAACTAAAATTATGGCAGTCCCTCACTCCCTGCATCAAGTTGCAGAAATCCCTTATGTTGCGTAGGGTTGCATTGTATGGAATGGCTAATAAATTAAATGGGTCCATGGAAATTTAGAAGTTAGTCTCTGAGACAGGGATGAAGGACCTGAAGTTGGACTCATCAAGTCTCATCAGCATCAACCAGCATGACTAGCATGATCAATAGTCAGGGGTGGTGGGATTTATAGTCCAACAACATCTGGAGGACCACAAACTCCCCATCTTTGCCCTAAGAGATATGCCATGATGTCATCATAAAAATTAATGTGCATTCCATGAATAATCCAGGGATGCCTGAGGTAGCTTTGCCACTATTTGGGGGATGAATAAATTTCTCCTATCAGGTGACAGAGTTTCCCCATTGATGACTACCACAAATGTGATCTAAGGGCAGAAAATGTTCACTCTGTGTATATTGTGGTTGGGAATCAACCTTGGCAAACATAGGGTGGCCTAGCCTTCAGGTATTTCATTGGTCACAAAGTGATCTGAGCTGTCTTTTCCCTCGAAATGACCTCAATCTTTTGTTGACACTTTCCAGATTTGCTGGCAGTAACTTCTGTAGGTTGGTGGTGTGTTGTGCTATTAAAAATGTGCATGTTTCTCTCCCCCGCCCCCAATTATTAGTTTAGTTTTGCCTTTGTGAAATTCTATTGGAGGTCAAAATGAAGTTTTAGCCTCACTTAAAATGCCTTCCCCATTATCAGGACAATGACTTTCGTACAGATCTGTTTAATATACACCATCGTGTTCAAACTGTAAATTGCCCATTGCCAAACTTCTCCTTGTAGCAGAAGTTGAATTTTTAATGCCTTCTGCCTTTAAGATATAAGTGACCACCAGTCTTTCATTCTGATTAAAGATTTGACATTTTTCATCCTATAGGCAATATAAAAAGAAGAAGAAAGCTGCAGTGGGTAATATTTTATTCATAAAAATATGTGTGCCAGGAATTAAATCCAACTTTTTATCACTTTATCTCCATTCAAGAAAACTATTTGTGGCAAAAAGAGATATCACTATTGCCCTCTTGGGTTGCAGGATTATTTAACATTATGCTTTAGAAGGGTGCCTAGGGGAATGGGAGACCTGGTTTCTTCTATATATAGTATTAAAAACAGCTGTATTTTAGAGCACAAAATTGATATTCTAGCCATCAGAAATGAAAGGTCAGACTGTGCATACAACAGGGGGCTTAACATATTCCTAGTTTTTAAAGAGCTGGTGAACCTCAACATGCAGCCAGATCCTATGCTTCTGCACTCAGAAGTTAGTACCACTGATAGTTTGATTTCAACAGAACTGACTCCATAGTAAATTTTCAAATGAATGCCGTCTTCAATAGATAAATCCCTATAAAAGGTCTCCTTTAACTGGATAAATAAGAGCCAGTGCGCTAGTCACTGTGCTATATGCCACATAACAATGGGGTGACAAAATAAGGGAGAAGAGTCCCTGCATAGTCCTAATCATAATAATGATTTCTGTATTTTATCAAGAATGTTGGTAGTGTTTTTCAGGCCCTTGCATATATGCCAAAGATACCCAGGGATGTATGTTTGGTGGCGTTGGATATATGACAAGAATTAATGTGTTTTTTTTACTCCCCTAGTCACACAGAGAGACTATAATTCCAGCCGGTATCTTGAGATTTTTAAGATTGACAGTCACCTTTCATAAGGTGGTACAGAACAGGGAAGAATTCAGTAGGTCCATCTCTCTATGCGTAATACGGTATTAGAAAGAAAGGAAGTTGCTTTTTACAATGTCAGACCATTGGTATAAACCAGGGGCTCCAACTCCTGGTGGCCCAACACTTTGGGGCCCCCAATATTTTTGGGGTGCCCAATCTTCCCAAAAAATCAGGGCCTAGTGTGGAGCCGAGCAAAGCATGTCTTCAGTTGTCAGCTCCTCCCCCTGATGTGGAGGGGAAGGAGTAGGAGAACAGCCCTTGGCTGATGGCAGCAGGAGTAGAAGGCGCCATCAGCCATTGAAGCTGCAACCTATTTTTTTTTTTTAAAAAAATAATTTTTATTCAATTTCTAATATAAAATATAAACATACATTTTCAATATTATCACATTTTGACTTCCTTTGACTCATCTGCAAATCTTCCGTTATCAAATCTTCTATCCGCAATTCTAAATTTAACATTGCCTTTTGTCTTAAATAAGCTTACTCCCTTGTTCCCTTTTTTACAGTGTTTCTAATATTATTTCTTCACAAAGCTTCCTGTAAACCCACAAACGTTGTTTGCTCATCACATATGCTTTTCATATAATCCACAAATTTACTCCAGTCCTTGGTAAACTTGTGATCTCGTTGGTTTTGGACTCTTCCTGTTAATTTATCCGTTTCTGCGTAGTCCATTAATTTCATTTTCCATTCTTCTATCGATGGTAATTCTTCCTGCTTCCATTTTTGGGCCAGTAATATTCTTGCTGCTGTTACTGCATGTAAAAATAGTTTATGATCCTTTCTATTTATTTCATTTCCAACCATTCCTAACAAAAAAGCTTCTGGTTTTTTAACAAATGTATATTTCAACATTTTTTTTCAGTTCATTATAAATCCCTTCTCAGAAGACTCTCACCTTTTTACACTCCCACCACATATGATAAAATGTTCCCTCTTTTTCTTTACATTTCCAACACTTGTTACATACTTCATTGAAGCTGCAACATCATCCCCCCATTTTCTCCCTCGAAAGTTGGTGCCTCTGGTATGAACTCAGAATGGTCAACACTGGCAGGTATTGGCTCTGCAAGGTTTCAGATGGGGTTCTCTCTGTTAGGATATAGTTCCGTTCCACCATTAGAACAGGCATGCGGAGTTGTATGTCACATGCCTGTTTACTTCCAGCACAGCCTGCTGGGAACTTCCATTGTATATAGCTTTTGCTTATGCAATTTGCTTGGACAGGAAGGGAAGCAGACATGTTTTTCCTTTGTCCTGCTGCTGAATAAATGCTTGTAAATATGCTTACATATGCCTCTGTCTGCTACTTCTGTTGCAAAGAGTTCTTATCTCTGCTGGCTTGCGTGCTCAGTCTTTAAAGGTCTCTGAGGCTTGAGTCGCAGTTTTTGATGCTGTTCTGAGAACCGGAGTTTGCCCGGCTGCCGGCCAGAGGACTGGAAGCAGCTGGGGCCCTGCCAAATACCCTCGTCTCCCCAGACTCATCCCAACACTCTCCCAGCCCTACTGTCTTGCCAAATGCAAGATGGTTCTTTTAAAATTGAGAGCCAGTGTGGTGTAGTGGTTAAGAGCAGTGGACTCGTAATCTGGTGAACCAGGTTCGATTCCCTGCTCCTCCACATGCAGCTGCTGGGTGACCTTGGGCTAGTCACACTTCTTTGAAGTCTCTCAGCCCCACTCACCTCACAGAGTGTTTGTTGTGGGGGAGGAAGGGAAAAGAGAATGTTAGCCGCTTTGAGACTCCTTCAGGTACAGTGGTGCCTCGCAAGATGAAAATAATCCGTTCCGGGAGTCTCTTCGTCTAGCGGTTTTTTCGTCTTGCGAAGCATCCCTATTAGCGGCTTAGCGCATTAGCGCTATTAGCAGCTTAGTGGCTTAGCGGCTATTAGCGGCTTAGTGGCTATTAGCGGCTTAGCGGCTTAGAAAAAGGGGGGGGAGGGAAAAAACTCGCAAGACGTTTTCGTCTTACGAAGCAAGCCCATAGGGAAATTCGTCTTGCGAAGCGCCTCGAAAAACGGAAAACCCTTTCGTCTAGCGGGTTTTTCGTCTTGCGAGGCATTCGTCTTGTGGGGCACCACTGTAATGATAAAGCGGGATATGAAATCCAAAATTAGATTCAGAAGCAATCCAAACGCAAGTGGGTGAGAAGATTACAGATTTATTCTGAACAGCAAGTGAAATATATATTACCAAGCAGCACTTCAATCTGCCACTGAGAAGCCCTGAAGAAGTGGCAAAGTGCCCCCAGGTAGCCTTCGATGCACAGCTCTGCAGCCAACAGTTTGTGCGCAAACTTCTGACTGCCATGCTCAAAAACTAGATATCAAAGACAAAAAGCCAGGCCATACATCAAAGGCTTTTACTGACCAGTGCCATTTGCCAACAGACCAACAGATCAAAGACTTTTACAAGGGATAGAGAAAGTAATAAAACATTGATAACCAGAGCCAGGAAGAGGTAGGTGGATAACAAGAGACAGGAAGAGTTGACCATGTCAGATCACTAATCTCCTCATAATTACAATAATCTTTCAGCATAAGTTTCCCATACACCTATCTTGAGAGATGTTGGGGATCCTCTGCATGCAAAGCATATACTCTACCACAGAGCTATAGCTATTCTCCATGACCAGTGGCTCATCTAAGAGAGTTGTAGTGTATGGGCAGAGTGACCATTATGCCGGTTGTTCAAAGGTGCAAGTTCATAACTCAATGCATGCACGTAATCACCAGGGAAGAAAGAAAGTAACATGACTAGACCACTGAGCACATGTGTGGCATGATGCCCCAAATAATAATAATAATAATAATAATAATAATAATAATAATAATTTATTTATACCCCACCCATCTGGCTGGGCTTCCCCAGCCACTCTGGGCAGCTTCCAACAAAATATTAAAATACAGTAATGCACCAAACATTAAAATCCTCCCTAAACAGGGCTGCCTTCAGATGTCTTCTAAAAGTCTGGTAGTTGTTGTTCTCTTTGACATCTGGTGGGAGGGCATACCACAGGGTGGGTGCCACTACCAAGAAGGCCCTCTGCCTGGTTCCCTGTAACTTGGCTTCTCGCAGTGAGGGAACTGCCAGAAGGCCCTTGGCGCTGGACCTCAGTGTCCGGGTAGAACGATGGGGGTGGAGATGCTCCTTCAGATATACTGGACCAAGGCCGTTTAGGGCTTTAAAGGTCAGCACCAACACTTTGAATTGTGTTGGAAATGTACTGTAGAACAGAGGTCACCTCTGTCATTAAATAGGTAAGCAAGCCTTTGCTTCCTCTGCCCCTAATCTCCCATCTGCGGTACATAGGGACAATCATATTTCTCTGCCTTACAGGGCTGTTGTTTTAGGGATTATTGTGATAAAGTGCAACATAATTCTAAGTTTACTTTTGGAAATTCATCTGTGCAAATGGGGCAAGTCTATAAATGGTCTGTCACAGTCAATGTGTAAGCATTCCCTGAGACAAATCTATAATTTTGTTTGTTTTCTGTCCTTTTTCTCTTGCTACCCTAAGAAGGGTTTACAGTATATACTTTGCAAATATAATGCATTCCTTAAAGGGCAAGTTTGCACTGGAAATGTGTTTGTTTTAGCATCATGCATCTAAGCTCCGAAGTGTGCTCAGTCTCAGTAAGGGGGAAGGATGGATATGGAATACAGAAATTAAGTATCATTAATGGAACCATATGGAACATTTCAGTTTTGAAACACACATACTCAGTTTGTTACACAATTATCTTGTTCACTAGCTTGGTAATGGAGGTCTAATATTTTACAGACTCAACAAATGATGTTGAATGGCTCATTTTGTTGCTACCTGCAGTTTAATTTTCTCTCTGCCCTACTTAGCAAGGTTTTGATGATTGCAAAGAAGAGTCCATTGTAATACTGATAAAAAAATAAGCAAAACAAATGAAATAAATAGAGTTGTGTTCTGAGTTTAGTTTTATTTTTGCTTCATATATTTTTTAAATCCCCAATGGATAGTGGATTACATTACTTTTAATATAAGTGCATGCAATGTGTTATCAAGTAGATACATTTTAAAAAAGGAAAGAAAAGAAAACATACACATTTAATAACATTGGGCTGGTTTTAAAGAATCAACAAAAATGGTGGCAAGGACTTCCACATACAATTCACTGGGTTTCTGAAGCTCAGATTTTTTTCAGCATCAGCATATTGCAAAGTGTTCTGTTACGGGTTTGTTTTGCACAATCAAATTATGCTTTTAATGACAGAACTTATTTTTGCCTCTTCAAATTTACAACAGCTTGTTTTCATATGGTCTTCCATCCTGAAAGAAAATGAGTATGTTTCTTCAGAGGAAGCCCAACTGAAATCAATGTGTAGGATCATGGCAATGCTCTTTTCTAGCCCCCGTACCTTTCAGTGGCACCTGCTATGGTGAGATTCCTAATGAATTGTGCTCGTCAGTCTTATTTTGTACTCGACAAAGGCTCTGGGGGCCTTTCTTGCTCCTAAAATGAGCAGCATAATTTATACTGCATTTAATGAAAACATTTGTTTACTGATACTAAGGTTGTTGTTTGGGACGCAGGTGGCGCTGTGGGTAAAAGCCTCAGCGCCTAGGGCTTACCGATCGAAAGGTCGGCGGTTCGAATCCCTGTGGCGGGGTGCGCTCCCGCTGCTCGGTCCCAGCGCCTGCCAACCTAGCAGTTCGAAAGCACCTCCGGGTGCAAGTAGATAAATAGGGACCGCTTACCAGCGGGAAGGTAAACGGCGTTTCCGTGTGCGGCTCTGGCTCGCCAGAGCAGCGATGTCACGCTGGCCACGTGACCCGGAAGTGTCTCCGGACAGCGCTGGCCCCTGGCCTCTTAAGTGAGATGGGCGCACAACCCCAGAGTCTGTCAAGACTGGCCCGTACAGGCAGGGGTACCTTTACCTTTACCTTTTTACTAAGGTTGTTAGCATGATACACTGAATGCAGGTTCAAGCTGTCTCTACACATGTACAAGTGACTGTGTGAAAGAGTGTAAACTTATTCATTTGTACATCTCACCTATGGTACACACAGGTACATACTATATACTTGCCAAACATGACATCATTGTATGAGTATACCGATAAACTATCTGTGCACATAGGGGCACAGATTGTACACTCATTGAATGTAACACCCATGCTTACAACTCTCAGCACACTCTTTAACCTTGACCATTAACATATATGACAATTATGAAGCCTCCCCCCCCCCCCCCGCCTGCTTAACTCAACATACTCCTTAACCTGGGGCCAGCCAATCAAGGTAAATGTTGGAAGATCCAGAGCAGATAAAATAAAGCAGTTAGGGCAAAAAACAAAAACCGATGGAGGGTAAGGTAAGGTAAAAGGTAAAGGACAGTTAAGTCCAGTCAACGGCCACTATGGGGTGCGGCGCTCATCTCAGTTCTCAGGCCAAGGGAGCCTTCCTGCTGCAGTGGTACCTATTTATCTACTTGCACTGTTGTGCTTTTGAAATGCTAGGTTGGCAGGAGCTGGGAGAGAGCAACGGGAGCTCACTCTGTCACAGAGATTCGAACCGCCGACCTTCCAATCGGCAAGCCCAAGAGGCTCAGTGGTTTAGACCACAGCACCACCCATTCCCTTTGGAGGATAAGGCAATCAGTGGCTACAAGCTACAGTGGCTATGTTCTGTCTCTCATATTGGAGGCAGTATGCCTCTCTCAATACCAGTTGCAGAGATTCACAAATGCACAGAGTGCTATTGCATCCATTTCCTTAAGGGCTTCCTGCAGGCACCTGGTTAGTGACCATGAGAACTGGATTTAGGATTAGATGGGCTTTTGGCCTCATCTATCAGAGTCTTCTCCAGGCATTACCATGGACTTGCTTCTTTCTTTATGCCCTTTCCTTTCCTCTATTTTCCAAAGACAGCCCCCCCCCACAGGAAACCACAGTTGACACTCTTTTTTTTTAAAAAAAAAAATTAAATTATTAGTTTTCCAATTTTAAAACAAGTCAACAACAACATGCAAACAACAACAAATACAAACAAACATACAAATGTATTTTCTTAACCTCATTTTCATAAACCTCTTTTCTCGGACTTCCCCATACCTCACCCTTTTTGCATCCTTATTTTACAGTTTTTCAGCAACCCTTTTTGCCAGTTAAATTTAAACTTATTATCTTTCTCAATTTCACCTTAAATCATCAAACAATTTCAGCTGTAATTCTGCATCTTCCTTCCCCTTGACATTTTAGCACTCCTCAATTTTGTAACAGTCCTTAAGATATACTTTATACTTCTTCCAGTCTTCCTCCACCGTCTCTTTCTCTTGGTCACGGATTCTGCCAGTCATTTCTGCCAGTCCCATAAAGTCGATCACTTTCGTCTGCCATTCTTCCAGTGTGGGTAGTTCTTGTGTCTTCCAATACTTTGCTAGAAGAATCCTTGCTGCTGTAGTGGCGTACATAAAAAAAGTCTTGTCCTTCCTTGACACCAATTGGCCAACCATGCCCAAGAGAAATGCCTCTGGTTTCTTATGGAAAGTACATTTAAGTACCTTCTTAATTTCATTATAAATCATTTCCCAAAAGGCTTTAATCTTTGGGCAGGTCCACCAAAGGTGAAAGAAGGTGCCTTCAGTCTCATTACATTTCCAACATTTATTATTGGGCAGATGATAAATCTTCGCAAGCTTGACTGGGGTCATGTACCACCTGTAAATCATTTTCATAATATTTTCTCTTAGGGCATTACATGCCGTAAATTTAATACCGGTGGTCCATAACTGTTCCCAGTCAGCAAACATAATGTCATGACCTATGTCCTGTGCCCATTTAATCATAGCTGACTTGACTGTCTCATCTATTGTATTCCACCTCAGCAACAGATTATACATTCTTGATAAGTTCTTAGTATTGGGTTCTAACAGTTCTGTTTCTAATTTCGATTTCTCCACCTGGAAGCCAATTTTCCTGTCTTGTTTAAAAGTCTCCATTATTTGGTAATAATGGAGCCAGTCTCGTACCTTGGACTTTATTTTCTCAAAACTCTGTAATTTGAATTTGCCACTTTCTTGTTCTAAGATTTCAAAATATTTTGGCCATTTAGATTCCATATTAAGTTTCTTCACCTCCTTAGCCTCCATTGGTGATAACCACCTAGGAGTTTTATTTTCCAACAAATCCTTATATCGAATCCAAACATTGTATAATGCTTTCCTAACAATATGGTTTTTGAAACCCTTGTGAACTTTAACCTTGTCATACCATATATATGCATGCCAACCAAACCTATTGTCGGATCCTTCCAAGTCCAGAATGTCTGCATTCTCAAGAAGTAGCCAATCTTTCAGCCAGCAGAAAGCTGCCAATTCATAGTACAGTCTTAAGTCCGGCAGGGCAAACCCCCCTCTTTCTTTTGCATCAGTAAGTATCTTAAATTTTATTCTGGGCTTTTTGCCCTGCCAGACAAATTTAGATATATCTTTCTGCCACTTCTTGAAACAGTCTAGTTTATCCACAATTTGTAATGTCTGAAACAAAAATAACATTCTAGGTTTCTCTTCAGATCGTATAAATCTTTCGCCTTTCACAGTTGACACTCTTGTGTATAACTTTTAGATGTAGCTGTTTCCTTTCTTTCTTTTTTAAAGGAAGACAATTTTAATGGGAAAGTCACATCGATCCAAGTCAAGGCAGAGGCAGCTGAGTCACCCTTTTCCTCCACTCATTCCACCCATTTGTCCATCCTGCTGCTACCTTTCCCAAGTGATTTTAAAAGTTCCAAACCTATTAATTCCCCAAATTCAAATTGATCTGCGAGGTATTCCTTACTGATAAGCTGGAAAGGATTCCATATATTGCTTTTCAATTAAATAAAACTGGGCCCCATTCAATTATTCTTTGCCACTGCCACAAAAGAAAGGAGAGACTTGAGTACAGCCCAAAAGATGGGGAATGGAGGCTTATTCATGAATGTCCTGTATCAGTAATTGATGATTATCAGCTTGTGGTAACACAGAGGTGAGTTTTTTCACTGGTGGCACCAGTAATGTTGCTCCCAGTGTGGCTGGATGCTCTCTCTGTGGTACTGGCATTTTGCCAGCTCTTGAAAACATAGCCATTGAGACAGGCATTTCCCCAAACTCCTGTCTAGGATCTCATGCATTGATTGTTGTTTTATGGTTTTAAACATTCCACAGTTTTAATGGGCTTGTTTATTATGTATTTTAATTATGGATGTTTTCATGTGCTTGCTTGACTATGCATTTTAATTACAGGTAGTTGTATATTTATAATTGGTTTTTATTCTTGTTATTTTACTGTTGGCTTTTATTTGTCTGAGAACCACCTTGGTCTTCCTTCTTGAAATTAAAGGTGATTTACACATTCTTTTAATAACCTCAAGGACAGCGTAATTGGAAAATGGGGAGAAAGCTCTTCTAGTATAAAAATGTTTTAACAATTTTTCAATAAATGATTTGTAGGCATCCATCTGTCTCAGGCCACAGTAGAAGAGTGTGCCTATGGGGGTAAGGCTGTTGAAGAGGTACATTGTCTGCTGTGGCTTTAGAGACCGATAAGGGAGAGATACGGGGGGTCTCCACCCCTGTAGTTCATCCCAGACTCTGGGAAGCGAGGGCTTCCTGGTGGTTCCCTCACTGTGAGAAGCAAAGTTACAGGGAACCAGGCAGAGGACCTTCTTGGCAGTGGTGTCCGCCCTGTGGAACGCCCTCCCATCAGATGTCCAGGAGATAAAGAACTACACAACTTTTAGAAGACATCTGAAGGCAGTCCTGTATCAGGAACTTTTTAATGTTTGATGCTTTATTATGTTTGTTTTATGTGCTGGAAGCCACCCAGAGTGGCTGAGGAAACCCAGCCAGATGGGCTGGGTATTAATAAAATGATGATGGTAATGATTACTATTACTACTACTACTACTACTCAGTTTTGCTGCTACAGGGGCACCATGGCTTTATCTTCTCTCTGTGCTCCTCCCAGCAGCCATTTCTTCTTTAGTCACTGTGGAATTCCCTTCCACCTTAAGGAACAGGCATGAGATTGTTGCATGTCACATGTCTGTTTACACTCCAGCACAGCTTGCTGGGAACTTCCGTTTGTGTATAGCTTTTGCTTTTGCTGTTCTCTCTGAGACGACATGAGAAAGAGACGACATGTTTCTTTGTTCTGATTTATGTTTCATAAAACTGTAGCTGTAGCATGACTTACGCCTCACGCCTACTTCCATGTGCAAACTACACTCTGCTAATTGCGTGCCCTGGCTTTTGAAGTTCAGGTCACTGATTTACATCAGAACATGGGCCGATGGAAGGAGATGTCCGAGCTGGGCTTGCCAGCTAGCCTCCTGGCTCCTCTGCATGTCGACAACTATCTCCAGGCACTGTGATAATATTATTTTTTAATCAATAAATGATAAACAAAACAGAATTGTGTGGTTTTATGCAGACTGTTGTAAACAACTCATTTTTAAAATTGATAACGGTATATGATTTTTTTTTAATAAATTGCATTCAATAAGCAAGCAATTTTGGCTCCTCCATTCTTCTCCTCTCCTTCTTCTACTGGATTTTAAGTCAATTAATATGGGATCAGTTAACAGCAAAGCTGAAGGGGTGTTGGAGGCAATGTAAGTGTCACTGCTCTGGCAAAGAAGCACTCTGGCTGCAGAATGGAACTTATGCTCCCTGCACAACAGCCAAAACCTGCACTGGATAGATCCATGTGATCCAAAAAGCCCTCATTCCCCAGACACATCTAGAGAGAACAGGCCTGAAAATTCTCCAGGGATCAATGGAGTTAAGCTTGTCACCAGGTATAAATTGCCAGCTGATCCCATGGTCTTTTTACTTAGCTGGTTGGATGGAATGATACCAGAAGTTAAAAAGAAACAAAGAAGAAGAAAACATATCTGCTTGTAGTCTGGTGGCAAAAAAATCTTTTGGAGAAAGGAAAAGAAAAATATGGCACAGATTGCTAATCCAAAATATTAGAAGTTTGGGAAAGAGGTGTTACCCCTCCCTTGGGAAAAAAAAAAAGTTCATTATAATGATATTCTGTGTTGGAAACTGAGATCCAATACCAGAATGTAAGAAATGAGCTATTAGAGTTGTATAACAAGTATGAATTACAAGGTATATGAACTATGCTAATTATGACAGTAGATAATTAGATACTGCCATTTTAACTGTGATTCCAAAGTATCTCAACCCCTCTGTTGCATTTCTTTGCTATAATTTATTTCATTTTTCTTTTTAAAAAGAAGAAGCCTAAAACATGGATGATCTGCTTAGCTGAAATGAAGGCTCAGATTGACGTGAAGAACTCTGTGTTTAAGTATCAGAAATGCATTCAAAGAGGAAACTTAGCTATATTTGAACCAAAGCCTGCAGCAGGCACCCTTCAGAAGAATTAAAATGAATTCCCAAGGAAAATGCCTTCATAACCAACTACATCACAAGGAGCCTTCCGCTGATTCTGAAGGGTCAACATTTTTTTGACAAGTGCGATTCCCTGAAGCTTTCAGAATGGAAACAGCTTCTTCGTCTTCTTTTTCGTTCGACAATTAAGCATTATAAAAACAGAACAGAATTAATGCATCACAGCAACCTTGCTGATGTTCCAGTGGATAATCTTATTATGGCAAGCATGAATGCACTACCTCTTGAAGAGTTTAATGTGAAAAATGCTTTTAGTCACCATTGGTGTTCACCTGATGAATCAGTGGAAATACAACAGTGCTTTCAGATTAGTACTAATTATACACAACCCCAGCCTAAAACACACATTTGGAGGTGGGGAAGAGAAGATCCATGCATGGTTTAAGGGCCTTTACTGTTACCAGAGAAACAGCCATATAAAGCTGGACTCTGTGTGTGTTTGTGTGTGAGCAGGTGGGTAAACACATGGACATATTGGATTGGGTCGGCTATAATTAATTATAATCCTAAAACAATGTTTCATCTTCACAGTTATTGCAGGTAAATGAGAGTAGCATCTTGAAAGTGTGTCAATTCGTCAGAATCAGAAGACCATGGAATCTGGCAAAAGGAACCAAATCCATCGTCCTAATATTAATGTTCAGACTTCAATGCTATTACCTCAGCAACAGCTGGTGCAACTTCAGCTGGTGAAATTTCAGCTGGTAGGAAATGTAATGGCCAGATTGCGCACCAGAAAAAGATGGTTTCAGCATATAGCACCAGTCCTGGCCCAGCTGCATTGGCTGCCGATTAGGTTCCGAGTCCAATACAAAGTGCTGGTGTTGACCTATAAAGCCTTACATGGCTCAGGACCTCAATATCTCAAGGATCACCTCTCCCCATCTGAAACCAACTCAGACCCTGTACTTGTCTCCTGAGGCCCTTCTCTGTGTCCCTCATCCCAGAGAGGTTTGGAGGGTGGCAACAAGAGAACAGGCCTTTTCTGTGGTGGCTCCCCAATTGTGGAATGCTCTCCCCAGAGTGGCTCACCTGGCACCATCATTACATGTCTTTAGGTACCAGTCCAAAACATCCTTTTTAATAGTCCAAGGCTATTAAATAATCTATGGCCTGTGAAAATGTGGGGGAGATGACTATTATGATGATGGCTATGTTATTATTAGCTTTTCTGTCAGTGTGCTTTTTATTATGTTTTTATCACTGATGTTTTGTAATGTGTTTTTAATGTTGTACGCTACCCTGGGATCTTTTGATAAAGGGCAGTATATACTGTATTTTTCCATGTATAAGACAATATTTTTTCCTTTGAAATAATAGGCAAAAATTGTGTGTCGTCTTATACATGGATAGCAGGGGGATGATGATGGGTGATTGGTGGCAGTAGCCAGCAGAAGATTGGCAGCAGCGATTGGGCATGTGATTGGTTGTTGTGTCAAGGCCCGCTGCTGACTGGCTGCGTCTGCGGTCTGCGATGTAGAGCGATTGGCGGCATTGATCCCCCCCCCCCAAAAAAGCTCAACAACTTTCTGGGCTTCCAAAAAAATAGGGGCCGTCTTATACATTGGGGTGTGTTATACATGGAAATATATGGTAAATTATTTAAATAATGTAAATTGAATGAATATAAATAAATAAATAGATAACAAATAAAATAGCAACCACAATTAGTGCTCCCCAGTTGCTTCTTCTCTTCTGCAATGCCAAAAATGTGCAGTGTCAGCAGTAGTGGACTTTGGGCTCTCAAATTTCAGTGGCGGTTTGTTCAATGCTAAAATTTGGTCCCACTCCCACCCCACCTCCACACTCCATCTACAGCATTGTTGTGCTGCCCCCTGTGGCAGAACGCTCAGGGCGGCCAAACTGGTCATGGTACCTTAAAACTCCCTCTGATGTCAGAGTCCTTCTGAGAGGGGAATCAAAATGGGGGTGGAACAATGACTGCCCTTGAATCTGGGATGTGGCCACATAACCTCGGCCCCACACCCAGATCCCAGTTTATATCTAAAGCAAACTTTAGGTGAAGATTCTCCCCCACTCTGAGAGGGTAGAGTTTGCTGTGAGAGGAAAAAAGCAGTAACTAGAGAGGGAAAGAGAGAGAGAGTGCAATGTCAGATCTTTGTTTGAATCCTAGGCTGTGGCTATGGCAGAAGCAAGACCCTCTTGGGGTGTTAATGCTGTGAACCCCTCCATCATAGACTAAGGTTGTATATATATATATATATATGTAAATAAACCATGTATCATGTCAAGGCACCTATGCTGTGCTTCATTTCCAAAAGGAAACATGAACCGTGGTTAAGTGCTTAGAACTGCTGGAATTTTGCACCGCTCAGAGACTGGAGTGGGTGCAACGCTATCTATATATTTTATTTTTTCCTATAAAGTAAGATACAGAAGAACAGGAAACAATGCAATGAGATCATGAAGTGTATCCACTGACTTAAAGAAAGAGATTGAGCTGTCCCAGCTTTTGGAGAATAACACTCACATCCAGCAAAGACTAGATGAATTAAGAAAAGGAGAGCACCAAATGTATGTTGCTTTCAAGATTCGAATACCATCTTAAGCAAACAAATGAAAATCAGATGAACTAGAATTCCATTTATACAAGGACTCGGAGCCATTCATTTCCTTGAAATGAATTTAAGTAGCTTGTCTGTGTGTAAGCCTTCTTCCCGTCAAGGGTAATCTTTCTCCAATAGTGTCAAATATAAATAACACAACAAAAGCAGCCAGCTGGTCCTTCTCTCTCTCTCTCTCTCTCTCTCTCTCTCTCTCTCTCTCTCTTTCACAAACACCAGATCTGGAACAAGGAGCTTAAACGAATAGCAAGTGGGGGGACGACAATTGTACTAATTTTGTATTCATTTCATATCTAGACACGTTGCAGGTGGGCGTCACAATTCCCCATGGAAAAAATTACTTACATTAATCACTCATAAAAAAGGAAATGCTAAAAAAAAGAGCATTTGCAAACTCTGTTGATGTACACATTTCAGTATTTTAGGTGCTCTCCCATTTACTATTTTAGTGTAAAGTTGTTGTTTTTTTTTTAAAATGCTCTGTTTTATTCAAGAAGTGCTAATGACACGTGATATGGTTGCCATTTGTTCTGCTCTGAAAATCCCAGAGAGGCGATTGTCAACATTCACCAATGATTGTCAATAATTCCAGACACCTCTGCTAGAAATGTCGGGGTTCCCCCCCCCAGTAACATCAAGGAATGATACTTGATCTGCACCAAAACAAACTGGTGGAGGTTGGAACCATCAGCTTCTGTATCAGCACTGCAATCACAGAGCAATATCAAGAGGTCACTGCAGTCACTGAGCAACACTGAAAAGTCACTGCCAAGATAAAGTATGATGGTGAATACTGAGAGAGCAGCCCATGGCCTCTCCTCACCAAACCTACCACCTTGTTTGGGAGCAGCAGATTGTTCTTGAGCCCAGAATGAAAGAAAAGTGATCTGTTTGTGGAGATATGGAGAAATATCACCAAAGCAAACAGGCATCTTGCTTTTCTTCCATGCTGAGTGCTGAGGAACAGGCTTACCTCTCCAAGTCTTCCCATTCCAGTTGAGTGGTCATTCAAAGATGAGGAGGAAAACAGAAACTGCCCAAGTCTTTGAAGATGCCTTCAATTTCTCAGCCTGTTGAAGGTCAGAAAACAAATAATTAAGAGAAGCCTGCAGATTTCAGGATCCGTAAAGGGCAATGCCTTGAATATTCCTTTGTGGGAGTCATAAAGCCAAGGCAGAGGCTTGTAAATACTGCAGGGTGCCCCCTGACATTCCTCTGGGCAATGATTACCTTATATGGTAAAGGGGCAATAAAAGCTTGACCGGATGAGGTAACATGAGATTGGCAAACGGCCATGCGGCTGGACAGAACAAAGGACAATAAAAAGTTACCGGAGAGGAGAAGAAGTCTGAACGAGCTGCTCTCTCATATTATGGAAATATTACTGGCTTGCTGGGTCTTTATTTTACCCTAAAGAAGTGCCACTTGTGATGGCTGGCTCCAACATTCCTTAAAAGGGTAACACCCGTGTGTGTGTGTGTGTGAGAGAGAGAGAGAGAGAGGATGGATGGATGGATGTGTAAAGAAGAGAATGAATAAACAGGGCTGTCTTAAGCATATGCGGGGCCAGGGTGCAAGGATCCGGCTGGTGCCCCCCCCCAAGCTGCCCAGTCCCAGGAGCGCAGAGCTGGCCGGCCGCCTCAGTGTCTCGCTGGCTCAGTCACCCCTGAACTTGTGGTGCAGGGCCGCCCGTAGCAGAAGAGCACACCGCTGCACTCTGACCAATGGGCAGGCTCTTCCCCGGACTTAACTCTTGGGCCTGGTGCCCCTGAGAGCCCAGCGCCCGGGTGCCCCGCACTCTTAGGACCTATCCTGTGAATAAAGGACAAAGGGGATAAAATTTGAGAGAGGAGGAGTGAGTGGGTGACTAGATGTGGACGGGGTGCATATATGTGGATAAGTGGGTTTTGTGTGAGTAAGTGTGTCTGCACAGTCTGCTGATGGGGAAATACATGTTTGTGGATGAATTTGTCTCCACCCACATTTGGTTTGGGCTACTCCTGCCACTGGAATGTGAACCCTCCCACTCATGTGCCTTACAAGGGCAGCATTTGATCTGTATAAAGTTCCTCTCTTCTGCTCTAATCTAGCATTTGTTTACAATGATGTCGGCCAAAAGCTTTCTGGAAGCTCACAAGCTCTTTGTCCTCAGGATGTGGTATTCAAAGGGGCACTGCCTCTAAAGATGGGGGTTCCATTAAGGTGATCCTGATGCCTAGCCACTGATAAACCTGCTCTGCTTGGATTTGTGTTGAGGAATAGAAATAGCACAATCAAATCTTTCTTTAGACTAGACTTGGGTTTCAGTGTGGTATACTGTATGCTTGTGAAACATGGACCACTTATAAACACCATCTCCAACTCCCTGAAAGATTCCATCAACGGTGTCTCTGAAAATTTTTACACATCACTTGGGAAGACAGGCAAACTAATACCAGTGTACTGGAAGAAGCAAAGATCACCAGTGTCAAAACAATGATTCTTCAACATCAACTTCGTTGGACTGGTCATGTTGTGCGGATGCCTGATGATCGTCTTCCAAAGCAACTACTCTATTCTGAGCTTAAAAATGGAAAGCATAATGCTGGTGGTCAACAAAAGAGCTTTAAAGACTCTCTCAAGGCAAATCTTAAAAAATGTAGTATAAACATCAACAATTGGGAAACATTTGCCTGCGAGCGCTCCAGTTGGAGAACAGCCTTTACCAAAGGTGTCATGGGCTTTGAAGATGCTCGAACACAGGATGCAAGGGAGAAATGTGCTAAGAGGAAGACACGCTTGGCAAATCCACGCCATGATCCACTCCCACCTGGAAACCAATGTCCTCACTGTGGAAGGACGTGTGGATCCAGAATTGGCCTCCACAGTCACTTACGGACTCATTTTTAAAACCGTGTTTATGGAAGACAACCTTACTCGGCTAAGAGTGATCGCCAAAGAAGAAGAAGGAGATATGGAGGGCTTTATAATGTGGCTTTAGCATCTGTCTCGTTATTTTATTGCTATCTGCTTCAAGAACATTGCTATGAACATGGCAAAAAAGAAGCAGCACATGACATTACATAAATATTCATACACAAATATATATGTATTATGTGGGGAAGGGGGCTTGTTCCCTTTGCTGAAGGAGCCTAGGTATCACTGCTGCATCAGATTTCCAACAATGGCATCTTTTAAGAAGCAAGCCTGCTGCAGAGCGGAAGTCACAGACAAATCTATAACTCTTCTGATTTTCTCTAAATAGGCAACTGAAAGAAAAAATATTACCCTTTGTGCACTCCCAATACCCTCTGGTAATGTTTCACCATGTCTCCTATTGCTCGTTAAAAAGCAAGTACACTGATGTAAACAAATTTATGTCTGTGACAGCACTGTATGTTAGCAAGGACGGCATGCACCTAGATGGATTGCACTAGCAGGTTTGCTGACAAATAGCACCACCAGTAGATTCTGCGATGTTTTCTAGAGAGATCAAAGCATTTTGCCTCAGCTGATGCTCTCCAGTAGCCTAATTTCCTTGCCCTAGTTATGTTTAGGAATTTTGCCAGCCTACCAACCCACTTATCTGCTTTTCTTATGCATTACCTTGTAACAGTTTGCTCAGCAAGAGTTCCGAGTTGCATTATAGCGGCCCTAGGAAATCCAATTTACTATTGACTTTGGAACAACACTTCTGACTTTAATGAAGTGTTTGCTTAACAACAATCTTACCCAAGCTATCAAACGAATATGAAGTGGCATGGCATATATGTATACAGCCTGCTTTCTGTGCAAGAATTGTTCTGTAGCATTTTTAAATCCGTTTCTTTTCTTCTTCTTTTAAAGTGTAGTACCATAGCGATCGGTGTAAATCAAAAACCAACACAATACATCTTTTCTAAGGGTTTCAGTCTACTACTGCAGTCCCTGCAGCATATTCTGTTACTATTATTACATACCCTCCAATATTTCTCAGATGAAAATAGGGACGTCCTAAGGAAAAGTGGGACATTCCAGGATCAAATTGGAAACCAGGACGGCTTCTGTAAATCTGGGACTGTCCCTGGAAAATAGGGACACTTAGAGGGTCTGTTTTTGTTGCTAAATTTTGTATAAAAGCAGCCCAGGGCAACAGGTATGCCTGAACTAGCTAAGTAACTTCCTACTTAGCACCTCTTGCTATGTGGATGTCACAATATGGTGATTCCAAATGGAGGCTTATGTCATCCTTACAGCTTTCAAAACCAACACGGCCTTCCTGCAGCGCTCTCCTGCGTTGATGGTTTCCTCAGAGGATCCTCTGAACCTGGCAGGTCCTCGATTATAAAATCATCTGGATGGATGAGAAAATAAGAGAAGTGATACATCATTATTACGACTACCACTATTATATAAATCATACTTAATACATCATCTTGTCTTTACAATCACCATAAAGCAGAGGAAGTCTATAGCTGAATATTATCCTGATATTTATCTTTCCAAAACATCGCAGATAAAACCATTTTTTCCCTACCAATTTGTTTTCCTGTTTTTCCTTTCTCATTCTTAATCATAGTTTTTTTATTTATTTGTTTAATATTACATTTACACCACACCATTTCGTTAAGGAGTTCAAAGCAAAAAGAGCACAAGATTATTCTTGCAAATCAGCACTCAAAAGAACACTGGTTTTTAAATGGAAACTTTCCCTTTCAACATGCTAGAGTATTTCCTTTAATTAGTAGGCAAAGTGGTGTTTTTCAGCATCGGTGAAAAGAAACTGTGAATAGTTTTGGCTCTGCACCAACACACAAATTTGAAACACTACATTCATCCATCTGAAAAAGAAAAGATTGTGGTAAGATCCCCCATTTTTCCTGTTCATCTGGGCCTGATGGAAGTTGGAGTATAACACATCTGGAGGGCATAAAGTTTCTCCAACCCTGATCTATAAAGTAGCTACATTTACTGACAAAGAACATGCACAAATAATTCTCAACATTTTTGAACTCCTTGTAGTTTGGGTTTATCTGATGTTAATGTATTTGAATGTAATAAGGGCTGCCATTGTCCAGCCACAAGGATGGTACTAGACCGTATGCTCTCGGGACTCATAATAAGTTGTCGCCACCATCTTATCTCTAGCTCCTATATGTTCGAGGCCATCTTGAAATTGGTTTGACAACTATGGCCATTCCTGGACTGGGAAAGCCTTGCCACACTAGTTCATGCATTGGTTACTTCAAGATTAAGTACTGCAATGTGATCTATGCAGACCTTCCTTTGTACTTGATATAGAAGCTACAGCATGACTTCTGACAGGAATGAGGCCTTCTCAGCATGTCACATACCCTCCAACCTATCTTCGATGAAAACAGGAACATCCTATTCCATAATAATTTTGTTATTTATACCCTGCCCGTCTGGCTGGGTTACTGCAGCCACTCTGGGTGGCTTCCAACATACATAAAAACATAATAAAACTTAAACATTTAAAAACTCCCCTATACGGGGCTGCCTTCATATATCTTGAAGGGTGTATAGTTACTTATCTCCTCGGCTCAGGAGTCACATAATTCCATAACCTCCAACATTTCTCTGATGGAAATTGGGACATCCTAAGGGGAAGCGGGACATTCTGGGATCAAATCAGAAACCAGGATGGCTTCTGTAAATCCAGGACTGTCCCTGGAAAATAGGGACACCTGGAGGGTCGGATATAACATTTGTCCTCAGAGATTGGCACTGGTTGCCAATTTGCTACCAGGCCAAATTGAAAGTGTTACTACTAGTGTATAAAGGCTTTAACAACTTGGGACCAGTTTACCTACATCACTTTACCCTACCTGTGCCCACCTGGCCACTTCAGTTGGTGGAACTGAAACTGCTATAGGTGTCACATAATGCCTGTTCCACATTTGTAAGAACTCAATCATTTATTGCTGCAGTGCCTACACATTGGAACTTGCTGCCTATTGATATCAAGCAAGTGCCTTCAACGGTACGTTTCAAAGTAGAGTTGTAATCTTTTCTTGATTTTATCAAATCACTTTGAACTAAATCACTTTTTGAGGTAGGTTACTGATATTCTGTAAATCTCTTTGACGTTCCACCAGCCCTTTTAACCCAATGAACTCCTACAATGGCCACCTACCACCCCTAAATTTAGGTGGGATTTGTCACCTAACATCTGGAGAGCCACAGAGCTGCAACCCCTGACTTAAAGGGAGTTGGGAGTAGGGATAGACAAATCTATCAATTTCAGTTCTCTCAATTTCTCTCATTTTTCCAATCTGAAATTCCAGTTTTCCACATTTTTGCAGCAATTTGTGCTTTTAAAAAATCCTCCTGAAAATTCACAGCATCTTAACATGAATTTCTCCTGATACACACACTTGTGTTTGTTTTGACTGATGTATACACTTTTGCAAAAGCAATTTATCCTAATATGTGTATTTTGTCTGTTATTTTCACATATACATTTTTATCCACACTTTCCTCTAAGGTATTCGTTTTCGTTAACACTGTTTAGCTGGCGAACTGCATTACAAAATTCATATTTTCACATTTCAAAGGATGGATGCAGTTTGCATATTGTTATGGAAAATGTGATTTAGAGAGGGTCACTCTTAAAGGTGAATGGAATCAAATTTCTCCCTCACCCCTAGTTAGGAGTCTATCAACATCTGGAGGCCACTAGCTTTCTTCCTCTGCAGTATAGTGCAGACACACCCTCAGATTGGGAGCAGAAGGGGAAAATAAGACACAAAAGATAGACTTTTCTCAGGTATGTGCAACACACTTGATCTTTTCATTTAATTTCCTTATCCTTTCCTCCTTCCTTGATTCCCACTCTCCATTTCTTCTTGCCAAAAATCTATCAATGTTTTTGACTTTAAATTACTGGAGACATGAGTCCCTTAAGAGTATAATTAAGCAATGATTCATTGATTTTATCTTTAGAAGTAAAATTGAAATGCACTGTATTTTTCTTAATTGTCTCTCATACTGTGTGTCCTTTCCTTCTAATTATATCCTTTCCATGTTTAACAAGCTGCGACTATTCATTCTGCTTAAAATTTACTAGGCTATTATAGTGCTACTAATTCCTTTTCAGCTTCTCTTCTGGATACCTTTTTTGCCTTGTTTACATGTCTTCCTTTCGGGGTGAAATGAGGAAGTTACAGAAACATTTCTACTTCATGTACAGGGGGGGGGGAGAGAAACATTATGCACCCAAGTTCTCACACCAAATCCTGAATTCATTTTGACTACTCGAACTCAGGTGTGGGAAACCTTTGACCCTCCAGATGTTGCAACCCCCACATGCCCCAGCAAACGTGGCCAAGGATTATGAGAGCAGAAGTTCAGCAACATCTGGAAAGCCCAAAGGGCCTTACATTGTTTTGTGAGCAACTTATGATCTCACTCATATGTGACCTGGGGCCCATCTGTGTTAGGAATCCAATATCTGCTGAGCTGTTTTTTCTCTCTCCCTACCTTAAGAATTTGACCGTATCAAACTATCACCATCTGTTTTCTAAAGCCAGATCGAATGTTTTTCCATCTGAAGTGCTGAGTGGAAGATAAGCTGGCATCCCATTTCAAGATAGGCTGTGCCCATGTTTCTTAGGATGTTGAATGTAGGAAACACATTTTACTGCACTGTAGTCTGTATAAACAGATTAGACAGCATCTAATCAAATCCATATTAATAGAACAACCTAGAATTGCTGACTCCTTTTATCTTAAGGTTCTCCTTGAGAATAAGACTGGTACTATTACACTGGCCATAGCAAAATTTCTCTCGGAGACAGTAAGAATTAGAAGCCAGTATGTACGGGCTAAAGCTCCTTTGTTGATTAGCAAGCCTGCTCTTACACCTCAATAACTGTCAATATTTACCACTGCTGTACTGTGCATTTTGGGTCTATGGACTGCAATAAAGTTGTGTGTGTGTTTTGTAAACAGTTACACCAGCTCCATAAATTGGAAGACCTTATTCATGCCAGGACACAGGGGGCCTTCAATTGCAGTTCTAACTCTCTCTGTCTTTATCACCATTCCTTAAATCACTATGAAGTATTTCTACCTACTGTTGCAAAGCAAGATAGCAGCATGGCGCTCTCGTTTTTATCAAGTTCAGCCACATTCAGCTGCACTTTCACACTGCCCCTGTTTCTACAGCTGATGGACACTTGTGATATCACATTACCTAAAGAGGGCAGGACTAAATATTCTGGTAGCACACTAGAGTAAGAGCTGGATTGCCAGCGAGGGAGCTGAATCTTTCTCTACAGGGCTTATTCTAACTCGGAATTTATGGAGCTGCTGTAACCTTTAATTCAGCCAGATTTCTCCCAATGGGGCTTTGGGACAGGAAGTAATCCCCATTGAAAGATAAACAGTTGTGAATAGATGATTTCAAACAAAAAGTTTAAAAGGGTGGGAGAATTTAGCTTGCCTTTTCAAATCACTACAAGCTGCTTGTATGATTTCACTATGAACAAAGATTGATTAAACTTATGGGCATCTGCAAGACGGGGAGGGGACAGTCTCCCCCATAAACTATGATCCTCAGATTCTCAGGTTTCATTTGAAAAAAGGAAAAGGAAGAAGAGTAAGGTTATAGTATTTGTAGAAACTGAAATATGAGAGATAACATGAAGGCACTTATCTCATTTGTTTGTGAGAAGCTATTCTGCTTTCATTTTCCAGTATTTTTTAGCCAATGAATGAAGTCATAGCATGGCTGCCATTTAGGAAAGCAGGTCTAGCCAATTAGCCAAGAAAAGGCTAGAGTAAAAGACCTGTTGTCTAGATTCTTGGTTTCTTTTTCAGCCTTTTCTGCAGGCCTTCTTTGGGATACCTTCCCAGCTTGATGAGCCCCATCTGCCCCTCACTTCCCTCTACAGCAGGTGCAGAAACCACTTTCATGACCATTGGACCATTACTAGTCTGTTCTACTCAATCTACCATAGTCTGTGCAGGGGAGTCCCTAACTCACAAAGAGCTGGAGCTCCATCAGTTCCCCTTACTTATTTTCGCCAACCTAACAGCTTCTTGGAGTCCCAGGTGAGAGCTGAGTGCAGAGTGGAGACCAAAGGTGAACAATCTACCCCAGAAGGAGCATGATGAGTCCCTCACCAGAGTTACTACCCCTCTTCTAACACTTCATACAACCCAAGTCTTTGTAGAAACTAGTTTAATTTAGTACAACTATAACATTTGCATTTATTGCTCCTGCTACATTTACCTCTGGCCCCACTTACCACCATCAAAAGTCACCCGGGAGGGAATGCAGCCCTCAGTCTGTAGTAATAATAATAATAATAATAATAATAATAATAATAATAATAATTTATTTATACCCCGCCCATCTGGCTGGGCTTCCCCAGCCACTCTGGGCAGCTTCCAAAAAAGTATTAAAATACTGTGATACATCAAATATTAAAAGCTTCCCTAAACAGGGCTGCCTTCAGGTGTCTTCTAAAAGTCTGGTAGTTGTTGTTCTCTGACATCTGGTGGGAGGGCGTTCCACAGGGAGGGCGCCACTACCGAGAAGGCCCTCTGCCTGGTTCCCTGTAACTTGGCTTCTCGCAGTGAGGGAACTGCCAGAAGGCCCTTGGTGCTGGACCTCCGTGTCCGGGTAGAACGATGGGGGTGGAGACTCTCCTTCAGATATACTGGACCGAGGCCATTTAGGGCTTTAAAGGTCAGCACCAACACTTTGAATTGTGCTCGGAAATGTACTGGGAGCCAATGTAGTTTTTCCCTAAAGCTTTCCCTAATATGGCAGACTTTTAGAGATAGCAACTGAAATGGATTTGTATTTTTACCTTGGGACAGGTTTCATCTGTCATTTCACACTTATGGTTTCATTGGTTTTTAGCTACTCCTGTTTCATTTATGTTTTATTTTTATTTTTGCTGAGGCTCCATTTTTCGGGAAGCTTTTAATATCATTGTTAGCCACCCAGGGAGCTCGCTTGAGCTATGTGGCAGCACTGTAAAATAAAATATAACCTAATGTAGCTCACTGTAAAAAAAAAAGCAACAACAACACGACAACAACCCAGCAACTGACTGAAAATGCAAGGGCGCATACAAACAGGAGCCATCTCTAGCACTATCTAAAGATATATTTATGGTTAAAGGCTTAATTGTATGCATATCTTATTTTTTCTTTAAGCAAGCATGAGCTGGTTAATGAATCAAAGGATACACACCGAAACAAATATTCCACTGTGTCTTGTATCAAAGAACTTCTATGAAAAAGGCAAAGAGGTCATCAACCCACATAAACTCTGGAGAGTTAACTGATTTCTCATTCCTCATCCAAGAAATATAGGCTGACCACACTTTCCTAAGTGAAGCAAATTCTTTTCTGCTGATACGCAGTGCTTCGTTCCCTCTCTATCACTCTTCCTGTTTCTGCGCAGTTCACTGGGAACTGCGCTGCCCTCTGAGCTAATGCATCACCCACCCTCTTGTTCATTCCCCCTCTCTGTTTCCTTTGTCACCTCACTTCTTCTTCCCCCAAAGCTTTCATTGACAGTTGCTCATTATTCCTGTTTATCTGCTTCCAGCTAACAGGCTCTGAAATAACAGGGAAGACAATGATCTATTTATGTTATTGATCCCCTTTGTGCTAATTGCGGTCTCCTTTGTGACCACTAATTTGCCAGGCACCACAACAGGCCTTGGAAAATTCCATTTTGCAGACTGTACAGATTAATCTGTTGGGTGGTGAGGTTTACCGACAGGGCAAGCATGGTATACTATGTGGTTTAGAAGACTTTGCTTAAAAGGGTGGTGTCAGTCAAACCAGTGACCCTTTTCAATATTAGCACTTGTGTGGGATCAAGGCTAACTATTTAACACTTACTTGAAGACCTGGAGTCAGACCCTCTCCCTTTCCACTCCCTTTCCTCCTGCTACCTATCAATGTAATACAGTGGTACCTCAGGTTAAGTACTTAATTCGTTCTGGAGGTCCGTACTTAACCTGAAACTGTTCTTAACCTGAAGCACCACTTTAGCTAATGGGGCCTCCTGCTGCCGCTGCGACACCGGATCACAATTTCTGTTTTCATCATGAAGCAAAGTTCTTAACTTGAAGCACTATTTCTGGGTTAGCGGAGTCTGTAACCTGAAGCATATGTATCCCGAGGTACCACTGTATTTATGCTTAAGAACACAACCACTGCCCTGCTTCCTTTTCCAGACCCTCCAACCTTTCTCTGATGTATTATTATTATTATTATTATTATTATTATTATTATTATTACTATTATTACGCTGCCCAACTGGCCCCAGCCACTCTGGGTTGCTTCCAACCAATGTGCTCTTGCTGCACATCTTCGTGTGTGGCTTGGTGTCTGTTTAAACCTCTCCATATCTCACAAGTTCTTCCAATTCCCATCTCATTCATTTTTCTTGCCTTCTGACACCACCCATTATCTCCATTTCTTTGTTCAAATTAATTGGCACTTGCATAACTTTGAATAAAGTTATCTATTGCCGTTATTGATTTCTCCAAGGCCAAATATTCTACTGACTACATATTAATCTAAAAACAAAAGGCATAACCTTGCAAGTTCAAATTTATGGACTCCACAGCTCACACTTTTCATTACCTATCTTTATTACTTATTGCGCAAGTGATCTAAATGCACAATGATATCAACTAATTCACACATCATGTACTTTGATATTTCAATGGTGTATCTGTGCTGCAAACGTATATTAGTTTACTATTATCTCTCCCCAGGACCCTGGAAATGTTATAAAGGGTTTTCTAAGGCTTGCAGAGTGGCCACCGGGACCATATAACATTGGTCCTAAAGGATCTACTACACTGGCTCCCAGTACGTTTCCGAGCACAATTCAAATCGTTGGTGCTAACCTTTAAAGCCATAAACAGGCCTTGGCCCCGTATACCTGAAGGATTGTCTCTGCCCCAATTGTTCAGCCTGGACACTGAGGACCAGCTCCATCAGTCTTCAGGTGGTTCCCTCACTGTGAGAAGTGAAGTTACAGGGAACCAGTCAGAGGGCCTTCTTGGTAGTGGTACCCACCCTGTGGAAAGCCCTCCTATCAAATGTCAAGGAGATAAAGAACTATACAACTTTTAGAAGACATCTGAAGGCCGCTCTGTATTGGAAAGTTTTTAATGATTGACATTTTATTATGTTTTTATACATATTGGAAGCCACCCAGAGTGGTTGGGGAAACTCAGCCAGATGGGTGGGGTATAAATAAAATCACCACCACCATCATCAACATCATGGCTGGTTGGTGATTATCAGTTAAGGATCCCACTTTTCAAAGCAAAGCATACAGCCCTACATAACCTCATGAAGTAGTGTCAATGGCAAGGCAAGTGGAAAGCAATTGCTTCAGACTGCTGCATAGTGCAACCCTGGGACTAGAAAAAAATATGTTAGCATTAGCCTTTACAGCCCCAAACAGCTTGGCACCACATTATTTGAAGAATCATTTAGAGAAGCCTGTGAGTGTCTGAGGGCCCTGCTCTTGCCACTTCCACCTGGCCCAGTGTTGTTTGTGTTGTACTTTTGTACTGTTTTATTGTTGTTAGCCGCCCTGAACCCGGCTTCGGCTGGGGAGGGCGGGATATAAATAAAATTTATTATTATTTATTATTATTATAAGCCATCTTGGTTTCTGATTTGATCCCGGAGTGTCCCACTTTTCCTTATGATGTCCCTATTTTTATTGGAGAAATGTTGGAGGGTATGGAGTTATCCAACCCCCAAACCACCTGAAAGCAATCCTGTATACGGAAGTTTTTTAAATGTTTAATGTTTTATTATGTTTTTATATATGTTGGAAGCTTCCAAGAGTGGCTGGGGCAACCCAGTAAGATGTGTAGGGTATAAATATTAAAATTATCATTATGGAATGGGACGTCCCTATTTTCATTGGAGAAATGTTGGAGGGTATGCATATTGGTCTATTTTGGAAGGAGGTTAAGAATATTTTATTTGCCTCAGCTTTTTCTGTTTTAAAAATGTGGCTGGATGCTTTTTATACCTTGAACACTAGGTTTTATCCTAATGCTTAAATCTGTTTTTACATTTTATGTTCATATTGTATTTTTAAATATGATGGTATGTCCTTTAATTGTACACTGCCCTAGAAACTTATTCTTAAGTGGTGGTATATAAATGCTGTCAGTGAAAATATACATAAATTGACCAATATTACAAGCTGGAAGAGAACTCTTAAAAAAAAAGAAGTTATGAGCTTTCCCCAAACAATCTCCAACAAAGTTCATAATTTTCAGCTGATTCCACATTGAGTCAAATGGAGTTGACTCATCATGCATCATAAAGTTCCTAAATATGCAAGAGGACTGCTTTTATAAGAAGGATGATTAGAAGAGAAAATGAAAAGTTGGATTTTGCTGCTGCATGCTTGCACGCCTAATGCAAATGCCACTCTAATCAATAGAATTATTTCCGTGTTGCTTGCCACTGCAGTTTCCTCTCAAAAGAAGGGCACTACTTGAGGGAAAGTCGCCTGCAACTCTAGGTTAGCTTATTGAACCAAGCCATTATGAGAGAGCTGCCATCAACAGTCTCCTTTCTCCGATTACGCTAATGCACGACCCAAATAGATACCTCCTTATTCTTCATTTATAGAATCTCAGGATGGAAAGCCCATACATTGCTAAAATCAGGAATTAGATCGCTACGTTTTCTATTAGGAGCAACCGGGATAAATTCAGCTGACTGAGAATGCTGTCGCCAACCCAAAGGCAAAAGAAAGACATGAAGAGAGTGGTTGCTGTGTATGAATGCTGAGAGACCCCTTTGGGGGCTTCACACTTTGGCTTGGCTATCATACAATTGTAGAGGTGGAAGAAAACCTGAGGATTTTAAGCCAACCTCTGCTTAAAAACCTTCCAAGGAAGGGAGAGTCCACAACCTCCAGAGGGAGACTGTTCCACTGTCAAACAGTTCTTACCATCAGCAAGTTCTTCCTGAAGTTTAGTCACAATCTCCTTTCTTGTAACTTGAAGCCATTGGTTCGGGTTCTACCCTCCAGAGCCAGAGAAAACAAGCTTGGTCCACCATCCACGTGACAGCCTTTCAGATATTTGGAGATGGTGGCGCTGTGGGTTAAACCAGAGAGCCTAGGACTTGCCAATCATCAGAAGGTCAGTGGTTCGAATCCCCGCGACGGGGTGAGCTCCCGTTGCTCGGTCCCTGCTCCTGCCAACCTAGCAGTTCGAAAGCACGTCAAAGTGCAAGTAGATAAATAGGTACCGCTCCGGCGGGAAGGTAAACGGCGTTTCCGTGCGCTGCTCTGGTTCGCCAGAAGCGGCTTAGTCATGCTGGCCACATGACCCGGAAGCTGTACGCTGGCTCCCTCAGTCAATAAAGCGAGATGAGCGCCACATCCCCAGAGTCGGTCACGACTGGACCTAATGGTTAGGGGTCTCTTTACCTTTACTTTAATCATACCCAACTCCTTCAACTGCTCCTCATAAGGCTTAGCTTCCAGATCCTTCATCATCTTGGTCATCCTCCTCTGCGCACGTTCCAGCTTGCCAATATACTGGTACTTCTGAAACTGGACACAGTACTCCAGGTGCGGTCCGACCAAGGCAGAAAAGAGCGGATCTATTATTTCCCTTGATCGGGACGCTATACTTTTGTTAATGGAGACTAGAATAGCATTCGTGTATTTTTGCTGCGGCATCATACTGTTGAGCCAAAGAATTATAGAATTGTAGAGTTGGTAGGGATCCTGTGATCATCTAGTCCAACCCTCTGCAATGCAGTAATATGCAGCTATCCCATGCAGAAACCAAACTTGCAACCTTGGCGTTATCAGCTCCATGCTCAACCAACTGAGCTATGGAAAGTACACGTTAAGCTTGTGGTCTGCTAAGATCTTTTCCACATATACTATCATTTTCTTGCTCAGAATCGTGTGCTAGCAAAACTAGTTGTTGACCAGAACCAAAAACACACAACCCATTTTCAGTAGCTTCGTGGGCTCACCTTTTGCAGCATTCAGATTCTTTGAAATTGTTATGTCTGATCTGGCACCAGCACTTTACTCTAACCACTGAGCATATGCGTATTTTGTCTACAATGCAAAATGAGTCTAAAATTCTGAACAAATCACGGTTGTATGACTGTCCTTTGATAGATATCTTGAATGTTGTTAGTATAATTTATCAGGAGTGAGGGTGATGGCCTGTTCAGGATATTCCATTTCTTCTTGGTTTTCCTCCCCCTCAGTCAGTAGGTATTCCACGGCCATGGACTGTTTGGGGTTTCCCCTCTTTAGGTGTTATTTTAAAGACTTTTTTCCCATACAGTGGTACCTCAGGTGGTACCTTAATTCATTCCGGAGATCCGTTCTTAACCTGAAACTGTTCTTAACCTGAGGTATCACTTTAGCTAATGGGGCCTCCCGCTGCTGCCGCGCCACTGCCGGGCAATTTCTGTTCTCATCCTGAAGCAAAATTCTTAACCTGAGGTACTATTTCTGGGTTAGCAGAGTCTGTAACCTGAAGCGTCTGTAACCTGAAGTGTCTGTAACCTGAGGTACCACTGTAGTTATGCAAGTACCTCGGGGTTCCTCTGAGACTGATGATCGCTCCTTGTGTGTACAGTGCAACACTGATGACATAAAGACCAGCACCTAAGGAACTGCAATCTCTCTAAGTACATATGATTTATATAGAGAGAAAGAAATAACCAGAACTTTAATCTGGAGGAAAGAGCTTAATCACTAGTTGACTCTTGCCTGCATCCACTGAAAATAAGTCCTGGGGCTCATGGCAAGCTGCTCATTTTGTGTGTCATATTTGAACTTGCTGCACATCTACATGAGCCCCTCTTGAGATCTGGCCTCTCTCCCTTCTATTAGAACTTGGGTAATAGTTTCTCTTTATTCATCCATTCGGTGACCTGAAGCCACAAACAGAAGCTTCCCAATGTTCCCAAAAATGTCAACAGAGCAATTGCTCATAAGGATTTATCTGGCTTTGGAGTGAGTGCACTGACCCTCTGTTATATATCACCTTGCAATTTTTCTCCATTTTGTCAACAAGAGGTTGCTTTGTTTGTAGAATAAAGGTAAGAGGATTGATTCAAACAAAAGAGTGCCAGTGACCTAGGGGAGTTAGACCGTGAGGAGAGTTTGGCTTCAGGGAGTGGAAAGCCCAGGGAATCGAGTTAGAAGAAAATACACATAACCGACACAGATTGTTGCCTCATGCAACTCGTTGAACAAATGAACAACCTAAACCAAAGAAGTCTGCAGACCAGCAAACGGTATCTAGAGACAGAAAGACAGAAGGTGGCTTCCTGCATTTTGTGCTGACTATTTGCCAGCTGAACAGACTTTTAATACAAAAAACTCCTTACTTTCAGGCAACAACACTGGGTGTCATCATGCCTAAGCTGGTGGGTCAAAGGGAGAGGGTAGCTTAAACGGATTTTGAGGAGTTATTCCTTCTGCCAAGGAACTCTTGAAGTTGGGTGCAGATGTTCAGAACACTTTGTTAGAGATGGTTTGTCTCTGCTCCCTCAACAGAAAACTATAATTCCCAGGGTTCCCTTACGTTCTGATGCAAGTTAGGGATTTCTAAGAGAATGGGGATGAGATGAGGCTTCAAAAGGAAGGAGATGGTCCTGGTCCAACATGGGGTTTATATCTCTCACCTGCTGTTCTCCTGTAAGATCCCTTCATCTCCCACAAAGAAAAAAGCCTCATTGTCATAGAGAGTGGCTCCCTTACTCAAGGCCCCTCGAGGGACACCCCCTCCCAAGACGTAAATGACACACAACCCACCATTTCTTGCCAGGAATCATGGTTTTTTTGGGGCATATCTGAACTTGCTGCAAAAGCTACATCAACACCTCTGTTGCCTAAATTGTGTAGCAATTTGGTAGTTCTACGTCAGGCATCCTCAACCTCGGCCCTCCAGATGTTTTGAGACTACAATTCCCATCATCCCTGAAAACTGGTCCAGCTAGCTAGGGATCATGGGAGTTGTAGGCCAAAAACATCTGGAGGGACGAGGTCGAGGAAGCCTGCTCTACATCATGGGTAGCCAAACTAAAGCCCAGGGACCGGATCCGGCCCAATTGCCTTCTAAATCCGGCCCACGCATGGTCCGGATATCTGAGTGTGTTTACATGAGTAGAATGTGTGCTTTTATTTAAAATGCATCTCTGGGTTATTTGTGGGGCCTGCCTGGTGTTTTTACATGAGTAGAATGTGTGCTTTTATTTAAAATGCATCTCCGGGTTATTTGTGGGGCCTGCCTGGTGTTTTTACATGAGTAGAATGTGCGCTTTTATTTAAAATGCACCTCTGGGTTATTTGTGGGACATAGGAATTCCTTCATTCTTATTTTTTCAAAATATAGTCCAGCCCCCCACAAGGTCTGAGTGGACTGGCCCCCTGCTGAAAAAGTTTGCTGACCCCTCTTCTACATAGTGCACATTTTTTTTAAAAAAATAAATCTCCTTTTCTTAAAGTTCTTACCTAATTAAGTTGGAGAATGCCTTAGCCCAGAACAGCCAACATGGTGTCTTCCATGAGTAGTTGAACTACAAGTCGCATTACCTTTACCAATGGTCATGCTGGTTGGGAATTATGGGAGTTGTAGATCACAACCAAAGCATACCTTTAAAGCACACTGCTGGGAACTGTAGTTTACCCCTCACAGAGATACACTTTCCAGACACTTTCACAAACTACAGCTCCCAGGATTCTTTAACCATGTGCTTTAAATATATGGCGTAGATGATGCCAAAGCCCAAAAACTTCTGGGGAAAACCTTAGGATAACAGCTGGCTAACAACAGTCTATTACTGGTCGGTTGGTCTCAACTGGGGATAAACAGATGAACATACATCAAAACAGATCGGAGCCCAGTGCCAAGTGCAGATACCATTTTAACTGCCATATCATACATCTGCAGCTTAATTGACTCAAATACTTTTAGGCATGCAGTCTATAACCATGAATATTAAAAAAAGCTGGCACATGCAACAGCAGGTGCAACTGCAAAGGGTGTTTAATAAATCAGTTCTTGGAAGGCACTGGATAGCTGGCTACTGTCTAACACTGTCTATTTGTTAAACCAAGGTAGTTGCCTTTTAAATTGCCACTGCTTCTGTGTGGAAAATTTCAAAGAAAGATCCAGCTATGATTGAGCTTCTTGCCCACTCATTCCAATGGAACTGGTGGTGTGGAAAGGTGGGGGGTTTGCTTTCAGTAGATTGTTGTTGTTTAGTCGTGTCCGACTCTTTGTGACCCCATGGACCAGAGCACACCTGGCACTCCTGTCTTCGACTGCCTCCCACAGTTTGGTCAAACTCATGCTGGTAGCTTCGAGAACACTGTCCAACCATCTCGTCCTCTGTCGTCCCCTTCTTCTTGTGCCCTCCATCTTTCCCAACAACAGGGTCTTTTCCAGGGAGTCTTCTCTTCTCATGAGGTGGCCAAAGTATTGGAGCCTCAGCTTCACGATCTGTCCTTCCAGTGAGCACTCAGGGCTGATTTCCTTCAGAATGGAGAGGTTTGATCTTCTTGTAGTCCATGGGACTCTCAAGAGTCTCCTCCAGCACCATAAATCAAAAGCATCAATTCTTTGGCGATCAGCCTTCTTTGTGGTCCAGCTCTCACTTTCAGTAGATGCCTGCCAACAAATGGCAATAACCACTCCCCACATCAAATGGGGGGCCCTTTTGTGTGGTCGCGCACAGCCCCCCGGATCCCAGTGCGGCTCCCAGTAGTATGGGCTGGCTTCACCCTCCCCAGGCTGGATACCTGGAGGTCTCTGCCTACCTCAGCCAATTGCCCAATCCTGCCTGGGGAAGCGTTGCCAAGGGAATCGGCCAGGTAGGGGGAGGGACCGCCCTGCCTGCAGAACAGAAGGTGAACCTTACCTGCAAAGCATCAGTTGGCTCCAGAGCTTCTCCCACCCTCCCCTCCCTCAGTTAAGCCTTCTTTTGCAGGTTAACCTCTTCTCCACAGGTACGTGGGTGCTGCTACATCAGGGTCGCTGTTGAAGGGTTTTGCCTTTCCTGTAGCAAAACGTCACAACTTGGGTGGTTTCAGGCCTTGTGCGGAATCCTTTAGTCTATCTTCCTAAATGTGTGTGTGTGTGAAACGGTGACCCATGCCCCACTTGCGGCAGTGATTCCAGGGTTCCCTGTCTTGAGGGGAGGCATTGGCCATATGCCAAGAAGTTGTCATTGCTCTCCCCTGCGATGGCGGTGAAATGGGGGGCAGGCTCTCTGCTTGAACATATGTTCTCCAGAGCCATCCTAATCCCCACACATTCTGGATAACCCTGATGTCTCCCAGATCCCCGGCTGGGGACTGGGAGGGATAAACGTCCAATGCCTGAAACGTAATAAAGTTGTGGCCAATTTTAATCCCATAGCACGTTGTCTTGTATACCAACATCCCACACAACGATGGTTTACAAGCTATAAGGAACACCATTTCAGATAAAACCACAGCGGACTTTGATACCAAACTCTGCCAATTTGTCCTTCCCCACAACAACTTCAAATTCAGTGATGACCGGTTCCTTCAGATCAGCGGCACAGCAATGGGCACCCGCATGGCCCCACAGTATGCCAACATCTTCATGGCAGATTTAGAACAACGTTTCCTAAACTCCTACCCACTCAAACCTCTCTTGTACCTGCGATACATTGACGATATTTTTATCATCTGGACACATGGTCAACAGACCCTGGACACCTTCCACCAGAAATTCAATGATTTTCACCCCACAATCAACCTAACAATGAATCAATCTATGCAAGAAATACATTTTTTGGACACTACTATAAAAATACAGGATGGGCGCATAGACACCACCTTATACCGTAAACCAACTGACCGACAAACATATCTACATGCCTCTAGCTACCATCCCAAACATACCAAACAGTCCATTGTATACAGCCAGGCACTACATTACAGCCGCATCTGTTCCAATTCTACAGACAGAGACTCTCACCTAAGAGATCTACAGCAAACCTTTTTAGAACTAAAATACCCAGCAGATGAAGTTAGACAACAGATCAACAGAGCCAGACTGATACCCAGAGAGAACTTGCTGCAAGACAGACCCAAAAAAGAAAATAACAGAACACCTCTAGTCATCACATACAGCTCCCAAGTTAAAACAGTACAACGCATCATCAGAGATCTACAACCTCTCCTGGACAATGACAGTTCTCTTTCTCAAGCTCTGGGAGGAAGACCTTTCATTGCCTACAGACAGCCACCCAATCTTAAACAACTCCTAACCCACAATAATACTACAACCAGACTTAACACAGACACTGGCACCAGAGCCTGCAATAAACCCAGATGCCAACTTTGCTGCCACATACACCCGGACAACACCATTACTGGCCCCAACAACATCACACATACCATCTCGGGACTATTTAATTGCTCATCGTCTAACATTGTGTATGCCATCAAATGCCAACAGTGTCCTTCAGCTCTCTATATTGGACAAACAGGCCAAACCTTACGCCAAAGGATAAACGGACATAAATCCGACATCAGGAATCACAAGACAGAGAAACCAGTAGGAGAACGCTTCAATCTCCCAGGACATTCTATACAAGATCTCAAAGTAGCTGTTCTATTACAAAGGAATTTCAGAAATAGACTGGAAAGAGAAGCTGCTGAATTGCAACTTATTACCAAACTTAAAACCATGGAGAGACCTGGTCTGAACAAAGACATTGGATTCTTATCTCATTATACATGACAAAGCCATTTTTCACCTTTTCACCCCTTGCTTTTTCCTGTAAGACCTATTGCAGTCGTTAAGAGTCATCAACAGGCTCATCACAGCTATCTGCCAATCACCCATTCCCACCACCCTTCTGAGTAATACCCCTCCCCACCTTCTCACTATATAGAAGGGTCTGGAAACTTCTGTTTCAGTGTATCTGAAGAAGTGTGCATGCACACGAAAGCTCATACCTAGAACTAACTTAGTTGGTCTTTAAGGTGCTACTGGAAGGAATTTTTTTCTTTTATTTCATTTTGACGTTGTCTTGAGTCATTATTCCACTTGGGGGTCGCCTGGGCTTTGGGGGACTCCGTCTGTCCGTGCAATGTTATACAGTAGTACCTCAGGTTACAGACACTTCAGGTTACATACGCTTCAGGCTACAGTCTCCGCTAACCCAGAAATAGTACCTCGGGTTAAGAACTTTGCTTCAGGATGAGAACAGAAATCGCTCGGTGACGGTGATGGGAGGCCCCATTAGCTAAAGTGGCACCTCAGGTCAAGAACAGTTTCAGGTTAAGAACAGACCTCCAGAACAAATTAAGTTCTTAACCTGAGGTACCACTATATCTATAATACGGCATTCAGCTTTGCAGTGCTTGCCCCTGCAGGTTACCATAAACACAACAACCCTAGGAGGAAACAGAAGCGCTGAGATCCACCTGACATGGGGAGGAGGGAGTTTGTCACATGCGTGTGATGTCACATGTGTGACATCACACACATCAGGAGGAGACTACGAGGCCTAGTGGGGACCTCGGCCAGCAGGGCCCTCCACCACTGACCCTCAGGATGGGGGGTGGGTGTCAACCCTATCCCCACATACTTCCAGAGGAGGGCTGAGGTGTTCCCAGTCCCATAGCATTGGTGCCTATGGGAGGAAATGTTTGTCACTTCCAGCCACCCTATGGTCATTTGTACAGAAACTTTAATGCACTCAATTCTCTCACTGTGTAAGAAACCATATAAAGTTCTAGTTCTCCCATCCTTCCATTCTGCTTCCTCCAGCACTGACGGAATCTGACCTGGTTGCCTGTGCCTTTGAAGTCTACATTTGATAGGGATGCGGGTGGCACTGTGGTCTAAACCACTCAGCCTCTTGGGCTTGCCAATAAGAAGGTCGGCGGTTCAAATCCCTGCGACGGAGTGAGCTCCCGTTGCTCTGTCCCAGCTCCTCCCAACCTTGTAGTTTGAAAGCACACCAGTGCCAGTAGATAAATAGGTACCGCTGCGGCGGGAAGGTAAACGGCATTTCTATGCACTCTGACACTCGTCACGGTCCTCCATGCGCTAGTAGCGTTTTAGTCCTGCTGGACACATGACCTAGAAAGCTGTCTGTGGACAAACGCCGGCTCCCTCGGCCTGAAAGCAAGATGAGTGCTGCAACCCCATAGTCGCCTTTGACTGGACTTAATGGTCCAGGGGTCCTTTACCTTTACCTTTTTTACCACATTTGATCTTATATTCAGCTTCATCAACTGTTCACTAAGAAACCCATCGTTTTGCGCATGCAAGGCAGGTTCAAGGTCGTTGCTGCAACTTAAAATTTACCACAAGCTTAATTGTTTGCTTGGTTTTTTTACTGCTTGCATCTTTATTACTGTGTTCCAATAAACTGGATTTACCTATACTTTGATTTCAACATCTTGCAATGCATATTCCTTAGCACTCATAACACTTCTTATATTGTGAGCCAAAAAAGAAAAAAAGAAAAGCTTCGCTTCCAGGATATTAAATGAATAACTAAGTTTGAAAATAATAAAATGTAAGTACTTTGTTGAATAGAATTCCTACAGGGTTTAATAGTTCCTCTATAAAAATTTTAGCAGTGCGCTGGGAAAGGCACCAACATAGCGTTCCTTATTTTTTCAATCATAATTAAATCTTTAATAATGTATTAGGAAACTACCAGTCATTGACTTTTCAAATAGCCTAAAGTAGATGAAGGCAGAATTGGATAAATCTGTTTTGGAGTCTGATGCCTCTTGCATTCTTAAATGTAGAATCCTGCATACTTACTACCTAGTATGAAGACATTTTCCCAACTATTAGTATTAGTACTACATTTATTACCTATCCTTCACCAGGGCGGGTTACAACAATTTAAAATTCAGAATTAAAAACAGATTTAAAAAAATTACAGTCACAGGAATGGGGTGAGCCCTGAAAACACACATCTCAGGTATCAAATGCCAGGGTAAAGAGGTGTTATTTATTAAGAAAGGGCTGGTTCATCTACACAGATCCATAACTTGCTATCTGTAGCACCAAGTGATTACTGCTTGGCTCTGTATGATTTTTTTTTTTTTTAAAGGTAAAGGACCCCTGGACGGTTAAGTGCAGTCAAAGGAGACTATGGGGTTTCGGCGCTCATCTCGCTTTCAGGCCGAGGGAGCCAGCATTTGTCCACAGACAGCTTTCTGTGGCCAGCATGGCTAAAACACTTCTGGTGCAACAGAACATGATGATGGAAACTAGAGTGCAGGGAAATGCTGTTTATCTTCCCACCGCAGTGGTATCTATTTATCTACTTGAACTGGCATGCTTTCAAAGTGCTAGGTTGGCAGGACCTGGGACAGAGCAACAGGAGCTCACCCATTATTATGAGTGGGATCTGCAACCTTCTACTTGAGGTACCTATCATGTTCAATATGCCAGCCAGTCATGACGATCTCCAAAGTACTCCATTCTACTCCACTCCTGATTTTCTATCTGTTTTCAGTCGACTGCTAATATTATATGCCTATGACTATGTTCAGTTCTCACTGAGCTTCTTAAAAAATTGGAAGGGATGCCCCATTAGGTTCTATTTTTAAAGAAGATTTTTCTTTTGTGCATTCTTTGAGCTTTTCTAAGCATAATGATTCTTTCCTCTTCTTTCTCTAAGGTCCTGTTCTGTCTCCTGCCAGCGGTCACCAAAGCTTGATATTATATTTAATGTTCCACTTTTCTGTTAGCCTGTTTGGGTGGGGCTAGCCTAAAATAGCATATTCAACTATACAAGATAAGTAAAATGAACACTAAAAAGAATAAAATTTGTAACATTAAAATAATAGATTTGCAAAGCAGCCAATAATAACAATTTAAGCATGCTGGGATTTAATAACAAAACTGCGGTAGGTGCCTAAAAACTAAAATGAATGGGATTTCATACCTTGAGAGAGAGGGCATTCCAATGCTTGGTGCCAGCACTGAAAAGTCCTTGCCATGCCACTTTGACATTAGTTCCATATCATTACTGTATTTTAAAAATAATAATCATAATATAAATATTCATATAAAAGGTCATCTCTTCAATATTGCACTGGAACAGAACTAAGAATTCTGATCACCAATCAGTAGACAATCTGATGCCACAGTACAGACTAATTTCCAAAATGTTCTGAGAAGACATGGATCCTCAAAGAATTCATGCCACAAATAGATTTTTCACATACATATCAACACAAATTTTCTGATAAACAGTATTTTTTTTCACACATTCATTGACTACTTAAGCCAGGCATGGCCAAACTTGGCCCTCCAGATGTTTTGGGACTACAACTCCCATCATCCCTAGCTAACAGGACCAGTGGTCAGGGATGATGGGAATTGTAGTCCCAAAACATCTGGAGGGCCAGGTTTGGCCATGCCTGACTTAAGCTATCAAACATATAGTTATCAAGCTTCACACCATTTTCTGGTGTTAAGACTGTCAAGAGGGGCCCCTATTGGTAGACCCACCATCTCCAGAACTTGGGTGGTGGCCCAAGAGAGGGCATTCTCTGTGGTATCCCCTAGGCAGTGGGATTTCCTCCCCACAAACACTGTCAGGGGCAGCACATCCAATTTGACCAGGCGTGCTCCCTTTGCCAATGCCAGAGAAGCAAAATCTGCATTGGCTCTGATTTCCAGTTGGCAAGATCTCACCAAAATCTGGTGAGATTTCACATGATCTTGACAGAAATCAGCACTGATTCACACCCGCTTCATGAGTGGGCTGGCCGGCTCACTGTGTAGTTTTTTGGGGGGTTTTGCCAGATGCTGAAGACACACTTCTTTACCCTGGCCTTTGAAACCTGAAATATATAGGCGGCAAGCGTTTTGCACAGCGGTTCCATTCCTGACCCCCATGCACATCAGTGGAGCACAGATAAGCCCACTTCTTTCACCCCTGCCTCAGGGTTACTGCCTGTATGTTTCAAGACCCATCCTATTTGCTTTGTTGTAATCCAAGGGGATGCAGGTGGTGCTGTGGGTTAAACCACAGAGCCTAGGACTTGCCGATCAGAAGGTCGGCGGTTCGAATCCCCGCAACGGGGTGAGCTCTCATTCGGTCCCAGCTCCTGCCAACCTAGCAGTTCGAAAGTACGTCAAAGTGCAAGTAGATAAATAGGTACCGCTCTGGCGGGAAGGTAAATGGCGTTTCTGTGTGCTGCTCTGGTTCGCCAGAAGCGGCTTAGTCATGCTGGCCACATGACCCGGAAGCTGTATGCCGGCTCCCTCAGCCAATAAAGTGAGATGACCCCAGAGTCGGTCATGACTGGACCTAATGGTCAGGGGTCCCTTTACCTTTACCTTAATCCATTTTAACTGTTTTTAATATTGTATTTGTAAATTGGTGTAACCAGCTCTGGTACCGCAAAATGAGGGTGGTCAAAAAATCTAATAAACTTTAGTAATAAAGGTGCATTGTGGCCAAACTGAAGAGCTAGGATTTGGCCTAAGCTGTCAAAATGTTCGCTGTAAATCACGAATAACGGTCGTTTTTGGGTTTTTAAAAAAATAATTTAACTAAAATGTATTAAATCCCTATAATCACTTTGATCCTAGAAATATAATTTTGCACTTTGGAACGAAGAAATGGCTGCCTTTCTGGGGAAAGGCTAAGGCAGGGGGAGGCTGGAGCAGAACACTGGTTTATGGGTAAAGCCATGGCAGAATCTGGCAGATTGGGGGAGGGGATTTTGTGAAACACTGAGCAGAGCATGTCAAGATCTGCTGGATCATGAGGAAAGCCTAGCTGACTTTGGAATTCAACTGGCTTTTCAGACACCAGCACTGGTTATCTGGCAGAACATAAATTTTAATTGATCAGACCAGCAAAACACCCGCTGATGGGTAATCTGACCAGGTGGACATGGACAGTTTATTATTTCAGCTTCAAATTCCTAGAAGAGTTAAGTCTCTCATGTCTTAGTGCTGCTTGGCTCATATATTATCAATTTGTTAACCAGTGTCAGCCTTTACATCACATAAGGGGGTTTGCCAGCTGCTGTATATAGTTATTTTGTAACATAAACCGGTATATAACCCGCAACACAATTATTCATTTTAAAAGGTCTATTAATCATTATAGTTTGTCATTTCGAGTGCGCCATGGTCCTCTATTCATTTTTCAAGTTACTTTTTCCTTTGTCAAATATGCATTAAGAATGTTTCACTGTCACATAGGTTTGCTACAAAGCCAGCACAATCCTTTCTCTTGTTTATTTATCAGACTTAATGTAATGGGATCCCTTGACAAGTACATAGATGAAGAAGTAAGAGCCAATTTCAGAATACTAAAATCAGGAGCACCAAATGAGACTTTGGGAACCAGCACTTTCCCCCTTCCCTTCTATTCCAGTGTACTGTATCTTTTTGAACAAAAACTTTTAGGCCAGGGTCCAGCATGAATAAATCACTGCCTCCGTTCCATGTTCCACCATTATTGATTAACCGGAAATGTGCTCTGAAGCTCACTATGTATGCAGACCCTCCAAGTGTCCCTATTTTCCAAGGACAGTTCCGGATTTATACAGTGGAACCTCGGTTTTTTAACGTAATACGTTCCGGAAGTCTGTTCAACTTCCAAAAGGTTTGAAAACCGAGGATCAAAGGGACGCCAGCAGGTTCAATGGGGAAAATTGAGAAACACACCTTGGAAACTGTTTGACTTCCAAGGCGCGTTCAGAAACAGAAGCATTCACTTCTGGGTTTTCGGCATAGAGCTTCTGAAACGTTTGGTAGCCGAGACGTCCTAAAACTGAGGTGTGACTGTAAAAGCTGTCCTGGTTTCTGATTTGACCCCAGAATGTCCCGCTTTTTCCTTAGGACATCCTTACGTTCATCAGAGGAATGTTGGAGGGTAAGGAGTTATCCAACCCCCGAGGTGTCTGAAGGCAATCCTTCTGAGCACAATTCAAAGTGATGGTGTTGACCTTTAAAGCCCTAAACAGCCTTGCCCCAGTATACCTGAAGGAACGTCTCCACTCCCATTGATCAGCCCGGACACTGAGGTCCAGTTCCAAGGGCCTTCTGGTGGTTCCCTCACTGCGAGAAGTGAGGTTACAGGGAACCAGGCAGAGGGCCTTCTCGGAAGTGGCACCCACCCTGTGGAATGACCTCCCATCAGGTGTCAAAGAGATAAACAACTACCTGACGTTTAGAAGACATCTGAAGGAAGCCCTTTTAATGATTGATGTTTTAGTGTATTTTTATTCTCTGTTGGAAGCCACCCAGAGTGGCTGGGGAAACCAGTTTAATGTTTGATTATGTATTTTTATATATGTTGGAAAATGCCCAGAGTGGCTGATCAACAGTGGTATTCTCTTCCTCTCAGTCATCACTAAAACCTAAGGTCAAACTGGACTTACCATTAAGGATCCGCTCGGTCCTTGAGGTCTCTTTGTTTGTTTCTAATTAACTAATGAGCAGCTGGATGGGGAAATCTAGATCAGGGCCACAGCATGAGGGAGAAGGGATTTAACAAGCATTGAATTGCCCTAACAGCTGTTACTACTTATTAGCAATATGGCCATCTTTCCTTCCAGGACACATAGGGTGTGTTGTGAGGAGATCTAGGCTGGGATGTCTCCCGCGTTCTCGGATGCCAGTCTGAATTACCCACTCTGCCCCAAAAGTTCCACTTAGTAAACACAGCAGTAAATAAACTAGCAAGGGCTTATCAGGTGTTTAACTTTGCCAATGCCTGAACCTTTGCATCTTCCAGAAGTAAGGAAGTATTTGTTTTGTTTTGTTTTAATTCCAATTTGCAATTTGGTAGCCAAATATTAGACACTGTATCTTCACTCACTGCAATCATGTATGCTAGCCTGCGCTATGCAAGACAGTAATCAGCTAGTTGGCATATTTTGGGAGGATTCAATAAAAATGTTTTCACAGAACTAAATCATGATAGATAGATATAGATACATAGATAGATAGATAATAGATTAGATAGATAGATAGATAGATAGATAGATAGATAGATAGATAGATGATAGATATAGATACATAGACGGTTAAGTGCAATCAAAGGCAACTCTGGGGTTGCGGCGCTCATCTCACTTTCAGGCTGAGGGAGCCAGCGTTTGTCCACAGACAGCTTTCCGGGTTATGTGGCCAGCAGGAATAAACTGCTTCTGGTGCAATGGGACACTGTGATGGAAGCCACAGCACACGGAAACACTGTTTACCTTCCTGCCACAGCAGTACCTATTTATCTACTTGCACCGGCATGCTTTCAAACTGCTGGTTAGCAGGAGCTGGGACAGAGCAACGGGACCTCACTCTGTTGCAGGGATTCTAACAGCCAACCTTCCGATTAGCAAGCCCAAGAGGCTCAGTGGTTTAGACCACAGCACCACCCACATCCTTGATAGACATATAAAACAGGGTGTAGCTATATAGTAATATGCAAGTAGAAGGAACTGATGAAAACCCATGAAATAAGTAGGCCTTTAATGACACTCAGGCATCTTTATAGAAATATTTTTTACTCACACCAGTGTGGCTTTTGACTCCCAGTTGGCAGAAGCAAAGCCCAGTTTTGTGAGTTGGCTGAACACATCTACTATCCCCAGAGCATTTTCAAGCCCAACAAAATATTGGGGTAAGGGTAAAGGTAAAGGGGACCCCTGACCATTAAGTCCAGTCATGACCGACTCTGGGGTTGCGGCTCTCATCTTGCTTTATTGGCTGAGGGAGCCGGCGTACAGCTTCTGGATCATGTGGCCAGCATGACTAAGCCGCTTATGGCAAACCAGAGCAGCGCACAGAAACACCATTTACCTTCCCACCGGAGCGGTACCTATTTATCTACTTGCACTTTGACATGCTTTCGAACTGCTAGGTTGGCAGGAGCGGGGACCGAGCAACGGGAGCTCACCCCATCACGGGGATTTGAACCGCTGACCTTCTGATCGGCAAGTCCTAGACTCTGTGGTTTAACCCACAGCGCCACCCGCGTCCCTAAATATTAGGGTAGGGCAGCTCAAAAAAATATTGAATCCATTTTATGTGGATCAATATTTAAAAGTACTAGCAAGAGACTCATCCAATTGTGGGAATGTTTGCAGGCCTGCCAAGTGTCCTTATTTTCCAGGAGTCTCCCTGATTTAGAGAAGCCGTCCCGGTTTCTGATTTGATCCCAGAATGCCCTACTTTTCCTTACGATGTCCCTATTTTCATTGGAGAAAAGTTGGAGGGTATGTGTTTGTGTTCTGCCACATGACTCAGCTAAAAATTTTGCACCCAGGGATTTCAAGATATTCAAGGGGGGACAGGGAGTTTACCTCATACATCATCCCCAATTAATCCCTGTTTTCGCTAATTGACATGTTTCTCTGTACTTCTTCCATAGACTCAAGTCTAAAGCCTAGTGCTCAGCTTGAGGCAGGAATCAGTCCGGACCTAGGATAATTCCTGCAATGTGAAAAAGGAATAATGAATCAGAATCTGCCTTTGCAACAGGATAGGTGCATCACCGCATATTGATATTTGGGGTAGAGACTTCTAAAGTTTCCACAAAGGTTTGGGCTCCAGCACCTTTCATTTGGGAAATCGCACCGTATTGGCCGCATTACCTGAATCTGTGTCAATAGAATTTACTTCCACATAGGTGTGCTTTGCAAAGCAACCCAATATGCATTGAAAAAGTCATTAAGCAGTAATGTCCTATGAGACAGGCCTATTGACAGTGTTATCCCTCTCAGCATTCCATTAATATAATAAGAGCTCTATTTGAGATTCACTGGCAGAAGCCAACATTTTCCCCTTCTATAAGTGGATCTCAACATTTGCCCAACTATATCGTTAATTTTTCATATCTGCCAAGCAGTGTTTGCATCCAATTTAGACACATGCTAAGAATTTTATTTATGGTTATACAATTTCTGTCTACCACCTGCCTCATTCCATTTGTCCACACCAATATGCCTGTCTTGCCCTTTTTCACAGACATATGTGAGCAGTAGCCACAATTAGCAACATTTGAAACACATTATATATACTATTTGGGATGTGGGTGGCGCTGTGGATTAAACCACAGAGCCTAGGACTTGCCGATCAGAAGGTCGGCGGTTTGAATCCCTGTGACGGGGTGAGCTCCCGTTGCTCGGTCCCTGCTCCTGCCAACCTAGCAGTACGAAAGCAGGTCAAAGTCCAAGTAGATAAATAGGTACCGCTCTGGCGGGAAGATAAACGACGTTTCCGTGCACTGCTGTGGTTCACCAGAAGCGGCTTAGTCATGCTGGCCACATGACCCGGAAGCTGTATGCCAGCTCCCTCAGCCAGTAAAGCGAGATGAGCGCCGCAACCCCAGAGTCGGTCACGACTGGACCTAATGGTCAGGGGTCCCTTTGCCTTTGTATATAATATTTAGTGCAAATCTTAAGCTAGGGTTCATCCAAGAGAAGTTCAGATACATATATTACTATAATATACATGCATAGCTACATATAGCCATTTCCCATATTCTCTTACTTGCATATATCTCAACATTAAAATAATTTTGCAATAATGATTCGTGACTGTCAGGAAAGAAATACTACTGTACTTTTATTTTTTAGAGGTGAAGTGCAGACACTGCACTTATGTGCTGAGTCCAGTAACACATACCAAGGGTGCAGATTGGTACTAAAGAGCTAAGGATTTGTGCTTGAAATGTTTTTGTTTTTTTAGAACTTGAATATACAATAGAACTTTCCCTGAAATGCTAGGGTTTATTATTATTATTATTTCTAGAGATCAGGGGATAGGTGGGAAGACTGGAACTTTAAAAGAGGACTTTCCTCACCAAATGCTATAGTGCATTGACAATTTGTTCCTTGTGATCTATTGCATTTTTGAATTTCAGGTTCTAATCTTTTTTGTCGGGCATAGTTTCACAGAACTTGGCTGTAAATAGGTTCTGCTTTCAGTTTGTGAGTTTGCAACCTGCTAGTGGGTTTTTCTTTTGTGAACTGGGCTTTCTCTGTGGGTGTGCTTTAAGGCAACACTTGGACAGAGTCTATTAATAGTCTTCATGAGAGCTAATTGTTAGAAGATTGGGGTTTTTTTATACAGGACTTACCTGGGAGCTACTGAATAAGGAAAACTGATCAGAAATGAGGAGACAGAGCATAACTCCCTCCTACTCCATCCCCCAAACTGACATAATTCAGGTCTGCAGTTGCAATAAAGAACAAAGGGGATAGATTAAGTGTAATGAGCATTCACACTTTACATTGTGGGTGCCCTTTGTGGGATCGCGCGTGGTGCTACAGTTCCCAGGGAACTTACTGGCAAACAGGGGCTGGCCTGCCTCTCAGTGTTAATTTTTGGAGGTTCACGCCCAGTCTCAGTAGTCAAGTTTCATTGCTGGGAGGTGGGGCCAGCCCCATTTCTATATAGGGGGTGGAGCCGACAGTAGCCAGGCAGTTGGCTCTGGAGATTCACCCACCCAACCCTCCCTTAGTTTAATGTTTTCTGGTTTGCAGGTTAACTTTTTCTTCCTGTTTAGTGGGCACTGCTATGGTCTTTGACTGGCTGCTATTGAAGGAATGGGAAGAAATTTTCCTGCATTGGCAGGTTCAGTGGCAGAGCTTCATACTCCAGCGCCAGGGGGCAGAGAGCAGGCGGGGTGGGGCTGGCGCGTGTCCCGGGGGTGTGGCACACCGCCTGTGGGGGCGTAGCTCCCAGCGCAGGCAAGGGGGTCAATTGCCATGGCAGCCACCGAGATCACGCTGCCAGGGGAGGTGTGCTCCCCTTGTACTCCTCTTCTTCTGCCAGTGGGCAGGTTTTGTCTTCCCCATAGCAATTCATCACAACTTTGGCGGGTTATGGCCTTTAGTGGAATCCTTTAGTCTTTTTCCCCCCTTTAATGGGGTGTGTGAAGTGGTGACTCACCCCCTTGCAGCAGCAATTCCAGGGTCCCCCTCTTAAAAGGGGTTATATATATGGGTGTCACTGGCCATACACTGAAAGGTCAGTGAACTACCCTGCGTGTGGGGATATGGGCTGGGCTTCCTGCTACACTTATGTCTCACAGTGCACCCCCCATATCCCATTTACCCTGATGTGCCTCAGTTCCCCCCAGCTAGGGCGCTGGGAGGGATACACGCCCAAGGCCTAAGCCAAGGTCTTCCTACATTTGGAAATTTAATAAAGTTGTGGTCTAATTTTAATTCCATAACATGTTGTCAGAGTCTTTATTCCTTATGATCCCTGGGGGCTGGGGCTTTCACGGCCTGGTCACGCAAAGAACCTGAAAGGGAAAAAGTCTTCTTAGGGAGCTGCATCTCTCCAGAGACCTGATGTAGATTTGGCTGACTTCTGACAGTGTGCAAGGATGTGTCTCCATCTGTGTTCAACTTGAAAATGTGCAGATAAGCACAAAGCGTGTTCTCCTTCATGGAGAGCACGTGTTGCAGTGGGAGCTAGCAAGACACCCACTGTTGCTGGGTGGGAAAAGAGTTTGGCCACCATTATCATGGAGCTTCCTGTTGCTGGGTAGAGTTATATGTTGCCATTTCGTGATTGACAGCCATAGCCTTTAAATACCCTGTGCGCAGCGTTGAGCTTCCTCTTTTCACTGCGCGCATCGGACCACCCGCCCCCCTCCCTAGAATTAGGGTTGTTCGCTTTGACCTTGCTATGTCTGTCAAGGGGTCGTCTGCTCTTGGGGCAGGGGCCTGGTAGGAATTTTGTCCGTTTGGCTGACTGGCTGGTGCCATTTGTTTTTTGCCTACTGCGTAGCAAATCGTCACAACTTGTAAGGTTGCAGTTAGGCATTGGTTTAGGAATTGGTTGGTGGAGGGGTATGGATTGGCTGTGCCTGCCCCTCCAAAATGCTGCTGCTGCAAGTGTTTTCCATTAAAGGAACCCAGGAGCTCACCATACTTTTGTCCGAACCCCTGTCAAGGGGCTAGGGCCACGCAAGAGCCCCTGGGAGCATTTGGGGAGAGGTGAGGCATGGTTCCCAGTCCCATCTCTCTCCCCAAAATGTTTTCCCTTTCTGACTTCGCGGGCGTGCGAATGTCAGTCTGTCCCTGTGCGGGGTCAGATAGTCGCAACCAATGCCTAAGCAACCACTCACATTGCTTGCAGTTTTATTAAAGTTGTGGCCAGAATTATGCCAAAAACCTTAAACTAAAATCATGTGTCAATTGTGTTTTATTGGGGGGGGGGGTCTTGGGGACCTTGACACGCAAACATTCTAAATCGCTATAAACCTCCAGCGACCTCCTCCCAAAGAAAGTTAAACTGGGGCAAACCCCACATGCCTGAACTCAGAGAAGTGGGGCAAGCAGGACATTGTCAATAATAAATATATGCTGGCGTGTCTCTTTGTTAAAACAACTTTGATAGTCTGGATAGCCTCCCATATAGTTCTGTGGTTAGATACCAGAATAGGGAGAAGGGGAGATACAGCCAAATATGCAAACACAAGCTTGGTTACAAAAAAAGAGTAATAAACCTATAAGTGCTACAGAGCAATCACACTGACTTGATTCTCATAAACAAAGGGACATATTAGGTTGAGTGCTGCAGTGCTAACAGCTGCGTGCAGTAGCCCTAGCCAAAGGATGCCCAGTGATAAGGAAAAAGTCAATGTACCCACGCTGAATGCAAGCAGATCACTCCCAACCTTCTCTCTCTCTCTCTCTCTCTCTCTCTCTTGCTTGAAGCCAACATTATGCAGCTGGCGATTCCATCTGTCCCTTTCCATTCCCAGCCAAAACCATTGGGCTTCCTATTGGACAAAGGTAAGGAAATCAATAAGGGCTGAGAATCTTGGAGGTAGAAGTTACTAATGGCACTCAGCTTGGCACACAGAAACAGTGAGATTCGGTCCTGTAAATGCAGCTTGGATTTTTATTTTTATTTTAATCTTCTTCTAGCCCGCCACCCTTGCCTTTGTCTTTTTCCAGGCCGAACAAAAGAAGAGCACAAAACTCTAAACAGGCCTAGCCATTTAATCCTGGATCTGGTCATGTTTCCAGAGGTGCTTGTTGTGTTTTGGCAGACTGAAATCTAGAGAAGGCATAAATCATGCCTGTGGTCATCAATCAAGCTGGTCATAAAGTGAAAAAGTTGAGACCCCACACACATTTTAAAAAGGCCAATAAAATACATAGTTTTAGGCTGCATACACGTGGCATTTTATTCTAGAAGCAACAGAAGTCGAGTTCTTGTTTTTTCCTACTTTCTCCACACAAAATCTTGACCTGTTGCCTATGTTTTGCCCCTGAAAAGTGCTTCTTGAGAAACTGGCTTCATTTTGAAAATAAAAGCTTGTCGCAGATTGATTCTACGTTATGCCACAGTGTGTCCATTTGAATTCAGTGGCCTTAGCAGGTTATCTGTGTGTCTACTCCATCCATAATGCGGCAACTAAACTGATGACTGGGAGCAGCCACCGAGACCATATAACACCGGTTCTGAAAGACCTACATTGGCTCCCAGTATGTTTCCGAGCACAATTCAAAGTGTTGGTGCTGACCTTTAAAGCCCTAAACAGCCTTGGCCCAGTATACCTGAAGGAGCATCTCCACCTCCATCATTCTGCCCGGACACTGAGGTCCAGCTCCAAGGACCTTCTGGCAGTTCCCTCACCATGAGAAGCAAAGCTACAGGGAACCAGGCAGAGGGCTTCTCAGTAGTGGCACCCACCCTGTGGAGCGCCCTCCCACCAGATGTCAAAGCGATAAACAACTACCTGACATTTAGAAAACATCTGAAGGCAGCTCTGTTTAGGGAAGTTTTTAATGTGTGACATTTTAATGTATTTTTAATCTTTGTTGGAAGCAGCTCAGATGGGCAGGGCACAAATAATAAATTATTATTATTATTATTATTATTATTATTATTATTATTAATCTATTATCCAGGTGTTAACTTCTGATGAGCAACTTCAAGGCCCCTCCTGATCTTTGGGTTAACTTTGGACTGAACAGCCCTTCAAAATAGAGAAGACTGTCCTCTGTAAAGTAGGACACATAATTACCCCACTTGGTGCAATATGTTTTTCAGTTATGAAAGCAACTTGTAGACTTATGAACAATAAAGTAGGACTTGGGCAGTTATCCTGCCCCCTCACATCAGAGTAAGCCTCATTGAACACAATGGGACTTCTGAGTAGGCATGCTGAGAATTGTGCTGTCAGGCTGCAGTCCTCACATATTTCAGAGAAAGCTCCATTAAACATAGCAGGATTTGGTTTCATAAAACAAGAATAGAACAGGACTGAGAATTTATCACTGTCATTTCTAATTTATACCTGGATACTAAAAAGCTGGAAGCCCACCAAAAACATGGTAAACCAATGTCCAAATGATACTTCCAAACACCACACAATACACACAGGATTCTGCTCATGCCTTTCAATGACAAAGAATGCTCTTCTGTGCATATTCTGTACTTCAAACATTTTATGCATGAATAAAAAAATTGCAATTGTTATTATTATTATTATTTCCTTCAGATGCAATTTGGGAACCTCAAATGACTGTGGGCCCAACACTGTGATTTTAATTTATTTCTCCTGCTTCCAAGTGAAGTCACGCGCTGTAGGTGATTCATAGATTATTTGAAAAGCTGCAGGAATTCATTTGAAGAGAGCACACTTAAAAAGTAAAAATAAAAAGACTTTGGAGTGTTGCAATATTTAAAAGGTGGTTTTGCATTGTAGGAATGAAGAGCAAGCACCCAGGTGTGTGTGGACAAGCGAAAGAGATGAGGGATGCTTGACGAGTTCGATCTTCCTGTGCTCCAGTATGAACTGATGTGATTCATACCTTCCAGACAAATATGTTGATTTGTGACTTAATTTATCCAGAGGTTTTTTGCCCTTTCCAAATGTTCAAACACAGTTCACTCCTCAAAAACAAACCAACATCAAAATATGTTTTAGATCTCATGCTATGTGAGAAAAACACATTTTAAAATGCATGCATGTTTAAATACCTACAGTCGTACCTCGGAAGTCGAGTGGAATCCGTTCCAAAAGTCCGTTCAACTTCCAAAATGTTTGGAAATCAAATTGCAGCTTCTGATTGGCTGCAGGAAGCTCCTGCGGCCCATCAGAAGCTGCGGAAGCCCCATTGGATGTTCAGGTTTCAAAAAAATGTTCGCATACCAGAAAAATCACTTCTGGGTTTGCAGCATTTGGGAGCCAAAACGTCCAAGTTCCAGGGCGTTCAGGATCCAAGGTATGACTGCATTTTAATGTGAAATTTCATATAGTTTTTTTTAATAATCACAGACTAATGGAAAATGGGACAGAATGGACTGCAAAAAAAAAAAAAAAAGTCACACAGTGATTTAACCATCACTAATAAAGGCATGGGGTGTAGAGAGTGCTTAGCTTATCCCCTGTTCATACCTTACAGTTCCTCCCGTTATCTGATTTTCCTTCAATCAGGGCACTAGACTTGTTTTGGTTTTGCAAACCTACTTCTGGATCCATGGCATAGGAAAGTGATGGTTGCAAGGATAAATCTATAGACAGGGAGGGTGTTGACCCTGACCAGGCATTTGGCTACAAAGCCCCTTTCCTAACACTACTTTGTAGAGAAGAAGCAACCGTCAGCATTGACTATTTAGCAGATAAGGTAAAGGTAAAGGGACCCCTGACCATTAGGTCCAGTCATGGCCGGCTCTGGGGTTGCGGCGCTCATCTCTCTTTATTGCCGAGGGATCCGGCGTACAGCTTCTGGGTCACGTGGCCAGCATGACTAAGCTGCTTCTGGCAAACTAGAGCAGTGCACAGAAACACTGTTTACCTTCCCATCAGAGCGGTACCTATTTATCTACTTGTACTTCGTGCTTTCATACTGCTAGGTTGGCAGGAGCAGGAACCGAGCAATGGGAGCTCACTCCGTTGCGGGGATTTGAACCGCCAACCTTCTGACCCGCGTCCCTAGTTCCAACTAGTCTTGTGCTAAAATGTTTCTCAGTCAATGGGGGTGGGAATTTACTGAATATAAGGATAGCAAAAACAAAGATAAGAAGTTCAAAGCATATATATGACAGACACTCTTCATTGGAAATTAAACCAATGTCCCGACTTTAAAATTCAAAAGCTTTACTTAGAGAAGCTCATAGTTATAGATGAATTAAAGCATAATATTTACAGTCACATGTTTCTCCAAGCATGGGTTTACAGTCTTGTCTTCTAACTTCCAAACAACTGCATTTTCCTCTTTCCAGAACTGAGTATTCTGTCTCTCAATAAGGCCATGCCTTGCAGTTCCTATGAGAGATTTCCACTTCTATCTTCTCCTACAGCTTTGCTCTCTTTCTTTCCAGCAGAGAAGAGACACTCTAACACTCTATTCAACTTAGCAGTGTTCACAGTGGATTCTAAAACACGTAAAACGAAGTCTCTCCTTCAGTAGATCCTACCTATGTGACCGACATTAGCCAATCACGAAAGAACTACTAGAGAACTCTCTAGAATTCAGTTACCAACCAATCAAATATAAACACATAGTAACGCATGCAAGCATGTATAATTTCAGTGAATCAAATTACTATACTTAACAGGAATTGCATCCAAACATTTTCAGAGGGGAGAGAAAATGTTTGCAAAGTATTCATGCGTAGGGTGCAGGGTGTTGTCAGGCTTACTTTACTTTAGAGGAGGCCAAATGTTGCTGGTGCCCTTTCATATTCCACATATAACGTCACTGAGGCAAAAGTACCGCACAGTGGCAAATAACATTAGTTTACGTTCACTACTTTGCCCATTTTTGCCTCAGGACATACCCACCACAGTCATGACACCGTCTGGAAGCCGGCCAGAAAGGACTGTGCCCCTGAAGCTGAAAAAGGCTCCTCACCTCTGATCTAACTGCTAAGCTTGATCTCAGGTCATTTAATTAAATACTTATATTCTTTTCTTCCCTTTCAAGTTCTGAGTTCTGGGCTCCCTTCACTGCTTTTGCTGCCCCTGATGCGAGGAATGCATTCCAGAAATTTCACATTAGCTGGAGAGCACTTCTTTGGTATCTTAAATACATGAACTCCAGAAAATACGACGCCTCCTTCATGGCCTCTGCCAAATCCATTTGATGGGTGTATTGAGTGTAGTCAATCTGGCTTCATGCCTGAGTGCTAGGGTAAGAGGCACTTACGTTGGAGGGTAAACAAATGTTGTGAGTTGAAAAGGCAGCCGTGCATGCTGGGATGAAGAGATTCAGGCTCCAAGTTAATCTTCCTTCCCTGTTGAAACCCATCCATTTTGAACAAACTCTCCCCAAAAGAGGACTAACTTGGCATATTTAACTTCTGCCAAACAAATAACAGCATTGTTCAGTAGGTGAGACAGCAATTCTGTAGAGAGGTTTTGTGGACTCTCCAGTTGTCACAGTGTGGAATCTGTATAGCTCAACTGGAGTACCATTATCTCAATTGCTTCCCCTGCCTTCCACTTTAATAATAATAATAATAATAAAGGACCACTCAATCCTACTTACTACTCTGGCTTGCAATATCTTCTATCAGTTCCACCAGAGGGAGCTGAAACCCCAAGGTAGAACCTCTGTTGACCAGCTCTGCTCCCTCATGGTGAAATGGATGGTCCCCGCCCCCTTTACGATTTTATTGTCTAAATTATGCCAATAAAGGCTGAATTAATGAAATGAAGAACTGGTTTCTACATTTAACAGAACTGAGTGGTAGAGCTTTTCTTGGACCATAACACTTTGATCTGCAGGTCAAAGGATCCCATTTTTTTTGCAAGGTCAGCCATGCAGAAACCCCCCCACAAAGAATTGCATGTCAGATGGACATTTCCAGATTGCAATTGTTTTGTTGCTGTTTTGTTAATTGGTTTATATGATTTATGCTGTATTTGTGATGTTACTATTGCTCATTGTTTGCCTGCTACTTTGAGATTCATTTGAATGAAAAGCAGCATAGAAATCCAATGAACCAAATCAAATCAAAGAGAATGTAGGAAATCTTCTTTTCAAGTTTTCCTTTCCTATCACTGACTATCGTTCCTGAGCCTGGAGTATTTTGGTGTTCAAATCTACCATTGGCTGTCCTCCCAGAGTGTGCAATCACTAAAATTACAGATTTATTATTATTATTATTTCTTTAAAGGTACTGCTTGCTGTGAACTGAAAGCATCTTGGACCAAAACTACATTACTTTGTCATTTTCTAGCCAAACCTTAAGCTTAAAAAGCTGTCCTCAAGTGACCTCACATTACAATCAATGGTTATATCCTACTTTTCTGCCTATGGAAAAAAATACCCCTAAGGTGCTTTACAAAACTCATATTACTGGTTTTGTTTTAAAAATACATTAAAATTTATCCTACATTAAGGATTGAAATGAATTCCATTCTTATATTCTACAGAAATACATGTAAAGGTGAATGCTAGGTAAGGTAAAGGTAAAGGTACACCTGCCCGTACGGGCCAGTCTTGACAGACTCTGGGGTTGTGTGCCCATCTCACTTAAGAGGCCAGGGGCCAGCGCTGTCCGGAGACACTTCCGGGTCACGTGGCCAGCGTGACATCGCTGCTCTGGCCAGAGCCAGAGCCAGAGCCAGAGCCGCACACGGAAACGCCGTTTACCTTCTCGCTGGTAAGCGGTCCCTATTTATCTACTTGCACCCGGAGGTGCTTTCGAACTGCTAGGTTGGCAGGCGCTGGGACCGAGCAGCGGGAGCGCACCCCGCCGCAGGGATTCGAACCGCCGACCTTTCGATCGGCAAGCCCTAGGCGCTGAGGCTTTAACCCACAGCGCCACCTGCGTGGTAGGGTGGATTAAAATGTTTCACTTGAAAAGGCTTTAAAAAGCCAAGGAATACCTAGCTGAAAATAGAATTATGTGACACTTGTTTAAAATCTGGATGTTTTTATCATTCTAGATAATAATGATTATTTAATACATTTGGGAACTGCTTTTCAATTTTTATTTTTATTAAAAAAAACTTTAGTTGGTTTACAAGCTACATATCAAGGACTTGGGCAGAAAATTATGCCTAATAATTATGTATGCCCTCTATCACTGAACTGTGGCTCCTACTTCTTATTTTCACATTTGCCCTCTTCACAATATCTAAGCTTTGAGCAAATATTCAAAATTATTCAATAACTTTAGAAAGAATAATAAGCATTTTAAATAATAATAAGCTTTTAAGCCTGAAGGCTTAGAGAAATGTGTATAGCCAAGTCAAAATAATAATAAATTTTCATCAATTATGTTTGCTGATTTGCTATGAAAATTGGGTCTCCTGTCTAAAGATCACCCATTATAATCAACCCTAGATTGATTTTGAGACTTGAGTAATGAGCCATGAATTAGAGCCAGGCCAAGACATGAAAGTAGTACCCTTACACTGAATAACCACCACACCTCTGTCTACACCAGGGTTTCCCAAACTTGAGTCTCTAGCTGGTTTTGTGAATTAATTATAAATCCTCACCCACATCTCTCTTATATGTTAAATTTGCATTAGTTAATGAGCATGCAGCTCTTTGTGCTCTTTTCCTTGTTATAAACTACCGGTAATCTTTCAGATAGTCTGGTGCAAGAGTTTGTTCTTGGGTAAAAAGGTATTATTAGGCACCCATTAAGAATGCCATATGGTTGTTTCTGTCAGGAGTTCAGCCTACACTCGAGTAGGAACCTGGCAGAGACACATGCCTGACTGGCATGTTCTCTTCCTCTTGGTCGATCGTTCGGGAGCTTCAGTATGGTGTAGTGGTTAAGAGCGGTAGACTTGTAATCTGGGGAAATGGGTTCACGTCTCCGCTCCTCCACATGCAGCTGCTGGGTGACCTTGGGCTAGTCACACTTCTCTGAAGTCTCTCAGCCCCACTCACCTAACAGAGTGTTTGTTGTGGGGGAGGAAGGGAAAAGAGAATGTTAGCCGCTTTGAGACTCCTTCGAGTAGTGATAAAGTGGGATATCAGATCCAAACTACTACTACTCTTCTTCTTCTTCTTCTTCTTCTTCTTCTTCTTCTTCTTCTTCTTCTTCTTCTTCAGCTTTCTTCAGCCCAAACATCACAGTGACCGATGTCAACAGACACCGGCACACTTAGAGATCCAGAGTTTGCACATTTCGCGTGACAGACCTCAGCAACTCAGCATGTTGGCTAATCTACTATATTTACAAATAAACACACATGGAGCACTGCAACATGGCTCCCTCTCTCTCTAGCATCAGACAGCAAAGAGAAAAAGAACAAAGGACAATAGTCCCACTTCACAGAACACAGTAACACAAACATCCTGTCTCTGTCACTTCCCACTCTGTGGAGTCAAAACATAACTGAAACACAATTCATACAGGACTGAGATTCCTATTAATGGCTGTTTCATGTGTTTGGATGTGTGGTGTAAAGCATGCTGTAGACTGAGGTCACACTTGTTCTGAAGGAACAAGTTTGAATATGGTGGATATTCCTGGATCCGTTGCTGTAACTTGAGGCCCAAGTGATTTCAATGGTGGAGAGGACCTTCCACCAGCTTAAGTTGGGGGCCTAATTATAACCTATCTGGGCAGGGAATACTTGGCTGAAGTAATGAATGCTCTTGTAACCTCAAGACTGAACTATTCAACTTCATGTGGAACCGCCTTTGAAAATTGTTTGGAAGCTGTGCAGAACACAGACGACAGGTTCAAGGAGATCAGATCAGACAACACAGGTTCTGTCCCCCCTATGATATATATATATATATATATATATATATATATATATATATGTCACTTGGAGACCTTTCAGGCAACAAGTGATAATTAATTTTAAATAATAACATGTATATTTGTAAGCCAGCTGACAGAGAGGGAAAACGAGGCCAAGTAACTTGCTATATCAAAAAATATGATACTGATTATTCAAATTATGATCTATGATATTAAATTAAAATGGGTCTTTAGTCATCGTGTTTTGTCTTTATTATTTTAATATACAATGCCAATCTTTCTAATTTAGCTAACAACCATACTTCATTTAAGTGTATGTTATATCTCTACTCTGTACTCAAAGGAATATTAACTGATTTTTATTCAGAAGCAATCAAGATAATCATTGCTAATAAAGAAAGATTGCCGATCAGAACTTTTGTCTGAATTCACTCCATCTTCTGTTAGCAATTTCCAGAGCAATATAGTTGTGTACGTCTGACACAGCAAAAACAAAACAAAACCCAGAACAACCCAAAAAACAACAACAAAGAATATTCTGGCATCTTTAAGACTTGACACATTTTTAGCAGGCTCAAGTACACAAAAACTACTGCCATAATAAAAAATTGCTAGCCTTTAAAGCGCTACAAGATGTTTTGTTATTTGTTAAATCTCCTAATAAAATAACTGCTGGTTCCAGTATTAACTGATGCCTTGCAGTATCTTTTTATGTAGTTGAATTCTTCCACCTGGAATATTTTTATACAGGAACAACTCCACATAACACAGCTAAAATCTACTTAGGTACCACTAACAGCCCAATCCTATTGTCAGAGACCAGGCTGAGGAGTACTACTCTGATGAGGAATGGTGGGAGCCTCCCCCTCCCCCTGCTCCTGACCAGGATCCTGGGAGCAGTATAGATTTGGAACAGTGGTTTGGAGAGGGGCAAAATTCTGAAGACAAAAGTTGGGAAGAACTGGGGGGTTAACAGCAAAGTGGAGACAGTGGTGGAGCATATGCCTGCACTGCCCAGGGCAGGCACACTCCCGAGGGGAGCCAGGCATGCTCCCAAGTGGGGTGGGGTGCAGAGGGTGCCCTCCCAGGCACGGGATAGCCACTCAGGTTCTGCCTTGGTCACACCTGGAATACTGTGTCCAGTTCTGTGTACTACAGTTTAAGAAGGCAATTGGCAAGATGGAACGTGTGCAGAGGAGGGCAACCAAGATGATCAAAAGTCGGGAAACTGTATGTCAAACAGTTAGTGAGTTGGGCATGTTTAGCCTGGGAAAGAGAAGACTGAGAGGAGATATGATAGCCATCTTCAAATATCTAAAGTGTTATGTACTGAAGTTCTCACCCTGGGCCAGCAGGGGGATACTGTAGATAGTTATGCAAATGAAGGATCAAAAGTGATGTTCAGTGATTGGATAGTTTGTATGCAAATGAAGGACTGAAAGTGACATACAGTGATTGGATAGTTTTAGAAAGTTGCTACAGTTACGTTGTTCTGGAGCTCTATATAAGCAGGCTGACTGAGCTCTTCAGTTCTGTTCTGTTCTGGCCATCTGAATAAACAAGAGCTGTTTGAAGAATCGCTGTGTTGTCTGATATGTTCGCCCACGACTTAACATAAAGGACTATCGCATAGAAGATGGAGCAAGCTTGCTTTCTTGAACCAATGCATTCAAGTTACAGGAAAGGAGATTCCAACTAAACAGCAGGGAGAACTTTCTAGCAGTAAGAGCTGTTTGGACTCCCACAGGAGGTGGTGGACTCTCCTTCCTTGGAGGTTTTCCGCAGAGGTTGGATAGACATTAGTCATGGATGCCTTAGTTGAGTTTCCTGCATGACCCTTAGGATCCCTTCCAACTCTACAATCCTATGATGTACATTAGGAATCTGTTATCCCTCTCTCTAGCCTATGCATTCCTGAAGAACGTTTTGAAGTTCCAGTCACTGCTATTGAAGCTCTAGTTTCAAGTATTTTGCCATGTGGTTTTATGGGGCATTGGCAGAGGGTGAGCCTTAAAAAGAAGAAGAAGAAAAAGGCACAAACATCAAAAGCAATACTGGACACATGTAAGCCAGATGTGACCCAGTTTCACAATTATAATGTAATTAGAAGAGTAGATCCTGGGATTTTCTTCTAGGACTTCAGCTTACAGAAAGTGAATAATGATCTCTGAGGTCACAGCCGACTGAATCCTACTTCTTATACCACAAAGTTGTAGCTTAAAAAATACATACATACATAATACGTACATACATACATTGTGGCTTGTAGGAGGCACTTTCTATTTGCATATCCTGAACATATTCGTGGCCGTTTTAGTCTTTTTGCACTTCTAGGTTTAGTTATGCCTCCTGATTAATCATGCCTTGAGGGAGGGAGGGGGTTTGAAATCACACACCAAGTTTCAAAATCACAAACATCACACACAATTAAAGAAAGCATTTGCCTAAACAGCTGTCTTGTTTCCAGTATAACAACGGGCATCCAAGGATAAAAGCCATTCTAATTTTCTGATAATCAGATAGAACAATTGCATTGTTCTCTTTTTGACTTGCATGAAAAGAGAGCCAAAGCACACAAAGCGCTATTTTCTTCTGCAGCTCAAGAATAAATTTGTGCAAAACTGTGTGTGACATGAAAATTAAGAGATGAATGTTTACTATTCTCGCTCCTACCACAATCAGTGGAAGGGTGGCCATTCCCTTCCATGGAGCCAGGAATGACCCAGTTTCACGATTATAACCGCTGCTATATTTGGATTTGGAACGATACCCAAGCTGTAAGGCAAAAATATGACGTTTCCTTCTCCGACATTTTAATTTCATACTCTTTTTCCCATGGAACAACTCTAACATTAACCAATTCAAAGCATGACATTATATTGAAGTTTTTGGCTGAGTCTCAAGAATCCGCATAATTACATTTGAACGTCTAAAATATTTATTTACTGTCAGATTCTTTTTCTAAAAAAAAAAAAAGTCACAACATTAAGCAACTTTTACACGGCACCCCAGAAGAATAAATGCACTACTTAAGCAACTCACTGAAGCTTGATTACTGTTTCTGTCGAACAGCTTTAATTGAATCATGAAATGACTGAAAACCCTTCATGAATGACTAAATACACTTTGTTTCTTTTCATTCAACTTGCAGCGCCTGTACTGTAGAGAATGCAGCTATTTTTAAAGCACCTCCATACATATTTACACATGCTGGCCCACCTATTTTACGGGGGGGGGGGGGGAGGGCAGAGTGCTGCAACCTACTTCACTCAGCAGAGCTAATGAGGTTAAGCACATAGCTTGGGTAATGGGAATGTTCGGATACCAATACAAATGCAGATTTACAGAGCATTCAAAAAAATCCATTTAAAACTAGAATTCTAAGTCAAATGCTAGAAAAGCTCAGGTTTATACAGTTACCTAGGCAACCTTGATTTTACCGCCTTGTCCAAGAACACATAAAGATGTGTACTTGGAACTTACATCTCATTTAAATGCATTGGGCAGATGGGTTTTCTGAAAGCCACCAGCGGTGCAACTCCCAACATCCACAGCAGGGTGAAGGCTTCAAAATGCTTGTTCAGAAGGAAGGGAATGGCATAATGGTTTTGCTGCATAACCATACACTTTAAAAACAACAACAGATTGCGCTGCTTCAGTTGTTTAGAATCTATTTCAGTGGATGTGCAGCAGGAACATGCAAGTCAACCCCCATGCTTCTCCAACACTGAGCGGAAAAGTCTGAACACGTATTGCATACCTTCCAACATTTCTCAGGTGAAAATAGGGACATTTCTCACCCCATCCCCACCCCCACAACAGACCACCCTCAACTCCACATTTTTTGCCTCCTCTCTCCACCCACAGAGCACCTGCGTGTCAAGGTCCCCAGGGCCACCCCAAATAACTCACACATCACACCAAATTTTTTGTTTAAGGTTTTTGGCATAATTTTGGCCACAACTTTATTAAAATACAAAAATGTGAGTGGTTGCTTAGGCATTGGTTGTGACTATCTGCGTCCACCGTGGGGGACAGACTGACATTCCGCACACCTGCGACAGTCAGAAAAGGGGAATACACTTGGGGGTTATGCGGAGCAGGGAACCTGCCCTCAGCCCACCCCAAATGCAACCAGGAGCTCTTGCAGTGGCCCAAGCTCCCTTGACAGGGTGGACAAGCAATAGTTAGCCCCCGATTCCTTTAACGGAATCCCTTGCAGCAGCAGCATTAGAGGGGCAGGCACAGCCAATCCATGCCCCTCAACCAACCAAATCATAAACCAATGCCTAACCGCAACCTTACAAGTTGTGACGATTTGCTACACAGTAGGCAAAAACCAAATGGCCCCAGCCAATCAGCCAGATGGACAAAATTCCTACCGGGCCCCTGCCCCAAGAGCAGACAACCCCATGACAGGCATAGCAAGGTCAAAGCGAACAACCCTAATTCTAGAGAGGGAGGGACGGGCAATCTGATGCATGGGCGAAAAGAGGAAGCCTTAGCCTCGTGCAAGGAGTTTTAGCATTTCTGGCTGTCAATCAACAAATGGTAACATTAACTTCTTCCCAACAATAAGGAAAGCCCAATTGCATCAGTGGCCAACGATCAATTAGCCCACCCCACAACTTTGGAGCGTCCTGGCGGCCCCCACCGCAACACGTGCTCTCTATGAAGGAGAAGATGCTTTCCACCACAACTACATGAATGGGACACAGCACACACACCCTCCATTGTCCTGAGAAAACGTCTTAATCCCAATTTTGAGAGAAGCGCAGCCATGGAGTTTGTATGCTTCTTAACCCAGTCAATGAAACCACCCCAGAATTGGCCTTACTAAACATCTTCCAAGACACTAATGCCCACTTACACCACCTACTTTCAGCAGCCAGAAGCATCATAGCCAGACACTGGAGAGACCCGTCAGGGGTAAGCATGGACAAATGGTACCAAATAGTATGGGAAACAGCCCTACTAGAAAAATTAACCAATAAACTGAAACTGACATGGGGACAAATAGAAGAAGCTCCCCTTTATCACATAAACAGCCCAACAAGACAATGACAAAAATCCACCAACAGCATACAAATCAGTATAGAATCATAGAATCATAGAATCATAGAGTTGGAAGAGACCACAAGGGCCATCGAGTCCAACCCCCTGCCAAGCAGGAAACACCATCAGAGCACTCCTGACATATGGTTGTCAAGCCTCTGCTTATAGACCTCCAAAGAAGGAGACTCCACCACACTCCTTGGCAGCAAATTCCAATGTCGAACAGCTAACCTGATCCAAAACACCCACCCACCCCACTCACACATGAAAACAAAGCCCACCACAGCCAACCACAAATGAACAACCACACCCTAGGCCAACCCCAACCTCTCTCATCACCAACAGAACACAAGTGAACAGCAAAGGACCGGCACCAGCAACGCAGACACCAAACCCTACATATAGTAAGTAAAATAGAAACATCGCCACCCGACCCCACCCATCTTTCCCCCCACCCTCCACCTCTTTCCCCCTTTTCTTCCCAAGGTCTCAACACATGAAACTGATTTGTAAAAATATTACATGGAAAAAATATATATATACGAGAGAGAGAGAGACATTGCACACACTTTTGTAAATCAAGAAAATCTTTAATAAAAAACAAAACAAAACTAGGTAGTCCTTTTATTGCAGACTCTCCTGGCTATTCCTGTAACTTCTTTCTTCAACCTCTATGAATTCATAGTGAGATATTTTGAGACACATAAAAAAAGTAAGGTACAAAAGGAAATGGACTTTGTCCCAGATTCCTTGGATGTTTGATGCAAATGCTGAATATTTTATGGCTCCTTAGGGGAACCCTCATGCTGCACAGCAACGATCCCACTTTGACAGCTGAATAAAGTCCAGAACTAAAGACACATTTAAGAAGATTAGGGCATGACTGTTTGTACATCTACAGAACGCTTGCTGTTTGTTAATCAGTGGCACATAAAACATGCCCATAAGGTACGCAGCTGACTCGATGCCACACTTTTGATAGGGCACATATCAGAATGCCTGCGCAAGTTCTTTTACTGCAGAAGTGTAGCATAGAAAAGTACAAATTTATTTATGTACTAGACTCTACGACTGCAGGGCCTTTGTTTAATTAGACAGTTTAATTGGAATTTGCTTTCTTTATCTCCTCCAACAGAAATAGAATAAAAACAGTGATGTGCAACATTTCATTATCCATTCACTTAAGGGTAAACATCCAACAGAGCTAGTAACGCAGTTATGCTGCTGAGATCTGTACTACTTCACAATTTGTTTTCAAGTCACCTCAGCCCAGCTGAAAGATCATCTGCCAGTATTCAGATAAATACAGTAGTCAGGGCTTAGGGGGTTGTGCCCATTACTCACATCATCACATTCTACAGTGATCATGGCATCAACAGGAGTCTCTGCCAAAACAACCAGAAACCCATCAAGGGTTCTCTTGAATCCAGTGGATTCCTCTTCAGGCAGAACATCCTTCTCAGTCCTCAGCTCTGCAACACAAAATACCTGTAGCTGCTCTGAGTCTAAGCCTCAGTGGGGAGTGATCTTACCATGACAAGGGAGTTGGAATAATAATAATAATAATAATGAAAAACCTACTCCTGGACCACAACTGTGCAGGAAGCACAGTTCAGAAACATAAGGGTGTGGCCTGCTACAAGGGTTAGGAAAATGGAGTGTTGGGACCAACCACATGCTTGACCTGGCAGCTGCCCCAAACCAGTGCTGAATCAAGAATCAGGAAAGAGATACAATCGACAATATTCTGTTTCGTTTTTTTTAAAGATTTTTATTAAAATTTTAAAGGTTACATAAGTAACAACAAAAAAACACCCAATTAAACAAAAAAAAAGCAATACATAAAAACAAGTCACATCAAAAGAAAAAGATAAAAAATGGAAAACAGACAAAAAACAAGCAAAAAATACATAGAATCAAGAGAAAAAGAAAAGAAAAGAAAAGAAAAGAACAAATCAAACCTTTACATAACTTTCCTTCTTTAACTTATTTCCTTGACCTCCTCACACCTCCCCTCTTTGTATTCTAGTTCAGTTAGATATTCCAGCAAATCCTTCTTCCTTGTTTTTATCCTAATAATTTATCTTAATATACTGTAGTTTAACATTCTCTTCTTTCACCAATTAATCATCCATTTTTACTTTATTTAATCTTATTTCTCATTAAAACTAATATATTGAACTTAATCTCTTAAAACATTTCCCCTAGAGTCATAAAAGTTTCATTCCACGATTTTTCCATTTCTCATTAATTTTTTTAATTTTTTTTTAGAAAAAAATTCCTAATATACACTTTAAATTCCCAATTTCTTTCCTCCGTCTCCCCTCCCCGGTCCTGCCCCCCCCCCTCAGTTCCATCAACCTCCCAGCGTCCATCAACCTGGAGATCTGATATCCGAGGCTCTTAACTCTTCTTCATTTCCCTTCTGCCGATCTTCTTGATAAACTTTGATGCTAAAAAGCAGATCTCAGGGGAGCTCCAACCCAACGATGCTTATATTCCTTCTTGCAAGTCTGCCAGGTTTCCATAATTAGAGCTAGGGCCCATAAAGTATTCCAAACCTTGTTTCACAGTTCTTCCAAGTCCAAAGGCCCCCGAAGCGCCAATCTCCACCTGGCTCAAATTCATATTCCAAAAGTCATTTGATCCCTGCATAAAGGGGTCTCTCCACTTTTCCTTTTCCAGATCAGGCCAGGCACCCATCCTCAAAAACTGCCTTCTCCTAATTACAGTCATATAAGGCCTCAAGTTGTAATCCTCTATTTGCCTCTTTAGGGTTAAAGCTCCCCCATATTTTGCTTTATGTTCAACAACAGCAACAACAGCAACTTTCTCCTTCTCTAATTCATCAATTTGTTCAGTTAAGAAAGATTCTTGTGCCGGGTTCTTGTCAACTTCTATGCTGATGCCCACTTTTGTTCCCAAGATATCAATATTAGTAGCCATGACATCTATCTGTTTATGCAGCTTTCCCAACAATTGACAATATTCTGGCCTAATAATAATAATTTTTTATTTGTACCCCACCCTCCCCAGCCAGAGCCGGGCTCAGGGCAGCTAACATCGTAAAACTAACACAGTATACAAAGAACATAAGAACATAAAAACAGACAATCAATTAATTAAAATACATCGTAAAATTAGTTCAGAGCAAATTAAAATCTGGACAGATGGCAGTCCACGGGTAAAATTGAGATGTAATGTCTTATGGTTTGGGAGGCATTCAGAGAGAGAAAAAGCAAAAGTTATTTTGGCCCCAGTTCTGCCCCATAAACACAACAAAGCAGGGTGCAAAGTGGTTCCATAATGGCCCCTATAAGGGCTTCTTCAACCCCACCCTATGGGAATCACTTGCAGATGACCTTAGTGCCTGAAGACAGGCAACTCCTTTATTCATACCAGTGACCAGAGGAGGAATGACTGCTGGGAGGAGCACAGAAGGATGAAGCACGGTTCTATAACTGCATCAGCAGAACCAGACACCTTCATCCGCCCCAGCTACAATAAAACATGTCTCTCCCATATCACTTTCTATAGCCACAGCAGATGCTGCAATCTCCCAACAGTTTGACTTCACTCCCAAGAGCACATTCCCTTTTTGTCTCCCTAGACAGACAGATTCCGACAACAATGACTTCTTCACAGCAAAGATAACCCTACCCTGTGACACAACAGGCTGTTGACCCAGATGCAAGTTCTTTATTTCGTATGATGGGCTGTGAGGACGCAATAAACTCAGGATAGTGGCGGCATACCAATTCAGGGGTGGAGTGGCTTATATCGTTGCTCGATTTCCCATTTCTCTCTTGGAAAGGAAAGCCTCTATGGTCACATGAAAATGCAAAGTTTAGAATCTGAATTAAGCATTGTACGATGTGCTGTTAACAGTCTAGTATCCTGGGAGTTGGGCTTTATGGCTGTGTAAATGACCTGAAGGGTGTATAACTAAATGACAGTGGAGTTGATCATTGTTAAATTTTTAAAAGCAAAGCTAAAGAGATCAGTCAATAGCTATTAATGGATAAATGGTACACAAAGAAACTCATTTTGAATTCAGTATATATAAAAAAGAACCACTTTGTAACAGCTTTATTCAAGCGTAGCTTGCAATGGCTAATCCATTCAGTTGTTTATGCCGATGGATCTTTTAGACTTCTCTAGCATTTGACTTGGCTAGGCAACAACTCCTCATATATAGCAAAAGGAGCTAGAGAGACAAAGGGGGGGGATTCATATTCGTTTACCAATATTCCTTTAGAACCTTCATTGCTGCTCTTTTTCTATTTATATGCCTCTGGTCACCCTCATCTACTCTGGTTCCCACCTAATGCCTTATTTGCTCTATACTACCCCTGTCCCAACGGGTGGCGCTGTGGGTTAAACCACAGAACCTAGGACTTGCCGATCAGAAGGTCGGCAGTTCAAATCCCCGTGACGGGGTGAGCTCCCATTGCTCGGTCCCTGCTCCTGCCAACCTAGCAGTTCGAAAGTACATCAAAGCGCAAGTAGATAAATAGGTATCGCTCTGGCGGGAAGGTAAACGGCGTTTCTGTGTGCTGCTCTGGTTCGCCAGAAGTGGTTAGTCATGCTGGCCACATGACCCGGAAGCTGTATGCCAGCTCCCTCGGCCAATAAAGCGAGATGAGCGCCACAACCCCAGAGTCGGTCACAACTGGACCTAATGGTCAGGGGTCCCTTTACCTTTACCTTACCCCTGTCCAAAGGAACTCTTTAACATCATGTGTTGTATGACCCAGACAAAAGTGTCATTAAGAACGTGGTGACACAATCATGACAGTGCACACTTCTTTCTTTCAGCAGTGTGTGTCAGAAACAAAGTGTCTCAGGATCAGGATCATAATACCCAAGAATTACCTGCCGCTGTGTGAGTTTTCGCACACTCATGTACTTATAGCACTGGATTTCTGACAGCTGAGGGACATTTTGCACATTACGTAGAGGAAAATACAGATCTGCAACTCAGCCCAGGAGCTGTGATCAATAATGGCTCCCTGAGAAGTGTAACTAGAGGAGCATACATCTTCAAGCACGTTTGTCATGTGCACACTTATGGTGTTGTATGTGTGAATGTGATCATCCCAGTTCCCTAACTCTTGCACCAGATAATTTAACAGGATCACTGCAGATGGTGACAGCAGTCACGAAATTAAAAGATGCCTGCTTCTTGGGAGAAAAGCGATGACAAACCTAGACAGCATCTTAAAAAGCAGAGACATCACCTTGCCGACAAAGGTCCGTATACTTAAAGCTATGGTTTTCCCAGTAGTGATGTATGGAAGTGAGAGCTGGACCATAAAGAAGGCTGATCGCCGAAGAATTGATGCTTTTGAATTATAGTGCTGGAGGAGACTCTTGAGAGTCCCATGGACTGCAAGAAGATCAAACCTATCCATTCTTAAGGAAATCAGCCCTGAGTGCTCACTGGAAGGACAGATCCTTAAGCTGAGGCTCCAATACTTTGGCCACCTCATGAGAAGAGAAGACTCCCTGGAAAAGACCCTGATGTTGGGAAAGGTGGAGGACACAAGGAGAAGGGGATGACAGAGGACGAGATAGTTGGACAGTGTTCTCCAAGCTACCAACATGAGTTTGACCAAACTGCGGGAAGCAGTGGAAGACAGGAGTGCCTGGCGTGCTCTGGTCCATGGGGTCACAAAGAGTCAGACATGACTAAACAACTAAACAACAACAACAAGATGGCTGTGTATCCTATTTCATGGAACATGGTGCTCTTTTTGAAGGTGCCCTCTTTTCTATGGCTCTCCAATCCAAAAATAAGGAACCATAAAAAGGGAGAAAGGCTTTTTGAAGTTGCTCATCAATGGTACACAGGTTGCCTAGTGTCTTCTCCACTATGTTAAGATGTACAATTATTTCCAAATGTAAGCCTATGCATATATAAATTACTACGTGCAAATGGATGTCTTCTTTTAAGATGATGCAAATCCTTGTTAGGGACGTGGGTGGCGCTGTGGGTAAAACCTCAGTGCCTAGGACTTGCCAATCGTATGGTCGGCAGTTCGAATCCCTGCGGCGGGGTGAGCTCCCGTCGTTCGGTCCCAGCTCCTGCCCACCTTGCAGTTCGAAAGCACTCTTAAGTGCAAGTAGATAAATAGGGACCGCTTTATAGTGGGAAGGTAAATGGCATTTCCTTGTGCTGCACTGGTGCTGGCTCGCCAGCTGCAGCTTCGTCACGCTGGCCACGTGACCCGGAAGTGTCTTCGGACGGCGCCGGCTCACGGCCTCTAGAGTGAGATGAGCATGCAACCCTAGAGTCGGACACGACTGGCCTGTACGGGCAAGGGTACCTTTACCTTTTTAAATCCTTGTTACTGACAAGCCATAACTGGGCACTCTAGCAGCCCAGACACACGGGAACTTCTATTTTCACAATTTTGTATGGCTTATAGATTTTATTATCATTCCTAGAAAACTGAATGTCACCCTTTGTCATACATATACTATTCTATACATAATTTTCATACTGATTTATTCTTTTGTGGGTTCCTTTCTTCCGTGGGCTGTATGTATGAAAAAAATACAAGTCACCATTTGATGCTGCAGTCATCAAGTGATGAATGTTCATCAGTTGTCAAGTGATGAATATTTATGAGTGAAGTAAACCTAGCCCTGCCTTTCTTTTTGTTGCAGCTGCTTCAGGTTCACAAAAGCTATGCATAGCTTCACATTCTACGGAACCTGTTTCTTCAAAAACACTCATTAGTATTCTCTGCAAAAATTCCCAAGATATTGCCAGACTGTTCTCAAAGGTAGAATTTAACACAAATTCAAATCTTGAAGGATCAAGGCCCAGCATTCACAGTTGTAGTAATGCCTTTCTGAAGCAAAGATTAAAATTACACTTTTATTGCTTCTTATAATTCTACCCTAGCTTCTAGAAATAGCAAATGAAATAACTATGCAAAGTACAGTCTCAGCTTTGACAAAATCCGTAAATCAGAATACATGAACAAAGCCCACTTCTCAGAATTTTGAAAATTAATAAGGGGGTAAAACAATATAATCAGAATATGTATTGGGTCAAAAAAACGTGTTGCCCAGCTGAGGCTGTGGAATCCCAAACAAGCTTTAAAATGGAGTTAAACAGAACAGGAAAATCCAAGGACCTTTGGCAAATGATTGATTTTGGACTTTCTGCTCATTGAACCGATTTTCTCCAGTCCAAATCATCAAGCAAACTTGCCCCATTCAAAGACAGTTGAATTTCTGCATTTGCATTATAGCCTGTGGTTGCTGCCCACCCATAATTCCTCACGGAGAATATAGTTAGCAGTGCCTTCTAGTTATGCCATTTCTGGAATCAGTGAAAACTTCTCTCTGAATACAACTTTCTGTGGGGAAACAGCTGAAGAGAGCTTTTGCCCTCATGTCCTCTTCATGACCTTCCCTTGGATTAGCCACTGTGGAAACATGGTGCTGGATTTCTGATGTATTTGATCTGAACCAGCAAGTCTCTTACATTCTTTATTCCTACACAAAGCGTACACATCATTTTTGGGAAAGTGCTTCCCTGCAAGGCTGCTGTTGTACAATGTGGGCTCAGTAAACCCCAAGATGCACTGGGGGCGGGGTCCCCTGCATGTCTTCCCACATGCTTTTTCTAGGTTGCTCCATGGTTTTCTTGGGACTTGGAGATACCCTGGTGGTATGTGTGGGGTGGGGGACAGTACCCTCAGCTACAACTCTGCACTCCAAATAATACCAGAGAATCCTCATACTGGATGCATCTTAAGCTAGCCCAAACCCAATCCACTTTAGCCACAAATAAGAGCTGGTGTTTGCTAAAAGAAAAATTCCTATATTGATACTTGTTACTCATTTCATATGTCTTTCAACAGCTAGCAATGCTTCAAAGGAAGGCAGAATCTGAACTGGTTTTTGAGAGTGCCTACTCTAGTCACGGGACGCAGGTGGCGCTGTGGGTAAAACCTCAGTGTCTAGGACTTGCCGATCGTATGGTCGGCGGTTCGAATCCCCGCGGCGGGGTGAGCTCCCGTCTTTCGGTCCCAGCTTCTGCCCACCTAGCAGTTCGAAAGCACCCTTAAGTGCAAGTAGATAAATAGGTACCGCTTTATAGCGGGAAGGTAAACGGCGTTTCCGTGTGCTGCGCTGGTGCTGGCTCGCCAGAGCAGCTTCATCACGCTGGCCACGTGACCCGGAAGTGTCTCCGGACAGCGCTGGCCCCCAGCCTCTTAAGTGAGATGGGCGCACAACCCTAGAGTCGGACACGACTGGCCTGTATGGGCAGGGGTACCTTTACCTTTACCTTACTCTAGTCACAAATCTTTTTCCTCAATTATTTCATAATGACACACAAGGTATACAGTGGTACCTTGGTTCCTGAACACAATCCGTTCTGGAGGTCCATTCGACTTTCAAAACGTTTGCAAACCAAGGCACGGCTTCTGATTGGTTGAATGGCCCCGGAAACGATGCTGACAGCCGAAACGGGCGTTTGGCTTCCAAAAAAACATTCGCGAACCGGAGCACTTACTTCCAGATTTGTGGCATTCGGGAGCCAAGTCATTCGGGAACCAAGGTACCACTGCATATATAAACTGATACTGGTCCTTTTATGTCTCTGGGGTACAATTACTACCTGAATCTTCTTCAGGTCCAGCAGTTAAAGCTGAAGGAGAATTAAGATAAGACCGCAGGCAGTCGACACTCAGCAGATGATAACACAAGTATTACCTTTACCTACTATTATTACTATCCGAGCTGGCATGTAGTTGTAACAAAGCAATCTCGGCAGCAACAACAGAAGCGAGAAACCACAGTTCCTCACTTCAAACTTATTTGAATGTGGACAGCTCAGATTTTTCAGACAAATGCAAACTGATAAAGCCGTTATTTCATTCTTTGCAAAGGCTTCCTATACTCAAGAGCCTTGCAGTTTCTTGGCTGGTTGGCAGTCTTGGGTAATAGTCACCCTGGGGATCTGAATTACAGGTTAGTGTGGGCAAGGGGATTATCACAAGGTTTTGCTTTAAGCATTAAAGTTGAAGAGGCAATTTCCCCCCCAAAATAGCACATATTCGCATGCCCATCACTTGCTACAGACTTGGTCAGCAAATAGAGGAAGGTTGTCAGACACTTAATAGGCCATTATATAATGAAATTTGCTTAAGGAGGTCTCCCAATAGCCTGTGTTGAAATGTTGTGAAATCACAGATAAGAAGGTCACATCATATATATGACTGACACATTTGGTCAACGTCCGTTCTTTAACATTCACAATCATTACTTGCAGAAGCTCATAGTTATAGATGAATTAAAACATAATATTTACAGTCACATGTTTCTCCAAGCATGGGTTTACAGTCTAGTCTTCGAACTTCCAAACAACTGTATTTTCCTCTTTCCAGAACTGAGTATTCTGTCTCTCAATAAGGCCATGCCTTGCAGCTCCTATGAGAGATTTCCACCTCTACCTTCTCCTACAGCTTTGCTCTCCTTCTTTCCAGCAGAGAAGAGACACTCTAACACTCTATTCAACTTAGCAGTGTTCACAGTGGATTCTAAAACACATAAAATGAAGTCTCTCCTTCACTAGATCCCACCTATGTGACCAACATTAGCCAATCACGCAAGAACTACTAGAGAACTCTCTACAATTCAGTTACCAACCAATCAAATGTAAACACAAAGTAACGCATACAAGCATGTACAAATTCAGTGAGTTAAATTACTATACTTAACAGTCTGGCTTATGTTTGAGTTTGGATAGGGAGAGATCTTGACTCAGATATGTTGCTGCCTGAAATAAAAGATAAAGTTCCAAACTTTCATGAATGTAAGCAGTTGCCTAATACATAGTTGCACAAGTTAGCTGGGTATTGTCTTGCAGTGACTTGACAGCGGTTCTCCAGGGTTTGAGAAATAGGTTTTTCCTAGTCGTAGAAAGAGATGTTGGCGATTGAACCAGGGATTTGCAAAGCAGATGCTCTAACACTGGACCTCAACCCTTCCATGCACACAAGCATACTCAAAAAACCCTGGAAATCATTCAAAAGCATTCTATTTGCAAAGATGGTGAATGGTGGTAATCATGTGCTAATTTAACTAACTACATACAGTGTAGTAGTGGGATGCGGGTGGTGCTGTGGGACACGGGTGGTGCTGTGGGTTAAACCACAGAGCCTAGGACTTGCCGATCAGAAGGTCGGCAGTTCGAATCCCCACGACGGGGTGAGCTCCCATTGCTCGGTCCCTGCTCCTGCCAACCTAGCAGTTCGAAAGCACGTCAAAGTTCAAGTAGATAAATAGGTACCGCTCTGGCGGGAAGGTAAACGGTGTTTCCGTGCGCTGCTCTGGTTCGCCAGAAGCAGCTTAGTCATGCTGGCCACATGACCCAGAAGCTGTACGCCGGCTCCCTCGGCCAGTAAAGCGAGATGAACACCGCAACCCCAGAGTCGGTCATGACTCGACCTAATGGTCAGGGGTCCCTTTACTTTAATCATGTGCTAATTTAACTAATTACATACAGTGGTTTGACTTTCTTTGAAAGAAGGGTGGGGTGTGTGTTTTTTTATAATGATCCAAAAGTAACTTGAAAATAACTCCAAAAGTATTCTATTTGCAGCAAAAATGATGAATGCTCTGAAATTAGTCAGAGGTAATTATGTGCTCATTTAACTAACCACATACAACCCAGTTATGGAACACTTAGAATAGCAATTAACAGACACGCATGCTCATTAATACAAAGGAAATGACAAACAATGCTCCTGAGTTTATAGTAAAGCCTCTGAATTACTTGGCGCATCTCCCCCCCTTCTCATTCTTTCCTATTATTAATCTGTCTGCTTTGTTATAGTAGGGGGGGGAAGGGATGATCAAAATGAAAATATCTGGCTGGTTTCCTGAAATTCTACATGGAACAAAATGCGAGAAATTTATTGCTGGGAATATCTAAACCGAAATGTTTGCAGAAGCCAATAATGACATTGTAACACTTTGGGCACAGTTTAGCCCGGCACTTAAATTTGATTTCGGTGTCTACAAATCTCTAATAGTTAATGTGAAAGACATCAGAGCCCAATAGAATCTAATCTAAGATGGAAAAAGTATTGAGCTAATAAAAACTATTGTGTGCCTTAATGGGGATGCAGTGTTGAGCAACAATAACTAGAGGAATCTTAACAACATTTGGGCATTATTGAATTTGTGCCTTGCGTCTTAAAAGCCATTTTAAAAATGTCAATGCATTTGCTCCGTTCAAATCCATATGTAAGAGTTTAATTTAAGACTGTGATAGCAATCAGGCCCCATCAGCACTATGGATAGTAATTTAGAAATGCAGGCATCTCCCTTTTTGCAACGCAAGATTCCATTTTCTGTAAGAGAGATACAGTCGTAGATGCTGTGGATGTCACATGCTGTGCCAAATTACCACCTTAAGGGGGGCAGTGAACCAACCACCATCTCTTTTTTTCACTCTGCTCATAACACAGGACTCGAAAGAGAGAAGAATACATTCACAAGAGCAGCTGAACTGTGAACTGTGCTCTCAGTGGTCCCCTGCAATAAAAGCCAGAGTGCTACACTAGCTCCTGACCTGTTAGGTCAAGGGGCCATGTGGGGAAAGTACTCATAGGGAGGCTGGGTTGGCTGATGCACCAAGTGGCTATTTTTATTTTTATTTTATTTAGAGCATTAGTATCCTGCTTTTCAGCCAAAAAGGCTGCCAGAGCAGCTAAACATACAAACAGTCCCTACCCACAGGCTTTAGATCTAAAGGTGGGGAACCATGACACCCAAGGAACACCCAAGGAAAGAGAAAAATCAGAATCAAAACTTGGGCACTAATATCTTACACCAGATGTTCCTATGATGACCAGCTGGCACAGTTCAGGGGAAGGGGGTACCTGATGGAGCTGGGCCTTCAGCAAAGCTGATGAGATCTGCTTCCTAAAACCCAAAGCTTCCTCTTTCATTTCTGTATTTTCTTCATTCAGTGTCCCTTCCTGATCCAGGAATCACACTTTGAGCAGTCACTATTCTACGCTTCTCTTGGTTTCTTTTTAAAACGGCAAGTGCTGATCTAGCAATTAAATAGATGTTCACTCTTCTGTATGAACCAACAGAATGTCAGTGTGTGTATGTACACACACAGGTTACCTCCACTTTAAACTGGGCACAGGAGAACAAGGGACTGAGCACTTATACAGTGGTACCTTGGTTCTCAAACTTAATCCGTTCCCGAAGTCCGTTCCAAAACCAAAGCATTCCAAAACCAAGGTGCGCTTGCCCGTGTAAGTACTGCAAAATGGATTAATCCATTCCAGACTTTTAAAAACAACAACTAAAACAGTAATTTAACATGAATTTTACTATCTAATGAGACCACTGATGCATAAAATGAAAGCAATCATCAATGTACTGTAAATAAATAAGACAGTATTTTAGATGATAAAAATTACAATTAAATTTCTTTCTTACCTGCACTGATTATAGTCATTGTTTGGGTGGGGGGCTTTTATCCATTTCCTCAGTCACACAATCAGTAGCTGAACTGGGTTCCACACAGTCACAAAAACAAATTAACCGAAAAAGCCTCAAAAACGCAAAATAAATTAGCAAAAACAAAAGTGCCAAACTTAATCAGTTCCGCAAATCAGTTTGACTTTCGAAATGTTCAAAAACCAAAGCACAGCTTCTGATGGGTACAGATACCCTGGAAACAATAGCCAGCAACCGCATAAGACGTCCGGCTTCCGAAAAACGATCGGAAACTGGAACACTTACTTCCGGGTTTTCATTGTTTGAGAACCAAGGCATTTGAGAACCAAGGTACCACTGTAGTAGAGAATTGGGCTACACGGAAGGAAATATATTTGCAGGCATGAGTGATGTAAGAGAAAAGGGCAAGGACAGGGTAAGCATTTGAATCAATTAGGCAGGAACTCATTGGGGGATTAGTGTTTCTCATTGATGGCTCTTGTTTCGTTCTAGTGTTTGTGGTGGAGCTCAGTACTCTTATTTGGGAAGATGGTGGCCTTGGGCTCTTCTCTCTGGGAAGTTTATGAGTAGGTCATGGGAGCAAGAGCATTCCCCTGTTTCTGACCCAGCATTGAGCACTGAAAAGGCGTATTGCATCTAAACAGGAGTGGAACTGCTTAACTTCCATTGCTAAATAGAGGGGTTTCCATTGCTGGAGCTGGAGTGGAGTTTGAGCGGATGGTGCAAAGGAAAGTGTGATCAAAGTGACTTGGGTAGGTGGAATTTGTAGCAGCCTTGCAGCTGAATTATAATGGATGGGGTGAGCTCCCGTTGCTCTGTCCCAGCTCCTGCCAATGTAGCAGTTCGAAAGCATTCCTCCAAAGGGAATGCCAGAAGGGGCAACTCCATTTTTTATGGAACTCACCCATCTTAATCCAGCCTTGCTGTTTCTTAAAAGTCTTCAGCTAGAAGATTGTTATTCTGGAAGACAGTTCTGACAGCAAGCTGGAATAAGCTTGTGCAGCATTTTCAACCCAATACAGAATGGGGAGAAGGTGAGAACCCAGGGCTCAGGTGTCCTCATGCTCTTTATCGCCACATGGAACTTGAGAGGCCAGACAACTGAACTGGCCATCATGAGTATCCTGTGGAGAGTGGAGCACGGAGTTGGACACACTTTGGACACCTTGTCAAAAGACCCTCCAAAAGTTGGGGATGCCCTTGTGATGACAGAAAAGACAAACCACTTCACTCAAAGCATTAAAACTGGTTTTGAGTATTAATCCAGTCATTATGGGGGAGGGATGGTCTCCAGTGGTTCTGAATCTTTATGGAGAGTGATAGAACCAGGAAAAGGGACATGGGTGGCACTGTGGTCTAAACCACTGAGCCTCTTGGGCTTGCCGATTGGAAGGTCGGCGGCTTGAATCTCCATGATGGGGTGAGCTCCCGTTGCTCTGTCCCAGCTCCCGCCAACATAGCAGTTCAAAAGCATGCCAGTACAAGTAGATAAATAGGTACTGCGGCTTCAGGAAGGTAAACAGTGTTTCCACTCTGGCTTACGTCATGATGTTCCATCGTGCCAGAAATGGTTTAGTCATGCTGGCCACATGACCTGGAAAGCTGTCTGTGGACAAACGCCAGCTCCCTCGGACTGAAAGTGAGATGAGCGCTGCAACTCCATAGTCGCGTTTGACTGGACTTAACTGTCCAGGGGTCCTTTACCCTTTTACCTTTAGAACCAGAAAACAGAAACCAATAAGAAATCATACTTCCAGTTCAAAAGATAAAATGGTTTTCTCTTTCACTATAACTAATAAAATGACTCTGCCTTCTTTCACACCCACACCCACCTTCCTACCTTGCCTTAGTCCCCTTTAAGTCTTGCTCTTACCAAACTACTCTGCCAAGTCATTCAGTGGGGGAGGGCACCTCACAATGAAGGAAATGTTACCGTTACTTTAGCAATCTTAACAATGTGCATTGTTCCTCTTTCCATTAGGGTTTTTAAAAATAGCTTTCAATGGATTAAGCAGCTTTATTTTATTTATTAAAAGATTTTATCCCAGCCTTTATCCAGCGGATTCCACTGCAGCATACTTTCATAAAGACGCAATATAAGAAAAGTCTCCCAGAACCAGCAGTCTGGGACTCCTCAGCACTGCCCCTGAGACCAGCTCTGTCAGCTCAGGCATGGAGACTGCTGGGCAGCGAGGCAGGCGGTAAACCAGCAGAATCCCTAATCTGTCCTGATTGCCCAATGCCAGGAACACACACTCTAGATCCCTATAACTGGACAGAGAGCCTGGAGATAGAGAATCTCTATAGACCACAGCAACTCCCTCTCCGACGCGGCAGCTAAAAAAGCCAATGCAATTCTGGGCTGCATCAATAGGAGTATAGCATCTAGATCAAGGGAAGTAATAGTGCCACTGTATTCTGCTCTGGTCAGACCTCACCTGGAGTACTGTGTCCAGTTCTGGGCACCACAGTTCAAGAAGGACACTGACAAACTAGAACGTGTCCAGAGAAGGGCAACCAAAATGGTCAAAGGCCTGGAAACGATGCCTTATGAGGAACGGCTAAGGGAGCTGGGCATGTTTAGCCTGGAGAAGAGGAGGTTAAGGGGTGATATGATAGCCATGTTCAAATATATAAAAGGATGTCACATAGAGGAGGGAGAAAGATTGTTTTCTGCTGCTCCAGAGAAGCGGACACGGAGCAATGGTTCCAAACTACAAGAAAGAAGATTCCACCTAAACATTAGGAAGAACTTCCTGACAGTAAGAGCTGTTCGACAGTGGAATTTGCTGCCAAGGAGTGTGGTGGAGTCTCCTTCTTTGGAGGTCTTTAAGCAGAGGCTTGACAACCATATGTCAGGAGTGCTCTGATGGTGTTTCCTGCTTGGCAGGGGGTTGGACTCGATGGCCCTTGTGGTCTCTTCCAACTCTATGATTCTATGATTCTATGAAAACAACGTTTCATTGTTATCAGCCCTATGCCTTGCCTAAACTATTACTCTCCCTCCTTGGATGTACTAACCACTCCTGTGATCATCTATTCAGAAGAGCTCACTACATTGGGACATCACCATACTTTAAAGCGCATTGCTTCCCCCAAAGAATCCTGGGAACTGTGGTTCCCAGAGCCACAATTCCAGCACCATTAACAAACAAACAAACAAACAAACAAACAAACAAACAAACCCAAAAGGATGCTTTTGGGAAAGTAATATGCTTTAATATGTGAGCCAGTGTGGTGTAGTGGTTAAGAGTGGTAGTCTCATAATCTGGGGAACCGGGTTCGCGTCTCCGCTCCTCCACATGCAGCTGCTGGGTGACCTTGGGCTAGTCACACTTCTTTGAAGTCTCTCAGCCCCACTCACCTCACAGAGTGTTTGTTGTGGGGGAGGAAGGGAAAGGAGAATGTTAGCCGCTTTGAGACTCCTTAAAGGGAGTGAAAGGCGGGATATCAAATCCAAACTCTTCTTCTTCTTCTTCTAAATATACTTCAGTATATACACTGATCTAGAGAAAGTTAAAAAGGTAAAGGTAAAGGACCCATGACAGTTAAGTCCAGTCGCAGACGACTCTGGGGTTGCAGCACTCATCTTGCTTTACAGGCCGAGGGAGCCAGCGTTTGTCCTCAGACAGTTTTTCCAGGTTACGTAGAGCATGACTAAGCCACTTCTGGTGAAACCAGAGCAGTGCAAGGAAACACCGTTTACCTTCCCACCAGAAAGGTACCTATTTATCTACTTGCATTTTTTTGGCATGCTTTCAAACTGCTAGGTTTCAAGCTGCTAACTTGTTTCACTACTTTTAAGGCTCGCTTCGGTGGCCAAGAGGGCACGGTGACGTTGTCGTCCTCTTCCTCCTAGGTGCAGGCAGTGGTGGGAGGTTCTGACAGCACAGCGGTCTCCTCCTCAACTTCATCGCGTGAGGGGTGCTAGCCTGATGATGCAAGCATCAAGAGGGGCTTTGTGTACACCGTACTTGCACTGCCCACCAAGCAGGACAGCACTATGCACTTCTTTGAGCACAGCGACTGCTCCATGGTGTAAGGCAGAAATGCTGGAGGTGTCTTCTATCCTTAGCACTGCAACAGAAAACTCATTGGTCATCATTGATGAGCTTGGGTGAGGAACATCTACATATGACGGTTTGGATTGGCATGGGCAAATCTCGGAATATATTGCCAGCAAAATTGGAGCATTTTGCATGTTTGCCACTCATTTTCATGAACTGACCGCATCTACTGATGAGATTCCCACCGTGAATAACTAGCATGTCACAGCGCTAACCACAGAGGACACGCTGACAATGCTGTATTGTGTGGAAAAAGGGGCTTGCGATCTTTGAAACCCCTGTGGCAGAGCTAGCTGCTTTCCCCAAGCATGTGATAGAGAATGCCAAGGCAAAGGGCTTGGAGTTGAAGGAGTTCTGGAACATTGGAGATCCACTGGATCCATTGGATGAAACCAATAAATTCTATGAAAAAATAATCAAGGATTTCATTTCTAAAGTGAAAGCAATGCCACTGGCAGACGTGTCTGAAGAGGATATCAGAACCAAACTGAAGCAGCTAAAATACAAAGTGGTGGCAAAAAACAACATCTATGTGAACAAAATCATTTCCCAAACAAAGTGGTAGTTGTGTGACATGACAGCCTTTGAACACATTACTTTCAATCTGGAGTGGGACCACTGAGTTTCCATGTAATGTTTGGTTCCAAACATCATATTTGAAGTCTATTTCTTTTTAAGAGTTCAAGATGTAGAATATGAATGAGTGTTTAAAAAACCCCAAACCACATGTGTTATAAAGACGAGCAGCCAGGTTGGTTGGGTCTGCCTGCAGAGTTGAGATTATGTTTATTTTATTTTATACCTGCAGGTCGCTTTGGCAGGTCTCAGTTTGCTATCATGCAATGTTTCAGCTGGCCATTGCTAGAGAAATGATGGTGGAGATGCTGTTTTGAACTCCCTTCCTACAACAGCTGAAACACATGAATCAGATCGCTACATGGCAGGAAGGGCCTGCGGGAAAATGCCCTGGGGTGCTCCTGCAACCCCCAAACTCTAAGCTTCCTCTGGTATGCACAGCTCTGGAAAAGGCATTTCCCTTCTTCTCCAGTGTGCTTCAGCAACATACAGTGGTACCTCGGGTTAAGTACTTAATTCGTTCTGGAGGTTGGTTCTTAACCTGAAACTGTTCTTAACCTGAAGCACCAATTTAGCTAATGGGGCCTCCTGCTGCCGCTGCACCACCAGAGCACGATTTCTGTTCTCATTCTGAAGCAAAGTTCTTAACCTGAAGCACTATTTCTGGGTTAGTGGAGTCTGTAAGCTGAAGCGTATGTAACCTGAAGCGTATGTAACCTGAGGTACCACTGTATATCAAATTATATATGCACACTAATCTTCTAGCATAACACAGTAAGAAGTGTGAGACATTGTACAGCTAATCTACGCATTTATTTACACACTATGTACAGACAAAGGATTCATGGTGTCCCCTCTCTCCAGCTCTGAGAGAAGAACCAGGCAGAAGTAAAAGCAAAAGTACAGTACAAATAGTACATACAAGCAGAAGAGATAAGACTCTCTTCCATTCCCACACTCTTCCCAGACAGGCATGTGATTTACACCAATCTCATCTGCAACATTGAAGGCGTGAAATACTAACAGGGCCATGGTTAAATCTCTGAAATCTCCAGATATCACTGGGGATATCACCTAGAGAGCTGTGTCCTGTCAGTGTTGACCAGGGGTAGGCAACCAAAGGCCTGTGGGCTGGATCCTGCCCAATCGCCTTCTAAATACGGCCCGCGGACGGTCTGGGAATCAGTGTGTTTTTACATGCGTAGAATGTGTCCTTTTATTTAAAATGCATCTCTGGGTTATTTGTGGGGCATAAGAATTCGTTCATTTCCCCCAAAAAAATATAGTCCGGCCCACCACATGGTCTGAGGGATGGTGGACTGGCCCGCAGCTGAAAAAGGTTGAAAAAGGTGTAGACAATGTAGTAGACAATAGTAAGCTAGACCAACCATCTGACTTATTATTATTATTATTATTATTATTATTATTAAATTTATATACTGCTCTTCATTCGAGGATCATAGGGCAGTTTACAGTATCAATATGGCACACTGCTTAGCTGTTTCTGCTTTTCCTGTCAGCAAATATATACATTATAATGAGCCACAGATTAATTTAGACCCATCAGGACTCAATCAGTCCAAAGATGAGTTTCCAGAACATTTCATGATCAGGGAGAAAAAGATAAATGTTCTGGCCACTCTTGTTAATCACTGGGGCACAATCCAATGAAACGTTCACCTGCCTTGCCTAGGGTACTTAAGCATTTAATTGTGCAGTTTGGCTCCACCGGCACTTACGTCTACCATTTGCTAGATTAGAATTGTAGCTGAAGGGCACAATGTAAGGGGACTTCCGGTTGACAGCGATCCGAGCGCAAGCGGGGATTTTCCCTCCTGGGGAATCCCGAGTTTTTCGGAGGATTGGGGGCGTCACAGGGCGCAGTGACCCCCTGAAGTAGTGTCAGGAGGGTGTCCTGACACTCAGGTTCCCGCAGGCAGCCGAAACGCGAACCTCCCGGCCGTCAGGTAGCTCTTATTAAGAGTGACGAGAACGGCGGGGGGGAGAGCGGGTTGCAGGGAGGCCATAGCTACCTCCGAGAAACGAAGCCCCGAGCTTGCAAGGAGAGCTCTCAATTCTCGATTTGGAAGGAATTCGGACTTAATTGGATATTAAGAAGATCATTGAAAACTAAGGAAAGTAACCGGAGGAAAAATTGGAAGCTACGAGACCAGCTTTCCGTCCGCAATCAGCTTAGACGCATAGAAACAACAAAGCGCTTAAAAGTGAAAGTAAGTTACCGCTCGCGGCTACTGTTTCTTCCCCCCTTTCAACTGAACAAAAAGAACCCTTTTTGGGAAGCTACCTGTTATTAAAGAAGATTTAAAGGAAAAGGGGGGACAGAGGAACAAGACGGAGTTGTTCAAGTCCTTTGGGGGGCTTGTGAAACTGACTTATTGCAATTTAGACTTTGGTGCGGTGGTGAAATAAAAACTGCGCAACAAAAGGGGATTTCCAGGCTCCATTGTTAAAGTTATACAGGACTGTCTGATGTTTGCCGAGAAAAGAAGGTTCGTTTTAAACTGATCTGGACTGGCGCTTAGGACTAAACATAATTCGGCTCACTCTTTTGAAGACTTATCTTTTTTTTTTCCTTTTTTCTTTTTTTTTTGGACGGCAATTTCTTTTTATTGAATAATTAAATATTTTGAGCAATTTAATACGGTTTGGAGATTTTGCCCCTAGTGGTCAGAAGATATATAACAATTTGTTTTTTACTTGCTTGGTTCTCTTCGGGATTTTTTCGGTTTTTTTTCTTGTCTTTTTTTCTGATAAACCTCTTGGCTTTGGGATTACTAATATATATAAATTTGGATTAGCCTATTTGGTGGCAGAAGATTTCTCATTTATATCGACTTTAAGGATTAGCCTAATTGGTGGCAGAAGATTGTTTTTGCTTCGTTTCGGATACCTTCCTTCTTTGGGTTCCCTCGAACTCCAGCAAATTGGTTAAAGTTGGGTCATATCTAAACAAATACCAGCATTGATGGAATAGCCAAATTGGTGGCAAGAAGACGTTCATAGACAATTTGAATTTGTGGAGTTTAAATTGAAACTGTATCTGATTATTTCGATTATATTGAGACTTGGGACTGGGCTGATGATTTTTGTTTTTTTTCTTGATCTGAATTTTTGGAAAAAAGTGTCATTTATATATTTGAGATATAGAACTGTTTGGAGGGGGACACAGTATAATTTAAGGCTCAGATCCAACGGAATTTAGAAAGTAAGGAGAGGGAGAAAATGTCTCAGAAGAAAGCTGGGGAAGGAGGAACACCGGGAGAGAGAAGGGGTTCAAAACCTGAGGCAGATTTCAAATCAGAAATTTTAAAAATGTTTGCAGAAATTAGACAAAGTGAAAAGAATTTGGAGGACAAATTAGAACATGTAAATACTAGAATCGAACAGGTGGATAACAAAATAGGTAAAATGGACCAAAAGATTGATGATACAGTAAAAGAGTTGAAAGGTCAAATTAAAGAAGTTAGTAAGAGAACACAATCGGTTGAGGAAGGATTAAAAAAGACAAAAGTGGAGATAAAAGAAGTTAAAAAAGAAGAGGAGAAGATGAAAATGGGAATTTCAGAAATGACTAAAACACAGGAGGAGTTATGGGATGCAATCTCCATGAATGAATTGAGACAACGGGAGGTGAACCTAAGATTGAGGGCAGTTCCAGAGGTTCAAGGAGAAGATATAAAAGATAAATTAATAACTGAAATTGCTCAATGGCTGGAATTACAAAAAGAAGACGTAGAGAAGAGAGTTCAAAACGCATTCAGGATGAGAGTAAGGACAACCAAGGCAAGGAAAGTTACAGGAGATTGCCTGATCACTTTTAAAGATAAAGACATGAGGAACTTAATACTCCAAAAAAATAGAGAGAAACGATTGAATATTGATGGGAGTTACATAATTATTTTTAAAGATATACCGGTTAGATTGTTGAAACGGAGAGACCCTTACAAACCATTGGTCCAAATTTTGAAGAAAAACAAGATTGAATTCAAGTGGGAATTCCCTCAGGGGATTTCCTTTATTTACAAAGCCAAGAGACACAGACTGACAAGCCCCGAAGAGACAAGCAAGTTTCAGAGACGTTATAAAGAATTGATGGTAGAAGAGGACGAGGAAGAAGGTGCAGTAGGAGGAGCGGACCCAATGGGAGGGAAATTTTTAAAGGGAAAATCTAAAAAGAACAGAGAGACAGATGAAGAGGAGGAGGAGAAGGATGAAGAAGAAGAAGAGGAAGAGGAAGAAGAGGAGAAAGAGGAATCATAAAGAGAAAATTTGATAAAATTGTATATTTTAATTATCGGAAGACATGGCGTTGAAATTATGGAATTGGAATATTAATGGGATGAACGATAAAAAGAAAAGAAATAGTATTGAACAATATTTAAAAAGGAAAAATTTGGATATCATCTGTCTACAAGAAACACATGTGGCAAAAAAGCACAAAAAAATTTTGATCAATAACAGATTGGGCAACGAATTTATATCCTCAGACAAAGAAAAGAAGAGAGGCATAGTCCTTTATGTTAGGAAAAATATAGAAGCTCAACAGATCTTCAAAGATGAAGAAGGAAGAATAATTGCAATACAGATCAATTGGCAGGGCGAAAAATTAATAATTGTCGGGATCTATGCACCTAATGGAAATAAGACTGATTTTTATAAGAAATTGGAAGAAAGATTGTTTGAATATATGGATCAAAAAATCATAATAATGGGAGATATGAATGGAGTTGTTTCAACGGAAATGGACAGATTAAGAGAAAAAAGTGACAGCAAAGAGGGGAAACTACCGAAGACCTTTTTTACACTGGTGAAAAACCTCAATTTAATCGACATCTGGAGACTCAGACACCCATTAGAAAAAGAGTTCACCTTTTATTCAGAACCAAATCAGTCCATGTCAAGAATAGACCAAATCTGGATCTCGAATGAACTAACTACTAGAATTCAACAAATAGAAATCCAACCTAGAGTAATTTCGGATCATAATCCAATAAAAATGGAGATAAAGATGTATGAAGAAAGAACATTTAGATGGAGATTGAAAGACTATCTTTTGGAAGATGAAAGAATCATTCAAGACGCCCGGAAAAAACTGATGGAGTACTTTGCAGATAATATGAATAAAGGTACAAAGATCAGTACAGTTTGGGATGCAAGCAAAGCAGTAATGAGGGGATTCTTCATCCAGCAGAACGCGATCAAAAATAAGAACAGAGAGAAAGGGAAGAAGGAAATCCTAAAACAAATAATGGACAATGAACAAAAGTTAATTAAGAAGCCAAATAACATCAAGATAAAACAAAACATCAAAATTCTGCAGACACAATTCGCCATGATTATAAACAAAGAAGTCGAATGGAACATTAAAAGGCTGAGACAAAGGAATTTTGAATTCGCAAACAAACCTGGAAAATGGCTTGCATGGCAAATAAAAAAAAGGAAAGAGCAAGGTACAATTAACAGAATTATTGTGGATGGCGAGGAAATAGAGAACCCAAAAGGTATCAGAAAAGGATTTTTGGATTTCTACAAACATCTATATGCAAAGCGAGAGAAAAACAACACAAAGAAGATAGAGAATTTTTTGAAAAGAAAAAAGGTGCAAAAGATCCCGACAGAAATGAAAGACAGACTGAATGCCCCAATAGAGAATGAGGAGATAGTAGAAATTATAAAACAGATGAAAAAAGGAAAGGCACCAGGGCCAGATGGATTTACAGCAACATATTATAAAGAAATGAGGGACTCCTTGATTGTACCACTTAAAGAAGTTATGAACAACATCTTGAAACAACAGGACATACCAGGAACATGGAAAGAAGCCTTCATAACACTCATACCAAAACAAGACTCGGATCTCACACAAGTGAAAAATTATAGACCGATATCTCTGCTAAACACAGATTATAAGATTTTTTCGGGCATTTTAGCATCAAGATTTAAGAAGATACTGCTACAGCATATCCATAAAGATCAAGCAGGTTTCTTACCTGGCAGACATATGAAAGATAATGTAAGAAATATAATAAACATTTTGGAATATTTGACTGCCAGCAATGAGAGACAAGCTGTTTTAATGTTTGTGGATGCAGAGAAAGCGTTTGATAATGTTTCATGGGAATTTATGCTGAAAAATTTGGAAATGATGGAAGTGGGAGAAGATTTTTATAATGGTATAAAGGCGATATATTCAGAACAAAGTGCTAAATTGATAGTAAATAATGTAATTACAGAGGAACTGAAAATAAAGAAGGGTACAAGACAGGGATGCCCTCTCTCACCACTGTTATTCATCATGGTTCTGGAGGTCCTATTGAGTTCTATCAGACAAAATGAACTAATAAAGGGGGTAACAGTAGGTCAAAACCAATATAAAGTTAAAGCCTTTGCCGATGATCTGGTAATTACGATGGAGGATCCAACAAATAGTTTAAAAGAAGTTATAAAAGAAATTGACCAATTTGGAAGAGTGGCCGGATTTGTATTAAATAAAAGGAAAACTAAACTTATGGTGAAGAATTTGGATCAAAGCACGATTGAAGAAGTGCAAAGAGAAACAGAGATGGAAGTGGCGAAGAAGGTTAAATATTTAGGAATATGGTTAACCCAAAAAAATATTGACTTATTCCAAAACAATTACATGACAATTTGGAACAATATTAAGAGAGACCTCGAAGTGTGGAGTAGGATGAAGTTATCCTTTTGGGGCAGAATTTCTTCAATCAAGATGAGTGTGCTTCCAAGGATGTTGTTTCTATTTCAAATGATCCCAATAATTAAGGGGACAAAGACCTTCAAAGATTGGCAAAGAACGATCTCAAAATATATCTGGCAGGGCAAGAAGCCACGAATACAATTTAAACTATTAACTGATGCGAAAGAAAGAGGTGGCTTCGCCCTGCCGGACCTGAAACTTTATTATGAAGCATCTTGTCTCTGTTGGATAAAGGAGTGGATAACACTAAAAGACAACAAGTTACTGGACTTGGAAGGGTTTGATAATAGGTTTGGCTGGCATGCCTATTTATGGGCAGGAAAGAAGAAAGCTCATAAAAGTTTTGCCAACCACATTTTTAGAGGTGCCCTTATAGAAATATGGGACAGGTACCAAAATATTTTGGAACCAAATATACCACATTGGCTATCCCCACTAGAGGTCATGAGTGTTAAAAAGATAAATATGAGAGAGGACTGGATGACTTATGGAGATATTGTAATTAACGAAGGGGGGAAATGGAAACTGAAGCCATATGAACAAGTTAAAAAATATGTATATGATTGGTTGCACTACTTCCAAACAAATGATATGTTTAAGAAGGATTGTAGAGAGAGGAAATATATTGAAGGAGAGTCTAGATTTCAGAAGGAAATAATTAATAATGATTATAAGGTATTGTCAAAAATGTACAAAATGTTATTGGAATGGCAAACAAAGGATGAAGAAGTTAAGTCAGTCATGATACACTGGGCCAGGGACTTTGGTTATAATATACAGTTAGCGGATTGGGAGAAGGTGTGGAATGAAAATATGAAATTCACTGCATGCATGACGATAAAGGAAAATATTATGAAAATGGTATACAGATGGTATATCACTCCCGTAAAACTAGCAAAAATGTATAAGACATGTAACAAATGTTGGAAGTGTAAAGAGAGGGAAGGGACATTTTATCATATGTGGTGGGAGTGTAAGAAAGTAAAAGGCTTCTGGGAAATGATATATAATGAGTTGAAAAGAATGTTTAAATATACATTTGTGAAGAAACCAGAAGCTTTCTTGTTAGGAATCACAGGAAGAGAAATTAATAGAATTGATCATAAACTGTTTCAATATGCAGTGACTGCGGCAAGAATTTTAATGGCTCAAAAATGGAAACAAGAAGAATTACCAACATTGGAAGAATGGAGACGGAAATTGATGGATTTTGCGGAACTAGACAAACTGACAGGAAAAATTAGATACCAGAAAGATCACAAGTTCACACAGGACTGGAGAAAGTTTACGATTTATCTGGAAAATATTTGTGATGAACAGACAACGCTAGTTGGTTTTAAAGAGGCTTTGTGATGACAAAGGGTATTGTGGGAGGGATAAGAGTTGTAAAGTTTAATTAACTGGCAATACAATTATAAAGGAAATGTGAAATAGATATAAAATCATGAGGATTGTGGAGGAAGCGGGGGGAAGTCCAAAAGAATTTGACATGATGGTTGATGTGAATGTCTTATTTAAATTTGTAAAAGAAAACTTTTCTAAAAAATTAATAAAAAAAAAAAAAAAAAAAGAAGGGCACAATGTAAGATCAGTTATACATTGCGGGGAAGGGAGGAATCCCTTTGAAATGAGTGATGCTACTGAAGTTGTAAATTCTTTGGCTTGGAATACAAACCTTAGCAGGTTGCAAATGCTTGCCTCCCACCCGAAGCAATAATCACAACCTTGAGGTTGGTTCAAGAATTCTCTCCCTTTCACCTTCTTCCCTCTCCCTTCAACCCCAAACTCATTCACTCTCCTTCAGTTGCCCTCTTTCTGTCTCTGGATACTTAAACTAGAAATGCTGGCAGCTGTGAGTCTCTGTTGCCAGGTGGCTGTGGGTAGGTCCTTAAAGTCTGGGGGGAAATGAGGTGTTTCTCCACCACTTGCTCACTACAGTAAGGTGATGGAAGACCCTCACCAGCAGATATGCCCAAAAGGAAAGTGGGAGAGATATGTAGATTGGATGGGGTGGTATGTTTGGAGGTTAATAATAATAATAATAATAATAATAATAATAATAATAATAAATTTTGATTTATATCCCGCCCTCCCCAGCCGAAGCCAGGCTCAGGGCGGCTAACAACAATAAAATAGTACAACATTCTAAAATCATTTCATTATAAAATTAATTCAAATCAAATTGATGGCAACCATTAGGCTAAAGTTCTGTGAAGATTGCCAGAGGAGGGAGTCAGGCTGTGCCCTGGCCAAAGGCCTGGTGGAACAGCTCTGTCTTGCAGGCCCTGCGGAAAGATGTCAAGTCCCACAGGGCCCTAGTCTCTTGTGGCAGAGCGTTCTACCAGATTGGAGCCACAGCCGAAAAAGCCCTGGCTCTAGTTGAGGCCAGCCTAACCTCTCTGTGGCCTCCGACTTTTAGGATGTTTTTGTTTGAAGACTGTAAGTTCCTCTGTGGGGCATACCAGGAGAGACGGTCCCGTAGGTACGGGGGTCCTAAGCCGTATAGGGCTTTAAAGGTTAAAACCAGCACCTTAAACCTGATCCTGTACCCCACCGGGAGCCAGTGCAGCTGGTATAGCACCGGATGAATATGATCTCGCAGCGAGGACCCCGTAAGGAGTCTCGCCATGGCATTCTGTACCTGCTGGAGTTTCTGGGTCAGTCTCAAGGGCAGCCCCACGTAGAGCGAGTTACAATAATCCAGTCTGGAGGTGACCTTCGCGTGGATCACAGTGGCTAGGTCAGGGCAAGAGAGGTAAGGAGCCAACTGCTTAGCTTGGAGAATGATTTGGAGCCATCATGCACTCAGCAGTTGCCAGGGTCCAATGATAATGACAAAGCTATTTCCCAACTTTAAAAAAAAACCAAAACAACCAAGCCAAATTATGAATTGAGCCACAAGTCAAAGCAAGCTATCATTGGTTCTGTCACCTCCTTCGGGCCAGACAATAGAAGGCCCTGCACTATCTGGGAAAGCTCTGCTGGACAGCACAATGATGATGCAATGGAGGCAGCAAAGTATGCCTTCTTTGCTGCCATCACTGCCACTACGTAGGCTTAAGGAGGAGAGTTTGATTGCATTTGACAAGTTTTCCTCCACTCGCGTTTGAGCTGTCTCCCAGTTTGTTTCCTCGCCCTAAGATCGGGAGTATTCCAGGAATCCAAACGGGTTCCATGAAGTGGGGAGGGTGCTCAGAGGTGATCGTGTCAATGGACCCAGCCATTCATACGTTCCAGAGGTCAACCAGGACTTTGACAGAAGCACCAGTCATAGCAGCTGGAAAACCCTCCAGAGCCATCTAGAAACCTATTGAATCCATCAGTCTTTGAGGCTGGACCATCCTAATAGGCCTTTGCAGGGGAGAAAAGGTGATGAAAGCCTAAATCTCATCAGGAAGACATGACTAGAGACCGATGCCAATATCCCACACTTTCAGACCACCCGCTTCCTGAAACTATCTAAAACCTACCAAACCACCAATATACACTCAAATTAATGTTAACATCCAACTTGTTTAAAAAACAACTCTAGCAGTGCAAAAGTAACTGAACCAACAGAAATGATACAATTAAGCAAAAGGCCTTTTTAAGGAGCTGGACTCCAACAACATTTGAAGGACCACTGGTTGTCCACTCCTGATGCAGACTAGAAAAAAACTAAGGGATAGGTGATAAAGGCTGCATGAATTTGGTGGGTACCCTCCATCTGAGATGTGGCTGAAACCTTTAAGTGGGCATTGTCCTTGTTCTTTTCAAACACCTCCCTTTTCCGCAACTAGATTCTGCCAATGTCATAACTTCTAAATCCTCCCCGGTATGAACACATCAGTGTCACCTTTGCTTTCAAGCTCTGTTTGCATTTTATTCCAAACAGAAAGTCACTGCCTACTTTTCTTCTAAGTCTGTTTGATCTGTCACAGTAGTGTCTGGAAAATCTGGGTTTATGTATAAAGATTATATAAACAAACATATACAATGCACACACTGAAATATCCTGCAGAGAGATTACAATTTAAAAAAATTTTTCCATAGAGGGAGCTGTATGTAGAGATGAACGAAACCATCTTTTGGTCCCCATGCGTTGACTCAGAAATTCTTTCCATCCCATTTCTAAATTGACCTGTGGATTTGCTTTTTAAAAAATGTACAAAAGATTACATCCATTTTTTTTTTAAAAAAGAATGTATTTTACCTCAAAATACACATGAAAAAACAAGAACCCTGCTGTATCAGACAAAAGACATATCTAGTCCAGCAAATCGGTTCCGCTTCCGAGTGGGACCAGCTTGGGTTGGGGTAGCATCCTGCATCACGCTGAGGGTGCCCCAGCCATGCCATTTGCCAGGCGACAAATCAGGGTGCTGTGGGGGCGTGGCCAGGGCCAATTTAAAAACGGTGCGACTCTGGGAGCTCTTCTTTCAGTCTCGTGCCGCGGGGAATTTTGTGTATTAAACGAGGGACCTTTATATACCGCTGTGCGTTGCGTTGAGTTTCCTCATTTTCGCCTTGTGCACCAGATCACCCGCCCACCCTCCCTATATTTAGGGTCCATTATGACCTTGCTGTGCCGTCATGGGTCGCCTGTTTTTGGGACAGGAACACAGTAGGAATTTTCCCATTTGGCTGATTGGCTGGTGCCCCTTGGGTTTTGCCTGCCACGTAGCAAATCGTCACAACTTTGTAAGGTTTGGTGGTTAGGCATTGGTTCAATGTGGAGGAGAGGGGAGATTGCCACACCTGCCCCCCCCCAATGCACGAAAGGGTAATAATAATAATAATAATAATAATAATAATAATAATAATAATAAATTTTATTTATATCCTGCCCTCCCCAGCCGAAGCCGGGCTCAGGGCGGTATTCTGTTAAAGGAATCCAGGGGCTCGCCTTGCTTTTGTCCAATCCCCTTCCAGGGGTTAGGGCCACGCCAGAGCCCCTGGGAACATTTGGGGTGAGCTTGAGTCTGATCCTGGGCCATTGCTCCCCCATGATGTTTACCTGTACTGACAATATGGTGGGTCCCAGTCGTCAGTGCTGCCCTGCTGCAGTCAGGTGCAGCTAGTCTGGAACCAATGCCTAAACAACCCACTCACTATCTGTAATCAATAAAGTTGTGGCCAAAATTATGCCAATAACCTAAAAACTAAATTCCGTGTCAATTGTGTCTTTATTTATTGGGAAGCTCCTGGGACTCTTAACATACAACCACTGAACTGGAGTTTATGGAGGGTGATATATCCATCTCATGTTTTCATCATCTTCCTCTGTTTGGTGCCACATCTCCCTGATTGGTGGGTATTGATTGGCATGTTTCCATGGATACTGGGGTTTGGCTGCTGCTTGGTGGTCATTTTGTGATTTTCTGGGCTGAGCAGTTATTATGATGGGGCGGCCAGTGTGTCTGCCCACTCCTCCAAGCAATTGGCAAATGAGAATGAATGCTCACTAAGTTGCTTCTGTCTTTGGCTAGAAGACGCTTTATCTTCATGTTAGGCCCTCCTCAATATTTCACTGTTTAATAAATGGACCACAAAATATCCTGTTCAAATAAGGGATCTAAACAAGAAGACCTGCTTAGTCAGAATCAAGGGCAGGGAATATCAGGCAACAATCCCGAGCGATATCCGTTTCATTACAGTGCTTCACAGCAGTTTATAGAGACTGTCTCACTTCTAATAATTTAGCTGTCTCCGATCTGCCTTGTCTTTCTTTAGTGAGACCTCTGTTATTACAAAGAGAGAGTGTCAAGTCACTATGTTCCCTCACCTTGAGTGACATCTTGAAATGTTCAGGCAACAGAAACCTACTGTTATTCTACTGGGTTTATTGTGAGAAGAAAAGCAAGAAGGATGATAAGCAAATAGGCAGAAACAAATAAGCCAAAACTCATTCCTGCTCTCATCTGTCCACTAGACAAGCAGCACAGGCTCGGAAATATCTGAGCAGGAAATTAAAACGCCATTAATTCCTAGATGTGCTGATTTGGCCTTTATAAAATGGTAATAAATTCAAACATAAATGACTATGCTGGGCTGAGTCATGTACTCATCTGGCTAAGAATAGTCTCTGTGCAGTGGTAGACTTGATACCTCATGCCTCCTCCCAATTGCATAAGATGTCTGACTTAAAGCTCTTAATATATATTTACATATTCATTTTCTCCATTGATATGGGTTCTGGGAACTCTGTGATAGGCCTCAAGGCTCTATGGGCTTGCCATAACTGTCTAGAAATCAAACCTCATCTGGATTTCCTACCCATTTTCAAAAGGCAAATTAATCTTCGTCGCTCTGAATCCGTTTTGGAAGCACTTTTGTCCCCTCCCAATCAATGCTATGTGGTTAGCCAGTCCCTACTTGTGTTGATTCGACAGTGCTGAGAACCACATCCATTCTTCTTAGGCTTTTTGCTTTCTTGGTCATTCCCTTTCAGGGACCATAAATTGCACTGCTTGTTTCTGCAGTCCCAATCCCTGCTGTGTTCTACCCCAGGATATGGTGAGAGTGCATGTCAATATTCATGCAATCTGCCTTCCTTACATCCTGGGATGCAAGGATTTTTCCTCTACTTGCTATAGATATACTTGCTATTGTACTGTTTGAAGCCCCCCGGGGCTATAAGATATTCAGGACACCTGCTGTGTCTTCTGGTATATACATAAAGAGCAGTGACTGACTGTAGCAGAAATAAATAATAAATCTTTTCCCCCCCTCTCTGGCTCTCTGATGCACCAGAGAGTTGACTGGATCTAGAATGCTTTTTTAAAAAACAAAACAAAACTTCCAATCGCTGCCTTACCTTGCCTAGTGAAGTAAATGGTGCAAAATAATTAGTCGGCAGAGTAATTGCTGACATTATTTGCATGGAAGTTTCCGATTCAGATGGAATGTACATCATTTCCATGCTAAGCGTTGCTCATAAAACCCCCACAGAGCAGCTGTTGTGTGGTTGCAAAGAAGTGTCTGTAGACACACTCAGCAGACCTTTGAAATCTCAGGTTTTCAGTCCTCAGCTACACCATCAGATCCTGCCATTCCTAACAAGTATTACCACTGTAATTGCAAGAAAATCCTTTGAGCAGCAGCAGCAGCAGCCTGGATGTCTGAAGCTTGGGTTAATGATGTCAGATAAACTCAACAGCATTTGACAACTGTACTGTCAGTCATCAGTAATCGGGCCTTTTTATTTCCCTTTATTATGGTGGCAAAATCCAGTCTTTTTGCCGCTGGACAATAAAAAAAGAGAGTACTACCGGGACTCCAACCTATGCGGCCAGAATTTATGAATGTTTACTTAGAAATATCCTGTTCAAATCCAATGGGGCTTATCTACCAAAATAGTGTGCATTGGGTTTTAACCTTAATTGATTTTTTAAATTGATATTGTCCAGACTCTCCCTTAATACTACCCAATCCCAGACCCTCCAAGTGTCCCTATTTTCCAGAGATGTCATTGATTTAAAGAAGCCATCCCGGTTTCTGATTTGATCCCAGAATGTCCCACTTTTCCTTGTGATGTCCCTATTTTCATTGGATAAATGTTGGAGGGTATGGTGTTATCCGACCCCCGAGCTGTCTGAAGGCATAAGTTTGTTCAGTCAGTCAACAGCTAGGATTAACTGTGAATTAAATATGCATTTATCCATATTTCTAACCTTCCTTCAGGGAATGCAGGTAGGTCTACATGCTTAGCTCATTTATCCTCACAATAACCCTGCAAAGTAGCTCTCCTGAACTTACCCAGCTCACCTCCAAGAAAGTACCCAGAACACACTTTTATAGCAAACAGCAACTGTGTGCATGTCAAAAAAATCATTCAGAACATAGAAAGCAGCATGAGTTGGAAAGAAGAAGTCATAAATTGACAGAGCATAACACTGACTGCCAGATGGATAATTTTTAGCATTCATTTTCAGGTAAATAAATACCCAGAAGATTAGCAGTCATGATACCTTGCCTTATTATTATTATTATTATTATTATTATTATTATTATTATTTTCCTGGAAGAAACAAACATATCCGGATTTTAACCTTAAGGCATGCATACGTAACAACACAGTTGGAACAAAATAAAAAAATTCCTTCCAGTAGCACCTTAAAGACCAACTAAGTTAGTTCTAGGTATGAGCTTTCGTGTGCATGCACACTTCTTCAGATACACTGTAGCTGAAGAAGTGTGCATGCACATGAAAGCTCATACCTAGAACTAACTTAGTTGGTCTTTAAGGTGCTACTGGAAGGAATTTTTTTATTTTGTTTTGACTATGGCAGACCAACAGGGCTACCTATCTGCAACTGGAACACAGTTGGAGTTTAACTGCATTTTTCCTTGCCTAGTATGAGACAGCTGTGGCTCAGGTTACTCCTTCCCCTTTCTATAAAACTTGTGCGGCGAGGGGTGGGAGTTCAAAGACAGCCCCAACCCCCAGCTCACCACAGACATTACATTCAATGGGACATGGGTGGCCCTGTAGTTGAAACCACTGAGCCTCTTGGGCTTGCTGATCAGAAGGTCAGTGGTTCGAATCCCCGTGACGGGGTGAGCTCCTGTTGCTCTGTCCCAGCTCCTGCCAACCTAGCAGTACAAAATTATACCAATGTGAGTAGATAAATAGGTATTGCTGCAGCAGGAAGGTAAACAGCATTTCGTGCGCTCTGGTTTCCATCACGGCGTTCCGTTGCGCCAGAAGCAGTTTAGTCATGCTGGCCACATGACCCAGAAAGCTGTCTGTGGACAAACACCAGCTCCCTTGGCCTCAAAGCAAGATGAGAGCCACAGCCCCAGAGTCACCTTTGATTGGACTTAACCATCCAGGGGTCTTTTACCTTTTACCTTTTTTTACACTCAACACTGATCTATCAAGTTCAGCTTGGCACCAGGGGCAAAGCTGTCCAGCTCCTGCACCCCACAAGCTGGCTCTGAATTGGCATTACAGTGAAACTTCCTAAGTGTGACACTAGAAATCATATGAAGTTTAGTTCCCATGGTTCCTTCCAAGCTGCCATATACAGGTGAAACTCGGAAAATTAGAATATCACGGAAAAGTTCATTTATTTCAGTAATTCAACTTAAAAGGTGAAACTAATATATGAGATGGATTCAGGACATGCAAAGCGAGATATGTCAAGTCTTTATTTGTTATAATTGTGATGATCATGGCATACAGCTGATGCAAACCCCAAATTAACAATCTCAGAAAATTAGATTATTAAATGAAATCAGCAAAACAAGGACTGCAAATAGAGCAATATTGGACCTCTGAGAAGTAGAAGCATGCATATGTACTCATTACTTGGTTTGGGCCCCTTTTGCATCAATTACTGCCTCAATGCGGCGTGGCATGACCTGAACCCCATAGAGAATCTATGGGGCATTGCCAAGAGAAAGATGAGAGACCTGAGACCGAGCAATGCAGAAGAGCTGAAGGCTGCTATTGAAGCATCCTGGTCTTCCATAACACTTCAGCAGTGCCACAGGCTGATAGCATCCATGTCATGCTGCATTGAGGCAGTTCCAACAGTAGAAATATTTTTTTGTTCCAACAGTAGAAAGATTTCTTTGTTCTTCTTGGAAAAGAAAAGAGAGTGAGGGAGTAGTAATTTGGGGCTTACTTATCATCCAATTGTTAAAATATCTCAAGTGGCTGATTTCCTTTCCCCCACTTGCTCCCATAATGCACTGTTTACTCTGAAACTAATATGGATAATCTAAAAATAGTTACATGGAATATTAGTGGTCTAGAGACACTCATGAAAAGGAGACAAGTTTGGAAAGAATTAAAAAGAGAGATTTGATTTTAATTCAAGAAACTCACCAGAGGAGAAGAGAGGCTACAGTAGATACATCTCCACTCAATCCTTCCATCATTACAATACATTATAGTAAGATTTAAAAGAAAGATACAAATTTAGTATCAATAACAGCAACAACGACCCCCAACAACGTAGTCCAAGAGTCCATTGAACATTCTCAGCTTTATATCTGGAGTCAGTCCGTAAGGGCTCCACCTTCTCAGGCCAGATTGGAAAAAGGCCTACAGTGAAAGAAGCAGATCTCCCAGAACTCACAGCCAAGATGGTCAATAAGAAACACAAGGATGAAGTAACACATGATATCTCATGAGACTTTTAATCTCAGGGTTGTGGGTTGCAAGCAGAAAAGCTGGCCTGGTCAAACTTCCTCAAGTCCCGGAAACATGTTTAATCTCACCAAAGTTGGAAGGTAACACAGGAAGTTGCCTTATACAAAGTTACACCACTGATTCCCCTGCTCCATTTTGTCTACACCACAGATAGCCCACATACCCAGATATTGTGGAACTCAATTCCCATCTGACCATTGGCCATGCTGGCTGGGGCTGATGGGAGTTGTTGTCCAAAACATCTGGAGGGCACCACATTGAATACACCTGAATATACTAACAGGTACTTGGGACGTGGGTGGCACTGTGGGTTAAACCACAGAATCTAGGACTTGCCGATCAGAAGGTCGGCGGTTCGAATCCCCACGATAGCGTGAGCTCCTGTTGCTTGATCCCAGCTCCTGCCAACCTAGCAGTTTGAAAGCACGTCAAAGTGCAAGTAGATAAATAGGTACCGCTCTGGCGGGAAGGTAAATGGTGTTTCCATGCGCTGCTCTGGTTCGCCAGAAGGGGCTTAGTCATGCTGGCCACATGACCCGGAAGCTGTACACCGGCTCCCTCAACCAATAAAACGTGATGAGCGCAGCAACCCGAGTCGGTCATGACTGGACCTAATGGTCAGGGGTCTCTTTACCTTTACAGTACCTTATACTAACAGGTAGTAGCTCTTCTGCTTTGCAAGCAGAAACCTTTCCAAGTCCTACCCAGAGGTGCCAGTGACTGAATCTGGAGCATGTGCTCAACTGCAAATCTACAGCAGATTAGGATCATAGTGCCTTTCTTCTCCTAAAATCCAGTTTCCAGTTTTCTCCCTTTCTTGCAGTGCTAGAGTTTTGTTACAAGTGGCAGAGGGATGCCTCCATTTCCCCTGTTCAGGATTTATGCTTTCTTTGATAATTTGTCCACCTGTTAATTTTTAGGCAAATGAAAGGGGGGGGGAAGGAGAATATTTGACACCACCCTTAGATGAACGCTAGGAGTAAGAAAATAGTCTCATAAAAGCCAAGTCCCAAACCCCTCATATATTTGCCTTCCAAGAGATGATTCGCTAATATTCAGGAAAGTCATGCAGCAAAGCCCACACGTACAGCAGCAGGAAAATATAGCTCATTAAACAAAAGAGAATGTCATCTGCAGGCGAGTGTAAAATTAATCACATTTCACTTCCATTATGACTGTTCAGTCAGAACTGCCGTTCTGCCATGTGGACAAATAAACTACCGCAGGTAGCTTGCGGAGCACACTTTGTTTTAATATTCTCAAACAATTATGGTATGCAAATATTACTTTTGAGTACACTTGGTTTATGCTGCTGTGTGTGACAAAGATTTACCCTGTTTGACTTTACCAACTTGATACAGTTGATTTTTCAAGGCACTTACTGGAGTCAGGTGGCTTATCGGTGGGGGGGGCTAGTACACATTAATAATAACAGTGGGAACTGATGCATAATGCAGAAGCAAAACATGGAAATCAATGTGCTCAGGGTCAAATGCTATATCAGGAAAAGGTGCAGAAAAGGACAACTAAGGTGATCAAGAAGTTCTCACAAGGAAACACCAGACCCTCCAAATGTCCCTATTTTCCAGGCACAATGCTGGTTTTACAGAAGCTGTCCCAGTTTCTGATTTGATCCTGGAATGTCCTGCTTTTCCTTTGTTGTTGTTGTTTAGTCGTTTAGTCATGTCCAACTCTTCATGACATGTTCTCATCCTGAGGTAAAGTTCTTAATCCGAGGTACTACTTCTGGGTTAGCGGAGTCTGTAACCTGAAGTGTTTGTAACCAGAGGTGTTTGTTACCCGAGTGGTACCTCAGGTTACAGACGCTTCAGGTTACAGACTCCACTAACCCAGAAATAGTACCTCAGGTTAAGAACTTTGCTTCAGGATGAGAACAGAAATTGCACAACGGCAGCGCAGCGGCAGCAGGAGGCCCCATTAGTTAAAGTGGTACCTCAGGTTAAGAACAGTTTCAGGTTAAGAACGGACCTCTAGAATGAATTAAGTTCTTAACCCAAGGTACCACTGTGTATCAAGACCATTTCATGCAACTCCAGAAGCCCTGTAAGTTATGCCAACACTGGTGGGGTCTAGTTGGCTGAAACACAAAATGGGGTTCTCTCAGCTGGCTCTGGGATGCCCCCCCCCCTTGAGATCTGGCAGGAACCTATGTTGGGCAGCTTCTGGCAACAGCTTAAAAAAAGTCTGTTCCACCTGGGTTTGGGGGGAAACTGACACACTGTCAATTATCTGTTTCCAGATATATGAAAAAATTGTGTTATTCTGACTTACAGTTTTAAAGGGTTGTGGGTTTCTTTCAAAAAATAAAATAATGTCGTTATCTATTGTGGTTGTTGCATGTGCTACATGATGCTGTGACCCACTCTGTGACCTTGTGGTGAAGAGTGGAATGTGAGTTTCTAAAAATTAAATGTGATCAGACAGATTTGTGGGGAAGAGATCTACAAATGGCTCTTAGCTACAGCAAATCAAATGGAACCTCGGTGTTCAGTGGTACCTGGTGCTGGGGTAGGCAGCAGGAAAGGGCTGTTGCCTTCAGCCCCATTTGCGTACCTTGGGGTGACATCTTATACACTATGGATGGAAAGAGGTTGCTGGATTAGATGGATCCTTGAAATGAAAAAAGAAAGAAAGAAAGAAAGAAAGAAAGAAAGAAAGAAAGAAAGAAAGAAAGGTCTTCCTGTAACTTCAGCTGACTTTATGCATGAGGAGTTGTTGTTTTCTTCTTTGCTTTTCTAATTTATTTTCTTAAGCATATCACCTGCCAGTAGAGCTAGTGAGCTATGGCTAGGATTCTGCACCAGGCTCATCACTTTGACTGGTTCTGTCTTTCATTTCCTTTCTTGCTTATAAGCTTTATCAGGTGCCCTGATTATTTCCATGGCATTTGTCAATGTATAAAAGGACACAGGAGGTTTTCTCCCCCCTTCCCCTTTTTCATCATCTCCAGCATCTCCTTTATGTCTCGCTGCGCCTGTGACACCTGAATGTATTTTGAGGTGCCTTTCAAAGGATTTCAAGAGATAATATAGTCAGTTCAATTTAAGCTTCATCTGTTTGGAACCACAAGAGGAGGAGGAGGAGGAGGAGGAGGAGAGAGAGAGAGAGAGAGAGAGAGAGAGAGAGAGAGAGAGAGCAAACCGCACAACTTAAAAAGTGAAGTAAATAAAGACAAGATGAAACAGGAAGTGGAGAATGCTGTGCCGTGTCTTATTTGTCCTGGTTTCGTGGAAAGGTGACCTGATCTTTAAAAAATAAACAGCATCATGGAAGACTGGAAAGAAAGGACTACATAATCACAATAATAATTGGCATTGGTGCTTTTAGATCAGAATCCCAGGAATTGTACTTTACCCCTTGGAGAGGTACACCCAGTGCTTTTTTTCTGGGGTGACACAGGGGTACGCATACCCCAAAGCATTTTGTGAATCTTTGTACTTTTGTCCATTGACTGTATTTATTTTTCCCTATTTGGACTATAAAATGGTGATTTTCTTGAGTCAAAATGAGAGTACCCGTAAACATTTTTTTTTTTTTTAAAGAAAAAAGCACTGGCTACACCCTTAACAAATTGTGGTCCACTGAATTCTTGCAAGGGGCCAGTGGGGAGCTATGTATTTTAAATGTGTAGTATATATGTGACCATTATCACAGGAAGTTAAAATGATTACGCAATTATTTGGTATATATACCAATACATATCCACAGCGCTATTTATGAATGGGAGTATCCTTTTTGCCAGAAATTACACAAGGTGGCAACAAGAATAAGCTTGTACAATATCACTTGCGATTTATGCATGGCAGTGCCCCTTAGAAAGGGGCGGGAATGGGAGGAACATGAAATGCATTCATTTATAGGCATTTAAAACATTTATAGGCTGTCTCAAAGACAGCCTTGCCTTTTTCATATCATTTGTAACTGACTGCTACTCAGACTGCATACTCATCATACATTCACAGCACATTTAAAGCATATGGCAACTGCAGCTTACTTCTCGCAGAGTTCTCAGCACCATTAACAAACCACAACTCCCAAGATTCCTAGAGGGAAGTCACAGTGTCCAGCCTACCACCCTTTTGGTAGAGGGGCAGCTCTAGTTAAGCCCACTTGATTTAATTGTCTTGGGTAGCGCTAAAAGCAGGGACGTGGGTGGCGCTGTGGTCTAAACCACAAAGCCTAGGGCTTGCTGATCAGAAGGTTGGCGGTTTGAATTCACACGACGGGGTGAGCTCCCGTCGCTCGGTCCCTGCTCCTGCCAACCTAGCAGTTCGAAAGCACGTCAAAGTGCAAGTAGGTAAATAGGTACCGCTCTGGCGGAAAGGTTAATGGTATTTCCATGCTGTTATGTAGTGAAGTTTCACCCTGGGCCAGCAGGGGGATACTGTATATAGTTTTCACTCAGGTCTGTAGATAGTTTTCACTCAGGTCCACATCAGTTATTTTAGGCAGGAACTCTGGGCTGTTGTTGCTACAATGTTGACAGCCGGCTGCCTATAAAAGCAGGCTGGCTGAGCTGTTTGCAGTCAGTTCTATTCCAGCTTACAAAATAAAGAGCTACTTGGAGAAATCGCTGTGTCGTCTGCTATGTCAACCCACAACTTAACACTGGCGACGAGGATGGGATTGATGGACATCAGAGCACAGCCAGATGCGGCCAGCCTCTGAACTGAGCTGAATCACTGAGCTGAATCACAGAGCGAAATCACTGAGCGAAATCACTAGACAGAACCAATTCAGAGCTGACTGTTCTGGCTAAGAGCACTGTGTTCCATCCATCGCCCTTCACGCCGGCATCAGAATCATGGCTTCACTTGTGCCTCTACCGCCGTTTGCGCCAGCCTCTGAATCATGGGACTCCTACCTCGCTCGGTTCGACTGCTACCTCCAAGCCAACGAGCTGACAGCAGTATCAAAGGATCGGAAGCGGGGCCTATTCCTCAGCCTCTGTGGGCCTGAGGTGTTTGAGGCGGCCCGAGCATTGGTTGCGCCTGAAGCAGTCCAGGGAACACCATGAGACACGATCCAAGAGAAGCTCCGCAACCACTACGCACCAAAGCCGTCCAAGATTGCTGCCCGCCATGCGTTCTACCACCGGAACCAGGCAGAGGGGGAGTCAATCAACAACTACACCACCGCCCTGCGACAGGCTGCAATGCACTGTGAGTTCCGAGACTTAGACGATGCCCTGATGGATCGAATCGTCTGCGGGGTCCGGGACATCCATCTGCAACGGCGTCTCCTCGCCAAGCCAGACCTCACGCTACAGAAAGCCATTGAGGAGGCTGTGGCCTCAGAAGCTGCTGAGCGCTCCGCCCAGGAGATCCGCAAGTCCAGCAGCCCGCGTCTTGCTAGGGAGCCAGTTCCGGTGCATCATGAAGAGGCCAGCAGTGATGAGGCATCCTCCAGTGAAGACGATGACGTGCACCAGACAAAGCGGGAGTGCAGGAAGTTCCAACAGAAGTCCAAGGGCCAACTGGAATGTGCCGGCTGCGGAGGCAACCATTCCCATGCCAAGTGTCGATTCAGAGACGCCATCTGTAGGAAGTGTTCCAGAAGGGGCCACATCGCTAAGGTCTGCCGATCGGCTCCATCTGACACCCCCCCTTCATCGACTCGCAAGTCCAAGTCTTCACTCCAGTCTGCCAAGGAAAGTTGTTTCGCTCTCACCAACTGCCGCTGCCCGTCTGGAACCACGATTGGCCAAACCGACTCGCCTACGCGACGCAAGCTGAATGTCACGGTGCTCATTGAAGGAGCTCCATGTGACATGGAGATCGACACCGGGTCTGCCCTGTCCATCGTGTCATGGAGCACCATCAAAAGACTGGTACCCAGAGTGTCCAAAAGGCAACTCGACTCTCACCGCGTACACCTGAGAGACTACCAGGGAAACGACATTCCCGTGGTAGGCGTTGGCCGGTTCCGGATCGCCTTCAAGGATTTTTCGGGCCTGCTCCGGTTGGTGGTGGTCGAAGGTCAGCGGCCAAGCCTCCTAGGGCTAGACTGGTTTGATGCCCTCGGCCTGGAAGTCACCTGCATCAACTGCATCTCTAACGCAGAGACTGAGGGTCTGGTCAAAGACTTTGCTGAGGTTTTTGACGGCACCTTGGGGCAATATACAGGTACGCCCATCTCCTTTAGCCTTGATCCACAAGTCGCCCCCATCAAGCTTAAGCCACGCTGGGTTCCCTTTGCTCTCAAGGCTAAGGTGGACGAACAACTGGACAAACTGATCGCCCAAGGAGTTTTGGAGCCGGTTGACCACGCCAAGTGGGAAACCCCCATCATCACGCCTGTCAAGCCAGATGGGGCGGTGAGAATCTGCGCTGACTACAAGTGCACGATCAACAAGGCACTTCAGCAGCACGCTTATCCGGTTCCTGTTGTCCAACACCTGCTGCATTCCCTGGGTGAGGGTAAGGTCTTCGCTAAGCTGGACCTTGCCCAAGCCTATCAACAACTGCCAGTCGATGATGCCACTGCTGAAGCCCAGATGATCGTCACCCACCGGGGGGCATTCCGTTGCCGCCGGTTGCAGTTCGGGGTGAGTGTGGCTCCTGGCATCTTCCAAAGCCTTATGGAGCGTCTCCTGCAAGGGCTTCCGGGCGTGGTACCATATTTTGATGACGTCTTGGTGTCTGCAGACTCACACCAGCAGCTGTTTGAGCGCCTCCGTGCCGTGCTGACCAGGTTCCAAGAGGCCGGGCTCAAGGTAAAGAGGGAGAAGTTCCAGGTCGCCGTTCCACAGGTAGAGTTCCTGGGCTATCTTATCGATGCCTCCGGCCTTCACCCGACCACATCCAAGATCCACGCTTTCCAGCAGGCCCCCACCCCAAAGAACAAGACGGAGTTGCAGGCGTTCCTGGGGCTGCTGAACTTTTATAACATGTTCCTGCCCCACAAAGCCACAGTGGTTGAGCCTCTTCACCGACTCCTTAGCACTAAGAAGCCTTGGGCCTGGGGTCATCGGGAGACGGCGGCTTTCAACGCGGTCAAGGCTCTCCTTTCATCAGACAGTGTGCTGGTACAGTACAGTGAATCCAGAACACTGGTCCTTGCCTGCGACGCCTCACCTTTTGGCATCGGTGCTGTCCTTAGTCACCGTTTTCCAGACGGAAGAGAAGCACCGCTCGCCTACTTTTCCAGGACGCTATCTCCGACGGAACGGAATTACAGCCAGCTCGACAAGGAGGCACTGGCACTTGTGGCTGGAGTGAAGAGGTTCCATGAACACCTCTATGGCAGGACTTTTGACCTCATCACTGACCACAAGCCACTCCTGGGCCTCCTCGCCGGTGATCGTCTAACTCCACCGGTCCTCTCGCCACGCATGCTGCGATGGACTGTTTTCCTGGCTGCCTACCACTACCGGCTCATCCATCGCCCGGGGAAATCGATGGGCCATGCCGACGCCCTCAGCCGTTGCCCTCTTCCAGCATTTGTGGAAGACCCGGCTCCAGCTTCATCGCTCCTTCTGATTGAGGATCTTCCGGCAGCGCCTGTATCGGCTGCCACTGTGGCCTCCGCGTCTGCCCAGGATCGCACCATCAGCCGGGTGCTCAACTGGGTGTGGAGGGGGTGGCCACAAGGGCCTTTTGCATCAGAGTTCCAGCCCTTCGCAACCAGACAACATGAACTCTCAGCTCATCGCGGCTGTCTGCTGTGGGGAGACCGCGTCGTGATTCCCCAGGGACTCCGTCAGCGCGTCCTGGAGGCTCTGCACGTTGGCCACCCGGGAATTGTCAAAATGAAGGCGTTGGCTCGGTGTTACGTCTGGTGGCCTAATATGGACGATGCCATCACTGCCTGGGTGTCCGCCTGTCAAGCGTGCCAAGAGTCGAGGCCTGCACCACCGGCAGCTAAGGGACACACCTGGGAGATGCCAAAGACACCCTGGTCGAGGGTGCACATCGATCTGGCTGGCCCCTTTCACGGCCGGACCTTTATGGTAGTGGTGGATGCCTATTCCAAATGGCTGGAGGTCGCCCTGATGCCCTCCACCACTACCGAAGCTGTCATCCGGGTGCTGCGAGGCCTGTTTGCAATGCCTGGGTGTCCTGATGTCCTTGTCTCTGACAACGGACCGCAGTTCACGTCAGGCACGTTTGAGCAGTATCTTTTGGGACTGGGCATCCGCCATGCCCTAACGGCACCTTTTCATCCATCCAGCAACGGGCAAGCGGAAAGAATGGTGCGCTCGGCAAAAGAGGCACTGGCGCGCCTGGACCGGGGAGACTGGCATGAGCGGGTCGCCGAATACTTGTTCGTGCAACACATCACCATCGGCTGGGTGAGGACTGCAGGGCCTGCTCCCTTCCAGGGCCTTTTCCAGCTGGCCCAGGGGGCGTGGCCCAGGACCTCTCTCCCGGCTATAAAGGGACTCCTGCTGCAGTGAGGCCTCGGACCATCGGCTGGGTGAGGACTGCAGGGCCTGCTCCCTTCCAGGGCCTTTTCCAACTGGCCCAGGGGGCGTGGCCCAGGACCTCTCTCCCGGCTATAAAGGGACTCCTGCTGCAGTGAGGCCTCGGACCATCGGCTGGGTGAGGACTGCAGGGCCTGCTCCCTTCCAGGGCCTTTTCCAGCTGGCCCAGGGGGCGTGGCCCAGGACCTCTCTCCCGGCTATAAAGGGACTCCTGCTGCAGTGAGGCCTCGGACCATCGGCTGGGTGAGGACTGCAGGGCCTGCTCCCTTCCAGGGCCTTTTCCAACTGGCCCAGGGGGCGTGGCCCAGGCACTTATTTGGAACAAACTTTTTGGGAAGGGTGGGAAGTGTTCTGCCATTCTTCCCTGTTCCAGGTGGTTAATGTGCTTTAAAATGTCCTCAAGCAGTCGGTGGCAATTTAAATTTAAATTTAAATTTTTATTTTTTTCCCCTTTTTTCCATTGTTGGGGGTGGGTGGGATGGATATTTAGTTGGGGATTAATTTTAGTATAATTGTTTTGTTTCTTTTTGTTGTTGTTTTATTGGTTCTGTATAGTTTGTGTTTTGTTTCTAAGGGGCGGGATCAGGGCTGCCTGGGAGTGGGGCCCCAGCCAACACGATGGCTGGGACAAGTTCCACAGGGGGGGAAGCACTGGGACATCCGATCTCGGTGATCATGGGCAGGAGGCGGAGTTACGCTAAGACCAGACCATGTCATTACCGAGGAGGCAGGTTTAGTCGTTGTTTGAAGACTATCCCTGCCTCCGGGTCTGGCCTTGACCAGATGGATACTGGAATCAACAGGGGAAACCTACATGACCTGAAGGTGTTGCTGTGTAATGCCAGGTCAATGATGAATAAAACCACTGCCATCCACGACCTGATTGTGGATGGAGGATTTGACCTGGCATGTGTGACAGAGACCTGGTTGGAGGAAGCAGATGGGCCTGTCCTTGCCGCTGCTTGCCCACCAGGTTTCTCTTACGCACAGCAACCCAGGTCATGTGGGCGGGGAGGGGGGGTTGCAGTGATTTTTAGGAAGTCACTAGCTTGCACCAGGCGTCCTACTGGGAAGATCCAGCTTTCTGAGTGCATGTTCTGGAAGTTGGGCAATAGGGGCAGTACAGGATTCCTTTTGGTGTACCGACCTCCCCGCTGCACCAAGGACTCCCTGTCTGAGCTGCTTCAGGTCGTGGCGGATTTTCTCCTGGAGACACCTAGTTTGGTTGTCCTAGGAGATTTTAACATCCATGCCGACACGACCTTACAAGGGGCTGCTCGGGACTTCGTGGAAAGCATGGCCTCCATGGGGCTGTCCCTGAATAAGTTGGGCCCAACTCATAGTTATGGACATGCCTTAGACCTGGTGTTCACCTCTAGTGACGTGGGTGATCTGACACTAAGTAAAAGTGAAACAAAAGAAGTGCCATGGTCAGATCACTTCCTGGTGCAACTGGACTTCTCTGCGACCCATCCCCTCTGCAGGGAGGTGGGACCAATTCGGATGGTCCGCCCCCGCCACTTAATGGATCCAAATGGTTTCCAGAGAGTGGTAGGGGATGCTTTATCCCATGTTGATGGCCTTTCAGCTGATTCCCTGGTGGCCCGCTGGAATGCGGAGTTAACCAGGGCTATCGACTGTCTGGCTCCGAAGCGCCCTCTCCGATTGCATGGAGCCCGGACAGCTCCGTGGTTTTCTTCGGAGCTGAGGGCGATGAAACAATCGCTGAGACGGCTAGAGCGTCGGTGGCAAAAAACTCACTCTGAATCTGACCGGACACAGGTTAGAGCTCAACGTCAAGCCTACCAAGTGGCGATAGCGACGGCGAAGAAGACTTTCTTCACCGCCTCTATTGCATCTGCAGAAAATAGTAGCAGGAGACTCTTTCAGGTGGTTCGTAATTTAACGGAACCACCTTTACCACCGGGGCCTTGTAAAGACCCCAAGATCTCCTGCAACGATTTTGCAAAGTTTTTTGCAGATAAAATCACTCATATTCGGAAGGAGCTAGACACCACCGTGGGAGCAGTGCCGGGGCGGGAGAGTGCTAGAGCTCTGTCTGGTCAAGTTGCATGGAATCAATTTCAATCCGTTACCCCCGAGGATGTGGACAGGCTGCTTGGACGCGTGAAACCAACCACCTGTCTCCTGGATCCTTGCCCATCCTGGCTAATAAAAGCAAGCCGGGAAGGGCTGGGCGATGGGCTCTGCGGGGTGGTGAATGCTTCCCTCTGTGAGGGAACATTCCCAGATCCGCTGAAAGAGGCGGTCATTAAACCGCTTCTTAAAAAACCATCTTTAGACCTGGCCAGTATGGCCAACTATCGCCCAGTCTCAAATCTTCCTTTCTTGGGCAAGGTGATTGAGCGCGTGGTTGCTGAACAACTCCAGGCACGCCTGGAGGATGCGGACCATTTGGATCCCTTCCAATCGGGATTCAGGCCTCATCATGGGACTGAAACTGCCTTGGTCGCGCTGGTTGATGATCTCCGGCGAGCTAGGGACAAAGGTGAGAGTTGTTTCCTAGTTCTGCTGGATCTCTCAGCGGCCTTTGATACAATCGACCATAACATCCTTCTGGACCGTCTAGAGGGGCTGGGAGCTGGGGGCACTGTTATACAGTGGTTTCGCTCCTTCCTCCTGGGCCGTGTTCAGAAAGTGGTGGTGGGGGATGAGTGTTCAGACCCCTGGGCCCTCACTTGTGGGGTGCCTCAGGGTTCCGTCCTCTCCCCCATGCTTTTTAACATCTATATGAAGCCGCTGGGAGAGATCATCAGGGGGTTTGGACTGGGTGTTCATCAATATGCAGATGATACCCAGCTCTACCTCTCTTTCAAATCAGAACCAGTGAAGGTGGTGAAGGTCCTGTGTGAGTGCCTGGAGGCGGTTGGAGGATGGATGGCGGCTAATGGATTGAGGTTGAATCCTGACAAGACAGAAGTACTGTTTTTGGGGGACAGGGGGCGGGCTGGTGTGGAGGACTCCCTGGTCCTGAATGGGGTAACTGTGCCCCTGAAGGACCAGGTGCGCAGCCTGGGAGTCATTTTGGACTCACAGCTGTCCATGGAGGCGCAGGTCAATTCTGTATCCAGGGCAGCTGTCTACCAACTCCACCTGGTACGCAGGCTGAGACCCTACCTGCCTGCGGACTGTCTCGCCAGAGTGGTGCATGCTCTGGTTATCTCCCGCTTGGACTACTGCAATGCGCTCTACGTGGGGCTACCTTTGAAGGTGACTCGGAAACTACAACTAATCCAGAATGCGGCAGCTAGACTGGTGACTGGGGGCGGCCGCCGAGACCACATAACACCGGTCTTGAAAGACCTACATTGGCTCCCAGTACGTTTCCGAGCACAATTCAAAGTGCTGGTGTTGACCTTTAAAGCCCTAAACGGCCTCGGCCCAGTATACCTGAAGGAGCGTCTCCACCTCCATCGTTCTGCCCGGACGCTGAGGTCCAGTGCCGAGGGCCTTCTGGCGGTTCCCTCATTGCGAGAAGCAAAGCTACAGGGAACCAGGCAGAGGGCCTTCTCGGTCGTGGCGCCTGCCCTGTGGAACGCCCTCCCATCAGATGTCAAAGCAATAAATAACTACCTGACATTCAGAAGACATCTTAAGGCAGCCCTGTTCAGGGAAGTTTTTAATCTGTGATATTTTAGTGTATTTTTGGTTTTTATGGAAGCCGCCCAGAGTGGCTGGGGAGACCCAGCCAGATGGGCGGGGTACAAATAATAAATTATTATTATTATTATTATTATCACCCCTCATACGGCCACAGGGAGGAGTCCTGCTGAACTGCTTATGGGCCGCCGCCTCAGGTCACCGCTCGACCGGCTACACCCGGACTTTGCCATGGCTGAACCCCCAGGCTGTGCCAACGCGCCACGGTCATTTGTCCCAGGAAACCAGGTCTTTGCCCGGAACTATGTGGGGGACATTCCTTGGGTGCCAGCCACAGTAGTGGGAGTCACTGGACCTCGCTCGTACCAGGTGGCACTCGAAGACGGACGCTTGTGGCGACGGCACATAGACCAGCTTAGGCGCAGGGTTGGGGACTTGGACACTACCGTGGTGCCCCCAACTGCGCTTGCGGCTCCAGAAGAGACACGTACAGATGGCGAATCCCCACCTACACCTCCCTCGCAAACTGCCAGCGTGGAGCCGAACCAAGCCACTTCAGAGGGTCTGCCAGACTTACCACAGACTCAGACCACTCCACTTGTGGAGGCTCCACCCACAGCAGTGGATCCAGGGGAGTTGGTTCCAACGCCACCTAGGGTCGCACCACAGCCTCAGCAAGAACTGTGTGGCCCTCCGGACTTGGCTACCAGTCCCCGGCGGTCTGGCAGAGTTCCCAAGTGCCCAACTTATTTAAGGGACTATGTTGTTGGACATGTATCACTGTTGGTCTAAGTATGGGAAATGTAACCGATATGCTTTTGTGCCTAATTGAATCATTACGCGTAGTGCTGTATATAAGGAAACCATTACGATTGTAACTAACGCCTTATGTCGGTGGGGAGGGGTGTTATGTAGTGAAGTTTCACCCTGGGCCAGCAGGGGGATACTGTATATAGTTTTCACTCAGGTCTGTAGATAGTTTTCACTCAGGTCCACGTCAGTTATTTTAGGCGGGAACTCTGGGCTGTTGTTGCTACAATGTTGACAGCCGGCTGCCTATAAAAGCAGGCCGGCTGAGCTGTTTGCAGTCAGTTCTATTCCAGCTTACAAAATAAAGAGCTACTTGGAGAAATCGCTGTGTCGTCTGCTATGTCAACCCACAACTTAACACATGCGCTGTTCTGGTTTGCCATAAGTGGCTTTGTCATGCTGGCCACATGACCTGGAAAAACTGTCTGCGGACAAACACTGGCTCCCTCAGCCAGTAAATTGAGATGAATACTGCAACCCCAGAGTCATCCACAACTGGACCTAACGGTCAGGGGTCCCTTTACCTTTACCTAGGGCTAAAAGCAACAATGATGATCATATCTTCCAACATATTCGAGTGGGCAAACAATAAACACACACAGGACTATATCCAATTCACCCCTCCGAGACCCTCCAAGTGTCCCTATTTTCCAGGGACAGTCTCAGATTTACAGAAGCCATCCTGGTTTCTGATTTGATCCTGGAATGCCCTGCTTTTCTTTAGGACGTCCCTGTTTTCATTGGAGAAATGTTGGAGGGTATGAACTCCCACAGACATGCTACAGTGGTGGATAATGTTGTCTTTCTCCTTTCCTGCTCTAGCCATGAATGGATGTGGAAACCGGACATTTAAACCTTTCCTATGATAAAATAATTTAACTGAAGGTCATGCAAAATGCAGAGAATCTGCAACTCTCTCTCTCTCTCTCTCTCTCTCTCTCTCTTTCTCTCTCTCTCTCTTTCTCTCTCTCTCTCTCTCTCTCTCTAATTGAGAGCTTTGAATGATGCTTCGTCATTCCTGCAGCGACAGGCAAGGAGGTAAAAATAGGAGACCTCACAAATAAAACCTGCTTGTTTGAAGATTTCTGGGCCAAGCAAACAAACTGCTGATAAAGGCCCATGTGGAGAAGGCAAGATAAGTATCCAAATGCTTCTTGGGATGCTCACCTGTGCTGAGCTAAACTCTAATCTTCTGAATGATTCAAGTGCTAATCGGCAAACTTTTGCAACAAGCACTCATATTTCTAACTTTCAACCCCTGCTACTACACTAGAGCTTGAACATACAGCAGATGTGGGGTTGCTATTTTTAAAAAAGCTCCATTCCCTTGTCCCGTCCCTCTCCCCTCCAGTGTCTAGGAATACTCAGGGCATAATGTGACACACAGAACATGTCTCCACCCAAGTGTCAGACAATGAAGTCCAGAAGGAGCATAGAACTCACAGCACAATGAAGTCCCATCATGTTTTGAGTCTCTTTAGGCAATATGCAAACTACCAGAGAGAGTCCTGAGCCAATACAGTGGTACCTTGGGTTACATATGCTTCAGGTTACAGACTCCACTAACCCAGAAATAGTACCTCGGGTTAAGAATTTTGCTTCAGGATGAGAAAATTGTGTTCTGGCAGTGCGGCGGCAGCAAGAGGCCCCATTAGCTAAAGTGGTGCTTCAGGTTAAGAACAGTTTCAGGTTAAGAACGGACCTCTGGAACGAATTAAGTACTTAACCCGAGGTACCACTGTACCAAGTTATTTTCAGAATTATAACCTTATTTTTGCTCAGAATTAGAGGAGGCACCCCTTTTCTCTGCCAGTACCTATTTTGTTATCTGGGCAGCCATAGTGTTGTAAACAAAATCTGCCCCTTTTCCCTTATGGGGTATCCAAGAGCCTGTATAGAGCCCTTACGTGGGTTCCCTATTGGTAGGAGAAAATAACAGAGGCCAACCAGAGAATATTGAGAAGCAAAGCAGCTAGTAAGCCTGATCTTTATTGATCTGTTGTAACAGGGTGCTCCCCTCACACGCAGGAAAGGAGGAGGACCTCGAACAATGGCGCGCAAGGCCTTATATAGACATTTTAAATTCACTGCCCTGGAGCTCAAGACCACCCCTCTATACATCATACATACATCACAGAAGGGGTGTAACCCAAGACCACCCCCCACAAACATCATACCTACATCACAGAAAAGGTACTGTTGTTTTTCCTGTCTGCCAGGTTATCTGATAATGCCTTATCTGATTGCCTTTCCTGGTAGTCTGTCACCCTTTGAGATGGTGATTTCCCAATTCTTGAGACAATGGGAAGGTTCCCTGACCCCCTCCCTCCTTGCAGTGAAAACATTTGGTCAGTTTGGGAGTCAAAATGGTTTCAGGTCAGTCTTCCTGTGCTGATCTATGTACGTGCTTGGTTGGTACATTTATGAACATTTATTATAAGACCTTATAAGACTTTAAATAGCAATCATGTTTCTGATTTCCAAAGAATCTTGATATCCCCATACAAACTTTCAAAGTCTTCAGAGAGCAAGTATTGAATGTCGAGGTCCTCCAATCCATCTCCAAATGATTCACACTTCACACATAACTTTGTTTAAGGTTTTTGGCATAATTTTGGCCACAACTTTATTAAAATACATAAATGTGAGTGGTTGCTTAGGTATTGGTTATGACTATCTGTCCCCACGCCTAGGGACAGAACTGACTTCCGGATTCCAGCAAAAGCCAGTAAGGGAATACAATATTAGGGAGAGCATGGAGCCAGGCACTAGACCCTTACCCCCTGCCATGCTCCTTGGGGCTTGCACGGCCCTAAGCCCCCTTCAGGGGTACGGACGAAAGAATGGCAAGCCCCTGGATTCCTTTAATGGAATTCCCTTTCCGCAGCAGCATTGGAGGGGCAGCTACCGCCAATCCTTACCCCTCCACCAACCAATTTTTTAACCAATGCCTAACCGCAACCTTACAAGTTGTGAGAATTTGCTACACAGTAGGCCAAAACCAAATGGCACCAGCCAATCAGCCAAATGGACAAAATTCCTACCAGGCCCTTGCCCCAAAAGCAGGCGACCCCATGACATAGCAAGGTCAACCAAGATTCTTAAAATTAGGGAGGGTGGGTGGGTGATCCAATGCACACAGCAAAAGTGCCTAGTCAGTGCTGTGTGACTTGATTTTATAACCTTTGGTCCGTCCCCCTAAATGGCAACACCAAAATTTGCCCAACAACCCAACCACCCAATCACTGTGGATGGTCATCCAAACTAACCCGCCCAGCAACAGAGGGGTGGTCTTCCAGACCCCCCCCCCCGCAACACGTGCTCTCTATGAAGGAGAACACGCTTTGTCCTCACTCCGATTTGGCTGTGTTATCTTGCGGCATTCTCCTAAAGCCAGATCAGAGTGAGGGCAATGCTTCCTGCCCTCACTCTAGAGTCTTAATGGTGCGGGGTGAGATTCCCACCAGCAATCAGGAGCACAACCACCACTGCACGTACATGCGCATGTGTGCGCACACACACACAGATGGGGAGGAGAAACATGCTTCTGTTATTCTTCAGTAACATTACCAGGAACAAATTTCCAACTTCCAGTGGCTACTAGATACCTGCCTTTCTCTAACAGCAAAAAGGTGCACATGAAATTGAATCACCTATTTCCGTTTTTCCCGTTAAAGAAGAAACATTATTTTTAAACGAAAGAGAAACTCCTTAATGTCAGGCAATCCTAAATTACTAGAAATTTCTCAGGCACATTAACTGCTCTGCTGAGCAAACTCTTCATTATCATGATGGGCTTTGCAGCCTGATGGTAGCAAGCGCTGGTAGAGAGAACTCTCCCAGCCAGCTGGTTGTCATAACTGAATTACAGAACAAAACCTTTCTGGGAGGGAGGAAATGGGAAGAGTTATTCATGCTGAAAATGAAGGCAAAATTAACCGTACAGAAATATGTAGAAATTATGATCCATGCAGCAATAGCTTTAATATATTTACTCAGAAGTAAGTCTCACTGAGTTCAATGGGGCTTACTTACTAATATGTGTATTTAGGTTTGCCGTCTGGATGGAACAATGCAAGTGTTTTGTTTAAGTCCTTTCTTTGGAGGCCACAATACTAGGAACAATTACTCAGAAGTAAACCTTGCTGAATTCGGGGGGGGGGGGATAGGTACCACTGCCAAAGTGTATGGTTTCCCTGAGTGCTTGGGCCCCACCAGCTGCCCAAATCCTGGGCCAGGCCTGTCAACTTAACTTCTGGAATAGAATGCTTAGAATTGGGGTGAAAAACTCATAGAGCTGTAGAGCTGGAAGTCACAATGAGGGTCATCTAATCCAAACCCCTGCAATGCAGGGCTCAAGAAGGGGCTCAAACCCAGAACCCTGAGATTAATAGTCTCATGCGCTACCAACTGAGCTCTATTTTAGCTCAAATAATTTAAACTGGATCATATTCATTGAAATAATTACTTTTTTTAAAAAAATAATTTTTATTCGTTTTTCAAACACATAATAGAAACAGAACAAAACAGAAAAACAAAAAATTCAAAACACAAACAAAGACATACAAAACATTTAAACCAATATAACTTCAAAATTATATTTTCATACCCTTCTTTCTATATTCATTGAAATAATTACAATTAAGGTGACAGTAATCAAGTCTGGGTTGCGTGTCGAGGTCCCCAGGGCCACCCCAATAACTCACACATCACACAGGAATTTTTGTTTAAGGTTTTTGGCATAATTTTGGCCATAGCTTTATTAAAATACAAGAATGTGAGTGGTTGCTAGGCATTGGTTGCGACTATCTGCCCCTCCATGGGGGACAAACTGACATTCCGCACGCCTGCGAAAGTCAGAAAAAGGGAATACACTTGGGGGAAGCGACGGAACAGGGAACCTGGCCACAGCCCTCCCCAAATGCAACCAGGGGCTTTTGCATGGCCCGAGCCCCTTGCTAGGGTGGACAAAAGCAATAGTGAGCCCCTGTATTCCTTTAACAGAATCCCTTGCAGCAGCAGCATTAGAGGGGCAGGCACAGCCAATCCATGCCCCTCAACCAAACAAACCATAGAACCAATGCCTAACCGCAACCTTACAAGTTGTGACGATTTGCTACGCAGTAGGCAAAAACCAAATGGCCCCAGCCAATCAGCCAGATGGACAAAATTCCTACCAGGCTCCTGTCCCAAGAGCAGACGACCCCATGACAGGCATAGCAATGTTAAAGCGAACAACCCTAATTCTAGGGAGGGGGGACGGGCAATCCGATGCATGGGCAAAAAGAGGAAGCCTTAGCCTCGTGCAAGGAGTTTTAGCATTTCTGGCTGTCAATCAACAAATGGTAACATTAACTTCTTCCCAACAACAAGGAAAGCCCAATCGCATCAGTGGCCAACGATCAATTAGCCCACCCCACAACTTTGGAGTGTCCTGTCGGCCCCCACCGCAACACATGCTCTCCATGAAGGAGAACATGCTTTCTGCCACAGGAGCAAGCAGCCTGAGGAATAGCAGGCAATGCTTTGATCTGTGAGCCGTACCATGTTCTGGCCAGGTGAGGGAGGTGTGTATGACCAGGCAGGAGAGCAAAGAAGCTCTTTTAACTTCAAGGGATGTGGGCTGGCCACTTTAATAAAACCTCCAGGGATAGACTTGCTCTCTGGTCAAAGCCATCTGCAACCCTCAAGGAAGGGAGTTACACAGACGTTATGGCACAACTCTTAAAAGACAGGGTCAGTTGACCTCCATTTTGTCCCCACACTCCCATTTTGTGTCTCCCTGCCTATAACTGTTTACTAGTGAAGGAACGGACTGGCTCTCATTAGCCTTTGGAAAAGAGTATCCCTGATGCTGTGCTCTAAGCAACTCCTGGATGTGCCAAGCCACATCTCCCCATCTTACATTTACAGACCCTCCAAGTGTACCTATTTTTCTGGGAGAGTACTGGATTTACAGAAGAAGTCCCGGTTTCTGATTTGATCCAGGAATGAGCTGCTTTTTCTTAAAGGTAAAGGTAAAGGACCCCTGACAGTTAAGTCCAGTCACAGACGACTCTGGGGTTGCAGCGATCATCTGGCTTTACAGGCCAAGGGAGCAGGTGTTTGTCCGCAGACAATTTTTCTGGGTCATGACTAAGCCACTTCTGGCACAATGGAACACCAAAACGCTGTTTACCTTCCCACCAGAGCGGTACCTATTTATCTACTTGCACTTTTTGGGGTGCCATTGAACTGCTAGGTTGGCAGGAGCTGGGACTGAGCAACGGGAGCTCACCCCATCGCGGGGATTCGAACCTCCGACATTCTGATCGGCAAGCCCAAGAGGCTGAGTGGTTTAGACACAGCGCCACCTGCATCTTTCTTAGGATGTCCCTATTTTCATCAGAGAAATGTTGGAGGGTATGGAGTTATCCGACCCCTGAGCCATCTGAAGGCAGCCCTGTATAGGGAAGGATTTTTTTAAAAAAATGATTAATGTTTTCTTATATTTTTATGTATGTTGGAAGCTGCCCAGAGTGGCTGGGCAAACATATATTAATATTATTACTATTATTATATAAGACATCCCTTTTTTCATAGGTGTTGGAAGGTATGTGCTCCCCTACCCTGCTAAGTAACAGCCACAATGAACAGATCATAGCCAACTGACAGGTGTTAATATAAGAATGAAAATGATACAATTAACAATGGGATGAAGCATGCACATGGCCTTTCAGTTGAACCCTTCCCTTAAATTTATTTGTATTTTTAACACATATACTTCTCTGAAAAATTGTTGTTAGCAGAGTAAGTTTATCAGGAAGACTGTGACATTTCTTAAATGACAGGTACACGCAGTGGCGTAGCGTGGGGGGTGCAGGGGGGGCCGGCCGCACCGGGCGCAACATCTGGGGTTAGGGCAAATCCACGGGTTAGGGGGCGCAAATTACTTGCCTTGCCCCGGGTGCTGACAACCCACGCTACGCCACTGGGTACACGTACACACACACACACACACACATACAGCACAAACCCCCAACACCCTCTTTCAGCTTCCCTGACATTTGGAGCATTCATTTAAAAACAAACCACCTCAGTCTCCATCTGGGTTGAAGCCAAGCTGTTGCAGCCAAGAATAAAAATGTCATCTCTAAAAATTTACAGTCCTCCTGTACCTACAGAAGAAAAAAAAAATATACCAGCTGTTTTTTTCACAGTTTGTAGTTCCTGACCTTACACAGTAATTTACAGGTGCTGACATGCATCGGTGCTATTGAAAACAGACCACTTCTCAATATCCCCAGAAGAAATACCTCTTCTCTATTAGCCAACATCCATTTTCATTGTGCACTGTATGCCATTAATGATCTTAAAGGTAAAGGGACCCCTGACCGTTAGGTCCAGTCGCAGACGACTCTAGGGTTGCGGTGCTCATCTCGCTTTATTGGCCGAGGGAGCCAATGTACAGCTTCTGGGTCATGTGGCCAGCATGACTAAGCCACTTCTGGCAAACCACAGCAGTGCACGGAAACGTCGTTTACCTTCCCGCCGGAGCAATACCTATTTATCTACTTGCACTTCGACGTGCTTTCAAACTGCTAGGTTGGCAGGAGCAGGGACCGAGCAACGGGAGCTCACTCCATTGCAGGGATTCGAACCGCTGACCTTTTGATCAGCAAGCCTTAGGTTCTGTGGTTTAGACCACAGCGCCACCCGTGTCCCTAATAATGATCTTACTACTGTTTAAAACCAGTGGGGCAGGCAATGCAAAGTCTGTATGCTGTAAGGCATGGGTAGGCAAACTAAGGCCCGTGGGCTGGATCCGGCCCAATCGCCTTCTATATCCAGCCCGCAGACAGTCCAGAAATCAGTGTGTTTTTACATGAGCAGAATGCGTCCTTTTATTTAAAATGCATCTCTGGGTTATTTGTGGGGCATAGGAATTCGTTCATTTCCCCAAAAAAATATAGTCCAGCCTCCCCCCCACAAGGTCTGCGGGACAGTGGACCGGCCCCCTGCTGAAAAAGTTTGCTGACCCCTGCTGTAAGGAGACTACGCTGCTGGAAAGACTGTATCTTCAACTGTATACAGTCATAGCTCAGATCCCGAACACCTTGCGAGTCGAACATTTTGGCTCCCAAACTGAGTGTTCCGGTTTGTGAATGTTCTTTGGAACATGAATGTCCAACGCGGCTTCTACACTTTCCAATTGGCTGCAGGAACTTCCTGCAGCCAATCGGAAGCCACACCTTGGTTTCCAAATGTTTTGGAAGTCAAATGAGCTTCCGGAACGGACTGTTCGACTTCCAAAGTGCGACCGTATAATTGAAACTGCATTATACCATCAGGAAAGCAACTGACTCTTTCCAGAACTGTCTGGTGTTTCTCTGTTCCTTTGGCACACTCTGCTGGCAAGAGAATGGGCACTCTACACCTGCCCCAACGAAAGGAAGGATCCTCAATAATTGGGAAGATCCAGGTTCCAGTCACATTGGACAGCCACAGTCTCTCCATCTAAGCAATCTCCTGGGGTCGCTATGAGGATAAAGGGAGAAACTAGTGCATCCTTAGAGAAATTATATGGTGGGTGGAACAGGGCACAGAGGCTATACTGCAAGTTCTGACTATGCCTGTCTGTGTGATTCTATCTGTCATCTGCCTCAGCTAGCACTGTGCAAAAGAGGTTGAAGGTAATCAATCTGATGTCTCAGCTGTACACCTTTCCACTCTCTTTTTTCAGAACATCAGCTGCCTTGCTTGCCGACACATGTTTTAAAACTGATTAAATAATAACAGAAGGTTTGCAACAGTGTTAATAAATAAATGACTAATTCAATTTGTAGCTACTCTTGTGGGGAATCACACAATTCATTATTTGTTAGCTTCTTTTTTTGCAACTGTCAGCTTTCGAGAAAAGATTTGAAAATCCCAAAGGTTTCTTTGAAATCACACCACATGTCTATTTTGGAGATTTAGGATTCTTTGCTCACTTCCCTCCCTCATTAACAGGATGCTTCTAGTGCCTGGCCTGAAACTGGAGAGGGCAAGGTGGGAAAAAACAATTAACACTGCACTATGAAATCTGCAAATAAGGAGGAAAAATCCTGCAAAATATTGTAAGGGAAATACCTTCAGGTTGCGGGGGTGGAAAGATATATAAAGACTACTGGGAGCATTCCCTTGAGTAACAAATACATTTGACAATATATCTAATAGTCTTCATAACAGTAGACTTGAAAATGGAAAATACATTGACGTTCAATTTCATTTTATGATCCCTATTTTCCCTTTCCCGTTCTTTTCAATATTCTATCACAGATTTTTCCAGGTATCTTTTCCAAAATATATTTATGTTTAATTTCATTTTATGATCCTTAGGCTATTTCCCTTTTTGCCATTGTTTCCAGTACCCTAGCACAGATCTTTTTTTTTATTATCTCTACCTTTTATTTTTTCAGACAAAAGAAACCATTACAAGGAATTACAATTGCTTGCATTTGTATCATTGCCTGTCTAAGATTCGGGATAGCTGAACTATTCTATTGGTCCCTTTTTATATTTCCATTGGAAAGTAATTATACACCCAGAGTTCAATATCATTGGACTATTAAAACTATTATCCTACATCAGAACAGAGCCTGAAATGCTTTCTAAACTGCAATCCTAACAAAGTTAATTGGGAAAGTCCTCTTACAGGGCAATCTTCATAGAACATTAATTACTCTGATTACATCACCTGGGATTAAGCAAAGAGGTATAAACATCCTAACTCTTACCCAGGAATTTTGCTGATTTTCACAAAGCTCACAGAGAGCTTTCTCTTTAACCCTTTCCACACCAGGTTAAAAATTATAATGGCCACCTGAGCTCCTCAAGCACTGCCCACTTTTCTGCTTAGGTTATCTATTGTTCTGATTGGCCAGAAGACTGGGGAAGTCCAGTAGTATCCAACCAGAAGAGGGTACAGTTCCAATTGGACACTAACAGTGGAGAGAGGAGTTCTAATTGGACGCTACCAGATCAGGGAGCATGAACTCTAAGGAAAGAGGTATCAGTGAACGGCTGTTCCTGTGTCTCAGTGAAAGGAATTGTAGATAATGGGAAAAATAAAATCTGTTGGTTCGTGTGTTTTATTTATCCAGTAGGGGACCATGGGTCACGGGGCCTTGGCATGCAAGTAGATAATGGGAGAAAGAAAGCTATAGGCTGTGGGCCCAGAGGGAGAAGAGAAAACACAAAATAGCCAGGGACAAGGGGGCTGAGAGGAAGAAAGACTAGAGCAGCCAGATGTTTTGGAGTCGTTCTAGTCCTGCTTGGATGGTTATTTCCAGAGGGTTATACCCCATGGAGTCTTCAGTGTGGAGTTCCTCAAGGTTCAATTTTATCCCCTACGCTGCTTAGTATCTACATGAAAATGCTAAGTGGGGTTATCCGGAGGTTTGGAGTATATCGTCAGCAATACAGTTGTACCTCGGAAGTCGAACAGAATCTATTCCGGAAGTCCGTTTGACTTCCAAAGCACGGCTTCTGATTGGCTGCAGGAGGCTCCTGCAGCCAATCGGAAGCCCCATCAGACGTTCAGCTTCCAAAAGAATGTTTGAAAAACTGGAACACTCACTTCCTGTTTTCGATCATTCGGGAGCCGGAACATTCGGCTCCCAAGGTGTTTGGGAGCCAAGGTACGATGTATGCTGATGACACACAGCTCTGCTTCTCCTTTACATCTGCAGGTAATGGATGTGCAGTAAAACTCATAGTTCTTGCCTGCATGTGGGTTCAGTAGAAATGGCATCCATCCACAACACACTTTCAAAGTTCCAAATGTGCCCCCAAAGGTGAGGAACTGCGCAGTAAAATGATATTTCCCTATGGAGATGTCTACACAATTAGCTGAATTGTTGCATGTTGAAAAAAATGAAGTGTGAAAAACATAGCCTAAGCTTATCAGGTGATGCTGCTGACATTTATGGGTTAAAATACAAGCTTGGGACAAGCAACCAACCTTTAAGCAATAAGGCAGAAAACTTTACAAATAATAATAAATGAGCATCTTCTTCTATCAGAAATGTGGCGGCTGTCTTTTAAGAGACGTGTTATAAAGAAAACTGATACCGTTGTCATATCAACCACATTAAATAATAAGGAGAGGAAAAGAGAAAGCATTGTTTCAAATGATAATTTCGTTTAACGCATTCACACCAGGAACACTCGAGAAATAAAAAAGGATATATTGCAATTTGAGTGTAAAAAAGCTACAGAGCATGGTTACCATAGTAAACGCCATCACAAAGTATTGTTTACACAGTACATTCTTGCATGGATAAATCATTCTTATTAGGGCAAGGTGGGGCTGTAGACCCCATTGGAAGTGTAAATAAGGTTACTGACTCTCTTGGCAAATATTTGTTTCATTATGTATCCATATCTGGACAAACATATCCACAAATAAACCAATTATTATGATGAATCCTGTGAATTGAGAACGAACAGATGTGCCCAGTACACACAAAGTTGTATATAAGCTCTGTTTTCTTAATGGAAGCCAAGAAATTGAGTTATCAGGCGCCTGGCTGCCCTCAACTCGCATGATGTGGTTTTATGTGAGGTTTTATGTAGCCTGTGTAGGATGACATGGGATTCAGATTTCTCAGCTATATTCCAATATTACCTACTGGTATATCACAAGATCACATACACCTTGTCCCTTATGCCTCCAACAAGAAACCAAGGGCAAATTGACCATATATGCCATCTAGGACAGCTCTTTTCTCTTCTTAAAGAGTTATAATGGAGTATAACATTCAGCAACTGCAATACTCTTCTACTTCACAGAGACCTAATAGAATATGGCAGTCAGGCGTTGGAATCTTTGCCCTTCCACATGATGTTGAATTTCAATTCCCGTCAGCCCCAACAAACATGGCAGACTCCCCAAGTGTCCTTATTTTCCAGGGACAGCCCCGGATTTACAGAAGCTGTCCTGGTTTCTGATTTGATCCCAGAGTGTCCCACTTTTTCTTAGGACTTCCCTAATTTCATTGGAGAAATGTTGGAGGGTATGGAGTTAGGTAACCCTCAAGCCAAGGAGATAAGTAACAATGCAACCTTTAGAAGACATCTGAATGCAGCCCTATATAGAGGTGGATTTATCTAATGTTTAATGTTTCATTGTGTTTTTATATGTGTTGGAAGCTGCCCAGAGTGGCTGGGGCAACCCAGTCAGATGGGTGGGATACAATTATTATTATTATTATTATTATTATTATTATTATTTAGTGTCTTATTACTTAAAGCTCAGTGGGTAGCACTGCCTCTCAGCTTCCGATACAGACAGGCAATTCCATAAATTTCAGTGCGCTATGCTCCTAATTTTTCAAAGCTTAAATTAAATTTTCCACATTTCTACAGCAATTTCTGGTTTTGCCAAATCCTCACGAAAATTCAAGTTTCTCCTAATATGCAGATCTGACTAATACATATTTGCAAGCAATTTTCAATGTTGTCCTCGTAGAACTCAAAAAGGAGAAAGAGGGGAACCAAACCACAATTAGTTGGCCCTGCCCTCCATTACGTTCTGGCTCCTGGAGCCATCGTGGTGTAGTGGTTAAGAGCAATGGACTCGTAATCTGGTGAACAGGGTTCGCGTCCCCGCTCCTCCACATGCAGCTGCTGTGTGACCTTGGGCTAGTCACACTTCTCTGAAGTATCTCAGCCTCACTCACCTCACAGAGTGCTTGTGGGGGGGGGAGGAAGGGAAAGGAGATTGTTAGCCGCTTTGAGACTCCTTAGGGTAGTGATAAAGCGGGATATCAAATCCAAACTCTTCTCCTTGTCCCTTCACTGTTGATCTACCTGCCTTCCTCTCTACCAGTTCCAATGGGCACCAACGCTGCACTGTAAGAAAGATGACGAACCAAGGCTGAAATCTAGTCTGCGCCCTGTGTGTGGGGTGAGGATTGTGCATGCGCATTGCAAGTGGAGTGGAGTCCTCTATGCGCAGGACAGGGACTGGTGATAATGTAATCCTGCATGTAGACAGAGAGAGTGTCTGTGGTCAGAGAGAGAGAGAGAGAGAGAGAGAGAGCAGCGGAAAGAGACTGTATTGTCCCCTTCAGTTACGATATCATTTACAACCCACTTTAATACTCTGTGTTGGAATCCTATGCATGCTTGCTTGGAAGGAAAAATCCACTGAAACCAGCAGGGCTTTCATCCAATTTTGGATTAGACTGTAAGCCTTCTCTCTCCCACTGATGTCTGTTTAAACAGTTAGTAGATCACAAGCATTCTCAAACAGCAGCATGAGGGGCTGCTAAGCTAGCCTTCCCAGTCACATTTGCCTAGTTCTTTTGAAGGAAGGTTTTGAGCAAGGTGAGATGAGCACTTTGATGCTCGATACAGAATCTCTCTCTCTTCCTCCCTCCCTCCCTCCCTCTCTCTCTCTTGGTAGGCGCTAGGGGAAACTGTGCACGGACTGAACTCCGTTCCACCTTCAGTAGCTGGAAGCTTTAAAATACCTCATTAAAAATTGCTCAGGCCACTTCAGTAATCCTTCAGGGGAAGGATTATTCCGACTTCTGTCTTCTGTCTTTCATGATGAAATTGAGATCCTATTGTTCACATAATGTAATAAGCCATGCTGCATCTCATAGGCCTTCATAGTACATTGGGATTATTTGAACAGTTTTCAAGACGTCTCTTAAAAAAAAACAAACATTCCCATTCTGCCTATATTATTGTATTGATGAGGGAAAATGCATTATCAAGTCAAATTCATCCAATCGTTTTAGTCATATGGATTTTGATCCCACACTATAGTCCCAAAACGACAGACTAGTCCTATATTATTTTTGCACAGAACAGCATATAAGCATCTGAACATGACATAGTAAGGGGAGGGGAATTCAGAAAGATTTGATTGGTGGGGGGTGGGGGTGGAGAGATTCACAGTGAGGATAAATACAAAGACTCATCCTTTGTCCTATAGCTTTGTGGGGAGAGTTGCTCTGCAACAGCCCGTAAACTCTGACAATTCTGATTATGCCTCACAAAAAGAATAAAACTGTCACAACCGCCGATCATGAGATGTTTTATCTATTCCCTTCATGATATGTATCAAAGCCTATCTTTATCAAGCCTTTGGAGGCTTAATGCACTCGATGTGAGAAAGACTTCAGTTCAAAGGGAATGAAGCAAATGCCAAACTCAAGTTACACAAAATAGGCAGAGCCAGGGGGCAAAATATTTGTAATCTAGTTTGCCTTTTTGAAACAAACAGAAACATCACTGGGGACAATAAATTTTTGTAAAGATGAATCTGAGTGGACAATGCCCCCATCGTTCAGCCCAGACACTGAGGTCCAGTGCTGAGGGCCTTCTGGCGGTTCCCTCACTGCAAGAAGTGAGGTTACAGGGAACCAGGCAGAGGGCCTTCTTGGTGGTGGTGCCCGCCCTGTGGATCGCCCTCCCATCAGATGTCAAGGAAATAAACAAGTATCTGACTTTTAGAAGACATCTGACGGCAGCCCTGTTTAGGGAAGTTTTTAATGTTTGAAGTTTTATTCTGTTTTTAGTGTTCAGCTGGGAGCCGCCCAGAGTGGTTCGGGAAACCCAGACAGATGGGCTGGGTATAGATACAGTGGTACCTCAGGTTAAGTACTTAATTCGTTCCGGAGGTCCGTACTTAACCTGAAACTGTTCTTAACCTGAAGCACCACTTTAGCCAATGGGGCCTCCTGCTGCTGCCGTGCTGCCGGAGCACAATTTCTGTACTCATCCTGAAGCAAAGTTCTTAACCTGAAGCACTATTTCTGGGTTAGCAGAGTCTGTAACCTGAAGCGTATGTAACCTGAAGCGTATGTAACCCGAGGTACCACTGTAATAAAATTGTATTATTATTATTATTATTATTATTATTATTATTATTATTATTATCTCTCTTCTGTGTTTACATTGGCCCCAAGGGGTGCAACCTTTGGGGTGTGGTGCACTGATGTAACCTAGTAAAAGGCAATGGAATGTTTAACAAGGAAGGAGGAATTCTTGCCTGCAAATTCTCTCTCCAGCTTTATGAGGCCAGCAGTTTATGGTTGGGTGGTACTAGACATTTCTACCAGAGGTGTGCATCAGATTTGTATGAATCTTGAATCCTGAGCTGAATTGGGCCAGTTTGGAGAGATACAGGATTTGTCTGAGCCAAAGCAGGCCCATTGCAAAAACTGAAAGATTTATTCCCAGAGTTGCCGTGCAAGCAGGAAATGGGAGGGGGAGACAGGAATGGAAGAAGGAAATACTGTAACTGGCAGCTATATGTCCTAATCAGAGGAAATGAGTTTACCAGGAATCTCCAGCCACTGTGCTCCGAGGGAGGAATGTGGAAGTAATGTATCGTCTTGTTCTTGTCTCTTCAGTGCTCAGTGCTAGTTTTCCTCATGGTACTTGCTTGGCAAAAGAATTTCTGCCTCTTTGCACATGCATCCACTCCTGTCAAATGAGCTTTACACTAAGTTTCTGTGACTTTTGATGCCAATTAAACAGAACACAAGCCTGAAGCTGTTTTTCTTTAAGCACAACTCCCCAACTCCTAGAGCTATCCTTCTAAAAATTTGCAGGTTACATTCCTAGGGTCACCTCTAGGATATATACCAATTTCACACCGGATTTGTTGCTGACAAAAGGAAGCAAAACCTTTAGTTTAGAAAAAAAAACCTATAAAATTAAGCACCTAGCACAAAACCCTGAAATTTGTCAGGCTTCTCAGAGGCATACAGAATAACATATTATATATGCTATGTTTATACAAATTGATTATAAAAAAATAGGTAAAAATTAAAGAATCCATGTTAACCACCTCTAAACTTTAAAACCATTACAGGAATACCATTGCAGCTATTCTTATGAAATATGGCATTGTTCATTCCTATACCTGCACATTTCACTGAATTCTGCCAAAAATTGCAAAAGATATTGATGTTTCCTCAAAATGAAAAAGAACTTTAAAGGTGCATCCAACCCTAAACCTCTTTGTGTATAATTTGACAGGCTTTCTTTCTGCACAAAATTGCCTACTATGTCTGCAGATTTTATTTACTTCTTGGTTGGAAAGCCATGTGTTAGAAGAAAGGCACGTATAGAGCAGTTTCAGATAACTCCTACAGATTTCTGAATATCAACGCATTCCTATACAACTCATCTACTATCCTCCCCAGCCAGCATGGTCAGTAATTAACGACGATGAGAGTTGTATTCCAGAAATATCTACAGGGCCACAGGTTCCCCAGACATTGTCCTAGTGTAAAATCTGGATAATCTTACTTGGGAGCTTTTGTTAAAAATAGCCTCCAAACTCTTCTGAGATTTATAAGTGCAAGGTCATCCAGAAAAGTTTTTATCAAAGACTACAGGAATAATGCCCCCTTGCTTTCCCCTCAGAATAACACTGCTCTAGAATAACCATGCGAGACACAGGTGGTGCTGTGGTCTAAACCACAGAGCCTAGGGCCTGCCGATTAGAAGGTCATCAGTTCAAATCCCGGCAACAGGATGAGCTCCCGTTGCTCAGTCCCAGCTCCTGCCCACCTAGCAGTTCAAAAGCACATCAAAGTGCAAGTAGATAAATAGGTACTGCTCCGGCAGGAAGGTAAACAGCATTTCCGTGTGCTGCTCTGGTTCGCCAGAAGAGGCTTAGTCATGCTGGCTACATGACCCGGAAGCTGTCTGCGGACAAACACTGGCTCCCTCAGCCTATAGAGCAAGATGAGCGCCACAACCCCAGAATCGTCCGCAACTGGACCTAACAGTCAGGGGTCCCTTTACCTAGAATAATCACATCACGTAGCACATTGTGTAGATTACCTAGAATTATGTAGATTTACCAATTCGGGCCCATTAAAAACCACATTCTCTCAATCCACTGAGCTCTTCAGCTTGACATTTCAGAAAGCTGAAGCAAACATTAAAAATACAAAGTATTTAAAGAGCAATTCCAGAAAACAGAAAGGCAATAAGGCATCCAGTTTTATGCACAACAAGACCTCAGCAGTAATTGGTTGGAGACTCTTGAAGGCACCAAACACGCGTCCTTTTCCCCCCAAGACATCAAAAGATTCTCAGAGCAGCACGTAACAGTTTTGCCAGCTTACAGGCAGGCCACTCAGAGGAAGGAGAAAAGAAAATATCCTGTTCCACATTTGAACAAACAGGATAAGAGTTATTGGAGAGACAACATTTCAAATATGCTGGTGTTCTCTTGGGGGCATTAATGCACCTCTGAAAGCACTATGATGCTTTCTTTTGGCATCTGACAACATTTATGACCACTTCAGTCCTGCTGTCAGATTCATAAACAACAATGCTTCCCCCCACCCCATTCCCTAATATATCACATAGCCCTCCTTGATAATAAACAGGTTAACTGTGTCTGAACAGGGGGAGAAAATGGATTCCTGCCTAGAGACCTTTTATCTCTCCCACAGCAAACTTTGATTTGATTTCTTCTATTTGTTTTCTTTCTAAAGGAAACTGAAAAGGTAGCTAATGAGGATTAAACAGCACCTTTGATGTTCTTAAGTATTATTAGACACATAGGCACACAAATGCAAGCAGCTGATTTGGTCCATTAGAGAAATGGGGATCACATAGTACTGTAATACCAACATAGGGCGAACTGAAAATCAGATAACTCTTCCTCAAGCAATATGTTAAAGGGAAAGGAGTTTCCTTAGTTTTCATAGCATTTCCAATGTCTCACTATATACCAAGGTGATAAAGTTGACATTTTGGATATTTTCTACCTAACTTTACATGCTGTTCATGCCGATATCAGAACATTATGTAGTCATACAAATCAAAGATCAACATACCCATGACAAAACAAATAACACTTCAGTCTCCCTTCCCTGGGGGGTTGTCTATATGAGTCTGTATTTTATTCTGTATCTATGTTATGGGTCGTTGGACCACAATAAAGATTATTATTATGTAATACTTTTATTACATGTAGAGGTCAGGAGAAGGGATAGTGCACATGATCCCATGCTCTCCTCAATATTGAAATATTTGTTGAAATATTTGCTCAGAATCCATGAAACCTTTAATTGCAATATTGGATCTGTGACTCATTCACTTATGGATTGTATAATTTGAGGCAGTAGAGATGAGCCCTCAGACCCTCATATCTATAAAACAAACTGTCTTTTAAGGTCTGTTTTACATATTTGTGTAGATTTGTCTCCCAAGCAGATGTGTCAGTCTGCTCAGATAATATATTTCAGTTGCTATTTCCTTCCTGCTTGCCTCCCGAGGCTTATTACTCAACCCAAGAAGAAATTGTTATGTACTTTAGTTTGTCTTAAATTGTACCTTTGTGAAGTGGTTAGGTTTGATGTTTGTGTGTGTGTGCTTTTGCATGCAGTGGGTGGACAAGTATACATCTCCATTTATCATCTTTTTCATTATTTTCAGACAGCGCAACCACAAGTTTCATTTAAAATATATTAAGACAAATTAACAAGCCAGGAGCTGGGGTTTTTGTTATGTTGTTCCAAAACCCACCTACATTATGGACTCAGTATATATACATTGCAGGAAGCAATTTAATGCTTTATACCTTCATAATCCTCATGCTTTAACATTCCAAGACAAAATCAAAAGTGCTATTTACAATTCAACGCTAACTTTAATGATTTTCCCTCTAGGACACCCTGTTAATGAAGTATGGATTTTGTGAAGGAGAGAAGATTTGCTTCATGCACCAGTCACAGGGAGCAGAGGCATGTGGCAGCAAAGACAGGCAGAGACAGGGTAAATCAGGGTTTTATTGGTTACAGAAACAATGGAAATATATTTTAAAAATAATAAAAAATTGTCCAGTAACACCTTAGGTCCAGTAGCACCTTAGAGACACTGGGTACAAGCTTTCGTGTGCATGCACACTTCTTCAGATACACTGAAACAGAAGACATCAGACCCTTATATATAGTGCAGGGGTAGGCAACCTAAGGCCCGGGGGCTGGATCCAGCCCCATCACCTTCTAAATCTGGCCCACAGACAGTCCAGGAATCAGCATGTTTTTACATGAGTAGAATGTGTCCTTTTATTTAAAATGCATCTCTGGGTTATTTGTGGGGCCTGCCTGGTGTTTTTACATGAGTAGAACGCGTGCTTTTATTTAAAATGCATCTCTGGGTTATTTGTGGGGCATAGGAATTCATTCATTATTATTTTTCCCTTCAAAATATAGTCCAGCCCCCCACATGGTCTGAGGGACGGTGGACCGGCTCCCAGCTGAAAAAGGTTGCTGACCGCTGATATAGTGGGAGGGTGGGGTGGGGTATTTCTCAGAAGGGTAGTTGGGTGATTGACTCAATGGGTATGGTAAACCTGTTGACGACTGTTAATGACTGCAATTAGTCCTACAGGAAAAAGCAAGGGATAGTATGCAGATGATTAGCATATGATTTTTGTTTCAGTGTATCTGAAGAAGTGTGCATGCACGGAAAGCTTATACCAAGAACAAACTTAATTGGTCTGTAAGGTGCTACTGGACAAATTATTATTTATTTTTGTATATATTTCAACTGCATCAGACCAACACGGCTACCTACCTAAATCTAGAAACAATTGAGTTTGGCATAGTATGGGGCAAGGATCCATCCCCCAACTGCTGGCCTGGTCTACTGCCCAGCCCATCTGCTGGGCAAAAAGAGGAAGTTCCACCAAGTCATGAACCAGAACCAGAACCAGTACAGTGGGTCCCACTGCAACCTGGCACCCAGTCCCTGCATACAAGGGCCATAGCATGACTGTGCCCCCTCAAGACCCCTTAAATTATGGGTCCTACCTAAAGCTTTCACCACCAAGCTGTGACAAACAAGTGTACAGTGGTACCTCGGGTTAAGTACTTAATTCGTTCCAGCGGTCTGTTCTTAACCTGAAACTGTTCTTAACCTGAAGCACCATTTTAGCTAATGGGGCCTCCCACTGCTGCCACGCCGCCAGAGCACGATTTCTGTTCTCATCCTGAAGCAAAGTACTAAACCCGAGGCACTATTTCTGGGTTAGCAGAGTCTGTAACCTGAAGCGTATGTAACCTGAAGCGTATGTAACCCGAGGTACCACTGTATGTGAGAAAAGCTGTGCTCTGGGGAAGGCAACCCCACCACCACAAATGTAGGACACTTTGAACCATGGATAAAATCCCTCCCTGGCCCCATCAACCAGTGACCAACAACTGGATAGCTCAGTTGGTTAGAGTGTGGTGCTGATAATGCCTAGGTTGCAGGTTCGATCCCTGAATGGGACAGCTGCAGACTCCTGCATTGTTGACTAGACGATCCTCAGGGTCCAACTCTACAATTCTATGGTTCTATGAACTGTCCACAGCAAACTGAGTTTAATCAACAGAGGATGGATGGGACTGTAGGTCAATAGCAGGAGCCCTGAAGGAGCTGTAGGCTGGACCTCCTTTCTTTTATAGGCCAGGACAAAGGAATCAAGTCTTCCATAAGGGCTGTGTCCCAGCCCCTCCACCAGCAGCCAGGCAAGGGTGTTGATTGGCCCGTCAGACCAACAAACGCCTAAGGCAAACCAGCCAGGAAGCAACTGGATTCCTCGTCCCCTTTTGCTCGCCCCACCATGGAGAGGAGACAAAGCTCATTTTTTGTTGTACCAGTTTCCACAGAATTATTTAGGTACACACTGGATGGAATCCCTAAACAGCCTCAGCCCAGTATACCTGAAGGAGCGTCTCCACCCCCATCATTCAGCCCAGACACTGAGGTCCAGCGCCAAGGGCCTTCTGGCGGTTCCCTCACTGCAAGATGTGAAGTTACAGGGAACCAGGCAGAGGGCCTTCTTGGTGGTGGCACCCACTATCTGAATTTTAGAAGACCTCTGAAGGCAGCCCTGTTTAGGGAAGTGGTTAATGTTTGATGTTTTGTTGTGTTTTTAATATTCTGTTGGGAGCCACTCAGAGTGACTGGGGAAACCCAGCCAGATGGGCGGGGTAATAATAATAATAATATGAGAAATTCCTATTCATCATACGACAAATAACATATTTTAAAATATTGACTGCTGCTTAGAAATGGGTGGATTGGCCTATTTCCATTCTGTGAATATGTAATCATAACCCTGTTCTGTCCCATTTTCTGCATATATTGTTTAGAAGCTACACACACACACACACACACACACACGAAACACATTTAAATTGTATCTATTTTTATACACTTCCCCTAAAATATGCATTTGTCTCCAATATAAAATCTGCATTTTATATGCATTTCTCCCATAAAAGTATTCCCCCACACACACCCAAAGCTGCATCACAACAGAAGTGAGCAATCCAGATTGTTAACTGTATTTCAATCAACATATAAATCCAGGTACTTCAAATTCAGTCTGTTTGCTTTAAAATGCATGCCAGATTCTACTCCACACCCCATCCCCTTTGCCAACTGAAAAACTTGCATGCCAAACATCAACTAAATATCCACACACAGAGAGAATATTCATGTTAGTGAATGGTTGTTATTCCAGATGTAAACTGAGGTATCTAAAAAGCAAAAATGCATGAACCATCTTTTAAAAATAAAATGAAAGCACAACAAACATGAACAAAAACTGGAACTTCTTGTGCTTTTGCTTACTGGCTCCCAAAATGATGTTACTACCCACTTGTGTTGTTATAGGCACCACGCTCATGTAACAATAAAGACTGTTTTTAACAGCATCCAGCCAGGAGTCTATTAAAAATGAATCCTATGTGGAACAAAGTTTAGCTTCCCAAAGGAAAACACTGACATGACCAGCATGGTTATAGCACCAGCTTGTTAACTGAAGCTGTTGAGAGCAATGCTGGGGGGGGGGGGCACATAGCTTAAAGTCAGCTATCACCCACCGTTGTATAGTTCTTACCATTAAACGTATCTTCAGTTTTCTTGAAGTCTAGCTAATCTTGAACCTGCACTCCCAAGAAATGCCATTTAAAGCACATTGGCTTGTACATTGTACTTGCAGAATTCCACTCACATTTCGTCAAAAATGCATCTGTATGTAAAGCAAGAGATGGACTACATGCCTTTAACAGACTGACAGGCGTTATCTTTAGGAAGAGAAAAAAACCTATTGATCAGAATTTGACATTTAGATTCGGCTCTTTCAGAATCGCTTGTATATGCCTCCCTAGATCAGATCAAGAATTATGTAAAAACTAGAAGGCGTTTTTGCACAAGTAAGATCACACAAGGAATTTATGCCTATAGGTTCCAGGCCTCGGGCCAGCTCATGGTGAAGCTGATGGATCTGTCAGAACTCCCACCTGGCATTGCTTATACCCACACCTTCAAACTGACGTGGAAATGTAGAGAAATGGAACTTATGATTGAGCATCTCACCACACACAGGAGGGCAATTGAAAGTACAGTGGTACCTCAGTTTAAGAACAGCCCTGTTTGCACATTGAGACCTTTAAACCTCCCCCTTAAATAAATTCAGACAAGACTCAAATTTTGGTTTGGTTTTTGGCAGAATTTAGGCCACAACTTTATTGATTACAGCAAGTGAATGGTTGCATAGGCTCTGGTTCGACTAGCTCCCTGCACCGTTGCAGGTAGCGCTGACCCAGGGCACCAGCATAGGTCAGCCTAGGGTGAACACCTGGATAAGCGGAAAGCCAGGAACGGGTTATTTCCGCCACCCAAATGCCTCCCTGGACTCAGGCACGGGCACAACCCCCTCATAGGGTTGACCAAACCATTGAGTCCCTGGATTCCTTTAACAGAATACCCTTCACATAGGGATGGCCAGAGCATTCTTCCATCCCTATCACCTGAACCAGAGCCTATCCGCAACCTTACAAGTTTTGACGATTTGCTACGCGGCAAGCGAAACCCAAATGGCACCAGCCAAACAGCCAAGTGGGGAAAATTCCTGCCGTGCCCCTGTCCCATTGACAGACAACACACAACGGCATAGCAAGGTCAAGAGCGCAAGCCCTAAATACAGGGAGAGGTGGGCGGGTGTTCTGATGCACGCACCAAAAGAGGAAGCTCTGGGTCACATGCATAGGTATATACAGGTCCCTTGATCCATTTAGCCTGTGTCCCATTGGCCTGATTGAACCCTGCATCAAGGGACCTACCAACTGGGTGTTGTGGCTATCCAAACGTACCCACCCACAACACAAGGTCAGGTTGCCAGGTCCCACCGCAACACATGCCCTCTTTAAGGGAGGACCCGATTTACAAACTATTCGGTATACAAATTCCGCAAAATCGGAAGAAGTGTTCCGTTTAGCGAACGTTACCTCGGTCTACAAATGGAAGGTGAACAGTAGAAGGGCACCAGCGGCAGGAGGCCTCATTAGGAAAACGCGCCTCAGTTTAAGAATGGCTTTGTTTTAAGAACGGACTTCTGGAATGGATTAAGTTTGTAAACCGAGGTACCACTGTATAACAAAAAGACACCTTCCAAGAAATGTGGACCCCTTTTTCTATGTTATTGATCAAAATCAAGACCTTGTGATACCAACTGCTCAATGTTCTCAGTGGAGATGTTATGTATATGTTTGTGTTATATGTGTGGAGGAAAACTTAAACACATTGCAGAGTTCCCCCAAAATAGACCAGAGGCAATTGTATCTCATCCAACAGAGCTTTACTGCTACTGAAGGCAAATGAGCATCATGGTCACAAATCTAATACATTCAGGACTGACACAGTCCGCAAGAAATCCAGTTGCAGCAGACTTAACTTAAACTTAACGAGAACTTATAATAAGACTAAAACTTAACACGGAGGGACCACTAGGGGCGCATCAGAAGATGGCTGACAATAACATCTCTCTGACCCACACAAGGTAAATTGGAGGCTGTGATGGGAGTAAATAGCCTCCCTACCCCCCCCCCCCAGGATTGTGGTGGGGGACTGCCGTTGCCTGCTGTGCCCTATACTACCCCCGAATTTGTGGGGATGGGGGCACTAGGCACAATGCCCTCCTGTGGGATTTTGGCGCTCCTGGACGCCATCTCTGATCCACGCCACTAGCTGCAAGAACTTCAAAAGAAACAATTTGGATGAAGCGAATGCACATGTTTCAAGGAAGAAAGGGGAGTAAAGACTGCTAACAGAAGAGATCTCTGATAAAACAAGACGAGTCGGAGGAACAAGTTTAAATCATGAGAAGATACGCCAAGACTCGGTATGGCAAAGGGACTGATGCGGGAGGGGAAAAAAACTTTCATTTCTTTCCCTATGTGATTAAACAAGAATCCCCCCCCCCTCACAAGTCAGAAGAAGCCCCGTCAGAAGAAGCTGAGGTTGCCTCTGGGTCCGGTAACCCTCCAGCCTCTCCTGAGCTGCAGAGGCTCAGGGCAGAGAGGCGGAGGGAACTAAGTTCTCGCAGGAGGAGTGCTCGCCTCCAGGCCAGGAGAGGCGAGTCACCTGTGGACCGGGGCTGCCCTATGCCTTGGGGCAGATAAAAGCCAATCAGGCCCAGTCCCGGGTTGCAGGAGCAACGTTGTTGCTAGCCTATTCCTTCCTGCACCCTGTCCTGCTCTTCTGCCAGAGTTCCTGACCCCACCCGACTCCCCGCCTTGGACCCGGCTACAGCTTTGACGGACAGCTTCCATACCACACCATCAACCTCAGACTGGACTGGGACCTCGCCTCTCAGTTAGCCCCCAGGACCAGCACACCTGGAGAGTTGAGGCTCGACACACATATGCTATTTCCTCCTGTAGCTAAATGGGTAGGAATAAACTAGTTTTCTCTGACAGCTTTTTCGCCGTGTAGAATTTCCTTACAGTGATGCCCCGCAAGACAAATGCCTCACAAGACGGAAAACCCGCTAGACAAAAGGGTTTTCCATTTTGGAGGCGCTTCGCAAAACAAATTCCCTATGAGCTTGCTTCGCAAGATGAAAATGTCTTGCGAGTTCCTGCGGGGGTTTTTTCCTCCCCCCCTTTTTCTAAGCGCTAAGCCGCTTATCAGCTGATCCGCTAAGCTGCTAAGCCGCTTATCAGCTGATCCGCTAAGCCGCTTAACAGCTGATCCGCTAAGCCACTAATAGCGCTAATCCGCTAATCCGCTAATGGGCTTGCTTTGCAAAACGAAAAAACCGCAAGACGAAGAGACTCGCGGAACGGATTCTTTTCGTCTTGCGAGGCACCACTGTATTTATAAAATTACGCTTTCACCTTATAGACACAAATACTCCTCTCTCACACCTTATTTGTTCCTTGTTTTCCAGAGCGTGCAATGAACAAACTGAATTGGGCTGCATTTATACCTGAATGCAAGGTGTCCCTGACCCCACGATTCAACCTCACATTTCAGTCTGAGGACGGAGTACAGGGTTGAGAAGATGTAGTACAACACAGTTACTATTTTTATCTGCACAGGAAGGGATGACATGGCAGAGAAGACAGAGTACATCGATGACCACATCTTTTATAAAATCAAGAATTTTGACTGAAAAACTACAGGTGCTTCCTGCTTCTTTTATCCTTTTTTGAACACAAAACTGGGGGGGGGGGAGGCAACCAAACCTGGGAAAAGGACAAAAGGTTTAAATTCTCTCATTTTCCCCCAGTCTTAAATTCAACTCTACACATTCCTGCAATAATTTGTGATTTAAAAAAAAATAAGAATACTCATGAAAATCCATCATCTTTTCAGTACAAATTTATCTTAATACATCTCTGTAGGCAGTTTGCATTAACTCACACATTCCTGCAAGCAACATTTAGCCTAATGGTTGCCATCAATTTGAGATGAATTAATTTTATAATGAAATGATTTTAGAATGTTGTACTATTTTATTGTTGTTAGCCGCCCTGAGCCCGGCTTCGGCTGGGGAGGGCGGGATATAAATAAAATTTATTATTATTATTATTACCATATAGAATGCATTTTTGTATGTCGTTTTCTCCAATATATGCATTTTTATTCACACTTTCTCCTGGCATCCACAATTTTATAAACATGGCTGCCATTCTGCTTCATTGTTTTAGTAACTCTGAATTTGACAGATTTGTGTAGAAATGTGAACCGAATTAAATTCCCCTCCACCCCTACCAGAAACCCTCAAGAAAGAATGGGTTGCATAGCTACATTAAAGCACAAAGTGTGTTATGTCTGAACTCCACAAACCTCTAACTTTGGATCCAAGAAACCACTTCTTTTGCTTCAGATTTAATGTGTGTGTGTCGCTTTATAAGACTTTCCAAAAATCACACACACACGTGCGAAATGACCTTTCCCTATTATATTGAGCTGTTTCCTGTAAAGCTGTTCATATCCATGAATTATTCATTGGCATTTCAAAATATGTGGGGAAATTCAGTGAATGAACAGTACTTGTCTAAACTATCTCTTTCTCAGTACAGATAAAAAGGACTATCCGTACGGCGGAGCCGGAAAGCGCTATCTCTCAAATCCACTGAACATGGCTTTCGTTCAGCTTTTCACAGTGCCTGCCTTGCACTAAAGGATTGCAACAAAAGCACACAAACAATCACAAACATCTTAGGGAAGGGGAAGGGGAATGAAAAGGAGCGAAACCCAAACGCTTTTGAGATTTATACTCGCTCAGTTCCGTAACTAAATTGCCGTCGCGTTTGGAGGTGCTCAGTTAATTAAATGCCTCCTAGGTGTGGCGATAAATTCCATTTACATACTCTGCTCCAAAGACATACGCAGAATAAAGCCAAAATGTTGGCATTTGGTATCTCCCAAGCTTGTTTTCTTGGTACTCTGGTGGATCTCCTGCATGGCCTGATAAGAGAAGCGTCTGAATGGCACAGTGCTTTTGGCCTTTTAGAAATGGCACAGAATGGAAGCCAGAGTGAATGGGATACTTTAAAGAATAGAAGGTATTTAAATATGACTGAGAACAATACTGCTAAATGGGTTGTTTTTTTCAGGGGGGGTATCAGAAAGTGGAATCCACATGTTGCTGATGTCAATAGCAAAACTCTTGTTGATATGCATGTCTCTGGCTTGCATCTGCTGCAACACTCCTGTAATGGTTCTAAGGGGGTTGCTCGTGCTTAAGTTGCCGCCACTCCTGGCTAGGTTGCCTGGTTGAACCCTTTCTCTCTGGACAGCCTTGCACTCGTGGCTGCCTCAGTCACTGGCAGAATCCGTCAGTGGGCGTTTCTTAAACTTCTTCCAGCAAAGAAGTTCTTTGACGCCCAGTCTCCTCCTACTCTCCCTGCGCGGAAGTCTTCTGCGCAGGGAGGGTGTGGGCAGCGGAGTACCCGTGCTCTCCCCACTGGTCTATGGTGAAGAGTCCTGGAGCCTTCTCTCCGATTCCCCCATCTGCCCCCCTTCTCTCCTGGTGTTACGCTGATTTCCTTCCCCAGCAGATGGGCTGCCTCTCTCCCTGCTGGGACCCTCTCCGGCATCGCTCTGGAGCCTTCCCTCCACCTCTGGCTCCGATGGCAGTTCCCTGACAACTCCACTACTCTGTGATCAATAATTGAACTCCGTTAACTATATGAAAAAAAGGCTTTTAGTGAATTTTCCTTACCATTGTATGTGTGAATGTGGATTGCCGAGAAGGGACCTAACATGGCTCTGCATAACCTAGTATTTGATGAGACAATGGCCCAGTTCACAACTCACTATGGTTTAAAGGTGAGCATGCAGCATGCTGGGGCACAGGAAATAAAATCAGTGGTTCATTCCTACCCTGTTCCTACTGAACTACTGAGACCTGAACCATAGCTTGGCTTAACATGATGTTCAAAGCTGGGTTGGTATTTTGTTTGTCTCCAAACAAAGGTTTGCTCTTGGCTTACCACACATGGTTTGTTTAGGAGAAGCAAACCACAAGCCTGAGATTGGAGGTAACGCTTTGCTAAACCATGGCTTAGCTCCCAACAGCACAACACGAGCAGGAGAGGAATAAAGCCTCTGATGTTCTTCCCATGCACCAGCACTCTGTGTTCATCCATGAGCTAAACTATGGTTTGGAGCGATATGACAGCAAGGCCAACAAAACTGAAAAGGTTCAAAAATAGGAAAATTCTCTCCGGCATTTACAAGGTCATAAATTATAAAACTGGAAGTCATCTGATAGATGTGAATATGAACATTTCTTCCAAGAGATAGAGATAAAAATATTAAGCTACCAAAAATGTTAGAATTGTTCAATTCTAAATATATGGTGAGGATGTGCCCCACTTAATGGATGCACACTAAATGCTTTAACCCAAGTCTTCACGTGTGTGTGTGTGTGTGTGTAGGTTATCACTCTGTTGTTGTTGTTGTTTAGTCATTTCTGACTCTTTGTAACCCCATGGACTAGAGCATGCCAGGCACTCCTGTCTTCCACTGCCTCCTACAGTTTGGTCAAACTCATGCTGGTAGCTTCGAGAACACTGTCCAACCATCTTGTCCTCTATCGTCCCCTTCTCCTTGTGCCCTCAATCTTTCTCAACATCAGGGTCTTTTCCAAGGAGCCTTCTCTTCTCATGAGGTGGCCAAATATTGGAGCCTCAGCTTCAAGATCTGTCCTTCCAGTGAGCACTCAGGGCTGATTTCCTTCAGAATGGATAGGTTTGATCTTCTTGCAGTCCATGGGACTCTCAAGAGTCTCCTCCAGCACCATAATTCAAAATTCTTCAGCGATCAGCCTTCTTTATGGTCCAGCTCTCACTTCTATACATCACTACTGGGAAAACCATAGCTTTAACTATACAGACCTTTGTCGGCAAGGTGATGTCTCTGCTTTTTAAGATGCTGTCTGGGTTTGTCATTGCTTTTCTCCCAAGAAACAGGCGTCTTTTAATTTCATGACTGATGTCACCATCACTGCCTTGTCGTGGCGAAGGGGCTTGAATAACTCAGAGAAGCTATGAGCTACACTGTGCAGGGCCACCCAAGACGGACAGGTCATAGTGGAGAGTTTTGACTAAACGTGATCCACCTGGAGCAGGAACCGGCAAGCCACTCCAGTATCCCTGCCAAGAAAACTCCATGGACAAAAACAACAGGCATATAAAACCTTATCACTCTAGCAAACTATTAAGAATTTATCACATTGCCTGGTCAAGCCAGGGACTTTTCAAAGGTCAGAACCCAAGAGATAATTCAGCAGGTTTGGCTTTTAAAAGGATTTGGTTCTCCATGAAACGACAATTTTTTTCAGTTCCATCATCTAACGTCGTATCAGAGCATCTATATGGGCTTCTTAGACAAACCTTATCTATCCATACTAAGTCATTAATCTTTACATTCAAGTGCTACTTTCAGACACTTCTGTTCAACTCGGCTTATCCTAACCGACCCTCCTTTCCTTTTATATTCTGTTAGGTTCCTTCTTAATGTGTCTTGTCTTTAGATTACAGACCTGAAGGCAGAGCTTGTGTTCTTTTAATTATTATGTTTTTTGTACAGCACCTAGCAATGATGCTTTGTAAATAAATGTGTGAGCCAGAAATCTCAAACCTATTGAATTTTTTTTCCTATCAGGTAATAATTAGGAGCCTGGGCCAAGCACAGGCCCTGAACACAAGGAACAATGCAACACATATATTTCTCTTTTTCATTAAAAACCAAATGTGGTGGCTGGTGTGTGTATGTGTGTGCATGGCCAGCAGATGGACAATATTTGAGGGCATAGTTTTGTGTCTTGCTCCACCATGTTTTGAGTTTCCATGTGGGGGGATTGTCTGAATATTGTGGCTGTGTTAAGCTACTAAATTAGAAATTATTGAGGTATTTATAGCTAATTATTTACTTTACGTCCTTACTAAACACTGAAAAGTATATATAGCTGTAAGATTTTTATTTATATTACATTTTATTATGAAAAAAAAATCTGTAAGCAGTTTACATAAAATAGTATTTTATTTGTTTTTTATCTTATATTTTGGAAATGTGCATCCAGTTGTTTTTTCCTTTACATTTTTGGGGGGCCCTCAAGAGAGTGGGGCAAGCTATAGCTTGTTTAGCTTATACGTAAATCCAGCACTGTATAATACACTGATAAAATCCGCAAACTTTAAAAACTAGTAGTAATAAATAAAACTATCAAAACAAAAAGTCCAGCTATGTACATAACTTTAGCTGCATGCATGCATGTATTCCTCTCTGAACAGAGCCACAGTATTCAGGAGATTCTCTCTTAGGATGCTAGATGCAAAATCCATGGTCTATCTGCCTTGCAGGTCTTCATGGGCTAAAGGAGAGATCTGTGAGCAATAACTTTTATTGATAATCCCAAACAATCTGGAGCTGGTTATTGACACCAAACTGGCTTTTTGTTCTGAAAAAAAAATGTATTAATACATTTGGGCCTCAATCCTTCATACACACAGCAATCTGCTTTAATCTGCACAAAGGTTTACAGATTTTATTTCACTTCCTGAGATAATTGAAAAAAAATTCAAACACTTTTAATAGCAAATTACTTTTGAAGATGAAGACTGCAATCCTACAAACACCTACCTGGGTGTAAGTCCCAGTGAACTCAAGGTAGCTTATTCCAAGTAAATGTTTCTAGGATTGCCCTGAAAATCATAGAATCATAGAATCATAGAGTTGGAAGAGACCACAAGGGCCATCGAGTCCAACCCCCTGCCAAGCAGGAAACACCACCAGAGCACTCCTGACATATGGTTGTCAAGCCTCTGCTTAAAGACCTCCAAAGAAGGAGACTCCACCACACTCCTTGGCAGCAAATTCCACTGTCGAACAGCTCTTACTGTCAGGAAGTTCTTCCTAATGTTTAGGTGGAATCTTCTTTCTTGTAGTTTGGAGCCATTGCTCCGTGTCTGCTTCTCTGGAGCAGCAGAAAACAACCTTTCTCCCTCCTCTATGTGACATCCTTTTATATATTTGAATATGGCTATCATATCACCCCTTAACCTCCTCTTCTCCAGGCTAAACATGCCCAGCTCCCTTAGCTGTATTTCATGTTACAAGTGTGTGTGTGTGTGTGTGTGTGTACTCACAGCAAAAAGACACTTGGGTTCCTTAGAGTCACTTTTTATCTTCTAAACCATTTGCCTGTTTAGATCAGGGGTCAGCAAACGTTTTCAGCAGGGGGCTGATCCACTGTCCCTCAGACCTTGTGGGGGGCCGGACTATATTTTGAAAATAAATAAATTCCTATGCCCCACAAACAACCCAGAGCTGCATTTTAAATAAAAGGGCACCTTCTACTCATGTAAAAACACGCTGATTCCTGAGCCGGATTTAGAAGGCGATTGGGCCAAATCCGGCCCCCAGACCTTAGTTTGCCTACCCATGGTTTAGATGTAGCATTTGGTGCTGCTGGCTGCAAAATTGACTGGGATGTCATGAGTCATATGCCAGCTACTGAACATGAGGTTCCAGTAAAACTGTAGCACCCTGCTTGTGGTTAACGCTTAGCTGGAATGAAATATTCAACGCAGCAATAGAGAAATTAAAATAGTAATTTATTTGTCAGACAAATAAATATGAGGCACAGTGGTATATGGTTACCAAGCTCTGGCCTGGCCTCTTGCCATTCTGGCCAGCACTTATATTTCCTTAATCCAGCCCCCTTGCTCCTCCTGTGGCTGCCTCTGTCCAATCAGCCTGGTTAAAATTCCTATTGGCTGTTTGCTAGAACCAATCACAAAAGATACACCCATTTCCTCTTGCCTTTTATGGAAATCAAAAAGCTATATATTCTTCTATCTATAAATGACAAATAAGTAGTAATATATCTTACATGTGTCTCAACAAGGAATCTTAATTACCAGCTCACCTCTTGCCCTCCTTGCCCTATTGCCTTCCAAAACAGATAATTAATCTTGAATTTTTATCTTATGCATATGTCAAGGATTGAGTTCACATCAACATTGAGAGATCTCCTTCATTTGAAGGTTTCTAAACAAAAGGCCTGACAACCATATATCAGGAGTGCTCGATTGGCGTCTTCTGTCTGGCAAGGGGGGCTGGTGGCTGACTTAATTTCAGGATAGTTACAACTCTTACAACTATATGAAATAAGAATCTAGCATTTCTTAAATCCTTTGCATAATTATATTTAAACTAATATATTTAATACATAAACAACCTTTTAAAAGGAAAATAAATCTTAAAAGGATCTTAGTTTAAGAAAGAAACAGCTTTAGAAAAGTCTTCCCAAAAATGTTCTCTTTCTGCCAGCTAGATGCTTTTTCACTGCTCTTGACCTTCTTAACCTTAGGAAGAAGATATGGCTCATTTTACTATTTATCCACCCTTAATTTGTAGGGTCAGTGTAACCTTGGCTGTCAGCCTGTAATTCCCTTTTTACGACTTTGAGAATTGTTTTCTGCTATAAATCAGGGGGGCCCCTTGTCTAGGAGAAAAACATTGCCAAGGTTCTTCTAGGCAGCTGGTCTTCTGCCTGGCATAAAACAGAACATTTTTAAGCTCATTCTTAAAATACAAGCCCTGATTAAACATATAAGCTTTAATAAAAATGCAAGCTTATGATTAGATGCCTCATTCCCCCCTTTCAAGCTCAAGGACCTTCATCCCAAGTGTCCTTGATAGCTTGACCTTCATCATATTCCTGAGGTAAAGCTCTGTATAGGGCCATGATATGAGGTAGAGTTTCATTTGAAATCATCTTGCTAATTGTACTTCTAAAACATGAAATGATACATGGCACCATACATAAAACCATTATTACTACTGTCAAGAAAAACAAGCAAGACAATAGTATCCCTTTGAGTCCCGCAACATTAGGTAACCAATTGGTGAGCCATCCCATATCCCATCCTTCCCATGTTTGTACTGGGACATGTGCTATATTCTCCATCTTTGTGGCCAACACACGGATTGCCTCACCATTATCAGAAATGTTAAAGCAACAGGCATTCCCTGTCAAGTTCAAGACTCCACATAGGCCTCCCTGCCTGGCAAGTACATAATCCATTCCCATTTTCAGCTGCAAAATGGTGGCTCTACTTTCATCCAACTGTTGTGCAATAAGTCTCAAACTCTGGGCCGTTGCATTGGTTACAAGTTCCACTACTGCTTGCAATCGAATTATTCTGTTTAGATTATAAATAGGATCCCGTGCCCCTTGTATGAGCTCACCAGGATTCCAGGAGGCAGGATCATAATAGGCTATAATGCGCTCTGGTGGCCAATCATCAGTACCGCTCCAACTTTGGGTACTTCCTCCTGCTATATGAGAAATGTCAGCGTTTCTTCGTGTACGCTTGGCCGAACTAGTGGGCATAATCCACATTGGTGGTAATACCCATCCCAAGAAACAAGTCCCACTCCATTTGGAAGGGAGTTTCTTGTATGCCCATTCTCCACATATCCACCACAACCATCGGGTCTGAGGTTTTTGGTACGTGGAGTGCAGAAGGCGAAATATCAAAAGGGGTAGAGAGTTCACAGTGCAGTATGTTAGATTGCCTTCTTCTGTCACAGTTATGTTCCATACCATTTTCCATGCATGAATAAAAGGAGGTGCACAGGGCAAGGTATTCCGAGTTCGATACGTAGTACCGTTTGCCCAGGTTTGACTATTCTTAATATAATCCCAAGTATAGTGGCAATGAGAAGAACCTATCATGGTAGGATCAGCTGCATCTGATGATTTATGTACACAGAATTCCCCTTGCACAGGTATAACTCGTATTGGTTTAGTTGAGTTCCATCCGGGGAAATTCTGTACTTCTGTTTGGTGTGGCATTTCGCTTACCATACCAATGGCATTTAATGGTATCGGTAATAAGGGCATACCTCCCTCTGAATCATCTGGCCCAAGAGAGCAAACAAGGCAATTAGTCCTATTTGCAACATTGGCTACCATCTCAGCTAAGCCTACCCACATATTGTGGTCATGGCGGAATCCATATTTAGCAAATTTGGTCAGATTCAAGGACCCTTCCCCTTCCCAAGGGATCAGGATTAATAATAAAATCATGTTGATGTCTAGCATATGCATTCCTTCCACAAAAAATTACCTTATTGTGATAGCAAATAAATATTAGCCCCAATATAATTCCCCCAGTGACAAAAATGGGGAACCACCAAGACCAAAACATATATCCCGAGGATCCCCAATGAGTAATATCCCTTATAATTGTTCCACAAGGGGGCAGTCAATCAATTGTATAAGAGAATCTTCCCGTCCACAGTCACTGGTTCAGACGCTCCTCAAGCTTCAGGCGTGCGCAGGTCAGCCAGCTTCCAGGTTGTGGCTGCAGCAGGCCGGTCGTCTAAATGTTGCCTGTGACCTAGCCCGTTCCCGGTAGGGCTAGATACAGGGGTTTTTGGAGAGAGTCAGTTTTAAAGGATTAGAGGGGTCACCTTTGCACGTCCAACTGCCTTCAGACTTCTTCAAACGAGAGTGATGAATCCAGGGGGTCACCTCAGCTACCTTCACCGCTGTTGGAGTAGAGAGCAAGACGGTGTAAGGTCCACGCCACTTAGGTGCAAGTGGATCGCGTTTCCACTCTTTCACCCATACGCTATCGCCAGCCTGGAACTGATGAATCGGCTCGGCAATGCTGCACGGCGTGCGCTCGAGGGCCCACCTGTTAAGAGAAACAAAAACACGGGAGAGAGATTGCACTTGTTCCTGTGTCACATGGTCTCCTATTTGTTTAAGGTCAGCTGGAATATCCTGAACAAAGGAGGGTGGCCTCCCATACAGGAGCTCAAAAGGTGACAACTTAAGTCTTTTTGTGGGTGCACACCGAACACGAAACAGTGTTATGGGTAACACATCTACCCATCCCAATCCCGTTTCCTGGGTTAATTTTGCCAATTGGGTTTTCAGAGTCTGATTCATTCTTTCAGTTTTCCCTGAACTCTGAGGCCTATATGCTGCATGCAGTCTCCATTTCACTTGTAGGACTCGACATACTTCTTGTACTACTTGATCAATGAATGCTGGCCCATTATCACTTCCAATGCATCTAGGTAATCCAAATCTCGGGATCAATTCAGTGAGGAGTCTCTTAGTTACCTCTCGTGCCTTTTCAGTTCGGGTGGGAAAAGCTTCAACCCATCCGGTAAGAGTATCTACAAACACAAGGAGATACTTGAATCCCTTAGAAGGGACCAACTCTGTGAAGTCCACAATTAGGCTTTCCATGGGGACGTATCCCACATGCTGAATTCCAGGAGGTTGTACCGGTCCCTGCCTGGGATTGTTTTTAGCACAAAGAACACATTTCTGTGAAATGCAAGTTGCTAATTGTGATAGATTAATAATATACAACTTCCGACTGAGACTCTCTCTGGTTGCAGTACTGCCAAGGTGAGTAGATTCATGATAATTTCTTACAATTGTGCCTGCTAGATGATGAGGTACATAAATCCTATTGTCCGGCAGGATCATCCAACCGTCCTTCACAACCGCTCCTTCCTGTTCAGCCCACTTCCTCTCTTCTGGGGTATAGTGAGGTTTAACTTCTTCTGGAACTACCTCTGGTATGAGGGCTGCTATAAATCCTCCCACAGGCTTTTGGGCTGCCTCCCGGGCTGCTTTGTCAGCAGCATGATTTCCTCTGGTTATTGGATCCCTTCCTCGTCCATGACCTTTGCAGTGCATTACAGCAATCTGTTCTGGAGCCCATACTGCTTCCAACAGGATTTCTACTTCAGGTCCATATTTCAAGGCCTTCCCGTGGGCTCCGATTAGACGTCTTTCTTTCCATAGAGCTCCATGTGCATGCAGGGTTAAGAAGGCATATTTAGAATCAGTATAGATGTTTGCCTTACATCCAGCTGCCAATTGCAGAGCTCTAGTTAAACCTATAAGTTCAGCTTTTTGTGCTGAGGTGCCAGCAGGCAAAGCTTCAGCTTCCACAACTTCCTCATTAGTGACCACAGCATATCCTGCTCGTCTGGCACCTTCATGCAGGTAACTGCTACCATCAGTATAATATACAACATCTGGATTTTTCAATGGCTCATCTTTCAGATCGGGTCTACTGGAATAAACTTCATCCATTATTTGGAGACAATCATGTGATTCTTCATCATCTACCTCTGGTAGGGGCAGCAAAGTCGCTGGATTGAGCATATTCACTACTCGTAGATGAATTCTGGGATTTTCACACAATAGGCCTTGGTATCTAGCCATTCTTGGGTTCGTCAGCCAATAACTACCCTTATATTCCATGAGTGTCAGAACAGCATGAGGTACATTCACATACATCGTCTGGCCAAAGGTAAATTTATCAGCTTCTTTGACAAGGCTTGCAGTGGCCGCTACTGCCCTTAGGCATGGAGGCCATCCTTTTGCTACTGAGTCCAATTGTTTAGACAAATAAGCTACTGGACGGTTCCAACTTCCTAATCTCTGGGTCAGGACTGCCGCTGCAATTCCATTCTGTTCATGTACATACAGCTGAAAGGGTTTTTCCGAATTAGGCAATCCAAGGGCTGGGGCCTCCATAAGTCGTTGTTTGATAACTAAAAAGGCTTGTTTCTGCTCAGGTCCCCATACAAATGGGTCCTTTTCTGCACCTCGAGTGCTTTCATGTAAGGGCTTGGCCAGACTGCTGAAATCAGGTATCCATAGTCTACAAAACCCTGCTGTTCCCAGGAATCCTCTAAGTTGTTTTCTTGTGGTAGGTTCCTTGATAAGGCAAATAGCTTCTTTCCTCTCTGGTCTCAATGCTCGTTGTTGGTGTGAGATGTCAAAGCCCAAATATTTGACCTTTTCTAAACATAACTGTGCCTTTTTCTGGGAAACTCGGTAGCCAGCTTCCCAGAGCAAGTGGAGCAGTTCCTCTGTCCCTTCTTTACAGGTATCAAAATCCTTTGCCGCTAGTATAAGATCATCCACATATTGCAGAACCACCTTTTCTCCCGGTATTGAGGGGTAACTTGTTAGATCCTTCGCCAAGGCAGTGCCAAATAAAGTTGGGGAATTTTTGAATCCCTGGGGCAATCTTGTCCAGGTTAGCTGGCCTTTTGTTCCTGTCAAAGGGTCTTCCCACTGGAAGGCAAATATAGGTTGGCTCTGTGGTGCCAGCCGGCAACAGAAGAATGCATCTTTCAAGTCCAATACAGTAAAAAATGTTGCTTCTGGTGGGATCAAACTCAGCAAGGTATATGGGTTTGGTACATTTGGGTGCAAGGTCTCGATAGCCTGGTTTACGAGCCTCAAGTCCTGTACTGGCCTGTATTCATCTGTCCCAGGTTTTCGAACAGGCAAAAGGGGTGTGTTCCATTCTGATTGGCAGGGCTTAAGCAGACCATATTTTAATAGGCGGTCCAAATGTTTCTGGATGCCCTCTGCTGCTCGCCGGGGTAAGGGATATTGCTTTACAGATACAGGGGTAGCCATAGGTTTTAGGGTTACTACAATTGGAGCTATATTCTTAGCCATTCCTGGTGGGCTATTTTCGGCCCATACTCCTGGTGGCACCTGTAGAGTTCGGAGGAGCTTGTTTAATTCTGTATCTAATGTGGGTTGGACTTGCAAGGCTGACATTAGGCGCCATGATTGTTCCTTAGGTACTGAGAGGGTAATTATTCCTGCTGCTTTTGATGGCAGTTTCATTTCTGGACCTCGAGGAGTGAAGGTGATTTGGGCCTGCAATTTGGACAGCATATCTCTGCCTAAGAGAGGTATTGGACACTCAGGTATATACAAAAACTGATGGGTTAAACGATGTCCCCCAATCTGGCATTCCAAAGGTTGGAGGAAAGATCTCTTAGCTGACTGTCCAGTGGCACTTTTAATGACTACACTCTTGGATGCCTTTTTCTGCAATAGTTCTGGGAGTACTGAGTATTCAGCCCCAGTATCAATCATAAAGTCTATTAAATGGCTCCCTAATTGAATCGTGACCGTGGGCTCCTGGAAGCCTAACTTTATGGAGTCCGGTCGTTCCTAGTCTTGGGTAAAATCCTCTTCTGCCAGTCCAATGAAATTGTCTCTACTCCGTCCTTGTCCAGGTCTCTGATATCTTCCATCTCGGATCATTCCTCGTCCCCGTCCCTGGTTCCTTGGGCCGGAGCCTGGGCCTGGGCCTGGACCTGGGCGTACTTCTTCCAACCTCAAGGGTTCAGGACACTCCCGCTTCCAGTGACCCTCCTTCTTGCAATTTGCACATTGATTCCTTCCCAGTGGTGGATTCTTTCCCCGTCCTCTCCCTCCATTTAAGGGGCGGTAGTCTTGCTTCACTGCTGTGGCTAGCATTACCATCTTTTCCTTCTGCCACTTCTTCTTCTCTTGTTTCTCAGCCTCATCCCTATTCCGATAAACTCGGCGTGCAATGGCCATAATTTGGCTCATCAGCATCCCTTCCCATCCTTCTGATTTCTGAATTTTCTTACGAATGTCAGAAGCGCACTGGGCCACAAATGTAGCAGTAATCATTCTGCTGTTTTCAGGGGCTTCAGGGTCAAAAGGAGTCCATATACGATAGGCTTCCTGCAGCCTCTCTAAAAAGTCTCCCGGACTCTCATTTGGTTTCTGTTCTACTTCTGAGACTTTAGACATATTAGTGGGCTTCTGGCATGCCCTGCGGATACCTTGCACAAGTGTCTGGCAGTAGGTGGTAAGTCTGGCCAGGTGAATTGCATTGTTTGGATCCCAATTAGGATCTTCCAAGGGAAAGTTGTCCTGAAGATGACGATCAATATTAAAAATATTTCCCACTCTGGCCTGCTCACGCAAATATATCTGTGCCTTTTCAATTATGTCTCTCCTTTCCTCAGTGGTGAAAAGAGTATTTAGGAGCTGGCGACAATCTGTCCAAGTAGGACTATGAGTATTTACTATTGAAGTCACCAAGTCCATCATAGCCTGAGGTTTTTCTGCGAAAGATGGGGTGTGTGTTTTCCAATTCATCAGATCCGTAGTCGTGAATGGAATATATTGCAGGGTCGAAGTTCGAGGTGGCCGTGGTCCGGGTTGCCCGTTAACCAGCACAGGCTCCTCAAGTGCATCAAATACTCTTCTAAGAGGGGCTACTACGTGACCTTTCTCTTCACTTTGCTCTAGGGGCCTCAAATCATAGGGGATGGTATTTGTCCCAAGGCGTTCTTTTAGCAGCTTTATACGCCTGGCTGTATTGCTTGCTGACCGATCAAGGTCTCCCTGTAACTTCTGTAATATTTCTCTAGGACTTGGATGTACAGGGGTTTGGGGTAGGCAATCAGTTGTTCCACTAAAGGAGACTGTAGATGGAGGTCTATTAGGAGTCACAGGTGGAATAACCACTTCTGCTTGGGCTTTATTATAGGACTCCAATGCCTCCTGAAGATATTTATCATAATCTATCAAGGAATCAAGCTCTGTGACTCCACCCCCATTATTCATTCCAGTTTCTTGCCTTGGGGTTACAACTGGTGGAGTGTTTGGATTAGGCTCCCCTCGGCGTGGCGCATAGGGTGGAGGTGAAAGCACCTCTTCCTCTGGTCCCTCAAAAATGGGTTTGAGTTTATTTGGCAAGATTCCTTTCCTAGCTTCGGCTTTTACAGCCAATAATTTGCATCGTTTGACTTTGCATTCCCTTATCCATGGAGGATTTTTATTTAATGTGCTCAGCCAAGAATCTATATATGAAAATTGTTCTGGGCATCCTCCAGTTTCTTTGGTGATATCAGACCAAAGTTTGCTTACTAAATTTATATCAAAGGTTCCCTGAGATGGCCATCCAGTATTGTATTTCGGCCATTCTAATTCACATAACGTTCTCAAGCGCTCTGGCGTCATTTTGACTCCATATGCCCCTGAGAAGGCTTTCTTAAAATTATTTAACATACATTCAAGAGGTGTATTTCCCCCCTTTGAACCCCCAACTCCCATTGTATGGCCCTGTGAAGTATCCACTCAGTCACTCACACAAGCGCTTTGTGAGGTTTCTCGCCTAGTGAAGTCGCCTTACTAGGAACCGGAGTACTACTCACTCCACACTCAGGTCAGCTACAAATTGCTCTGTACTTTCTCACACATACAATGCGCTGGATACTTCACCACACTCTACCTCCCAATCTTTCCCAACACCAGATCACCATCTGATGTACCCAGCCACCTAGCATACTCAGTTCCCCCTTACTGAGACGCAGACGTTTGATCAAGACTTCTCTTCCTCCCAATTAATTGGAGGGCCAAAACCCCTTTGTGCACTTACCCTTGGCTGGTTCCCCCCGGTCCGTCGCCGCCAGTGAGCAGGGTATCAGACAGACGAGACTTCTGCGTTCCCCTGGAAAAATTTTCCAGTGCGCGCTGGGTAAGCAGTTCGTGGTCCTCCCTCTTGTACCCTGCCCAGTAGGGCGAAGGGGCTGCGTTCCAGCAGACCACTTATCCGAGTCACAGAGGCACCATAAAATGTAGCACCCTGCTTGTGGTTAACGCTTAGCTGGAATGAAATATTCAACGCAGCAATAGAGAAATTAAAATAGTAATTTATTTGTCAGACAATAAATATGAGGCACAGTGGTATATGGTTACCAAGCTCTGGCCTGGCCTCTTGCCATTCTGGCCAGCACTTATATTTCCTTAATCCAGCCCCCTTGCTCCTCCTGTGGCTGCCTCTGTCCAATCAGCCTGGTTAAAATTCCTATTGGCTGTTTGCTAGAACCAATCACAAAAGATACACCCATTTCCTCTTGCCTTTTATGGAAATTAAAAAGCTATATATTCTTCTATCTATAAATGACAAATAAGTAGTAATATATCTTACATGTGTCTCAACAAGGAATCTTAATTACCAGCTCACCTCTTGCCCTCCTTGCCCTATTGCCTTCCAAAACAGATAATTAATCTTGAATTTTTATCTTATGCATATGTCAAGGATTGAGTTCACATCAACATTGAGAGATCTCCTTCATTTGAAGGTTTCTAAACAAAAGGCCTGACAACCATATATCAGGAGTGCTCAATTGGCGTCTTCTGTCTGGCAAGGGGGGCTGGTGGCTGACTTAATTTCAGGATAGTTACAACTCTTACAACTATATGAAATAAGAATCTAGCATTTCTTAAATCCTTTGCATAATTATATTTAAACTAATATATTTAATACATAAACAACCTTTTAAAAGGAAAATAAATCTTAAAAGGATCTTAGTTTAAGAAAGAAACAGCTTTAGAAAAGTCTTCCCAAAAATGTTCTCTTTCTGCCAGCTAGATGCTTTTTCACTGCTCTTGACCTTCTTAACCTTAGGAAGAAGATATGGCTCATTTTACTATTTATCCACCCTTAATTTGTAGGGTCAGTGTAACCTTGGCTGTCAGCCTGTAATTCCCTTTTTACGACTTTGAGAATTGTTTTCTGCTATAAATCAGGGGGGGCCCTTGTCTAGGAGAAAAACATTGCCAAGGTTCTTCTAGGCAGCTGGTCTTCTGCCTGGCATAAAACAGAACATTTTTAAGCTCATTCTTAAAATACAAGCCCTGATTAAACATATAAGCTTTAATAAAAATGCAAGCTTATGATTAGATGCCTCAAAACTAATAATAATAAAAGTAATAGACAATACTTTTTAGGTTTATGATTTTTCCTGCAAGGCTGATGCTTAATTATTGCACTCATAATTCCTCCTACATCCCACCATAAATCCTCTGCATGCCGATACTCATTTTACATTTTTGAACAAATACCAAACCATTTTCACCTTTTATTGGGATGTTTCTGTGAAATCATAAACAAAACAAAATGTCTCTCAAGTTGCCCATAAAATTTTCCTAAAATTCATATTTCAGGTTCATTACTAACATACTTCAGCATAGTACCACCCTGCTCACACAACTTCATACAAGTCATTAAATTCAGAATTCAAAACAGAGATGATTTCTCCCACCTTCTAGAAAAAAATTACTTTTAACATTCCTATACTTTTAACATTCCATGGGGTAATCAATACCAACCCAGGACTGTCAATAGCTGGCACAACCAGCCAAAACTGGTAAAATGCACTCCTAGTCATTGCTCTATTATGCCATCACATGAGACCTCATCAAAATAAACAAGAGGAGCTACCTACGATAGAAGAATGGAGAATGAAAATGATGGACTATGCAGAGCTCGATAGACTGACTGGAAGGATCTGAAATCGACGAGATCAAAGATTTACGGAAGATTGGAAGAAATTTATAGAATTTATATAAATTTATATAAACTTATAGCAAAAAATAAGTAATAATCAAATAACGTTTGTAAGTTTTAATGAAGCTCTGTGAGAAGAAATGTCAGAATATTACTAAAAATAAGGTTTAATATACAATAATATTATAAGCAAAATCTTAGAAATGTGGAAGAAGTAAAGTTATGAAAGAGTCTCAGACAAGTTAAGGGAAGTAAAAAAAAAAAGAAATGGGATGTAATTAAGATGTATGAATTGTATAATTTGTTATTGGAAAATGAATAAAAGATATTATATATATATAAAAAAGAGACCTCATCAAAATAACTTCATCTGCCTCTAAACCTAGCATTTCTGGATAACTTCAATGAAATTCTCAGCTTGCAGACTGAGTGTCTATATTTCTGGTATTGATACTGCAACATTTTATTCCCATATAAAGGAATAAAAATTGATATGAGAAAAAATGTGCAGCTATTTTGTTAAGTGGAACCCTCATAAAATCCATTTAAAACATTTTGATGAGATACTTAAAGTTAGTAGGAATTAATGTAGGAAATGTATGTCGATGAAGTGTAATTGTAAAGTCAATTCTTCATAATACTATGTTTATGGCTTTTATTGCTGCAGTGATAATATTCCTCCTCTGGGATGGGTGAGCCGGGGGAGGGAGACATTGACTCGAGCTGCTGCAGTCATAAGCACAGTTACCTGGAAGTAAATCCCATTGAACTCACTAGGACTTGTTTCTGGATAGGCATGCATAGGATCACTCTGTTAGAACTGGCTCTCACAGGGGCTTTCTGTACTTAGACTGTGCTATTTCAGATTGCAGGTGGAAGATCACATGATACCACCCCCGCCCCCCAATTCTCCACAAACAAAGCAAAACGTTAAGCAGAATGGTTCTAGCATAGCATTCTAGTTTCTATACGTAGGAATTTCTTTTTTAAAGCTCTCTACATAGCTGTCAACCATCCCTTATTTGGCAGGAAAGCCCCTTATCCCAGTGCTGTGTCCTGCTGCTGTCCCTTATTGATGATGTCCCCTAAATTTCCTGGGTTTCAAAGGAAGCAGCTCCTCTCCCTCCCTCCCTGCCGGCCAGGGAGGAGGGAGGTTCCAACTGTGTTGCTTGGCTGCGTTGATCACCCAATAAGGAGTCTAAGAACGACTGGGGGTGGAGCTTGCATGCCTTGTGCCGATCAAATCGGCCACGTTGCCTGGGGATTCGCTTTTGCTCAGCACTTCCCAGCAGAGAGGTGACGGTGGTTTTCCTTGCTGCATCCCCTTTGCCGGGTTGCTGCGCTGTGGGAACCACCGCTTGAGGCTTCATTTGGCTGCTGGCTGGGCTTTCTGCCTTTGGCTCGGAGGGGCTCAGAAGTCGAACATACCTGTGCCTAGAAAATCCCTTATTTTGGCTGCTGATCCCTTATTTTCGAGGCTGCTGGTCCCTTATTTTCAAATCTGTAAGTTGACAGCTATGGCTCTCTACCATGTGGATTTCTACCTACCGACAGAAGTATTGCAATGAAGACAGAGCAGGGTTACAGCCTCAGTGCAGGACATCAGGTTCAAGGTGGCTTCCCATTTAAAATAATAATTATAATTGAAATTACAATAAAGTGTAACAATAAAACAGCAGGTTGAAACCACAGAGAACAAGATTAATAGGCTAGCTCAGCAGCCATGCTGGATCTACAAACACCCCAAGAGAAACCCCAATATTTAAGAGGGAGCCTGATCCTGTCCAGAACAAGCAAATACCAGTTTCCTGGAATGGCAAAACGTTAACCAATGAAATCTCTTTTGCCTGTAGGAGCTTCAGTTTGTTATCCCATTACTTACTCGGGGTTCTAGCCAACTAAGTTCTACTCAGAATAGATCCATTGAAATTAATGGACCCAAATTAGCCATGCCCTTTAATTTCAGCAAGTATACCAAATGTTGGATACAACCTTAAGCAGGGCCAGCCTGAGACATTTGGGCACCTGAGGTAAACTACAAAGTGCACACACACACCAACCACGAAAGAAGGGGGTGAGTGAAGTTCTACATCAGGAATAAGGGGAAGGGAGTAAAGATCAGTAACTGCTCCCTCTGCAGATTCTGCCACCTCAGGTTGCTGCCTCCTCTTGCCTCATGACCCTAGGCCTGACTGTGTTCAGATTGCTGCCTCTCTGTTTAAGAAGCTGAGGTATAAAAGGTATAAACGAGCCTTTTGCTCAGCACACACAGACCCTCCATTCCTCCCATCGCAGCACTAGCAACCAAACCAAGAAGTAATCAATGTTGTACATATTAATGTTGTGCAGTTTGAAGCGACTGGATGCATAAGAACCGTCTCCTTTTGCAATAAATCCTTGTCCAGACCCATACAAATATTACTCACACTTTTACTGGCAGAACTCTCTAAAATAAAACAGACTACATCAAATGATACATCCAAAATACCTATGCAATGTCTTGCGCTGTCCAGCACTGGCTCAGCATATTACAAAATATGACAATGCCAACAGAACTAGAAGGAGAGGTCTTTCTCTTTCACAGCATCCATTTTAGCCTAGAAATGCTTTCTCTCTCTCAGTCAGAGAGGGTATTTTACATGTTCTTACTTCACAGAGCCTTGAGAAAACTCCCTTCAAGACAAAGATTTGCAACCCAATACCTTCATCACAAGATCTAAGGTTACAACACTCACATGCTAGCTACCAAGGAACAATCAGTTCATTTATTATCAACTCAGCAAGAGCTCAGAGTGCTCTTCTTGGCTTTAATCTAGCCCCATGGAAAAATCCCACCTTCAGCAACATACATTTTGAAGTGTAGGTGGGTTCCCACAAGGCAAGACACTGTGATAACAGCAAGAACCTTTATTGAACAAACAGAACTGGACAACTGGGGCAAAACAACTTCTTATATACATTTCTGAAGGGCCGGGCCACTCCCACTCCCAACGTGATTGGCTGTCCAAACTTCCAAGCTGCAAATCATAAGTCAGAGTTTAAGGGCCAATGGCAGAAGCCAAAATCCTGAAATGTTCTGTGATTGGATATCATGTATCGAACACAGGAGCTCAGAATCCTTAGTCCAGACTCAAGCTCAGGCAAACACAGACCCTTGAATACATAACACATTTAGCAATTTTTCATTTCTTTGCCAATTAAACCATTATACTTAACAATCAATTCAGCATAGTTACCTGCTTCATCCCATCTGAAAAATGATGGCTACCAGCTTGAAGAACAGATTATGATATCAAAATATGGTTTGAAGTCGACTTGCTATACTGGCTTGTTCCCAAGCTTGGAACCATAGGTCCAGATTCAACTAACTTAGCTTGCTAGCAAAAGGCAACACAAGAGCTAATGCAACAGGGATTTCTTCCTTCTTCCCCACACCTCCCGCTAATCTGTTGTGGAGGGTCAGAAGAACCCCCAGAACAGCACACAGGGTAAAGAGAGTGGGGGATCTTTCCATCCGACAAGCAGAAATCCTTTTGTTGATGGAACGATCAGAAGAGTGTGACACTGAATTTCTCCCTAAGTCCCAGTTTAGATGGTGCAGAAAATTACAGTCAGTTTAGAGGCTTCCTGGTTCAATTGCATTTATCACAAAGGGAGGAGCAAAGAGGCAGTGTGAGCCGGGGAAATACTTGTACATAACTCAGTTTATTATGCTGAGATATGATTGTCTGAACCGGCTTATTATGAAGCTATAAACAAACATCTACTACCAGCAGTTAAATCCTTCCACGTTTTATCATTCAAAGTAATGAAAGCAAGACTCCACAACTGGAAGTAGGAATAGGCGACACTGAGGGCTGTGGTTAGAAAGGGTTCCAAATTTTGTTTTGTTTTACTACTTTTGACTGATTTGAACCAACTCATTATACACAATATTTTAGTGTCTTAATAAAACAGATTATTCTATTATCTAAAACCTTAGGGAGATTTTGGTTCATTACCGTTGCCTAGAAATACTAATGCATCTTTAAAAAAATACTTTTAGCTATCTCCATTTGGAATCACTTAAATAACTCTGCAAAGGGGAAGGGAAGAAGCTTAAGTTAAAAAAGGGATTTTGATTTGCATTTTCCTAAGAGCAATCCAATTTTTGTCACAGCAAAGCTGTCAGGAGGACCCTGCACAAAGCAAACATTCGGATCAAAGGTTGTGGCTTTGCCATCTTGAAATTACAATATGACAAGATTTTCATCTCAGTGTAAGATTTAATTCCAAGCTTAGCTCCTGCAGATACCCATTACTTAACAAATCTTAAAAGGCACAAATATGACACACACAGCACAGCTGTGAATTTTAAAATACTGAGCAGAATGAAAATATTTGTGTTCTGACTCTCCTCTCCAGCCCTTCCCAGATCATTACTTTTTTTAGCAAAAAGTTTGTCCTTAGGAAGACACGTGAATATGGGTATAGTGCTGCTCTGATGGCTCTGTGCACAGAGACATAGGACTCCCAACCCATGGGATTTCCATCCCCCCATGAGGAGGCCACCCAGACTAGGGGTCCAATTTCTCCCCTAGGAAAATTACAAGATCCTGCAGGACGATAACAGATATTGCGAAAGAATTATCTGGGCAGGATGACCAACAGCTTCAAAGCCCTAACTGCCCAACACAGGGGGCCATTTTGCCTTGCAAGGCTTCTTACCAAGCTGCCCTGGGTGCTAATGCTCCACTAGAGTCTCAGGTCACTGGTTTTCAGGAATTTTAATCTCAGCCCCAATTGGCATTGAATCGGAAGGTTTTCACCTTTCCCACAGCGATTGCATCATTCCCACAGCGATTGCATCATATACTTTGGCAGAAATGGCACCGGACAGCATCAAAACAAAGGCAGACCCCCCCCCCAAAAGAGGGTTGGGGAGAAGAGGCACAAGCCACTCCCCTAACTCAGGAAGGGCCTGACCCTGTGTCAAATCCCGAATCCTGGCTTCCCAATGGGATCCCAGATGACTTGGCCCGCAGCACATCCATTGGACAACTCCTATGTGTGCATTGGGTGCTTCCCAACTTTTTGCCGGAAATACCATTCCAACAACAAGGGCTGATTCTTGGCCTACTGCCATGCTAACCCCACTTACCTGCTAGATAGACAAAATAAAGCTGTGTACATATGTGTTGTTGTAATCGTGTGCTGAGCAGCAACAAGCAATGCTCAGTGGAGTGGAAGGCCAGCCAACCAGCAAAGTCTCTGAGGTGTACTTTGCTGGAGTCAGTATCCAAGTACGGTCCTAGGGTTGGGCAACCAGCAACCCATGTGCTCAGATGGTCCAGGGGTCAGAGAATCTGATGCTCAAGGGTCAAGGCGAGCATGAAGCAGCAAGATAGGGCTAGGAACTACTAGCTTTGTCCCAGCCTCTGACTGCTGCTGGAAGCGCTGCTTAAAAAGGCTGGAGCCAGCTGTTTCTCATCAGTGCCTTCTCCTCTGAAGAAGAAGAAGAAGAAGAAGAAGAAGAAGAAGAAGAAGAAGAAGAGTTTGGATTTGATATCCTGCCTTTCACTCCCTTTAAGGAGTCTCAAAGTGGCTAACATTCTCCTTTCCCTTCCTCCCCCACAACAAACACTTTGTGAGGTGAGTGGGGCTGAGAGACTTCAGAGAAGTGTGACTGGCCCAAGGTCACCCAGCAGCTGCATGTGGAGGAGCGGAGACGCGAACCCAGTTCACCAGATTACGAGACTACTGCTCTTAACCACTACACCACACTGGCCCAAGACCCTCTTTGGGTGTTTATGCTGTGGTTGTATATATTTGTAAATAAACCATATATCAGAAAGGCACCACAGTCTCTACTGTCCCTTATTTCAAAGGAAACACAATCCCTGGGTAAGCGTCTGGAACCCCCGGAATCCTATGCCGCTCGGAGACTGGGGTAGCATGCAACAGTATCTTTTGTCCTCATTCCTACTGCACTCATGAGTCACAACCTGTAACTGCTGCACAATCAATGTCAGCCAGCATGACTTTTTGCAATTAAGAAAGTGGTGGAGACAGAGAAAGACAAGCGTGGGATGAACAAATGATTAATGGGAAGACATAAACACCTTGCAAGCAAATCAGGATGAATGCTCATTGCCCTACCCCAAGAAATCAGAACAAATGCTCATTGAAAATCAAATATAGCCTAATTTCCATGCAAACTTTGTGCAAGCTAGCAGATTAGGATTAATGCTCAATAGAACAGGTCATCTGGAGGAGCCCTAGATCTTTAGGAATTCTTTTTCACAAAGATCCCATCATTTCTGGATTTGCCAATGTTGTTTGGTTTACCTGTTACATGCTCACTGCTCCATGTAAAAATCATGGAAGATTCACTCACTTCTTACATTAAGAATTTTGGTCCGTCTCAATAAATAGGGGCAGTCTGGTTATGTTTTCATTAAAAGCAGAATAAATAGATATCTGTAGGCAGTTTCTATTTCTATGCTTTGTGCTTGGGTACAGATGCTCAAACGAAAAAATACTTGCATGGCACATCAGCTGAGAACAGTGCCTGTATGGAAAAGTATCCAAATTTCAATGGAAATTAAGGCTGATGCAGGATTGCAGAAAAACCAGGAATTTATTAGTGGATCCAGGTGTCTACTAGCCAAGCCAGCGAAAAGCACAAGAGGATGGGCCCTGGCTACACCTCGGTTTAAATATCCCGCAGCCACACCTCCTGCTGGCACTGATTGGATGGCAGGGCCGCCATTGGGTGGGGCCCCAACCCAGCGCTGGCAATGTGGCCAGACAGCATGGAGTAGAGCTCTGATCTCCACTCACAGCTGGATCACTGCGGGGGCCAAGGCTCACCCACAACACCGCCCACCAGTGGAGGTAAGCGGAATTGTTGAATTAGAGTTGGTACAGTGTTTATGAAGTTCACAGCAGACCATGGTAAGATCCATATCTGTTTGTCCTTTGTTGCACACAGAATAGAATAGGACTAGTGTGTAAGTACTTCATTTGGCTTCTAATCTGCCAGCTGTGCCTTCTTTCTCCTCCTGCTGAATTTGTCATAAAGTAAAGGTAAAGGGACCCCTGACCATTAGGTCCAGTCGTGGCCGACACTGGGGTTGCGGCGCTCATCTCGCTTTATTGGCCGAGGGAGCTGGCGTACAGCTTCCGGGTCATGTGGCCAGCATGAGTAAGCCGCTTCTGGTGAACCAGAGCAGCGCACAGAAACACCGTTACCTTCCCGCCAGAGTGGTACCTATTTATCTACTTGCACTTTGACATGCTTTTGAACTGCTAGGTTGGCAGGAGCAGGGACCGAGCAACGGGAGCTCACCCCATCACGGGGATTCGAACCGCCGACCTTCTGATCGGCAAGTCCTAGGCTCTGTGGTTTAACCCACAGCACCACCCGCGTCCCGAATTTGTCATACTTTGTCTCAAAAACTTTGTGGGTACGAATGTGTGAACATGCCCCCAATCCATTCAAACATTCACGTTTTCCTTTGGTGTTTTCCATTCTCCTGCCAATTTCACAGACATCTTTCTTCCCTTTCATCACTTCCTGATAGAAAATACATGTATTATTTTACATAGAACTGTATCTCAGGAAAGGCATCTGCTTCTCATCCATCAACAAATATTTATGAATAAATTACCTTCCCTGCATGTTCCCTTTCGAAGTTAATGAATTTCCAGAGGGTAGCCCTGTTAGCTTTCTGCAGATGCAGCAACCAGGAATCTAGTGGCACCTTAAAGACAAAGTTAATGAACTGGTTAGTGGCCCATTACAAAGCCATCTATAGCTGCAATTATAACTCTCAAGGAAGAGGGGCGCACTCTGGATTTCACAGTGTGAAATCTGTCTCATTTCCCTCACTCAGGAAATGAAAGTGAGTTCAGCCAGGTTTGCCTCAGCTGGCTGGGCCCAAGTTGAACCAGAATGGGAGAGTTATGACAGTGTTTCTCTGGCTGAGCCAGGGTTGGAATCATATGCCATCGTAGCCTGGTTGAGCCAGGAACCAGCGAGCTGAGTTGAAGATCTGCTAGATCCTGAGTCACTCAGATCACCAGTGAATTTGAGGGATTGCTCCCTCGGGCACCAGGGAAGGGAATTTAGCACCCAGTTGATAATTTGCTCTTTGTGTCCTGGATTGTATGAATGCGCTCGGGGATGTTCAGCATTTTATTGGCACTCTCATGTTATCGTAACGCAAGCCCTTTTTGTCATGCAGTGTTTTATTTCATAAATGTGTGTTTTGTACAGAAAATGGCCATGCACATGCATCTGCTGAAATGGAATGCTGAAGCTAATTTATGTTTTAAATGATAGTAGTAAGCATGATTTTGAAATCCTCTTTCTTTAACTGAGGAGCAGATATAAAGTCCACAGGAAACAAAAGAAGCCATTTTTTCCATGTGAAATGAACAATAACGAAAAATGCATTCCATTGCTTTTAAAAATTCACAGCAGGAAGTGGATTAAGGCTGTAATCATAACACTACTTACCTGGGAGTATGCCTCACTGAATGCATTTTGAATAACTGCAACAACAAAAACCCAGCCCACACAAAAAAAAAAAACCTCTATAAAGTATTTGAATGTCAAGGTAGAAATTTCACATCCAAACATTTGAATGGCAAAATACAATACAAAAAAAAACAAACCCTAATGTTAATACTCTAGATCTGGGTATTGCTCAGCTGTGGCATAAAACAGTGACATTGCCTCATGCTTTCAAGATTTTTGGTACAGCATAAAACCGTTAAGTTGCAGCTGAGCTGAAATTTCACAAAAGCATTTTTGTGAACCCCCAAGGAAAACAGGACACTTTGCATTTGTTTTTTGTTTGTTTTTTATTAATATTCTCTACCATTTCATGAGATTCAAAGTGGGGTCAAGCAGGCAACACAGTTGCTGCGTGTCTATAGTGTGTGTGCCCCCCCCATACATATACTGTGGCAGAAATTCAGTGAAATGGCCCCCACCATTCCCCCCCCTTTTTTCCCCCCGCCCCCCCTCTCCCCAAAATTTTCCCCTTAAAAAACTGGATGGAGAACTCTGAAAGGCCGTTTGTAAACAACTTTACAGATGATGATGGTGATAGATGATAGATAGATAGATAGATAGATAGATAGATAGATAGATAGATAGATGATAGATATAACACAGCTTGCAATGTCAAGTTTTAGTGAATCTCAGGCAAATCATAATGCTATTGTTAAAATAGAATTCAGCAAAAATGTTCTAAGGTTCTTACAGTGCACTTCAAAATCCCAGGGCTTCGTGCCCATGCATTTACCATAACAGATATGTAGATGTCTAAATGTGAGGTCATTTGCTGAAGTCTTATCTGCTTTTAAAGTCTTGAGCTTTGCAGCAATCAAGTATGTCAGATCAGCCCATAAATCTTCTCTGGGTAAATCTACATTTTTCTAAAAACCTCTTTCCGTGGGCACTGCTTTTTGGGCAAAGCAATATATTTTATTGTGTAAACAACACTTGGTTAAAGAGAACACGTTGCTTTTAGAAGGTGGTATCTGTGAGGACATTTAATGTTAAGCCTGCAGGAACTGCTTATGAGATCGATCCAAAGCACACTTGCTTAGCAGCATGGAAGTCAGGTCCCAGAGACTGGATCCTGGGTCCTGCAGATGCTGCTGGACTCTAGCTCACATCAGGCCTAGCGAAACACCTGCCAATTCCCTATCCCTGTTTAGAGCTTACAATGACAGCACAGGCGCCATGTTTTCTGGGTCGCCACTGTATTGTTTAAAGGTCTACCACTACACTAGAGCAATCATGGAGGTCTTTGCCACATAGTTGCTATATAGAGGGGATCAAAGGCAACAACAAGGACAAGATTTTTCCTGCCCTCATTTAAATGTTATCGAGGTGCTATGGGATGAATCAATGGCTGGCCATGGTCAGTAGACAAGAGTGAATCAGGCTCTAGGAACTGGGAGTCAGGACTGACAAAAATCCACGTGAGAGGTCAAAAGCCAAAGGACACACCCTCCAATATTTCTCAAATGAAAATAGGGACATCTGAAATAATTATTATTATTTACAGTGGGTGGCTCTGTGGTCTAAACCACAGAGCCTGGGGCTTGCCGATCAGAAGGTTGGCGGTTCGAATCCCCGTGACGGGGTGAGCTCCCGTTGCTCGGTCCCAGCTCCTGCCAACCAAGCAGTTCGAAAGCACGTCAAAGTGCAAGTAGATAAATAGGTACCGCTCTGGCGGGAAGGTAAACGGTGTTTCCGTGTGCTGCTCTGGTTCACCAGAAGCGGCTTAGTCATGCTGGCCACATGACCTGGAAGCTGTCTGTGGACAAACGCCGGCTCCCTCGACCAGTAAAGCGAGATGAGCGCCGCAACCCCAGAGTTGTCTGGGACTGGACCTACCGGTCAGGGGTCGCTTTACCTTTACCTTTAAATAATAACAATAACAATAATACTTTAATTATTTATACTCCGCCTAGCTGACTGGGTTCTCCAACCACTCTGGGTGGGTTCCAACATATATAAAAACATAATAAAACATTTAACATTTTAAGAAATCTTCCCTATAAAGGACTACCTTCAGATGTCTTCTAAAGGTTGTATCATTACTTATCTCCTTGGCTCGGAGGTTTCCAAACTCCATACCCTCCAACATTGATACAATCAAAATAGGGACATCCTAAGGAAAAGTGGGGCATTCTGGGATCAAATCAGAAACTGATATGGCTTCTGTAAATCTGGGACTGTCCCTGGAAAACAGGGACACTTAGAGGGTCTGCAAGGAAGGACTGGTAGAGCAAGTCAGGATCAGAACAAAAGGACAACAAGTATCACAGGGCAAATCAGGAATCAGAGCCAAAGGGCAAAACCAGAACACAAAACACACTTGGGCTCAAGCAAAAAAAGGCTCATTTGTGCAAGGGAACACTTAATACTCCTTGTTGCCCAAAAGTAGCAATGACTAACCTGGGCAAGTGGAGAAAAGCCAGAACTGGGAAGTTCTTCCCTGACAGAATGCAGTTACACAGCTTTAGAAGTTCCTGACACCATGGGAAAGTGGCTATATAATCTAGAGTGCACCACTGTTTGAGTTAGTTCAGCATGAACACACAGAAGATTAAGCTGGGCGAAGCCTTTCCCATCACAATCCTGGCCTAATCAAATGTGTGCTTGGTGGAATTTTCCCTTCTGTACAAACCTTAAAAGTAGAGACTCTCAGGTCCTGAACTTAGCAAACTAACTTGACAACAGATGGATACACCCGGGATTATTTTGTTTTGTTTTTTATTTTTTTTAAAAAAAACTTTGCTAATCAGGATAAGTCAGTGGGCAGATTTAAAGCTAATTAGTGTGCAATTTAAATTTGCATAGATATTAACAAATGCAAATTACTAACGGCTGAATATTTTCTCTGGATCAGGCAGCAACTGCAATTTCGTTCTACATAGAGTTAATCTTTACTTAAAAAAGAAGTGTTTGCTGTAAGTGTAATGTGTGAAATGTGGCATGAATGTTTTCCACAACGTGAGTCCGCAAATTAGGCAGCTGCTGTACTCTCTTCACGTTTCACAGATTTCAGTAAGCATGCATTTTCCTCACGGAAATTACTTTTGTGCAGTGAAATTTTAATATGAACCTGACCCTTAATTCAGATATGCACTCCCTCCCACAGGCAACCCTGGCATGAGATTTGGGGTGGGGATGGGGGGGTTCAGTAGTCCCACCTCCCAGTGCTTTCTCCCACTTGGACCCCACCACGTCCCTCTCCTGCTCTCTCAGGAGATCCAGCATGGTGTAGTGGTTAAGAGCGGTGGACTCATAATCTGGTGAACTGGGTTCGCTTCCCTGCTCCTCCACATGCAGCTGCTGGGTGACCTTGGGCTAGTCACACTTCTCTGAAGTCTCTCAGCCTCACTCACCTCACAGAGTGTTTGCTGTGGGGGAGGAAGGGAAAGGAGATGGTTAGCCACTTTGAGACCCCTTAGGGTAGTGATAAAGCAGGTTATTAAATCCAAACTCTTCTTCTTCTTCTTCTCACAGGTGAACCCAGTCTGACCCCAGCTGTGCAATGAGCCAGGAACCAAGTGTCTGCTCTTCCCTATGTGTAAGTGAGTATATACAAGGGGATGAGACAGCCATGAGCTTTTCCCTTGCACATGCTTCCAAGCTTCTGATGACCATCTGGTTGGTCACTGTGAGAACAGAACGTGCATGTTTATCAGTTGCCCACTTTGTCATGATCTCTTTAATTTCTTCATCCTTTGTATGCCACAAATGGTTAAAGTTATGGAACATTGGATTAAAATTTACCGCTTGTGTGACTTTGAAGGAAAATATATTAAAAATGATGTGTAGGTGGTATCTTACTCCAGCCAGGCTAGCAAAGATGAAAATAAAATAATAATAATAATAATAATAATAATAATAATAATAATAAATCATTTATTTATACCGCACCCTCCTCAGGCAAGACTGGGCTCAGGGGGGCTAACACCAGATATAAAACAATTGATTGAAATACAACTTAAAAAACAAGATTAAAATACAACATTAAAATGTAGCCTCAATTCAGCAGAAACTCAAAAACTTTTTTGGGGATGAAAACGTCAAGTCTTCACCAAGGCTAACTATCCAGACTGGTCCTACGTGGGGCAGAAAAAAGCCAGGGAAGTCCCCAAGTAGGAGTTCTGTCACAGAAGGAAAAAGGAAAAAAGAATGAAAAATAAGAACTGTTGGAAATGTGAATCGAAGGAAGGAAATTTTTTCCATTTGTGGTGGTTATGTGAAAAAGTTAAAGCTTTCTGGGAAAATATATAAAATGAGTTAAAAAAAGATTTTTAGATACACTTTAAAAAAAACAAACCCAGAGGCATTCTTGCTAGGTATAGTTGGAGATGATGTAATAAAGAGTGACCAGAAATTGTTCCTTTATGCTACTACCGCGGCGAGAATACTACTCGCACAGAAATGGAAGCAACATGAAATACCCACAGTCGAAGAATGGCAGTGGAAACTCATGGAGTACGCAGAAATAGCAAAATTGACTGGAAAAATCCGAGAACAGGGTGACGAAACATTCCAAAGAGATTGGATGAAATTTACAACATACAAAGAACTATACACAAATAAAAACTGAAATAAGGTTTATTAAAAATCATTCGGTTTCGACTTAAAAACATTGAACAAATATATTACAATAATTGAAGGATGTACACTAACGAAATTTTGAATAGTACTACTTCATAGTATTAAGTATACATAGAATGTAAACAGGACAAATGCGTAAAGATAAAGAAAATATAGAGAAACCAGAAGGAGGGAGGGAAGTACAAACTCGTTAGAGTTAAAGTATTAAGGTTAAAAGAAATAAGGTATGTATTATGGTAGCAAAATGTGTAAAATTTGTAAAACCAATAAAGATAATTAATTTTTAAAAAAGAGAGAACAGAATGTGCACGCGTTCTCCGCAACCCACACTACGCCACTGGCAGCAACCACTATTCTTCCCACTGTTAGACAGGAAGGGCAAGCCTTGAATTCTATTTGTTAAACACCATATCCCGCTAGCTCCCGCTTGGACTACTGCAACGCGCTCTACGTGGGGCTACCTTTGAAGGTGACCCGGAAACTGCAATGAATCCAGAATGCGACAGCTAAACTGGTGACTGGGAGTGGCCGCCAGGACCACATAACACTGGTTCTGAGAGATCTGCATTGGCTCCCAGTACGTTTCCGAGCACAATTCAAAGTGTTGGTGCTGACCTTGAAAGCCCTAAACGGCCTCGGTCCTGTATACCTGAAGGAGTGTCTCCACCCCCATCGTTCAGCCGGACACTGAGATCCAGCACCGAGGGCCTTCTGGCGGTTCCCTCATTGCAAGAAGTGAGGTTACAGGGAACCAGACAGAGGGCCTTCTTGGTAGTGGATACACCCTCCCTTCAGATGTGAAGGAAATAAGCAGCTAAAAAGGTAAAGGTAAAGGTACCCCTGCCCGTACGGGCCAGTCTTGACAGACTCTGGGGTTGTGCGCCCATCTCACTTAAGAGGCCAGGGGCCAGCGCTGTCCGGAGACACTTCCGGGTCACGTGGCCAGCGTGACATCGCTGCTCTGGCCAGAGCCAGAGCCAGAGCCAGAGCCGCACACGGAAACGCCGTTTACCTTCCCGCTGGTAAGCGGTCCCTATTTATCTACTTGCACCCGGAGGTGCTTTCGAACTGCTAGGTTGGCAGGCGCTGGGACCGAGCAGCGGGAGCGCACCCCGCTGCAGGGATTCGAACCGCCGACCTTTCGATCGGCAAGCCCTAGGCGTTGAGGCTTTAACCCACAGCGCCACCTGCGTCCCAATCCTATCTTTAAAAGACATCTGAAGGCAGCCCTGTTCAGGGAAGTTTTTAATATTTAACGCTGTATTGTTTTTAGCACTTGATTGGGAGCCGCCCAGAGTGGCTGGGGAAACTCAGCCAGATGGGTGGGGTATAAATAATAAATTATTACTATTATTATTATCTGATCACTACATATCTACACTGAATTGCCGCTGCTCTTAATACTGCAAGAAGCATTGTGCAGCGTTATCTGTGCCACGCTGATAATGCGGTTTGTGTGTTTAGCTTATGTATTTGGGGTAAAAAGCAACCTTCATATTGTCTATTGTTCTGCTGAATTACTGTTGCACCTAAGGCTCAAGAGTAAACATAAGCAGATTGGAATTATGTGCTGGTACAGCTATAAAGAGCAACATCCCTTGAAAAGGAGGACTTTTATGTTATATTGCCCTACACCAAATAACCCAAGGAATTCGCTACTGAACAGCTCTCTGCTTTTGAATGTAAAATCTCTGATGCAAAAGAAGCCTTCTGAGAAAAATCTGTTTCAGGAAATATAAATGGGAACCTGCCAAGGAGTGGCAAAATTGTGGAAGATTTAGTCTCCATGTTGACTTTTTCAGGGGAATGTGCCTAGGGCCTAAATATGATAAATTTATGTCTTGGCTGTACACTTCAGACGGCAGGTAGGGGTTCACACAATGGGATAATCTTATATTATTTATATATTAAAATATTACTATATATCAAATACAGGCATCTAGATTTTTTGATTTTTTGATTTTATTTTTTTAAAAAAGGAGATTGCAGTCACTTGGCAGAATAGCTAAGGCAAAACAAAATCTGTTATTCCTTGCAAGAAAAGGGAAAAGTTGACAGCTATGCCTATCGCACTGGAAGTTCCGCCTCTGAGGGCCACAATGGCATGCCTTTGGGGGTCATGTGACCCATTTGCAATGATGGCATGCCACTGTGGACCAATAGGATGAGATTTTGAACTGATTTCAAACACACACACACACACACACACAATGCATGTGGAAATCTAGCACACAAAATATGGTGGAAATAGCATTAACAGTATGTTTTTTTCTGTGCAGGGAATCTTTTTCATGAGACAGTATGTGGATTGTATCATTTCTCAATATAGTCATTAGTTGGAACTGAACTAAATTGTATTTGGGTGGTGTTGGAAGACATTGCCTGTTCCTGTTCCTGTTCTTGTTTGAGAGAGACAATAAAGTTCTCATCTAGTTTTGTGAATGGAGTCAGGAGTTTCCTGTTACAGTGGTACCTCAGGTTAAGTACTTAATTCGTTCCAGAAGTCTGTTCTTAACCTGAAACTGTTCTTAACCTGAAGCACCACTTTAGCTAATGGGGCCTCCTGCTGCCACTGCGCCGCCACCGCACAATTTCTGTTCTCATCTTGAAGCAAAGTTCTTAACCCGAGGTACTATTTCTGGGTTAGCGGATTCTGTAACCTGAAGCGTATGTAACCTGAAGGGTATGTAACCCAAGGTACCACTGCATTGTCCTTTTTTCTTGTTCAAGAGAAACAATAAAGCTCTTGTCTAACCTTCATGACTGATCAATTTGGTAAGTGCGGTGGAGAACTTTTCTAGCCCAGTGGTTCAAATTGTTATATTTCCCATCCCCCACAGACCAAGTTTAGTGTTTGAGTGGAGTCATAATGTCATCAGGTGTCATGTTTTGCCTGCTATTTTCCACAATGGTTTAAATGGAGCTTCTGAAGATCCAAAAATCAGGTGGTTGTTAGATCTTCTGAAATTCCATTCAAAGGGCAGTAGAAAATACATCATCCTGTGCTGTGCTTTGAAAGGGAATTTACAGCCTGACTTTGGACCAAGGCTCACTCTTACATGTCCCACACCTGATATTATATATGGCACCATATATGACCTCAGGCGGGCATGGGCTGGCCAGAAGGGGCTTGTGGACCAAATGGAGTTGGTTGACAGGCCTAATTATGCCCATAAGTGAGATGTTCCCCACACCACACCTTCTATGGAAGGCAACAATTAAATATCAACTTCAAACCTGTAACCTGAAGAAAATGGAACAGCATGAGGTATCAGTTAAGGCTGATGAAACCCTCTATATTCTCCTATTTGGGAGTCAGTCCTGTTTAGCACAGTAGGAACTGCTTCTGAGAAAACCTGCACAGCATTGGGCTATTAATATGTTTAGATATTCTAACAAAAAATCACAACAAGCTCTGTGCACAAAGCATTTCTCTTCCTTCCCCCCATCCTTCCTTTAAAAAAACCAACAACAACAACTTGGTTTTGTTGCCAAATAAATTAATCATCTTAACAGAAACCTGCTGGATGCTGCTTTTCTGTTGATTCAGAAAGAATTTTAATACGAGTTCTTCACAAAGAGATTTGGTTCTCTGAGTTAACATCCCATAAGCAATATTTGCTTTGTCCTCAGTGTGGGCCCAAGACTGTAAGAAAACATCAATTTTCTCACTTTGGATTTAAATCCATTTATTTCTTATTCTTTTTAATGCACATACTGCTTTATTATTAATTTATTTGTTGTGCTTATAACCTACTGCTCACTGAGTGGTCCTAGGGCAGGTTACAAAGTATAATTAAAGCAGATACATTTTACAATGAAATTGTAAAATAAAACTACAAAGTGAAAGGTGGAGCAATGATGCTCAGCAGGAGCTGAGCTCCTTGCAGGAGCTCCCCAGCCTACCAAAACAATCTGTGCCTATACTAATCTCTCTAGAACACAACTTTAACAAAACCAGGGTTCCCTGTCTGGACCAAGTGGCAAATGTCTCTAGGAGTAAGTACCTTGCTATTGCTGAAAGAGCTACAGCCTACCGGTTGAGTACTCAACCAAAATGGCACCTACAATTCAGAAAGCCTCAAAGCAGACCCTCCAAGTGTCCCTATTTTCCAGGGACAGTCCCAGATTTACAGAAGCTGTCCTGGTTTCTGATATGATCCCGGAATGTCCCGCTTTTCCTTAAGATGTCCCTATTTTCATTGAAGCAATGTTGGAGGGTATGTCAAAAGGAGCACAAACTTTTTATTGATCTGATATTGATCTTTCCTATTCTGATTAATTCAAGAGGGTTCTAGAAGGTTTTTCTTTCTATGTGAAAGAAACAGGCAGAAGGTTTTTGTTTTGGCTATTCCTTCTGGGAAGCTGAGTGCAGCTGGTTTAAACTGGTTCTGTTATCTTTCAATCAAGGTTGTGCTGTCTATAATAGTAAGACCAGCAGGAGTCTGGGTCTCACTCAATTACTTTCTCTTTTCTAACTCTTTGTTCTGGTGTGGTGTTCTGTACATAGTAGGCTTAGTGTTAAGGTTTAGTCTTGTTATAAGTTTATAAGTTTTATTGTAAGGGCTGCAACTGGATTTTTATGGACTGTGGCAATCCTGAATGTTTTGCATTAGTGACCATTATGCTCATTTGCCTTCAGTAGCAAGTAATGCTCTGCTGGCTGAAGTACAATTGCCTCTGGTCTATTTTTGGGGAACTCTGCTATGTGTTTAAGCTTTGTCCTCCTCCGGCGCTGGTGCAACAGTCCCAACTTCTTGGAAACTGTTATTTGCATTTCAATTGAAGGCTCCATTTTCACCAAGAAGAGTGTCCCTTATAATGCAGACAGCAGACAGAAGCCATTTTTGTCAAGACCATGGCAGGGAGAGAAAGAGGTAAAGATCATCTCCCAACCGCCTATGGTCTTGAAGCTGCCATTTGCATAACGCAAAACATGTAGGTTCATTGCATTTGCACAAGTTAATGTCCCATCAAATTTGACACATAACCTCTTCCAGACCTCCTCTCCACTTGAACAGTTGACTGGTGCTTTCTAAGAGCCAAGTAGGATGGCACATGGGCCAGGCCCCCCCACAAAAATCTGTGTAAAGACAGACTGCGACAAGGATTCAAAATCCTAGATCTCTAGTAGAGAACACATTGTGCAGTTTTGCAAGTCCTCTTAAAATTAATTACACTCTCTGGCGGAACATTGGGAGGCTTGATCGCTCAAGAGTATATTCAGATTTCCCCTTCATGTGGCTCCTTTTCATGTTTGTTTGCCTCTCCCCCCGCCCCCCCCGCCACCTCCTGCAGAAATTGCTATTTTGATGAAAAGTGAGAGTGAGCCACTGATTCAGAAAAGCAACCAGTGAGTTAAAGAGTTTTTATACTGCAAGCCTCATTATATGAGGCCTGTCATACTTCCATTTCAGGGATCAGTGGTGCTCCTCAAGCTATGCAACATGCCTCTTTCTTTATTCCAAGATGCACTTCATAGAGTATATATCCCTATGCTGGCTGCTGTCTCACTCAGACATTACACACACTTGCTCCCATAACCAAGTCATTTTGAATTGCCTCTATATTTTTTGATGTTTTCGAGTTCAAAAAGCCATGCTGAGCTCTTTGGCATGAATTGCTCACATGGCATAGGGAGAGCAACAGAAAATGCAATGACGTCTGTGATTCCCTTCCACTAGTGCCTGATACAACTTTTTATTTCAGGTTTTGTTGCCAAGGTGGGGGGCAGTCTGTCAGAGAAGGGGCTGAACCAGCACCCACTTATGCCAGAGAGAGCTTCAAAACACAACAGCTGCAGAGGCGCATGAAAAAGATTATTGGTTCAATAAATGCTCAGCATAGTTGAACAGTATCTCAACATTTCACTGGAACAGTTGATGATTTGTTGCTCTGGGCCCTTTACCAACTACCCTGGGGCAATCGGGTAATAATAAAATAAATAAATAAATAAATAAATAAATAAATAAATAAATAAATAAATAAAATTTATACCCCGCCCTCCCCAGCCAAGGCCAGGCTCAGGGCGGCCAACAACCAATAATAAAAGCGAGTTGAATGAATACAACTTAAAAACAAGATTAAAATACAACATTAAAACATTAAAACAATTAAAATGCAGCCTCATCACAGGAGGAGAAAAGAAAAAGAAAGAGGGGGAGGGAATCAAATTGACTCCAAGCCAAAGGCCAGGTGGAACAACTCTGTCTTACAGGCCCTGCGGAAAGAAATCAGATCCTGCAGGGCCCAGTTCCACCAGGCCGGGACCAGTGTTAAAAAAGCCCTGGCTCTGGTTGAGGCAAATCTAATTTCCTTAGGGCCCGGGACCTCTAGGGTGTTGCTATTTATGGACCTTAAGGTCTTCCGTGGGGCATACGGAGGCACCAGTGGAAACTGCTACCCTCAGGTTGCCTCTACATTTAGTTGATTCTGCTTTAGCCTGTTATGAGATTCACTGCCTTCCACCCTTTCAGACTGAATTGGTACCAGCCACCACTGGTGTGCATTGATGTTCCTATAGGAGAGATGAGCTAAAGAGAAGGCAATGCATCCCAACAAAACACACAATGGGTAGCAACTGAAATGGTATAACACTAATTTGGCCATATAAATGAGTAAGGGAAATGTAAGTATAAAAACAAACAACCAAGCTTCACCTAAAATATCTTATACAGTCACACCTCGGGTTACAGATGCTTCAGGTTGAGTTTTTTTTGGGTTACGGACCCGCCGAAACCCAGAAGTACCGGAACGGGTTGCTTCCGGGTTTCGGGAGTCGCGCATGCGCAAAAGCACTAAATCACGCTTTGCACATGTGCAGAAGCGCCAAATCGCAACCCGTGAGCTGCTGCAGATTGCGAACGCTGTGGGTTGCAAACGTGCATCCCGCACAGATCACATTTGCAACCCGAGCATCCACTGTACAGTGGTACCTCAGGTTACAGACGCTCCAGGTTACAGACACTCCAGGTTACAGACACTCCAGGTTACAGACACTTCAGGTTACAGACTCTGCTAACCCAGAAATGGTACCTTGGGTTAAGAACTTTACTTCAGGATGAGAACAGAAATCGTGTGGCGGCAGTGGCAGGAGGCCCCATTAGCTAAAGTAGTACCTCAGGTTAAGAACAGTTTCAGGTTAAGAACGGACCTCCAGAACGAATTAAGTTCTTAACCCAAGGTACCATTGTACAGCAAATCCAAACGTGTTTCACCCAAAAGGTCTTCTTCCATGGTCCTTATTGTATTGTTGTATAAAAGCATATACACTACTTTTCTTATGAACGGAAAAAGTGTTTTGAGTGATAGACTTAATTATTCAGAATAAGTACATCAATTTGAAGGAGCAACACCCAATTAGGCTCATTATACTGATACTGAGTGTCACTGATGAGCCAGCATGGATTTGGGGAAAATGCAATGCTCCCTGCTGTCTCAGGAGTGAGGCCACAGAAGACCCATGTTTCTACCAAAGGACAGCTCACACTTTTGCTTCAGAGTCAGACTTGATATAGTATGATATACCTGGGGAAACTCACACATACATAAATTAAAATATTCTCTGACATCAACTTTCAGTCGCTTTTGACAGAGAGGAGCCACTGACACTTAAGATGATGGACGGCCTCTACCTTCCTTCTAAAAGCCTAGAGGTGAAGAAACTTTTCTTTTTTTAACATTGAGGACTGAATTCCCTGGAGGGTAATCTTAGGAAAAGGTAGGTCAGGGGCATGCAGGAATGGATCTGAAAGTGGAGAGGGACAAAGGTCACAGTGGGGTGGATCACCCTGTCCTCTCTCACTCTGGTTCTCACCCCTTCTTTCCCACCCCACCACTCATAACCATTAGGGTGTGTGTGTGTGTGTATCTGCAGGGAAAGTTCCCATTAATATGAAATAGCAGTTCGAAAGCACGTCAAAGTGCAAGTAGATAAATAGGTACCGCTCCGGCAGAAAGGTAAATGGTGTTTCCATGCGCTGCTCTGGTTCACCAGAAGCGGCTTAGTCATGCTGGCCACATGACCCGTAAGCTGTATGCCAGCTCCCTCAGCCAGTAAAGCGAGATGAGCACCGCAACCCCAGAGTCGGTCACGACTGGACCTAATGGTCAGGGGTCCCTTTACCTTTACCTTTAAGCATAATTGAATGTGGATTTATTTATTTTTGCCATAAGTGTTTCACAGTGATGAGGCTAACTGGGGTTTCGGGTAGTTGCCCACTCTCAGAGATGACTTGCATCTTTCTAACTGCGCACCACCACTTCCATTTCTTCTCATGCCTTTTAAATACTGAACATGGAGATAGCTTTAACCACACCTTGGCTTCCTCAGCTGGCTATTTCCAGGAACAAGAAGACACTATCAGCAGTTTTGCTGCTATGTTACTGAAAAGTAGAAGCAGAGGGAGGTTTCAAGAGACCTCATTCTTCACCAACTAGAACCAATGGAGTGGGGGGTATCTAACTGCACAGCAAACACACTCTGTTAGTGTTTAAACAATTAAGAAAGCCTAATGCACTTAGTTCTGGCTTCCAAGCACTAAACAGACTTCCTAGCAATTTCATTACCTGGAATTACAGTAATCATCTGTCTGTCTGTGGAGCAGTATTATCTGACTTATAATTACATTTATGCTGAATGACAAGGATACAGCCCACACTCATCATCTCAGACATACTAAAATTCCATCTGAAAGGCGACTGAATGGGAGCCTAGATTTTGGCTTCAACTGCTTCCTCTTTCCTAATTACAAATATTCCCAGTCAGCTGCCTAAAGCTGCCACTATCCTTCTAGGTCAGGCATAGGCAAACTCCGGCCCTCCGGCCACTACAATTTCCATCATCTCTAGCTAACAGGACCAGTGGTCAGGGATGATGGGAATTGTAGTCCCAAACATCTGGAGGGCTGGAGTTTGCCTATGCCTGTTCTAGGTCTTATGGAGCTCCTACAATACCACCGTGTCTCTCCCACCACTTCTTTTGCAGTGTTGTGTTGAACAAATTGTATAACACAATATTACTGTGTTGTGTGTTGCCCCACCCTCTCCTTAGACCATTGGCTGATGGGACATGGCTGAGACAATGTCCAGGGCAATGACATTTTATTATTTTAGGGAAGCTTTTAATGTTTGATGGATTACTGTATTTTAATATTTTATTGGAAGCAGCCCAGAGTGGCTGGGGAAGTCCAGCCAGATGGGTGGGGTATAAATAATAAATTATTATTATTATTATTATTATTATTATTATTATTATTATTATTTCACTTCATTTCTATCCTGCCTTTCCTCAAGGAGCTCAAGGCAGTGTGCTTAGCTCTGAACCTCCACAGTTTATCCCCACAACAACCCTATGATGAAAGTTAGGCTCAGAATGAGTGAATGGCCCAAGGTCACCCAGGGAACTTCATGACTGACTGGGGATTTGAACCCTGGTCTCCCAGGTTCTAGTCCAACACTCTAACCACTACACCACTACTGGCTCTCACATGCTCTGTTCAGCATGAGAAAGGGGCCACAGGGAATACAGAGAGGTGTCAGTCCATGTCCCTCTCACATTGTCTTTTAGACTAGCCATCCCCATGGAGTCCTTCTGATGTTGTTGGACTACAACTCTCACCAGCATCAATAGGTACGGCTTTTGATCAGGCATGATGGAGTTATAGTCTAGAACATCTGGAGGGCACCAAGTTGGAGAAGGCCCATATTGTTGTTGCACCTACAAGATAAATGAACCCCTTTATCCAAACTGATAACACGGTGTGGCGTTTGCCGTCCTAGGTGTTTGAGATCGTACTGGGTTCATAAGGAAACGGTTAACTAATTGTAAAATGACTAACCTATAGGAACCCAAGGGGAGGAGGAAGAGTTAGAGTTAGAGTTAGAGCTAGAGCTAGAGCTAGAGCTAGAGCTAGAGCTAGAGCTAGAGCTAGAGCTAGAGCTAGAGCTAGAGTTAGAGTTGTTAAGTCAGTCTGGAGTTGAAGAAGAGAGAGGGAGGATAAGTCTGTGGGTTGGGCTAGTCTGATGTGAGAGAGTGAGAGAGTCTGTTAAGAGGAGTCAGTCAAACAGTTGAGATAATCAGTCAGAAGGTATTAGGAAGGTATAGGCCGGTAAAGAAACTAAGGTTAAGAAACTGACAAGAAAATTATCTGAGAAACCATAAACTTGTTAATGCTTATAAAATAAACTTGTTTATTTGGTTTAATTTTAACAACTGTCTGGACTCAGTGTGTACCCGAGAGTAATGGGTTGGTGGCAGCGGGAAATCGAGCACAGTGGTGGCACAGGGATCAATAGACCGTCAAACGTCTGGGGACCCTGTGTGATCACCACACATGGCAATCTTCAGGTTCAGCTATATGCTGCTGAAAATGCTTTGATATTTTGCATAACCATTTGATGAAATCCAGAGACATTTCAGGAACCTATGGTAGGTTTTAAGTGAATTGCCTGCACAGTGCAAACTTTGAACACAAGGGCACCTAGGACTGCAATACTAAGCAGGTTTAATTGAATATTATTAGAAACATTATTTGTATAGACTACACACACACACTTAGAAGAGCATACTGGATTGGGCCAATGGCCTATCTAGTTCAGCATCCTGTTCTCACAGTGGCCACTTGTATTCCTGTGGCAACTCCACAAGTAGGATTCAAACATAGGGCCACTCTACTCTCCTGTGGCTTTTCGGCATTGATAGCTTTAGCCTCCATGAATTTGTCCAATGCTGTATGCCCAGACAACACTCCATAGTAATGCATAGATTTGTACATGTACATGTACATGAGTATGGTCCTTTTCCAGGTGTCAGCACCACCAGCATGGTTCTCCTCCCCTTCCATGCATTAGCTTCTACAAAGACAAAGCTCCACGGCTGAACTAGAATCATTGATTTGTTCTTGTTGTTTAGTTGTGTCCGACTCTTCGTGACCTCATGGACCAGAGTACGCCAGGCACTCCTGTCTTCCACTGCCTCCCACAGTTTGGTACATTCTTTACAGCATTGGATTTTCCTTTCGCTTCCAGGCATATCCACAACTGAACTACCTTATGGCTTTGGCCCAGCCGCTTCATCAGCTCTGAATCTACTTGTACTTGCCCTCTGCTCTTCCTTAGTAGCATGTTGGACACCTTCCAACCTGAGGGGTTCATCTTCCAGCGTCATAACTTTTATATGCCTGTTGTTTTTGTCCATGGAGTTTTCTTGGCAGGGATACTGGAGTGGCTTGCTGGTTCCTGCTCCAGGTGGATCACATTTGGTCAAAACTCTTCACTATGACCTGTCTGTCTTGGGTGGCCCTGCACGGCGTAGCTCATAGCTTCTCTGAGTTATTTAAGCCCCTTCACCACAACAAGGCAGTGATCCATGAAGGAGAGAAGCATTGATAAGCCTGGTCAAAGAGAACTGAAGGGCACTCTGGGGTTGGGGCCATGAAGCCTGAAGTGGGTTTTATGGTCCTTTCCCCCCTCCTCTCTCTCTCTCTCTCTCTCTCTCTCTCTCTCTCTCTCTCACGAAGCACCAGCAAGTCCTGGTTCAAGACCTGGTTGGTCCTGGCCCAAACCTCTATTACATTCCTGACAGCAGCTTCACCTGCCAGCTGTCAAGCTTGAGGGAATTCAACCCCCCCCCCCTCACTGCAGGCTGCCAGTAATGGAAAAACTAGAAGCTCTTACCAAGTTCTTTTATTCAATATTAACAGAGAGAGATGTAGAAATACCATCTCTTGGATAATGGTGTTGCTCTGAGTAATCTCCTCCCCCTTCCCTACTCAGTTGTCTGCAGCCCCACCTCCCTTACGGTGTCTGCTGAGTAACAATTGCCTCTGGGCTCTCTGCTCTCCTACTTTCATTGCTCACTGTGTTCTGGGAGAAGGGGGGTCTGGAATGCTCTCTAGTGATAATGTGTCAGCCAGCTGTTCCTGCTCTGCATCTCCCATTATTTCCCACCTTTGCCCCTCTTCTGTCTCTGAGCTGTGACCCTCTGCAAACCACCGTTGTAAATCTATACTGTCCTCCTCTTCTCGGGAAGGTTCAGGAGAAGGGGAAGGCCGTCTCCATCATTCCTCCTCAGTCCAGTCCCTGATGTCATCCTGAAGAGGCAATTTGAGGTACCCATCATTTTCTCCAAATAGCTTTTTTATCCCAGAGCAGGAAAGATCATTAGTGTTTCCTCCACAAACACAGTAGGATTGTGCTTTATTATGCCACATAAAATTAACTTGATTACAAACCTCCTAGAAATGTGTTTAAGACCTTTTTTCGTATACATTTTTCTGCAATTATCTAGCTGACCCTGGAGTTATTGGAAAATTCAATCTTCTCCTGAAATGAGAATATTCAAAGGGAAACCACATTTTCTTTCAAAAGAAATTGCTTACCCTTTAATTTTTTGCACATACAACTATATTAGTTGTCATAACCAATAAAGCCCTTAACCAATCTGTAGTGCCAGGTTAATTGAATGACACACTATTGATGTTGAGAGAAGAGACTTAAAACAATAGAAAAATATCAGGATACAGCAAAAAGTTTTTCCTCCCCCTGCTAAAACTTCCTCATCAAACTGACGCTCATCACACATCTGAACTCTTGTGTTCACTGTGGGCTTTTCATCAGCTTTATTAAAAACCATCACATCCAATAGGGCGAAAAAGTACTGATACTCCATGTCTCTTTCGATCAAAACAAGCATTATATTTGCACAAAGACGTCACCTAACAATATTTCATTACGGTGACTAACAGAATATCATGTTCTGATGCAATCAGAAGTGACATCTCCCATATTTGGGGGCCAGCCAATTAGGAAGCTTCACAGCAGAAGAGAAAGACAGCTGTGAGGGTGTAAAGAGAACACAAATGAAGTCCCCGGAGTCGACACGCAGGTAGTCATTATGGGAACCAAAAGCTTTTAAAGCTAGATTTCAGAATGCATCATCTTCAGCATAACTACGCTATTAAAAGGCTGCTGAGAGGTATATAGAGCATTCAATACAAGGGAGACCCCATAACAAAGGACATAGATGCTTTTGAGGTTTCATAAGGTTTGGAAAATTGATACAAATGATCGCCTGCCTTCTCTCTCTTTTTTTTTGAGGGGAGAAACACATCTAGCCTGAATTACCTTACGATATAACAAAAGCCGATCTTGCTTCTGAAATCCATAAGGCACGCAGCTGAAAACAAAATGATTGAGCGTCTAAGTTTTTACACCGCAAACACCTTGTTTTTTAGAAAGGAGGAAACAAGATGGAATGTAAGTGATAAAGCGCTACGTGCGAGAAAAGCAAATAAAAAAGAAAGGCAAAAAGGCAGTTGCAGTGCTCCTGCTGAGAGTCATGTCAACTTTCTATGACACACAGGGAGCAGGGGGGGACTCTTGGCCAAGGGTCCCTATGTTTGCCTCTGAGCACTCTCCTCAAGACCCCTCCTCAGGTCACTCCTCTCACGGACATGGTTAAAATATGTTCTTGAATGATGGCAATATATCATTCAAGTGTATACCATGTGAAATATCTGAGGAATTTTGAGAGAAGCTGAAGGTGTGGGGCTCCTAGTGGCAGCATCAGATTTCACCCTAAACAAAATCAATGCAAAGGTAGGTGTTCCCTGCTAAGGTGTAAGAAAATCCAAAGCACCTCAAGAAAAACCAAAGAGTTATGATAAGTTTAGGTGTCTATTGCTCTTGCCTTTCATAGTGGTATAGCTGCTGTTTGTTTGTTTTTTTTCCTGGGGGGTTGGCTTTGCATGCTTCCTCACGATGCCATTGTTATTCAGTTGTTATTCTGGAACAACAGACTCCTAAACCACTATTTCTTCTATCTTAAAAAAACCACATTTGTGAAAGATCCAGAACGGCTCCTCGATATTTTCATTTGTGTGGAATGTGTTTGAGCACCATCCCACTTTCCATGTGGAGAGGTTGGTAGGCATTGTCCTGTGGTTTTTAATCATGTTTTCTGTCAGGCTGAACATTAGGCTGAGAAAGTGCTGTCTCCTTCCCAGTTGTACATACAGATACTGATATTGTATCAACATATTGCCCGTGACAGCATTCGTTAGCTGCCGATGGAATTTAATCATGATAACCAGGTTCGCTATAACTCAGACAGATACAGGTAGCTCCTTCTTTCTAGTCTCCTAATCTCCTGCAGAGTTGGAATTGTGGAATACTGATAATTGCTATTTTCATCATCATTACTATTAATTTGTCACTTTGCTCATGGAAATTACTCAGAGTGATGTACAGACACAATTACGATAGGCACAATAAATGAGCAGATAAAAAACAACAGCACTTCTATACAATTAAAAGACAGGTCTTAACAGATCCTTCCCCACTAAAAGAGGCCACAAATACTTTCAAAACCCTTCAAATTAAGGTGGGAAGTCCTTGCCTGCTGCCTAAAAATAGGTTTATAAAGGCATCAGGCAAGCCTCCCTGAGGAGAGCATTCCATGTGGCAATGGCCATCAACCATTGCATAGGCCCATTCTCTCATTGCCACCCTCTAGACCTCTTGTAGAAGAGGTCCATGCACAGAGGTGGCCTCGGACAATGACTGGTAGGTTCATGTGGGGAGAGGTAGTCCTTCAGGTATCAGGCTCCTGGGCCACATAAGGCAGTATATAGAATCATAGAATCATAGAGTTGGAAGAGACCACCAGGGCCATCGAGTCCAACCCCCTGCCAAGCAGGAAACACCACCAGAGCACTCCTGACATATGGTTGTCAAGCCTCTGCTTAAAGACCTCCAAAGAAGGAGACTCCACCACACTCCTTGGCAGCAAATTCCACTGTCGAACAGCTCTTACTGTCAGGAAGTTCTTCCTAATGTTTATGTCAAAGCCAGCACCTTGAATTTATCCCGAATTGGTAGCCAGTGCAGTCATGCCAGAATTGGTGTTCTATTTTTGGAACATCCTGTCTCAGTTAACAATCTGGTTGCTGAATTCTGCACCAGCTACAGTGTCCTACATATAACATGCTGCAGTAATCCAATGTAAACATCACCAGAACACAGGACACAGAGGTTAGGCTACCCCTGCCCTAGATAGAGGCACAGCTTGGCCACCTGTCAAAGCTGATAGAAGGCCCTCTGCATTCCTAAGGTTGCTTGAACCTTAGCTGACAGTAATGGATCCAGAAATACCGTATTTTTCTGTGTATAACATACCCCCATGTATAAGACGACCCCATAAGACCCCTATAAGACGAGCTATTTTGGAAGAGGGTCACCACCACCAATCGCTCTACGGACATACCTCGGGTTACAGATGCTTCAGGTTACATGTTTTTGGTTTATAGATGCGCTGAAACCCAGAAGTACTGGAACGGGTTACTTCCGGGTTTCGGCACTCGTGCATGCACAGAAACACTAAATCACACTTTACGCATGCGCAGAAGTGCCAAATCGCAACCCGCGTGTGTGCAGACGCAGCGCTGCGGGTTGCGAACGTGCCTCACAGACAGATCACGTTCGTGACCCGAGCATCCACTGTACAGCCTGCCCGACAATGGAAATAGCATGCACAACCACAGACAAACATCATCTGCAATCTCGCCGCTTAAAGCACACCTGAACACTGGACACAACCACTCAATGCTGCCATAAACAGCCCGCCCAATTGGCACAGCCGCAACCAATAATCAGCAGGCCTTGCCACAGCAACCATTCACACGTCCAATCTCAAACCAGACACAGGCAAATATTAGTGAAGTTGGGGAAAACCACTCTCAATATGCCATGCACAGCTAAAATTGACAGAAGGTAGGGACAATAAAGCTCCAAATTCACGCACAAAAAAATATTGGATCAAACAGCAGCTGAACCACTATAAAAAGTAAGTGGCAGAGGAGTTGTGGTATAATTTATTGGGGTGAGGGATAATTGTAGAATTAATATTCACACTTAAACCCATTTTAGGCATGTACTTCCAGGAGTCTCACGGCCCTACACAGCCCTCCCCAGTCACACAACCTCTCCCCATACACCCCTCACCAACCCTGCATTGCCTCTTCAGTGAGTGTTTTTGCCTGGCTGGAATATGTCTTCAAATTCTGATAACGAGCCTTGTTTGCCTCCTGGGTGGAAGACAGAGAAGTGTGCATAGAAATGTGCCTAGCGTACAAGGGTAAAATTCAGATTTGTTGCTCCTACCCACCACTCACATGTGACTTCCCGGGGGCTGCCCAGAAGTAAATGCAGTCTGCTGGCTGAAAAATGCCCCCCACCTAAGTAAGCCCTACCCTGTACAATCAATCACATGACAGTGCACAGATACAATTTAAGTGGGCCCGGCCCCCTCAAATATTTTATGGGGGGGGGCAGAGGGACCTTGCCCCCTCTGAGTTTGCTCCTATGTGTTGCTGTAGAAGCAGAAGCAAAACTAGGACATGGACCACACTGGTGAGACAGTAATAATAATAATAATAATAATAATAATAATAATAATAATAATTTTTATTTATACCCCGCCCAAGGTTGGGCTCAGTACGCAGTACGCAGGCAGGTACAATCTCGGCCAGCATACCAGAAATCTTGTTGCTTATCTGAGGCTGCCCACTTACCTGGAAGTAAGCCCTACTGAACTCAGTAGGATTTACTTTTGAATAGACATTTGTAGGATTGCAGTGAGAGATTGGGAGTATGTAACATTATTTCAATGGAACACTTTTGCTTCTCTTCACAATTGTAATAGTCTTTTTTAAAAAAAATTAAAAACAAAAAGAACCACCTCCAACAAGAAATAATTTAAGCAAGTGTTGATATGATAAATGTCATGGTTGAGTCAGAAAATAATTTCGTTTCAAGCTACTCTTCTCAGGTGATGAATTTTCACACTAGTTCTTATCAACTGGAACTAACTCAAGCCAAGGACACATCAAAAGATGACCCCGGGATTGGTGGCGGACGTGATTCTGCTTTCTCTAGCAGCAATTTATTTTATTTTGATAGAGCAAGTCTAGTCTGCAGCCTGTAATTTTCATATCTTCAAATGTCATAATACTGTGTGTGAGGTTAAAACTCAAGTGGGAAAACTAAATCTTTCCCCAAAAGTGTCATAAAAAGGAAATTAGATTATTTGTATTTGGAACCACAATGTATTTATTGAGGAAACATAATTTCAAACTTGCAACCACTGTTATTTACTTTGCCCTGTTTTTGATGAGAGACTTGAAACAAGACCTTTTCTTTTCCTTGCTTAAATAAAAGCAATTCAGAAAAGCCTGCCTGGTGTTCCGGTGTGACATTAACATTTGCAAATACAACAGCATTGCACAAAGGAAGAGCACTGCTATGATTAGAGATAATAAAAAGTTTGCCTCTGGAGTTCAAGCCCAGCTGGATGCCATTAACAGAAGTTTAGAAATGTGTAGGTAGGCATCTACCAAAGAAGTCCTTAGCTGCCTGTTACTGACTGAATATTTCACTCCGCCCAGATAAATTGGATAAATATGGTCCTCAAAACACCAGAATTGTCTCCATTGTCACTCTTGTGATATATTTACCATATATACAACTTGAGCCTATGATGGAGGGGTTCACAGCATTAACACCCCAAGAGGGTCTTGCTTCTTCCAGCCTTAGATTCAGATTTTATATATTGGATTCAGCCTGCTTCTTCCAGTTTCTAGCTTCTAGCTCACATTATTCAGCTCTCCCCTCCCAACTCTGGCCCTTGTCTTTCTAACTACCAGCAAGTTGAAAGAGAGGCCTCATCCATCCATTGTCTGACACAGGCCTTTGTTCCCTTAATAGCCCATTGCTTAGGCTATCCCCAGGACCTTCTCCTGGTTCTTCCAAGAATTTGAATCCTTTCTTAGATTTTAACACTTGCTGGGTTCAGGGATTAGAAGGGTCTTGGCATACAGACTGCTCCCCCCCCCATATCCCCTCACAATAATTCTTTAAATTGGACTGGATTGGATCGCTTCACAACTTTCTTCACAATCTAAAACCACAAACAGGATTGGAGAGCCTAAACCTCTCTGTGAACATGCCCTGCAGACAACGGCAGGAAGACAACCCACCAAGCAGTCAGGGACCTATGCACAGCCTTCTTGAAAAACGTGTTCTCCCTAGCAGAGAGCACGTGTTGCGGTGGGGGATACAGGCCACCCCATTGTTGCCGGGCGGATTTGTGGAGAGACCCAGGCAGTGAAATGGTTAATTGGGTCGCTGGGGAGATTTGTTTGTTGCCAATTTTGAAGGAGGAGTCAGAGGTTTTAAATGCGTCCTCTTGGCTGCTTGCACCGGATCAATATTGGGGGGGGGGGGTGTTGTTCGCTTGACCTTGCTATGCCTGTCATGGGGTCATCTGCTTTTGAATCATAGAATCATAGAGTTGGAAGAGACCACAAGGGCCATCGAGTCCAACCCCCTGCCAAGCAGGAAACACCATCAGAGCACTCCTGACATATGGTTGTCAAGCCTCTGCTTAAAGACCTCCAAAGAAGGAGACTCCACCACACTCCTTGGCAGCAAATTCCACTGTCGAACAGCTCTTACTGTCAGGAAGTTCTTCCTAATGTTTAGGTGGAATCTTCTTTCTTGTAGTTTGGATCCATTGCTCCGTGTCCGCTTCTCTGGAGCAGCAGAAAACAACCTTTCTCCCTCCTCTATGTGACATCCTTTTATATATTTGAACATGGCTATCATATCACCCCTTAACCTCCTCTTCTCCAGGCTAAACATGCCCAGCTCCCTTAGCCGTTCTTCATAAGGCATCGTTTCCAGGCCTTTGACCATTTTGGTTGCCCTCCTCTGGACACGTTCCAGTTTGTCAGTGTACTTCTTGAACTGTGGTGCCCAGAACTGGACACAGTACTCCAGGTGAGGTCTGACCAGAGCAGAATACAGTGGCACTATTACTTCCCTTGATCTAGATGCAATACTCCTATTGATGCAGCCCAGAATTGCATTGGCTTTTTTAGCTGCCGCGTCACACTGAGGCAGGGGCCTGGTAGGAATTTTGTCCATCTGGCTGATTGGCTGGTGCCATTTGGTTTTTGCCTACTGTGTAGCAAATTCTCACAACTTGTAAGGTTGCAGTTAGGCATTGGTTAAAATTGGTTGGTGGAGGGGTAAGTGCCTACCCCTCCAATGGTGTTGCTGCAGAGGGAATTCCGTTAAAGGAATCCAGGGGCTTGCCATTCTTTTCGTCCTTGTCCCTGGCATCGGACTTGGGCCATGCAAGCCACCAGGAGCATGACGGTGAGAAGTGAGGGACTATGACCAGCTTCATTTCTCCCCAAAAACTGTTTCCCTGACTGGCTTCCGCTGGAATCCGGAAGTCAGTTCTGTCCCTGGGGCAAGGACAGATAGTCGTAACCAATGCCTAAGCAACCACTCACATGTGTGTATTTAAATAAAGTTGTGGCCAAAATCATGCCAAAAACCTTAAACAAAATTGATGTGTGATGTGTGAATTATTGGGGGGTGGCTTGGGGACCTCGACATGCAACAGCCCAGCCGTGGACTCTCAGTTAAGCAATAGTCATGGGGATCAACCAAAGGCAGGGTTAATGTATCATAATGAAACCATTTACATTAAATCCCACCTTCTGCTACAAAGAAGTGGCAGAAGGTGGCGACAGATTGCCCTGCGTGACAGAATGGATGCGGCAGCACAAGTAGTAGAAAAACAGGCAGACATTTCTTAATAATACTCCATCACTCACTTTATTTCTGTATTGGTTGGCAGCTTGCCTTGTGTCTATAGGCTGCTCTCTGGTGCGCAATAGTCCTAGAAGCAGTTTACAATAGTCAAGCAGGAACAAACAGTGGTGTCAGAAAGTAGGGAAGAAGTGCCCCCAATGTTTCATCTCAAGAATGGTGATGTCATATCCTGGGGCACTATTTGGCAAATCTCTGAATTCCAAATAAAGACCTCCCCACCACCCGCCTAGAGAGAAACCCACCCACTAGAGACATACCCTCCAACATTTCTCCAGTGAAAATAGAGATGTCCTATTCCATAATACTAATACTACTACTAATAATACCATATTTTTCCATGTAGAAGACTAGGTTTTTTCCCTTAAAAATAATGTCCAAATTTTTGGGGCGTCTGTGATGTTAACATATGAGAGTGCTGGAGGTGAAATAGTTAAACAAGTTACCCAATCAGAACCCAGGGGGGTAGAGTCAGAAGGACTATAAAACCAGCTCTGGGAGGGGCAAAAGGAGAGTTTGTTGGGAGTTGGGTGGTTGGTTAGAGTGGGAGTGAATTGGGATAGAGTCTGTGGGTAGGTTGAGTTAGTGTAGCGAAATAAGCTGAGTTGGGAACAATTAGGAGCTAGGAAGACAAGTAAAAATCTGAGAGGTGGTTTAGTGAGTAAGAGCAGGTAGCAGAAGTTATAGGTCTGGATAGGCACCCTATGATTGTAATTGACCAATTCCATTTATGAAACCACACGCTTGTTAAACTGCAATAAATAAACAGAAGTTTATGTTCCAATTTAAACCTGACTGGACTCAGTATTGTACCAGGTAGGGCCTGGGTGGTGGCAGCGAGACATAAAGTGGTGGCACAGGAATCAATAGACGGTGAAACGTCCAGGGACCCTGTGTGATCGCCACAGTGTCTTATACACGGTAAGATCTCTCCCCATTTTCTTAAATCGGAGCCCCCCAAAATAGGGGGCATCTTATACATGGGGCGTCTTATAGACAGAAAAATGCAGTAATTTTATTATTTATACCCCACCTGTCTGACTGGGTTGCCCCAGCCACTCTGGGCAGCTTCTAACATATATAAAACATAATAAAACATTAAACATCAAAAATTTCCCTATACAGATATCCTATAAAGGTTGTACAGTTGCTTATCTTCTTAGCTCAGGGGACGCATAACTCCATACCCTCCAACATTTCTCTGATGAAAATAAGGGGACATTCTGGGATCAATTCAGAAACTGGGACAGCTGCTGTAAATCTGAAACTGTCCCTGGAAAATAGAGACACGGAGGATCTTGGAAAAGGATCAAGGGATCATAGGACTACAGCCTTAATGTGTTCCTGGATTTTTAATGCGCTGTTGGTGTTCTATATGAATTTCATCTTGCATTTGTAAACCACAAAGGGCGATAGAGAAAGTTGGTGAAATAAATAAATAAAATGTGCCCAATTCAAACATGAGTATTGAAGCAGCCAGCACTTTTATCCTTTTTTATTCATGCAAGTATAAAACGTCCCTTTCCTTATCATGTCAACTTTTTCAGACAGATTTTTCTCCCATGTGGCACATCTAAGGTTATTTTCAAAATGAAAGTAAGAAAGCCAAGCTCATTTCAGGTTTCTTTCCCCCCCTCAAGGATACTGGAATCGCAAAAAGATGCTGAGTATTTTGCTGAGCTGTGAGATAAAAATGGCAGCACAGAAGGCTGTGCAGATAAATCTCAAATCGACAAAAACACTTATCTGCTAATCTGTTTGGGAGCAGAAAATCATATCCCATTTAAATCTCCTGAAGTCTTCCTTTTCATTTATTAGCATTAAACGGGTCTTGACTTTCACAAAATGCATACTCCTGGAGATATTTCTCCTACTTACAGAATTATCTGAAGACATTATGTAAACAGCTATTTCCAGACCGTTTTTAAAAAAATACAAAGAATATCCTTCATAAATACATAATATATGGTGAAGTCAATAAAAACAAAGCATATGGTCTCACATTGCCATTAAATATATCAGCCCAGAACACAGGAAACCAAATAACACTTTTCTATATAATATACCCTCCAACATTAACTGGTGAAAATAGGGACATTGATAACAACAACAACAATTTTTTGGGTTATTTTTACCCAGCCCATCTGACTGGGTGGACCCAGCCATTCTGGGCAGCTTCTAATGTACATAAAAAATAAACATTTAAACTTTTTTAAAAAAAAAAAAAAAAACTTGACCCTGTACAGGCTGTCTTCAGATGTCTTCTAAAAGTTGTATAGTTACTTATCTCCTTATCTTGGGGGTCACATAACTCCACACCCACCAACATTTTTCTGATAAAAATAAGGGCATTTCTCTTATGAAATTAGGGATGTCCTAAGGATAAGTGGGACATTCTGGGATCAGTTCAGAAACCGGGATAGCTTCTGTAAATCTGAATCATAGAATCATAGAATCATAGAGTTGGAAGAGACCACAAGGGCCATCGAGTCCAACCCCCTGCCAAGCAGGAAACACCATCAGAGCACTCCTGACATATGGTTGTCAAGCCTCTGCTTAAAGACCTCCAAAGAAGGAGACTCCACCACACTCCTTGGCAGCAAATTCCACTGTCGAACAGCTCTTACTGTCAGGAAGTTCTTCCTAATGTTTAGGTGGAATCTTTTTTCTCCTCTTCTCCAGGCTAAGCATGCCCAGCTCCCTTAGCCATCTGGGATGGTCCCTGGAAAATAGGGACATTTGGAGGGTACCAATGAATGAGCTTAGCTATTACTAAAGGTAAAGGTAAAGGTACCCCTGCCCGTACGGGCCAGTCTTGACAGACTCTGGGGTTGTGCGCCCATCTCACTTAAGAGGCCAGGGGCCAGCGCTGTCCGGAGACACTTCCGGGTCACGTGGCCAGCGTGACATCGCTGCTCTGGCGAGCCAGAGCCGCACACGGAAACGCCGTTTACCTTCCCGCTGGTAAGCGGTCCCTATTTATCTAATTGCACCCGGAGGTGCTTTCGAACTGCTAGGTTGGCAGGCGCTGGGACCGAGCAGCGGGAGCGCACCCCGCCGCAGGGATTCGAACCGCCGACCTTTCAATCGGCAAGTGCTAGGCGCTGAGGCTTTAACCCACAGCGCCACCTGTGTCCCCTTAGCTATTACTACAATCCCCCAAATTGAAGAAAACTTTTGAGGGGTGCCTGAAACATATACTTCTGAGCCACCCAGCTAAACTTTCTAGGTCTATAAGAATCCTAAGACCAATGCCCCACCCCCAGGCCTTGATCACTGGGTGGAGTATTAGTTTTGGGATTCCTATAGCAGAAGACATTTTCTGGGCTCCACTGGACTCCAGAGACACACCAAAGCTCCACAATACTGCATGCTGATTAGAAGGCAGTTGTGTCCAGGGCTTCAAAACCAATGAAGGCAGGGGAAGGCAGGAAGAAGGCAGAAACAGGATCACTAGAGGGGGGAAATTGCCCTGTTTCTACCAATGGTGGTCCTGGGTTGATCAGTCATAGAATTCAAGTGGAAGGAAGGAAGGCTAAGGCAAGTATGAGGTTCTTCAGACCCCAAAGTGACCAGATGGGCCTAATCCTGAAAATGCTTGGGCCACGGATTCTTGCTCAGGAATAGCACAGTGGAAAGTCAGCCCTGATGCAGCCAGGTTGGCAATCTGCCTTCTGGTGCGGGCTTCTACTCAGGCTTAGTCTTCTCTCTGTTCTTGTGATTCAGGGGAACGATTCAGAGAGGCTTTAAGTGAGGGGAGGAATCCCCAGATTCCCCACATCCCAACTGTGGGAAGTCCTCAAAAATAACTGTTGGAGAGTCAACTTTGTCCCCACATGTGCTAAGGTCTAAAGCAGGCATGGCCAAACTTGGCCCTCCAGCTGTTTTGCTACTACAACTCCCATCATCCCTAGCTAATAGGACCAGTGGTCAGGGATGATGGGAATTGTAGTCCCAAAAACATCTGGTGGGCCAAGTTTGGCCATGCCTGGTCTAAAGTGAGCTCCTCTTCTTCTTTTGATGTCATCTCTGGGTCATATTCCTGTGCACCTCTCTGCATGATTGAGATGCTGTCTTTGTCATGTTAACACCAAGTTATGTAATATTCTCAGATTTCCAGCTTCAACCAATTCCATTTTTTTACAAAACAAATCACTAGAATTTGGGTGTCTAAATTGCCTTTGCTAGTTTAGACCTTCTTTGATGTTGTTCTGTGCTAAAACTTGGCTTTCTTATCCCAAGTCCCATCAGTTCTCTCCTCCCACAGCTTGACTTTCCAATGCTACTAAAAGAGCTTAAATTAGCTGCACTGGATTTGGACAAATTTGAGATAGTCAGTCCAACTGGAGGCAGGATGTCTCCAAAGTGATCTAAACCAAAGCAGGGACCTTGGTTGATTCAGAAATTCAGATTCAATTCAGCTTCAGTGTGTCTGCAAAAACTGAATCATTTCTTTCCAAGCTTGTCATGCAATGAAAGCACCAAGGATGGCGAGAGCTATTATGTGACTGACAAATCAGTTCTGTCTCCTAAGTTCCTGAAATACCTTACATTAGTTACATTCTGGAGCTTCCACTGAACTGTGGCTGACCAGGATAATAAATTAACCATTTGCTGCTCTTTCACATCATCTCACCCTGCCTAATGGTCCCTAGAGGGAACCACTGTATTGGGGGGGGGGGAGCTTGTTTGCTAATGTGAAGGTAAAGTAAAGGACCCCTGGGTGGTTAAGTCCAGTCAAAGGCAACTATCTCATCTCACTTTCAGGCTCATCTCGCTTTCAGGCTGAGGGAGCCGGTGTTTGTCCACAGACAGCTTTCCAGGTCATGTAGCCAGCATGACTAAACCGCTTCTGGAGCAATGGAACACCAGGACAGAAGTCAGAGCACATGGAAATGCTGTTTACCTTCCTGCCACAGTGGTACCTATTTATCTACTTGCACTGGCATGCTTTCGAACTGCTAGGTTGACAGGAGCTGGGACAGAGCAACGGGAGCTCAGCCCGTTGTAGGGATTCGAACCGCGAACCTTCTGATCGGCAAACCCAAGAGGCTCAGTGGTTTAGACCACAGCGCCACCTGCGTGCCTTTTTTGTAATGTAGGTTCAGCTAAGACATAGTGATTGGACCCAGCGTTCCCTAATGAACTTCATGACCGATAGCAGTCGAAACAGGTCTCTAAGTCAAAATCTAAAACCCTGTCAATTACACGCCAATGACTTGTTCTATAAAAACAAAATATAAATGATGATGAAGGGGGCATTATGGGAGCATCAGAGAAAATGAGAGATAATATTTCATTGTTATACCACCTCTGCCAAGCCACTAAAATACAGCATTTGACAGCACTATAGCAGTGCACAATGAGCAACATTTTAAGAGGTTTTCAAGCAGTTTTTGAGGAGATTGGAGCCCTCTATAGATTCGCTTTCCCCCTCTCAACTTAGTCTAATCCCATTATCACAAAATCAAAACCAGCTCTGGGTGATCATTTATTGGCACCATTTTCAGGAAGCAATGGGGGAAGAAGCACAAGAAGGTCCCATTGTTAGACATACTCAAGATAAGTGTACTGTTTTTCTCAAGAGCTCCAGGATTGGTATCTTTTGGCACCTCACAAATCTAAAGCAGTGCTATCAATGCAGATAAAAAATGCTCCTTTTTATTTATTTCAGCAAATGTGTTCTTGACATGCAGAACTTGATCTGCATAAACCCACAAAATGGTTTCTAATGATAGCTAGCTAATCCAACTTGGGGTGCATGCATACAAGAGTCGACTTCTATGCCTGTATCAGTAGCTGGATGGGGAATTGTAAATTATTGTACATTTGTTGTTGTTGTTGTTTAGTCGTTTAGTCGTGTCCGACTCTTCGTGACCCCATGGACCAGAGCACGCCAGGCACTAATGTCTTCCACTGCCTCCCACAGTTTAGTCAAACTCATGCTGGTAGCTTCGAGAACACTCTCCAACCATCTCGTCCTCTGTCGTCCCCTTCTCCTTGTGCCCTCCATCTTTCCCAACATCAGGGTCTTTTCCAGGGAGTCTTCTCTTCTCATGAGGTGGCCAAAGTATTGGAGCCTCAGCTTCAGGATCTGTCCTTCCAGTGAGCACTCAGGGCTGATTTCCTTAAGAATGGATAGGTTTGATCTTCTTGCAGTCCATGGGACTCTCAAGAGTCTCCTCCAGCACCATAATTCAAAAGCATCAATTCTTTGGCGATCAGCCTTCTTCATGGTCCAGCTCTCACTTCCATACATCACTACTGGGAAAACCATAGCTTTTACTATTAAATTAAATAGCTTTTAAATTATTGTACATAAGAGATGTAAATGATGGTTTACCAGCCCAATCCTTCTGGCCCAAGGTTAAAACCTCTGTCTTCTCCCAGGCACTTCATGGATTATGACAAGTTGTCAAAATGTTTTTGTTGCTTATGGTTTTCTGTCTACTCTTGGATCAGTTTGGGGCTATTGAATTGCATTATTTTGGTTTGATGTTATGGTGTTTGGGCTCTTTCTGTAAGCCACACCTTGTGGAGCTGGTGTGTGGATCAATGTGCCCCGCCCAAAGACAAATTTCTCACTAAGAATTGACCACCAGATACCTCCTCCTGAAAAAAAATATGTTTGCATGGTTTTAACTTTCTCATAATCTTACTGTTTGTTTAGATAGATGCATTTGCTCACTCTCCAAGGAGTAAGCAGCTGCTCTGATTCAAAACAATGGCCACAGGTGATTCTTCTTTTTATGCTGCACATTTCACAGATTTGTTTTCCAACCAAATTTGCTACAAAAGCATCTGGGCAGCCATAAGGCAGAATAACCATAACAGGTGCCAAGAAAAGTTACGCCTGTTGAAGTCAGAATATTAGATCTGACTGTTGGTGCAAAAACCTGATTCTGATGTTTCCTTACCTTGGGATTCTCTATTTTTGGTGAAAGCAAGGGGACAATCCTTATATTCCAACTCTTCCAGGCAGGAGGCAGCAAGGAGGAATACTGGGTCTGATCAGGGTGGGCAATCTTTTCTCACCTGAGGATTGTATTTCCTCACTTGCACCATTTCAGGTGTCCCATAACAGTGTAGGTCCATGTCAAATCCAAACAGGAGTACAGTCGTACCTCGGCTCCTGAATGCCTTGGGAGCGGTGCCAGATTTACGAATAAGCTAATCAAGCTATAGCTTAGGGCCCCCCCCAAAAAAAATTAAAGAAAAAAACCTGGATGTACATTTCCAAAATATAAGATAAAAAACAAGTAAAGTAAAACCTACCTATAGCCAGTGGCGTAGCGTGGGTTATCAGCACCCGGGGCAAGGCAAGTAATTTGTGCCCCCTGACCCATGGATTTGCGCCCCCTAACCCGTGGATTTGCGCCCCCTAACCCGTGGATTTCCCTAACCCATAGATGTTGTGCCCGGTGTGGCCGGCCCCCCCTGCACCCCCCACGCTACGCCACTGCCTACAGCAACAGTGTTTTGTGTTGTGTGGGCTCCTATGATGTAAGTAATGGACCCTGCCTGCCAGCCTGCTCCCTAAAATATCACTGGTTTGCTCCTTTCTATATATAGGGTGCCTACATTCTGAATGGACTGGTTGCAATATATGCAAATGGATTTAGATACCTATTAGGTCCATAAATTCAACACAAAAAACAGCAACAATTTGTTGTTGACAAAAGACAGCTGGACATCTAAAGGGCCCCATTACCTTCAGTAGCTTAGGGCCTCATCAAACGTAAATGCAGCCCTGCTTGGGAGTCAAACATTCTATCAAAACCCGGAAATTAGTGTTCCTGTTTATGAATGTTTTTTGGTAAGCCAAACCTCCAGCGCAGCTTCCGCTATTGTTTCTGGCGTGCCTGCAAAATCGGGAACCAATCAGAAGCTGTGCCTTGGTTTCCAAACTTTTTGGAAGTCGAACGGACTTCTGAAACACATTCCGTTTGACTTCCAAGGTACGTCGGTAGATCCAAAACCACACACACACCTTATTCTTACACAACCATACCACCCATTCACATTTTCACCTTTCCCACAAAGTCATTTAAACCTCTCATCCCCTCTTCCCATCACAGTTAGGCTTAGAAAAAAATAACTCTCACCCGTCCTGCTGATTTTAAGGAAACTTAGAAAGATCTTTCAGACAATGCCTTAGTAGCCAGGATGTCCTCAGCAGCAGGTGGTTCTACTACATCACTCTAGTAATGTTGAAAGATTGTGGAAGTCATCCACAACTGCTTCCCACAGCAGCTTTACTCCAGTTTCTGGGAGGACAACCCATGAGCCACATTGTGGGCTCCTACCACATGGTCTAAATTTCGCATCTTCATATCTGCAGCTTGGTGTGTTCATTCTGCAACAGCGACCATCAGAAGGGGCTTCTGACTTGATATTTCCTGCAATGTACCTAAGGTATTTTAGCATTATGGATTTTTACGTGAGTATATTTCATATAATTCTATTTGTTCAACATCAAGTTCTAGATTCAGATTTGAAATATGGAAGAAATGTGTAAGCTTTTTTCCCCCCAATCACTCTGCGAAACTGAATTAACCTAATGTGAATAATAGCTCCAAAGGTTTAGAGAAGGTGTGCAGTGGATTAGCTATGCAGCTTTCCATAAATTTGTTTTCCATTTAGGATACTTTCTTCTTTATTTATTTTGCAGACTTCCTCAAGAGTACTGGCCAAGAAGAATTTGATATCACTTTTCTGAGAAGAGCATCACACTGAGGTTCTCGCTTAATTATCCTTAGAGTTGTTGCATAAAATGGCTTTGCTGCCCATATGTTTAGTGACAACTAAAGCCCCCTTTTATTGCTACTTAAAATAAATTATTGAAGCATGCCTAGAGGGTGTAACATCTAATCAATTAAACAGTTAGATTAATTGATTCAAAACCTTTTAGGCTGCAATCCCATACTTGTTTACCTGGAATTAAGTCCCATTGAACTTAATGGACTTTACTTATTTATATTTATGTATAAAAGTATGTATATACTTATGTGTAGATATGTATAGGATTGTACTATTCACAGACATTAGTTTGGGGAGCTTTCCTGGTGTTGGTTCCATGCAATACTGTCTTCCAATACATCTTGTATACTTGGGGGAATTGCCAAAATGTCACGAAGTGAGTAAAATGGCTTTTCAACTTGAAGGTCCAGTACAGAAATATTAAATAGTATGATGGTTAGCTGCTACCCAAACCCACATTGCCTGGACCATATGCTTAAAAAGATATTTTCTTTTCTTTTCTTTTTTTACAGAAGTAGAGATAGGTAGAGAAAATGCCTTAAATAGAATAAAGGTATAGATTTTGCTCATTCTGCATGTGTACATTACAGATAAACATTTTCTGTAATAGCTGTAGTTTTAAACCTTTATGTGGTATTCCTCGTCTGTGTGTTTTTGTGTCTATATAACTATACTGCTTTGAGTTTTCAAAAAAATGAAATTGCAGTGATCATTTTTTTAAATATAAAAATAAGTAATAAATAAAGGTGGGGCCAAGGGGGGCAAAATTGCAATGGTGGTCTAAACACACCTGTAGGTCATGACCAATTCTGACATTTGCGTGTTCAGTCCCAGAAACCTCCCCCCTAAATAAATGCAGACAAATTTTTGGTTTTTGGCAGAATTTAGGCCACAACTTTACTGATTACAGAAAGTGACTGGTTGCATAGGCTCTGGTTTGACTAGCTCCCTGCCATGCAGGTAGCGCTGATCCAGGGTTCTAGCATAGGTCAGCCAAGGGTGAACACCTGGATAAGCGGAAAGGTGGGAACAGACTATCTCCGCCACCCAAATGTCCCCCTGGACTCAGGCACAGGCACAACCCCCTCTCAGGGGTTGACCAAACCATCGAGTCCCTGGATTACTTTAACGGAATACCCTTCACATAGGGATGGTGAGAGCGTTCTCCCATCCCTATCACCTGAACCAGAGCCTATCTGCAACCTTGCAAGTTGTGACGATTTGCTACGCGGCAGGCGAAACCCAAATGGCAACAGCCAATCAGCCAAGTGGGGAAAATTCCCGCCGTGCCCCTGTCCCAATGACAGACAACATACGACGGCATAACAAGGTCAAGCGCAAAGCCCTAAAAATAGGGAGAGGTGGGAGGGTGTTCCAAATGCACGTGCTGAAAGAGGAAGCTCTGGGTCATGTGCATGGGTATAAATAGGTCCCTCGAACCGTTTGGGCTGCATCCCACTGGCCAGATTGCACCCAACTTCAAGGGACCTACCAATCAGGTGTTGTGGCTGACCAATCGTACCCACCCACAACACAGGGTGTCCATTTCCAGGTCTCACCACAATACGTGCCCTCTTTAAGGGAGAACCCAATCTCTAATGAAGGCTAAGCAAAATGGAAATATGATGTGGAAATCCATCTAGTTATCCACTGATGCTGAGCATGTGAGCTATCAATGAAGACCTAGAAAAAGGCTTTCTAGGCTCAAGAGATGGTGCAATTCGCCAAAGGTTTTATTTTTATTTCTCAGTTGATATCCCTTCCCTTCCTCCTCAAGGAGCCTTTGTAAGTTGTCCTACAAAGTGAGTCTAGAAAGATTGTGTGAATGTACTCACATATACTCAATTGCCATTACAGTAGTACTGTTTGTAATATAATCCGTTCAAAACTGTATGAATGAAATGGATGAAGGAAAAAAAATGGAATGAAAGGAGACACTGTAGGAGTTAAATTCTGATGTGGATAGAAGTTTGCCAGAGAAGAAAAGCAAATTCCACGGCCAGACATCTCAAATATACAGAGGTTTTCGGGTTTGTTTATTTGTTTGTTTTTTTAAAAAGCAATATTCCTTGGAAGAATATATGCCCCTCTGCGACCCCGTCGAAACCGGGCCCCTTGGTTTACTGAGGAGCTCCGGAAAATGAAGTGGGATCTCAGATGGCTAGAGCGAGTATGGTGACGGACTCGTGACGGAGCCTCAAGAACATCTTATAGGACGCTTATGAAAGCCTATGAGATGGCTATGAAAGCTGCTAAGAAATCTTACTTTGCAGCTTCCATTGCATCCGCTAGCTCTCGCCCGGCACAACTTTTTAGAATAATTAGGTCAATAACGTCCTTAGGAGGACAACCAAATTTAAGCACAAATTCGACCCACAGCTGTGAGGCATTCGCGAGTTTTTTTGCGGAGAAAGTCCTGTTGCTCCGCCGTGACCTCCCTGCCAATTTAGATACAGTGACTGAACTGAAGGCCCCTCGACTGACTTCAGGCCCAGTGTTGGACCATTTCGATCGGATACTCCCTATTGATGTGGATAGATTCCTCCAAGTTGGTAGGCCCACCACCTGCCTCCTTGATCCGTGCCCGTCTTGGCTGATTAGGGAGTGTCCAGATGTTGCGCGGACCCCCCTAGTTGAAATTATCAATTTGTCCCTTGACACGGGGACATTCCCAGGGGAACTGAAGGAAGCAGTGGTGTGGCCACTCTTAAAAAAAACTTCATTAGATCCCTTAGACCTATCCAATTACCGCCCAGTTTCAAATCTTCCATACCTGGGTAAGGTAATTGAGAGAGTGGTTGCTGAACAGCTTGGTAGGTTTCTGGAGGAAACATCAGCATTAGATCCATTTCAGTCCGGTTTCCGTCCTGGTTTTGGGACGGAGACGGCTCTGGTTGCCCTAACAGATGATCTCTGTAGACAACTGGATCGAGGCGGGTCAGGACTGCTGATCCTTTTAGATTTGTCAGCAGCCTTTGACATGGTCGATCATGATCTTCTGGACCACCGCCTCGCAGACGTGGGGATACAGGGCATAGCCCGTAACTGGTTGTGCTCTTTTATCTCTGGTCGGGGACAGAGGGTGGCACTAGGGAGGGAAATGTCGTCGCGCCACTCCTTGGTGTGTGGAGTGCCACAGGGCGCAATTCTCTCCCCGATGCTTTTTAACATCTTTATGCGCCCCCTTGCCCAGATTATACAGATTATATGTTGTATTTTATTTTTGTTTTTAAGTTGTAATCATTCATCTTGTTTTTATTATTGCTTGTAAGCCGCTCTGAGCTCGGCCTTGGCTGGGGAGGGCGGGGTATAAATAAAAAAATATTATTATTATTATTACAGGACAGTTGTCTCCATTTATCTACCACTGATCAAAGTCAGTGATGATGGCCTTTGAGTCATATAATTAGAAAATGGGCATAAAAATCGAAGTTTGCGTGGACAGGCAGAGTCCCCAGATCCCGAGTGGTCCCCCCCCCCCGTCATGTGGAATAACGACTCAAGACAATGTGCTATGGGATTAAATTGGCCACAACTTTATTAAATTTCAAATGTGGGTAGACCTTGGCTCAGGCATTGGGCGTTCTCCCTCCCCAGTCCCCAGCCGGGGACCTAGGGAGCACCAGCATTATCCAGTGTGTGTGGTGGGGGGGTGGGCTGGCTCTGGAGAACATATGTTCAAGCAGAGATAGCCGCCCCTCAAGCAGAGATAGCCGCCCCGTTAATAAAACATTAACTGAGGGTGGGTAGGGTGGGAGAAGCTCTGGAGCCAAGTGAGGATTCCCAGGTAAGATCCTCCCTCTATTGTGTGGGCAGGTAATCCCTCCCCTACCTGGCCTGGTCTCCTTGGCAACGCTTCCCCCAGGTGGGATTGGACAACTGGCTGGGATAGGTGGAGACCTCCAGGTATCCCACCTGAGGGAAGGCAAAGCCAAGCCTATTTTGATGGAGCCGCTCCAGATCCAGGGGCTGCGCGCGTCCACGCAAAGCCCACCCCCACCCCCGTTTTATGCGGGGAACGGTCATTGTGGGTCTTACTGCTGGTTTTGGAGTATATTTAGCAACTTTTATTTATCCTGACTTAGTAAAAAAACCAAAAAACAGCTTCCCCCGCAGAACACTCACAACCCCCCTGGAATGCACAACAAAACCCCTGGACCACAGCCACAAACATCTAGCCTAAAAACTATCTGCCTTTTGATAATTTCCAGGTATTGACTGAGGGGAGCCGTCTCCCTGCTTTGCCCTGTATCTCTCTCACACAGGAAGAAATGTCACTTCTATTGTGCCTCCTCTGATACATGAATCTGAAGAAAAAATAGATTGTTTTCTTACTTGTTTATATGTCCATTTATGCGGATTTCATTGATGAATCACTCTGTGATTCCCTAATTGGACAACAGCTCAAAATAAGTTGCTTTCACCTTTGTTCTCTGCTGTGTGGAAGCATATGTTTTGAGAGTAGCAGTTTTTTTTTTTAACGATCCCAAGGGTTTCCGGTTGTATACGCTTAAAAAGAAAAAGAAAAAGTGCCACCGCTCTTGTAAAAACCTGCACAAGAATTCATTGTCTGTCTCACGTACAGAAGGCACAGCTTACATGAAAAATAAATATGGACTACTAAGAGGATATATTTTCTAAAAGAGAGTACCTGGAGATACTAGGTCGTCACTAAATTTATACCGTTCAACAGGTGAGGTGCATCAACTGGCATTGTAAACCACAGCCTCATGCTGGCTGAAGAGATTTATATATATATATTAAAAAATGGGCACAAATGCCTGCCCTACAAATCTATTGGAGGCAAGAGAACTCTGATTAGGAGACAGATTTTTTCTCACAGGGTACTTGATTTTACAGAGCTGGTCTCAGAGGTGTTAAATACAACTAGTCTCGGAATAGCACAGTCTCCACAGATTTATCCACTGACTTGTATGTAGAGTGTTGAAAGGCTAGAAATCACGGTCCGTATGAAAGTGTTTCTCACACACCTGCTGTACATTGGGGAGACTTAAATCCTATTGCCTGACACACACATACACACAGAGAGAAAGACATTCATTAAAATAAGGATGTATCATCAGAGTCTGCACCAGATTTATGCTTATATCTAACTCAAGTTTAATAGTACATGAAGTGTGTTATTTTTTTCTTACTAGTTTTCAACTACATTAATCCTAATACACCTCTAGCAATCTTCATTAGAGTGAAATACCAACTGTTAATATAGCTATCACTTGGGGTGTGTGTGGCAGGAATCAGAAAAGCGTTTGCAATAAAACCAATGTCAGTAAGCGTAAGTTGCATAGCAAATTAATTTCTCCTATAACACCAATTCAGTAATGTAATGATTTAGGAACAAATTAGTTTCTTATCCATGTGCACAGAGTCACCATAATATTCATCAAGGTTGCCGTGGAGCCAGGTTTTTCATACTTTTTTATACTGATTTGGCGCAGTTTCTATCTGAACCCTTCCCAAGGGCTAAGGATGGGTCACAGCTGTTTGAAGTTATAGCACCATCCATACGTATGCATCAGAGCGATAAATACCGTATTTTTTTGCTCTATAAGACTCACTTTTTCCCTCCTAAAAAGTAAGGGGAAATGTGTGTGCATCTTATGGAGCGAATGCAGGCTGCGCAGCTATCCCAGAAGCCACAACAGCAAGAGGGATTGCTGCTTTCACTGCACAGCGATCCCTCTTGCTGTTCTGGCTTCTGAGATTCAGAATATTTTTTTCCTTGTTTTCCTCCTCCAAAAACTAGGTGCGTCTTGTGGTCTGGTGCGTCTTATAGAGTGAAAAATACGGTAAATATACAAGTCTCTGCCCTAGTGAAGTTACAGTCTGAAATTTTTCATGGAGAAAGGAGGGAGGAGGGAGCTCAGGTAACGGAGACTGAATATGCAGTCACTTCAATTGCTTCATTCAGGTCGGGGGCAAGAATTAAGACATTTTCACAGAAGGCTTACATGGGATACACACCCTGCATTTAAAGCCCTTCACCTCTCTAAAAGAAGCATGGGAACTGTAGTTCACAATTCCCAGTGACCTTACCAAACCTCAGTTCCTAGGATTCTTTTGGGGGCATGATTTAAATATATGGTATGTATGCAACCATACAGGTGAAACTCGAAAAATTATAATATTGTGGAAAAGTTCATTTATTTCAGTACTTCAACTTAAAAGGTGAAACTAATATATGAGATAGACTCATGGCATGCAAAGCGAGATATGTCAAGCCTTTATTTGTTATATTTGTGATGATCATGGCATACAGCTGATGAAAACCCCAAATTAACAATCTCAGAAAATTTGAATATTAAATGAAATCAGCAAAACAAGGACTGCAAATAGAGCAATATTAGACCTCTGAGAAGCAGAAGCATCCATATATACTCAGTACTTGGTTTGGGCCCCTTTTGCATCAATTACTGCCTCAGTGTGGTGTGGCATGGATGCTATCAGCTTGTGGCACTGCTGAGGTGTTATGGAAGAACAGGAAGCTTCAATAGAAGCCTTCAGCTCTTCTGCATTGCTCGGTCTCATGTCTCTCATCTGTATCTTGGCAGTGCCCCACAGATTCTCTATGGGGTTCAGGTCAGGCGAGTTTGCTGGCCAATCAAGCACAGTAATCCTATGGGCATTGAACCAGGTTTTGGTACTTTTGGCAGTGTGGGCAGGTGCCAAAGTCCTGCTGGAAAATGAAGTCAGCATCCCCATAAAGCTCATCTGTGGAAGGAAGCATGAAGTGCTCCAAAATCTCCTGGTAGACGGCTGTGTTGACTCTGGACTTAATGAAGCACAGTGGACCAACACCAGCTGATGACATGGCTCTCCAAATCTCTTTTCTGATGAGAGCAGCTTTTGCATCTCATTTGGAAACCAAGGACCCAGAGTCTGGAGGAAGAATGGGGAGGCACACGATGCCAGATGCTTGAAGTCCAGTGTGAAGTTTCCACAGTCTGTGTTGATTTGGGGAGCCATGTCATCAGCTGGTGTTGGTCCACTGTGCTTCATTAAGTCCAGGGTCAATGCAGTTGGCCTCCACTGAGCCAAGTATGGCGTGTAGAATTATTGTGAAAGGAAGTGAATATTCTGAGAGCTGCACTTGGGGAGTTAAAAGCAAGGCATGACAAAACGCCTCCTTCCAAACTAAAATAAATGTTTGATAAAATATTGAGAGGAAGCAGACAGAATTATGATTTGCTGTGCACACCATCTTTTGTGGGCCTGACAAGGCTGATGTCTCACTTCAATCACTTTAAGTGTTTGCAGTACAAGACAGAAAATGATGTTCCACATTTTTATTTCCTTAAGGTGCTTTATACCCCTTCGTAATGACCTCCATCAAGTTATGCTTTTTCTTGATTACTTTCTTTCCACGTCTTAAGTTGCATAAGACAATCATGACAGCAACAAGAAGCTTCTTGAGTATCTAAGTGATACCAAGGGAAAGGGAACTGCTTTCTTCTTTTATTTTTATTTTTTTGTCAAGGCAATTCATTGTGAGAGTTAGAACCAACACACTGGCAATGAGACAAATTGCATATGCAAGCCACAATTTAGAAAACACCGAATCTATACTCTTCTGCACACACACACACTACAAAAAAACACCACCACCGAGCCATGATAAAAGTAACTAACTGGGTAGAACAGTCCTATGTTTAGTGGACATCCATGGCAGAGTTAGCACTGCATTCAGAATGTCTCTGAATTGCTCCATGAAGGGCAAGAGGGCTTCTGTTTTTGATCCTTGGATGTTCTTGGTTTTGCTTTGCTTTGATTCTCCCCCTCCCATCTACCGCAACTGGAGGCTAAATACCTAACCCAGTATCAGACAAACGTAGGCTAGGGGCCCAATACAGGTCATATTGGGAGAATGGCAGACCTTTGATCTGGCTCGCAGGAACACTGCCAATGGACAGATCTGTTGGCTTTCAGTTTTCTCTGTGTCTATATATCCCATCTTAAATTCAGTTCCACACATTTCTGGAGCATTAAAAAAAAAAAAACCTCCTTATGAAATTCTGCAGCATTTTAGCAAACACGTTTTGTTCCGAAGTGTTGACAGATGTACAGATTTTGCAAGCAGTTTCTCTTAATATGATTCATTTTGTACGCTGTTTTCACTTGCACACACATTTATAGGCATGGCTTCCTGAAAGGTGTGTCATTTTGCATAGAACTGCATGCATTGCAATGTTCAGAAAAGTACGAATTTTGAAGAATTGCTGTTTTGTCTCACTTATTGGGGGAAGAGCAGGGAAGCTCCTAGGTGAGAACTGGGAGGGTTCACTCTTCTGTGTGTGGAATAAGTGTGAAGATATAATTATGATGGAAGACATTGCGGGTTTTTCTTCTCTTCTCTACTTCTTTGGTTTCTTCTTTTTGCTTCTTTCCTGTTTATCTCCTTTAGATTAAAGGTAAAGGTAAAGGTACCCCTGCCCGTACGGGCCAGTCTTGACAGACTCTGGGGTTGTGCGCCCATCTCACTTAAGAGGCCAGGGGCCAGCGCTGTCCGGAGACACTTCCGGGTCACGTGGCCAGCGTGACATCGCTGCTCTGGCAAGCCAGAGCCGCACACGGAAACGCCGTTTACCTTCCCGCTGGTAAGCGGTCCCTATTTATCTACTTGCACCCGGAGGTGCTTTCGAACTGCTAGGTTGGCAGGCGCTGGGACCGAGCAGCGGGAGCGCACCCCGCCGCAGGGATTCGAACCGCCGACCTTTCGATCGGCAAGTCCTAGGCGCTGAGGCTTTAACCCACAGCGCCACCTGCGTCCCTCTCCTTTAGATTAGTTTGGCTTTTATTGTATTTTATGTTGAAAACTCTTAATAAAAATAAAAAGACAAGTGGTTTCCCAATACAGTGGTACCTCGGGTTACAAACATCTTGGGTTACAAACACTTTGGGTTACAGACTCTGCTAACCTGGAAGTAGTACCTCAGGTTAAGAACTTTGCCCCAGGATGAGAACAGAAATCACATGGCAGCGGTGTGGAGGCAGCAGGAGGCCCCATTAGCGCAAGTGGTACCTCAGGTTAAGAACGGTTTCAGGTTAAGAACGGACCTCCGGAATGAATTAAGCTCGTAACCAGATGCACCACTGTAGTCTGTATCATACTCTCCAAGTGTTTGTAAAATAACCAGAAGCATTTTTGTTAGGGATTGTAGGACAAGACCTGCCAAGAAAAACAAAGGATCTATTTATGTATGCTACAACAGAGTCTTGATAGCACAAGGATGGAAGAATGAGGAAATTCCAACGAAAGAACCAGTGGCAAGAAAAATTGATGAGTTATGCAGAACTGGCTAAATTGACATACAAACTGCGGGACAATGACAAGTGTGACTTTAAGGAAGAATGGGAACTTTTTACAAATTATCTAAAAAGACAACAAAATGAACTGGACTCCTTGGCAGGTTTTGAATAAACATACACACATTTATTGGTTGATAACATGATAGACAGACAATGCAAGGATATGTATAATTTTATAACATGCAGAGAATAATATGTGCAGAGAAATCAGAGGGGAGCTGAGGGAAGTCCCGGGGGGGGGGTGGAAGGGGGGCAGGGGAAAATGGGGGAAATTATATATGTGATTATATGATTTGATAATTCGTTATGTTGAAATGGCATATAAATACACACACACACACACACACACGGTTTCAGGTTAAGAACAGACCTCTGGAACAAATTAAGTTTGTAACCAGAGGTACCACTGTATAGGAATACTGAGTGGTCAACTCAGTCCTGTCAACAAAGTGGCAGTGGCTCTCCAAGGTTTCAGATGGGTCTCTCTCCCAGGCCTACCTAGAGATACCAGGGATTGAATCTGGGGTATTTTTCTTGCACAGGCTGGGCTTATTCACACTGAGCTATGGGCGCTCCTCAGCCCCTCCCCAAGAGTAAGGTTCTATCAGACCTACATAAGCGGGTCTCATATCGACATGATTTGCCTTGAAAGCTTCGTGACAAGAAGAACAGATCCTTCCCACCAACTGCGTCGCACCTCACAGAGCTACACAACTCCTTTGCAAGTCAAAAGCGACACTTCTGAAACAACACACTTGGGAGGAATACTTTACATTTTCGTCTGTTAGTTCTTTTGCCCCTTGCAATGTGAAACTATCAATGAGATCGTATCACAAAGTGCACAGGAAATGACTGGCAACAACATTTTCTGGAACATCTGATTGACAGTTCAGAAAACGCAAAATCTTTTATAGATCTCGTGTAAAGAAATCTGAGCATGTGGAATTGAACCACATTGCTTCTTGACTGCAGGAATTGCTTCCTTTTTTTGCTTCTTGTATATACATAAAAAACCCAAGCTGATACTCTCAAGCAACTAACAGAAGAAGAGGAGGAGGAGGAGGAGTTTGGATTTGATATCCCACTTTATCACTACCCTAAGGAGTCTCAAAGCGGCGAACAATCTCCTTTCCCTTCCTCCCCCACAACAAACACTCTGTGAGGTGAGTGGTGAGGCTGAGAGACTTCAGAGAAGTGTGACTAGCCCAAGGTCACCCAGCAGCTGCATGTGGAGGAGCAGGGAATCGAACCCGGTTCACCAGATTACAAGTCCACTGCTCTTAACTACTACATACCCAGTATTAGATTTATTCTCAGCTGCTTGGTGCAAAGATATAAACCTCATTCTCTTGGTATATTGGGAAGAACTAAACATTATCCCTAATGTCGGACGGCCACTGACAATGGGACCCAACTGTTGAGATTTCCTCTCCCATTAAGTATAGGAATGCTCTACCATCATCTGAGGTTCTGACACCTCAGCCGCCATTTGCTGGGATGAAGGAACACATGATATACCACAGCACAGGTAGAAGAGAAGGACAATGTTCCTCCAGGTTTTATTTTGAGTGCCATGTTGTTTATTCATTTAGACCATTTATAGCCCACTCTTCAGCCAAGAAAGGCTCCCAAAGTGGCTTACATATCAATTAAAGCAGAACAACCCCTGCCTGCAGGATTACAGTCTAAAAGCCATGGCATAAAAGGAAAGGGGGGTGGTCAGGGAAGAGGAAAAATGCAAATGCCAGCACCAAATCTTAAAGTTAAGCAGAAGGCATTATAACAGTGGTTCTTATATTGCTTGTTCCACCTTCCATATACCCCAAGATCACACACTTGGCTTACATAAATTGGAGTCAAACGACAGTTTTGAGAATTTGCCTGATGTAGAGGGTTGGGTTCTATTTCTGAAACTCAGATTTCTGGGCTATACAGCTTCAGTTTTGGTACTTGCAATGCATGCCTCAGATATTAAAAAAACCCTGGAACAAGCTTGAGGATGGAAAGAAAACACCTCCTCCTGCTGCTTCTCCCATGCCTGACAGCATTCCAGATCACACTTATCCTCAGCATCTACAGATAAGGTGGAGAATGCAACCAGTCTGGAATCCCAGAGAATCACTGCCAGTCTCTGTAGACAATACCAAACTAGCTGGGCCAATGGTCTGACAGAGCAACTTCCTATGTTCTCCAAGGGCTACTGCAGCATCAGTAGGCACTGGGAGACCCAGTATGGAAATCAGAGATGGGGAGAAGAGAAGGATGCGAATTGGGGGGTGGGGAGTCTGAAGAGTTTTGTTTTGTATGCACAGGAGCAATTTGCAGAGGAGAAGGTGGGAGGTTAGCGCTTGACCCTTGTTCCCGCCACACACACAACTACCACCTCCCCACACTTGCTTTTCTCCCAACTGGGCTCCCAGAGGAAGTGTGCTGGTCCCATGGGTTATCCGTGAGGTGAGGTCCGAGTCCAGTCCGAGGTCGAGGGTGCAGTATGGAGGCAGTCCGTCAAAGCTGAAGCTGGGTCCAAGGCAGGGAGTCGGGTAAGGTTAGCAGCTCCGGCAGGACAGGGTGCAGGCAGGAACTGGCTACCAACAATGTTGCTCCCGCAACCTGGGACTGGGGCTGACTGGCTTTTATCTGCCCCGAGGCATAGGGCGGCCCTGGTCCACAGGTGACTCACCTCCCCTGGCCTGGAGGCAAGCACTCCTCCTGCAGGAACTTAGTTCCCTCCGCCTCTCTGCCCTTAGCCTCTGCAGCTCAGGAGAGGCTGGAGGGTTACCGGACCCAGAGGCAGCCTCATCTTCCCCTGACAGGGCTGGGAGAGGAGCACCTGCAGGCAATGGGTCCTCCATCACCTCCAGAGCCAGAGTGGATTCATCTGGTGTCTGCTCCTGAGGATCTGGCACAGGTGAGGACCCTTCAGGCTCAAGCCCCAGCCCCGGCTCAGCTGGTTCTGGAGGCGGGGAATCCTGTGCAGGCTGGGATCCCTCAGGTTCAGCCTCCGAGTCTGTATCCCAGGTAATCACAGGAAGGAAAGGAACGTTTTAGTTCAATGTTACACAATGTAGAAATGCGCAGCTTGCGTATAAGGCTTGGTGTTGGGCTCATGTGAAGGAGAACCACGTGAGCACAGGTGATTCGTTCGTCACGATCCCTTGGTGCATTGTTGAACAAGTTCCGACTCAGATCCTTAAGCTGCAGCACCAAGGGCGGCAATTTGTTTCCCAACTTGGGAGTCATTCCGAGGTCTCCCATATATCTTAACACTAAAGATCTGATTCTGCGTGGGAAAACAAGTGCAAAAGAGAGGGAGAGAGAACCAACTCTATTATACACACCTTTTTTTTCCCAGGCAGTTATGTACAAAAAAATAAGAATGCATAATAGAAAAATCCTTCTGAAGCATAACTCTAGTGAAGCTAGCAGAATGCAATATTAAAAGCATATAACAGAGCGGGTGCTAGATGCCTGGGGGGAAAGTTAGCTAGGGAATTTGAAATGGGTAAAAAGAATGACAAGTCATACCTTTAGTAAGGGTTGTTTTTTTTGGGGGGGGGGTTGTTCAGGAATGAAGGTGTAGTAACTTTGAAAGGGAAGAATGGACTAGGGAACCTGAGATCCAGGGGGCACTGTGGCCCTTCAAGTCTGCCTATATGGCCCTTGGAACTCTCCCCAGGCCACACACCTTCCCCAGACTCTGTTTGGTGCCCTCCTCTAGTGCTACCTCCTCTTTTGCTGCATCCACCACTTGTATGAGGGTCCCCAGAAGGTTGTCCACGAATAAATGTGGCCCCTTGGGTTCCAAAAAGTTTCCCACCCCGCACTATGTGCCATTGGCAAGGCAATGGGATAGTACAGAATCATATAACTAAGTTGGACAGAACTTTGATTTTCATCTAGTTTAACTCCCCACAATGCGGAAATCTCAACTAAAGCATCCATGACAGATGGCCAGCCAACCACAGCTTTAAAAAAACCCACTGTACTGTACTGGCTGCTAATTTGCTATAGAAGAAGAAGAAGAGCTTAGACTTGATATCCCGCCTTTCACTCCCATTAAGGAGTCTCAAAGCGGCTAACATTCTCCTTTCCCTTCCTCCCCCACAACAAACACACTGTGAGGTGAGTGAGGCTGAGAGACTTCAGAGAAGTGTGGCTAGCCCAAGGTCACCCAGCAGCTGCATGTGGAGGAGCAGGGAAGCGAACCCGGTTCACCAGATTACGAGTCTACCACTCTTAACCACTACACCATGCTGGCTCATGGGTAAGGTAAGTTTTATTGGGTATGTTTTAAGATTTGTTGTTGGAGGATTTTGTTACTATTGACCATAGTGTTCTTCTGGAGTGGCTCAAGAAGGTGGAGGGTTAGAATACTATAATTATAGAGTTGGAAGGATACCCAGCACTCATCTAGTCCAGCCCCCTGCTATGGAGGAATCTCAACTAAAGCATCCATGACTGATTGCCATCCAACCTCTGCTAAAGACCTCCAATGAAGGAGAGTCCATCACCTCTTGTGTGAGTCCAACAGCTCTTACTGTCAGAAATTTCTTCCTGATGTTCAGTTGAAATCTCCTTGTCATGGTCTACAGGTGATTGAAGTCCCAGCTGAGGACATCGGGATCAGGGGCAAGATGGCAGGGTAGGAGCAGGAACGAGAGTCCAGAAGCCAGGGGTCTGAGAATCAGGAAGCATGGAGTCACGAAGTCAAGGGTCTGAGGGTCGAGAAGCAAGGAGTCACGAAGCTGAGTTCCGAGGATCAGGAAGCAAGAAGCCCAAGGCAGGAAATGAGTTGCTGTGACAAAGAGCTGAAGGGAAATGCAGATCTTATATCCCTTCCTGGCTCTTGCCACCAGGTGCAATGAGTTACCAAGTGGCCTCACCTGTGTGGCTGCGCCTTGCCTCTCCTGTTGGAAGCTGCCTAGAGTGGCTGGGGAAATCCAGCCAGATGGGTGGGGTATAAGTAAATTATTATTATTATTATTATTAGTAGTAGTAGTAGTAGTATTCCAGGCTAAATGTACACAACTGTCTCAACCGTTCCTCATAAAGCTTGGTTTCTAGACCCTTGATTAGAAGTATGTAGTTTATGATGTAGTTTTCGAAGTTTGTCCCATGGAGTTTATGATGTAGCTTTCGAAGTTTGTCCCATGGAGTTCAGTTCGGCTTATTCGCAGGTAAGTGGAAATGGGCTGAATGTGTCCTTATATGTGCACATAGGGACGTGGGTGGTGCTGTGGTCCAAACCACTGAGCCTCTTGGGCTTGCCGATCGGAAGGTTGGCGGTTCGAATCCTCATGATGGGGTGAGCTCCCATTGCTCTGTCCCAGCCCCAGCCAACCTAGCAATTTGAAAGCATGCCAGATCAAGTAGATAAATAGGTATCACTGTGGCGGGAAGGTAAATGGTGTTTCCATGTGCTCTGGCTTATGACATGGTGTTCCTTTGTGCCAGAAGCGGTTTAGTCATGCTGGCCACATGACCTGGAATGCTGTCTGTGGACAAATGCCGGCTCCCTCAGCCTGAGAGATGAGTGCCGCAACCCCATAGTCACCTTTGACTGGACTTAACCATCCAGGGATTCTTTAACTTTACCCTTTTTTTACATATGGACCATAAGGTGAAGACAGCATCCAGTCAGTACACATAAGCATAGATGATCAGTGAAGTTCTCCTTTGGGTAGTAAGCCAGCCTAAATATTTTCTCATGACCATATAGAGAGTGACAAGTGAAATAAGGATCTCTAGCATTCCCTGACTCTGTGCGCATAATCATTAATGTGGATTAGATTCCCCTTTTTACCCATTATGTCTGCCATGAATGGATGGGAGATGCCCACCCTTTTAGCTCCCAGATTATACGACAGGGAGGTTAAAGCGAGTTGATAGGTAATTATTCTGTTTTAAGTGATCCCGGGGACCCTGCCAAATAACCCCTTCCAGCCTTACGTAATTCCTAAACTTAATTTGAAATAATGTGATGCTTCTGAGATGCAATTCCTGTAAAGTAGTTGGAAAGGGTGCCGGGGAGGAGAAACCCTGTAAATTATTTAAGAAGTTATGCAATGCAGATAAGAACACAGGCTATTTCTCTCCCGATGTTCGGATGTCAAAAGGGGCGATTATATTGAAACCAGCAGCCACTTTAGGAGAATTATATATTGATGAGATTTTGAAATAGGAAAACAGGCTCTTACTTCTGAATGCATGATGGATCAGGGATGGAAATGGTAATTGATCAAAATGGTCTTGGGAGACAGGATGCCTTAGATGTCATTTACATAAAGAGGAAAAATCTGCCGCTCTTCTCTGAAGAGCTTCTGGCCCCTTGGAAGAAAAAAGTTCTGCAAGCTTACAAGTTTATTTGATCTGAGGAAGGAGGCAGAGCAGCAAAAAAAGCTACTGTTACAAACAGAAGAAAAGCCCTGCAGGATCTGATGGAAGGTTCATCTGGCCCAGCGTTTTGCTTCCAACAGTGGCTGGCAAATGCCTTTAGGAAGTCCACAAGCAAGACACAGAGGTAACAGACCTCCCCTGTCATTAGCATCTGGCAGTTAGAGGTTCACTGCCTCTGAAAATGTCGATTTCAATTAGCTGCAATGGCTAATTGCCACTGCTGGGTGTTTCCTCCATTGAGTTTGTCCAGTCCTTTTCAGAAGCTGTCTAAACAAGGGGCCATCATCACTTTCTGACAGTGAGTTCCATAAGTTACGTCGGCACTGTATGAAAGAAGTTGTGTGCTGATGGTTCACGTTTCAGCAATCAGAAATGAGGATTAAAAGTGGACAAAGGAAAGGAAAGGAAAGAGTAGACCATGAGGTTGCACAGGTCTGACAACTATGAATAAACACAGTGAAAGCAATAGGTGGAGCAAGAAAAACAACAAATATGTTTTTTGATATAGCGTGTTCTGCTTCATGGAGAGCACGTGTTGCTGTGGGGGCCGCCAGGACACTCCAAAGTTGGGGGGCGGGCTAATTGATCGTTGGCCACTGATGCGATTGGGCTTTCCTTGTTGTTGGGAAGAAGTTAATGTTGCCATTTATTCTGTTGCCAGAAATAGTAAAACTCCTTGCACGAGGCTAGGGCTTCCTCTTTTCGCCCGTGCATCGGATTGCCCGTCCCTCCCTCCCTAGAATAGGGTTGTTTGCTTTGACCTTGCTATGCCTGTCATGGGGTCGTCTGCTTTGGAGCGGGGGCCTGGTAGGAATTTTGTCCATCTGGCTGATTGGCTGGGGCCATTTGGTTTTTGCCTAGGTAAAGGTAAAGGTAAAGGTACCCCTGCCCGTACGGGCCAGTCTTGACAGACTCTGGGGTTGTGCGCCCATCTCACTTAAGAGGCCAGGGGCCAGCGCTGTCCGGAGACACTTCCGGGTCACGTGGCCAGCGTGACATCGCTGCTCTGGCCAGAGCCAGAGCCAGAGCCAGAGCCAGAGCCAGAGCCAGAGCCAGAGCCGCACACGGAAACGCCGTTTACCTTCCCGCTGGTAAGCGGTCCCTATTTATCTACTTGCACCCGGAGGTGCTTTCGAACTGCTAGGTTGGCAGGCGCTGGGACCGAGCAGCGGGAGCGCACCCCGCCGCAGGGATTCAAATCGCGGACCTTTCGATCGGCAAGCCCTAGGCGCTGAGGCTTTAACCCACAGCGCCACCTGCGTCCCATCGTCACAACTTGTAAGGTTCGCGATTAGGCATTGGTTTATGGTTTGGTTGGTTGAGGGGCATGGATTGGCTGTGCCTGCCCCTCTAATGCTGCTGCTGCTGCAAGGGATTCCGTTAAAGGAATCGGGAGCTAACTATTGCTTGTCCACTCTGTCGAGGGGGTTCGGGCCATAGCAATGAGCTCCTGGTTGCATTTGGGGTGAGGGCAGGTTCCCTGCTCCGCGTAACCCCCAAGTGTATTCCCCCATTCTGACTTTCGCATCATGCGGAATGTCAGTCTGTCCCCCATGGTGGGGGCAGACAGTCGCAACCAATGCCTACGCAACCACTCACAAATTTGTATTTTAATAAAGTTGTGGCCAAAATTATGCCAAAAATCTTAAACAAAAATTTCTGTGTGATGTGTGTTATTGGGGTGGACCTGGGGACCTCGACACGCAACTGACGAAAACAAAGAAAGCAAACAATAATTTGGAACTGTGTGTGAAAAAATAGTAGAAATAATAACACAATGAGTCTAATCGGAAGTCAGATGTGTTTGTTTTGTTTTGTTTTCCTTTCCCCCCTTTTTTCTTTTCTCTCCCACCCCCTACTTCCTCTTCTTTTCTCTTTTTTCTGCCTCCTTCCTTGGTCTTTCTCTTTTTGATTTGTTAAGAAAGAGATAAAGAGATAAAAGTGTGATCTGAAAACTTCAGTAAGTTAAAGTGATGTTGTGTAATTTTTCTATTACTATTTATATATTGCTAAAATTGGTTAATTGTAATGAACTGATGTAGCAATTACTGTGGTTTTTTTTCCTCCTTTGTTATTGTTGAATTCTAAATAAAGTATTATTTTTTTTAAAAAAAGAAAAACAGTGCTCAGGCACAAACCAGGAAAGTGCAGAACTGTGCTTAGATAACAAGTCTTTAGGGCCTTACTTGTTCCTTTAGATAGGCTTCTGCGTTACTCAAGCCACACCTCCCATCTTTCCACTAGGCTGTACAGTAAGAGGACATGCCTGTGTTATAGGGCACAGCCTCTTAGTCCATTTACTTTTAACAGTGAGCTTCCTTCTATGAGGAAAATACACACACATGCACACGTTCCCTTTCTCCACTTTGGAAAGAAATGAACTACCTAGCAATAGATTGTACTTCTTAACAACAGCTATTAGGCCTGAAATATTATGGCATAATATTTGTAGCAAACAACGCCATTAAGCGCTCAGGCTTTTATTCATTGTTATATGAACTAGGCAGTAAAAAGATTAATCCAAAGGCATTACTTGCTGAATTGGCCAGGCACACAACTGGATGCAGAATTCAATGACATATACCAGTACTACTTCTTTGAAAAAGCACAGCATGGGGATGAAGCGGGAAAGGACTGACGGAGGGGAAAGAAATTGCCACTGGAGCCCCATCATGTATAACAGGAACCAAGCAAAGTCCACTGCTAGTGAGGTTATCCCAAACTCACTGGGAAAGGACATGTTTCAGACATGTGGTGGAAGGGTGTGGATTGATGAAATGCAAGTGAAAACAGCACCTTTCTACAGCCCTGTTAAGTAATTCACATAATTAATAACCATGCAGGGTTCCCAATCACTGAACACCCTCCAACATTTCTCTGATGAAAATAAAGGTAAAGGGACCCCTGACCATTAGGTCCAGTCGTGGCCGACTCTGGGGTTGTGGTGCTCATCTTGCTTTATTGGACGAGGGAGGCTGCGTACAGCTTCCGGGTCATGTGTCCAGCATGATTAAACCGCTTCTGGCGAACCAGAGCAGCGCACAGAAATGCCGTTTACCTTCCTGCCGGAGCGGTACCTATTTATCTACTTGTACTTTGACATGCTTTTGAACTGCTAGGTTGGCAGGAGCAGGGACCGAGCAACGGGAGCTCACCCTGTCGGGGGGGATTCGAACCGCCAACCTTCTGATCGGCAAGCCCTAGGTTTTGTGGTTTAACCCACAGCACCACCCGCATCCTGATGAAAATAGGGATGTCCATAACAACAACAACACTTTTCTTATTTATACCCTGCCCAGCCCACCTGACTAGGTTGCCTCAGATGCTCTGGGCAGCTTCCAACATATATAAAAACATAATAAAAGAATAAACATTTAAAACTTCCCTATACAGGGATGCCTTCAGATGTCTTCTAAAGGTTGTCTATTTGCTTATCCCCTTGGTTTGGGGGTCACATAACACTCCAACATACCCTCCAACATTTGTCTGATGAAGATAATGACGTCCTACCATAGCCTCCAACATTTCTCCTATGAAACTAGGGGCGTCCTAAGGAAAAGCAGGTGGTGGGTGGCGATGTGGTCTAAACCACATAGCCTAGGGCTTGCCGATCAGAAGGTTGGTGGTTCGAATCCCCCCCCTGACAGGGTGAGCTCCCGTTGCTCGGTCCCTGCTCCTGCCAACCTAGCAGTTCAAAAGCATGTCAAAGTGCAAGTAGATAAATAGGTACCACTCCGGCAGGAAGGTAAACGGCATTTCTGTGCACTGCTCTGGTTCGCCAGAAGCGGCTTAGTCATGCTGGCCACATGACCTGGAAGCTGTCTGTGGGCAAACGCCGGCTCCCTCGGCCTATAGAGCGAGATGGACCTAATGGTCAGGGGTACCTTTACCTTTAAGGAAAAGCAGGATGTTCCGGAATCAAATCAGAAACTGGGGCAGCTTCTATAAATCTGGGACTGTCCCTGGAAAATAGGGACACTTGGAGGGTCTGTACTGTGTAGCCCAAAGGCATGGATCAGGATCTGATGGTAAGAGCTGATTAACAGTAGAATAGCACTGATTCCTGCATTGCAGGGAGTTGGAGTAGATAGTAAAGGTAAAGGTACCCCTGCCCGTACGGGCCAGTCTTGACAGACTCTGGGGTTGTGCGCCCATCTCACTTAAGAGGCCAGGGGCCAGCGCTGTCCAGAGACACTTCCGGGTCACGTGGCCAGCGTGACATCGCTGCTCTGGCCAGAGCCAGAGCCAGAGCCAGAGCCAGAGCTGCACACGGAAACGCCGTTTACCTTCCCGCTGGTAAGCGGTCCCTATTTATCTACTTGCACCGGGAGGTGCTTTCGAACTGCTAGGTTGGCAGGCGTTGGAGTAGATGCACCTCTGTAATTCCAAGATCCCTCCCACCACACTATTGAGGCGAATGTTTTGTGTTTTTAAAAGATGACATCTTGGGTTATTTCACTCTATATAATTAAAACTAGTCCATTCTGAAGGAAAGCGCAGACAAAAGACATTGTGGGAGCAGATAATGCACAATTCTCACACAGAAGGTAAAGAGAAGAACATGGAACAAATTAAAAATAGATTCATAAAATGGCAGAGAGAGAGAGAGAGAGACCATTTGACAACCTACATTTTACACCGAAAGTGCACAGGAAACACGCCTTTGCAATTGCCAAATAATTTGAAGTGTCGCGAAATTAAGGCTACGAGCAACATTTCTGCTGTAATGAACAGCTGCTAGATTCAATAGAGAATATTTTGCATAACAACAGAAAGCATTTGCCATTGGCCTTGTGGGAGGAATAACAGTCTAATAATTGAAATGAACTACACACTACAGTAGCCAGTTACCACAATGAGAAAGATTATGCAAAGCAGAATGCTTCCTACAAGCTGAAAATCGCAGCCTTTCGTTGTCATGCAAAATGGAGCCTCTCTGTTCATCAGGTTGGCAATAAAATTGAATCATCCAGATGATATCCCGCTTCACAGTGCGTAACTTTGACATAATTGGACCAAATGGAATACTTCACACGGTTAAACTTAACGGAGGGGCTCAGAACTGCAGATGCCCAAAGGACATAGTTATTGCAAAGGGGTCAGTTGGGAGCTGAGAGAGCTTACAGGCTAGGTTTACAGAGGCAACTCATTGAGGTGTGCATCTGTTTCTCTAAAAGGAATGAGTAAGAAAACAAATGCACCCCATTGGTTTGCAATTCATTTCTGTTAAAAATAAATAAATGCAAATGGGAGGGGGAATGAAAACCCTCCCCCCCTTTCTCCCATTCGTTTCTCATAGAAATCCATGAGGCTGACTTTTTGTTGCCTTGCTTAGTATGACAGTTAAGTCCAGTCGTGAACGAATCTGGGGTTGAGGCACTCATCTCACTTTACTGGCCAAGGGAGCTGGTGTTTGTCTGCAGATAGTTTTTCTGGGTTATGTGGCCAGCATGACTAAGCCACTTCTGGTGAAACCAGAGCAGTGCATGGAAACGCCATTTACCTTCCCGCCAGAGCAGTACCTATTTATCTACTTGCACTTTGATGTGCTTTCGAACTGCTAGGTTGGTAGGATATTTAATGCTGTACTGATTTTAACACTTGATTGGGAGCCACCCAGAGTGGCTGGGGAAACTCAGCCAGATGGGCGGGGTAAAAATAATAAATAATAATAATAATAAATAATAATAATAATAATAATAATAATAATAATAATAATAATAATTAGGAGCTGGGACCGAGCAACGATAGCTCACCCCATCATGGGGATTCAAACCGCCAACCTTCTGATTGGCTAGCCCAAGAGGCTCAGTGGTTTACACCCCAGCGCCACCCGCATCCATTGCTTAGTACAGTGGTTCCCAATTAGCTAATTACTGAGGACTCCCTATTATTCAAAAGCCAAGCCATGGATCCCCTACTTTTGAAAATTTAACTCTATGGTAGCTACCTCTGCAAAGCAATTTTTTGAACAAAATGTGGGGTGGCCGCATTTTAGGTATACTAAAATATACGCAAAGGATTTTAGTTATGCTAAAAGCAGACTAGGGCCTCGTGATCTCTGGTTTTCAACACTGTGATAGATCAGCAGCTAAACATCTCAATATTCCAATATTTCATGCTCTGAAATTGGAGATCAGGGAAGGAGCAGTCACAGAGATTGGGTGGGTGGGTGGGTGGGGTGCATGCAGATCAGGGGTGGGGATGAGGGAAAGGGCAACCGTGGAGATCGGATGGGGGAGGGGAGGAAGTGAGTCTGAGTAGGAGGGAATAGGGATGGGGGCTGCATGAAGCCACCATCAGCAGTGTAGCCAGCGGTGGCAGCCGGCAAAGATGCACATCCACTGTGACTCCTGCTGCTTTCCTGCTGACTGAGAAAAGTTGTTCCACCTCAGTGTCAGGGGGAGGTAGTGCCACAGTACCTTGAAGTGAGGGCAATCAGCTGCCCTGTTCTCCATCAGCATTAGGGGAAGGCAGCTCAGATCAGCAGCATTATCAGCTGAGAGCATCATGCCATATCGGCGGTGCCTTGAAATGGGTTGCCCTGCTCTCCCTTGCGTGAGGAGCAATATCATGTTGCATATTTTCTGGACAAAACCATTATTGCAGTGTGATTTCAAAACCAATTTTTGCCGATATATTGAAAAATTGCACAGCACTAAAGCATGCGGTATCGCCATGCAAAAATGACAATAATTTAGTCAGGGTGAGGCAAGGGGTGGGGCCACGGAGCCCCTGGGTGCGTTCCGTGGACCCCCAGGCATCCCCGAACCCCTAATTGGGAACCACTGGCTTAGCAAGTTCAGACAGCTTGATATATCCACAAAACATTATGTAAAGCAGGGACTATTCGGGCAATCACAGAATTACAGTGGTACCTCAGGTTACATATGCTTCAGGTTACATACGCTTCAGGTTACAGACTCCGCTAACCCAGAAATATTACCTCAGGTTAAGTACTTTGCTTCAGGTTGAGAACAGAAATCGTGCTCCAGCGGCGTGGCAGCAGCAGGAGGCCCCATTAGCTAAAGTGGTGCTTCAGGTTAAGAACAGTTTCAGGTTAAGTACGGACCTCCGGAACGAATTAAGTGCTTAACCTGAGGTACCACTGTATAGGGTTTTCCAATCCCCTATAATGCAGGAATATGCAACTGTCCCATTCAAGGATTGAACCTGCCACCTTGGCATCTTCAGCATCACACTCTAACCAGCTGAGCTATCCAGGTGTGGAAACTTTTTCAGCCAGAGGGCTGGATTACCTTGTGGAGAACCATCAGGGGGCCACAGTGGGGTGGGGTATTCAGTCCAAGACATTTTTGGTGCATGGGGTGAAGGAGAATATAGTGTCCCTCCACTCCATGTTCAGAAGCTGACTGGACTGGAAATTGGATCTTAGTTCAAAACCAGTGGTGGACTATCATCGTCCTATGCGCCTGAGCACATCAGGCTAGCTTAGGGGGTTCAGGGCAGGCTATGCGGCACATACAGGTCTGCGGTCCTGATACACCTTGCAGTCGTTCCTCTCCCTACCAGCCTGCCTGAGGCTGTTGCTTCACTCTGTGCCCTGACAATGGTAACCTGGGGTGGGGGGGAGTGAAAAAGAGGCACAAATGAAGAAATATGAACTCCACCGACAAGACAAGGTCATTTGGAGCCTCAAAACCCATGAAATGTTTTTCAAAGCACTTCTGAATGTTCTAATGTTCTTTTAAAAAAGTGGTATCCGAACTCTTACAGCATCTACATGCAACATCAGGAAGAAGTTGAGCTATTTCAATTATTTCTCGGGTTGCTCGAGGCCGCAAGTAGCTCAGCAGCATCAGCTGTAATGATTTCCTTCCTTCCTCACATCCTTCAGGGGAACAGAGAAGATGCAGATTCTCACAGAAATTGAATTGGTAAGAAAGGCTTCCAGTCTCAACATTTGGGCAAGGTTCCCATAAGCCTCTTACCTGCAAATCTTAAACTCACCCATCCCATTACACCACTAGGTAACCAGCTGCCTTCGCATAATAATTCACCCAGCTCTGATGGGTCAACTTTCTCAACTGACAGCTTCAGTGAAATGGTTTGAGGTTGGCAACATTCAGGTTGCAGTACAGCCTTGGTGTATATTTGCCTAAATTTGTATTACATCATCTGCTAGCTATGAGCAGATGTAATGAGCTCTGAAGAGCATTGTTTGACAACTAAATAAGTCCCTTTTTTGAGATTTGACAAGGTACTCGTCTTATCTGTCTGTCTGCCTGTGTGTGTGTGTGTGTGTTCTTGGTAGCAAAGTTACTGAAACAACACAATCCAGAGAGAGAAATATTGACTAGACTTTGCTGAGGAAACTGAACAAAATGGTGTACAATTTGAGGCGAACAGTGAGATTTTCTCTTTCCTGGTTTGGGCCTCATCCATAGAAGGGAGACATTCAACCAAATATATAGCAGAAAACTCCCTTAGAACTACAAAGCTAATCAGAACACATGGTACCTCAGTAAAGCGGGATAAGGGTCAAATCAACCTAATTGGTCGGGGAGGGAGCTACTCTGAATCATGCTGTGTGGGTGCAAAGCCTATGAGATCCCAGACGGCAGCCACCACCATTTCCTCCTTAGGGATGGGAGGAGAGCAACAGATCTAGCCCACCAGTAGTGTGTTTCAGCCATCATTGCGACTGTGGCAGTGGCAGTGGCAGCAGCAGCGGAAGATGCATTCCTTGGAGGCCAGATCTGGCTCTCCTCCCATCCCTAAGGAGGAAATGGTGGTGGCTGCCGAACACCTTCTGGCAGTTCCCTCACTGCGAGGAGCGAAGTTACAGGTAACCAGGCAGAGGGCCTTCTCAGTAGTGGCACCCCCCTGTGGAACGCCCTCCCATCAGATGTCAAAGAAATAAACAACTATCTGACTAGAAGACAACTAGAAGACATCTGAAGGAAGCCCTGCTTAGGGAAGCTTTTAATATTTGATGAATTATTGTATTTTAATATTTTGCTGGAAGCTGCCCAGAGTGGCTGGGGAAACCCAGCCAGATGGTCGAAGTATGTATGTATGTATGTATGTATGTATGTATGTATGTATGTATAAATAAATTGTTGTTGTTATTGTTGTTGTTGTTGTTGTTGTTGTTCAGAAGCCACAGAACCCCTGTCAGACTCTGGGTTCCAAAGAACTTTCACAAACCGGAACACTCACTTCCGGGTCTGCGGTGTTCAGGAGCCGAAACGTCCGAGTACCAAGGCATTTGGCAACCAAGGTACAACTGTACATGAAAAGCTATTTCATACATCCCACCCTCCTCAGACCAATATGAACAATGCATTTTTAATGCATTTCTACTTCTGGAATCTGAGGCAGGTTTTGTGGACAAAAGCTCCAGACCCTTGTTATTTCCAATTTTCCATATGAGACTTTAATAATGAAGCTTCCATATGTTCCTAGATCAGCACTTGAGCTGAAAGTTAGCTCTGCTGAGAATTAGAAACCATTTCCAGTCCTGCTTTATTAAGACCCAGGGCTTCGCTTTTCTAACTCACCAACGGACAAAGGCTTTCACTCCCCAGAATGAACAGGTGTGTTCATTAATTTTAAAGAGCAGGTTCTTTTCTTTTAAAAGAAAATGCTACATGAAGACTGTCTGGTTTCTTTGCAGTTGTAAAAGAAGGGGTGAAAAAAACTATTCAGGTTCACTCCCTGTTGCAAGACACTGACTAGATTTTGCTCCAGAATTTTTCACCTTTTCAACCGACCCCAAAGTCCCCATTTATGTTAATGGGAAAGGCCTCCATCCAAAAGAATCCATCAATCAAGTGATGAGCACAAAAGGCAAACACTTTAGGCAGATGGATTCAATGGGAGATCGGCTCCTCCCTTAAAGAGGGCATGTGCTGCGGTGAGACCTGGCAACCAAACCCTGTGTTGTGGGTGGGTATGATTGGATAGCCACAACACCCAATTGGTAGGTCCCTTGATGCAGGGTTTAATCAGGCCAATGGGACGCAGGCTGAACAGATCAAGGGACCTATATATACCCATGCACGTGACCCAGAGCTTCCTCTTTCGGAGCGTGCATTCGGAACACCCACCCACCTCTCCCTACTTCCAGGGCTTTGTGCTTGACCTTGCTATGCCATCGTGTGTCGTCTGTCATTGGGACAGGGGCACGGCAGGATTTTCCCCCACTTGGCTGATTGGCTGTTGTCATTTGGGTTTCGCCTGCCATGTAACAAATCGTCACAACTAAGGTTGCAGATAGGCTCTGGTTCAGGTGATGGGGATGGGAAAATGCTCTGAAGGGTATTCCGTTAAAGGAATCCAGGGACTCAATGGTTTGGTCAACCCCTGAGAGGGACATTTGGGTGGCAGAATCATAGAATCATAGAATCATAGAGTTGGAAGAGACCACAAGGGCCATCGAGTCCAACCTCCTGCCAAGCAGGAAACACCATCAGAGCACTCCTGACATATGGTTGTCAAGCCTCTGCTTAAAGACCTCCAAAGAAGGAGACTCCACCACACTCCTTGGCAGCAAATTCCACTGTTGAACAGCTCTTACTGTCAGGAAGTTCTTCCTAATGTTTAGGTGGAATCTTCTTTCTTGTAGTTTGGAACCATTGCTCCGTGTCCACTTCTCTGGAGCAGCAGAAAACAACTTTTCTCCCTCCTCTATGTGACATCCTTTTATATATTTGAACATGGCTATCATATCACCCCTTTACCTCCTCTTCTCCAGGCTAAACATGCCCAGCTCCCTTAGCCGTTCCTCATAAGGCATCGTTTCCAGGCCTTTGACCATTTTGACAGAGTTAGGCCCTTCTCGGCTTTCTGCTTATCCAGGTGTTCACCCTTGGCTGACCTATGCTGGAACCCTGGGTCAGCGCTACCTGCATGGCTGGGAGCTAGATGAACCAGAACCTATGCAACCATTCACTTTCTGTAATCAATAAAGTTGTGGCCTAAATTCTGCCAAAAACCAAAACCAAAATTTGAGTCAAGTGTGAATTTATTTAGGGGGAGGTTTCTGGGTCTGAACACACAATCCCAGAATGCAACATCATCCTAGCAGAGGCACTAAGCCTTACACTAAGTCACAAAAGTATTGTCAACATTGACTGATAGCACCTTTCCAGGGTTTCAAACAGGGAGTCTCTCATAGCACTACTGGGAGTTGCTAGGAATTGAGGCTGAGACCTTTTGCATGTAAAGTCCCATCTAAGGGTTAAAAAACACATATCCTGCCCCCAGAGAACTGAACCAAAAAGCCTGCCCCAGTTTCACAGCCCACAGAAAGGCATTTGACTCAGTGCTTCCTGAGTCCCACCCCTGTCTTAATTTGCAACTTTGCAATCTGCATGAAAGTTTGCATTTCAGTAGTATTCAAATGTGCATTCCTTAATGCGTTTCTTCTCCAAACGCACATTTTAACGTATGGAGTAGAGCAAAGCATTCTCTAAAATTTAAGATGAAGTATCAAACTGTCTTTGCAAATGTTTATGTGGCTTTGGAGGTACAGATGATCATTTTTATAAATGAACCAATTATATATGCATATGTTTATCATAACATTCATAATATATTTATTACATTATTTTGCAAATAAAAATAAAAATACAGATTGCTAAGTGTGTTTTCTCTCAAAATGCACATTTCTAAGCGTAGTTCTCTCAAAATACATAATTAAAAATGTATTTTGATACTTTTTGGACTGAGAACTTCACTGACAATTTGGGGACTATAAAAGTCAGTGAATAATTAGGATCCAATATGCACAATAATCTGAAAGGTGCATAAAAGGTCAGTTGCCACTGGAATTGATCAAATTCCTTAAACAACCCTAATTTACAGTAAAATGATGAGGAGGATGGCATTCTGTCTTTTTTTACCCTGAAGATAATTCATGGCACCAGCATGGGGTGTCTAATTCAGTAGGAAGCAAAGACCTTGGACCCTCTTGGGAACCTTCTCATAGAAGAAGGTCTGCTTCCTTTCCTCTACTTCCCGATATCCACAAACATACCGAGCCTTTTCCTGGCCACTGAGATACTTCCCAACTCATTCAGTACTAGTAGATAAAGTTATAAACATCAAAGATTTAGAAATTCAGTAGCCATAGCTCCTTATCTTCTATTCGCACCTGAATTTCATGTTGAGCTGTAAAATATGCTTAGGTCAGATATTTAGCCTAGCTATGAGAGGAAAAGATGGAGCTGAATGTTTGAGGAGATCTTGATAAAACTTTTTCTCCTTTTCATTTTTTTATTTTTACTCCCCTATATTTCGTTGCTAAAATGGCAGGGAGAAAGCTTTGCACTAGTTTAAGAAGATTCCCCCCTCCAGGGGTCTAATCCTTGCTAAATTGACTTAAGAGTTAAGAGATTTGCCATTTGCTTGACTATTTCTAATACGGAGCTAGATCGTTTAATGTAAGTAGGTTTAATTGCGTCTTTGCTGGCAATTTTGTGACAACTATAATCAAATAAGGCTTGAATAGCCTACTCCCAGGCTTCCTTTTAAAGTAAACAAAGAGACCTTTGACTTTAAATCCAACCACAGCAGAGAAAGATTAAACAATGGAAAGTGAGGAAGAACTAGCGGGACCTGCAAAAAAATGTTGCAGCATGGAATGTACCCACTCAGGACACTCCATTCCTTTCCTCCTGGTTTTCTGTTTATTTCCCCAGTCAGCAATCTCGAGTCACTGAGTACCCTTAGGTCACACCCAGGCCATACAGTTAAAGTGCATTTTGAGCACATGGCTTTCTCTAAAGAAGTCTGTAAACTGTAGCTGAAGTGTCCTGCTTTAAAACCCTCCATAGAGATACCTTACACAGGTTTCAAGGCAAAACCGTGTGTGATTTCTCCTATCTTTTAAAAAGGAAGTTTGGTTATGTTGGGACCTATCTTCTCAGAGTCATCCAAAGACATTATGGGTCTTAAGGCAGGAAACAGCACCGTGCTGCGGGGGGGGAGGGGGGAGAAGTCACCTCTGCCAAAAATATTTTTTTAAACTAAATTGTGCTGCTTTAATAGCATCCCCAAATCTCTTTGAGACTGAGATAGACTGCTTAAAAAGGTAAAGTTAAAGGGACCCCTGACCATTAGGGCCAGTCGTGACCGACTCTGGGGTTGCAGCACTCATCTCGCTTTATTGGCCAAGGCGTACAGCTTCTGGGTCATGTGGCCAGCATGACTAAGCCGCTTCTGGCGAACCAGAGCAGCGCACGGAAACGCTGTTTACCTTCCCACCGGAGCGGTACTACTCACACTTTGACATGCTTTTGAACTGCTAGGTTGGCAGGAGCAGGGACCGAGCAATGGTAGCTCACCCCGTCACGGGGATTCGAACCGCCGACCTTCTGATCGGCAAGTCCTAGGCTCTGTGGTTTAACCCACAGCACCACCCGCGTCCCTTTTGATAGACTGCTTACTCTGCCTAAAAGTACAGCTAGACTTCTATACATGTCTATAGCAGGGATGAGGAACCTCAGGCCCAGGGCCAATATATTTGACCCTTGAAACTCTCCCGAAGCTATGTATCCTGTCAAAGAGTGAACTGGCAGTAAATCACACCATTCAGAAACACAAACTTCACAGACTTGGCTAAGTGTCAGGTCTAATGAGCCCAGAAGCTCATCCCCGTAGTTCTTTCCCCATGAATCAATTGGGGAGACTGAGAATCCCTGCCTCCACACAGACGTCTAAATCCCCTCTTCTCCAGAGCTTTTTCCGAGCAATCGGAGACTGTGCCTGCATGCAGCCTGCCACTGCTCCACCCGTTTCATCCTTCTTCTGATTCCAGGAGACAGGACGGAAGGAGCTTGTCGCAGAAGGTGGAGGAAACACCAGTGATTCATCACCAGCCTGATTCATCTCTGCCTCTTGGCCTCCCTCCTCCCACTCTTCTATTTCAGCTTCTGCCTCTGATTCTGGACCTCTCGCTGCCCCAGCTCACCAAGCCCTGCTACCTCTTCAGCTTCAGACATGTCCTCTTGCCATCTTCTCCCTCTGACCACTCATCATTGTCCCACCACCACTCCCCAGGCTCTGAACCTTCTTCCCTTAGTGGTTCCCCAGCTGGTTCCTCTCACCATTCCTCTGCATCCAACCAGTACATGACACCCCCTCTCCATAGGTCACCCCCCTCACTGCCCCTACTTCACACCCCGAGTATTTTTGTCTGGCTGGAACGTGTCCTTCAGTTTTTATGATGTCCCTTGCTTGTCTGGATGAAGGCAAGAGAGGGGTACTTCTAAGTGAGTGTAGAGCCAAGCCTAGAGTACAAAGGTATTTTTCCATACATTATTGACAGTGGCCCCATCCACCATTGGAAGACTTCCCAGAAGGAATCTGGCCCTCAAGCTGATGAAAGTTCCCCCATCCTGGTCAAGAGGAGGGCAAGGTATGCCTGGTTGTTTCAAATCACAGGCGTGAGCTCAGGCTTCCTGTCCCCATATTGAGAACTTTGTCTGAATATAAGGCAGCTGCCTTCAAACTAATGTCAAATATGCACTGGCTGTGTAATTAGAAAACGTCCAAATATCAGCACTTAGGGAACAAGTTATTTAAGTAGACGGGTCCCAGCTTCTTTGAGGCTATGTGTAACCTGACGGCTTAGCTGACAGCCCTACTAGGTGAACCTTTTTCCTCGCCGTCTTCTATTGCCCATAGACATTTCTCCCATTATTGTAAATTCAGAGTGATACTGCACCCAGTCAGTCAGCGTCTACACAATTCCTATATGGTAATTGCTGTTTTTCTCTCTTGGAAGCAAGATATTACATGGTTTCTCTAGATAGCACTTTGTTGATTATGTTAGACCCTGTATAATGTTTTGTAATAGTGTACTTTATCAGACATTAACGTTTTCAACAGTAAAATGGAAGGTATAATAGGTCAATATTTCCTGGGTGCAAAAATGAATTCCTGGGGTACCAAGAAGCACATTCCCATTTGTGTGCATATAAGCACACAGGTATTTTGTTTGCATGTGAATGTCTGCTTCTGTTTATTGGATATATGACTATTGTAGTGCCAGCTAGTCTTCCAGCACTATCACCCCAATTCAGCTAGAGATACAGGGAGCGCAAAAGACACAGTGGGATGTGGAACCGAGCATGACGACTTGCCCCTACAATTGGGGCGGCCGGGGTTGTGCAACATGTGCATACTGTGCATGCAAGCCTCAGGGCATGTTGACTTGCACAAACCACAAGACCTGCTGACACAGTGCCCAGGCTTGCATCCTGGGGACCTGCTGCTAATGTAGTGATTTGACTTCACTCCGTTGTCTCTTGAGACAGACAGATACAGTGGTACCTCTGGTTACGTACTTAATTCGTTCCGGAGGTCCATTCTTAACCTGAAACTGTTCTCTTTTTTTTAAGAATGATTTTTTATTAACCAACCAATCACATCAAATCAAACCAAATTACATAAATTCCAAATTACACAGCTGAATTTTAAATTTTTGTTGGGGGGACGCATATTTCAAGTTCTGAAGGAGATCCAATCAACTTCTTGCTTCTTACTGCTGTTTTAATGTCCACAAATCTAACCTTATGATGTTCACAGTACTATCCAGTCCTTTTTTCTTGTTTTACCACATCTCTTGTTGTTATTTTCATATATTTTTCCTTTCTCTTTGTGACCTCTGATAGTCTCCACAAGCTGGTTAGACAGTTTGTAAACTAAATTGTGCTGCTTTAATAGCATCCCCAAATCTCTTTGAGACTGAGATAGACTGCTTAAAAAGGTAAAGTTAAAGGGACCCCTGACCATTAGGGCCAGTCGTGACCGACTCTGGGGTTGCAGCGCTCATCTCGCTTTATTGGCCAAGGCGTACAGCTTCTGGGTCATGTGGCCAGCATGACTAAGCCGCTTCTGGCGAACCAGAGCAGCGCACGGAAACGCTGTTTACCTTCCCACCGGAGCGGTACTACTCGCACTTTGACGTGCTTTTGAACTGCTAGGTTGGCAGGAGCAGGGACCGAGCAATGGTAGCTCACCCTGTCACGGGGATTCGAACCGCCGACCTTCTGATCGGCAAGTCCTAGGCTCTGTGGTTTAACCCACAGCGCCACCCGCGTCCCTTTTGATAGACTGCTTACTCTGCCTAAAAGTACAGCTAGACTTCTATACACTTAGTCTCCACAAGCTGGTTAGACAGTTTGTAATCCTGCGTGGATATTATTATTTGTTATCCAGTAGCCATATCCAGACGTTTTCCATGTAACATCACTTCCATACATCAAAACAGTCTTAGCGTCATTAATCTTCACCAATCTGCCTCCTTTCTCAAAACCTCTGAGGAGATTCACCAGGAATGCAGTCTGAAAACAAGTCCGTTCCTTCTCTCGGCTATAAATCCTTTGGCAAGATGGCGACTCTGAATTAATTGCTGCGCCATTCCAAAAGCTCTTCTTGCTTCTCGATCTCCATAAAGCATACTTTTGGTTAAAGTTTATCTCCACACAGACCTTAATCATCCTGCTTGGGTCAGTTCAACCGACGATTCTAATGAGGAGGGGTTCTTGTAAATCACATAGAAGAAAAGTAAAAAAGGTTCCCCCCCCCCAGTCAGTCCCGTTGTCAACATACCCAGCCTTTAGTGTATCTTCATCGTAAAATATTCCTGTTTCTCTAACCCGTTGTCTTCTTCCGCAGAGGTCACTTAAATTAGCAGACTTCACTCCCCTTCTTCACTTGAAATATGTGCATTTGCTTCTTTTGTAATTAATTATTCCAAATTGCTGCAGCTAGTGCACAGAGACCGCATCCAGGAGAGCCGAGGTCCACACGGGGGCATTCTGCCTAGGGCCCTCACCCCCTTCTTTCGAATTAGGGGGTGATTTATGGGCACAGCAGGCAAGGGCAGTGTTCCCCATTTCCTTGGGGCAACAAGGGAGGCTGCCTACTCCCATAACAGCCTCTTAATTACCCCATGTGGGTCGGAGAGATGGTATTGTCGGCCATCTTCCAATGCGCCCCCTAGTGGCCCCCCACCTAAAACTGTTCTTAACCTGAAGCACCACTTTAGCTAATGGGGCCTCCAGCTGCTGCTGCGCCGCCACCGCGTGATTTCTGTTCTCATCCTGAAGCAAAGTTCTTAACCCGAGGTAATATTTCTGTGTTAGTGGAGTCTGAAACCTGAAGCGTATGTAACCCGAGGTACCACTGTACCAACAATCCCTTAACAAGGAACCCAAGCCATTCAGGACACCAGTACCAAAACCTGGTCTCTTCTTCTTTGGCAATCCTGAAGCTGAGGCTCCAATACTTTGGCCACCTCATGAGAAGAGAAGACTCCCTGGAAAAGACCCTGATGTTGGGAAAGATTGAGAGCACAAGGAGAAGGGGACGAGAGAGGACGAGATGATTGGACAGTGTTCTCGAAGCTACTAACATGAGTTTGACCAAACTGCGGGAGGCAATGGAAGACAGGAGTGCCTAGCATGCTCTGGTCCATGGGGTCATGAAGAGTCGGACACGACTAAACAACTAAACAACAACAACAACATTACAAAGTAAGATTGTCTTCCATGAACACGGTTTTAACAGTGAGTCCGTAAGTGACTGTGGAGGCCAATTCTGGATCCACACGTCCTTCCACAGTGGGGACATAGGTTTCCAGGTGGGAGTTGATCACTGTGAGGGTTTGCCAAGTGTGCCTTCCTCTCAGCACATTTCTCCCTTTCATCCTGAGTTCAAGCGTCTTCAAAGCCCATGACACCTTTGGTAAAGGCTTTTCTCCAATTGGAGCAAGTGTTTCCCACTTCTCAATGTTTATACTACATTTTTTTAGATTTGCCTTGAGAGAGTCTTTAAACCTCTTTTGCTGACCACCAGCATTATGCTTTCCATTTTTAAGTTCAGACTAGAGTAGTTGCTTTGGAATACGATCATCAGGCATCTGCACAACATGACCAGTGCAACGAAGTGGATGTTGAAGAATCATTGCCTCGACACTAGCTCACATTCAGCCAGGGCAATGCTTTCAAGACCAGTGACAAATAGTCCCATCTCACTGCCCTGCACAGCAGCCTGCCAGAATCAATGGGGCTGGCTCACTGTCTGATCTAGTCCCAGGCTCCTCTCTGGAGGGGAGAAGCTCCTTGCTAGCAGGAGGTGGCATTGGGGTCATGTGAGTCTGCTGTAATATGGCACTTGTGATGTCAATGTGACATAAGTGGTGTCCTGTGGCATTGAGGCAGGCTTTTCCCTTGTCCATCTGCTTAGCCCTTCCCCTGGATCTGGACTTCTTCCAACCATCTTCCAACTCCCAGGATTCCATTTCTCCTGTTCTCCATCATTGTCTATTCCTCCTCTACCTCTGAGCAATCCCACCAAGATATCTCCATGGGACTCCTCCTGATGCCACCACCCGTACTTTATATGAAGGAAAGAAGCAATTTTTCTCTATCTAGGTAGATAGTAACAAAAGATATTTACTTGATTTTATCTCTGCAAGATTTTGGCAAATTAAAACTTTAATGAATGTACTTACTGAAGCATAAGCAAAAGAATATTAAAGCCTCAATATAATTTTTCACTGTATTAAAAGTTTGTAATTGTGTTTTTCCCCCTTTCTCAGTTCTACAGTGCAGTCAAGGAAAGATATTAGCTATTATTATTACTATTGAGTTTTGTATATATTTAGAGAGCAATCTACATACATAATGTCACTGGGGAGTAATGCAGACAACAAATTATGAGAGCTCAAAAAGAATCGCCACGGAATGTGTCAAGTATTTTAAATTCAGCATAGAAGCCCCTATCTAATGAGGTATCAACACAGAAAAAGGTAGTAGCAGAGATTGCTAGAAACAAAACATAAAGATGCTAAATGCATTTTCACATAATTCCGAGGAAAACACTTCTCCGTTTTCCAGGTCCTTGGGGGAAGGTGACATTTTGGTCCCATAAATAATCTGTTTGAATATAAACCGCCTCCCAGAGCCAGAATTTACAGAGTTGTTTAAGAATCAGCCCCTCTCCTATTCGCTTCCCAGGAATTATAGTCCTGGGAAGAGAATAAGGTAGAAGGTGCATCTCTTCTCAGCACTTCCACATCCTTACATGGTTGCCAGGTACTACGCAAAAGAGCATGAGCCACTAAAAACCTCAGTACCTAAATCTTCTACCTAAATCATGCTCCTAAATCTGCCTCTGCCCCAGGATTCCAGACAGTGGATCTTTCTCAGCCCTAGGGGGAAACACAAGGGATTGAACCCAGGGTCTTTTCCACGAATGGCATGTGCTCTGCAACTGAGCTATGGCCCTTCTGCTTTGTTGCTTTCTTCTTGGGGCCGTTTTAGCAGTGTGGTGTACTTTTAACCCTTTTTAACATTAAAAATGCATTGAAATTAAAATATTAACACTGTACTACTGCAAAACAAAACAAAAATGTTGAGTGCCATTGTTAAATATTAATTAAAAAGTAAAAGCCCTGCTAAAATGGTATTTTAGATGAACTGTTACTCAAATGCCCACAGGGCTATGTTGCAGCCACTAGTGTAGGAGCATAGTGGGGTACGTACACATCAAAAGCGGTAAATGCCCAACCGTACAAAATCAGCTGCAATTCTTCATGTCACCTTTCAGAGTTAGAGCAACAATTACATTAAAACTTTGCCATCTGGAAGCACCATCCATTGCTGTTTCTCTGTAGATCCTGATCACTCACTGACCAGAGAGAGCCACAAAGCTACTTCCATTTTGGGTTTCACTTTCATTTGTCTTTGATCTGCATCGTCAGTCTAGTTGAGCCTCCTTTGCCTTGCTCATGATCCTGCCTCCCTGTGGCTGAATGGAGCTAGTCACCTAGAAGAGCCAACTACCTCAGCCTTTCACCATCATCATCTTCATCATCATCATCATCGTATCCCTGTTATGGGTCCCTCAGCTCCATCAGGATCTGGCATGGTTTGGCAGCCCCAGGTGGACTGGAAGGAGGAAAAAAAGAGGAGGAGATTGGGGACTGGAGGCCTAGCACCCAGGAATGAGGAGAGAGGTCCTCTCCCTTGTGATGCTAGATGTCCAAGAGGGAGAAGCAAAGCTGCTGGCTCTCTCCTCCCCCACCCTTCCAGTCTCATCAGCCTCATCAGGAAGGAAAGAAGACTTCTATCCACCAGATGGAGGAGCTGAACTTAAAGAGCTAGCTGTGGAGCTAGAGGCAGAGCAGCAGGACATCGTCTTAGGTGCCATCTTTGTAGGTGGGTTCAGACACACCCTCCCAAATGGAGTGCACACGTGTGTATGCAGCAGACTCACTGGGAAAGGAAGTCCCATGAGTGAGCTCAACCCTACTCAACTTTGAAAGCTTGGCAGGGAGGGCATCTCAACTGTTCGGACATTTTCCTTGCTTCTGTTTGGTTATGAGCTTATTGCTTCATTCAAGAACCTTGGAATCTTGACTTTGGGGTTTTGCGCTCACTGTTGAGCTTGTCAGCTTTTAGCCGGAATAAAGACTTCTTCCTTACTTACAAGTAAGAGTCATTGTCACTGTGTTTTCGGATGGGAACCTGGTGGACCCTGTTCCCACATTTGTATGCTTTGGCTCAAGGGAGGGTGTTTCCTGGACCCCCGCAATAACTTAAAGTAGATTATATATTGTACGGTGCTGTATAAAATCACAGGGCCTAATATATCAAGCTATGTAACAAGGCAGAGAAAGAAAAAGAATTTAAGTGAATCTTTAAAAGCCTATGAAGCTCTTCATTCAGTGATAAAAGTTTCCATATAACTTCCCACTGACTTCCATCAAAGTCATAAACCGACTTATTCTGAAACCAGAATGACTGGGAAGCAAAACAGAGAACAAAGGTACAGTGGTGACCCGCAAGACGAATGCCTCGCAAGACGGAAAACCCGCTAGACGAAAGGGTTTTCCGTTTTGGAGGTGCTTCGCAAAACGAATTTCCTATGGGCTTGCTTCGCAAGACGAAAATGTCTTGCAAGCTCCTGCGGGGGGTTTTTTCCTCCCCCCCCCTTTTTCTAAGCCACTAAGCCGCTTATCTGCTTATCCACTAAGCCGATAAGCCGCTAAAAGCCGCTAGTAGCGCTAATAGCGCTAATCCGCTAAGCCGTCAATGGGCTTGCTTCGCAAGACGAAAAAACCGCTAGACGAAGAGACTCGCAGAACAGATTAATTTTGTCTTGCGAGGCACCACTGTATTTCCCAAAAGCAATAGGTGAAGATAAATACAGTGTGTGGTAGAGGGAATCAAGGATCTGCTGCAAGACCAAATGGAGTTAATAGGTGCTAAGGAAAGTGTTGGTTCTTGCTTTCCCAGATCTCATACCAGCTGTTGATGACCTTTACCATAAACAACATTGTAAAGGGTTTAGACATCATGGAGGGTCTCTTTATCAGTGGAAGGGCTGGAGGAGAAATCCAATTCAGTTCAGATTTATTGGCAAACCGACATAATTTGCAGGTTCCAAAACAAGGCATGAACTGAAACAACCACCATTTTTTTTTTTAAAAAAAAAAACTGCATTACTCTGAATTTTGCCATGCAATGCTCCAGCCAAGCGATGTGCACAGAAGTGCATATATTAGGGTAAGGTGTGCATTAAAGTGCACGTTAATGAAAATAGCATGTGGAAATGCATAATATTAGGGACCACTGCTTGACAAAAAAACAGATACATTGGACAAAATCGCCTAGGAACACGTGTGCACATTAGCAGAAGGTTGCACTAGAATAATGATAAATTTTCATAAGGAATTCAGAGAAAAACTTTGCAAACTAATGCGGGCACGTGGAAAACTTAATTTCAGATTGGGAAAATGTGAAATGGAGAGAAACCAAAACTGACAGATCTGCTCATCCCTAATCCCTTCAGTCACCTCCTCGCCTCTTTCAGACAGTTCTCCCACCTTGTTTCTTTGTCCTTTGGGTACCCTAGAGCCTGCATAGAGATCACTCCACAAGAAATATTACATCATCCCAAGCAACTTGCTTGGAGGGGAAGCAGAAGGAAGTGTAAACATATTCTGGAGAGTCCAATATGTTGATGAGATGGAAGAATGTTCTGTTCCTCTACCTCTGCTTAAGGGGCGGGGGGAGTAACAGATGGCTAATAACAAAAATCTTAATTGTTTAGCTGGTGTAAAGCACAAAATAGAGAGACGGCAACTTTCATCTATCAAAACAATTCAGTTTCTGATCTCAGCCTTGGGCTCTTTCTTACTGTTTTAAAGTGTTCTTGTTAAGGTGCAGCCAATTGTAGTCAACATTTTCCATCTGAACACCTTGATACTATTGTCCTCCTTCTGGGGTTTCCCCACAAAGGAATCAAGACCCATTTTTATTCTAAAGTTTTGCCCGCCCTTCAGTTTTCACAAGTTTTTTTTTCCTCTTCGAAGCCTAAGCAAATAATATTTTCACAGAGAATTCTTCAGCGCTGTCATCCTACCTTGCACATAATTATCCAAAGGACTCATCATTATTAATGTAACTATTTCTTTACATATATATCATCTATCCAGTGTTTTTTTTTTCCTTTGAAAAAATTGTTTAGGAGTATTCTCATTTTGACTCAAGAAAATCACCATTTTATAGCCGCCATCGGAGGTGGCAACAACTGACTAATCACCGTGGTAGATTCCAACTTCTACTTCATACATTAAATGCTTGCTTCCACCTGATCCTCAGGAAATACCATGACAGGAAATGAGGCCGTCCATCAGGGGTAGCAACAGAACTTACGGTTCACCATGCTAGAGAAAAAGCTAAAAATGTTAAAATTTTTAGTTTCTTCTCCCTCTAGATTCACAAAATGTTTAGGTATGCGTACCCCTGCATCTCCCCAGAAAAAAGCACTGCATCTATATCTATATCTATATCACTTTCAACGTATTACTGTTAGTTGCTAATTAGGGATGCTGTTATGTACTGAGTTGAATAGGATCCAAACTGCAGCAGTCTGATTGGTCCTAGAACAATAGGATCCAAATTGCAGCAGTCTGATTGGTCCTAGAACAATAGGATTCAGAATGCAGCAGTCTGATTGGTCCTAGAACAATGCAGCAGTATGATTGGTTGGCAGGAACCACCCAATCATGCTCCAGATATGTGAATCCACAACCTGATTGGCTTACAGTAGAATTCCAGAATTAGCCAATCATGTGCAGCCCATTGTGTAAATAATGTTATATAAAGCAGATACTTTGAGGGGACTTTCATTCATTCCTCCTCACCACTATGAGCTGAATAAAGAGCATGAAATCACTTTGCGACTCTGAGTATATTTCACTGGCGATGAGGATGGGATCCCGCTGAGCTGACTGCCACACACAGCACCACAGCACCACCACCTGCCGCACCACTGCCTCGCACCGTGTATCCAGGCTTCAGCTCCGGGACACAAGGAACTCAGAATGGCAACCGACAGCAGCTTCTCGCCGTTCAACCCAGCATCTGGAGACTGGGAAGCGTACGCCTCCCGTTTCACCTTCCTCCTAGAAGCCAAAGGGGTCACCGATGAAGAAGACGCCAAGAAGAGGGCAATATTTTTCAGCATCTGCAGAGAGGAGACGTTTGAAATCGCCCGGGCTCTCCTTGCACCTGAAGACGTCGCTACTGTTCCATACGAAACAATAATGGAACAGCTGAAGGGGCACTTTTCGCCGCAGCCCTCAGTGGTGGCTCGTCAAAATGCCTTCTACGCAAAGCGGCAAGCCCCTGGGGAAACCATAACTGGGTTTGTGACCTCTCTCCGCCAAGCCACCCGGTTCTGCAACTTCTCAGAGCTGGAGAACATGCTTCGTGACCGCCTCGTCGGTGGCCTGAAGGATGAGAAGCTGCAACGACGCCTCTACGCTAAGAAGGACCTAACGTTCCAGGTCGCTCTGGAGGAGGCCCTGGCAACGGAAGCTGCCGAGAGGTCGACGCAAGAGGCACGGCCGAGCCAGCCATCGCAACCGAGGGTCCACCACGAAGACCTCACCGACGACTCAGGATCTGACAGGGAGGAGGTGCACCGAGTACAGCAGTGCACTCAAGCAGCCCACATACCACAGCTGCCTCGACGAGAAGGAGGGAACTGTGCAAGCTGTGGGGAAAGTCACGAGAGGAGGATCTGCCGTTTCCGCAACACAGAATGCAGGCAGTGCAGAAAATCGGGACACATCGCCTGGGTGTGTCGAGCTCAGCCCACCTGACGCCAGGCATCAGATGACCAATCCAAGAGCCCCAGGTCCCGGGGCCCAACACACCAAGGCAACTCGACGGAGCTCACGGACTTCCAGGTATACCAGTTGCCCCACCCCAACGTAGAGAAAATTTATGTAGAGGTACAGATAGAGGGGGCCCCATGCCGCATGGAGCTTGACACGGGTTCAACTCTATCCATAATCTCGGCAAGGACCTTAAGGAAACTGTGTCCTACTGGGGGTCCCAAACTCAGGCCGGCCCCATTCACCCTCCGGGACTTCCAGAAACGTAAGGTCCCCACAATGGGGGTGGGGACCTTCAGGGTGCAATACCGAGGGCGGACGCGGCAACTGGACTTGCTTGTGGTCAAGGGCCCCTACATTAGCTTACTGGGATTGGCATGGTTTGGACCACTAGGGCTAGCCATTACTGGGGTGAACCACACTACCTTACAAGTGGACGTGGACCACTTCCGGAGGCGGCGCGTCCGGCAATGGCTGCCCTTTTCTAATTGCGAAGAGGGAGCTCCGCAGGAACGGGTCGTCCGCTACGGCGCAGCGGAGACCCACATCGGAAAACCACAGGCAGCGTAAGCCTGTGGCCGTGGGACTCGGCGGGCACCAGGAGCGCTCCCTGAAACGAAGAAGGGACCTCGTAAGAGGCTCCGGAACGTAGAGGGGGGTGCGGTGCTGTGAGTCAATCGCTCTTTCTGCGGAGTGAAGCCGCGTAGCTGCTGTCGGCGAGCGCTGTCCTCTTTTCCTGGAATCATTCGGCTTGGAACCAACAACTCGTGAGTAAGACAAGAAAAGATAAGGTTTGGGACCAAAATTTTTGCTAATTTGGCTAAAAACAAGAGACGTAACCAGGAAGTCCGTCTCTTGCTACTGCCTAAGATCTAAAGCAAAGGCTTTGATGTTTGGAGCCTTTGAAGAGCTGTCAAAAGACAATCAACTCTTACATCTACTGAAGCTACTTTAGGACTTAACTTTTGAAAGTTTTATTTTAATTTATGAACTGTGTGATACCTCCACCGTTGGATTTACAAATTGATAAAGAATCCCAGGCAGTCGGACTGCCTAGACACCAGAACTGTCAGATTGCAAGACTTTGATATTTTGTTGCTGGAGCCAATATTAGCTTGAGCTTAAATGGAACTGTTGCTTTGAACTGTTACATCTTGCACTTATTGAGACATTGTTATATATTGAGACCAACTCTGCTAAATACAACTGTTGAAGGGTTTTCAAGAATTTAAAGGCTGTTTGGACATTCTTTTTAAAGTATTGAAGTTTGGAAAATTTCAATAATTGATATTAATTAATTTGACTTCTTCCCTACAATACAAGTGGACTCCCCCTAGAGGATTCTTGGATTTATAACTATATGTGACTTTCCTTCTGGTTTCCTTTCCTCCTGTTTGGTTGTTTATCTTATGGGCTTGTGGATTCCCATGAGAACATACTCAGTTTGACCTTGACTCGTAGACAGAAGTGGAATGAGCGGCACTGGGAGACAAACAAGAGCGGGTAAAGGAAAAAAGCAAACAACTTTGAGTTTACTTTCCCAGCCACGCAGATCATCGGTCCCTGATGTTTTGGAACTAGAAGAAAGTGAGCAGCTGTTGAGTGAAGATATGGCAGCAGGTGGAACTGCTTCAGTATTAGACAAAATACTTGAAAAATTGGAAGGCCTAGATAAAAAGGTGGATGAACAAACGGCAAAGATTGATCAGACCAGAGACTCTGTTAATAAGTTAACTGAACAAGTTATTTCGAACGCTCAAGCAATTAGCAATTTATCTGAATCCACTGTAGAAAATCGGAGATTGGCAGAGGAAGCCATTCAGAAAACTGCAGTATTGGAGCAGGAGGTGAGACCACTCCATAAGCAGGTTGGGGAACAACAGGCCTACCTGTCTATGATTGAACTTCAGGCCAGGGAAAATAACCTAAAATTGAGGTTTATACCAGAACTTGAACATGAACAAGGGAATTTAACTGAGTTTTTAACAAAAGAATTTTCCAAGTGGTGGCCTTTGGAGGAGGAAAAGGACTTTAAAATTGTGACTGCTTTCAGACTTGGAAAACTTACAAGGAAGGACAAGCCCAGAGACTGTTTGATTACCCTGAGATCCAAGGAGGAAAGGGACAAAATACTAGGACTACACTACGGAAAGTCACTTGAAATTTTGGACAAAAGAGCAGAGATTTACAAGGATATTCCTAAACAACTTTTGGTTCTTAGATCCACCTACCTTGAATTAGTCAAGCTGCTGAGGAGAAACCTGATTATTTTTAGGTGGGAATTTCCACAAGGACTATCTTTTACGTTCAGGGGGAAGAAGGTTAAAATTAAAACAGCTGAAGACAGAGATAAATTTTTGAATACTTACGGAGAGGACCTTCAGAAAGGGATTGAAAGACCCTCAGGGGCTGGACCACAGCCTGAACCCATACCTACACCTTTGGGGTCTGTAGACCAGGATAAAAAGATACCACCACCAAAACAATAACAGATTTGACCAGGATGTCTCTGCAACTTCTGAGTTGGAACATAAATGGCGCCAATATTCCGGAGAAAAGGAGAAGGATATTTCATATTTTGAAAAAAGAACAATTGGACGTTATTTGCTTGCAAGAAACACATGTGACTAGGCTACATAGAAAAGTGTTAATAAACAAAAGATTAGGCCAAGAATTTATTTCATCGGATCGAGTAAAGAAAAGAGGTGTGGTGATATATGCAAAAGAGAGCCTGTCACCAAATTTTTTATTTAAAGATGAACAAGGACGAATTTTGGCAATTGAGATCCAGACCCAAGGAGAAAAGTTTTTGTTATTAGGAATTTATGCGCCAAATGAGGGAAAATCGGAATTTTACAAGAAGCTGCATGAGATTATGCTGGACTATCTGGACTATGATAACATCATCATGATGGGAGATATGAATGAAGTGGTATCAACCAACATGGATAAGTCACATAGTCAAAACGTGACAAAAGACGGCAGACTACCGAAATCATTCTTTGAAATGACTGACAACATGGACTTGATTGACATTTGGAGAACAAAGAACCCTCTAGGAAGAGAAGGAACATTCTTTTCTGAAGCCCAACTGACATGGACAAGAATCGACCAAATTTGGATAACCAGAGGCCTGGCACCCAAGATAAAAAAAGTGGAAATCTGCCCAAAGACTTGCTCCGACCATAATGCGGTGAAGATGGATATGAGATTAACTCCAACCGGCTCCTTTAGATGGAGAATGAATGACAATTTGTTTAGAGATCAGGACATTATTAAAAAGGCCCAAAAAGCTTTGAAGGACTATTTTGAGATAAACCTGAACACTACGGTGGAAAAAAGAACTGTTTGGGACGCAAGTAAGGCGGTCATGAGGGGGTTTCTGATACAACAGAATACTATTAAGAAAAAAGTACTGAACGATAAGAAAGATAAGATCTTGGAGAAAATTAAAGAAGGCGAGAAGAAGTTAAGATCGAGACCGAAATCAAAGGAGATATTAAGAGAAATCAAACATTATCAAGCACAATATTCAAAACTGATAAACCAGGAAGTAGAATGGAAAGTCAAGTTAATGAAACAAAGATCCTTTGAATCGGCAAATAAATGTGGAAAGCTGCTAGCATGGCAGCTGAAAAAGAGACAAAAGCTGAACACAGTAACAAACTTAGAAATTGAGGGAAGAAATATTCAGAACCCAGTGGAAATTAGAAAGTCCTTCCAGAGATATTTTAAACAACTATATACCCAAGGGCCGCAAAATGAATCAGAGATAGAACAGTTTCTAAAGAAGAATGGTTTACCAAAGTTGTCTCTCCGGAATAGAACAATCCTGAATTATAAAATAACACAATTAGAGATTGAGGAAGCCATTCAGAACATGCAATTGGGCAAGTCTCCAGGGCCAGATGGACTTACCTCCAAATATTATAAAACATTGAAAGACTATTTGATACACCCATTAATGGAGGTTTGCAATGAAATTATGGAGGGGAAGAAGGCACCGGAGTCGTGGAAAGAAGCTTTCATCACATTGATACCCAAACTAGAAACTGAAAAGACACAACTTAAGAATTACCGCCCCATCTCCCTCCTAAATGTGGATTACAAAATATTTGCAGACATTTTAGCAAGTAGATTTTAAAAAGTCTTAAATGAAGTAATTCATAAGGACCAGGCAGGCTTTCTCCCAGGTAGACATTTGTTTGCAAACACAAGGAACATTATTGATATTTTGGAACTCTTGCAAACAAACATTAATACAAAAGCAGTTTTGATATTTATAGACGCAGAGAAGGCCTTTGATAATATCTCCTGGAAGTTTATGAAGAAAAATTTGGAAGGAATGGGAGTGGGGCGGGGGTTTTACAATGGGATAGAGGCAATTTATTCAGAGCAAAAGGCAAAATTGATAGTCAACAATGTGGTGACAGAAGAGTTTAGAATTGAAAAAGGAACACGACAAGGTTGCCCTATAGCCCCTTTGTTATTTATATCGGTCCTAGAAGTGCTCTTGAATATGATCAGAGGAGACCGGTTGGTGGAAGGTATCCAGGTCGGAGCGAAACAATATAAACTGAAAGCATTTGCAGATGACCTAGTTTTGACTCTACAGGAGCCAGAGCCTAGTACTAAAAGGGTATTACAACTGATTTATGAGTTTGGTCGAGTGGCGGGATTTAAACTTAATAAGCAAAAAACCAAGGTCTTAGAAAAAATTTTGACTTCTTCAGAATCAGAAAGGTTTCAGAAAGAGACAGAATTAAATGTGGTTAAAAAAGTGAGATACCTAGGGGTAAATATAACAGCGAAGAACAGGAATTTATTTAAAGATAATTATGAAAAATGTTGGTCTGAAATTAAAAGGGATCTAGATGTTTGGTCAAGACTGAAATTTACCTTGACAGGACGTATTGCTGCTATTAAGATGAATGTATTGCCAAAAATGTTATTTTTGTTTCAAACTTTGCAGATTGTGGACAAAATGGAGTGTTTTGGGAGGTGGCAGAGAGATATTTCAAGATTTGTCTGGCAGGGCAAAAAGCCCAGAATTAAGTTTAAGATATTAACTGATGCTAAAGAAAGAGGGGGATTTGCCCTGCCAGACCTAAAGTTGTATTATGAATCAGCAGCTTTCTGCTGGTTGAAAGACTGGCTACTTCTTGAGAACACTGATGTTTTAGATTTGGAAGGATTCAACAATGCATTTGGGTGGCATGCATATCTGTGGTATGACAAGGCTAAAATACATAAGAATTTTAAGAACCATGTTGTCAGAAAAGCAATATTTAATGTCTGGTTGAAATATAAAGACTTATTGGAAAACAAGACCCCAAGGTGGTTATCACCAATGGAGGCTAAGGCCCTGAAAAAACTTAATATGGAGGCCAAATGGCCGAAATATTGGGAAATAATAGAAAAAGATGGAGATAACTGGAGGTTGCAGAGTATGGAGAAAATAAAAGATAAAGTGCGAGACTGGCTACATTATGCTCAGATTAAAGAAGTTTTTAAGTTGGATAAAAAGATAGGATTCCAGGTGGAAAAATCAAAGTTAGAAACAGAATTGTTAGAACCCAGCTCTAAGATACTTTCAAGAATGTATAACTTGCTGTTAAAATGGAATACACAGGATGAAATGGTCAAATCAGCCATGATAAAATGGGCACAGGATATAGGGTATAACATCATGTTTGCTGACTGGGAAAAGTTATGGACCACAGGTTTGAGATTTACGGCATGTAATGCCTTGAAAGAGAACATTATGAAAATGATATACAGGTGGTACATGACTCCAGTCAAGCTTGCAAAGATATACCATGTGTCTGATAATAAATGTTGGAAGTGTAAAGAAGCTGAAGGAACATTCTTTCACCTCTGGTGGACTTGCCCTAGAGTGAAGGTTTTCTGGGAAATGATTTATAATGAACTGAAAAAGGTATTTAAGTATACCTTCCTTAAGAAACCAGAGGCCTTTCTCTTGGGCATTGTTGGTCAGAGTGTGCAAAAGAAGGATCGAACCTTTTTTATGTACGCTACAACAGCAGCAAGGATACTCATCGCTAAAAGCTGGAAAACTCAAGAATTACCCACACTGGAAGAATGGCAGATGCAACTGATAGACTATATGGAACTGGCGGAGATGACTGGCAGAATCCGAGACCTGGGAGAAGAACTGGTGGAGGAGGACTGGAAGAAATTTAAGGACTATCTACAAAAATATTGTAAATTGCATGAATGTTAAGAAAGATGTAAGATTAGCAAAAACACGGCTCCAACAAACTAGTTATAAAGAATATAAATTTAAATTTAATTGGAAGATGAAAAGATTAATTTTGGATAAGTAATATTTTATGATTAAGCTTCAATAAGAGTATGTTAAATCCCAAAATTTGAGACATTAAAAATTGGAAAATTATATTATACGAATTAAACTAAGTTAATAATTTGCTGGCAAAATTTATGTTTAGAAAGCGGGAACAAGAGATGTGAGGAAGTCCAAAGTTGAGAATGAAATGTGGATAATGGAAAATATTATGTTATTATGTATGTTTTTTATTGGTTATACAAAAATTTAATAAATATTATTATATATAAAAAAAAAAACAAGTGGATGTGGACACCATATGCAAGGAATTTCCAGGGGTTTTCGATGGGAAATTGGGACAGTATACGGGCCCCCCCCCATTGCTCTACAGCTTGACCCCGCAGTACGACCAGTCAGGCTCAAGGCCCGCCGGGTCCCGTTCGCCCTGAAACCCCGTATAGACGAGGAAATGGACTGGCTCGTAGAGCAAGGAGTGCTGGAGCCGGTGCCTAATGCCCCCTGGGAAACCCCAATCGTCACACCCGTCAAGCCTAATGGGTTGGTCCGCATCTGCGCAGACTACAAATGTACCATAAACAAGGCCCTCATGGCCCATGCATACCCAGTGCCAGTGGTCAGCCATGTCCTTGCCACCCTGGCTGGGTCGAAAATTTTTGGCAAGCTGGACTTGGCCCAAGCATATCAACAGCTGCCAGTAGATGAGGCCACAGCAGAGGCACAGACGATTGTGACGCACAGAGGAGCGTTCAGGGTAAAGCGGCTGCAATTTGGTGTCAGTGTGGCACCAGGCATATTCCAGAATCTAATGGACTCGCTCCTTAAAGGGATTCCTGGCGTCACCCCCTTTTTGACGATGTGTTGATTGCCGGGCCCACACCAGAGGAGTTTGAGGACCGCCTCCGCACCGTTCTGCACCGTTTCCAGACGGTGGGTCTCAAGGTGAAGCGGGAAAAATGTCTACTAGGAGTGCCTTAGGTGGACTTTCTGGGATTTATGGTGGACGCAGAAGGGGTCCACCCGACTGGGGACAAGGTACGGGCCATTTGTGATGCCCCAGCGCCCAAGAGCAAGACTAAACTTCAAGCCTTCTTGGGATTATTGAACTTTTACCATTCCTTCCCCACAAGGCAGCGGTAGTGGAGCCCCTACACAGACTCCTGGACAAGCGGGCCCCTTGCGTGTGGGGCCAGCGCCAGGAGGCTGCATTCCAGGCAGTCAAGGACTTGCTTGTCTCAAACTCGGTCTTGGCACACTTCGACGAGAGGCTGCCGGTGGTGCTAGCATGCGACGCCTCGCCCTATGGCATTGGTGCTGTCCTGGGACACCAACTCCCGGATGGAAGAGAGGTACTGGTAGCATACTTTTCCCAGACACTCAATGCAACCGAGCGGAACTACTCGCAAATAGACAAGGAGGGGCTGGCAATTGTGAAGGGAGTAAAAAAATTCCATGATTGCTTGTATGGGCGGCCCTTCACCGTGGTGACTGACCACAAGCCATTGCTTGGCTTGTTTGCTCCCGAAAAGCAGACCCCCCAAGTGCTGTCTCCTCACATCCTCAGGTGGTCAATTTTCCTTGCCAGCTACCAGTATGCACTGATTCACCGCCCGGGGAAGGTGATGGGCCATGCAGACGCCCTCAGCAGGCTACCACTACCGGAAACAGGCCCCGACCCAGCACCTGCACAAGAGGTTATGAGCCTGGAGCTGCTTCCCGACACAAGAAGTTGCACACCATTCCAAGAAAGATAGGGTCATCTCCCAGGTCCTGGACTGGGTGTGGAGGGGATGGCCCAGCAGCAGCCCTGGGCCAGAATTCGCTGGCTACACAACCCGCAAACATGAACTGTCGGCCCACAAGGGGTGCCTGTTATGGGGAAGCAGGGTCGTTGTTCCCCAGCCCCTCCGCAAAAGGGTCCTCACAGCCCTACACGAGACACACCCAGGGGTAGTAAGAATGAAGGCCCTTGCCAGGAGTTATGTGTGGTGGCCGGGGATCGACGGGGATAGAGGCCTGGGTCAAACACTGCCAGGCCTGCCAAGAATCCCGCCCAGAACCCCCAAGGGCCCCAGTCCAGTCCTGGGAGTCCACCCGAGCACCATGGTCACGCCTGCATGTGGACTTCGCTGGCCCCTTTCAGGGGAAAACATTCTTCATAGTGGTGGACTCCTACACCAAATGGCTGGAAGTCGCACTGGTACCGTCCACTTCTACATCCGCAGCCATCCGGGTACTACGCAGGCTGTTTGCAACCCACTGGCTCCCTGACACACTCGTCTCAGACAACGGGACTGCATTTACGTCAGGAGAATTCCAAACCTTCACAGTGCAGAATGCCATCTGCAACATCCGTTCAGCGCCATTCTACCCTGCCACCAATGGCCAAGCAGAACACATGGTGCGGACCACCAAGGACATCCTTCGCCGCATGACGCAAGGGGATTGGGAGTACCGCCTTGCCACATTCCTCCTAGCACAGCACAGCACCCCCAGCTCAACGACTGGCTGGAGCCCCGCTGAACTACTAATGGGTTGGCGCCTTGCAATCAGATTGGACCGCCTTCACCCCGATAGAGCTCAGGATGAGGTAGTGGTGGGGGAAGGCAGGAACCCCCGGACCTTCAAGGCCCAGGACCCAGTGTACACAAAGAATTTGGGGGCAGGCCCAGCATGGGTACCCGCCACAGTCACCAGGGTCACTGGCGCCGTGTCGTATGAGGTGCTAACAGATGGGGGGCAATGCTGGCGCCGCCACTGCGACCAGATACGGCGATGATTCCTGGGAGAAAACCAGGAGGAGGAAAGGTCAGAGGAGTCCCAAGGGAACAGAGGGGCAGTGAGGCCCATAGAGCAGGAGGGGCCAGCAGGAGAGGCAGAATCAGTAAATACAGAGAGGACCCGCGAGGCCGAAAGGACACCGGAACCAGAACCACGACTGAGCGAGCCGGTTGTGCCAGACCAAACAGGCCCATCACAGCCAGCATCCTTGGAACACGAGCCAGAACCTGAACCCCGGACCAGGGAACACCACAGGCCACAACGCACACGTAGGCCACCGGCGTACCTCGAGGACTATGAATGCGACCTCCCGGGCAGGACTGGAACTTAGAGGGGAGGGGTGTTATGTACTGAGTTGAATAGGATCCAAACTGCAGCAGTCTGATTGGTCCTAGAACAATAGGATTCAGAATGCAGCGGTCTGATTGGTCCTAGAACAATGCAGCAGTATGATTGGTTAGCAGGAACCACCCAATCATGCTCCAGATATAAGTGAATCCACAACCTGATTGGCTTACAGTAGAATTCCAGATTTAGCCAATCATGTGCAGCCCATTGTGTAAATAATGTTATATAAAGCAGATACTTTGAGGGGACTTTCATTCATTCCTCCTCACCACTATGAGCTGAATAAAGAGCATGAAATCACTTTGCGACTCTGAGTATATTTCAGATGCCAAATTCAGTTCCTCATGTTTCCCCTCTTACATTCAGTTCTCCACTTTTCCACATCAACTGGTATTTTTTTTTAAAAAAAGTCTTCATGAAAATTCAGCAGCATTTGAAGGTGGCTTTACCTGGATATACAAATTTTTGAAAGCAATACTGTCTAATATACACCTTTAATTCTGTTTTATGCTGTTTTCACCAATATATGCATTTTTAGGCATGCTTTACCCTAGTATATGGCATACTGGCAGTCCCCTTCTTCTTGCACTTGTCCCTAATAACATACTATGTGCGCACACATGTGGGAGGGGGGATATTTCTGTTGGGAATTCCATTCCACCCTTTGCTGCAGATATGTGGATTGTTGCATGTCACATGTCTGTTTACATTCCAGCACAGATTGCTGGAGTGAGCGGAACTTCTGCAATGTATTGCCTTTGTTTTCTCTCTCTCTCTCCAAGAAGAACTACAAGGAGAGAGGCCATGCTTTTCTTTGTCCTGATTTATGTAGACTAAATGTGTAGTATAGTATTGTATCCATGCCTCGAGCCTGATCTGTTGTGTGATTATTCTACTGAGTAACGTGTGCTCAGGAGGTCTTGAGATATTTGTAGATACAAGTTTCAGAAGTGACATCACAGGTGGCAAAAGCACTTCCTTAGTGTGCTACATATACAACCAGTGTCTGTTTGACTGGTCATGCAAGAAGCAGACAACAGTGAGACCATGTTCTTGTGAAGCTGAACTCAATGCACTGTCATATTCACTTTTGGATTGTGAATGGTTGTTGCAACTGTTTGAGGACATATGGGTTAATGTGAAATATCCTATACAGGTGTATCAAGACAACAGATCCTGTTTGGCTTTGCTGAACTCAGAGAGTTGTAAGCAAAGAACCAAGTACTTGCAGATAAAATTATATTGTGCAAGGGAATGTATCCAGGAAGAGCTCATTCAGGTGTCCTACATGCCAGGAAACGAAATTCCTGCAGATCTGTTGTCAAAAGTTGTTAGCAGGGAACAACTTCAGGTTTATGTACAGCGGTTGCAGTTAGGCTCAAATGCTGCACCAGGGGTTACGTGGAATGGAGGAGGACGACTGATGGATTTCTGCAGTTGCAAGGCCGAGAAGGGAGTTGCTCTGGGTGGGGCTGAGTCAGCTGGCTTTTCATCCCCTGGTTCTGACAATTTCAAAATCTTTCACCAACAGTGTGACACCTTGTTGAGTGACACAAGGAGGCTGCACTCTGCACAACTTTACCTCAGCTACTTAGGGACAGTGGAGGCTAGTCCACCAGGGCAAATGGGGCGCTGCCCCAGCAACCTCAGTCTGCCTTAATTCTTCAAGCATATGTCTTATTACATACAACTAGACCAGAGGTGGCCCTGCCTTATGTGTGGCCCTTGTAGAACTCAGCGGGGGCGGAGGGCAAAACTGTCATTGGCTATGACAGTTGGCTATGGCTCCACCTAGTGGTGGGCAGGGAACTTCCCATTCCCAATTGGAGCCAGCCACTGTGGCTAAGGGGAATTAGCAAGAGTCTCTAAGTCCTATTTTCAGTTCAGATAAAACATTGCTTATTGTTACAAACATCAAATTGCCTTAATGAACTAATAGTCTTTTGGCTTCATGGCCAATAATGCAGCATTTAAGGTAAAGGTAAAGGGACCACTGACTATTAGGTCCAGTCGTGACCGACTCTGGAGTTGCAGCGCTCATCTCGCTTTAATGGCCAAGGGAGCCGGCGTACAGCTTCTGGGTCGTGTGGCCAACATGACTAAGCCACTTCTGGCGAACCAGAGCAGTGCACGGAAACACCGTTTACCTTCCCGTTGGAGTGGTACCTATTTATCTACTTGCACTTTGACATGCTTTCGAACTGCTAGGTTGGCAGGAGCGGGGACTGAGCAACGGGAGCTTACCCCGTCACGGGTATTCGAACCGCCAACCTTCTGATCGGCAAGTCCTAGGCTCTGTGGTTTAACCCACAGCGCCACCCTTTAATGCAGCATTTACAGGAGAGTAAAATGGCTAGTGGGACGCAGGTGGCGCTGTGGGTTAAAGCCTCAGCGCCTAGGGCTTGCCGATCGAAAGGTCGGCGGTTCGAATCCCTGCGGCGGGGTGCGCTCCCGCTGCTCGGTCCCAGCGCCTGCCAACCTAGCAGTTCGAAAGCACCTCCGGGTGCAAGTAGATAAATAGGGACCGCTTACCAGCGGGAAGGTAAACGGCGTTTCCGTGTGCGGCCAGAGCAGCGATGTCACGCTGGCCACGTGACCGGGAAGTGTCTCCGGACAGCGCTGGCCCCTGGCCTCTTAAGTGAGATGGGCGCACAACCCCAGAGTCTGTCAAGACTGGCCCATACGGGCAGGGGTACCTTTACCTTTACCTTTTACCTTAAAATGGCTAGTTAGAATAAGATTGTAAACAGGGTCCCCACCCCCATCCTGCCTTGACCAACCACTTACGTTTAACACAATGCAGATGGCCTTTCTCCTTCTGTTTGCACACTCCACCAGTTTATAATTCAGCAGCCTGAATATTCCTCAATTTCAATGGAAGTTGCATTGGTCTGGATGCTAACATTCATTTCACTACACATTGTGCCTCAGGGACAAACTTGGGACTGTGTGGGTTGGGAACATTTAATTATTTCTCTCCCTGCCAAGGCCCAGGCAAAGATTGCGCTGAAACTGCTAATTGCATTTCATCTCAAAAGAGTTGTCTTTCCCCCTCTTCATCTCGCAGAGTTTGGAGGCTGTTCAGGATTTCCCTTGGCTGCTATTTACAGAAGGAAAAAAACTGTGCAGGTAGATTGCATGTGCGCTATTGATGTCATGGCCAATTTGGCCCAAACCATTCATGCATATGGGGTAGGGGGGCTGTCTAACTAGAGTTGAGATGCATCTACACACCAGGAATGGACTATTTCCAGTTCATAAAGCGTGTTCTCCCTAACAGAGAGCACGTGTTGCGGTTGGGGGAACAGGCCACCCTGCCGTGACTAGGCAAATTTGGTCAGCAACCCTAGCCTTTAAGGGGTTAATTGGGTTGCTGGGGAATTTTGATTGTTGCCAATTCGGAGGAGGGGTCAGAGGCTTTAAATATAGGGGCCAGACATGGGGACGTCCTCTTGGCCATTTTGCACCGGATCACATGGAGCACTTGGACAATCTTCTCATTGTCTGGTTACATTTCTTTATTTCTTTATTTCCCCTTTCTTTTTAATCCTCTCTAGTCCCTTAAATAATTTAATTCCCCCCCCCCCTTTTTCCTGTTCGATTTCCCACCCCACCCCTTAGCCTGCCCTGTGGGAAGATTCTCCCTATAGCCGTGGCTTGCCTTTCCCAATAGGGAAAGAGCCCCTGTTCCCCCATTTTGCCTGTTTAATTGTGGGGCTAGTCAGGGCTGTTCCCAGCTTAGCTGGAATCACTTTCGTTTATAGTATCCCCGAAGGTTGGCTTTAATTTGAGTGTGTGCAGCGCTTTTGGCCAAATTTTAAGCTAGCCTTGGGTGGGAGCACTAATTTGGCTTCCTTTAATATTGCCATGAGACTAAGATTCTCAAGAGCAGAAACAGGGAGGCCTATTCGGCCTGCACATTAACTTCCAAGCCTAAGTCTGCTACAGGTAGCAGTTACTTGTTAAGTCTCTGCCACGTGACTCATTCTCGCTATAGGAATGTATCTGCTTGCAGGCCCAGTTGCTCCTAATGTATATCTGAGGCAGACAAAGGGCCCAGAGGCTCTCTGTGCCTCCAAAGACTATGAGCACTCTGTATATGCTCTTGAATTATGCCATTTCTGAACAAGTTTATCTTCTTTAAGTTTGTTTTGCCCTGATAGTGGCGAATGCCATTTTAGAGACGAGCCATTGTGGCTTACTGGCTAAAGTGTAAGACCTGGGAGACAGGGTTCATATCCCCCTCTTAGCCATTGTTATAACAAAACAAAACTAACTGCTCCTTTTAGGCTATTCTGATGCTGGGTAGTTCTGCCCATTTGTGATAAAAGAACTTTGGGTTTTCTTGAAGGAGTGCTTCCCTCTAAAAGGGCAAGCAGGGGTACCTGGACAAGCTGTGGGCTACCTCAACTCTCCTATTTCACTGGAATTTATGCCTGGCCTAGCAGGTGATCCTAGGGCTTTGCCCTAGAATTTGATGGCCTGGAAGCGTTTCCGGCCTGAATAGTGTTCCCATGTGGTCTATAAGCATTGGTTTCACTGGGTCAGCGCATAGTGCCGGTAATGCCTAGGTTGCAGGATTGGTCCCTGTATGGGACAGCTGCATGCTCCCCCATTGCTCTACCTGGACACTTAGGTCCTTTTGGTGGTTACCTCACTGCGAGGGATGTAATGGGCGCCACATTTGCAATATGCAAGTGGGAGAAAGCACCTTTGCGTGCCCGCATTGTAGTTTGCTCTGTGCATTGCAGGGCACGGCGCTGCACAGGCTGCAATTGCATTGCATTGCGTGTGAGATTTGCAGTTGCATTGCACGGAGGGTGTGTTTGCATTGCACGGAGTGTATTGTTACATTGCACGGAGTGTGTTGTTGCATTGCACGGAGTGTAGTTGCATTGCACGGAATGTGTGTGCATCGCATGGAGGGTGTAGTTGCATTGCACAGAGTCTGTTTTTGCATTGCAAGGAGTGTGTGTGCATTGCACAGAGTGTGTAGTTGCATTGAACGGAGGGTGTGTGCAGTGCACAGAGTGTAGTTGCATTGCATGGAGTGTAGTTCCATTGAACGGAGTGCGTAGTTGCATTGCACGGAGGGTTTGTGTGTGCATTGCACGGAGTGTGTATTTGCATTGCACAGAGCGTGTTTTTTGCATTGCAGGGAGTGTGTAGTTGCATGGCACGGAGTGTGTAGTTGCATTGAACGGAGTATGTAGTTGCATTGCATGGAGGGTTTGTGTGTGCATTGCACAGAGCGTGTTTTTGCATTGCAGGGAGTGTAGTTGCATTGCACGGAGTGTGTAGTAGCATTGAACGGAGTATGTAGTTGCATTGCATGGAGGGTTTGTGTGTGCATTGCACAGAGCGTGTTTTTTGCATTGCAGGGAGTGTGTAGTTGCATTGCACGGAGTGTGTAGTTGCATTGAACGGAGTATGTAGTTGCATTGCACAGAGGGTTTGTGTGTGCGTTGCACAGAGTGCGTAGTTGCATCGCACAGAGCGTGTTTTTTTTGCATTGCACGGAGTGTGTGTCGGAAAAGGAAGCTGGCTTGGCGGCAGCTTTGTCAGGACTTCTTTAGGGGTTCTGGCCAGCGTCGGCCCTGTAAATTTACATATCATGATGGCAGCACAAGATGCCCCCTGCCCAAGCGCTGGAAGCTGGCAAGCAATAGCTCAATACCTTTTGCCCATATTCCCATTTTATTTAGGGATCCAGTGGATATCGTTGCTAAAACAAACCACTCGCCTATGGAGAACCTGTCTGCCTTGAAGGAAGTTATTTTGTAATACTTCCTCTGTAGCAAGTGATGCTTCATCAGATCCGATCTTGCTGGGTCACTTAATTAATCTTCACACTAGGCCAGGTTGCCTGCGGCCTGAGGTCCCCTTACCTTTGTGTATGCCTACCAAGTGTGGTGAAGGCAGATATCAGGCGATGGTAGCAATTCCTGAATGTATGCAATAGTAGTTCGCCATGGCAGGATACCTTGAACCCGCTTAGGGATTTTCAGGTTCATGCTGGTGCTGCTGGATCTTTGCCCTTTGGTTTTATTTCAAGGGCCACTGGTGTGCAAAGCTATGGCCTCAAGCCCGGTGTGGTGAGGCAATCATGTGACATAACTTTTCTTGAGTTTTTCCCCATTTTAGTAGCAGTTCACATGTGGCCCGAGGAGTCCAGTGACCATCGGATCTGCTTTTGGTCTGATAACCAGGTAGTGGTGAGCGTTTTGGCAAAACGGTCCTCACGCTCCAGCAGATTCTCCACCCCTCCGCTCACGTTTTCGAGCTGCGCCGCTTAAGGTTTAATATTGTGCTTCCTACTCTCCAAATTACGGGATCCTCTAATGATGTTGCTGACACTCTATCCCATTTTCAGATGAAGCGCTTCAGATCCTGGGCTCCAGACTCAGTTGTTGCCAGACTTTTCCAGACCACCTGTGGCATTTTGACAACAATTAGTATTCACAGAGAGCAGCAGCCATTTCCCCTTCTGCTTTTAGCTCTTATGGGATGGCCTGGATGGATTTCTTAGCCTTAAGCTTGCAGTCCTCGGCCATTCAGATGAATTAGCCCCCATCCTTTGAGCAGATCCTGCAGTATTTGGTCCACCTGCTGCAGATTGGGCGTGCTGTTATAACTATCAGAATTCAGTCTGCTGCAATGTCTGTTACACTGAAGCTTTAATTTTCAGAGACGCTTGTATAAAGTTTGTAGTGCGCAGGGCCTTGGAAGGTTGGAATAGACTCCAACCTCATAGGACAGTGGGCAGGAAGTTGGTCAATTTTACCTATGTAGTATCTGCAACAAGTTAAAACTTGTCTGCTGGTTAAAGATCAAGGCGAGATTCCTTTCAGTAGTCCATTGCATTTTCGCACTGAGGGTTAGGAAAATGGTTGTTGGTGCCAGCTTGGGGCTGAGAGTCTGGAGGCTTATTGCTTCAGGACTTTTCCTTATCCTTTGGAGCTTGTCTTTAGAATCGGGAACTCTAAAACAGACTTAGTGGGCAGGAGTGCCACAATCAGGGTTCCCGCCACAGGTGAGGAGGGCCCTTGCCCAGTTATGGATAACAGAATATTTGGCTTTTCATTTCCTGGGGGCTGGCCCGCTCCTAGTGCATGAAAATGGGTTCCCGTTAGCCAGGCATCAATGTGCTTACGTCGTGCAACAGTTATTACGGCCTGCGGCTTGCTTACCGCTGAACATGCCTCATTCCTCCCGAATAGGACTGCTGCAAAGGCTGCAGACTGGGGGCCTGTCAGTAGACAGGATTGTGAATACGGGTCATTGGAAGTCTTACGCTGACAAGGGTTATATCAAGAAGTGTCAAATGAGGTCTGTGCTGATGCTTGTCTGTTATTTCCTTTTCATAGGAGCAGCTGTGCACATTTGGGTCACAGCATCGTACACTAGGCTGGCAAGCATGTTGACGAGTTTGGACTGGGGCGCCATCTCAGTCTTCCTGCCCATGTGAACATTTACTGGATGTCCTGATGGGGAATGCTTTGGGAGGAGATCCTTCCTTTGGTGTGGTCGAGGGTGACCTGTGCAGGTCCTCCCGCAGTGCTGGTGGTACAGCTGGGCGAGAATGTTTGCTGTCTTCCTCCAGCTTAAGTTTGCATTCCTGCATGCAAGAGGGCTTGGATTGAGTTGATGGCAGCTCTCCCTGGACTCATAATAATTTAAGGCATTGGTTCAAGGTGGTCTGGAGGGGGGGGTTGGAGCACCTGTCCCCTCCAATGCGCAAAGATATTCCATTAAGGGAATCCAAGGATTCGCTATGCTTTTGTCAACCCCTTTTAGGGGTAGGGCCACACGAGTCCCTGGGAGCATTTGGGGGTGAGCTTGAATCTGATCCTGTTTCATTGCTCCCCCACGCTGTTTATTTGTACTGACGATATGGTGGGGCCCAGTCGTCAGTGCTGCCCTGCTAAGGTCAGGTGCAGCTAGTCGGGAACCAATGCCTAGACAAACTACCACTGAGCAGGCCAGAAAGCATGTTAATAAGGGCGGTGGACAATAGAATAAAATAAAGTAAATAAAATAAATAAATTAACAAATAATAAATAAAATAAAACAGGTCCTTGCTTTAGGTGGTTCTGTAATATTGCACCCTGCTATTTTCTTCAAGGCTGTTGCCCTCTTTAGGGCAGATGGGGTGCATCTTTCCCCTAGGGGGAACGACACCTGGCGGGATGCGATTGCCTTGGGATTCATTGTTCCCCCCACAATGTTTGCTGGTACTGACGGTATGGTGGGGCCCAGTCGTCAGTGCTGCCCTGCTGAGGTCAGGCGCAGCTAGTCGTGAACCAATGCCTAGACAAACTACCACCGAGTAGGCCGGAAAGCGTGTTAATAAGGCAGTGGGAATAAAATACAGGTTGTGGGAAATTGAATGCATTAAAAGGTTATGTTCGTTAACATTATTGGTGTCTTACAATTTTTGCTTGTTTTATCTTAGAGCGGGTCCAGGTCTTGGCCTTCCTCCGCGTGTTCAGTTGTCCTGGCTGTCCAGACAGGGAATGCGCTGGTCAGAGCTCCTGCCACGGATCCAGGGGCAGTTGCTACGTGAAGGGTATTGTGGTGCAGCTGGGCGAGAACGACCTGATTTCTATGGACTGTTTTTCTCTGCGTGCTGCAATTTTGACTGACCTGGAGACACTGCGGGCAATGGTGCCAACAGCTAAAATATTTTGGTTAAAGCTTTTGCAACGATGCGTGTGGAGGGGCAGTCATTGCCCAGCCGCCACTGAAAGGGCCAGAAAACGCATCAATTCCGCTGTATCTAAAAAGATTTTTGGGCTGGGTGGAGATGTGATTTCTCACCCTGAGATTCTTTTTAAGTCGCCATCCTTTTTCCGAGCTGATGGCATGCACCTTTATGCTTCTGGGAATGAGGCTTGGATAGGTGCGGTGGTGGCCAAGCTGAGGTCTTGGTTGGGTCTGTGAGTGGTTTGGTGGTGAGCTGGAGGCTCCATGGCGGTTAGGCATTGGTTAATTGGTGCTTGGAGGGGTAAGTGCCTATCCCTCCAAATGATGCGGAAAGGGAATTCCGTTAAAGGAATCCAGGGGCTTGCCATTCTTTTCGTCCTTGTCCGTGGAGCCGGACTTGGGCCGTGCAAGCCCCACAGGAACATGAGGGTGAGAAGTGTGGGTCTGATTCCCAGCCTCATTTCTCACCCAATACTTGTTTCCCACTCTGGCTTCCGTTGGTGTCCGGAAGGCCAGCTCTGTCCCTGAGGGCATGGACAGATAGTCATAACCAATGCCTAAGCAACCACTCACATTTTTTGTATTTGAATAAAGTTGTGGCCAAAATTATGCCAAAAACCTTAAACAAAAATTGATGTGTGAAGTGTGAATTATTTTGGGGGGTGGCACTGTGGGACTCAACACGCAAAGCGTGTTCTCCCTAACAGAGAGCACGTGTTGCGGTTGGGGGAACAGGCCACCCTGCCGTGACTAGGCAAATTTGGTCAGCAACCCTAGCCTTTAAGGGGTTAATTGGGTTGCTGGGGAATTTTGATTGTTGCCAATTCGGAGGAGGGGTCAGAGGCTTTAAATATAGGGGCCAGACATGGGGACGTCCTCTTGGCCATTTTGCACCGGATCACCCGCCCTCCCTCCCTTTAATAGGGTGGTTTTTTCTTGATCGCTTGACCTTGCTATGCCTGTCATGGGGTCGTCTGCCTTTGAGCGGGGGCCTGGTAGGAATTTTGCCACTTGGCTGATTGGCTGGTGCCATTTGGTTTTTGCCTACTGCGTAGCAAATCGTCACAACTTGTAAGGTTGGCGGTTAGGCATTGGTTAATTGGTGCTTGGAGGGGTAAGTGCCTATCCCTCCAAATGATGCGGAAAGGGAATTCCGTTAAAGGAATCCAGGGGCTTGCCATTCTTTTCGTCCTTGTCCGTGGAGCCGGACTTGGGCCGTGCAAGCCCCACAGGAACATGAGGGTGAGAAGTGTGGGTCTGATTCCCAGCCTCATTTCTCACCCAATACTTGTTTCCCACTCTGGCTTCCGTTGGTGTCCGGAAGGCCAGCTCTGTCCCTGAGGGCATGGACAGATAGTCATAACCAATGCCTAAGCAACCACTCACATTTTTTGTATTTGAATAAAGTTGTGGCCAAAATTATGCCAAAAACCTTAAACAAAAATTGATGTGTGAAGTGTGAATTATTTTGGGGGGTGGCACTGTGGGACTCAACACGCAATAATTTCACATACATTCATTCATAAGTTTGTCCCCTCAGTTTCTGAAGCGTTCTGCATTTTTTAAAAAAACTGCATGAAAATGTGTGTTGTCAAAATGCATGGTTCTCTTAAACATGTGTTTTATACCTCTGTTACTCTAAATGCACATTTTGTGGATGTTTCCCCCTAAAGCACACCATTTCAGTGTTATTGTAAAAAAAAATATATTCATGTTTCTATGCATTTTGGTGGTATTACAGAATTCTAAGAAGGGGGGAAACAGAAGAATAATGGTCTTCAAATCCATGTATTAGTCTTGGAAGTGTAAAACAATCTGGTTCGTTTAGAAATGCAGACCCAACAAAATCTGTGCTATCCCTACTGCATATAGACATACCCCAGAGATTGAATATTCAGAAATGTAAGGGAAACTTGAAGAATGGCAATTTGCATGTACATCTCAGCAACAACAACAAAACCAGACATTCCCAATATACAAAAGAGGGGTCATCATTTAGGAGAGACACATGCTACCAAAAAAAGGGACTGACCTAAGAAATAGGATCCATTAAAGCAAATGTTCCTAGGGATCTGGTGATCACTGAGAATGGCAGGATGTAAGGCAAGAGAACAAAAGTAAGATGAGCCAGAGACAATTTCAGATGCCACTATAGTCAGAACCAACAAACAGCGGCAGAGTGTGTCTTCATGGCGCCCATGGCAAGAGGGTGCGTCAGGGAGATACATCAGCCCAACCCTCACCCACAATGCAATGCCAACCCTGATCTGCTTTGGGAGGCTGAGATCATCACAGAGTGACTCAGGGAGGGAGGCGTGAGAAGGACACAACTGTCAGTTTGCATTTCCTAGTACAGAAAGTACTGGTCTGATATGTAGAGATCGTTACTGTTCTGCTTAGTTCAAGAGGGTTCTAGAAGGTTTCTTTCTATGTGAAAGAAGCAGGTAGAAGGTAGAAGGTTTCTGTTTGGGTTATTCCTTCTGGGAAGCTGAGCACAGCTGCTTTAAACTGGTTCTGTTACCCTTTCTGTCAAGGTCATGCTGACTATAACAGGCCAGGGGGAGCCTGGGTTTCACTCACTTTCTCTTTCTATCTCTTTATCCTGGTGTGGTATTCTGTTCTGTATGCTATAGTGTTGTGTTATAGTGTTATTATTATTATTATTATTATTATTATTATTGGATGCGGGTGGCGCTGTGGGTTAAACCACAGAGCCTAAGGTCCTCTGCAGGGCATACCAGGAGAGGCGGTCCCGTAAATGTCTGACTCGGCTGCAGAGAGCAGGAAGAGAGTGAGCAGAAGCTTCCCCACCCCTCTCCTTCCCTGAACTGTGGCACATGGGAGGGCACCCTCTGTTCCCCGCCCCCCTTGGGAGTTTGCCCTGTGCCCCTCAGGTGCTTGCCCAGCATGGCAGCATGGGCATATGCTCCACCACCACTCACACTGCCCTGCCAGTACAGGCTGGAAGGATGACATGAGGAGGACACAACAGGGCAGGCACGCAACCTTCCAATCAAGGCTGTTGCATCCTCCTCATGCCACCCTGCCAGCATTCCCCCCAAAAAAATGCATCCGGGGCCATCACCCCAGCAGCCCCCTCACTCTATGCCCCTGCCAACAAATGCTGGTTTTGTTCCCCATTCTCTTCCTTGCTGAGTTCTATATTGAAGGCTCAACCACACTTCCACTTGTCCCCTGTTTTCTTCCACTTTCCTCCAGGAAAACCCGTTGTTTACTGCTGAATCAGAACAAACATCAGTCTGGTTTCCTGAGGCTTGACATTCAGCAGTAAGCAGGAGGTTTTCCTGGGGAAAGCAGCGGGGCAAACGAAAAAGCTCTCAGACCCACAGATCAAAATGATCAGACAACAGCAAAGGTTGCTAGGTTTATCGAGGGTGAAATAAGATTAAGGGCCACTATCTGAACGATAATCTTGGTCATTTGATTGCCCTTTTTACCCATTGTTGTCTTTTTAATTGTATATATTGCTTGTTTTATGTGGCTGTGGCCATTGGCTAATGCGGATAAAAATTATCTATCTATCTCTCAGACCCACGCCTAGAACACATGGGTCAAGCGGAATTGTGGATGAGCCCCAAAACTAAAGAAGAGGAAATTCGACAGTCAGGGCCACCTGTGATTGAGCAGGCAGGCAGGTGCGGGCAGCAGACCCTCCAAGTGTCCCTATTTTTCAGCGACAGTCCTGGATTTACAACAGCCATCCCAGTTTCTGATTTGATCCCAGAATGTCCCGCTTTTCCTTGTTGTTGTTGTTTAGTCGTTTAGTCGTGTCCGACTCTTCGTGACCCAATGGACCAGAGCATGCCAGGCCCTCCTGTCTTCCACTGCCTCCTGCAGTTTGGTCAAACTCATGCTGGTAGCTTCGAGAACACCATCCAACCATCTTGTCCTCTGTCGTCTCCTTCTCCTTGTGCCCTCCATCTTTTCCAACATCAGGGTCTTTTCTAGGGAGTCTTCTCTTCTCATGAGGTGGCCAAAGTATTGGAACCTCAGCTTCAGGATCTGTCCTTCCAGTGAGCACTCAGGGCTGATTTCCTTAAGAATGGAGAGGTTTGATCTTCCTGCAGTCCATGAGACTCTCAAGAGTCTCCTCCAGCACCATAATTCAAAAGCATCAATTCTTCGGCGATCAGCCTTCTTTATGGTCCAGCTCTCAGTTCCATACATCACTACTGGGAAAACCGTAGTTTTTACTATACGGACCTTTGTTGGCAAGGTGATGTCTCTATTTTATCTGCTTTTCCTTAGGATGTCCCTATTTTCATTGGAGAAATGTTGGAGAGTATAGAGTTATCAGACCCTCCGAGCCATCTGAAGGCAGCCCTGTATAGGAAAGGATTGTTTGTTTGTTTGTTTTTAATGTTTAATATTTTATTATCATTATTTTGTATGTTGGAAGCTGCCCATTGTGGCTAGGGCAACCAAGGCAGTTGGGCAGGGTATAAATTGTATCATCATCATCATCATCATCATCATCATCATCATCATATTGGACACCCCTATTTTCATTGGACGGCATGGGTTTGGCTGAGAGCAAATCGGAACTCTAAAGGAAGCTGACAGAGTAGAAGGGGTTTGTGCAATTTGTGCGATAAGGAAAAAATAAGACTGATCCCTTTAATGCATTTGAAAAGGCCACCAATAAATGCTGATAACCAAGAGACACAGAATTCATGCTCGCAAGAGGCTTTGCCACGTAGAATCACTCAACAAATGATTGGAACAGACGTGTGCTCTGAAAAGCCCCAGTCAAAGGCCTTGTAGAACTGGGTGGCCTAGATATTAATAAGTATATCCATACTAATGATGATGAACCAGCTGTCCATGGAAAAGCTGATTTCAAAGCCTATTCCATTTTATCATCCTGACAGCTCACACAAGAGCCCAGAGAGAAATAATTTCTATTTCTTGTGCTGGTGTCAAATTAGAGTTTTATTTAAAAGATAAGGGGGGCAATATCAGAACATTTTACATTCCCATTCATATGACCTATCCCTTTAATAATTTTACATTAAGAGCATTCCAACATGCAGAGGCCAAGAGCCAAATTTCCGCTGTCATGTGTATGAAAATTAAAGCAGGAATGATTCCACAGATCTGAGGCAGAATTAAAGCTGCCTTAATGGAGACAGAATAATTATGTCTACAGAGCGCTTTGGGGGAAAGAACAAGTTGATTTTTTAAATGGGTATTAAAAAGAACCCAGGGCCCCTCACTGTGGTAAATTTCCAGGCATGTGGGAAAGGACATATAGTTTTGTCGAATAGGAAATCCTTTGCTCACAAAGACACCTGCTTCAGTGATAACCATATCTAGATAAGGCTAGGAAAGTGACCTGTCTGGAGCTTTGGTGTAGACCAGCATACTTTGTAGACTAAAAACCAGTGATGTAGCGCAGATTGCTGAGGGGAGAGAGACTTTCTGCAGGCAATGGCTTTCCCACCTGCCTTTGTCCCACCCTCCAGCCCTGGGAGCCTTTCCCAGACCATGACTTTGAGAACAGCAGAAGGCGCTGGGGAGAGAGAAATTCAGGGATAGTTTTTAAAAATAATTTTATAAGTTGTGTGCCCTTATTTCCCAGTTTGATCCTTTAACATGGCTTTGTACGCTTTCTGGTATTTTATGTGCTGTGATTTGCTGTTATTTTATTGATTATAGATTAATAATTCTTTATTGTAACTGATAAGTGTAAATTGTTAAATTATTTTTTGCTGCTGTTTAATTTTACTGTTTGCTATTGGATCTTAATGGATTATTGAATACTGCTTTATTTGATACAAGCTGTTTATTTTAAAGTTATTGTGATTTTTTTTATATAGGATCTGATTCTTACTATTAATGTTTGATGTATTATTATTATTATTATTATTATTATTATTATTATTTGTGTTGGAGGCCTCCCGGAGTGGCTGGGGCAACCCAGCCAGATGGACGAGGTATCAATTCTATTATTATTATTATTATTATTATTATTATTATTATTAACAGTGCCTGAGGCCATGTGGAGGCCATGTGGGAAAGAGGGAAACAGATGGAGTACACATGCGCATTCAACTGCCTTATGGCTTCCACATCACCCAGGAGAAGACTGCATCCATAGAGATAAGAAGAGTCATTCCATTATCTGGAGAGGTAACTTCCTGGTTTGCAAGGAAAAGCTATTTTCAACAGAGCCCAGTGATGGAAACGCGCAGCTGTATTGAGGCAACACTGGATGCTGAAATTTTGCACCCCCTGACAATTTTGCACCCAGGGCAACCATCCCTGTGCCCACACATACTATGCTACTGTCTACAACATCTGGAGGGCATCAGGCTGGCAAAGGCTGATGTAGGCAATACTGAACTCAATGGTATAAGGCAGATTTCCTGTTAAGTCAGCTTACATTTAAGAGGATTGTTGGCAAGGCATATGTCTGGCCATCATTGTATAGCAGCAGTTAGAGATTCCCAGGGAGGCAAACAAGTCCCAGAAGCAGATAAACCTAATCTGTATCTGAAACAAATTGCAAAGATCTCCATCTTTCCTCCATACTGCCCTTTATCAGAAGACCCCAGGATTGTGTACAACATTAAAAAAAATATTACAGAACATCAATGATGCAAACATAATGACAGACAGACAAATAATAAAATAGTTAATAACAGTCCTCTCCCTCACACTTTCACAGACCATAGATTATTTAATAGCCATAGGCCTGGGTAAAGAGGAATGCTTTTGCCTGGCACCTAAAGGCATTCCACAATCAGGGAGCCACCACAGAAAAGGCCCATTCTTTGGTTGCCACCCTCCCAACCTCTCTGGGATGGGGGACACAGAAAAGGGCCTCAGATGACAAGTGCAGGGTCTGGGTCAGTTCATATGGGGAGAGGCTACCCTTCAAGTATTGAGGTCCTAAGCTGTGTAAGATATTGAGGTCCTGAGCTGTGTAAGTGCTAGTTCAACACCAGCACTGTGAATTGTGCCCGGAAACTAATCGACAGGAAGTGCAGTTGTGCCGGTGTAGTCACTGATCATGACATCATCACATTGAACCTTGAACATTTCTCCAGCTCCTGCTGGAAATGCACCAAGTGACAATGCTACAAGGAAAGGAACTAAAGCTACACAGCAGGGGAGAAGGAGGCAAAAATCTGGCAGAAGGTGACCATTTTCAAAGTCGATTTTTCTGCCAGCAATCGGCAGTTCAGCCGCTTGGGGGAGCAACCATTTCTCCAGGGAGATGAAGAGGAAGGCGCTTGAGAATAAGATACAAAGAACTGAGGGAAAGCAAGCCTCTTCCTTTAAGCAATATTGTTGCCTTTACACTCACAACTATATTTAAAAGTAAGAGAAACCGTACATCTCACATCTCTTCAAATTATAGGGAGAAAAAGATAGAGATGGGTACTGCTTTGAAGCCATGAAAATCCCCCTGTTTGAGGCAGAGAGTCACAATCCCACACACATTTACTCAGATGCAAGCCCTCACTGAGTTCTCCCAAGTAAGTGTAGCCTAGATGCATTATCCAGAGGTTCCTCAAGCTATCACTATGCAATCACCAAAATCCTATTCATTTTAAAATTTGTTTTGCTTCTATAAATAATGCCCAGTGCTGGATTTATGTATAGGCTAAGTAGGCTGAAGCCTAGAGCCTCCAAATTTAGGGGGCATCACCAGCCTTCCTGCTCCCCAGCGCGCAGTCTCCCCTCTCCCAAAATTGCAAACCCAAAATTCATGAGAGGGCAGGGCAACTCGGGCCTCCATGTCTAGGGGGCCTCACCAGCCTGCCCGCTCCCCAGTGCCGCAGTCTCCCCTCTCCCAAACTTGTAAACCCAAGACTTCATGCAAGGGCAGGGCAACTTAGGCCCAGCAACTCGTGGCAGTTCCTTCAACAGCAGCAAAGCCAGGGAACTCGAGCTCAACGCCACATTTGGCCACACCACAGTCGCAGCCAGAATTGGGCGGCCACCTGGACTCTGGTATTGGCCCTCGACAGTCCAGCAGGGTTTCCAAGCACCCAGCTTATTTAAAAGACTATGTTCACCGGACAAACTGCACATGTAACGCTGTATAGTGAATAGGGTCAATTAAGATGTGATGGTGAGTCTTACGGACAATATAGTTGATAGTGAAACAGTTATGCCTGCAAATTTGTAAAATTGGAATCAATATGCTTATGTGCCTTACTGAATCAATAAGGGTAGTGCTGTATGTAATGGAACCACTATGATTGTAACTACAGTGGTGCCCGCAAGACGAATGCCTCGCAAGACGAAAAACTCGCTAGATGAAAGAGTTTTCCGTTTTTTGAGGTGCTTCGCAAGACGAATTTCCCTATGGGCTTGCTTCGCAAGACGAAACGTCTTGCGAGTTCTTGCGAGTTTGTTTCCCTTTTCTTAAAGCCACTAAGCCGCTAAGCCGTTAATAACTGCTAAGCCGCTAAGCCGCTAATAGCCGCTAAGCCGCTAATAGCCGCTAATAGCCGCTAAGCCGCTAAGCTGCTAATAGCCGTGCTTCGCAAGACGAAAAAACCGCAAGACGAAGAGACTCGCGGAACGGATTAATTTCATCTTGCGAGGCACCACTGTAATTCCTTATCTCGGTGCGGAGGGGTGTTATGAATTGAAGTTCTCACCCTGGCCACCAGGGGGGATTGTGTATATAGTTTTCACTCAGGTCCATGTACCGTATTTTTCGCCCTATAGGATGCACTTTTCCCCCCTCCAAAAATGAAGGGGAAATGTGTGTGCGTCCTATGGGGCGAATGCAGGCTTTTGCTGAAGCCTGGAGAGCGAGAGGGGTCGCACCAACCCCTCTCACTCTCCAGGCTTCAGGAAGCTATTCGCTATCCGCAAGCCGTGGGAGAGCTGCCTGCACCCCGAAGCCTGGGGTGATTCCCCCCCCCCAAAAAAACTAGGTGCGTCCTATGGGCTGGTGCGCCCTACGGGGCGAAAAATACAGTAAGTTAATTTAGGCGGGAAACCCTGGGTTGTAATTGTTACAATGTTGACAGCCAGCTGCCTATAAAACCAGGCCGGCTGAGCTGTTTGCTGTTCAGTTCAGTTCCAGCTTACTACTTGGAGAAATTTCTGTGTCGTCTCCTATGTCCACCCACTACTTAAAGTAAGTTCTTTTAATGACCAGCCCAGAACATTCAATCAGAGGAGGTGTCAAAAGCCGCTAGTCTCTCAGTAGTTCTGATGAATTTACCCTGCAAACCTCTTCACCAATACACAAATAAACAATTATATTCAAACATTTTCTGCATGATATTCTAACCTATATCTGGTCCAAAAAAAGCACATTCCATACATCATTTCTGAGCTGGGCCATTGATGTCAAATGGTATCACAGCTGTCCTTGCTTTCAAAAGCTCTGGAAGAATTTAAATAGACTACTCACCCTTAAGCAGAGTTTGATCAATGTTGCATGCTGTTTGAAATACAATTCTTTTGTGCTCATCCTTCTTTTTTCTGAAGCAGTTGACAAAGTCTCAACTCTGACACTGCATTCAAGTAGTTGACCTCTGAGAAGTGACTTCATGGGAGGTCCAGGACCTAGTGACAGAACAAAATGAAGGCTGAGAGAAATAGTCTCCCAAAATGTCTCACTAAATATTATCTTCAGGGCAACAGAATCCCTCCACAGTTTGGGAGGGGATAGAAGGAAATTATCAGAAAATTCCCTGAAAACTTTGAGTCAGTTACTACTTAAATATTGTTACTTGGTGCTGGTGGATGAAGGAAGTGATGGGCTAAGAGAGGAGGACTGGAAGGAGGAGGAGACAAGGTCATTGTTTCCTCAGCAACTCAGCCAGAGGGAGGTCAGCTGAGCAACACAGCCCCAACATACCACCTGCGGCTTCTACCGTGTGTGTGCATATAGCACACTAAAGTCAGGAGGTAATTACTGTTGATTTATGCAGTGTCCCGTGCACAGCGGAATGATGAGGAATACGTGCACATACTCTATATTGCTTTATTTACATTTCAAAGCTGGTAGATTACAGAAAAACATCTTGCCTCTGCCGGAGCAGAGAATGCATCCTCTCTCCTCTGAAGCACGGAGAGAATCACTCTGAGAGAACAGTGAAAAACAGGAAACCAGTGTACGTCACATCCAGTCTCTCTTTCCCGTGGGAAAACCCAACAGTAACTCTGACTGGAATGTAAACATTGTCTTGTGACAAGCCTTTCGCTGCACAGTGAAACCAACAATTACTTCCACTTGCTTTCTAGAACAGTAGCTGTTTAAGAAAGAAATCTCTTTGCATTCTTATTTGAGAGCAACTCCATTAAATCTATTTGGGTTAGTTAATCCTTTTGTATCCAGATCCACCCATCATTGACACTGTCTCCACTCATTCATATAGAAATGGATTTAAGTACTAGGAGAGGATATGTTATTTAGTTATTATCCTTTATTGTTATTGTAAGATCAGCAGAGTACCGTCCTTTGCAGCTTTAAACTTGAAAGCTAAGACAAGGTTGATTTAAACTTTTGGAAAAAAAATAATCCAAAATACTTTATGACAGAAACACACACACAAAAACAACAATACAGTTTTGTGAAGAAGTAAAAGTAGTATTTACTTACATAATCTAGCAGTTACAGTAGCAAAATGAAGGCAGGTCTATAACTACATTCTAAGTTACAAAAGTACAAAATCTAAATTCAAAGTAGTGTATGGGCTGCAGACATGTACGTGTGGTCAGCTTGGAGGCATGATGAAGAAAGAGAGAGATGCCCAGGCAGGGAGGGAGTGTGTTGTGTTACAGCTTCCTGTCAAGGCAGGCAAAGGAAGTGATCTCACAGAATTCTCTCTAGCAAATTTTACAGGAAAGCTCTGTGAGCCTCAGTCCCTGTGCCTATCTGGCAAAACATGAATTGTTGGTTTGATTGCAATTATGTCCCACACATACACACCCAATACATTTCCCACAAGCAGATACAGCCCTTAACAAACAAAAAGGCCTGCATTAGATGAACATGTTTTGGTTGGCTCCATCATCTGAGCACTGTATGCCATTCCTTGACTCCTCTAGACTGCGCTCTCAAATTCTGCTCAGGTATCAGAATTGTCTGATTCGACTGGCTACCCTTTACAAGTGTTCTGGGTGCCTGCACTGGGGAATGCTACATTACAATACAACAGTTCAACACATAAAAACCAACCAGCAACAATTCAGCAGTAAAATCCAACACAGCATAAAGCAAACACATGATGGCCCCAGGAACCAAACCTCCTGTGAAAACTAAATAAGAATCAATTGCCATTAATTTTCAGTGACTAAAATAAATAGTGGAGAAAGATTTAAAATATGTTAAATTGCCATAACTTACAATTGAATAAAAAGCTATAAATGAAGGGTGGTACTCAGAACTAGTCCTACTCAGAGTAAACCCACTGAAGTTAATAGACATGACTAACTTATGTTCATTAATTTCAGTGTGTCTGCTCTAAGTAGAACTTTATATATTTACATACACACACCCCATATATATATATATATATATATATATATATATATATATACTAATTTATCCATACCACCAATTCAGTGTTGCTATTATCGCTTAAGTTCAGCCCCCACCATTTAATTAAGAAAAGATTAAGGCTGCAATCCTATATTCACTTTGCTGGGATAAAGCCCTATTGAACCCAATATGACCTGTCCAGACAAGTATTGGATAGCAGTCAATTAATTTGCCAGTCAAACACATTACCATGTCACAGATAATATTATTCCAAATACCATCGGAGGGGGGGCTTCTCTCATCTCTTCAATTCTCTCATTACCATGAGAACTAATACGTGCAGTTCTAAGAAATCAGAGAGAAATTGCATAGACCTTCATTCCCCATCTGTACCAAGTATACACTATTTTTAAAATAACACACTACTTCAGCCTTGCTTTTTCCTGAGAAACTTAACATATACACTTCACTTACAGGATTCCTGCTAAGAAAATAGGCAGACCTTCAATCACGATTCTTTACAGAATGTTTCCAGCTGATAAATAAATTACTGGAAAAGACAAAAATAATTAAACTCCCCACTGTGTGGAAAATTCATTTATTATACTTTCATGTCACAGGGAATGCAATGTAAGGAAAAGCTGTAGAAATTCACAGGCTATTTTGCCCGAGGCAGGAAGAGGGAACCTGTTGAACTCCCCATCCCATCTGCTCTAGCTAACTCGGCCACTGGTCAGAAATGATGGGAACAGTAACATCTCCAGGGCCACAGGTCCCTCATCTCTACCTGAAGACAATATAGCTTTTAAGAGAATGAATGAATGAATGAAACTTTATTTGCGTCAGCCATTGGCCATAGCAACAAAAGAGCATTGCAATATACACAGAACAAAATAAAAAATCTGATTGTATAAAACACAGTTTAGGGTCTTGAATCAGCAGTCAAATAGTGGACCTTATTCTGATTGCCCCAGCTAGGAACCTTGCAACCTTTGCTGTCATCTGCTCCTCTTGATCCGCCAGGAGGAAAGACACTGTGCCAGTTGTTGGGCGACCCAGAATGGACGATAAAAGAGGGGTGATAATCTTGTTCCTCAGGTCTTTGTAAAGAGTGCATGCGAGGAGGGCATGAGCCACTGATTCGGTGCTGCCATCTCCGCAGTGTTTTTCGTATGGGATCTGTTGGAATTGTCCCTCAAGTACAGCCAAGGACAGACAACCATTTGAGAGGTGTGTTGCTTTCCATGTTGAACCAACAGGTATCTGTTGTCCCAGCTCTTGAAAATTCTGGTCAAGTAGGTTTTGCAGTCTTTTAGAACCAACAACAAAACAACCTGCAAAATTGGTGCATCTAGGGGAAAAGATTGGATCCTATGTTACAGGCAGCTCCCCTCCTCTCCTTCTCACCATGACACTGTCATTCAAGCATGCCCGGAATAAAATTGACTGCTGCCAACCTAAGTTTCTATGCCACTGAAATGGGAAGAAAATTAGCGCGCACACACACACACACACACACACACACACACACACACACACACCACTGCTCTGGGTGGGAAAGAGAGCCAAGAACAACTAAAGGGGATACAAAAACAACAGATTGTTAGCCAAGCTCTTCTTCAGATTCGGAGTGCAGCACTCATTAAAAAGTTGGCAATGTGCTCACCCTGTGAAAATTTGCCATCTCAGGAAGGAAGAGGATGAAAAACAAAGACAAGGAGAAGCAACAACCAGTTGCCAAGTGGTCACTTTAGGGATGGAGGTTTTTTTTGGCTCTGCCAAACGCGCAGGTCACCTTCAGAAAAGCAAGCACATACAAGGAGAAAATCTCTTCCAGACTCCTAGAAACTGGGTGTTCTTTAAAGGACAACCTAAACAAATATTGCCAGGATCAATTTTTGTCTGAAATGGAGACAATGTGCTTTCAGACCTGAGGTAGGTGGTTATTGGAGGCAAGGATTTCCTTGATGTGGCACTCAGATGCTGGAACACTCAACCAAGCTAGATTCATTACTTACATAGCTATGATTAACAGCAATCCTAAACACAGCTACTTAAAATCAATCCCATTTTATTTACTAGGGCTTTATCTCAGGGAAACGGGTGCAGGCTTGCAGGCTTAGGCAGTAATGAGAAATGCTCTATATTTATTTCTTAATACTGAAGATGAAGAAGATGATTTAAACAATCCCGATTACGGTGATTTTCCCCCTCCTTTGATTTGTACATTCTATTGACTTTTTCAGTTGTATCTTCAAAAATCAATAGGTATATATTTCAATAAAAAGAAAAATAAAGAAAAATGTTGAGCATGTGCAGATGATAGTTTCATGAATAGAAGTCAGGGCAGTCACAAATTTGGGGGAACCAAACGGTTAATGCACATCAGGGGAAAACATTCCCTTCCCCTCTCTGGTATGTGCAGCAACATGCACATGCAACTTGAAATTCAGTGGGTGGAAATGAGTCGCCAATGTGTACATAGCCTAAGAGACAGGACCCTGTGTGTGCGTCCTATGGGGCGAATGCAGGCTTTTGCTGAAGCCTGGAGAGCGAGAGGGGTCGCACCAACCCCTCTCACTCTCCAGGCTTCAGGAAGCTATTCGCTATCCGCAAGCCGTGGGAGAGCTGCCTGCACCCCGAAGCCTGGGGTGATTCCCCCCCCCAAAAAAAACTAGGTGCGTCCTATGGGCTGGTGCGCCCTACGGGGCGAAAAATACAGTAAGTTAATTTAGGCGGGAAACCCTGGGTTGTAATTGTTACAATGTTGACAGCCAGCTGCCTATAAAACCAGGCCGGCTGAGCTGTTTGCTGTTCAGTTCAGTTCCAGCTTACTACTTGGAGAAATTTCTGTGTCGTCTCCTATGTCCACCCACTACTTAAAGTAAGTTCTTTTAATGACCAGCCCAGAACATTCAATCAGAGGAGGTGTCAAAAGCCGCTAGTCTCTCAGTAGTTCTGATGAATTTACCCTGCAAACCTCTTCACCAATACACAAATAAACAATTATATTCAAACATTTTCTGCATGATATTCTAACCTATATCTGGTCCAAAAAAAGCACATTCCATACATCATTTCTGAGCTGGGCCATTGATGTCAAATGGTATCACAGCTGTCCTTGCTTTCAAAAGCTCTGGAAGAATTTAAATAGACTACTCACCCTTAAGCAGAGTTTGATCAATGTTGCATGCTGTTTGAAATACAATTCTTTTGTGCTCATCCTTCTTTTTTCTGAAGCAGTTGACAAAGTCTCAACTCTGACACTGCATTCAAGTAGTTGACCTCTGAGAAGTGACTTCATGGGAGGTCCAGGACCTAGTGACAGAACAAAATGAAGGCTGAGAGAAATAGTCTCCCAAAATGTCTCACTAAATATTATCTTCAGGGCAACAGAATCCCTCCACAGTTTGGGAGGGGATAGAAGGAAATTATCAGAAAATTCCCTGAAAACTTTGAGTCAGTTACTACTTAAATATTGTTACTTGGTGCTGGTGGATGAAGGAAGTGATGGGCTAAGAGAGGAGGACTGGAAGGAGGAGGAGACAAGGTCATTGTTTCCTCAGCAACTCAGCCAGAGGGAGGTCAGCTGAGCAACACAGCCCCAACATACCACCTGCGGCTTCTACCGTGTGTGTGCATATAGCACACTAAAGTCAGGAGGTAATTACTGTTGATTTATGCAGTGTCCCGTGCACAGCGGAATGATGAGGAATACGTGCACATACTCTATATTGCTTTATTTACATTTCAAAGCTGGTAGATTACAGAAAAACATCTTGCCTCTGCCGGAGCAGAGAATGCATCCTCTCTCCTCTGAAGCACGGAGAGAATCACTCTGAGAGAACAGTGAAAAACAGGAAACCAGTGTACGTCACATCCAGTCTCTCTTTCCCGTGGGAAAACCCAACAGTAACTCTGACTGGAATGTAAACATTGTCTTGTGACAAGCCTTTCGCTGCACAGTGAAACCAACAATTACTTCCACTTGCTTTCTAGAACAGTAGCTGTTTAAGAAAGAAATCTCTTTGCATTCTTATTTGAGAGCAACTCCATTAAATCTATTTGGGTTAGTTAATCCTTTTGTATCCAGATCCACCCATCATTGACACTGTCTCCACTCATTCATATAGAAATGGATTTAAGTACTAGGAGAGGATATGTTATTTAGTTATTATCCTTTATTGTTATTGTAAGATCAGCAGAGTACCGTCCTTTGCAGCTTTAAACTTGAAAGCTAAGACAAGGTTGATTTAAACTTTTGGAAAAAAAATAATCCAAAATACTTTATGACAGAAACACACACACAAAAACAACAATACAGTTTTGTGAAGAAGTAAAAGTAGTATTTACTTACATAATCTAGCAGTTACAGTAGCAAAATGAAGGCAGGTCTATAACTACATTCTAAGTTACAAAAGTACAAAATCTAAATTCAAAGTAGTGTATGGGCTGCAGACATGTACGTGTGGTCAGCTTGGAGGCATGATGAAGAAAGAGAGAGATGCCCAGGCAGGGAGGGAGTGTGTTGTGTTACAGCTTCCTGTCAAGGCAGGCAAAGGAAGTGATCTCACAGAATTCTCTCTAGCAAATTTTACAGGAAAGCTCTGTGAGCCTCAGTCCCTGTGCCTATCTGGCAAAACATGAATTGTTGGTTTGATTGCAATTATGTCCCACACATACACACCCAATACATTTCCCACAAGCAGATACAGCCCTTAACAAACAAAAAGGCCTGCATTAGATGAACATGTTTTGGTTGGCTCCATCATCTGAGCACTGTATGCCATTCCTTGACTCCTCTAGACTGCGCTCTCAAATTCTGCTCAGGTATCAGAATTGTCTGATTCGACTGGCTACCCTTTACAAGTGTTCTGGGTGCCTGCACTGGGGAATGCTACATTACAATACAACAGTTCAACACATAAAAACCAACCAGCAACAATTCAGCAGTAAAATCCAACACAGCATAAAGCAAACACATGATGGCCCCAGGAACCAAACCTCCTGTGAAAACTAAATAAGAATCAATTGCCATTAATTTTCAGTGACTAAAATAAATAGTGGAGAAAGATTTAAAATATGTTAAATTGCCATAACTTACAATTGAATAAAAAGCTATAAATGAAGGGTGGTACTCAGAACTAGTCCTACTCAGAGTAAACCCACTGAAGTTAATAGACATGACTAACTTATGTTCATTAATTTCAGTGTGTCTGCTCTAAGTAGAACTTTATATATTTACATACACACACCCCATATATATATATATATATATATATATATATATATATACTAATTTATCCATACCACCAATTCAGTGTTGCTATTATCGCTTAAGTTCAGCCCCCACCATTTAATTAAGAAAAGATTAAGGCTGCAATCCTATATTCACTTTGCTGGGATAAAGCCCTATTGAACCCAATATGACCTGTCCAGACAAGTATTGGATAGCAGTCAATTAATTTGCCAGTCAAACACATTACCATGTCACAGATAATATTATTCCAAATACCATCGGAGGGGGGGCTTCTCTCATCTCTTCAATTCTCTCATTACCATGAGAACTAATACGTGCAGTTCTAAGAAATCAGAGAGAAATTGCATAGACCTTCATTCCCCATCTGTACCAAGTATACACTATTTTTAAAATAACACACTACTTCAGCCTTGCTTTTTCCTGAGAAACTTAACATATACACTTCACTTACAGGATTCCTGCTAAGAAAATAGGCAGACCTTCAATCACGATTCTTTACAGAATGTTTCCAGCTGATAAATAAATTACTGGAAAAGACAAAAATAATTAAACTCCCCACTGTGTGGAAAATTCATTTATTATACTTTCATGTCACAGGGAATGCAATGTAAGGAAAAGCTGTAGAAATTCACAGGCTATTTTGCCCGAGGCAGGAAGAGGGAACCTGTTGAACTCCCCATCCCATCTGCTCTAGCTAACTCGGCCACTGGTCAGAAATGATGGGAACAGTAACATCTCCAGGGCCACAGGTCCCTCATCTCTACCTGAAGACAATATAGCTTTTAAGAGAATGAATGAATGAATGAAACTTTATTTGCGTCAGCCATTGGCCATAGCAACAAAAGAGCATTGCAATATACACAGAACAAAATAAAAAATCTGATTGTATAAAACACAGTTTAGGGTCTTGAATCAGCAGTCAAATAGTGGACCTTATTCTGATTGCCCCAGCTAGGAACCTTGCAACCTTTGCTGTCATCTGCTCCTCTTGATCCGCCAGGAGGAAAGACACTGTGCCAGTTGTTGGGCGACCCAGAATGGACGATAAAAGAGGGGTGATAATCTTGTTCCTCAGGTCTTTGTAAAGAGTGCATGCGAGGAGGGCATGAGCCACTGATTCGGTGCTGCCATCTCCGCAGTGTTTTTCGTATGGGATCTGTTGGAATTGTCCCTCAAGTACAGCCAAGGACAGACAACCATTTGAGAGGTGTGTTGCTTTCCATGTTGAACCAACAGGTATCTGTTGTCCCAGCTCTTGAAAATTCTGGTCAAGTAGGTTTTGCAGTCTTTTAGAACCAACAACAAAACAACCTGCAAAATTGGTGCATCTAGGGGAAAAGATTGGATCCTATGTTACAGGCAGCTCCCCTCCTCTCCTTCTCACCATGACACTGTCATTCAAGCATGCCCGGAATAAAATTGACTGCTGCCAACCTAAGTTTCTATGCCACTGAAATGGGAAGAAAATTAGCGCGCACACACACACACACACACACACACACACACACACACACCACTGCTCTGGGTGGGAAAGAGAGCCAAGAACAACTAAAGGGGATACAAAAACAACAGATTGTTAGCCAAGCTCTTCTTCAGATTCGGAGTGCAGCACTCATTAAAAAGTTGGCAATGTGCTCACCCTGTGAAAATTTGCCATCTCAGGAAGGAAGAGGATGAAAAACAAAGACAAGGAGAAGCAACAACCAGTTGCCAAGTGGTCACTTTAGGGATGGAGGTTTTTTTTGGCTCTGCCAAACGCGCAGGTCACCTTCAGAAAAGCAAGCACATACAAGGAGAAAATCTCTTCCAGACTCCTAGAAACTGGGTGTTCTTTAAAGGACAACCTAAACAAATATTGCCAGGATCAATTTTTGTCTGAAATGGAGACAATGTGCTTTCAGACCTGAGGTAGGTGGTTATTGGAGGCAAGGATTTCCTTGATGTGGCACTCAGATGCTGGAACACTCAACCAAGCTAGATTCATTACTTACATAGCTATGATTAACAGCAATCCTAAACACAGCTACTTAAAATCAATCCCATTTTATTTACTAGGGCTTTATCTCAGGGAAACGGGTGCAGGCTTGCAGGCTTAGGCAGTAATGAGAAATGCTCTATATTTATTTCTTAATACTGAAGATGAAGAAGATGATTTAAACAATCCCGATTACGGTGATTTTCCCCCTCCTTTGATTTGTACATTCTATTGACTTTTTCAGTTGTATCTTCAAAAATCAATAGGTATATATTTCAATAAAAAGAAAAATAAAGAAAAATGTTGAGCATGTGCAGATGATAGTTTCATGAATAGAAGTCAGGGCAGTCACAAATTTGGGGGAACCAAACGGTTAATGCACATCAGGGGAAAACATTCCCTTCCCCTCTCTGGTATGTGCAGCAACATGCACATGCAACTTGAAATTCAGTGGGTGGAAATGAGTCGCCAATGTGTACATAGCCTAAGAGACAGGACCCTTCTGGGAATTAAATATCTGGGCAGGAGAAGGGTGATAAAGTGAAGCATGTATTTACACTTCACCCGTGACAATTGCTATGAAATCATTTTTATCTCCTAGGTAGCCATTTCACAGCTGATTTTACTTTTGAGCCAACATGGTATTTTAGAATATTTACATGAATGTAATGTCAAGGCCGCCGAAATTACCAGCTTTGCAGGCTGCAGCTCCTATTACAGTGGACCCTCGAGTTGTGGACGTGATCCATCCGGGAGGCACGTTCACAAGCCACAGCGTTCGCAACCCACAGCGCCATGTCTGTGCATGCACGGGTTGCGATTCAGCGCTTCTGCACATGCACAAAGCGCAATTTAGCACTTCTGCACATGCGTGACCATAGGAACCCAGAAGTAACCCGTTCTGGTACTTCCGGATTTTGGCGCATCCATAACCCAAAAAAACGCAACCTGAAGCATCTGTAATCCGAGGTATGACTGTAATGGCATTTAAGGCAGATACTTTCATTTATGGGCAAGAAGATAAAACAGCGATGCAGGGCTGGAGATAGCCTCAAAGTTGTCAGCTGTAGCGGGTGGCGCTGTGGTCTAAACCACTAAGCCTCTTGGGCTTCCCGATCAGAAGGTTGGTGGTTGGAATCCCCGCAACAGAGTGCGCTCCCGTTGCTCTGTCCCAGCTCCTGCCAACCTAGCAGTTCAAAAGCATGCCAGTGCAAGTAGATAAATAGGTACCGCTGTGGTGGGAAGGTAAACAGTGTTTGCGTGGTGAGATCTCGTCTCCCACCAGTAGAAATAAAGACACAGGACACAGTAATTTAGGTTAATGGGCTAAAATTAGGCCACAACTTTATTGGTTACAGGTGATGAGCGGTATTGGCTTAGGCATTGGTCCTATCAACTATCCGGCTTCAGCCTGATTGCTTGAAGACCGGGAAGGGTTAACACCAGCAGGGAGAGCCCTGCTGATGCACATCAACTAGGGACTCCCCCGGGGTCACTGCTCGGGGCGTGCTTTAGGCCCTGACCTCCATAGGCTTTGGACGAGGCCATGCCCCCCGGAATTCTTTACCAGACTACCCTTCAATATCTGGGGGAGGTGATGGCGCTTCTCCCCCCCCATACATCTACATAACAATACCCATACCAATGCCTAACCGCCAAAGCCAAGAAAGTTGTGACAATTTGCTACGAGGTAGGCGAAAAACCAAATGGCTGGTGCCAATTTGGCAAGTGGAAAAAATTCCTACCAGGCCCCTTAACGGCGACCAACCGAGGTCCATAGCAAGGTCAAAAGAGGAACCTTGAAGGGCGGGTGGGTGGGAAACAAACACAGCTGAGCAGCCAAAGAGGGAGATTCCCGGCCGCACTTGCCTTAAATGAGGCAAGCCACACTCCCTGGGGCAGCCGATTGGCTGGCCCGGGGATGACGCGGCCAAAGATTTCCCAGATCGCGCGGGGCTGGGAGCCAGCCTCCGTGCACGTGTTGGGGCGTGATGCCCGCAACACCACCTCCTCCCGAAGCCAGAAGTATCTTTCTGTTTTGTTTTTTTTATATATAAAATTTTTTATTAAAAGTTTTGTTAATACAGTAGAGAAAAGACAGAATAAACAGATAATAGACAGAAAAAAGAACAAACATAAAATTTAACATCTTGTAATACCCATCTTTTCTTCATCTTTTAGACTTCCTCACATCTCTCTCTCTTGCGTTCCAAATTATAAAACTTTAACAAGCAACTTATCACCTTGTTTCAATTCTTATTGTGCACATTTCCAATGTTTTGTCCCTAACTTTGAATACTTTTATCTAGGTCTTACATACCTAACTTTAACACAATGTTCATTCAAAATTTGTTTTTCTCTTAAAATTCACTCATTCTCATAATCTTATCTACTAACTTTATGGGCCCTGTTATTTTCAAATCTCTCATCCTTCTTAGCACTCATACAGTTTACAATGTTTTTGTAGATAGTCCTTGAATTTCTTCCAGTCCTCTTCCATGGCTTCCTCTCCCAGGTCTCGGATTCTGCCGGTCATTTCTGCAAGCTCCATGTAGTCCATCAGTTGCATCTGCCATTCTTCCAGCGTGGGCAAATCTTGAGTTTTCCAATACTTAGCAACGAGTATCCTTTCTGCTGTTGTTGCATACATAAATAATGTTCGATCATTCTTTAACACCTTCTGGCCGACAATGCCCAAAAGGAAGGCCTCTTGTTTCTTGGGAAAGGTATACTTAAATACCCTTTTCAGCTCATTATATATAATTTCCCAGAAGGCCTTAACCTTAGGGCAAGTCCACCAGAGGTGAAATAACGTTCCTTCAGTTTCCTTACATTTCCAACACTTATTATCTGACAAGTGATATATTTTTGCTAGCTTGACTGGGGTCATGTACCACCTATATATCATTTTCATAATATTTTCTTTCAAGGCATTACATGCCGTAAACTTCATACCGGTGGTCCATAGCTTTTCCCAGTCAGCAAACATGATATTATACCCAATGTCCTGTGCCCACTTTATCATAGCTGATTTAACCGTTTCATCCTGTGTATTCCACCTCAGCAGCATGTTATACATTCTTGAAATTAATTTAGTCTTAGGTTCTAACAGTTCTGTTTCCAATTTCGATTTTTCCACCTGGAATCCTAACTTTTTGTCCAATTTAAAAGCCTCTTTAATCTGAGCATAATGTAGCCAATCTCGCACTTTGTCTTTAAGTTTCTCCATACTCTGCAATCTCCAGTTATCTCCATCTCTTTCTAATATTTCCCAATACTTTGGCCATTTGACCTCCATGTTGGGTCTTTTCACTGCTTTAGCTTCCATAGGTGATAGCCACCTCGGGGTCTTATTTTCTAATAAGTCTTTATATTTTGTCCAGACATTACATGCTTTCCTTACAATATGGTTCTTGAAATTCTTGTGAATCTTAACCTTGTCATACCACAAATATGCATGCCATCCAAAAGCATTATTAAATCCTTCCAAATCTAAAACATCAGTGTCTTCAAGAAGCAGCCAATCTTTCAGCCAGCAAAAGGCTGCTGATTCATAGTACAACCTTAAATTAGAAGTATCTTTCTGTGTGCTCTGGTTTCCGTAATGGTGTTGTGTTGAGCCAGAAGCGGTTTAGTCATACTGGCCACATGACCCAGAAAGCTGTCTGTGGACAAACAGCGACTCCCTCGGCCTGAAAGCAAGATGAGCGCCGCAGCCCCAGAGTCACCTTTGACTGGACTCAACCATCCAGGGGTCCTTTCCCTTTACACCTCATAGGCTACTTCATTAGCCATAGCAATCAATGCCGGGTGGGGTAGGGTGAAAGGCATGCAAATATCACAGAAAATAAACGATACCATAAAAAGTGGAAGCCATTTTGCAAGTTAAACCTCCAAAATGGAGTCAGAGTAATTTGACTTTAGTCACCGGAGCTGCTCTGACTTTGCACCAGGCTGATACAAATTGTGGCTCACTAAGGCCACATTCATGCATTCACGCATAGCTGCATGAATGCATGGATGGGGTGAATGTGGCCCTAGTGAGCCACAATTTGTGTCTTAACCATCCATAATAAAATAATATTAATAATGTGTGTGTGTGTGTGTGTATACACACATACAAACCCCGCACATCTGGCTGGGTTTCCCCAGTCACTCTGGGTGGCTTCCAGCAGAATATTAAAATACAATGATTCATTCAGTATTAAAAGCTTCCCGAAACAGGGCTGCCTTCTGATGTCTTCTAAAAGTCCGTTAGTTGTTAATAATAATAATAATAATAATAATAATAATAATAATAATAATAAATTATTTATACCCTGCCCATCTGGCTGGGCTTCCGCAGCCACTCTGTGTGGCTTCCAAAAAAATATTAAAATACTGTAATACATCAAACATTAAAAGCTTCCCTAAACAGGGCTGCCTTCATTTATTTCTTTGACATCTGGTGGGAGGGCGTTCCACAGGGCGGGCGCCACTACCGAGAAAACCCTCTGCCTGGTTCCCTGTAACTTCCCTTCTTGCAGTGAGGGAACTGCCAGAATGCCCTCAGCGCTGGATCTCAGTGTCTGGGCTGAACGATGGGGGTGGAGACGCTCCTTCAGGTATACTGGACCGAGGCTGTTTAGGGCTTTAAATCCCCCTTCACATGGAACTCTGGGAATTGCAGATCTGCGAACGGAATGGGGTCTCTTAACAACTCTCAGCACCCTTAAAATCCACACTTCCCAGAATTCTTTGGGGGAAGCTCTGACTTTTTAAAAGTGGTATCATAGTGCTTTTAAAGGGGGTGTTTGGGGTGTGAGGGGAGCATAGTTGTCAATGTTTCCCTTTTTTAAAGGGAAATTTCCTTATTCCGAATAGGATTCCTCACAAGAAAAGGGAAAAGTTGACAACTATGGAGGGGAGGGGGTAGTACCTCTGGCAGAGACACATCACACTCCTTTGGTTATTTTGTTTCTTTAATTGAGTAAAAGCAGATGGGTTTGGTCATCGCAAACGTAATGACTGAACTACATATAAGTGACCAGCAGTTAACTTTGTGTCATATTAAAGGCCTTGGGGTCATGATTTTTTCATTTGTCTCTGCTACCAACTGTGTCCCTGGTGGTGAAGTATCATTAGATTTATCAGTGGCCAGGACATTCCACAAGTCTTTTTCATTCTACTAAAAGAAGCAACATCATTGAAATTCCAATGCTTCATTCTTCTACTCAGCCAAACCTTAGGGGTCACTTACACAGGAGATATAGGCATTACGTCCTGCATCAATATCAAAATGATCTAATCTACTTGCTGCCAACATCTAAATGCTGGGGAAATAGTTTTTAAAGGCCCAGACAAGTGAATATTATTCATATTTTATTTCGGTGGATAAAATTAAAGAAGCCTTTAAAATAATTTTGTCTTCTGATTCACTTTGCCCTAAAAAAAACTATTGATAAAAATAGATTTGGGGCTGCTTATAAACTAAAAATAAAGACATAACACTCAGGGCTAGGTATTTACACATATTCCTAATTCTATCATTATTTGTAAGGAAAGCATCTTGTAAATTTCTGGATTCTGTTGAATAAATTCCAGTGCATCAGCAGATAAATCTTTGATTACCTTTTTAAAACAAGGTAAGAAAAGAAAAAGGACTAAGAACACTGGACAGGGCTTTGTTCATCAGTGTAGTACTCAAATATATTGTGGGATGACACAAACAGGGCTAGCGCACCATAACGAGGGTCTTCCTCCATCATTCTCAACATCCTCCAGTTCATATTTGCTCCACATGCCTTGTTCATCAGTGGTAAAGTGAGTGGCTAAAAGGAGCAGGCCTTTTCAGTAGTTGGTACCCAGGTGAAACCTGTCACACTGCAGTATTGTGACCTTTTAGGCATTTGAATAAATGCCTGTGGCTTTTTAGCTTGATGTGTGTTTACTAGGGGCTGTACCCCTGCCTGTGTGCCCCCCTCCTTCAGTTTTCCTTCATCCTCGCTTTATCCCTTACCTGGGAAGCAGAGAGAGAAGAAACCAGATGGGTTTGCTGGCCATGGAACTCTCTCTAAAAAAAAAATTCCAAATGTTGTCACGGACCCCAAAATGTTGGCAACCCCTGCAGAGGATGAAATGTGGCATGCCCATTTAGGACACTACACAAAATGTTGTGTGCTCCTGTTCAGGATACTCCGTTCCACTCCCCCTGTTTATGGTCATCGTCCCCCGAATCCAATCAGTATTCCATACCCACTGAGCATGCTCAGACCTCACTGAGTTCTTTTTAGGTTTTACCACCCACTGTCGTCATCATGCCCCACAGTGCAAAAAGGAGAAAATAAGAGGAGAAGGGTGATGTGATGATGATGATGATGATGATTGGCACTTCTGCAAAATTTGCAGTTCCCCCAAATTTCCCAAGACTTCTTTCTTGTGCATGAATGATAACATTTTGCCTATACAGTGGTATCTTGGTTTTCGAACGTAATCTGTTCCGGAAGACCGTTTGACTTCCAAAACATTCAAAAACCGAGGCACAAAGGATTGTCTGCAAATTCAATAGAGAAAATTGAGGGTGGGGACTCAGCAGAAGCTGTTTGACTTCCAAGGCGCATTCAAAAGCAGAAGCATTTCCTTCCGGGTTTTTGGCGCTTGAAAACTGAAACGTTCGACATCTGAGACACTTGAAATCCTAGGTACCACTCCACTGTATTAGGATAAGCATCTGGAAAAATTGAGTTCAAAATTATAATCCTATGGTTTGTCATTCAAACACCAGCTCAACACACATTTTTATGGTGAGGAAAGGAAAGATGCACAGTAGCATGATGTCTCCTTCACTGGCTGAAAAGCAGTAATGAATCCTATTAAGTGTGTTTGCAATGTAATTCTCCATTAGATGTTCAAATAACCCACACCTGTTCTCAGGGTGTGTGTGGAAGGAGTAATAATAATAATAATAATAATAATAATAATAATAGATGATGATGATGTATTTGAATCGTAGCCTCTCAGATTTTCTGCTTTGCTGGTAGAGTATGCAACTAAAACTGTAAAACTCTGAAACATTTCATGCATGCAGCACAGCAAACATAAAAAGCATCCATCTCATCAACCCCAGACAGACACACCATGGCACCTCGCTGACACCAACAGGAATCTCTTCCAAAGCCTTTCCATTTGGCAGCCTGCAGAGGGGTGCTGACGGCACATCCCATGAATTATTCGCTATCCCCTCCTCCCTAACAAGCTTAATTGGACTTCCTCTGCACAGACGTGAGCCCAAAATAAACATGTCAAAAGCTTATCAGGTATAAACCTGGAGCAGCAATGTGTGCAAGTCATTCTACTAACCCAAGGAAGTACCGCAACAGAGAAATTCCAGGACTGTTTCCTGTGACCTGGCCTTGATTTTGGGAAATATGTCAGTGTGTGCACATGTGCATGTGTATGTGTGCATGTGTGTGTCTTGCCTGTTCTGGTGCAGCATGATTTTGTAGGTTACGAATATCAACGTGATGGTGCATAGTGCTAAGGAACAAAAATGAGTAGGTAAAAAGGTAAAGGTAAAGGACCCCTGGACAGTTAAGTTCAGTCAACATTGACTATGGGGTATGGTGCTCATCTCTGCTTTCAGGCCAAGGGAGCCAGTGTTTGTCCACAGACAGCTTTCTGGGTCATGTGGCCAGGATGACTAAACTGCTTCTGGCACAGCAAAACACTGTGATGGAAACCAGAGTGCATGGAAACACCATTTACCTTCCCGCCGCAGCTGTACCTATTTATCTACCTGCACTGGCTTTCGAACTGCTAGGTTGGCAGGAGCTGGGACAGAGCAACGGGAGCTCACCCCATTGCACAGATTCGAACCGCCAACCTTCTGATCAGCAAGCTGTGGTTTAGACCACAGCGCCGCCTGCGTCCCATCTTAAAATGGGTGCATGGACTCATGAACGTGTAGGTTATCAAAACCCTTTGCACAGACAGAAATCAAATATATGTTCAAATATATAAAAGGATGTCACATAGAGGAGGGAGAAAGGTTGTTTTCTGCTGCTCCAGAGAAGCGGACACGGAGCAATGGTTCCAAACTACAAGAAAAAAGATTCCACCTAAACATTAGGAAGAACTTCCTGACAGTAAGAGCTGTTCGACAGTGGAATTTGCTGCCAAGGAGTGTGGTGGAGTCTCCTTCTTTGGAGGTCTTTAAGCAGAGGCTTGACAACCATATGTCAGGAGTGCTCTGATGGTGTTTCCTGCTTGGCAGGGGGATGGACTCGATGGCCCTTGTGGTCTCTTCCAACTCTATGATTCTATGATTCTATGATATAAATTAGTCCACAGAGGAACTGATAAGCCTCAGTGCATTGAAAACTTTGACTGCTACCACTTCTATTTATATATACCACTTATAGGCTGCAGACCCAGAATTAGGTGAGCACTGTTAGGAAGCTGAGATTTTATTCTGAATGAACAGGCATAGGAATGTCCAGTTAGGCAGCAGTTCAACGGAACATGAAGTCCAACTGAACAAAGTTCAATTCCCCCCCCCCCCCCAGTAAAGATACTTATGGCTGAGCTATTGATTTATTATGTAAACCTCACAACAACCAACAGGGTAGCATTGGGCCATGGCTGAGAGGGTGTGCTGGTTACCATGAGGCGTGGTCAGAGTCCAGTCCTGGGTCGAGGGTTTGGAGACTGTCCACCAAGGGTGAAGTGGGGTCCAAAGCAAGAAGCCAGGCGTGGTCGAGAACTCCGGAAAAACAGGTGAGGGTGCCGGCAGGAACAGGTTTCCAACGACATTGCTCCTGCAACCTGGGACTGGGCTGACTGGCCTTTATCTCCTCTGAGGCATAGGGTGGTCCCAGCTCACAGGTGACTCGCCTCTCCTGGCCTTAAGGTGAGCACTCCTCCTGTGAGAACTTAGTTCCCTCCGCCTCTCTGCCCTGAGCCTCTGCAGCTCTGGAGAGGCTGGAGGGTTACTGGACCCAGAGGCAACCTCACCTTCCCCTGAAAGGGCTGGGAGAGGAGCACCTGCAGGCAATGGGTCCTCCATCACCTCCAGAGCCAGAGTGGATTCATCTGGTGTCTGCTCCTGAGGATCCGGCACAGGTGAGGGCCCTTCAGATTCAAGGCCCTGCCCCGGCTCAGCCAGCCCTGGAGGCGGGGACTCCTGTGCAGGCTGGGATTCCTCCGGTTCAGCCTCTGAATCAGATTCCCAGGCCATCACAGAGGGAGGAAGGGAGGGAATGACTTTGAGGACTGCTCCTCCGGAGAGGATGTGTGGATGTGCATGTTTGAGTGGTGACAAATTGTGTGCATGTGTGTAAGGGTACTGATCTGGCAGGGGGAGTTAGCCGGCAGAGAGAATATGAGTGTATTGAAAGTTAGATAGGATTTGAGTTTAATAATGAACTGAGAGGAATTGGGTGCTGGGTCCGGTGATTTCTGGCCTGCATGCCTCTCATAGCAGTGGTTTTATGACTACCAAGGCCCAGACAGGATAGGGTACCAGCCTGGTACCAGCAAAGATGCCCCACCTTGTCCTGGCCTTGTAGTGCTTTGCAAAGCATCTCAGCTGTAATTTCTGTGTTGCTACAGGCATCCTCCTGTGAGTTGAGCTATGCCTGTTTGTCGTCGAACACATCCTGCCAGCTGCTGATGTAAACAGTGGGAGATGTGTGTCTCTTCTGATGCAGCATGGGGTGAGAGTAGCACTGCTGCTAATGGCTTGGGGAATGTGATGCATGCACCTGCGTTTCCTGGGACATCTTTGCTCACCCCAGGCACCCCATCTTTTCCAACGGGATTTGGGCCTCAAAAAACAAGGAAAAGTGTGGGTGCGTGGAGTTAAGCTAGCACAATTTGTGGCATTGCAGAAAATGATTGCTGATTACATGACACATCTGTTAAGGAATCAGTCTTAGCTTTCAGTTCCCCAGTTTTGTGGAGCCTGAGCTAACTTGAGATAGCCTTAGCTCTGGTGTTAAAACAGCAAGTATTATTTTCGGGGGGGGGGGGTTAAATCATTTAAAAATGCATTCTTTCACCTGTAGAGCATGCTTGTGCATGCTAAGAATAATCAGCATGGCAGTTTGCCAAGTGGAGTTATTGGGGGTCAGCCAAATTCAGCTGAGCATCTCTACAATTTGTAAAAAGCTGGTTGACTAATGGCTTATCCACACTTCCTCTTGTCCCTCTGCTTCCCCCCAGGGAAAAACCAATCTTTAGCACTCAACAGGAGCAGAAAGCAATTCGGGATTTCCTGATGCCATTTGTTCTGATCTACTACTACAGAAGGTTTTTCCTTGGATAGGAGTGGAGCCAGGGCAAAACTGCTCAAACCCATGCAGAAGTGTGGACAAGCCTTGAGACCTGTCTCAAATGGATGCTCTTCCCTTCAATTAATTAGTCTTAGCTCTAATTTGGACTGTGTGCACCCAGCAGTGCTATGCATCAGTGGAGAAAGAACACTTTGCTATCATTTCCCTGAGAATCTCAACTTTCGTTTAAAGCACACAAGTTACTAGTCCTTAAATTGTGAAAGTATGTTTGAAAATATATAAGGGGCTGCAGATCAAGGGGTAGTATTTGACCTTGCTCCGTGACCAGCAAAAGAAAAGTGATGATGCGAAAGAAGAGAAATTAGGAAAATTTGGGGCAAATTTGTTTTTCTCAGGTTCAGAATACATGCAGTCCTAAGTGTAAGGATGCCTGGGACGCAGGTGGCGCTGTGGGTTAAAGCCTCAGCGCCTAGGGCTTGCCGATCAAAAGGTCGGCGGTTCGAATCCCTGCGGCGGGGTGCGCTCCCGCTGCTCGGTCCCAGCGCCTGCCAACCTAGCAGTTCGAAAGCACCTCCGGGTGCAAGTAGATAAATAGGGACCGCTTACCAGCGGGAAGGTAAACGGCGTTTCCGTGTGCAGCTCTGGCTCGCCAGAGCAGCGATGTCACGCTGGCCACGTGACCCGGAAGTGTCTCCGGACAGCGCTGGCCCCTGGCCTCTTAAGTGAGATGGGCGCACAACCCCAGAGTCTGTCAAGACTGGCCCGTACGGGCAGGGGTACCTTTACCTTTACCTTTAAGTGTAAGGATGCAAAAGCCGATGGTTATGTTGAATATACAAAGTGAAGGTGGCATTTGAAATGAACACTTCCCAGGATAAAAAGCAAAGCACCAAAGGATGCAAATATATGAGATGAGCATCTATTAGTTGTGCTCCACGCAAAACATGTGTAGTTGTCATGCTGAGGCTCACCTGATGAACCCTTATGTTCAGGGCTGCTGCCAGGCATTCTTCTGCAGCACAGATTAACACATAATGAAGGTAGCTGTTCATGGTGCAGCTGTAAACAATCTCAAAACAAAAGAAAACACATTGCAAATGACTGCTAGTCTCCGTGGGCATGTTCTTAAAGAATTCTGATAAAGACTCAGACATCATTCATATGCTGCAAAATTTAGCCACAATTAGCAACACTCTTGCTGGAGGGAAGAGTTTTTAAGCTCAGAGATCCCTCACATCAAACGCATATTTGAAAGCTCTTTTCAGAGCTTCCTACGAGCGGAATTGCACACAGACTTATTTCTCAACCCTACCCCACCCATTTACATGGATGCTTTTCAACCATCTTCTAAGGCACTGGGTGGTTCATCATAAGCTTATCATGGGTTCAGTGATGAGACAATATATGATGGACACACGTCTTAGAAGGACAGTTGGGCCCGCTCTTCCACTGCAATGTGCAACCATAGGGGAGTGTTCTGTGTATTCTAGGACACCATTTCTATGCATGCAGATCTAGTTCATAGCAGAAATAACCACCACAAAATGGAAAACCAGCAGGCAGGGTAAGCAAATCAAATCATAGCTAATAAAATGTTCACCCCCTTTGTTGACAACCTAAATGCTTTAAAAAGATGACAAGTGGTTGCAAATAACTAATGCAGTGACGGTAGGCGCTGTGTTTTGCTCTGCAAAATGCATCATATTTGACAGATTAATTATATCACTAGGCTAATTTCTTATGCTTTCATAATAGTAATCATTGCAAATATCTTGGAATCTGATATATTTTGCCACTGTACCAATAATTTCATAATTGTGGATAATAAAATATATCTTTCCATTTTAAAAAGCATTAACTTCACGGTATTAAGTTGCATAATATTTTCTGCCACATGGATATATTCACATTCATCCAGGTTCATGCACCTTGCTTGTAGATGACATAAATTTGAATTTATGTCAGATGCCAGGTTGACCCAGCTGGAGGGCAGAGGGATGCCGCCTGCATCATAGGGACTCCTGGCCGCGTCATGCACCCGGCTGACTAATCGGCTCAGCTGGGGGTGTGGCTTCAGGCTGTTTAAACTGTGGTGTGGCCGGGGTGGGGTGGGGTCCTCCTTTCACCTCCTCACCAGATCTCCCAGCCCACCTACCCTCTTTTTATTCATTGCTAGGACAGCGAACTTGCTATGGACTAATGCCGGCTGCCATATTGGTGGGGCCAGGTAGGAATTTTTCCACTTGGCAAATTGGCACCAGCCATTTGCTTTTCGCCTACTTTGTAGCAATTGCCACAACTTTGTAAGGTTAGACATTGGGTAAGCTTACCCCCGCCTGCCAACCTAGCAGTTCGAAAGCACCTCCGGGTGCAAGTAGATAAATAGGGACCGCTTACCAGCGGGAAGGTAAACGGCGTTTCCGTGTGCGGCTCTGGCTCGCCAGAGCAGCGATGTCACGCTGGCCACGTGACCCGGAAGTGTCTCCGGACAGCGCTGGCCCCTGGCCTCTTAAGTGAGATGGGCGCACAACCCCAGAGTCTGTCAAGACTGGCCCGTACGGGCAGGGGTACCTTTACCTTTACTTTAAGCTTACCCCTCCTCGATAAGGGTATCCTGTTAAAGGGATTTGGGGAGTGGATCCTGCCCAAAGCCTGGGTGTGGGCTAAGGCCATGCTACGACCCCAATGGGGACCCTGTGGGGTGCTCCAATTTGACATATGCCATAGGGCTCCCCCCCTACTGATGATTTACCCTTAGTGAGACTCCCTGCAGATGGGCAGGAGGTGTGATATAGTCCGGTTTCACCCAATGCCTAAGCCAAACCGCTCACATCAGTAACTAATAAAGTTGTCGCCTATTTTATCCCATTAACCTAAAATATTCGTGTCCATGTGTTTATTATCTAAGGGAGCTGTGGGGCTCAGGGCTTCAGCATGCAATAAACCCTTCCAAAACACAAATGACTGAAGGGGGAAGCATTTGGCTCAGACTTGCTAGGGAAACCATTACTCAGTGAGACCCTATCTCTATTCTGCTAGAAGATAGCCTACTATCTCTCTATCCAATAGAGATCAGAACTTAGAAACGATCGTGTTTACACTGGGGCACAGCATGAGTAACTCTGGGCTGAAGTCTGGATAGCAAAATGGCCCCATAAGGTACTTTGGGGTGAAGCAGTTGTAAGATCAGAGCTTTTCCAGAAAATGTGTTTTTATTAAGAAAGTAAACAACATGGTGAGGGAGGGAAAAAGAGATAAGAAGTGATATGCCAGTCAGGAAGGTTATTCAGTGATTGCTGCAGCTTGCAAAAAGGAGAAGGAGGAGAGGAGTACAGCAACGAAGTTGAAAAGCTGGCAGAACCGATAGGACCTTTGCTTCCTTGTGGTGTTTCTGTAATACAGTGGTGCGAGCAAAGACCCTTAGCACCAAGGCAACTCCAAAAAAAAGTCAAAAATATTATTCCCTCGGGTGCAGCAAGGCTTTACCAGATGCCAGGTTGCCCCCTGCACACCGTCACATGTGTCATATGTGTCATGAATGTGTGAAGATGCACACATGATGGAGGAGGCCGTGGACCCTGACGGAGTCGGCCACTGGGCCTGCGATGTGTGTCACGCACATGACATCACACACAGGCAGCTCATGGAAGGCTGCCTCAAGTTTGAGGGGGCCCAGCTCCCTTTAAAAAAATATTGAGTACCTTTGGCACCCTAGAGTTGGCATGACTGTCCACTGGAAATGGGGGTGCAGGAAAGGGACATCAAAAAATGAGACTCCAGGATTGCTCAAGTCAAATTTTATGCCAGCGATAACCCCGCCTGGAATCAACTGGAATTAAGGGGTTTGGAAATGCAAGAACAGACATCCGATATTTAGCCAGACTGAATACATAAGAGGCAGGAGAGAGGGCCAGGAATGGAGAGTTTGGTATTTTACATCATGTTGAAGCAGGAGCAGTGGATTGGCTCCACCCTAATACAACAAGCACCCAGAGCCTCACCCCTCCTGCTTGGTAAACCCCAGTGACCCACTATGTTGGAAAACTAGGAGGCAAGCAAAGCCCCAACCACACTATCTCACCAGCCACTATTGCCTCTGTGTGCGTCCAAGAATGCAACAGGTGCTAGAATGGGACAGCTACATGCACTTTTGGCCACACCCACCAATAGTATTTGGCCCGTGGAGGGTTGGCCAACCTCTGCTCTACAGGGTGATTTAACAATGAGAACTCTTCCTAGAGAACTCTGGGAATTGTCGTTGTATGGGGGGAATAGGGGTCTACTAGCGATGCTCAGCTACTAGTCCCAGAATTCTTTGGGGGAAGTCATGACTATTAAAGAGGAGGAGGAGGAGTTTGGATTTGATATCCTGCTTTATCACTACCCGAAGGAGTCTCAAAGCGGCTAACTTTCTCCTTTCCCTTCTTCCCCCACAACAAACACTCTATGAGGTGAGTGGGGCTGAGAGACTTCAGAGAAGTGTGACTATCCCAAGGTCACCCAGCAGCTGCATGTGGAGGAGTGGGGAAACGAACCCGGTTCACCAGATTACGGGTCTACTGCTCTTAACCACTACACCACACTGGCTATAACCGTGTTTTAAATGTGTGGTGCAATGTGTGGCCTTAAGCACACTTGTCCCACACGACAAGCCGGTGTTTCATCACAGCACTGCCACTTCCAAGTGCCATCATCCACTTATCTCACAACAATTCTGCTTCAAGATACTTGTAGCTAAAGCACTAGCAGAAGCAATTTAAGACCACAGCCCTGTCTTGAATACATTTCTCTAGCGCTGCTTTTTTACCAGTCGCTCCAAATGTATTCCTGCCTCTGTCCCATTTTTAAAAGGGCCTCAAAGTCAGCAGAACCTAGACATGCCTACAAACCCATACATTTCCAGCCTAATCTGTGTTTTGTTTGTAATAAATGTAAAGACGCCTGTACACTGAATTGAATTCCTTCTATTCCCTATGATACTCGAAGTAATAGGATTTTGTTTTTAAAAATTGCTTCTCCGGCAATATACTGAAAAGGATTTTTTTTTAACAACTCCCTTCTTCTGTATTATTACCTCCCCCCCCCCTTAGAATGTATTTATTGGGAGATATCAGCAACGCTTCAGCCCATTACATTATGGCCATCGTAGTTTAATTTGCCAGAATTACAGAATTCACTGTATGATATGTCATGTGTAAAATTTGATTTTCTCCAGTAATAAAAGGCTTCCCTTAATGTGCTTAAAATTAGTTTGGGCATTTGAATTTTGATACCTAAGTGGAATATCAAAATGAGGTGATTATAACAATGAAATGGTAGAATGAAACCTGGGGTGGATTGCAGCTGTACTAGATTGCCAATTTCAAGGAGCCTGCAGATAGCGATGGGCATTCCTTGAAAATTCGGCCACCTTGCAACAGAAGCTGAAGTTTACCCCAATTTCACAATTTCAACATCCCTGGCACCTGCACAGGGTGAGCACATATCTCTAGACCTGTCTAGTGAATCCCTGAGAGTTTAAATGCAGCCGTATGGTGCCAGAAATATAAACTATTAAATCCTTTACCCCTCTTCAGCTGCTTGAGGCAAATCCCCTTTACCCCTTCTGCAACAAATGGACCACACTTGAGTATTCTTAAAAGCATGGGTAGGCAAACTAAGGCCCGGGGGCTGGATCCAGCCCAATTGCCTTCTCAATCTGGCCCGCGGACGGTCTGGGAATCAGCATGTTTTTACATGAGTAGAATGTGTCCTTTTATTTAAAATGCATCTCTGTGTTACCTGTGGGGTCTGCCTGGTGTTTTTACATGAGTAGAATGTGTGCTTTTATTTAAAATGCATCTCTGGGTTATTTGTGGGGCATAGGAATTTGTTCATTTTTCCCCCTTCAAAATATAGTCCAGCCCCCCACAAGGTCTGAGGGACAGTGGACCAGCCCCCTGCTGAAAAAGTTTGCTGATCCCTGCTTAAAAGCTTTCCCTATGCAGTCATACCTCTTGTTACGTTCGGCTCAGGTTACATCTTTTCAGGTTGCGTCCCACGGCGACTGGAAGTACCGGAAAGGGTTACTTCCAGGTTTTGCCGCTCGCACATGCACAGATGTGCAAAATGACATCATGCGCATGCGCATAAGTGGCAAATCACGACCCATGCATGCACAGATGTGCAGACGCGGGTTGCGTTCCTTTCAGGTTGCGAACAGGGCTCCGGAACAGATCCTGTTCACAACCAGAGGTACCATTATATAAACCAAGGTCCAATTCATGCATCATTCAAAGCCACAGCAAAGACAACTCCGGCAAAAATATCCTTGGGTAAAAGTTACAGCAAGGTAGCTTAAGGGCTGTGTCTGAAGCTGGGAGGTATTTAGAGGCACATCTGCCTCCATGGCCTGTAGCTTAGATGGGGAGAGAGAGAAAACAGGAAATGGGCATTACGTCCTCCCTCCTAACAGAGCCTACTCTAGCAATTAGAATCCCGTGGTCCTTAACCCTTTCGTATGCTAACTAGCAAATAGGCATAGTAAGGGTTGAATGCAAATCTCCCACACTTTTGCCACATCTGCCCTAGATAGTTTGAGTCATGTCACACCTTAACATCAGTTAAGGTTGGGGAAAGGATGTAGCTCAGTGGTAGGGGGTTTGTCTTTCATGCAGAAGGTCCCATGTTCAATCCCTGCCATCTCCAAATAGGGTTTGGATAAATTCCCATCTGAAACCCTGTAACGTAATGTTGAGCCAATATAAGTCAATGCTGAGGAAGATGGGCCAATGGTCTTACTCTATGCTGGTCTATGACTGTAATAAAGATTTGATGGTGATGATGGTCTTACTCAACATAAGGCGTGCTCCAGTGTTCTAATGTTTATAAGTGATGTGGTTCATTATGGTGATTTATATTACTAACTGCCTGTAGTTACTGCCAGCTTAATTTATTTATATATTTAAAAATCACAACATTTTAAAGATATGCTACTCCTCACAAATTGCTCTTGATTATATGTTTCTAAGAGTGGGGTTTTGAATTATGACGTGAAACGTCCCTCATCAAAGTTGTTAGAAAATGGTTGTTGTCTGTGCATTTTGAAACTTGAAAAGTATTTAAGGAAATGGCTTCATTCCAACTGGATAGCGATCTGTCTTTCTTCCTAGGGTTTTCTGGTACCAGCAAATACAACACAAGTTGCGCCAGTTGGCATCTGTCTATCTCAGGAGACAATGGAGTGCACCTTTACGGGTGAAGGTTGCAGCGCCTGCTATGGGTGTAACCGATAGGGGAGAGACATGTTGTGTTGCAGCTGGGGCAGATGAAGGTGACCAGTTGTGCTGCTGTAGATGCACCATGTCGTTTCTTCTCTCTGCGCTCCTCCCAGAGGTAATTTCTCCTCTGGTCACTGTTGGATACATGACCTGACTGTCTGTCTCCAGGCACTGTGGTCACCTGTAGGTTGCGCCCAACAAGTGAAATTTCCGTGTCCTGAAGGATGGCAATACAGACCTTCCAGCAGATAAAGCCTTCAGTCCTTCACGAGTCTTATTATCATACTTGCGTTGTCCATTCTCAGTGCTGCAGGAAGAGGCTTTTGAAAGCTAGAGAGATTCAGCAATGAGTTAGGGGAAGATAAACTATTTCACTCACTTCAGGCATTTTAAGCTCTCCAAAATCTCTGCTCCTATCGGGAATCAATGAAACAAATATTTGGAAATCCAGGTTGGCTCACAGAAAGGGCAGCCTTTTTCCTGTCCAGTAATTGATCCTGTGACTCTAATAATTCAGGGCCTAACTAGACATTATGAGGTAGAAAGCTGTTGCCATTTCTTGGGCTTCTCTCTCCCGCTCTCTTCCATGCAATGCCTCATACATTTCTCATATGCTCCCCTTATCACATTGGCTGACCAGCAGGGCTGGCCCAAGACATTTTGCTTCCTGAGACAAAGGACAAGAAGGCAGCTGAATTTTGCTTCTTCAACACAGGTGATGGGACAATACCCACCACTGTGTCTGATGGCAGCTGACAAGCTGAGGAGGTACAGGGCATGGTGCACACAACTCCAAGCCTTCACTACCAGTCTGTGCATTGCCTTCCCAGCACCTGTCAGCTGAGGCAGCTGCCTCACTCTGCCTGATGGTAGAGCCGGCCCTGCAGGCTGGAATGGGGTCAACAGAGAGTGTAAGAAAAGTAATCTGAGGCAAATAATATGCCGTGTATTGCATGGGGGGAGGTAAGAGAGGGTAAAGAAACACAATGCAGTGGCAACTCCTCAAATCACTTCTTCCATACAACCACCATTCGCTTTGGGTGATTAACCAGCAGTGTTAATAGTGAGTGTACGTGATCTAAAGCATGGGTCAGCAAACAAAGGCCCGCAGGCCGGATCAGGCCCAACTGGGTTCTAGATCCGGCCCGCAGACGGTCTGGGAATCCAGGCAGCCGGCATAGTGCACACGTGTGATGGTTTTTGCGACTCAGCCAGGCTTGGGGGTCAAAAGTGAGGCAGGCGGGTGCTTGAGACAAGCTCCTTTTCCGTCCATTGCACGTGCACAGCAATCTTTTCTTCCAGGGTGGGGGGTGGGGAAGAGGGAAAAGGAGCCACAGTTCAGATTTCCACCATGGAGTGACGGCGACTGACCTCAGGAAGGGCAGTTGCGGCAGCAGGGGCTCGGAGGCGCCTCAGGAGCGACAACCGCCGGTGTTCTGCGCTCTGCTGGTGAGGCCACTCATTAGCTACATGGTGTGAGTCATGGAAAGGTAAATAGCAGCCATCTCATCTTCCTTCACGCCGGGAAAAGAATGTTTTTGCTTGAGCGGCGCCGGCCTGACTTAGCATGGCCAATGGCTTTTCCCTTCACTCACGCATGCACACATGTTCTCCAGGAATGGCACACTTAACTCAGCCCCCCGCCCCCCACCCAGCCTTACGAGAGAATAATAACTGTCAACACGTAAAACGCAAAGGAAGCAGCGTGGGTGTATGAGGGAACACCCCCCCCAAAAAAAAATCACATTTGGGCAACGTTGGGGTTGGTCCCAACAAGGGTTTTTGCCAAAAATGTGGGTCATAATCATGGCAACATACAGTGGTACTTCGGGTTAAGAACTTAATTCGTTCTGGAGGTCCGTTCTTAACCTGAAACTGTTCTTAACCTGAGGTACCACTTTAGGTAATGGGGCCTCCCGCTGCCATTGTGTGGCCCACGCACAATTTCTGTTCTCATCCTGAAGCAATGTTCTTAACCCAAGGTACTATTTCTGGGTTAGCGGAGTCTGTAACCTGAAGTGTCTGTAACCTGAGGTACCACTGTATAGTCCGCCCCCCCCACAAGGTCTGAAGGACAGTAGACCAGCCCCCTGTTGAAAAAGTTTCCTGACCCCTGATCTAAGGTTTCACCAATCATTGCCACAGTTATGTTTTCACTAACGAAACATCTGTCTGCAGAGCACATGCATTGTATGAAGAAGACTCCAGGTTCAAACCTTGATGTCAACAGTTTAGGCAGCCTTCCCCAACCCCGGTGTCCCCCAGATGTGTTTGGACTTTGGTTGCTGTGGCTGATGGGAGTAGTAGCCCAAACATCTGGAGGACATTAGATTGGAGAAGACTGAGTTAAAGGGTCTTAGGTAACAGTGGTGTGTGGTGAATTTTTTTGTAGGGGAACAGTTAGGGCCAGAGGTGCCAGCTTGCAAGGGTGATGGGGGTGTGCCGTCCCATCATGGGCTCTGGGAAGGTGGCGGAAGGGCTCTTGGATCCCGTCGGAACATCGCGCCTCCCTCCCTAAGCCGGGCTGAAGCTTCCCAGGCTTTGGGAAGGAGGAACCAGTCTTTAATACTCTAATTTTTCTGGGAACTTTTAGGGGACTAGCCTAGTCCCCTAGTCCACTGACCACACACTACTGGTTACACCTCACATACTCTTCCAATGGCCCATTATGAAGAAAATCAGTAGTAGTGGGTAAACTGTCTTTAAATGAAGTTTGTCTACCATTACATTTCGATTGACTAAAGAGCCTTAGCTTTCCCTGGAACAACTTTGAAAACCACTAGTTGAACTAATGACAACATAAAGGAGAAACGGACTTCAGAAAGATCCGCATGCAACTTTAGGGAGCTTTTGTTATTGTAGATGTTATGCCACCAGCTATTTCTGACTTTAAAAGAAATAAATATGAAATTCTGAGTATAAACATATGTGAACCTTTAAAGGACTAAATAAAAGAAGAGTTTGATGATTATTTGAATGATAAGCCAATAAGATGTCTAAGTATAAAGTTACCTGGTGGCCTTTATAACATACGAGCACAATTATGAATTACTGTATAAGGAATTTTCTTTGTTATTTGAGCCATGGAATAAGCTGTGATTGTCCTTTTTAGGTAGAATTTAAGTGATCAAAAATACATTTATTTCCTGAAGTAAGCTATTTGTTCCACTTTCTTCCCATTAAGCTAAACCACGATCATTTTAAGAAATGTAAGTAGCTAATGATGAGATATATTTATATGGAACAATAAGGTCTAGAATTACTACAACTGTAGTACATTGTGGGGGGGCGGAATACAGTGATTCCCACATTTAATTTAAAGTTACATTATGTTGTTAATTGTATTAAGTAGATAACTGAATTTATGAAGGTTTAAAAATGCAGTAACTGCCATTTCATCATACACATGGCATTGCAGGAAAAAAATGATATTTGACCAATACAAATAAAACAGAATTTAGTTTAGTTTATTCAGAATATAGGACAGGTATAAGTCCCTTGGTATCACCACAAGTTTCTGTAGTAGATGGTCTAGAATTTAAATTAAGAGCAATGTGGTTTAATGTCGGAAAAATAATTGGATGCTATCAGTATGGAGGTTTTTGAGCCATAATCAGTATTGTGCAAGGGAAAATGCTCTGTTTATCCATTTGTTTTCATTTTAAAAGTTTCATTTTCTATTGATTCCAACAGAAGGCCCAGCTGAATTTCTCTTGCTTGTAACTTTTGCATTTCCCATCCAAATATCATGAATTTTTCAGGCCTCCTGTTATTCCTTTAATGTACCAGATTTCAAATACATTAGCAAAAGGCACCGGCTTCTGCAGACAATTAAATAGGGCTGTGCAGCAAATTCAGATGAATTCCAAGAGGAAACAGAGTGCTTTGTAAGGATTCTTGGCTTCTGTGAAGCAGGTGGCATCTATATGAGGCATCCTGAATGGAAATGGGATTGGGGAATCCTTCAGAGAAGGTTTTTGGTGGTGCCCAGGGAGGAGGAGAGGAAAGGAAAGCCCAGCTTCATCCCCTGCTTCATTCAAATTCCTGCTCAAACCCAACTTGCCTCTTGTTGACTTTGGCTGCACCTCTTCACATCTCATCTTCTAATGAGCTGCAATCCTTGGCCCACTTACCTGGAAATAGACCCAACTGAACTCAATAGGGGTTACTTCTGAACAGAAATATACCGTATTTTTTGCTCTATAAGACTCACGTTTCCCCTCCTAAAAAGTAACGGGGAATGTGTGTGCGTCTTATGGAGCGAATGCAGGCTGCACAGCTATCCCAGAAGCCAGAACAGCAAGAGGGATTGCTGCTTTCACTGCATAGCAATCCCTCTTGCTGTTCTGGCTTCTGAGATTCAGAATATTTTTTTTCTTGTTTTCCTCCTCCAAAAACTAGGTGTGTCTTGTGGTCTGGTGCATCTTATAGAGCAAAAAATATGGCAATCCTGCTATCGCAGGACCGGCCCACCCATGAGGCAAGATGTGGTTACTGCCTCAGGTGGTAGGATCCCCAGGACTAGCAAATCCTGATGTTGATCTTTATTCCCCACTTTTTCCTGAGGTAAATATTTGTTCAGTTCTTCTTCCCTGGCTGGGGTTGGGGGTGGAGAAAGCATTTTGTGGTTCACTTCAGGTGCCGAAATCTCTTTGGCTGGCCTGTGCTACTGTGTGTACACTCCGTTGGGAATAAGATCACGGTACTTTCTGATACCTTCTTCTGGGTAAACAAATATTGTTGGATGATACACTGAAGTACATTTTAATGCATTCATCTCACCATTATTATATTTCTTGAATTTCTCTCCCCTTGCTCTGTCTTCATTTCCCTCAAGACAGTATGGGGGACTTATCTTCTTTATCATGTTATTCTGTTAGATGAATCTTAATAACAACAAGGCAACAACTTGCATTTAATTGAGTGATTAATCGGTTACAAGGGAGATGATTAATAAATTCAGAATTCAACTGGCAGCCTCAATGTTGGAGAGATGGAAAGAAGGAAAGACGTGCCGAAAATTTCTGCTTTAAAAACCGCTAGAATGACAACATTTGTAATGTAGATAAAAATATTTACACCATTTGATTTGTTTTTCCAAACCTGAGGCCTTTGTAAAATGTCAGAATCTTTAAATCTGGCCTGCCTCTAGCTTTCAAATGTCTCAACCAATTCTCTTCATCTTTTCAGTTACAAAAGTCCAGCCAACAGCTAGAAAGAGAGATGTGTTTTTAAATAAATTATTATCCCTGGGAAGATCTTTCGTGCTACTTCTGTTTAATGCAAGATATACATACGTTCCTTTTAAGGGCAGAATGTATGCTGAGAACACAGCTATGATGGTTGCATAATTAGGAGATTAAAAGCTGGCGACACTGTTCCATATGCAACATTTAATCTTTATTCTAACAAGCTTTTTTTTTTTTTTTTTTTTTTTTACAAATAAAATAAAAAAAGAGGTGGGGAGGACCACAGTTGATAAATATGAAATAAGGGAAAAGGCCAAAGATCAGTGGCAGAGAACATGCATTGCATGTTGAAGGTCCAAGTTAGAGCCCCAAAACAATTTTTAAGGATTTGAGAGGCACTGCCAGCCGGAAGAAACAGCAATGTGACAAATGTGCCTATTGTCTAATTCAGTAAAGGGCAGCATCATATAATTCACTATTGATTTAGAGCATAGATGAAGTGAGGGACATGAGGCAGGCATTGATAATGCAGGTGAGCTGTGCACAGGTGAGCTGCAAGCAAGCTGCCGGCCAGCTCTGAGGAGCCTCCTTTAATTGACACAATATGCAAACCCAGGCAGATACATTTTGGGCTGCGACCTTTACAAATCTTCCAGTCCCGAGATTGTGGGGTGGTACAAAGTTATTTTGGCACCTATTTCCACCGTGTCATTTTCCCCTTGCACAGTGTATGACGAAGGAGACAAAGGTCTCAGAGACAAAGGTCACAGACAGGACACAGCAGACTACTGAGATCGCAAAAGGTTAGACAGAGGGCAAGATGTTCAGACAGCTGTGGCTTTATCTGTGAGGGGGAGTGTGCCCCGCACCTCAAGGTCATGTGTGCAGGCAGTTAAGGCTGCCTGCGGGCAGGGAGTGTGCACCGCACCCAGAGATCATTCCTACACATAGATAAAAGGCAAAGGACCCCTGACAGTTAGGTCCAGTCACAGATGACTCTGGGGTTGTGGCGCTCATCTCGCTTTACAGGCCGAGGGAGCCGGCGTTTGTCCACAGACAGTTTTTCCGGGTCATGTGGCTAGCATGACTAAGCAGCTTCTGGCACAATGGAACTTCAAAACCAGCCAGCACACAGAAATGCTGTTTACCTTCCCGCCAGAGTGGTACCTACTTATCTACTTGCACATTTTTTTGGCGTGCTTTCGAACTGCTAGGTTGGCAGGAGCTGGGACTGTCACAGAAGGTTCCACATTCAACCTCAGGTATCTCCAAGCCTATGATCTCTAGAATTTAACTATTTTATATTTACCCATGGAAGCAGCCTTAATCATGGTATTGATCCATGTGGTCTAGTATTGTTTGGCAGCAGCTCTCCAAGATAGTTACCTAACAGTGGCATGTGGTCAGTGGACCAGGGGGACTAGGCTAGTCCCCTAAATGCTCCTAGTAAACAACAACAACAACAATTTATTATTTCTACCCTGCGCATCTGTCTGGGTTTTCCCCAGCCAATCTGGGCAGCGCCACCCCCAAATTGCTGTCACAAGCTGGCGACTCTGGTTCTAACTGTTCCCCTATGAAAAAATTCACCACACACCACTGTGGGTGTTTTAGGGTGTCCATCAAGCAGTCTGGGTCTGTGCCGCATGTTAACTGTGAACACACCTATATGCACCAGCATGCAAGAGTATCAGAGTAGTTCCCTTGAAAGTCTCAGAGTAAGGAAAAAATGTTGCTGTGTTACATTTCCTTCCCAATTACAGATCCCAGAAAGGGCCTAGGTAGTCTTGTAAGGACGCAGTTGCTGAGTTGCACTAATATTTATCACTCCACTGCACTTTACCACTTCAGATACACAAACATTCTAAGTCAAGCAAAGGGAGTTAAAATGATAACAGTGGGATGGCTTCTTGGACTCTGCAGGCACCTTTTCAGATATCTATTATGGGAACTACTGGTTTAATTTGCAGAACCAAACTGAAATTAGAACTGCATCTCTTCTTGTACCAGAATCTGTTAAGTACTATAGTCTTGTGTTGTTTGTGGATGTGCACTGTGCTAGTTATTAACAGTGCTAAATCACAATCTGGTTTTGTTCTATAAAGGTTTTGTTCTATAAAGTCTTAAAGGGCTCAAGACCTATATATATATATATATATATATATATATATATATATATGAATGAGAGACTGAACACTCTACTTCAGTGCCTCACAAGCTGTTGCTACCAAAGCATGCTTCCCCTGTTCCTCAGTTAAAATTGGAGGCACAACCTCATCATCAGATCTGCATTGTATCTCCTCTGGAATCCACAAAACATTCAGGATGCAGTACTGGGACCTCTCCAACAACCTGACGGCCACTTTCCAGAGGCAACATGTTTTCTCTCTGAAATATTTTCTTTTATTTAACTTTCAGTAATACAGAAAAAACCTGAGGTAATAGAAATGAAGAAGCAGAAGAAGTATTAGTAGATGGGAACTTACTTAAGCTGGTTTCACATGCCCACTGATTCAACTCTTCAGTTTTTCCCTCAAAGCTGATTTAACCTCATCCAGGCTTCCTTCAGTTTTTGGAACCTGACTAAGGAGAACATCAATTTAAAAATTATTTTAGGAGGGGCATTTTAGAATCCCCACCCCTCAGAAATATGTATGATCTACCACTGTTGACTTTTGATATCGAGTTCTCTCTTTAAAAATAAATAGTGCATATTATAAGAAATGGAGATAAATACAATAGAATATATAGGGGAAATGGCATTATTCACATTCTTATATCTAAGATATAAGATATGTAAATGATTTATCAGTAATAAAGGAAAGAATAAACAATAATATATAAGGAAACTACCAATAACATCAGAAAAGAGAAACAGAGCATTTCAACCAGATGCTCTTGTAGTATTTAATATATCATATTTATATATTTACCTAGAGCGCGTTCTCGAGACATTTTTATTTTGATCCCCATTTGAGTAATTGCTGTGTCCTGTTCATTGTCACTGTTCATTTAAACAGGGATGTAATATGATGTTCATCTGATGGTTTTATATGATTGTTATTAATCTTTGTGAGGGCAGGAGAGCTTCAATGGTAGTTTTAATCATCTGTTAATAAAATAAATACATTCACAGGGGAGAACTGGAAAATGGGGAAAGAGTTAAGCTCTCCCCACTTCTCCATTCTTCCCTGCAAATGCTTCTTCAGCCCCCCACCATTAGTCCTGTGCAATAAACACATTTGTCTTGTGATATGCAGTTCCATCCTAATTCACAATAAACTTATTTTGTAATTCAGATGCACCCAAGGCATTCACAACTGCGCTTCCCTTTTTTACTCTCTTCTGGCTGTGAAGATAACACCATAACTTTACTTCACTTTATCCCCTACACTTTGACTTCTGTTCTGGGCTTCTCCCCCACACTTTGACCTCCTGCAGTCAAACTTTAGTAAGATCTAGAAAGCAAGATAAGAAAAATGCCCTCTTTCTCCTTATCGGCCTGTAGATAACTAATAGTGCTCCCGGAGGGAGCTGTCCAAAAGGTGTCTTGCTGTGTTATCATTTCTTCAAAACGTGCAGCTTCTCTGAGCTACAGGAGCCAAACGTTATCGTAAAAGGATATATCCAGGGCTGTCTTGGGCGGTGCTCATTCCCTGGTTACACTGTGGTACTGGGAAATATTTTCATCAACCTACAGCCTTTATGTGAAGGGCAGGCACTTTTTTGCTTCTTCCTTGTTTTTCTTTGGGTGAAGTGGCTGTTGCCAAAGTAATGCTTGCTGCACTCTGCACACCTTTACGTAAAAAAACTCACTTTGCTAAAGGAAATGAAAGTGTACTGCATTGTGCCATTACATCAGGTTCCTCCACCCCCAATAAAGGTCCAAGACACAAATGACCAGAAATCCATAAAGTCAGGTTGCAGAATCCACCAGCTAATGTGCATTGTTCAGCATACGGATCTACAGGGTGTCCGTTGGATGTTATGACATAGAATCATTGACCTGTACAGTTGGAAGGGACCACGAGGGTCATCTTTTACCCACGATGGGGCTTGAACCCACGACCGTGAAATTAAATGCTCTATCAACTGAGTCATCTGAGTTCAATATGTGAGTGAATTTAAAGGAAGTGATTCTTTAGACACCACTAGAAAGTGAGAGCTGGACCATAAAGAAGGCTGATTGCTAAAGAAGTGATGCTTTTGAATTTTGGTGCTGGAGGAGGCTCTTGAAGGTCCCATGGACTGCAAGAAGATCAAACCTCTCCATTCTGAAGGAAATCAGCCCTGAGTGCTCACTGGAAGGACAGATCCTGAAGCTGAGACTCCAATACGTTGGCCACCTCATGAGAAGAGAAGACTCCCTGGAAAAGACCCGGATGTTGGGAAAGATGGAGGGCACAAGGAAAAGGGGACGACAGAGGACGAGATGGTTGGACAGTGTTCTCAAAGCTACCAACATGAGTTTGACCAAACTGCAGGAGGCAGTGGAAGACAGGTCCATGGGGTCATGAAGAGTCGGACACAACTAAATGACTAAACAACAACACTCATTTTCTGCTGTGTAATGTGTGAATCAGCAGTCACTGGTTGTCCTAAAATGAGACAACCAAACTCAGAGCTGGTTAGCTCTTTGAGTATGGAAGATTAGCTGACCTTTCGCAGCAGCTGGTACCAAGTACTTTGGATGGAAGAAAATCTGACGAGACTGAGCTAGAACTCCTTCGAGACCCGATGACCAACAAAGAGGGCTACCAACAAAATCGGCAGAGAGAGACTGACAGAGATTTAAAGGCCTCAGATGTGAGGAATCCAGGCTAAAAACTGTTTTTGTGGACATGGGGACATTGGGAAGGGACAGAAACCGGGGCGGGGGGGGGAAAGAATTTTAAAAAAAATGTTTATGACCTTTGTGTTTGATTATTATGACCTATTTTTAAGATAAAAGGGAAATTCGTGGAAGGAATTTGAGTCAACCTTAGAAAAGGATTTAATATTTATAAGAAAATTGGACAAATTTGGCTAAGTAATAAGAATTAAGTATTTCTTTAAAAATATATATATATAATAATAATATGTAAAGGATGAGAGATATGAACTTGCTGAGCTAATTTAATTGAATTAGGATGTATGAAGGGGGGGTGGGGGGAGGTCAAGAACTGGGGTTAGGAAAGTAAGGATATGAAACTTTATATGTGTTGTCTTTGTCTGTGTGTGTGTGTTTGTGTTTATAAAATGTGAAAACTCAATAAAAAAAATTTATTAAAAAAAAAAAAAGGAAAAGGGGACGACAGAGGACGAGATGGTTGGACAGTGTTCTCGAAGCTACCAACATGAGTTTGACCAAACTGCAGGAGGCAGTGGAAGACAGAAGTGCCTGGCGTGCTCTGGTCCATGGGGTCACGAAGAGTCGGACACCACTAATGACTGGGGGATGGTGGTGATGAAGCCTCTAGAAATGGCTGAGTTGTACAAATGTGGATGAGTGTCTGGTTGACATTGGTTGAGCTGGTCTTATTCTAGAAATGAATATGGCAAGCATACAGGCCTAATGCAGGTGCGAGGAAGCTTTGGCCCTCCAGATGTTTCTCAGCTGCAACTCCTACCATCCCTGGCCACTGGTCATGCTTGCTAGGGTTGATGGGAGCTGTAGTTCAGTCACACCTGGAGGACCAAAGGCTCCCCTCTCTTAGCCTAATGCAGAGAAGAGGTCCAAGAAGCAGAATTCTAAGTAAAATGGTGGCATGGTCCAAAGGCAGGAGCGATGAGTCCTGAGACAGTATCAGGACAAGGGAGGGGGGGGGGAGAAGACGCTATGGCAGAGTCTTGAACAGGAGGTGGTACACAGAAATGGGACGCAGAGAAGAAGACTGGACTAGAAAGAGGCAAAAGCAGGGGAAAAGACTAAGCACAAAAGAAGAGGTGTGTATGGAAAGACAAAAATCACACATTATTTCAATCACACATTATTTTAATCACACATTAAATCAACCAGAACAATATTTTGCTGAAGGAGTTACACATAGTACTTTTGCTGTGCTCTCTTACTAGTTGAAGTAAATGAAGGTTAAGGGTGTTTTTCAGTATTTTTGTATCGCCCAAGAATGACCTGCACATGAGAATAAAAATGCCTTTCCACATCAACTGCTTTAAGTTTCATGCATTTTTGGTGAAGGTTTGAAATTCCCTAAAGTTGGGATTAATTACCAGATGCTCAAGCAATCTCATCATCACAGCTGAACAGCTCTCACCTCTCACAATAGCAGCCTGCTTATGAACTTTGCAAAATCTCCAGGCAGTCCCAGTCGGCAGCATGTTCCACCTGAAAACATTGATTTTGCAATTTAGCCCACTCTTAACTTCTGCAAATCATATAATTTGATCTTACTTTCTTTCTGTACTGTAAGTAGGAAAGATACTATTCCAGAAGATCATTATCTACTTGTACTTTAGGAATTAGACTCATGTAATATTTTTTGCATGGTAAAGCCACAAAACGTTGCTGTGGTTTCCTGTGGGCGAGGACTCATGCTTCTTCGGGTGAGAGAATGGGTGCTGATCTTTAAAGCCCTAAACGGCCTTGGCCCAGCATACCTGAAGGAGCATCTCCACCCCCATCGTTCTTCCTGGACACTGAGATCCAGCGCTGAGGGCCTTCTGGTGGTTCCCTCACTGCAAGAAGCGAAGTTACAGGGAACCAGGCAGAGGGCCTTCTCGGTAGTGGCACCCCCCCCCCCCCCCGTGGAACGCCCTCCCATCAGATGTCAAGAAAATAAACAACTATCTGACTTTTAGAAGACATCTGAAGGCAGCCCTGCTTAGGGAAGTTTTTAATGTTTGATGTTTCATCATGTTTTTAATATTCTGTTCTGAGCCGCCCAGAGTGTCTTATTATTATAAATAATAAATTATTATTACTATTGAAAGGTACTGAGTGATAACCTATTAGCACAGGGGGCAGTGAGTCAGCTGCTTTAAATAAGAGATGGGGTGAGAACATCTGGTTGCTTCCATCAGTTGGATATCCTGTGTACTTTTACCTGGGTATTTCATTAATAAGATAGTCTAATTTTTATCCTCACTGTAATTAGCTCTGTTTGCTTTTTGATGGGAGCTGTTAATTTGTTTGCCTTTTTTAATGAACTTGCTTTTTTATGGATTCTGTCTTTTTAAATACCTTTTTCTCCCTATGTGTTTTTATTACCTTCCTTTCATTGGTTTCCACTCTGGGATTGAAAATGTTAAATGAAGAGGCAGTTATAAGAAGTTGGCTTTTCTTTGACAGTTATACATTTCTTCAGTATGTTTGGCCATGAAGACCAGAGACAAGAGTCTTCCTATGGATACTGAAAATTCCTGAATACAGTGGTACCTTGGGTTGAGTACTTAATTCGTTCCAGAGGTCCATTCTTAAACTGAAACTGTTCTTAACCTGAAGCACCACTTTAGCTAATGGGGCCTCCTGCTGCTGCCATGCCACCGGAGCACAATATCTGTTCTCTCTTTTTTTAAAAAAAGATATTTATTAGAATTTCCAATTTAATACAAAAAACCAACAAAAAACAAAAATGCACAAAAATAACAAAAATACAAAAACACACAATTAAAAAACAAAACAAATATAATTTCCATTACTTATTTCCATTACCTTATTTCCCAGACTTCCTCTCACCTCCCCCTTTTGTATTCCAGTTCAAATTCTTAACTCAACAAATCCTTATTGTAACTTATTATAACTTATTTTAACTTATTGCTCAACCTTTGCATTACAGCTAGTAACCACTTAATTTCTGTCCAACATCCTTCTAACATTCATTAATTTTACAATATTTCTGCAAATAGTCTTTAAATTTCTTCCAGTCCTCTTCCGCCAACTCTTTTCCCTGGTCTCGGATTCTGCCGGTCATTTCTGCCAGTCCCATATAGTCGATCATCTTCATCTGCCATTCTTCCAGAGTGGGTAGGTCTTGTGTCTTCCAATATTTTGCAATCAATATTCTTGCTGCTGTTGTTGCATACATAAAAAAGGTTCTATCCTTCTTTGGCACCAATTAGCCAACCATGCCCAGGAGAAAGGCCTCTGGTTTCTTCAAGAAGGTATATTTAAATACCTTTTTCATTTCATTATAGATCATTTCCCAGAAAGCCTTAATCCTTGGGCACGTCCACCAAAGGTGAAAGAATGTACCTTCAGTTTCTTTACATTTCCAACATTTATTATCGGGCAAATGATAAATTTTTGCAAGCTTGACTGGGGTCATGTACCACCTATACATCATTTTCATTATATTCTCTCTTAAGGCATTACATGCCGTAAATTTCAAACCGGTGGCACAATATCTGTTCTCATCCTGAAGCAAAGTTCTTAACCCAAGGTACTATTTCTGGGTTAGCGGAGTTTGTAGCCTGAAGTGTCTGTAACCTGAAGCGTATGTAACCCGAGGTACCACTGTATTGGAGAGCATAAAAGAATTGGATAACATAGGAGATTTTGTTGCTGGAGAATGGCAGCAGCAGGTTGGAGCTGAATGGGAGGCAGAGAAATATGGGGCTGACTGGAAGCAGTTTTTTGGGGATTGTAGGATTTGAGGCTAGAGGGAAGTTAATTGCGTCCACTAACCCCCTTGTATATAGATGATACACAGTTGTCCCCATCAATCTGTCCCTTTGACTCCAATCCCACATCTCAAGCCACCTCTACTGCTTGGATGCTTCCTTGTCTTGGACTTTTCATCTTTCCTCCCTGACCTTCCTAGGCTGAAATTCACATAGCAGTTTATTCCATTTTCCTGATGTTTCCCTACCTGTTATTTTCTGTCTTATATTTGAGCTTCCTTCCGCACGGCATAAAAGCCACTTCCAGAAATATAGCAGAATATAACACAAGTTTAGTGCTCAATTCCATGTTATTTGCTTCCAGGGGGGAGGGGGAATCAGTTTACAAATAACACAGAAATGAGTGCTAAACTTCGGCTATATTCCTGGAAATGGCTTTTATGTCATGCGAAATCTCAAATATAATGCAGAAACTAACAGTTTGGGAAATGTCGGAGAAACAGAATAAACTGCTGTGTGAATGCAGCTGTAGCCTCATACATTTTCCTTATCTACTGATAATGTCACCATCTATCCCGTTGAATAAGCACCAACCATTGGCTTCATCTTTCACTCTGTTCACATATTCAGTCGGTAACCAAGTCATGTCACTTTTCTCTTTACAACATTGCAAAAACACGGTACTTCCTTTATGTCACCTTAGCAAAATCTCTTGTCAATGCCCTGGTCATCTCTCACCTGGGCTACTAGAGCCTTCTGCCCTCTGACCTTCTGTTCTCTCATCTTGGCCCCCTCACATCTATCCAGCACTTTGGTGTTGAAATAATTCATGCCTCTCGTTGCACTGACACCCTTCATTAAACCCCTACACCGACTTTCTGTCCATTCTTGGATCCAGCACAATGTCCTTCTCTACCTTCAAAGTCCCCCATGACCTTGTCCCACGTCTCTTTCTACTCTTACATCCTGATACCTCCCTGCCTCTGATCTTCACTCACCCAGCTCCATTACAATAGTTCAATTAAAAACAAAAAGTTATAAAATAAAAAGCACAGTAATATAGAGAGTGCAAGGGGCGTAACCAATCACAATATTAGAAAGAACAGGAACATAAAATCCAATCCTTCCGGCTGAAAACACAGCAAAATAAAAATGTGCTAATGATGCATCTAAACACCATAAAGGACAATGGCTCTCCCTCAGGGCAGAGAATTCCAAATCCTGGGTGCTACGAAAGAGAAGGCCCTGTTCTGGGTACCAACCAACTGAACATCTGCTGCTGGGGAATATGGAACCAGGCTGCTGCTGAAGACTTGAGTGGGTGGATAGAATCACATGGGGAGATGCAAACCTTCAACCTGGTCCCAAATCATTTAGGGCATAGCAGCTGCTGTTTGAGAAAAACAGATTTCCAAAACTCCATGGAGGACACTGAATTCATTATTTTTCCTTGTTTGGACCCAGGGTAAAGTGTTTCAGGGATCAGAAACATGTCATACAAGAGAATCTTTCACTTCTCCTACAGGTCTTCAAATGTGTCACATCCATGTAGTGTGCTTTTCTCATGGGCAGTAATAAATCATGCAAAACTGAAAATACATAAATAAAACTAAACCCAACAGCCTCATGCATCAGCTGACAGAAAGCCGGGGTGGCGGGGGAATATTATTTCCTAGGTTGTTCATTGCTTCTGAATTGCAGCTACTGTGAAAGGAATCCAGCTTCTTTTCTGGAAAACTACTTAACAAAGGACAAGGAAGTGATATTAGCCGAGAACTGAGGTCACTAATGGAGTGTGTCTTCTCTGTTTGATATGATTATGAACACAGTTTGCGCTGAAAGCACAACAAAAGGAACAATTGTGGGGAAATCCATGGTATATAGTATGAGTACTTGTGCTATTGTTTCAGCATCAGGAAAAAATAAATGGAAATGGTGAGGGCATCAAGAGAGTCTTTCATTCTCTTGATTTGCAGACAATAGGGTAGGTTGTTTGAGAGTGATCTCTGATGCCTTGTGCTGAAGGGAGGGGAAAATTCATTTCCAGGAGGTAAGATTGGTTTTGCTGTTGACACAGGCTTTGTTTGAACAATAATGGATTCAGTGTAGGAAATCAGTTCCACTTCTGAAGAAGAATCTGCATGGGTTGCCCAAGGTAGGTAAAGGTAAAGGTACCCCTGCCCGTACGGGCCAGTCTTGACAGACTCTGGGGTTGTGCGCCCATCTCACTTAAGAGGCCAGGGGCCAGCGCTGTCCGGAGACACTTCCGGGTCACGTGGCCAGCGTGACATCGCTGCTCTGGCAAGCCAGAGCTGCACACGGAAACGCCGTTTACCTTCCCGCTGGTAAGCGGTCCCTATTTATCTACTTGCACCCGGAGGTGCTTTCGAACTGCTAAGTTGGCAGGCGCTGGGACCGAGCAGCGGGAGCGCACCCCGCCGCAGGGATTCGAACCGCCGACCTTTCGATCGGCAAGTCCTAGGCACTGAGGCTTTAACCCACAGCGCCACCTGCGTCCCTACTGCCCAAGGTACAGTCTTCTAAAAAGTGCATCAATGACCCTCTAGGCATTCACTTTATTTTACCCTGAGAAAATGGAGTGGGCAGGATCTTAAACATGTTCTCTGCTTGCAGAGATACTGGATTTATTAAATATAAACCCCCTTACTTATATCAATCTTAACATTTCCAGTTATGGGTGGGTGGAATGGTGGTGGTGCACGATGTGTTTTGGGAAGTGTTGAATTTGAGAAGTTGATAATAATGCCATTGTTCTGTTTAAAAGCTGAAATATGGCTCATGAATAAGGCTGCAGGTGTAAATCTCATTGACCACAGTGGGGCTTACTTCTGTGTAGATATGCATAGGATTGCCAGTGTCTGGTGCTGTTTTTGACTAAGGTCATAACGTGAACAGGTGTTAAAGTAACAAATGTCAGCTGAAATTTTAACAGCTTCACAGTAGTTATGTAAAGGTAAAGGGACCCCTGACTGTTAAGTCCAGTCATGGATAACTCTGGGGTTGCTGCGCTCATCTCGCTTTGTACAGCTTCTGGATCATGTGGCCAGCATGACTTAGCCATTTCTGGCAAAACCAGAGCAACACATGGAAACGCCATTTACCTTCCCGCCGGAGTGGTACCTATTTATCTACTTGCACTTTGAGGTGCTTTCGTACCAGCCCACAAAATGTATATTGTTCCAAAGTTAATGGGTTTCATTCACCTGGTCCTCACAATCTTCCAGTGTGGGAGAGGTCAATCCCAGTGCATTAAATTTATCTGCATGTCCATGCAGCATTTCAGTTGTGGCTTCAAATGCCATCGTACTAGCCAATAGCTAGATTGGACCACCATGTGCACAAACATCTTTCGTATGTGATGAAATGAGGTTCCATAAGGTTTCTGACTGAGTCCCCGGAGTCCATTTGCATGTAACATGTCGTTTGGGTCTGGCACACCATGCTTTTATTTCTTATGCTTCTTTACATGAGTTGTAACTCGGTTTTACAATAGTTAAATCCTAATGGGACACAGAAAAAAACCACCCCAACCTATAAAAAAAGGCTGAGCGCTATTTTAGTTGCACAGCATGGCCCTTTGTAACTGGCAATTCCCTTGTTGTTGTTTGTTGTTGTTTAGTTGTTTAGTCATGTCCGACTCTGCATGACTCCATGGACCAGAGCACGCCAGGCATGCCTGTCTTCCACTGCCTCCCGCAGTTTGGTCAAACTCATGTTAGTAACTTTGAAAACACTGTCCAACCATCTCATCCTCTGTCGTCCCCTTCTCCTTGTGCCCTCCATCTTTCCCAACATCAGGGTCTTTTCCAGGAAGTCTTCTCTTCTCATGAGGTGGCCAAAGTATTGGAGCCTCAGCTTCACGATCTGTCCTTCCAGTGAGCACTCAGGGCTGATTTCCTTCAGAATGGAGAGGTTTGATCTTCTTGCAGTCCATGGGACTCTCATGAATCTCCTCCAGCGCCATAATTCAAAAGCATCAATTCTTCAGCGATCAGCCTTCTTTGTGGTCCAGCTCTCACTTCCATGGCAATTTCCTTATACAGTTCCATATGGGGCTATTAATAATACACACACGCGTGCGCACACACACGCACAGTCTAATCAATAACTATGAAATATCTAGGCAATCACGTTTTATTAAAGCAGTGGAAAAAAGATTCTTTGATAGACAAAAGTTAGAGAGTAATTTCCATGTACATATTGCGGAAACCTGACATCAGGATTCTCCTAGATGCTGCAGTATAAGCAAATGACATTTCTTAATTTGCTGTCTTAGCACTTGGGCAATGGTCCAGGGGTCTGCTCCTCACTTTTCCTGACAATTTTCTGCTTGACAGCTTTCTCCCATCACAGTCATAAACCACTTCAAAAAATCCCTGAAATGTAAAACACATTTTGAGGAGGTCTAACAGAAAAGCTGGAGAAGACAAATATATATTGGGGGGAGTGGGGGGGGCAGAATCTTATGTGCATGCTTATCACTTTGCACACAAACTTTGGTTTTTGTGAGAGCCTTATTCAGGTCTTCTTTACAAATACTGCACAGAGTAGCCTGCCTGCAGCGTTCATCTTCACTGGGTATACCTCCTCTACGTTGAGTGGTAAGATTCAAAGTAGAATTTTATGCATGTTCAGTTTAAATGCACTTAGAATCTTCCCCACAACTAATCTTCCTGATAGCAACCTGTCTTCAGATCTCCTCACTCCATGTGGGAAGCTCAGGGGCAGAGGAGGCAGCATGCATGGGGGTGATGTATGGATTGTGTTTGATGCATGGATGAATTTATTCTATAGACACGTGAAGGCCTGGGGAGGTGGCACAAAGTTTAGAAATTAATAAACAGCAGAATTTAGATAATATCTGAAGCAACGAAGGGGAGATGTCAGATGTTAGAATTAAAATGCAGGAGATTGATTGGGGGTGGGGTGGGGAAGGCCAGCAAGGTTTAATTACAGGAGGCATGGTGTCAAACGGGGGGGGGGGTGTCCTTTTGAAATTCAAAGATTCGGGAAGATTGGGGAAATTGGGATGAGCTGCTGTGAAGGCTACAATCATTTTTGGTGAGTTGGCTGAAGCAGACTGGGAAAGAGGCACAGAGGTGTCTGGGAATTCAATTCTGGGCTGCTGTGAAGGAGTGTCTTCCCCTGACATGTGAAATCTCTCTCCATTGAAAGCTTCTAGTGTAAATATATGTAGAAAAATCCAGTACCGAAGCTGCATGCTCTGGAACCAGGGGGAGGAGAGGAGGCGGGGGCGGGGCTAGCATGCGTCCCAGGGGCGTGGCCCGCAGCCCTGTGGGGTGTGGCACATCACATGCAGTGGCGTAGCATGCATCCTGGGGGCATGGCATGCCACCCACGGGGGTGGCACACTGCTGGCAGGGGTGTGGCGCCCGGTGCGGTGGGGGGTGTGCGGTGCGTGTCGGGGTGGCCACAATGGTACCCCCCTTTGCGGTGATGCCGGGGGCGGTGCGCTTCCCCCCGCCACCCCCTCCTGTTCCTCCGCCAGTGGATAAATCATATTTTGAAGACATTGCAGACTCCGCCTTGCTTCATTTCCCCCCAAAGGAACACAGACCCTGGTTGAGTGCCAAGACCCCTTGGATTCTCATGCATCGCTAGGCAGAGATTGGGGTGGCCAGTACCAATACTGTCTAGCTTTCAATATTGTTTTAGCTCCTTTTTTTAACAAAACAAAACTGTGCCAACCCCCTCTTCCAAAACAGAGCAGTAACATCTGTAAAGTTTTCTTACTGCTTTGTGTAGAGACTAAATTTGCCACATGCAAGCATCCAGTGCCCCCCCCCCCCCGGTGAGGATAATCTAGGGTATGCAAATACTGCCACCCCACCCCTACCCCCACCCCCAATGTTAAAATGTGGCACTTAATGTAACAACTTCATGGTGAGTTTGTTATTCTAAACAAACAAGCAACACACTACAAGCATCCATTTGTGAATCTCTGCTGATGGTGAAGGCACCCTGAGCTGATTGCACGAGAAAAGCCAGAAATAATTACTGTAGAATGGTGACTATTTGCATGTGCAACAAGCCCAGCTTTGATTTTTGTGCTGAAATAATATCGCTGCCGTGCGCTTGTAAAGAAAGGCATAACTCTTCATGAATGAGCTCTGACGCAGCCTGCCTGGTGATCGACTGCGTTACGTTTCCGCCGGTGATGAATCCCTCCGAAACTGGCTTTGATTGGTCGTCCCCCTCCAGAAGTCTGCTTTTAATCAGTACAAATGGCACTACATTATTTAGCACCGAGAGCGCCAGCTCATCAATTATTGATCCTTCGTGCGGCAGAGTTATGCACCGCTAATTAGGCGGGGGAGAGTTTCAGAAGTTTGGGCATTCTGACCTTTCCCCACTCAAGTGCGCATCGTAGAATCGTAGAGCCTGCAATCGTAGCATTGTAGCATTGTGAGGGGCCCTGAGGATAATCTAGTCCAACATTCCCTGCAGTCAAACCTGCAACCTTGGCCTTATGTATGCTACAACTGCGGCAAGAGTCTTGATAGCACAAGGATGGAAGGATGAGGAAACCCCGACAAAAGAACATTGGCAAGAGAAATTGATGAACTATGCAGAACTGGCAAAATCGGCATACAAATTGCGAGACAAGGACAACTGTGACTTCAAGGAGGAATGGGAACTTTTTACAAATTATTTAAAAATACAAAAAAATGAACTGGACTCCTCGGCAGGTTTTGAATAAACATACACAAATTTATTGTTGATAACATGATGGACAGATATGTAAGGATATATACAATTTTATAATATGCAGAGAAATAATGGGGGGAATTCTGTTGGTGATTATATGGTTTGATAATGTGTTATGTAGAAATTGAGCAATAAAAAATATTTTTTTTTTAAAAAAAAAACTTCAACCTTGGTTTTATCAGCACCACACTCTAACCAACTGAGTTTTCAGACTCACATTACTTTGGAAAAAGCCTGGATTTGCAGGGGTAGTGTGCAAGCTCTGGTCTGAGCATGCTGCAAATAGAAGAGATAGCAAACAGAAGTTCTTCAGTATCTGACGACATGCCCGAAAATGTGCATTTCATGATGTAGAGGAAGGGGGTCTAGTTTGATGCATTTTGTTTTGTTACTTTTCTTCCTTGAACCTACTACCTCCCCCAGTCAATAACTTACTTTGCCATATCAATTTTGATAACACAGTGGTACCTCGGTTTAAGAACAGCCCTGTTTACGAACTATTCGGTTTACGAACTCTGCAAAACCAGAAGTAGTGTCCCAGTTTGTGAACTTTACCTTCGTCTAAGAACAGAATCCAAACAGTGGAAGGGCACCGGTGGCAGGAGGCCTCATTAGGGAAAGTGTGCCTCAGTTTAAGAATGGTTTTGGTTTAAGAACGGACTTCAGGAACGGATTAAGTTCATAAACCGAGGTACCACTGTACTCACTGTGGTCACTTCACCCAGTGAATGTAAGAACATGAAATGTAAATCTATGTTGTGATATGCTCTGTGTGTGTGTGTGTGTGTGTGTGTGTGTGTGTGTGTGTGTTTCTTCCTTACCTCTTTTCAACAGAAATGAAAAGAATTCCTTCTTTTAACAGCTGTACAGATCTACTACAGTTTATGAATATGCAAGACAAAGAAATGATGCAAAATTATTCCCAACAGCATGCTTTGTAATGAATGGAAGCTGTTGCAGGATTCAGTTCCTATATTTTCCCTTGTTACACTGAAGCAGGGTTGTAGAAAATAACTGAGAAAAGTAAAATTTAGCAGAACCTCCCCCCTGCCTTTCCTCCCGCTAAATCACTTTGGCTCTTTTAATTGTTTCCATTAATCTTCTTGACTTTTTCTTTCTGATACCTGAATGAAAAGCTAACAGACTACATGAAAATGCTGGCCTTTTTGTTAACCAAGGTAGCATGGAATAATAGTGTGTACTTATGTTCACATCCAAATGAGAGATATTTATGAATTCTTATTTTAGAGGTTTTAAAGGTTTTTAGTTCATAGGTGGTATAACAGTAAGTCTTTTTTTCCGCTGAGATTTAAAAGCTTAGTCTTAATGTTTATTTAGAAATAAGCCCCACTGGAATTACATATGAAGGGTAAGAAGCTGACCTTGAGTTTCAGAAGCACTGCCTATGCCTAGATAGATCCTGCCCAAATTCCACTGCCATCTTCTGATGATCGCTAGATTATTTGCTTGCTTATTTGAAAGGCAGTCTTAAGCTTGGCTGCCAGGTTGTTCCCAGAGGCGGATATGGCTCAGAAGAGTTCAGGTGGTGCAATTTATTGGCTCACTTATAATTGCAGGATAGGATAGTGTGCATAAATTGTCTGAGATTTCACATGCCACTAGAGGAGTCCTCTGCTATCCACTTGCCAACAAAGGTCCGCATAGTTAAAGCTATGGTTTTCCCAGTAGTGATGTATGGAAGTGAGAGCTGGACCATAAAGAAGGCTGATCGCTGAAGAATTGATGCTTTTGAATTCTGGTGCTGGAGGAGGCTCTTGAGAGTCCCATGGACTGCAAGAAGATCAAACCTATCCATTCTGAAGGAAATCAGCCCTGAGTGCTCACTAGAAGGACAGATCCTGAAGCTTAGCCTCCAATACTTTGGCCACCTCATGAGAAGAGAAGACTCCCTGGAAAAGACCCTGATGTTGGGAAAGATTGAGGGCACAAGGAGAAGGGGACGACAGAGGATGAGATGGTTGGACAGTGTTCTCGAAGCTACCAGCATGAGTTTGACTAAACTGCGGGAGGCAGTTTAGTCAAACTGGAGACAGAAGTGCCTGGCCCTCCAGATGTTTTGAGACTACAGTTCCCATCATCCCTGACCACTGGTCCTGTTAGCTAGGGATGATGGGAGTTGTAGTCCCAAAACATCTGGAGGGCCGAGTTTGCCTATGCCTAAACTAGGATGTTATTCAAAGGGCGTTTGATTCTGGAAGTTCAACTTCAGTGCAGCACCGAATCAGTAAGCAGAGAGGAAGCAGGAAGCTCTTTTTAATTACTTGGAACCTATACCCAATTAAAGCATTGTTTAAAGGTTAGCAGTCAGTGTCAAAACAAGGAGGCCACTTTAATGCCTGTTCTGTGCTTACAATGCAAAAAAGTTCCGGGTCTCACATATTTGCTCATAATGTTAATGATCTGTATTGTATTTGTGTATTGATTTAGAATCCAAGTTAATACAAAGAGAAGTCTACCTTAGAAGGTAAAATGCCAGAAGCATTTCATCACCACACTTTGCAATGTAGGGCTTTGTTCCACAAAAAGGGCATTAATGACACCAATTCCTCTATGGTGCTATTAAACAGGGCTTTAACAGGGCTGCCACATCCTCACCTAAACCTTGGCATTTACTGAGGCAAATCATTTCTACCTGATCTCTGCACTGTATTCCAGAATGATTGAGGGACTTATTCATCTTTCGCTGCTTCCAAACACAACAGTTCCACTTCAATGTTCTTTTTCATGCTATGTTCTGAAAACAGGTCACCTTCTGTCTGATCATGTGAATGAACAAATATGTATCATAGATCAATTGAAGGACTAGAACTACTCAACTCACCAGAAGTGGCAGAAGTGAATGTACTATGTTTGTGAAGTTCAGAGTGGTGGAAAATTACACCAAATAAACAAAAGGGATGTACATGTAACCGAGAGCCAAACAGTGCATGGTTCTTTGCATTTAATATGCACGCTTTCAGAAATGCAAATCTGCATCAGCTGTGAAGCTGATAATTAATGAGATCAGGGCAGAGATGGAGGGGGGAATTAATCCTTTCCTCCCCTCCTGTAAAAAACCCTGAACTGGCATTTGCTTTAGGAGGAAAATGTCTCACTTTTTATCTATGAAACATGAGGCTCTAAATCTTCGGTTCTGTCCATTTCATAAAATGGACAGAACTTAAGATTTATAATGACAAAAATGCTATCTTCCCTTTGGAACTCGGTGTAGGCACTGCTCCCATTTGTCAATGTTTTCTCGACTGCATAGTATTGAAATCCACTAATGACCTGCCAATTCTACCCGAGGAGGCTGTCAGCGTTAGATGTTCCAGAAAATAATACTTTTGTTTACAAGCTTCCCCCCTCCCCATCAAATTAAAAGAGTTCATGTATTTTGCCACTCTAATGGAACTTTCATGACCCTTCCAAGCTGTACAGAAAAGGGTTCGTTCATATAACCAGTCCAGTTATTTGTACGTCTTGCACCAAGGGGTTTGTCTGCACCACACATTTGCATTGGTTTTATACTGCTTTGTGGCATCCCTCCCCCCCTAAATAATCGTCAAAATATGAAAAATTTGGTTGATTAACAATTAACGTACCATCATTTACACGTAGGAGGAATGTCCAAAATAGAACAATAAATAAAATCACTCCTAAGTTTTAAGAAATTTAGGCTGTAATACATCTTGCCGGGTAAAGATACAGCTAGATTATTCTCTTTTTTTTTTTCAATTCAGATCTTGCAAGTGTTTCATAAAATCTGGTGAGAGTTCTGTGAGATCTCACAAGATCTTGTTGGAAGTCACCACTGCATGATTCTGCTAAGTGAGACTTTGGCAGGGGAAGAAATACACCTTCCCATTTTGCCTCAGGTGGTGAAATAGAATAGCTCACCCTTGCCTGGAAGGTCTACCTGTTGAACAGCAGAGGGGTGTGTGTGTTACTTTTATGGGAAGATGGTTTAGCCTCCCTTCAAGACAGCTTGCGTGAGAGATCTTCTCAGGGTAGTTTGACCCTTAGGAGCAGACAGGGCTGGATTTAGGTTTGATGAAGCCCTAAGCTACTGAAGGTAATGGGGCCCTTTATATGTCCAGCTGTCCTTTGTCAGCAACAAATTGTCAGCGTTTTTTGTGTTGAATATATGGTAATTTAGAGGGACACGGGTGACTCTGTGGGTTAAACCACAGAGCCTAGGACTTGCCGATCAGAAGGTTCGAATCCCTGTGACAGGGTGAGCTCCCGTTGCTCGGTCCCAGCTCCTGCCAACCTAGCAGTTCGAAAGCACGTCAAAGTGCAAGTAGATAAATAGGGAACACTCTGGCGGGAAAGTAAACGGCATTTCCGTGCACTGCTCTGGTTCGCCAGAAGCAGCTTAGTCATGCTGGCCACATGACCCGGAAGCTGTACGCTGGCTCCCTCGGCCAATAAAGCGAGATGAGCATCACAACCCCAGAGTCGGTCACGACTGGACCTACTGGTCAGGGGTCCCTTTACCTTTACCTATATGGTAATTTATGGACCTAATAGGTATCTAAAGCCATTTGCACATAACAAAATACGTATTTTATCAAAGTAGTTGTTTAACTGAAATATAATTAAGAAGTATATTAATAGTGAAATACAATTAAGAAGTATATTAATAGTGAAATAATTATTAAGCTCTAACTTAAAATGATTTTTTATTCATAACGAACTTAATAATGCAAACACATTGACATTTGGCAATAACAAAAGTTCCTTTAGAAATACAATTTCCAAAGACTCATAATTTGGGGGGGGGGGGCTGCCCTAAACTATAGTTTATTTAGCTTATATGTAAATCCAGCACTGGGAGCAGGCATGGCATTTTCTGCATGCTAACACAGGTTATTGCCTTCCCCCACATCTGATCAATTCGGCATTGGTATTCCTTGTTATATTTTAATGAATATAACTTTTCGCCATATTCCTGTGTCAAGTCTTTATTCTAGGGTTCGGGCAAATGCAAAGGTGAACAGAAACTGATCCAATACCAGCCCAACAGCAAAAATAATCCGGTTTGGTGGGTGGAGTTATTTAATTTCACCAACCAAAACTAAACCTTTAGATTATTTGAAGTTTGAAAAGCAAGGCCACTATCTGCTTTCCATCCTACCCAAACCTAATTACTGCAGATGTCCAGGTCTCATAAGATAGATAAATAGGTATTTTCTTCTGCTATCCAAATGTCTTAGAAAGAATAAAAAACATTTAAAGTCAGACTCAGGACATATTCTTATTCTCCAACCAACAAGGTTTCAGGAACACAGTGTCCATAGGCCATCATTAAAATAAAAATAAAAATCAGTTCTAACTGTTCTGGATAGGTTTGCATACACACACACACATTTGAAGGATCAAGTTTGTTGTTTCTGGGTACTCCTAGATCCAGTTTTGTCCCTGGAGCCCAAATAGTCCTGATGGTTTGCAGCACCTTTTATCAGTTGTGGCTTGTTGACTAGGGCTATAGACTGGTTGTAGTTTATGTCCTAATAACCTCCAAGCTGAACTATTATAATGCATTATTGCAGGGAAACTGGTGGAAAGCACTGCCCAAGATAAAATTACCAAGCACTAAAGTTGTCACCCACTATTTAAGCAATCACTGAATGCCTTCACCTGCCCCAGCTGCCTCAAAACATGTCTCTCCCGTATTGGGTCTTACAGTTGCTGTAACCTTCCAACAGTTTGACTCCACCCCAAAGGCACACTAATATATAGTTTCCTGAGGCAGATGGATACCAACAAAAACAACCTATCTGAGTTTATTGAGGGTGTCAATAGAGGTAATCCAGTTGACATTGTGTATTTCCCAAAAGCTTTTGACGTAGTACCTCACCGCAGAATAATAGACTTGGAAGGGACCCTGAAGGTCATCTGGTCCAGCCCCCTGAAATTCAGGAATCTCAGCCAAAGGCTCCTGACTAAGCTTAGCAATTACAGAATAAGATCAGTAGAAAGATGGTGATGATGATTAATTTAATGAACAGGAAGCAGAGAGTAGGAAAAAATTGACACATGACCCACATGACCCAGAAAGCTGTCTGTGGACAAACGCCGGCTCCCTTGGCCTGAAAGCGAGATGAGCACCACAACCCCAGAGTTGCCTTTGAATGGACTTAACCGTCCAGGGGTCCTTTACCTTTACCTTTACCTTACAGAGACTGGTGGTAGTTGTGCATCGAGGTCCCCTGGGCCACCCCAATAACTCACACTTCACACATCAATTTTTGTTTAAGGTTTTTGGCATGAATTTGGCCACAACTTTATTTAAGTACACACATGTGAGTGGTTGCTTAGGCATTGGTTACGACTATCTGTCCTTGCCCCAGGGACAGAAGTGACTTCCGGATTCCAGCGGAAGCCAGTGAGGGAAACAACTTTTGGGGAGAAAATAAAGCTGGGCATCAGTCCCTCACTTCTCACCCTGATGCTCCTGGGGGCTTGCACGGCCCAAGTCCGATGCCAGGGACAAGGACGAAAAGAATGGCAAGCCCCTGGATTCCTTTAACGGAATTCCCTATGTAGCACCACCATTGGAGGGGTAGGCACTTACCCCTCCACCAACCAATTTGAACCAATGCCTAACTGCAACCTTACAAGTTGTGACTATTTGCTATGCAGGAGGCAAAAACCAAATGGCAACAGCCAATCAGCCAAATGGACAAAATTCCTACCAGGCCCCTGCCCCAAGGCAGATGACCCCATGACAGGCATAGCAAGGTCAGAGGACAATGAACCCCCCACTTTTCAGGGAGGGTGGGCGGATGATCCGGTGCACGCAGCCCAAGAGAAGGCCCCAGGCTGTGTGCCCTGTATTTAAGCCCTCTGACCCCTCCCACACTTTAGCTACATAACATTCTCCCCAGCAACACTCCTTGCCCAATCACAGCCTGTGGCCAATTTGCCCAACAACAGTGGGGTGGCCTTTTGGGGCCCCACCACAACACCTGCTCTCTGTTATGGAGAACACACTCTCTCTGATGTTTCAGGCCTTCCCACCCCTATGTGGAGATGCTGGGAAAAAACCTAGGACTTTCTACATTCAAAGCAGATGTTCTGATGCTGAGCTATAGCCTTTCCCCAACCAGGCAAAAACCTTTTTATTTCCCAAGGCTTTTCATTTGAGAAAGGAATTTACTGTAGCCAGTTTTATCTTCTGTTTCATCTCTATTTTTATTGCAGTGCTGTTACTGCATTTGACTCTTGTGTATTTTTGTCTGGCTGACCTGATTATTTATTTATTTAAAAATCTATACCCTGGTTGTTGTGGGGTTTTGTTTTTTTTTAGGAACTTCCTCCACAAAGCAGCTTTGACTCTCCGATAAAAACCAAATCCGCCTAGCAATGAAATATAAAAATACAAAGTAACGAAGCAATTTATTTAATTACGTGGAAAAGTGGAGCTCAGAAACAGAATATATAAAAACAATATGAAGAAATAAAAATAAACAAGAATTAAACACTGCGGAAAGCCCCCAAAATCCAGAGGTTTTTAAAAAAGTAAAGGAACCCTGGATGGTTAAGTCCAGTCAAAGGCGACGAAGGGGTTGCAGCACTCATCTCGCTTTCAGGCCGAGAGAGCTGGCGTTTGTCCACAGACAGTTTTCTGGGTCATGTGGCCAGCAGGACTAAACCACTTCTGGCACAATGGAACACTGTGACAGAGACCACAGCGCACAGAAATGCCGTTTACCTTCCCACCACAACCATACCTATTTATCTACTTGCACTGGTGTGCTTTCAAACTGCTTGGTTGGCAGGAGCTGAGACAGAGCAACGGGAGCTCACCCCATCACATGGATTCGAACCGCAGAACTTCTGATCTGCAAACCCAAGAGGCTCAGTGTTTTAGACCACAGCGCCACCCACGTCCATCCAGAGGGTAGCCTGCTCCTGAAGTTGGACAAGGACTCTGAGGATGTGTGGATGCACGCAATATCCATGAGTTTCAGCATCCATCATTTAAGTCACCTTCCTACCCCTATAGGTGTTAGGTCTAGTTGTTCAGCCTGGACACTGAGGTCCAGATCCAAGAGCCTTCTGGCAGTTCCTTTACTGCAAGAAGTGAAGTTACAGGGAACCAGGCAGAGGGCCTTCTTGGTAGTGGTGCCCACCCTGTGGAATGCCCTACCATCAAATCAGACCTGCTTCTATCTCTTTGAGTGTTGGAGACATGTGCGCCTCCAGTATTAATTCGGAAAGAAGCTTTCTTCGCATCTCCAGTATCAACAGTTCAGGAAACACTGCCTAATAAAAGCACCACATTTGATGTGGAGGGAAAAGATGGAAGCAGCAGCTCTCTCTCATATCTTCACAGAAATATTCATTAGCACTGTCATATCCTGCCTGAATTATCAGGGCTGGAATGTGCTCAACTAAATATCTGCATGGATGAATGAACACAGAACAACTTATTTTAGCCATTTTCCTTACGTATTTGGCTGACAAACTGCCCTCATTTTACATATCCCTGCGTTGCAACTGCCAATACATTTCTATTTTTATCCTTATTAACATGGACTTAAAGTCTACCCATAGGGCTTTTGCTCATTTGCAAAGAAAAATACTATTCATGATATCAGATACAAGCTCTTGATGTAAATTATGATACGGAAGACAGCAACTTTTTCATCTCAGCAAAAGAGAAAAGCTTCCATGCACAGATTCTTCTGAATAACTCCTTTATGTCTCCTGTGTGCATTCAAAATAATCAAAATTAATATATTTTCCTTCAGATACAGAAGCTGGTTGCAGTCATCCAAGGACTGTGTGAACCAGTTCTTTCTCTACATCCGCTCGACAGCAACCACGAAATTAAAAGACACCTTCTTCTTGGGAGAAAAGTGATGACAAACCTAGACAGCATCTTAAAAAGCAGAGACATCACCTTGCCAACAAAGGTTCACATAGTTAAAGCTATGGTTTTCCCAGTAGTGATGTATGGAAGTGAGAGCTGGACCATAAAGAAGGCTGATCGCCAAAGAATTGATGCTTTTGAATTATGATGCTGGAGGAGACTCTTGAAGGTCCCATGGACTGCAAGAAGATCAAACCTATCCATTCTGAAGGAAATCAGCCCTGAGTGCTCACTGGAAGGACAGATCCTGAAGCTTAGCCTCCAATACTTTGGCCACTTCATGAGAAGAGAAGACTCCCTGGAAAAGACCCTGATGTTGGGAAAGACTGAGGGCACAAGGAGAAGGGGACGACAGAGGACGAGATGGTTGGAGAGTGTTCTCGAAGCTACCAGCATGAGTTTGACCAAACTGCGGGAGGCAGTGTAAGGCAGGAGTGCTGGCGTGCTCTGGTCCATGGGGTCATGAAGAGTTGGACACGACTAAAGAACAAGAAGTTGGCACAATATTGATTTGCATTACCGATTCCCATGCATTTGTATATTTTGCTTTCTCCATATTTAAAGTTTGGGCTGAGCTAGGACTCACTAATGCTGAATCCTCAAGCATGGGGACTATTTTCAAGTCTGCAGCCAGTCGGAAGCCGTGCCTTGGTTGTTGAACTTTTTCGGAAGCTGAACTGACTTCCGGAACAGTTTCCATTCAACAACCAAGGTACGGCTGTAATGCATAATTTGGATGGATTTGCACTTCCCCGAATGATAACTTACTTTGTAACTTATAAAGTAGCACTCTATGCGTTGGCAGCCAAGAAGATCAGGAGGGAAGAACTAGATAAAATAGCGGTCAACTGCAAAGGGGATTCAGATATTTAATTTGGCACATTTTACTAGAGAATCTTCTGCTATTCTATTTTATGCAACAAACAATCTCAGTACAGTCATACCTCGGGTTACAGACGCTTCAGATTGTTTTGTTTTTTCGGGTTACGGACCACCGAAACCCAGAAGTACCAGAACAGGTTACTTCTGGATTTCGGCGGTCGCATATGCGCAGAAGCGCTAAATCGCACTTTGTGCATGCGCAGACGCACCGCTGCGGGTGTGGATGCTGTGGGTTGTGAACATGCATCCTACATGGATCACGTTCACAACCTGAGCGCCCACTGTAGTTGTGAACGTGATTTATATTGTATGTGTGGTGCCTGGTGATTTTTATGGTTATTGCTGTTTTTCCTTTTGTTATTTTTCTGAATGATGCCATGGCCTATGGCTAGCGCAATAAAAGTCGATGATGATGATGATGATGATGATGATGATGATGATGATGGATCACTTTCAAAGTCGGGGGGTGTTCCTAGACCCAGCTTTGTTCATGGATAGGCAGGTAGCAGCTGTAGTCAGGAACCATGTGTGTCCCAGCTACATCTTTTCCTGAAGAAGCAGATCTGGCCACTGCCACACATGCCTTGGTCCCATACTTGCTGAGTTACTGTTTCATACAGGCTCTGCATGGGCTGCCTTTGAAAAGTGTTAATCAGCTACAGCTGATGCCAAATGCTACTTTCAGATACCAGCTATATGAGCCAGGTTACTTTGTATTGGCTCCAGATTCCTTTCTAGGTAAAATTCAAAGTGTTGGTAATTAAAGTTTATGCAGTTTGGCGCCAAGGCCTTCAAATGAGTTGCATGTCCCCATCCATACCACTTTGGACTAACTCTTTCATAGTGAAATCTGGAAATGGTTCTCAGAACAAGCTAACACGTACACTTCTGTGTTGTTGGCAATAGGGGAACCGAAATAAAAAGTACAAATCTGTAATATTTTTGGCCCACCATCATCCAAGGGAACTTTTAAAAAGCCAGGAGAATAAAGGAATTCTTTCTTTTTATTCATGCCACTTAAATGGGTTTTATGGGAATACATTAACAGGAAACAAAAGTCCATTCACATGGTCTGATTACTATGGTTCAGAAAAACCCTTCATCCTCAAAGTTTTATACTTGGTTCCATCAGCAGCAAGAAAATCTTTTAAAACAGGGATGGGGGATATTGTCCACATTTTGTTTTGCATAAACAGGGGGGATTTCCATTGTGCCAAAGATCTGGATCCAACTTTCACAGCTTCTCGGTCAGCTCCTGAGTAAAGAGCTGTGTTTGCTTGTTTGCACTGTAAAGTGCACAGCACAGCTCACTGCAGGAATGGTCACTGCTAAGTGTTTGCAGAATCTTCCTTGCGTGTAGAGGTCCCTGGGCCACCCCAAATAACTCACACATCACACAGAAATTTTGTTTAAGGTTTTTGGCATAATTTTGGCCACAACTTTATTAAAATACAAAAATGTGAGTGGTTGCTTAGGCATTGGTTGCGACTATCTTACCCCCCCCCCCCAGTGGGGGACAGACTGACATTCCGCAAGCCTGCGAAAGTCAGAAAAGGGGAATACATTTGGGGGTAGCAACGGAGCAGGGAACCTGTCCTCAGCCCTCCCAAATGCAACCAGGGGCTCTTGCATGGCCCGAGCCCCTTGACAGGGTTTGGACAAAAGCAATGGTGAGCCCTGTATTCTTTTAATGGAATCCCTTGCAGCAGCAGCATTAGAGGGACAGGCACAGCCAATACATGCCCCTCAACCAAACAAACCATAAACCAATGCCTAACCGCAACCTTACAAGTTGTGACGATTTGCTACGCAGTAGGCAAAAACCAAATGGCCCCAGCCAATCAGCCAGATGGACAAAATTCCTACTGGGTCCCTGTCCCAAGAGCAGACGACCCCATGACAGGCATAGCAAGGTCAACGCAAACAACCCAAAATATAGGGAGGGGGTACGGGCAATCCGATGCACGGGGCGAAAAGTGGAAGCTCTACGCTTCGTGCAGGGAGTTTTAACATTTCTGGCTGTCAGTCATCAAATGGCAGCATTAACTTCTTCCCAACAACAAGGGAAGCCCAATCACAACAGTGGCCAACAATCAATTAGCCCACCCCACAACTGTGGAGTGTCCTGTTGGCCCCCACCGCAACATGTGCTCTCCATGAAGGAGAACACGCTTTTCCAGATTCACAGATTATTACCATTCTGTATTCTCCTCATCTTGCTCCTCCTCCTGTCCACTTTGCAGTCTCAGCTTCTGGAGAACACCATGTTGTCTATCCCTGCATTATCCACCACATTCCTATTCTATGCATTTAAAGAGTGCTATCACAATGATGAGTCATGTTCCTTATCTAACACCCGCCACATCCTTGACTAATAAAGGCTGTTAACAGTGGGATATGCACATGTATATCGTAGGTCAGAAGATCCTAGTAAAAATGCATTTATCTTGTGTGTTGCCCGCCTGCAATTATGCCTGTGAGTTTCTTGGCCAGAACAGGGCACTAATGTGCTCTCAGCTTTGCAATGGACATAATAAATATCCATTAACCTAACTGTAAATTATCATAATAAAAGAAAACCGAAGGCTGCTTTGGGCCTCATAAGCACCTTTTGAAAGTGAACCCATGGGACAGAAATGAAACCTACTTAATGTAGGCACAGTAGTCCAGGTTGTGCCATTAAATTAAGCCTGCCTTTACAACCATTTTCCCTCCCTGTACGGTTCATAACATCAGAATCAGAAAGTATACCCGTACTTCAAAGTGTCTGACCTGTTTGTTCTAATCCTCAGTAAAATGAAACCTATGCATATATAGAATTCTGACAATCCAAATGGTATCTTTATTTCTCAAGCATACTAAAGATGCAGGCAGTATGTGAAGGCGGGACTTGATTTTCCAGATTCTCTTCCAGGGAACCAAAAATGCAAATCTCCCTCTACAGCCTCAGCAATACCCAAATACCACATAGGCAACGCAGAAGGTTTCTCATCAAAACGTTCTTCTGTTTCCATCACTAGCAGTATTCGGTGCTATTTTTTCTAGAAAAAGAGGTGCCAGAACTCACCATGGACACTTGTTCTCTTATAATGGCAATGGTGCCCACCTGGGGGGAAAAGCTCTGGCAGTATTAAATATTTGGGATGGGCCAAATATGGGCTTATACTAGCACCCAGGTCAGCTGTTACAAGATACTGGAAATACTGGGAGAATGGCACTTTAGAATGTTGGCATGATAAGGTCTGGTTTTTGACTCTAGCTGAAAAGTTAACCCAAATGATGCATTTATAAAAGGGCCCAACATACAAAAATATACAATGGTACCTCAAGTTAAGAACTTAATTCATTCTGGAGGTCCGTTCTTAACCTGAAACTGTTCTTAACCTGAGGTACCACTTTAGCTAATCGGGCCTCCCGCCACCACGCTGCCGCCACACGATTTCTGTTCTCATCCTGAAGCAAAGTTCTTAACCCGAGGTATTATTTCTGGGTTAGCAGAGTCTGTAACCTGAAGAGTCTGTAACCTGAAGTGTCTGTAACCCAAGGTGCCACTGTACATTTTTTTTAACATGGTGTGATTTTATTGAATATTTCAATGAAGACAGTGAGTCTCCAGTAATTTCGAAGAGGAATGTGAGACGTACACATGCAACAGGCGAAAAGGAATTCACATTCCAGGTAACATGGCTTTAACTTTAGCACCACCATGCAGCTCAGAGTCACAGTCATTCTGCATCTTTGTTGTCGGCCTATTAAAGCTTGGGATGTTCAGCCACTCAGATTTCTTTAAAGCTGAACATCATCTGTGCTTCTCACACAAACCCCACATTCTTCTAAGCCCCTTATCACATCTGATGTGCTCCTCCAAGTCTTTTTTGACACATGGTGAGATGAAGCAGGGGAAATCACCCCTCTTTAAACAATTTCCAGCTCTCTTCATATGTAACACTTGGTAGAAAATGCAGCAGCAGCAGCTCACCAATAGTTGCAAGCTTGAAACTTGCAACTATTGTGCAAAGTGATTTTGCAATGTGATTTTGCCATTATTCTTTTACTGGCAGCAGGTACATCACTAGACCTTCTAGAATTTACAGAAGCCATCCTGGTTTCTGATTTGATCTGATTTGATGTCCCACTTTTCCTTAGAACATCCCTATTTTCACCAGAGAAATGTTGGAGGATATGGAGTTATGCAATGCCTAAGCCAAGGAGATAAGGATAGGGAAGGGGTTTTCCCCCTAATGTTTATTGTTTTATTATGTTTTTATATATGTTGGAAGCTGCCCAGAGTGGCTGGGGAACTATAGCTCTTTGGGGGATAAAAAACAGTTCCCAGGATTCTTAGGTGCTGGCAAAATATGCCTTAACTGTGTGGTGTGCACACAGCCTCAGTGGGAAAGGAAGGGGTAAAAAATACACACCCCTTTATTCCTTTCTGAAATTATTATAGACATACATGACTGCATGGAGGAAAATTAATGCCAGCTGTCTTGTAAGCTTCAAGTGGTGCTACAACTGCCAAAAAAAATTAATCATTGCTTTCCTCAAATGTCAATGTAGCAAGAACCCTCCCGCCGCACAAATAATTCTGGGAACTGTAGTTTGTTAAGGGAATTGTAGTTCTGTGGGGGATAACGACAGTTCCTAGGATTCTTGGGTGGGTGGGTGTGCTTAAAATGTGCTTTAAATGTATGGTGTGTTTGCAACCAGACAGCTATTGCTAGAATTAGGATAACTTTAGCATGCCTTTTTATCTTAAGTCCAGAAAACCCTTTTGGATTCTCCTGTCATTGCCTTGGGACACGGGTGGTGCTGTGGGTTAAGCCACAGAGCCTAGGACTTGCCGATCAGAAGGTCGGCGGTTTGAATCCCCGTGATGGGGTGAGCTCCCGTTGCTCGGTCCCTGCTCCTGCCAACCTAGCAGTTCGAAAGCACGTCAAAGTGCAAGTAGATAAATAGGTACCGCTCCGGCGGGAAGGTAAACGGTGTTTCTGCTCTGGTTTGCCAGAAGCGGCATAGTCATGCTGGCCACATGACCCGGAAGCTGTACACTGGCTCCCTTGGCCAATAAAGTGAGATGAGCGCTGCAACCCCAGAGTCGGACACAACTGGACCTAATGGTCAGGGTTCCCTTTACCTTTATCGTTGCTTTATGGGACCAATCCTGCCCCATTCCACCAGTTCTGGTGGGGTGTGAGTTGTTGCAGCGACGCAGCCTCCCTGATGCCTCTGTCCCTAATTCATATTCTCATCACACAGGAACCCTGCAAAAACCATGTGACTATTTCAAATGCTTAGGGATGGCTGAACCCACGGGGCTTGAAGGTACTGAATATAATTTGCCTGCAGATGATCATTTCTCCCCCATCAATAAGGCAATGTTGATTCCTCACTTTTGCCGGCTATTTTGACATCACACGATGGAGCTTGCAATTATTGCATCGTCTTTTACGTCGTAGTTAAGAGGCAATGCTGAAGACTGAGACTTACACACCCTCCACTTTTCACACACTCATTAAGCTCCGCAGATGTCTCCTCTGGGGCTAAACCTTTCCATGTTTGATCTCAACCAAAGGTTAATTTGTTTGGAAACCTTCAGTGAAATACTTTTTTTCTCCCTATTCAGGTTACTCGGGATAAAGCCTTTCCTATATTTTAAGCAGGGCGGAGAAATAAAATGGAAAGTTTATGAACAATTTGAACTTCACTTCCATTTAAAAGGCTTCCCTGGAACAAGTTTCACAGAGTCTATGAATTCTCAGCTGTTACATAGCATTATGCGGTGGAAGCACACCATATATTTAAAGCACTTTTAATTCACATTTAAAGTACATGGCTTCCCCCAAAGAACCATGGGAACTATAGTTTATCCTCACTGAACTACAGCCCCCAGCCCCTTTAGCAAACTACAGTTCCCAGAGTTCTTTGGGGGGAAGGCATGTGTGTTAAATGTGCTTTAAATGAATGGTGTAGGTGTGATCTCCAAGCATGGTGGTCACCCAGCTACAGTTTCAAGCCTAACTGTTTCCCCACCCTGCTGAGGAATGAAGAAGGGATACATGGAATTGTATTTCCAAGGATATGGTCCTGATCCCAAACTTACATCCAAGATCATCATGGTTTCCAGTCGGTAGTACATTCAAGGCATGCGCATAGAAGCATATCTATTTACAGATACTGGAAATGAACCCACAGAGTGGATTGAACCAAGCTAAAATTACAAGTGTTATACTCCTGTGAAGCCCTTTGCAGCCTATACCTTTCCCTCACATCAGATGTCAAACAGATAAACAAGTATTTGAGGTTTTTAAAGACATCTGAAGGCAGCCCTGTTGTTGTTTGTTGTTGTTGTTGTTGTTGTCGATTGAACTTATATACCACCCTATACCCAGAGGTCTCAGGACGGTTCACAGAAAAGATCACAACATATGTAATCAGAATAAAAACAACAACCCAATAGCACACACCCCCCCCCCCCAGAAAAAAGCCACATTTTAAGAGGGTATAGGATGTCAAACAGATCAACCAAAGGCCTGGTTAGAAAGGAACATATTTGCCTGGTGCCTAAAGGTGTATAATGAAGGCGCCAGGTGAACTTCTCTGGGGAGAGCATTCCACAGATGGGGAGCCACTGCAGAAAAGGCCCTTCTTGTGTTGCCACCCTCTGGACCTTTCAAGGAGGAGGAACATGAAGAAGGGACTCAGAATACGATCTCAGGGTCCGGGTAGGTTCATATGGAAAGAGGCGGTCCTTCCAGATCAGGGAAGTTTTTAATGGTTGATGTTTTATTGTGTTTGTAATATTTTGTTGGGAGCCATGCAGATTGGCTGAGGCAACCCAGTCAGATGGGTGGCATGTAAATAAAATAATAACATTATTATTATTATTATTATTATTATTATTATTATTATTTCAAGTCAGAAGTCGTGATGACTTAACCAATTTCGGGATCATTCCTACAAAATTTGTGGCAGTTCAGGAGGTATACGGAGGTGTGTAAATCAACAAGTATACACTCTTTCACATGAACACTTGTATATGTGTAGGAACAGCTTGTAATTATGTTCATTGTATGTGTGAACAGGCCTACAGTATTAATTAACTTAGGAAGGTGCCCCCAAATATCGTAAGATGGCAGGCAAGAAGACTTTCACTGGAAAGTTTCAAATGTGCTCTCCACAAATCTCCACTCAGTTCCTACCAGCTCACCTCTAAAAAGAGCTTGGAGACATTTTTGTTCTATCAGGGCTTTAAGAGAACCGAGTATTTATTCTCATGGGTATTTTTTTCCCTAACACTCCCTCCTATTTTCTCTCTTTTAAAAAATGGATTATAAATGCTTATTTTACTGCATTGTTTGTTATGCGAAGTGCCTGAAGCACCAATTATTACAGTGTATATCTGTTTATCAGTCCAATTGTTTTTAGCAACAACAGTACCAGAGCTATTAACACTTTGGAAATGTAAGTCTATATATATCTACTTACAGAGTCAAAGCCAGTTTTAGGTAATATTTTTTGTGCATTTACTGTTGTCAAAAAGAGACTAACGAGATAAATTAAAATATAGTACCTACAGATTTGCAGAACATAGTAGTTTCATGAATTTAGCCTCACAATCAGCTAACTGTACAGCACAATGCAGCTTTCAAATCTCTGTAACACTTGCCAGCAAACATTTGCTAGTCATTTGTTGAGCTGCTGAGATGTTAAAGAATGTTTATTAACATTCCAAGTGCTATATTTGTCAAAATACAAGGCCTAGGGACTCTTTATATTGTTGGTAAGAAAGGGTATAACAGAGGAGAGCTGACAAAAGCAACCTAATGCTGGTGTGTTATACTCTGGGTGTGAAGTGTGTGTGTGTGGAAAAATGTTTGGGAGAGTGAAGGGGGGAACGGGTATTATGCAACACACATATCTGTAAATATTTTAATGGCCTGTCTGAGGCATCTAATCATAAGCTTGCATTTTTATTAAAGCTTATATGTTTAATCAGGGCTTGTATTTTAAAAATGAGCTTAAAGGTCTTCAAATGTTTCATGCCAGGCAGACGAGTAGCTGCCTAAGAACCTTGGCAAAATGTTTTTACTCCTAGACAAGGGGCCCCCTGATTTATAGCAGAAAACAATTCTCAAAGTCGTAAAAAGGGAATTACAGGCTGACAGCCAAGGTTACACTGACCCTACAAATTAAGGGTGGATAAATAGTAAAATGAGCCATATCTTCTTCCTAAGGTTAAAAAGGTCAAGAGCAGTGAAAAAGCAACTGGTCTGGCTGGCAGAAACAGAGCATTTTTGGGAAGTCTTTTCTAAAGCTGTTTCTTTCTTAAACTAAGATCCTTTTAAGATTTCTTTTCCTTTTAAAAGGTTATTTATGTATTAAATATATTAGTTTAAATATAATTATGCAAAGGATTTAAGAAATGCTAGATTCTTATTTCATATAGTTGGAAGAGATCACAGGGGCCATCAGCCACCAGACCCCCCTTGCCAGACAGGAGACGCCATCGAGCACTCCTGATATTAAATATATTAGTTTAAATATAATTATGCAAAGGATTTAAGAAATGCTAGATTCTTATTTCATATAGTTGTAAGAGTTGTAACTATCCTGAAATTAAGTCAGGCACTAGCCAAGCCCCTTGCCAGACAGAAGACGCCAATCGAGCGCTCCTGATATATGGTTGTCAGGCCTTTTGTTTAGAAACCTTCAAATGAAGGAGATCTCTCAATGTTGATGTGAACTCAATCTTTGACATATGCATAAGATAAAAATTCAAGATTAATTATCTGTTTTGGAAGGCAATAGGGCAAGGAGGGCAAGAGGTGAGCTGGTAATTAAGATTCCTTGTTGAGACACATGTAAGATATATTACTACTTATTTGTCATTTATAGATAGAAGAATATATAGCTTTTTGATTCCCATAAAAGGGCAAGAGGAAATGGGTGTATCTTTTGTGATTGGTTCTAGCAAATAGCCAATAGGAATTTCAACCAGGCTGATTGGACAGAGGCAGCCACAGGAGGAGCAAGGGGGCTGGATTAAGGAAATATAAGTGCTGGCCAGAATGGCAAGAGGCCAGGCCAGAGCTTGGTAACCATATACCACTGTGCCTCATATTTATTTGTCTGACAAATAAATTACTATTTTAATTTCTCTATTGCTGCGTTGAATATTTCATTCCAGCTAAGCGTTAACCACAAGCAGGGTGCTACATGTCCAGTGATGATTTATTTTATATGGCTGAGCAAAAGTCCCATGATTTCGTAGGAGTCGAAATGGGAGGGTAGCAATTTTGTAAAAAAAACAAAACCTCAAGGCAGGGGCAGAAATGTCTAGGAGGGCAAAATGGAAATTCACTAGATTCCTTGAAAATTCTCTTTTGAAAAAGTTTGGCTCTGTTAACACTAAATGAAACAATTTGCAGTTTAGTTTATACAGGTGGGCGAAGGGAGGAGAGCTAGAAAGAGCAGGAGCCAAACCCACAGCTTCATGCAACGTTCTTAAAACATTTTGTGTATGTTTGAAATTCCTTCCAAAATGTTCGCCTAGATCTATAACCGAACACGGCTGTTTTCTTGGTGACCACAGCAAAATGAAGCGATGTTTAGCAGTACAAAGTTCAAACAATCTGATAAACATTTGTCCTGCACAGATTTACTTAGAAGTAAGTCAGACTGTGTTTGACAGGGTTTACTCCTCAATAAGTGCATGCAGCCCCTGGTCACTTGAATGCCTCTGTTGCGTATTTGTTAATATGCTATGCTTGAAATACTAAAGCTTCCAGATCGCCAGTGAGAGGGGAAACTGGAGCAACATTTTGACATTCCAGTGCATACATGCCTGAGAAATATTTAATAGCTGTTTCTACTCTAAGGGAAATGCATTCTAGATCCAATCCAATAAAATACTAAGAAATTGTAATAAATAATAGATCATAGAATAACATGTTGTTGGAGGGATAGAATATGTTGTTGTTGTTGTTTAATCGTTTAGTCGTTTAGCCGTGTCCGACTCTTCGTGACCCCATGGACCAGAGCACGCCAGGCACTGCTGTCTTCCACTGCCTCCCGCAGTTTGGTCAAACTCATGTTGGTAGCTTCGAGAACACTATCCAACCATCTCATCCTCTGTCATCCCCTTCTCCTTGTGCCCTCCATCTTTCCCAACATCAGGGTCTTTTCCAGGGAGTCTTCTCTTCTCATGCGGTGGCCACATCATTGGAGCCTCAGCTTCACGATCTGTCCTTCCAGTGAGCACTCAGGGCTGATTTCGCTAAGAATGGATAGGTTTGATCTTCTTGCAATCCATGGGACTCTCTCTTTTTTTTAAAAAAATAATTTTTATTAACTGGCCAATCACATCAAATTAAATCACATCATATAAATTCCGAATTACAAAGCCAAATTTTTAAATTTTGTTGGGGGAACCCATACTTCAAGATCCAAAGGGGGATTCAGATCATCTTCTTATTACTGCGTTAATGTCCAAATCAGTCCCAATCAGTCCAAACAAAGTTCATAATTCTATCCAGTCTTATCTTGGTGTTGCCACATCATATCTTGTTCGTATAATTTCTCTTTTTCCTTTACGATCTCTTCTGTTAGTCTCCTTAAGCCGATAGCAAGTGTAATAATCCTGTGTGGATTTCCCGTTCCTCCACTAAGTCCAGATGGTTTCCATATATCTCCTTCGTAGATAACATCACTTTTTCCATCGTAAATTTTGGCATTTGTCGCTCTTAAGTCCCACCGAGAAGTTGATTCACGATATGTAAACAACTCTGTTTCTCTCTTTCTCCTCCCAGACCCAACAGCTCCCACAATGCCTCACAAAATGGCGACGGCATTTTTTTTCTGAGTGCGACACTCCAAAACTCTTAGCTTTCCAGCTTCATCTTGAAACATTGCTTTGGATCGAAAGTTTATCTTCACACAGCCTTAAATCCACAGCTTAAGTCCTTAAATTCTGACTCATTAGGGGAGGGGGATTCTTGTTAGATCACATGAAAAGGTAGAGGCAGGTTTTTCCCCTCCTCCCCCCTCAGTCATTTGTCATACCGTATCTTTACGTTCTTCTCGTATTTTATTGTTGTCTTGTTATCAGAGATCTCTTCTGTCAGCAGTATTTACTCCCCTTTTTCCTTGATGTATGTGCAATTAATCACGTCCAAATTGTTTCTTTTAAAGATCATTGCAACCAGCGGCGCGAATCGGGGACGGCGTCGAGGAGTGCCGAAAATCCCACAGGAGGGCTTTGTGCCTAGTGCCCCCACCCCCACAAATTTGGGGGTGGTATAGGGCACAGCAGGCAAGGGCCGTCCCCCCCCATAATCCTGGGGGGGGGTTAAGGAGGCTAATTACCCCCATCATAGCCTCCAAATTACCTCGTGTGGGTCGGAGAGATGTTATTGTCAGCCATCTTCCGATGCACCACCTAGTGGCCCCAATCCATGGGACTCTCAAGAGTCTCCTCCAGCACCATAATTCAAAAGCATCAATTCTTTGGCGATCTCAATGGGATTTATGTCCGGGGAATTCCCTGGCCAATCAAGTACCTGTATTTGCTGCTCTGTCATGAATTTCTTCATCACTTTTGATGTGTGACAGGGGGCTAGGTCCTGCTGCAGTGTCAGGATACCTCTTTTCCAGCTCTGGAATAACACTCTTTCGTAGAACCTCAATCAATATATTGTGGCGATTGCATCATTCCTTCTATTAGCGGCAGGCTTCCGACACCATAATGATCAACTGACTTTTCGTGTTTGTTTTGAGCATGGGGTTACGAGTAAGATAGAAAACATGCTTTGTTTCAATTAATTTGCACAAGGGTGTAGATCGACAGCATGTTTGTCTCCCAAAAGGAGACATCTTAGCTTTGTAGGGCTCCTATCTACAATTAGGGAAAGAGGAAACACAATTCATTTCCACTTGCCCCACCTCTATCCATCACTCTAATTTTTCAGAGCGCAAACCACTGCTGGGGGGTGGGGTGGGAAGAAACACTTTTAAAATATGTTCTTTGCTGGAGCTTCTTTTTACTTCGATGCAATCCATCTGCATGCAACCTTTTACTCCGCAGGATCAGAATGCAATTATGCTATTACATTACTCAGGCATTCACCTTTTACTTTGGTGCTTTGAGGTTAATTGACTAATCATTAGTAACCCGTATTGTCTGGTACAATGGAATTGAAATTGATTGGAATTCAAACGGAGCAAGCACATCGCCTTCAAACTTACAGTACAAAAGGGCATGGGTAGATAGGAAGGGAGGAGCCAAGGGACCTCCAGGAAAACATAGCCCTCCCCACCATTGTACACCTTGGCAATAGTAGCTGAATGAGACTTGATTATCTGAGATTATATACACTCCATCTTTCTGCCAGCTCCTTAGCATTTTCCTGCTGGTGGCCCTATTATGTTTTTATTACAATGTGTAGCTTGTGCAATGCATAGCACAATGGATATATCTAAACCTCCACTCAAAACCAAGGGCTGGTGTATTTTTTAAAAACGTGTAGGCATACAAGCAATGTTTGCCTGAATGAAATGTGTGCCTCATGGACATACCCACCCCATGAGCCAAAGCCAGTGTCATAATAATAATAATAATAATAATAGTAATAATTTTTTTAAAAATTTATACCCCGCCCTCCCTAGCCAAGGCCAGGCTCAGAGCAGCTTACAAGCAATAATAAAAACAAGTTGAATGATTACAACTTAAAAACAAAATCAAAATACAACACTGAAATATTGAAACATTAAAATATTAAAATGTAGCCTCATCGCAGGAGGAGAAGGAAAGGAAAAAAGAAAGGGAGGGAGGGAATCAAATTGGCTCCAAGCCAAAGGCCAGGTGGAACAACTCTGTCTTACAGGCCCTGCGGAAAGAAATCAGATCCTGCAGGGCCCTGATCTCATGAGGCAGAGCGTTCCACCAGGCCGGAGCCAGAGTTGAAAAGGCCCTGGCTCTGGTTGAAGCCAATCTAACTTCCTTAGGGCCCAGGACCACTAGGGTGTTGCTATTTATGGACCTTGAGGCTCTCCGTGGGGCATACTGGTAGAGGGGGTCCCGTAGGTACGAGGGTCCTAGACTGTGAAGGGCTTTAAAGGTCAAAAGCAGCACCTTAAATCTGACCCTGTACTCTACCAGGAGCCAGTGCAGTTTGAAAAGTCTTGACATTGATATGTGCACAATATATGAATTTGTTGTGGACAAATAGTAACTTTGTATGCCTGAGCCAAAGGAGTTATGAGTAGGTATTTGAGCATATCTGTTATGCTGCTCAACTACTCAAACAACAAGAGAGCTTAACAAATACTAATGATGGCAGGTACATCACCTTGCCAACAAAGGTCCATATAGTTAAAGCTATGGTTTTTCCAGTAGTGATGTATGGAAGTGAGAGCTGGACCATAAAGAAGGCTGATCGCCAAAGAATTGATGCTTTTGAATTATGGTGCTGGAGGAGACTCTTAAGAGTCCCATGGACTACAAGAAGATCAAACCTATCCATTCTGAAGGAAATCAGCCCTGAGTGCTCACTGGAAGGACAGATCCTGAAGCTGAGACTCCAATACTTTGGCCACCTCATGAGAAGAGAAGACTCCCTGGAAAAGACCCTGATGCTAGGAAAGATGGAGGGCACAAGGAGAAGGGGGTGACAGAGGACGAGATGGATGGACAGTGTTCTCGAAGCTACCAACATGAGTTTGACCAAACTGCAGGAGGCAGTGGAAGACAGGAGTGCCTGGCGTGCTCTGGTCCATGGGGTCATGAAGAGTCGGACACAACTAAATGACTAAACAACAACACTCATTTTCTGCTGTGTAATGTGTGAATCAGCAGTCACTGGTTGTCCTAAAATGAGACAACCAAACTCAGAGCTGGTTAGCTCTAAAGTTACTCTATTTGGTCATATTAGAGATACTTCCAGAATTTTAATTCACCCAAGATTTGAGAGTTATGAATTACCAAGTCTCATTTTCTAAAGTGGAATCAGTGCATTAGAAAGTCACCATTCTTCAATTGACCCTAACTCTCTCCTTCCCCCAAGCATATATAACTTTCTTTGTACACAGAGTTGTATCTAATGTCTCAGTCCGATTAGCACAAGGGCTTTTGCCTGTCTAACAAGATATCCTTCCCTTCCCTTCACATCACCAACCCCACATCCCAAATCACTCTGGAGAATTGGAGGAAAGGGGTGTGCACAACAGTCCTATGTTACTTTACTAATCATTTCTTAAAACCCACAAATTGTGGTGCAATATAATATACATCATTTCAGGACACGGCTTCTTTGTTTGGGATGAAAACTTCAAGCTCATTCAAAATCTACTAATAATGCATGAAAGTTACTTCCCAGATTGTCTCACATCTTTAAATCAAAATGGCCCCACAAAAGATTAATTTAATGTGTTGTTCAGTCTAGGCACATTCTACTGAATACCGGGTTTAATTTGTACGGCAGCAGCCCTGCTGGTTAAACCTGCATTAATTTACACAGCATTGTCTTAAAACCTTTGACACAGCAATAGCTCATATGACCCAAAGGAACATAATAATATCTGACTGCCCTGAAATTAGGGGAGATGAATGCCTGAAAGCTCTTCAATCCATTTACCTCGAGGGAAAATTAAACAGTTTTAAGACATCTTGGTTATGACACATAGATCATGAACTGGATTTGACGACTGCTGGATAAGATGCTGGTGAATTATTACATTGTTCCGTAATTGATGGGGAACTTTCTTAGACTTCCTTTGGAAGTTTTAAACCTGCAGGTCACCAGCATTCCTCAGTAGTAGGCAGTGGCCCTTACCTAGCCCCAAATCAATGGTATTGTCGGAGAAAGAGGGTTATGGGTGAGGAGATGGTGAAGTTGGCATGGAGCAAACACATTGGCACAGCCAATCCAGGGTTCACACTGGTGTATTTGTGCCACGCCTTGCCCTTCTCCCACCCCGTAATCTGCAGCAACACCAGTGATGGGAGGTCAGGCAACTGCTTCTGCCATTCTTTCTAACAGTATCAAACTTGATGGTTCCATTTGGTAACAAAATAGAAAGGGTGGGTTTTGCATGCAGAAGTATCTATAAGTTAGACAAGGAATCTCAAGGATGCTTGAGGGATTTCAAGACCTGTGGAATGGGGGCAAATGTACTTGAAATTGTGGGAGAATAATTACTTGATGTAACATTGTATAACTTAGTCTCTGTATGCTGCCTTTCCATGGTTAAAACCCTTCTCAAGTCGACTTTAAACATGAAAAAATACCTAACTACAAACATAACAAAACAGTCTTAAACGAGAAATAAAACATCAAAAACCACACAACCAAATTGTACAATTTCCACATAAATAATGAGATTTTTAAAAAGATACAAAAAAAATATCAATAACAGCAACAATGCCCTCTCCAAGAAAACCCTCAAACAATAGCCCCGCCCAAGAGTCGGTTCAGTAGTCTCAGCTTTTGCAGTTGGAGTCAATCAGGGCTCCACCCTCCCAGGTTAGGTGGAGAAAGGCCGGCAAACAATAACCTCAAACTGAATGCTCAATAAACAGGCCATCTGGAAGTGTCACCTTCTTTACATATCTTTAGGCGCCAGGCAAAAACATTCCTATTCTCCCAGTCTTTTGGCTAATTAAACAATCTATGGCTTTTAAAACTGGGTGGGGGGCATTGTTTATGTTTGTTACCATGTGTCAGGGGCTCAGGAGCAGAGGCACAGGGAAGATGGGAGATGGAGAGCGAGGGGGAGGAATCCGAGGGGAGCGTAGGAGGAGACAGTGGTCCGAGGGATTCCATGAGCCTCTCCAGCGAATCGGAAGATTCACAGAAGGGAGCGCCAGTGGCCAGGGGCAGGGGGGTCCCAAGGGGAACGCCCCAGGAGCAAGGGGGCAGCAGGGACTCCCAGAGCAGCAGTTGGAAATCAGGACCAGCTTCCCCACCAGAGCAGAGTGGGGGGGAAGAGTCCCAGGCATCGGGGCCAGTGCTTCCCCCACCAGGGAGAGAAGACGAGGCAGAGCTGACCACGCCTCCCTCGGAGAGTCGTAAAACGGAGGGGAGGTCAGATCCGGCCAGTGTCACGGAAGAGGGAAGCAGTGATAGAAGTAGTGTAACGGTTAGGAGAAAGGTCACTGGGTTGGCGCAAGAAGCAAGTTCAAATGTACAGGAGCGCGGGACAGCAGAGAGTGAGGATTGGGAACCGGGTCCTAAAGCACGCCGGAGGCAGGGGGAGGAGCTCAGCGACTCAGCTTCGGAGGAGTCCAGAAAGGGCAATGCACCAGAGGGCAGGAGGACCCAGAGGAGGAGAGAGCAGCGCAAAAGGTGGAGCAGGGCTAGGATCTTAAACTGGTGCGGAAGGGGAGGTGATTCAGACGGGACTTCGCCTATCTAGAGTCTAGACGTAGGGTTGCACGCTCTGGCTTTGAAATGGAAATTATACTTCAATAAAGACTTTTATACATAATACCAGCCTGGCGTTGGTCCTCTGTGAGCTGGGACCTAGAGGCAGCCCTGACACCATGCTATATATGTTATGTTTTTATATTGTAAACCACCATGTGATCTGCAGGTTAAGGGTGGTATAGAAAAATCAGAAAAATAATAGATGATAGATAGATGATAGATGGATAGATGATAGATGGACAGATGATAGATAGATAGAGAGAGAGATAGATAGATAGACAGATGATAGATAGATAGATAGATAGATAGATAGATAGATAGATAGATATAGATAGATGATGATGATATAGATAGATAGATAGATAGATAGATAGATAGATAGATGATTGATAGATATAGATGATAGATAGATGATAGATGATAGATGATAGATAGATAGATAGAGATAGATAGATGATAGATGATAGATAGATAGATAGATAGATAGATAGATAGAGATAGATAGATAGATAGATAGATAGATAGATAGATAGATAGATGATAGATATAGATAGATAGATGATAGATAGATAGATAGATAGATAGATAGATAGATAGATAGATAGATAGATAGATAGATGATAGAGATAGATAGGTAGATAGATAATATATCCTGCTCTCCAGAATTCTCCCTTCCATGCCTCCATAGAATAATAAATTGTTTCAGTTTTGGAGGAAAGTTTCAGAAGGGTGGAAAAGGGCGTGTGTTTACATTTTCCTTCCATTCTCATGCTTTTGCTCTGCCTCCTGCCCTCTGAGCCCCAAACAAGTATACCCATACTATTTTGTTGTGGATCCCAGGATGGAGGAGACATTTGCTTCCATTCGCATTTAAAGGCAAGCATAACTAATTCACACTTCCCATAACAATAAATGAACTGAAACAAAGATTTTATTTCCTCTTAGTTTTTGCAACATGTTTTTTTTAACGTCTACAAAAATGCACATAAAGGGGTAAAGTGTACATTAAAATGCATTATGTTAGTGAAAATCGGTTTGCAAAAATGTGTATATAAAGCTAAGCCACAAGATTATGAACAGTAGGAGAAATCAATCAATCATTTGAAACTCATAAAACATAAACTAGGATTTCTTTAATGAGATGATGGCCAAATTACCTAGAGATTATGGGAGAGTGGTGGATTTGGAGAGGAGTTGAATTCCCCCCATTCTATTCCAGAGATACTTGGTGACAGAGAAATGTCAGCTGCAAACTGACATTTTTAATATTATTAATAACACATCAAATGCCACCCCTGAGGAGAACAGTTCTCTTTATCTTGTCAGCTTAAGAACATTAACATGACAGTATTCTTGAACACCTGGGATTAAACCTGGGAGGAATTACCGCTTTAGATTTCTCAGACCCGCCTGGGTGTCATTTTGTCAGAACTATAACAGCGAGGTAAACTTGGCAAATGGGATTGCAAAATTCAGAGGCAATCATCAATGGCTGCAAACCATATCTCAGGGGGCAATCCAAATCCAAGCCACTGGTCAGCGGGGATTTATAGAGTGGCAGGACCATTGCTGCATCCTCAGCATCCATTGCTCATTGTGGCAGGATGACTGATGTGCCAGCCTTGGACGGCCGTAGTGTTTAGGCTTGCATCAGGTCTAGTGTCATTACACAATGGCCGTGGGACCACCCTGAGGTCCAGTGAATGAGTCATGGGGCATCTCAGCCCTTTCTAACCTCTGGTCCCTCCACTCAAGGGTGTAGCAAGAGGGCAGCGGTAGGTGAGGTGTGCCCCAGATGTCCCCATTGAGGGGGGTGACAAAATGGTGGGCAGCACTCACCGTGGGGCCTGCAGCGCACCCGAGCCACATGTCTCCAGTGCCCGCAGACTCCACACAGTCTGGCTGCTGCCTCTCCCCCCGCAGCTGTAGGGCAGCTGAGGCCCCACCATGTGCCCCACCCCTATGGGCACAACATGCCCCACCCCACCCTGTCCCTATGGGTGCCGTGCGCCCTGTCCTGTCCCTCCCTAAGGGTGCCGCACACCTCGTTCAGTCCCTATGGGCATTGTGCGCCCTGTCCCTATGGGTGCTGTCTGCCTTGTCCCTTCCTAAGGGCGTCATGCGTCTTGTCCTGTCCCAATGGGTGCCGCACACCCCGTCCCTCTCTATGGGTCCCACGTGCACCGCAAAACTCCTATGGGTGGTTCACCCAGCCCTGGGTGCACCACCCCAGATGCCTGAGAGACTACCTCCACTGCTACCTCCTCTTGCTCCCACTGGCAGGATCTCCACCAGGATTACTCATGCATCCTTTTAAAAAATCAACAAGGAGACTATCCGGGATGAAGGTTGGTGGGCAGAGAGATGTGCAGTGCAGTATATCTGAAGGAGCGTCTCCACCCCCATCGTTCTACCTGGACACTAAGGTCCAGCTCCGACGGCCTTCTGGCGGTTCCCTCACTGCAAGAAGTGAAGTTACAGGGAACCAGGCTGAGGGCCTTCTCGGTAGTGGCACCCGACCTGTGCAACGCCCTCCCATCAGATGTCAAAGACTTTTAGAAAACACCTGAAGGCAGCCCTGTTTAGGGAAGCTTTTAATGTTGGATGCATTCCTGTATTTTAATATTTTGTTGGAAGCCACCCAGAGTGGCTGGGGAGGCCCGGCCAGATGGGCGGGGTATAAATAAATTATTATTATTATTATTATTATTATTATTATTATTATTATTATTCACCAAAATAACATTTCCCCAAACCCGCAAGCTCAGAGCTGATAATCATCATTTTTAATTACAAACATTTTGAGAACACTAACATATTAAGCACTAAAAATACCAATAAAAAAAACCACACACACAGCAGAAGCATATCTCCAATTAATCACTGAGGGCATGTGTTTTAAATTTTAAAATCTCTCCATTCCTGGGCCGAGACTTTTAGGGGTCTTCCAGAGCTAGGATGCTCCAGAATTGGAGAGGTGCTATCATGATCACACCTGTTCCTTTGCTGATACATGAAGGACTTTATCTGGAGCATCATTCCTCGTTGGCACTCCTGTACCAAAATTAAACCTTTCCCTGGTATCCACTTCTTTTCACCACAGCGTTCCACCTCATCTTTATTGTCTTTCTTGAAGGATGAAATCTCCCATGTAGGCAATCCAGTCTGTCTAATAATGCAATTATCCCAGCGCTACACACTCTGAAACTAAAGACAGGGACCTATATCATTCAACAAATTCAAGTGTGTTTCTTCCCTCCCTCCCTTGCTGTTCTTGATCTGATATTTAGTTTGTTTATGCCATCTCAAAGCTTTTCTTTCTTTCTTTCTTTCTTTGTTTTAGCAATTTCTTTTTCAGAGCATCAGGCTTCCATATGAATCTCACATTATTACACTTTAGATAACATGCCAACTAATATCAGACAGCAGTAAGAGACCCTGGGGAGAGGAAGGAGACCTATCATGGAAAGCATGGTTTAATAAAGAAAGACAAGCTAGATGAAAATTTCTTTGGTAGTTGTAAAGAAGATGTTATTTAATAGCATGGAAAAAAGATCTTGTCTTGCAATTGTTTACAAAGAAATGTTTTTTAAAGGATCCATCTGCATTAAAAGAATAGTACTATGCCATATGTGTGAACATAATATATGTATTAAATTGCTGCTTCTGTTCACATTTCTAATTTCAAAAGGTCAGAACTTTATTGTTGCTTGTTTTGCAAGTCTATTCTTATAACTTTGATACGGCAACGTCCAAAATGACCATATAAAAAGGTAAAGGGACCCCTGACCATCAGGTCCAGTCATGACCAACTCTGGGGTTGCGGCACTCATCTCGCTTTATTGGCCGAGGGAGCCTGGCGTATAGCTTCCGGTTCATGTGGCCAACATGACTAAGCCGCTTCTGGCGAACCAGAGCAGCGCACGGAAACGCCGTTTACCTTCCCGCCAGAGTGGTACCTATTTATCTACCTGCACTTTGACGTGCTTTCGAACTGCTAGGTTGGCAGGAGCAGGGACTGAGCAACGGGAGCTCACCCCGTCATGGGGATTCGAACCGCCAAACTTCTGATCAGCAAGTCCTAGGCTCTGTGGTTTAACCCACAGCACCACCCGTGTCCAAAAAATGACCATATATGACCATGGAAATAAAAGACCATTTTCAGAGTTGGCTACATTATCGGCAACTACATGAAATATACAAAGATGATAAGAAGAAAGGATTTAGTTACACAACATCTAGATTCCAAAAAGAAGTCATAGAAGGGAAGGTGAAGCTGCTGAAAGGTGCATATAGTATTCTGCTAGAATGGGAAACAAAAGACGAAGAGGTGAAATCAGTTATGATTAAATGGGCACAAGAGATAGGCCACAACATAATGTTTGAAGACTGGGAAAGACTGTGGAAAACTGATTTAAAATTTACAGATTGCTCTCTGCTGAAAGAAAATTATATGAAAATGATGTACAGATGGTATATAACTCCAGTGCAGATAGAAAGAATGTATAAAACTGGTTTAAATATGTGTTGGAAATGTAAGGAAAAAAAGGGACTTTTTATCATATATGATGGGATTGTGGCAAAAAAAAATTGAAAATGGGAAATCATATATAATGAGCTGAAGAAAATGTTCCATTTAACATTTGTAAAAAAAAAACCTGAAGCATTTCTGTTAGGGATTATAGGAAAAGACCTGCCAAGGAAATTGAAAAATATCTTCATGTATGCGACAATGGCGGCAAGTCTTAATAGCACAAGGATGGAAGAATAAAGAAACCCTGACTAAAGAACTGTGGCAAGAGAACTGATGGACTCCGTGGAACTGGTGAAATTGACACACAAACTGCATGAGAAGGACAACTGTGACTTTAAAGAAGAATGGGAATCTTTTACAAAGTATTTAAAGAAACAACAAACTGAATTGGACTCCTTGGCAGGCTTTGAATAAACATTCACAAATCTTGTATTGGTAATATATAAATAGAAAAATTAAGGATGTTTACAATCTTATAACATGCAGAGAATAACATGTGCTGAAAAACCAGAGAGAAGAGCTGAGGGAAGTCTGGGTGGGGAGAATGGGTGGGGGGGGGGGTTGGTTTTTGTTTTGTCTTTTGGGGAGGGGGCGGGGGGAAATGAGGTTGATGTATCTTTGATAAATTGTTATGTTGAAACTTCTAATAAAAAACTTTTTAAAAAAAAACCCAAAATGATCTTGGGACACTGGAAGCAGCACTAAATAGAATTCAACAAGGACAAAAGCCAGCAGGGAATAACCAAAGTATAAGGTGGGGAGATGGCTACAAAGCAGCATTTCTAAGCACAATTTCAGGGTTTCAGAGGATAATCAACAGCGTCAAGCTGTGGCAAACATGCGCAGTGTCATTTTAGGGTGTTGCAAGATGAGCCTCTCCTTGGCTGCATCCTCTTGTAAACAAAATGCTGGCTTAGATTGTCATTTCAACTGATCCAGCAAAAGTCATCTAAGGGCCTTTCCATACCATTAATCAGCCAGCATCTTGGAATGATGTGCTCAAAAGCTGCCTCTTCTTCCACCACGAAAAGAAAATCCAGGTTTTCTGAATCCTCAATATTTTCAATGGTGTGGTGTTACAGTGGTACCTCAGGTTACATACGCTTCAGGTTACATACAATTCAGGTTACACTCTCCGCTAACCCAGAAATAGTGCTTCAGGTTAAGAACTTTGCTTCAGGATGAGAACAGAAATTATGCTCCGGTGGCAGCAGCAGGAGGCCCCATTAGCTAAAGTGGTGCTTCAGGTTGAGAACAGTTTCAGGTTAAGTACGGGCCTCCGGAACGAATTAAGTACTTAACCTGAGGTACCACTGTATCTTGGTTTCTGTGTGGAGGGGTGGGGGTCAGTGGGTGTGGTTTGATAGGCATCTGTTTTGCACCACTCCCCTGTAGCTGGTCCAAGCTATCAGTTTCTGAGCTCAGTTCAGTCTCTGCTGTCCCTTCCAAAGGAAACACGAACCTTGGGTAAGCACCTGGAACCCCCCGAATCTTGCACCCCTCAGAAATTTGAGCAGCACGCAGCAGTACTTTAAATGTATGGTTCAGATGTCCCCCAGGTTATGGGGCTTGTTGTTACATGTGAGACATGTGACAAGGACATTTGACCAAAATAGGCTTTTGATCCTTGATGATATGACTGAGTTGAACTAATTTTTATTAATATATGGAACTATCTGCTCTGTTTCAGGATAAGTAAAATGAGTTAATCTGCCTTATTTTAATCAGGATCAAGTACATATGCCAAGCTGTGTCAAATCATTGCTACTCAGGAGGCTGATGAAAACTACCGCCATCACCCAGTACTGCATCTCTTCAGCTGGCTAACAAGCTTCCTGAAAAGTTACATAGTGCCTGTCTCCATTTGTCTTGAGAAGCACATTAGATCTGCAACAGCACAGTGGCCTGCAGTCCATTCCACCCACCTGCCCACCACAAAAACACACACACCATGTTTTCTATTTCTCTGGTGTGAGCTCCAGTGATGAATAAATGTAAATGTAAAGGGACCCCTGACCGTTAGGTCCAGTCGCGGATGACTCTGGTGTTGTGGCGCTCATCTCGCTTTACTGGCCGAGGGAGCTGGTGTTTGTCCACAGACAGCTTCTGGGTCATGTGGCCAGCATGACTAAGCCACTTCTGGAGAACCAGAGCAGTGCACGGAAATGCCGTTTACCTTCCCGTCGGAGTGGTCCCTATTTATCTACTTGCACTTTGACGTGCTTTTGAACTGCTAGGTTGGCAGGAGCAGGGACCGAGCAATGGGAGCTCACCCCGTCATGGGGATTCGAACCACCAACCTTCTGATCAGCAAGCCCTAGGCTCTGTGGTTTAGACCACAGTGCCACCTGTGTCCCCCAGTGATGAATAGGTAAAGGTAAAGGTAAAGGGACCCCTGACCATTAGGTCCAGTCGTGACCGACTCTGGGGTTGCAGCACTCATCTCTCTTTATTGGCCAAGGGAGCTGGCGTACAGCTTCCGGGTCATGTGGCCAGCATGACTAAGCCGCTTCTGGTGAACCAGAGCAGTGCACGGAACCGCCGTTTACCTTCCCGCCGGAGCGGTACCTATTTATCTACTTGCACTTTGACGTGCTTTCGAACTGCTAGGTGGGCAGGAGCTGGGACTGAGCAACGGGAGTTCACTCCGTCGCGGGGATTCAAACTGCCAACCTTCTGATTGGCAAGCCCTAGGCTCTGTGGTTTAGACCACAGCGCCACCTGCGTCCCCCAATGATGAAGAGAGCAGGTTAATTCCTCAGAGCACTGGAAGCTCCCTTTAGGTGTGTTCACATGTTGCATTTAATGAGTGTGACATCCTTGTACATAAATAGTTGCACTGTACATATCAGCAAGTGTGCATTCTTTCACGTGAACACTTGTATGTGTGAAGAGGCAGCTTGTGTCTCTTTTTCGCTAGAATACATGCACAAGCCTTCTGAGACATTTATAATATGGTTGCTGGGGGGCATCCACCCTGGGGCCTGTTGGGGAACAGTAAGTAATGAATAATAATCATCACCATCATTGCTGCTACTACTACTACTACTACCACTATCACAATGTTTAGTCTCACCTTTCGGCTGGCACTATAGTCAGTCTGGGATTTGCAAAAGACAATAGGACACAAGACCACTCATTTATTGTACTGGCATAGCTTGTGTCCCCCCACAGGAGCGGTTGACCTAGGTGCAAAATTGTTAGGAGCACAACATTTCAACACCCAGAGCTGCCTCATACAGCTGCACTCTTCCGGTGCTGGGCTCCGCTGAAAACAGCTTCTCCATGCAAACCTCTCCAGAAAATGGAACAACTCTTATTTTCTTATCTCTGCAGCTACAATCTGCTGGGCGACACGGATGCTGTTAGGCAGTTGAATGCTCTGCACATGCATGCTCCATCCATTCTTGCCCTCCCACCCATCACCTCCACGTGGCCCCAGGCACTGGCAACCCACTCTATGCCACTGGTTTATTGATTTGTTGCATTTTAATATATTCCCTTTCTTCCGAAGTACTCAAGATGACATACTTGGATCTTCCGCCTCCCCTGCTGTTTCATCCTCACAGCAGCCTGATGAGGTAGATTAGGCTAAAAGGGAATGGCTGGCCTTGCATCACTCAGTAGGCTTCTTGACTGAGTGGGCCTCTAAAACTGGGACTCTCTGGTCCTAGTTCAATGCTGTAGACACTAGCTCTTATAATATCCCAGTGGGGGGTGCAGGGGGGGCCTTCCACACCGGGCGCAACATCTGGGGGTTAGGGTTAGGGGGCGCAAATCCACGGGTTAGGGGGCGCAAATTACTTGCCTTGCCCCGGGTGCCGACAACCCACGCTACGCCACTGTAATATCCACATACATAGGTTTATCACAGACATTTAAGGTTGCCAACCCACCATGATTATCCTGGTAAAATAGTAAAAGCGTGTTCTAGGTAAGTAGGTAACCAGCATCAGCGGCTAATTTTAGAATTAACAAATACTACTGTGCAATTCACACCATTCCAAAACTGTCAGAATTTGACCCCTGGGGAAGTTTTGTGGTGGCATGAAAAAAATGCTCTGATCCATGCAACAGATTGCTAAAAACAACAATGTACCACATGGACATAGTCAGCCCAGGAAGGGAGATTTAAAGCAAACTCCATGTGGCAGAGACTGATGTTTCTCCAAAGTTTTGAAACTCCTTCATCTCTCCCCCCAAATTTAATGTGCTCCGACATTCAAGTTATTCCAGTTCTTGCCCTTTCTAGAACCACATACACTCAATGTAGTTTCAGGGGGTTATACCACAGTTTAAGCATCTATGGCAGAATTGAGGAACCCCACTTGACTCTCCCTAGTTACACCACTTCCCTAGTAGTGGCAGATAACAACAACAACAACAACAATTTATTATTTATACCTGCCCATCTGGCTGGGCTTCCCCAGCCACTCTGGGCGGCTTCCAACAAAATATTAAAATACAGGAATGCATCCAACATTAAAAGCTTCCCTAAACAGGGCTGCCTTCAGATGGCTTCTAAATGTCTGGTAGTTGTTCTCTTTGCTATCTGGTGGAGGGTGTTCCACAGGGTGGGTGCCACTACCGAGAAGGCCCTCTGCCTGGTTTCCTGTAACCTCACTTCTCACAGTGAGGGAACCGCCAGAAGGCCCTTGGCGCTGGACCTCAGTGTCCAGGTAGAACGATGGGGGTGGAGACGCTCCTTCAGGTATACAGGACCGAGGCGGTTTAGGGCTTTAAAGGTTAGCACCAACACTTTGAACTGTGCTCGGAAACGTACTGGGGCAGTGCTCACCTGTCTTTCCCAACACCATGCGTTACAGCCTGAGGGGGGGGGGAAGGAGGTGTATGGCAGCAGGAGCATCTATTGGCCACCCACCACTGTCCTCTGCCCAGGACACATCCCACACCAGCCAGTGGCTTCCAGTCCCAGGAGGGGAGAGTGCTCTTGTTTTGGGGTCCTGTTTGCTGGTACTCCACAGACATCTGGTTGGAGAACAGGACGCTAGACTAGACAAGCCGTTGGCCTCATCCAGCAGGCTTTTCTTGTGTCTTAATGTTCTTACGTAAGATTCCAGTCTTGGCATACACACACAACCAATTCAAACAATAATGGCTGATTCAAATGCAAGGTTTACGACGACTGCCTTCAGCTCACAGCAGAGGAAATAAAAGCCTTTGTTTATAAATACACAGGGCTTAGGGGAAGAAAAACACAGATGTTGATGCCATCTTCCAGACCTGGTAGTGACCAGCTGGAGCAATCCGTTTACGTAGGTGTTTCTTATATTAAATCAAGCCCTGAGGGATTTTTTCTCCCCTTCTCCCTTCCTCCCTCTGTCTCTTCCTGTGCAACTTAAGCATGACAATAAATATGTATTTTTCTGGTGCCTCGCTCTCCTGCTGCTGCGGACGTGATGGTGGTTGTAGCATGACCGCTGACAAACTAAAAGGCCCAGTGTGGGCTCAAAGATACATAAAGGAACAAAGAAGCTGACGGCGGATGGGAGGGAGATGCTTTAAATTATTCAGAATGCTGCCTCTACTTTCTTTGGATTCCCCCCCCCTTTTCACTTCTTTTGTGTAGCAATTGAAATGAGATGCTCACACAGCATGAGTTGTCAGATTGCGCAAGCTGCCAAGGGACTGCAGAGGATCCTCAATCTTTTATCCATGCCATGTCCCACCTAGGCTAATCCTTTCCTTTAAAAATAATTATATATTTCAGTTTTCAGTTTGTAAAGCACACACACAAAAAAGCCAGCCTCTGGTGAGCTTTACAAAGCCTGTCCACTGCAGAGCTTCAAAGATGAAGTAGAAATACTCATTTATGGCAATTATGCAGGTATGCAGACCTCAGCTTGATCCAAATATCCTAGAATAGGGATACTGTTATGTACTGAAGTTCTCACCCTGGGCCAGCAGGGGGATACTGTAGATAGTTATGCAAATAAGGGATCGAAAGTGACATTCAGTGATTGGATAGTTTTAGAAAATTGTTACAGTTACATTGTACTGTACTGGAGCTCTATATAAGCAGGCTGACTGAACCCTTCAGTTCAGTTCTGTTCTGGCCTGTGAATAAACAAGAGCTGTTTGAAGAATTGCTGTGTCGTCTGATATGTTCACCCACTACTTAACAGATACTCATCTCAAATCACACCAAGGGCCTCTCAAGAGCGCTGCCTTGTTACTGTTTTCTCATTGTAACATGTGCCTGCTATCCCTCTTTTTCTTTCTGCACCCCATAATAAAGTTCTGTCTTCTCTCAACACAGGTCTCTCCAATTCTTGTTCTGTGTTCGCTCTCCCTCTGTTTAGCTTTCCACTCCATAGATCTCTTTGCAATCCATTGCAGCCGAACACCAACATAAAGAAAAATATTTTTTAAGCTGCCTTCTAAAAATGGTGGTGGTGCCACATGTCTAAAGGAAAAGAGTTCTGCAATTGGGGCACCACCACAGAGAAGACCCAGTCTCATGTCACCACATAATAAGCCATCACTGGGACCATGAGTGGGGTCTCTCACAGAGGCCCAATTTGGCTGTTACAGGCAATGGTGGTTCTTCAAGTATTGGGGCCCTAAGTAATGTAGTGTTTACACACAGAAGATACTATCTGTTTTATGATCTCGCTTGGTCATTCTACTTAACCATCAAATGGCTTCTAGAAAGTAATAATAATATTTATTTATTTATTTATTTATTTATACCCTGCCCATCTGGCTGGGTTTCCCCAGGCTCTTTGGGCGGCTCTCAACAGAATTAATGATGATGATGATGATAAGGCAATAAAACATCAGACATTAAAAACTTTCCTAAACAGGGCTGCCTTCAGAGTCTTCTAAAAGTCAGATAGTTGTTTATTTCCTTGACATTTGATGGGAGGGCGTTCCACAGGGAGGGCATCACTACCAAAAAGGCCCTCTTGCCTGGTTCCCTGTAGCTTCACTTCTTGTAGTGAAGGAACTGCCAGAAGGCCCTCAGTGCTGAACCTCAGTGTCTGGGCTGAACGATGGGGGTGGAGATGCTCCTTTAGGTGTACTGGGCCGAGGCCCTTTAGGTTTTTAAAGATCAGCACCAACACTTTGAATTGTACTCGGAAACATACTGAGAGCCAATGTAGGTCTTTCAGGACCAGTGTTATATGGTCTCGGCAGCCACTCCCAGTCACCGGTCTAGCTGCCACATTCCAGATTAATTGTAGTTTCAGGGTCAACTTCAAAGGTAGCCCCATGTAGAGTGCATTGCAGTAGTCCAAGCAGGAGGTCCCTGCAGAGTGCAATACAACAAAAATGGGGATCACTGTGATCAGGCTATTCCAATCCAGGAAAGGCCATAGCAGGTGACACAGCAGGGTCAGGGAGTACCACCAAGCTACAAAAAGTGACTCTGCCCATAAGAGGCCATCTCCTCAAGCCCTGAACACCAGAGTCATCCACTGGCAGCACCTCTGTCTTGTTGAGATCCAGCTTCCATTTATTGCATCTCATCTAGGCAGTTATTGCATCCAGGCACCAATCTTGCACCTGTAAGAGCTGATTCAGATGGTTTGGAGAGGCAGTGGTGAGTATCATTAACCTACTGATGACACCATGTCCCTGGTCCCTCTGAGCCTGTTCCCATCTCTGATGGGTTGCATCATTTGTTTGCTTTTTTAAAAAGTGCTTTACAAAAATGCAAAACCTATTAATATATTTTTCCTGGATTTATATTCTTCTGTTGAGCAAGCAGGCAGAAGAATAACATTCTGATCAAGGCCGGTAATATTCTGACTAGATGGTAGCCTTGCTTTGGCTGCCGTTTACCTTATCAATGGATCTGTTCTGAAAGTTTGTTGCAGCCTATATCTTCTTATAATGTAATCAATGGCTGAAATCAATGAGACTTAAGCACACAGCATTAAGTACTTAAATGCCATTGATTTGGGGGGAATTTAAATATGACTAATTTTCTCTAGATTATGGGTCTATTAATTCCATTTCCTTTTAAGGATAAAACTGTGCCTCTGTCATTTAGCTTGTGTAACCATTTAATTACACATTTCACATATCATCATCATCTCATCAGATGTTAGGATTGGGACTACAGCTGAGATATTGCTCACCTATCTCTTTTTGTATTTCCGTGTGCTAGAATACAGCATCCTCCTTACAGTTTGGCACCTCTTCAAATCTATTTCTATTGTTACTGATGTAAGTCTTGCCCAGTAATCTAGCGAGCAGTTTAGGCTCTGGGCTGGGGCATATCTGGCACTGTTTTCAGACACACACAAACACTGGAGGGGAGTTTTTCAAAGCCTTCTTTCATCGTATCACATTTCCCCACAGTGGCTTAACCAGAAACCCATATAAAGGCAGTAATTTTTCTTCTGTTTGCTTCCCAGCTACTGCTATTGAGAAAGGTATGCTAGAATGGTATACTAAAGATGAAGAAGTGAAATCTCTAATGATACAATGGGCAAGGGATATTGGACATAATATACAATTGGCATCATGGGGGAAATTATGGAGGGAAGATTTAAAATTTGCAGCATGTTTTATGTTGAAAGAGAATTATATGAAAATGATGTATCGCTGGTACCTAACTCCTACTAAACTAGCAAAAATGTATAGAACTGCTACAGATACATGTTGGAAGTATAAAGAGGAAGAAGGCACATTTTACCACATGTGGTGGACATGCAAAAAACAAAAGCATACTGGGAAATTATTTATAATGAGTTGGAAAAAAATGTTTAAAATAACTTGTAAAAAAACAACAACCCTGAAGCTTTCTTACTAGGAATTTGGGGGCCAGAAATTTCTAAGAATCAGAAGAGACTATACCACTTCCATACATGGAAAAGTACGGTAAGCCAAGGAGTGCACATGTGGCTCAGGGCTATAGGGTGCTCAGCTTTGATCTATATCCATGGCCCCTACCATAGCATCTTATGACCATGTGATAAGCACTGTTCAACATGCACAGCTGCTGTTTTGCACAGCAGAATGGTAAAGCGAGAGCAGCTGCATGGTTTCACCTAGCAAATAAGGCCAAGCTAGAGAGAGCTTAGTCCAAATTGCCTCATACAGATTGTGGCTGTTGTAGCTATTGCCATAAAAAGATTCCATTCACACAGCTACCACAGGGTGGAAGGCTTTTGCTCCCCAACTCTGTGACAACACGACAGTATTCTGGCTGATCTCCCAATACAGGAATAATATACAGAATCACTATGATATACCCATCCTATGCTCCAGCCCCGTCTCCATTTTTGACCAGCATCTTTGATTGTCAACAACACTCCTATCATTTTCAATCATTCATGAAAGTAAATTGGCTTCATTCCACAGCAACTCTTCTCAATTTGTCTCTCTTCCCTGTCTTCTGTTTGCCTTATTTCTGAGAAAGCAGCCCTGTTTTCAGGTTTGCATTATTTGTTTCCCACTTGGTGTTTGCATTTCTCTTACAATATTGCCCTCTCGTCCACCGATGACTCAAAACCCATGCTTGATTTGCTCCTCTCCTGGCATTTTAAATGACAGCCCAATACATATATGTCACATTCAGGGAGCTTCAAAAAGGTCAGAGCAGGAAGAGCATAATGCACTCAGCAAGTGAAAACTGAATTGCCGCGTCATCACTATGTGACTACTAGAAGGTCATTCAGAGAAATACAGCTAGGGCATTAAGGGGAAACAGGTCAATGAACTTCAGAGCTTCTGACAATCATTCATAAGCCTTCACATTCATTAAAAAAAAAATCTGCACCCTTCTATTGATCCAAGTAAAAGGACTTTTGAATATCAGTAATGATTTATTTATACCTTGCTCTTCTATAATTGTACTCAGAGCAGCTATAGACAATAAAATATAATCCTACAAATGCAATTAAAAGTAATGCAATTAAAAAGAAGAGCACTTTTAAAAAAAAACCCGAAAAGAGACCTAAAGCAACAAATAAAGCATTTCCTGCTATGTTTTAAGCTGTTTCGATTTTAGCTGCAAGCCACCTTGAGTCCCTGTCAGGGGGAAAAGGTGGGATATAAATAAATATTATTATTTATTATTAATCTGAAATTTGATTTCCAAGTTCAGTAAAAAGGTAAAGGTAAAGGTACCCCTGCCCGTACGGGCCAGTCTTGACAGACTCTGGGGTTGTGTGCCCATCTCACTTAAGAGGCCAGGGGCCAGCGCTGTCCGGAGACACTTCCGGGTCACGTGGCCAGCGTGACATCGCTGCTCTGGCGAGCCAGAGCCGCACACGGAAACGCCGTTTACCTTCCCGCTGGTAAGCGGTCCCTATTTATCTACTTGCACCCGGAGGTGCTTTCGAACTGCTAGGTTGGCAGGCGCTGGGACCGAGCAGCGGGAGCGCACCCCGCCGCAGGGATTCGAACCGCCGACCTTTCGATCGGCAAGCCCTAGGCGCTGAGGCTTTAACCCACAGCGCCACCTGCGTCCCACCTCCAAGTTCAGTACCCATAAACAAAAACTACTCTCAAGTGTAACGAAACTATCCACCATTCTGTCCAAGTTAGGGCTGCCATATTTTGAAGAGCAAAAACCACAGATCGCTATGACAACTCTCATTTTAAGTACCCCTACTGCAGTGGTACCTCGGCTTAAGAACTTAATTCATTCTGGAGGTCCATTCTTAACCTGAAACCGTTCTTAACCTGAGGTACCACTTTAGCTAATGGAGCCTCCCGTTGCCACCGCACCACCGTCGTGCGATTTCTGTTCTCATCCTGAAGCAAAGTTCTTAACCCGAGGTACTATTTCTGGGTTAGCAGAGTCTGTAACCTGAAGTGTCTGTAACCTGAAGTGTATGTAACCCGAGGTACCACTGTATATAAAGCAGACATTCTGGGGGAACTTCCATTCCTCCTCACCACTATGAGCTGAATAAAGAGCATGACATTCACTCTCGACTCTGAGTATATTTCATCACCCTACCCACCCACTCTCTTTTCATGCTTTTGCTGTGATATGACCTTGCTGTGGACAATTGTTGGCCGACATATTGTTGGGGCCAGGTAGGATTTTTTTGGACTTGGCAAATTGACACCGGCCATTTGGTTTTCACCTACCTCCCCTCACACAAGAACCAACTGCACTAACTGTCTCTCTATTTCCAACTGTCTTCCAACTGCTTTCCCAACTGCTTTTCCCCAACTGTCTAAACCTCTGGCTAAACCTTTTAAAAACAGGCAGGCTCCACCTCTGGGCTTTTCTATTGGTCTACCTATTAACCCTTTCTCTCCCCCTGTACAGACAGGGGTGGCCCAACTATCATTGATACAGTTCTTGGGAAGAGGAGGGGTTATGATGTACCTCTGTTGATACCCAAGAAACCTTGGGTATCAACAAGCCCCACATCTATCTTAATGATATTTCTCCATTTTTTTTCTTAGAAAAGGTGACAGTGGTGGTGGGGGACAGTAAGCTATCAAGACATTTGCTATACTTCCCAACAGGTTTGTCCCTTGTGATAGCTAACAGCCACCACCCTGTACTTGGATATATAGTTTTGAACCCTAAATAGCACACTCTGGGGATCGCCCTCTGCATATTTCGCTTTTATTCACTTTAACTCACATTCCCACATCCCAAGGAGGAATCCAGAGCACCACAAACGAAAGCTCTTTATAAAAAGAGATCAGAGGGGAGGCTTCAAAATTGGGTGCTTCCGATTCCATTAAGGTCAATGGGAGCTTATCCATCAATTTCCACCGAGTCAGAAAGCTCCACTCCATGGGTGGTTCTCTTGGAAAAAGTTACTATAAAACATGCACAGCAGGGCTTCATATTGATTGTGTCTCACAGACATAATCCATAGAACAGATGCTCGTACCAAGTGTGATTTCAGGTCAGAATATTTCCCCTACTGCAACATGTGTAACAGAAAATGATGAAATGATGAATTAATGTTACAGCAGAGAGAAACAAAACGGAAGCACAATCATGAATTCCTAATCTCAGTAGGGAAAGCCTCTGTCTATTACTAGACCACCTCAGGCTACAGGTGGGGAATTCAATGCTTGAAACCTTCCCCTGCCCCCACCTCCCAAAACCCCTCTGCACATGCAAATATAGCACAGAAAGGAGGGAGCTAGGATAAACTCTTGCCCCGAAGATGCTAATTATCCATTTGTGGGGAGTTTAACAAATGGGAACCTCATTAGAAGCCTCAAGTAGTACTCTGGGAAAAGTGTTGCCATTTGGTTCTGATGAATGGATCAACTTGCCTTGAATCTATCATAGGAAAAGTTTGGACAAGAAGAGTTCTGCAGGTCACCAATAACTTATTGTATGATCTGTTTTAACCATTTAACACTCCCACTTCAAGTCAAGATGGCACCAATATTGATCCTATTGGAATTTAGGCCAAAATCGCAGAGTAGAACAGCAAAGCACTTTCAGAACTAGACTTGGATCTGGTCAATTCCAGTAGATTCTGGATCAAGGCAATTCCTCTTACTACCACAATCAGAACAACAACAACAACAATTCCTTCCAGTAGCACCTTAGAGACCAATTAGGTTTGTTATTGGTATGAGATTTTGTGTGCATGCACACTTCTTCAGATATCTGAAAGCTCATACCAATAAAAAACTTAACTGGTCTCTAAGGTGCTACAGGAAGGATTTTTTTAAATTATTATTTTGTTTTGACTACAGCAGACCAACACGGCTACCTACCTGTAACTATCACAATCAGCAAATTGTGGGGATGACCCCAGGCCACAGCAGCCCTAACTTCACATTTCCAGAAGCCAATTTTTGATCCATTTTGGAGTACAGACTGAGATGACCATTCCAGATTCTTAGTAACCTGTAGTATTTATGGTGGACTGCAGTTGGATTGTTTGAGGTCCTATCCAAACATTACATCATGGAAATGAATAATTCCACCCGTCCCTGCTTTTAAGGCTGATTTTTTTGCTTGCTTAGTATTCCACCACTTCTGCTTTACCAAACACATGATTTAAAAACAAGAAATACTTAAAACTTCAAATAAAATTTAAGAGGGACAAAAGCCAGATATTTGTGAACTCTGAAATACTGTAAAAAAAAATTGTGTTTATGAAATAATACCTTGGTTTTCTTTATTTAAAAAAACCCACCTACACTAGTCAGAGAATCCACAAGCCATTCATCTGATCAGGTATTCTAAAATGCCTTTGTTCTAATAAAATGGTGTCTATTTGATTCTTATTTATGGTCATGTACAGTCCCCAAAATGGAGCTGCAGTACTTAGATTCCCATTAGGCAAACAGTGTGCTGAAGGATATTCATTCATCTTGGCTCTTTGAGAGCTCACTCCCACAAAAGCTTTGTTGCTCGGAACTCGCATAACACATGATCTTTTATTTGCCAAACAACCACTCATTATTAGCTGCGGAGTTACAATTTTATCGACAAGAGCAAAGAAAAAGAAAGAAGCAAATGTGACCAGTAAGTAATAAATCCAGGGTTCTACAGTACAATGGATTCTTTTGTAATCCAACTACAAAGAGCACGCAATTGGAGTGGGGACAGAGAATAGGGATGCTGGCATGTCCAGCACATGCCACTTGAATCTACTTTCAAGTGTCTTATATTTTGCAACATGTAGATTCCCCCCACCCATTCCCTCCCTTTCAATAAATATTTTTTGTCTATGAATTTCTCACTTTAACTCTTGGAAATAAATAAATGCTTTTAATTTCTTGATTGGGAGAAGGAGAAGTAGTGATATGGGTGACCATGAGTATGTGTGTGTGTGTACCATGTGTATATACCGTGTGTATATACCGTGTATATACAGTGGTACCAAGGGTTAAGTACTTAATTCGTTCCGGAGGTCTGTTCTTAACCTGAAACTCTTCTTAACCTGAAGCACCACTTTAGCTAATGGGGCCTCTCACCGCCGCTGTGTGATTTTTGTTCTCATCCTGAAGCAAAGTTCTTAACCTGAGGTAAAATTTCTGGGTTAGCGGAGTCTGTAACTTGAAGCGTATGTAACCTGAGGTACCACTGTATATGTATACAGTGGTACCTCAGGTTAAGAATGTAATTCGTTCTGGAGGTCTGCTCTTAACCTGAAACTGTTATTAACCTGAAGCACCACTTTAGCTAATGGGGCCTCCTCCTGCTGCTGCTGTGCCGCCGGAGCACAATTTCTGTTCTCATCCTGAAGCAAAGTTCTTAACCCAAGGTAATATTTCTGGGTTAGCGGAGTCTGTAACCTGAAGTGTATGTAACCCGAGGTACCACTGTGTGTGTGTGTGTGTGTGTGTGTGTGTGTGTGTGTGTGAAAGGATGGTGAGACTGTGGTCCTTCAAATATTGTTGGGTGCCCGGTGGGGTCAGAGTTCAGCAACATCTGGAGGGCCACAGGTTCCCCATCCTTCTTATTGATAACTAAGGGCATAAAACACTGATTTTTGTATGTGTAATATAAGCCTTGCCTTGGAAGAAACATCCTTGAGCGTTACAGGAAACTATCCCACCACATACATCTGCATATGCTGTTTTCCCCCTGTAACAAAAATCCCAGGTAGTTCTCCATTCACTTCAGTGTGCATCTTGCATTTTCATGACTCTTCAAATTCAAGTTATAGTTATAAATGATCACTGTTTTCCAGAAAAAATGGTCAGAACGTTTGATTCCAACAGATACCTGAATCATCCCATTATGAATGTGGAAGTCTCCCCAAAGGAATGTCTGCCCCAGAACCCAAGAGCTTTCTCTTAGTGTACAAATATACAACTGATGAAATGGGTATGGCAGTAGAGGGCTTTTAATCAGCTGGTATTAGAAAAAAGGCACACATCACCACAGAAAATTGCCTAGATTCCGAGAAGTATGGTGTTAGTAGAAAATTAAAACGGCTAGGTTTCTCCTGCTACACCAAAAAAGCATTAAATGACCAGCTGAATGAATTTCCCACAAGGAACTTCTTACACTATTTAAAGACCAAGATTGTTGCTCCATTGTGGTCAAACACCTGCGAGCAGTATTTCAAATACAGAGACTGCATGAAAGGGACATATGGCATAATGATTCTCCAAGATACTGTTGCTTGTTTTTTCAGCAGCAGTGCATGTGGGATGGGATGGAGATGAATGTCTTGCTCTGTCAGTGCAGAATGGGTCTCTACTATTCTCAGAGAACATCGTTTGATGGCCTCAGAAGCAAGGCCAGTGGTGAACCTGACTTCCTATCAGCTATTTTGCTGCTATTTGTTGGGAGGTTGAGAGGGAGGGGCAGCATGGTACATACGCACTGGCAGGGCTAATTTGATTCTCCTGCGGGTGTGTCTTCACTGTGCTTACCACACCATGCTGCATACCACACTCTACCTCCTGGTAAGCATCAGCAAAAAATTTGACAGGAGGTTGGGTGAATCCTGCTACACCACCAGACCATCTCCTGCTGGGGCAGACCACACAGGACAGATGCTGTAATGATGAGCTGATGGTGTCAGTGGTCTACACCACCATTGGTCAATGAGCTCATGACCCACAGCCCAGGTGCAACGGAGGAGGATAAAACGAGGCTGCAAACAGGATTGCCTTTGTTCAGAAAGGATTGGCTGGGGCAAAGAATGCTGCCTTTGATTGCCACCCTTGAAAGCAAAAGCAACTGCCCGACTCAAATTGGAATTGAATTTTTAAGTTTCTACCAATCTTACCGCACATGGTCATCATAAATGAGAAAGGGATAAACCAAAAAATGGGGATGAGGGAAAGTTGGATTACTTTTTTTTTAAGAGAAGAGGTGACTTTTGCTGAACTGTAAGCTTTTAGCAGATTTTAGAGAAAGCAAAGAAACATATCTGAAAGAAATGGGAAGTGCATTCCTTTTTAAGTTTCTGTCACAGAGCTGTTGTTTCTCATAATAAGTACCATCTATCTCTCCACCTTAAAAGCCAGCAAGTACATTTGCTTTGTGTGTTCGCTTTGTGCAAGAATTAAAAGAGCAATTGGAAGCAGTAAAGAAACATTTTCAGCTGCTGTTGAAAATCACCTCCCTTTCCTACAATTTTCTTTGGCAATATCTGCAAAAATATTTGCCTCTTCATTGGTATTGGCCCCTCTGCTTCTGCCTCTCAATTTACTTTATATGTCCCCAGTGATGTCATCACAGAGCTTTATCTGATTGGTCACACAATGCAGAGATGCTATCCCATTTACAGAATGATCCCTGAATGGCTGGGGAATCATGTGAGTAATTAGTCCTACCTAATCTCTCTACCTAATCCAGGAAAGTGACAGAAGTATTGATAGGAGGGGGGATGAAAGAAAACAATGGCATTGAAGTAAAGTATTATTCCCACAAAAAAGTATTTGAGGGAAACATTTCTGCCCTGCGAAATAGCTATTTTTGTTCCCCCAAATCAGTGCAGCCCTCATAGTGATACAGTGGTACCTCGGGTTAAGTACTTAATTCGTTCCGGAGGTCCATACTTAACCCTGAAACTGTTCTTAACCTGAAGCACCACTTTAGCTAATAGGGCCTCCTGCTGCCGCCATGCTGCCAGAGCCTGATTTCTGTTCTTATCCTGAAGCAAAGTTCTTGACCTGAAGCACTTTTTCTGGGTTAGCAGAGTCTGTAACCTGAAGCGTATGTAACCTGAAGCGTATGTAACCCGAGGTACCACTGTAATTATCTAGCAAAAGTTGTCAAACCAGTCCCATATAAACAGTGATGCAATCAGAATATTCAGTGGAGTCCTAGCAGTAACGATTATCAAGCAAAGGTTGTAAACAAGTCCTGCATGAATTACGACCACAGAAAAAGGCTCCCCCGCTAATCAGCTATGGACCAAAACAGGTCCTCATTCTCTCTATTACTGAGTGAGAAGTCATAGAGAAGGGTTTTTGTTCTGCTGGGGTGACACCCACTCTGTGGCACTGCCTTCCAGGGGAAATTTTATTGGCTCCTTCAACAATCCCTTCCGCTGATTTAAAACCTCCTGCCTTTCAAAGGCATTTGATGGTATTAGCTGAATCACTGATGTTAGCAGTTAACTAGTGTGCCTTTCTAAACTCCACACACAGAGACACACACTGTTCTGAGAACAGGTGCCATCACTAGTATCCATGAATCAGACATGTGAACCAAAAAAATAATAAAAATAAAAAACCATAAGCTGTTAATGGGCAGTGTCTGCAAGCTGGGAACATAATGACCCAGTACTTAAAGACTGAATGGAAACTGATTGCTCTACAGAAATAACATAACTAGTTTAGCCAGCCATTGGAAATCAGCATTCTCACACCTCCTGCAACATTCCTTTCAGAAAGTGAACAAAAGAGGTAGCTTTTCAGTCCAGCCAAAATGGCTTTTCCTATATCTAGAAGCACAAGTTATTAATAGATTTGCAAGCCTTAGTACATACACGCATCATGAACATCACTTATGTCTGAAGTGCTTAGTTTCATTTCCTGCAGTGCAAACCTATATAGGTTTGGTCGGAATTCAGCTGCCTGCAATGGGGTTTACTCCCACGTCAAAGTGTGCATAGCATTGCAGTGCAAAGAGCAAGCCTATCCTAGGGGTGGGGATGGATACTCCATGGTGGAGCAACCGTCACATCCATAATCCTACCAGAACCAGAGGGGAAGGATTTTTCATTGTTGTTGCCACTGACTCCAAACACTGGCACAGCTTAAGGCTAATTTTGTGGGCATCGGGGATTGGAGCCTGCAGATCCATGGATGCTGGTAATGGTCTGGCTGGGGGCAAAGGAGCAGTGGGAGGCACCAGCTGGGGAACCACCAAGGACCCCCCCCCCCAGGGAAGAAAGTTCAGAGCCAGAGGATTGGTGGTGGGATGACGAAGAGTGGTCAAAGGAAGAAGAAGTAACAGACTGAGAGGAGGAGGTGTCGGAAGCTGGAGAGGCAACAGGGTTTAGTGAGCAGGAAGAAGCTGGGGCAGTCCTGATTCAGAGGCAGGAGAGAAGAGGGGCCAGGAGACGGGGATGAGACAGACTGCTGAAGAATCCAGGGAGTCTCCCCCTCCTGCTGCAACCAACTCCCCTCCACCCTTGTCTTCGAGAACATGCAGAGAAATGAAAAGAGCAGAGGACAGATTGGTTGTGTGCAGACACAGTCTCTGATTGCTTGGGGGGGGAGCCTGAAAAGCTGTGAGAAGGCAGAGACCTCCAGTCATCACAACTGCCTCATTGGGGCAAGACTTACCGAGAAGAGTTGCTGGGATCACTAGGCCTGCATTGTTTTAGTTTTTATAAAGTGTTAGTTTCACTGACACTGATTTTTTTTTTACTGATGACCTACACCTGACTCTTGCTCCTGACAGATGCCACCAAAATGCCCCAAACTCACCCATCCTAAATGCCTTGTTTCCCCACCCACCCATGGCTGGCAAAACATCTATATGTAGGATTCCAGGGTACCTCCAGTAATGTAGATATCTCCTTCAGTATTGGTGAAGCACCATTTATAATGCATCCCAATGCCCATCAGCTGTAGGACTGTGGCCTAAATGTAATTTTAGATTAGTATTTTAATTTTAATTTATTTGTTTATAGGTGTTGGAGTTCAATGTCCCATTATGATGAACATTCAGCCTGTGCAAGTGTTTCAGCTACCCAGATGGAATGACACCCCCCCACACACACACACCCTCTTTCCCCTGTGTGCTGTTCTGGTTATTCCCTCAACCCCCCAATTTAGGGGGGAAGGGGCAAGTCCCACTGAGCAAGCTGAAGTTTTTGCACAAGACTTCCATTAACAGGACTTGTTAGGTGAATCCCACCCAAGAGTTCTTAACCACCTTTCACTGTTAGGTCCCAGGTCAGGTACAGCAACATAATATACAGATGGATGGATGGATGTACAGTTATAATTATTGAAATTACCAGAACAGAATAGAAAAAAATACATAAAAACAGGTGGAAAAGAATGTATTAGCTACATCAAAACCCAGAGCAGAATGGCATAGATTCAGAAAAACAAAATGCCTTAACTGTTAAAGGCTAAAGTACAGAAGTGTGTCTTCTGCACGCAGTGAATGCTGTAAAATAATGATGCTAGATACACCTCTGTGGGGAGGGAGTTCTGTGATTTAGGGACTGCTGCAGAAAAAAGCTCTCTCCCAGGCTGCCATTCCCCACACGTCGAAGGGTGGAGGAACTACAGTGTATTCTGTTGTTTGTGCCCTGGAGATTCACTTAACTTTGTGTTTCTGCTGCTGGCCTTGGACTGCAAAAAAGTGAGGTGGGATTGGTACCTGGCAGACCACAATACACAACACACACACACTGCTGTGAAGGTCTCTTTTGCCTCTAAAAGATCTGTTGGGGTAAAATATAGAAAATGAAGCTTCCCTTCTCAAGATTCCTGCAGCAATGCCTTCCTTATCAAATCCTCCTCTGCCACTGAACTATTAAAGGCACAGAACTTCAAGCCTGGACACTGGCAATAAAAGTGGGACCCAACATCTCTGTTTATGGCTTGCATGCATTTGATGCATGAACAAGGCCACATTGTAAGGCAATTCGGAATGCTTTGTATGTGCGTCTATCTGCCGCAACTGAATTGTCTTTGTTTACCATTCTGCTTTCCAGAAATTAATCACTTCAGTAGCTCTGTGCATGACACTTTGGATTAGATCTGAATCAGCCTGAGTCCAGCTGCTTCAGGCCTCAGATCTGAAGTTGCTTGCCACATAGGTTTGTGCCAGTTGATGTGCTACTGCCAATCCAAAATGAGTGCTTAACAGCTGGCATGTCCTCCATTCCTTTGTCACTAGTTCTGTGGCTTGAAGCTGAAAGCTTCCCTGATGAGAGAGGCACCATGCTGCTTGAGATATGATGGTGAATTATTCCTGCAATGTCTCTCCTTCTGTAGCACCCTGCTTGTGGTTAACGCTTAGCTGGAATGAAATATTCAACGCAGCAATAGAGAAATTAAAATAGTAATTTATTTGTCAGACAAATAAATATGAGGCACAGTGGTATATGGTTACCAAGCTCTGGCCTGGCCTCTTGCCATTCTGGCCAGCACTTATATTTCCTTAATCCAGCCCCCTTGCTCCTCCTGTGGCTGCCTCTGTCCAATCAGCCTGGTTGAAATTCCTATTGGCTGTTTGCTAGAACCAATCACAAAAGATACACCCATTTCCTTCTGTCCTTTTATGGAAATCAAAAAGCTATATATTCTTCTATCTATAAATGACAAATAAGTAGTAATATATCTTACATGTGTCTCAACAAGGAATCTTAATTACCAGCTCACCTCTTGCCCTCCTTGCCCTATTGCCTTCCAAAACAGATGATTAATCTTGAATTTTTATCTTAAGCATATGTCAAGGATTTGAGTTCACATCAACATTGAGAGATCTCCTTCATTTGAAGGTTTCTAAACAAAAGGCCTGACAACCATATATCAGGAGTGCTCGATGGCGTCTCCTGTCTGGCAAGGGGGGGCTGGTGGCTGATGGCCCCTGTGATCTCTTCCAACTATATGAAATAAGAATCTAGCATTTCTTAAATCCTTTGCATAATTATATTTAAACTAATATATTTAATACATAAATAACCTTTTAAAAGGAAAAGAAATCTTAAAAGGATCTTAGTTTAAGAAAGAAACAGCTTTAGAAAAAACTTCCCAAAAATGCTCTGTTTCTGCCAGCCAGACCAGTTGCTTTTTCACTGCTCTTGACCTTTTTAACCTTAGGAAGAAGATATGGCTCATTTTACTATTTATCCACCCTTAATTTGTAGGGTCAGTGTAACCTTGGCTCTCAGCCTGTAATTCCCTTTTTACGACTTTGAGAATTGTTTTCTGCTATAAATCAGGGCCCCCCCTTGTCTAGGAGTAAAAAACATTGCCAAGGTTCTTCTAGGCAGCTGGTCTTCTGCCTGGCATGAAACATTTGAAGATCTTTAAGCTCATTTTTAAAATACAAGCCCTGATTAAACATATAAGCTTTAATAAAAAATCAGGCTTATGATTAGATGCCTCACTTCCTCTGCTGGAAAGTCAGGCTACATCATACATTTAAAGCCCACAGCTTTCCCCAAAGAATCCTGGGTACTGTAGTTTATCCCTCACATAGCTATAATACCCAGCAGCCTTAAGAAACTACAGTTCCTAGAATTCTTTGGGGGAATTCTTTGATGCAGAAGTGATTTCAGTTGGGGAATGAATATACTGTTCACTGAACAGATAGCATAAGATTTGAAGGAACAGCTGACCATTAAACTTGAAGGTTGGAGATGGACCATTAGGAAACATTGTTGATGTGGAAGGCAAGGGTTTCTAAACATGTCTGAAGACCACAGAGAATTGTTCTAAGATGTTACTACAATGGTGTATCATACACTGGAAGCCATATAAGAAAAATCTAATGAAGGGGAATTGCTGGTGTTGTAATACTGTAAAAGGAGGCTTTTTATTTTATTTTTTTAAAAAAAAAATGCATATGGAAGATGTATCTTTCAAAAAAATTATCACCTTGGAAATCATGTTAAATTGAAATGAGGAAATAGGTAATTATAGACTACTTTTGCTAATCTGGATGTCCAATGAAGAACAGTACACAGCATTTCAAATCCTGGCTGATGCACTTACTTTCAGTGGATCCTTCAGTCTTGGTTTGAATTTGCTCAGCAGCAACCCAGTGAAATGGGGAGTAAACCACAACCAGTTAAAACCACAGAGAAGATTGTAGCTGAAATGAATCACACAGTTTACTGGTGTACAAACTGAGCGGTATTATTAAATGATGTGAAATGGTATTATGAAAAATTACAGAACTTATAAAAACTAAAACAAGATAAAGCAATTTACATATGATGAAATTTAAAGCAACTTACAGCAAGTGGATATAATTGGATATAAATAATGGTATAAACTAATAAACAGCATTGGCAAAGCAATCCATCAAAGTAAATGGCATAATCTCCTCCTAACTCCCTCCAGCTCATCTAGTTGAGACGCTGTTGCTAAATTCCCTATCACATTGGATCAATAACAGTCACAGTTCCCAGTCTAAGGCAGTAGGCTATGTCTTATAATCTTAAACTAAGCAAAACCCACATAGGAAGGCAAGAATCCAGAAGCAAAGAAGTAAAAAAAAAGCACAGAAGGGAGTAGAAAGTAGTAACTAATCAATTGCTATACAGCTTTTTATGCTATTCAGTAAATGAACCAAAGCATGATTTTGGATCCTGGATTTTTCACAAATCGTAGTTTAAACAAGCCATATTTCCCTGAGTTAGGACATCATAGGGAGCCATGGTTTGTTTAAACCATGCTTCCAATCTCCTCCTCTGACACATAAAATTCAAGCTGGGAGAGGCAGTGCAAGGGCCCAAGGCTTGCTGCAACTGGTTTGATGTAGCACAGTGACAGGGAAAATGTGGCCGTCTAGATGTTTCTTCACTGCGACTCCCATCATCTCTGGTCATTGCCCAAGCTGTCTGGGGCTTATGGAACCTGCAATCCAACAACATTTGGACGGCCACAGATATCTGAAGAAGTGTGCATGCACACGAAAGCTCATACCAAGAACTAACTTAGTTTGTCTTTAAGGTGCTACTGGAAGGAATTTTTTTATTTTGTATTGGAAATGTAATGAGACTGAAGGTACATTTTTTCACCTTTGGTGGACATGCCCAAGGATTAAGACATTCTGGGAGATGATTTATAATGAAATGAAAAAGGTATTTAAATATACCTTTCTGAAGAAACCAGAGGTCTTTCTCCTGGGCATGGTCGGCCAATTGGTGCCAAAGAATGACAGAACTTTCTTTAGGTATGCAACAACAGCAGCAAGAATACTTATCGCGAAGTATTGGAAGACACAAGATTTACCCACCCGGGAAGAATGGCAGATTAAGTTGATGGACTATATGGAACTGGCGGAAATGACTGGCAGAATCCGAGACCAGGGAGAAGAGTCGGTGGAAGAAGATTGGAAAAAGTTTAAAGATTATCTACAGAAATATTGTAAAATTAATGAATGTTAGAAAAATGATGGAATGAAGATATATGGCTTTAGCAGAAATGTTATAAGGAATTAGGTACAGACAGATTGTAAATGTATTAAAGGAAAAAACAAGGTTAGAATATGTTAAGATAAATTATAGGACAGAAAACAGAGGAAGATGGAAAGGAATTGCTGAAACAGTTAATTGAAGTGGAATACAAAAAAGGGAGGTGTGAGGAGGTCGCTGAAACAAGTGAACGGAAGTTATGATATCAAAATTAATGGATGTGTTTTTAATTGTTTTTGTTTTGTTTGGTTGACTTAATGTTTTAGGGTTTGGGTTGTGTGGTGTTTTTGTTTTTGTTTTTGTTTTGTATTGTATTGTTTAATTCTTTTTCTTTTCTTCTGTAATTTTTAAACTGCTAATAAATATTATTTAAAAAATAATATTTTCCCATTATGTCTGAAACAGATTGTTACGTATGTTCCCTACCATTTATTCATTAACTGTAGTGATTGTATCATATCTAACTAAGTTCTACTAGGAGTAACCCCGTTGGCATTAATAGATTTAAGTAAGTCATGTCCATTCATTTTTATGAGTCTACTCGGAGCAGTTTGATGCAGCCCATTGTTTTTAAAGTTCACGGTAGGTGCTGCCCTAAAAGCAGCAACACTTTGCCATACCTTCAGACATGTTAAACCAGTAGAGTTACAATGCGCCTCATTTCCTCCCACTCAACCTAAATAAATACAAAAGTTCATGCTGTACTATTTAGCAGTAAGCAGCAACAAGAAGCAAGCCCAGAAATGTTGCCTGTAACTTTCCATATTTTGTACTAAGAGGTTTGATCGCTGCTGCTAATATCTCTTTCTTCCATATGGGAGATCTTTTTTGTTGCTTTGTTTAGCCTCCAGTGTTCTTATGTGGTAGTATGCTCGCATTTCGAAACTACAAATGCTATACTTCATCCAGTCATGCCAAACCCTCAGGGAGAGTTGAGTATCACTGATTAATTTGTCTGGTCACCAGAGCAATTAATCCTTAAATTTCAAAACAATTCCTATAGCCTCCAATAGCTTCCCCTCTTCAACTGAAGAGTTTCCATCAACAAGGGCTTTAAAGAATTTATGGCTGACTGATGAGGAAATTAAATCCTACTGCTGTGCCGTCCTTGTGCATGGAACATGGTCTGTCCCAAAACTTACTTGATCCACAAAAGTTATGAAAATGATGCTGATGTGCTCTCTTTTCATAACATTCAAGTGAGGCTGTGGAAAGTGTTCAACCAGTGTCTGCCTTTGGTTGTATGTATCTGTGCAAGGTGGCGCTGTGGGTTAAAGCCTCAGCGCCTAGGGCTTGCCGATCGAAAGGTCGGCGGTTCGAATCCCTGCGGCGGGGTGCGCTCCCGCTGCTCGGTCCCAGCGCCTGCCAACCTAGCAGCTCGAAAGCACCTCCGGGTGCAAGTAGATAAATAGGGACCGCTTACCAGCGGGAAGGTAAACGGCGTTTCCGTGTGCGGCTCTGGCTCGCCAGAGCAGCGATGTCACGCTGGCCACGTGACCCGGAAGTGTCTCCGGACAGCGCTGGCCCCTGGCCTCTTAAGTGAGATGGGCGCACAACCCCAGAGTCTGTCAAGACTGGCCCGTACGGGCAGGGGTACCTTTACCTTTACTTTACCTTTATCTGTGCAAGATTCAATCAACGGTTCTCCGCGGGGAAAATTACACATCACTTGGGAAGACAGGCGAACTAATGCCAGTGTACTGAAAGAAGCAAAGGTCACCAGTGTTAAAGCAATGATTCTTCAACATCAGTTTCATTGGGGTGGTCATGATGTGCAGATGCCTGATCATCTTCCAAAGCAACTTCTCTTTTTCGAAAATAAAAATGGAAAGCATAATGCTACTGGTTAACAGAAGAGGTTTAAAGACTCTCTAAAGGCAAATCTAAAAAAATGTAGTATAAACACCGACAAGTGGGGAACACTGGCCTGCGAGCGCTCCAGTTGGAGAACAGCCTTCACCAAAGGTGTCATGGGCTTTGAAAATGCTCGAACTCAGGACGAAAGGGAGAAACGTGCTAAGAAGGCGGCACACTTGGCAAATCCTCACAGTGATCAACTCCTGCCTGGAAACCTGTGTCCCCACTGTGGAAGGACGTGTAGATCCAGAATTGGCCTCCACAGTCACTTACGGACTCACTGTTAAGACCATGTTTATGGAAGACAATCTTACTTGGCTACGAGTGATTGCCAAACAAGACACACACACACACACACACACACACACACACCACATTTTTACAAATTGACTTGAAATTAAATAGTTACATTATTTCATGTATTGACTTCGCACCCACACCTCCATAGTGTTTTATTCATACGCTTTTCTACTGCATTATATATCAAACTCTTATCTATCTTGAGATATCGTTGATCAAACCAGGGATCTTTGGCATGCAAATCAGATATCTTGTCACAGAGCTACAACCTCTCCTTCTACATCTTCATCGCTGGTGAGAAGTGATGAAGTTCTCTCTAAATTTTCAGAGTACTACGTTAACTTCACTTACTTTCTGGCCTGCAGAATACATCCTTCTGTGAAACACCCTCTTGGGTAAAAGAGTGATGTCTGGTATATGAATGGAGCGAGAAATCTGTTGACACTTGTGCAATCTATTCTGGTAGGTTAGAATCACTACTTGGGAGAATCATATTGAATAGTTTAGCGGGAGATTCAGGTGCTGTGCTGGATAAAGACTGGTTTTGTTCCATTTCATTGTGAATCTTAACAAATCCATGCCTTGTCCTCCAGTTATGCACAATCCGGTGGGGTTATGTGGCTACCACTTATTCCTGAGAAAGGTAATGTTTTGGTAATAGTGTCAGAATCATATGACACTGCACAAAGTCTTTATTTTATTTGTACTTAAAGTCTAAAAGTTATAACCCTAGGGTGGAGTCCATGAACATGTCGAGGGTCACAGGCCCCTCACCCCTGCAATATACAAACATGGAAATGGGGGGAGGGTCAGGATTTGCATCCTTATAGGAATGACAGAGCTAGCACGCAGCTCTGATAATAGCCTACCTTGTATCTTAAAATCATAGGAACAGGAAGAGTCATTGGTCACACAAAGGAATTATGCCATCTATCTTCCTTTCATAATTTCTCTCTGCAAGCAGCAAAAAGGAAATCTACGGATAAAAACATATCTGATGACTACATTAGCATTATTGACCATCTTTTTTCTTTCTTTCTTTCAATGTGAAATACGTATTTGTCAGCTGGGTAAGACAAATCTCTAGACAACAGCTTCCTTCTTAGTGTTTGTTTTTACAAACTTAAAGAGAATGTTATTAATTCCGAGTTTATCCCAGAGAGGGTAGTTGTTTACCTCTATTTGTGTGATTTTATTGGAGCTTATTAATGAGTGATGACAACTGAAGCCATTGCATTATCTCAGCCTCGCAATAAAAACTAACATATTTTGTTGTTGTGCTAATTATTAATGCTTACTTCATGAGGAGAAAGAAGCCCCACACAGCTGAAATTCACTTAAGATAATTCAGGCTTGAAGAAAATGTGTGAGCATCACCCAAAATAACAGAAAACTATAGACCCTTTTACTCGTGCATCACATAAAGGGGATTTGCATGTAGAATACGGCTGTGGGGTTACACCTCTAGTCCTGTCACGGGTGGGGCTGTGGTCTAAACCACTGAGCCTCTTGGGCTTGCCAATCGGAAAGTTGGCGGTTCAAATCCCCACAACGGAGTGAGCTCCCATTGCTCTGTCCCAGCTCCTGCCAACCTAGCAGTTTGAAAGCACGCCAGTGCAAGTAGGTAAATAGGTACCGCTGTGGTGGGAAGGTAAACGGCATTTCCATGTGCTCTGGCTTCCGTCACAATGTTCTGTTGTGTCAGAAGCGGTTTAGTCATGCTAGCCAAATGATCCTGAAAGCTGTCTGTGGACAAACACCAGCTCCCTTGGCCTGAAAGCGAGATGAGTGCCGCAACCCCATAGTCGCCTTTGACTGGACTTAACCATCCAGGGGTCATTTACCTTTTAACTTTTACCTGTTGTAAGCATCTATGAATAAGGCATGGATGTCTGCAAAGGAAAGTCTATGCACATAGATATGTAAGATTTAGACTAGGGTGGATAATCTGTGGCCTTTCAGGTGCTCATGGACTCCAACTCACATCAGCCCTGACCACTGGCTCAGTTGATGGGAGCAAATGGAAGTCCAACAACACCTGAGAAACCGCCAGTTAACTCTCTCCACCCTGAGTCTGGCTGTCAGTCTAACCAACCTCTCACGGCATTCATGTGAGGATAAGAATAAAGCAATCCACCTACCCTGTCCTGAGCTTTTTGGATACACAAGTTAAATGCAATTTCCTCAAGAGCTATTAGCAATATTGCAGCAATGGCACTCACCATATCTAGATATAAATATTTATTTATTCCCCCCCTTCCATCTCCACCTTCTATGCAAATTTATTTAGTTACGTGAAAAAGAAGAAGAAAGGCATATTAATGACATCCATCAGCTACCTTCCGAAGGGGAGTGGTAGCGTTTAGTCTGATATGATGTATTGCCTTGGCCCTACCACCAAAATACAAGTCACAGTAAACAGATTAATTAGCTGATAGGCTTTCCATCTGTGGAGTCAGAGCTCAAGGAGGAGGGAGGGATGACAAATGACCGTCACCCTGCAGTGCTCCCCATGAGATGCTCCTGTTATGATGAACACTTCTTGAAGAAGGACAGGGTATCATTTGCAGGACATCTTTCGATACCTTTTGTATTCAGCAGCTTATGTCAGGCATAAGGGTAGAGGAGTTACTTAAGCAGCTCATTTAATGCCATTAACAAAGTGTATTTTTTGCCTAATTTGTGATTACACCACAGGTGGATATCATTACTTTCAGCCATTTTCGGCAGTTGTTTAGGTAATGGGCATAGTAATTACCTTAGGATTGGATGTCACAGGAACGTAACTAGTGCAAGAAGAAAATTCACCTGCATGCTTGAAATCAGGCAGCCACAGATTGCAACTCAAGGTGTCAGGTGCTTGACACAGTACCAGGCAGGTGGCAATAACTGAGGTTTTAAGCACCATATATGTGTGCTGACCTTGCCAACAAAGGTCCGTATAGTTAAAGCTATGGTTTTCCCAGTAATGATGTATGGAAGTGAGAGCTGGACCATCAAGAAGGCTGATTGCCGAAGAATTGATGCTTTTGAATTATGGTGCTGGAGGAGACTCTTGAGAGTCCCATGGACTGCAAGAAGATCAAACCAATCCATTCTTAAGGAAATCAGCCCTGAGTGCTCACTGGAAGGACAGATCGTGAAGCTGAGGCTCCAAAACTTTGGCCACCTCATGAGAAGAGAAGACTCCCTGGAAAAGACCCTGCAGTTGGGAAAGATGGAGGGCACAAGGAGAAGGGGACGACAGAGGATGAGATGGTTGGACAGTGTTCTCGAAGCTACCAGCATGAGTTTGACCAAACTGTGGGAGGCCGTGGAAGACAGGAGTGCCTGGCATGCTCTGGTCCATGGGGTCACAAAGAGTCGGAAACTACTAAACAACAACAACAATATGTGTGCTGAACTGTGTTTGGCTTGGTGGATCAGAAGTTGAACAAGGCTGCTCTGAAATCCTTCTATAGTTCAGAGGTGGAGTCTAAGGAAGGGGTGGCTAACCTTTTGCTTCCAGAAATTGCTGCCCTACAACTCCCATCATCCCTGACCATTGACCAGGCTGACGGGAGTTGGATCCAATAACATCTGGAAGGCAACAGGCTACCCATCCCTCATGTATGGGGTTGTTTGGACAAGTTGGTTTCTTCTCATAACACAAGCAGTGTTTATTCCTTAGGCCATTGCAGTTGTGAGCTGAATGAGGATAAACATGTGGAGCCTGAAATCTGGCAAGACAGAGGCACTGTGGATAAGTAGGTCTTGTATCTAAGAAATTGATCAATTGCCTACCCTGGGGTTGTACTTCCCCTGAAGGAGCAGATTCAGTTTGTGGGTGCTTCTGAATCCAGCTTTGTCGCTGGAGGCTCAGGTAGCCTCATTGGCTAGAAGTACCTTTTGCCAGATGCAATTGTTTCCACAGCTATAGCCATTCCTGGACTGGGAAATCCTGGCCACAGTACGTTCCAGAATGGATTGTTGCCATGTTCTCTATGGGGCTTCCAGAAGGTCTTAATGTAAAGTTTTATTTATTTATTTATTTATTTATTTATTTATTTATAGCACAATAAAACGTCAAACATTAAAAGCCTCCCTAAACAGGGCTGCCTTCAGGTGTCTTCTAAAAGTCAGATAATTGTTTAGTTCCTTGTCATCTGGTGGGAGAGCATTCCACAGGGGGGCGCCACCACTGAGAAGGCCCTCTGCCTGGTTCCCTGTAACCTCACTTCTCGCAGAGAGGGAACCGCCAGAAGGCCCTCGGCTCTGGACCTCAGTGTCCGGGCAGAATGATGGGGGTGGAGACATTCCTTCAGGTATACTAGACCGAGACTGTTTAGGGCTTTGAAGGTCAGCACCAACACTTAAAAAAATAAAAAATAAAAATAAACACCTTTTGGGACAGGTGTTTAATGTCTACAAAATTACATTGAAGATTTAGAAGTTGTTGCAATATTTGTGTATTTATTTACTGGAATTATATCCCGCTTTTCACCGCAAAGCAATATCTGGGCAAGTTGCAGTAATACCGAAACTTTCATAAAACAAAACAAAAACAGCACGTACTTTGTTGTTGTTTTTATATTTTGTTTTATAACTTTTAAATATTTGTTGAATTGTTTTATATATGCAAATGTTTTACCTGTTTAATACATAACTGGTTTCTATATGCTTCGGTGCGCATCATGGAAAATGATTAATAAATGAAATAAACCAAACAACCAAACAATAATGCAAACCACCATTAAATAGCAAACATGAAAATCTCACCCACTCTGTTCCTGCAACATGGTGAAACCATTGACCTCACTCTCACATGAATCCTCCATACTAAATTTCTGGTAAATGTCTTCTTTTTTCAAAATTGGTGCCTAAAAGGAAATACCGAGTTGGTGCTAATTCTACATTACAAAGAAGAGGTCCTAAAACTATCAAGAAGCAAAAGAGTTTAGTGGAGAAGTTAAGACGGAAGCAGAATAAGATGGAGTTGCTGTAATTTGAAAAAGATAGTTATGCGCAACCCCTTCTGGCTGCTCCTCTGAGCTTTGCAAACAGACCCATTTGGTGTCAAGAGCTTCACTCAGGTTTGCGAATAATGATATGTCACTTCTACCTACTGCTGACTGCTAGGCAGGAATGATAATAGACCTGAATTTATACTAATGACCTCACAGGCACTTACCATATGTTTCCTTCCTCTCCTGAAATTGAGCAAGTTGCTAGCTACGAATTTCTCAAGACTGACTGGCCAAAGTTGCTGCTAAATGCAATCTGTTTTTGTAAAGCGGGGAGAATGTCGTTAATCCACTTTTATCTTGAAGAGGGAGCCTGTGTTTCACTTGTTTACATGCATTCTGGTGATTCTATTGTAACTTATTAAGAAATAATGGATGACAAAGAAACGCTGAATACAAAAATAGAAGCATGCACTCAAGCAGAAACCTTGTTTGGTTTTGTTAATTTGGCTGCCGTTATTGTCGTTCCATTTGTTCTACTATGCTGAGGGAGATAATACCTTTTTAGGGGGGGAGGAATAATGTTCATGGAATAAGGCAGAGTATAAAACACATTACGCAGTAGTCAGCTAAGATACACTCAGAGTTTACCCACTGAAATAAATGGACTTAAGTTAGGCAAGTCCATTGACGCATACCCTCCAACATTTTTCTGATGAAGATAGGGGTGCCCTGTTCCATCAACATCATTTTATTACTTATACTCTGTCTGACTGATTGGGTTGCTCCAGCCACTCTGGGCAGCTCCCAACATAGCATGTTCTCCTTCATGGAGAGCACGTGTTGCGGTGGGGGCCGCCAGAACACTCCAAAGCTGGGGGCGGGCTAATTGATCGTTGGCCACTGATGCGATTGGGGCTTCCCTTGTTGTTGGGAAGAAGTTAATGTTGCCATTTATTGATTGACAGCCAGAAATACTAAAACACCTTGCACGAGGCTAGGGATTACTCTTTTCTCCCGTGCATCGGATTGCCCATCCCTCCCTCCCTAGAATAGGGTTGTTCGCTTTGACCTTGCTATGCCTGTCATGGGGTCGTCTGCTTTGGAGGGGGGGTCCGGTAGGAATTTTGTCCATCTGGCTGATTGGCTGGGGCCATTTGGTTTTTTGCCTACTGCGTAGCAAATCGTCACAACTTGTAAGGTTCGCGGTTAGGCATTGGTTTATGGTTTGGTTGGTTGAGGGGCATGGATTGGCTGTGCCTGCCCCTCTAATGCTGCTGCTGCAAGGGATTCCGTTAAAGGAATTGGGGGCTAACTATTGCTTGTCCACTCTGTCAAGGGGGGTCGGGCCATAGCAATGAGCTCCTGGTTGCATTTGGGGTGAGGGCAGGTTCCCTGCTCCGTTGCTACCCCCAAGTGTATTCCCCTATTCTGACTTTCGCATCATGCGGAATGTCAGTCTGTCCCCCGTGGTGGGGGTAGATAGTCACAATCAATGCCTATGCAGCCACTCACAAATTTGTATTTTAATAAAGTTGTGGCCAAAACTATGCCAAAAATCTTAAACAAAAAATTCTGTGTGATGTGTGAGTTATTGGGGTGGACCTGGGGACCTCGACACACAAATATAAAAACATACAAAATATTAAACATTAAAAAACCCTTTCCCTATACAGGGCTGCCTTCAGATGTCTTCTAAAGGTTGTATAGTTCCTTATCTCCTTGGCTTGGGGGGCAGGGAGTCACATAACTCCATAACCTCCAACACAGGCATAGGCAAACTCAGTCCTCCAGATGTTTTGGGACTACAACTCCCATCATTCCTTGCTAACAGGAAAAGTGGTCAGGGATGATGGAAGTTGTAGTCCCAAAACATCTGGAGGACCGAGTTTGCCTATGCCTGCTCCAACATATATCCAATGAAAATAGGGACATCCTATCACGCCCTTCAACATTTCCCCGATGAAAATAGGGACATCCCAGGATCAAATCAGAAACCTGGATGGCTTCTGTAAATCTGGGACTGTCCCTGAAAAATAGGGACACTTGGAGGGTCTGTTGATGTCTTTGGAGCTACTTTTAATATGAATTAGGTAGTAGTTCTATGCACAAAAAGCTGGCACAAAGTAAGCCAGTTTAAGTTTAGCCAGCATAGCGTTACACCAGATCCAAAACCTGTTCTGCAGCAGGGCTGCTGCTGCTGCACTGCCTAAACCTGGCATATGGAAAACCAGCCTTAAAAATGGTGTTTACACTAGCTTGCTAGGTCATGGTGATGGAGCCAAAAGGGCTTAGGATTTAGCCTAAGTCCCCCCCACCCCACCCCACCCCCCAGACCTGGACCTGGACCTTTCAAGCCTCCATCACACTCCTCTGAGGGAATTTCACTGGTCTGAGCTCAGCTGGCTGAGCCAAAATGAGCAAGTTACACTGGCATATCTTCAGGTGAGGCATGGTTAAGCACTTAATGAAAGTTGATCCTAGCTGAACCAGGAATCAGTCAGCTGAGCAGGAGATCTGCTGCATCCTAAGATGCTTATCCTGGCAAATCTTGCCATAGGATTCCCCCTTAGGTGACTATAACCCCGATCTATTTTCTAGACTTAGTGTCTATTCAGAAATTTATTTACTTATTTATCTTTAAGTAAATCAGCTGAGAAAAGAAAATCATGGTGGACATTATACAATTATAAAGTCCCATGATGACTTAATGGTGCAGTCCTAACTCCAGATATATTGAGCTGGATGGGTGTAATTTATGCTGCTTCCCTGTAATCTGGATTGCTCTGCCCGTTGGTCATTGAAAATGCATAGGTTAGAATGTGGTTCAACTGTGCAGAGGTAAAACATGAGCATTGCATTAAGCTTTCGCAGGGCTTGCTTTCTAAAGGAACTGGCTTAACGGGCAGTGATAAGTGGTTGAGGTTCCTAAAGCTGGGAAGTGGGCAGAAATTCAAGTCAGCATGCATGGAAAGGAAAGGTAAAGGTAAAGGGACCCCTGACAGTTAAGTCCAGTCGTGAACGACTCTGGGGTTGTGGTGCTCATCTCGCTTTCAGGCCGAGGGAGCCAGCGTTTGTCCACTCCGCAGACAGTTTTTCCGGGTCATGTGGCCAGCATGACTAAGCCGCTTCTGGCGAAACCAGAGCAGCGCACGGAAACGCCGTTTACCTTCCCACCAGAGTGGTACCTATTTATCTACTTGCACTTTGATGTGCTTTTGAACTGCTAGGTTGGCAGGAGCTGGGACTGAGCAACCGGAGCTCACCCCATGGCGGGGATTTGAACCGCCAACCTTTTGATCAGCAAGCCCAAGGCTCAGTGGTTTAGACCACAGCGCCACCCGTGTCCCTATTGCATGGAAAGGACAAGCTACCAAATCCACATTTTCTTAAACATTCGCCTGAAACAAAGAGGAATACAGCCATCTTTCAAAATTCACACTTCTCCACATTTTGCCCCTATGTACAAAATGCATACGTTAGTGAAAATTATGCATTATATTGGTGAAAAGTCCTTGCAAAACTGTGCCTGTTAGGCAAAAAAAGTGTATAATGGGAGAAACTCACTAATGATAACTTTTTTGTTTTACAAAAAAAATGCAGATATGGAAATATGAAGAGCTGGACTTTACATCTGGGGAAGGGGGAGACTGAACTGGAGAGATTTGTCCATCCCTAGAATCCCCTCCCTACCAATGTGGAGGTACTGGAAGAAAGAATATTTGCTGGTGACACTTCAGGCCATAAAGGATGTAAGACAAGGGTCGGCAAGTGAACCCGAGCCGGTTCACTCCTGCGGAGATTGCTCCGTGGGCTGGATCGCGTCTGCGTAGATGAAATTTCTGGCATCTGCACATGCGCAGATGCAATTTCCAGCATCTGCGTCTGCACAGACATGATTTCCGGTGTCTGTGCATGTGCAGACATGATTTCCGGTGCCATGGAAGCAAGTCTGCGCTCCGCTCTGCATTGGTTTAGCACAGCGGGCGGGGACTCACCGAGTGGGCGGCTCGGTTCAGGGGCAGCTCCTGGGCCATTTAAGTAACCCCTGTGGGCTGCTTGTGGCCCATGGGCCGTGTTAGAATTCCTGCTCCATGACTGCAGTAATGGGATTGTTGTCTTTCACATGACGGTATATGTTTTGACTCCACAAAGTGGGAAGTGACGGAGACAGGATGTTTGCGTTACTGTGTTCCATGAAGTGGGACTATTGTCCTTTGTTCTTTTTCTCTTTGCTGTCTGATGCGAGAGAGAGAGAGAGGGAGCCATGTTGCAGTGCTCCGTGTGTGTTTATATGTAAATAAGGTAGATTAGCCAACATGCTGAGTTGCTGAGGTCTGTCACGCAAACTGCAAACACTCTGTGGATCCCTAAGTGTGCCGATGTCTGTTGGCATCGGTTGCTGTGATGTTCGGGCAGAAGAAAGCTTTTGAAGCTCCCAAACGAATGACCAGGAGGGAGAGAACATGCCAGTCAGGCATGTGTCTCTGCCAGGGTCCTATTCAAGTGTAGGACAAGCTCCTGACAGGCCGCAGGTTGCCCACCCCTGATCTAAGATGACCAAACAGTAAACTTGGAGAACAATAGGATGACGCTGCTGCACATGAGAATCAATGCAGCTTTAAAGACTAGAACTCCCTTTCTGTGCGTATCATTTGTTCCTCCCTGAAGAGCTCGCACTTCTTGGAAGTCAGCTGATTTTGTTACAAGAGCTACGCCTGGCATTCAAAGAGCTAGTTTAGGCACCGCCTCTGGGTTTGCATGAGCCCACTGGGCAGTTGCTCTTTTCTCCTCTTTTGAGTAGCAGACCAAATCTGCACTTGACACATTGAGGAGAGTTTCCAAAGGAATTTGAAATGGAGTTTGCCATGAAGCAGCGGGATGTGGTGGGAGGGAGGGGAACTGCTCAAGAAACACAGCCTCAACACTCCTTTGAGTTACTAGCATTAGTTCAAGAGTTCTGTGTATGCTGGCTCAGAGTAACACTCTCTCCCCAGAAGGAAACTGGCTCCATAAATAAGGGTTACTTTCTAAAGGTAAAAGGTAAAGGTACCCCTGCCCATACGGGCCAGTCTTGACAGACTCTGGGGTTGTGCGCCCATCTCACTTAAGAGGCCAGGGGCCAGCGCTGTCCGGAGACACTTCCGGGTCACGTGGCCAGCGTGACAAAGCTGCATCTGGCGAGCCAGAGCCGCACACGGAAACGCCGTTTACCTTCCCGCTGGTAAGCGGTCCCTATTTATCTACTTGCACCCGGAGGTGCTTTCGAACTAGGGATGTGCAAATCTGTTGGTTTATTTCTCTGTGTGTCTTATTTTTTCACACCAGTTTGAGGGGATTGTTTTTTTCAGTCCTCCTGAATTTATTGGAATTTGGGTGAGAGTTTCTCCAAATATATACATTGTTGTATATATTTTGCCTAAAATACACATTTTTGCAAAGCAATCTTGCCTAGTATAATGCATTTTGGCATGCCATTTCCATCCATGCGTGCTTTTATGCACATTCTAAGTGCAGTATGTGCATTTTTTTGCAAAATTTTGCATTGCAAAATTCAGAGAAGTGCAAATTTCAAAGAATGGCTGTGATTCGGTTTGCAGTTTGTTTCAGAAAGTGCAAAATAGTCAAGTTCATATTGAAATGCAAACAGAATCAAACTTCTCCATCACCCCTAATGCTGCCTGGAACTTCCTGACACTCAGAGGAGTGATGAGCGCCACATGCACACACTTATTCTTTGCTTCAAAATGCCTCCTGAATAGTAATGACTTGCATTACTTTGAAAGAAGGGAAACCACGAAGCTGATAAGCAGCCACCAAGAACATCTCTTCTCTGTGCTTGATCCCACTGCTCATGTTTAATTAACAGAGGGCATTTTCATTAATAACTCATAGCTAGATGTGCTTTGAGCCTACATTTTCAGACTAGGTTTCTATACGCACAGTTTCATACTCACGAAACTGGGGAAAGTGGAAGTCATTATGCAGCCCGGGCATTTTACGACTTTGTATGTCAAAACGAGCACCTTGAATTTTGCACAGAAGACTGTGGAAATCACGTGATTCATGACTGTATCGCTGGATAACCTGATCCCAAACATTCTCCTCTGGACTTGAGAGCTTGCCCTTCCTGACTTCCTGGAACGTTGGACTTCAGAATGATTCCATGTGGTGATGGTTTTATTGTATATTTTGGAATGCATTAAATATAGATCTAAGGGGAACGTTCCATCAGTGTAAGGATTTTTCCTTGCGCAATTAGATGTCCTACCTCTTTCCTCCCACTAAATCTGATCAGGGTTTCCCCATAACTCTCCAGAGCAGATTTGGGAATTACACAGGGATTGTACTGGGGAAGGAAAAGGGGGTTTCCTGTTGTGCTAGTGATAATCCTGGTGTGATGTCAGGGACTGGACTGAAAAAGAGGGCTGGGGATCGCCCCCTCCTTCTCCTCTGCTTCCCTCAGAGGAGGAGGGGGAGTGGGGGGATCGACCCTCCTTCTCTAGTAGTTTCAAGAGAAGAGGGAGACAGGATTGATTTACAACAGAACTCAGAGCTGCCAAGTTATGAGGTGTTAGGAGAGAGAGGGAGAGTTGGAGAACTGCCGGCAGAGACGTCCTTGGAAAGCACAGAATCTCCACCATCCCCACATACTCACCACTGCTTAGAATTCAAGAGCATAGGGCTCAATGACATTTGACTCCTGAGGCCCCCTGTAGAGCCACAGGCTGTTGCTGGGGAAGAAAGAAGAAGAAGAGTTTTGATATGATATGCCGCTTTATAACTACCCTAAGGAGTCTCAAAGCGGCTAACAACCTCCTTTCCCTTCCTCCCCCACCACAAACACTCTGTGAAGTGAGTGAGGCTGAGAGACTTCAGAGAAGTGTGACTAGCCCAAGGTCACCCAGCAGCTGTATGTGGAGGAACGGGGAATCAAACCCGCTTCACCAGATTATGAGTCCACCGCTCTTAACCACTACGCCACACTGGTGTGGAGGAGCTCAGAGTGAGCAACATCACAATGGAGTTAAGAACAGGAATTCTTTGCCTTGCACCATGATGACTGAAAAATACCATAAATACAAACTTTCTTCTTCCTTCCTTGATGCTACCAGGGCAGAAGCAAATCCCTCAAGCCTGACAGGTGAGTGCCATTATTTAGCTGAATTCCCACCCTGCATGTTTGTTTTTATACTTTAACCAACCTCAGGGTCATTTTTAATGAAGAGCAGACCACAAATCCAACAAATGAATAAATTGATAAGGTAGGCGTAACATCCACCTGCTATAGCAGTTCCAACCCTGAAAACTGCATATAAGAATTCAAAACCAAATCAGTTCTTGACCATTATGTAAAAGGCCTTGATCTCATAATTGTTTTGATTTCTACTAATAAATAAGCTTGAAGTCTTCATAGACATAGAGGGTTTTTTTAAGTAATAATAAAAAAACCCCTCACTATAACGATGTTACCTATGAAATATAACCAAAGACTACCACTTCTCTCACTCACTCACTCACAGACACACACATCAATTACTCAAATCTATTTGGCACTACTAAAGCTTTCAGAGATAAGGTGAGTCATAAAACATGACATAGTATTGGACAAAAATACAGACCCTGTATGTAACCGCCTTTTATTTCTTTAATGAACTTGAAAACCCTAACCCTACCTGAACTTTAAGGACAATCTTTTTTCTAGCAAGAACTCAGATACATCAAATACAGGGTTTTTTTTTTTCAAATCAGAAAAGCACCATCTTTAAACATGCAAATTTTTTTGGAAGAGGAGACAAATATAATGGTTGCACTCACCTAACCCTGAAGCAAAATAGAACAGGGGTGGGGAGATGGATAAGGAGAAAGGATGCCTTGCTTCACAAGGGTTTACTAGTCCCATAAATCAGCTCTTTCATATAATTGACAGGCTGGCTTTCATTGACCTCTTTATTTAGGGAGATCAGCTGGACAATTATGCTTGGTGTAGGTCATAGCAATGAAGTGGAAGGTCAAATATTGATAGGATTCCTCCCCCCCCCCCGAGAATTTAAGGGCTGGTCTGTATAATAGCAACCAACATTTTTATTTTTTTTTAGCTCCATGTTTGAGAAACCAAATAACAGACATGCTGCAGCCTTGGGACTTCGTATGTACTTAACACAGAATGGGATTTGGGACTCTATGGGAAGAGAAATATAATTTACTTCAGTTTGGTGGTCTCCTAAAGAAATCGCATTGCATATCAAATCTATACACGTAGAGTAGTGTAAGGTCACTGCTGTGTTCCTCCTGCAACATATTATATATAAATGTAACATTTTAGCCAGCAGCAGCAGTGACAGTAATAGGAGCCGGGTTCTTTTCAAAGTTTGACAATGCTCATACTCATCAATTGATATCATGCTACATAGATTCCCAGAAGCCAGTCTTTTTTCCACTTTCAGTATATGGTGATGCCAACCAGATGAGAAATGGCTGGCATTTTCTCTTTGACATCTGGTGGGAGGGCATTCCACAGGGCAGGTGCCACTACCGAGAAGGCCCTCTGCCTGGTTCCCTGTAGCTTTGCTTCTTGCAGTGAGGGAACCACCAGAAGGCCCTCAGTGCTGGACCTCAAGTGTCCAGGTAGAACGATGGGGGTGGAGACGCTCCTTCAGGTATACTGGACCGAGGCCATTCAGGGCTTTAAAGGTCAGCACCAACACTTTGAATTGAATGGGAAGTCCCTATTTCCATTGGATAAATGTTGGCTTAAGTTTTCCTGGGCCACCATCCACTTTATCCCTAAGGTGTCAGAAGTTCAAATATGCCACATTGCCCAGCTTTTTTCCCTCCATCTGGCACTAAAGTGCCTTTGAAGTTTCATGCCACCTGGAGGGCTTTAGGCATGCTCATTCTTCATCAGGTCATCGTAGTGGGATTTTCCCCCATCCCCTGTTCTTTTTTATTATTATTTCTACAGTAGTACTTCCCTGTGTGCCCAGTATAGAACCCCCTATAATGTGTATCTGACCTGGTTTCACTGTTGTTCTGATAGACACATCACCACCAAGTTTCCTATGCAAAGGAATAATAATGTGCAAGAATCTGGATGATCTGGGAATTGAATGGAGGCTGAAAAAGTATCAAACCAAAAAAAGACCACCAAAAAGAGGAAAGGGGGGGGGGAAAGCCCAACCACCCAACTCTTACTTAAAAGTCTTCAAAAAGCTCACCCATTCATCACTGGTTGGCAGGTGAATAGGAAAGCCTCCTGCGATGTATTGCTATGTCTGACAGAGAAAAAAAAAGAAAGATATTTTTCCCCCCTATTAACATCACTGAGCAAGATTCTCCCACTGAAGCCTGTCAGCTGAGCTCCATTAAAGGCAAAGGAGCTGTGCAAATTTACATCAGCAGAGGATCTGAACCATGACTGCTTTCATTAAGCAGGGACAGAAAGAAAAGCATTGCCATGATCAGAAATGAACAAAAACTAACACTGAGAGATCAACCCCCTGGTTTCAGCTGTCAGATGCTTCTGCTGAGGAATTCTCTCGACTGCTTTCACAATCTGGCAAGTCCTACAAACAATAGATGGTTGGGCTTCTGAAATAATTGGCGAGTCTGATAATGTTGCCTTGAAAAGGTGAGCAGGAGATATTCTGGTGAATTTTGCTAATGGTGGTCCATCAAGACCTGCATTTTGGGGGCTCACAGAACTGTCACGATTCATTAATGTATTATTTCTGTACAGAAAGGCTCTCAGAGAAATTTATGAATATTAAACCCCACTACAAGGAAAGATTGCAGCATTTAGGATTTTTCCTTCAGAGAAAATGTAAGAGGTGACAAGATATAAATTTATGAAAATATGCACATCGCTAGAATTCATGGACATCCAATGAATCTGACTGTTGGAAGATTTAGGATAGAAAAAAGAAACTAGTTCTCCACACAGCACACAGTTACATTATGAAACTCATTCCCACAGGAGGCAGTGATAATCACCGACCTAGAAGGATTAGCATGAGTCAACACTGTGATGCAGCAACAAGAAAAGGCTAAAGCTATTCTAGGCTGCATCAATAGAAGTACAGGTGAAACTCGGAAAATTAGAATATCGTGGAAAAGTTCATTTATTTCAGTAATTCAACTTAAAAGGTGAAAATAATATATGAGATAGACTCATGACATGCAAAGCAAGATATGTCAAGCCTTTATTTGTTATCATTTTGATGATCATGATGTACAGCTGATGAAAATCCCAAATTAACAATCTCAGAAAATTAGAATATTAAATGAAATCAGCAAAACAAGGATTGCAAATAGAGCAATACTGTATTAGACCTCTGAGAAGTAGAAGCATGCATATGTACTCAGTACTTGGTTTGGGCCCCTTTTGCATCAATTACTGCCTCAATGCGGCGTGGCATGGATGCTATCAGCCTGTGGCACTGCTGAGGTGTTAAGGAAGACCAGGATGCTTTAATAGCAGCCTTCAGCTCTTCTGCTTTGCTCGGTCTCGTGTCTCTCATCTTTTTCTTGGCAATGCCCCATAGATTCTCTATGGGGCTCAGGTCAAGCGAGCTTGCTGGCCAATCAAGCACAGTAATTCTATGGGCATTGAACCATAGACTTTTGGCAGTGTGGGCAGGTGCTAAAGTCCTGCTGAGAAATGAAGTCTGTATCCCCATAAAGCTCGTCTGCGGAAGGAAGCATGAAGTGCTCCAAAATCTCTTGGTAGGCAGCTGCGTTGACCTTGGACTTAATGAAGCACAGTGGACCAACACCAGCTGATGACATGGCTTCCCAAATGAACACAGACTGTGAAAACTTCACACTGGACTTCCAGCATCTGGCATCGTGTGCCTCCCCATTCTTCCTCCAGACTCTGGGCCCTTGGTTTCCAAATGAGATGCAAAAGCTGCTCTCATCAGAAAAGAGGTTTGGAGAGCCAAGTCATCAGCTGGTGTTGGTCCACTGTGCTTCATTTTCTGAGTTTCACCTGTGTAGTGTCAAGATCAAGGGAAGTAAAAGTAACACTCTATTATGCCTTGGTCAGGATTCATCCAAATCTGATGTCCACTCCTCCTCTGTACAGATTTGTACTCTGCCCTAAACATTTTCACTCAAGCTCAGCACTGGGCATGTATAGTGAAGATGAAGCTCCCTAACTGCAATGCAGCTGCCACTCCTAAGAGTTATGTCTAACCAACCTCTCTAAGAAGTCTGATGCAATGGCCAATGGTCTAGGTTAAAAGGTAAAGGACCCCTGGACTGTTAAGTCCAGTCAAAGGCGACTCTGGGGTTGCGGCGCTCATCTCGCTTTCAGGCCAAGGGAGCCAGCGTTTGTTCACAGACAGCTTTCTGGGTCATGTGGCCAGCATGACTAAACCACTTCTGGAGAAATGAAACACCATGACGGAAACCAGAGCGAACGGAAATGTCATTTACCTTCCTGCTGCAGCGGTGCCTATTTATCTACTTGCACTGGCATGCTTTTGACCTGCTAGGTTGGCAGGAGCTGGGAACAGAGCAACGTGAGCTCACCCCATCGTGAGGATTCGAACCGCCAACCTTCTGACTGTCAAGCTCAAGAGGCTCAGTGGTTTAGACCACAGTGCCACCAGCATCCCAATGGTCTATGCCACTAACAGCACCACAGCCAAGTTGTGGCTCAGAAGTTCAGCAGGGCGTCTTGAAATTAACAAGAACCTTTTGCTACATTACAGGAGTTTAATAAACCATTTAATCAATTGTTGCAGAAAATCCTCCAAATCGCGCAGATCAAAAGACCTCACACGTTCTGCTCTAATCAAGTAAAAAATAGAGCTTGGATTCCGCCCAAGTGTGTAAAATTCATGCAAATTGCCAGGGTCATTATCTACAAGATATCAGGATTGAAGTTAACTCCCTCCAAAATTACTGGAGATGTGTTGTTGTTGATAATTGCAAGACCATTCTCTGAGCAGCGCAATTGAATTACTGCAAGTGATTACCTGCAAACATTCATGGTTGATGGAGAGGATATGGGCATCGCAAGAGGTAGCAGGAGATATCCAAAGTGAGGATGCTAGGTGCGCCACCTCAGATAGAGGTGTGTATCAATTCCTCTTTTAATTTTAGAGAGGCATTTTTTTAAAAAAAAAAGTCATGCAACAGTTTTAAAGTGTCCAGAGGCTGGGAACCTTTCCCACCCAAAGGTCACATTCCCTACTGGGCAACATTCTGCTGGTCATGCACAGGTGGTGAATGGGACCAGATGCAATAGGCTTTTTTCTCTACACACCCCTCCCTCTCCTCCAGCCAGGGAAGCAAGGACATATTTCACATTAGGGTGAAAAGCAGGACCAGTGAGGGGTGTGGCCTAATGAAAGGGGCGTGGCTTAGGGAGAATCCCAAGGGCCACAGAGAGAGGCCTGAGGATCTCCATCGCTGACTTCAGAAATGATCTGCTTATTCTGATTTTTAAAACAATCAACATTGCTGATGTTCTCTGCAGAATCCCCTCCACTATTCATTGCCTTGACTCCTTCACAGTGTCCTGAATGAAACAGCACCCTGATGCATTACATCGGGGAAAATGATGGCAACACATAAAATGTACCAGAGACAGCTGTCATTCCCCTGGACAATGCCTCTTAGGACATGGTGGCTGAATCCAAAAGCTAGCTGGGCCACCAAAACAAAGCTTATGCAGGCCAAAAACAAAAATAAAAAAGTGTGTAGAAAGTTTGAAGCTCATCTGCCACCACTGCTAATGAGGAGCTGTTCTCCAAAAGTTTTGAAGAATTTCAGAATGGACAGGAAAATCAATATTCTCTACTGTGAGAACATTTTGACTCTGCTTGGCTTCAACTAAGCACCCATGAATGGTTGAGAACTTTATATTAAAAGACCAGCTTCCCACTTATGAACTCATCCATGTTCCTGCTCTCTGTCACTCTGCTGAATGAAATACAAGAGTTGATATACTGTTGAGATATATATATCTGACCAACTTGGGTCCAGGATACCTTAAGGGCCACCTGAGTTTTATGAGGCATAAACAATTTTTTATGTTACTGTACATTCTGACATTCTGTGAGAGGACAGGATATAAATACTTTTATATAGAAATAAATAAGGAAGCTTGGTACAGGGACCTCTTGTTGGTGGCTTCCATTTTGCAGAATTCTTTGTCTTTGAGTATCCATTTCATTCATTTCTTATTTGCCTCAAGAGACCAATCAGGACCTTACTGTTTCAACCAACTTTTGTCCTAGCTGGAAATTGATTATTTGTTGCAGTTTTTAATCCCCTTGTGTGGTTTTGCTAATTCTGAAATTAAATGATGCTGAATTTTATTGACTGCTGTTTCATTTGTTGTGGCCCTTTGCCTGATTGACTGATTCATAGGCCCTAGAGGGCCTATATAAATGGAGAGACAGGGGAAAGTACTTTAAACAAATACCCAGTAGATTCTTTCCTTCGAACAAGGAGCAATGACCTTTGTGTATTAAATTCTTAACATACAAGATCAGCAGACCTGTTTACACTGCAACCCAATGCATGTTTACTCGGGAGCAATCCCACTGATTCCAATGGGACATGCTTCCAGCTGAGTCTGCATGGGATTGCAGCCTCAACTGATTACAACAAAGCCATTTGTTGTATAGAATACGTCTGAATTGGCTAGGAATTTAGGTGATGAACTTTGAGAGATGAACTGCAACAGGGAGAGTAGAGAAAAATGTGTGCAGTCGTACTTTGGTTTTCAAATTTAATCTGTTCCAGGAGTCCGTTCGACTCCCAGAACAGTTCGAAAACCAAGGAGGTTCGAAATAATAATTTGAATTAGAATACAAAAATGGGAGGTGTGAGGAGGTCAAGGAAATAAGTAAAGGAAAGAAAGCTATGTAAAGGTTCGATTTGTTCTTTTTTTAATTGATTGTATTTTTTCTGTCTTTTTTATTTTTCTTTTTTCTTTTTTTCCCCTTTTTGTAACCTTTAAAATTTGAATAAATATTATTTTTTTAAAAAAAAAAGAAAACCAAGGAGGTTCGGCTTCAGAAAATCATTCGAAAACCAGAACAATCTCTTCCGATTTTCGATGTTTGGCATCTGAAACAGTCAAGTTCAAAGACATTTGGCTTCCGAGGTTCCACTTGTACAGGCAAGGGGCAATCATAGGTTAAAGTGCCCTGTATCCCATTGCTATCCACATTGCCTCTTCTCACACTTATGCTGTTCATAGCCACCACTCTCCGTAATATGCTACGGAGAACTGTGAAGTGTGCTACATGCACTGAAAAAAGAGGGGGGGGGGGAGAGAGAAAACCTTGAAATAGAATCTGTCACTGTTGAAAAGGTCCCTAAGACAGCATCCACTTTAGCAGCAGAAGTTATTTATATTCCTAAGCTATATTTTTGAGGTGCAGTTTGCATGCTAGAGTGCAGCGGGGTGGAAGGAGAATGCAGTTTCCCCTTTTCTTTTACTGACCCACAAATTCTATACATCAGGGAGAGGTTCTTACATATATCTTCATTCAACAAAAGATGGAGCACCTCAGGGGGCCAGTCCAACTGACTGCAGTCTATTAAGCAATTGCCATTTGTCACACAGTTGTCATCATTCACAGTACTTAATTTCAGGGGCACACCTTTCTGTACAGATTGCTTACACTGACCTTGAGATCCCCCGCTCACTTTTACTAATGGATCCTGAGCAGGTTACAACAATAAACATGGCACTTAATAAATATTGCACCAAGGCTTCCATTGTCACCTATTTATCATTTATGATATGTTGTGAAGGCAATATGAATGCATATTAAACATTTATGGGTGTTATGATATGACGAACACGTGTTTACCAATCCATTATTAACTCGCTTTACATCATCATGCCTACAAGCAACAGGCTGAGACTGCAACCCAGGAAAGAGGAATTATGTGCACAACCAGGGCTTTGCAAAGCATTAAGAAGAGTTTGGATTTGATATCCTGCTTTATCACTACCCGAAGGAGTGTCAAAGCAGCTAACATTCTCCTTTCCCTTCCTCCCCCACAACAAACACTCTGTGAGGTGAGTGAGGCTGAGAGACTTCAGAGAAGTGTGACTAGCCCAAGGTCACCCAGCAGCTGCATGTGGAGGAGCAGGGAATCAAACCCGTTTCACCAGATTACGGGTCTACTGCTCTTAACCACTACACCACACTGGCATAGCCAGAGGAGAAAAGTAGGAGCCATGTCCAATCTCTGACATGAAACATACTGGCTGTTACCCTTGGTGAGCTAGTTACAATCTCCCGGCATGACCCATATCACACAGATAAAGATAAAGGGACCCCTGACCATTAGGTCCAGTCGTGGCCGACTCTGGGGTTGCGGCACTCATCTCGCTTTATTGGCTGAGGGAGCTGGTGTAAAGCTTCCAGGTCATGTGGCCAGCATGACTAAGCCGCTTCTAGTGAACCAGAGCAGCGCACGGAAATGCCATTTACCTTCCCGCCGGAGTGGTACCTATTTATCTACTTGCACTTTGATGTGCTTTTGAATTGCTAGGTTGGCAGGAGCAGGGACCGAGCAATGGGTGCTCACCCCGTCGCAGGGATTTGAACCACCGACCTTCTGATCAGCAAGTCCTAGGCTCTGTGGTTTAACCCACAGCGCCACCTGTGTCCCTATCACACAGATACACCCCATTTAAAACTGCCTCTCTGAGATATCCCCGCTAGGCAGATTAAAGGAACATAAGGAGTGCTCTGCTGGAGCAGTCCAAAGAACGATCTAGTCCAGCATTCTGCTCTCACAGTGGACAACCAGATGCCCATGGTCAGATGTTCAAGCAGAACCTGAGCGCAACAGCACTCTCCCCACCTGTGATTCCCGGAAACTGGTATTCAGAGGTATATTGCCCTTGACAATGGATGTAGAACACAGCATTTGTGGATAGTAGCCACCAATAGCCTTACCCTCCATGAATTTGCCTAATTCCTCTTCTGAAACCATCCATATTGGTAGCCATTGCGACATCTTGTTGAAGTGGATTCCATAATTTAATGACATGCTGTGTGAAGAAGTACAGTGGTACCTTGGTTCTCGAACTTAATCCGTTCTGGGAGTCCGTTTGACTTCCGAAACTGTTCGAAAACCAAGGCACAGCTTCTGATTGGCTGCAGGAGTTTCCTGCACTCAAGCGGAAGCCACGTCAGACATTTGGAACAAACCGGATCACTTACATCCTGGTCTGCAGCGTTCGGGAGCCGATTTGTTCAGCAACTAAGCCGTTCGGGAACCAGGGTCCCACTGTACTTCCTTTTGTTCAATGTTCAGCTTCATTGGATGTTGTCAACTTCTCATGTTGAGAGAGAGAGAGATATTTCTTCTTCTCCTTTATCTGCACTATGCACAATTTTGTACATCTCTCTCCTTCCTCCTGTTCCTCAACTTTTCTCTAAACTAAAAAGAGTTGCTCCAACCTCTTGATATTTTGGATGCCCCTTTCTGAAAATTTTACAGCTCTACAACACCCTTTTTTGAAGTCAGTTGAGGAGAGAATTAAGTGCAGTGTATCACAGATTTGTATAATGACATTATTTCCCTCCAAGAATTCTGGGCATTCTAGTTTACCCCTCAAAGAATCACAATGCCCAGCAACCCTTAACAGACCACAGTGTCCAAAATTCTTTGAAGGAAGATTGTGCTTCGAATGTCCTTCAAAGGTATAGCGTGCGGCAGGCTTCATTAACATGATGCAAGATTAAGGAACTGCTTTGGTTGAATTAATATTTTAAACCCATCATTCTCTTTCGCAGCAACCTATTCTTTAATAGAATGGGCAGGTATTTCACATGCTTTGATGTCACCTGTTCCCAGTTTAATTAGATTGCAATTTTCATTGCAAATGAAATGAAGCTTATTCGTACAGCTGAAACATGTTCCCTCTGTTAAAGTCATATGCACATTTTATGCACAAAACAAAGCCAGTGGCTCTGATTGCCTAATGGGGGAGGGGGGACCCGACAGATGTTTCTAACAATCCTATTACGATTGTCAGTACAATTGCCAAACAAGGCAGGGTTTTAAAATCCTTTCTTTTCAGCGACGACAGTGCAGTTCAAATGACGGTCCCCTTCTGCGCACATCATCTGCAATATGTTCTTTCCCTTCAAAAGGGTGCTCCAACATTTTTGAAGGGAGAAAAGGGCTAGCGTCTTGATTTGTTTGGAACAAGGTAAGGATCTGTGAGCAGGCCCCCTTGCTCTTCCGATAAATGCATAATTCAAAGCCTTCATCTCGCCAACCAAATTTCTAACCACTTTCTGAACTTCAAACACTGAAAAATTCATTATGAGCTGCATGCTATGCCGAGAGAGGGAGAGCAGAGGAAAGAACTGGAAGAACAGAGGATGATCAGTAATGGCCAATATAATGCCAGTCTTACATGGCTTAGCTGTCCAAAGTAATTACGGACATTACAGTTTAATAAGCCTCCCATATAATGTGTGCTATTAATTATTCAGCTATGACAGGCCAATGGCAAAACGGAGTTGGATCCTCACTCAGTCATGTTTCTGCACTGCCTTATCATTTTCAAGCCACCAGCTGATAGTTTGCTCCTGAAGAGTTCCCGGTTCAAAGCCATTTCTGCTCAGCAGCCAATCAGTGCTCCCTGAACAATAGTTCAATCCTTGGCACATTTTCTTCCTTTGAATAAAGAGAAGAACTGAGAAAAAGCAAGCGTGTTGCTGGATTCAATCCTGTATTTGGTCCTGGCAATGTGCTGAAATTCAGCCTGCATGCCACCACTAGGGATGGGGGAAGAGGTTCAGTTCAGTTCACATTTCAAGGCAAATCTGCCTAGTTCATGCTTTTCTAAACAAAACATGGACTGCATTTCTCCGAACTTTGCAATGCAATTGTCCAGCTACAGCTGAACGGCGTTTGGAAGTGGGGTACATCTCCCTCTGTTCCACTCCACCAGACTGCCCCCTTCTCAGGATTATCCTGGCCTTGGATCAGTCAGCTGAGCTTGGGATGGAGGACTTGAGCCAGAGTATCGTTAGTTGAGCCTAATGAGAGATGAGGAACTTCAGTTGGACTCAGCAGGAGAGCCGTGTATTCCAAATTCCACACATTCCGGGGGCTCTTGGTTCTGGATTGCTTTTAAATATCAATACTCTCCAACATTTCTCCGATGACTATAGGGACGTCCCATTCCATAATGATAATTTTACTATTTATACCCCACATATCTTATCCGGTTGCCCCAGCACTCTGGGCAGCTTCCAACATAATAAAACATTAAACAATTTTTTAAAAAATTCCCCATACAGGATTGCCTTCAGACAGCTCGGGGTCAGATAACTCCATACCCTCCAACATTTCTCCAATGAAAATAGGGACATCCTAAGGTGTTCTCGAAGCTACCAACATGAGTTTGACCAAACCGTGGGAGGCAGTGGAAGACAGGAGTGCCTGGCGTGCTCTGGTCCATGGGGTCATGAAGAGTCCGACACGACTAAACAACAACAGCAAGGAAAAGTGGGACATTCTGGGATCAAATCAGAAACCGGGATGGCTTCTCTAAATGAGGGACTTCCCTGGAACATAGGGACACTTGGAGGGCCTGAATATCTGAAGCTGGTCAGACAGTTAATGAAGATGGGCCTCAAATCCAACTCTCTGTGGTGTCATGGTTGTGGTGTTTTCTACTCTAATTTCCGACAAATCTGATGTGTCACCAAGTTAAAGCCTAACTTGCAAAAGACCAAGATAATGCGACAAGACTTTTGCTGATTATGGTGATATCCCAACTCCAGTGCAGAATTTGGCAAAAGTCCACACCTATTTCAAAATGTCATTTTTTAAAACTGGAAAAGTTCTGTGGGGGCAAAGATTGAATCTTCACAAAACATTTACATCATGAAGAGAATCCCTGGGCACAATGGGGATTCAAAATCCCAAACTGAGGCCTCTGGGCACAAACGCAATTATATATATTTCTGCACCAATCTGAGAAACTTCCTTTATCCATGCTTATTTATAAGAAGCAGTTGTCATGGAAACTTTAATTTTAAAAAATGTAGATTTCTGCTAACTCCATTTCTCTTATCTGCAATCATTTTTAAAACAAGAGTGTCACTATTTATAGACCATTTTTTGGTCTTTGTTTCAAATCTGTTCTGTATTAACCAGTCTTTGCCAAATATATAGAAGACCCTTCTTAGGTATACATTTGTCTTGTCTGAAGGGGCAAAATAATGGGGAACTGGTGTACCCATTTCTTTATCTGATCCACCCAAAGTATGATATGGTTAACTTCCTAATCCTAAAATAACTGCTGCAGCTTGAGAGAGAGGAACTGGCCGTACAGTAATAGAGAGCATTATTTAAGCCACCTTAAAATAAATGAAATGAGATCTTAATTAGGGAGGAGCAAAATAATCTCTTCCATGTCTGTGCCACTTTTGCCTAAATCCATCTCTCCCTGTTTCCACATCAACCAGCTAATTTTTAAACCAGCTTGAAAATATACAGTTAAGTAGTGTATATGCACTTCTAGATATATCTTCCCCATAAAAATATGTACCTTTAAATGTGCTTTGAGACTTTTAAAGCCAAGAAATGTGTTTTTCTTTTAAACTAAACAAATGGAAAAATAGAAACTTTTGATGGGTATTTAGGTAGCATGCTAAGGAATATTGAGGGGGCTGATGACACCTTTGCCCCCTGGAGTTGGCGCACTTGATGCAAAACACGTCCTCAACCTCCGAAGTTTGGGTTCCTTCCAGGAACCCACAATAGGTTTCCCATTCCCTTCAGTACCCATGCCTTGAATGAGACCAAAATGAAGACCAAGGTGAGTTGCAAGTCCCCTGGTTAATTTATTACAGAGCCACTTGTTTAGAAACTGCTGGGATTACTTCTCATATCTCATTTATTCTACTTGCTTTAATTCATTCAAATTGAAAGCAGCTTTTTACCCCAAGAAAGCCAACTTCCATAACACAGAGCCGATCAGGATGGCCGTTAACCGCAGCACTTCATTTGAATCTAGGATGGAATTGTCTATAACGCCGACCATTATGGACTCAATAAATTTCAGATCTCTCACTACTAACATTTTCTTTCCAGTAACTCATATGTCCTTGTTTAGCACAGCCGAATGAGGTTTATGATGCAGCAAATGAAGATGGCAAAAAAGCCAGCTGATTGGATATGCTTGGAAGCACAGTCAGGAAACTTCAGTGGAAGAAAAGGAACTAAAATAGGATTGGGCACCACTTCTGTTTTCTGTCAAGGGATGCACACTTCTCTTTTTTCAGAATTAAAATTGGAGACACACGCCACTCTTAATACACACAAAATGATTTATGGAGTGCATCAGAATAAGGACTGCAGACCACTTCTGATGTTTTTGCAAGAGTCACTGATCTGGATGTACCTCCTGATTGGAAGAAAGAAGAGTCCCTATATCTGGGTACAATTTATCTGGTGCACATTTATCTGGTGGTAAGCGCCACTGAAGCATCTGAAGCATCTTAAAAAGTAGAGCCATCACCTTGCCAACAAAGGTCCGTATAGTAAAAGCTATGGTTTTCCCAGTAGTGATGTATGGAAGTGAGAGCTGGACCATAAAGAAGGCTGATCGCCAAAGAATTGATGCTTTTGAATTATGGTGCTGGAGGAGACTCTTGAGAGTCCCATGGACTGCGAGAAGATCAAACCTATCCATTCTTAAGGAAATCAGCTCTGAGTGCTTACTGGAAGGACAGATCATGAAGCTGAGGCTCCAATACTTTGGCCACCTCATGAGAAGAGAAGACTCCCTGGAAAAGACCCTGATGTTGGGCACAAGGAGAAGGGGACGACAGAAGACAAGATGGTTGGACAGTGTTCTCGAAGCTACCAGCATGAGTTTGACCAAACTGCAGGAGGCAGTGGAAGACAGGAGTGCCTGGCGTTCTCTGGTCCATGGGGTCACGAAGAGTCGGACACGACTAAACGACTAAACAACAACAACAAGCGCCATTGAATTCAGTGTGACTTCTGAACAGGCCTGCATGGAACTGTGCTGTTAACGAACCAATTACACCCACTGCAAAAGTTCTGGAGAATTATTACTGTGCCACGTAAGCTGGTTCATCCATGAGGCAAGGTGAGATGACTGCCTCAGGCGGCAGAATCTACTGGGGCTGCAGATTCCAATGTTGATCTTTCTTTCCCCTTGTTCCTGGTGTAGATCTCCCCTCACCCCTTCTTCCCTGGCAGGGAAGGGGGCACCATTTTGGGGTTCTCCTCAGGTGCCAAAAAGTATTGGCCTGACCCTGTTCACCTCCTGACTGGAAGGAGGGAGCTCCAGAATAGTGAAAAAAAGCAGAGATGTAATATTCTTTCTGGATGAATACTTTATTGGTTACAGGTGATGAGCAGTATTGGCTTAGGCATTGGTCCTAACCGACTATATTTGACTTCAGCCCATCCGCTTGAAGTCTGGGAAGGGTTAACCACCAGTAGGGGGAGTCCTGCTGATGCACATCAACTAGGAACCCCCCCCCCCGGGGTCACCAATAGGGGGCGTGCCTTAGGCCCTCACCTCCCTAGGCTTCAGACAGGGCCACACACCCCCGGAATCCTTTATCGGACTACCCTTCAGTATGCAGGGCAGGTGATGGCGTTACCTCCCCTCTTCCATCTATAGAACTATACCAATGCCTAACCACCAATACCAAGAAAGTTGTGATGATTTGCTATGAGGTAGGCAAAAAACAAGTGGCTGGTGCCAATTTGCCAAGTGGAAAAATTCCAAGGTCAAAGAACAAAAAACTTAAAGGGTGGGAGGGTGGGAAAACAGAACAGCTGATGAATGGCAAAAGAGGGAGATCCACAGCCACGTCCTGCCTTTATAGGGCAGGCCACGCCCCCTGAGCCAGCCGATTGGCCAGCCAGGGGGTGACGCAGCCGGGAATCCCCCCAATCACGCTGGGGCTAGCCTCCACCCACCATGTGCGTGGAGGGGCCGTGAAGCCCGCAACCCCACCTCCTCCAAAGGGCGGAAGTCGCTTTTTCATAACATCCCCCGCCCTCCAGGAACACACATACCACACATGGGAGCCTTCCATTCTAGAGGTGCATGCCAACTCTCTCAGGCGCACCACACTATCAGAACAGCAATGTCTGCAGAAATGTGCATAATATCCAATATATCTAACATAGCAGTTTATCATTATAAGGATCACTCTCATCTATCAGATTTCAAATGTAGGCAGATTAATGAGATTTTTTTTCTATCACAGGTAAGGCATGAGAAATAACACTTTCAATCAAACAGAAGCTCAAGATGTCCAAACAAAGCTGAAATGTGAGACTTGGTTGAGAAAGTCACGCTTAGCAGAGTCACGGCCAGCATAGAATCAAATCCAAGAAGCCCTCAGGGCACAGGCAAAGGCAAAGGAAAAGAAGCAGGGAAACTGACAAAGCTGGAAATAGGTTAGCAGCAGGAAAATCCATTCCCAAATATTACAGATTCCAAGAGCAGAAGCAACAATGTTTTGGGAGTGGGGTGAGGAAATAGTCTCAGGTTATTTCAATTTTTTAAGAAATTATTTTCCTCTTTGATTTGCTCTTCCCCTGCTTGGGCTTTTCAGACTAAGGCTACAACTCTCTTTCACATTTACCTGGGAGTAAGTCCTATTGAACTAAATGAGGGTTAAAAAGGTAAAGGGACCCCGGACCATTAGGTCCAGTCGTGGCCAACTCTGGGGTTGCTGTGCTCATCTCGCTTTATTGGCCGAGGGAGCCGGCGTACAGCTTCTGGGTCAGCACACGGAAATGGCGTTTACCTTCCCGCCGGAGTGGTACCTATTTATCTACTTGCACTTTGACGTGCTTTCGAACCCTTCTGATCGGCAAGTCCTAGGCTCTGTGGTTTAACCCACAGCGCCACCCGCGTCCCAAATGAGGGTTACTCCTGAATAAAATGCACAGAGGATTGGGTTTTCTTAAGAATGAGAACTTTGGCAAAGACACTGAGCAAATGGCAAAGATGAAAGTGGGGGGGGGGGGAGACAGAAATTGCACAGACTTTAATCATTCTATGAAAGGACCCAAGTCTAGTTCCTGAAATCAGTTAAATGGGAAACCTCCTACTTTAGCTGCTCATCCAGGCACATAAAAGGCTGCCTATTACATGATGGAAATATTCTGCTGCAGAAAAGCAACAGCGCACGTCAACAGACAGTGACTTTGGGGAGGCTTTGTTCTTCATTCTGCCCAATGTGTCGGAACAAAGTACCTCTCTCTTGTGGGGAAAAAGGGATCTGTTTGGTCACTTGTTAGAAGAAGAAGAAGAAGAAGAAGAAGAAGAAGAAGAAGAAGAAGAAGAAGAAGAAGAAGAGTAGTATTCAGGAGGAGGTAGAGAGATTTCAGTACTTCTTGGCCTCAAATGAGATTTGCCGTTTCAGATGCTTGAAGCTGACAGCAAGGTCATCTTTACCTCTAATTGTAAGAGCTGCATCAGGCTTCAGGTGAATGGTCCCATGTGAGAAGTACCCATCACAGATCAAACGCAAACAAAGGTTTAATTTGCCACATCACCGTGCACACAGCCCTTGATGATCGGAGCAGTCCACACATTCAGCTGAGAGTCATCAGGTTTTGTGTATTCAGGTAGACCTCAGCACTTTGAGTTGGCAGGTTCTCAGGGACTTGGTGGAAATTACTCTGCAGGAGCTGCTGTGATTGTGGGGTCGGTTCTCTAGCGATCTGTTTTGTTCTGTGTGCTAATTGCGTCACTGCGGGTCTCCAGAAATTCTGCCCCATCAAACTGAATACAGCACACCAAGCATATTATGATGACCAGCCAGGTTCTTGACGGCTCCTTAATTGGGTAGTCTTAACCAGGCAGCAAATACAGGATATTCATCAAGCCCTGTTATGCATGGATTCAGCTAGGCTGGGTTTAGCTAGGTAGACGAAATGTTATGTGCCACTGTGAGTAATAAATTTGGGGATGAACCCAACAAATCATTGCACAAGTCCCCCATGTGCCTCCCACACCCTAATCTGTTCTGGGAATTTGGGGGAGATTTGGGAGGGGGGGGTACAGGGGGAGGGGAGGGGTAGAAAGTTCAATTGCACAAGCAGAAGCCATTCCTCTCATTCAATTACAATGCTGGGGTGATAATGTTGTAGGCTCAGGCCCATTGTAACCTCAGGTTGTGTATGTTTGTAAATAAACCATGTATCACATGGATCATAGTCTCTGCAGTCCCTCATACCAAGGAAACCAAACCATAGGTTTCCACCTGGAGCCCATGGAGTCTTGCAACAATACCAAACTACTTTTTTTTATTTTTTAAAGATAGAAAACAGTATCTCACCTTTTCCTTCCTCAAGATACATAGTCTCTCTTTTGGCTAAATTACTTGCCTCACATGAATTATGCAGCTCTCATTGGTATGTGGAAAGAGGCTATCACTACCAAAGGATTTACTGCCTCCTGAGCCATAGGCAAAGCATACTCTTTTAAGGGCTTAAGTACTTTTTTAATACCCAGCCATTACAAATTTAATTTTAAACTCACGGTTACTTTGAGGTTTGGGGATATATATAGATTATTTAAAAATGCTGTAAAAACAAAGTTGCAACTGAGAAGTTAATACTTTTGCATTTAGGAATCAGCACCCTTGCATCAAAGAGGTCAATCTGCAAAGCGCCAGGTACGTTGATGCCATTTTATAAATAGTAATACCAATATAATAAAAAGAAGCAAGAGAATATGGGTCAAATGTTAAGACAAACAGACTGAACTTCTTGTATATTTGCTCTGGTCCTTGGCTCAAGGCAAACAGAAGACAGTAAATTTACAAGAAGCTTTAAGGGGTTAGAAAACGAAAAGATAACACTTGGCTAGAATTCTTCTTCTGTAACTAATACAATGGATGTTCTGGGGGGAGGGGGTTTGCTAGAGAGGTGTTTTAGTCTCCTCTTGTCTACACTTTCAGAACCATAAAGGTAAAGGTAAAGGGACCCCTGACCATTAGGTCCAGTCGTGACCGACTCTGGGGTTGCAGCGCTCATCTCGCTTTACTGGCCGAGGGAGCCGGCGTACAGCTTCCGGGTCATGTGGCCAGCATGACTAAGCCGCTTCTGGCGAACCAGAGCAGCACACGGAAACGCCGTTTACCTACCCACCGGAGTGGTATCTATTTATCTACTTGCACTTTGACATGCTTTCGAACTGCTAGGTTGGCAGGAGCAGGGACCGAGCAACGGGAGCTCACCCCATCGCAGGGATTCGAACCGCCAACCTTCTGATCGGCAAGTCCTAGGCTCTGTGGTTTAACCCACAGCGCCACCCATTTCAAAGAAAAAGAAAATGCCTGCAGGGGGCAGCAGGGATGAGAATGCTGTGTCCCCCACCACCATATTTGTTGGAATTCAATTTATGTAAGGCGATTATGTGCAATGGGAAGCCTTTGCATTCATGGCAGCTCCCCATGTGTTCTAGAAGGCAGCTTCCACAAGAGCTGTAGCTCAGTGGCAGAGAATCAGCTTATGTTCAAGCCCCACAATCTCCAGGTGGGGCTGGAGGAGACCCTGGTCCAAAATCCTGGAGAGCCTCTTCCTTTCAGTGTAGACAATACTAAGACTACTGGCCTGATTTGATATTAGGCAGTTTCCTAGGTTAGAAGGTGACCTAAACAGTGAAAGAGTAGAAAGGCTAGGCCCCCACATGTTTACTTTGTCATCTTGGTAATAAACATTGACATGATGAGATCTAGAGCATGCAATTCTCAAAAATCCCCAAAACAAGGTGCAGAGTATGCTGGAATGGTCTTCTCTCTGGTTTCCAAATCTTTTCCCCATGTATGCAAAAGTTGCACTGTAGTGCATTATACCGGAAAGGCCTAACACGTAATTCAGTGGCACCTATGGTTAAGAACTTAATTCGTTCCGGAGGTCTGTTCTTAACCTGAAACTGAGAAGAAGAAGAAGAGTTTGGATTTGATATCCCGCCTTTCACTCCCCTTCAGGAGTCTCAAAGCGGCTAACATTCTCCTTTCCCTTCCTCCCCCACAACAAACACTCTGTGAGGTGTGTGGGGCTGAGAGACTTCAAAGAAGTGTGACTGGCCCAAGGTCACCCAGCAGCTACATGTGGAGGAGCGGAGACGCGAACCCGGTTCCCCAGATTACAAGACTACCGCTCTTAACCACTACACCACACTGGCTCTCTGTTCTTAACCTGAGGTACCACTTTAACTAATGGGGCCTCCCGCTGCCACCGCACAATTTCTGTTCTCATCCTGAAGCAAAGTTCTTAACCCGAGGTGCTATTTCTGGGTTAGCGAAATCTGTAACCTGAAGCACCTCTAACCTGAGGTACCACTGTATAAGGATAGGCAAAATGGTGGAAGGATCATTAGGCACGAGTGATCATGCTCTTCTGAAGTTTACTATACAGCGGAAAGGAGCAGCCAAGCATACTAGGACTCAATTTCTTGACTTTAAGAAAGCCGACTTCATAAAACTTAGGGAAGTGCTGGGTGAGATCCCATGGACAGTAATACTAAAAGGAAAGGGAGTTCATGATGGCTGGGAGTTTGTTAAGAGGGAGATAGTAAAAGCACAACTTCAGGCAATACCAATGAGACGGAAACATGGAAGGTGCCTAAAGAAGCCAGGGTGGCTATCTAAAGAACTTTTAACTGAGTTAAGATTAAAAAAGGATGTGTACAAAAAATGGAAAAGGGGGGAAACCACCAAAGAGGAATTCAAACAAATAGCCAGCACGTGTAGACACAAAGTCAGAAAAGCTAAAGCACAGAATGAACTCAGGCTTGCTAGAGAGGTTAAAAGCAACAAAAAAGGCTTTTATGGGTATGCTCGTAGCAAAAGGAAGAACAAAGAAACAGTGGGGTCACTCAGAGAAGAAGATGGTGAAATGCAAACAGGGGACACAGAAAGGGCTGAACTCCTCAATGCCTTCTTTGCCTCAGTCTTCTTCAATAAAGAAAACAGTGCCCGACCTGAAGAATTTGGAGCAAATGATTCAGCAGAGGAAACACAGCCCAGAATAACTAAGGAGATAGTACAAGAATACTTGGCTAGTTTAGATGTATTCAAGTCTCCAGGGCCAGATGAACTGCATCCAAGAGTATTAAAAGAACTGGCAGATGTGATCTCAGAACCACTGGCAGTCATCTTTGAGAATTTCTGGAGAACAGGCGAAGTCCCGGCAGACTGGAGGAGGGCAAATGTTGTCCCTATTTTCAAAAAGGGGAAAAGAGAGGACCCAAATAATTACCGCCCAGTCAGTCTGACATCAATACCAGGGAAGATTCTGGAGCAGATCATTAAGCAAACAGTCTGTGAGCACCTAGAAAGGAATACTGTGATCACCAATAGTCAGCATGGATTTCTGAAAAATAAGTCATGTCAGACTAACCTGATCTCGTTTTTTGACAGAATTACAAGCCTGGTAGATGAAGGGAACGCAGTGGATGTAGCCTACCTTGATTTCAGCAAGGCATTTGACAAGGTGCCCCATGATATTCTTGTAAAGAAGCTGGTAAAATGTGGACTTGACTATGCTACCACTCAGTGGATTTGTAACTGGCTGACTGACCGAACCCAAAGGGTGCTCATCAATGGTTCCTCTTCATCCTGGAGAAGAGTGACTAGTGGGGTGCCACAGGGTTCTGTCTTGGGCCCGGTCTTATTCAACATCTTTATCAATGACTTGGATGATGGACTCAAGGGCATCCTGATCAAATTTGCAGATGACACCAAACTGGGAGGGGTGGCTAATACCCCAGAGGACAGGATCACACTTCAAAACGACCTTGACAGATTAGAGAACTGGGCCAAAACAAACAAGATGAATTTTAACAGGGAGAAATGTAAAGTATTGCACTTGGGCAAAAAAAATGAGAGGCACAAATACAAGATGGGTGACACCTGGCTTGAGAGCAGTACATGTGAAAAGGATCTAGGAGTCTTGGTTGACCACAAACTTGACATGAGCCAACAGTGTGACGCGGCAGCTAAAAAAGCCAATGCAATTCTGGGCTGCATCAATAGGAGTATTGCATCTAGATCAAGGGAAGTAATAGTGCCACTGTATTCTGCTCTGGTCAGACCTCACCTGGAGTACTGTGTCCAGTTCTGGGCACCACAGTTCAAGAGGGACACTGACAAACTAGAACGTGTCCAGAGGAGGGCAACCAAAATGGTCAAAGGCCTGGAAACGATGCCTTATGAAGAACGGCTAAGGGAGCTGAGCATGTTTAGCCTGGAGAAGAGGAGGTTAAGGGGTGATATGATAGCCATGTTCAAATATATAAAACAATGTCACATAGAGGAGGGAGAAAGGTTGTTTTCTGCTGCTCCAGAGAAGCAGACACGGAGCAATGGTTCCAAACTACAAGAAAAAAGATTCCACCTAAACATTAGGAAGAACTTCCTGACAGTGAGAGCTGTTCGACAGTGGAATTTGCTGCTAAGGAGTGTGGTGGAGTCTCCTTCTTTGGAGGTCTTTAAGCAGAGGCTTGACAACCATATGTCAGGAGTGCTCTGATGGTGTTTCCTGCTTGGCAGGGGGTTGGACTCGATGGCCCTTGTGGTCTCTTCCAACTCTATGATTCTATGATTCTATAATTCTATGATTCTATGTGTCCAGAGCCCAAACATGGCCCACATGGACTGCAGACTATCTGGCCTGCAGCACTGGACGCAAGGACTCCTCCTTTCACTAATATATAACTCCGACACTTTTTTCAGTTGCTTATTTCAGATGCATGTAGCCACTCCTATATGAGGACCACTTGCAGATAAAAGGCAGCAAGCAACAGTTGTGTATAAAGTGAATCCTTGGTCAAAATGCCTGTTGTTGTTAATTCAGGAGAAAGGGGATGAAAGGAAACCCCTTGATTCAATTTTGTTTTGCATTGGTCCTTGTGTACAATAAAAAATTGCCTCCTCTCCTCTTCCATTAGCAAATGCCTCTGCTGGATCATCAAAAGCCCTTTTGGGTGCAAGAGCACCAATTGGATTCCTCCCACTGTGCTCAAAAGCAGCAATTAGGTGGTGACATCAGATGTGCTTCCTAAATCTACACTCCAATACGTTAAGACGCCAGAAGATGTGGCCTGCCCTTTACAGCCTACTTAGACAATGTATAAATATATGCCCAGCAATTTTGCCCTCTCTTGCATTGTTGTTATTTGCATTTGAGACGATCAATCAAAAATACAATAAAGACTTTGATGAAAGTGCCAAGCAATAACCTTTTGTGACAGCATCCTGGCTGTATATTATCTGTTTCTTGAAACTGAGGTCCTACGTGACAATTCAGTTCTTGACCTTGTATTCGTTTCAGGTTTTTTTGTCGGTTCTCTTAATGAGTTGCCCTATCTTGGGCTTCAATCACTCATATTCTGTAGCATGCCATTATCTCTGAGGATTATATTTCTGGTTTGTCTCTGTATTCCCCCCCCCCCCTTTCTCTTTTCAAGGCCCTGGAACATCTTTCTCTATTATTATCTGTTGCTGATCACTTTTTGTTTCCCTCCACTTCACACACCTCCACATCCTGCTAACAAGGGGAGATGACAGTTAAAGTATGTTTTTCTAACTTGATATACATTAGTAAGGAAGAAAGGATTTGAAAGAGAAAAGGCACAGATGGAAGGGTGGGGACAAGGCATGTTCAGAGAGTGAGAGAGAGGGGGAGAATAAACAAGTATTAACAGCAAAAGGAATAAATACATTTTCTTCCTTGACTCCTGAAAGAGCAGCTGAGCATAAATTGTCTCAATATCATCCGAGCATCAGAATTAGCATTGTGTGGACACATCACGGAGAAATGTATTCAGCCTTATTCAAACTCTTAAAAAAAAAAAAGTTCAGAATTCTGGGAGTGAAACATCTGAGCAGAAACCTCCAAATCTACCTTGACGTTTTATTCTTGTCTGGGTGCAGTCTAATAAGGCTCAGTCCCGGTGGCACGCATGCTCTGTAGGTCATCAGATAAGCTAGTCTGGGATTGAGGGTTCTGAATGGGGTCATGCTCCCTCGGAAGGACTAGATTCATAGTTTGCCTGTGGCCAGGAGTGCCTCTTCCTGGAGAAAGCAGATCTAGCCACAGTGATTTCTTGCCCCTTTGAAAACTCTCATTTGCAGTACTGTGATAAACTCTATATAGAGCTGTCCTTGAAGGGTCTTCAGAAAGCGTGTTCTCCCTAAAATGAGAGCACGGGTTGCAGTGTGGGCCAACAGGCCAGCCCTCTGTTGCCAGGCAGGTTAATGGCTATTGCCTGGTGCAGCGATTGGCTGACCGGTTGCTGGGGCAAATTGGATGTAGCTAATCGGGGGGTGGGGGGGTGGGACCATAGTCTTTAAATATTTGGGCACTCTGCCTTTTGGTTTCTCTTTTGCAGAGTGCATCGGATCACCCGCCTGCCCACCCTGTGTTCCGGTTGACCTTGCTTTGCCTGTCATGGGGTCGTCTGCCTTGGGGCTGGGGCCTAGTAGGAATTTTGCCATTTGGCTGATTGGCTGGTGCCACTTGGTTGTTGCCTACTACTTAGCAATTCATCACAACTTGTAAGGTTATGGTTAGGCATTGGTTATAAAAAGCTGGTGGTGGAGGGGTCAGGATAGGCTGTGCCTGCCCCTCCAATGGTGCTGAAAGGGAATTCCATTAAAGGAATCCTGGGGCTTGCCACGATTTCATCCAATCCCTGAAATGGGACCAGGGCCGGCAAGCCTTGGGGAGCTGGTTGGGTGAGCGGTGAGGGACTGACGCTCAGCTCAACTGATCCCCAACATTGACTTTCCCTTCAACTGGCTTCCAATTGGAGTTCAGAATGTCAGTTCTGTCCCAGGCGGGGGGACAGATAGTCATAACCAATGTCTAAGCAACCACTTACAGATTTTGTATTTTAATAAAGTTGTGGCCAAAATAGTGCCCAATAAACCTTAAACTTAAATTATGTGTGATTTGTGAAATATTTTGAGGGGTGGCTTGGGGACCTACACACGCAAACTGCAGCCAGAGAAAAATGTGGCAGCCAAACTATCGTTTGATTTGTGTTATGGACTCTAACACAAGTTAGCATCATACTAACTTCATTCAGTTCCAATTTGTTTCCAAAGCCACAGAGTTTGAGGCCAGCATATCTGAGAGATTAACTCCTCCTATATAAGCTGTGGCGTTTGCGCTCCTAGGTGTGTGACATCATACTGGGTTCATAAGGAAAGGGTTAACTCATTGTAAAATGGCTAACCAATGGGAACCCAAGGGGAGGAGTTAGAGTTAGAGTTAGAGTTAGGGTGGGTGAGAAGACAGTCTGGAGTTAGAAGAGACAGAGAAGATAAGTCTGTGGGTTGGGCTAGTCTGGTGGGTGAGAGTGAGAGAATCTGTTAAGAGGAGTCAGTTAAACAGTTGAGATAATCAGTCAGAAGGTATTAGGAAGGTACAGGCCGGTAAAGAAACTAAAGTTAAGATACTGACAGGAATATTATCTGAGAAACCATAAACTTCTTAATGTTTATAAAATAAACTTGTTTATTTGGTTCAATTTTAACAACTGTCTGAACTCAGTGTTTTACCCGAGAGTAACGGGTTGGTGGCAGCGGGAAAGTGAGCACAGTGGTGGCACAGGGATCAATAGACCATTAAATGTCTGGGGACCCTGTGTGATCGCCACAAAAGCCTGTCTGGGTATTTTATAGTCTTCATCAGAAGCTCTGTTGTATGTCCCATCATTAAGAGATGTCAAGATGTTGAGTACATGGGACAGGATCTTTTCTGTAGTAGCACCCTGATTAGGGTGGCCCCATCTTTGTCTAGCTTTTAGGCAGGTGGCTGCTTTTAATGGATTTTTTTTTTTACATGGTATATCACCAATGGGACAGAAAGGTGATTCATAAACAATCTCCCCAAATAGTAGTGGCATCATGGGGAATTATGGACCCACACTCAGATTAAGACATTTCAATCTTTTTTCACCTCCCTCCCTCCCTTCAAATTCTGCTGATGTTTTAATTCCAAATTTTTAATTCCAAATTTATATTGAAATGGTTGATTTTACCAGGATCTCACGGGTGGCGCTGTGGGTTAAACCACAGAGCCTAGGACTTGCCGATCAGAAGATTGGTGGTTCGAATCCCCGTGACGGGGTGAGCTCCCGTTGCTCGGTCCCTGCTCCTGCCAACCTAGCAATTCAAAAGCACGTCAAAGTGCAAGTAGATAAATAGGTACCGCTCCAGTGGGAAGGTAAATGGCGTTTCCGAGTGCTGCTCTGGTTCGCCAGAAGCAGCTTAGTCATGCTGGCCACATGACTTGGAAGCTGTACGCTGGCTCCCTCGGCCAATAAAGCGAGATGAGCACCACAATCCCAGAGTCGGTCACGACTGGACCTAATGGTCAGGCCCTTTACCTTTTACGTTTATAATTTTTCATGGACATTATCAAAATAGATCAGAAGCACATTTGCCAATTCCACTCACTTAGGCAGCAGAGTATTTTTGTATGAATGATCATTCTTCCTTAACCAGGGCTGGCATTGGCACCTACCGTTCTTGGGCATCTGTCAAGTTCCCCAAAGCTTGGCAGGGCCCACTATTAATGCAGCATTGCTACTGCAACCCAGTAAGGCTGCCAGGGCCCTCTGGTAGGACAGACAGAGGGCCCAAGGCCCCTTCCAACCTGGAGCTAACCTTTTCCTAAATGCTTTTGAATCAGTCACCTTGCAGCTTGCTTTTGCTGCTTTTACTTGTAATATTAGTAGTGAGGTAGGAGAGCTGAAAAAAAAATGCCTATATATATTTCATATCTGGCAACCAATGAACCTCTTTGGTTTCAGATAGTACATGGGTAGATGAGTCTAAAATGCCTGGGACACAAATTTTCATAGCCCTCTAGCAGCTATGGTGGCTCATTTACCGAGAACTAATGTATTGAGAGTTTACGCTGGAAGTTTATACTCAATTCTGACCAAACTAAGCTTCCTGGTGTATATTGTGCTCTACCTCAATATATTTGCAGTTCTATATTCATTTACCTCAGATCACATCTCATTGAATTCTATGGGGCTTCTAAAGAGCATGTATAGGATTGCACAGCTAATTCCCCTGACTGAGATAAAATAATATTGGGAAAGCAAGTTTTGCAAAATTCAATGTTATATGTATGTATGTATTAATTTTTTTAATCACTTTATCTTGCCCAAGACAACCCAAAATGACTTACAATGCTTGTTTGTTTGCTTGCTTGGCTGGTTGGTTCTAAGAGCTGAATTAAGACATCATGTAAATCAGTAACAACATAGGCAGGGTAAGAGTTTTGCACCTTTATTAGAAAGTTCCACAATCTGACTTTTTAAAATATTAGATCTTGAGTGCAGATGGCAAACATTTCTGTATGGTATGAGACTGTTATTCATTTAAGTGGTGCCTTCAGTATACAAGGTGCCTTAGGTCACGTTAAGTATAATAGATTTAATTCACAAAGAAATGAAAAATGTATGTATATTAATGAAGGTTTAAAATGAGAGTGCCTAAATGTGTATAGGTGAAAAGGTTTAACAAGGGATCTTTCCATGGGGCTAAAATGAAAGCAAGGAGAGAACTTTGGATTCCTGCTGAGTTATTTATTAACTAACTGATTGTTGTTCTCTGTGAAACTGCAGTTTGGGTCCTATTCAACTCAGTACATAACACTCTGGTAGCTAACATGCGAAGGTTGTAACCTTAGATCATGTGAGAGGTATTGGGTTGCAATTTCCATTATGAAATGAGTTGTCTTTGAGTCTTTTGTCCCAGACTTCATGGAGTGAAGATGTTAAATGAAGCTTTCCTGAAGGGAGAGCAAACAACCTGGAGTCTGGAATGCAGGCTATGGACAGAGAGATAGAGAGACCTTTTACTTCTAGGTCTGTTTGGATTATTTCAGATTTTGTAAGATGCTGAGCCTGTGCTGAACAGCACAAGACATCATATAGATGCTTTGGATTAATCATTTACTGTATTCTGTTTTTTAAAATATTTTTATGAGCCTAGACAATGTTTCATTCCCAAAGGAGTTAGTTCTTATGCTTCCAGTTGCTTCGAACTGAGCAATATTAATATCTGCAACATGGCGGACATAAAAATCTAAATTTTGAAAGAAGGGCATAAACAACACAGGATGGAAGTGGGTAGAAAAAGGGAAAATGCATGGAGAGGAAGGAATTAGTCTGAAGTCTGGAGATGCTCTCATGAAGGTATCCCCGGGCAAGGAGAGGATATCTTTCTCCCCACCCCCAATGAAACAGGAAGGATCATACCCTATTTCACCACCCATACCAAGAGTATAATTTATACACTGTGGTTTTGTGACATACAGTGGTACCTTGGTTCTCAAATGGCTTGGTACTCAAAACAGCTTGGAACCCAAACACTGCAAACCCGGAAGTAAGTGTTCCGGTTTGTGAACTTTTTTTGGAAGCTGAACATGCTCCATTTTGAGAGTTATGCTTCCGATTTGAGTGCCACACTTCCGTTTTCAGTGTTACGCTAAGGTCTGTCTGTTTTTGCTATTTATTTTGTGTTTTGAGGCTCTTTTTGATTTGTTTTTATGACTGTGTGGAACCCAGTTCAGCTACTGACTGATTGATTGTGTGACTGCAGTACACTGTTTATTGCTTTAATTTCATTTCATCAGTGGTCTTGTTAGATAGTAAAATTCATGTTAAATGGCTGTTTTAGGGGTTGTTTTAAAAGTCTGGAACAGATTCATCCATTTCGCATTACTTTCTATGGGGAAACGGGCCTTGGTTTTGGAATGCTTTGGTTTTGGAATGGACTTCTGGAACGGATTAAGTTTGAGAACCAAGGTACCACTGTACTTGCTACGCCCCCCCCTCCTTTCTCCCTTCTGACAAACAAAGGAAGTGTTAAGCTTGTACATTCTGGTTCCCATATGAGAATGTTATTTTAAAACTCCAGGTACTAGTCTCCGAAATGCATCCTGTGATAGATTGCGGAGTGGGGGGGTGTTAACTGGTCGTTGTGCAATGCGATGAACAACTTCATTAAGAAACATAGAAATTCTGTGTTCAGCTTTACTGATATGAAGAGGGATGGGAAATCTGTGACTATCATAAAATTGGTCTGATTTGCACCAGCCAAGTATCTAGCTTTTATCTGTCTGATCCCACCAGCAGCAGCAGATTCTCATTTAACATGAAATTTGAAGAATTATTTAACAGGAAGCAGGGAAGGCGTCTGAATTATAGAACAATTTGGCTGAGCTACAACTGCAATACTGCACAAAGCGAACTTTTTTTTAAGAAAAGTGAAGATTTTTTTGAATGCAATCATCTTAAATAAAAATGATATTGCTTCTGCCTGTGTTAATTTAATGGTTAATTTAATCTCCAATATGCAGAACTTTGCAGTGTTATAGATCAAAAATAAATTCCCAACAGACTGAGATCAGGTTTCTTTTAAAAAAGGGGGGGACACTTTTCTCACACATTTTTTCAACTGCCAGGAAGTTCGGATGCCATATGCTACTACCCAACTAAACATTTTAAAGGCCTTTAAAAGCATTTCTTATATTGATTCTGTATCCAGAGAACACAGACAAGGACTTAAGCTAATCAAAACTGCATAATCAATGTATTTGCAATCCAGTGATATAACTGTATGCTGATAAGGTTTCGTGGAATTAGTTGCAGTATCTGTAGCTGCTATGGAAATAAGTTCCCTTCAGCATACCAAGGTGAAGAGGGAAAAATGAATAAAAACAAATTATGAACTCCAACAAATTGCTGAATTATAGTTATTCACATGGTGCCTTCAATGTACATAGCACTTCAAAGTTCTCTGCCCCAAAGGTCTTCCAGTTTAAAAATTTGAAAACTAAGGGGAGCTGTTAAAAGTACAAAGTTAAAAAATGACAAAAGAGTGAGAGTGTGAGGCAAATGTAACAGAAGATAAACAAGAACAAGGGTGGCTTATTAAAATGTGGTCTCCATTTTTGCTACACAGTGGGAGCTATCCAAAATGAGCACACCACATTTTAATAGGCCATCTTTGTTCTGTATTGAATTAGAACTTTCCATAAGATGGTTTTTTCAGCTATACGTTCTCGCATAAAATCCAGAGTGAGGATCTGTAGCGATAGTTTAGTTTCCGAGATATGCTTTAGCATGTCAAAGGACCTCAAGGTGTTTTTTTGCAGTAGTGTTGGCATACAATATCTTTATGAAATAGCCTGTGACTCTGAGCTAATCATCTCAAGCAAAAGGACAATAAGTGAGGCGTCAAATTTGATCTGAAGTGTGAAAGTGTGGCGCTTTCCCTGACATCTTGGGACAGCAAGTCCCAGAGAGCGATTTCTTAATGCAATACTCACCCATTGGGTATGATTATTTTGAGAGGTGTTGAGACACGTCAGACAGAATTTGTTGGTCTTAAACTTGAGGGTAAACAAAACACTCACACAGTAATTGGGAAAGCACCTTTTGACACGACGGTGATTTTCCACAGTGGGTATTTACCCAGAAATAAAAACAATAGGTCAGCACTGAGCGGGCACTTCAGAAATATATCTGTGTTGATTTACATATTAAGGAATATTGACCATTTAATAAACTGCAGATAACGTTTTACAACATGATGGGGGACAAAGTGAATTTATTTCATTTTAATCTCCAAGCTATTCATACAAAGCATTGCAAATCTGTTGTATGTCAGATTTCTTTTTTAATACCTTGGAGTTTAAAAATAAAAAATTATATTAGCTATTTGAAGAACATTTTTAAAATACAATCAGGCAATATAATTGAATTTTTAGTAAGGCTTTGGAGAAATGAACCACATAGTATTTTTGTGAATTATGACATAATGATCCAGAAATCATACATAACTTTATATCCCTTACAATTTCTTATCCAGCTGAGTGAAATGCAGTTAGGAAACACATGTTTGGATCTTCCTTCACACACAAAAACACCTATTATGAATTATCTTAAACTGTCAATTTTTATATATATATATATGAGAGATTTGCATGAAGACAGGATGGAGTAGGGGAGCAAAAGAGGAGATTGCGCAACTCCAGTGGCCATGGCATGGGAATGAGAAGGGAGAGACACTGACAGGGGGAATGGGATGGTTTCAAACAACAGCAGAAATTTGAATAAAGCAGGGAAGACACAAAGTAACATACAGTATAAAAACATGGGTTGTATGTGCAAAAGGTGGGGTTACGTAACTGTAACTTAAGATGCAGCAGCTTGCAATTCCATTTCTAACACCAAGTATATTTGTAATTATTGTTTTAATAACATGAAGATATCCATGCTCTTACATTTCAGAAATCTTACAACCAGTAAAATTTCATGTGCCAATTCAATGTTAAGCATACTTAGAAGTAGACCCTATTGAACTCAGTGGCTTGGTTCACACACAATGTTATTGGCTTCTGTTCATGGTCGGTTTGGAAATAAGCCTAGTGTGAACCAGCCAGGCCTGTGTTTGACCTGAACGTTGATGATTTTAAAGAAAGGGTAACTAAAGATCACAGGTGCCGATCAGAAGGTCGGAGGTTCGAATCTCCGTGACAGGGTGAGCTCCCGTTGCTAGGTCCCTGCTCCTGCAAACCTAGCAGTTCGAAAGCATGTCAAAGTGCAAGTAGATAAATAGGTGCGAAGGGTAAACAGTGTTTCCGTGCGCTGCTCTGGTTCACCAGAAGCGGCTTAGTCATGCTGGCCACATGACCCGGAAGCTGTATGCCGGCTCCCTCAGTCAGTAAAGCGAGATGAGCGCCGCAACCCCAGAGTCGGCCACGAGTAATATTCAACTTAATTGGAATAGACCCATTGGAGTTAATGCACCCAGTTAATTTAGGCCCATTAATTTTGATATGTCTACTCTGAGTAAGGCTTAGTTGAATACCACCCACAATCATCAACCTTATCTGTGTTTCTCTCTCTCTCTCTCTCTCTCTCTCTCTCTCTCTCTCTCTTTTACAGCCTATGTGGCTGGAACACTCCGAGTGGGAAATGATTGTTGCCAATGAATTCACTGAACAATCAGCACTACAAATTCACTTTCTAAGCCGCATCCAATTACTATTTGAAACTCTGCAGGCAGAGCTACTAAATATACCAGAGTGCATTTAATATTTAAAGCCTACTTAAAAGAAAGACGCTTAGCTGTAGTGAATGACCCTTCTAAGTGTTTGGTTATTCTCCTGCATGCTTAAAAAGCTGAGTAACAAAAATCAACCCTTGGGTGAAGAAGTTATTACTTCTTTCCTGGAAAAAACAACAACCCCAGGACTGATCCAAAGGAATCTTACTGATTCACGTGGAGCAGAAGAGATGGTTCAAACCTTTGCTTCCCATTTCAAGTGGCAGATTAAGGGTTGTTCTATTTGAAGTCTCAGTGTGGATGATTCCTAGATAACTTAAGTACAAAACCTACCTATTTGGTGTTTCGCAACTTTCTGACTAGTTGCAGGACCTTAGCCAGACCTAGTAGAGTAAAAGCAGAATCCACGGAAGCAATTGGCAACTTGGCTGCAGACAGGAGAGACGAAGCAGGAACCAGGAACTTGTAGTTAGGTGTTTATTATATACAGTGGACTATTTACAGGAACAGAACTTGGATCTTTTGCTAGCTCTCTCTGACACGACTCACAACTCCTACACTGACACAGAACTCTGAACACGAACACTGAAATACTGAACTAACGGTTAGTAGGCCATTAATTATCACTCCTTTGAGAGAGCTTGACCAATCAGGGAGCGGTCTCCATGTCTCTGTTATCACCAGGCAGACGTACTCCTTCAGATTGCCTTCTGGCTGTCTGCCAAACCTTAATTGACTCTGTGTGAGTAGCTGCACGTACACAGTTACCCAACATCTCCAACTAATGGTTACCCAGGAAACCCAACTTTAGTGGAATCCAAGCATGTTCCATGCAGGATAGAATCCCAATTGGGTGTGCCACCTACGAAGGAGGCAGTCCTGGTGCCAAGCGTCATCCAGCTTGGGCACTGGCCAAGGCAGGGACAAAACTAGGCTTTATTTCACCCAGGTCAAAGACCCAGCTTGGCACACACACATGCATTTGCGTACACACATACACACACAGGCTGGAAGCCAGAATGGTGCCCCTCTGGAGGTTTCACCTGGGGGGGAAACCCAGCACTGGCCAAAGATCTTAGCATCTGAGAAGGGCCCCTCTCTAGCCCATCTCTGCCAGCTTATCATCATCCTCACTCTGCCCCTGGGTAGTCATCTTAGTGGTGGGCAAGCAGTGCTTCTGCTCTTAAATGGGAGCCAAGTTCAGTCCTCATTTGCAGTGGTGGGCAGTCAATATGGATGGGAATCTGAGATGGGCTCCAATTCCAGCCCCCCCCCCAAATGTCCCTATTTTCCAGGGACAGTCCTGGATTTACAGAAACTGTCCTGGTTTCTGGTTTCATCCTGGAATGTTCTGCTTTTCCTTAGGACGTCCCTATTTTCATCAGATAAATGTTGGAGGGTATGGAGTTATGTGACCCCCAAGATAAGGAGGTAAGTAACTATACAGTGGTACCTCGGGTTACATACGCTTCAGGATACATATGCTTCAGGTTACAGACCCAGAAATAGTACCTCAGGTTAAGAACTTTGCTTCAGGATGAGAACAGAAATCGTGCTCCAGTGGCGTGGCAGTAGCAGGAGGCCCCATTAGCTAAAGTGGTGTTTCAGGTTAAGTACAGTTTCAGGTTAGGGACACGGGTGGCACTGTGGGTAAAACCTCAGTGCCTAGGACTTGCCAATCACATGGTCAGCAGTTCGAATCCCCGCGGCGGGGTGTGCTCCCATTGCTCGGTCCCAGTGCCTGCCAACCTAGCATTTCGAAAACACCTCTGGGTGCAAGTAGATAAATAGGGACCGCTTTATAGCGGGAAGGTAAACGGCGTTCCGTGTGCTGCTCTGGTGCCGGTTCGCCGGAGCAGCTTCATCACACTGGCCACGTGACCTGGAAGTGTCTGCGGACAGCGCTGGCTCCCGGCCTCTAGAGTGAGATGAGCGCACAACCCTGGAGTCTGTCAAGACTGGCCCGTACGGGCAGGGGTACCTTTATCTTTACCTTACAGTTTCAGGTTAAGAACAGACCTCCGGAACGAATTAAGTACTTAACCCGAGGTACCGCTGTACAACCTTTAGAAGACATCTGAAGGCAGCCCTGTACAGGGTAGGGTCTTTTAAAAATGTTTACTGTTTTATTATTATTTTATATACATTAGAAGCTGCCCAGGGTGGCTGAGGCCACCCAATCAGATGGGCAAGGTATAAATAATAAAAAAAATACTTGTTGTTATTATTATTATTAATGTCCTTATTTTCATTGGATAAATGTTGGAGGGTATCCCATTCAAACGTTACCCTGCCCAATACTAAAATTTGAGGGAATGAGGGAAATAATCCTTCTACTACAATGAAAAACATGGGAGCCATGCTGTCTTTTTCATCTGGTCTCTGTAGCTACCAATTCTGATTTTGATTTATGCGGTCATTATCTGAACCACATATTTATATTGGTGTTATGCTACTTTAGCTGTCAGAACTTCCTTCTACAAATCCTGGGAATTCTAGTTTTTGGAAGGGTGCTGATAATACCCTTTTCCAAAGGTCCTCTGGCTCAGTTGCAGTTCCTGGGTTCTCTTGGGACAGAGAATGACTGTTAAGCCAGGTTAAATCTGGGGCATGCATGTGCCCTTACACAGGATAACAGTTTGAAATTTTAACAGGCTCATAAAACACTTTTGCTCTGTTGGATACTTGCAGTATCTGCCAGCCACTGACACCTAGTCTTCTGCATCAGCTCATAGCTAATAGAGTGAGGGAGATGGAAAATAATTTGCAAGAAGTGTTCCACGCGTATCTGCTACACATCCTCTGGAGGAACAGCCTAACCTTAATTAAAGAATCCATCCTGCTCAGAAAGGATTTTAGCTCCGATTCTTCCATCCTGAGCCATTTCGATGGTTTGGAAGGGAGGGGGAGTTTATATTAAAGCTGCAGAAAAATTACAGAGCCAGGTCACATATCTAATTCACCATGTTTTCCCTCTCTACTTCATTTTCATGCCACATCCTGTTTACAAGCAAGCGACCCATCTAAGATGGTAGAGGAGAAGAGAGAAACATTTCTATATGCACAGTAGGACATCGGTGATAAGCAAGGGGGGAAGTAATGAATTCTCTTTCTCAAGGTTATCCTACTCACAGGATACTCCCAACCAAATTTTAATTCATTCCCTTTGGACTTTTGTGTGTTCAGGGGTGGCTGACTAAATAAGACCCACTCTCCAGCACTCGCCCTCCTGCAACCTGCTGAGGGTCGTCCTTTGCTATCCCTGCTAATTCACTGGATCTTCCAGGAAAGAAAACACCCTCGTACATAAGCAAAAATACTTTGCGCCATCTCTTGCATGTCAGTGGCAGCATCAAGCTGTTCCCTAATTGCTAGAAGCAGTTTGTTTGATGCTTTTATTATGGAAATTCATTCTCTTCATTATCCTTTGACAATCTGAACCTGCCTCCTCCACCCCCAACCGCCTCCCTCCTTCCACTACCATCATGGAACTTCAAAACATGTGTCCGGTGGGTTCAGAGAGCCACATCAGCCAAAATGACCTTCACCCACTGCTTGAATACAAATCAAAAGCCAATACAGTGGTACCTCAGGTTACATACGCTTCAGGTTACAGACTCCACTAACCCAAAAATAGTGCTTCAGGTTAAGAACTTTGCTTCAGGATGAGAACAGAAATCGTGCTCTGGTGGCGCAGCAGCAGCAGGAGGCCCCATTAGCTAAAGTGGTGCTTCAGGTTAAGAACAGACCTCCAGAACGAATTAAGTACTTAACCTGAGGTACCACTGTATGGCTTTATTATGCAACCCCCCTCCTGCCAGTCCCAAGGATTTTCAAAACCCCTGGGTATCTCAGAGACCACCTAGCAAACCCCTTACTCCAACAAGTCTTCATGCTCCTGTCGGCATTTAGGTATTCATAGTTACCCGCCCATAGCTTTTTTTAAGAGTCGTTTCTCTGCCTAATAAAGCCCTTTTTGGCTTTTATGGATCTATTAAGCCCATAGTGGGAGGTTTCCTGGCCCCCTGACCTTCTTCACCAACTCCTGCAGTTTCTGCTCCACCTCTTGGATAAAGCTCCCCACCACCCTTTTCTCTGATGGTTCTTTGTCTAACTCTGCTCATTCCTTAGTTTCTCCTGCTCCTTGTCTCTTTCTCTGTCCCTGCTCCTCTGCTTCCCCTTCCTCCTAGGCTCCTCTTCTTTGTCCCTCTTCGCCCCACCTCTTAAAGTATACATTTACATATATTTGCATATGCACATGCATAGGATGGGCACAAGGCAGTTGAATACAGCCAACACAGCCATTTTAAAAGGTAAAGGACCCCTGACAGTTAAGTCTAGTCGTGAAACGACTCTGGGTTTGTGGTTTTTTCCATGCATGCACATGCGCGTGCACACACACGCACTCACATACAGATGCCCTTCTGTTTCTTCCTTGCGTGTTTTCCCATTTCTCTCTTCCATACAACTGAATAGGAGAAAGCAAAGTGGGTTGCAACACTGGAAGTGACTGGCAGGAATTAGGTATTCCCACTGAAATTACTCACAATTGCAACCTTTTCTCCCCTGCTTTGGGCAAGTGAATGAGCACCTTCTTGAGGCATCTAATCATAAGCTTGCATTTTTATTAAAGCTTATATGTTTAATCAGGGCCTGTATCTTAAAAAGCTTAAAGATTTTCAAATGTTTTATGCCAGGCAGAAGACCAGCTGCCTAAGAACCTTGGCAATGTTTTTCTCCTAGACAAGGGCCCCCCCTGATTTATAGCAGAAAACAATTCTCAAAGTCGTAAAAAGGGAATTACAGGCTGACAGCCAAGGTTACACTGACCCTACAAATTAAGGGTTGATAAATAGTAAAATGAGCCATATCTTCTTCCTAAGGTTAAAAAGGTCAAGAGCAGTGAAAAAGACAACTGGCTTGGCTGGAGAAAGAGAGCATTTTTGGGAAGTCTTTTCTAAAGCTGTTTCTTTCTTAAACTAAGATCCTTTTAAGATTTCTTTTCCTTTTAAAAGGTTATTTATGTATTAAATATATTAGCTTAAATATAATTATGCAAAGGATTTAAGAAATGCTAGATTCTTATTTCATATAGTTGGAAGAGATCACAGGGGCCATCAGCCACCAGCCTCCTGCTAGACAGGAGACGCCATCGAGCACTCCTGATATATGGTTGTCAGGCCTTTTGTTTAGAAACCTTCAAATGAAGGAGATCTCTCAATGTTGATGTGAACTCAAAATCCTTGACATATGTTTAAGATAAAAATTCAAGATTAACCATCTGTTTTGGAAGGCAATAGGGCAAGGAGGGCAAGAGGTGAGCTGGTAATTAAGATTCCTTGTTGAGACACATGTAAGATATATTACTACTTATTTGTCATTTATAGATAGAAGAATATATAGCTTTTTGCTTCCCATAAAAGGGCAAGAGGAAATGGGTGTATCTTTTGTGATTGGTTCTAGCAAATAGCCAATAGGAATTTCAACCAGGCTGATTGGACAGAGGCAGCCACAGGAGGAGCAAGGGGGCTGGATTAAGGAAATATAAGTGCTGGCCAGAATGGCAGGAGGCCAGGCCAGAGCTTGGTAACCATATACCACTGTGCCTCATATTTATTTGTCTGACAAATAAATTATTATTTTAATTTCTCTATTGCTGCGTTGAATATTTCATTCCAGCTAAGTGTTAACCACAAGCAGGGTGCTACATTCTCTCAATTTACTTGCATGGAGAAATGGAGAGAGGCAATCAAGAAAAATGGGGGTGAGCACAAGGGTTCTTGTTGATGGAGGATGAGGACTATATAGTCTCCAAAGGGTCCTCCCTATTAGTCTAGAGCAGGGTTCCCAAACTTGAGTCTCTAGCTGTTTTTGGACTACAACTCCCATCATCCCAAGCTAGCAGGACCAGTGGCCAGAGATGATGGGAATTGTAGTCCCAAAACAGCTAGAGAACTGAGTTTGGGGAACCCTGGCAATGCAGTCCTTGGGCTGAAAAGGGTTGCCCATCCCTGGTCTAGAAGGCAGCTGTGGTATCTAGCGGTTTGGGCCAGTCCTCAATGACTGTCAGTTGCACACACAAAAACCACCCACCCCGCCACTTCAGGTGACTAACCCTCAAGCTTTCTATTCACCTTCTAAATGCAAAGTCCGGGTTTAACAGAGTAATAATATATATATAATATTTTGAGAAAGAACAAATTGGTAATTATCTCTCCTAATGAAATGTGCTATCCTCTCAGTTCGATTTAAAATGGGGCACAGCTCCCGTTCTTAAGGACCATTGAATAAATGCCTATTAGTTGCGCGGAAGTGATTTTAAATGCTTGACTCATTTCCACCCCCCCCTGCCCATTTCCCACATCATTTGCATGAGTGTATCCTGCAGGAAAAAAAGGCAACTTGCCCTTTTCGTTTCTGTGCTTGGTGGTAACCTTGAATGGTAGGGAAGAGCAGCTGCAAAGGTGGGCAAGGCTCCTGTCTTTTTCGTAGTCACCCAGAATAGAGAATTACAGCAGGTTCACCTTTTATCACAAGCGACATCTGCTTAAATGAGTCTATGGAAATATTCAAGCAAAAGGAACTCTGCCATCCTCTGCATTTGGTCATCCTGCTGGAGAATAATATCAGCATTTGCCAGGAGGGAAAGGAAAGAACATGTGCTATCTGCATATGGTGATTTATTTAAAAAGGTATGCTCATTTAGGGCCACTCCAGATGGGCTTTTTTGTGGTCATATTCTGCAACATTCTATTCACTCAAGGCTGCATCAACACCATACATTTAAACCACCTGAGATTCCCCAAACAATTGTGGGACCTGTAATTTAACCTTCACAGGACTGCAAGGAGCCCTCAAGGAGGTTAAACTGGCCTCAGCCAGGGCCAAGGCCTTTTTGGCTTTGGCCCCAGCCTGGTGGAACTCTCTGTCACAGGAGACCAGGGCCCTGCAGGACTTGGCATCCTTCCGCAGGGCCTACAAGATGGAGCTGTTACACCTGGCCCAGTTTGAACGCCCTCTATGGGACCCTGTAAGTTACCTCTTTGGCCCTCTGTGGGACCAACATGTATAGCTGGCCCTGATGAATACTTGAGGTTCCCAACCCCTATGGTTGTAATTCGTGGGCAGTTTTGTCCTGATTCTAATTTTTAAGCTGTATTTTAATGAATTGTTTGATTGTGTTTTAATGTATTTGACATTTGATGTTAGGCACTCTGAGCCTGATCTTGGCCGGGGAGGGTGGGGTATGAATAAAAATTTACTTACTTACTTACAATGCTCAACACCCTTAATAAATTACAGCTTCTGGGATTCTTTGGGGGAAGCCATGTGCTTTCAGTATTCTTTAAAGATGTAGAAACAACCAATAATAGCACATACATGAGGTAGTGAGAGATTTTACTTTCTTGGGCTCCATGATCACTGCAGATGGTGACAGCAGTCACGAAATTAAAAGACGCCTGCTTTTGGGGAGAAAAGCAATGACAAACCTAGACAGCATCTTAAAAAGCAGAGACATCACCTTGCCAACAAAGGTCCGTATAGTTAAAGCCATGGTTTTCCCAGTAGTGATGTATGGAAGTGAGAGTTGAACCATAAAGAAGGTTGATCGCTAAAGAATTGATGCTTTTGAATTATGGTGCTGGAGGAGACTCTTGAGAGTCCCATGGACTGCAAGAAGATCAAACCTATCCATTCTTAAGGAAATCAGCCCTGAGTGCTCACTGGAAGGACAGATCGTGAAGCTGAGGCTCCAATACTTTGGCCACCTCATGAGAAGAGAAGACTCCCTGGAAAAGACCTGATGTTGGGAAAGATGGAGGGCACAAGGAGAAGGGGACAACAGAGGACGAGATGGTTGGACAGTGTTCTCAAAGCTACCAGCATGAGTTTGACCAAACTGTGGGAGGCAGTGGAAGACAGGAGTGCCTGGCGTGCTCTGGTCCATGGGGTCACGAAGAGTCGGACACGACTAAACAACAACATGCACACACCATTCTACTTGTTCTGCAATGCTTCTCCAAGATTGCTGTGTTATTGCTGCCTAGAGAGGCACTCTTGCACAACAAAGGTGGGACAGAAAAACAACGACCTTCAAGCATTTGTGGTATAAAAGGCTGCAGGATATCAGCAGGGAGCCACAGGATGTGCAGCGATTAGAAATGAAGCAGTATGTCCATCTCCAGTGGCATAACGTGGGTTGCCAGTGCCCGGGCAAGGCAAGTATCCTTGGCACTGCCTACCATAGGCTGGAATGAAGGGGCAATACCTTGGCAACCCACCTGAGTGGCAGCTGCAGTGCCCCATGAGTGTCAAGCATGCTGGAGAGCAGGACAGGGGATTGGCTAGGAGCAGGAATCTTTCTAAAGCCCTGCAGAGGGCGCCCTAGCAACTGCCCGCCACACAAATCCACTCCTCAGTCCACCCAAGCCAACATTGGGAGATTTTCTATGAGGGGAGGGTGCACTATTTTAAAAAATTATTATTGCTACTTTCTCTTTACTTTTGGAATTTTGTGCCCCTAGAATTTTGTGACCCTGTGGCCCCGTCCATGCTATGCCACTGTTCGCCTGTAAACCTTTGCAGGCACAAACAGAATTGAAAGCAGGATTGTGTATAACCACCCCAAAAACCGTCTTAGAAACAATTCATCGTGAATAAGGAGGGGCCTTAAAAGTTCCCACTGCTTAAATGATGTGCTTAAAATCATTTTTAAAAAGAAAACATACCATTTTTTAAATGCTCTTTTTAAAAGATAAAGACTGAGTCAAACACATAGGGCAACCATGCCAGTTGTACCTTGGATCCCAAATGCCTTGGTACTCGGACGTTTTGGCTCCTAAACACCCCGCAAACCCAGAAGTGAGTGTTCCTGTTTGCGAATGTTCTTTGGAACCCGAACGTCCGACGGGGCTTCTGTGGTTTCCGATTGGCTGCAGGAGCTTCCTGCAGCCAATCAGAAGTCACGCTTTGGTTTCCGAACATTTTGGAAGTCAAACAGACTTCCGGAACAGATTCCATTCGACTTCCAAGGCACACTGTAATTGAGTGTGGAGTGGAGGGGAATGAACCCTCCCACAAGAATGTGGTGAGACCTCTAACCACATTCTTTCTCATTTCAGTACTCTGAGAAAAAAGAAAACCCCTTAGGAGAGTGTGTGTGTGTGTGTGTGTGTGTGTGTGTGTGTGTGTGTAATAAGGGTTTCCCACCCCTTCAATAGAGCAGTCTGTCAATGTATGCATGATTTCATGTGTGCTGTTCATATTTATATAAGCTATCCTGGGAATATTATTACCAGTGGTGGGCAACATTCAAAGTTAATAAAGTCAATGCAACCATACCGTACAATAATACAATACAGTACCACTATGCTACACCTTTTTGCTACATGACACCAGGGCACTTTGCAATAAAATCAAGATACAGTTTTTAAAAATGTTGTAGCAATAATAACAGCAGCAACGGATCAAATAGTAAAATTACTATTAACACAGCGAATAAAAGCAAGAAATAAGAGAGAGCTCATGGGGGAAAGCTACAAACAGCAATTAAAAAGAAATTAATATCATGAAAGGGCGGTGAAATAACAGGACAGTCTTTGCCTGACATCTAAAGTAAAATATAACAGAAATGGCACCCATGCTAGTTTCTACAATTTGGATGCTACAAGAGAAAAGGGCCTTTTTCAGTAAACCACTCAGCTAACCTCTGAAAGCAAGGGCACCCAAACGCCATCTGAAAAAGATTTCAACTGGTGACCTGGACGGGGGAGGGGGGGCAACTATCTCTTTTCCAACCTAACAATGTAATTGGGGACAATATCATACAGTGACAAAGTGCCCTTTCCATTTCAGTATACTATAGCAGTAGCTTTCAACTTTCAGATCTAGGATGCACCTTTAACATGCATGGGGGGGGGGGGAATCCACTTCTTATTTTTCTTAATTTTTAATGTCATATTTCTATTGTGATAGAAATATGGTCCACCTTAGAACAACCTACTAGCTGAAGACCACTGTTCTATAGGACAGAAGTTGCCTTCAGGCTACAGCAGCAAATTACTGACCGCAGCAAACATTGCTTCTTTAAAATTTCCCTCTTTAGGATTTAAACCTGGGAGGGGGGACTCCGCTGCATTCCATCATCTATGTAAGGCATGGGTAAGCAAACTAAGGCCCGGGGGCCGGATGCGGCCCAATCGCCTTCTAAATCTGGCCCATAGATGGTCCGGGAATCAGCGTGTTTTTACATGAGTAGAATGTGTCTTTTTATTTAAAATGCATCTCTGGGTTATTTGTGGGGCATAGGAATTTTTCTTCTTCAAAATATAGTCCGGCCCCCACAAGGTCTGAGGGACAGTGGACCGGCCCCCTGCTGAAAATGTTTGCTGACCCCTGATGTAAGGCCTCCACCTACTGAAAACATACCAACTTTGGCTTCCTCCATTGAAAGCGGTAGAAATTAAAATGCCACTCCCAATTTTTGTAGCTCACAAGGGGGATTTTTTTTGTTGCAGCATTAACTTAATGACCAAAAATTATACCTTGATCTGACCCTTTTAACTAGAGTCTTTTAACTAGAAAGTCAGCATAGCTCTTGATTTAAATGTTGATTTTCCATTTCCTATTCCAACCACCAGTTCTGAGATGGGTTCTAAGAGAGATCAGCTCTTTCCTGGTTGCAGTTTCAGAGACCTTTGAAACTATGCTGAGAGACTGACCATTTGCAGGCATATTCCCAAAGACTTTCACGCCAGTGGGATTTCTTCCTAATGATTTTGATGAAAGTTTGACTCAAGTCACTGTACAATTAGTGAATTACAGAATCAGTAGTCACTGGTGCACTCAACAGTTTCTCTCCCGCATCTAATGAGGCATGTGTGAGGCTTACATGGTGGGGGGGGGGGGAATGCATTTGTTGATTGGAATTCTATTGCGGAAATTTTGAATTTAAAACATATATTTGATGGAACCTAATTATAGCTGTAATTACATTCATGAAGAGATTACTGGGATACCTACACGCAGATTAAAAACAGCAGAAGCAAGCATATGCTGTTCCTGAGACAAACAGCTCTGTTCTTGCTCTCTCAAAATTCAGTTATTGAAGGGAAACTGAGTGATTTCCTGAAACCAATTTCTAATAGCCATTTCAAAATATGATCCATATACAGTGGTACCTCGGGTTACAGACGCTTCAGGTTACAGACGCTTCAGGTTACAGACTCTCCTAACCCAGAAATAGTACCTCGGGTTAAGAACTTTGCTTCAGGATGAGAACAAAAATCACACGGCGGCAGTGGGAGGCCCCATTAGCTAAAGCGGTACCTCAGATTAAGAACAGTTTCAGGTTAAGAATGGACCTCCAGAATGAATTAAGTTCTTAACCCGAGGTACCACTGTATTGCTTTGAATTGTTTGAATCTTGCCTTTCTTTTCTTATTTGTCCAACCCATTACCCCACGTATCTCAACAGATGGCCCATTCAGAGCTGGAGTTCTAGGAAATGAAAACTTGAAGAGCAAAAGGGGGCAGGAAAACTTCATGGGTACAATAAATCTGTTCTGATTTCTGGATACATGTGTTTGGTCTTAGTTCAGACACTCAACAGTGTCTGAAATAACAGTGTTGAGCCAGTGTGGTGTAGTGGTTAAGAGTGGTGAACCGGGTTCAATTCCCCGCTCCTCCACATGCAGCTGCTGGGTGACCTTGGGCTAGTCACACTTCTCTGAAGTCTCTCAGCCCCACTCACCTCACAGAGTGTTTGTGGTGGGGGAGGAAGGGAAATGAGATTGTTAGCCGCTTTGAGACTCCTTCAGGTAGTGATAAAGTGGGATATCAAATCCAAACTCAACAGTGTGGCCATTTACCACAGTGTAGGAGGGTCACCAGCAGGTTTACAACCTACAGGGGTCAGTTAGAAGCACTAGTAGAATGAACCAGTACATATATTGGGGGGGGGGGGTTACATGGGATGCTTGAGGACAACTATGAGAATGGGGAACAACTATGAGAATGGTTGCAAGTATCGCCCCAGAGTAAAGAAGCCTTTTCATTGGACTGGAATCTCTGTGCAGTCCCTACATGATCATGAAGTCACTTGTAGGATGAGAAATTTGATGCAGTTGGCATTTGAAGGTGAATCTACCTAATCTATACTTTCTGCCAACTGAAACTCAGCCATCCTTGTGTTTATTATTGATTATTTACATGCAGCATGCAATACAACCCAATGAAGGGGGGGAGGAAGCAGGGAATACATAAGTATTTTTTACAGTCAAAACAAAATGAAAACGGAGAGACATGAAACAGGAAGCATTCACAAATCCTTAGGAAAGCCATACTTCACACATTGGCAAAGTCATGGAGTCCTCCTGGAGGCTATTTGCAACAGTGCAAGAAGTGCAGTCCCACCACATGGTGTGGAAATTTTTTGGAGTTTCCAGTCCCTTAGAAACATTCATATTAAGTGTTACTCACACATGCACCCACCCACCACTGATATTGCCATGTTCCATATGTTTTTATACGACAGGAAAATTTGTAACCCTTGCAGTGCCTTCCATTTTTATACAATAGATATTCTGGCTGCTGCCAGCAACCATATAATGAGTTCTTTTGAGTGCCCTTGTTGAGTCTGATCATGCCACAGATTTAAAAGTGAAATCTGTGGAGTCATTTGAACAAATAGCAGAAACTTCCTGATGTATCTTAGACCAAAAGCTTTTCACAAGTGGGCACTCTTACTATAAATGGGGGGGGGGGACACATTCCTCATGCCCCACAGCCTTGAAGGACTTATGATGATGACGATGAAGAGCTCCAAATTTTCCAGTGAGGTTCTGCAGTCGAGTAATGTGAAGGGAAATGCATATACTGTGGCAAAGTGTGCATAAAAGCACATATAGCAGTGAAAATATTCATTAGCGAAGTGGCTGCAAAATTGCATTAAAATGTGTACATTAGGAGAAATTCACAACAAAGTTACGATGAATTTTCACGAGGACTTCTTTTTTAAAACAACAACAACAACAACAACAACAACAACAACAACAACAACACAAACTGATGTGGAAATGTGGAGAACGGAAGACTGAAAAAAAATGAGAAACAGAGAAACCAAATGCGCCAATTCACCCATCCCTAATGACTGGTGGTTGCAGGAAAAGGACAGTTGATCTGGACCATAATCCAGTTTAAATGTTGGCAACCAAGTTTACAACCAACCAAATTTTATTGGACCAAACTTTGTTTTCAAGACGAGCATTTGGGTTTGATTCAAGTCGTTAGCCAGCATAATCTGTTCAGAGCATAAAGAGCTGGTACAGATTCTGCAAGTCCTTTTCAGCTTCCAACACAGAGGATGACTGCAGGGGAAAAAAAGTATGACGGTTCAGATTTTCTCAGGAACAGAACAGGACGTTTCTTGCTACGTTGGGGGACTTAGAAATAAATCAAAGATGCAAGCAACACAATATACATTGATTTTCATCTAAATGCTATTGAATCCCTTGAATTAACAACACGGTACCAATAACAAGTAAAAAGTGGAGAAAATGACAAATAGGATAGGGTCAACCCTGAGTTAAGCAGTCACTCCAGACATTGACCAGGTACTTCAATCCTCCAAGTGCCACCATTGGGAGAGGTGCTATGGTCTACAGCCAGTCACTGGAGAGACCTGTCAGGAGTAAGCATAGACCAATGGTATCAAATAGTATGGGAAACAGCCTTATTGGAAAAACTAAGCAACAAACTGAAACTGACATGGGGACAAATAGAAAAAAGACGCCTTCACCCCTGCCCAACAAGACAACAAGAACTAGCCAACAGCATACGAATCAATCTAGCTAGCCTGATCCAAACACACACATACACACCCCACTCACACACAAAATCAAATTTCACTACAGCCAGTCAAAGACAACCAACCAAACCCTAGGCCAGGCATAGGCAAACTCGGCCCTTCAGATGTTTTGGGACTACAATTCCCACCATCCCTGACCACTGGTCCTGTTAGCTAGGAATCATGGGATTGTAGTCCCAAAACATCTGGAGGGCTGAGTTTGCCTATGCCTGCCCTAGGCCACCACCCCCCCCCCACCTCTCTGAAACCAAATACAATAATCATAATCATAATAATTTATTATTTATACCCCACCCATCTGGCTGGGTTTCCCCAGCCACTCTGGGCGGCTTCTAACAGAATATTAAAATACAATAATCTATTAAACATTAAAAGCTTCCCTAAACAGGGCTGCCTTCAGATGTGAATATGAGTGAATAGTAAAGAGAACCCACACAAGTGACGCTGACACAAACCCCCACACATACACTAAGTAGAAGAATAGAAGCATTGCCCCCTGTCCCCGCCCCATTCACCATTCCCTCCTCCCCCTCTTTCCCCCTTTTCTTCCTAAGCTAATGTACGTGAAAAATAAAAATAAAAATTCCAAAAAAAAAAAAAAACCTGCAAGACAGGCCAATTCATAAGGCATTGGGCACAATCCTTAGTTTAGCTGGTACCCCCTTAAAGGGGTCCAGGACGAGTATTGCCCATTTCGAGTGGGGCTTCCCACCCAACTGGCAGAGCCAGAAGGGAAGGCACTGGGCATTGCCCCACGGCTGTGCCGGAAGGAGATGGCCCTTCAGGACCTGGTTGTGGCTGTGTCAGGCAGCAAACACCACCCAGGAATCTGGTTTCCTCAGGCATCTGGATAGTCACTGTGAGAACAGAATGCTGAACTAGATGGACCATAGGCCTGATCTGCCAGGCTCTTCTTCGAGTTCAACATGCAGAGAAATAGCTAGGATTGAATCAGGTACAGTGGTACCTTGGGTTAAGTACTTAATTCGTTCTGGAGGTCCGTACTTAACCTGAAACTGTTCTTAACCTGAAGCACCACTTTAGCTAATGCGGCCTCCTGCTGCACAATTTCTGTTCTCATCCTGAAGCAAAGTTCTTAACCTGAAGCACTATTTCTGGGTTAGCAGAATCTTTAACCTGAAGCGTATGTAACCTGAAGTGTATGTAACCTGAGGTACCACTGTATACATAATAGGATTAATTAACTAATAGATGTAGAAGATTTTGACTGCTTTTTTAAAAGTCCTCATCCTGTGAGGAGCTATCTTGCGCATGTTTCCTTTACCCATGTAACATCGCTCACAAAAGCAGGGCATTTCCCTTGTCACTGGAACAGTTATTTACACAAATCATAACTTCAAGGCAGCTCTTTTATACAGAGATAATTTCACAATTCCTTGGGAAGATAGTGGAGTTCACCAACAACTAGGAATGGACATATCTGACTGTTTTTTAGTGTGAGTTTATTTGGTCTGCACACCAAATATAGGGCTATCAAGACAACTACAGCAGAGAGAAAAACACAATATGCATGCACACAAATTGCACCTTTTAAAATAAGAATAGAATAAAATTCATAAACAATTGGCTGAGAAAATATGGACAATTTTGACTTGGAACTCATCTTCCATCTAATAATCTAATACCTGGAGCAAGGAACATGCATTTTCTGTAATCTTGGGTTCAAGTCTACAATTTAAAGTGGATCATAGAATTCATCTGAGTTCCTTAGATGTAAAGAAAGGACTGAGGAGATAAATTGGGATCCCTATAAAAATGTCAGTATAGGAGAACATGGGCTAATGTTTCAGCTGAGCTGCTTTTGCAAGGACAAATTCTCAAGTGCCAAGGCAGCCTGGTAAATAGGCCTCTCATAACTGATTCCTCTCAGTTTGTCATTTTTCCAGTCTTGCACTCCTGTACATCACATTTCCACATCAGTCTGTGGATTTTATTTATTGTTTAAAAAATTCCCCCAAAGCATTTGTCAGCATTTAAGTGTGCGTGTTTCCTAACGTACACATTTTGTATGCCATTGCATGATTAAACACGTGCTTTAATGTGGATTTTTGTGTGGATTTAAAAAATAAAAATAAAATGACATATTAATGTGGAAACAGAACAGGATGGACTTTTCAACAAACAAATATGAAACTGATACAGGCTGGAAGCAGACTGATCCATTCATCCCAAACATACAACATAGCATTTTGTTTCCTGTTGTCATAAGCATGACTGATAGTCTAGGTAATGCCGCCTACTGTGAATTTCCAACAAGATGCTATGGGGGGTTTTCTAATACAACTTTCTTCTGTTTCAATGAAAAAAAGTGAACACTGAAAACAGGTTTTATTTTCAAAGGAAAGCACATTGTTTCAGGGAAATTGTTTTATTTTTCTTCTTCTTTCCAAAGTCTGAAATGGAAAAATCTACAGAAAGCAAGCCGGGGGCGGGGGCGGACTTCAGGAGCATAGAGATAAAAAGAAACACACAACACATTACTTGCAGTCAGAAGTGATGCATTTTATGACCTTGAAAACTCTTTTGTGATGACACAGATAGTTTCTCCACTTGCGTAACTGTATCTGCCCTTCCATTTACCTTTGTCAAGGAACTTTTTTATGCTCAAACATTTGGGCAGATCAATAGCAGTTCAATACAAAGATATGATTAGTGCTGTATGTATAGGAGTTGTTTTCCATCCTTACCAAAGTCGCAATGCTGTGATTGAGAAGGAAGGGGCTTTTAACATCTTCCTTTCCATATTGTGATAGCTGAATTCAGAAGTAGGTAGGATACAGTAACAGAACAAGTTTCTTAAGGGAGAAAAGGATTCAGCAGAACCTCTTGAGTCTGGGCAGCCAAGGATACAATGCTATCACTTTCTCTTATACAGTGGTACCTCGGGTTACATACGCTTCAGGTTACATACGCTTCAGGTTACACACTCCGCTAACCCAGAAATAGTGCTTCAAGTTAAGAACTTTGCTTCAGGATAAGAACAAAAATTGGGCTCCGGCAGCACGGCGGCAGCAGGAGGCCCCATTAGCTAAAGTGGTGCTTCAGGTTAAGAACAGTTTCAGACCTCCAGAATGAATTAAGTACTTAACCCGAGGTACCACTGTATATGCAAGCAGATAACCAAGCAGAATTTGGTGCTCTCCTCTCTGTGGTGGACGTGAATTACCCCATCAAGGCCTCTCTAGCAAACTGCACTGGATGTTCCAGAATCCATTGGAGCAGGCTTCCTCTACCTCGGTCCTCCAGATGTTTTGAGACTACAATTTCCATCATCCCTGACCACTGGTCCTGCTAGCTAGGGATCATGGGAGTTGTAGGCCAAAAACATCTGGAGGACTGAGGTTGAGGAAGCATGCATTGGAGCATCTAAGGAGGGGTTATAGCTTTGGGGTAGAATGCATGTTTTGCATACAGAAAGGTGCAGGTTCATTCCCTGGAATCTCCCATTTAAAAAAGGTGATGTGAAAGATTGCTGTCTGAGGCTCTTGAGATCTGGAGTCCTTCAGGCTAACCTAAAATTCAATGGGCTGCCACACAGGAATAGCCATGGACAGGGCCAGACTTAGGTCTGATGGGGCCCCAAGCTACTGAAGGTAGTGGGGCCCTTTATATGCCCAGCTGTCCTTTGTCAAGAACAACTTGTCGCTGTTTTTTGTGTTGAATATATGCCATGTGGTAATTTATGGACCTAATAGGTATTGAAAGCCATTTGCATGTAACAAAATATACATTTTATCAAAGTAATTGTTGAACTGAAATACAGTTTTGGAAATTTACATCCAGTTGTTGTTTTCCTTTTATTTTATTTTCTGGGGGCCCCCAAGAGAGTGGGGCTCTAAGCTATAGCTTGTTTAGCTTATACGTAAATCCAGATAAAGCAGCACAAAGAGAAGTGGTTCCTATGAGGAGTCACTGCACAAGCTGCTATTTGCACATGCAGGGGGAGCTCAATTGGACTCTCAAGGTGTGAGTTGCAATGCAAGGACCTTCCTTTGCACTTTGACCCCCGAGTCAAGGAGATAAGTACTATACAACCTTTCGAGGATATCGAAAGGCATCCCTGTATAGGGAAGTTTTCAGTGTTTTATTATGTCTTGTATATGTTGGAAGCTGCCCAAAGTGGCTGGGGCAACACAGCCAGATGGGCAGGGTATAAATAATCAATTGATTATTGTTGTTATGGAATGGGACGTCCCTATTTTCATCGGAGGAATGTTGTAGGGAATGAAATATCACATCAGTCACAAAATGTTTCAACTATTTCAGCCTTCACATCTGCTGGAATACAGAACACGTGAGAATACTGATGGGTGTATCTTCCAAAGGCCGTTAGGACTTTCTTGTGGATGTGGGGTTGCTAATTAAACCAGAGAGTTTGCCAAACTGCAAGTCAACACTAAAGCAGGGGTTGGGAACTTATTCTCAGTTCAGTTGCCCTCTTCCCTCCTGGACAACACTTTGGTGGCCACATACCAGTGGTGGATGGAGCACAGAGCAAAAGTGGGTACAGCAACAAATACAAATGTTACCCTTGTGCAGTAGGCTCATTTCCACATGCAACTCTTAATCCCCCAGCCATGCAAGCAAGAGGCTTTATCGGAGTATAAGGACACATCATAGCCAAGCGAAAACACGCAAGGAAGCAGGGCTGGTGATGAGCAGGACCTGGGGGGGGGGGTATGACATGTTGTGAGGGCCATGTAAAGGGCAAAATTTGGCCCGGCGGCGCTCATCTCGCTTTATTGGCCGAGGGAGCTGGCGTACAGCTTCCGGGTCATGTGGCCAGCATGACTAAGCCACTTCTGGCGAACCAGAGCAGTGCACGGAAACGCCGTTTACCTTCCCGCCGGAGCGGTACCTATTTATCTACTTGCACTTTGAAGTGCTTTTGAACTGCTAGGTTGGCAGGAGCAGGGACCGAGCAACGGGAGCTCACCCTGTCACGGGGATTCGAACCGCCAACCTTTCGATCAGCAAGTCCTAGGCTCTGTGGTTTAACCCACAGCGCCACCCGCATCCCCTTCACCTTCACCTTTTCCTTAGGACATTCCTATTTTCATCTGAGAAGTGTTGGAGGGTACGTATTTAGTAATTTATAGCCCAGAAGATTCACACCCAGAACTTCCAAATGAAATGCAGTTGGCCGTTGCACTGAATCTGATGCCCCTCCAGCAATTTTTAATCCCTCTGCTGGCAGTTCAGGAGGAGAAGAGGCAAGATAAACCCCTGGACTGTTCCAAATGTTCCATTTTCACCTTGTTTTGTGCTGCCAGAACACACTGCCCATTTGTTACTCATCACAGAAGAGTCAGTGATCTGACGGTGTCAATCTATGTCTTTAGTTAAAAAGAAAAAAGTAATAATAAAAGAGGAAGAAGATTGGAACGAAAGAGTATCTCCAGGATGACTGGAAATACAAATGGGTGCCGTGCAAGGAGTCAATGAAGCTGCTGCATTGAAAGGGTAACCTTCGCAATGAGATCAATGTGTCATGCTCTTGTTATGAATGTGATTGCTGTTGCAGAGCCCATGTCGGAGAGAGGCTGAAATGAAGCTTACATGCATCAATAACAGCCAAAAAGAGTGTGACAATTTAGCACTGCAGATCCTTCTGGCATGTTTGTTTGTTTGTTTGTTTGTTTGTTGTGTGCTTAGCCTTGGCTTGAGGACTGGTGACCTTTTGTACACTTCAAGGGGACATAGCTCAGCCAGGAGAGCGTCTGCTTTGCATAAAGACGATCTCAGGGAGAGACTCCTTTTTGACTTTTGGAGAGTCAGTGCCCATCAAAGTAGACAATACTGAGCAAAGGTTGGCCAAAGGTCTGGCATCATCATCATATTTTTTGTACTCTACCCATTTTGTACTGTGGGTTGCCGCAGCCATTTTGGACACCTTCCAGCAGAACATACAAACACACAACAGCTTCTTTTCTTCCTAAACATATTTTAAAATCAGGTAAAACGGTGCTATTTTTTCTAGAAAAAGTGGTACTGGAACTAACCAAGAACATCTCCCTTGATCGCTTATAATGGCAATGGCTCCCATCTGAGAGATGCCAGAACGGAGTTCCGGTAAGTTCTGGCTGAAAAAAGTCCTGAGGTAAAGGAAGCTTAAAATGCTTTCCGGGTGATTTCCCACCCCACTTTCATGACAAATTATGCAGTTGAACAAGAAACGCACAAAAATTATGTCAAATATCAGTAGTGCATCAGGTTGAGAAAGGCTGGGTTAAAGGGATCCGGGGTGTGAATCCTATGCGAAGCCTATACGTGGGCTAGGGCCATGTCACAGCCCCTACGGCAGCCTTTCTCAACCTTGGGTCCCCAGATGTTTTTGGCCTACAACTCCCATGATCCCTAGCAAGCAGGACCAGAGGTCAGGGATGATGGGAGTTGTAGTCCAAGAACATCTGGGGACCCACAGGTTGAGAACTGCTCCCTACGGGGACCCATTGGGGTGCCCCTATTTGATGCAAGTCATAGGGCACCACCTATCAGTGGTTTGCCCTTGAGTAGACTCCCTGCAGGAGTCAAGATATAGCCTGGCTTCACCCTAATGCCTAAGCCAAACCGCTCACATCTCTAACCAATAAAGTTGTGGCCTATTTGAACCCATAAACCAAAATACTTCGTGCCAGTGTGTTTTATTGTTCTCCTGGGAACTTTGTGGCTCGGTTGCCTTGGCACGCAAGTATTATCCCCCTGGAAAAGAGAGGCCAATTTCCTACTGCTATCTTGGGAGCGATAAGAAATTTCTCTCCAGTCCTCTCATGATTATAAACACAGGTGGACTGGGAAGGACTCAGCAGGACATGACATGGTCTGCCAGCTTCCTCTCACAGAGGAGGAGAAAGCTGAAACGGAGAGTGGAAAAAGCAGAGAACAATGCCACTCCAGCAGATGCCACCATTGCTCTGCTCTGAATACTTGACTCCCACCACTTTGTGCTTCGTGACACCACTGCAGGAGAGCCATTTTCTGCCTGACCCATTTTAAGGCCAAGATGTTAGCTGATTAATCATGACAATCAAAATTTTGTGATTAATTAAAATGTGCCCCCAATTAATTAGGCAGCACTGTTTTTTCGTAATTAAAAAAAAGACAAGAACTAGAGAAAGTGCTCTTTTCCCCTTCAGAAATGTTTTTTATTGATATGCAAACTTAATCAATTTTAATTATTCAATTAAAAATCCCATACATTTAATAAATTTTCTTCAGTTGAGTGACAGACCTAATTTTAAGATATCAGACACTTAACTTTTGGGAAGTTGCTTGGCTGTTTTGAGCAAGGGTTGACTACCCAAGACATTTCAAACTTGAATGTAACTGTTCTCCTTTCTCCGAGGGGCAAAAACAGTTGGCATTTTATGCAGATATGAGCACCTGTAAATCTGTTTGTCCTAAATGTCAGAGATGTCCACATGATGCGGTATGATTTGATCTACTTTGATTTCCTAGGTAGGTAAATCAGCTAGCATTGCGACAACTTATTTCACCACTGGACTTAATACTCCTTTGGAACCCAAAACACAGGATTGCATTTTCAACACCTTAACGCAACCAGAAATTAATCCATCTCAAAAACTCCCTGTTATGCAAAGGCCTATTCATGGTCTGGACAACAGGAAAAGTGTTCCTACATCCCACCCCACAATGATGTTAAAATATGATTATGTGCTGCTGACTCGTGTAATGGCGGCATTAACATTCCAGCGGTATATTTGCAATGGTCAATGTTTTTCTGGTGTGCTGCAACACAGCTATGGGCCAGGACATGTGGAAAGTGCATTTTTATGTGGGGGTTTTGTGTGGAAAGCTTACACAGTGATGTGCTACCCCCCCCCCCCCAAGGCTGGTGCCAAACAAAAAACTGCTAGCACATTAGTAAAGCTAAGCAGGGTCCAGTATGGTTTCAAATTGGATGGGGAGCCGTGTGATTCCTGCATTGTAAGGGGTTGGCCTAGATGACTCTTTATATATATATATATAAATTTTTATTAAGAGTTTTGATAATACAATAAAGAAAAAAAGACAGAATAAACAGAAAACATCAAAAGAATAAAACAAACATAAGATTTTACATCTTGTAATAACCATCTTTTCTTCATTTTTCCCTTTTGGACTTCCTCACGTCTCTCGCTCCTACATTCCAATTTAATAAAACTTTAGCCAGCAACTTATCACCTTATTTTCATTCTTATTATACACAATTCCAATATTTTATCCCTAACTTTGAATATTTTTATCAAAATCCTGAATACCTAATTTTAACATGATATTCATTCAAAATTTATCTTTCTCATGAAATTCACTCATTCTCATAATCTTTTCCGCTAACTTTATGGTGCCCTGTTGTTTTCAAATCTCTCATCCTTCTTAACACTCATATAATTTACAATGTTTTTGAAGATAGTCCTTAAATTTCTTCCAATCCTCCTCCACTGCTTCTTCTCCCAGGTCTCGGATTCTGCCGGTCATTTCTGCTAACTCCATGTAGTCCATCAGTTGCATCTGCCATTCTTCCAACGTGGGCAAATCTTGAGTTTTCCAATGCTTGGCGACAAGTATCCTTGCTGCTGTTGTTGCATACATAAATAATGTTTGGTCCTTCTTTAACACCCTCTGGCCAACAATGCCCAAAAGGAAGGCCTCTGGTTTCTTAGGAAAGGTATACTTAAATACCTTTTTCAGCTCATTATATATCATTTCCCAGAAGGCCTTAACCCTAGGGCAAGTCCACCAGAGGTGAAAGAATGTTCCTTCAGTTTCCTTGCATTTCCAACACTTGTTATCTGGCAGGTGATATATTTTAGCTAGCTTGACTGGGGTCATGTACCACCTATATATCATTTTCATAATATTTTCTTTCAAGGCATTACATGCCGTAAACTTCATACCGGTAGTCCATAACTTTTCCCAGTCAGCAAACATAATATTATACCCAATATCCTGTGCCCATTTTAGCATAGCTGATTTAACCGTTTCATCCTGGGTATTCCACCTCAGCAGCAAGTTATACATTCTTGAAAGTAATTTAGTCTTAGGTTCTAACAATTCTGTTTCCAATTTCGATTTTTCCACTTGGAATCCTAACTTTTTATCCAATTTAAAAGCCTCTTTAATCTGAGCGTAATGTAATCAATCTCGCACTTTATCTTTAAGTTTCTCCATACTCTGCAGTCTCCAATTGTCTCCATCTCTTTCTAATATTTCCCAATATTTCGGCCATTCGACCTCCATATTGGGTCTTTTCACAGCCTTAGCTTCCATAGGTGAAAACCACCTTGGGGTCTTATTTCCTAATAAGTCTTTATATTTTATCCAGACATTAAACACTGCTTTCCTTACAATATGGTTCTTGAAGTTCTTGTGAATCTTAACCTTGTCATACCACAAATACGCATGCCATCCAAAAGCATTGTTAAATCCTTCCAAGTCTAAAACATCAGTGTTTTCAAGAAGCAGCCAATCTTTCAACCAGCAGAAAGCTGCTGATTCATAATACAACCTTAAGTCTGGCAGGGCAAACCCCCCTCTTTCTTTAGCATCAGTTAATATTTTAAACTTAATTCTGGGCTTTTTGCCCTGCCAGACAAATTTAGATATGTCTCTTTGCCACCTCCCGAAACACTCCATTTTATCCACAATCTGTAACGTCTGAAAAAGAAACAACATCCTTGGCAATACGTTCATTTTTATAGCAGCAATTCGGCCCAACAAGGAAAGTTTCAGTCTTGACCAACTTTCTAAATCCCTCTTAATTTCTGACCAGCACTTTTCATAATTGTCCTTAAATAGATTCAGATTCTTTGCTGTTATGTTCACCCCTAGATATTTTACTTTTTTAACCACGTTTAACTCTGTCTCTTTCTGAAACCTTTCTGACTCTAAAGCTGTTAAATTTTTTTCCAGTACCTTAGTTTTTTGTTTATTTAGTTTAAATCCCGCCACCCGACCAAACTCTTGAATCAGTTGTAAAGCCCTTTTCGTACTAGATTCTGGCTCCTGTAGGGTCAAAACTAGGTCATCTGCAAAAGCCTTAAGTTTGTACTGCTTCGCTCCGACCTGAATTCCTTCCACCAACCGGTCCCCTCTAATCATATTCAAGAGCACTTCCAGGACCGAGATAAATAACAGAGGGAAAATAGGGCAACCTTGTCGTGTTCCTTTTTCAATTTTAAACTCTTCTGTCACCACATTGTTAACTATCAATTTAGCCTTTTGTTCTGAATAGATTGCATCTATCCCATTTTCAAATCCCTGTCCCACTCCCATCCCTTCCAGGTTTTTCTTCATAAACTTCCAAGAAATATTGTCAAAGGCCTTCTCGGCATCAATAAATATTAGCACTACTCTTGTATTAATATTTGTTTGCAAAAGTTCCAAGATATCAATAATGTTCCTTGTGTTGGCAAACAAAGCCTGCCTGGGAGAAAGCCTGCCTGATCTTTATGAATCACTTCACTTAAAACCTTTTTAAATCTATTTGCTAAAATGTCTGCAAAAATTTTGTAATCCACATTTAGAAGGGAAATGGGACGGTAGTTCTTAAGTTGTGTCTTTTCCAATTCAGATTTAGGTATCAATGTGATGAAGGCTTCTTTCCACGTTTCCGGTGCTTTTTCCCCCTCCATAATCTCATTGCAAACCTCCATTAGTGGATGTATCAAGTAGTCTTTCAATATCTTATAATATTTGGAGGTAAGCCCATCAGGCCCTGGAGATTTGCCCAATTGCATGTTCTGAATGGCAACTTCAATCTCTTGTCGAGTTATTTTACAATTCAGGGTTGATCTGTTTTCTTGAGACAACATTGGTAATCCATTCTTTATCAAAAATTGTTCTATCTCGACCTCATTTTGCGGCCCTTGAGTATATAGTTGTTTGAAGTATCTCTGGAAGCACTTCCTAATCTCCACAGGGTTCTGAATACTTCTTCCTTCAATCTCTAAGTTGGTGATCGTGTTTAATTTTTGTCTCTTTTTCAACTGCCATGCTAGCAGTTTTCCACATTTATTTGCCGAGTCGAATGATCTTTGTTTCATTAACTTAACTTTCCACTCCACTTCCTGATTTATCAATTTGGAGTATTGTGCTTGGTAAAATTTAATTTCTTTCAAAATCTCCTTTGACTTCGGTTTCAATCTTAGCTTCTTCTCACCTTCTTTAATTTTCTCCAAAATCTTATCTTTTTTCTCATTTTGTGCTCTTTTCTTTACAGCGTTCTGTTGTATCAGGAACCCCCTCATAACCGCCTTACTTGCATCCCAGATGATTCTTTTTTCCACCGTGGAAATAGTCCTTCAAAGCTTTTTGGGCCTTTTTGATAATCTCCTGATCTCTAAACAGATGGTCATTCATCTTCCATCTATAGGAGCCGGTTGGGATTAATCTCATGTCCATCTTTACAGCGTTATGGTCGGAGCAGGTCTTTGGGCAGATTTCCACCTTTCTCGTCTTAGGTGCCAGACCTCTAGTTATCCATATTTGGTCGATTCTTGTCCATGTCAGTTGGGCTTCAGAGAAGAATGTTCCCTCTCTTCCCAGGGGGTTCTTTGTCCTCCAGATGTCAATCAAGTCCATATTGTCAGTCAGTTCAAAGAAAGTTTTAGGTAGTCTGCCATCTTTTGTCACATTTTGGCTTTGAGACTTGTCCATGTTAGTTGATGCCACCCCGTTCATATCTCCTGGCCTAGATGACTCTTGATTCTATAAATCAACTCTGTGATTCTATAAATTGGGCACATCTGGCTACTTTCAGAATGAATTGGTAGAATGAGATGGGAGAGTTTGGCGGCAGGACCAGTTCATTCTACAGCTGTGAATTCCCCCCCCCCCAAAAAAAGAAACCCATCCACAATTCCCTGTATGTAAGAAACTAGCATATGGGAGGGAGAGGTTTGTTTGTTATTCACTTTACTATATTAATAACTCAATTTTCTTAGCTAAAGTCAAGGTTCTTTCCCCTCCCATTTTATCCTCGCAGCCAATGTGAGACGTAGGTGTGGCTAAGTCAGACTGTCCTAGTGGCCCAAGGATAACCAGTGAGCTTCATGGCTGAGCAAGGATCAGAACCCAGGTCTTTCTGGTCCTGGCTAGTCTACTAAAAAATTTTTTGGGGGGTTGTTTTTGCCCAGAGAAGCAGTCAAAGATGCAGTGTCCCCCGCCACACACACACCTGCCATCTGAAGCAGTTTTAGCCAGTGCTTTTTTCTGGGGGGATGCAGGGGTACGCATACCCCGAAGCATTTTGTGAATCTTTGTGCTTTTGTCCATTTACTGTATTTTTTCCCCCAATCTGAAGTATAAAACGGTGATTTTCTTGAGTCAAAATGAGAGTACCCCTAAACATTTTTAAAGAAAAAAAGCACTGGGTATAGCCCAGTATTCTTCCATCTCAATGTGCTACTTCGTTCAGTATAAGCTGCAGACCGACTGGCTGTTAGTAAGACATTTTGTGGAACCTCTGACACACATTTAAAGCACTTTCTCTCTTTCTCACAGGGAATCGGTCTACATGCCTCACTTCCTCCATATATCCCACCAAACACCATCGCCCACGCCCCTCCTGTGCTGATTCAGCGGTCCTCAGTCAAGCATTTATGTCATCCCATTTAAACAATTTTAACAACTGTCCCCTTGAATGCACAATTAGGCACACTCCAGTACACACACAATGTTGCTGTCAGGATTCTGACTCACACCAGAATGTCTAGTGCAGCATGTTGTGCGCGTTACCATCCAGTCCTTTTGCAATGTGAGTTGTTTAGGGGTCAGGAGTATGCCAGCGTCAAGCTTGTTTCCAATCTGCACTCCTCCCTCATGCCCCACAAAACTCTTGGGGCAATTTACCATCACTAGAGACACGCCAAGCGGTTTAAAACAATATAATCATTTAAAAATAAATTAAATGAATAAGAAACACGACAAACAGTGTTAACGCCGTTTTCATTTAAACCCATCAATTGAGTCCAACAGATGGCCAATTTATTTTAGGACCAACTGGACTGTACATTTAAAGTATTATTAAAAAGGTAAAGGTACCCCTGACCATTAGGTCCAGTCATTGCCGACTCTGGGGTTGCGGCGCTCATCTCGCTTTACTGGCCGAGGGAGCCGGCGTACAGCTTCCAGGTCATGTGGCCAGCATGACTAAGCCGCTTCTGGCAAACCAGAGCAGCGCACGGAAACGCCATTTACCTTCCCACCGGAGTGGTAACTATTTATCTACTTGCCCTTTGACGTGCTTTCGAACTGCTAGGTTGGCAGGAGCTGGGACCAAACAATGGGAGCTCACCCCATCACGGGGATTCGAACTGCCGACCTTCTGATCAGCAAGTCCTAGGCTCTGTGGTTTAACCCACAGCGCCACCAGTGTCCCTAAAGCATTATTAGGCTACTTTAAATAGCCATGGCTTCCCCCCCTAAGAATGCTGGGAATTGTAGTTTGTTAAGGGTGCTGAGAGTTGTTTGGAGACCCCTATTGCCCACACAGTGCTACAATTCTCAGAATGGTTTAACTGTCAATCCCTCCTCCCAAAGAACTCTGGAAATTGCAGATGTGTTGTGGAATAGGGCTCTTTCAACAACTGTAAAAGAAACTACAGTTCCCATGATCCTTTGTGGGGGGAGCCATTTCTGGTTTATGTGGTATGATGAGAGCTGGACCATAAAGAAGGCTGATCGCCGAAGAATTGATGCTTTTGAATTATGGTGCTAGAGGAGACTCTTGAGAGTCCCATGGACTGCAAGAAGATCAAACCTCTCCATTCTTAAGGAAATCAGCCCTGAGTGCTCACTGGAAGGACAGATCATGAAGCTGAGGCTCCAATACTTTGGCCACCTCATGAGAAGAGAAGACTTCCTGGAAAAGACCCTGATGTTGGGAAAGATGGAGGGCACAAGGAGAAGAGAACGACAGAGGACGAGATGGTTGGATAGTGTTCTCGAAGCTACCAGCATGAGTTTGACCCAACTGCAGTAGGCAGTGGAAGACAGGAGTGCCTGGCGTGCTCTGGTCCATGGGCATGAAGAGTCGGACACGACTAAATGACTAAACAACAACAACTTCTTTAAAGGTACAGTGCAAATGTGGCCTCATTTCATCTTGACTGACTTCACTCATACAATGGTAGCTTGGTCACCTTTGACATCATTTTGCATCACAATCAGCACCCAATCTGCGGCCAACTGCTTGCATCTCTGTACTGACAACCATTGGTTCATTTGACATGGAAGTACACCACCCCTCCTGCCTCAAAAGTCTTTTAAAACACGAATGTCTTTGTCAGCTTTCTAGAGGACAACAGAGAACAGGCCTGAGGAGCCACTATGGGGAAGAAATTCCATAAAGAGGGTATCAACATTAAGCAAGCCCGGTTCCTCATAGGCCTATTACTCTTGGAATAGCCTATAATATAAACTTATTAGAGCAATCCATTATTTGTAATGCTGCTGTATTTAGTAGTTTGGCAGATTCCCTTTATATAGTGAGCCTCCCAAATGGCTCACACAGTACAGCCAAAGATTTCTATCCAAGTGGTTCACTCTGACAACTCAATATTCAAGCAATGTCCAGAAATTCACGAGGTGCATCATGGCTCTTATCATATCAACAAGCTATTAAGCTATGAATTGGACAGACACAAACCTGGCACAGGGCATCCGTGACAATAGCAACAACCTGTGCATTATTGGGAACTCACTCCGATAACCATTTGCAATTGAAAATCTAGTTTGTGCAGAACAATTTGTACTGCACAACCACAAAAGTGACATGTAGGGGGATGCAGGGCTCTAAGTGTGCATATAAGTAAGTAAAATATATCCCATGTCAGAACAGTTATGAGACATAGCATGGTTTTGTTCATGGGTCAGCAAACTAAGGCCCAGGGGCCAGATCCAGCCCAATTGCCTTCTAAATCCGACCTGCGGACGGTCCAGGAATCAGCATGATTTACATGAGTAGAATGTGTGCTTTTATTTAAAATGCATCTCTGGGTTATTTGTGGGGCATTGTAGCACCCTGCTTGTGGTTAACGCTTAGCTGGAATGAAATATTCAACGCAGCAATAGAGAAATTAAAATAGTAATTTATTTGTCAGACAAATAAATATGAGGCACAGTGGTATATGGTTACCAAGCTCTGGCCTGGCCTCTTGCCATTCTGGCCAGCACTTATATTTCCTTAATCCAGCCCCCTTGCTCCTCCTGTGGCTGCCTCTGTCCAATCAGCCTGGTTAAAATTCCTATTGGCTGTTTGCTAGAACCAATCACAAAAGATACACCCATTTCCTCTTGCCCTTTTATGGAAAATAAAAAGCTATATATTCTTCTATCTATAAATGACAAATAAGTAGTAATATATCTTACATGTGTCTCAACAAGGAATCTTAATTACCAGCTCACCTCTTGCCCTCCTTGCCCTATTGCCTTCCAAAACAGATAATTAATCTTGATTTTTTATCTTATGCATATGTCAAAGATTGAGTTCACATCAACATTGAGATCTCCTTCATTTGAAGGTTTCTAAACAAAAGGCCTGACAACCATATATCAGGAGCGCTCGATGGCGTCTCCTGTCTGGCAAGGGGGGTCTGGTGGCTGATGGCCCCTGTGATCTCTTCCAACTACATGAAATAAGAATCTAGCATTTCTTAAATCCTTTGCATAATTATATTTAAACTAATATATTTAATACATAAACAACCTTTTAAAAGGAAAAGAAATCTTAAAAGGATCTTAGTTTAAGAAAGAAACAGCTTTTGAAAAGTCTTCCCAGAAAATGTTCTGTTTCTGCCAGCTAGATGTTTTTTCACTGCTCTTGACCTTCTTAACCTTAGGAAGAAGATATGGCTCATTTTACTATTTATCCACCCTTAATTTGTAGGGTCAGTGTAACCTTGGCTGTCAGCCTGTAATTCCCTTTTTACGACTTTGAGAATTGTTTTCTGCTATAAATCAGGGGGGCCCCTTGTCTAGGAGTAAAAATATCTTGCCAAGGTTTTTTAGGCAACTGGTCTTCTAAGACTGGTCTTTTAAGATACAGGCCCTGATTAAACATATAAGCTTTAATAAAAATGCAAGCTTATGATTAGATGCCTCAGCATAGGAATTCGTTCATTTCTATATAGGTATATAGCTTTATAGATATATATTCCAGCCCCCCACAAAGTCTGAGGAACAGTGGACTGGCCCCCTGCTGAAAAAGTTTGCTGACCCCTGGTTTTGTTTTTTAAATCCTAAATTTTTTGAAACACTGTGCTCACAGTAACTTTAATAAATGGTTCCTTTTATGTTGTTTTCACCAAGAAGGCGACCCCCCCCACACTGCACATCCCACCCCCCTTATGCTCTGGCTGTGTCACAGTACAGAATGAAAAACTAAAAAGTGAATCACTGTTCAGCTTGTATAGCAGATTTCAATATCTCCTAGCACCAGGATGTGCTCTATAAATTGTGTTTTCAGTTACAAATGGTTATCAATGCAGTCTCCCCCACCCCAAGCTCCATTTGGTGAGCAAGAATTGAAACACACATTTATTTCACATAATGCCATAATTCAGCCACTCCACCTGCATGTACTAACACTGATGCCGGGGGGCTGGGGTGTTGCTGAATATAAGAGGGTTTTGAGACCGAAAAGCCTCCTGCCAACTGAAAGCAGATCAAGAAATATTCATACAATGTCTCAGAGTTATTTAGCACTAGTGAGAGAAATGAAACAAAAGCCAAGCACAAAATGGCTGACCTATGGAAGTTTAGAGCATTCTGGTCTTGAACAAACATACATCTTCTTCAAAGAAAAAGGCACAATTTTCCCCCTATGAATAATCTGTGGGTCATATCACAGCAGGCAATAACAGCTTGGCTAAAGAAGAATGAGCTCTGCTGAATTTTTCTAAAGAGAATTCTTTTGGTCTTTGTCTGTTTATCATCATTAAGCAGAACTGACAAGGAGCACGGAAACTTTATGCTAAATTTATGCTGACAGCTTTGGTTATGTACTAAGCAATAGGACTACTAAGGAAACACATGGCCATATAATTGAATCCAACCATGTGCTCCTTCGGCACGCACATCTTGAGCACCATCTGGAAAGTAGCCACAAGGAAGTGGCTCCCTTGCCATTACAGGTGACTATCAATTGACCCTCACAGAAGCCCCACTCAAGCAATTGACTGCTGTGCTTAAGATAGTGCAGTCCTGAAAATTTCTCCTGTGTTCCAACAATTTTTTCTTATGAATTCAAGTGGCGGGGGGAAATACATTGAAAATTCCAGTAAAATCCTCATAGGTGGAGTGCAGGGTTTGTTGCTGTTCTTACCTTACTATCTTACAGTAGTCTCGTAATCTGGTGAACCGGGTTCACTTCCCCGCTCCTCCACATGCAGCTGCTGGGTGACCTTGGGCTAGTCACACTTCTCTGAAGTCTCTCAGCCCCACTCACCTTACAGAGTGTTTGTTGTGGGGGAGGAAGGGAAAGGAGAATGTTAGCCGCTTTGAGACTCCTTCGGGTAGTGATAAAGCGGGATATCAAATCCAAACTCCTCCTCCTCCTCCTCCTCTTCTTCTTCTTCTTCTTCTTCATGGTGACCAAGAGGTGTTCAAGGTGTGTGTTTTCTTTCATTCCATATATCATCTCTCCAGTTGTCTGCACTCTACAGCCTTCCTTGGTGCCCATATTTCCTGAAAAACCCATGACATTATCAATTCGGCTGTAAGCACAGGCAGGTGGGGAGGCTGCCTACTGTGCACTTGACAGATGTTTGTAATTATTTGCAGATGAAGTCCTTTTACTGGTAAAGAAATAAGTGTAGACCCCCCTTTTTTTTAGGTAAAAGTAAGAACGCCCCACTAAAACCATATCAGTAACAGCACCAATCTCAGGTGCTCAGTAACCTGCCTGCCTGGTTTCCTGTGCAACCCAGCCAGATGGGTGGGGAATAATAATAATAATTCAATTAAAGCTCAAGGGGGAGAGACATTAAGAGTTAAGATGGCTTTTTCACATTAGAAGGTGCAGGCAGCTGGGGAGGCTGCAAAGCACTGGAAAGAAAAACACACAAACCACATTGCAACAATAAGATGAGCCCAACCCACACTCATTGCACATGCCCTAAGACAGTGGTGGCCAAACTTGGCCCTCCAGCTGTTTTGGGTCTACAGTTCCCATCAACCCTGACCACTGGTCCTGTTAGCTAGGGATGATGGGAGTTGTAGTCCCAAAACAGCTGGAGGGCCAAGTTTGGCCACCACTGCCCTAAGAGAATGAAAAATGGAAACTTCTTCCAGGGGGGAAGAAATGTTTTGAGAAATTGGGAACAGGTTTTGGTTTAAAACTGTGCAGGAAGTGCTAGTCCTGTTCCACTTCTATCCATGAATGGGGATAACTTCTGCATCAGAGAGTCTTTTCGAATCACGCAGGCTCTTCAAGTAATTTAGAACTCCAGCAAATCAAGGAAGCCAAGATCAAACAGGGAGCCTAAATGAGTTGAAAGGCTCCATGCCGCAGAAGTTATTCTGCCAACTCATGGAGCGTGATGAGGATGGTGAGAGGGGACAGAGATAGTGGGGCCATCCTCACTCTCCCCACTCATACTGATTGGACTATGACGATCTGTATATGTGACTGCCTTTCAGTAATTGGTTAGATGGGTGCAGACTTCTACTTGAAGTCGCCATCTATGGAGCAGACCATATCGATACATTTTTACTGCCTCTATGGGTTGTGCTACTAGCCTGATTCCATTGGCCCCATGTCCAAGATATTGCTAGAAGTCGGGGTGGTAAAAGTAAAGTCCAACAAACGAGCACAAACCGTGGTTAGTTAAAAGGTTAAACTATGGTTTGTCCATGCAAGCTAGGATCCCAACTTCTTTAGACAAGCTAAAGATTAATCAGAGTTCACAGTGGAAATGTAACAACAAACTTGTTACCATACCCACTGAGTCAATCACCCATCTCCTACCACCTTTTAGAGAAAAACCCCACTCCACACACCCACTATATAGAAGGGTCTGGTGACTTTTGTTTCAGTGTATCTAAAGAAGTGTGCATGCACACGAAAGCTTATACCCAGAACAAACTTAAAAGGTAAAGGTACCCCTGACCATTAGGTCCAGTCACGGACAACTCTGGGGTTGCAGCGCTCATCTCGCTCTATAGGCCGACAGAGCTGGCATTTGTTCGCAGACAGCTTCCAGGTCATGTGGCCAGCATGACTAAGCTGCTTCTGGTGAACCAGAGCAACGCATGGAAACGCCGTTTTCCTTCCCGCCGGAGCAGTACCTATTTATCTACTTGCACTTGACATGCTTTTGAATTGCTAGGTGTGCAGGAGTTGGGACCAAACAACAAGAGCTCACTCCGTTGCAGGGATTTGAACCACCGACATTCTGATTGGCAAGCCCTAGGCTCTGTGGTTTAGACCACAGTGCCACCCGCATCCCCACAGAACAAACTTAGTTGGTCTCTAAGGTGCGACTGAACAATTTTTTAATTTTTTTTTACTTATTTCAACAAACTTGCTGTAGTTTTTAACATGTAAGAGGGTGCTTTTTGATCTCCTTCCAGACACACCAGGGGAGGAAAGAGGCGGCAGAATGTCTCAGACACATCCACCCAGACATCACACACAGCCATCCACATATCCACTGTAAAGCAGGGGTGCTAGCACTGAGCTTCATCAAAGGCCCAGTTCAGGTAAACTCATCAAGCATCCTCCATTGCAACCATCTGTCAATTCAGCATGGCTCCTGAAAAGGTAAAATACTGTCATTAAGACAGTAGCTAATTAGCTGCTACCCCCCCCCCCCTTCAAAAAAAACCCTCCCTTTGGCATAGGGTGTAATTCAATATCTTGCTATATTCTGGCCTCTTTACTTTGTTTTACTCTTGCTCAGGATCGGCTTTTGAAGATTTTTCAATTCATCTGGCTCACTGAGCCAAGTCTGATTGGTACTGTGAGATTTTCTCTGATGATCAAACCTGAAGAGAACATGTACATTTCTGCCTGGAAGCCAGCAGTAACTGGGCGTTTTACAAGTGTGGCCCCTTAAATGCACCAGTGAAATGAAGCATCCGGTTTAGAAGAGATTGCTGCATCAGAGCAAATGTTTTCAGATGAATCCCTTTCAGAAACCAGCAGCCTCATTAAGGAAGTCAAAAGAATAAGGATGATGTTGGGGTCAGAAAGAGGGAAAAGGAAGTAGATGCTTGAGAGAAATGGTTGTTCTTTCTGTTTTCAGACAAACAAAAAGTCGAGGGAATGGTGCAATTATCCAGCCACTCAGAAAACTTAAAAAGCAGCTTGCTTTTCCTAGTTCTTACGCAAATGCTTTAATCTTTTAAAAGCTCTAGATTTCCAATTCCTGCTAAGTATAGCGCAGCCCACTTCTAAAAGGACCAGTCTATCATATGCTTAGGAGCTCTATTAAAAATGTCCCCTTCAGTGACTAACTGAACATCACCCTCTTGACAGGCCCAATGCTGATACTTTTTCGTATCATTTGTTAGGGTCAAACCTAACCACCACAGGAGGTGGGTGGTACTCTCAGTAGAAAGAAACTTGTTGTTGTTGTTTAGTCGTTTAGTCGTGTCCGACTCTTCGTGACCCCATGGACCAGAGCACGCCAGGCACTCCTGTCTTCCACTGCCTCCTGCAGTTTAGTCAAACTCATGCTGGTAGCTTTGAGAACACTGTCCAACCATCTCGTCCTCTGTCGTCCCCTTCTCCTTGTGCCCTCCATCTTTCCCAACATCAGGGTCTTTTCCAGGGAGTCTTCTCTTCTCGTGAGGTGGCCAAAGTATTGGAGCCCAGCGGCGTAGCGTGGGTTGTCAGCACCCGGGGCAAGGCAAGTAATTTGCGCCCCCTAACCCCTAACCTGCCGCCGCTGCCAGATTCTTCTTGCTGCTGCCTGGGCTGGGGTATTTACGGTAAGGTAGCCACGGCGGCGGCGGGTCCGTGTCAGGTGATCTGAGGTGAGTTGCCACTGGCGCTGCCGCCGAAACGACGCCGCTTGCCCAGAGGAGGAGGAGGGCAGAGAGGCAAGGAAAATGCAACATGGCCCAGCAGCTGCAGCAGCAGCGGTGGCGGCGGGGCTGTGAGGAGGGGCTGCCTGGCGCGCCCTCCACGGCCCTAATGCGCGGGGACTGCAGCGAGCGCTGAGAGCCGCTGCCTGCCAGACGCCTTCAGCCCGGACGCGCGCACAGCTTGTCGGTTCCGCGAGACATGGGGCTCTGCTACAGCCTGCGCCCGAGGCTCTTCGGCGACTCCGGAGGCGGTGAGCGCGCCCCCCCCCCAGATGTTGCGCCCGGTGCGGCTGGCCCCCCCTGCACCCCCACACTACGCCACTGTTGGAGCCTCAGCTATTTTCTGTTTAATGTGCATCCTCAAACCAATATTTAGATTATGTCTTGTTCATGCTCACCACCCTACTGTCAGGAGGTGTGGCTTGCTTTTTTAATTGCTTGTTATTTTTAGCAAGGAGCTGTGTGGTTCATTTCTGTAGTTTAGATTCAGAGCTTTCTCCAGTCCAAAGATGTAGGCTTCGGTTGCCAGAAGGCAACCTTGAGATTCATCTTGCACCTTTCGGCTCCAAGGTGAGCAAAGAGCCAAAGCACCCACTGGTCACCAAGACTCCCATTAGTTCTGTCACCTGTCCTTATCACCTGCCTGCCTGCTGTGTGGCACACCTGGAGTCATTGGCATACAGATGACCTGCTTTAGACAGGCCTGCATTCCCCTTAAAGCAGTGGTGTCCAAACTTTTTTCAAAGAGGGCCAGAGTTGATGAAGTGAAGGGCCGTGGGAAGTTGTGAAGCTGTTGAACTTTTTTTAGGCTGTTGTTGAGGTGTGTTTTTTAATAATAATAATAATAATAATAATAATAATAATAATAATAATAATAATAATTTATTATTTATACCCTGCCCATCTGGCTGAGTTTCCCCAGCCACTCTGGGCAGCTTCCAATCAAGTGTTAAAAACAATACAGCATTAAATATTAAAAACTTCCCTAAACAGGGCTGCCTTCAGATGTCTTTTAAAGATAAGATAGCTGCTTATTTCCTTCACATCTGAAGGGATGGCATTTCACAGGACGGGCGCCACTACTGAGAAGGCCCTTGGTGCTGGATCTCAGTGTCCGGGCTGAACGATGGGGGTGGAGACACTCCTTCAGGTATACAGGCCCGAGGCCGTTTAGGGCTTTAAAGGTGAGCACCAACACTTTGAATTGTGCTCGGAAATGTACTGGGAGGCAATGCAGATCTCTCAGGACTGGTGTTATGTGGTCTCAGCGGCCGCTCCCAGTCACCAGTCTAGCTGCTGCATTCTGGATTAATTGCAGTTTCCGGGTCACCTTCAAAGGTAGCCCCACGTAGAGCGCATTGCCGTAGTCCAAGAAGGAGATAACTAGAGTTTTTAATATTTAATGCTGTATTGTTTTAGGATTTTACCCCAGGAAATAAACTGCCACAGGGGCCAGATTAAACTGACCAGTAGGCCGGATCAAGCCCCCGAAACGGACTTTGGACATGCCTGCCTTATAGGAATGGCTTCATAGTGGGGGTGGGGAAACTTCTAGGTCCAACATCATCAGTTAATGTGCAGGTGACACAAACAACCTCTTTCCAGCTCTGGTCATTCCTGGAGCAAGATAGCCTGCACCCAGTACCATATACAGTACTTCAAAAACCTTTCATTTATAACATACAGTGGTACCTCGGATTACATATGCTTCAGGTTACATACACTTCAGGTTACAGACTCCGCTAACCCAGAAATAGTGCTTCAGGTTAAGAACTTTGCTTCAGGTTAAGAACAGTTTCAGGTTAAGTACACACCTCCGGAACGAATTAAGTACTTAACCCAAGGTGCCACTGTAATGTGTTTTATGTGGCGCAACACTTGATCACAGCTTAGAAGCCACACATAGTGCAGAATGTGACAGCCACCAGAGCGCTGAGTGGTGTGGCTTATTGTATCCATAAAACACTGGGTTTACAAGAGCTGTACTGGTTCCCTACGTGCCGCCAAGCCCAGTTCAAGATTTTGCTGTTGGCATATGAAGCTCTGAATCACTTAGGACCCAAATACTTGAAAGGGACACCCCCCCCCCCTTAGTTAAGCCTACCCAAGCTCTTAAGCCTGCAGGAGATGTCCTTCTACACTAGTGGCCAAAATTGTGGAAACCTTTTGGGGAAAGTGTATTTCTGAGGTTTGATGGCTCATAACACCACTTTTTTGGTGGTACAGTGGTGCCTCGCAAGACGAAAATAATCCGTTCCGCGAGTCTCTTCGTCTAGCGGTTTATTCATCTTGCGAAGCATCCCTTTTAGCCGATTAGTGGATTAGCGCTATTAGCGGTTATTAGCGGCTATTAGCGGCTTAGCGGCTATTAGCGGCTTAGCGGCTTAGAAAAAGGGGGGGAAAGGGAAAAAACTCGCAAGACTTGCGAAAACGTCTTGCGAAGCAAGCCCATAGGGAAATTCATCTTGCGAAGCGCCTCGAAAAACGGAAAACCCTTTTGTCTAGTGGGTTTTTCGTCTTGCAAGGCATTCGTCTTGCGGGGCACCACTGTAATACCATAAAATTATATATCAATGAAAAGATAATTGAATGAAGAATGTAATACAACAAAGTCTGTTCAATTATCTGTATTCTATCAAAAGTTATAGCCAAATAACCAGAAAAAGGAAGCACAACTTGCTTAGGTTGATATGCAGTAGCTTCCTTTCATTTGAATGTAGCCAATGAGCATGAGCGTTTAGAGAGCCAATCAGGTGTCATCTTGTTTTGGCAATGATTCAGTCAGGTCACAGTAGGATTCAGCTGTTGATGTTATGTACTGGAGCTGAGAGGAGGACAAAAAGTGGTGTTATGAGCCATCAAACCTTGGAAATACACTTTTCCCAAAAGGTTTCCACAATTTTGGCCGCTAGTGTAGAAGTCCCACCACCCACTGTGATACATTGGGTGGTAATTCAAAATAGGGCCAACTTGCTTCAACAAGGCATTTGTGAGGGGCTGAGCAGTGTTGCCCATTTGTGATGAGGGACTGCTTTCTTCTGTTCACTTATGTATTTTAGTACTGGTTCTAATGTGTGATTGTGTTTTCTATTTTTAATAATTTAACACTTGTCGACCATCGTGTGTATATAATTATGGTGAAGGGCAGTGTAGAAATGTATTGAATGAACGGTGTTCAGGCTCAGACTTTCGAGGAAGAAATTCCATAACCAGCAGTGACGGGAAGAGAGGCAGCAGCTGAATATGAATTTCTTGGCATGCTTTCCTTGAGATCCAGGTGCACAGATGGGATTATTTATTTTGGACAGCTGAGCTTTTAGCACTGTTTGTAAACTGCAACTCATGACATGGTTGTATGTTGCTTTCATCATTAATGAAGGTGATTAATTAAATGTAGTAAAGACACCGTGCAGCTACTGGTCCTTCAAAAATATCTCTCCGAGTTTGTCCATTAAGTTTTGATCAGAGCACAGAGCACCTGTCTGGCAGTGGCACCAGGTATCTCCTCCCCCAAACCCCTTGCCTGTTCACCAACCAGCACTGTTAGAACCTCTGGCACAATCCATGCTGTTCAGTCCCTGTATCACAATTGCTTCACTTGTTTGCAGTTGTGTGGTGCAGGAATGTGTGGCTTGAACGCACACTGGATCATTTCAGGTGGCACACTAAGTCCAGCACAACCACACAAGCAAGTGAGCTCCTGGAGAGAAGGCCCATGGCTGCTCTGCTCATCCAGTCCTGCTGGGACCTTAGCATGTCATCGTGGTTTGCTGCCTACAGACAAAGCGCAAGTTGCAAAGCAAGAACAAGCCACATGCTGAATTTGTACAATCTATGGCTTAGCTCACAGGACTGCAGCATGACCAGAGGGAAATCAAAGCAGCTGCAATTTCCTCTCCTGGAACCTACATTCTTGGAGTATTTGTATCAAGCCATATTTAGACTGACTTGCAAACTGTTTCATTTTCAACCCTGAAAGTAAAAGCCTTTCAATGTAGCAAATGTGAATCTTACAACCTTCCTACCACAATTCACCCAAAGACAAATTAGGTAATAATGACAAAGGAGTGCATGAACTTAAAAGGTGCTTTATGAATGGCAAATGTAACCAGAATAAAGTATACAGCATCTCCATGAGGACTAGAAATATGCCATCATCTTTAAAAAAAAATGCTTTAGTGAAACTCTATCAAGTAAGAGATCTGTACCCTGCCTCAAGAGCTATTGTAGTCTCATTTAGCTCTTTACTCTCATGAGCATTAAGTAAAACCATTGCTAATTAGGATAATTGAATTGCTTAAATTATGGAATTTGCTCCTTCTCTCTAAACAAATTTGTTTTTGCTTTGCAATAAATTAGCCAAGCATTTAAAAAGTACGTATATTCACAAGCTCTAATTCAAAATAAATTATCTACAAATGAAATTAATGCCTTGTTTAACTATTAGATATAAAAACAGACTAATTAAAAAAAAACTTCTGTGCAACATGGTTCCATGGAAAGATACTTGTAATCCAGTCACTGATACTTTCTGCACAAAATACATTGGTGTAGGCAGTAGAGATTGTAGCTATAGATAATGAATGATTTAAAACCTCTGATCTGTATCTTTTTACTCTAAGGTGACCATCTATCCTACTTACAGAGGACAGTCCTCTGTTTCTAACTGCCCCTACATCCACCTCCAAGCCATCACAGATAAATAGGAGACCCATGTCCTAACCACCAAAGTACAAGAAATGGCATGACTATGTGTTTAGGCAGCACATAGAGTTAGTTCTTTGGAAAAATACAGATGACCATTTACCATAAAGTGCAGACAATTACTCTGTAGACTTGTCATCTAGTAGACTGGTGAGATAGGAAGTTTATATTGAACTGTTAGTGACTGCAGTCCACACTTAGTTGTGAGTAAACCCCAGCTGAATTCAATGGAACTTCCTTCTGAGTAGACAGGTCTGCAATCATAGATGACTTTGGGATGGGACATTAACAACTTCATTGACTTTGTTTTTAAAATGCTACAAATTCATTCACTTTTAAAGAGAACATGCAGGAAAGGTAATTGATTTATAAATGTCTCTTGATGGTTGAGATATGCATGTCTATTGTGTGCTGCACTAAAAAAAATCATTTAAAACTATGTATATTTCTGCATTAGGGGCCTACAAAATGAAACACCTGTAGCTATCCCTCTCCCTGCTGCAGTTAGCCTTGGAAGAAGCATTCGATTTCAGCCCATGGAATAGGTTGTGATGTGTGCTTGGGTGCAGTGTTTGTGTGGTACCCATTAAATTTCTCCAGTTTGCAAATATACTCACCGGCTCCAAAAGGTTGGTGATCCCTGGACTTGAGTTCCCAAGCTCCCTAGACATCCTGAGTAAAAGCAGTAACTAGAGCAGTTTCCTCTGCTGGGGTTCATTTTACATGTGTAAAGGTAAAGGTAAAGGTAAAGGTAAATGACCCCTGACAGTTAAGTCCAGTCACAGACGACTCTGGGGTTGCGATGCTCATCTTGCTTTCAGGCTGAGGTAGCCGGTGTTTGTCCACAGACAGTTTTTCCAGGTCATGTGGTCAGCATGACTAAGCCGCTTCTGGTGAAACCAGAGCAGCGCACCAAAACACTGTTTACCTTGCTGCTGGAGCGGTACCTATTTATCTACTTGCACTTTGATGTGCTTTCGAACTGCTAGGTTGGCAGGAGCTGGGACTGAGCAACGGGAGCTCACCCCGTCGTGGGGATTCGAACCGCTGACCTTCCGATCAGCAAGCCCAAGAGGCTCAGTGGTTTAGACCACAGCACCACAGACAAACATTGGGAGAGAGGTGAATGAAAGACACTGATAGGAGCAGGAGTGGGATCCTTGGCATATCTGAATGGAACTGGCCCAAAATTGTCTACCATTTGAAATATCTGCACTCAAAATCAGAACATTTCCACCTAGTGCAACTATAGATACAGATAAACAGAGTTAAATGATAGTGCAAAGATAGCCTCAATTTTAGTGATAGTAAAAGCATGATGCGCTTATCCCATATCAGTTTATCTTCCATGGTTAGGTAATTTCCTGACAAAATAAAGGCGTGTGATCCACCATAACTTATCCATAGCAACAATGCTACACAGTCAAGTAATAGCAGCAGTCATTGTAAAGAAAGACACAGCAGAACAAAGAACTACATATGCCTGAATTTGTTCTCTCTCCCTCTCCTTTCAATGATGCTACTTCTTAATGTTTTTCCCCAACTTATTTTCTATCTTAGGAAAATACACACGAATCCATTTACATCCAAAAGTTGTAAGTAATAGATAACACAGCACTTTTATTAATCTAAGTAATTTTATATTGAAATTACCTCTATTACTTAAGTAGAATTAATTATGTGGGTAGCACTTTTTCCTTGCCTCAATTTATCTGGCAGCTTAACTCAGTACTTATACTGAATAAGCTGGCAATCAATTAAAATACTATCGTCAGTGTCCTTATGCTTTTCTAAGTGTTCATTCCTGTACTCTCTGTGCTATGTATAAAGACTCTATGGTTTGGAGGACTGGGAATAACACCTGTGCTTGAATACTACCCTCTTCCTCCTGTCATTCCACCTTTAGTTACAGACATGGAACTGTTGTGTGCCACATGTCTGTTTACATTCCAGCACAGTCTGCTGGGAACTTCCATTTGTGTATAGCTTTTCTTTTCTCTGTCTCTCTAAGAAGACAGAGAGAGAGACGACATGTTTCTTTGTCCTGATTTATGATTAATAAATTGGTAGTTGTAGTATGCTTCCACAAGCCTCACACCTATTCTGCGTGCACAGTTCACTCGGCCAATATAGTGTGCCCTGGCTTTGAAGCTTGGGTCGCTGATTTACATCGGAGCAGAGGCCGATGGGTCCTTGCAGTGGGACAGCTGGAAGGAGACGACCCAGATGCAGCTAGCCAGCTGGCCTTGCAACCCTCTACATGCCAACACTCTACACCCCTTGATGGTGCAGCTTCCGAGTTTAATCACAACACTGTTAATCCACAAGCCATGACCAAAGCAGGAAGTATGCAAAAATAGTGCTCAATCCTGGTTCTCAAAACTACCATTTAGGGGATCAATAACATATTGGCCCAATTCTTCTGTAACACTAAGCCAAACCATGGCTTAGCACACATGCACAAACAAGTGGGTTCCCAGAGAGGAGATGGCAGCAGCCTTGTTTGTCCCCTGGTCCTCCAGCTGCTGTGATCTAAGCCATGGTTTGACTTAGCATATCATCCAAACCCTACCTTATGATTTCTCACACTCCAGGCAAACTGCAAGTGGTAACCAAGCTTTCTTCTTGGGTTTACAGCTCATGGTTTGTCTAGAAGAGACAAACAATGAGCCTGGGTTCTGACAACATGCTAAGCTAGCCCATGACTTAGCTCACAGGAATGAATTATTAGCAGGACCGCAGTGGAAGCAAAGCAGCTACAATCTCCTGTCTGGGAGCCTGAACAGTTTGTAGATTCATATTAAGCTATGGTTTGGCTCAGTATTACAAATAAACGACTACAGTGGTACCTCAGGTTACATACGCTTCAGGTTACATACACTTCAGGTTACAGACTCCGCTAACCCAGAAATCGTGCTTCAGGTTAAGAACTTTGCTTCAGGATGAGAACAGAAATTGTGCTCCGGCGGCACGGCGGCAGCAGGAGGTCCCATTAGCTAAAGTGGTGCTTCAGGCTAAGAACAGTTTCAGGTTAAGAACAAACCTCTGGAACGAATTAAGTACTTAACCCAAGGTACCACTGTATCTGACTTTTAGAAGACATCTAAAGGCAGCCCTGTTTAGGGAAGTTTTTAATATCTGATGTTTTATTTTTATTAATTTATCATCATCATCATTAATTCTGTTGGAAGCCACTCAGAGTGGCTGGGGAAAGCTGGCCAGATGGGCGGGAAATGTATAATTACAGCATACAGACAATGCTCTGGCCAACAGCAGGGACCAAGAGCAAACTTGCCTTGGACACAACAACATTTATACTGTAGATTGTACTGAGTCATTCTCACATGCTCACTGGCTCATTCTCACATGCCTAACTAGCTACAGGTGCAACGCCCAAATAAAACAGCACACCGAAAGTAACCCTTTGTTGCCCTTTTTCTCTGCATGCATAAACCCTTATACATTACCTTTTGAACCGCCCTGAGACTTGTGGGTATAGGGCAGTACAGTGGAACCTTGGTTTTTGAGCGTCTCAGAAGTCAAACATTTCAGCTTTCTATTTTTTTTTTTTATTAAGTTTTTAGAAAAATTTTCTTTTACAAATTTAAATAACACATTCACATCAACCATAATGTCAAATTTCTTTTGGACTTCCCCCCGCTCCCTCCACAATCCTCATAATTTTATATTTATTTCACATTTCCTTTATAGTTGTATTGCCAGTTAATTAATCTTTACAACTCTTATCCCTCCCACAATACCCTTTCTCATCACAAAGCCTCTTTAAATCCAACTAGCGTTGTCTGTTCATCACAAATATTTTCCAGATAAATCGTAAACTTTCTCCAGTCCTGTGTGAACTTGTGATCTTTCTGGTATCTAATTTTTCCTGTCAGTTTATCTAGTTCAGCAAAGTCCATCAATTTCCCTCTCCATTCTTCCAATGTTGGTAATTCTTCTTGTTTCCATTTTTGAGCCATTAAAATTCTTGCCGCAGTCACTGCATATTGAAAAAGTTTATAATCACTTCTATTAATTTCTCTTCCTGTAATTCCTAACAAGAAAGCTTCTGGTTTTTTCACAAACGTGTACTTAAACATCCTCTTCAACTCATTATATATCATTTCCCAGAAGCCTTTTACCTTCTTACACTCCCACCACATATGGTAAAATGTCCCTTCCCTCTCTTTACACTTCCAACATTTGTTACATGTCTTATACATTTTTGCTAATTTTACGGGAGTGATATACCATCTGTATACCATTTTCATAATATTTTCCTTTATCGTCATGCATGCAGTGAATTTCATATTTTCATTCCACACCTTCTCCCAGTCTGCTAACTGTATATTGTAACCAAAATCCCTGGCCCAGCGTATCATAACTGACTTAACTTCTTCGTCCTTTGTTTGCCATTCCAATAACATTTTGTACATTTTTGACAATACCTTGTAATCATTATTAATTATTTCCTTCTGAAATCTAGACTCTCCTTCAATATATTTCCTCTCTTTACAATTTACATTTTACATTTCAGCTTTCTAACGCTGAAAACCTGGAAGTAACTGCTTCAGTTTTCGAACGCTTTTCAGAAGCCGGACATGCCACATGGCTTCCGTATTTAGTTTTCCAGACGTAAATACTTCCAGAAATGCATGTTTCGGGTTTCAAAAGTTTCGGAAGTTGGCCGGTCTTCCGGAACAGATTACGTTCAGAAACCGAGATTCTACTGTTTACAAATTTTATAAATAATTATATTTATATTTATAACAATAACACCATAATGGCTAATAGCCTTCACCAACTTGGTGCTCTGCAGATGTTGTGCCCATCAGGAGGGAATCAAGTTGGCAAAGGCTGCCATAGAGAAGACAGGGCATCTAAATAAGCAAGGGGAAAAGAAGGGGGAGAAATCACAACAATGTTATATGATAGTCAAAATATAGCAGTCAACAATGGAACTCATATTAACAGGATTCAAGGAGCTTATAAATAGCTCCAAACCTCCTGAACTGTACAGGTCACCCTTCCACATCCATTTATATAGCACATGATCAATTTAAGGGCTATTCAATTAAACCTGATGACTCAGTTGCTGCAGGGATTTGCAGTTCAGGGGTGTGTCAAGAGGTTGAAGGCTATCCTAAGCAAGGTCACTCAGAAGTAAATCCAATTAATTTAGATGGAACTTATTTGTAGATGAGTGTGCTTAGACTGGAAGACAATATGTTAAAGATCAGCATGATAGTTCAGGAAATTATAAGATCAGAAATCTGATCGGGAGCAGGAAATTAATTGTTTGTATTCCAGTTTACTTCAGAACTGTCTACAAAAGGCATGTCCAAAGTCTGTTTTGGGGGCCTAATCCGGCCTGCCAGTCAGTTTAATCCAGTCCCCGTGGCAGTTTATTTCCTGGGGTAAAATCATAAAAAAAAGCTCAACAACTTCAATCCTAAAAAAAGGTGAACAACTTTGGTCAGCCCTCATGGCCCTTCACTTCATCAAATCTGGCCCTCTTGGAAAAAAGTTTGGACACCACTGGTCTACAACATATGATCATGATACCTATATTTGAGGCTCTTTCAGCTTTCAGTTTGGATGGTTTCCTGGGGATAGACAGAGAAATCCTATCAATCACAGCACCCTTTGGTTTCAGAACTGGTGGGTGAGCTGAATTTTTCTTTTCTGGTTTTTAAATTGGGTGGCAGCCTGTTTCAAATGTGTGTTATATGAGTAAATTCCTTACTGGGGAGGACTGTGCACTTTCTAAGAGCTGGAAAGAGAATGCTAACACATTTTAAAATAATTCAAACAGGGGAGAACATTTACACAACTAATTATAGGTAAATATTACAATACTATGTATATAGTCCAGTAGCTGAATATGCATATCTTGAATAAGGTATTGTGGGGGTCCAGGTAAATCCTGCCCTGCATAATCAATCACATGACACAGTGCGCACACACCATTTTAATGGGAATGCCCATCAAATATTTTATTGTGTAGGATGAAGACCTCCATGGCCCCTAGGAGTTGGCTCCTATGGCTAGTACTGAGTGGCTTACTCTTTCTTATATTGATTTGGAACAGGGAGGAATGAGAGGGGAGTCATTAGAGGAAGTGTGGATGCCTGCATCATCACATTCCCCTTTTTTGGATCATGAGCTGCTGGTTGCTATTCTATTGTTAAACCCAGTGCTCTGACAGTCATGCTGCTGAATACCAGATTACAGTGGTACCTTGGTTTATGAACTTAATCCATTCCAGAAATCCATTCTTAAACCGAAGCCATTCTTAAACTGAGGCGCACTTTCCCTAATGAGTTCCACCGTTCAGCTTCTGTTCGTAGACCGAGGTAAAGTTCGTAGACCGAGGTAAACTTCTGGTTTTGCGGAAGTTTGTAAGCTGAAACGTTTGTAAACAGGGCTGTTCGTAAACTGAGGTACCACTGTAGTCTGAAATACAACCTTACTCATTCACAGTTTAACCTTGGATGGAGGAGCTGATCTGGCTGTATCATTGGGACTTGAGTATGTGAGCAAGTTGGGCTGATCTCACCCAACTCTGCCTGCTGGGTTCTTGGTGCAGACCAGGGGGTCCAGGAAAGTGTCACCCTAGTCCACCGGATTTCTCTGTCCATCAACAGGAAACCATGTTATTCAGGAGATGGACTGGAGGGTCTGCATATGTTGTTGGGTCAGGGAGACAAATTGGGGGTTCTGCCTTGCTGCTGATCAACCTCCCTGACTGAGCTGGTTGAGGTGATCCTGGATGCAGTGTTGAAGGAACCAAGGCCTACTGCTCTTGATGACTTCATCGTTCAAGTTGAGGCTGATTGCAGGCCGGCTTGGAATTTCATGGCCTCCATGGCAAACCATGGAGCTGTCTAAGATTGTCACCAGTCTGACACACAGAACAGGACATACCCTCAATTTAGACTTTTTCTCCTGGTACTACAATGAGTAGGCAGAGTTAAAATCGCCATGTTTGGACCACTTCCTGGTAAAGTTTGGATTTACTGCAGCAATCACTTCCTGCTGAGGAGGGGGGATGAACCCATGAGGAACTTCCATTCCTGAAGAGCCCAATGGAGTCCTAAATGTTCTAAAGGATTTTCCAGCTGAGAAAGCTATCGGGCCTGATGAAGCCCTAGTCTTGCTCTGGATTGGAGGGATGGAATGAGTATTTTAATGATCCCCCACTTTGGCAATATGAGACTCATTTCATATTGGCACATCAGGAACTTGAAAGTGATGAATCATGTTGGATGAAGACTAGAGCACAGATCTAGTGCCAAAGCTGACCGAACACTGGTTAGGGCACATAATTGTGGCTACCGTGTGAGAAGAATAGCAAACACACCATTTATCACTGCAAAAAGTGACAGGTACCCAGGTGCCCTACCGTCATTTCACTGGAAGTCCCACCTCCTTTTAGTATCAGTTTAGGATTCCTGCCCCCCCCAAAAAAAGGAAACCCTTTTCAGGTGCAGCCCTGAAACATGATTTTAGGAGTGAGTTGTGACCCCTCTACAAAATCCTCAAGGAGAGTAGTTAAACAATAAATCCTTCTTCTTGGGGAATTCTGAGCTCTGTGAGGGGAATATGGGTCTCCGAACAACTCTCAACACCTCTAACAAACTACAGCTCCCAGAATTATTTGGGGGGGGGAATAATATGCCTGTTTGGAGGAGCATGATACTGCTTTGAAAGTATAGTGCATGGGACTGGTCAAAGACCCTGTCCTTCATTTTTCTAAAATCAGAATACCACGCTCTCCCCTAAATATTTAAATTTGGGGCTGCTGTTATTGCATCTGTCATTGCATCTGGTTTGGCCCTTACCACTTCTGATTTTAAAGAATTTGATTTTGTGCTTGTTCATAACCCTGCTTCAAACGGCCCCAACGCATTCAAAGTGCGACTTTTTGCCATGCGTCTATTTTGCAAGAGAACATTAGCAACATTTGTTATCAATAGCAATCCAAAGCCTGTGTGCCTGGAAAGCTCTTTAATAATGCATTGCTTCCTAATGATTTTAACCAACAAGACAGGCATTGATGAATTTCTGCCCAGCTTGCAACAGCATGGTCTACAAGAAGGTATTGAACAGCTCACTGTGGAATGGCTTTAAAAGAAAAAAGAAAAAGGCACTTGTTAGGTAAAAAATGGTAGCCTGGACAGCAATTTTTAAGGCAGGTTGGAAATATCACTTTCTAAAAAGGCAAATGCTCTTGGCAAGATGGTTGCTTAGTTCACATGTGCTATTGATTCCTTTTAGCAATAATGATCCACAGAAACAGTCTCCTATCACAGGTATTGTATAGCTGTTATTTTTAAACAGGAACATTAGGCTTCTGAAAACACACAGTTATCTCCTTATATTCTGCCCAGATAGCTGGGGCTCATCTACATTAGTTGTTTTACATTTAGAGATCGTTTAGGAATGGTTACAACATGTAAAGGGCAAACGGCATTCTGCTATAACGCTAGTAATGCGTTACTACCTTTCAATTTATATCGCTTCATTTTGTAGTGTTTTGACTTTCCCCCCGCATTCAAACACTGACCATTAATGGTATTTGAGGGCCAGCGTTAAGTTTCTCCTCCCGCCTTCTGCTTCCTCCATCCAAAGGAGGGAGGGAGGAACAATTTAACTGTGACACAAAAGGGAACGAGCCCACCAATTGAATTTGAAAGGCTGACATGCGCAGGTAACAAAGGACTCAGATGGAGAATTTAACTGTGACACCAGACATCGGAGCAGAGCAACAGAGAGACAAGCAGCAAGGAGAGAGAAAAAACTATAGAAAATAGTGTGTCCAAGTCTAACCTAAAACGGATGAAAGAAAACAAGGTTAAAAAAATGTTTTATTTCACAAGTCTGTCCCGTGATGTTTTAAAATGATCTATTTCAGATCGTTTTGAAAGCGTTCTATATGCCTGTGTAGATGCAGCCTTGGTTATGCAATTTTTTTACAGCAACATAAACCAAATTATTCCCTCAATGCAGTTTCTCCAGAAGCCCTTGGGTTATGCTACCTGCAGTGGATCACACAATAAAAGTCAGAAGGGGGAAACCCAGGTACAAATCTTCAATTCTGCATCCATCTCATGAGGAGACCTTGCTTGGGCTAGTTATAATTTCTTTATTTTAGCTATCGTTGTAAGCCATTTTCTGGAGAAGCTCTCTCAAAATGTAATATTTTTAACTTGTCCTTTGTTGCAAGCAAACTGCCCCCTACTGGGGCAGGGTGCAACATCTCAATATTAAAATTACCTCAGAATAAATAAATAAAAATGACAGCAGAATAGCATTTAAGTAAAACAACCTGTGAAATCTACAAAGCCGTAACTTTTCTGCTGCCGAGTAAACAGGCTGCGTGCTCATTATTTTTAGTTTTTTCATTGTATAGTTGTAAATTGCCTTGACTTTTAATATGAAACATGATGCATACTGTACATTAATTCAATTTTGCTTTTTTAAAAAAAACCACAGGGACAGAAATTCCTTGGTTTTGGTATGATGTCCCCCCCCCCCAATACACATCTTTGTATGTATTTTATTCTAAAATATTTTTGGTATACATTTTTTGAGCCAAGAACCATATTGCAAAATCTGGAGAAAATAACAATTTGCATTTTTAAAAAGTGGGCCCAAACAAAATAATTGAAAATCTCTTGTTAAATGAATATACATTTGTAGGGTAATTTTGCCGTGAAACTCTTAATTTCAGGTTTGTAGACTCGAGCCACATATTGGGTTGGACTAGATGACCCTCGTGGTACCTTCCAACTCTATAATTCTATTATTCTATTCTAGCCATACTACAACTAGGCCTAAGAATATCAGTCATGGCCCCTAACGTCATACAAGCCGTCACTTGTCACCAATACCTGCCAGCATTTTATGACACAACCTTAATGACACAGTCCATATGTGATAGGAGGGATGGGCAAATCAACAGACAGGTAAGAGATTTTAAAGGGGGATCAGTAGTTAAGCATTTCAGTCTCCCTTGACATACACTCACCTTAGTGTTTCTACACGCCAAGATTAACAGGAGGTCCCAAACTGTAGCTATTGAGCTATTTGGGAAAGAATTGCAGAGGAATCCAATGATGCACACATCAGGAGCTTGGCTTGCAACAAGGCTACATACCAGGCACCCCCAAACTCGGCCCTCCAGATGTTTGGCGACTACAATTCCCATCATCCCTGACCGCTGGTCCTGTTAGCTAGGGATGATGGGAGTTGTAGTCCCAAAACATCTGGAGGGCCGAGTTTGGGGATGCCTGCTACATACAGTACAGAATGGAAACCTTTGCTGGTGCATCAGAACAATATTCACGATTCAACCTGCATGGGAGGCAATGGGTTTTCATAGTGAGGGAACCTATGAGAGAACTATTCTGGCTCAAGGAGAGTTGAAGACAAAGCTGTTGCATCTTCTCCTGACCCATTCATTTCCAATAATAATAGCCTGTCCTTTCTCCTACCTGCTGTTACAAGCATAATTCCAGGTGTGGCTGCAGTTGCATGCTTGCCGCACTTTATTGGGAGTTTTGAAGTGACACTGCAAATCTCCAGGTTGCAATCTGGTAGCCCTGGCTGCGAAAGTGAGGAAGAATTAAAGAACCTTTTAATGAGGGTGAAAGAAGAGAGCACAAAATATGGTTTGAAGCTCAACATTAAAAAAAAAACAAAGATCATGGCACTGGTCCCATCACCTCCTGGCAAATAGAAGGGGAAGAAATGGAGACAGTGAGAGATATTACTTTCTTGGGCTCCATGATCACTGCAGATGGTGACAGCAGCCACGAAATTAAAAGACGCCTGCTTCTTGGGAGAAAAGCAATGACAAACCTAGACAGCATCTTAAAAAGCCGAGACATCACCTTGCCAACAAAGGTCCATATAGTTAAAGTTATGGTTTTCCCAGTAGTGATGTATGGAAGTGAGAGCTGGACCATAAAGAAGGCTGATCGCCGAAGAATTGATGTTTTTGAATTATGGTGCTGGAGGAGACTCTTGAGAGTACCATGGACTGCAAACCTCTCCATTCTGAAGAAAATCAGCCCTGAGTGCTCACTGGAAGGACAGATCCTGAAGCTGAGGCTCCAATACTTTGGCCACCTCATGAGAAGAGAAGACTCCCTGGAAAAGACCCTGATGTTGGGAAAGATGGAGGGCACAAGGAGAAGGGGACGATAGTGTTCTTGAAGCTACCAGCATGAGTTTGACCAAACTGCGGGAGGCAGTGGAAGACAGAAGTGCCTGGCATGCTCTGGTCCATGGGGTCACGAAGAGTCGGACACGACTAAACGACTAAACAACAACAACAAGCCCTGGCTGCATCTAAAAATGAAACATTCAAGGAATGTCTGGAAGGAGATGCTACAAGGATGAAATTCATGATGACACTCAGTAGCAACCTGGGCTATGAATGTTGAGTTGTTCTCTCAGAGAAAAAAAATAATAATAATCATTCTCTCTTCCGCTTTCTGCATGAGACCTTTTGCAACGGGCTTACATATCTCACTAGGTAGATTGTGTGCGTCTTTGCATTCTTGTTCTCTGCCATTCTCACCTTGCTAACCTGAGCTGCTTCTGCACTAAACAATAAACAAAACCCCTTTAGTGCTGCTTGCATCATAATGATTATTATTTAGATTATTTAAATAGTGTAATTTCACTATAAAAAATATTCAGGGGGTGGGAAAGAGGGCGAGTACTCAACATGGGAATGGAAACTGACTCCAGGATAAATTAAGATCAGCCATCCAAGGGGCAATTAATAGGCTATTTATTAGTAATCCCAAACCACTATCAACAGGAAGCAATAAAATGGTCTTGGGTCTGCAAACAGGATATTTTCCCTCAAAGGCACGAGAGCGCTTAAAAGCCTAATGGCACTTTGCCTGTCTACACAGAACAGGATGGTGATTGCGACTGCATTTTATTTGCAGCAAAAAATTGGCACTGATCAAGCCTAGAAAAACACAAGGCAGAAAACCCTGTAGAGCAACACTGTTGTGTTGATTCTCAGTTGTGGGCCTGAGGGCGGGGAATTAAAAACTGAGAGGAAAGCTGGTGTAGAAATAGCTGTAGTTAATCACCTATGTCAATTGATAGGACAAACTAGATATTCAAATATCAGATTCAAGGCAAATAGCTTTAGAGGCGGTAAGCATGAAAATATCCCCTTTCCCGCTGCACCACATCTCTGATACAGATACTGCAAACCCTCCAACATTTCTCCAATGAAAATAGGGATATCCTATTAAACAAAGAAAGAAAGAAATATGCCCCACCCATCTGACTGGGTTGCCCCAGCCACTTTGGGCAGCTTTGAACATATATAAAAACATAATAAAATATAAACTTTTTTTTAAAAAAAAACTTCCCTATACAGGGCTGCCTCCAGATGTCTTCTAAAGGTTGTATAGTTACTTATCGCCTTGGCTCGGGGGGTCGCATAACTCCATACCCTCCAACACTGATCAGATGAAAAGAGGAACATGCTAAAGAAAAGCGGAACATTCTGGGATCAAATCAGAAACCGGGACGGCTTCTGTAAATCCAGGACTATCCCTGGGAAATAGAGATGCTTGGGGTATCTGATACCTACACAGAGAGAGGCTCACCAACACCCCATGTCCTTTTTATTGGGAAGCATGGGATGCTGTGCTGGGTGGGTGTTGGCATGAAACAGCACCTTCCCTAAGCTTCCTGGTTTTGCTAAGGGCTGTCAAGTGCCAGGCAGGGTCCCCCACTTGGCAGCAGGTCTGCTTTCACCTTGGAGCCATTGTATCTGATTCCCTTCTCACCAGGTGATTTATGGTGCCCTGAAATCAGCATGTAGCCCAGTTTTCCATTAGTTTCACCATAAACAGGCTAAGATGATGTTGTAGATGGCAAAACAGGTCGCCAGTGCAATGAACACAACAAAGCAGCATTTCCCAACCTGGTGCCCTATATATATTTTGGACTTCAGGCTGTCTGGGTCTGATGTTGTTGTCCAATACGTTTGGAGGCCACCCAGTTGGTGAAGGGTGGGATAGAGGGAGAGGCTTGGACAAGGGAGTTCTGGGTTTATCTTTGAAGGTGACTTGGAAACTACAACTAATCCAGAATGTGGCAGCTAGACTGGTGACTGGGAGTGGCCGTCAGGACCATATAACACCAGTCCTAAAGGATCTTCAATGGGTCCCAATACGTTTCTGAGCACAATTCAAAGTGTTGGTGCTGACCTTTAAAGCCCTAAACGGCCTCAGCCCAGTATACCTGAAGGAGCGTCTCCGCCTCCATCATTCAGGTCCTCCTCTGAGGGTCTTCTGCTGTTTCCCTCACTGCAAGAAGTGAAGTTACAGGGAACCAGGCAGAGGGCCTTCTTCGTAGTGGTGCCTGCCCTGTGGAACGGCCTCCCATCAGATGTCAAGGAAATAAAAAACTATTTGTCTTTTAGAAGACATATGAAGGCAGTCCTGTTTAGGGAAGTTTTTAATGTTTGATGTTTTATTGTATTTTTAATATTTTGTTGGGAGCCGCCCAGAGAGAGGCACCCAGCCAGATGGGTGGGGTATAAATAATAAAGTATTATTAATATATTATTATCTGAAGGCAGCCCTGTACTAGGAAGTTTTTAATGTTTGATATTTTATTATGTTTAATATATGCTGTAAGCCGCCCAGAGTAGCTGAGCAAGTCATAAATAATAAATTTATTATCATTATTATCATCATTATCATTATTATTGCAGAGTTGTTGCAGGGGTAGAACGAGACTATTGTTATTATTTAAAGCGATTTCTACTGTGCCCCACAAAGCGCAGCTAATCTTCACACATACCACATTACCTCCTTAAATGATAGGCAGGATGCAAACCAAGTTAACAGGATAAGGAAACATTTAAACTTTCCTGGTATTTGGCAATAGGGAAAGCAGGTGTTCATTGGACCAAAAAGTCAGTGGCCCACAGAATATCTGTCGGACCAGCTGCTCCATTACAAGTCTGTCCAAGCTTCAAGACCAACATCTCAAAGTCCTGCTCTTTAAGTACCAGGAGCTTTTCTGTAGTGGCCCTACATCTTGAGACTAGCCTTCCCCCGAAAGGTCATGTAGCTTTTGAGAGGATTTTAAAGGCTTCCAGTATACACTTGGTTAATTTTAGTGTACAGTCTTCAAACTGAAATTCTATCTGCAGGTGCTCTCTTGTTTTTTATTCTAATGATTTATATCGTAAATATTGTTTATGGTTTTGATTATTTATCCTCTATTTTTACAGTATGCAGTAATCTTCACTGTGAGGGCTTTTACCCAAAAAAAAGCAAGCTATAAATAAAGTGAAATAATAATCAGCATCTGGATTTAGAACTACTCCAACCTCAGATGTTGGGGGGAAGAAATTCTGCCAGCTCTCTGTAACTTCCTGTAGGAAGCATTTGAAGAATTCTAGACCCTTTTAAAGTTATTATTTATCCCACCAACATACCTATAAAGGAGAACATCAAATTCCAAAGCCTTCCTCAGTTTTTGAGGAAGGGCTGTAGTGTTGATGTAGAGAACAAGTTCTACATAAAAAAGACCCCAGGTTGAATCCCTGGTTCCTCTCCATGTTGACAATACTGAGCTAGGCGCACCAATGGTTTCATTCAATGCAATACGAATATGGCTTCCTATTTTCCATTGTCGCAGCTTAAATCAGGACTTCCTTGGATTTACAGTCAACCTTGTATTTTCCAGTCAAAGGTAGACCCCCTCCCCAGCCCCAACGGATCCATCTAGAACACTGGAGATCCACAAGATCTCCAGTGTATAGTTTTGCATTCACTCACTCGCTTCTGTGCAACTGCCTTGGAGCTGAGTAGAATGGAGGGAACTAAATATAAACAGCCCAGGAGTTAAGGCCATGCAACCAAATGGGTAATAAATATTTCTTCTCCTTCTTCCATATTCCATAAACTTAGATTTGGGCAGATGAAGAGGATAGAAGGTATGGCAATGTCAGGAAAAAACTGTGATATATTTTTGTCATTTAGGACTAAATATCTCCAGGCAGAAATTAAATCCAAATGGAGGGGTATAGATCGTTAAAGTTTATCTTTAATCTCCCATATTCCTTTACCACTCTGTTTTATTACAAAAGGAAAAGAGTGCTTATCTCGGTGACATCTGTGAAAGACCTTGAGGAAACCAATATTGTGAATTTTTCATGCACTAATATAATCTATATATATTTCCCCATTTCTTTGCAACAGCCAGCAAAAAGGGGGGAAATGGGGGGAGGGGAAGTAAGACTTAAATGGCAACCAAAACGAACACGGAAGACTGTGGCTTTAATCTGTCTCCATAATTAAAACAGCTGTGCTATAATTTGATTTTCATTCTAATGATACCATTTAGAGATGTCCTCCATACTGAAGATCAAGCATACCACATAATTATTGATTAGTTATAAGCCATTTGTGTTTTATGTTTAGTTTGTCTGATGATGATCGTCGTACATTTGCACTAATTAATCCATCACCATTTATTACAGCATATGGAAAGTAAATAATGTGGAAATGCACAGGGGGCTAAGTATGCAGAAGGAAAGGCAAGAGGCCCATAGAACCACTTTGCTGCCACTTTTCATTTCATACTGATCCTTTTAGTAAGCCTTACATTGACCTTGTAAGGTGTGTCAGTTTTATTCACCACATACTGAGGAAATGGGCTATTGCTGAGAGACACTGGCCTATCAAAGGCCCCTTAGTGAATTCATAGGCGAGGTCAAATTTGCACCAGGAACATCATGGTTCACAACTCAGGCCCTTCACAAATTATGCTACAGGGCATGCTCTTGCAGGAGATGGGCCCCTCTTAATGAGTTGATGTCTCCAGGATTCAGGCTAGCTTTGAAGCCAAAGACACTTCAACATTATGGGGTTTCTCGTGAGCAGGGAAATAACACTTGTCTACCCCTGATCACTGCCTGCTGGACTTAATCCTATGATTCTCAAACACCTTGCCTGACAAGTTCATAATCTGGGTGAGATTCCTGAGGAAGAGCTGATCCACACTTCCTTTTGCCCCATGAGGGTCCAAGAGGTTTTCCTTCTCTCCCACTGCTTTCCCCAGGAAACAAACAGCATTCAGGTTTTCCAAGGACTGGTGTTCATTTTGATTCAGCAACAAACAGTGGCTTTTCACAGAGAAAGGGGCAGGACAAAAGAAAAATTGCTCAGACCCTTGCCTAGAAATCATGGGGCAAATGGAAGAAAACATAGGAGAAACAAGAACATGGACATTATGTTCTTAAGACATTATGATGTTTGCTGAGTCAGTCACCTTCAGGTTTCTGGTTTTAAATAGTCTATTTTGAAAGACTCCACACCAATTAAGTATAGGGCAAACGGTTAACATCAAAGAAAATAAAACAGAGATTTTCCTAGCTAACAGTTATAATTCCAGTTCAATAGTTCAATAGACTGACTTTGTTAAGGGAGCATCTTGTGACCTAGTCCAGATCAGCTGAAGGTAAAAACAGAAGAACACATCAAACTATTCATTTAGAAATTAGTTCCATGGGAGGAAGTGGGCAAAGGAGTTAGCCCCCCAACTGAGAGAATCTTGAGGATTCACTAAGTCTGCATGTCAGCAGGGAATGGTGCTTAGTCAGGCCAGGGAGATAATGAAGAAAGCCATAAACTGGAGGAGATTGCTCCCTCTTCCTCCTTACCAGATGCCTTCATGCATACTGGGCAACTGCCTGGTGTCTCTTGTGTTGGTGGCTAGCTTTGGAGATTATGGACAAGAAGGTTCCTTGCCTTGGTGGAAGGAAGGGGAGAGGTCATTGCAGGCAAGGGAGAGAGCTATTTGGACTTGACTCTGCATCCACACGTAACCCCAAGCCAAATCAGGCTCAACATGAATGCACAAACATGCTAGTGCCCTGGGACGAGATAGCAGCCACCATGTTCCTCCTCGCTCCTTTTAGCTCAGGCAGTGATGCGGCAGCTAAGCCTAAGTTTGGCTTAGCGTGTCATCTGAATCTGGGGTCGTGATTAAGCTCTCATCTCCGTAACCACAAATTGTAGCCATGGTTACTCATGGTTAAGGAGGGGAGGGCATAAGCGTGTTCCTGGGTTCACCAAGCCAGTTTGGCTTAGCTGCCCCACCATACTGAGCTAATAGGAACAGGCAGGAGAAAAGCACACTCCTCCCCAGGAGACAGCATATTTGTGTGGTCCTCCAAAGCCATCATTTAGCTTGCCATGATGTGAAAACCAAGGTAGTATCTTGGACAAAGTGTTGGAAATGGTATAGTTGCTCAGAGCTCAGGGTGCCAATTCTAAAATCCAAATTTTAAATGGAGCAGAATCCACAGAACAAATATTATAATAAATTATAAATTATAATAAATTAGACACTGACATGATTAATCCTGGTTTATTTCCTTGCTAACTCAAAAATTATTACTGTTTGAAGGAAGCTGAGTAGCAAAACACTACTTCACTAGACTTTATTCTCGAGTCTAAATGTATTATTATTATTATAAATTGCTGAGAGCATAAGCTAGATTCTGTGTTTAGGTTCCGGATGGGGCAGGGGAGAGCAAGATAGGCCCTTAGTACAAAACTGCAAGCCTTTCTAATATTCTCCTTCAGTCACAATGTCGTAAGAGCAAATGTGAATAGGTTTGCATAATGTAGAACAGCCGGAGGATATTCTGAAGTGTGAGCTGGAGATCATTATGCCACTGAGGAAGAAATGTCACAGTAGGTCATTGAAGGCAAGAAAGTTTATTATCCCAAATAGGCACAGAATTTTTGCATGGGTGATCATCTGGGCAGCTGACCTGCACCTCAGGATATTATGCTGTCATATGATATATCACACACATACATCAAAAAAGGGAATGTTGTACACTGTTGTCACCCACCGTAATGGCATCTGATAGACCAGAGGTCTTCGCCTTAAGAAGTTTTAGCCTAAAGCAAATCCAGGGTGAGTTTTGGAAATGAATGAATACTGTCTGAAAATGCTCCTTTATTTGTGATATATTTCTGACAGATTGCTCTGCTAGAGCACCAACCATCACCATGTCAGAGATCCATGCTAGGCTGCCATCTTGATTAGAGTTGCTGTTCATAAAGAAGAGAGTGCAACTTAGGGAAGGCCTACAGCAGATTCTCCCAGGTTAAGTCACTGGAACCCTCTGTGCATTACAGAATCAGGAAGCCATGATGGGAAAGGTGTAGGTCTGAGACCTCTAAAATGGGCAGTCGTATCTCTGTTCCTAACAAGAACATATTGGGAGGTACAACTGGCAGTTGTCACAATTCACGGATTTTCTTGAAAGTCATCAAAGCCTCATATTATGGTCCAGCTCACACATGAATGTACACAAGATTCAGTTTCTCTATACCCAATGCCAGGAAGCTAAATGAACTGGCTCCTTTGTGTTTGATACTGGGAGGGATATGAATCGTCTATCTTGCTCGCCCATTTGAACATGCAATAAAGTAATTGATGTTGTAGTCATCAATAAATAGGCATGCATTTGTGAACTGGCCTCCCTTTGGTAAATCCTCACTCTAGCTATGATTCAGAACTACACACAGCTGCCAGCACCCTCTGTGCCTCGGCCCATTATACCTGAAGGAACGTCTCCACCCCCATCATTCAGCCCGGACACTGAGGTCCAGCACCGAGGGTGTTTCTCTCACTGCGAAAAGTGAAGTTACAGGGAACCACGCAGAGGGCCTTCTCAGTAGTGGTGCCCACCCTGTGGAACACCCTCCCATCACATGTCAAAGAAATAAACAACTACAGTGGTACCTCAGGATGCGAACGGGATCTGTTCCAGAGCCCCGTTCGCATCCCGAATGGAACGTAAGACAAGACGGCACGTCTGCGCGTGCGCGGGTCGTGTTTTGCCGCTTTTGCGCATGTGCGTGACGTCATTTTGAGCGTCTGCTCATGCACAAGTGGCGAAACCTGGAAGTAACATGCTCCGTTACTTCCGGGTTGCCACAGAGCGCAACCCAAAAGCGCTCAACCTAAAGCACATTCAACCCGAGGTATGACTTTATCGGACTTTTAGAAGACATCAGAAGACAGCCCTGTTTAGGGAAGCTTTTAATACTGGATGAATCATTGTATTTTAATATTCTGCCAGAAGCTGCCCAGAGTGGCTGGGGAAACCCAGCCAGATGGGTGGGGTATAAATAATAAATTATTATTACTATTACGGTATTATTATTATTATTATTAGCCTGAGCAGGAAACTACCAGGAACATGAAACAGAGGCACTGAAACTCATGAAGCTGTGGTGTTGGTTCATTCAACTTTGCATGGGGGAGAAAGGCTTTAGAGTCATCTCTGCAACAAACAGCACGTTCATCCATCTTTAATCACGAGCCTTTCTCTCATTTTGTAGGATTATAAACACAGATTTTTATTTTTATTTTTAATGTGATTTCCTTTCTGGGAATAGTGACATCACCACATCCCCTGTTATTTATTCATCTTAGATACTACACCCAGGAACAAAAAAATAAGGCCTGTTTGTACTTTCAGTAGACTCAAACACTCAAGATTGACCTGGACTGTACCACTTGAAGTCTGCAATTGTGCAATTGCATCATTGAATTCTCCCCACTAAAAGCTTTCTGCAAAGGAAGGAAAAAACCAGGATATAAGAGAGAAGGGCACGCTGAATCTTTTCCCCTGCTAGGTTTATAGATTCAGGGACATCCAAATATACAACTCACTCTTCAGCCTTACAGTAAAAATTAAGACCAGAAAGTATACAAATAAAACATAAAACTAAAATCCAAAACAGAATAAGGATAATTTTTAAAAAAAACTAGCATCAGAATAATACTTAAGTGAAACCAGCCACATGGAATAACAGTAATTAGCAAGAAGACTTCCTGGAAAAGACCCTGATGTTGGGAAAGATGGAGGACACAAGGAGAAGGGTGTTGGTTTCTGCTCTCTTCACTGTGCAGCGAAAGGCTTGTCACAAGACAATGTTTACATTCCACAGACAGCATTGCTGTTATGTTTCCCACGGGAAAGGGGAGGCTGGATGTGACGTACACTGGTTTCCTGTTTTTCACTGTTCTTTGCAGTTCAGTGTGATTCTCTCTGAGCTTCAGAGGAGAGAGGATGCAGTTTTCTGCTCCGGCAGAGACAAGATGGTTTTCTGTAATCTACCAGCTTTGAAATGTAAATAAAGCAATATAGAGCATGTTGGCACGTATTCCTCATCATTCCGCTGTGCACTTGGATGCTACAAATCAACATTTTGGTTATGGGCCCAGAAGACGCAGTCATTGGAATTCCGGAAAAAGGATCGGAATGCAGAGGGACGGATCGGACGGTATCTGCGCGTCAAGATGATTGATGAGGTATGTGCTACTGCTCCGGGCAGCCTGCCAGCTTCTATTTAATGGCTTTATGGCTGGACTTTGAACTTTTATGTCCGTTTGCCGGCTACAGGCAGCGGCTATGCCTATGCTGGGGAAATCGAAAGTAACTTTTGGGCTGAAGCAGCTGCTGATAACAGTGACGCAGCATGATTTAGGGCAGAGAGAAAGCTGTTTTGAACTTGCCTTTGGAATGAGGCTTGAAGCAGCAGAGATGCAGCTTGTATAAAGCAGCTTGTTTAAAGCAGCAGAGATGACGCTGAAGGCTAATGCCAGAGTCATGATGGCCCTTCAGGATGCTTGTGGGATTCCCAAGCTCAATAAGAAAAATTATACGGACTGGGTTATCTATGCAGAGGCTATTCTGCGGAAAGAGGGTCTGTTTGAAGTTATTACAGACACCCCCCCAGCTCCAGTTACAGATGCATGGAAAGCTAAGGATTCCAAAGCAAGGGGAACTCTTACATTGATAGTATCCCCAGAAGAGCTCTGTCTATTGCGTGATAAGACCTCAGCCAGAGAAATTTGGGACGCTTTGAGGGAGGCATACATGAGGACAGAAGCTGAATCTACTATGCATTATTTTAACAAGCTGCATAAGATGGCTAGCTGCAGAAGGCTGGCTGATGCAAATGGGGAATCTGATGCCAATCAGCCACATGCTCAGCTGACAGTGGATTATGTTACTGCCGTGATTCAAAATGAAGCAGATTGCCAGGGTGATAGCTGCATGGGTAAGGGGGAGACTTCACAGTTGTCATCCCAGAGTGCAGTGGAACCACCAGATGGCGCCAAAGCTTTGAAGGCAGTGAAATGCTACTCCTGTGGACGTCTAGGCCATATGAAGAGGGAATGCAAATATCCCAGGGCCAAGACAGAGCAGCGCAGCGAAAGCTCATCGCGTGGAAAAGGCCAAAGCAGAGGCAAAGGTCCGGTGTCCAGGACAACGCAGCCCAAAGCAATGGTCTCACGCTTCACTCCAAAAGTTGCAGAGGTCCAGAAGACGTCTAGATCTTTCTTCGTTGTTGATTCAGCTGCAACGCACCACATGTGCAACGATAAGCGACTGTTCGTGTCTTTTACACCGCAGGAAGGTGCGATTCACCAGGCGGATGACCACACAATTCCCAGTAAAGGCTACGGAACTGTTGTTCTTCACAGTTTGGACTTATCGATACAGAATGTGCTTTATGTGACAGATGCCAAACATAATTTGCTCAGCGTTGGACAGCTGAATGAGCGGAACATTGACGTTTCCTTTAAGAACAAAAGGTGCATCATCACAAAGAAAAATGATTATGTATTGTATGCTGAATATGTTGATCGTTTATATGTTTTGTATTATGATGATGTTGTGCAGAATGACACTTGTTGCATTGCAGGTTCTAACAAATGTTTGCATGCAGAATGTATTCATGATTTTCATCGAAAATTTGGTCATTTGGGTTTTGAGGCAGTATCTAAAATGCCTGCCTTGGTTGAAGGTATGACTATTAAACCCTGCAGGTACCACATGAAGTGCAAGGCTTGCGCAGCAAACAAGGTGAAAATGGCTGCGAAAGGTAAGGTGTCTAGTAGGCAAGCTACAGAACCATACCAAATTGTTCATGCTGATTTGGTTGGACCACTAGCGCCCTCTTTGGGTGGAAATAGGTACTTCATGGTTCTCGTTCATGCATTTTCCAGGTATATTCATGTGTACAATCTCAAGCAGAAATCAGAGGCTTTTCCTAGGTTCAAGGAATTCTGTGCTTGGTTGGAAAATGTGCATGGTAAGAAGGTAAAAATTCTTTTCACAGATCGCGGAGGGGAATTCACTTCTCAGCAGTTTGAAGCTTTTCTGACTGAGAAAGGAATTCAACACGATTTGTCTAGTCCTCGCTCGCCATGGCAGAATGGACTTGCGGAACGAGCAAATCAGACATTGCTTCAGGGGTTAAAAACCTTGCTGCATGATGCAAATCTACCAGAGAGTTATTGGGCCGAAGCTCTCTCATGTTTCACTTACAGTTATAATCGCAGGTTATCTTCAGCGATTGGTTGTACCCCCTATGAGAAGATGTTTGGCAAGAAGCCATACATCAAACACATGAGAATTTTTGGTTCTGACATGTGGGTTCACTCACCACAAAACTCCAAGTTAGACAAGCGTGGTTTGCATGGTATCTTTCTAGGTTATGAGAAAGGTTCTTACAGAATAAGGATGACTGACTCTAAGACTATTAAGCTCACAAGGAGTGTTGAGTACAATGCCAAGTGGGGGGAGAATGTGGGAATTTTCCAATGTTACCCTGATGACAGTGATGAGACTCAGGATAGTCAAAAGCAACCACAACAACCCACACCCACTGATGAAAGTTCTGATTCTGAGTCTGAAACTGAATCAGGTGATTCAGAGGATTTCAAGAGTGCGAAAGCCTCTATGCGACCCTCTGAAAGCTCTGATCAAGAATTGGAGGAACCATTGTTCACAATAGGTCGCTTTTCTCCCAAGAAGGAAGAGGAGAGTGTTGAAGACCTAAGGCTAATTCGCAGGTCACAAAGAGCCACAAAAGGCAGACCTCCAAAGAGATTTGCTGATGAGTTTGCTAAGATAGCAGTAACAGCTGTTAAAAGCTCCAAGAAGGTATTTGAACCTTCAAGTTTCCAAGAGATCCAGGATTTGGATTCAAAGGAAGCTGAGCCATGGTTAAATGCTATGAAGGCTGAGCTTGATTCCTTGGAAAGGAACAAAACATGGGAACTTGTTCCAGTAGTTCCAGGAATGAAACTGCTTGGAAGCAAATGGGTCTTCAAAGCGAAGACTGATCAAAATGGCAAGATAGTCAGACACAAAGCCAGATTGGTAGCCAGAGGTTTTGCACAGGTACCAGGTGAAGACTATCACGAGACCTACTCACCCACAGTGAGGTATGAGAGCATTAGGCTTATGCTCAAGCTAGCTGCAGAGGAGAATTTACACATTAGTCACCATGATGTGAATACAGCTTTTCTGTACGGATCTCTAAATGAATCACTTTATATGCTTCCACCTGATGGCGTACAGGTAAAACAGGGATTTGTTTGTGCTCTGAAAAAGTCCCTTTATGGTCTCAAACAAAGTGCACGGTGTTGGCACACAAAACTCACTGAAGTATTGTTTTCTCTAGGTTTTAAGCAAGGGAAAGCTGATCCATGTGTGTTTGTCAAAGAGGAGGGGCAAAAGAAACTGTATTGTTTGTTTTATGTTGATGATTTATTATTCTTTTGGGATGATGTCACAATGTACAATAACGCCCTAGCTCAACTGAAAGAGCACTTTGACATGAAAGATCTTGGTGAGGTAAACAACTACCTATCTCTGGAAATAGAGAGAGATCAAGATGGTAACATTCTAGTACACCAGTCACGGAAAATTGCTGATGTGTTAGGCAAACTAAACCTGATGGATGCTAACCCTGTAGACACACCGATGACAACAGGTTATCAGGTAGATGACACTGAAGAAGCATTTTCTGACACTACACTGTACAGAAGTGTGCTAGGCAAGCTAAACTTCATTGCCAGATGTTCAAGACCAGACATTGCTGTTAGCTGTAATTTGCTAAGCAGACAAGTCAACAATCCTACTGTTAAGGATTGGAAAGCTCTGAAACGCATAGCACGGTATTTGAAAGGCACTATGCATTACAGACTGAGATTTAACAATCAGAAGTCTGGTGGTCTTGAGATATTTGCAGATGCAAGTTTTGGAAGTGACACTACAGACAGGAAAAGCACGTCTGGAGTTTGCTACATGTACAATCAGGGTCTATTTGATTGGTCATGCAAGAAGCAAACAACAGTTAGCTTAAGTACTTGTGAAGCTGAACTGAATGCACTGTCTTATTCACTCAAAGATTGTGAATGGTTGTTACAATTGTGCAAAGACATGAAAATTCCTGTCAAATGTCCAATCCAGGTTTACCAGGACAACAAAGCATGTTTGGCTTTGCTGAATTCTGAAGGTTGTAAGCAAAGCACAAAGCACTTGCAATTGAAGGTGCAACATGCTAGGGAACGTATTCAGAAGGGACTCGTAACGGTGTCCTATATGCCAGGTAATGAAATTCCTGCTGATGTATTGTCCAAGATTGTATCAAGGGATCAACACTGTACCTATGTGCAGAAGTTGGGTTTGTACTGATATTGTACGAACACGCTGCCCAGTGGTGTTCACAGAAAGGGGGAGGATGTTGGTTTCTGCTCTCTTCACTGTGCAGCGAAAGGCTTGTCACAAGACAATGTTTACATTCCACAGACAGCATTGCTGTTATGTTTCCCACGGGAAAGGGGAGGCTGGATGTGACGTACACTGGTTTCCTGTTTTTCACTGTTCTTTGCAGTTCAGTGTGATTCTCTCTGAGCTTCAGAGGAGAGAGGATGCAGTTTTCTGCTCCGGCAGAGACAAGATGGTTTTCTGTAATCTACCAGCTTTGAAATGTAAATAAAGCAATATAGAGCATGTTGGCACGTATTCCTCATCATTCCGCTGTGCACTTGGATGCTACAAATCAACAAAGGGGACGACAGAGGACGAGATGGTTGGACAGTGTTCTCGAAACTACCAGCATGAGTTTGACCAAACTGCGGGAGGCAGTGGAAGACAGGAGTGCCTGGCGTGCTCTGGTCCATGGGGTCACAAAGTGTCGGACACGACTAAACGACTAAACAACAACAACACTCAACACTGAGTCTAAAAGGCTGGGGATTTTTTTTCCTAAGGTTTTCACCTGCAACTGAAAAGATCACTATTAAGTGCTGGGTGTGAGTCTCTGAAGAGGGCATTCCAGAACCAGGGCATCACCACTAAAAAGGCCCTTTCTCTAGCAGCTACCAGCTATGTCTCATTTGGCTGTAGGACCATGACCACTTTCAGCTTCCTGCCAACCCTACAGATACTCAGATTGATGCACATGTAGTTCTTTATCATATTTGTGTCATGAAATTTACCCAAGCAACCCAGGGTGACCTTTATGTTCACGGCAACCCTGCAAAAGCCTGTTTGTACTTTCAATAGAATCGAACACTAAGGCTTGAGCTGGACTGTGTCACTTCAAGTCTGCATTTGTGGAATTGCCTCATTGAATGTTCACCAAAAGCTTTCTGCAAAAAGAAAAAAAAACAGCATCTACAAGAGAAGGGCCCAATGAATCCTTCCCCCTGCCTGCTATAAGCTAGGTTTATAGATGCAGGGACATCCAAATATGCAATACACTCTGTAGCTTGAAATGGTACAGTCCAGGAAAGGCTGTACCATTTCTATTAAATGAGCCCCAAGTTTGTCTGTGCTGGGTAATCCTGGTTTGACCAATGGAACCCAGCAAGCTTCATAGCTTATGGGGGATTCAAACCCAGATTTTACAGTCTAAATGCCAAGCTGGTGTTATACACAAGTTTCATATGAAAAGCCCTGCTGGATCAGGCTAAAGGACCATCCACTCCATGGGTAGGCAAACTAAGGCCTGGGGGCCGGATCCAGCCCAATCGCCTTCTAAATCCAGGCCGTGGATGGTCCAAGAATCAGCGTGTTTTTACATGAGTAGAATGTGTGCTTTTATTTAAATGCATCTCTGGGTTATTTGTGGGGCATAGGAATTCGTTCATTTCCCCCCAAAAAAATATAGTCCGGCCCCCCACAAGGTCTGAGGGCAAGTGGACCGGCCCCCTGCTGAAAAGGTTCTCTGACCCCTGATCTACTCCAATATCCTGTTTGGATCACACTGAGAACATCAGTGCCCCATCTAGTTGTAATTTGGCCCTTCTGTGCATGTGCAAAGAGCAATTTAGCGCTTCTGGGCATGCGCGACCGCCGAAACCCGGAAATAACCTGTTCCGGTACTTCCAGGTTTCGGCAGTCCGTAACCCAAAAAAACACAACCTGAAGGATCTGCAACCCGAGGTATGACTGTATAAGTGTCCCAAACAAACAGCTGTTCCTTTCCAATATAAAAAAGAAGCTGTAAATCAGTAAATACTCTGTGTTGTTCCTTTTTTAAAGGCAGTGCCTTTCCATTTTGGTTTTCGAATGCTTTGGTTTGGTTTACCCAAAGGGAACCAGAAGTGCACACATGGCAGTTGTCAGCCTGAAAAGTCTGGAGCCATTATCTCAATCTTTGCAATGTCTGCTGACATTTTGCTTCTGTTTGCAGTCTCTCTGTCAGGGATAATGGTCAACATTTGCTCATTATGTGCACTAGTGCACAGGAGTACCAGCACAATTCACTGAACAGTCTGACAGGGACATCCGTTTGCTTGTTTTTTAATACGTTAATAAGAATTTGTTTGTTTGTTTAACAGAGTTCTAGGACTGGCCCTGCCTTGAAGCAATGAAAGTTGGATATATATATTTTTTTCATCTTCTCGAAAGCAGATTACAGAAGTGGTGTCATTTTCCAGCCCCCAATCTTCACATCTGTTGGCGGTTTGTAAATACTAGCAAGAAGGGCACTATTTTGACTTTTTACGAAAATGTCTGAGGCCAACAACACCGAATTGTGATGAATGAATCAATCTATTTCCATAGCATGTCACCATCCTCTATAAATCTGTTCCTTCCCTTTCCTGCATTAATCTGAGGATGTGTTTTTTAACAAAAATGCAGTAAAAAGTGCATTTAAAGACATATCCAGCCTAAAAACATATATTTTAAAGTGTGCGTTGATGTGTTTAAACTGCCCAGAACTCAACTGCAACCTTCAGAGAAGAGCAGAAGCTTATAAGTAGCTAAATTCCAGTCAACACATTAGTTTCAGGGATTCAGATCAGGAAAGTTTGCAAAAGAATTTGCAAAAATGTCAAATTTCACAAACATCCCTAGCAGAGTTCCACAAGCCCTGACTGGGAGAAAGTGGATCATACTGGTGGTCAAACACCAGTAGTGTGTTCTGATTTAATACAAAAGGTCTTAGGAAAGAAGAGGGTGCAAGAATTCTAATTCAGCAAGGAATACATCATTTTACACCAGGGGTCAGGAATCTTTGGCTCCCCACATATCACTGAACCATAATTCCAATTAGCCTCAGCAAACAAGTCAATGACCAGGGATGATGAGAGTTGCATTTCAGTGGCAGCAGCCCACATTTACTCTAGATTAACTATATATTTTATACCTGAGACTTGGCTTGCTAATAATGATGATGATGATGATGATGATGATGATGATAATTTATTATTTATACCCCGCCCATCTGGCTGGGTTTCCCCAGCCACTCTGGGTGGCTTCCAACTGAATATTAAAAACAATACAGCATCAAACATTAAAAACGTCCCTAACCAGGGCCGCCTTCAGTTGCCTTTTAAAAGTAGAATACCAGAAGGAAGTATAAACCAGAAGGAAGAACATTTCTTATGGAAGAGACCTGTAGGGACTGAGGACCCCACTGTGGTCAATTTTGTGATGCTACTGAATCTTAGAAAGAAACATTAATTTCTTTTGTGATATTCTTGGAATTGGATTGGATTGCATTGTAGGTTGGCTGATATATTTTTCATAGCCAATGATAAATTTATTGAAACTTATGCTGAATATAGTATCACCATTTATTCATTACATCTGTATTCTATCTTTCTTCCAAAGAGCTCATACATGGTATGTGTAGAAATGTACAATTTCCAGCCTCTTAAAATCACAAGGGGAGAGAATTGTGTTTTTTATTTAATGGAATATTTCTTAACATAGGAAGTTGCCACCTAATGAGTTAGAATAAGGTCGATCTAGTTTTCTGTTTGTTTTTTATTATTATTTTTATTAGATTTTTCAAGGGTTTAAACAAATTTACTTCACATACAATATATCAGGCACCCCCAAACTTGACCCTCCAGATGTTTTGGGACTACAACTCCCATCATCCCTAGCTAACAGGACCAGTGGTCAGGGATGATGGGAATTGTAGTCCCCAAACATCTGGATGGCCAAGTTTGGGGGTGCCTGCAAAGTATCATTTATTTTTATTCAATTTTTATTTTTGACTTCCCACCCCTCCCATCCTGATGTTTTCATTCTTATCCTTAACTGCTGCATTATACTTGTTGCTAAACCCCTAACTCCATCTTGTCATATTTTAAAAATACGTCACTTATATCAGTATTTTCTGTTTATTATATTCATGAGTCAGTTTTTTCAGCAAAACAAAGATGGGAGCCTTGATGCTAAAAAGATTATAAAATTGAAGTCAGGTGTGGTGTCTGAGCATATTCTTGAACCAGCTCAGTCCACCCCAGGACTTCTGGGAATTTTGGGAGCAAGAACTCTGGTCCATATGTAACTGAGAGCAAAGGAAGGACTCTGCTATAAAGCTCTTCATTTAGCAAACAAAGTGTTCTATGTCCCAGGCCTCTACACTCAACACGTGGTGGACCTCCCTGGGGAGAGAATTCCCCAAATGGGAAGCCACAAGGATGTCTCTTGTCAGCAGGGAAGGCCTGTCCCATTTCACCATCTGAGGGGAAGCATGAAGATGCCACCCTGCACATCACCACATGCCCACCTTGCTGCCCCCACCGAAGCCTTGCTTACTGGTGTCGTGAAACTGCAGCTTCCTGGTTCCAGTGGCTGGTCCATGCGATCGCACAGAGGCTTCCAAACAATTGGGGGGGGGGGGCTCTCGTGATATCTCATTGGAAGCCAGAAGCCACTGCAGATGCTTCTCCTCTCTTCTCTGGTGGTGGTGGAGGTGGCCATGGAGGTGCCCCATGGGTTCTGCCACCTGAGGTGGATGCTCAGAGTTCCCCAAACTTGGGTCTCCAGCTGGTTTTGGACTACAATTCCCACCATCCCTGACCACTGGTCCTGCCAGCTAGGTATGATGGGAGTTTTTGTCCAAAAGCAGCTGGAAACCCAAGCTTGGAGAACTCTTGTCTACCTCGTGGATGGGTCAGCTCTGCTTGTCACCACCATGTGAATTTCACTCTGAGCATGGCCTTCAGTGATTACCTTACAGTCCAAGGAGGTTCATATGAGGGAAAGGCATTCCTTCAGATGCTGGTGTCCCAAGCTGCATAAACCTCTATAAGTTCAAAACCAGAACCCCGAACTAGGCCTGGCATCACAATGGCAACCCACTTAGTACCAGCATAAACATATATAGGATTGTGCTGTAAATAGTGATTTGCTCCCCTTTTGAGACACCCTGAAACGGCCTCAGTCTGCCCAGCAATAGGGCCAGTCCATACTGCTGCTGCCAGAATCTTTTCCTCAGGAAAAAATAGTAGCAACAAGGCTATTTTTCCCCCTCCTAGAACAGATTCCAAGCAGCTCTGAGTAACAAGATTTTTTTAAAAAATGTCAACACACATCTCCCTCCTGAATGAACCCTCCCACGAAACATTCATTTCTGCACCAGTCAACCAATATTTTATGGGGGAACTGGCCCAAGGCCTTAAATTTAAAGAGTGAAGAAAAACTTCCAAGCAATAAAAGTTCTCAATATTAAAATAAAATAAATTCCAACAATAAATAACTCATGGCATGAATAACAGATGGCAGATATATATGCAGCGATGGGTTTAAAAATGGATAGAATAAAAAAAAATACAAGTTGGGTTCTTAAAAATAATAATCTAAAGAGTAGTTGGTTCAGCAGGCAGAATTTCTATTTTGAGTCAACCATACGGGTTTAGACAAATTAACATAATAATAGTTTATTTACAGCCCAATCTCAAACATCTTTACTCAGAGCTCCGTAAATTCGAAGGGATTTACTTTCATGTAATTATGTTTACGATTGCAATGTTAACCCTTAAGTCTTAATATATAATTTCAGTCTATATTTTTTGTCAATTAAAAAATGACACTAAACTGCAGTCGTGTGCATGTTTACTCATAGAGATGGAAGGATCTGGCTATTTCAGTCCCCCGCTTTTCTCATGTTTCCATTCTTCAATTCAGTTCTCAACATTTCTGTTGCAAAGTTTTAAAGAAAATCCTCGTGAAGATTCATCAGCATTTTGGAACACATTTCTCCAATTAAACACATTTTCATATGCAGTTTTGACTAACGTACACATTTTTGCAAGCATTTTTTCCCTACTATGATGCATTTTGGTATGTTATTTTCACTACTATACTCATTTCATCCACACTTTGCCCTTGTATATGCATTTTTGTAAATATTGGTTGCTTGGAGAACTGAACCACAAAATTCAGATAAGTGTGAATTCCGAATGACGGCTGTATTGCAATTTTCATATTGTTCCAGAAAATGTGAATAGGATATATTTCCGTTTAAATGAAATCTAAATTGAATTTCTCCCTGCTCGGATGTAATAGCCATTGTGTGTAGCTGGGTTTATTAAAACAAACAAACAAAAAGTTTAAATAGATTATAGTGGAAGACTCTGTATTCTTATTCCATTGTAAACAATTATTTACTTATTTTACTTTTATCAGGGCTGGAGTCAGATGCAGGGCTCTGTGTCAGTGAAGTTAACTCTTGCCCTTACAGAGCAGTTGCCATCACTGCAGGCCCCTGCCTTCCACCCTTTCCAAGGCTCCTTGTCTCCCAGATGTTTCCCAAGCAGTCTCAGACTGTTCCTGTGCACCTCTGGTTTCTGTTCTGCTCTCCTCATTATTCTGCATGTTATTGAAGACTGGGAGGGAGGAGTTTGTCACAGCAGGAGAGGGAGATGCCATGGATTCTTCAAGAGCCTCTTGAGCCCCTTCCTCTGCTTCAGCCTCAGTCTAAACTTCTCCCTGTCACCGGCTCTTCCTGCTCACTAAACCCTGTTGCCCCTTCAGCATCCAGCCCCTCCTCTCCGTCTTCTCCTTCTGAACCTCTCTTCAGTGTCCCACCACCAATCCCTGGGCTCTGAGCCTTCCTCCTCTGAGGGTTCCCTTGGGGGTTCCCCAGCTAGTGCCTCCCACTATTCCTCTTCACCCAGCCAGACCCTGACATTTTTATATTTCTTATCTGTCCTTTACCAAAAGGTCCTAGGGTGGGTTATAACAATCAAACATGCAATTATAAAACAAATAAACAGCTACAACAATAAACAAGGAAAGCGTAAAAACAATATAAAACAATTATATATTGTATTATTATTATTATTATTATTATTATTATACTGGTTTTCAGTCTCTCTTGACAAACAACATTTGTTCAATATGTTCAAAATACGTTGGAAATTTGGGAGCCAGCTTGGAATCACTGGATTGCATTTAGTTACACTTAAATAAATGGATTTATGTTTCTGTCCCATTTCAATGGGTCTAGTCTAGGATTTAGTTAGATAACACCCACAGCGGGAACATCTGACAGAGGCTTACACACTATACCTTTAAAGCACATTTGAAGCGTATATTCCCCCTCAAAGGATTGCTGGGAACTGTAATTCTGTGAGGGGTAAACTATAGAGCCCAGTATTCTTTGGGGGGGACGATTTGCTTTAAATGTGCTTTAAAGTTAATAATGTGTACACAGCTCTATGCTGCTTAAATACCTGCATAGGAGGACAGCTCGCGAGGCTCTCAAATGTTATCATTCTCTGAATGTTTAACTGAAATCTGATGCCCTGCAATACCCACCCCTTTTGATTCTATTCCTGCTTTATGGAGCAACAGAAAACAAGTCTTCTCCATTTTCTGAGTGGCGGTCCTTCAGATATTCACAGACCACTATCATGTTCCTCCTGAATCTTCTCCATGTCCAACTTGCAACCCTTCCTCATACGACTCTTACCATCCTGATCCTCTGCCACCTTACATTTTACGCACATAAGAGGTTGTCTTGCAAGCATTGGTTTTGACATCTCTTCTCTGTAAAGTGTTGTTTTGGCTTCCTCCAGCTGCAGTTCCTTAGCTGACTAAATGTGCCACATTCCATCATTACATTTTGATCATCGAGAAGTGATAATCTGTTCTAGCTCCTTCGTACCTCCCTTGTCCTGCAAACGGATTTGGTTTCCATAGCTAAAATTCAGCTTGTGAATGAAGCTCCAAATATACAGATAATGGATGCACTCAGCAGACAATCCAACATGCTAGCTTCTAAAAAGAGGGTGAGTAAATTGGAAACCGTTCAACCCTCTGTAAATAGAGTTATAATTTCTAAGAAATTACTAAGTAATCAGTAATGGTTAATGACTTGTTTGATGGTTAAATGTCAAGAGGAAAAGGCCACTGAATTTCATTAATGTGCTAACAAATTTGTTGCTAACTACATTAGCAACAGTGGTGTTTTTTTCCTGTTGAAAACTATAATTAACAGCATATTAGTAAGTATTAGGCTGCTTTGCAAAGGAAGGGTTGCAGCAGAATTGGTTGAACGAGCTAGTGTGTTTTGCTCTGCACATCAGTTAGAGAGCAAAGAGAGAATGTTATTTTGGCATTTTGCCTGGCATGCAGTACCATTCTTCTTCCCGCCACAACTGATAAGGATTTTAAAAAGCCTGGGCTTGCCATTATGGTGCCAGAGAAAATGTAATATACTGGCACCTCAGTCTTTAAACACACTTGTCCATATCCTGGAAGGGAAGGTGGTTTCCAGACACAGTTACTTTGATATAATGAGCTTGGATCCAGAAATGTTTCAGTGGGAGAATGATTTAATTTTGACATCTAGCAGCTGCCCCTTGTCCTATCCGGGATGTACTCTGAATGGTTGCGTGTCAAGACCCCACAACCACCCCCTTGCAAAGAATAAGACACCAGGACACAGATATTATGTTAATGTTGTTGGGCAAATTTTGGGCACAACTTTATTGATTACAGACTGTGAGCGGTATTGGCTTAGGCATTGAATGGACCCGACTATATCTGACTCCTGCCCGTTGCGCAGGAAGTCTGGTAAGGGTAAACCACCAGAATGGGGAGCCCCGTTGATGCAGACCAACTCGAGCTGCCCCAGATGTTCCTGTTGGGGACTTCCGGAGGCTGCGCCAACGGCAATGGCGGACTCCCTCTAAAGTGGAGGGGGAAGCACCGCAGGAATCGGGTCTCCCCGCTACAGCAAAGCGGGGAACCCTTTCGAAAACCGCAGGCGGGTGAAGCCTGCGACCATGGGACTCGGCGGGCACCCTTAGCGCCCCCCCGAACTGCCAAAGGAACCCTGCAATGGGCCCCGAAGTGGGACGGGAGTGCGGCGCGGTGCTTTGAGTTGATCGCTACTTCTGCGGAGCGAAGCTGCACAGCTGTTGCCGGAGAGCGCTGACCTTTCTTCCGTGAAACCTCGATCGGAAACAAATATCCGTGAGTAAGAAATCGGAAAGATCGAAAGATCAAAGGATTGACCTTCTGATTGAAGCTTTGAATTTGAACTTGATACTTTGATCGGAAACTTTGAACTTGAAATTGGCTCTGAACGTGGAAAGGTGTAAACAGGAAGTCCACCTTTCTGATCTTGTAAATAGAAAGAAAGCAAAGATTAAAGGAACTGAGAACTGTAAAATTGGACTTAAAAAACTTTGAATTTCATTGCCAGATGTAAAAACCCCCCTTCTAAAGTTCTGGAGGGGGGGAAACCACTGCTTGACCCTTGATTTTTATATAGTACTGCCTTAAACAGCACAAGGGTCTGATTAAGTGACGCACCGATAAATAGACATTGTAATTGATTGGGAACTCTGCAGAAAATAGACTTTGTAAGGAAACCTCTGAACTTGATGAAGACCACAGTGGAAAAAAGAGTAATCTGGGACGCAAGTAAAGCTGTGATGAGAGGATTTCTGATTCAGCAGAATGTGATAAAAAGGAGAACTCAAGAGGCAAAAAAAGAAAAGATTTTGGAGAAAATAAGAGAAGGAGAGAAGAAGCTTAGAGCTAAACCAAAGTCACAGGAGATCCTGAGAGAAATTAAGATACATCAAGTACAATACATGAAACTGATAAATCAGGATATAGAATGGAAGATCAAACAGGTGAGACAAAAGACTTTTGAATCAGCGAATAAATGTGGAAAGTTATTAGCTTGGCAGTTGAAGAAGAGACAAAAATTAAATATTGTTACAAATCTTGAAGTGGATGGCAAAAATATACAGAACCCACAGGAAATCAGAGATTGCTTCCAGAGATACTTAAAAAAATTATACACACAAGGGCCGCAGAATGAGACTAAAATGGACCAATTTTTGAAAACAAATGGATTACAAAAAATTTCTCAGGAAAATAAATTAATTTTGAACTATAAAATAATGGAACAAGAAGTGGAAGGTGCCATTCAGAATATGCAATTGGGCAAATCTCCAGGACCGGATGAGTTAACCTCCAAATATTACAGAACTTTGAAAGACTATTTAATTCTTCCATTAAAGGATGTTTGTAATGAAATTATGGAGGGGAAAAAGGTGCCAGAGTTGTGGAAAGAGGCCTACATCACACTGATACCGAAAACTGAATCTGAAAAGACACAGCTTAAAAATTACCGCCCCTTATCCCTGCTTAATGTGGATTACAAAATTTTTGCTGACATTTTGGCCAAAAGGCTGAAAAAAGTATTAGCAGATTTGATACATAGAGACCAAGCTGGCTTTCTCCCTGGCAGACACTTATCGGACAATATGAGGAATATAATTAATATTCTGGAAAAGTTACAGGTGAACATTAACTCAAAAGCAGTTTTGATATTTGTGGATGCAGAGAAAGCATTTGACAATATTTCTTGGAGTTTTATGAAGAAAAATCTACAGGGGATGGGGGTGGGGGAAAATTTTGAATATGGTATAGGTGCGATCTATTCAGAACAAAAGGCTAAATTGATAGTTAACAATGTGGTGACAGGGGAAGTGAAAATTGAGAAAGGGACACGACAAGGCTGCCCAATTTCCCCATGGCTTTTTATTTCGGTCCTGGAGGTTTTGCTAAATATGATTAGAAGGGACGACCAGATTCAAGGTATTCAGGTCGGAGTTAAACATTACAAACTTAAAGCCTTTGCAGATGACCTAGTATTGACACTGCAGGAGCCAATCCCCAGTACCAAAAGGGCTTTGGAAATAATCCAAGAATTTGGTCAGGTGGCAGGCTTTAAACTGAACAAAACAAAAACTAAGGTTTTAGAGAAAAATTTAACGCCGATTGAGAAAGAGAGGTTTCAGAAGGAGACAGATTTAATACTGGTAAAGAAAGTTAAATACCTAGGGGTAAACCTGACTTCTAAGAATGTTAACTTATTTAAAAATAACTATGAGAAGTGTTGGTCAGAAGTGAAAAAAGATCTTGAAATTTGGTCAAACTTGAAGCTTTCCTTACTTGGTAGAATTGCTGTTATTAAGATGAATGTATTGCCGAGAATGTTATTCTTATTCCAATCATTGCAAATCATAGACAAGATGGACTGTTTCAAGAAGTGGCAAAGAGACATTTCTAGATTTGTCTGGCAGGGCAAAAAGCCCAGAATAAAATATAAGATTTTGACAGATGTAAAAGATAGAGGGGGGTTTGCCCTGCCAGACTTTAAGTTGTACTATGAAGCAGCAGCTTTCTGCTGGCTGAAGGAGTGGCTACTTCTTGAGAATACGGACATTCTAGACTTGGAAGGGTATGATAATGCATTCGGGTGGCATGCATATCTCTGGTACGGTAAGGTTAAAGTTCATAAGGCATTTAAAAACCATATTGTCAGAAAAGCACTGTATAGTGTCTGGATTAAATATAAAGATTTTCTGGAGAATAAAACCCCAAGGTGGCTTTCGCCCATGGAAGCAAAGGCTCTGAAAAAACTTAATATGGAGACAAATTGGCCAAAATATTGGGAAATTCTGGAACAGGAGGGTGACAAATGGAAATTGCAGAGTTATGAGAAACTTAAAGATAAGGTGCGAGACTGGTTACATTACTTTCAAGTGAGAGAGGCCTACAATTTGGACAAAAAAAATGGTTTCCAGGTGGAGAAATCAAAATTAGAAACAGAATTGTTAGAACCCAATGCTAAGATATTATCAAAAATGTATAACTTGCTGTTGAAATGGAATACTGAGGATGAAATGGTAAAATCTGCTATGATAAAATGGGCACAAGATGTTGGACATGATATTATGTTTGCTGACTGGGAGCAGTTGTGGACCACTGGGGTTAAATTTACGGCATGTAATGCCTTAAGAGAGAATATTATGAAAATGATGTACAGATGGTACATGACCCCAGTCAAGCTTGCAAAAATCTATCATTTGCCCGATAACAAATGTTGGAAATGTAAAGAAACTGAAGGAACATTCTTTCACCTTTGGTGGACGTGCCCAAGGATTAAGGCTTTCTGGGAAATGATCTATAATGAAATGAAAAAGGTATTTAAATATACCTTCTTGAAGAAACCAGAGGCCTTTCTCCTGGGCATGGTCGGCCAATTGGTGCCAAAGAAGGACAGGACTTTCTTTATGTACGCCACAGCTGCAGCAAGAATACTCATTGCAAAGCATTGGAAGACACAAGACCTACCCACCTTGGAAGAATGGCAGATGCAAGTAATGGACTACATGGAAATGGCAGAAATGTCCAGTAGAATTCGAGATCAAGCTGGTGGAAGAAGACTGGAAGAAATTTAAAACCTATCTACAAAAACACTGTAAAATTCTTGAATGTTGATGACATTGAAATGAAATGAAGGGGTTCTAGTAAATAAGTTAAAATAAGAGTATAAAAGAAGGGTTAGATACTAAATGAAAATTTTGAGAAATAAACTATGTGAGGGAAAGTACTCATGGATGAAACTAATAAGAATGAATTTGCTAACTAATTTTAAATTGGAATACAAGAAAGGGAGGTGTGAGGAAGTCAGGAAAATAAGTTCATGAATGTTAATAACTTGAAAAGAGGGTCTTTTTTCTTTTTTGTTAACTTTTTGATTTCTCTTTTTCATTGTATGTTGATTGTTTGTATTTTTGTGTTTTGATGTTTTGTTTTTTGTGTGTAATGTTTCTCTTTTGTAAAACTTAATAAAATATCATTTAAAAAAAAAAACAGATGTTGCCGTTGGGGTTGTGTCATGGCCCTAGCCCCGACCCGGGCTTCGGACAAGATCCACACCCCCGGATTCCTTTCAAGAGGAAGCCCTCTGGCTCAAGCCACAGCTTAAAATTGTCCCGGCCACACACCCCAGCCACCGGATTGGCTGGCTGGCAATGACGTGGCTGGGATCCCCCAGGAAACACGGGACTTTATCCCCCACCTCCGGAGGAGAGGGGGTGGCCACGTGGTCCACCGCAACTCCTCCCCACAGGGAAGTGGAACGGATTTCTCAACCTTTGGAAGGTTTGGAAATATTCTGCACCACTGCCAGGCCTTCCAAGGCTGGAGATGGGCAGTCCCTGATGATGAGTGGAAGAGTACCTCACGGGAATCATGCACAGATCATACATGCATTAAGGAAAAGATCCGTATTTTAATCCACACTGGATGTGAGCCACCCACATGGATTCTCACTGAGCATGGGTATATATAAGTACCTCATTAAGCTGATAGTACGATGGACATTACCATCCATTGTCTCTGGCTACTAACGCCTTGCGGCACACAAGTTAAATACGGATCAGGGCCATTTGTTTTTCAGCACAATCTTTTTCTTCTTCATTTTACTTTTTAGAAGACATGCAGAAAATTACATTCCTCTCCCAGCCTTTCTGGTGAAAAAGGAGTTCATAAAAGTCAACAGTCACTGCAAATGTTTGCCATTTTGTTATATGTACATTATATTAATTCTGACATTTGCATTGTTATTTTTTTAATTGCTTGCTTTTAAATGAAGAGTGTATTTTATATTTTTAAAAAAGAGAATGGGTGGCCCTTTTTAGGCAGGAAACAAACCGTATAAATTGAATAAATATAAATTCCAAAAGCCTCTCTTCATCTTTGGTACAATCCTACTCTCACTGGATTCAGTGGAACCTAGCATAGTCTTTGGTCCTTCCGAATATATATATATATATATATATATATATATATAGTGTATGTGTGCGTGTGTGTGTATTATTTTATATAGCACAAATACTAAGTACGACTTCATCATAGCATTCCTCTTTCACGGTCTCCCTCCTGTACAAAATTGGAAGGGAAAAAAACACAACCCTTCCTTTCTTCTCTCATGAGCTGTTAAGGTGAGGAGACTTTTTATCTAGGTGTGTAAATTATAATTGTAGCTCAGAGCCATTATGAAATGAGGGTGTTTCGACGTGGCAAGACTGCCCAAGATAAAATGGCAGATATCTCCCAGATAAATTTCACAGAAATCTTGATAATATGGAATAAATGTCATTTGTTCTGAACATCACCTGCAGTGATTCCATCTAATTCTCAAGTTATTAAAGTCTAAAGCAGCAGTGAAATTCTATTCACATTTGCAGGGTTTTTTTTTTCTTCTTTTTTTCTTTTTGATACGAAAAGGCAGAATCCCCTTTTTGCTTGTACATGCAATTTCTCTTTCAGGAGGTTACATGCTAAGCATAACAATTGAATGTCATTCCGCTGGTCTTTATTCATTTAATCTGCTTTATGCACCAAGATCATCAATATATAAAGCAGCAAGACAGCTAAGCACCAGCTCTTCTCTCAGCCCTATATTATCAATGCTTCTATTGAGCAAAGGAGTGCATCTTTCTACTCAGAATGTTGGTCCTCTCTCTTCAAGAGGTAGTAGTCTGTTAAGATAAATTTTGAGTATTGAATGTGCATCCAATAAATTTTATTGAAAAAATGAATTGTGCCCGAAGTATCCCCATCCCTATGAAATTTGCTTCTTTTTCAATGTGTGAAGAACAAGAGGGAGGTGGGGGAGCCAAATTATGAAGCATGCTATACGGTTATACTTAGAAGTGAGCCCTACTGAGTTTAAGTGACTTTTTTTTCAAGTGTGCATACGATTGCATATTTTGCTTGACTGTGAGTTAGCTCCACTGAATTCATAGAAAAACATGATTGCCCTTTGGGGGGGGGACTGTCCTCTAGATTTTAAATTGGACCCCCTTTTCATGTATTTGAGTTCATCCTCATCCTAAAAACTGTGTGGGTAGACGGTGGGTCTGGTGGAAGGAGGATAGTGAGAACCTGAGCAGGAGTTTGTGCGGGCAGAGGGTGGGTCCATGAAGGGGGGAAGATGAGGGGGGTACGCAGGCTAAGACCCTACCTGCCCGCGGATAACTAGAGTGGTGCATGCTCTAGTTATCTCTCGCTTGGACTACTGCAATGCATTCTATGTGGGGCTACCTTTGAAGGTGACCCAGAAACTACAACTAATCCAAAATGTGGCAGCTAGACTGGTGACTGGGAGCGGCCGCCAAGGCCACATAACACCAGTCTTGAAAGACCTACACTGGCTCCCAGTACGTTTCTGAGCACAATTCAAAGTGTTGGTGCTGACCTTTAAAGCCCTAAATGGCCTCGGTCCAGTATACCTGAAGGAGCGTCTTCACCCCCATCGTTCTGCCCGGACACTGAGGTCCAGTGCTAAGGACCTTCTGGCAGTTTCCCCACTACGAGAAGCCAAGTTACAGGGAACCAGGCAGAGGGCCTTCTCGGTAGTGGCACCCACCCTGTGGAACGCCCTCCCACCAGATGCCAAGGAAATAAACAACTACCAGACTTTTATAATACATCTGAAGGCAGCCCTGTTTAGGGAAGCTTTTAATATTTAATAGGTTGTTGTATTTTAATATTCCGTTGGAAGCCGCCCAGGGTGGCTGGGGAAACCCAGCCAGATGGACGGGGTATAAATTATAAATTATTATGTAATATTATTATTATGAGACCGAGAGTCGCAGGATGTGTGCTGGGGGGGGGGTGAAGGAGGAGCTTGAGAGACAGAAAGCTTTTGTGCGGGCAGAGGGTGGGTTGTGGAGAGCAAGAGAGGGGATTTGCATGGCCCTGGTGGAGAGGGAGAGGGAGTTTTTGTGCACGCAGAGACAGGTGGGTCAGAGATGAAGACTTGGAGTTGGAGACCGAGAGAAAGTAATGGATTGTTATGAAGTCATTTCTTCACCAGGTAATTTTTAGCCCACCTAATTCCTCCCTGATCTGTCCCATATTTTGCCTGACCAAACATGGTAACCCTATGCAAACCCCAAGGTCATGACATAGAGATCTGCTCCACTGGCCTGGAAAAAGAGAGGGACTCCCGGTTATTTATTGCATCGTGCACAATGTCTTCAAAGGATGGTGCAGATATAAAAGTTCCACTGGCATAATACTCAGGATATATCCCTTCTCAGTGGGGACGATATCATTGCCCTCCCCCCAGCAACTATAACCCCTTTGAAAGAAAGCGCATGGTGACCTTTTGGGGAAGGCTTGCCAACAGGAAACTGTGAAAAGTTTCCCTAAGTTCCTAGAAGTACCTAGAACATGCTTCCTTTTGGCACCGTGATCTTGATCATTATCCGTTAATTGGAATTTTTTTGCTATAACTTATTCTTCCTTGACAGTCTCTCATTATTTCAGGCAATTAGTTGCAACACCTGGTAAAAGCCATCCCACCTTTAAAGAAAAATAGATTTCTTTCATGAATTTTTCGTTTCTTATCTCTAAGAAGGCCAAAACTTTGTAAAGGCTTGGCTGGCAAGAAGGCTGACAGTGACTAACAAAACAGAAAGAGGGGTGGGGAAAGGCAGATGAGAAGCTATATTTTTAGAAGCAGACTTGATAAGCCATGGCTGGCGTCACTACTGATGTGGTGCAAGGTCTGTTCCCCCTGGGTCCCACAGAGCATCTGTTTTGCCCTCTCCCATTTAAGTGGAAGGTGGGAGTCACTTATAAGATGCAAACTTTTAAAAACTGTGATTGAACACATCATAGCATTCAGTTGTAGTCAAGGAAACCTGTCTTTAGCCCCTCATAGCATATGACCTGGACTTCACCAACAGCAATAGTGTGAGGATGGAGAAGGTTGAAAGAGTGTGTGTGTGTGTGTGTGTGTGTGTGTGTGTACATACACATGACAATACACACATATGCACAGTGGTTATTTCAATAAATAAGCCCTCCCCAGTGCCAGATTTAGGGTGGTGCAAGGTAAGGTGGTTCCTTTGCAAAATTGGGAAGATCCATAATTAAGAAGATCCATTTGTGGGTGCCCAGTTTTGACCTGGCACAAGGTGCCATATTACAGAAGATTACCAAATTCCACTGCTACCCTCCCTTCAGACACACCTATCATTCTGAAGAGCATTTAATAAAATAAGAATAAGAATAGGAATAGGAATAGGAATAGGAATAGGAATAGGAATAGGAATAAGAATAAGAATAAGAATAAGAATAAGAATAAGAATAAGAATAATTTTATTATTTATACCCCGCCTGTCTGACTGAGTTTCCCCAGCCACTCTGGTCAGCTTTCTACAGAGCATTAAAAACAGAATAAAACTTAAAACATTAAAAACTCCCCTTAACAGTGCTGCCTTCAGATGTCTTCTAAAAGTCAGATAGTTGTTTATTTCCTTGACATCTGATGGGAGGGCGTTCCACAGGGCAGGCACCACTACTGAGAAGGCCCTCTGTCTGGTTCCCTGTAACTTCGCTTCTTGCAGTGAGGGAACCACCAGAAGGCCCTCGGAGCTGGACCTCAGTGTCCGGGCTAAACGATTTTGCTACTGACAAAGATAATAAACTATGCATACACAAGTTACGTTATCATTCTTTGCTCCCCAGAGAGAGGGAGGAAAGTGGCCAAGAGAATGTGTGTCACACAATTGTCAATTTTCTGCTTTTTTCTATGGAGGCAATGTATGAAAGAAAACGTTAACAGCATGACAAGCTGCAGTGGCATATTCAGCGTTGAGACCTTTCAGCAGAGCTTCCTGTGTTTTGGGTGCTCCTGACTGGCACCCATGGTGAAAGGCTCTGACAGGGAGGTCAGCTTCTCTGCCAAGGATGGGAAGGCATGTAATTAGAAATACATTTACACTGGCAGCCTCTGCCTTGCGGACTCTTCAGCTCATACTCATTTAAATCATTTCAAAACATGAGAAGCCATTATCAGGTGTACGTCTTCTTTCTGCTCACCTTAACAACAGACAAACGCCGGGAAACTTTAATCAAAGGATGCTTTATTAAACTTCTGGCCTGCGCCTGCTTGGGTTGTGAGAATGGAAACATAGACGCCATCAGCCCAAAAAGAAAAAGAACAAAAAAGCATGGTTTTAATTTCCTCAGTCTCTTTTAACCACAGCTAAATCTGAATTTGCTGAATTTAATAGCATAGGATGGATGAGGAAATTCTCTCTCATATACACACATAGTGTTGCAAAAACAAAAGGATCTAAACCTTGGGTTGTCACTTTTTGTTGCCTCCATTGCCACCTACCAACCACACTTGTAATAATAATAATAATAATTAGTAGTAGTAGTAGTAGTAGTAATTATTTATTATTATACCCCTCCCCAGCCACTCTAGGCGGCTTCCCACAAAATAATAAAATACAGTAATGCATCAAACATTAAAAGCTTCCCTAAATAGGGCTGCCTTCAGATGTCTTCTAAATGTCAGGTAGTTGTTTTTCTCTTTGACATCTGGTGGGAGGGCATTCCACAGTGCGGGCACCACTACCGAGAAGGCCCTCTGCCTGGTTGCCTGTAGCTTTGCTTCTCGCAGTGAGGGAACCGCCAGAAGGCCCTCAGCGCTAGACCTCAGTGTCCGGGTAGAACAATGGGGGTGGAGACGCTCCTTCAGGTATACTGGACCGAGGCCGTTTAGGGCTTTAAAGGTCAGCACCAACACTTTGAATTGTGCTTGGAAACGTACTGGGAGCCAATGTAGGTCTTTCTGGACCAGTGTTATGTTGTCTCGGTGACCACTCCCAGTCACCATTCTAGCTGCCACATTCTGGATTTGTTGTACTTTCTGAGTCACCTTCAAAGGTAGCCCCACATAGTGTCTATTGCAGTAGTCCAAGTGAGAGATAACTAGAGCATGCACCACTCTGGCGAGACAGTTAGCGGGCAAGTAGGGTCTCAGCCTGCTTACCAGATGGAGCTGGTAAACAGCTGCCCTGGACACAGAATTAACCTGCACCTCCATGGACAGCTGTGAGTCCAAAATGACTCCCAGGCTACACACCTGGTCCTTCAGGGGCACAATTACCCCATTCAGGACCAGGGAGTCCTCCACACCCGCCCGCCTCCTGTCTCCCCAAAACAGTACTTCTCTCTTGTCAGGATTCAACCTCAATCTGTTAGCCGCCATCCATCCTCCAACCACCTCCGGACACTCACACAGGACCTTCACCGCCTTCATGGATTCAGGACCCAAACAGGGCACATCAGTGGTGATGTCTCATCTGACTTCCCGCCTATACCCTATGGGCTGCCCTTGCTGAGCAGCAGCAGCAAGCAGCTTGGAAATTGCATTTTTTGAGCTGCTCCATTAAAGTATTCTGGGTATTAGCAGGTGGCTTGCAGCTTCCCAGTGGAGACTGTAGTACTGCTGCCACAGGTAAGCTTGCTGTAGGTGGGTGCATGATGGTGATGGTGTTAGATGAGACTTCTCCTCTGGAGCCAGCCCTGAATGAAACATCCAAGGAATTTCAAGGGGAACAAAAAGAATTTTGCTAAGATTAGAGAAGGTTTGGTCAATGTTAGTGTTGGTGGACAGCTGCCTGCAGCCACAGCTATCACAGCCAATGGACAAGGTGATCAGATCAGTACTTCACCAACATTTGGAAAGCATCATGTTGGCTGAAGCAGCTTCAAAATATTTCTTCACCACATCTCTGAATCCTGCACCAACATGAGATTGACAGCTTTTCTCCTGGCAGTGATTCTGTACCATTAATAATTATGCCCCCATTAATGTATTGGCTCCTCTAGGAAGTAAATCCAGGGGGTCCCTGTGGAAGGCTACCCTTCCCTAGAGATAGGGGAGAAATTCGGTGCAAATCACTTTTAAAGATGAACCTACCCAATTCACCCTTCCTGAAACAATATGCAAACTGAATTATACCCATCCTTCAAAATCCACACTTTTCTGAATTTTGTGATACAGTTCTCTAGCCAAGCAGTGTGTACGAAAATGCACATAATGGGATAGTATGTGCAAAGAAATGCATATATTAGGTTGGGGTTTTTTTTAAGAAGACAAAAATGCATTATATTTGGGAAATTGCTTTGAAAAAATTGCATATAAACACATGTATAAGGATAAATTCTTAGTAAAATGCTGGTGAATTTTCAGGAGGACTTTAAAAAAAAACCTGATGTGGAAATGTGGAGAGCTGAAGAGTGGGAAATGACAAACCAGAAGAAACCAAAATAGTCAAATATGCAAATCCCTACCTTTCCCCCATGTCCACCTGAACCTATGAAAGAACCACTACAAATGATCTTAAAATAGACTTTCCTTTTCTTGACGTCCAGCTTCTAAAACATCCTGGAGCTGGTCCTGGACCACGGATGTGAATTTCCTAACTCCACCATAATTTGAAATGGCACTCCTGCATGGCTCCTGCTGGGTGATGCCACCAGTCATCAGAGTGAAGACTACCCGCCTTTCTGCTCACTCTCACGCCACCTGCCCTGCCGCTGCCACATTCTCTCATCTCTCAAGTTGCCTACCTTGGAAATACTATCTGTCCCCCTTCCTTCTCTAGGCTATTTATTTCCACGGTCTGCTACAGTGGGTTGCAGAATTCAAGCCGCAGGCCTCCATCCACCCTGCTGTTTCCCAGCCCTGGAAGAAAGCAGACTACAAAAGCCTGGACAACCCCAAAATGAATAAATCTCCTCCCAGACATTGTTGCTATATGTTTGACATTCTTTCTTGTTGGAAGCGGTGTGTAACCGGGTCCAAAGGAAATCAGACATTTTTGTTGTTACTCCTCTGCCTTTAACAATAGCTCGACAAACAAAAACTTAGCAGGTGAATCTTTTTGCCAGCGTTTCTCTCCACACCAGGAAATACTGGATGGGCCAGGTTCGTTTATATCATACTGATGTTCCAGGCAAATAAATAGGCTGATTTGGGGGTTGTTGTTGTTTTTTAAGGAAATGTTTTTATTGACGTTTTCACAATACAATTAAAAGAACAAACTAATCTAAAAGAAATAAAGAAAAGAAACTGAAGAAAGAAGAAACGGAAAAAGTACAAAATCTTCCGTCACCACTATATCTTAACTTTCATCCCCAAAGAGGAATTTGGGGGTTTTAAAGTGGAAATTAAAGACTAGGGATGTTGCAGAATTCTGATGCAAACGGACATGGGATGGAAATTCCTGTTGTTTGCTTATAAATTCCATGTCCAGAGAAGAAATCAACCCAGTGAGTGCAATCAGCCTTTGCTGCTGCTGTTGCTTTCAGTCTGCAAACAATATGTCTGATTTCCCCACTACAGTGGTGCCCCGCAAGACGAATGCCTCGCAAGACGGAAAACTTGCTAGACGAAAGAGTTTTCCGTTTTGGAGGTGCTTCGCAAAACGAATTTCCTATGGGCTTGCTTCGCAAGACGAAAATGTCTTGTGAGTTCCTGCGGGGTTTTTTTCCTCCCCCCCCCCCTTTTTCTAAGCCGCTAAGCCGCTTATCCGCTTATCCGCTAAGCTGATAAGCCGCTAAAAGCCGCTAAACCACTAATAGCGCTAATCCGCTAAGCTGTCAATGGGCTTGCTTCGCAAGACAAAAAAAACGCTAGACAAAGAGACTCGCGGAATGGATTCTTTTTGTCTTGCGAGGCACCACTGTACTTCATAAGTACCATGGACATACTGGGCAATTCTATACCTCCCTGCTACTCTCAGATACCAATCCTGCTACAACATACAATGTTGCTAGATTCTGCACAGCAGAGCTCAAAATTCATCAGAGGATGACCTGTGCCACAAACCAAATTTAATGAACATATCAGAGTGCTCTGTAAATTGATAGTCTTTTATATATCAACCGCTTATGCTCTTCCACACCTGCCCAATGCTCCTATCCCTTCTTTCAGATTCTTTTAGCTTCTTTTAAATTCTTATAAACTTTTATATTCACCTTTTTTTTAAATACCTTTTAGCTTTCCAAACTGCTTTTCAGATTTTAAATGACTGTGCCCCACCCTTTTATGCTGGTCTATGACCGTCATAAAGATTTGTATTGTATAACTAATGTCTGAACTTAGACAAACTCTGGTTATTCGAGTATGATTTACAGAAGGTACAGAAGCAAACAATATAGAATTGACTATATTCTACCCCACCCCACCACACACACACACACCCAAAAAATATTATGTGTTGTGTTTCCTCTGCACTGAAATGAATGGAGTGAAATAACATAATAAAAATTGGTTACATAAGTTAACATATGTTTCATTGTATGTTCACAACTTAAGTTGTGAAATTTTGCCATGGTGGCTAGGAAGACAATTTACAGTGGTACCTCAGGTTACAGACGCTTCAGATTACAGACTCCACTAACCCAGAAATAGTACCTCGGGTTAAGAACTTTACTTCAGGATGAGAACAGAAATCGGGCGGTGGCGGCGCGGTGGCAGCAGGAGGCCCCATTAGCTAAAGTGGTACCTCAGGTTAAGAACAGTTTCAGGTTAAGAACGGACCTTCAGAACGAATTAAGTTCTTAACCCGAGGTACCACTGTATGTGGTTTCTGGTGGAAGACAAGCTGCAAGAGAATAGAAACAAAACTACATGCAACAAGTACAGGGTGGAATGGTAACCCTCCTACAGATAGTGTTATTGCTCCTCTGGTGAGGGCATAAGAAGAAGAAGAGGGAATTCCAGCAGTTACTATATATATTAAATAGTTCCACAGTAAAGCTGCAGTAAAGCTCCCATCATTCCTAGCCAGCATGGTCAGGGATGATGGGACCCACAGGTTGAGAACCGCTGCTCTAAACTGAGCCCACTCAGACCTCAGATGTTCCGAGATGAGCATCCCTTATAGCAGGTGTGGGAAACCTCTAGACGTTGCTGAACTACAACTCCCATCATTCCTGACCACTGCTCACACTGGCTGGGGCTGTTGGGAGTTGGAATCCAACAACGACCTTTGGAGAAGGTCTTCCCCATCTTCCTAAGAGGTGCACAAATCCTATCCTCTTGGGCATGTTGTGAATTTCCTAGTAACTATACTATTATACTTTGGCCACCTCATGAGAAGAGAAGACTCCCTGGAAAAGACCCTGATGTTGGGAAAGATGGAGGACACAAGGAGAAGGGGACGACAGAGGACGAGATGGTTTGATAGTGTTCTTGATGCTACCAGCATGAATTTGACCAAACTGCGGGAGGCAGTAGAAGACAGAAGTGCCTGGCGTGCTCTGGTCCATGGGGTCACGAAGAGTCGGGCACGACTAAATGACTAAACAACAACAACAACATACTATTATATTCAGTGTCAGGGTGCCGACTTAAATGAAATATTGGGGCAGATAAGCCCCACCTGGCATAATCGATCACATGATGCAGCACGCCCACACCATTTTAATGGCAATAACCATCCATGGGGGGCGGCTTCAAATATTTTATTGGGGGGGGGCGAAGGGACCTCAGCCCCTAAGAGTTGGCTCCGATGTTCAGTGAAGTAGGGTCAAATCCTTATTCTGAAGCAGAAGCTAGATATTGTGTTTTATTCCATTTCAGACTCAACAGAGAGTTTTGAATCATGGTCCATGTTCTGTTCTGGTTTGAGGGGAGGGGGTTAAATCCTGGTTCTTTAGTTTGTTAAGTCTATGAAGGGTAAATTTTGTAAGGTGAATGAGATGGGGGGGGTAATAGTGTCCATCACCATGGTTACCAAATTCAGTAAGGTAATTAAAGAATGCATTCTGTCTCAAATGTCATGTTTTTTTCATTTTTTTTGTTTTTACCAAAGTTAACAGAGAGAGACCAACCTGTTCCTGGCATTCTTAAAGTGTAAGCAGCTAAGGAAACATCAAGGACAGCTACATTTCTCTCTCATCTCTAAAGGAAAGCACAAGTTCAAAAAAACTGTTTTTATTTTTTAAAAAATCCCTTTTAATTAGGTGCCATTTTTGATGTCAACTACATGAGAGAGAGACAACTGCCATGCAGCAGCTAGGATGACTACACACACACACACACACACACACACACACACACACAAACCCAGACATCTGAAAAACAAATGCTACCTGCTAAAATTCATAGTAGTTACCTCACAGTGATTGCAGGTGGTGCAGAAAAGAAAGCATCCAGAAAGTTGCAGCTAGATAATATACATACAGATACAGATAATATAGATACAGATATACCCAAACATAATTTACTTTTACACTGCAGAGGTTTTTTATGAGCTTTTTTTTGCTAGCAAGGTTTATGTTTGTGAATATGGAATCAGCCCTCCATACTTAAGGTCACTTAACAGCTTCATAACCTAATTACACGCTCATTTACTTGGAAGTAAGCCCCAATGGGTTGTGACTGACAAGTGGTCACCTCTCAAATTTGACTCATGAGACACATCCTGATAAGGATCAGGCCTGTGGTGCCAAAAAGTTTCCCCACTCCTGATCTGTAGTCAGAGGAGGAGGGGAAAAAAGCCATTTTGTCTTTTGCCATACTGGTTCTCACTTCCAGAAGTGTCTCCAGCTATTGAGTTTCTATGGTGGTACATTGCCTCTCACAAACATAATACACGAGATTCTTAACAGAACTGGTCAGATCTATTTACCAAATTGGGGGGGGGGGTCTGGTTTTGCCATTTTAGTAGTCCTCCTCTCCAGATTCCAGACTCACAAGTACAGAATCACAGGGTTGGAAGAAGTTACGAGCCCTACATCAAAAAGTATATAGAGAATGGATATTATTCAAGGAGTATATAAGATCACATTGTAAAAAGGAAACTATCCTGGCAGAATTGAATACTTGTGCATAATAAATAACTGGAAAAATATCTTAGAAAAATATGCAGAAAAAGCTATAAAATAAACTGTGCGATAAAATCAAGGTATTAGAAAAAGTGCAATGAGAATGATTGGAAGTTTTTGTTCTAGAAGACTTTATTGGTCAGGATATGATAATACAACTGATATTCTTTTATTTTAATGTTAATTCTTCTTTGTTTTTGTTTTTTTATTCTTGTTATTCCTTTATCATTTTCGTGTGAAATTCTGTTGTAACTATTTGTAATGTATTTGTATGATAGTATTTTAAATCAATAAATATATATTCTAAAAAGAGAGAGAGGAAAAAAATATCTAACACAACTATTACACTGCAGTATGTGATATTACCTTCTCTACATTGATTACTGAGCTCTTGAGCAAAAGCTTTTCAAATATGCAATACATGAAAATGTCATCTAAATCCAATTGTATATATTCCCTAGGGAACCCTGCCTGAAGCTTTTCCATTTTCTGCTTTGAACATATGTAACCACAGAAGATGCAACTCAGTTCCAGCGAGTCATTTTTTAAAATAATTCACTAATGGAGGTGTAATTATCTCTATGGTTCTTATTATAAAAGACAATAATAATCTGGCACTGTTTCTCTCCCCCCCTTCCCCACTCCTCTCCACCATTTTCACTCCTCCTTGCTTTTAACAAAAGACTTGACCTTGCATAACATTGACCAACCCAATAAATGAAATGAGAATTAAATGAAATATAGTTTAGCAGACTGAAACCAAATTAATGGGCTATTGATTGACAACTGTGTTAGAAGCTCATCATCTTGATTTGAGGATTAAGACAAGGGAGAGCCACTGGAATCATATTTTGCTCAAAGACTGATAATAAATGCTGAGATCATGGGTTGGAACAGTGAAGTCTTCTGTTGAAATTAGCAGGATTTCCATTCAAGCCAAGGTCCTCTCTTGGTTGTTTAGGTTATAAATATGTGCCTCATGCTTTCTGAGTAAAGAATAGATTATTCACATTACGCTTTCCATCAGAAAGTTGTTTTTCTTTATACATAAAGTAATGGATAGATAAAGTACAGTGAGATTAATTGGAAGTCAGTTTTAAATTTCTTCTCTATAAGTTTTATAATTGTGTTCAGTATCAGGAGCATATATGATGACAACTATATTAATCTTCTTGTATCTTATAGTGTGCTGGTTGGTTTGATTTTTCTGTTATTTGTTTGATTGTATGTTTGTTTACTTGTACGTACGTCTGTTTTCTTATAAATGTATTTATTTTAAATTAGTGTGTGTGTGTGTGTGTGTGTGTGTGTGTGTGTGTGTTGTTTTTCACATCCTTCTAGTTGTTGGATTCTAGCGTTGATTCACCTAAGATAGGTCTGACCAACACAAAACCTCCTGGTCACTTCCCCTTTCTTTTCTATAATCTAGCTCCTAGGAGGAGGAGAACAAACTGCAGAAGGAACAATGGTCTTAAATAATTTGACGCTTGAAATGTCATGGGAGGATCACTTCCTGCTGAGATTTAGGCTTTCAACAACTATTCCCCTCTGCAGAGGTGGGGAAGCTATTAGGGTAGTCCTGGAGCCTTTCTTACATATCTTTAGGTGCCAGTCCATAATGTTTCTCTTTAACCAAGCCTTTGGCTAATTAACATTCCATGTATTATAAAATGTGTTTGTGGGAGGGTATTGGTTTGTTCTGGTTTTTATTCTGTATTTTGTGTTCTCATTTTGTATTTTCCGGTTGTGAACCACCCTGATCTTTGGATAAAGGATAGCATACAAATTTAATTGATGATGATGATGATTCAGAAAATCTGTATGTGTGTGCTCACACACATTTTAAAAGCAATTGCTATTACTCAGGCACTTACACTATGACTACATACAATAACGCTACCAATAAGTACATTTTCAAGCTTATTACAGAGCCGTCAAAGAGAGCATAGCATTTTAAAAGAGTGTTATATGAGTTAGCTGAGGCATAATTCAGTTTGGGAACAGCACATAAAAATTTGTTGCATCATAAATAAGGCCAGGTTTGGAGTACACAAATTGACAGTATTACTCTTCTTATACACCTCAAAAGCAAACTGGGTGAAAGCTACAGTCTCAATAACTCTCGGCTCATAATTACGGGAGCAAATTTTTTAATGTGTTTCTTACCACCTACCTGAGCTTGAAAAGGTATTGGCTTTGGTTTGGTCTAGACCACAACCTTTTAATGTGGAACCTTTTAATGAGGGTGAAAGAGAAGAGCGCAAAATATGGTTTGAAGCTCAACATTAAAAAAAAACGAAGATCATGGCACTGGTCCCATCACCTCCTGGCAAATAGAAGGGGAAGAAATGGAGGCAGTGAGAGATTTTACTTTCTTGGGCTCCATGATTACTGCAGATGGTGACAGCAGCCACGAAATTAAAAGACGCCTGCTTCTTGGGACAAACCTAGACAGCATCTTAAAAAGCAGAGACATCACCTTGCCAACAAAGGTCTGTATAGTTAAAGCTATGGTTTTCCCAGTAGTGATGTATGGAAGTGAGAGCTGGACCATCAAGAAGGCTGATCGCCAAAGAATTGATGCTTTTGAATTATGGTGCTGGAGGAGACTCTTGAGAGTCCCACGGACTGCAAGAAGATCAAACCTATCCATTCTTAAGGAAATCAGCCCTGAGTGCTCACTGGAAGGACAGATCCTGAAGCTGAGGCTCCAATACTTTGGCCACCTCATGAGAAGAGAAGACTCCCTGGAAAAGACCCTGATGTTTGGAAAGATGGAGGACACAAGGAGAAGGGCACGACAGAGGATGAGATGGTTGGATAGTATTCTTGAAGCTACCAGCATGAGTTTGACCAAACTGCAGGAGGCAGTGGAAGACAAGAGTGCCTGGCGTGCTCTGGTCCATGGGGTCATGAAGAGTCGGACACGACTAAACAACAACAACAACAGACCACAATCATTGTCAGTATAAGTGCAGATTCAGACAAACTTCATGGCACATACAGATCACATATTTCCCTCTCACTCATCAAACATGCCTGTCATGGTTTTGTGTGTGCAATGTTTCTGAACTGTGATTCCCATTAGCTCCAGGCAACATGGCCAATGGTCAGGAGTAGGGGAAGTTGAAGTCCAGCAATACCAGAACACCAGGCTAGACACCCCTATCAAGTAGTTGGAGCAGGCCTACCCCAATTGGATTTTACAGAGATAGATATACGGCTCCATGTTTGAAGGTCTCCTTGGCAAAATCATTGCAGGTGGACCCTCATGGGCTTCTGTCTGAGGCAGGCTAAGACATGCTACAACCAGCACCAGGAATCTGAGACTAGCTGCATGTTAATTTTCCACAGTTCTCCAGAGTTGTAATGCCATGTCAGTTGGCAATTAATACGGCAGCTAGACCCAGCACTGCTCAGTATGCCAGTCTGGGATTCTTTTAATTGAGTGGCCCAAGGTAAGCATGATCAGGATATTCTGCTGGGGCTCCAACAGCTACCCAAGGGCGCTATGTTCTGTCACTGGTCCTACATAGGCTCTACACACTGTGAAGTTCATCTCACTTGGCTTTGGATACAATTAAAATCATATACCCTGATCTAACGAGGACTCTTTTTGAAAAAAGACAAGCATGCTTCGAATGTCCATTGAACTTTTCTTTATCATAAAAACACTGGTGATCCACCAGTGTCATGCTGCACATTTATGCAGCTGTTAGGCTGCACACATGTGAAGCTCCAGAGGCTAAATTTCAGTATTTGTAGCATCATGTACCTAAACAGGCAGCGTGGAGGGGGGTGTCAAGAACCCCCAAATCAAGGAGCTTACCCCCCCTTGCCCTTGCAATTTCTGCATTAACATATGCTGCCATTTTTTTCCTCATCCACCCAAAAATATACTTTGTCCCTTCTGTGCCCCCTCCCCAGATTTTTTTTCCTGGTGCTACCACTGTGCTCCTGCCCCAGAGCCACAGGGGCATATGGCATTTTCCACAATCGGTCCTTCTCATGCCTTAATCATGGCCTGGCTTAGTCTCCATCCCCATTCCATAACACAGAACATCAACTTTGGTTTCAGTAAAAGCTGAATTCTGCAAGCCAAAATAACAGCAACATTTCTTCAGCTTTTTGCTGTGTTGCACCAGTTGTTCTCCTTTGGCAGACAGCAGTCGCCTCCAGACTGTCAGCATTTTGTAGGAGGAACTGAATCACATACTAGAAATATAGGTTTGTACAAATAAAGTGGATTGAAGTGCTCTGACACACACACACAAATCAACTAAAAGAGAAACTTTTTAGTGGTTAAGAATGTGACATCGAAATACACTAAAAAGTGTTCAATAAGCAATTGATGGGAAGATATATGAATCCCATGCAAGCAAATGATGATGATGAAATAAACAACAACATTTATATGCCATCCATCTGACTGGATGGGCAGCTCCTGATAAATCCTCAGTGTTCTATAAACTCCCTGTGGACAAATCAGAATGTATTTTCAATAATAGTGGACATCATATACAAGCCACATAGGCTTTGTGGAAGCAAATCAGGTTGAATACTCAATTAAAAGGTTATCTGGAGGAACCCAGAGACAAGACCACATTGCTTCCCTAAGGAAATCCTCCCATTTCTATAATTACTATTTAGATTTTCCTTCACCCGAGAAAGAAAGAAAAAGGAGAGCAATCAAACAAGAAGAGGAATCTTGTATAAATGTTCCAACAGTGCTGTATTCGTTGACTTTGAATATGTGTTAATGAAAGATAGAGAATAAAGAAAAACAGACTGTAGAAAAACCTTTTGATTCTTAATGATTAGAACTGACTTCAGAAAAGAGTCTGTTATGTGTGGAACATAGTAGTTGGGAAATGATGCTTGGTGACTTGCACAATGGTTAGGGAAAGAGACGGAGGAAAAGAGGCTGGGAAATGAAAATCATGTTAATGATCTACCTGAAAAGAGGTTTTTTAATAACACAAAATTGGAACTTTTATAGAGAAATAATGGAATATTGCTTTTTGATAAGTCGCTTCAGAGCAGGGATCGGAGTGCAAATTACTGTTATTTGCTGTAAGTGGTTTTCCATTAAGATGGCATTAATATGAAACATTCTCTTTTCCTTTTCATCAAGACATTTCACAGTATTTCTACCATTTTAAGACACAGTATATTAATTTAATGAAATTATATATAATCTCACATGCTTTTTATGCACTTCATTAGCTTCTCCCCTCCCCTGCCTGCTACTGTCAAGTTCATTGTATTGCCAGCACCCCATATTTATACATGTCAACTAATAAATCTTTCTTCCAGAAGAGGATGCAGATCAAAAGATGGCGTAATTAAAACATCCTATTTATTTATTTGTCATTAAACAATCACACAAAGCAATGTGTTCACAGGAAAAGTAGAAGCTTACATCAAGTAAAACTATTGTCTACTCTAGAGGTAGGACTGGTTCATTTTATTTTTGATTTTCCTTTTTTAATATTTTGTGTTCTCATTTTGTATGTTTATGCTCTGAACCACCCTGTGATCTTCGGGTGAAGCGTGGTATACAAATTTAAATAACAGCAGCAGCAACAACAACCTCTGCCGCCAAGAACCTAATCGGGCTCCATCAGAATGGTCCTCAAGGCCATTTTAGCCAAATAATCCCCAACTGTTCTACAAAGTGTGTTCTCCCTCATGGAGAGCACGTGTTGCGGTGGGGGATGACAAGACACCTCACTGTTGCTGGGCAAAAGAGTTTGGCCATCTTTAAGCAGGGGCGGGCTGTTACTGGGGAGATTTATATGTTGCCATTTATTGATTGACAGCCCTGTTTGTTAAATACACTGCACGCAGTGACAAGCTTCCTCTTTCGCTGCGTACTTCGGATCACCCGCCCTCCCTCCCTAATGTTAGGCTGTTTGCTTGACCTTGCTATGCCTGTCATGGGGTTGTCTGCTTTGGGGCAGGGGGCCTGGTAGGAATTTTGTCCATTTGGCTGATTGGTGCCATTTGGTTTTTGCCTACTGCGTAGCAAATCGTCACAACTTGTAAGGTTTGAGGTTAGGCATTGGTCTTGGAATTGGTTGGTGGAGGGGTATGGATTTGGCTGTGCCTGCCCCTCCAAAATGCTGCTGCTGCTGCTTCAAGGGTTTTCCGTTAAAGGAACCCAGGGGCTCCCCATGCTTTTGTCCGAAACCCCCTGGCAAGGGGCTAGGGCCACGCAAGCCCCTGGGAGCATTCTGGGGAGAGGTGAGGCATGGCTCCCAGTCCTGTCTCTCTTCCCAGGTGACTTACCCTTGCTGACTTTGTGGGGGGGGGGTGCGAATGTCAGAGCTGTCCCCGTGTGGGGTCAGTTAGTCACTACCAATGCCTAAGCAACCACTCACATTGCTGTATTTTTAATAAAGTTGTGGCCAAAATTATGCCAAAAACCTTAAACAAAAATCAAGTGTCATTGTGTTCTTATTTGGGGTGTCTTGGGGACCTCGACCTGCAATTGAAACATGGCTTGGTTTTTGAAGGCCATGCACAGAGTAGTTGTGTGTGGTACTTTGAATCAGATGGTCATCGCTGCTTACATAACATCTGGTGGTTGGGGCTTAAAAGAAGCTGCACACAGTATACTTGCACCCACACAATTCAGTTTCAATGTGCATGGGGAAAAAGCTGGTCGCTTGATGTCCTTGCAACAAGTGGCCCAAGTGAAGTGTGGGAGAGAGTGGACCACTGCCTGGACCCAGTTCCTCACTTCTGGTCTACTGTGTCAGCAGCTTTTCAGGGTCTCTAATAGGGAAGGGTCTTTAACCTGTTCCTGATCCATTTTTCTTCTTTTAATTAAGGCTGTCAGTGATTGGACTTGAGAACTTCTGCTTGCAAAGCATGCACCCTAACATTAAACTATGGGCCTTTCCTCAAAGGAAAGGAAAGGCCTTTCCCTCTGTGTTTTTTTTTAAAATAATATTTATTACTTTTAAAGCTTACAACAAGGAAAGAGAAGAAAAAAGAAAAAAAGAAAAAAACAACAAGAAAAGGAAAAAACAATACAATACAATATATAAACAATACAAAACACAGCATTAACCTAAACAAAACAAAACAAAAACAATTTAAAAACATACATTGTACCATTTCAGTAGTCTATCTTTCATACCCTTGTTTCATCGACCTCCTCTCACCTCCCTTTTTGTATTCCACTTCTATTAATTGTTTCAGCAATTCCTTTCCATCTTTCTCTATTTTCTGTCATATAAATATCTTAACTTATTTTTACCCTTATTTTCCATTAATACTATAATGCTTATTTATGCTTAACTCGTTATAACATTTCAACTAAAGCCATAAGATTTCATTCCAACATTTTTCTAACACTCAGTAATTTTACAATATTTCTATTTCTGAAAACAAACTTTAAAACTTTTTCCAGTCTTCTTCCACCATCTCTTCTCCCTGGTCTCGGATACTGCCAGTCATTCGTCAATTCCAAATCGTCCATCAACCTGGTGATCTTCTGTCCGAGGCTCTTAACTCTTTTCCAAGTCCCTTCTGTAGGTCTTCTTCATATTTATACATGCACTTTACTTTGTCTTCTACTGATCTTGTTCTTATTTTCCTTCCTTTGATACTGAAGAGCAGATCTCGGGGAAGCTCCAACCTAGCAATGCTTTTATTCCTTCTCGACAGGTCAACCAAATCTCCATGGTTAAATCTAAAATCCATAAGGTATTTCAGGACATGTTTCAAAATTCCTCCAAATCCAAAGGCCCCCACAGCTCCAATCTCCTCATGACCCAAGTCCAAATCCCAAAAGTCAGTAAATCCTTGCATGAAGGGATCTGTCCAACTTTCCTTCTCCAGTCCAGGCAGGGCTCCGATCCTCAAAATCTGACTTTTTCTAAAATCAATCATAAAAGGCCTCAATTTATAGTCCTCAATTTGCCTCTGTAAGGCTGGGACTCCCACTTGTATTACTTTAGGTTCAACAACAGCAACTTTCTCCTTCGCCTTCTCAACAATTTGCCCTGTCACAGTAGATTCCTGTATCAGATCCTGAATAATTTCTGTATTGATAGCCACTTTTTGTCCCAAGTTAGTCACTTTTTGTCCCAAGTTATCAATTTTAGTAGTCATGACATCTATCTTCTTGTGGAGTTGTTCCAACGAGTGACTTATCTTGCATAATGCAATCACTAAAGCTTCTTCTGTTGACATTCTCAAATAGTCCAAGGTCAATCCCTGATTCTCACAGTCTCTTATCTTGCAGCTGGTTCCCCCAGCTCAGCTCTTATAACAGTTTCAAAAGCTCCCTCTAGAGGGAAACAGTTTCTATTTGTGTCAATCCTTTTAAGCACAGTTCAAACAGTAAATATAGTTTCAATTTTCCGTTACTTTTCCTCCTTTTTAAACGCAGAAGAGGACAATGGAAACAATATATTTCTCTTATTTAGCTAACTGTCAAGATACGTTCTATTCACAGCCAATGAACTTCAAAACGTCAATCTTACTGGGAGAACCCTTTCCAGGTTCAGAGCAGTGGTGATTTAATTTTCAACACTCTCTCCTGCAGGCTTGCGCGATCCAAAATTTCCCCCCTCTTCTCCTGCTTCCAAGGGGGGTTTAATAGTTTTAATCGATGGAAGTTTAATCCTTTGCAGAAGACTTTCCAAGACCTTAGCTTGCAGCGTCTTTGCTTCAATCTATTTACAAAAGGGGAAGGCGGACTTCCTGTTTGAAACCTTCCCGTTTCAGTGCCAAATTAAGACATTTATAGATCCAATTTTCCGTTCTACTCACGGGTAGTTGTTTAAAATTGAATTGTCCACAGGAAAAAGTCAGCGCTCTCCGGCAACAGCAATGCGGCTTCACTCCGTGAAAGAAGCAATCAATTCGAAGCACCGCGCTGCTCACCCCACGTCGCTCCGGATCCCCGAAACCAGGTCTCCTCGCGAGTAGGGGAGGTGCAAAAGGTGCCAGCCGAATCCCAGGTTCACAGGCTTCTCCTGCCTGTGATTTTTAGTGGGTCTCCGCCTTCGCCTTGGCGGCCAGACCCTGTTTCCACGGAGTAAATTCCTCCCGATCAGAGGAATTCCGCCATTGCCAGAGGCGCTAACCCGGAAGTCCCGGAAAGGCCTTTCCCTCTGAACCCACAATCCTCTTTTGTCTCTCGCACGCACATATACACTATCTGCCATTTGGGAGGTGTTTGAGAATAAAGCATGATTTTCTCTAATCAAGCAAAAGTTTTCAAAACAACAAGGCTTTCTCCTTCCAACTGCAACACGGCCCTAAGTCAGAAAGTATTTTTCAGCAAGGAAACATGCCAAAAATAACAAAAGTAGAGGCAGAGAATCCGTAATGAAAGACAGAGCCACAGACATCAGTCTTTATGTGTAATTATCTAATTACGGGCCCAGATGCAGTGAACCCGTGTCTGGTGGGGCCCATGATTGTAGGAAGACACACAGGACAAACATCTTGGGTTCAAACAGGCCACAACTTTATTGATTGCAGATGCAAGTAGGTTTTGACGTAGGCATTGGGCACGTATCTTAAATCAACCAACTGGTTGATTATTTTGTGGGGTCATAGAAATGTAAGGTGACAAATGTAATCATTGTCCAGTGCAAGAAAGGCTGAGATCATATAATCACTTATTTGGTAGAGTAAAGGTAAAGGGACCCCTGACTGTTAGGTCCAGTTGCAAATGACTCTGGGGTTGCGGTGCTCATCTCGCTTTATTGGCCGAGGGAGCCGACATTTGTCCGCAGACAGTTTTTCCGGGTCATGTGGCCAGCATGACTAAGTCACTTCTGGCGAAACCAGAGCAGTGCACGGAAACGCCGTTTACCTTCCCGCCGAAGCAGTACCTATTTATCTACTTGCACTTCGAACTGCTAGGTTGGCAGGACCTGGGACAGAGCAACAGCAGCTCCGTCAACCTTCTGATCAGCAAGCCCTAGGCTCTGTGGTTTGGACCACAGCGCCACCAGCATCTTCTTTGGTAGAGTAAAACCCATTAAACTCAGTGTGGCTTATATCTGAGCAGTCACGTGTGGAATTGCATTGTCAGAGGCACTTACTTTCCTTACTTAAACTTGCTACACCTGGTAATTTTATCCACAAAGGAGGATAGATCTGGCCAACAGCATTGAGGCTTCCTAACCCCATTGCTGATCTTGTGGTTTTAAGTAATTGAGGGCCCCCAGGAGTCACTCTAGGTGTTGCAGTACCTCAGCAATTTGCTTTTTGTTTGTCTCTCATTGCTCCTCATTAGGCTGCTTCTAATAATGATAATTGTACCATAAGTATTCCTTTCATTCGGCATTCCTCTGTGCAAATTTCACTTATAATGAGAGATAAGCAAATTCATTCCAATTATCTCCATCAGATTAACCACGGGGAGATGCCCTCAGATGTTGGGATCCAGGATAAATTCCAGAGTATCTAATTGCCTACACTAATCTACCTGGGACTGCGAAAAGGGGAGAGAAAGGGATGTAATGAAGCCAGATATCCAGATTGGTTGGCGGTTAGCAATTCCTAGAGAACAACTGGCATTTTCACTGGAACATTAAAAGGTATATTTATTCAAGGTTTCATGACAAACATCAGGCAAGGAATTAAGCAGAAATACATAAATAAACAGCTAGCTTTTCTTTCTCTCTCCCACTTTCCATCTCTTCCTAATTCAGCTGATTGTCAGGGCTTCTGCAGGTGGGGTGTGGGACAGGGCACAAAACTCAAGGATGGGATAAGATGTTGAAAGAGATTCAACCTCCCTCCTCCCAACAACCCAAAACTGGGTGAGTTGAACGTCCTCTGACAAATGGCTCTGGCAAAGAACCATAAGATTAATGGTTAAGTAAAATTTATGCTTAGGCGGGTGGTGCTGTTGTCTAAACCATTGAGCCTTGGGCTTGCTGATAAAAAGGTCGGTGGTTCAAATCCCTGCGATGGGGTGAGCTCCCATTGTTTGGTCCCTGCTCCTGCCAACCTAGCAGTTCGAAAGCACGTCAAAGTGCAAGTCCAGCGAAGTCCAGCGGAAAAGTAAAAGGTGTTTCCGTGCGCTGCTCTGGTTTTGCCAGAAGCGGCTTAGTCATGCTGGCCATATGACCCGGAAAAACTGTCTGTGGAGTGGACAAAGGCCAGCTCCCTCGGCCTGAAAGTGAGATGAGAGCCACAACCCCAGAGTCATCCACGACTGGACTTAACGGTCAGGGGTCCCTTTGCCTTGACCTTTAAACTACTATTAATTACTCTTCTGCATCTAGTGTTTTCCTTGGAGTGCGTGCAGCTGCAAAGGTCTGCTACACTGCTAAGCAATCATCGAGTTGGAGGTGCCCCAGGACTTGGGGCTCAAATCTCGACAGTAGACATTACACACAAGACTTTGAAGTGGTGCATGCTCTGGTTATCTCCCTCTTGGGCTACTGCAATGTGCTCTACGTGGGGCTACCTTTGAAGTTGACCCAGAAACTACAACTAATCCAGAATGTGGCAGCTAGACTGGTGACTGGGAGTGGCTGCCAAGACCAAACAACACCAGTCCTGAAAGATCTACGTTAGCTCCCAGTACATTTCCAGGCACAATTCAAAGTGTTAGTGCTGACCTTTAAAGCCCTAAACGGCCTTGGCCCAGTATACCTGAAGGAGCACCTCCACCCCCATCGTTCTGCCCAGACACTGAGATCCAGCACCGAGGGCCTTCTGGCGGTTCCCTCACTGCGAGAAGCCAAGTTACAGGGAACCAGGCAATTAGTGTAGGCAATTAGATACTCCGGGCCTTCTCAGTAGTGGCACCCGCCCTATGGAACACCCTCCCACCAGATGTCAAAGAGAACAACAACTACTGGGCTTTTAGAAGACATCTGAAGACAGCCCTGTTTAGGGAAGCTTCTAATGTTTGACGGATTACTGTATTTTATTATTTTGTTGGAAACCCAGCCGGATGAGCGGAGTATAAATAATATCTTGTTGTTGTTGTTACTCTTTACTTGTAACTATTAAAAGAAGTATTATTTATGCATATCAAGTCCAAAACAATGCATTTCTCTCCCTTGAGCCCAAGAGAGGGTCTTCTTGTTTCTAAAACTCCTTTGTAGTAGTCCATAAATTATAGTTTATCTGTCCTCGCCAGCTCCTCTAGGCATACTCAGCAAAACAACCAGTCAAGCTCCAACTCCCATGCGTCCTATCACTAAGACGCACATATGCTCCCTTTTAAAGGGAGTTAACAAATTGACAAGTCAATGATTCAGCACTTCTGTAACCTTAATTGGAGTCACAAGATTTTGCAGCTGTTACATTACATTACAAAGGTGTCCCCCCCCCAATACAATTCATTCTTTGTAAAATACATTCCCAACAAATACAGTACAAACACTAACATCATCTAATATTGCAGACTAGAATGTGGAATATACATCTTGTCTTTCCTTTTCTAAACATAAGAGGGAACTGGTTGCAGTGGCAAGCCAATGACCAGTGTCTCATTTAGTTCCTCCCCAATACTGAAATATCGGTGGTTGACGGTAGCAGATATCTCACTGCACGCCTACACTAGTTGCTCAGAATCAATCAGAGTCAAATTGAGGAATCTCTAACGCTTATTTCTCACGCTGACTGAATTGCAACCTGCAGAGTTAGCTATGTCAACACAGAGCAACTAGTGCTGGCAGGGTGTAACTAAGGTTTAAAACTGAACCAATTTGGTGAGGCAGAAATTGCACTTGCTGCAGCTTACCAGAGTGAGATGTTATATTTGTAAAATCACAGGAGCCATTCCAGTTCTTTACGAACATATAGCAAAATTTCAATTGCTACAAGAGTATGATTCACCAAAGATGGCACAGAGCTTGGAAGCTCTGATACCACAGATTCTGGAGTCTGAACAAGCAAAGCTCCTGCATTTTTAGGATGTTGGAATAAGGTCCTGGCTACACTCACCCTGCCTCAGATTTGGCACAGCGTTTCTTCACATCACTTACATTTGGAGCACATCCACCTTGGCAACTTCCCACACACTGAGTTCAGTACTTTCATTCTGTAGCTTTCTAAGCCTCCTACAGCCTATGACAGAAATGGGATTTAAGGGCTTTCATGTCAAGTATGATACAGAAGGGAAGAATGTTTTGGAAGTCAGGGTTTGATTCCCTTTATAAGGTAATGGAGGGACACGGGTGGCGCTGTGGCCTAAACCAATGAGCCTCTTGGGCTTGCCAGTCAGAAGGTTGGCGGTTCAAATCCCCACGACAGGGTGAGCTCCTGTTGCTCTGTCCCAGCTCCTGCCAACCTAGCAGTTCGAAAGCATGCCAAAAAGTGCAAGTAGATAAATAGTTACCGCTCCAGCGGAAAGGTAAACAGCGTTTCCGTGCGCTACTCTGGTTTCGCCAGAAGCGGCTTAGTCATGCTGGCCACATGACTGGGGAAATCTGTCTGTGGACAAACGCCGGCTCCCTCGGCCTGTAAAGTGAGATGAGCACTGCAACCCCAGAGTCGGCCATGACTGGACCTAACAGTCAGGGGTCCCTTTACCTTTACCTTTTTTATAAGGTAATGTAACACAATGGAGGCCAGAAGTGGGGTAGACTGAAATATTCGTTTATTCATACTAATGAGAAAGAGTGTGTGGTAAAAAATAGCTAACTGGTTTTTCTGTAAGGTTATTCACAGTTGTTACTTTTGCGGTTTAAGAGCCAATTCTAAGATTCAGGAGGGCACTTGGTATAATCTGCATGATACTATACCACGGGGTGGGGTAGGGTGGGGACTGCTCTTGAGGTAGTAGCCCTACTTCAAAATCTCCTTGCATGTGGACAACATATATAGCAAAGACTTTCTCCAGTACTTTTAAATTTCCACATAGGACTGGCTCCAGATTTGAGGAAGCCCTGGGAAAATGTCCTTTGGTGGTCCTCTTCTGCTGCTGGTGGGCTCTGACAGACAAACCTGAAGGCAGCTATAGTGGGCAGTAACACTGTTCCAAGGTGTGCTATTTTAATTTCCCACAATGTCCCAGAGTGGTGCTATCTTGGGAGCACTTCGTGGCATTAAAATAGACTCTAGACCTTCGGGGGGGGCACATGAAAGTGATGTGGGCGGGGGGGGGGGAGATAGAGGCAAAAGCGAGCAGAACAATGGATGTGGTTCTTACTTTTGTACAGTAGACATTCCAGTCAGAGGATTCTATGCACAGCACACCTCTCCACCCTTCACCCTGGAAGTAAAAAAACATTACCATAGTTCAAGACACACTCCATTCAGGCCAAACCACCTGAGAAGGACATGGAGAAGGGCTGGTGTGGCTTGGGGTGAGACAGTCCTGAGAAGTCTGGAGGGCTGGATTCAGCACTCAAGTTTCCCATCCCTGTTGTTGTTGCTGATGATGATGATGACGATGACGACAACAACAACAACAACAACAACAACACAGCAACTTCTCCTAAAGGAACCTATGGCAGTAAAAAACAAAGTCAGTAAACCAACACAATGAAAAACAAAAACGTATGTTGAATAGTTAGGGTGCCTCCCTATGATCACTGTTTTGCAAGAGGAATCCAGACACATACCAAAACTTTGGGTTTGCAACAGTTTAAGTGGCTTGTAGTACATTGTTGCACTAGCACAATGAATCCACTTTAGAAATTGAACTTTTTGAAGCTTGGAAAGTGAGGAGGAAATGCATTTAAAAAGTGTGGGATGAAAGAATAACTAACAGGACAAGCAAATCAGCATAAATGAAGGATTAATTCTCGTTGTCATAGAACCACTGGTGGAGGAAGAGGGGGTGGCGGGAGCACACCGCCCCCTGGCACCACAATCCCGGTGGGGTGTCGTCACGGCTGCCCCCCCCCCCCCAGCTGGGCACCATGCCCCTGCAGGCAGCACGCCACGCCCTCGGGACACACACCAGAAACACCCCCGTCTGCTCTCCACCCCCAGTGCTAGAGCATGGAGCTCCGCCACTGCATAGAACAGTGCCACTTACAAATCAAAATGAATGCTCCATAAAGATTGGCTATAAAGGAAAGTTTGGTTCCATCTAGTGAGCAGAGAAAGGTCTCTAAAACTTAGTCCAGCAACAGTGTTAGGTCCAATGCTCATCTTTTCAAATACCCATAATCATGGAGGAATCTCAACTAGATCATACATGACAGATGGCCATCCAGCCTGTGCTTAAAAACCTCTAAGGATATAGAGTCTACTACTTCTCAAGGGAGTGGGACGTGGGTGGCGCTGTAGGTTAAACCGCAGAGCCCAGGACTTGCCGATGAGAAGGTCGGCGGTTCAAATCCCCGTGATGGGGTGAGCTCCCATTGCTCGGTCCCTGCTCCTACCAACCTAGCAGTTCGAAAGCACGTCAAAGTACAAGTAGATAAACAGGTACTGCTCTGGCGGGAAGGTAAACGGTGTTTCCGTGCGCTGCTCTGGTTCGCCAGAAGTGGTTTAGTTATGCTGGCCACATGACCCGGAAGCTGTACGCTGGCTCCCTCGGCCAGTAAAGTGAGATGAGCGCCGCAACCCCAGAGTCGGTCACAACTGGACCTAATGGTCAGAGGCCCCTTCACCTTTACCTTTTACTTCTCAAGGGAATATTCAGAAGCTCTTTTTACTCATTGAACTAAATTTATCAACAGTATATGAATCAAATCTTGGTTTCTGAAATATGGTCCAACGTATATCAATCAAATCTGGGACTTTGAAGCTCCCCTCCTCCACCTTTATTATATATATAAAAAAACTTACCTTCCTCCTTGATGGCCGATTTACACTGCCATTATTTTAGACAAGAAGGTTTTAACAAACCAGGATTTCAAAAATGGCCATCTTTTGGATAAGGAAACACAGAAAATAATGGCACATCCTCATTTGTTCCTCTGCAAATGGAGTGTTGGCCAAATATTGAAATGCATTTGTTGACAGGAGCAGAAAGTCTCCTTTTTTCCTGCCATAATACTAGATCTGTAGTCACACACCTAAGTTAGACATGTACTCTGTTCCATGACCATTTTCACATTTCTCTCAATAACAAATTGTTTCTTTTCCTTCCCTCGAGACGTGAATAGATCTATGAAGGTAAGTTAAATGTTTTATAATTGGGTGCAATGGGTTAGATTTACTTGAATGCAATAATTGTTCAATTAGTGCCTTGATTGGGTATTTGAACCAAGCTCACAAATGATGAATAGGGAAAGATTAAGGCAAAATGGCTGAGAAAGAGCAACATGCAACAGGTGCAAGCATTTCCACCATATGCCAGATTTGCACATGCATACCCCAACATCTTTCTATGGTTACAGACCACAGTTCAGCTTCAGTGCAAGGCTCTACTTCTAGCAGGTCAAGTCAGGCTTCAATTGTTTGTGACCAAAAGCCTTTGAAAAAATTCAAACAGGTCCACCAGGTACACCAATTTGTATTTGCATACACAGATACTGAAAATAATACTATGGATTATATCCATACTTGTTCGTCTTACTCAGATTAAGCTCATTGAAAACAATGTACATGACTAACTGAGGACCACTAATTCCCCTGAGTCTACTCTAAACAGAACTAAGTTGGATACAACCCTCTGATTTGTCTGTCTTCTTGGTAGTTGTAACTTGCTTTGGGTTGCCCTGGGCAAGTGACTAACAAATTTAGTAAGACAGAATAATGCTGATGATAATTTGAGCCATCATACAGTGAGTTTCCCCATCTTCTGCCCCACTCCACATCACCAGCAAGTGGCAGAGATCAGGAAGTTCATCAAAAAAAGACTGGATTCACAGGGTTAACCTTTGGTAAAGGTTAAACCTGGAAGAGAAAACCTTTGAACAATGGTGCAGACTAGGCCAGGGGTCAGCAACCTAAGGCCCATGGGCCACAAGAGGCCCATGGGGGCCATTTAACTGGCCACCCCCGAACCGAGCCGCTCGCTCGGTGAGTCCCCATGCACTGCATTAAACCGGAACAGTGTGGTGCAAGGACTTGCTTCTGCGGCACCAGAAATCACGTCTGCGCAGACGCCAGAAATCGCGGGCACATGCACGATCTGGCCCACAGAGGGATCTCTGCTGGAGTGAACCAGCCGAGGCAAGGTAAACCTTGCCGACCCCTGGACTAGGCCAAACCAGTTTCAGTTCCTGTGTGGCAGGTTGGTGCAATTCAAGTTGCATCCCTGATGCTTTGAACAAAGACCGCCCATTGGTGTCCATTGTTTCCCCATCATTAAAGCCTAAGAGCAGAGTCACTTTGCATAACAAGTCTACATCCCTCAGTCAGATTTGTGGGGCAGGTCATTTTTGCATCTACAATCACCAGTTCTGCGCCCAGTTATCATGACCGGCAGAAATTTTTATTCCTTTCCTCTCCACCTGGTTACTGTCAGGAGAGGAGTGTACCTTCCAGACACAACTAACTAATCACGGCCAGTGCTCACACATCTGTGGTTAGAGGGCAAGATGTCCCACTGAGAGACAGGCTTGTCAACTCTCATTTTACAAATCAAGCATTGATAGAGACTCGCTTCAACAAAGAGGAGATTTCATAAATTTTGCAGTTATAAAGGGGGAAAAACAATTCCCCAAACATTTACAGCTCTGAAATTCTGCAGTAGCTGAAATTTGGCTATAATGTGCCACTTAACACCATCACCTTCGCATCTCCTTTCTTGCTTTAATCTTGTACCTCAGCGCACAACGGTACATCTTCCAATTTTCCATCAGATTCACAAAGCAGTACCCTGTGAAGTCCATCTATCAGAGTCACAAAGTAGAAAATACAGACATGAACTAACTCAGTTTATAATAATGCAGCACCCTTTCCTTTTGATGTAGCTTTGTTTTGCAGGTCAAGAAAGAATTGCCTTATTATTTGGCAGTCAAGGGAAAATAAAATGATTTCCCACAACTGAAGTGTTTCTCCAGTTAAAATACCATTGGAGGAATAAATAACCTCGCATTTCTCTACATTCAAGTGCGCTAGCAGAGTAGTAAAGAATGCCCTCTTTACATGCCCATATTGGCTCACTTAGCCAAATATTATGAGCAGCTTTGGAGGTAATTAAGGGCCCCGAAATTAAAAGACGCCTGCTTCTTGAAAGAAAAGCAATGACAAACCTAGACAGCATCTTAAAAAGTAGAGACATAACCTTGCCAACAAAGGTCCATATAGTAAAAGCTATGGTTTTCCCAGTAGTGATGTATGGAAGTGAGAGCTGGACCATAAAGAAGGCTGATCACCAAAGAATTGATGCTTTTGAATTATGGTGCTGGAGGAGACTCTTGAGAGTCCCGTGGACAGCAAGAAGATCAAACCTATCCATTCTTAAGGAAATCAGCCCTGAGTGCTCACTGGAAGGACAGATCCTGAAACTGAGGCTCCAATACTTTGGCCACCTCATGAGAAGAGAAGACTCCCTAGAAAAGACCCTGATGTTGGGAAAGATGGCGGGCACAAGGAGAAGGGGACAACAGAAGACGAGATGGTTGGATAGTGTTCTCAAAGCTACCAGCATGAGTTTGACCAAACTGCGGGAGGCAGTGGAAGACAGGAGTGCCTGGCATGCTCTGGTCCATGGGGTTACAAAGAGTCGGACATGACTAAACGACTAAACAACAACAACAAGGGTCCCTGAAGAATCTTGTAGGAAGCGATCCCAATCCACAGACACACCTAGAGAAACTAAGACCCTGGCTAATTTTCACTTCTCAGCACAGCAACATGGGATACAGCACCATCATAAGGTGAGTTTCCCTGCTCTCAACACCAACAACCATTGATGAAGAGCAGCTGGGGCACAGGTACAGTACTATGAATAAACAAGGCAATCAGGGGAGTAATTCAACAGCAACTGCTATGATCACAGTGACTTAAGTGAGGGATCCTGCTGTGGTCTGTATAATAATTGCCTGGTTCATTTCACCAGAGTGCAAAACAGAGTGGAGAGAGAAATATTGTGGGAACAATATGAGAATCATAACAACAGAACCTCACTCTGGAAAGCTTACAAGTCCAAAGAATTACTGACGAAAGAAAAATGGCGGATGAAATTGATGGACTGTGCAGAACTGGATGAATTAACAGGAAGGATTCGAAACCTGCGGGACCAGAGATTCTTAGAAGACTGGAGTAAATATACGAACTATTTGAAAAGTAATAGTAATTAACAGATTACGCTAGTAGGACTGCAAGAAGTTTTGTAAGGAGGGCTATTTGAAATATTGCAAGGAAGACTATGAGGAGAACTATTAGTTAATGATAATTAAGAGTAATAGAGAAATTAAGAAATGCAGCATAAGTGATAAAGAATGGGAAATCATCAGAGGTGTTGATGGAAGTCTAAAACATAGTATAAGATAAGAAGTTATGTTATATGATTGTTGGAAATGATATGTTTAAAAAAACAATAAAAATGTTTATGTGTATATATATATATATATATATATATATATATATATATATATATATGAAAGCTTACAAGTCCATACCCTCCAACATTTTTCCAATGAAAATGTGGACATTCTACAATACCCGCCAACATTTCACCAGTGAAAATAGGGACATCCTAAGGGGAAGCGGAACATTCTGTGATCAAATCAGAAACTGGGATGGCTTTTGTAAATCCAGGTCTGTTCCTGGAAAACAGGGACACATTGAGGGTATGGATTTCAATCAAATGATGCAAAACTCTGGGTGGGTATACTTATACTTGTTGAATGTGGTGATTCAAATGTCTTGCACAGTATTTTTTTTTGGGGGGGGGGGTTGAAGGAAATCCTAATTTATCCAAGGGTACTTCCCATGTAAGCAGCTCAGGCTGACCCAGGCGGCAACATGTTTACGGAAGCAAGCTGTGCTGTTATGCCCTACTGCAGGCATCCCCAAACTCGGCCCCCCAGATGTATTGGGACTACAACTCCCATCATCCCTGACCACTTGTCCTGTTAGCTAGGGATGATGGGAGTTGTAGTCCCAAAACATCTGGAGGGCTGAGTTTGGAAATGTCTGCCTTACAGCATCAACAGACCCATGCCAAGGGCTTCATGACGCGAGTTATGCACAGGGAGGGGCATGAAATGTTGAGATAGGAAAGTGGGGTGTCAGTTAAAGGGAGACTGTTGGACCAGGGACTGCAAGAAAACAAAGCCTTAGAGAGGAGAGAAGGGAAGCAGCAGAGTGAGGTTGCTGAAGAGAGGGACCCAAGGAAGAAGGGAAAGAAGGGAAGGGAAGGTGATGTGAATTTTGATCATAACTATGGCGTCCAACTTAAGATGGCTTCTAAAGGGGCTTAGAAAGATTTGTGGAGGATAAGATGGGCAGTGGCACAGGCTGCTGGTCATTATGGCTTTATTAGCTCCGGGATCAGAGAGGCCTGTGAATGCCAGCTGCCAGGAATGAGAAGCAGAAGAGTTCTCATAGGCATCTGATTGGACATGGTTGAAATAGACAGGTGTTTGGTCTGATTCATAAGGGGGCAGGTGTCTCTTGCATTCTTACTGCTGATTTCTTACTGCTTTCCTCTTCTAACCAAAGATGAGAAGATTTAAATGGGAGGAAGGAGCCTTCCAAAGAAGAATGTATTTTCTTGTAGCACAGATGATAAAGATCTGGAAACCAACCCTTATGAAGAATGGTTGAGGGATTTGGGTATGTTTAACCTGGAAAAGGGACGTGGGTGGCGCTGTAGTTTAAACCACAGAGCCTAGGGCTTTCCAATCGGAAGGTCGGTGGTTCGAATCCCCGTGACGGGGTGAGCTCCCATTGCTCGGTCCCTGCTCCTGCCCACCTAGCAGTTCGAAAGCACGTCAAAGTACAAGTAGTTAAATAGGTACCGCTCCGGCAGAAAGGTAAACGGCATTTCCGTGCGCTGCTCTGGTTCGACAGAAGCGTCTTAGTCATGCTGGCCACATGACCCGGAAGCTGTATGCCGGCTCCCTCAGCCAGTAAAGCGAGATGAGCGCCACAACCCCAGAGTCGTCTGCGACTGGACCTAACGGTCAGGAGTCCCTTTACCTTTACTTTAACCTGGAAAAGAGGAGTCAGAGGTGATAGCCATCTTCAAAAGGGTTAATAGCAACAGGTGTTGCAGTTTTTTTTAAGTATCATGTTTTTCTCAGAAAGGGTAAATCCCAATGAAAGGGAGTAAAATAGTGACTGGCATTTTAATGCCATCAGTTTCGTGTGGGTGCCACACAAAAAATATATGCACACATGAGAAACACTGGTTCCACAATAAACACCTGTCTAGAAGCATGCTTAGATTCTAGCCAAACCAAATGACAAAAGCTGAAATATAAACAGTTAACAAGTACTTAGGCACTCACCTCCCAGAACAGGTACATTTAGCATCTTGTCTAGAGGCCTCAAAACACTGCATTAATATTAAAGACCTAATTTCAGCATCAATTAAATTTTCGAGTGGGAAAAAGACATATGAGATCCACCAATATCATTTTAATTACAGTTGCAAACACAAAATGACTGCATTACAACTACAATGCAATTAAAAGTGAGCAGAAGCAAAATGTAATAATGAGAATAATTTAATGGGGTGTTCTTAGATGGTTACAGTGGTCTATAAACCTTGCAGCCTTAGAGAGCTCTCAAAGGGAACTGGAAAAAATTAAAATAACCCCCAAGCAATGACTGCAGGATGAAACCTATAGACTATGGGCGTAGCCAGGATTTAGGGGTGAGCAGGATTTATGGGGGTCAGAACCGAGCTGACTGCAATGTGATTGGTCAGATAGCGAAGTATTTTTATTTATTTACTTGATTTAGTGTGGAAGCTGCCCCCCCAGCCCCCTCTGGATTTGTCCATGACAGTACCCAGTGCTTTTTCGGGGGGGGGGGACGCAGGGGTACACACACCCCTAAACATTTTGTGAATCTAACAGGAGAAGAAACTATTTTTTAATTGTTTTTTCTCTAGCACAGTGAATGTAATATGAGATAATGCATGTTCTTTGTACTTTTGTCCATTTACTGTATTTATTTTTCCCAATTTGAACTATAAAATGGTGATTTTCTTGAGTCAAAATGAAAGTACCCCTAAACATTTTTTTTTGAAAAAAAGCACTGACAGTACCCATTTTGTTTGTATATGTTCTTAACATATAATGTTTACAAATGGCTGAAATGACCCCATGGAAAATAGCCAAATAGATTTCTCAACTAAATAACTTGTGGAGGCACCTGAACCTGTGACATTTAAAATTAATATGTCTGAAATGTGTGCGTATGCCTCCATTTTGTTGTCTCTGGGTGAGTGCTTGATAATTATGTATTTTTGTTGTTTGAGCTACTGTCAGCTGCTGGGATAATTGAAGGGCCAATAATGGCATTGACTGAGAGTGCCATTCCAGCTTCAACTGGTGTGTTCTTTCCTGGGGTGGAGGCCTGGCCATAATTGGGCATAATCATTCATTTACAATCAATCCTTCTCACTTTTCAGGTTCACATCTAGAACTGGAACAAGAGAAGTTTTTAGGATTTTGAAAAACCTAAAGCTAGGATAATGGAAACAGTCAGAATTTAACAGCCATGCCCACCTCTCTCGCCGAATCAATGCAAATGCATCCCCTATACCAGAGTTATTTGCATATTATTTCAGACATTTACTAAAAAGGTGAGTGTGTGAAAGCCAAGATAAGATACTGGCAATTATAACCTCAGATTCTTGAGAGTCGCATGAACTGCAAGAAGAACAAACCGATCCATTCTTAAGGAAATCAGCCCTGAGTGCTCACTGGAAGGACAGATCATGAAGCTGAGGCTCCAATACCTTGGACACCTCATGAGAAGAAAGACTTCCTGGAAAAAACCCTGATGTTGAGAAAGATTGAGGGCACAAGGAGAAGGGGGCGACAGAGGACGAGATGGTTGGACAGTGTTCTCGAAGCTACCAACATGAGTTTGACCAAACAGCGGGAGGCAGTGGAAGACAGAAGTGCCTGGCATGCTCTGGTCCAGGGGGTCACGAAGAGTCGGACACAACTAAACAACTAAACAACAACAAAAAGACAATGTCAGTTCCTACCTATTATACTTCACTCTTTTCCAGTGGAAAAAAACAAGCAGTGGGAAAATAGGGAAGGGGAATAAAGATTAGAAAGTGAACTACTAAAGTTTAGAAAGTATTCTTACCAAATTTTGAGATTTTAAATTGCATTTTTCTTAAATTCTCAAAGCACTTCATATTACTGCAGTAACCCTTAAAAAAACTCTGCACAGTAGTTTACTATATTATTGTTGTGCTGCGGGACATCGGAAGCATAGGAACAGTGGCTTGACTAAGATTGAAGGATAAATTCATGCAACATCAAGCATTTATACCAGAGACTTATAGCTTAGGCTCTTAGCAACAATACACTACTGATTACCAGGGGTTGGAGACACATTAAGGTTGCAATTCTACAGCCAATTCCCTGGGTGCAAGCCCAATGGAACTCAATGGGACGTACTTTCACACAGAAATGTTTAAGATTGCAGGCTAAGTTAGTTGAATTTAGACTGCAATCTGGTACATTTCTACACAAAAGTACATCTCATTGAGTTAGCTGAGCATAGGTCCTATTGAAATCAATCAGGCAAAATAATAATGACTTAAGTCTCATGGATATCAATAGGAATAGAGTGGTACTGACAGGCTGGATGCAACCCAAAATTGCCATGTCCTTGGATTGTGAGATTTCCATATGAAATTTTCCTTCCTTTTAGAACCGCACCAAACTGAATTGCAACTACTGTACTTCTAATTACATTTCAAAAGGTTTAAAAACCCTGCTTTATTTTTATGAGTTTCTGTTCCCCAACTTTATGATTTTGATAAGAATGCCTATCACATTCAAAAATAAGCTTGTTTTTTTATGTTAGCCATATGTTTTGTAAAAAGAAAAAACATTATACAGTTCAGTTTATTAGTCCTGAATGGATGGAGAAAAGAAAGTTTTGTTTTTTTTAAGTGCACTTTCAGTTTAACTTGTTTCCCAAGATACTGGTTTGCTTGGAGTTAGCCTTGCACTTACAAGAAAAAATGTCTTTTAGAACACATAAAGTTGAAAGACTGAGAGTAAAGTTGGCTTTGACCAGTCTACATTTTGAAATAATAAAAAAAATCAAAACATATCATTCTCTCAGAAGGTCATATATTGCTTGAAGGCCAGCCAGCTCACAAACATAGCATCAGAACCGCTTTTGTTTTACAAATCTGTGCTTCGTTCCCACCCATCCCGTAAAAAGAAGGAAGGAGGGAAGGAAAGTTATGCCATTGTCATGTTTAGATTAAAAGGCAGATCAACAGATATGGAATATTGAAACTCTTCTCTGTAAACAAAACAGCATTCAACTATTATTCTCCTGTACTAGTACTGCAAAGGGGCAGAACTGTGCTCACTCAGAAAAGCGCTACAAAATAGCAGACTTACACCATGTACATATCATAAAAATTCTGAGCACTGTAGTTTTTTAAGGGTTGATGTGAGGTGTAACTCTTGTTAGGGGTAAACAGCAGTGCCCATAATTTTTGGATAGGAAAAAAATGGGATTCAAATGGCTTCGGATGTATTGTGCGTACACAGCCTTATTAAAGGGACATTTTGTACATAAGTGAATACTGGTAATTATTTTTGGGTCTTCATTTTTTTCCTAAAAACTCAGGAGATGTTTCAGCTGCTGCTAAAAGGCTTTTACCTCAGCCCAAATTCTCCAAATTTCCACCCCAGCCACATTCCTTCACAACCTAAACATGTCTACTCAGAAGAAGCAAGTCCCACACAGTGAACACTGAATGCTTGCAGTGAAAAAGTAAAATAACAATTCTGCGCCTTATTTGAAGACCCAGTTCTTGTCACAGGACTAGAGTACGTTTCTGAGCACAATTCAAAGTGTTGGTGCTGACCTTTAAAGCCCTAAACAGCCTCGGTCCAGTATATCTGAAGGAGCGTCTCCACCCCCATCGTTCTGCCCGGACATTGAGGTCCAGCGCCAAGGGCCTTCTGGCGGTTCCCTCACTGCAAGAAGCCACGGTTACAGGGAAACAAAGAGAGGGCCTTCTCGGTAGTGGCACCCACCCTGTGGAACGCCCTCCCACCAGATGTCAAAGAGAACAACAACTACCAGACTTTTAGAAGACATCTGAAGGCAGCCCTGTTTAGGGAAGCTTTTAATGTTTGATGCATTACTGCATTTTAATATTTTGTTGGAAGCTGCCCAGAGTGGCTGGGGAAGCCCAGCCAGATGGGCGGGGTATAAATAATTATTATTATTATTATTATTAATAATAATAATAATTATTATTATTATTAAGCACATATAACGGTGGGAGCACTTTGATACTTTCTCTATTTGGGGTTGGATTCAATCACATACCGACAAATTCTGATAGCACAATTTAAGGTCAATTTGGCATTGTGCAACAAACCCATTTCCAGAAATGTTCCCAGGCAGTTTTGCAATAAGGAAAAATGCAATGGAGAGTGCAGACCAGCAATTATTTGATGTGATGCTGTGTAAACTCTCCACAAAGAAATCAGTGTGAATGCTCAGCAGATAGCCCGACAAACTTTGTGCAACGAAATCAAGGTGAACACTTAACAAACAGGTCATCTGGAAGCAACCAGGTGCTCTATTAACCTCTCTTAGGAGAGTGGGACAGAGATGCAGGACAGAAGATGCAGGTGAATTTTCTACAGGGAAGGTGCTTGAAGGAGGAGTGCCACACAAGATTGACACACCCTCTTGGTTGGAGAGAAAGTGCTGCAACATCTCCCTGCTTCTAACCATACATCTAATTAGGTGTTTTTTTAAAAAAAAATGCAGTAAAGTCCCATCTGAAGTCTGCAGATATGTGTAAATAACACTTTATACCACACAAACTCCACCTTTGTTCTAAGGAAGCAATTCCCAAGATACTTGCTGGGAACCGCAGGAACCTCTCACGCTTAAGAAATTTGTGGTGTACCTAAAGATGTGTTCAAGAAATGTAGCAGTTTTCCTTTGCTTTTAGTAAATTCTAGAGGGTTTTTTAAAAAATGTGGGAAAAGGAAGACATTTCAGAAGAAGAAAAATAAGAGAGAGATCTTTAGCCAAATATGCTTTCTAGCAGTTTGAACTAGCAGTTTAAAGCAGGATGTTCTGGGAATGGAATGACCTTAAAAATCAATTTTACTTAAGTAAGCCAGCATTAGCTAGGGGCTAATTTTTCTATTCAGGTTAGCATGAAGGCCAGACCTTAGACTGACAAAAATTAAACCCCAGGTGAGATAATCGAAACCTCAAGGACCAGTCTTTATAGGTCAGCTAAGGATAATATTGGAATGCCAACAAAATGCTGTTTACACTAAGATGAGAACAAAGTTGTCAGGACGTCAGAAGTAGCCCACTGAGATTATTAACTCTTGTTCTGATGAATTAAGGAGATGTTGCCAATGGAAAGTAAGTACATATTAAAGGAAACGGTTGGCTGCAAGGTACTATTGCTCTGAGTGTGACAAATATTCTGCCCACATTATCATGAACTAGGCTGAGTCAGTGAAACAGATGAGCAGGGTTAAGAAGGGAAATTACATATGAGCCTCCTATACACTTTGGTGCTCCTGGAACAATTCCACTGCCTGGGCTATTATCAAAGATGCATACATTCTTCATTAATTGTTCACTAATGAATTATGAACCTGCTTGGCTCAACAAGGTTGCTGGATTTTTACACTCAAATTGTTGCGCATTGTTCATGGATAAATCAGGTATGGGAATAAACTTCATGGAAAAATCAAGAAATAATACATCTTTCCTTTCTTCCTATAAAAATGATGAGAGCAAAGATGATCATTTTCATAGTGAGACAGCAAATATGACCATTTTTCTTGATTTGCCCATGAACAATATTCTCTGACGTGATTTGCCCATGAACAATATGTGACAGCTTTGAGAGCAGAGACAGTAAACTTTTTGAGCTAAGCAGGTCTGGGTTTAGTCCAGGGGTCAGCAAACTTTTTCAGCAGGGAGCTGGTCCATTGTACCTCAGACCTTGGGGGGGGGGGCGGACTATATTTTTTGGGGGGAGAAATGAACGAATTCTTATGCCCCACAAATAACCCAGAGATGCATTTTAAATAGAAGGGCACATTCTACTCATGTAAAAACACACTGATTCCTGGACTGTCCACAGGCCGGAATTAGAAGGAGATTGGGCCGGATCCGGCCCCCGGGCCTTAGTTTGCCTATCCATGGTTTAGTCAATGCTGGGATGAGACATCACCGTGGAACCTTGTGTCCGGTGCCTTTCCCATGGGGAAAAAAGATGGGGTATAAAACAAATAAATAAGAGAAATAGCTTGGAGAAGATGGATGTCTAGGACAGAATCTGTAGGATAAAGTTCCGTTCACAAAAAAACTGTCTCAATCTGACCCTTTAATCATATAATTAAGCCATATTCATGTGTCTGGCACCTGGGAAAACTAACTGTAAGCTTTGCCCTGATCTCATTGGCCTTGCTGGCTGGAACTGATGGGAGCTGGACTCCATTGTCATCAGGAATGCCACAGGTTCCCAATCTCTGCCTTAGGGCACAGCCAAGAGCATGAGAAGCAGTGAGGACTTCCGGTTGACAGCGATCCGAGCGCAAGCGGGGATTTTCCCTCCTGGGGAATCCCGAGTTTTTCGGAGGATTGGGGGCGTCACAGGGCGCAGTGACCCCCTGAAGTAGTGTCAGGAGGGTGTCCTGACACTCAGGTTCCCGCAGGCAGCCGAAACGCGAACCTCCCGGCCGTCAGGTAGCTCCTAATAAGAGTGACGAGAACGGCGGGGGGGAGAGCGGGTTGCAGGGAGGCCATAGCTACCTCCGAGAAACGAAGCCCCGAGCTTGCAAGGAGAGCTCTCAATTCTCGATTTGGAAGGAATTCGGACTTAATTGGATATTAAGAAGATCATTGAAAACCAAGGAAAGTAACCGGAGGAAAAATTGGAAGCTACGAGACCAGCTTTCCGTCCGCAATCAGCTTAGACGCATAGAAACAACAAAGCGCTTAAAAGTGAAAGTAAGTTACCGCTCGCGGCTACTGTTTCTTCCCCCCTTTCAACTGAACAAAAATAACCCTTTTTGGGAAGTTACCTGTTATTAAAGAAGATTTAAAGGAAAAGGGGGGACAGAGGAACAAGACGGAGTTGTTCAAGTCCTTTGGGGGGCTTGTGAAACTGACTTTATTGCAATCAGACTTTGGTGCGGTGGTGAAATAAAAACTGCGCAACAAAAGGGGATTTCCAGACTCCATTGTTAAAGTTATACAGGACTGTCTGATGTTTGCCGAGAAAAGAAGGTTCGTTTTAAACTGATCTGGACTGGCGCTTAGGACTAAACACAATTCGGCTCACTCTTTTGAAGATTTATCTTTTTTTTCTTTTTTTTTGGACGGCAATTTCTTTTTATTGAATAATTAAATATTTTGAGCAATTTAATACGGTTTGGAGATTTTGCCCCTAGTGGTCAGAAGATATATAACAATTTGTTTTTTACTTGCTTGGTTCTCTTCGGGATTTTTTTCGGTTTTTTTCTTGTCTTTTTTTTCTGATAAACCTCTTGGCTTTGGGATTACCAATATATATAAATTTGGATTAGCCTATTTGGTGGCAGAAGATTTCTCATTTATATCGACTTTAAGGATTAGCCTAATTGGTGGCAGAAGATTGTTTTTGCTTCGTTTCGGATACCTTCCTTCTTTGGGTTCCCTCTAACTCCAGCAAATTGGTTAAAGTTGGGTCATATCTAAACAAATACCAGCATTGATGGAATAGCCAAATTGGTGGCAAGAAGACGTTCATAGACAATTTGAATTTGTGGAGTTTAAATTGGAACTGTATCTGATTATTTCGATTATATTGAGACTTGGGACTGGGCTGATGATTTTTGTTTTTTTCTTGATCTGAATCTTGGAAAAAAGTGTCATTTATATATTTGAGATATAGAACTGTTTGGAGGGGGACACAGTATAATTTAAGGCTCAGATCCAACGGAATTTAGAAAGTAAGGAGAGGGAGAAAATGTCTCAGAAGAAAGCTGGGGAAGGAGGAACACCGGGAGAGAGGAGGGGTTCAAAACCTGAGGCAGATTTCAAATCAGAAATTTTAAAAATGTTTGCAGAAATTAGACAAAGTGAAAAGAATTTGGAGGACAAATTAGAACATGTAAATACTAGAATCGAGCAGGTGGATAACAAAATAGGTAAAATGGACCAAAAGATTGATGATACAGTAAAAGAGTTGAAAGGTCAAATTAAAGAAGTTAGTAAGAGAACACAATCGGTTGAGGAAGGATTAAAAAAGACAAAAGTGGAGATAAAAGAAGTTAAAAAAGAAGAGGAGAAGATGAAAATGGGAATTTCAGAAATGACTAAAACACAGGAGGAGTTATGGGATGCAATCTCCATGAATGAATTGAGACAACGGGAGGTGAACCTAAGATTGAGGGCAGTTCCAGAGGTTCAAGGAGAAGATATAAAAGATAAATTAATAACTGAAATTGCTCAATGGCTGGAATTACAAAAAGAAGACGTAGAGAAGAGAGTTCAAAACGCATTCAGGATGAGAGTAAGGACAACCAAGGCAAGGAAAGTTACAGGAGATTGCTTGATCACTTTTAAAGATAAAGACATGAGGAACTTAATACTCCAAAAAAATAGAGAGAAACGATTGAATATTGATGGGAGTTACATAATTATTTTCAAAGATATACCGGTTAGATTGTTGAAACGGAGAGACCCTTACAAACCACTGGTCCAAATTTTGAAGAAAAACAAGATTGAATTTAAGTGGGAATTCCCTCAGGGGATTTCCTTTATATACAAAGCCAAGAGACACAGACTGACAAGCCCCGAAGAGAGAAGCAAGTTTCAGAGACGTTATAAAGAATTGATGGTAGAAGAGGACGAGGAAGAAGGTGCAGTAGGAGGAGCTGACCCAATGGGAGGGAAATTTTTAAAGGGAAAATCTAAAAAGAACAGAGAGACAGATGAAGAGGAGGAGGAGAAGGATGAAGAAGAAGAAGAGGAAGAGGAAGAAGAGGAGAAAGAGGAATCATAAAGAGAAAATTTGATAAAATTGTATATTTTAATTATCGGAAGACATGGCGTTGAAATTATGGAATTGGAATATTAATGGGATGAACGATAAAAAGAAAAGAAATAGTATTGAACAATATTTAAAAAGGAAAAATTTGGATATCATCTGTCTACAAGAAACACATGTGGCAAAAAAGCACAAAAAAATTTTGATTAATAACAGATTGGGCAACGAATTTATATCCTCAGACAAAGAAAAGAAGAGAGGCATAGTCCTTTATGTTAGGAAAAACATAGAAGCTCAACAGATCTTCAAAGATGAAGAAGGAAGAATAATTGCAATACAGATCAACTGGCAGGGCGAAAAATTAATAATTGTCGGGATCTATGCACCTAATGGAAATAAGACTGATTTTTACAAGAAATTGGAAGAAAGATTGTTTGAATATATGGATCAAAAAATCATAATAATGGGAGATATGAATGGAGTTGTTTCAACGGAAATGGACAGATTAAGAGAAAAAAGTGACAGCAAAGAGGGGAAACTACCGAAGACCTTTTTTACACTGGTGAAAAACCTCAATTTAATCGACATCTGGAGACTCAGACACCCATTAGAAAAAGAGTTCACCTTTTATTCAGAACCGAATCAGTCCATGTCAAGAATAGACCAAATCTGGATCTCGAATGAACTAACTACTAGAATTCAACAAATAGAAATCCAACCTAGAGTAATTTCGGATCATAATCCAATAAAAATGGAGATAAAGATGTATGAAGAAAAAACATTTAGATGGAGATTGAAAGACTATCTTTTGGAAGATGAAAGAATCATTCAAGACGCCCGGAAAAAACTGATGGAGTACTTTGCAGATAATATGAATAAAGGCACAAAGATCAGTACAGTTTGGGATGCAAGCAAAGCAGTAATGAGGGGATTATTCATCCAGCAGAACGCGATCAAAAATAAGAACAGAGAGAAAGGGAAGAAGGAAATCCTAAAACAAATAATGGACAATGAACAAAAGTTAATTAAGAAGCCAAATAACATCAAGATAAAACAAAACATCAAAATTCTGCAGACACAATTCGCCATGATTATAAACAAAGAAGTCGAATGGAACATTAAAAGGCTGAGACAAAGGAATTTTGAATTCGCAAACAAACCTGGAAAATGGCTTGCATGGCAAATAAAAAAAAGGAAAGAGCAAGGTACAATTAACAGAATTATTGTGGATGGCGAGGAAATAGAGAACCCAAAAGGTATCAGAAAAGGATTTTTGGATTTCTACAAACATCTATATGCAAAGCGAGAGAAAAACAACACAAAGAAGATAGAGAACTTTTTGAAAAGAAAAAAGGTGCAAAAGATCCCGACAGAAATGAAAGACAGACTGAATGCCCCAATAGAGAATGAGGAGATAGTAGAAATTATAAAACAGATGAAAAAAGGAAAGGCACCAGGACCAGATGGATTTACAGCAACATATTATAAAGAAATGAGGGACTCCTTGATGGTACCACTTAAAGAAGTTATGAACAACATCTTGAAACAACAGGACATACCAGGAACATGGAAAGAAGCCTTCATAACACTCATACCAAAACAAGACTCGGATCTCACACAAGTGAAAAATTATAGACCGATATCTCTGCTAAACACAGATTATAAGATTTTTTCGGGTATTTTAGCATCAAGATTTAAGAAGATACTGCTACAGCATATCCATAAAGATCAAGCAGGTTTCTTACCTGGCAGACATATGAAGGATAATGTAAGAAATATAATAAACATTTTGGAATATTTGACTGCCAGCAATGAGAGACAAGCGGTTTTAATGTTTGTGGATGCAGAGAAAGCGTTTGATAATGTTTCATGGGAATTTATGCTGAAAAATTTGGAAATGATGGAAGTGGGAGAAGATTTTTATAATGGTATAAAGGCGATATATTCAGAACAAAGTGCTAAATTGATAGTAAATAATGTAATTACAGAGGAACTGAAAATAAAGAAGGGTACAAGACAGGGATGCCCTCTCTCACCACTGTTATTCATCATGGTTCTGGAGGTCCTATTGAGTTCTATCAGACAAAATGAACTAATAAAGGGGGTAACAGTAGGTCAAAACCAATATAAAGTTAAAGCCTTTGCCGATGATCTGGTAATTACGATGGAGGATCCAACAAATAGTTTAAAAGAAGTTATAAAAGAAATTGACCAATTTGGAAGAGTGGCCGGATTTGTATTAAATAAAAGGAAAACTAAACTTATGGTGAAGAATTTGGATCAAAGCACGATTGAAGAAGTGCAAAGAGAAACAGAGATGGAAGTGGCGAAGAAGGTTAAATATTTAGGAATATGGTTAACCCAAAAAAATATTGACTTATTCCAAAACAATTACATGACAATTTGGAACAATATTAAGAGAGACCTCGAAGTGTGGAGTAGGATGAAGTTATCCTTTTGGGGCAGAATTTCTTCAATCAAGATGAGTGTGCTTCCAAGGATGTTGTTTCTATTTCAAATGATCCCAATAATTAAGGGGACAAAGATCTTCAAAGATTGGCAAAGAACGATCTCAAAATATATCTGGCAGGGCAAGAAGCCACGAATACAATTTAAACTACTAACTGATGCGAAAGAAAGAGGTGGCTTCGCCCTGCCGGACCTGAAACTTTATTATGAAGCATCTTGTCTCTGGTGGATAAAGGAGTGGATAACACTAAAAGACAATAAGCTACTGGACTTGGAAGGGTTCGATAATAGGTTTGGCTGGCATGCCTATTTATGGGCAGGAAAGAAGAAAGCTCATAAAAGTTTTGCCAACCACATTTTCAGAGGTGCCCTTATAGAAATATGGGACAGGTACCAAAATATTTTGGAACCAAATGTACCACATTGGTTATCCCCACTAGAGGTCATGAGTGTTAAAAAGATAAATATGAGAGAGGACTGGATGACTTATGGAGATATTGTAATTAACGAAGGGGGGAAATGGAAACTGAAGCCATATGAACAAGTTAAAAAATATGTATATGATTGGTTGCACTACTTCCAAACAAATGATATGTTTAAGAAGGATTGTAGAGAGAGGAAATATATTGAAGGAGAGTCTAGATTTCAGAAGGAAATAATTAATAATGATTATAAGGTATTGTCAAAAATGTACAAAATGTTATTGGAATGGCAAACAAAGGATGAAGAAGTTAAGTCAGTCATGATACACTGGGCCAGGGATTTTGGTTATAATATACAGTTAGCAGATTGGGAGAAGGTGTGGAATGAAAATATGAAATTCACTGCATGCATGACGATAAAGGAAAATATTATGAAAATGGTATACAGATGGTATATCACTCCCGTAAAACTAGCAAAAATGTATAAGACATGTAACAAATGTTGGAAGTGTAAAGAGAGGGAAGGGACATTTTATCATATGTGGTGGGAGTGTAAGAAAGTAAAAGGCTTCTGGGAAATGATATATAATGAGTTGAAAAGAATGTTTAAATACACATTTGTGAAGAAACCAGAAGCTTTCTTGTTAGGAATCACAGGAAGAGAAATTAATAGAATTGATCATAAACTTTTTCAATATGCAGTGACTGCGGCAAGAATCTTAATGGCTCAAAAATGGAAACAAGAAGAATTACCAACATTGGAAGAATGGAGACGGAAATTGATGGATTTTGCGGAACTAGACAAACTGACAGGAAAAATTAGATACCAGAAAGATCACAAGTTCACACAGGACTGGAGAAAGTTTACGATTTATCTGGAAAATATTTGTGATGAACAGACAACGCTAGTTGGTTTTAAAGAGGCTTTGTGATGAGAAAGGGTATTGTGGGAGGGATAAGAGTTGTAAAGATTAATTAACTGGCAATACAATTATAAAGGAAATGTGAAATAAATATAAAATCATGAGGATTGTGGAGGAAGCGGGGGGAAGTCCAAAAGAATTTGACATGATGGTTGATGTGAATGTCTTATTTAAATTTGTAAAAGAAAACTTTTCTAAAAAATTAATAAAAAAAAAAAAAGAGCATGAGAAGCAGTATCAGGGCAATGGTACCACTTTTATTTTTTTTATATAAATAATTTTTATTAAGTTTTCCATTTAACAGTCCAATCATGTCACATTAATTAATCCAAATTATACCAATACATATCATAAAATCCAAATATTTTGCTGAATTTTTTAAAATTTTTGTTGGGGGTACCCATGCTTCGAGCTCCGTAAGGGTCCAATCATCTCATATTTCTGCTGCTTTGATGTTCATAAGTCCCACCTTCCAATTTTCTTGTTGTTATCATTTTTCTTATTAATAACCTCTGAGTTGTTTCCACAAGTGAGTTGAAGCAAACATTATTATATTCCTGTGTGGATTTTCACGCTGATCCAAAAGTCCTATTCGGGCGGCAGGCGCCATTTCGGCAGTTCCGATGAAATACAGTCTAAGTGTCTGCTCATTAATTTTCCCAGACCAGTTGCTCCATAAATCAGCCTTTCCAGGGGAGTTCTTGCAAGATCAAACATAGAATTCAGACATGATAACAGAACAATGGCTCTCCTCCCCCTGTGACTGTAAATCTCGCAACAAAGTCTGTCTCATAATGGCGGATCCCAATTAGAGGTGCGTCACCCAAAAGCCTTTCATTTCATTTCCAGGTCTTCCGCAAAACAAAGCCTTTAGTTAATAATTTTATTTTCACACAGTTTATTTTACAGTCTCACTTGCTATCAATCATGTGGCGGTTCTTCTAGGGGAGGGGTTGTTAGGTAAATCATATTGAAGAAGAGAAAAGTTTCCCCCCCCCCAGCAATGGTACCACTTTTAAGGATAAGCTGATCTTTTTCCCGCATAGTCCCCACCGCCCTCAACCCTCCGCAGTTTCCCAGTTGTGTCACATAGAATATGGAAGAGTGAAAGGTCAAAATGGATTGCAAGGATCAGGTGCCCAGTGTGGGAAGACAGCCATAGAAGCATAGAAGAGTTGAAAAGGGTCATCTGGTCTAACCAAAGTATCCATGACAGATGGCCATCCGACCCCTGCTTAAAACCTCCAAGGAGCGAGAGTCCACAACCTCCCATATCACTGTTATACAGCTCTTACTGTCAGAAAGTCCTTCCTTATCTCCTTTCTTGTTGATTTGGTTTGTTAATGTAACCTTCTGTAAAGCTGAAATTTAAAGGTCTTCAGAGTTAAAGGGGAAAGAGATTTAATCAGCTGCCACACAGAGGCACCTGTTGCAAAACTGGATGTGGGGTAAACACAGCAGGAATTGGGGAAACAGATGTTTCTCAAAAAGAGAAAATGCAGCTTTCTATAGTCAGACAGACAATAGAGAAATTCCAGGTGCAGAGATCCAGGACTTCCCACGAAGATTCATGACTAGGGAACTTGTAAAAGGACCTTCTCCATAGCAGGACCTCAATTCTGGAACAAACCTACCCTTCCTTGTTGTAATTTTGACATCAGCTAAACGATCTGTGGATTGGATTGCTGTTATTTTATGAATATTTAAATTCTGTATTTGTTTTCATCATCAATGTAATTTTGTTGCCTATCATTTGCCGTGCATTGTCCTGGGCTCTGTGGCAGGGTGAGTGATTTATAATTATAAATTATTATTACTGGGAGGAGGAGAAAAATCATATTGTGGGTTTGCTTCATTAAAAGGGACACTTTATAAAGCCCCCAGAGAAACATATGGTGTTCTCAATTACTCCTCAACAACTATATTATGCATATTGCAGCTGGACTTCTGCAACACTATTCTGTTCACAAACGATTTTCCTTGAAGAAGTTCAAAACTGCATTCCACAAGTACACAAAATTTTCCTTATGAACAAAAAGATATATGCATGAACTACTTCTTAGAGCGGAATCGGGTGGAAAAAAATTAAAGAGGGATACCTGCAATGTATTGAGGAGTTATCAAAAAGATTTACCTTCCCCTATTTAATATCACTGTTAACAAATTACACATCTATATTCTGTTCTTTGCTAGATAAAAGGAGGGGGAATATCCAAATGCAATCCCTAGAATCAACCAGCTTAGCAAAAGACCACTGTGCCATGCCAATGAGATTTAGAAGGCTTAGATCGGCTTTTCAAAAATAATCCTGTGCATGTTAAAATTCTGTATCACAGAGCTCGGTCGATGCCGACTTCTGTTGAAACCCTCAGCCCCACTATAGACAAAGTTCATTGGAATCTGTCCCAGAAAAGAAATGGAAGTTTTTGTAGAGGAGCACAGCTGTAAACATCTGGTGGCTCCTTAGATGAGAAGGACAGATGAATTATGTCCACCAAGATTAAAAAAATTAAATCATTTTCTTTGTTTTCATGTATATGCCACACAGTTTGGGGGCGGGGAGAGGTTTACACAGGTAACTGCAATTTCAGAATTTATATAATGGACTTAAGTAGGGATGGAGAAATTTGATTCAGTATGCATTTAATGCTGAATTGATCAAATTTGCCCTTTCCGAAACAATATGTGAACCAAAGCTCAGCTGCCCTTCAAAATTCGCATCCATCCACATTTTGCAAGGCAGTTTTCTAGCCAGACAATGTTTTTAAAAATGCATATATTGGTGGAAAGTGTGCATAAAAAAAGAAGATATTAGTGGGAAATAACATAGACAAATGCATTATATTAGGGGAAAATGTCTGCATTTAAAAATGCATATAAAAATGTTTGTTGGGAGAAATTCACACTAAAATTCTGGTGAATTTTCATGAGGAACTTTGCAGGGGGAGGAAGTGCAGATCAGTGCAAAATTCAGACAACAGATTTTTTTGATTGTAAAAAATAAGAGCGTGAGAAAACCAAAATTGGCAGATGGTGCCATTGTCATTATAAGAGAACAAGGGAACTGTTCATGTTGGGTCCAGCACCTCTTTTTCTATAAAAATAGCACTGAGAAGAACAGATTCTTATGACTACAGAAGTGTCTGTGTCATTGACTGGCTGGATACAGAGGAGTGGGAACCCCCCAGGGAAAGAAGGCTCAGAGCCAGGGGATTGGTGGTCAGATGATGAAAGAGAAGGGGGAGCAGGAGAAGAGGAGGTGTTGAAAGCTGAAGAGGCAACAGGGTTTAGTGAGGCTGTGGCAGAGATCAGTCCAGATTCAGAAGGATGAGAGAAGGGGAGCCAAAATGCAGTGATGAGGCAGGCTGCTGAAGAATCCAGGGGGTCCCCCCTCCTGCTGTGACCAGCTCCCCATCCCTCCCCCCAGGTCTCCCAGCACACACACAGAATTGAGAGGGTGGAGCAAAGGGAGACAAGTTGAAGGAGTCTTATGCTGCTGGGGAAGGGATGGGAGGAGCCTTAGAGAGCAGTGGGAAGGTGGTGGTCTTCAGTCCTCACAACTGCCTCATTGGGGCAAGACTTACCGGGAAGAGTTGCTGGGATCACTCAGGGCCAGATTTAGGTTTGATGAGGCCCTAAGCTACTGAAGGTAATGGGGCCCTTTATATGCCCAGCTGTCCTTTGTCAACAACCAGTCCATGCAGAACGTAGGCACCCTATATATAGAAATGAACAAACCAGTGATATTTTAGGGAACAGGCTAGCAGGTGGGGCCCGTTACTTACATCATAGGAGCCTACACAACACAAAACACTCTTGCTGTGTGTAGTTTTTATTTTATTTGTTTTTTATCTTATATTTTGGAAATGTACATCCAGTTTTCCCCCTTTAATTTTTTTGGGATCACTAGGCCTCACTATGGTCTATAACTCAACATCAAAAAACGAAGATCATGGCCACTGGTCCCATCACCTCCTGGCAAATAGAAGGGGAAGAAATGGAGGCAGTGAGAGATTTTACTTTCTTGGGCTCCATGATCACTGCAGATGGTGACAGCAGTCACAAAATTAAAAGACGCCTGCTTCTTGGGAGAAAGGCGATGGCAAACCTAGACAGCATCTAAAAAGCAGAGACATCACCTTACCAACAAAGGTCCGTATAGTTAAAGCCATGGTTTTCCCAGTAGTGATGTATGGAAGTGAAAGCTGAACCATCAAGAAGGCTGATCGCCGAAGAATTGATGCTTTTGAATTATGGTGCTGGAGGAGACTCTTGAGAGTCCCATAGACTGCAAGAAGATCAAACCTCTCCATTCTTAAGGAAATCAGCCCTGAGTGCTCACTGGAAGGACAGATCGTGAAGCTGAGGCTCCAATACTTTGGCCACCTCATGAGAAGACTCCCTGGAAAAGACCCTGATGCTGGGAAAGATGGAGGGCACAAGGAGAAGGGGACAACAGAGGACGAGATGGTTGGACAGTGTTCTCGAAGCTACAAACATGAGTCTGACCAAACTACGGGAGGCAGTGGAAGACAGGAGTGCCTGGTGTGCTCTGGTCCATGGGGTCATGAAGAGCCGGACACGACTAAACGACTAAACAACAACTAATCTGGCACTGGGATCACTAGGCCTGCACTGTTTTGGTACCTTTGAATAAAAAGTTAACTTCACTGACACTGGTGTTTTTTATTGTTGACCTCCTGACAGTGAGGGAGTTTAGTCTGGCCAGTGTGTGATTGGGGCAGGTTATTTGTTGTAGCCGTCAACAAGTGTTCCATTTATAACAGAGTTACTTCACTGCCCACATTCCTGGCTCCTAGGCAAACGAGAAACACATCAGGGGTGGGACTTGACCCTAGTTCCAAGCTCAACAAGAAGTATTATCAAACGCTAATCAATCAAATATTCTCAACCCCTCTGAGGTAGGTCACCATTATTCCCACTCTGCAGAGGAGGAATGATTATTGGTTACCTTTAAACCACAATGAGTTGACACAATTGAAATCCTGAACACAATTCAAGTGGTGGTTTCTGTACACATTTCTTCTTCTAGGTGAAGAATATATTCTCGTAATGACCGAAAATTGTACTCCCCCCCCCCAGTCTTACAGTCAGAACAAGTTCAAATGCATTAGCACTTAACAACAGAAGTTCCACAACCACCAGATGTCAATGTTAATTATGTTTTCCATCATACCACTTCGTCTCTCAAGTTGCAAGGGGAGAAGTTCAAGTTCCATTTCATGCACTTACGGAGACTTGGAGATTTCCTTCCATTGGCTCCGAGCAGCCCACATGTCATGAGAGTTTTTGATTTTCAGAGCCCACTGGTTGAGATGTGCGGGAACAGGGGGATATATTGGACAAGCAGCAAAGGTGCTAAAATAATGAAAAAGGCTTCTTTTGGGACAAGTCACTGGCAGAATCTGAGAGAAGTTAAAAACAGAATGGTAGGATCAGACAAATCCTTTAATTGCTGTTTCTCTCCATTCTCCTGCTCCTTTATTTTTCACAATCTTAAAAAAATGCACCAAAATTCATATGCATTTCAGTGCACCCTTTTGCCCAATATACACATTTTGCCAGCAATTTCTCATCATAGAATTCACTTTTTGTATGTTATTTTCACGAATATATGCATTGCTGTGCCCACTTTCCTCTAATACGGTCTTTTTGCTGGCTGCACATAATCGGTGTTGAACTGGAGTGGGTGGTAGCAGGCATGAATCAGCACACCCACTTAACTGACAGTTTCATCACAGTCAATGACCACTTGTGAGTGCATTTGGGCCCAGAGAAGTCCAGGGAGCCAACAATAATGCTCGTTTTCTTTGGGATAAAGCTGGACACAAGGCTTATGGACAATAAAACCTTAGCCCTTGGGGCCAACTAGAGGGGAGTGCACATACTAAGAGACCCACCCTTCAACAATTACAGGAGTTGATCCAGCATTTGGATCCAGCATTTGGGCTTTACCTCAAAGGTAATCTCCCTGGGTAGGGCATTTTTTAGACACTTCTGTGATGTCACGAAGGGTCCCATACCAATGAGATACCATAAGCAGTAGGATCATAGTATTGTAGAGTTGGGAGTGACCATAAGGATCATCTAGTCCCCTGAAATGCAGGAATCGTTCACCCAACGTGGGGCTTGAACACAGAGTTTCATGCTGAGAGCCAGTGTGGTGTAGTGGTTAAGAGCGGTGGACTCGTAATCTGGTGAACTGGGTTCGCTTCCCCACTCCTCCACATGCAGCTGCTGGGTGACCTTGGGCTAGTCACACTTCTTTGAAGTCTCTCAGCCCCACTCACTTCACAGTGTTTCTTGTGGGGGAGGAAGGGAAAGGAGAATGTTAGCCGCTTTGAGACTCCTTGGGGTAGTGATAAAGTAGGAAATCAAATCCAAACTCTCCTCCTCCTCCTCCTCCTCCTCCTCCTCCTCCTCCCAACTGAGATATCCTTCAGGCAACACAGTTGTGAGCTTTCATAAAATCTGCAATTGCTGCAGTGAGCTTTATAGATCTACTTTAAGGTAACAAGGAGGCAATCAAAATCAAAACTTTAGAGGCAGAATCTTTTAGTGGGTTCAAAGATGGCAGATAAGAAGCAGGAAAAAGAGGGAAGTATTTTAACTGAAAGAATTTCTCTCATTACTACAGTGGGGGGAAACCCTGTCATAGTTCATTCTGTAAACATTTATGGGCAGCTTTTAGACATGACAAAAAGCTGGACCAGAAACATCAGGGTGATTTCTGCGTGTTTGATTTTTGCCTTAATCCTTCACCTGTGTTATTCTCCTCTCCCAAATCTTTGACTGATAAAAGAAATGAATGCTCTTGAATATAAAGTAAAGAAAGCTAGATAGCATGAACCTCAAAATGAGAGTAGTGGCATCACTCCCAGAAATGTCTATTATCTAAGAGAGAGACACTCGCCTGGGAGCCCTCCCTGGCATCCTTCTTACTGTGTGTTCCTGGCGATGTATGCTCACAATTGTATTGGGGCACTTACATGGGATACTACTTTCAATTCCATTTGCACCTGCAGAAGATTTAAGACATTCATACAGCTTCATTTCTAGTCAGTGCGTGTCCTGTAGTTTCCTGCTGAAATCCTGTAACTTCACATACCTCAAATTTCCCAGAGTGGCTAATTTTTGGTCCTGCTTTCATGCCCTTCCAGACAGCAAGAATGCAGTAACTTTGGGTAAGCACCACAAAAGATAAAGAGGAATGATTGGTGTATCGTCTGTTGTTGATGCACTATTAAAAGGTAAAAATGGTAAAGTCCAGTCACAGACGACTCTGGGGTTGCAGCGCTCATCTTGCTTTCAGGCTGAGGGAGCCAGTGTTTGTCCACAGACAGTTTTCCAGGTCATGTGGCCAGCATGACTAAACCGTCTCTGGCACAACGGAACACTGTGACAGAAGCCAGAGCGCACGGAAATGCCATTTACCTTCCCGCCACAGTGGTACCTATTTATCTACTTACACTTTGACGTGCTTTCGAACTGCTAGGTTGGCAGGAGCTGGGAAAGAGCAACGGGAGCTCACCCTGTCACTGGGATTCGAACCGCCAACCTTCTGATTGGCAAGTCCTAGGCTCTGTGGTTTAACCCACAGTGCCACACGCGTCCCTGATGTCACCATTATTCAGCTAGTATTCTGAAATAATGTACCACAAAAAAATCCAGCTTTTGTGAAAGATCCTTACAGTAAAATGACATCAGCTGATGTGCCTCTGTAAGGAGAGAGATCTACAGTTTGCCAGCCATTACAGAGAAGACTTTACCCCCCGAAGGAAAGAGCATAAGACATGCTTCTCCTGATGATCGTGTTGTCCTGAATAGCAGATAGGCACTCTCATCACTCCCTTGCTTCCTTTCACAGCTGTCTGACCAGGTATGGAAGTAGGAGAAAATTCTCCTCGCCGTTTGACAGGATGATGCTGATAACCATTTTATCGAAGTTACCATGTGGTAAATGCCCAACTTTATTCCTCCTACACTCAGATTTGTCGGTGGGCTCAAGTGCAGAGAAGCATCTTGTGCTGCAGCTTCTTGCTTGGTTTTCTAGTGCTAAATTCCTTTGCAAAGCTCTTTGGCAATGGCAGACTTTGGCTTCTCCAGTTCTTTGTTGGCCACATGCTGTAACAGATTAATCTTCTCTTCGTTTGGTTTTAAGAACGTTGGGATGCTGCCAGAGTGGTACTTAAAGGCACGACAGCTGTAGATTAGATGATCCCCAACATTTCTGACCTTGGGGATCTGTATTATTTATCTTTCCACACACCCATGTGTGCTCTTTCTGTTCCACTGTATTACCCTGGCTAATGCGGGTTTGCATAACAATTGCTGCTGTTCACAGCTCAGATTCCACAAGGTTGCTAGGAGCTGCGGCTTCCCATGTTATGTTTTTAGGAAAAATGCAGGAGCCATGACCATGACTGCTTTAGGAGGCGGGGGGATTATAAGGTGCATATGATGGTTTTCTTCCTCAGTTACCAAATAAATTAAACCATTGTAGAGAGGTGGAGGAAGAGATGTGCAATGCTTTAGTCCTATTGCGGCCTAGGACCCACGTACCTACGGGACCGCCTCTCCTTGTATGCCCCGCGGAGGACCTTAAGGTCCACAAATGACAACATTTTGGAGGTCCCGAGTCGCAAGGTGGTTAGATTGGTCTCAACTAGGGCCAGGGCCTTTTCGGTACTGGCCCCGACTTGGTGGAACGCTCTGTCACAAGAGACTAGGGCCCTGTGGGACTTGATATCTTTCCGCAGGGCCTGCAAGACAGAGCTGTTCCGCCTGGCTTTTGGTTTGGACTCAGTCTGACTCTTATGTTTCCCTCTCCTTATAGTTTTGATATATGGGCTACTATTAAAATGAGGCTGCATTATAAATTGTATTTTAACCCGTATTTAAAATTGTTTTTTTCCCCTCCCCCCCCCCCATTATTTTTTTATTGTAATTCTACTGGTGTTAGCCTCCCTGAGCCTGGCTCTGGCCAGGGAGGGCAGGGTATAAATTTATTATTATTATTATTATTATTATTATTATTATTATTGACTGATTGATTGCATTTATGGCAACATACACACTATACCTTTAAGAGACATTTGGAAGCACATTTTCCCCTTCAAATAATTTTGGGTACTGTAGTTTGCCCCACACAGAGCTACAATTCCCAGCAATGCTTTAAAAACAAAACAAAACAAAACCCTACAGTGCCCATATTTTGGGTGGTGGTGTAAGAATGTGCTTCAAAATGTGCCCTTATTGCCCCCAGGGCCCAGTCTATAGAAATAATAATATTGCCAGCTTCCACCATTACATCATGCTTCCACCTCTTATTTGTCTATTTTTTATGTGAAAAGTTCACAGAAAAGCGACCCACCCTCAATTTTTGTTAGTTGCGAAGTTGCCTATAAAAAAAATCCCCATCTGGAAAGACAGCAAGATGTAGCAGCTGGTTTCTCGGCTGTAATATTTTACCAGAACCACCTTAGTGTGGAAAATCCCTAGAAATTACCGTATTTTTCGCTATAGGACACACTTTTTACCCTCCAAAAATTAAGGGGAAATGTGTGTGTGTCCTATGGAGCGAGTGCAGGCTCCTTGGCTTCAGCGATAGCAACACGAAGCCTCCGAAGCACAGAGGGAGCGCTCCCTCCGTGCTCCAGAGGCTACGCGTTGCTTTCGCTGAAGCCTGGAGAGCGAGAGGGGTCAGTGCGCACCGATCCCTCTCGCTATCCAGGCTTCAGGGATAGCCACCTGAAGTCTTTGGAGCGCAGCGCAAGTTCCCGCTGCGCTCCAAAGGCTTGCAGATAGCCGCCTGAAGCCTGAAACCCCGGAGTGCAGCGGGAGTTCACGCTGCACTCCGGGGGCTTCAGGCAGCTATCCGCAAGCCTTCGGAGCGCAGCAGGAGTTCCCGCTGCGCTCCAAAGGCTTGTGGATAGCCGTCTGAAGCCTGGAGAGTGAGAGGGGTCGGTGCACACCGATCCCTCTTGCTCTCCAGGCTACGCTTCGCTGGAGAGGTGCTGCACAGTTTTTCCTCTCTGCGCAGTGCCCCTTGAGCGAAGCGGGAGGAGAAATGGAAGAGGCTCCGTTTCTCCTCCCGCTTCACTGAAGGGGCACTGAGCGGAGAGGGGGAGATTTTTTTTTCCCCTGTTCTCCCCCTCCTATGGTCCGGTGCGTCCTATGGTCTGGTGCATCCTATAGAGCGAAAAATACAGTACCCCTGTGTCCTAGGAGGAAAGCCCGCTAAACTTAGTGGGGTTTACTTCTGAGTAGAAATGCAAAGGATTGCTCTGTAAGACGTTTTCAAGGGGAGGTCTGCTGATTAATATTTCGTTGCAGTCGATTATATACATCTTATACACAAAAGCAATTTCCAGCCCTAGAGGCAAACACCCAATGGCGCTATGCTATGTTCGTGGCACTTAAAATATGTCTTCCCCGAGGCCCTTTTAGCAAAATTAGCCTTATTTGAGATTCCCTAATGTTTGAGGCACTGTATTCTTAATAAACCCTCTCAGCGACAAAAGCTGGCGGTCTGCTGTGAAACTAGAATCAAGCAGGCTGGAGAATGTTTGTATTTTTTTAAAAAAACACAGAGATCTGAAGATTCAGCATCTCATAAATAAAACCACCAACCTGCATATTTGCTTCCTCAAAACAGTCAAAGGTGGCAAATGTTTTGAAGGCAATCCTGCCAACCAACCTCCCCACCCCTTCAAGAATGGAAACCCTGAGTAACTGGGAAATTACATGTGCAAAACAAGACTGCTGTTCTTTTGCTCGAACTATCTGTAATAGGTAGTACTCACAGCCAAGCTGTCTTCCTAACCTGACATTACAGATAGAGCTGGCAGGCAATGGAAGATAACTCAGTATAGGATATAACAAGGGCATTTGGAAAGAAAGGAAAAGTAAAACCGTTAGCAGCCCTACAAAAAGAAAACAGCTAGGTAAATTCATTCTCGCTTCACGATCCATAATTTCACATCCTCTGGCAAAGGGTTTTGTTTTAAAAGGGGGGGGGAGGGATGACCAATTGGAGCAAATCTCATATGGAAAAGATACAAAGGTTTTACGGCTGCAAGAAACAGAGATACCCCAGAGTTTAATATTACATTTCCTATGGCGACATAAGGGACGCGGATGGCGCTGTGGGTCACCTAACCACAGAGCCTAGGACTTGTCAATCAGAAAGTCGGCGGTTCAGATCCCCGCGACGGGGTGAGCTCCCATTGCTCGGTCCCTGCTCCTGCCCACCTAGCAGTTTGAAAGCACACCAGTGCAAGTAGACAAATAGGTACCGCTCTGGCAGGAAGATAAACAGCGTTTCCATGTGCTGCTCTGGTTCGCCAGAAGCGGTTTAGTCATGCTGGCCACATGACCCGGAAGCTGTACACCAGCGCCCTCAGCCAATAAAGCAAGATGAGCGCCGCAACCCCAAAGTCGGCCATGACTGGACCTAATGGTCAGGGGTCTCTTTACCTTTTTATGGCGACATAAACTTCCTCCATGCATGAATGGGGTTCTGATCAGGTAGAAGCCTACATGTGAGGAGCTGCTCATAAATCTGCTTCAGCCCCGCAGATCCAAGAATCATGGAGTTGGTAGGGACCTCAGAAGTCATCTAGCCCATGGGTAGGCAAACTAAGGCCCGGGGGCCAGATCCGGCCCAATCACCTTCTAAATCCGGCCCGCAGACAGTTCGGGAATCAGCGTGTTTTTACATGAGCAGAATGTGTGCTTTTATTTAAAATGCATCTCTGTTTTATTTGTGGGGCATAGGAATTCGTTCATTTCACCCCTGCTGAAAAAGTTTGCTGACCCCTGATCTAGCCCAATCCACTACCCATTGTAGGGTCTGCAGTACAAAATGCAACTACAGAAGCCTTGACAAACAGCTGTCCAGTCTCTGCTTTAATGTCTTCAGTAAAGAAGCGCTCGTTATCTCTTTAATCTTCTGGGGAAAGGATTCGCAGCTCTTTGAGGGCTTTCCAGAACCCTCACCATTCTAGTCATACTTCAGTTGTTTTTTTATTTCCTTTTTTAAAGGCAGTGCCCCGAACTGGACACAGCACTCCAGATGCAGCCTGGCCATGATTTGTTCTCAATAACCCCTTATTAGTTTCTATGGAAGTGAGAGCTGGACCATAAAGAAGGCTGATCGCCGAAGAATTTATGCTTTTGAATTATGGTGCTGGAGGAGACTCTTGAGAGTCCCATGGACTGCAAGAAGATCAAACCTCTCCATTCTGTAGGAAATCAGCCCTGAGTGCTCACTGGAAGGACAGATCGTGAAGCTGAGGCTCCAATACTTTGGCCACCTCATGAGAAGCGAAGACGCCCTGGAAAAGACCCTGATGTTGGGAAAGATGGAGGGCACAAGGAGAAGGGGACGACAGAGGACGAGATGGTTTGATGGTGTTCTCGACGCTACAAACATGAGTTTGACCAAACTGCGGGAGACAGTGGAGGACAGAAGTGCCTGGCGTGCTCTGGTCCATGGGGTCACGAAGAGTCGGAGACAACTAAACGACTAAACAACAACAACAAGTTTCTTGAAATCAAAGCACTGATCCATGCACTTGTCCCACAAACTACATAAGAATTTGCTCTAGAATTATGCTTGCTATCAATGTCACACTGATCAATTTCTTATATCTCAATCAAGTAGGCAAATAAATATGGGGAAAGGAAAATGTCACTTAAGAGAAAGATTCGAAATATTTTCCTTGAAGCTTGAATTTGTTTTATTTTACCTTTTTAATGTCTTGTCCACTGCCTTGAGTTTTTTTCTTTAAAATATGAATAATAAAATAATAATAATAATAATATCTGCTTTCTTCTCCTTTTTGAAGAGAGGAGCAATGGCCCATCTCCAAGCTTCTAGCATCTCACCTGTTATGCAAAAATTCTCAGTTCAATTTTGTTTTCTAAGCCATGGGGGACGTAGAGAGGGGGGATTTTGTCTGGATCATGACTGTGAATGTTGTACTGTGACTTAAGCCAGCACCAGGGTTTATACCTGTAATTAAGAAGAAAGCAGAAACTGAGGACTATCAATCAATCAACCTTTTTATTCGACCGTCAGTCAGAGAAAAGAATACGGAACTGAGGACTATGTTAAGCATAACATGTCCTCTCTTCTCTAAGTGAGACGGCAGCCGTGCTTGCTTTGAATGTGTGTGTGGAGATGTGTTTGGTACAGTAGCTTTGTTTTAATTTTTGCAAACAAGGCCAAGTCTTCAAGGTCTGATCATCATGTCATCCAAGCCAACAGACATGGCAAGCAAAACATTGAACAAAGTGTGAATGAGAAACTTGCACATACTGCCATAGCATACTTATTTGACACTTGCTGTGAAGTTTTGAGCAGCTGATTATATATATATATAAAGATTCATAGCACAACGACGAGGCTTAGGGATAGTGGGAGGTAAGATATGGATGAGACCATGTGTGTGGGGGAGGTGGAAATTAGCAAAGCATCCCATTTTGAAGGCAAACATTTCTTTCTTTTTTTCCTTGTTTATAGCATTACATATTTCCATAAGTAGTGAAAGATCAAGCAGCTTAGCTTCCTTTGGCTGACAGAACACTGGAAACTTATGGTATCTTTGTAATATTTGTTTAATTCATGTACATAAGCTACAGGTCTCCCCTACAATCCCTGTTCTGCCTGCACACCTTCTGCTCTAGAGGGTCAGAGCAGATCTTGAAGGCATGCAAGGTAAGGAGAAGGAAAGAAAGTCTCATTGTATGAGTGGAGCGCCACACACACAGCATTGGACACAACATTGTATTTGTTTAATTTAGTCTGCGTTTCTGTTTGTGGATACCGAAAAATGCACAAGGAGGGCATGGAGGAAGCAAACAGGCAGTCCTGCAAAATACTGCAATAATAATAATAATAATAATAATAATAATTATTATTATTATTATTATTATTTATTTATTTATACCCCACCCATCTGGCTGAGTCTCCCCAGCCACTCTGGGCAGCTCCCAATCAAATGTTAAAAACAGTACAGCATTAAATATTAAAAACTTCCCTAAACAGAAGTTTAGATTCCATTAGATTCCCAAGAATCCATTAGATTCCCAAGAGATCCTTTGTACCTTGGTGTACTTTACCTCTTGCTAACTCCCAACCCCAAACTCTCTCAGGGCTGTACCAATTGTCAGTCCTACTCAAAGCAGACCCATCTAAACATGAATGGGTGTGACTAACTTAGGTTCATTAATTTCAATGGGTCTACTGTCGAGGATTCTTTAGCTATGATTCCTGCATTGTGACTTTTGGTTGGCTCTTTTGGTTCCTTCCAGCTCTAATGTTCTATGAGTAGAATGTAGTTGGATAAATCCCTTTGTCTGATTTCATCAGCCATACAAACTTCAGAAGCGGCTGTAAATGGTTTCACTGGTGCCTACCATGAGCTGAGGGATGACTTACACTGGACAAAGAACACAAGTCAATGAGGAAACAAAAACTGATTGTCTTAATCTGTTAGCAAGCCATCGGTCTAATCAACAATAGCTTCCCAGCTTTTGTAACAATATATGTCAGTGTGACAAGTTACATAGGCGCTGTATCTACCTTCTCCATAGATGCAAAAATAACTTGAATGTTTCCAATCAGAAGCAGATGTTCTAAAACAGTGATCTTCAATCCTGGGTCCTCAGCTGTGGCTGGACTACAACTTTCATCACTTTTGACCATTGGGCTAGATGTTAGTTTCTGATTTGCCACTGAGCAGCTGCTTGGTGTCACAGGACTCTGTTTACATTCCAGAGACCTTCCAGGCTGTTGGAAGTCTCACGGGAGACGGGATGTGACGTTAGTGGTTTCCTGTTTCCTTTGTTCCTTTGTTTCAGTTGCTCTCTGCTTTCATAGAGAAAGGATGTCTTTTCTGTCTGCGTAGCTTAGAAATAAAGCATAGCATGTAGCCACTTCTGCTGCTTTGGAAACTCTGCTGATGAATGTGCCTGAGGTCTCATCAAAGGCTCAGGTCGTTAAACACGTTGGGAGGCGATTCCGAAGGACTCGGGGGAAGAAAATGAGCTTTATCAGCTTGGCCGAGTGGAGATCCCGACACTAAGGTGGCTGGGAATGATGGCAATTGTAGTCCAACAACACTTGAAGACCTAAGGTTGAAGAACCTTCATCTAGAGCAGGGTTTCCCAAACTTGAGTCTCCAGCTGTTTTTGGACTACAACTCCCACCATCCCTAGGCCAGCAGGGAGAGTGGCCAGGGATGATGGGAATTGTAGTCCAAAAACAACTGGAGACCCAAGTTTGGGAAATACTGCTCCAGGGCATAGATGTGGAACATGTGACCATCCAAATGTGGTTGCCATCATCACTGAGCTGGGGAACTCATGGGAATTAGTGTTAGCAACATCTGGAGGGCCATAGGTTGCCCTTCTCTGCCCTGTATGGATCTGCCAGTTTTCTTTTTTCTCTTTCTTGCTTCATAGATAGATCATCAAACATCCTGTTCTCCAGGTCCCATCCGCCCTTACATCTTTCTGCTCCACACATTACTTTGATTTAGGTAGGCAGCATGCACCCAGATATAACAATCAGGTACCCAGGGAGGGAAAATCATGCATCATAGAGGAAGATTTGGCATTGGATTTCTAAGATGTGTAACATTTGGTGGCAAACCTGGGTTTGCTGAGATACTGTGCAAAATGGGATTTTGTGTACAGGACACCTGCTCCCAACATGGGCTGCATGAAAGGGAAATCAATGAAATTTGGACTAATCACAGTAGATGAAAGGGGGGAAATGATATAGTTACATCATTCATTGCCATGGGAGTTGTAATTATTGTGAATTATTGTAATTATTGTGAATTATTGTAATTATTGTGATGGGCAGGCTGCCGGCACATCATCCCAACTTTTTATAAGCTAAACAGCCTCTGTGTGTGTGTTTTAAAAACATCCCTGCAACAGGAGTTCATGTTGTTTTCATTACTTGCCAACTGCTGTGTGAATTGTCAGCTGTGTGCTTGTCATCCTTTGCAGTTTCAACTTCAACACTTGGTGCGTCTTTCCCTGACTCGGAAAATAGTCCCATTATCAATGCCTTGCGGATAAAAATCAAACCATTTATCAACAAAAGGGTCCATTTGTCCTCTTTTGATAGCTGCAGTTCCAGGCTTACAACAGGATGGGCACCCTGCAGTTTCTCTTGCCCACCCTTGTGCCCTGTTCGTATGTTTGTAAAGGTAGAATACAGAACTGACAAGCCATACAGAGGGATCTTAACTTGTAGCATCCTCTGGGCAACATGCTGGGCCACTACAGGTTATCTACATAAAGTTATCTGTGTATCCATTTACGCAGTCCAGCTCACTCGGCAGCCTTTAAACCTATCACTGCATACTTAAAAGCCTCCAGGTGATTGTAGTAGCAGCCTTCAGAAGCAACAGCTACAGGCATTTGTGGAGAACCGCCACCTTGCTTCTTCCATTGCCACTTACTTGCTCACTCATCATCTGCAGGCACTTGACTTCCAACAAGAGAGAGGAGGGAGGTGGTCCCTGAAACTTTCTTCTTGTTAATAATAAGAATGGTAATAATAAATGTGTGCAGCACCTGTGCTGATGGAAGCCCATAGGTGACTTAAAAAGGTAAAGGTAAAGGTACCCCTGCCCGTACGGGCCAGTCTTGACAGACTCTGGGGTTGTGCGCCCATCTCACTCAAGAGGCCAGGGGCCAGCGCTGTCCGGAGACACTTCCGGGTCACGTGGCCAGCGTGACATCGCTGCTCTGGCGAGCCAGAGCCGCACACGGAAACGCCGTTTACCTTCCCGCTGGTAAGCGGTCCCTATTTATCTACTTGCACCCGGAGGTGCTTTCGAACTGCTAGGTTGGCAGGCGCTGGGACCGAGCAGCGGGAGCGCACCCCGCCGCAGGGATTCGAACCGCCGACCTTTCGATCGGCAAGTCCTAGGCGCTGAGGCTTTAACCCACAGTGCCACCTGCGTGACTTACAACATACAAAATGAGAAATATGAAGATCAGGCACCCATTCCTCCATTATACAAAGCTATACACACAAAAATCTTCCCCATCTGAACCAATACAAATAACTCCGATAAGAACATCAAAAACTGTCATCCAGAGGAAGAGGTTAACTCGAAAACCCTAAAAGCTGTGCCACTATTAAAACTAATAAAATTTCATATAAGAGCCTCGTTCTAATTTGCTGTTAGGCAAAAGTCAGGTGCTGAAGGGTGATGTGAATGAGAAAGTCTCAGATATTTGCAGCAGCACACCAGCTTGTGTGCTTTGCAATATTGTCCCTCTGATTTAGGGAGTGAGCAGTGAGGGTTAAAGAAGCTGCTTCCATGAGATTTTTCTTTACAGGACCTGAGTTGACTCTTCCTTAGCAAAGCTTGCTTATCCAACTAGTCTGCCGACTAGTTTTTTTCACCAGAAGATCATGATAATAGCAATGTTTACAAAGTTTTTAGAGATATAAATCCCTTCTGGCCAAAGGAGCTTTGCACAATCCAATATCAGCTTTGGCATTCATTATGATGCATTTAGTTGTGCAGCAAGAGAAAACAGTATTCCCTTTACCCTGAGGCCTAACTGGTGCGGCAGAGCCATAGCTCTGTGGCAGATCATCTGCTTTGCATGAAGAAGGTCCCAGGTTCATGAAAAATACATATCACATCACATTACAACTTTAACAAATTTTCCACTTTTGGACTTCCTTCAGCCTCTCGGATAATCATCCAAATTAGATTTTTTAATTACACATTTCTTAAATTTGCTATTGCCTTTTAATATACCCTTTGATGCCTGTTTTCCTTTTTTGCAATATTTCTTAGACTTTTACAGAGCTTCTTTAAATGCCACCGTTATTTCATTATCACTTATACCTTCCCAATACTCCACCAACTTTCCCCAGTCCTCGAAAAACTTTTCATCTCGTAGATATCTGATCTTCCCTGTCAATTTATCAAGTTCTGCATAGTCCATCAGCTTCATTCTCCACTCCTCTAGTGTTGGTACTTGTTCCTGTTTCCAGTTCTGGGCCAGTAATATTCTCACCGCTGTTACTGCATATTGGAAAAGTTTACAATCCTTTCTATTTATTTCATTTCCTATGATTCCTAAAAGAAAAGCCTCTGGTTTCTTAACAAATGTATATTTCAACATTTTCTTCAATTCATTATAAATCAATTCCCAAAAGCTCTTCACTTTTTTATATTCCCACCACATGTGATAGAAGGTACCGTCTTTTTCGTTACATTTCCAACATTTCTTACATGTTTTATACATTTTTGTAAGTTTCACCGGTGTAATATACCAGCTATACATCATTTTCATAATATTTTCTTTTAACGAAGGTCCCAGGTTTCAACTCTGGAATTTCTTAGGTGGGGTGAGAGAAACCCTTGCCTGAAATCTTGGAAGGCTGCTGCCATCAGTGTTGATTATATTGAGCTAGGTGGATCAACCATCTGACTCAATATAAGGAAGCTTTCCTATGTTCCTAACTGGGTTGAGGTGACACGCAACTCAACAACAATCTCCGCCATAAATGCAAAGCAAAATCCCCACTCACACAGCTGTTTGCAGTAAAATGAAGTGGCTTTGGAGACATACACCTCAGAGCACATGTTCTGAAGCAGGTAGCTGCCTCACCTGCTAGCATGACAGTGGATACTTGAAGTGACGTGATATTTGTTTGTACATGTGTGATGTCTGTTGATCAACTAGGTAGATGGACGTAGATGTAGAAAAAGTCTCAGAAATGTAGAACTGAGGTGGGGAAGCATAGGAACCAATTCCTAGGGGCTGAGGTCCCTTCGCCCCCCCCTAAAGTATTTGAGGGGGTCGCATGCACCCCCCAAGTTGATGGGCACTGTCATTCAAATTATGTGTGTTGCGTCTTGTGATTGATTATGCAGGGTGGGGGCTTACCTGCCCCAATATTTTATTCAAGTTGGCCACCCCTCTGGGAAAGAGACCTTCGGAGCGGAAAAATAACAAATATTCACCAGTCAGAAAAACCACTTCTGCCAACACCTGGCAATTAAACTGCACAGTAAAATAAGGCAGCAATCCAGTGCATGCTTGCATGAAAGCTAATTCCATCAAAAGCAATAGGTCTTAACAGAAAATACATTTTTGGTTAGGAGGCACTAATATGAAACATACAATTACCTCTCATTCAGAAAACCTAACATGCAGTGCAGAATTCTCTCCCTGAAGTGGGAGAAAAGATGGAAAGAAGAAAAAACACAATATCTCTTTTCTTTCCTGCTCTGTAAAAGGTTTCCATTGGTCCAGGTACTTTGGCTACTGGAGAGAATAAGGGTTTACCTTATTGTGTGCCGGCATGTCATTTATACAACAGGTTATGTACACATTATCGTGTACACTCACTCCCATTGCTGGTGTTTGAAGCCAAGCCAGGAGAAATTCTCCTGTTTGATGTGTTTTGCTTCAAACCAGCTTCTGTCCAATCTGAAAGCATAAGCCACAGCTCAGCTGAGGTGTGTACATTTCAGACATCCATTGCACATGTGCAGATGACAGACTCATTGCATAGGGCAGGGGTCGGCAAATTAAGGCCCGGGGGCCAGATCAGGCCCAATTGCCTTCAGGATCCGGTCCATGGACTGTCAGTGGATTGGCATGGGGATTCTGTTTGTTCAGGCTGCGCTTTTTTCCCCTGCGCCATTCCATTCCACCCCCCCTCTCCCTCACACACACCGCGGCGGTGCCTCCTCCCTCCCTCCTCCTGACTTCTCCCTGCCCTGCCTACAGGAGGAAGGGGGCTCGGCTGAGCTGGCTGAGCAGCATTTTAAGCAGCCCTTCTCCGGAGCCAGCCCTTTCATGCCACTCATCTTCCCTCCACCATTGCCGCCGCCGCCCTGGTGCTCCTATGGGCCAGAGAGCAGAGTGGACAAGCTTGCTCTGCATACAAAAGCAACAGCAGTGGTGGCAGCGGCAATGGCAGCCCCTGGGAAGGTAAGCGCAGTGGCTGGGGGTGGGGTGGAGAGAAGGACTATTTGCCCCCCTAGTCTCTTCCTCCAGCTCCCCCCCCCCCCCCGGTGCTGCTTCTCCAGCCCGCCACAAGGTCTGAGGGACAGTGAAGAAGAAGAAGAAGAGTTTGGATTTGATATCCCGCTTTATCACTACTCGAAGGAGTCTCAAAGCGGCTAACAATCTCCTTTCCCTTCCTCCCCCACAACAAACACTCTGTGGGGTGAGTGAGGCTGAGAGACTTCAGAGAAGTGTGACTAGACCAAGGTCACCCAGCAGCTGCATGTGGAGGAGCGGGGAAGCGAACCCGGTTCACCAGATTACGAGTCTACCACTCTTAACCACTACACCATGCCCACGGCTAAAAACTTTTGATGACCCCGGGTTTGGGGTGGTGGTGCAGATGCAGGAGAGGGAATCAGCTAACGTGCATCAAGCGGAGACTTCACTGCCCCCTCTCTGGCACATACAGTAGTGTAAAAATGTGACTTGGAACAAAACTGGAGGAACAACTTTGTCATGTGTTAAGCCACAGATGTGTACATACTCTCCATCCCAACAGTTATTCTCACAAGGACTTCTTCTTCTTTCCATCTTTGGGCCAGTGGTATCCGATAAAAGTCCCGACCAGAGACGAATGGCTGATGAAGATGATGGATTACGCCAAAATGGCAAAAATGGCTGGGGAAATCAGAAACCAGGAAGATAGGAACTTTAACAAGGAATGGGATAAATTTATAAGTTATCTAAGACAACACTGCAAACAACTAAAAACTCTGGCAGGATTATAGTAGCACTTGTAATGTGTGAAAAACTAAGGTAAAAATGGATTTTTAAGATAGATGGAAAAACTATAGGATGCAGTAGAAAAAGTTTGACAATGGAAACCATGGAGGGGTAGAGGGAACTCTAAGGGTTCAGGGTATCCTATATATTTATTATTATGATTATGATTAATGTTTAAACTGATTTTTTTTTTAAAGCAGCTTTTCTTACCAGTGTTAACTAGAACTTGGTTCTGGTCAACCCCATCAGTCTGCTTCACTCTTGGAGGGCGATAGGAAGTCCATTAACCAGGAAAGTGACTGCTTTTTTCTGATAGCATTATTTCCCATGAAACCTTGATTGTGCTTTGCTGCTATCAGTTGTACAGGGGATGTGTTTTAAATCATGGTTGTAAATGGCATTTGGCACTGTCAGTTTTCCACTGGAAGTTTTATTTTCATATTGTTGTATCAAATAATTGAAACAATATATATTTATTCTATTATCCCAGGCTGACAGCCACACAGGACCAAGAGGAAACCTTTGGCCCCTATGCTTGGCCTTTCCCCAGAGTTGGCTCGTCCTGTTTAATCAATCAAACTTTTATATTTTCTTTTTTCTAGAAGCAAGTCCCAAACTCCCCTTGCTTCCCCCTACTTTTGTTCTTTTTTGCTGTTGCTGCTTTTCACAACCTATCCACAGCCATGAGCAACTGTTGCCTTGGTGCCATTTTTGTGAAACTTCTCGTGTTTGTTACTGGAGATGTATGCGATCCCCACCAATCAGAGATCGTCATAGCTGTAAACTTACAGATTTGAAAATAAGGGACCAGCAGCCTCGAAAATAAGGGATCAGCAGCCAAAATAAGGGATCAAAAATTACTTTTATAAAATACATATTTTGTTGCATGCAAATGGCTTTAGATACCTATTAGGTCCATAAATTACCCTATAGCTTGTATTCAACACAAAAAACAGCAACAATTTGTTGTTGACAAAGCACAGCTAGACATAGAAAGGGCCCCATTACCTTCAGTAGCTTATTTAAAGGACATCATCAATAAGGGACAGCAGCGGGACATGGCACTGGGATAAGGGACTGTCCCGCCAAATAAGGGACGTTTGACAGCTATGGAGATTGTGCAGTCAGCAAGATGGTTCCATGAAACAATATAACCAATCAAATTTGGCTAGAAGATGACTGCATGAGGCCAATTCAGAGTGAGAGCAAGAAGTAGCACTCTCACTCTGAATAAGTGTTGGAGCAGTTGTGCTTTGAATATTATTATTATTATTTTACCCTGTTCTCACAAAAATAATAAAAGCTCTGAAAGGAAAGGCAAAAACATTCATTAAAATGACTTTTCCATTTCAGTTCAGCTCTTTTGAAAACTACTGGACTAAGTGCAAACAGACGGAAGGGTCATTCTTTCATATGTGGTGGACATGTAAAAAGGGGAACGGCAGATAGAATATTATATGCACAGAAATGGAAGGAAGAAGGGATTCCTCCGGTGAAGGATGCTTTTAAAAGTAATGGACTATGCAGAAATGGCAAAGTTGACAAGAAAATTAAGAGACCAAAACGATGAACTTTTTATAGAGGTGTGCAGGCCTTTTGTGGACCATTTGAAAAAGTATTATAGTCAAATGAAATTGCAAACAGGATTCAAGATACAGTCATACCTCAGGATAAATATGCATCAGGTTAAGTCTTTTCGGGTTGTGCTCCATGGCGACCCGGAAGTAACGGAGGGTGTTACTTCCAGGTTTTGCTGCTCACGAATGCGCAAATGGTCAAAATGACGTCACGCGCATGCGCGGAAGCAGCGAAACGCAACCTGCGCACAGACGTGCAGTCACGTCTTAGTTTCTATTCAGGATTCGAACGGGGCTCTGGAACGGATCCCGTTCACATCCCGAGGTACCACTGTATAAGCAGAGAAAGAAAAACGAGAAAATAATTGTATTAGAGGGATTTTTGTAACAGATAAGAGTTTGATATGCAATGCAGTAGAATGAAAACACGAGTTGTGGGTGGGAAGTTAATCTACGAAACAAAAATGTTATGTAATTATTTGAATCGAAGTTAATATGTGAAATTCTGGAAATTTAATTTAAAAATTATATCTAGAAAGAAAGAAAGGAAACTACTGGACTAGTGGGTTATTGGATTGTCCAAAACTAGTTGAGTTTTATTGTTGGAGCAGAAATCAAACTTCTCTGTGTTATTCAGAACCATGTTTTGATCCTCACACATATGAAAGGGCTTAAAATGGAGACATGAATTGAAGCTGACACACTATGCAAAGGATCTAAGTGGCCTGTCATTTTTATTTCTGGATATATAAAAAGAATCTCTCTTTGTATTAGCAACATTCTGATTAGACAGCTTGTGTGATGCCCCAAATATTCTTAAGGTCAGTGAACAGTGTTGCCTCACTGCCTCCGTGGAGGGATAATTTGGCGATCTTAAGCATTTTTAAAGGAGAAAGGAGAGGGCTTCACCTCAGAGAAGACCATTTCAACACATCTGGGAGAATGATACAATATGACAACAAAACAAGGCCTAGCCCTTTTACAGCTTCCTTTGGAAGGGCTCCCATAAATGCCCAGCAAGCAGCTTTATAATGAGCCTGCAAAATCTGACCCCCATTTCCAGAGTTCAGAGTTCAGGAGCTGCTTGCTCAGCCAGCCACAGTGAAGTTCACCAGCCAAGCCATGCAGTCCCAGAACAATCAAGTTTACAGATGAAACTGAGCTAAATACAAGAGAGCAGAAGCAAGCAAGCAAAATCCAACATTCTCGGCTGGATTGCGCTCCTTCTGCAATAGTTTCAAGGGGCCTCATGGTACCCATAGTAGCTAAGAGACCTGCAAATCCACAAAAATTAATAGTCCACCACCAATACTTATCTCAGACCCTCCAAGTGTCCCTATTTCCCAGGGACATCCCCAGGTTTACAGAAGCCGCCCCAGTTTCTGATTTGTTCCGGAATGTCCCACTTCTCCATAGGGCAACCCTATTTTCATCAAATAAATATTGGAGGATATGGTAGGACATGCCTATTAGTAGTGGAGAAATGTTGGAGGACATGGAGTTATGTGACTCCCCCCCCCCCTCAAGCCAAGGAGATAAGTAACTGTACAACCTTTAAAAGGCGTGAAGCTGTATAGTGAATGTTATTATGTTTTTATATATGTTGGAAGCCACCCAGAGTGGCTGGGGCAACCCAGTCAAATGGGCAGGGTATAAAAGCATCAACATCATTGAACAGGTAAAGGTATAGGTACCCCTGACCGTTAGGTCCAGCCGCAGATGACTCTGGGGTTATGGCGCTCAGCTCGCTCTATAGGCTTAGGGAGCCGCCGTTTGTCCACAGACAGCTTCCGGGTCATGACTAAGCCACTTCTGGTGAACCAGAGCAGCGCACGGAAACGCCGTTTACCTTCCCGCCGGAGAGGTACCTATTTATCTACTTGCATTTTTGACGTGCTTTCAAACTGCTAGGTGGGCAGGAGCTGGGACCGAACAACAGGAGCTCACCCCGTCGCGGGGATTTGAACTGCAGACCTTCCGATCGGCAAGCCCTAGGCTCAGTGGTTTAGACCACAGTGCCACCCGCGTCCCTTGAAAATGGTGGGGGGGAGAGGGAGGGATGGGGGAAAAATAATGTACTTGAATACTTGGATTGATAAAATGTTATGTTGAAATTGTTTAATAAAAAATATTTTAATTTTTTCGTTCAAAAATTATTTTTTTTTTAAAAAAAAGAATAAGACATCCCTATTTTCATCAGAGAAATTTTGATCATATGTTGCCTTGTTTGCATGCATGGCTCACTTTTTTGTAGCCACAGGCTAAGAAGGGGTGGTTGGAGAAGCCAATTCTTTTCCCATTCCCAAAAGCACTCCTGCATTGTCATCTGATGATAGCAACTGCATGCTACAGTTGCAACTGGTTCCAAAGTCCACTGGTTCCATCACTCAACTTCAACGGGGGTTTTTGACTCATTTTGCCCCAGAGCGGTTGGAAGCAGAAGAAAGGCAAGAGGACCAAGGACAGAGCAGGCCAGAAATGAGAAATTGTGTGGCTGAATCCTCATTTGCCACAGAAGATTTTGAAGGACACCCACACTTACAATCCCCCCACCACCACCAGACCTTGCTACTCAACACAGCAAGGCTACAAAGGGAAGGGATGGTGCTCACAGCCCCCCACACCCTGCCCCACATTTACGCTTGAAGAGTGTTCATGTCAGGTGTTTAAAAGACGAGATCCCATGTATGTATGATCCAAATTCTTCCATGGTACATTAAGATGCCAAACTTTCTCTGCGACTCCAAGGAATGGTCCTGCACAGTTCAAAACTACTCAGTCTTGCTTGCTTAATTCCTAATACTTTATCTTCACTATCTCACCCTCACCTCTTGGGACAATTGTCTTTCTGCCAGAGGCAGAACCACCTTCTTGAGAAAGGAGGAGATGGCAGTTCTCCGAGAACAACGTATATATATATATATATTCTCCTTCACAATATTTCTTCAGAATGCTAAGAGTTCCTGGCTGCCAAAAGTCACAGTTGCCGGCACTCCAGATGGTTCCATTTTTCAAAGCACCACAGTACTTAGAAGCATATCAAAATTTGCCCTGCCTGGATAGATTATCCAGAAGGCCGAGAATAAAAGCTCCATTTTGCCACAGCTGTCACAGATTCTGTGGCCGTCATGCTGCTCTTGGTGCTGGCAACTCGATATTTTAGGGATATTCTTTTATCACGTGGGGGAGGGCGGGCACTATGGGAAGCAGCTGAACCAAGGCGGGTGAGGAAATCTCAAATTAAATCTGGCTTTTTGCAAAGCCTACAGTGCTCGTCTCGCCAGGTCACTTGGCAGCTCCCTCCTTCTTCTGCTCCTTCTCTCCCCGTGTGTACATTTGTTATGTCTCCGGTTCCAATGTGTCAGACAGTTGGACTTTGCTGCTGAGTTTTCACCACAGGCACACTTGCCAGCAGAGAGGAGATTCGCTAAAACAGACTTCTCACTTCTTTTGCAGCCGGCCAAAGCAACTGAGCACTCTGGCAAAAATTCAAAGCCTGTCCATTCCATGGTTTCTTAGGGCATGGGACCTCCTTGTGTTTAACTGCAGGCTGAAGAAAGGGCTTGGCCTCCGAACATATGCCATGGGCCGTTAAATGAAGCCATTCTGATCTCTCCAGCAGAGGACTGCCAGCTCCTTTCCCAGAAACCCTTGATCCTGTTCTACAAGGACATAATGGAATAAATAATATCCTTGCGCCATTTCACTCTCAGATGATAGTGAACATGCAGAATATGCCTTGCTTATGGTTTAATGCTCTCCATTTTAAGCAGTAATTGTTTCAGTGGCAGCCATTTAACATGCTCTTTGTTATATGCAATGAAACCTTCCGAAGAGAAGGTAAGATCAGACCAAAGATCAATATGGATCATCAAACAGTCCTAGTGGAAATCAGGCAAGTACCCAGACAGAGATTCCTAGGTCACATCCACACCATCCATTCAAAGCACTTTACATACCCTCCAACATTTCTCCAATGAAAATAGGGACATCCTATTCCATAATAATCATAATTTTACTATTTATACCCCACCCAGAGTGGCTGGGGCTCATTGCCCCAGCCACTCTGGGTGGCTTCCAATGTCTATAAATAATAATAATAATAATAAAATATGAAGCATTAAGAAACTTCTCTATACAGGACTGCCTTCAGATGTCTTCTAAAGGTTGTATCATTACTTATCTCTTTGGCCTGGGGATTGAATAACTCCAATGAAAATAGGAATGTCCTAAGAGAAAGCAGGACATTCTGGGATAAAATAAAAAAGCAGGATGGCTTCTGTAAATCCAGGAAAATTTACAGTCCCTGGAAAATAGGGACACCTAGAGGGTCTGACTTTATCAGAGTACTAGTCTCATTGTGAATTATTAGAATATGGCAACAGGTTGTGTTTCCATACATCTGGTCAGTGGGTAGTTAACCACTGTTGATGAAGGACTCCCATGTTGTTCTAAATGCACAGGGATTTTTCATATTTAAAAAATGTAATGCAGGTACAAATAAACAGCTGAATTATTTCTTAGCATGGAGACACAACAGTGGGAAAACCTTTACTTTGATTGCTGCCTGTTACGTAGTTGCAGAAAGCCAGCAATATGATTATATTTTGGCTATAAGACTCTTGAGAGTCCCATGGACTGCAAGAAGATCAAACCTATCCATTCTTAAGGAATCCAGCCTGGAGTGCTCACTGGAAGGACAGATTGTGAAGCTGAGGCTCCAATACTTTGGCCACCTCATGAGAAGAGAAGACTCCCTGGAAAAGACCCTGGTGTTGAGAAAGATTGAGGGCACAAGGAGAAGGGGACGACAGAGGATGAGATGGTTGGATAGTGTTCTCGAAGCTACCAGAATGAGTTTGACCAAACTGCGAGAGGCAGTGGAAGACAGAAGGGCATGGCGTGCTCTGGTCCATGGGGTCACGAAGAGTCGGACACGACTAAATGACTAAACAACAACATCAGTTCTGGAAGACCTACTCACTGCCTTGCAGGCCCTTCTCCCTCTGGCTTGGGAAGCAGAGCCTTGACTGACTGCAGCTACAAAAGCTGAGGCTACTGAAGATGTCAGAGATGATTTTGGCTGTCTCTTAGTGCAGACCCAAGTCATCAAACCTCAGTTTCCACAGGAATTGGCAGCAACAGCAGCAGATATGTTCTATGCTTATGATAATTTTGTTCTCTTGCTAATTATGCTGGTTTAAATATGCATTTTATATGTGACTTCCTTTAGTAACTTTTTTGAAATGGTTAAGATAATTTTGTTTGTTAACTTTGCTGTGTTAAATGTGCATTCTCTAGCTGACCTTCTTTGTGGTGTTTTATTTTGAAATCTTTAAGGTAACATTTTCGTTTCCTGTTAATTATCTTGCTTTCAATGTATACTTCATATTTGACTTTCTTCAGTATTGCTTTATTCTGGATTGTTTTATTTGATGTTTTAATGTGTTATAAAGAGGTATAGAAATGAAATGAAATTATTTACAACAACAACAACAACATCACTTTAACGGCCATAGCTTTCCCCAAAGAAGCCTGGAAACCATAGTTGATTAAGGATGCCGCTAGAATTTGATGGTATTCAGATACCAAATCAAAGCTACAAGAAAAGAAAATGTTCCAGTCATATCCAAAATATCATCCATGGTGGGGTGTGCAAGAGATTATATTGAGGGAGCCAGCATTTGTCCACTGACAGCTTTCCGGGTCATGTGGTCAGCATGACTAAACTGTTTCGGGCACAATGGAACACTGTGGTGGAAACCAGAGCGCATGGAAATGCCCTTTACCTTCCCACTGCAGCAGTACCTATTTATCTACTTGCAGTGGCATGCTTTTGAACTGCTAGGTTGGCAGAAGCTGGGACAGAGCAACAGGAGCTCACCCAATCGTGGGGATTTGAACCGCTGACCTTCTGATCACCAAGCCCAAGAGTTTGGACCACAGCACCACTCATGTCCCCACAGTGATATATACTATGCTATCGTACTATACACAGTGCAGAGTATATCATATAATAAAAAGAGCCTTCCCCAATCTGGACCACAACTCCCACCAGACCCAGCAAGCACATGTGTGCCCTTGAGAATGAATTTTGATTTAAATGTGCCTCTTTCCTGGTGAATTGGCTTCAATCTTATGCCCACTCACCTGGGAATAAACTGTATTGTGCCCCATTTGACTTGGGCTGCATACACACCAAACATTTAAAGCACATTCCCTCTCCACCAAAGAAAAAAAGAAAGAAAATCATGGGAGCTATAGTTTGCCCCTCACAGAATTACAATTCCCAGGACAGTTGTACCTTGGTTGACGAACACCTTAGCAGTCAAATGTTTTGGTTCCTGAATGCCGCAAATCCCGAAGTGAGTGTTCCAGTTTGTGAACATTCTTTGGAACCTGAATGTCCAACAGGGCTTCTGCAGCTTCTGATTGGCTGCAGGAGCTTCCTGCAGCCAATCAGAAGCCGCACTTTGGTTTCCAAACATTTTGGAAGTCAAACGGACTTCCGGAATGGATTCCTTTCGACTTTCAAAGTACAATTGTATCCTTAAACTACAGTTCCTGCAATGGGGGGAGGAGAATGAGCTTTAAATCTATGGTATGGTAGGTGCACAGCTTTACTTTTGAGTAGCCCTGTATAGGACACCCTTAGTCACTTTCTCTCTCTAAAACGAAGTGCTGGGAATCCTTTGATGATTTATACTGAAAACATACATAACCACTTCAGGGTAAGTGCCTCATGAGAAGACTCCCACATGTCCATTATCTCGAAAATTGTCTCTGGCCTCCTATTTGTTACAGAAAATTGCATCAACAAGCCTGATACAATACTCCCTTGACCCAAGTAATTAACTACAAAGCCAACCTCCATGCAAAACAGAAATTGCCTACAATACTCCTCTCCATGCCCACTACAAAGTCATCTCGTGCTGAAAACAAACCAGAAATTGGTGTTAATGGCTGCAAATAGCTCGCAGCTCCCATGACATCCCTGAACTCTGAAGCAGTCCAAACCTGCTCTTGATCCTCCCTCAGCAATCGTGAGCACAAATTATTACAAATGATGTTTTACGTTGCTCAGTGCTGGCTGTGTACACACCTGATTTAAATATTTTCTGGATGCTGCAGCTGCTCTGCTGCCTGCCCGATGTGGTTAAAGTGGGCTGCACAATTAACGCCTGTGGCACTTTCTTAGAGAATGTGTGGTACCCCTAATCTGACAGGGTAGAAGCAGAAAGGGACAAGCAATATACCTGGGGTGCTAAACTAACTCCCCTACAAGGAAAGGATAAGATGTTTGGGGCTTTTTAGCTTAATAGAAAGGTGAGTAAGAGAAGACGTGGTTGTGGTGTAAGTATGCGCAGTGCAGTTGTTCCTCTTTCATGACATTAACCCTGTGTCTTTTTCACAAAATGTGTAAACTACAGAATTTGCTTCCAGAAGATATTGATGGCCACCAACATGGAGGTCATAAAAAGGGGAGTGGACAACTTGATGGAAAATGAGTCTATCAGTGGCCTATCAGAGTCTATCAGAGAACCAGTGTGGTGTAGTGGTTAAGAGCGGTAGACTCTTAATCTGGTGAACCTGGTTCGAGTCCCCGCTCTTCCACATGCAGCTGCTGGGTGACCTTGGGCTAGTCAAACGTCTCTGAAGTCTCTCAGCCTCACTCACCTCACAGAGTGTTTGTTGTGGGAGAGAAAGGGAAAGGAGAATGTTAGCTGCTTTGAGACTCCTTAGGGTAGTGATAAAGTGGGATATCAAATCCAAACTCTTATTAGCCACAATGGCTGTGCTTGACCTCCAGGTGAGGAGAGAGTGTTGTTGCATGCAGGTCCTTCTTACAGACTTTTCATGGGTATCTGGTAAAAAGGTAAAGGACGCCTGGATGGTTAAGTCCAGTCAAAAGCAACAATGGGGTTGTGGTGCTCATCTCTCTTTCAGGCCAAGGGAGTCGGTGTTTGTCCACAGACAGCTTTCCGGGTCATGTGGCCAGCAGGACTAAACCGCTTCTGGCGCAACGGAACACCGTGATGGAAACCAGAGCACACAGAAACGCTGTTTACCTTCCCACCACAGCAGTATCTATTTATCTACTTGCACTGGCATGCTTTCGAACTGCTATGTTGGCAGGAGTTGGGACACAGCAACAGGATCTCACCCCATTGCAGGGATTCGAACCGCCAACCTTCTGATCGGCAAGCCCAAGATGCTCAGTGGTTTAGGTCACCATGAGAACAGCATGCAGAGTTCAATAGGCCTTTGGCCCACCCAGCAGGACTCATATATAAAGCCCTTCCTCTTTACTTAAGGGCAAATCCAGCGCTACAGAACTAAGACTGAAATTATGTTTTTTTAAAAAAAGAAAAAAGAAAAAGAAGGGGAAGGAGGAGAAGGAGAAGGAGAAGAAGTCCATTGTTGCTTAACCATGACAGCACACTAGCTTTCTAGCTTGGCAACAGAAAACAACGGGAATGTATTACACAGCTAGCCACCCGCTAAGCGGAGGGCATCCATGTTGCCCATTGTTGCCAACACACACCCTGAACTAGGAACACATCAGCTGTTGTGGAACACTCAGCCCTTCTCAAATGTGCACATGGAGCGGAAAAGGAAAACGGGCACAGGAAAGTGATTTACCAGTTTTCAATAGTTGCTAGGTAACTACATCTTACTCACGGGATATAAACAGTGGGGCATTTTTCCAGTATTATTTTGCTTCGGTTTCCCTTGATACTTCTGTGGTTTTGTCCCGTCCGGCGCTGGACAGCGTGACTTACCTCAGCCAGAAACAGAAGAGCACAATAACGGCCTCTTGGGTCAGAACACTGGTCCATCAAGTCCAGCATCCTGTTATGGCAGTGACCAACCAGACAAGAGCACTCTCCCCTCTTGTGGTTTCCAGCAACTGGTATTTCAAAGCATTGTTCCCTCCAGCTGTGTAGGCAAAGCATCAGCATCATGGCTAGTAGCCATTGATAGCCTTCTCCTCATTAATTTGTCCAATCCTGGACAAGGCAAAGAAAGGTTGGCTGCTCAAATGCCCTTTTAAAATGTGTTGGGGAGATGAGGATTATTGGGTTGTTCTTGGTTTATTATTATTATTATTATTATTATTATTATTATTAAATTTTATTTTTTACCAACCACCAAAACACAAACAGTGAAACCCCCCCAGGCAGCTGATACATTGGGTATACAATATTCAATAATATACATATTCAATCATAACATATTCAAATCAACCATATGTACACTTCTATATACCTTAACACTCCTCCTTCCACAAGGTTTATTTAACTTTTAGCATTTTAATTTCCCCAAATTGTTCAAACCTACTCAAATAATTCAATATCTTCTCAGACCAATCCTCCTCCTTCTCACTGACCTTAAACCCTTTCATTCTATGTATCTTCACAGTTTGGTATTCTAAAATTATATAATAATAATAATAATAATAATAATAATAATAATTTTATTTATACCCCAGCCGAAGCCGGGCTCAGAGTGGCTAACAACAATAAAAATAACACAATTTAAATAAAATCACAATCAATTAATTGAAATACATTCTAAAATCAATTCATTCTAAATTCAGTTCAGAGTCAAATTAATGGCAACCATTGGGCTAGAATGCTATGAGAATTAATAATAATAATAATAATAATAATAATAATAATAATAATAATAATTTTCTATGCTTTCATATTGTGATTTTATCTTGTGAAATTCAGAACGGGTCCACCAGTCCAAAAAGCTTGGCAACCACTGACCCAGATGATTATGTCATGCCATTTAACCTGGATTCCCCAAAGGACAGTTATTTCTGTGGGGCTAATAATATTGCTTCCCTTTTGGTTTATTATCTGCCGCTGTACTTCTGCCTCCGGTTTTATGTCTGGATGTGTTTGTAATTTTGTTATGGCTGAAACCAACCAACCTAATTAACCGATCTTGTGAACTTTCCTCAGACCTGCAGGTGTAGGGCGGTATACAAATGTAATCATCATCATCAATGCATCATTAACTGAAGGGTTTAAAACTGCTCATTCACTCTTACGGTGCTTCTGTATTGCAAACTGTACTTTGGTTGTGTAGCTCTTTCAGGATAATGGAGGCTGAGTGATAATTAGTGCTAATTTTCTAGAAAAAGAGGTACTGGAAATGGGCTCCGGTGAGCTCCAGCTGGGGAAAAAATAAAACCCTGGTGATAATAATGTTTTACTTGCACACAGGGCATGTCTGTGATTATTTTGGTGAGGGGCTGCAGTTTAAACTCCACCCCTGACGCCATGCCATGCACGTCCCAATCAGATGGAGCCCTTACACAGAAGTAAGCACTCACATGTTGGGCTTTCATTTCAAACAACAGGTGAACCCCTACACATGAGTAACATTTGGCTGAAATCCAGGCTGGGCTAAGTAGGGATTTGATTCCTTCTTTCCAACTTTTAGACCAGGGGTGGGCAATTTAACCTGGGTGACAAGGAAGGAAAAAGTCCTGGGAGAGAAAGAGAATGAATGGAGCAGCGGAAAGAAAAGAGAAAAGAAAAGAAACCAGATTTGGTTGTGGTCTCACCAACCCCTGAAATGCAACCCCCCAACATATTACTCCAACAAAATGGGGTTCACAACAGGAAAAAAAGATTATCCAGACCCAGTGCTTTTTTTCTGGAGGGACGCAGGGGCTTGCATACCCCTAAACATTTTGTGCTAGACAGCATCTTAAAAAGCAGAGACATCACCATGCCAACAAAGGTCCCTATAGTTAAAGCTATGGTTTTCCCAGTAGTGATGTATGGAAATGAGAGCTGGACCATCAAGAAGGCTGATCGCCGAAGAATTGATGCTTTTGAATTATGGTGCTGGAGGAGACTCTTGAAGGTCCCATGGACTGCAAGAAGGTCAAACTTAGCCATTCTGAAGGAAATCAGCCCTGAGTGCTGACTGGAAGGACAGATTGTGAAGCTGAGACTCCAATACTTTGGCCACCTCATGAGAAGAGAAGACTCCCTGGAAAAGACCCTGATGTTGGGAAAGATGGAGGGCACAAGAAGAAGGGGACGACAGAGGACGAGATGGTTGGACAGTGTTCTCGAAGCTACCAACATGAGTTTGACCAAACTGCGGGAGGCAGTGGAAGACAGGAGTGCCTGGCATGCTCTGGTCCATGGGGCACGAAGAGTCGGACACGACTAAACGACTAAACAACAACAAACAAACATTTTGTGAATCTAATGGGAGAAGAACTAATTTTTAAAAAAACAACTTTCTTATTTAGCACTGAATCGTCAGTTCCGTTGCTACCCCCAATGGCGGCCTCATTTCCTGTCACGGTGTTTCCTGAGTCTCAGATGGAAGCAAGTGTTTAATGTGTGAAGTAGGAATTGGAATCTAGCACAAAGACTGGTCAGTTTTGTTGTTACCACGTCCAATGGTGGCTTCATTTCCCTTCCTGGTGATTTTCCTGAGTCGAAATGAGAGTACCCCTAAACATTTTTTTTTTTTGGGGGGGGGGGAGAACTGCCCAGACCTGTTCTAGATTAACATCAACACACTTCCCCTCCTTAGCTCCTTTTAAACATTCTACCTAAGATGATTATTGGCCATCTTTAAACGAGTTGCTACATTTGGCTCATTTCTGTTTTGCTGCTCAAGAAGCAGTTTGCTAATTTAATGCACACAAGAATCAGCAGAGTTGTTTTGAACTTGGAACCCAACATCTGGACAGTGATATTTAAGATTTCCAGTGGTTTAAGGATTGCAAAACAGCTTGGTATGTCCCCCCTCCTAACCACTTTAGAAACCAATATGAGTGGCTATTCTCAAAGGAGGCGAACAGATGGGAGAGTCTGAAAATCTGTACCTCCTTTCAGTCATTTAGGATAGAAGGAAAGGAATAAATGAATTTTGTTTTAATCCTTCGTGTTTGTGCAAACAGTAATCCCTAAACCCAGTTGCTAGAACACAGCCTGTTTACCCCTTGATACAGGGAGGGATCATTCCATCTGCTGGACATACTAATACATACTGGTCTTATATAATCCAGGCTTGCCTATAGTCATCCGGGCCCAATTTAAGGTGTTGATGTTAACATTTAACATCAGTGGCACTTGAACAAATATCCGTGCAGCATTTACTTTGGAGCCACAGTCAACTTACAAAGCTGAATTGTAATGCACAACTGATTTCTTGAAAAGTAACTATGGAATGCCCCCTAGACCAAAATGGGATTTCAATTAGATTGCCCTTGAGTAAATAGTTTGTGGAATACTGTCTTAATATATTCCAATTTCAGGGGGTGGGGGAGGGTGGGAGAGAGAAAATATGCTCCCAACAGAAGTAGGATGATTATTACCAGATGCGCAACCATTACTTTCATTAATTGGTTCAATAGAAGAATTAACAGACACCAACCAAACTCAGCAGAACGCAATGACTAGAAAGAGACTGATATTCCAAATAACACTGTGTTATCAATTAAGCACTTTATGAGTTCCACTGTTGGACAAGTAAGGCAATTACGACAAATGCTATTTAAGAAATGCCGCATTAATCCACTTTTCCCTTGAAAGGGCTATTCTGTAGGACAACTCTTGCTTTTTGAAATTAATTTTTTAAAAATGATAATTTCGCAAAGATGTTGGGGGAGATATTACAAACATTCCCTTCAAGATTGTTTTTGCTGTTTAATCATAGATCTCTACGACTTTGCTAAATGGCAATTAGCAGGAGACAGGCAGCTAAGAAACGTGATTGCTGGTTGCTGGCAGAGAATATTGGTTTGTCCATAACTGGAATTATGCCGTTAAACAAAGCAATGCTAAACTGTGGGAATAGGGTTGAATCCGGAATGTTGCATAAGAAGAAAACTTGCAAAACAGCTGGCCATAAAAGTAACAAAAGATTTAAATAAACTGTGGCATGCTGAGCAAGAATAACTAGCCCCTGCTTCGCCCCACAAGTAGCAGGACAGTACCACTAGGGGTGGGGGCTCTGTGGCCAGATGGTATTGGACTCCAATTCCCATCAGCCTCAGCCAGCATAGCCATTGATCAGTGATGATGGGATATGTAGTCAAACACCTGAAATGTCTGCCAACTCCTGGTCTACACAGACAACAATCTCCCCCCAGCTTCTCAGGCAGGGGCATTTTCCGGGTCCACTAACTGAAACCTTTTTACCTAGAGAGGCCTTCTGTGGGCTACGGACCCTCCCCAATAAGAGAGTTTGGCAGTGCAGCCACAGCACTGTCACGACATAAGAATGTATCTCACACAAATCGGATTTTTCTATCCTAGAGGACACAGTTATGACCAAAATTACATACGACCGAAAGGAGGGCAGACATAAAAAATTTCACAGAAAGTAGCCAATATTTATACTCAAAAAGTCTTATTTTTCAAATTTCAACTGAAGAAGCCATGTCAAATGATTGTTATATATATATATATATATATATATATATATATATATATAATCAGAAAACAAACCTATAAATAAAAGTACACACCACAGGAATTAACACAAAGCATCTGAACCTCAACAGGAAAGCACACTAATTTGTTTGAAGGCAAAATGCACCCTGCTTCTGGGGTGTATGTCAATGGTTTTAATGGATCCAAAATTTATTCAGAATCACGCAAGGGTCTTGTACCTACTCAGTGGGACTTCTGACTGACTTTCTTTGAAAAGCAGACCTTCCCACTCGACCACCCAGCCCCATATCACAAACTGCTTTTGAAAATGCTCCCTTTCAAAAGCAGTTTCTAAGGTAGCCTCACTGGGTGCTGTTAGAGCAGGTCTGAGGAACTTGCAGCCCTCTAGATGTTGCTGGATGACAACTTCCATTGCCCCTGGCCATTGTGCATGCTGGCTGGGGTTGATGGGCTCCAGAGTCCGGTCAATTTCCCCACCCCTTCCCTTGTGCTAGAGAAAAGCAGGCCCTGAGCCCAACTAGGCTTCAAACTAGGCCTGCCACTGTTCCTTGGAATCCAGAACAAATACTATATTCCATGCCCTGAACCCCTGGCCTACCTGGCAGCAAGTCAGCAGGCCAAGTCTGAAGTTCAAAGTCCGACGGTTGATCCACACAAGCAAAGTCCAAAGTCCAAAGGTCAGGAAACAAGGTTCAGGGTCAAACCAAGAGGCCAAGTCCAAAGATAAGCAGTCAGGATACAATCCGGAGTCAAACCTGAAGCCTGGGGAGCTCCAGTCGCATTCAAGTCAAGCTCCATGGGCACTTGAGCAGACACAGCACCTCAGCTCTGTGTGCTGATTGCAGCATCTGAGCTTGATGAAGAAAATGACCCTCACCTGTTCCAGCCTACTCCAGGTGAGGATTCACACCCCTCCTCCCAGAGCTAGCGAGCTCCACCTGGCCAGCCAGGGAGCTGGGCTGTGGGCCCTTGCCTGCCTCCTAGTGTGCCACTCCTGCTGCTACCATGTTTGTGGAAACGGGCCCTCTGGCTCCTCTGGTTCCTGGGCACCGACCCCCATCCCCTCATCAACCTGTGAGTACTGTTGTGGAGGGTGGGGTTCTCCTCACTCTCCTAGATCTTTTCAATGAGCTTGTGAAGTTGTTGTGCAATGATTCTTCAACATCAGCTTCGTTGGACTGGTCATGTTGTGCAGATGCCTGATTATCGTCTTCCAAAGCAACTACTCTACAGCGGTACCTCGGGTTAAGAACTTAATTCGTTCTAGAGGTCCGTTTTTAACCTGAAGCTGTTCTTAACCTGAAGCACCACTTTAGCTAATGGGGCCTCCTGGTCCTGCTGCTGCTGCTGTGCTGCCACGTGATTTCTGTTCTCATCCTGAAGCAAATTTCTTAACTCGAGGTACTATTTCTGGGTTAGCAGAGTCTGTAACCTGAAGCGTCTGTAACCTGAGGTACCGCTGTATTCCCAACTTGAAAATGGAAAGCGTAATGCTGGTGGTCAACAAAAGAGGTTTAAAGACTCTCTCAAGGCAAATCTAAAAAAATGTAGCATAAACACCGACAACTGGGAAACACTGGCCTGTGAGCGTTCCAGTTGGAGAACAGCCGTTACCAAAGGTGTCATGGGCTTTGAAGTCACTCGAACTCAGGACGCAAGGGAGAAACGTGCTAAAAGGAAGGCACACTTGGCAAACCCTCACCATGATCAACTCCCGCCAGGAAACCTATGTTCCCGCTGTGGAAGGACGTGTGGACTAGGGACCTACAGGATTTAACCCTCTTTCGCCGGGCCTGTAAGACAGAGCTATTCTGCCTGGCCTTTAATTTGAATTCAGCCTGATCTTTTATTTCCCTTCTCTTTCCTCCCCCTCCCTTTTATGAAGAGGGAGACACCACAGCTAATTCTCCCCTGGCCCCCTTGCTGGCTCACGTAGGACTAATTCAGCCAGCTAGCCCTGGTGACTATCTAATGCTTATTGGATGGATTCCCCCCAAATTGATTTTTGAACTTTGAATTTTATTGTTATTCATGCTTTTATACTGTATTTTATGCTGCTTTTATGTTGTATTACAATTAAGTGTTTTAAATTTGTTGTTAGCTGCCCTGAGCCCGGTTTTCTGAACTAGGAAGGGTGGGGTATAAATAAAAAAAATATTTATTATTTATTTATAAAAAATGCACAGGATTTGCAAGAATTCGTGCTTTCCATGCTGGAGAAAGGATACCTTATCTGATTACCTTTAACATTTGGTGATCCATACACTGTAGTTATCTACTTAATATTGTGTTGCTTATATACTTTAGTCCAGTGCTTTGCAAGTAGATGGTCCCAATGTTTCAGCTTTGGCATCTCCAGTTAAAAGGATCGGGCAGCAGGTGATAATGAAGAAATCCTGGAAAGCCACTTCCAGAAACGGTAGAAAGAAACTGGGCCAGATGAACCAAAGTCTGACCTGGCCTAAGGCAGCTCCCTGATGCTCAGAACGGACCTTAATGAGGCTCAAAGTTTCACGGAAACTTTAAAAGAGAAATGGCAAATGTCTTCAACCTGCTGTGGCTCTACTCTTCACATCCCAGCTATTCAGGGGCCAGGTCATGGACAATGATGATACACCCTTAGGCCTTGTTCACATAGAATAGATTTCCTGCTGTTTGACTCACTGCCAAAATGTGCAACCTGACATCTGAAAAGCACAGCATACATGGAGATTTTAGGTGCTATTTTATGAACGGTGGTTTGCTGTTCTAGCCATCAAAAAAGGAGTGTGTGTGTGTGTGTGTGTGTGAGAGAGAGAGAGAGAGAGAGAGAGAGAGAGAGAGAGAGAGAGCTGGCTGTTACAGCTCAATTGGAGGCATGTTTACTTAGATGTAAGGGACATGGGTGGCGCTGTGGGTTAAACCACAGAGCCTAGGACTTGCCGATCGGAAGGTTGGCGGTTCGAATCCCCGCAATGCAGTGGTGTAGCATGGGGTTGCAGGGGGGGGGCGGCCGCACCGGGCGCAACATCTGGGGGTTAGGGTTAGGGTGCGCAAATCCATGGGTTAGGGGGCGCAAATCCACGGGTTAGGGGGCACAAATTACTTGCCTTGCCCCGGGTGCTGACAACCCACGCTACGCCACTGCCGCAATGGGGTGAGCTCCCGTTGCTCGGTCCCTGCTCCTGCCCACCTAGCAGTTTGAAAGCATGTCAAAGTGCAAGTAGATAAATAGGTACTGCTCCGGAGGAAAGGTAAACGGCATTTCCGTGCGCTGCTCTGGTTTGCCAGAAGCGGCTTAGTCATGCTGGCCACATGACCTGGAAGCTGTACGCCAGCTCCCTTGGCCAATAAAGCGAGATGAGCGCCGCAACCCCAGAGTTGGCCACGACTGGACCTAATGGTCAGGGGTCCCTTTACCTTTTAAGCCACAATTACTCCATGAGGCTCTCTCACAAGGGAGAGTGGGAAAGACTTCAGCCAAGAGTTTGGGCTTAAGCAGGCACTGGTCAAGGGCTCCAGGCCTCTGCAAGACCCCTCACCACTTTTTGAGATGGTGACTATCATTGTGGTATATTGCATGGTGTGTGAAGATGCATCTTTTTCCTACTCAGTCTTGAATTTGTTGCCATTTATCCTCACTGTGGGCCCTCAGCTGTGAAACTCTGGAAGAGAAACTCCCCCTCTCTCTGTACTAGTTCCCTACTAAACTTTTTTTCTTCAACTGCCCCAAGCAAGTTATCCCTTCCTTGAAGTTAAGGTGGTCAGGTTCCTTAATTGTTTTTGTTGTCCTTTTTCTCTGTAGCTTCTCCAGCTGTTAGCATATCCATTTTGAACGTGGGTGATCAGAGAGAAGCCTGGGCAAAATAGTCACAGGTAGGGTACAGCTATGTAGTTGCTCAGATGGCTCTAGTTCTCTTGAATCAACATGACCATTGTCATATTGATTCATCACTGGAACATTGGGACACCTTTGCACGTTCTTATTCGGTTCCTGTATGAGCTTTTTCAAAGTATTTGATCTTCTACGGCACATTATAAGCTGCGTAAAAAGCTTCCCTACTTGCCTTGAACCCCTGATCCAATCTAAGTTGACTGCCATAAGTGGGGTCTCAGTCTCCTTGTAACACATTACAACCCATTTAGAAGGCATCAGTGGAAAATTAGTCAAATCAGCTTAGATCTACGGGGCATTCAGAGTGACAGCAGGATTTGTATTTTCGTCCACAGCTCTGGTAATGCAGGTTAATCGTCTGCTTGAAAAGCCACTTATTGTTTTAGAATAACAGAAGTCAAATGGGAGAGGGAGCAATTGTCCTCCTTAAAATCCCATGTGACAGACCTAAACTAATCCAATATAATTTCATTGTGTCTCATGGAATCACAACCTTCCCCCCAGGATTTGCTAAGGTTACTAATTTAGGGCTTATGCTAGTGTTTCATTGGAACAAACTGGACTCTTACAACTGAGGTTTAAGCCATGCATCAGTTGCTATGATTGATTCATGCCTAAAATGCAGATTGAAATTTTAGGTGTTTTTAAAATTAAAAATAAAGACAAAGAATTACCGTATTTTTCGCTCTATAACATGCACCCGACCATAACACGCATGTAGTTTTCAGAGGAGGAAAATCCGTAGGCATGCCACCCGTAGGCATTCCCTCCATAACACGCACAGACATTTCCCCTTACTTTCTAGGAGGAAAAAAGTGAGTGTTATGGTGCAAAAAACACGGTAATTTTATTGCATTACAGTGGTACCTCGGGTTAAGAACTTAATTTGTTCTGGAGGTCTGTTCTTAACCTGAAACTGCTCTTAACCTGAGGCCTCCTACCGCCACCACGCGATTTCTGTTCTCATCCTGAAGCAAATTGATTAACCCGAGGTACCATTTCTGGGTTAGCAAAGTCTGTAACCTGAAGTGTCTGTAACCCGAGGTACCACTGTACATATTTTAATGTATTATGTATTTAATGTATTTGTATTCAATATATATCCCACCTGTTAATCATAGGGATTCACAAAACAACTAACAAAATTAATGCCATATTGTTGTATCAGGTGGGCTCTACCCAGAATACAATTATGCCATAATAAAACATGTGAGTCTTCAAGATGCCAATAGACTCGTTTGAACCAAACCTCTGTGCGATGATAACATAACTGATTTCTAGGAGAATTGAGATTGCCGTTTTGTTTTTGCACCGCAATTTTTTTTTGTACTAATTAGCGCATGAATTGAGGACTCGTAAAATTTATCCACCACAGTGAGTTAACTTGGGATGTAAACTGAAATATAACTGAAGCTTCCATCAGAACAAGTGCTGGATTTGGAATGGGGAGAGCTCAGCTCAAATCTCTGATTGGGCAGGGACCTTTTTTTAATCACAGGGCTGTTATGAGGATAAAATGAGATAGCAGTATCTGTGTGTAGCTGGCTTGTGCTGTTAGCTGCTCAGCTGAGAAACCAGCTCATAACATCTATGGCAGGGTTCTCCATTGTACTGTGGAGATATAACCTACAACAAATGACCCTTCAGACCAGGATCTCAGCTTCTCTTCAGCTGCAATATGGTGTGGTCAAGACACAACTTACCAGGCATCTTGCAAGTCCCCGTGTGAATCAGTCCTAAAAAATAATTCACACAACCCAACTGGCTGTCAAGGAGCTGTCAAGCGAGCCCAGCTCAACCACAGGAAATGGAAGCACGGGAGGCACAGAATGCAATTAGCCTTTTTATTAGCAGAACAACACAACAGAGTCCTCTAGTTTGCCTTAATCCAGCTGAGATGTCGCTGAAATTGACCTTCCCCCCTCTAGCCTTTCACTCTGGATCCCTCCCAGACAAAGGTTGCTTCGAAGGGGTGGGCTCCTCCTCTGGGCTTGTCTGGCGCATTGCTCAGCAATGTGCAGCACTCTCCTTGATCGGGATGTCAGACGGGGAGGAGAGCAGAATTGGGATTCTCCTACTGCTGTGCAGCAGGGCCAACCTTTGACTCCTCTCTGCCCGAGTCTGCGCTCACTCTGTGACTTTCAGCCTCTCTGTCCTGGAAGGGCCTCCTTCTCCTGACCCCCCCCCCCCGCCTTGATGGCTTAAACCTCCTGCTTCTAGCACCTCCCAGCTCAACCCTTCCCCAGAATAATGTCCCAGGATCCAGGATCTAAGTTGTCATCTTCTGTATTCTCCCTGCAGGGTTCTTGGGTGAGCGGCCCCCACAACTCTTCCTCATCCAGCCAGTCCCTGACATTGGCATGTTCAGAGTGAGGCTCAGCTAGACTATGGTAGAGATAAGCCCATGACACATCCACCCTCCCCAAGCTTGGCTAGTTATCAGTTGGGTGACTCTTTGGGAACCCTGTTGTGGCACAGCCAAAGTATGCTACAATGTTTGGCAGATGAGTGCATGTTCTGTCATTGCAACCAAAATGCTTGTTTACAAAGCTATTGTTCTACTAACCTTACTATATGCTTGTGAAACAGGGAGCACTTATAAACGCCATCGCCAACTCCTTGAAAGATTCCATCAACGGTGTCTCCGAAAAATTTTACACATCACTTGGGAAGACAGACGAACTAATATCAGTGTACTGGAAGAAGCAAAGATCACCAGTGTTGAAGCAATGATTCTTCAACATCCACTTCGTTGGACTGGTCATGTTGGGTGGATGCCTGATGATCGTCTTCCAAAGCAAGTACTCTATTCCAAACTCAAAAATGGAAAGCGTAATGCTGGTGGTCAGCAAAAGAGGTTTAAAGACTCTCTCAAGGCAAATCTTAAAAAATGTAGTAGAAACACTGACAACTGGGAAACACTGGCCTGCAAGCGCTCCAGTTGGAGAACAGCCTTTACCAAAGGTGTCATGGGCTTTGAAGACACTCAAACTCAGGACGCAAGGGAGAAATGTGCTAAGAGGAAGGCACGCTTGGCAAAACCACACCGTGATCAACTCCCGCCCGGAAACCAATGTGGAAGGACGTGTGGATCCAGAATTGGCCTCCACAGTCACTTACGGACTCATTGTTAAAACCGTGTTTATGGAAGACAATCTTACTCAGCTACGAATGATCGCCAAAGAAGATGATTGCAAGACTCTGCTGGCACATTGAACACATTGACACTTGGGGCTATGGACAATTGTGCAGTTCAACTAATGGCAACATTTGATGCATGCACGCATTAGGAAGCATTGACAGGAAGAAATAATTCCCTCTGTTTCTGATGTTCATGCTGTGAGAGTGCCATTGCTTAGGTAGCCAAAACAGCAGCACCCACACACAAGAGGAGGTGTCAGCAGGCTTGGGGAAACTTGTCTGCAGAAGTTAAAAAAAAAGAAAGAAACCTTTTAAAGGAGAGGAGTTTTCACTCAAACTTACTTGGCCTACTGTAGTATCACCCTAAACAGACCAATGAGCGCCAGGGAAAAAATAAAATAAAAGACAGGGAAGAAAGAATGGAGTGACTGGAATTCTGAGCACCAGCACTCTGGCTTTTTGTTGTAGGTCCCAAAGGTTTTTAAAGCCGCACACAGAAGTACGCATGAACTGTGGCTGATGCTTGCAATGAACGAAAGAGAAAAGGGCTACTTTCATCCCACTGTTCCCTGTTAATTACATGTGCATAACATCCCATAAAATAGTAATATTAAACACAGAACTCAAGAGTCTGAAAGTAGTCTCGCTTGGCATTTCAGATAATGGGAAAACTTGCCTACCCATTCCATAACCTTCAGTCCCAAAGCACTGTGAAATAACTACAAAGTTAGCTAAAATAAAGCCGTTGCCTCAAGCTACTGTGAACATACATAGCTTCTTTGATGCTCCCAGCACCCCCTTATTCCATTTTTCTTTTTATAGCTCAGTGGGAACCTGCATCTCAGCTTCTTGCTCCTTTGTGTTGCTGCAGATTTTGAAATGCATCTTTAGGGTTTGGGGATAAACTAATCTCTGGGTTGTGCTGAAAATTCCAGCAGATTATCAAAGATGGGGCTAAAGAATGCTGGCAACTGATTGATCAGCCATTGTCTCAGGCACAACGCAGTCCCAATAAAACATTATGTAAGCGCCACTGGTGTCCTCTCATTGAAATTATGTGGATTTTACTCCAAATTCTTTGGCCCACTTTTTATAACAACGTTCAAGAGCCATTGTGAAATTACAATTACACTTTGAGCAGAGTCTTTTTGTGTATCACACAAAACCACACTCATACCCCTGTCCAAAAAGCACGTAAAACAAACATAATATGGGCTGACCAACTTTGTGTTTTCATTCACTGTTCTATGCTTTCTTAATGCCCTTGCTTCTTGACTAATTTCTATTGGCTCTCTAGCTGCCTTGAGTGCCATGGGCAAAAAGGTTGGAGATAAATTGTAATACAGATGTTTTGGCCCTGATACATACATTGGATTCCCAGCCTCCTAGTACACAATATCAAATCACAACAGTATTTCCATTATTTATGTCTCCCCTACATGAATACTAAAAGCAACAACATAAATCAGTCTTTGACGTTCCCACAGTTCCACCTTAAATGCGTCTTTACATGTATTCAGCCATCTTGCTGAATCCATTATTTCCATCTGCATCCATCACATGTTCTTTCTCTCCTTTCACTTTTCTGCTCTACTGATTCATAGCTACTATGTCCTCTACTCTTCAGCCAATCCTTGAGGATTGTCAAAGGTGGTAGCAGGCCTGGCTGGTCCCATGTGAAACATGACCGCATGAACTTTCCTTTCATTTTGATGACAGGAAAACAAACCTGCATGTTAGAAACCAGTTTCTCACTTGGATCTGACACACAATTCAAAAGATGGTTCTGGATGTTCATCTGACGTGCAAGAAATTAAATTAAATGAATGAAACTTTATTTGCGTCAGCCATTGGCCATAGCAGCAAAAGAACGTTGTGATATACACAGAACAAAATAAAAAATCGATTGTATAAAACACAGTTTAGGGTCCTGAATCAGCAGTCAAATAGTGGACCTTATTCTGATTGCTCCAGCTAGAAACCTTGCAACCTTTGCTGTCATCTGCTCCTCTTGATCTGCCAGGAGGAAAGACACTGTGCCAGTGGTTGGACGACCCGGAACGGACAATAAAAGAGGGGGGATAATCTCGTTCCTGAGGTCTTTATAAAGAGTGAAAGCCAGGAGGACATGCACCACTGATTTGGAGCTGCCATCTCCGCAGGGACATAAGCGTTTTTCGTGTGGAATCTGTTGGAATCGTCCCTCAAGTACAGCTGAGAGCAATACATTCAATCTTGCGAGTGTAAAAACGCGTCGATATTTGGGAATTGCTAGGTTATACAGATAGGGTGCCAGAGAATCAAAGTGGGAAGATGGAAAATGGTCATACCATGGGCAAAATTTCCTTATTGTGGCCAAGTTATTGATGCTCAGTATCATTTAGGCGTTGACGAAATAGACTGTTTGCTTTACTATAACCCATGGTGAGTAGCTGTTGTGGGGATAAACCACAAGAGTGAAGTTTTTGATAGATGTGCAAGGATTTATTCATTCTTGAGAAAACCATGGGGTTTTTTATATATATATATATAAATATCCAGTTTCCTTCCCTGAAGCATGTTAGTAAAATTTATCTCAAACCTATTAAAATTTTGATTATTATATGCTGTAGCAGCTTGGGGTGAGCCAAAACCATGATGTGAAATTCCCCATCGCTTTCAGCAGATTCTCAAGGAATTGCAAAAACAGGCTTAAAGACGGATAAGCAATAATCAGAAACAAAGCACATTTTAATGTTTGAACACATATTTATGTCTATTTCCCATTCCCCCCCCAAAAAAGGCAGTGTTACATTTGAGAATTAAAATATATTAAAGATGCTGATCACAGTCTCGCCAAATTTAAGCACTTTTAAGTTGGCTTGCTGCAAATTTATAGGTAAAAGTACACTTACTAAATCATGGGCAAGATCCATTACAATCACTGAAACAAGTTCACCATGACCAACAAGTGGACAATAGTAGCCATCCTGGACATAGGGATTGGTCCAGGCACATAACACATCCGCCTGTTGAATCTATACACATTTGGGTGGAGTTAGTGCCTAGATGGCAGATACCCAGGAACCCTATGCACATTGCCTTGAGTTCCATAAGGGAAGAAAGGCAGAATATAAATGTACTAAATAAAATATCTGGATAAACAGGTCATCATTAGAAAGGGCTAACTTTATCTTGGATGACTGGTCCAAGATGGAACATCATATTGTAGAGAAGGGGCAAAGTTCAGTGGTAGAGCATATCCTTTGCTCACAGAAGATTCCAAGTTCAACGGCCAAAATCTAGAATTAAATTATCACCCTGAGACTTTAGAGAGTTTGTCCCTGTCAAAGTGGACAGTACTTGGGTCAGGTGGACCCATAACCAACTCTGTAGAAGGCACATCCATATATTTATCTTATTTTCCAGCTCCGAAAGAAGCACGCTGGGGGGGGGGGGGGGAATTACGAGATGAAAATTAAATGTAGGAGTAGCAATATCCTACATGGAAATTTATATATTACTTCATCATTCATTCGTGGATTAAAATACCTTCCAGTAGTTAAGATTATTGTTTGGGTATCTGCTCATTTGTAAGCATTATTATAATGGCTTGTGCTTTATGAAGGATGAATCCAAGTTAACTTGGAATCACTGCTTGCCAGCAGATACCAGCATGGGTTCTGCTTCACTAAGCACATCCCATTTCATAGGAGTTTATATTGTTCATCAGAGAGGAGCAAGCAACATGGGAGGCCTGCATTATGGAGATGACAAACACCATGTGAAATTACCAGGATCATGCTGGTGAAATTCCGCCCCGTATTTCCAGGTGATCTCTGCGTTCCTTGAGCGATCTAGAAACATTGACAAGGTCTTCGGGCAAGAGGAAGACTATAACAGAGCTCAATGGCTTAGGCAAAATTCTAATAATCAAGGATGCCGGTATTCTAACGACCCTGCAATGTTCATTATAAGGCTATTCGAACAGCCAGAATTTGACATCCACAGAATCAGATTTACATGGTATATTGCACCATTGACAATTGCCGGCAGCATGCCGGGCGAACTTTAACCTGCTAGGCCAACAATTCCTCCAGGCGGGAGTGTTTAATTTTTCATGAACACATTGCTTTAATAAAGTGCTTGGCATTAGTTATAGCTCCTGAATGAAAATGAGCACAGCTCTGCAACATTAAATTTTAAAATCACCATCTAAGCCATTAATTTTGGCCAGCTTCTGTTTTGTATATAGAGTGTTCGCAAGCACTACCAAGTGAAGGCATATTTCACTGGGCAGGAGACTGAGAAGCTGTACCAATAAAATTGTTTCACAGCCTCCACGGAGAACAAGTGGCATGTTTTATGCATCAACTGAAAACAAACGTCAAAAACAAAGCGGACATAAACCATCTAACTGGTGTCAATTGCATCATCCTTGATCCCATGTTAAACAGTCCTTCTGGACTTATAGCACTCATCACATATGGCTCTACAACCCTGGTAAGAAATGAAGAGAGGTGTGTTGTCCTAAAACTTCTTTGGTTTTGAGATCTCCCCTTGCTTGTTTCTTTGAAATGTAGCATTTGAACAGACTCAGAAAAAATAGTAAATCCTTATCAAGGTAGGATCTTCTGTGCCCCCACATTTTGAAGATTTGGATTCATACAGAAAGCAAAGTTTACCTTCATTCAAGATGATGTGGACTTGTGACCCTCCTCTGACTCTTTCACGGGGCAACTGGAGCCTGAAGATGTTCTGGCACTGTCCTCCCAAACTGCACTAAGGAAGTACACATGCTTGAAATGTCTATACATGTATTAGAAATGTAAGGATGTCATCACACTGCAGTTTGCTTGTCAACATACAGGTGGCGCCGTGAACTACAGCATGGCAGCAAACCGGGCTCTCAAGAGTTCCTGGTCTATTACAGCAGTGCCAGAGGGTCAGCAGGTGGATGAGCTAGTGCAAACTTGGAACCTCCAGCTGTTTTGGGACTACAATTCCCATCATCCCTGACCACTGGCCTGTTAGCTAGGGGTGATGGGAGCTGTAGTCCCAAAACAGCTGGAGGGCCAAGTTTAGCCATCACTTGGCTAGTGGGTCAGGCAAGTAAGTAGACAGCAGCCCAAATGAGGTCTAAGGGGAGGGAGCTGGGGCAAGGAGTGAGGGGAGGCAGTGGTTTTCTAGTGACGGGTGGTGGTGAGTCAAGTGAGCAGGGGCATAGCCCCTAGTACTACATACATACATTGTGTGTGTGTGTGTGTGTGTGTGTGTGTGTGTGTACACAATGCATACACTGATCAGTATGGACCTTTATGTCCCCGATTTTATATCCTGCAACTGAGGTTGTGTTTCATTATATTCTTTAAGGAACATAGAGGGAAGTTCAAACCAGCTTTTCTCATTTTAAAGTTGTGTTCTACAACAGCTGGAAACTGTTAGGAATATCCTAGTACAGAAGCTGTGATCTCCTGTACTATAATCACCACAAGCAAAGAGGTAAGGTCAATGCTGTGTCTAACCCCCACAGAGTTCTCCTGTTCTGCTAGTTAACCTATGCTTGATGACTTCACAATTATTTTCCATAACCTATTCTGCATTTTCACATTTTGTAGGTTACGTCTTCTGTTCTGCTTCTCAAGGAGAGGGGCAAGGAATTATACAAAGCACCAATAGCCTAGTGGAAACATCTTTAAGCAACTCCTCAGACTTCAGATATCGTATCAGGCATTGATCACACACAATCAAACACAACTCTGTAACCATACATGTTAGAAATATGCTTTTTTTAAAAAAAGGTTGAGACTTCTAAACTTCTGTAGACTTGTGGCACACATAAAGTATTGAATAAGGGCACATTGTACTCCACCAGAGGTACCACAGGTTAAGTTGACTAAAACCAGATCCAGAAATTTCTAGTTCAAACTGAACAGGGATTCAAAAGACAGTAAGGAGTCAAAGACTGGGTTGAGATAGACTCACTGAGCTTGCTGCCTTCTTAAGTGTTCAACCAGTTGTTACAGCGTTATACACTAAGGCTGTATACACACAATATTTTTATCACACATTCGAAGCAGCTTAATCTGGGATAGCTCAGTAGGTAGTTTGTTCAGAGTTGCTGGGTATAATAACTCTGTGAGGGATAAACTACAGTGCTCAGAATTCTTGGGGGGGGGGGGGGGAAATGCTGGAGGAAGTATAATCGGAGGGGATTGTCTTACTCCCCAGGATAAATTCTCTAATAGATTTTACTTCCTGCCAGTGAAGAGATGGGCACAGACAACCCATATCATGGAACACATTCACCCCTACAGGAGAATAATGTGATCTAAAGACAGCAGAGACCCAGGTTCAAATCTCTGCTGAGCCAGGAAGCTCACTGGGAGACCTTGGGCAAGTCTAAGCCCAACTTAGGGTTGATGTAAATTTAAAATGGGGGGGGGGGGAGCCACACACTCATTTTGATCATGTGATTCTTACATTGCATTGCCTTTCCAATGAAGTTTCTCTTTCAAGGTAATCTGTGTTCCAAAAATGTGACAGTGTTACAATCACAATTCTACAAACTTATAAAATCTCCAAATTGCATGGTTCTTTTTTCATAAGTAAAAAAGAAAAAGAAAAATACAGAGTGTACAAACAACAGTTTTAATTGCACCCCATCATTTAGGTTTAAGAGCAGCTCTGGCTCTTCATAGTGCTGAATAAAAGTGCTGGAAAAGTCAGTGTTATGAGTGATTTCTGAAACCCCATTTTATTTTAAAAACACATTCCATTCCTGATTTAGTTCATCTAGTTCTATTGTGATATTCTTTCAAAAATACTACCATTGCGAATTCTTAACATCACTAAAAAAAGCACTGAAAGGCTGAAAAATTGATACTTGCTCTAACTACAACAAAATAGAAGTCACAGTCTCCGTATATTAGAAATAAATATGAAAAGTATTCAGAAAGTCATTTAGATCTCAACTGCATCTTAAGAAGGAGATAGTAAGAAAAGCCTCAACAGTTCATTAGGAAACAATATACAAAGAACCAGTCGGAAAATGAAATAAAAGCAAAACTAAGGAAGAATATGGAGAATATTTTACTTCTGTCAGACCTCAGACACTCAGCATAAAAACATGGTTCTGGATTTGAAAAACAGAAATACGTAGTTTCTTCATCTCAAAAAATCCACATGAAACTGAATGTTGAAGGATCATTTTGTGTGTCCACTGGTATGCAGCATTCAGCAACTATATTATAAAATACAGACTCACAGAAATATCAGTATTTTCTTGCCTCTCCTTTGCTCATTCCTGATCAAGCAAACAGGTTCTTTGGTTACTGAAAAGTTTCTATCTCATGCGAATGCTGAAAAACTGGTTTAACCAGCTATAATTGGAACTTGGGTGACTTTGAACTTCTTATGGCACTGAGACTGGGTTCCTACATTACTCCGGCAGAGTGGGATGCCATTCCTTTGCACATCCCCATGATAGTGAGAAAAGCCCTGGACCCGTGGGAAGAATCTGCACTGCATCACCTTGCTTATGCCAGCACTGAACTTCGAAAAACGGGATCCCCCTACGTGGCTTGCTATGTTTCCCATACTGCCAAGGTAATTTAAGAACAAAGTCTAACGAAAAAAATGGTCTACACGTATTGGAATTCAAAGAACTGGTTCTATTATTCTATTTTGCCAACTCAGATTTTAAAAATCCCAGATGCCCTGAAACTCTTGTGTGTGTAGAGTTTTATATACACCTCCATGTGAGGATTATGCACATGCAGTTTTAAATTAGGGAATTTGCAAGGAGGGTGCTTAAAATTCAAATGTATTCGTAATTACTCTTTTTACAGTTTTGGTAAACTATCATCATAACAAAAGAAGCCAGTTTGGATTTATTCATCCCTTTTCCAAAGTCTGAAAGAATATACAGTACATATACAGAATGACAATTTGATTCATCTAAAGCAGTCTTCACTTTGCTCAGTTCCTAGAGTTCTTTAGACTAGAAGATAATACCAATCAAATCAAATGGTTTTCCACGAGTGAAACGAGAAAGCAAAGAACCAAGAACTATGCTCAGAAGCAAAGTGGTTTAGAACATCTACCTCTATATCTATATATACATACACACACAAGTTCGTAACCTTTCATGAAAATCACCCTATATCCTATTAATGAACAGAAACGTTATTGTAAAAATGTTGCTAGTTTAACAAAATGGAGAAGAAATGGCTTGCTATCAAAATATACATTTGAATTGCAGGCTAGAAGGTTTATGCTATTAAAAAATAGTTTTAAGCAAAATCCCTTGCTTGTAATGCCGACTGGCTGCGGGCTTGTCATTGCAACATGATGATCCAACAAGGTCTTATAAAAAGATTGAACAATGACTCCCTTCTTTATCTGTATAATGTTCTTGACAAATGCGGACAAGGAGAACTCCTTCCTCTCTGTAGACCAGAGCAGTTTTCAAAGTTCTCAATCCAAAGCTTGAGAAAACAAAATGGCAGTCAAGAATTCAGAATCTCAAGTGGGATTTGTGTTTTACCATGTACCTGCAATGTAAAGAAAAATCACCATTATAGAATCGTGCAGCAGCTGCATAAATATGTAAATTTAGGCATGCATTCTCTCTCTCTTGCAAAAGTGGTGTTAACAACCCAAGATGTAAGAAACTAAGCTAAGGAAAATGGTAAAGCAATAAATTGTTTTTTCCCCTCCTTTTGCATTTGTAACTAGCTATCATCTGTTCCAATTGCCCCCCCATCATCTGAATGACACAGATGTGGTGTGTCAACAACATACAACAACTAATTCTCCATCAATAGATTTTTAAAGTAAATCTTTCACTACTCTGATTGACAGACTGAAAATGGACTTCAGTGATAAATCAGAGGAGGGCAGATGACATAAACTGAAATAGTATTTGCAGAGTATTTATTTATTTAAAACGTTATTATCAGAAGCTCTTCAGTCAAAGCTCTGAGTGGCTTACAAAATAATATACAATACAATCCAGCGACGACAGATTTAGCAGGCAGTTAAAAATCTAGAGTAAAATGGAAACAAAACTAAAAAGCCTGGGCTTTTAAAAAAATGTTTGCCTGCCACAGAAAGGAAATACAGATGGAATTCAACAAAATTCTATAGAAAGGGAGTTCCATAAACAGGTTGCTACAATGGAAAAGACCTTGTGTCTAATCACAACCCGCATTACTTTAGATGATGGGGGACCCTGAAATATGCCCTCTTAATGACAGGGCAAGTTCATTCAATAGTCCTTCAGGTATTCTGGTCCCAAGCCATTTAAGGTTAAAAGGTGCTTTGAAATGGTTTGGTACCTGCATGTCTTTTCCAAACTGGTGTAATCGACTCCATATGACCGATTCCAGATAATCATACTGCTGTATCTTTGCTCTAAATGTTTTACATCCCTAGATAAAATGCTAAAAATATGTAGCTCTGCATTTGTTACCTTAAGTTTGGATGTAAATAATGGGGGGGGGGGGGGAGGTAAGAGTTCACTTTGAGCCAGATCTCTAAAAATGGAGGATATAGTGCAAGGGGAGACATTTGTTAAGCTGTAGAAACTCTTTATGAGCTGCTATTGGTACAGGTTGGAGAGCAGGGTATTAGAGAAGTGAGCAGGAATCCCAATCAGTATAGATGTTCTTGTGTATTGCTATGTGGTGGGTATTTGACTATTGTTTTTAATAGCTTGCCAGTTTCAACAGATGGCTTTTATTTAAAAATATAAATGCATTCCCCACCCCGACTGATATTACCTGTCCAATGTTTCCCAGAAACGCAGGAACACTGGTCTGTCCAAGTGCCGTTTGTGGTAACTGAGCTCTAACAGTGTCACGTCCCATTTCTGGACATTTGGATCTAGACGGACTTCATCGTATTTAAGATGGAAAGCTTTAACTATGAAAGAAAGGAACGAGAGAAAAAAGATATCGCAATTAAAATAACTCTTAACACCCAAACTCATTTTGGGTGACTGCGATTCTGAAACAGAAGACACAACAAGACCAGCTGCCACAGGAGTGTGTAGGGATATCGCTGTACACCCAGCTAGGCTTCATTTCTGTGATCCACCTAGGAGCTTAAGATGGCAACTATGGTGCCCTTGTGAACTAGCCCTAATGCCCAACTTCCGTGTCACAAGTTTTTAGAAGAATACTCTGATTTCTGTCCTTATTCTAAGGAGCTGTTCCAATATAATGGCTTGCATTTTTGTTAGGCCCACAATCCAATCAAATAAATGTTAATTGAAACACATTTTAATGAATATTTTAATGAATAAATATCAAATATGAAAAAATAGTATTTCTGAAGCTTGACACACAGTTTCTAGGTTTTTGGATACATATATGTGTGGAACCAGGCATCATCTTAGAGGCAGCATTCCCTCCTATGTGACGTAAAAGGGAAATGAAACTTTTAAACGGCTACTGGCTACATGCAGTTTTTATAATGGCTTGTAATAAAAATGACATAGATTTAGCTGCCCAATTAATTGGAGGCCCAATTTTAGTCATTGTAAGCTTTTTTACTGATTAATTCAACTGATTCAGAATCAGTTTACAATTCATCCTATTTGTTGTTGATCAATCACAAATTTTTGGATAAAAGCTATGGCTTGAGTCCACACTGCGGTTGCCCGTTGAAGCGGGGGCACATTGCCTGATTCCCACTTCTCCTTGCACCCTCTGAAAATCTGCTGGGGGGCATTCTGGAATAGTAAGGGGGAGATGCAGGGGGTAAGTAAATATTTTCTCCTCTACTACATGAAAAGGTGGATGGTGACATTTGGAGCTAACCCATAACTTTGGTGTTTCAGAGTACTTTGACAGAAGTGTGTCCCCCATCACCAAAATCTGAAAACAAAACAAAACACATCAGCCCCGAAGACTACCAATTTGGAAATATTTTTAAAAGTGTATTTAGCTTCCATGTTATATATAGTTTTGTTGTTTTTCCTCAGGCTAAAGGAATTTGCTTCATGAGTATTGCTGTGGGATATGTGTGCCAGATAAGTTATAGAAATGATATGCTGTTGTCAGCAGTCTCTGAGGCAGAAGTACAGCAAGGTGAATGGGACAATTATCCTGGATAAGAAGTCAGTGTGCTCATGTTTTGTTTCCAAAGAGGCTGTTTCAGTTCATCCAGGTCCACTTTAAAAAAATGGAAGTACTGCATTAAAACATGCCCTCTGAGAATCTCAACCAAGTCTCGATTTCAGATGTCACAACACTACATTAGAGTGGCACTTAAATATATTACCTCTGTAATATGAGTCTTAACCACATGGCAGAGTTTGTAAAGTGATAGCCCCACCATAGCAAATCACCCACAAACTTAATCTTAAGATCACCATATCGAACCATGGAAATCTTTATCTAATTGCTTCTATATTTTACACACAACACACACACAAAATGCATAGGACTTGCAACCAGTATTACAAATTGCCTGAAGGTGGAATTTCAACTAAAAATCCTTTAAGTACATCAACTTTATGTATCTAGGACATCTTCTAGCATTTATAATAAAAATATTATTATCATACTATGTTATACCAACCTTTCCTTTTAAAAGAAGTACACAAAGTATATCAAGGATATATGCATTTACAAAGAAATCTATGAATGTCAAACAGATCCTTTGAGTTAGGAGCAAAATGTATTGAACAAGAATCAATCCACTAAAAGTGACCTTCAAGTTCAATAGACTTGCATTAACATGTGATTGCAAGTAGACCTTTAAAATGACATTCAGATAAAATATTCATATTGGTTAAAATGCCAAAATACGGAACTCTGCACTGAAAATATCTACTTCCATACAGACATCTCTGAAATGAAAGGATAAAAGAAATTATTTTCGACAAAAGCAATTGGTATATGGTCCAAAAATAAACAAATTATTTCACAAGAGGTCAAGCGCTGTAGCCTGGAAAACATAGGATAAAGAGAGTACTATTTTAAGCTTTGTTCAAGTGACACTTTATAGGATTTCAGCCAGCATAAAGTGTTATTGTGAGATACTGAGAAATAGTCTGATGTGCTCTATCTAGATGGGAGTCTAATCCCGGATTTGCATGATACATTTAGACTTTTTCTTGGATTTTACAGCAATCAGCTTTCAATTTATTTATTTATCCGAACTTTCAATCTACAGCAAACAATTCTAAATCTCTGTTAATCTTCCTTGTGGAAGAAAGCCAGTTTCCTCATGGAAGAACTTTGAGCTTCTCTGCATGTATGAAAGTCAGGAGCGACGAGCTTCATTTAAACCCTAATGCTTCCCAGAGTACCATTTTGTCCCAGCAATTTTGATTCTCGTAACAACTTGAGTGTATACGATGGAAGATGGAAGTTCGGCAGAACTGGATTGTTGCGTTGTTTTTCAATGATGCAAGTGTGCTGGCTAAGGGACATAGTTCTAATCTAAAATAACAGATGGGAAACTGCAATACTAAGAAGTTCAGCTGCAAGTGATTAATGGAATATATGCCTGACTATTCTATGTCAGGAGGTTTTAGTAGGCAGGGTTGCAAACATTTCTCCCTGGCAACATCCCTCCTCCCTGGCAATATAGATGAAAATGGATCCTTGGATGCTCATGCGTAGGTCCAGATTTTTCAGTTTGTGTATGTGCACACTGTTGCAGGCGAGATGAACAGTTCTGAAGATTAAAGAGAGATTTAAGCTGTTCTGTGGGAGAAGCAATTGTTTGTATTGAGTTACAGATGAGAAAAGAAGCTCAAAAGTTGCTTCCCTACACTCTGGTCCTCTTTCTAGATTTCAGCCTGACCTTATGTGAATCCCAGCAAAAATAACAATTCATCATTCCTTCAGAGAAGCTTGACAGCAAACTAGTTCCCTCAGCAAATGATGCTCTGTGCTACCAAACCAGCCTTGCTGATTGGAGGCGGGTGAGTTAACGCCTCCATCAAAATAATACAATGTTGATAATTCATAATTAAAACACGTGGCAGAGAATTAGCTGGCTGAAAATGAAGGCTTACTTTTTGCAAAAATATCAACAGGTGATCCATCTGGTAGCAACCATGGCCAGCCTTTGAACTGCCAAGCAGGACCTTGTACAAACACAGCCACAACACGATCCCTAAAAAGAGAAATATGAGAACAATGAATACCACAATGTTCAGCTTAAAATGTCTTTTACTTCCTGCAATGTTCCAAAAGCTAAGAATTTATTCACATAAAGTTTTCTCCACTGCATAAGAACTTTGAACTGTTCATGTCTTGTGGATATCTGATCCCGGTCTTATTAAATGTATTTAGACATTAAACTAATGCCTGGAAATCTTCAACAACAAAGCTAACCAGGAATACGGACTGCACATGTAATCTCTCTCTCTCTCTCTCTCTCTCTCTCTCTCTCTCTCTCTTTTAGTTGGAAAGAGTTTATTGTTGTTCCTTAAGATAGGAAATAGTTCCAGTGGAGAATTATTTGAATTTATTTATGCATTTTCACAGACTTAATATCCACATATTACAGTTTCTTTTGTTAATCTCTTATCAAAAGACTTCCACCCTCCCATGGTTCCTTATTTATTCATTTTTTTGCTGCATATCCTTTTAATACAGTGGTGCCCCACAAGACGAATGCCTCGCAAGACGAAAAACCCGCTAGACGAAAGGGTTTTCCGTTTTGGAGGTGCGTCGCAAAACGAATTTCCTATGGGCTTGCTTCGCAAGACGAAAATGTCTTGCGAGTTCCTGCGGGGTTTTTTTCCTTCCCCCCCTTTTTCTAAGCCGCTAAGCCGCTTATCTGCTTATCTGCTAAGCCGCTAAAAGCCGCTAATAGCGCTAATCCGCTAAGCCGTCAATGGCTTGCTTCATAAGACGAAAAAACCGCTAGACGAAGAGACTTGCGGAACGGATTAATTTCGTCTTGCGAGGCACCACTGTACAGTGGTACCTCGGTTGTCGAACATAATCTGTTCTGGAAGACCATTTGACTTCCGAAACTTTCAACAACAGAGGCGCAAAGGGTAGTTGGCAAAGTCAATGAAGAAAAAAAGAATAAAATGCAGCAGAAGCCGTTCAACTTCCGAGGCGCGTTCGAAAACAGAAGCAATTACTTCTGGGTTTTCTGCTTTCAGCTTCCGAAACGCTTGAAAACCGAGGTACCACTGTACCACCCAAATCATTATAGACTTTTATCATACTGTTTTTAACTGCTGCTTATATTTCTAACCCTACTTGGAAATTTATTTGCTTGTTGTATCTCTTTAAATATTCACCAAAAAGCTCCCACTCTTCCTGTATCATGTAATCTTAATCCATACTGAGCCATGACCTGGACAGGTCACCATGAGCACAGAAAAAGGAGAATTTGGAAGCAGGGAGGGAAAGGTCATGAGAATCTCTCTTTTGCATTCCCCCAAGAGAGTTGATAGTTTTGTTTGCAGTTTGGGAAAAAGAAACATACTTTCTGCTAATCACATTAGAAGTGACCCACTGTCATAATGCTATTTTCATGGAAAAAAACAATGGCCATTGTGGATTTTGTAGACCCAGACAACTATGGAACTTTGCAGTTTAAGAGGACCTATAACTCAGTGCTCTCTTCACGAGTGTCCTCTTAGTAACAAATCATCATCATCATCATCATCATCATCATCATCATCATCACCCCAGCCATCATACACTAAAAACTTCCTAAACAGGGTTGCCTTCAGATGTCTTCTAAAAGCCAGATACTTGTTTATTTCCTTGATATATGATGGGAGGGCATTCCACAGGGCGAGTGCCACTACTGAAAAGACCCTCTGCCTGGTTCCCTGTAACCTCCCTTCTCGCAGGGAGGGAACCGGCAGAAGGCCCTCGGAACTGGACTACAGTGTCCGGGCTGAACGATGGGGGTGGAGGCGCTCCTTCAGGTATATTGGGCCAAGGGCATTTAGGGCTTTTAAAGTCAGCACTAACACTATGAATTGTGCTCGGAAATGTGCTGGGATTGTGCCCATTTGACACAGCCATGTTAGCAATCAAATATTCAATGAGAAGGTATGATGCCAGAATGGCTATTTCCAGAAATGAAAGTAAGTGGACAGTACCTGGCTTCAAGGGGGCTGTATCCTAGCTCTATTGTCAGCAGTAGGGAAATAGCAACAGCAGCAAAATTTCACCCTCCCTTACCAATCTTGAGGCATAAGTTTTAGAGGCTGATCAACCACACGATACGGTACTGTAACACTGACTGTAGTTCCACCAGGCTGCATCTGGTCTTTCCTTCTCTGTATTAAAGTTTCATTTTCCCGCTGGCAACCTTGCTTTTTCTTTTCATCAGATGGCACAAACCTTAAATATAAGCACGGCGAGAAAATAAACAGACTGGGACTAATTGATTTGGTGCACTCAAGGTAAAGCAGACATTACGTAGTCAAGAGATTAATCAGAAATTGGACAGAATCACGGGGAATCACTGAACAATACAAGCTAACAGAGCCTCTAAATCGATCAAAATAATTTCAGAATCTCTAGACTACTCCAAAAAATAGAGACATGCATGCTATTTAAATGGATATTTTACACCACAAAGGGTGTCACTAGAAATGAATTCCAGATGGATAGGTGTGTTAGTCTATGCCTGAAAAGTAACAAAAAGTCCTATGGCACCTTATATACCAACAAATTTATCGCAGTATAAGCTTTTGTGAGCCAGATCTCGCTTTGTCAGATGTAGGTGGGCTGTGGTCCACAAAGATTTATGCCACAATAAATTTGTTAGTTTGTAACATTTCACAGGATTCAGTTTTTATTAAAGGCAAGGATGATTTGGCAGTCTTGCAAAAAAGCCTACATGCCTAGGAGCCTAATCTTACAGTTCATTTTGGCTGCCAGGATCTACCATATCAACTGCTAGATGTCTCTCAGAAGAGAAGAAATCAAACTCTGTTAATTGACATGCATCAAATAATTTACACATATTGGTATGTAATGAATGATGCTTTACAGGTTAAAGAAAAGAAAAATGGTGTAAAAAAAAGTACATTTCATGACATGTTTAGATGCATGGAAGATAATGTTCAGTAGTGCCATGGAAGGTAAACTCGAGTAAAAGAAGGAATCTGAATTAGACGAATCCAGAGAGGTTTTCATGACAGCAACTCATTAGGAGCATAAATATGGTGAAAAAGAAATGGTTAGACAGCTCATTGCCAAATCCCAATACGTACATTTTAGGTTCTAGCAATATAAACAACTGAATACAAACATCATATCTAAACAATGCATTTATTGAATTTCCTTGCTTTCAGAAGCAATAAATAGTTTCTTCTTAGAAATGGTCAATAGCAGTACAATTACTGACCAATTACTTCCTTTTTGAGGTAGCGATCAAGACAATCTCTGCCTTTTAAATCAAACACAGAAAGTGCACTATTAATATTCACATACTGATCTCCTTTGCATTATGGGGGAAAAGTTTATTGAAGGTTAACACTTATGATGCCTTAAACCTGGCTCTTTGATGAGATACCTGGAGAAACATGATGAATTAAGGAAAATATGAACTCCAGACCTGCCATTTATGAGTACCTTTTCAATAAGAAGCAAACAAAATAACTTACTTTTATCTTCTCAAGAAAACAAAGTCATAAATAATGGCAATTTTGCCTGTCTATTTATCTGTCCATCCATCCATCCATCCATCCATCCATCCATCCACCCATCCATCCATCCATCCATCTCCCCCCCCCCCACCTTCCTTCATCATAAGATCTTAGGGCAGTTTACAGAATAAAGATGAGAGTGAGCTAAGTATGTGTGTTTTTTCTAAACCCCAATCAAATTAGTTTTGTCCGCCTACAAATTCTAGTAACTCTTATTATCGCTGGAATTAAGTTTCTAGGAGGACAAATACAATAAAATGCAAATCAGAAGTAGTTTCTGAAAAATAATAACAATAACAATAATTTTATTTTATTAATAAAGGTGCCAAAGCACAATTTCAACATTTTTGTGTGTGCACACTAGAAAACATGGCATCTGAACGTTAGCTGACCCACGTCCCTCATTTTTAATTACTTTCAACTTAGCAGCATTTCCTTGAAAATGCATTTTAAAGCCTTCCATATTCTTTTCTTCAGTTCAGCACTGTCTCAGTAACACTTCCTGCAATAAGTGGAGAACTATGACATTTTCCCAACATGGGTAACATGCCATTGGGTGAAGGCAGCCAATTACAAAACTTGAGAACATAACGATGGGAAAGCGTTATGCTCCAGGAATTCCTAACTAAGAAGCCAACCTCCTTTCTTGGTTTGGGACTCACAAGAGAAGAAATTGAAGAGGCAAACCACCAATAGACTTGGAGTGACGTGGTTCAGTATTGTTAGGACATGGCTTATTTTTTCATCCACACCGGGTCAAAGTATAATTCACAAATTTTAGATAAGCAAAATATGGAAGGACACTGAGATGTTGGCAGTTTCCCAGACTTCTTAAGTAGTATCATAATAAAAACCATGTGCTATAAGAATTGCTCTTTTTTAACATACCTGTCACTTAGATCTTTATTAATTAGTTGCTCCACAGATGCTCTTACCAAAAAACAAAGCAAGGTACATTGTCCACACCATTTATGAGAATATGCACGACGACTTGGATCATGTTTGCTGTTCTCATCATTGTATCTCACAGAGATAAAACCCACTGTGACACACAGAAGAGAGAACAGGAAACACAGTTGGATGCACAAACTAATTTAAATGGAAGGTGAGATTTTCCTGCTCTAATTTGGGGGTGTAAAATATACAGACAGAGGATGAAAATTAGACTGCCAGTCATGACAGTCACACACTGGTTTGCCAGACTACAAAGAAATGCTCCTCAAGGTCACAAATCTTTAGTGGCAAAACACTGCATTCATGGGATGATAAAGGGATAGGACTAATAGAAGTACAGAAACAGTTGCAGCCTCCTGAGGACCATAAAAGATGTGTAGAAAGAAGGGCAGAACTTCAAATACAAAACCTGCAAATGTCTGATTCGCTCGCATTCCAGCTACCAAGTCTAGGAGAGAGATTCTTCTTGCCACACATTTTTTATTTATAATCTTATCATTTTGATGTTGAAAACTAAAACCTAAAGTTTAAGCACAATGTAAAGGAAAACATTACAAATATAAAATTAAAATTCATACAATATACAAAAGCAGAGCCTATGCACACAGGGTTCAACCACTGTACTGATTTGTGAATCAATACATCAACCAACCTACAATACAACACGAAGTGTGCCTCAAAAGGCAAAAGGAAAGGCTGAAAGCCTAATCTAAACTTTTCTTTTTTAAAAAAAGGCTTTAAAAAAGCAAATCCATATTTTTGTTCAGATCTGAGTGTACCTCTGGTGTCCATATGCTTTCTGCATGGAAGTTAAGAGGTTCTGTAGAACTCACAATCATAGTGTTGTTGTGTTTCTTTTGTTTCTGCTAAGGAACCTATGCTGTAGTCACCAATTTTGGCATAAAAAATTAAAATGCCGCTGACATAAAATAACATGCACTGTTTCTACAATAACTTATAACTTCAGCTACATTTTTTTTTACACCTGACTTTTATGAAACATATTTTACTCAGCTACTTACTTTAGATCCTGCAGAAGATCTTTTGCATTGAGCATAGTTATTAAAGAGGTGGTAGCTGCTGGAATAATGATGATGGGTGTTCGAGATCCTGTAGAGAGATAATTTAAAAAAACAAAACAAAGACATATTTTTTTAAAAATGCCATTCTCATCATCATTATTATCCCTTGCTCTGCAGCTTAAAAAATTCTGAAAGAATGCAGAATGAATTGTAAATCCTTACTTCGTATTTGCCACAAAATATAGGCTGTTTATGATTAAAGGGCTTACAAAATTAGAAGCAACTCACCTTTTTTCTGGTTTGGAGGTGGTCTTGCTTGAGAGACTGTGCAGAGGAAAAAGAAATCACAAAATCATTGATTATATAACAAGTTTTGATTCTGGATAAGATTAGTCAAATTTATTAGTCTGGAATAATAAATCCTTAATTCCCCTCCACGTGGTGTCACTTGGTTATTATTTGCATTAATGCTGCAGTAGAAATGTGAGTTCTAAGGAGCACTCACAACTCTTGTGATCCTGACATGAGATACCAGAGCAGGCAACTAACAAGGACAAAAACTATTTTCTGCATATTTTCAAATCCATTCTCAGAGATACACTGGACAATATTTTCCTCTTCTGAATCACAGTATCATAGCACATGCCATGACATTTTGTTTCTACAGTGTGGTGAGATTACATCCTTAAGAACTTGTTCATAATTTCCCCCAGCAAGGGAACATTTGTGTCTGCACCAACAGTTACCAGAAACGTGGATTTTATTCTAACCCAGGAAATTTAAGACTGGGTTTGATGTTGGTTACAAATTCTGATTAGCAGTGAACACAATCGGCATATAGTACAATGAAAGAAATTACCCAGTTCAGCAAATGTTCAGAATCAAATGTTTTACAAAAATGGAGTGCAACTCACAACTTCCCAGCACTGCGGGGTGGTGCACTGTGGGTGACTACTCTTGCCCGAGGGCTGAGGAAATCTCTTCCCAGTCTCAGCACCATCACTGGGAGAAGATGAGCAGCTGGGAAAGGCAATTGCCCAATCCTAAGTATGCCTGAGGGACTGGGGTGGCGCTGTAGTCTAAACCACTGAGCCTCTGGGCTTGCCGATCAGAAGGTTGGTGGTTCAAATCCCCGCGACGGGGTGAGCTCCCGTTGCTCGGTCGCAGCTCCTACCCACCTAGCAGTTCGAAAGCAAGTCAAAGTGCAAGTAGATAAATAGGTACCACTCCAGTGGGAAGGTAAGTGACGTTTCCGTGCACTGCTCTGGTTTCGCCAGAAGCGGCTAGTCATGCTGGCCATATGACCCGGAAAAACTGTCTGCGGACAAATGCCAGCTCCATCGGCCAGTAAAATGAGATGAGCACCGCAACCCCAGAGTCGTATGCAACTTGACTTAACTGTCAGGGGTCCTTCACCTTTACCTTTTTAAGTACGCCTGAGGTTTGAAGGGACATGAGAGCATCACCCTGCAGTGTTGCAATGTAAAGGGGCAATTGTTGGCATAACCCATCACACTTTAAGAGGACAGCTGCAGCTATATAATTACTTACTTTACTAAGTGCTTTCAGGATTGCATCAACGCTGACTTCAAATTTCATAGTACACTGCCTATGAAACTCTGTTAAGATCCCATGATCACTGGTGGTACTGTATAAATATATAAGACTACTAAAGAAATTAAACCATTTTGTAGTGAAATCCTGAGGGAATGCTTTCTTCAGATGCTTCATGGCACTTTGCTTATTTCTTTGTACTCTTGCAGGATGGAAGGTCAGTCGTGATATTGGCCACCCTTTGTACTGACGAAGGCCTGTACAGGCCTTTCAGTTAATATGTGTGAAATCGCATCTGGCAGTGTGACCCCCATGTGCAACGGCTTATCCAGATGTATTTCTGTTCTTGCTATTTCTACCCTTTTCATATCATTGCCTGTCAGTTCCAAACACATTCTTATTCTCAACAGCCTGGTGAGATAAATATGACAGGCAGTATGACCTTTCTAAGCATAGGCACATAGCTGCAAAGATAACATAACCAGTAAAAAATTCCAATACCATGCCAGTCTAACTACATTAGCAGTCCATCTTAAAATATCTTTTAGATGATGCTCATTTTAAAGCAAAGGCAAAACCAAACAAAAACACCTATTCCTGCGAATTTTGCATCTGGAAAAGTTGAAAAGTGTAAAGTCATTTCCATTAGGCGGGCACTAGGAGCTGTTGCAATGAAGATGCCCAACAAATTGATCCAATTCACATTGAATCGCCCCCCCCCATTATTTTATTATCCTAACTTCTCTTTATTCTATACCTACTTAGTACCTATTTAACAGGATTATTCTTTCCCCAGCCTGTCATCACGATCCAGTCACCATTTGGTGCTAAAAATATTCGCATGGCCCTGCAGTATTTACATGGCATCCATTCTTAGCATCAGTTCAAGAGATAGTTGCTGTTAATTGTCAGCATAAACCTCAAGGGTTTTGACATCCACTATAGCTTGAATGGGACGCAGGTGGTGCTGTGGGTTAAACCACAGAGCCTAGGACTTGCCGATCAGAAGGTCAGAGGTTCAAATCCCCGCCACAGGGTGAACTCTCCTTGCTTGGTCCCTGCTCCTGCCAACCTAGCAGTTCGAAAGCACGTCAAAGTGCAAGTAGATAAATAGGTACCGCTCTGGCGGGAAGGTAAACGGTGTTTCTGTGTGCTGCTCTGGTTCGCCAGAAGCAGCTTCGTCATGCTGGCCACATGACTGTATGCCGGCTGCCTTGGCCAATAAAGCGAGATGAGCGCCGCAACCCCAGAGTTGGCCACGACTGGACCTAATGGTCAGGGGTCCCTTTACCTTTTAAGTCACAATTACTCCACGAGGCTCTCTCACAAGGGAGAGTGGGAAAGACTTCAGCCAAGAGTTTGGGCTTAAGCAGGCACTGGTCAAGGGCTCCAGGCCTCTGCAAGACCCCTCACCACTTTTTGAGATGGTGACTATCATTGTGGTATATTGCATGGTGTGTGAAGATGCATCTTTTTCCTACTCAGTCTTGAATTTGTTGCCATTTATCCTCACTGTGGGCCCTCAGCTGTGGAACTCTGGAAGAGAAACTCCCCCTCTCTCTGTACTAGTTCCCTACTAAACTTTTTTTCTTCAACTGCCCCAAGCAAGTTACGACTGGACCTAATGGTCAGGGGTCCCTTTACCTTATAGCTTGAATTTAAACAGCCAGACACTTGTTTTGTGCAGTGACCTTGGGAGTGGTAGTTCTGCATAGAGGTCTAGGGGTCTCTAACAACAGTTTTGGAATCCTCACCAAACTACAACAGCCATAATTCTTTGCGATTCAGCAAATCAAACACTATAGTACTGACATGTTCTGATTGAACATTGAACTCAGGTTCAATCACCATTCACCACTGGAAATATTTGTATGTCCCAGAGGTGCTTAGTGCAAGACATAGTGGTTGTTAAAAACCCCTGGCTAACTATTTAAAGCCAGAGACCAAAGTATTTTCTACAACTAATGCATACTAAAATCAGTGCGGATTTAAAGCCAGGTCATGTATTTTGTGCTCTATTGCTTCCTGCAGACAAGACATAAGAGCTTCTTGCTGTGAGTGCTTATGGGTAAGGATATATACCACTCAGGTTAAGAGCCTGGATGGGTTAAAGAGTGAGGGAGAAAGGTCTTAAGATGCTCAAATGCCACAGAGTAAGAGCCTGTTGTGTGTGAGAGAAAAGGAGTGAATAGGCTGCCTTGGTGGAAAATGGGATGGGAATTATTCCTAGTCCATTGCTGGCTTAATTTGTTTGAATGTCTTGCATTGCTGGCATTTTTACTTAGATATCTGGCTAAAGTAGAAATTTTTATTTTTGTCACTGTAGTTTTTGCTTCTTTATCTTATGTCAGAATTGTTAATTTGTTGTTTATTAGCTTTGTTTATAAGATTTTGCAATTTTTACACACTGTTTTTCTCTTTTTATTTTATTACTTTGTTACCTTCTCTGAGTTTGAAAATATTTAATGAAGAACAGGATATAAACACTGCAAATGAATTAATAAATACATACACATGAAATATTGAATTTAAAAGGTAGATTTACCTGGTCTTGGCACAGGCTGAGCTGCTGGGGTTTGGGTCTTCCGTGCTGAAGCTCCTTCCTTTAGAAAGAGGAAAGTCAGCCTTTAATATAATAAAACTTTTATTCATGTACAGGTAAACACTCTCTCTTTCTCTCCAGGAAAACAATTCAAGCAAATAATTAATAAGACCAGCATCATCTTCCAGCATCTTTTTACACAACCAATGTAATATATGCTTTAGAAAGCCTGAAAGTTTTGTTTAGAAAAAAAATCAAAGGCAGAGAAAAAGTTTAAATATAGCAAAATGTGGACTCTTTATCTGAAGATGGGTGATGTCCACAGTACATAAATAAAAAATGGTGACTCAACAAAAAATATGTTCTTTTTTTTATATGGCCACAGCTACTCTTACACCACACCCACTTTTACAGTTGGGAACCCAGAGGGCTGACCATGGGTCAATAAAGCCGTGGACATGAAACATAAGTTGGCCACGCCTGATTTAATGTCAACCGTGGAATGTGGTGATGGCCACCAGGTTAGACAGCCTGTAAAGGGAATCAGACAAATTCATGGAGGATAAGTTATCAACAATGACTATAGGCTATCTCAAGGACCAGAAGGAGCATCTATCTGAATACTAGTACCTAGGGTACAACAGCAGAAAATGGATATTGTTCTCATATCCTGTTTGTGGACTTCTCATAGGTATCTGGGCTGGTCATTGTGGGGAAAAGAATGCTGGACAAGATAGCCAGGTGTTAACTACTGCTGTGTTCCTGCTTTCATTCACCTGTGAAATGCCACTGGATAACTGCTGTTGATGTCAATTCAACTATTTGTTCTCAAGTAGTAGTAGTTTGCTAACAATCATAGTAATTTTTCATCACATGGGCAATAGGCAGATTATTTTAAAATTAATTCGTTGAAATAATTAATAAGCCATTTGTTACAAACTGAAGTCAAAAACTAAATGGTGGGCTACTTCATGAACTGCATGGTAGGTAGCCGCTTCCCCCAATTATCAGTGAATTCCTTCACATGTGAAAGTCTTTCAACTAAACATATAATCGCAATTACACATATCCAAAAACCTTAAAGCAGAATGCTCTAAAATGAATGCATTCATGACAAATGAGAGGCAAACTTACACAACATAAAAATTATTTCCATTTTGGGAAACGATCAGCTGTAAATGGGCCCTTAGATTCTAATATACAGCTCTAAATAGGAAAACATTCAGAAGAGTGTCAAATGAAGTCATTGCTCGTCAAATTGTGTGTCTGCAAGCAGATTACATCACCAGCGACTATGCTACAAGTACTACTGCTACACAGTTTCTATTCATTTTAATACAACCTGAATGGAATACAGGAAGGCAGCAAGTCCCACTGAACTGAATACAATTTGAATAGCAGCAGCATCTGGCGGATTACATCCTTGATTGAATTTGTATCCTTTTTTTACAACAGGTACTGTTATATGAAATCTGAATTAAATGTTCTCTCATGATAATTAAAACCCAATATGGCTCTTTGAAACAATCGTCTATGAGTCAAAGATACACAGTGGGCCATCTCTCATTCGTCCGGCTGATAAAGACTAGAATTTAGTTAAATTTCTCCCTACAGAACTTCAATAAAACATGCCTGATTAATTACATATGGTGAACAAATCATTCCTTGGCATACAACCACCAGCTTTTGCAATGTGCGAAGCACAGTATCCAGTCTCCTTCTCTTTCACAATGATATCACCCAGGATTTACGCCTCTTTAAAGCAAACAATTTATTCCCAAATATCTAAAACCTGCCAGTCATGAAATGACATTTTGCATAGGAAGCTGCAATGCTAGATGTGACAAATCATTACTTCACTCACACAACGCGCATCTATGCTCTACAGAAAAGGCATTTTACCACTGTTCACTCGGCTTAACGGCTTAACTGGACAGTGCATATAGAATGCCTTGATTTTAATCAGTAAGGGGAAAGGAATGAGCCAGGCGGAAGGAAAATTCACCACCACTCCCTTTCTGAAAGCAACATAGATAAGATAGATAACTTATTACGGTCAACGACCAGCTAGCATAACACAATAAAAACAGCGTCCATAAAGATAAAATATACAATTAGAGCAGATTGCAGCAATAGCTCATGAGTTAAAATTGAGATATATACATATACCCGTACAACTGAGATTTGGGCTACCATAAAAATTGACCCTGAGGTGCCCCAAAGGGCGACTTCAGATCTTCCCTAGTAAGCTATTTTATTCTAGAGGATGATCTGTGCCTACAAATCTAGGCGCAGAATCTGGCTACCAGCCAGGTCGTCTTGTGATCTTTGCCTAAGAGGAGAGAAATAAGTTTAGACTTCTCTGAAAGATCGGAGAGCCTCTTCAGCAAAGGGTCAATGGTGTTTCAACAAATATCAGCAAAAAAAGGACATCTAAAAAATATATGTTCAGGGCTTCCTATTTCCCCTAGGCGCAAAGTCTCTGTGTGTACGGGACACTTCTATAGGAGCCTTCCAGAACCGGTGAGGGCAAGGCCAAGCTTCTAGCAAGAGTGAAAGCCCTTCTTGCGTTTCTGGATGTGAGGGAATAGAGATATGTTGCTGGAGCGGCTACGTATCTCCCGTTTTCTATGATTTTATAATCGGGGACCCTTGTACAGTCCTGTTGTCTCTCTATGTCCATGATTCTTTGCCTAACCACGGATCTAGATTGGCCCAGGCTCATAGTTATGAGGGTTTGGGGAGCAAGGCCCAGTTTCTGAAGAGTGTTTAAGACTGCTGTCTGCCAGCCAGACTGAAACTGGTACTCAGAATCAATGGGGCTATTCCTCGGGGGAGCAGTTTCAGAGTTAGCCACTTATATATTGATGTTAGACTAACATGAGCTTTGATTTTCATCATCCCTGTTTCTAGTCTGACCCATGCATTTGCAACGCATCTAGGAACTTGTTGAAGGGCCTCTGAGGAGTTTGGATTGCACACTTTCAAGGGGAATGAACAAGGAGGCGGGCCCAGAAAGGATCCGTAAAGTAGCTGTGCCAATATTTTGGCTTTATATAATTTAGTGCCACAGGGACATAAAAACCCCCTTGAGTTCTAAAAAATTTAAGGATAACATTTGCAGATCTTTCTCCAGCACACCCATTTGAGTTAATATGAATTTTGTTGGATCCTGATGCCTGGACCACCATTTCTAAATATTTATAGTTCGAGACTTGTTCTAAATTTTGGCCTTGATGTTTCCAGTTTCTGAGCTTTGGTTTTTTACCAAAAGCAAGAATTTTGGTCTTCTGATAATTTATTTTGAGACATTCCGTCTCACAATAGGCAGCTATTTTTCTTAGTGCTCTTCTAAGCCTTACGGGGGTTCTGGATAGTATTACTGCGTCATCTGCTTAAAGCAAAGCTGTGATGTGCTGGTTTGCTAACTTCAGAGGGTGGAAGTCAAGGTTATGGAGAGTGGTTACCAGGTTATTTAAATAGAAATTAAATAATAAAGCAGCCAAAAGGCATCCTTACCTAACACCCTTAAATGTTTTGATGGGATCTGTTAAGTGCCCTAGCTGAAAGAAAGATACAAAAGTCTGCTTTGGAAGGGGAAGACTTAGTGAATATTAAAAAGATGTAATACTAGAAGTTACATGTAGAACAGCTGCATGTACACAGAACAATTCAGGAAACCAAAGCCTTTTGCCCCAGCAGAATACAAAATACGGGATTGCATGCAATGCTAGCTAGCCATGCTCAGAGCAGACCCACTGAAGGTAATGGACATGACTAACATAGTTCTAGTTGCTATACTCTCAGCAGAACTCAGCTGGATGCAACCTGAAAAGTGTACTGTCCTTGTAGCTGGTCTAACATATACACCACAAACCACCAAACCAGCAAGATAGAATAGGAGAGTAGAGGAAAACAGACAATTCTACAGTTCTTGGACAATGTGGTGCCTGAAGTGTACTCAAGGTGCAAAACTGCTACTAGCTATATATTGCAATTTTAACTTATATGAAATCAAATCATCTGGGTGAGCTACACTCATACTGCCCAGAAAGGAAGCCGTCATATACGAAGTCAAACTTTGTCTACAGTGACTGGCAACAGCTGTCCAGGGTTTTAGACAGTGGTCTCGCCCAGCTCTACCTGGAGATGCTGGGGATTGAAATCTTAGATTTTCTGGGCGGTGGCAGGGGGGTTACAGGTGACTGCAATAGGAGGAGGAAATGAAATGTTTATTGGCTTTATTTTTTAAAGACGTGTATCTCACCTACTTTCAGAGGAACTCAAGGCAGCTAACAAGTCATGGCGTGTCTAGACTTTGTCCTCATCAAGCTGCTTGTATTCCATGCTGTTTGTTTTCACCTTGGTTATTTCCCCACTAGATGTGTGGCAATGTTTCTGTAACACACAACTGCAGCACTAGCTTGCTTAGTGTACATAAGCAAACCACTGCCGAGGTTTTTAAAGAGCTCCTTGCCTTTAAGCAAACACTTTCTGTTTGCAGGTTTAGATTGTTTTATTACTTCTCAAGAGAGCAGAATCTATAATGAGGCAAACTGAGCATTGCTCCTCATCAAGAGGGGAAAGAAAGCAAGCAAATTGCTTTAGGTAGCAAAAGAAGGGCACACCTCCCCCCACCCCCGCTTCCACACACAACCACGACTACAGCTGCTGCTGGCCACTGGCTATTGTTTCTTTGAGTTGGATTTTGGGCACTTGGATGAAACAGCTCTCTCGATTCCTGGGTGGAGTAAGCTGCCACTCTATAAAAAAAGAATGGAGGTTGAAAGAGCACCAAGCTGCTTTATGAGTTCCTTGAGCTATTTGCTTTCCCTGTACTGCTTCTCCCTCTCCATTCTTCCAATTGGCTGGAAGGAGAAAGGGAGAGGACAGAGCATCATGATGGTGGCAAAGCCAGCAAGGAGACTGTTTCACTGTGGCTGTGGCAGTGGTGGGGACACGGTGCTACTTGCCACCTTGCACAGTCAGATGCCTAGACATGGCCGCTGCAAGAGAAATGGTTTGCCTGTTGCTGCTAGCAGAATCTGCATGTTTGGGGCCGGCCAGTAGCGGCATGTCATCTGCCTGCCCCCAGCAGAGCCAGCCTTGTAGATTGAATGAGGTGTGTGCACACATGCTCTTTCCCATTCAAGAAAGCTAATGCACAAAGCACCAGCATTCCTGCCGGCCTGCAGTTTAATTGCTCACTGTTGTCACTCAGTTTGCTTTACTTCTTCCCCCTCTTGATGAGGAGCGGGTTCAGGATTCTGGGTTTCCCTTCTCATTCCGCTATACGGAGTCCCTTCAAGTTGCACTTTCTAATTCCATCTCTCCAACAACCCTCCACATCCTAGCTGCTGTCTTGGCATTTTTCCAATATAAAGAAACAAGTAAGAGAACATTCCCCAAGGGTCCCCCGCCTTTCCCAAATTTACTGCCCCCCCCCTTTCACCAATTGCTCTGAATAGCAGCTTGCCTACTTTTCTGGAGAGCTAAGCAGTGAAATACAAAAGAACAACACAACTTCCTTCTCCTTTCATTTCACTTGGCTTTCTCCCTCTACACAGCATTCAAGTTTGCTTTTTTTAAAAAGTGCTACTATGTTGGGGTGGGGTGGGGGGGGAGGAAGGCTTGCTTCAAGGTTAAATCCAAGTAGGACCACAGCCTTCACTTTGGAGTTGAGAGGGGAGGGATATGACATGATGAAACCATGGGGAAAGTGTGCATGCAAATGAGGTCATAGCCAATAATTACAATTGCCACACACAACTGCCACGGGGAAGCGGCCCTTCCGAAAATATGAATGAGTACTTTGACAATGCTGTTCAGAAAACCCCACACGTAAGGCAAGAAATTAATGTCCTGCATAATTACTCCTCTAACTAGCCTGTTGTACTACATTCATTTTTCTACTCAAACAACTTTCCATATTTCCATTGATCAACCATCAGTTGCATACCCCTTGCTTGTTTTCCATTTCATTTTCCAACTTTAAGCCTCCCTGCAGCTGCAGCTACACACAGGAATGATGACAATGTGCTGCTACCAACTCAGATGTCATGCTGGCCTGCACATGGGAACAGCAGCATGTGACTGGCAGAAACAAATTGATGCAGCCACAGCCCTCATTTATGTTCATCGGCCCTGAATTACAAGGTGTAGGAGAATAGAACACGGAGAGGAAAATATTGACTGGGATCTTTGGAAAGGGGCTCTAAATTGTCACTGTGTGCTAGCCACTAGGATCCCCACTCAGATTTTTACTGTCTTCTGTGTTTCCAGCAAAAAGTGATCACAAACTTCCAGGGTTTTCTCTGCAGCCACAAAGACTAGCAATTTGCTTTAAAACAAATAATGAAGGAAACACTTGGTTTGCCAAGTGTATTATTCCACATGCCATCAAGCAGATGCAGCCAAGAAGGCTTCTAAAGCCCATGACTGATCACCCAGTACAGTCACAGATATCGCTAAGCTGTTCTCAGATCCTTTGCATATTTAGGTCTTGGGTGGACAAACACATTTTGAACCCTCCCTTTTCTTTGTCTTAGGTGCATGCAATCAACTCAATTTAGTGTTTTGTTTTTAAAGCCTACATAGGGTCATTCATGAAACACCAATAAAGGCATTTGGACAACACTGTCTCATTTCATGTGTACAGGTTCAGATGCAGAACAAGCCACAAAAACTGCATCCACGCAGTTTCCTGCTGCCATTAGACATTCAGTGTCAGTTCTTGGCATTGCTCACAGCAGCCTAGCTCGATCTTCCTCGTCCTTTCCTGGCACCAGCAGAGCTATGGGAATGGAGGGTGAACGGAAGGACAGAGAGAATGGAGCCTGAGGCTGTTCTCTCGGCTAGGACCACATGAGCTGAATGAGATGACAACTGAGCGCTTCTAAGCTAGACAGAAGCTTATGCCAGCAGCAAGGAAGAGAGCCACTGTCATGAAGGCAGAGGGATGGGGATTAAATGCAGAACTTCAAGGCAAGGCAGAGGAGAGTTGGAGAGGAGAATTACTTCTGTCCTTTGTTGCGCGCACCCAAGCGACAAGAAACCCCAGGGGTTCCAGTGCTTACCCCAGGGTTCCATTTCCTGGGAATGTAGGTCAATGGAGACCGTGCTGTCTTTAGGATTCAGTTTTATTTATACATATAAACAGTCTGATGGAAGGGTTCACAGTGCTAGCATTCCAACAGATCTTGTCTCCCCATTAAGTTTCCAAAATCCCCAAACCATGACTTTAGCTTATGAGTCTAGTTTCCAGTACCAACTCTCTCTCCCTCTCTCTCCACACACACACACACACACACACACACCCTTGGCCTATTGCTCTCCATCCTAGGATGATGTGGCATCTAGCCAAGCAGGGGTACGAAAAGGTCCCGCCATTTGTCTCTATGGCAACAGAGCTCACTATGTAAGATGCTGATGATGGGTACAGTGGTGCCCCACAAGACGAATGCCTCGCTAGACGAAAAACGCACAAGACGAAAGGGTTTTTCATTTCTTGAGTTGCTTTGCAAGACGAATTTCCCTATGGGCTTGCTTCGCAAGACGAAAACGTCTTGCGGGTTTGCTTCCTTTTTCTTAAAGCCGTTAATACCCGGGGAATCCGCGCTCTGCAAGACGAAAAAATCGCAAGACGAAGCAACTCGCGGAACGAATTAATTTCGTCTTGCGAGGCACCACTGTACCTAGCTGAGCAGCAAAGGTTTGGCCGGTTCAGCTGTTTTCTCTTTCTTTTCCAATCAAGAGGCACACAAGTTTTATCATATAAATAAACTTGATAGATAACAACACCATGACAAAGCATGGTGGACATTAAGAAATTGCATTAGCATTCTTCTGAGGTAAAAACTGGACAGGTCTGTGTCTTTGTCAACCCTCCCAGTCTCTGCTGCTAAGGTTTTAGATAGAACGGAACCTTTATTCTTTGTGCATGCTGATAAGTACGGTAGTATTTCATGCAATACTTATTACTTTGCCTAAGGGTCTGTTTATTTCTTGTTTGAATGCATGTGCAAGGAGAGGCTTGTGGGCTTTGAAAAGCCAGACAAGATTCAAATCCCAGAAGGGCAGTAAACATCCTACAAGAGCATGATTTTTTGTTTTTGTTTCGTTCAAAGACTTGTGGGACAAAGCAGTAAAGGCATGTAGGGATTTCTAATTTTGGAGCTTGCCAGAGGAGTGCCATCACTCTGTTTTCCTTGGCTGTTTTTTCCAAGGTTCTAAAGGCAGGTGAGGTGTGAGGTTGCTCTGCGAAAACAGTGTGACTGGGGGATGGATAGGGAGGAAAGCACAGAAGGGCAGGTTAAAACACAGTTTTAGTTCTCTGATAAAAGGCCAGAGAGAAAGCAAAGGGATTGGGGAGGGGCAAGTAGAACAGGCTGGGAGCGAATGAGATATTTGGAGGAGTAAGAGGGAGGGAGGTGTGCATAAGAGAGTATTCAGCCTCCAGTGATGGCGAGAGGAGAAATCTATAGAGAGGACAGGGAGTTGGAGGAGGCTGAGGTGGACATTTATAGGGTTAAAGGGCATGTAAGCGGCTGGGATATTTGCAGAGGTGCAGAGGAGGTAAAGAAAGAAAGAAAGAAAGAAAGAAAGAAAGAAAGAAAGAAAGAAAAAATATGAATGGGAGGGATGTTCAGTGTGCGTCTGTAGTAAATGTCTGAGTGAGATTTAAAGGAAGGGACACTTTAAATCTCACTCAGTGTGGGACACTTTTAGGTCCCTGCAGCAGAGATATCTCACTTGGGGCCCTCAAAGAATTCTGTGCCCCCTTTGTCTTTCACATTGTTTCCATGCTTCTAATTTCGGTTACACAGAAGCATTGCTTTCCAACTAGTTTCTATCAGTCTTCTCAAATCAGTCAATCCACTCTTTTAAACACATATTCAATAGCAAATTAGTACTGGGGTCAAGGTTGTATCCTCTGTTCTCAGGGAATAAAAGCAAGCAGGTAAGCACAACATGTGATATATCAGCACAAGTTTACTAGGGTGTCTTGCTTCTCAGAACTAGCCGTTTTGCCTCAACCTCCCTTTACAAAACCAAGACCGTAAAATGTTTATAGAGGAGGAGGGTATGGATGACTTGAGGCCAATCATAATGCACAAGGCTGTGAGCATGAGCAGTGTTTTTTTTTTTTCCCTGGGCTGAAAGGTCCCAGAACAAGACAGGCATCCAACTGGTTGCAGTCTGAGCTATCTGCAGTGTTTTTGCATATTACTTTATTTTGAGAATTATCACCATCTGAGAAAGAGAGAGAGAGATACAATTGGAGAATGTGGTATGTAGTCTGAACCACAGCTGACAGGGTAAGTATTTTCATGCTTTAAAACAAAAATCATTGGTTTGGACAGAGGGGGTGGGGAGAATGGTGGCCTCAGTGGTGGTCAAAATACTCACGCTTTGACTGGGCCCCCCATCCCCAGTACACTACCCCCCAACCCTGTGGATAAGGCAGGAAAAATATGACTGCACATCCCGGGTCCTCTCTTTATGGTTGCTGCCTGCCCTGAACCCCTGCTGAGCTTATATTATTTACATACATATATATATATACATACATACATGGGGAGGGTGGCAGGTGGGCAGGTGGGCCACCTCTCATGTGGCATTTTAAAGTGCAATCCTAAACATGGGCACTCAGAAGTAACTTTCTATGGGGTTCAACGGAGCTTACTCCTGAGAAAATTAAACTAGGACTGCGGCCCTTAATTGTGAAGAGTTGCTAGATGGGAAGTGGGGAAATTGGGAGACTGGATTTTTAAGAGTGGGAACTTATGTTTCGGTTAAAATCATTTAATCCTTTCACCTACCTGCTTTGAATATTATTGACTGCCTCTATCTGGAAGAATACAAATATGTAAGCACATGTGAAAGAAATCATGCCCAATCACACTGTTCTATCACAACAGCCTAAGCCCATTCATGCCTTTAGAACCTTGGAAAACAGCCAATTAAAAGAGTGATGGTGCTTCTATTATATAGTAAGATAATGTTCAGCAAAGGTATGCACCAAGGCTCCCATAACAGACAGGTGGCCAGCCCATCCGAACAAATGTTGTTGTGACTGGGACTGCTAGGTTGACCTCTGTGGAGACTCTGAAGTCAACCTAAACAGGATGACTTTATACTGGAAGCAGGAGTGTGTGGTAAGCAAGCTGGACCTGACGGGAATGTGAAAGCAAGCTTTCGACAGATCCATTAGGATCCAAGAAGTCCTGGTCTGATATTGCTCCTACAATGAATATGAGAGTTTCCATTTTGAAGTGCTGCTCTAGAAGGAATGTGTTGAGCCATTTCAAATCTAGAATGGCCTTCATGCTCCCATTACTGTGGGGCACTCAGAAAATAATGCAATGCACCTCTTAGTACCCTCTGTGGGACAGTTCTCTCTTGGATCTCCATATATGTTGAAGGACTCCTAAAACTGTCTGATGCTTCACAGGCTTATTTAATTTTGGTGAGGCAATGAAATGAGCTGACAAACCCCAGTCCATGGGGCACCATCCTTTGAATCCAAACATTGAACATGGTCTGGTGCGAATTTGCACAAAGAAGAGAAATGTTTCACACCACTGGAGAAGATGGAGGAGGGAGATGCACCAAACAATGCAGAGTGGGGGCTTCATATGGATCCTCTGGAATGGTTCCATTTGCATCCGACTCCTCCAATCCCTGGCTGTAGGTGCAAAAATCTGAACTGGCTGCTGGGATTTACATTTCTCCTCCCTCCTGTTATTTGATGAGAACTGGCTCAAGGGATGCACTAAACAGCACTGTCTGATTAGGCAGAGGTAGCTAGTTTGTCATCCGGGGGTCAACATCCTAGATTTCCACCCACAAATTTCTTCATGCCACCATGTTGCCAGCCACAACCAGTGACTCCAGCTGAACCACATCAAAAGATAAATTAGGGCTGCTGAGAGAACAATCTTCCATTGTCATCACGGTTTTCAGTGTGTTTCCCATCTCCGCCAATTCTTTGGGCCACTGACATACCAGACTTGTGACTGAGACACAACAGATTCAGGCTTCAAAACCTCTACTGTTGTCACAGGAAAGCTAAAGTGGATGTCAATGCCACCATGGGAGGCCCCACCCACAGCAATGTAAGACTTTTTGTGACCTCTTCTGGCAGAGAATAAAGCTTGTTCATCACCAGAAGGAATTCTTCTCTTTAGGTGGCCTTTCCCATTCTGTTTTGCACATCCTGTCAGCGATATGTGCTCAGGGAAGGGTACTCTTAGGTGGCCTTGTGTAATGACTGTCTTGACTCATTTCGGCATAACTTTAAAAGAAAATATCTTAAAATCATTTACTTCCAGCCAGTTCCACCTGCCCCTCTCCAATTCCTTCTCTTTTCTTCCTGTCCATCACCAGAGTACTAAAACTGCCATATTAACCAGCCCTCAATCACTATCTCCCCACACACTATCACACCATTTTATCAGCGCATGTTAAGGAGGTTAGAAAGGGAGTAATCAAGCTTAGAGAGAATTCCTGTTCTCCTACTAGTGGTTTTTAAAGATGAAAAAAAAAATGCTTAATCTGAATTGGACATATGAGGAATTTCATTTCGGACCTAGGCTCTGCTTGCCCTTCTGTGATGTTGCATTTTGTTGTTGTTGTTATTGTTGTTTTACAGTTGATCATGCAACAGGGAGGCACACCAATTTGGAAGCGCAAAATAATGCAACCCTCACACCACTGCTGAAATAATATAATTGGGGCTAATGGCACCCAGAGAGAAACAAAGGATCGATTCATTCACTGGCTGCAAATACAGAAGACTCAAAGGGAAGACCAAAAGTTTATTCAGTCACTGGCACTTTCTAGTTTTATAATAGGCACACAGAAAACTGCCTATTATAAACTGCCACAAACCCAATGCAAATATTTGAAACAGCAGGAAAAAGCAACCACTCAGGACCAAAGGAAGGTAGAAATTGGTCTGAGGAGATTTAAGTATTAATCATCTAGAGAGAATATTAGACAACAGAGAGAAGAACAATAGCAAAAGGAACCATAATGATCCGTAAAAACCCCCAGTGTAAATATATACAAGGAAACCACTATTCTGCCATTATAGGTTTTTATGCAGTTTGGCACATACATGATGCTGTCACTATAATTAATATCTCCACAGATCAAAGCCCACTTTGATGTTTCTGGTCAGTGCTTTTTTCTCCCCTTTAAAAACATTTTTTCTATCCTCTTATATTATTAAGCAATGCATGCAAGTGTGGCATATAAACCACTATACTGCTGAATAAGAGTTTAATTTTCTCTCTCTTTGAAATGTTCAGTGCTGCTGCAGGTTAGCCTCCTTTCTCCTGCTGTGCTGAATGAAAGCTTCATAAAAGTCACAGTTCCTTACAGAATGTGAGAGAAGTATTTGTGACAAGCATGAAGCAGCACCAAGGACTGTTGGAGTTAGTTTGGTGGGGAGTTACACCGTTTTAAATACTCTCTGGGGTGCACCAAAAGTGAAGGTTTAATCACCATCACCACATTTTGGTGGTGCAAGGCGAGAAAAGGTAGCCAGAATAGCTTTGCAAGTAATGCTGAACCTTGAAATAAGTCCATAAAGGGAACTAGCCTACATATATGTAAATTAGTACTCAATGGCCTAAAAGAGAATTGTTGTGGAGAGAACCTAAACCAGGGGTAGGCAACCTAAGGCCCGGGGGCCGGATGCGGCCCAATCGCCTTCTCAATCCAGCCCACGGACAGTCTGGGAATCAGTGTGTTTTTACATGAGTAGAATGTGTCCTTCTATTTAAAATGTATCTTTGGGTTATTTGTGGGGCCTGCCTGGTGTTTTTACATGAGTATAATGTGTTCTTTTATTTAAAATGCATCTTTGGGTTATTTGTGGGGCATAGGAATTTGTTCATATTTTTTTTCAAAATATAGTCCAGCCCCCCACATGGTCTGAGGGACGGTGGACCGGCCCATGGCTGAAAAAGGTTGCTGACCCCTACCTAAACCAACAGGATACTTCACTTTCTCTAGAAGGGTTGGACAGGCGTTACTTAATGATGCTGAACTCTCTCAGTTGCTCAGTGCTAAGATAATGTAACAGCACAAAAACCAAACCTACATGGAGTAACTCTTAAAAACATCATGAAAGATAACTATTTGATGCATTCTTCACTTTGACCTCCCATTTACAGAAACTTGGTTTATTTACTTACAATACTGATAATAGACAAGAAAATTATTTACTATACTGATAACAGGAGAAAATGCTCAGCTAAGAATAATAAAAAAAAACTTGACAATCTCAAAGCAAACTGCTCAGTTGATCTTTCATCCATTATTGCTCAATGCCACAGCATGAGTCCTCATTGTAAATACCACTGTGCCTTTGTTTACTGTTTATCAACAAATGAGAAAGTGAACAATATGTTTAAGTGATACAACTTGCTGGGAAGGAAAATAAGGAAGGCAACAGTGACACTTGTGGCCATCCCTAGATTGTCATTGTGGATAGGGGTAATTTGTTTTTACATTCAGTTCAGGCAAACCTTACGATAAGAAAACAAATGCCACTCACTTGCAGTCATTAACTACCATGTACACATGGCACACCTACAGCTCAGACAAATTGGCACAGCAATAGAACTAAAAAAGAGAGAAGTAAACAGTAGTAAAGGCTACTGTTAAAAGAGTTTTTAAACTTGTACAAAAAACACCAGCCCATAAAAGACAGAGATCACCATTGCTTGTGAATGGTTTATATGCTTTTCTAGGCTTCAATGCAATAAACACAGAGGCAAAATTTCAATCCTTCCTCAACTGCTTGTTTCATGTTTTCTGTGGACAAACCTGGCAATTTAACTTTGTACACATGCCATTTGCACTCAACAGTGTCGGGCATGTATTTTGCTATTTAAACACAGGTACTGGACCAGAATTTTTTTTAATACAGTGATACCTCTGGAGGTCTGTTCTTAACCTGAAACTGTTCTTAACCTGAAGCACCACTTTAGCTAATGGGGCCTCCTGCTGCTGCTGCACTGCTGCTGCATGATTTCTATTCTCATCCTGAAGCAAAGTTCTTAACCTGAGGTACTATTTCTGGGTTAGTGGAGTCTGTAACATGAAGCGTATGTAACCTGAAGCGTATGTAACCCGAGGTACCACTGTACAAATCTATTCTGCCTTGGAAAATGATTCTTTGACTTGGTTACAGAGTAACCAAGGGCAATGTTAAAATACGAATACGAGAATCAGCTTTGAAATGCCTGTGTGGCCAAGATACTATCACTTTGCTTATTGAGAAAGTAGGAATCTAATCAGATTTTATCATTCTATAAATAGCAGAAACAAAGATTCTGTTCAGACATGCTCCCCCTCCTGTTCTGCACTTAACAAAGAGGAGATAAGAAGCTCCAGCTTCAATTTTAAACCAACCACAGTTCCCCATGACATGCAAACTCAATAGGCTGTAAGAACAAACCACATTTTCAGGTTTCAGATTCTGATCTACCATCACTAACCAGTTTAAATAAACCAAAGTTTCCTGGTTTGGATGTCATGGGGAACTTGAAAATATTGAAAATAGATAGAATATTCACAGTAGTGTGCATAAAATAATAAGGGTGAATATTTCAGAATATGCTTCTCGCAACTTTGTAGCAATAGGTCGCCGATTTATTATCATCCCTTAGGAAGTACTACAGAGATTATTAACAAACAATTCCACCTGCAGGCTTAAAACTTAGATGAAAGACACAATACAAAAGGAAAAAGGAATGGAGAGGGAGGGACAAGGAAAATAAGCAAATTTGAGTCCGATTCTTATAGTTATGTAATTGCCTTTCTGGTGACCAGCTGGAATAGCTGCTGAGGAAGTGATTTAGAAACAAAATTCTTTATGGTTTCAAATAACTAGGGATCTGCCAGACAGATATGCTAACCTCAACAAAAAGGTCACAAGTTCTATACAGTGGTACCTCTGGTTAAGAATTTAATTCATTCCGGAGGTCCGTCCTTAACCTGAAACTGTTCTTAACCTGAGACACCACTTTAGCTAATGGGGCCTCCAGCTGCCACCACGCTGCCGGAGCGCAATTTCTGTTCTTATCCTGAAGCAAATTTCTTAACCCAAAGTACTATTTCTGGGTTAGCAGAGTCTGTAACCTGAAGAATCTGTAACCCAAGGTACCACTGTACTAATGAAACCATTTTTTCATACTTCGACAAAATCATTTAATGGTGTTTCCCTAGAAGAAATGTGTTGGACAAGCTTACTCTGCTAGCCTGCACACCCTAACTGGGCTAAAGTTGGATGAGGAAAAACAACTATTTTTGTTGTTCCATTGTCATCATTACTGGATTCCCTCTAGCCAACACTTGAAAAATGAGAATCTTATTGGATTAAAGTCTCTCCGCTAGAAGGATATCATCAGTTTGACCTACCTGCTGCTGCCCCAATGGATCATTGAAAAATATTTTATGCTTTCAAAAGGAAAAAACAACATATTAAATGTTTAGGAGGCTACACCTCTGCCTTGACAATGAGAACAAAAGAGATGCAATAGTAAAAATTACATGAAGAACACTTTCAAACAAGCCCGGCTTAAGACCTTTTGATGCCTGAGGCGAAAGACAAGGTGGAACCCCTTCCCAAATTCATTTACAGAAGCTGACTGGACTGGCGGTCAAATCTCACTTCATCCTTTGTGGCTGGATAATATTCTCCACCACACCTGAGGCAGCAGCCTAGAGATCAAGGAGCCCAGGAGAGGTCATGGGCATGGGCAACAGAGGGAACAGAACTGGGGCCTCCGGAGGAATAGACACGAGTATCTGCTGCCTAAGGCAGCTGCCTCACTCTGCCTAACATAGGGCCGGCCCTGACTGCCAAGAAGCAAAAATTTGGCTTACTGTTTTGTGATTTGTTTGGTTCAAATACAATTAGGATGCAATTTGTGTGTGGGGGGGAATTAAATTATTTCATAACATTTATACATGGCTTGATTGGAAGGGAATCTTATGCCAGCAGAGCACAAGCGTCTTCTGTCTGGTTTCTTCTGCCATTGCAGCACCACACTATACAACCCACAATGTTTAGTAGGACACACACTATGCAGAGGCTTTTTTTGGAGGGTACGCAGGGTTGCAAGGGGGTCTGAGGGAAAGGAAAAGACTCTTTTTGTAAGCTTGCCTTCCACTTGTGCAAAATTTGATACCACCAATAATTTCTAACACACAGCTGCAACTTGCAATAAAAATGCTATATACGAAAGTAGACTGTGGTCACTTTCACACAAATTATGACTTCAAGAAGCCCCAGAACTACTGTGGGATTTGAGGCAGTGTATACTTTGACTATCACTTAAGGGCATTTGAATATTCCTAAAATAGAACAGTTGCACTCTGCAATAGTTATTAACAACAAGTGATCATCTGACCATGCCCTAAACTATCCCCGGGATATAATCTCTAGGAACAGCTGAACTGCAAATGGTCCATTTAGTAAAAATAAACATTAGAAATGTCATTCCTGAAAATTTAGGACGTTACATTTTCAGTGGACTGTCTAAATTCATGCAAGCTAAAGAAAACAATACTAACAGCCCATTTTCTTTTTAAAATAGGAAAGCAAACTATTTTATCTGTCTCTCTTGCTTTTCAGATAATCTGATGGTGTGCTTGAGAGAGCTGTGCATTTCTCAGTATTAACAAAAAGCGTACCAGCAGATTATAATCAAAATACACAGCTTTGTTAAACATTGATTCTTATTTAGATATTGCCTGAAGGTTATGTCACTGTTCTGCTACCAACACTCACCTTAGTGAGCTCAATTATTTGAGGCAAAAGAATATTTTCTTCCTGAAACATGCACATACATATTGTGTTGGATAACAATACCATTCTTTAAAAAAGCAGCTCCCTTCAAAGGAACAGATTTATTGCAAATTAAACCCTCTCATACATTGGGGTCACAACTGAAATCAAAGGGTATGGAAACCATGAAAAACTCTCCGCTTCAACTCTGTTACTTCAGCCAGTATTCTTCTACATTTAAAGTTTATTGGGGTCAATCAGAGCCCAAGTACACTGAATGAAGGGAAAATGAAACACTATACATCTAAAGCATTAGAGTCTCAATGACCCCAACACAATGAAAACTTTAATGAACAAGACAATAGCTTCCTTGGGTTGACTGGAAAGATAAAGGCAGAGTTAATTTTCCCCTTTTTATTTATTTATAAAAACATTGAGGAGGTTTTCTGTTGAAGAAAAGCTGCATGAATGCTAGTTTTACAAAGAGAAGTGTAAAGGCAGTGGCAAAGTAAGCATCTTCATTTATATTCATTCACTGCACCCTGTCCCACCTTTAACACAGGAAAGGGGTGTGCAGCAGACCCCCCAATTCAGGAATTCACACCCTCACTTCTAGTTCCAATTAACCATGGGCTATCTCTACATCTGCGATAAGCTAGATGGGAATTCAGAAAGCTTTCCTTATAAAACAAAAAGGAAACAGCAGCAACAGATATCTGGCCCCTGTGGTTCATGGGGGGATGGAAGATAATACACTATAGACATAAATCTCAGAACTGTAGAATTGGAAGGGACCCCAAGGAGCATCTAGCCCAACCCCCTGTATTGCAGGAATCTCAACTAAAGCATCCATGACAGACAGCCATCCAACCTCTGCTTAAAAAGTTCCAAGGAAGGAGATTTAACAACATCCCAAGGGAGACCATTCCACTGTTGAACAGCTCTTACTGTCAGAACGCTTTTCCTGATGCTTAGTCAGAATCTCCTTTCTTTTAACTTGAAGCCATTGGTTTGAGTCCTACCTTCCAGGGCAGGAGAAAACAAGATTTTTCCCTCTTTGTGACAGCCCTTGAGATTTTTGAAGATGGCTATCAAATCTCCTCTCGGTCTCCTCTTTTCCAGGTTAAACATACGTAGTTCCTTCAACAGTTCCTCACAAGGCATGGTTTCCAAGCCAGGTCTTTGGGTAATCAAAGCATCTATGGTCTTCTAAATGGGGGGGTGGGGGTGGGTGGGTTTGTTTTTTGTTGTTAATATGTTGTGCATTTTTTGAGGTTTTTATATTGTGAACCCCCCCTTATGATCCTCGGATGAAGGGCTGTATAGAAATTAATTAATTAATTAATTAATTAAATATAAATCAATCAAAGAGAAAGACTTGCTTTAATGTATGTGTGTGTGTGTGTGTGTGTGTGAGAGAGAGAGAGAGAGAGAGAGAGAGAGAGAGAGAGAGAGAGAATATACTCCTAAAGTTTCTTTGTCAATATCAGATTAGAATTCATTCTCCAGAGATGACTTTCAAAGCTTCTTGTCAACTTTCCTTGATCTTGGGGAATCAGCTTTTACAGACCTATTTTACGCCTATGGTACTTCCCCCATTTTAGTGGTCCTTCGCAACAAGTAACTTCTTTTTAAAAATTAAAAGCCAGCTAACAAAAAATTCCAAGTTTTGCTACTATTTCTTAGGTAAACCAATTTTGTAAAGCAATTTAAGCAAAGTCTGAAGCACATCTGAGGCATACAATTCTCCAGCAACTACATATTCTGTCTTCAGCTTCTTAACCCCACATATGATGCACTGTACATACGTTTGATATGGAATTTACAAGCTTTGGCATAAAAAAAAAGAGGTTGCTGAGCAGAGATCTGGACCAGGCAGCCTGCACAAAGAGCACCCAAGTAGAGTGGTGTGTATTAGGAGAGACAAGCATGGAAAATCTGATGGTTCTCCTTCCCTGATTTTGCAGTGCTGAATCAATGATTCTATGCCTGATAAAATTACAATGTGATGGAGTAACAAACAGATTAAAAAGGCTGCTAACTAATCCATCATCACAAAGGTCCACTGAAGGGGTCAGAGAAAGTAGAGGCTTTTATTACTATTTTAAGTTGTGGAATACTATTCACTAAAAAACAACAGCAGCTAAGGAATGCTACACTATATTAAACAGCTTGTAGTTCTTAGGCAATGCAGCGATGTGCTTGAATTAAGATAAGCTAACACCCAACATTAAGAAACGTTTAGAGAGTGCTAAGATATAGTACAAAAGATAAAGGAGGGTAATGGGGGGGGGATACACTCATCAACGAATGTGCATCACCATCATGACCACCTTCTTTCATTTTATTCATCCAGTGCTGCACTGGCACTAGATGTGTATCCTTTATCGAACAGAAGCAAAAGCACTAAGCTCTCTGCCTGCCTTCGGATTTAGTCCAAATGAATGCAAACCATCACGTGGGACCCAGCCAAGCAATGACGTGAAATTCTGCTCTGTCAGAAGACAGCATCTGTCAAAGCCCACATTTAAACTGCTGCTTGCCTGTGCAGCAGCTGAAGAACTATGGATTGGATTTTGCTGAACAAAACCTTAAGCTAAAAGCTTTTCCCCCACCCCTCGCTTCAAGTCATCCCTTTCGGTTACTGCCTAGCAACAATGAAGGAAGAGGGGTAAATCCCGTTATCAAATGCAAGCCAACAGTTCCAGCTTCTAGCTCATGCTGTTCTGCCTGGCATCGCCACTAGAAATATGGATACTGAAGAGAAAACAGAGCACTGCATTGTCCAGCAAGGGAAACACCAACTGTAAAAGCGTCAATGCTTCCATTGTCAGAAGCAGACAATACCAGTCGGAATGGAGGCAAGAAATGCTGCTTCTGTCTCTTGAAAGATGACCGGAGAAAAATCAAGGCGAACACGCTGGTGAGCAGGGAAGGTAGCGGAGCAGGAAGCATACAGATGGACACACTGGATACTGTGAAAAGCAGTCGCAGGCAGCAGGCTGCTGGAGGAGAGATGTGCGCATGGCCGATAGCATCTTTTTGGCTGAAGGGATGGCGTGCCAAAACTACTTGCAGTGGGCATAATCCTCTCACTACAAATGGCTTGACAAAGGAAGGTATGTCAGATCATTGTATATTTCATTCAAATGCATGTGCTGTTAGTGGCATACCAAGTGACGACTCCCACCTCCCCAAATTTACAGAAGCCGAGGCTGATGCTTCCATGAATGTTGGGTTTTGAAAAAAAAAAAAAAAATTGGAAGAGCTATTCTTGCATTCAGCTTAGAAGGGTGTCATTGTCTTTACACTTATCTGTTAATAAATCTGTCACTTATACTCAAATGTGAAGGCTCGGGAGGGCTGGGAAAGGAGGGGGAGAAGGAGAGGGATTAAGAGGGATAATGTAGTTCTCTGTAGCGATTGTCTAGGTTTGAGAAATTTAACTTTACATCCCCTGGTTTTACAAAATGATCAGATAATCAAAATAGGTCAGATTTAATCCTTACCTACTGTAATCTAATATCACCAGTGAAATAGCTATGATGTGACATACACTGAGAACCATCAAAACAGACGAGGCAGTCCAACTAGCAGCTCAATACTACCTACTCCCTCAGCCCCTAACATGCAAGAGTGCTATTTGATTAATATTATCAGTCACACCCCCACCCCCAAAGAAAGGCAGTGATTTGAGCTTCTGGCAAAAGCATCACAATCATTTGGATGCCATAAGTAATGCAGACATCCAACAGAATCTCACAAGGAAACCACAATATAGTAGTCTGTTTCCTTCAAAATGGGGTATATGCCCAAGTTCTGTGCAGCATGTGACATATGGGTTGTTTAACGGTTACAAAGCAGCAAGCACAACAAAAATTCCATCATTTCCAAGATTGGTAGTTTTGTTTGGAATGCTTACTGAGAAAGGACTGAGAGGAATCTCAAGTTACTTATCTGCAGTAAAAAATTAAGACCTGCATCTACAACTGCCTAATGGTCCTTTAGTGCCTGAGTGCTTCCCTTCCAAAATCTACCCAACAAACAATACTAAATATTTTACGTGTTAAACATAATGGTTCTTGCTTTGCCCCAGGCAAAACTAACATGCGATAAAGCTAGCATAAGTATGGAGAAAGCCTGATTTAAAAAGACTGCTTTGAAGAGAAAATGTGACACAATCAGATGTGAATTTTATAGCAATATGAAAAATAGAATGCTGATAGCTTTCTTGAAACATTATAGAAAATATAATTATACAACAATCATACAATTCTAAACAAAGCTCACTCAAAAACTTAGGAGTGTGCATGCCATGGGTTTTCACTAGAGCTGGTTAGGATTTTAAAATTTAAAACTACTGACCATTCTCTCCCCCCCCCCCCTTTCTGTAAAAGTATTAATGCAGATATGTCAAGACTGTTATCAGGCCCTGGATAATACAGTTATACTCACTTGCTCTGCACAGCCCACCAGATCTAAAGCTTCCCTTCTTATTTGTTCCTTCCAACTAAGAGTAGACTCCCCAAAACTAAAGAACATATGACCATCTAGAACATACAAGCCAATATGTTAGCAATTCACTGTGAGCACGAGGAACTGAAACTCAATGAGGAATCCAATATACAAGTTTTACTCTTCTAAATATAGGCTAGAATCCCAAGAGGCCAATTTGTGAGTGGAAGGCGTGTGCATGTGTGTGCATTTGTGCACGTGTGTATGGGAGGGGGGAGAGATTATACTACACTTCCACAGCTTTCATCCCCCACCTCATTTCTCCTGACCCTCAGAAGTAGATATTAGGGGACACCAGGGGCTCTGAAAACAGTGACTGCGTGATGTGGTACACACAGTCCTTTGGTCCCCAGCCATGGACATTTTGTATTTTGCTAAGAACCCAAAATTTTAATCTATACGTATGTATGACCTATATGATTTAGTGTAACATTCCAACATCCTGGTGAAAGTATAACATATTATGGGAGACTGAGCACCATTGCAAGTTATTAAATAATAGCATAACATAATCAAGTTAAAATAACTAAATTATATTAGAACATTCCTTTTTACTAACAGAAATAAAGTTCTGCTTGGATAATTCTAAATGCTTTATGTAATTTGACCTAGAATTACACTACCAGAATTGTTTAAACATTTAATAAAGGCATCAGACTATAACAGGCTGACATGCTTAGAAAAATGGTGACTGCCAACAACAGACTCTTAACTCTCTTTTTTAAAGTGCATTCCTAATAAAAGCTGTGGCTGTTCAAGCAGTGAAACACATCCTAAATATAGAAAAGCTTCACCAAACAGAATCCTTAAGGAGACAATATGCTCTATTAAGAATTGCTAAGGACAGCTCTCTCATGTGTCCAACATACTTCTTATTTCCATTTCCCTATTGCTCAGTACAACTGAACCAGTCAACAATTGTGGCTAAAGTGATTAATCCATTTTTTGATCCAGCAAGGATTCACATACGGCGATTCATTCAATTTGTTTAAAATCTATCAAAATGTAGTATTTGCATGGTTGTACTGAGATCTGCTATTCATAATTATAACTGCATTGTTACAAATGTATTTTATCCAGTCTTACCCAGAGCCTCAGTTTTAAAGCTACATTTTGTCCTTTATATGCCCAGAGAATCCTTTTTAATAGTCATTCATAACATAGTTTTTCCTCCAAGGAAAATGGCTTGGAGGACCTTAACATGCAGCTCAGAAACTATGCAAGTTTTAGACAGATGCACTGCTACAATTCAAGGCTAAATCCCCCAATTGCTCCTCCTAGTGGTGGCTAATATGATGAGTTTTGTTCAGAAAGACAACTAGTACATCCATCAAGACATTCAAATATTTGCAATGCATTCCATGCTGTACTGAGAGCTTCTTAATTTGGCTGACTGGAAATTAGAGGCACTAATTCCCTCTTTCATTTAAAATTATGCTATATCTGTTTTACTTTTATGTAATTGTACATTTAAATACACGCTTGTGCCAGCCACCTTCCTTTATAATTTAATGTCATTATCTATTTCAATGTCATTTTTTTTTCCAAACTGAAAGATTTACCCTAAAGATGTCTTTACACATGCATAACATCACTAAATTTTGAAAATAAATTAATCCAAAAACTGGCTGAGAGATAGCAAAGAAATTAAATAATTTACATATTTACATAAAAATGTTCTTTTCATATGAGCCTTCTATCACTGTTCAAAACCCTAAGATTTTGAAACAAATTAGAACTAATTGGAAAAACCCCCACAAATTAATTCATACCATGAAATGAGAGGCTCATTTGTAGGACAGTGTGATCAGGTTTTAATATGCAGTATCATGAAACTGCCATGTTGAATCTGCTCTTGAATATCAATAGGGAATAGCAGGGTGAAATGTATTATAAAGTTGGGGTTATAATCTGTAGCATGCAAAAAGTCTGCCAACCATCTTCTAAACTAACACGACCTTACAGTTTTCGGCTCATGAATGAAAGGATCTTGGGGGGAAAAATATTATCTTAACAGAGTTTATTGATTTCATACTAAGTAACTATTCTTTCCTTTTTCTTTCTTTCAGTGGGGTTAGAGAGAGGTTAGTTTGGTTTTATATGCACGCACATACCCAGTATCTTAAATGAACTGGAACAGCTATAAGTAACTAAATGGTCCCTTTAAGAACACAACTTATTGACCACAACCAATCAGGTAAAGAAAATGGGAAAGGCTAGAGGGAAAGGCTAAAAGAGGAGTAAAGGTGAATCAGTGTGTTTGGTGTTGGTTGATGCTGAAGGGTGCAGCAGTGAGGTAACTGGACCCTGAAAATTAATTTTGTCAGGTGCATTGGCACACTGAATTTCTGAACACAGCAGGGACCAATGGAAACAATCCAAGTAATGTTCTGTAACTAACGGAACGCTGCTACAATCAACCTTGCACTGTCTCTCCCACGACCAGTCCACGATCATTTTGCATAAAGGACCTCCAACTGCGAGCCATACTACCAACCGCATACCAAATCAGTTTTAATTGCTAGCAATAAACCTTCCATCTGGTATCAAGACCTTTACACTTGACCCTTCCCTTGGAATCTCACAGTGGTTATGCGTTTGATGTACGCTGGTCCAATCTGAGTCGCTCATCTTCTTGACCAACTCAGGGCTTGCTTTTAAAATAAAAAATGCCCAGCAAAAGAACTTGTTTTTTTAACAATAGGACACACCCCAATCCTTTTAAGTACTTTATATATACATAAACAATAGCATATACACACATGTGTTTAATAGCATTCATTGGAGTGATTTCACAAAGAAATAAAGTTTGGAAACCAGAGGAATAGAAAACCACTTCACACTGAGGGCTTGCTCCTTACCCTTGCAACACTTTTTTTCATATGTAGACAAGCACCAGAATGGTAAACTGGGTAAGATGTTGGGATATGTATTCGAAGGTGCAATCATGTGGTTTGGGGTAAGTCTCTTCCTAAAACTTGCCCTCCTATTAAACAGGAGTAAGTAATCAAGACAACTTGGATGCTATGACTTGTGAAGCCCCAAGAACATTAAAAATCTTATGGCGATTACTAATATTAAGATTTGCCTCTTGTTTAGCAGTTTTTCTGACAACAGGAAGGGCAAACTTTGAAAGCTTGTCTGCTAACCTTCTTTCATTTTTGCAGAGCTGGTGATTCGCTAACAAGCTTTCCACAACGGAAGATGAACACCAAGAAATAGCAGTGGATCCGAAAACAAAGCATTTCCTTCAATCATTCTCACATCCCATTTCTGGATACTTACAACATGCTTCAGTGGAGAAGGAGGCATTGCTGCTTTGCCAAGATGACCTGGAATACCAAGCGGTCCCTGTTTCGCACCCATTTCATTGGCTTACTCTCCCTCGTGTTCCTTTTTGCTATTTTCCTGTTTTTTAATCACCATGACTGGCTGCCTGGCAGGGGTGGATTCAAAGAAAACCCTGTGGCTTACACTACACGGGGATTTAGATCGATGAGAGGCGAAACAAACCACAGCTCTTTGAGGACCATTTGGAAGGATGCAGTTCCTCAGACCCTCAGGCCGCAGGCGATGGCTAATTCCAACAATACGGAGCTGTCGCCTCAAGGAGTTACTGGTTTAGAGAACACACTGAGTGCCAATGGGAGCATTTACAACGTGCGAGGCACTGGACATCCGACGTCATATCACTTTAAGTATATTATCAACGAGCCTGGGAAGTGCCAGGAGAAAAGCCCCTTTCTAATACTGCTCATAGCTGCAGAACCAGGGCAGGTGGAAGCTCGACAAGCTATAAGGCAAACCTGGGGGAATGAGAGCTTGGCGCCTGGGATCCAAATTGTTCGGATTTTTTTGCTGGGTTTAAGTGTTAAGCTGAATGGATACCTTCAGAGAGCCATCCTGGAGGAAAGCAGGCAATACCACGATATTATCCAACAAGAATACTTAGATACTTACTACAACTTAACCATCAAAACACTGATGGGGATGAACTGGGTGGCAACCTACTGCCCCAATGTCCCCTACGTTATGAAAACAGACAGTGACATGTTTGTCAATACAGAGTATTTAATACATAAGCTTCTGAAGCCAGAATTTCCTCTCCGGCACAAATACTTTACGGGCTATCTAATGAGGGGGTATGCACCCAATCGGAACAAAGATAGCAAGTGGTATATGCCGCCTGATCTATATCCGAGTGAACGGTACCCTGTATTCTGCTCTGGGACTGGCTATGTGTTTTCTGGAGATTTAGCGGAAAAAATATTTAAGGTCTCACTGAGTATCAGACGTTTGCACTTAGAGGATGTATATGTGGGCATCTGCCTTGCCAAGCTGCGAATTGACCCCATGCCCCCACCCAACGAGTTTGTCTTCAATCACTGGCGGGTTTCTTATTCCAGCTGTAAATACAGTCACCTAATTACCTCCCATCAGTTCCAGCCTAGTGAACTGATCAAATACTGGAATCATTTACAACAGAATAAGCACAATGCCTGTGCCAACTCAGCAAAAGAAAAAGCGGGCAAGTATCGGCATCGTAAACTTCACTAGAAGGCACCCTCCTCCTAAAAATATTCCATGTGCAATTTGTAAAAAAAATAAAAAATAAAGAGAAAAGGGAAAAGGCTGAAAGCATGTATAGTGAAAAAAAAATGTGCTTGAGAGGGACAATATTTAAGACCAAGCACTTAATGATGTTTGAAAATTATTTTTTTAATTTAAAAGAAAAAAAAATCTAACTCTTGGAAATAATATTATGATGGAAGTATTAATCAAGAAGTTTTCAAAATCTGGGAGATTAGAGAAAGGTGGTCTCAAGATATTTGTGTTAATGTGCAATAATAAGCATGCACAGTTTGGTGGTACAATTGCTATTTTATGTGCCAATAAAATTAACTGCGCAAATATTACACACTATTTTTCTTTTTTAAGAGGGATTTACTCCCAATTTTTGCCGTTAATGACTTCTCATTTTGGTATTCAGAATTGTAATGAAAAACATACATGGAAATTTGAAGAAATCATGTATCAATGAAATGAAATTCCTTTCACTAGCCTAAGAGTCATTTAACAGAGTACACAAATTTTTCATGTGTAATTTTCTGGGATCAGTAATGCTAACACCAGTTTTAAAGAGCCCCTGTGTTTCATATAAATTAATAGTCTTGCTATAAGAAAGCTGGCAAAGTGGGATGCAAAATTTCATAACGTGGTCGAAACTTGGTTCAAATATTTTAGGAAAAAATTACATTTGAGACAAAACCTGTCACTACTAAGAAAACACTGGTACTTTGTCATGTGGCAACATCTTGTGTCATCTTGGCACTTCATACCTAATTTTTGTCTAATGTTTTAATGAACTGACAAAACAAGGACGACCAATTTGTACAGACAACAAGAGGAAAATGTCTTGAGCTTAAGGACTATATATACAGATTTTATATGCAAAATATACAACTGTTGGCATAAGGTTAAAAATGTTGGGGCCTGACATGTCTATTCTATGATGCCATCCTTCTATGCCATTTTCAGTGAAAACAAGGTACGCTCGCCAGTGATTAGCCCTGCTAGTTAAAATTGTGTAGGAGACTCTGTTATGTAAACTCATATTGTTAGTATCAGCCAAAAGGGTCTATGCTGATGATCCAACTGGAACCTATAGCATGGAAACAGCCATAATAATAATAATAATAATAATAATAATAATAATAATAATAATTTATTATTTATACCCCGCCCATCTGGCTGGGTTTCCCCAGCCACTCTGGGCGGCTTCCAACAAGGATGAAAAATACACTAAAATGTCACATATTAAAAACTTCCCTGAACAGGGCTGCCTTCAGATGTCTTCTGAATGTCATTAGTGTTCCTACTACTATGCTTCTGTTTCCAGACATGAGAAACACGTGTCCAAGACATGAATTAGGGGGATATCCCCTCACATGAGCCCTTACACAGTATCTGGAGGGCAGGGAGACTTCTGAGCAAGACAGTATTAACCTGAGGCTTGCCTGAAGTCAACACTCAATGCCTCAGCTACATTTGAAGACACTGATTTTTACAGACTTCATGATTAACCAAGTATTCCTATTTTTTAAAAAAACTACCACTGCCAAGCCAACTTTGACATTCCAATAAATTCTACAAATATGATATTTGGTGCCATATTTGGCTGATGTCCCCCATACTCATTGCAAATATCCCCCAAATTCTTTACACTGCGCTGTAATTAATTACACATGCTATAGAATGAGGACAAAATACAAGGCATTTTAAAATAAAATCAACATCATCTACCACAGTCCTAGGTTAATATGAATAACTCTCAAAGGCACAAATCCGTTCATTGTGGGGTGAGGGAGTTAAGATAAAAGTCATAAACTTTCAGTCTAGGATAAGGCTTGAATACAAGCTGTTATCTAGGTTTATATTTAATTCTAAGTCTTAGTTCCGACCCAGGAATGTATGTACATAAAATGGTAGTGTGTACACAAACTGCATATTGTGTTATTATCCAATCTGAGTTATGTGTCCTTGCTAGACTGTAGGTAGAAAGGCTCAGCTAGTTTGTAGAATGCTAGGATTGGACAACATTGTACATGCATTTACAGTTTTCTGGTTCTTCCTCTTCCCCACTGTAAAATAGGCTCTAAATATGGTTCTGCCCACAGAAACCAGGTGTTCCTTCCAGTCACAGAAGAGGCTCCAATGAAGTGGAGACTTCTGCTAGAGGAACAGGAAGTGATTTTCATTTATTCTCTATAGCCTCATGTCATCTCCAACAGTGTTCCGAAGTGTTTCCCAACTTTCTGGAGATTTTGAGGCAGTACAGGGGATTCCCAAAGGAAGGGAAATCCAGTGGAGGTGTCTGAGGTGTGAAACTCCACTCAGAGGAAGTCTGGATGCAACCCTCCTAGAAGACTGCTGTCACAACAGGACAAAAGAGGGCAGAAAGGATTGAAAAAGTTGCACTTATTGTATCATAGCTCTTCTGATTAATTAAAATATGCCCATTGCTTTTCTCAGGGGACTCTCATATGGTTCAATATTGTCTCTCTGCCCACTATCAATCTAGCTACATATGGCTGTATAATTCTTATTACCTGGCACATACAAATTAAAAATCATGATTCTGTGCCCGGCCTGAGAGAAAATTGCTTCATTGGTTCTTACTGAACACTTCTGACGGCTGAATGATGACCTCACTATAAGAAAAATGAGCTGCAGAGATTTTGAAAACAAAATCTGAAAATGGAGGCATTGATAGTCACTATACCAATGTAGATCTGGATTTTGAGGAGAGCAAAGTTTGGTACTACAATTGATTTCTTCACTGACACTCCTCCCCTCCACAACAACACCCAGTCCAAATTCACCTTCATCACAATCCACGGAAGGTGGGCAGAAGGCTGATTTCTAGGTGATCTGCAGGAGATCAGTAAGGGTTTCCAAGTTTCAACTGCCTGACAATAGGTAAGGATTTAAAAGCTTCCCTCTCCTCCTAAACAGCTTAAAAAAGAACACTGGTGAGGTGGTGGTTGTGGTAGAAAGAGAAACCAGGAGTGGATGGAAGGAACTGGAGAGCTCAATTCTGGTACAGATCATTTAGGTTTGGGCTGGGCATGTGCTCAAAGGTGTTCTGGTCCTTAATTCTTAGCAGAGTTTGGAGTAGATGATTCTTGTGGTCCCTTCCAACTCTACAATTCTATGTCTGCCTACACCTTGGCTTCAGTTGTTGAAACTCAAGAGTTCTAGTTAAAACCTAAAGTAGATGCTATAGGCTGGAATAAATTAAGGTATTATTTAATGTGTACAAGTGTGATATGGCTTAAGTTTCTCAGACAAGAGAACCTATGTGCTAGAAGACAGAAGGGGGAAAAGCAGCATGTGGACAGTTTTTGTTTAAAACGGATAGGTAGCCTACATCTGTTGGCCATTGCGATCAAATCGCAGCAAACCAAATTCCGCAGTGATCAAAGCTACATTTTGCTATTTTCTGAAAGCAAAACTAATTGTACAAAATGAAAATAGTGTACTTAATAAAACATGGTGAAAAACCAAATGAATATACTTGTTGCAACAATCAAAGCTGATTAAACCCAAAAGAGTTCTTTCAACAAAACAATCACAACTAAGTCACAACAAAGTTGCAATATTGTGAAACGATGCAATGGGAAAATTTAAGAGGAAATGGAGAAGGGATAAGACCTTTGGGATATTTACAAACATAAAGAAACAGTATAAAATCATTCTTCTCAGTTATTGGTAATTTCATCTTCTGTTTTCAATGGGTTAGACTCAGTTTAAGTTGCATTTAGGTCCCACTGAATTTCCATCTTAATTTCATCAGGAACTAGACTCCATTAACTTAATCTGAATCCAAGCCAATGCCTTTACACAGATGTTGCCTTCACATGCCATATTTTTAACAGCTAGGAGCATGTTCTTTAAAACATGAACTTAAATTTGCAGTGCAATTGCAGTTTCAAAATTAACGAAACCTGTGCATCCCTGACAATACATCAATGGATTGAACAGCTACTATTCTTTATCTCTTTTATGAACAGCAGGCCTAGTGGAAAAAGCAGCACATAGGCAAGTATGAGGTCATCTGCTCATCTTTTCTTCCTACCCCAAAGAAATTGGTATGCTATTCCTGTATTTTTGGGTGAGGCATCAAACTTCAGTTCTCTCTCTAGGCACACGCTCACAAACACACAGTTTCTACTTCTTTGCCTTTTCTTCCACCTTCCTTTGTTCTCCAGATTTTGCCGTTCAAAAAGCAAGAGATACGCTGGATCAGGCCAAAGGCTCATCTAGTTTAGCATCCTGTTCTCACAGGCCAATCAGACGCCTAGGGAAGCTTAAAAGCAGGAGAGGAAAACTCTACTCACTTGTGCTGTAACTGGTATTCAGAGGCGTAGGACGGCCAATACTGGAGGGCAGTACACAACAATCATGGTTAATAGCCACTGAATAGCCTTACCCTCCATGAATTTGTATAACACTCTTTTAAAGACATCCACTGTTGTATTTTCAACTTGTTTGTAAACTGGAGGGGGAAACCTCTTTTAAAAAAAACAATAAAAGAACACATTGTTGTGTGCATCAGTTCAGTGAATGGACTTTGCACTCATTCATGTCACCATTTTAAGAATGGATTCTTCCAATGCACTCTATTCAGGCTGTATTTTATTTACAATGTCTATACACTAAGCCAAACGATCTGAACTTCTATTCTGCCTTGCTGCTGGGACACCATTTCAAGATAATTCAGTTGCCCTTATTAGGCACAGCAATCCATGACATATGACAACTGGCTATTCTATCCATGAGAAATGAACTTGGCATTTGTTTGGAACATGCTTACAGTCAACCAGAATCTGGAACCCTTCAAGAGGTTACACAATCCCATCTGGCATGTTCACTGGAAGGAACACACATGACTATGCTTGAGGAGGCCTGATTTTTTTTTAATATAAAAAACTGGGTTAGTATATGCCATATGCCATTTGAAATACGAAATAAGAAAAGTACATTTTTGAAGTTTTCCACAATGTTTTACATTAAACTTTAATATTTCAGCATCTACAAAATTCTTCTCCTTTCAACAAAAAGGCTTGCATTATAAACCTTAAATTTCCCGATTTTAATACTGTTTTTAACTTTCCACAGATTGTTTTGCAAGTTATGTATTGCAATGAACAACTATGATGTGTAACAACAGTAACCGTAAGAGTAAAACTCATACTTAAGTACCATATTTTTCCATGTATAAAACTAGTTTTTTTCCTAAAAAATGATGTCACAAATTAGGGGGCGTCTTATACACGAATACATCTCTCCCCATTTTCTTAAATCTGAGTTCCCCAAAATAGGGGACGTCTTATACATGGCGGCGTCTTATAGATGGAAAAATATGGCATATGAGTCACACTTGCTACATAAATTGTACAAGACTTTTCTATGTACTAGATCATAGTTTTTCTATTTTCAGCCACTTCTGATTACCTCTCAATATTCTTCATTTCATTAGAGCATTATGCTCTCAGGAGAAAGCGAAGACAAAAACAAAGTTAATATTCTCAAATTAACTGGAATGTGCAGTTACAACATGTTATTTTAACATAACCTATTATATATGATTGGCCATAAGAGGTGCTAATGTTGAAATCAACCCAGTCTGGTTTACTGCAACTCAATAAAAAAACCAAATACATATACTGTAATCAATGAATTATTATTCCAATCTGGGCATCCCAACACTTACTCTCTACATGGAGGCAAGATGTTTTAGGCTAAGAGACATTACACAAATTTATGGGATTGGACTACCAGAATGCCAATGACATAGTTGTTCTTGTCTTTTTCATCCAAGCCATCACCAATTTAGAGGACATGATAGCTATCTAGAGGTGGGTGAGCTCACTGAAATTGAATCCATAGAAAACTGAAGTAACAAAGAACAGCAGGCCATGTGACTCTGGGATGGGTATTCTGGGATGCCCATTATAGAGGAGTATCTAATATCAATGTGTGCCTTACTGTAAGTCAGCTAAGGATATCGTCTACATAGCACCAAGTTCAAATAGCAAGCTAGCTTCAATTTATTATTTATTCTTATTCTTATTATTTATTATTCTTGAATTTTACTGCCCACACAAAAGTGGCTTTAAAAGACCCTAGATACATGGGATGAGAGATAAATCTTAATAAACAAACTTAAGTCTAATAAAATATGCACACACCATATTATTACACCCACACAGAGAGAGAGAGAGAAGTAAAATGGATTGGTAGACTTAGTCCATTGCACTCCTTTTTTATTGGATAAAGGTAAAGGTAAAGGTACCCCTGCCCGTACGGGCCAGTTGTGTCCGACTCTAGGGTTGTGCGCCCATCTCACTTAAGAGGCTGGGGGCCAGCGCTGTCCGCAGACACTTCCGGGTCACGTAGCCAGCGTGACAAGCTGCATCTGGCAAGCCAGCGCAGCACACGGAAACGCCGTTTACCTTCCCGCTAGTAAGCGGTCCCTATTTATCTACTTGCACCCAGGGGTGCTTTTGAACTGCTAGGTTGGCAGGCGCTGGGACCGAGCAATGGGAGCGCACCCTGCCGTGGGGATTTGAACCGCCGACCTGACAATTGGCAAGTCCTAGGCGCTGAGGTTTTACCCACAGCGCCACCCGCGTCCCTTTTTATTGGATACACTAGGATAATTTTGCTCACTGTATTTTGGATGAGGTCAAGCTCTGACCTGCTGCCCCCCAAAGAAATCTTTCCCATTGCCCTGCTGTTCTGAATGGCTGCCAACCATCACACATTCACAATATTATAAGGAAAGATGGCATCCAACAGGAATAACAAGCAACAGAGAGATTTGGGGAAATAGTAATAGTTAAGAGAAGAGGCAGAGATAGAAAAGTTTGGCAGGATTTAAAACAGAGGCACCAACAGTCAACAAGGAGCTAACACAAACACAGAGGTTGAACATAGGGCAAGAGGTGGGTAAATAGGCAGAAGACAAAAAGTAGGAACCAGGAAAAGAAATGAGGTCACCGGCCAGAGTGAAAGAAGAACAAAGAACCAAATCTTCTTCACAGAATATACTCCCACCACCTAATGTAGAATACTTAATACTTATATAAATTACATAATCCAAGGTATATCTGCTGAAGGCTTCTTTATATAATATAGGCCATATTGTACTTGGCATGCATTAATGCCCCAACATAAGCAATTATTCAAGGAAGATCTCCAAAACTTACGATGTTCTAGCCCATAGTTTCAAACCACCTAGCTAAACTTATCTATCTATCTATCTATCTATCTATCTATCTATCTAATCTATCTAACTAACTAACTAACTAACTAACTAACTAACTTGTGTTAGCTAACTAACACAAGGAGTAAAACAAGTACACACATAAGTTGGAGGATTGTGATAGCTTTCCTGAATAAGTCAAATCTAGAATGTCTCTTATCCATACTTCACTTATATACAGACAATTGCAATCACAAGTATAATCACAAAAATAAATAAATCAGGAAATAAGTAGCAGGGCTGGGAAAGACTTCGGTCTGAGACCTTCAAGAGGCACTGTCAGCATTAATAGACCATACTGGGTAAAGACGGACCAATCCACTTAAGGCAGCATTCTACATCTGTCTATTTTTTGTGTGGTGTTTTTCACAGGACTATGGGTTAAGTCTGTAATAATATTACAGAAACTCTGCCCAAATTTAGAATGGATGTTGGGAGACGGCACATAAAAGCCAATGTCACATGTATTTTTAAACCAATTATTAAACTACGAAAACCAGTGAAGCAGAGCACTCCAAGTGCAACCTCATCCATATGTTCACTGTAAAAAGGGGAATGATGCTCTGATTCACTGGTGTGAATGTAACTATAAAGTTAGTGAAGCACTCTGTCTACGGAGATTAATGGGCTATAGAAGTGTGGTCTATGATGGGTTAAACTAACAGGGTAAAATAGCATGATTTCTTGACATTTATAATATATTTTAATAGGTCTGTGTGTTTGCCCAATCAGGTAAGGGGGCATAAAGAAGCATAGAAAGGGGTGGAAGTCCATTTCCATGTCAAAGTCTCAAATCGCTTTGCAATTTCCCTGATTGCAGGCACACTTAGCAATACCCTGAGCAGAGGTAATACTAGAGAAGGAAACTGACATGAAAGCATAATAGCAGGTGAATGGATAATTCCAAAGCAAATCTACATAGAAAATCAGTCAATGAATACCAAACTAAAAGAGAGGCAGGAACACACTAGACTCAATATACCTAATGTTGAAGTACATTTTCATTTGCAGGGGGTAATGTTAATTGCTGCCCCAATTTATCGTGGCACAGCTTAAAGAGATGTAACCTGACTGCAGAATGGTACCATCCTTTCACAGCTAAATGACTATAAAAGGATCTGGCTAAACACTGATATAGATGAAACTACCATGTTGCCTTCATGCTATCACCATGGCAACAGTTATAAGAGCTCTCTCCTAAGTATTTAAAATCTGACAGCTTTACGATAACACTATCTGAATGATGGTAGGGCCATAGTTGACTTTAGGAGTTAACTGATCTGTAACTCAAAATTGCTGCATATTAACCATTCCCCTCAGGCTACTGTGGAAGTTAAGTCTTATCAACTTAGCAACTATGCAACCTTTAAAATAGAAACCCGTTAAACTCAGAAAAGGAAAAGGCTCACAGCTTATAGCTTCAGTTGGCTCCTAAAGCCTTTCAATTAAAGGCACCACAAAATAAGGGAAATTCAAGAGCAACACTTTCCCAGATCTTTCAAAGAGCTTCTTGGTAACAAGAAACGTCTTGGCTAGAGCGATGAATGGAAAAAGTGTAAAAGCGTACAGGACCTCCTACACCAGATAGGAAAATGCAACGTTTCTTAAAGGAAAAAGCAAATAACGAACATCCAGGCATGAATGAAATGAGCATGGTATCAACAATCATGCTGGATAATTAGAAAAAAAGCCTACCCCTACCCCATTTTATAGGAATATATGTTTAACTGGCAGCAGATGAATTAACAAAGGCCAATTTTAATGGGATTTCAGTAATTGCCAGCAGTATGTTGGTGACACACAGCTCTCCTTCTCCTTTACACCTGTAGGTGTGGCAGTGGATGTGCTGGATCATTTTCTAGCCTTGGTAATGGACTAGATGAGAGCCAACAAACTGTAGCTAAATCCAGATAAGAATGAAGCACTGTTAGTGGGTGGTTCCCTAGACCAGTGGGATAGGAGGTGGCTTGTTCTTTTGCTGTCACTTGAGGCTCAGGTGGCCTCAATGGTGCAGAATGCCTTCCATCAGCTTTGGCTGGTAGCCCAGCTCTGCCTGTATCTGGAGAGGGATAGCCTAATATCTGTCGTTTATGGTCCGATAACATCTAGGTTAGATTACTGCAACACATTATGCATAGGGCTGTCTCTGAAGAGAGTTTGGAAACTTCAGCTGATGCGCAATTTGGCAGCCAAGTTGCTCACTGGGACAAGACTGTTAGAAAATTTTACACCAGGGATGTCCAACCAGTAGATCCCTGGTTGGTCCTGGTAGATCCTTATCGTGTACAAAATGCTATGGGCAAAAAAGCCTCAAAAAAGCTCAACAACTCTGGGCAATCCATCCACCCCATGCACACTCCTCCTCCCTCCAATGGCAATGGGTAGATCACTGCCAGTTTTTTTAAAATATATATACTGGGAGTAGATCACAGTCTCTTGGGAGTTGGCCATGCCTGTTTTACACCAATCCTGGCTCAACTGCACTGGCTGCCAATTAGTTTTGGGGCCCAATTTGAAGTGCTGGTTTTGAGCTATAAAGCCTTTAACGGCTCAGGACCACAATACCTATTTACTATTGTGAATTTTATATTACTATGTATAATAATACTTTTGTTATATGTTTTTGTTATATGCTTTCTTTCTGGACACCACTTTGAACTCTTTAAAAATATACAGCAGTATAGAATTTTCAACATACTTATTTAAATAATCCACCATTATCTCAGTAGGAATCCATCAATATGCATCTTCAAAACCCTACAGCTCAATCCAAAACTTCTGCATTTCTTGCAGTTTAAAAGGCAAAGTAGTAACAGTGTAGTTATTATAACTACTTTTTTTAAGAATCCAGGCACTTCAGTTAATGGTGAACCACCTTTCACAATCTGCTTTCAAATATACATAGAGGTCTAGCATTATTTTCAGTCATGATTTAATTGTGGGGGCTGTTGTTACAAACAAAGCTGGTGTCTCTGAATTCCATTAAAGTCAGGAATCACAATCAAGGTAAGAGAAAGCTTAAATATAACTAGCGGCTTATAAATTGGCTTATAGGAAGTGTTTTCTCATTAGGTAGGAACAAAACACATGAAACCATCACATTTTCCATTCTTATTTGTTCCTTAAAACATGTTCTGTCATTCATACTGAAATGACTGCAGTGGTTTATTTTCTGAATCCATTGCTGCAGCAGAAATGGGGGAGGGGGAAGAATGCATAAATCTGAAATCAAAACACTTTTTACGAACCTTGGCCATTACAGACACAATACATGAATTCACAGTTCCCCAGCAAGAATGCAAAGCAACTTTAGTATACAGGCTGCACACTACCTAGACAGAACCATAATGGATAAATGTTACCTAAATTTCAACATCTGGAGGAGAAAGGAGGTTTGCTTATAGTGTTACATGCTTTCCACTAAAATGGTTCAGCTTCTTTATTGTGCTTCTGTTCCCTGCCTAGAATTTTAATCAAAGTCATGTACATACCCCATTTCCAATATGAAATCTCTATCGGAGTCATGTTCACATCAAAAGAGCCATGGAACAAACTGAAAAGACAGCTTAAAAATTGCTCTGATTCAGTAACTCAGGGGCACCAGCAGTCCACTGCTACAGAGCAACCTGTTAACATGGGATTTAAATTGTTTAAAGTCTAGTAATATAAAACTTTGTGAGGTTTCATACGTTCTGGTGGGGCACTCTCTGCATGCTTGTGTTGATAACTGATGTAGGGAGAACCTTGCTGTTGTAAGTACCTGCAAGGCAAGGAAGCTGAACAGTGCTAGAATGGAGCATTGTGGCAGCAGACTGGGTATGACTGACCTGCTCCAAGCCCCAGCCAGTTAATAAATATTGTGTCTGCTCACTGAGCTGGACCACCAGCCTTGGGTTGTGAGATGCATATAGTGTACTGTCTGAGGTGTCAGGAGACCAGTAGCAAGAGGAGAGCATTTGAGGAAGTATGGATGAGCTACTTGCTTGTGCTACTTGGCTGCTAGGTGAGCTTGCTAGGGCTGCTACCTGAAGCAGACCCAGCATATGGCTTCTGCAAGAGCAAGTCCTGTTTCATGAACCTATTTGAGAGATATCTGAGTGTCAACAAGCATATAAGACAGAAGTGATCCAGCTGACTTATTGTACCTGGGCTTTCAAAAACCTTTGAACAAGGTACCTCATAAAAGACTCCTCAGTTTAGAAGTCATGGAATAAAAGGAGAAGTCCTCTTGCAGACCAGGAATTGGTTAAGTAGAAGAAACAGATGGTGAATAAATGAATAGTTCTCTGAAGAGAAAGATGTAAAAAGTCAACTCCCACAAAGATCCAGGTTGGGACCTGTGCTTTTGAACATGTTCATGAATGAACTAGATTTTGGGGTGACCAGTGAGGTGGCCAAGTTGGCTGACAATACTATATTGCTCAGGGTCATTAAAACAAAGAGAGATCGTGAAGAGCTCCAAAAGAACCTCTCTAAACTGAATGAATGAGTGGCAAAGACCATGTAAACAACTGCAAAGTGATGAATGTCAGAGCAAAATGGGAGGGATGGAAGGAAGGAGTCAAATTCCTTCTCCATTCTTTCAGAAATTCCCTTTAAATGTTTCAGATTGTGGGACATTTCTGAAAGAAAGGGCAAACTATTTGAAGTACTGAGTGTGTATATCTAAACTCACACCTCAGCTTAAAGACATATACACTGGTTTTGTTTTGTCAACCAAGATGAGCACTCTTTTTAAAAAAGGAACAAGATGTGCTTCAGAAAAACAAGACAGCGATGAGCTGAATAAGAGTTACATAGTTACATATATTTTAAATAGGTGAACAGTGAGGTATTGACCCCAGATGTGCATAATCTTGCTGGTGAAGAGTAACTGGTTAACCACAGCAAACTTCCCATAGTTACAATTGTTGTTCAAGCAAGGGGAAATTCATAGACCAGCACTGTCTGGGTTTGGTTTTCTTTAGATCAGCCGTTCTCAACCTTGGGTCCCCAGATGTTTTTGGCCTACAACTCCCATCATCCCTGACCACTGGTCCTGTGAGCTAGGGATCACCCAAGGTTGAGAACCACTGCTTTGGATGAACACACATTGCAGACTTGTGTGAGTCTGTAATATACAACTAGAGAATAAGGAAAGGCAAAGAGCAAGCACTCCTATAAACCTTCAGATCCTCCACATAAGATCCCCCAGAAGATGCCTTAAGTGAACTTGTCTCTCTTCCAAGCAGCTGTGTTCTCTCCTTCTCATGCACACACCTTTCCTCTATCAGCTTTCCCAAACTTAGATATTTCATTCACAAATATATTTTCAACTCTCTCCTAACCAGTAAACCATTATCTGGCTAGTACGGATTATTAATTAAACAACAATGTAACACATGGTTTGGCATTGCACCTGAACGAAACCACGGTAATCAGGAAAAAGTTGAAAATGAAACTACCAGGCTTATAATATTGCAGGTCTATGGTGTAGCCAAATTTTCAATACTGAAACAATAGGGTTGAAGCGTTTTGGGACTTTCTAGGTTTTTTTGTGGGGGGAGGAAGTAAGGAGGGGTGTGAAAAAACTTAGAATGATGACTAGAGTAGACTGAGTTAAAGACCCAGATTTTAGTACTCATAAATGAAAGGAAATCAAGTATACATTAACACAGTACAGGGAACAATACTAGCTTCAGAGCCTTGACAAGTAATCTCATGCATTTGACATTAGTAAAAGGTAAAGGTACCCCTGCCCGTACGGGCCAGTCTTGACAGACTCTGGGGTTGTGCGCTCATCTCACTCTATAGGCCGGGAGCCAGCGCTGTCCGCAGACACTTCCGGGTCACGTGGCCAGCGTGACAAGCTGCATCTGGCGAGCCAGCGCAGCACACGGAAACGCCGTTTACCTTCCCGCTGGTAAGCGGTCCCTATTTATCTACTTGCACCCGGGGGTGCTTTCAAACTGCTAGGTTGGCAGGTGCTGGGACCGAGCGACGGGAGCACACCCCGCCGCGGGGATTCGAACTGCCGACCATGCGATCGGCAAGTCCTAGGCGCTGAGGTTTTACCCACAGCGCCACCCGCGTCCCCTGCATTTGACATTAGTGCCATATAATTTTAGTTTGTCCAAAGGCTGTTGTTCCTTTTCCTGGGAATAAGATACACCCATAAACTTTGAACTTCCTAATTAATTTTGTAACAGTCTGGCCAACACAGCATCACATAGTAATTACCTGTCCAACAAGTGGCTGGTTAGTTAAGCCAAGTACTAATATAAGAATTAAAGACCCCGGGTGTATATTTTTATTATTTGAATAATGTTTCAATGTTTCACTGTAATTGTATTTAACCTTTTAGAATGTATTAAGCTTGATTTTTGTGGGTTCTGCATTTGCGAATGTTCCCCTCCTACGCTACATTCCATCTTTCCTTATCTATCCCTGAAAGTGGTACAAATGGCAGAATGTTTTAGCACCAGAGTGTAAATCAGTTATCCTTGAAGCTATCTGAGACCCAAGAAGAGGATTTTATGATGTTCTTCCCTCACTGAAGGCTAGGTTGCCAGGGTAATGCCGGACATCCAAGGCCTAAAATGGTCAAATGGTCTGGGCACGTAGGGGCCACTCCAAGGTGAAGATACCAGTATGGATCCACGTGCGCTTTACTTCTCGTGACCTGTAACCTTTCCTGACATATGTGAAGATGTTTTATGACTCTTTGCTTGCTGTGTTTGAACTACTATATAAGCTTTTGGTCTGAAGTGCCTCAGGGCAGACCTTCTCAACTGGCACGTTGAGTTGAGTGAGCTCTGTCCTACTGCAACAGCTACAATAAACGCTGGGTCCCTAAATCTGGACTTGGAAATAGTCTCCTTGGTTCTGTGGTTTATTCAAAAGGTGGTTGTTCCTCACCTGGGTAAGGAACAAAGTAGTGGTAGTACTACCAGGCTCAGAGTTCCACAAAATGGGATAACTTGAAGAAAGCACACCAAGTGGCACAAACTAGTAAATTCTGCCCTTTCTCCCAAAGGAATCTAGCAAACAAAGCAGCAACGCACTTCATTAAAAACAAAAATGGATTTGAAATGTTCACAATATTAAGTACATCTGGCTGAATACCATCCAATAAGAATATCTTAAAATGATTAAAACATTTAAAATGGCTTGGTGTTATATCTGGAACCTTTATATTTGTGCCACAGCACACTGTTGGTGTTTTCATCCCAGATATTTCTAAAAAGCAACTGGCTATTGACCACAACAATCTGCCCACAGTAACTTCGATCAGCTTACCTGCAAAATGTTGTTTTGCAATTTAGTAGTACTGTGCTGCGGGACGCGGGTGGCGCTGTGGGTAAAACCTCAGTGCCTAGGACTTGCCGATCACATGGTTGGCGGTTCGAATCCCCGCAGTGGGGTGCGCTCCTGTCGTTCGGTCCCAGCGCCTGCCAACCTAGCAGTTCAAAAGCACCCCCGGGTGCAAGTAGATAAATAGGGACCGCTTACCAGCGGGAAGGTAAACGGCGTTCCGTGTGCTGTGCTGGCTCGCCAGATGCAGCTTGTCACGCTGGCCACGTGACCCGGAAGTGTCTGCGGACAGTGCTGGCTCTCGGCCTATAGAGTGAGATGAGCGCACAACCCTAGAGTCTGGCAAGACTGGCCCGTACGGGCAGGGGTACCTTTACCTTTAGTACTGTGCTGCATGACCCAATGGCATCAAAACAAAGAACAGTAACTAGACACCTTAAAGATTATTTTGCATTTTGAAACTCTGTAAAAGAGACCTTAAATTATGCATTGGAGTGACCTCTTCAGCATTTAGACTGAATAATAAATAACAGCAAGTGCTGAGCATACAGGTTGGTGGCTTGAATAACTATTTCAAAATGGAAAGGTGGAAGCAATTTTAACAGGGTGCTTGCTTTTTCATTATCTGCTTACTTCCTCAAGGAAAAAAGAGAAAAGACTGATTACGCAAGTTACACATGAAACTTGTATCCAGGTTTCAGCTACAGTCCTACACTTTTTCCAGACCATCACTTCAACTCAAAAGTAGGGCTGTTTTTTCTGTTTTTAGTTATGCAAAAGTGGAAGCCACAATAACATGTTGCTGTGAACAGGGCTCATGTTCAATGTTCTAGCCTGCTAACTATACCAGCTTTGAACAGGCTATTTCCCTTGCCTTCTCCCTCGTTTTCCATTCTTTTCCCACCTGATACTCAGCATTCCTGGCTACTAAGTACCTTTGGTTCTCTTCAGACAATCTTTATTGCTTTCCACACCTTGACTTATTTTTTTAAAATTCACCTTCGGAAAATCCTGGGTTTCCCTAAATATGATAGTACTTCCCTTTTGTTTCTTAGCCCCTTTTGGCTATAATTCAGTCAGCCCTCACTATCTGAGTTCACTATTAGAGGGAATGGTTTATCTACACCTGTTTTATGCAGCTTAACAAAGAAGTAGGATATTTGCAGAGGACAAAAGATGCTGTAAAACTACAACAATGTCAACTCTGGAATTTACAAAATTCTGTCCATAAAAGGGGGTGAAAAGGGGGGAGTGGACCTATGTAACACACTCATGAAGAGATGAAAGGATTGTTATGTCCAAAATCTGTCAGTTCTGCTTTGTTGTAGAGATAAATTGCCAGAAGGCTTTATTTAATGCCTTGCCTTCTTCAAAATAATTTATGGCAGCATATGTACCACTGATGTTAATAAAGCAGCTTAACTCTCTCTTTTTAAATTAAACATAAAATACATGCTAATTTTTCCCTGGGTTTATCAAAGCATGCTTTGCAAGTTCCCCCAGCTAGAATTTGTATGCTGCTGATAGGCTGCCCAGATATATCAGCCTCAAACTCAACAAAGCCTATGGTCAGTAAGTATTAATTGGTCCATATTTCTAATGACCTTGCTGTTGCGTTACCACATGGAGTGTGTCTGTGGCTGAAACACATTAATGCTCACCTTGTACTGAGTATCACCTCAGGATAGTTCTATCCTTCTTCTTGCAAAAGAACTTGGAAAAGATTGGAGAGTGTTCTGTAATCATATTTACCTTCCCCCAGTTTACTCATACAATCCATTGAGAGGAGATCTGAGTTAGCTGGCATCTGGATCAATTCTCTCACAAGATCTTAAGAAGAGCCCTGCTGGGTCCGACCAAAGGCCCAGGCAACTCCCCGTTTGCGCCGGGGTTGTGTTCTGGGTCAATGTGTGTGTCAGAAGTCACACATAAGCCCGTTCCGCCCCCTTCCGGGGCTGAAAATGATGTCTGCATCGGTGGTCGCACATCAATTGAATGCACACAAAATGGTCACCACCTGTAGTCTAATGCTCTCACATTAGCCAACCAGAAGATGCCCATGGGAAATCAGCAAACAAAGCCTGAGTGCAGCACTTTTGCCATCTGTGATTTCTGGCAACAGGTATTATTTCCAAAGCAGCGTTCTGCCGAACACTGAGGTCCAGTGCTGAGGGCCTTCTGGCGGTTCCCTCGCTGCGAGAAGCCAAGTTACAGGGAACCAGGCAGAGGGCTTTCTTGGTAGTGGCACCCGCCCTGTGGTATGCCCTTCCACCAGATGTCAAACAGAAAAACAACTGCCAGACTTTTAGAAGACATCTGTTTAGGGAGGCTTTTAATGTTTAATTAATATTAAATTTTAATATTTTAATATTTTGTTGGAAGCCACCCAGAGTGGCTGGGGAAACCTAGCCAGATGGGTGGGGTATAAATATTTGTCACATCTTAAAATATTTACAATAAATGATGAAAAAATAATTTTCCAAGTTAACATTTAAATTTGCTGTAATATATTTAAAATCCACTGACTTTGTTGAATTGTTTTCAGTTCATCTATTTTTGGTCATTGGATAAACTGGTACAATATTTATACAGCATGTAAATCAGCTTACTAAATAAAATGCTAAATCAGACCATTTGAAAATTATCTGAATCTTTTTTTAAAAAACAATTCCTTTTCATTAAGGATTGTAAAGGTCAAGCAGTTAAGGTCAAGAAGCTCTTATTAAGCTACAGCTAGATGTCACTGGATGCCCCATCTTAGAATTTCTATCTTCAGGGCAACCCAATATAGTCACATGTCCCTCAGAGAGAGAGAAACACGCTGTTTGGAACACAAAATAGAAAGAATTTCAAATACATCAAATTGATTCTCTCATGTGCCAGAATGAGTCTTGGGAGACCCAGTATCATGGCCCCAGAATTAGCCACACATTTAATACATGGTCCCTGGACTCTCTTATTTCTCTTACTTACTTACTTACTTACATTTCTTATCTATAAGAAAGCAAATATGTGGCCCAACCCAGGACACTTTTTGTAAGGATTAACTAGAAATAGAAATCAATGTCAAAAAGAAATCTTTTGTTCCCATGCAGCATGGAGAAAACCTATCTTCAAATTGACTTCCATGTTTTGTGAAACATCATAGTTTTCTCAACTTTTTTTTTTTAAAAAAAAACCACTCCAAAGCAAATGAACAGCTATTCTATATTTGAATCAATAGAAGTTAAAGCTACAAAAAGATGAGATACGAGGAATAAGACATCACTTTAGACAGCATTACAGAATAAAGATTGCACAAGATTACCTAGCATTTTGAAATGTACTGTGTTCTGCTACACAACCACAAATGACATTCTTCAGGAAATAAAGAAATAGAGGAAACTAAGATGACTCCTTACCAAACATGGAAGGAGAAATGCATGTCTAACAACTTCCACAAATAATGCAAGCTGCCATTCAGCAACAAAAAAGAATTTAAAATGCCCATTCATTCTGTATCAACTAAGGATGCCAATTAAAAACTATTCCAGCAACAAACAAGAAAATCCTCACTGACATTACTTCAGAAAAGCCCTTCACCATCTGTTCTGTCGACGTTCTAAAGAGTTCTCTATGAGCTCACCATTGATAATAAGGCAGTAGATGAAATTCAGACACTTACTTTTATGAAACAGTTAGAAAATTCTTCATTATAATGAATTTGAAGCTCGAGTTAATGATAACCCATCTTGCCTTCATCTTCCAACTGCCCAAACTAAGAGCATTCCAATTTTCACATAAACTTATAAAAAATTAAATCAGGAGTGGAACAACACAGCAAACTAAGGGAAGGAGGTACAAAGGAAAGTAAATTTTTTTTGCTGCTTTAAAGAGAGGAACACCAGAATACTGCAGCTATTGCTACCAATGGTAAATTGATATGCATTCCTTCACTGGTTCAGCTGTGTGCCAAACTGCCCTCCAGGGATGAACACAAAGCACCACAACCTTTTCTCCTAGTTGAGACAATTTGCTCCATTTAGGTTTGTGGTAGAAAAGCTGAAGTGGTCTCAACCTGTGGCCTTCCTTCATCCCTTTCCTGCACAAGGATAACGTGTTCACACTGGGACACCCCTCTCCTTTAACAGAATCTGCGAGCTACAGCACAATTAGCAGTATCCTCATGTGATGCTTTTATGGAATTAAAGATTTTGGGAAGGGTAGCACTTAGGGAACACGAATTCAGTTTGTTGTGTGACTCAGATCACCACATTTGACTTTGGCTGCAAGCACACCATATAAAATAGTTTGTAAATACGCCTTTGCTTAAAAAAAAAAGAGAAAAAAAAAGAATTCCCTTGTGGCCAAACAGACAGAGAAGCTTTATAAAGTGTTTCTTTTTCTACTATATTGACAAACAGAAGTATAACAGAGCCTTGCATGGATTAGTAAATATATTGGAAGACCAGCAAGTTCCAGAGACTTATTTGCAGGGTGGCTAAGAAAACTGGAACTATCCGGATGACATATATAGCATGCAACAATGGTTAAGAAATGGAGTTCTATGACCTTTGCAGCAACCCATGGGCTCAATGATTATATGAATGCATCAAAACAATCTACATGTTTTGTTGCTGTTTCTTACTTGCAGAAGCGTCCTGAAAGTGCACTGACACCCTCATGAAAAATAGGCAACTTGGAGGGTGGCACAGGGGCAACTGCAGGAAATCTGAGAAAAGCACATCCCATCCTCTAATGTTAGTGGAGACCTCTGGTGGATCAAAGGGCAGCAACGGCTGTCATAGTAAGCCTTCTGCTTATTAGTGACACCTATGAATGCTTCTATTGGCATTCCTCGCAATATGCAGATTTAGCCTCTAACCAAATACCTGCTTTAAAGCAAGTCTACAGATTGAACCAGAGACCAACACATTTAAAGACTGAAAAGTGATAGTAAAAACTTAAAGGAAACATTTTATTAGATAGGAGGAAAGTTTAAACAAGTTAGCTCTAATTGGCTTTGAGACGTTTACATTCCAGGCATTATTTTATGTTCAAATTAGGAGAGCAAACTAGAAGTAGGTGCACAGATTTTTGAGACAGTTTAGTGCCATCTATTCATCAGATTTATATAGGCATACAGATGGCAAAAGTCTTTAATGAGGCTTCTATACTAGTTCTGTAGCATCTGTCCTACTTGCAGGCAGATCAAAACAGCATTTGTTTGCGAGCGCTCAATCCACTTGCATAAAAGCAGACAATTTAAGACAAGCACAGGATGAAACTCCATTTTAAAGATGCTCCGCATTCAGCTGTTTTGAGAAACTATCTGCATGAAAATATACTATCGAGACGCTTGGAAGGGGTGCTCTTCCTCCTCTTTTATACAAAACTGAAATTATTAAACTTTGACCTTTGAAGTAGGACAAAGTATATATCAAAATCATACTGTTATAGCTTCTGTTGGGGGGGGGGCATCTGAAATATCTACAGTCTTCACCTGCATCCAAGGAGGAGGAATTCAACATACACACACATGTGATGCTACCTAGGAATAAGCTTTTCCTCCCTGCCATGCAACATAGCCTCCTCTCAGGGAAGGAAGCTAATAGAGATGTCTTCTGACCATTTCTACACACAATAGATAGATAAATTTTCAAACTTACTGTTACAGACTTCAAAGTCATTCCGTGGTAGGTGCCCATGGTGTCAATCTTGAAACCTTCCGTCTCTATGAAATAAGAACACTCTTGTAAGTCATTTCATATGCCAACTTTAGAGTAGTCAGGTGGCAAAACAAAAGACATTAGCTAAGTTTCTTCAGTTATGAACCATTCCTAATGGGAAAAACTGGTTATGTAAACAAAATTCAGGAGATAGTAACATTTTATGTGTATTAGAATGGCCTTTCAAATGGTACAGTATCTCAGATTTCTTCACATTAAAGAACGCTGAACCACTTGGAATAACCAAAGTAATACTGGGTCCTCCTACTAATTTATTTGTATTTCTATTCCAGATTCAAAGACAGGAGTGCCTGGCGGGCTCTGGCCCATGGGGTCACGAAGAGTCGGACACGACTAAACAACAAAATCCAGATTAAATCAGGCTGTATTTTGCTCAGTACTTAGGATGCTGTGGAAAGACCCCATAGATCTAAGGCTTAGACTCTAAGAGTTGCATTTAACTTTCCAATGCTATATGTAGATTTCAATTGAGCAGGGACTGTAAGGTTAAGATAAGTTACCCTCAAACACATAAATAATGGATTGATTTGTTTTTTACTGGTCTTTTCATTCCATTATCATTTCCCCTATCATTGTTCTATACAATGTCTTTCTAACCATGCAAGTTAGAAATATATATATACCCTTTGAATTCTAGCCAGCTCAGGAGCAACATGCAGCCTACAGCCATATGTAAATAGATACTACGGATAGTAACTACAGCAGCTCAGGATGCCCTTTATCTAGACTGAGGCATAACATTTTCCAGCTGTATGGATGCTAGTGCATTTAACTTTGTTACTCTTCCTTAAACCCATCAGTAACTGTTCAAAGTAATCCCTAGCCATGCATTTATTGGATGAACATGTCTGCTTATGTAAACCCAAATTAAGAGGACAGAAAATTTCTCCCACATATCCAACAAGATACACCATACTGATGCCCATTGCTATTTTTACAGCTCAGTGAACAGGGAAGAAAATTCAACTTAAGGTTTTGTCTGTATTTCTTGAAGGCGCAGGTTTTAGATGGCTACCAGCTGTGACAAATAAAGGACATTTTGACCTTAACAGACTTCAACAGCACAATGCTAAAATAATCTAGCGCTTTAGTACAAGCATTCTATGGTTGCAGAATGCAAATGAAGGATCTGTTTATCTTAATGTCTACACATCATGATTTGCAGGGAACTGGAGTTATGTCTAAACTTGACTGGAGAGGAGAGGACATCAGCATAGCTTACTGACCTCTCCATTATGCAAGGTAAATAAACATGAAAGTTGCCTCATGAGCATAATTTATAAAAGGTTGCCGAACTGTTTGCTTTTCTTAGTAAAGAAACTGTTTTGCTTTTTAATCTCAATACAGTGGTACCTTGGGTTAAGTACTTAATTCGTTCTGGAGGTCTGTTCTTAACCTGAAACTGTTCTTAACCTGAAGCACCACTTTAGCTAATGGGGCCTCCCGCTGCTGTCGCGCTGCCGGAACACAATTTCTGTTCTCATCCTGAAGCAAAGTTCTTAACCTGAAGCACTATTTCTGGGTTAGTGGAGTCTGTAACCTGAAGCGTATGTAACCCAAGGTACCACTGTAAAAGAAAGTGCTAACAAAAAAAATCAGAATGGAGCATCATATGTGTCATTTACATATTGAAAGCATTACTGGGAGTTATGGTTTCAGCATCTAAATATAGGTAAGGAACTAAAACAGTGACTTGTCAAAGAAACTTGATATAGGATTTGTGTGTGTACATGTGTGTGTAATTTATCTGAGAGAATACACTTAGTGAAGGTGCAATAGGACGCCTTGTATGCAGAAGATCTCTGATTCAATCCTTGATATCTCATAGAATCATAGAGTTGGAAGAGACCACAAGGGCCATCGAGTCCAACCCCCTGCCAAGCAGGAAACACCATCAGAGCACTCCTGACATATGGTTGTCAAGCCTCTGCTTAAAGACCTCCAAAGAAGGAGACTCCACCACACTCCTCGGCAGCAAATTCCACTGTCGAACAGCTCTTACTGTCAGGAAGTTCTTCCTAATGTTTAGGTGGAATCTTCTTTCTTGTAGTTTGGAACCATTGCTCCGTGTCCGCTTCTCTGGAGCAGCAGAAAACAACCTTTCTCCCTCCTCTATGTGACATCCTTTTATATATTTGAACATGGCTATCATATCACCCCTTAACCTTCTCTTCTCCAGGCTAAACATGCCCAGCTCCCTTAGCCGTTCCTCATAAGGCATCGTTTCCAGGCCTTTGACCATTCTGGTTGCCCTCCTCTGGACACGTTCCAGTTTGTCAGTGTCCTTCTTGAACTGTGGTGCCCAGAACTGGACACAGTACTCCAGGTGAGGTCTGACCAGAGCAGAATACAGTGGCACTATTACTTCCCTTGATCTAGATGCTATACTCCTATTGATGCAGCCCAGATTTGCATTGGCTTTTTTAGCTGCCGCGTCACACTGTTGGCTCATGTCAAGTTTGTGGTCAACCAAGACTCCTAGATCCTTTTCACATGTACTGCTCTCAAGCCAGGTGTCACCCATCTTGTATTTGTGCCTCTCATTTTTTTTTTTGCCCAAGTGCAATATTTTACATTTCTCCCTGTTAAAATTCATCGTTTGTTTTGGCCCAGTTCTCTAATGTGTCAAGGTCGTTTTGAAGTGTGATCCTGTCCTCTGGGGTGTTAGCCACCCCTCCCAGTTTGGTGTCATCTGCAAATTTGATCAGGATGCCCTTGAGTCCATCATCCAAGTCATTGATAAAGATGTTGAATAAGACCGGACCCAAGACAGAACCCTGTGGCACCCCACTAGTCACTCTTCTCCAGGATGAAGAGGAACCATTGATGAGCACCCTTTGGGTTTGGTCAGTCAGCCAGTTACAAATCCACTGAGTGGTAGCATAGTCAAGACTGCATTTTACCAGCTTCTTTACAAGAATATCATGGGGCACCTTGTCAAATGCCTTGCTGAAATCAAGGTAGGCTACATCCACTGCATTCCCTTCATCTACCAGGCTTGTAATTCTGTCAAAAAATGAGATCAGGTTAGTCTGACATGACTTATTTTTCAGAAATCCATGCTGACTATTGGTCATCACAGCATTCCTTTCTAGGTGCTCACAGACTGTTTGCTTAATGATCTGCTCCAGAATCTTCCCTGGTATTGATGTCAGACTGACTGGGCGGTAATTATTTGGGTCCTCTCTTTTCCCCTTTTTGAAAATAGGGACAACATTTGCCCTCCTCCAGTCTGCCGGGACTTCACCTGTTCTCCAGGAATTCTCAAAGATGACTGCCAGTGGTTCTGAGATCACATTTGCCAGTTCTTTTAATACTCTTGGATGCAGTTCATCTGGCCCTGGAGACTTGAATACATCTAAACTAGCCAAGTATTCTTGTACTATCTCCTTAGTTATTCTGGGCGTGTTTCCTCTGCTGAATCATTTGCTCCAAATTCTTCAGGTCGGGCATTGTTTTCTTTATCGGAGAAGACTGAGGCAAAGAAGGCATTGAGGAGTTCAGCCCTTTCTGTGTCCCCTGTTTGCATTTCACCATCTTCTCCTCTGAGTTACCCCACTGTTTCTTTGTTCTTCCTTTTGCTACGAACATACCCATAAAAGCCTTTTTTGTTGCTTTTAACCTCTCTAGCAAGCCTGAGTTCATTCTGTGCTTTAGCTTTTCTGACTTTGTGTCTACACGTGCTGGCTATTTGTTTGAATTCCTCTTTGGTGGTTTCCCCCCTTTTCCATTTTTTGTACACATCCTTTTTTAATCTTAACTCAGTTAAAAGTTCTTTAGATAGCCACCCTGGCTTCTTTAGGCACCTTCCATGTTTCCGTCTCATTGGTATTGCCTGAAGTTGTGCTTTTACTATCTCCCTCTTAACAAACTCCCAGCCATCATGAACTCCCTTTCCTTTTAGTATTACTGTCCATGGGATCTCACCCAGCACTTCCCTAAGTTTTATAAAGTTGGCTTTCTTAAAGTCAAGAAATTGAGTCCTAGTATGCTTGGCTGCTCCTTTCCGCTGTATAGTAAACTTCAGAAGAGCATGATCACTCGCGCCTAATGATCCTTCCACTTCTACCCCACTAACCAGGTCATCAACATTGGTTAGGACCAGATCTAAAATGGCTGTTCCTCTTGTTGCTTCTCCCACTTTCTGGACAATGAAGTTGTCTGCAAGGCCAGTGAGGAATCTGTTCGACCTTATGCTTTTGGCTGAGTTTGACATCCAGCAAATATCCGGGTAATTGAAGTCCCCCATTACTACTATCTCCCTTCCTTTTGCATGCTTGGCCATCTGTTCCAGGAAGGCATCATCTATGTCCTCCGTTTGGCTTGGGGATCTATAGTAAACTCCCACAATGAGGTCCCTGTTATTCTTCTCTCCCTTAATTTTGAACCAAATGCTCTCACTTTGGCTTTGAGGTTCTAAATCTTGGATCTCTTCACAGGTATACACATCCTTGACATATAACGCCACTCCTCCTCCTTTCTTGTCTGGTCTGTTTCTCTGAAATAGATTGTATCCCTCCATTATTACATTCCAATCGTGGGACTTATCCCACCAGGTTTCAGTGATGCCTATGATGTCATATTTAGTTTGCTGTACCAAGAGCTCAAGCTCATCTTGTCTATTTCCCATACTTTGCGCATTAGTGTACAGACATTGAAGTCCATTAATCATTCCCCCGTGTCTCTTATTTAAGGATTTTTTCCTCCCACCACTAGGTCTGTGTGCTGTTTGCTCCATTTGGTCTATGACATTTGGATGATCATCTTCATCAATTGATAGACTCCTACCTTCAGGAGCACTGTCTCTGCAAAGCATTTCAAGTAGCAGGCCTGAGAAAGACTTCTCTGCCAGAGACCACAGAGCTTATGTCAGATTAGTAAGCGCAAGATGAACTGCTAGACTTGCACAGTACAAAATAGATTCAAGTGCTCCTGTTTTCTGCTGGGTATATATTCTACCACTACCAGTAATTGCCTCCTAAAACCCCTTTACGTACAAATGCTGCTAATATACAGCTTCATTCAGTACACTGTACGGTAGACAAAATCAGTCAGCCTTATAGACAAGCATGCATGAAGGCATACGCACAACAAATACAGACTTGCCTTAAAATAAAGATTAGGCGTTACCATGAATAAAACTGTAACTGCGGTCACATTAGCAAGCATTAAAATGTAAATGGAAAAGTCAATAGTGATACATAAGGGCAGGAACTGCTTATCAGTTATAAATCAGTAATAGGCTTGCACCTACTGGAGGAATTCTCTGGCGTTACTCATACAATTAACCTCAATAGCTGGGATACAATTTTCTGCTATACTGAAACAGATGCCCCCAATAATTGTTGTCTAGATGCCATTTGAGATAATCCACTAGACCACTGTGCCTGGAAGATTCAGACTACTCATCTTCCTTACAACTGAGGCAATCTTTGTACTCAGCTAACCATGGAAGGATTAGACCTATATTAAGGAAAGGAAAACTCACCACAAGTTAAGTTCTTCCTGGAAACTGGAGTTTATCAATAAATAAATACTCAAAGGCCTCTGTGGACCTAGGCATGCATAATGGAACTGAACATAGCTAAGGTGTTGCTTGCCTTTCCTACAGCTTTCCTCTTCAGAATCAAAAAGTTACCCTACACGGTGCAGAAAAGGGAAATTACTAGCTACAGTAAAGGGAAATTCAGCACTAAAGTTCTATGAACAGGGAACCAGTCCATTAATTTTCAATCTTCTTCTGGGGCCCTGTTGTACCATCTATGAAAAGAGGGTAGGTTGGTGAGAACATGGAACATGCCTTTTTAGTGGCAGTAGCCTATTTCTGGAACCTGCTGCCTGGGAACACTAGATTAGCCCCTTCATTACTCAGTTTTCAGCAGGTGGTAAAGTAATTTCTGCTCAGCATTTGATAGTTTACAACATTTGGGAGGGTATAACTGGTTTTTACTCTTTTTGAGTTATTATTGCTGTGCTGTTAATTTTATTTCACTTGTTCTTTTAACATTTGTCTTAATGCATCTTGATATACTAATGGCCAAGAGACAGTCTACACACATTTTAATGTTAAAAAACCCCTACATAGTTAAGGCTAATCAGGCTTTGAATATGTCTAGTAAGCCCTAACTTAGAAGGAACCTGGTCAGCCTAACCACATTTTAAGTCAATAATGAGGTACCCCTTAATCACAGCAAAAGTTCCATATTTGGAATAATGTGCTTCAGGAAAGGGGGAAGAGTTGCACAGAGAGAGAGTGTGTCTATGATAAGGTTACCAGATTTTTTTTTTCAATGAATCCGGGGACACTTTTCAACTTCCTACTAAATAGATGGATTTTGTCAGGGGATTGATTTGTAGAAACGGGGATGTCTGGTAACCTTAGTCTATGACCCATTCCTAAGCTTTCAACCATAGCACTGGCTCCATTAAGTACTGAATGTAATTCCTCCTCTGTTGCTTTCCAATATTTTATCCAAGGCTTTAAGAATGCAAACAAACTGGGAAAAGGGCAACTGGTATGCTATTGTCTCCAACTACTAAGATGATCCCAATGCAGCTGTGGTAGACCCACCCCAAGTGCATAATTCTTTTCCATCATCTTCACAACACAGCAATAGCTATCAAATGAGCAATGTTGTAGAACACAGGTCATGAAGTTTTACAAGTTCTAAAATGTATGTTCTCTCTAGCTGAACTATCCACATAGCCTTTGGCAGCTGACTAAAAGCCATAATCATCAGAAATCATTTTGCGGACTTTCAGTTGCTTTAATTTTAGTTTTATTTCCCCTTGTACTTGGTTTTTTTAAACCATGCTTTACTATTAGCAAAATTAAACCATGGCCAAATGTACAGAAAGACTGCAACTGGGCATATGCAGTCATCAAAAGCGGTCATGGTTTGTTGTGATGAGAATTTGCTGCAGTGAGCCTTGGGCTTGTGGGCTGCACCTCCCCATCACACGAGAGTAGGAAATTTAGAACTTTTGGTCATGGCTTGCAACAAATCAGCTTTGTACAAATACAGGGAAATGGTTTGTAGAAAGCTCAGTTAGTTAAAAAAAAAAAAAAAACTATAGGTGGTACGTAAGATTGCATAGTTACAAACATTTCATGTGAATGAGCTTATCAGCTTGCCAGATGTGGCAAGTCCCCTCCCCTCCCTTTGCATGCTGTTCTGGGCATTCTCCCAAACCCATCACAGCCAATTTCAGGGGCACAAGAGGGGGAGGAGAAGGAGGAAAAACTCACTGCACAAGTAGAAGGCTATGTGCAAGGCTTCCATTGATGTTGTTCATTAGGTGAACCCTGCCCCAAATACCAAAATCACAAAAAACTGTCTTGTAGCAACATTAGAATAGAGTCAGAGTTCCTTTCTCTTTGCAACACCCAAGCAGATAGAAAGGAACAAAGCTATTGCTAAGCATGTAAGAAAATCATAGCATTGAAGCAAGTTGGATATTAAGGACCAAACCATGGTTTGGCCATGACCTCCATCCTTTGCCTTTTCATCTATATTAAAGTGCCTGTTAAGAAATACCATTGGTATAAAGATGCTATTGCTCTAGTAAAGCAAGACAGATGATCAGCAAGAGACTGTTTAGAATACTCATGTTATTTAACTGTCTTTTTTAAAAAAAACAACCACACACACAATTCAACACATATTAGCTCAATTATGCAGCAGAACACTATCCTAAGTCTATGTGCATCAAGTATTTAAAAACAGAAGGAAGAAGGCTGATGCTTTGCAGAAGGAAGTAAGGGAGATATATTGCATGCTTCTCAAATAGTTCATTTAAATAGAATGGTGAGTAACTATCTTACAAATACAGCTCCCAGATGGGGTGAATGGCAGGGGGGGGGGGAGGAGGAGGAGCTGAATGAAAAGATAGAACTGTCTCTTATGTCCCCTCTATAATGCAGTTTAAGTAGCAGAATAAAAGCCAGCAAATTGCAGGTACTCATTTCCTCTACCACAAAATCATTTGCGGCTATAGATGCCATATGCTTATTTGGACATTTTTTAATTACAGTGTTTAACAAGAAGTCAGTGGGCTGGTGAGTGGCCCATCAAATAATGACCACAGATTCTAAAAATATATTTACCTTCCCCTCTCTATTCCCTCCCCTTGATATTAAGCTAAACCTACCACAGAATGCTTTAACCTGGAATTGTGGCTTTCTGTAGCTCTGCTGCCACTGCTTTGTCCTATCAGTACAGGTTGAGGCAAGTATGCAGTGCTCTGGAACAAGCAGGCATGCCACAATGATATATATCCCTCAACCTGCCAGCACAAAATGCCTTGGTATTCCTCTTTGCTAAAACCAGAGCTGCCCCATTTAAGAACAATGGACCAGGTTTGAAGGGTTTGCATGCAAGCCCTTTCAGAGTTAATGGAAATTACGTAACAGCACTCTTTCTGCCCCAAGTGAGAACAGTTTTTGGCCTACAAAAGGTATTCTCCATGCCCAGAGATGAGGCAAAGGGAAGAAAGCATTTGTTTTAAATGTGATTCAAAAGAGTTATCTGTTCAATATTGTAATATATTTTAAAAGGGCTTTTATCAATTTCATTAGAGCTCAGTCTATTTGTTTTTACAGTAATAAGATTACTGTGTGCATATATAATCAATGTGTTGCATATATCTGCAATTTGCTTTTTCATTTAGCTGTACTTTCAGGGTGCCTCTATGCATACAAATTAAGCAACGAGGCAGGCTAGTTTTGAGCTATGCTCATAAACAAAAATCAGAACCACACATTTCTACCATCTCAAACCAATTTTTCTAATTTCTCATTTCTGGTATGGAGGAGACAAATCTGTTCTGTATAAGTAAATCTCCACAACGGGGAAGCTTTTGATTCTGCCATTTCTTCATCCATCCTCCATGCCTCTTTTTCTTTCACCTTTCTGTCTTCCTCTAAATATCCACCTTAGTGTTTCTGCCACTGGAGTAAGCATGGGAAATTTCCCAGGCCAGTCTTTAATTGCCCTTACAGAAGCTGCAATGTTTGCAATATTCTAATACTCATGAACACCTACCTTCATATCATCACCAAGCCAAGCAATGCCAGAGGTTTTGCTGACTGGAACAAAATCTCTTAATGCATTATAATGTTAATTGGTGACAGGTGCAAAGAGATTATATTGCCACTGTGTATTCCTGAAATGTGGCTAACTACAGCAAAAGTAGTACCTGTTTCATGAGATGTTTCACTGCATCCAAAGTAATTCATATCACAATATCTACTGCATGTATCTACCTCCACTGTGCCCATATGACAAACAAATTTTTAGATCCAACACACAGAAACCTGTTTTCAAGACTGTGGACAATGCATGCTGTATTATCCAGATATTTGGAAAAAAGGTTCATAAAAAGGACATAAAATTCCTATGAAAATGTCATCTTTTCACAGCCCTGCTGCTTGTTACTAAACAAGAAGAACATCATGTGAATTTATACAAAAAAGAAGAAGATCCAATTTAGGTTGATTATTCAATAGTAGAATGATCAACAACCCTGTAATACTGAAGAATGTCTATACAAACTATGGGACATTTTCATGATGCACTTTCAGAAAAAGCTCAATTCGAATGGCAAGGCTGATGGCCTTTGACAATAGTACCTGGATGATACGAGCTAATTTTAATTTACTTTACACCTAGAATGGATTATATGTACTTATGAAAGTATGTAACTTTTTATTAGTTATTACAGTCGAAGCATTATTATGAAAGAAGAAGTGGGTGGGAAGGGAGAGCAGAGGATAGATTTGCTATGTTTAGAAAACTATCCCTTTAAAGCAGGCAGAGGCAAACTCCGGCCCTCCAGATATTTGGGACTACAATTCCCATCATCCCTAGCTAACAGGACCAGTGGTCAGGGATGATGGGAATTGTAGTCCCAAACATCTGGAGGGCTGGAGTTTGCCTATGCCTGCTTTAAAGTGTGTGTGTGTGTGTGTGTGTGTGTGTGTGGCCACCATTACATTAGGATTTTAGCCTTTAAGAATTTGGGCACTTAAGATTTCTACAGCTACAGTAGGAACATATTTAACTGGTAGTCCAGGTCATATCAGAGATGCTGGAAAACCCTTTGCAACCTTGGTCCTGCATATAACTAAGCATGCCTCTATAACAACCCGTGCTGTTTAAAATGTACTAAAGAGACCCTGCTCAGTGTCCCTCCTTTCATCTACCAAGATGTTGTGACCTTTATACCTTACCTAGTAAGGCTTGCTCAAGTCCATCTCTGCCATTAGAAACCTTGCTGTGAAGTTCCTTTCTGTCCAGCAGTTAGGAGAGCAGGCAGAAAAAACATTAGCTCCTCTTTAATCAGAAGACAGGGGCACTAAAAAGGGAATGTGTCATCCATAGAGGAAAGCTCTTCAAGAACTGACTTGAGTAGGATAAAATATTCAAACTTCACAGAGCAGAAATCCATGGAAGGAAGAAAAAAAACCCAAACTGGCAGGGAAGATCAGGCTGGTCAACAGATCCATAGCAGGAATGGAGGGATTTTCACGAGTGCCTACTCTACATCAGAGCTTGCCATGCTTTTGGGGTTTGTGGGCATATCTGCAAAACTGAGAAACTGCTCGGGCAATCCATGCACTCCACAACCTACTACATACTTTGTCTACTCGCTACTATGAAATACTTCTTTCATAAAGAATACTTTATTTTGGTAGGGGGAAGAGATTCTGCAGGCGCGAGGGAAGTCCTCTGCAGGTAGGTGTGAACACAGATACATGTTGGTGACTCCTGACCTAAAATGGCTCACCAACAGAGGCCCACACAAATTTAGGATTCACAGCCCTCCGCCCCCCCAAAAAACCCAATTGGTAATTGGGGTTCCTACCTGCTACCGTACATGCTAAACAGAAATGAACTTTCTGAAGACTACAGTGACCACCAGAAATACTGCTTATATTTTCCACCTATTACAAACTTAAGTTGGGCAAAAGGGCAATCAGTCTGGACACTTTCAGCATCCATTCTCTGTCACAAAAATAGGAAAAGTAAGCCTAACAAAGTTCTGGTGAGGAAAAAACATGGTAAAGGCAACTTACAGTGTACACATTAAACACTATATAAATTGTTTGTGAATGTAAGCTGGTTTACAAAATTCCATCAGGACCCCAGGTTGACCAAGAAATACAATTCAGAATGAGGCAACGGAAAGAGCAGAAGGATTGAGTCTTAATAACTGAGTTAATGGGAGTCCTAATGATGTCCTTAATTGTGCTTATTTGCTTTACCCATGTAATTCATTGGTTTCTATGCATTTTCATTGGAAAAAGTAAAGCAAATACAGTGGTACCTCGGTACTCAAATGTAATCCGTTCCGGAATACCTTTCGACTTCTGAAACATTCAAAAACCGAGGCACAAAGGGCTGGCTGCAAGTTCAATTGGGAAAATTGAAAAACACACAACGGAAGCCGTTTGACTTCCAAGGCGCGTTCGAAAACGGAAGCAATTACTTCTGGGTTTTTGGCGTTCGAAAACCGAAACATTCAGCTTCCGAGATGCTTGAAAACCAAGGTACCACTGTACCAACAGGCAAGTGCAATACATGAATCCTCTCCTTCATACACGCACACCCATCATAATGCTAGTTTATAACTATATACAGGCATGCCTTGGATAGTTTGGTTACAAGCCATCACAAAAAAATGAGTAACACAATAAAGCAAGTCACACTTTTTGTTTCTTTCCCAATGCATACAAAAGTTACATTTACACTATACTGTAGTCTATTAAGCCACCCCCCACCCCTGGTTCCAGGGTTGTAAGGGGGGGGGGGCGCATAGGAAGATGGCCGACAATAACATCTCTCCGACCCACGGGAGGTATTTGGAGGCTATGTTGGGAGTAATTAGCCTCCCTAAACCCACTCAAGATGGTGAGTGGGGCCGTATGCCTGCTGTGCCCGATACCACCCCCGAATTTTTGAGGGGGGTGGGGGCATTAGGCACAAACCCTCCCGTGGGTCGGCACTCCTGGACGCCATCTCTGATCTGCGCCACTAGCTGCGAGAACTTCAAAAGAAACGATTTGGCACGAAGGAACGCACATACTTCAGGAAATGAGGAGGAGTGAATACTGCAATAAAGAGGTCTCTGGAAAAACAAGATTTAATTTATGAGAAGATACGGTATGGCAAAGACTGATGGGGGAGGGGGAAAAACGTTTTATTTTACTTATGTGATTAACCCCAAGAATCCCCTCCCTTCAAGAGTCAAAAGCCAGAAATGAGGTTTTAAGGACTTAAGCTGTGAATCTAAGGCTGTGTGGAGATAAACTTTCGAATCAAAGTATGTTTTTAGAAGACTGTGGAAAGTATAAGAGCTTTGTTCCTACGCAGTCAAAAATGTCGCCGTCGCCATCTTGGGAAGCTCTGTCGGAGGAATAAGCCTGGGAGGACAGTGAATATCGTGGGAGAGACTCATCAAAGGGGCTTTAAGTACGACAGAGCTATGAATTTACGAGGGAAAAAGTGATCTTATCTCCGAAGGTGATGATTTATGGGAACCATCTGGATGGAGGTTCACGACGGGAAATCTACGCAGGAGCATTACCGGTGTATATCGGCTTAAGGAGACCATCAGGAGAGACCATAAAGGACAAAGAGAAAATATTTGATTAAGAAGTGATGTGGAAACAGCAAGATAAGACTGGAAAGAACTATGAATATGTGTTTGGACTGTTTGAACATCTATTTGGACTTATTTAGACTGATTTGTACATTAATGCAGAAGTAATGATTAGATCAGAATCCTTCCTCGGATCTGGAAGTATGGGACCCCCCAACAAAATTTAAAAATCTGGCACTGTAATTTGGAATCTATGTGATGTGGTTTGATTCGATGTGATTGGCCGGTTAATAAAAATTTATTAAAAAAAAAAAAAAGAACCCAGCCCCAACCCTAGCCAGCTCTACTTCCCACACCACCAGAAGACAGATGGCAGTGCCAGGGGGCTTCCTTTCCCTGGAAACAGCTAAGCTTCTTGCTGCAATATCTGCATGCACGCTACCTGCCTGCAATGTATATTTTTCAGTATAGTGCAACTATTCCAGTTAACACATGCAAATGCTCATCCAGTTGACATCAGGTTGACATTCAACTGCTGATTGAGAGCAATATGGAATTTCTTCTTTCTGTATCAGATTTTCTTCTTCAACCCATTCATTTTTGCATTCATTAAAATATTTAGTACTTTTGCTTCACCACACGACTTATGCCATAAAAATGAATAATTCAATACAAATATAAATGAATGCTCAAATCAGCTTTGAACATAAAAAACAAATTTTAAAGCAGCTTAAAAAAATAAGCTATCAGAATTAATTTGTATGAAATGAGAGAATCATAGCAAAATAAAATTAAGTATACAGCAATGCTACAAGACCTGGGTAACATTAAGGAGATTTTGAAGGTGGTTTTTTTTTTAAAGGAAAGAAGGCTGAGGGCAATAGATATCTTGTGATGATAGTTAGAGGTCTTTACTGTTTTTGCAGCTTAATCACATTTTCCACTTGAATGTTTGGTGTGTCACAGAGTTATTTTTATCAGACAGTAACCATTTCCAAAAATTACTTGTACTTTGTCAAAGGCTGATGTATTCTGCTTAAAGGTTTGCCAGTGTTTATTACCATGCTCTGTTAAACCCATAGGGCTTTTTATTCACAAGATATGAAGCCGTGACTCTGTTCTTATAATCTTTGAGGACACAAAATTGCTTTAGAAAGGATGTGAATATTTCCTTTTTACAAAGCTATTACCAGCTGTGGGGGAAATACACTCTGCAACCCAATCTCCATTGTTTTCTTCAAACCAGAAAAACTGAACAGCACAGTCTTAACAGAAAGCATGCCTGAAAAGCATGCAATAGACTAAGGGACATGGCATTAACTAAACTGGATTGCCATTACAGAAGGCATGGGGAGTGATAGCACAGACAGACACACTGTGCAAAGGCAGCATGAGGTTTGCTGAAGAGGAGTTGCATACTGTATATGTTACGGGCATCAAATTTTGAATTCCACATCCATCTTTGCCCAGTATACTGGAGCAATGGTAATTCTGCACTACCGTTTTGTGCTATATCTAAGGATATAGCATTGCTATATTAGCTAACATGGGGTATATGGGGGTAGTACCTCTGGTGGGGAACACATCATGCTCCTTCTGGGTAGTTTGCCCACCTTTGGTCCCCACGCTGCACGCAGCTCTCACCTGTGGCTCCTAGAAGCTGTCAGCATGCAACAGTGGCCACACCCCAGAAAGGATTTGACTGGCTGGCTAAACCAAATAAAGGTAGCTGATGGATCTCAAATGCTCAGTGAGTTTGGGACTTCTCTGGTGGATTGAGCGGATGAGACCAATAGCGGGACAAATGGTCAAGAAGGCATTTTCTGAAGGACAGGTGGGGCCCATCAACCTAGGAAGGCAGCCCATCTACAGTGTTAGAAACTGATATATTAAAGTTAGGAGCCATATGGCACCTTAGACCTAGGTTACGGGCGCAACAATGGAATGTCTGGGCATGTTATTTTTATAACAAGAATACAAAGCTGAAAATGAATGAACTGCAGCTAAAATATTATGCTCATTTTTCATATGGTCTAGTCCATGGGTGCCAGACCCCGTCCAGTGCACCATCGCCTGGTTGTGCGCCGCATCGCCTTTCAGGACGAAGGAGGTGGTGAGCAGAGAGGCTGCCTCTGGAGGTCCCCCGCTGGCGCGACCCCGCAGGCCGCCCACCTCGTCCCGCGGGCTGCCGCATCTCTGGCGGCCGCTCCGGTCCAGCGGACGCGCCGCCCAGGAGGCGCCCAGCACGAGCAGCAGCAGCAAGCGGAGCACAGCTGCCCGGCCGAACGCTCCTTCGCTGGTACAATGCTCGGCCTACGCTGAGCCGCCGCTGCCGGGCAGGGGTGCAAGTCTGGCAGGCGAGGCGCAGAGGCGGAGGACGGGAGGGAGCGAGCCGAGATGGAGGCGGGAGCGCGGCGCGGACGCACGGCGTGGGAAACAACGTGCCAGCAGGGCTTCCACGCCCAGGCGAGGCGCAGCGCCGGCCTCTGCCAGCGGGCCCCACCGAGCCCCGGAGCCCGGCCGGACGCCTTCCCCGACAGCTGCTGGCAAGTGGACGGGAGCCCCGCGCCTGGCGCCTCCTCAGCCTCTGCTTGCCACAGAGGGCAAGGGGAGGCGGCTGCCTTAGGCAGCCGGATCCACAGGGGCAGCTCGGCCCGTCGTGGAAATGTGCTTCCTCCACCAGCGCCAGATTTGGGGCTGTGTGGGTGCCTCACCCGCCCCGAGCCAAGGGAGCACAAAATAATGATAACGATGCCTATTTATTCTATTGGGGGGGCACCAAATTTTGTCCTCACTCAGGGTGGGTGCCATATTACCAAAGTCCGCCCCTCCCCCCCCAATGGGATTTGAAATCCAGGGATTTGAAATCCAATAAATTCCTAGGAGTGCCCCTGTCCGTACTGAGTAAGCCCCTCAGCCCCTAAAAGCAGACGATACCAACTTTTCAACATTGTGATAGTGATGTTGTGATACGGTAGCGATATATTGCAGTGTTGAGAAGCAGAGGGAGGAACAAGCAGCATTGGCCCCCGTCAGAAACTGGGGTGCAACCGGCACATCTCTCCCCCCCCCCCGCCAGCGCCTGGCACAGGGAGGAGGCAGCAACAGGCGGAGAAGGAAGAGAAGGCGCAGACAAGCCCCAGCCACAAGACGCAGTCCGGTAAAGGTGCCCTCAGACTGGGCCTGCACAATGTTATGATACATCACCACAGGGGCAGACTTTAGTAATCTTTCATTACAGGGGTGTCAGCCTGAATAAAATATTGAGGGGGGCAGGTAGGCCCCACCTCACATCACCATCACCATCATCATAATTTATTACTGGTCAAAGACCAGCTCAAACCTCCCATAATTTATCACATGCCACACACACCCCATTTAAATGTCAAAGCCCATCAACTTCGGGGGTCTCAGCCTGCTCAAATATTTTAGGCCAATACAACCGGCCCTTTGAGGGTGACCAAACTGCTGATGCGGCCCCCGATGAATTTGAGTTTGAAACCACTGGTCTAGTCCTTGCCCTGCCCACCCCCTAATATTCTTAAGAGGGTCTCTTTCTACTTCAGAGTAGCTAGAAGTGGGGAGGCAGAAAAAGGTCCACCTTTCCTTCCACTCTGCAGTTTTAATCTGAAATCTTAAGTGCAATACTGCACACAGAGCTCATAAACGGCTCGTGCTAATGAAATTCCCTGTCGCAAAATGTGCCTAGAACAATGGGAGTTTCGAACACTGCATATCCAGGAGAAGGAAAACTCCAGTCCTAAACTTCTGCTGCCTTGCAGGGTATCTTCTGGAGGAGAAAAGGCTAAGGAGTAAATGCTACACAAATCCAGAATGGAGTCCCTAAGATGATAGGATGGCTCCTTGCACACTTCTTTCTTGCTACTCCTGCAGCCAAGCTGGTGCCAAATGTATTGCTTTGCTTTCCTTTGGACTGCGTCAGTGAGGCTGAGAGGGGAGTCTTGTCATCTGGGCAGCCCTGGATATCCATACACACTGCCCAGGTGTGCATCCTGGGAAAATCACTTAGGTGCTGCTAATGCAGCCATTAGACCCTCAGAGGCGTGCTCCGTTGTCTCTTGAGACAGACAGATGCCAAGAACATTAACTAACATTGTCAAAGCGCATATAAAATGGGCAGAACAGTAATTATTCAACTAGAGCTGTAATAATTGTTCACATGAACAAGAACACGGCCACCTGTATGGCATGCCAATCATTTGGAAAGAAATTCTGAGTGTCTGATTCCATGTTTACCCAAGCTCAGCTAGCCTGTGGTTCCTTTCAGTACACTTATTAAATGTATAAGCTACCTTTATATTTAAAGCATCATTTCACAAGACATCAAGTCACAGAACATTAGATGAAAAAATAAAACACCTGGCAGCGAAATTTTGTGATAGCAGAAGAGCCACAGCCAATTGGGGCCTCTTCATTTGGGGCCAACACAATGCAGCTACAGTTAAGGGGCCTAGATTCTGCACTCCCTATCACCAGCAACCCCTCTACTCTTGAGCATGAGTCCCTCCCAGCCTTTCTAAGGTTTGTGGATGATAGTGCTAATCAGAGTTCACTCTTCACAAGTGGAAATTGCAGCCTAAAGCAGGTTAAAATCCTGATTTAAGAAGACAAGATCTGCAGTGCCAACTCAGAATTATATTGATCCTTAATTTGTGGAGCTGGTGGCAATATGTTCAGAGGTTGTGCTGGGACCCTTCCATCAGTGGAGGGCTCTCATATGGATACAACTCAGTGGCCACAATGTAGAATGACAAATTGTGATGGCAACTGGTACACGTATGTACAGAGGTACGTACACACACAGAGAGAAAGATTGACAGAAAATGAGTGTCTGACATATTTTATTCTTACACCTCTCTGGAGAGAGGTGGAAAGACGAGACTCTTCCCAATAACATATTAATTAATGGAGACACTCTAGGGATATAATTTATCAGGAAACTAGGCTTTTGTTTAACAGGAAAGCAGAACTGAAATAATTACCTCAGCTTTTCTAGAGTTGATAAAGAAAAGATGATTGTTTAAGTACCAAGTGTCAGAACTGTCTAGCTGATCGGTACTATCAGCAAAGAAACTATGAATATGACATATCAGGAATTCATAAAATTCAAATATAGGTATTTACTATTTTTAAAGTACCATTTGCTTCTTAATAGCTATGTCTTATTTCATTTTCCCCATTAATCTGCTACTTTTTCGGAAAGAGGTTCCTGATCAACACGGTCAACTCCAGGGATTTGAAAATAAGCATACAGTGGTACCTCATGTTACGTACTTAATCTGTTCCGGAGGTCCGTTCGTAACAGGAAACCGCTCCTAACGCTTTCTCTAATGGTGCCCCCCGCTGCTGCCGCGCCGCCAGAGTGTGACTTCCGCTCGCATCCCGGGGTAAAGGTCGCAACAAGGGGCATCTACTTCCGGGTTAGCGGAGCGCGTAACCCGCAGCATTCAGAAGGGGGCCGGTAAGTTACACAAGGTACCACTGTACTGTTTTACTTAGCATGTGTGCCCTCTCCCAATCAAAATTGCTGACACTGAAAACAGGTAACACAAGTAAACTTACCTTCCTTTCCTTTAAACCTTTCCTGATCATATCTGTTATAGGCTGCTGGAATTGGCTGCTTGTTGCGCAAAGTGGGGTCCTGAAAACAAATATGTAAAGTATAAGTTTTGTGGTATGCTAATGTAAGTCATAATAAAAAAATACACTTAGATTATTATTACGATATGTGAAATGATGATGCAGAATTTACTTTGGGTTATATCCAATGGATTTGCTTAATGCAATCAATACACTTGCTTTTCACCACTTCCTCCTAGCTCTGCAGGCTCCTGCACCCTTTGAAAAGCTGTTTTTGCATGTCAAGAAACCCTATTAAATATTAAGCAGAGGGTTGCAGCAAATAGGGGAACTTGGGAAAAAACCATGTTCCCCATCTAACGGAACATTAGATGTTCACTAGCACAAAACTGTATTTGGATTCAACTCTTACTATTTTAATATATTCAAAGGTACTTCATATTAAACCTGATTTGCTATTTAATCTTATCTACTGACTTCTAAACTAGTGGAAAGGTCTTCTAAACTCAGCACAATATCATACTGTACTAAGTGAGGCTCAATTTAAAGAGTTAGCAAAGCAATGCAAGAGCTGTTTTCCAGTTGCCTGATCCCAGTGCCACTGAATCTTTCCTAAACCAAAACCAAAAAAACCCCCCAAAACAGATTAGATGGATAAAAGTGGTTCCAACGCCATTATTGAATTGATCCACATGGTTAATATTTAGAAATGTTATTGGCATGGCAAGGGTCAGTAGTTCTCAAACTAATCCAACAACTTATGAATTAAACCTAAGAGAAAGAATGGAATACATATACTAAGAACATAAAGAACACAGTCATCTTTATGTAGCTTTTATTGATCTTTCGACCCCTAATAATCGAAATTGACTGCCAACCAATTCGCCTTTTCTAACCAAAATTGCCGACACTGAGAACAGGTATACAGGTTCCAACAAGTCAGAGGTGTTTATTGCTAAGTAAACGCCATTTGGAACTGAGATGCACAGATTAAGTACAAACTTGGGAGGAGTGGAAGCTTTCCCTAAGTGTAATTGAAATGCTGTCAGTCTAATGGGGCAGCAAATTCCAATTCATCCATCTTTTGCATAGGCCATTTACTAACACGGTTTCAATCATTCGGTACAGTGTACGTGAAACAAAGTCCCATCCATTTCAATGTTCAAGTGGCCATCGCAGTTCTGGGCATCATCTTATCATTACATGCAAGTTACGGCGAGAATGGAAAGAGTGCACCGGACTTTGGTACAACTAGGAATATGAATTTTGGAAAGTGGGAATTTGAGCCAACTCAGCCACCAGGTATTGTGCCTCATCATCATTACTTTGTAACACCAGGCTGCCTTTGGTTTTAAGTCCTGGTCACCTTGCTGATTCTAGATAAACAAACTCTATCCTAACTAAGTGACACGGAAAACACAGAAAGGCATGGAAACAGCAGGGGGATAGAAGAAGAGCTGAGATATGCCAGCGAAGGTCCACAGCAGAGGCAAAACCTGAATGCCATCCAGAAAGAGTGGTAATTAAAGTACCCTCTGTAACAGATCCACTATTAATAAAACTAAACAGTATAATAATATTTCAGGGAGTCTTGTTAGTAGAATCTACACCAATTTGGAATTTGGGGCAGTATACAATACAGGGACATTTGGTTGCACAATATAATTTCTCTTCCCTCTCTTCTCCAATCTGCACACTAAACCTGTTCTGCGGGTTATTCCAGGCTTCTGGAGCAGATTTGGGGTGGGTGTGCTTGCACGGAGAGCAACTTTCGTTGCACAAACTGAAATCCTTGCACTAACAGAACTATTTTGTTGGATGCTGCCCTTGTTTTTGAATAAATCTGTTTTATTTCACACAAGTATATGGATTCAAACACTTCCTACGTTTATTCTGGACTCTTTTTTTGGAAAAAATGTTGCTACAGTCAAACCTTAGTTGTTGAACGTAATCCTTTCTGGAAGCCTCTTCGGCTTCCGAAACGTTCAATAACTGAGGCACTGCTTCCGCCTAGTTGCAAGAGCTTTGGGTGTTCGGGTTCCGAAAAACATTTGAAAACCAGAACACTTACTTCCGGGTTTTCGGCGTTGGGGAGCTGAAACATATGATAACCGAGGCATTCGGGAACCAAGGTTTGACTGTACTTGGAATTTTAAGGAAAGTACAAGTGCCAACATTGCCAAAGTCCTTTTAAAATTAGCAAGCATTCTGTTTCAATTATCTACATAATTTCTTCCAGGGTGTAAATTTTCACATAAACCTCACTTCTGTAATATGGACATTCAAACCATTGCCATGACAAAATACAAGGGAAGCAGTATTAAAGATATCTGCTTTGCAATTAAATGCTCAGTACCTGAATCCTTCTGCTTTTTAATTAAACCCAATTAAACCCTTATTGAGGAATAAGTCTTACCACTGGTGCAGTATTTGGTGCTGGTCTTTGTTCAGGTGCACGTCCTTCTTCTCTTGCTTTGACAGACTGAAGAATTGCAAAAATATTCTTGGCAAAGTTCTAGAACACAAGAGATTGAGTGTTATACTATTTATCTGTTAACCAGTGTCTTCTGAAGCAGTGTATAATAGAAAAGTGTGGTATATAAATTTACATCTATACAGTGTACTACAAAGTATAGCTAGAAGCCACAATTTTAAGAAATGCAAGTGACAAAACCACTGAACATTTTCTGCCACGCTTCGGTCTCTTACCGTTTGCACATTTTCAGACAGTAAGTGATAATAAGTAGCATGTGAAACAACTTTTAATCAATTTGCACATGCACATGAGTTGTCACATATTTCCAGTTTCTGTCTCTTTGCACAAATGTATTAAAGGAAGAGAGACTTTAATGCTTAGAAAATACAAAGTAAAAGGTAAAGGTACCCCTGCCCGTACGGGCCAGTCTTGACAGACTCTGGGGTTGTGCGCCCATCTCACTTAAGAGGCCAGGGGCCAGCGCTGTCCGGAGACACTTCCGGGTCACGTGGCCAGCGTGACATCGCTGCTCTGGCGAGCCAGAGCCGCACACGGAAACGCCGTTTACCTTCCCGCTGGTAAGCGGTCCCTATTTATCTACTTGCACCCGGAGGTGCTTTCGAACTGCTAGGTTGGCAGGCGCTGGGACCGAGCAGCGGGAGCGCACCCCGCCGCAGGGATTCGAACCGCCGACCTTTCGATCGGCAAGTCCTAGGCGCTGAGGCTTTAACCCACAGCGCCACCTGCGTCCAGTCGGTCTCTTACCGTTTGCACATTTTCAGACAGTAAGTGATAATAAGTAGCATGTGAAACAACTTTTAATCAATTTGCACATGCACATGAGTTGTCACATATTTCCAGTTTCTGTCTCTTTGCACAAATGTATTAAAGGAAGAGAGACTTTAATGCTTAGAAAATACAAAGTAGCTAGTGACAAATAACCTCCTCTTAACACTTGATGACAGTTTCCTTTCTTCAGCTTGGTACAAGTGGAGGAAAAGGAAGGTGCAAAGTTTAGTTAGTGACCTTTGTATGTAAATGACCCTTGCAACCCTGGGCTCATTTTGGAGGAAACAGAGGATATAAATCTATTTGATAAAATGTGTCTACACGAGCACTAGCGCATACATTCTAATTAATTACAATAATCTTTCTCTCCATGAAATGCGAAGAGGTTTTATGAACTCCACCCAATGCTCCTATGAGTTACAACATAAAGAATAATGAAGTCATCCCATATTTATCAATAAAATATCAATAAAACATCAGTAGATACTGATCGGTTTAAAAGAGTAATACAAATTGTGACAGACTGCCTACAGTACAGTTTTCAGAAGACATCAGAGAGAAGGCAAAAGTGGTCCACTGAGGCTCCTGAGCTTGCCGGTCGGAAGGCCAGCGGTTTGAATCTGTGCAATGAGGTGAGCGCCCATTGCTCTGCCCCAGCTTCTGCCAACCTTGCAGATTGAAAGTATACCAGTGCATGTAGATAAATAGGTACCACTGTGGCAGGAAGGTAAACGGAGTTTCCGTGCACTCTGGTTTCCGTCACGGTGTTCCGTTGCACCAGAAGCGGTTTAGTCATGCTGGCCACATGACCTGCAAAGCTGTCTGTGGACAAACGCCAACTCCCTCAGCTTGAAAGCGAGATGAGCGCCGCACCCCATAGTTGCCTTTGACTGGACTTAACTGTCCAGGGATCTTTACCTTACCTATCCATTGATCAATGTTTTACTATGAACCATATTATAAAAATATATCCTAGAACATTAAGAAAAATCCTTATGTAGCCTTTATTGATCTTTCTGCGGGACTTGACTCTATTAATCGAAACAGATGGGAGAAATTTCAAATTGCCAATATCAAATGCAGACTTCCGCTATTGATCCACAAAGTATACGGCTACGCAGAAATGAGGCTCAGAGTAGGTTTAAAGGGTGGTATGGTTGGTGATTTTAAAACGTCACAAGGAGTAAAGTGAGATTGCATTCTGGCTCCCACTCTTTTTAACTTTTATATTAATGACTTGGTGCCTATTTAGCCAATGCAAACTTCCCCTCTCCAGTAATTAGAGACAGAAAGATCTCAATCTTGATGTATGCAGATTATTTAGTACCCTTCTCTCTTTCCTCAAAAATCTCTTGGAGGTGTTTAGCACATACTGTAAACATACTCAAAATGACGTCACGCGCATGCGCAGAAGGGGCAAAATGAGACCCGCGCAGACACGTGTTACGTTTACTTCAGGATGCGAACGGGGCTCCGGAACGGATCCCGTTCGTATCCAGAGGTACCACTGTATATTTTTTTCTGAAAGCTTTACTCTCCACCATCAGGAATATCAACAGCTCTTTCTCGTACAGAGTCCGGGTGGCCAACAATTAAGGCAAGAGCGTCCACAAAAAGGGAGTTTCCACTAGAATATATATTTAAGAGATTTTAAAATTCTGTAACTAATGCGGGTGGCGCTGTGGGTTAAACCACAGAGCCTAGGACTTGCCCATTGGAAGGTCGGCGGTTCGAATCCCCGCGACGGGGTGAGCTCCTGTTGCTCAGTCCCAGCTCCTGCCCACCTAGCAGTTCGAAAGCACGTCAAAGTGCAAGCAGATAAATAGGTACCGCTCCAGCGGGAAGGTAAACGGTGTTTCCGTGTGCTGCTCTGGTTCGCCAGAAGCGGCTTAGTCATGCTGGCCACATGACCCGGAAGCTGTACGCCGGCTCCCTCGGCCAATAAAGCGAGATGAGCGCCGCAACCCCAGAGTCGGTCGTGACTGGTCAGGGGTCCCTTTACCTTTAACTAAACTATATCCTGACCATCTGGCAGCAGGGTAGAGAATATAGTAAGGCAACACTTGCAGCCAAATGATTGATGCCTTTGCATTGCAAAGAAAACACTAGAGAACTTGCACATAAACCAGGATGGAGGGCAAAAATACTAGTAATCTGGTAATCTAGTTGTAAATTACTTAGGTACATTGATTTCGATGGATCTACTCCAAACATGACTAATATTGGATCTTGCCTTAAAGCATAAAAAGCTAGGTACACTAGACAAATCACAACTCGGGATGTGCACAAATGTGTAAGAAGCAAGAAAAACAAAGAAAAACATAATATAGGCCTTTCAAACCAAGAAAATTACTATGTTAACCCTATTAAAAGGAGCTCAGCATGAGGCAGCATAAGTAAACCATATTAGGCTGTTTAAAAGCAGCATATAATGCTAATATCAGTCATATTTAAAAGGGCACATATTTAACAAATTTACATCAACTCTCAAGATGCACTTCATATTGAATGGCATATGTACACAACAGATGTCCTCCATTACCGATAATTCTAAGTAATAATGAATGTGTTCAGTAGCAGAGCTCCCTGCAAAACATTTATAATGCAAAATGGTTCTCTCCTATTAAGTATGGAAACATTAAAGCATCAAAAACAGACACAAGCTGCAAAGTTCTAAGTGTGCTACATTCTTAGTAATGTGTCTGTCTTGCACGTTGATGTGTGTTTTAAGACTACACGAGAGTAACCCAGGGCCCCTTGCGATAGTAATTCCATTAAAAAAACCAAAACCTGACCATCTCATTCAAGTCTGCTGCATAAAGTCATCTTCAGAAGCAGCTGGAATGATATAGAAATGAATGGACAGTTCAAGCCTATACTCCATTTAAAAGACTCTAAATGAACTGTATTTTTAATAGAAGGTCCAGTGCAGATATAATGCTAGCTCCCTTGCTTACTGCAGTTAGCAAACAAAGAGCCAGCCCTTGGGAATGCACACTCAGATTCCTCCCTGAAGAAGCTTTGCTCTTCTACTTCAATCACGATTAAGCAACTTTTGGCACCGACATTAACTGCAGTGGAGCTAATGAGATGGGAAAGAGAAATGGGGAAATGGTGTATTTTTTTAGCCCTTTTTTGAAATTTTCTAGTGTTTTCTTTTAAAATGAGGAAAATGCTTCTTAACTCAATGGTTTAAAGAATTATTTTAGTTGTGCTTTGCCCCCTCAAAATGATTCCAATACAGTGGTACCTCAGGTTAAGTACTTAATTCATTCCGGAGGTCCGTTCTTAACCAGAAACTGTTCTTAACCTGAAGCACCACTTTAGCTAATGGGGCCTCCCGCTGCCGCCGCACTGCCAGAGCACGATTTCTGTTCTCATCCTGAAGCAAAGTTCTTAACCTGAAGCACTATTTCTGGGTTCGCAGAGTCTGTAACCTGAAGCGTATGTAACCTGAAGCATATGTAACCCGAGGTACCACTGTACAGTGGCGCCCCGCAAGACAAATGCCTCGCAAGACGAAAAACTCGCTAGACAAAAGAGTTTTCCGTTTTTTGAGGTGCTTCGCAAGACGAATTTCCCTATGGGCTTGCTTCGCAAGACGAAATGTCTTGCGAGTTCTTGCGAGTTTGTTTCCTTTTTCTTAAAGCCGCTAAGCCGTTAATAGCCGCTAAGCCGCTAATAGCCGTGCTTCACAAGACAAAAAACTCGCTAGACGAAAGTGTTTTCCGTTTTTTGAGGTGCTTCGCAAGACGAATTTCCCTATGGGCTTGCTTCACAAGATGAAACGTCTTGCGAGTTCTTGCGAGTTTGTTTCCTTTTTCTTAAAGCCGCTAAGCCGTTAATAGCCGCTAAGCCATTAATAGCCGCTAAGCCGCTAATAGCCGTACTTCGCAAGACGAAAAAACCGCAAGACGAAGAGACTCGCGGAACGGATTAATTTCATCTTGCGAGGCACCACTGTACCTGCTTACGGCAACCTACTGTATTAGGATATTATTTCTGTACTGTAGACAGGTTCAACTCAAAACCTAGAGCTAGAAATTACTTCAACAGAACTGGAAGCATGTGCTCATCCGCATGTAACCCTAAGCAATAGTTTAGCATGATTTGTATTAACTTTAGCAAAGTTGAGCACAGCGTCCAGCTCCTCCTCCACTCCTTCCATATGGCCAGGAGCATGACTTCTGCCCAGTTTATTTCCAAATAATCTGTTCAGCACTGCTTTAAAATGAAGTCTGACAAGTTGCTCATTGCGAGAAGTGAGGTTACAGGGAACCAGACAGAGGGCCTTCTCAGTAGTGGCTCCCACCCTGTGGAACACCCTCCCTTCAGATGTGAAGGAAATAAGCAGCTATCCTATCTTTAAAAGACATCTGAAGGCAGCCCTGTTCAGGGAAGTTTTTAATATTTAACGCTGTATTGATTGGGAGTTGCCCATAGTGACTGGGGAGACTCAGCCAGATGGGCGGGTTATAAATAATAAATTATTATTATTATTGCCAAACAAATTCTCTTACCATGAACCTGCTTTAAGCTATATCGTATTTCATTATTCCACCCACTTTCCCACAAACTGCAATTTCCAATACTTCTGGCCTTACAGTCAGATGGCATCTTCAGCAACAACTAGTAACTGTGCAGGAGGGGGAAGATCTTTGACTTAAGTCACAGAATACTTAAGTGGCTGGAAATAAGGAGGCTCAAGCTTTGCGTGGTTTGAGAAGTTCTTGGCAGGCCAACATGTGCTCCATTGCCTGTAGGCTGAGAAGCTCCTATTTGCATTTCTTCAGTTGAATACACTATTGTAGTAGCATCACACACACACACACACACACACACACACACACAAACAAATGTCCATCTGTTATGCCTGGGCACATTTACGTGCAACAAATAAGCATCTGCTCCAGACAATTAGACCTAGAATGAAGTGATGCTCAGTAAGTACACACATACGTGGCAACAGATGGTGGTAGCGTAGCAACTTACACAAAATTGTTCAGTACACTGACTTCCAAACTGTGTGCAAGGGCACACTCGTGTGTTGCAAGGGAGAGGCTGAAGTGTATTTTCAACAGCTAGGCCACCAAAGCTGGACACTTTGGGCACCCTATGCCACTTGAAGTGGGGAGGACAAGAGCAAGAGCTGCAATTTGTTACTCCCATCCAGGACACGGATGGCGCTGTGGTCCAAACCACTGAGCCTCTTGGGCTTGCTGACTTCAAGGTTGGTGGTTCGAATCCCCATGATGGAGTGAGCTCCCATTGCTCTGTCCCAGCTCCTGCCAAATTAGCAGTTCGAAAGCATACCAGTGCAAGTAGATAAATAGGTACTGCTGTAGCAGGAAGGTATGTGTGCTCTGGTTTCTGTCACGGTGTCCCATTGTGCCAGAAGCGGTTTAGTCATGCTGGCCACATGACCCAGAAAGCTGTCTGTGGACAAACGCAGCTCCCTCAGCCTGAAAGCGAGATGAGCACCACAACCCCATAGTCGGCTTTGACTTGACTTAACCGTCCAGGGGTCCTTTACTTTATAACCCCATCCTGCACTTCTGCTGTTCCACAATACCAACCAAATTTTGCCATACAAATCCCCCATTGGGCTTTATCACTTCTGCAATCAAGCCTATGGGCAAACTCATTTGCTAAACCTGCACTGTAAAGTTGAAATATATATTTAACTTTCTAAAGCTCAGAATTCAGTCTATTTTTAAAAAACAAACAAACCCCAAACCTGATTTATTATGTTCAATGTGTTTTTAAAAATTGTTTAATGTTTTAATTATTTATTTTCCATCCTAAACAGTATTGCAAAAGTATTATAGCTTAAGGTATAAATATAAACATAAATTACTCCCCTCCCTACATACAGGATTCAGATTATATTTCTTTAAAGTGTGACATATTCTACAAACAGGATTAAGACTTTTCTGTTTGCTACGTATTTGATCTACTACAATATATAACACCATTTTTTCCCTTTAAAATGTTCAGTCTTCAAGATACCAACAGGTTACTGCTTCTTAAAATCTCCATAAAGTCATTTCATGTACTCATAAATCTAATCAGGGATGGGTAATTTGTGCCTCTCAAAATGATGTCGGCCTTCAATTCCCAGCATTCCCAATCAGCATGGCCAATGGCAAGGAATGATGGGAGTTATAGTCCAAAATATCTGGGTTGGGCAAAGCCTCAAAACCCATGACCAAAATAAAAGTTGAGTTATTCATAGCCTGGTGAAACAGATATCTGTTTTGAAATGTAAATATTAAATTGCTTGAGGACCACAAGCTGGTTAGTGCTAGTAGTCAGAATTTGTGGATTCCTAGGTGAAATAAAGACTATTTAGTGTCATACCAATATGCTTTCATTGCTTAAGCAACTAATTCATGTACTTTATTCAGGATATATACTGATTGGAAAACTTAATTTATAGCAATGATTTAAATTGAATTTTTTCCCCTGGTCGTCAAATCGCCTCGATCTAAACATGCATAAGACTCCTAACTCAAAATGTTGGACATGTTAACATTATTGAAATTTGTCATTGGAATGAGCTCACAGCAGGAAAAATCATTCTTAGAGCTCCAAGTGCACATTGATTCCTTTGGTTCTCAGACTCCATCAAGCGAATAATTTTATCATGTGTGGAACAAGACCACCATCTAGTGCTCATTCAGAAAACTGTCTGTGAGGAGAAGAAAGGGGATTCTTCTTTTGTATCCTTAGAGCTTTGAGATGCAGACCTACAAAGTGGATTTGAAAAAAACCTCAGCATCTTAAAAGGCAACCCAGCACCTTCACTATAAGGGCGGCCTTTTGAGAATTCAGAATTCTTGCATTATTAGCTACTACAGAGACTGCTTTGAGAATGAAGTTCTCTTTGAACAAACTAACTCACTGGCAGGCACTGCAGCGAAACAAGGTTAAGCTTACTGAAACGAGAAAGAAAATGTTGCGGGTGTGTTAGAGGTCATCTGAAATGTTCCAGTTAACAAATGAAAAGAATGAAGGCTAGTATTCAAGGGTAAGAATTTGGATAAAGCTACAATGATCAAATTCTAAAGGGAACTGCCCTAGAGAGCCATGAATAACGTGTGTATACCCCTACTAATACCTGAAGGCCCAAATATTCAATAATGGAATTAGGAGCAAAGGCTAGTAATAGAAAGAGGAAAAGCAACAATACAAAAAGAAAAGGAAAAGAGGAACACAGTGTTGATCAGTGTTGATCATTTTTTTATTTTTCTCTACAAATATATTTCATACATTAGTAGCTTTATAGCGTCCAAATTCTAAGTAATTTGAGGGTGTAAACACACCTTGTTCAATATCCCCACTCTTTGCTTGTTCTGCCAGCTGAACCCAACTTATGGTTTGTCTTTCACTAAACCATGAGCAGCAACCACTGCCACTCACAATTGAGAAGTGATCACCGGCATGCAGTTCATTCGTGCTTAACATTAACTATGCTTATGGTTGCCCATATCATAATGGGCACTTCACTGGCTGTTAGTACCCCCTTTACCCACAAAAAACCTGTCCTGCTTTGCCCCTTTTCCAGGACTGCTTATGATATATTCCTGCTATAAGACGCCACCATAACGTTTGTCAGAAATAATGTGGATATACTGACGCAAGCAGCGCCCAACACTTCCCAACTTGTAGTCCATCATTATAGCAGTATTTCAGTGCACATTCTCATCATTTGATGAGCCTGTCACTAGATGTTACCAAATAAGGGACACATTGCAGGCAACCTACCATGTACTGGTACATTTTGTGCAAAGCAATTTCAGCTTACTTTCAAAACCTTTGCCCCAAACATTTAAAACATCCTGTTCTACTAACAGTTTAAGTCAGGGGTGGGCATACTTCAGCTTTATAGAATTTTCTTTTTACTAGAAACAAGAGTCCACCAAGTAGAAAATAGGTGGCCAGGGGCTAAGTAGCACAGAATAATAACTAGGGAACTTACTTTCCAAATCAAAAACCATGGATCTTCCCCATGTCAAGTCTAAATTAAGAGGGAGGAGCATCCTTCTGTTGCTATCATGAAAGAACAGTTAAGAACAGTGGCCTATGATCTACAAACCAGACTGATTTATCAGTTGGTCCTGATCCAACTTCCACTCTCCCATGTTTTAAGTCATAAACCAGAGCAGCGCATGGAAACACCATTTACCTTCCCACTGGAGCGGTACTTATTTACCTACTTGCACTTTGATGTGCTTTCAAACTGCTAGGTTTGCAGGAGCTGGGACCTAGCAACGGGAGCTGACCCCGTTGCGGGGATTCGAACCGCTGGCCTTATGATCGGCAAGTCCTAGGCTCTGTGGTTTAACCCACAGCACCACCCGCGTCCTGCCACAGCAGTCTTAGTTTAAGGTAAAATACACATCTACCAAAAACAGGATATTTAGGTAGCCAATACTGAGAATTATATCAAGGACCCTACAACATTCCTTCTTCAGAACATGGTCTTTAAATTGTAGACATTGCTGCCAGGATATCTGAACCAACATGTTAATATTTCAAACTCCTGTGGCTTGGCATGAGCAGCATAGCTTGCTCTTTGGCATACATTTTGTTTTCGATACTGTGATTAGAGTGGCAAGACCTCAATGTCATAGATCCTGGCAAAACCACAGCTTCATATGTACTAATCTAAATATGTACTAAACAATTCATTTTTTATTTTCATTTTATTGCAATTGTATTCCACCTTTTCTTCAAGGAGCTCAACATAGCATACATGTCCCCCCCCCCCCACACACACTTCCACATTTAATCCCCTGAGGTAGGTTAGGCTGAGAGGCAGTGACTGTCCCTAGGTCACCAAGTGAGCTTCATGGTTGTGTGGGGATTTGAACCCTGGTCTCTCTGTTCCTAAACTGACACTCTAATCCCTACAGCATACTGGCATTTAAATTCAAAGCCACATCTCACAGACACAGCAATAGTCCCCCAGAGATTTCCCCAGTGTTCAGACTGGCTTTCAAACAGTGCAAATAGAATGACATTCTTTTTTAACAACAACAACAACAAAACAACAACAACAACAACAACAACAACAGTGTTCAGTTCATGAACACTGTTGTTGTTAAAAAAGAATGTCACTCTGTTTGCACTGTTTGAAAGCCAATGCTGCATCACTGCAGGTAAAGGTAAAGGTAAAGGGACCCCTGATCATTTGGTCCAGCTGTGACCGACTCTGGGGTTGCGGTACTCATCTCGCTTTATTGGCCGAGGGAGCTGGTGTACAGCTTCCGGGTCATGTGGCCAGCATGACGTAGCCGCTTCTGGAGAACCAGAGCAGCGCACGGAAACACCGTTTACCTTCCCGCCGGAGCGGTACCTATTTATCTACTTGCACTTTGACGTGCTTTCAAACTGCTAGGTGGGCAGGAGCTGGGACCAAGCAACGGGAGCTCACCCCATTGCGGGGATTCAAACCGCTGACCTTCTGATTGGCAAGTCCTAGGGTCTGTGGTTTAACCCACAGCACCACCCGCGCCCCATCACTGCAGGTAGTAGAGTTTTAATATTTACCTTCAAGAACACAGTCAGTTTAGAAGAATAACAGGATTTGTTTTAAAATCAGAGGCAAACAAAACCAAACTCATACAATTCCCAACAAGGAAGAAATCATGCTCAAGATGAGACAGAGAAGAAAGCACCTGGAACTTCATGACCAAATCTATGAAATCCTGGTTCCAGTGTTACATAAAACCAACATCCTGCTTTATTCTTTCTGCACCCACAATCATCAAAATTCAACATGTGCATATTTGTTTGCACATCGAGTCAAGTAGCCACTCTTCTAAAACACTTGGCAGAGATTCCTCCTCTGCAACCTTTCCCAACAGGTATGTGCCAGGCCTATGTCATGTCACCACACCTCCACTGAGTCACAGTTTGGAACAAGCCTTTTCAGTTCAGATCACAGAGAAGGTATTGCTGTTGTCGTCAGGCTTTTGTACAGTAGCTTGTTAAAACATATCATACATTTTCTATGTAATTTTGAGATGTGCACTGGCAAAAAAATGGCCAACTCTTGAAAACCGTGAACTCAGTGTAGTCTGAAATGTACTTGCAGGGACAGTGTGAAATTCATTTTTCATAACATACTGTTAACAGTAGACAAAAGGGGAAAAAATAGACAAAAGAAATTGTCAGTAGTTAATGATACCTTGTAGAAAAGGTTCGTGAACATAAAATATAACGCTCACGCCATATAAATAAATAGCATGGCGTTTCTGCTGCTGGCTGTGCAGCCTGATCTTAATCATGTTTACTCCAGCATCTGAAACTTTGAAGTGTTAATCCCTTATTGATGAATTACCATATCTCCAAATTTCATGCACCTATGGGGGGGAGGGGAGCAAAATATAGCCATTTTGGCTTCCCAAGGCAAGTCAATGGAATTTCTGTTTTTTCCCCCTCTTGCAATGTGATCAGGATTTGTGGGTCATCAACGGGCAATTGCTGGAAATGTAAGACAGCAGAGGGATCATTTTACCACATGTGGTGGGCATGTACTGTAGTATAATTAAAAACTACTGGGAAATGATCCATAATGAACTAAAAAAAAAATGCTTAAAAAACCCTTCTCTAAAAACCCAGAAGCGTATCCTGCTGGGGTTAATAACAACAGAAGTGACTAAAAAAGAGAGAAACTTGTTCCTCTATGCGACAACAGCTGCATGCGTATTACTAGCCCCAAAATGGAAAACAGACAAGATCCCAACAAAAGAATGGCATATTAAACTGTTAGAGTATGCAGAGTTAGCAGGGATGACCACTATAATAAATCAAAATGATGAAAAAATATAAGAAACTGGATATATAAAAAACTGGATATTTTTACTGAATATATGAAAAAGTATTATAAACAAACAATTAACCCAGCAGGATGGTAAGATTTTCAGCATGGTAAGAAAAAACTAATGTGTATATGAGTACAGTGTATACGAGTACAAATAGAAGAGGAAGAAATGGAAACAGTGAGAGATTTTACTTTCTTGGGCTCCGTGATCACTGCAGATGGTGACAGCAGCTGCGAAATTAAAAGATGCCTGCTTCCTGGGAAAAAAAAAATGACAAACCTAGACAACATCTTAAAAAGCAGAGACATCACCTTGCTGACAAAGGTCCGTATAGTAAAAGCTATGGTTTTCCCAGTAGTGATGTATGGAAGTGAGAGCTGGACCATAAAGAAGGCTGATCACTGAAGAATTGATGCTTTTGAATTATGGTGCTGGAGGAGACTCTTGAGAGTCCCATGGACTGCAAGAAGATCAAACCTCTCCATTCTGAAGGAAATCAGCCCTGAGTGCTCACTGGAAGGACAGATCCTGAAGCTGAGGCTCCAATACTTTGGCCACCTCATGAGAAGAGAAGACTCCCTGGAAAAGACCCTGATGTTGGGAAAGATGGAGGGCACAAAGAGAAGGGGACGACAGAGGACGAGATGGTTGGATAGTGTTCTCGAAGCTACAAACATGAGTTTGACCAAACTGCGGGAGACAGTGGAAGACAGGAGTGCCTGGCGTGCTCTGGTCCATGGGGTCATGAAGAGTCGGACACGACTAAACAACAAAACCTCGAGTTACAAACGCCTCAGGTTACAAACGCTTCAGGTTACAAACTCCACTAACCTGGAAGAGTTACCTCGAGTTGAGAACTTTGAGGATGAGAATGGAAATTGTGTGCACACCTCTAGTTAAGAACATTTTCATGTTAAGAACGGACCTCTGGAACAAATTAAGTTCGTAACTAGAGGTACCACTGTAGTTGTGATAGATGGGGCGAACCAAGAAAATGCGAGAAAAAGAATAGAGAAATGGAACCATGGAAGGAGAGGATGGGAAGTTGGAGGAGGAATACTTTCTGGTTTTCAGTTTATGTTTTACAATCTTAAAATTGTTATTTATTTTCTATTTCAGAGGTTTTTTGTGATCTTTGTATTCCCCCCCCCCCCATTTATTTCTCATATATGGAATGGTATTAGAAACACAATTTTTCTTTTTTTCTTTTTTTCGGATTTGTGGGTTGTGCCCAGATCATCCCAGTTCAGGGCTGATCCGAATCATTGAATCCAGTCTCAAATCAGACTGGAGGAGGAGGGATTGTACTGGCCTAAGACTTACCATGCAAAACATTGGTACCTTACTGAACTAGAAGACTTAACAGCTGTAGGAGCAGGGCAAGATAAAACATTTGGGGTTTTCATACTTTATAGACTCTGGTGTCATTTTATGACGTTAAGCAAGACTAAAAAGCTAAAAAAGAAAAAAAGTGTGTCTTCTGAAGAGTGTTAGGATATGAATAAATGCATACGATAACAACCAAATCACGGTTCAATTATGATTGAGACTGAGAAATGATTGAGAAACAAGCAATTTCTAAGGAAATATTGACAGTTCTTACGCTGCAGCCATATGCATGTTTATGTGGGGAAAGTACAAGTGAACATACAGTAGTTGCACACATCTGAGAAAACACGCATAGGACTGGTCTGCTATGTGTACACACATGTATTTGCACTACTTACTACATTCGAACTCTAAAATGACCCTTGTTCTTACTGAACATCAAAGGCAGACATAGAATCATCTGTCAGTTGATGGGACACAAATATGCTAAGTCCTTACCTTGCCTGTGCTTTGTAAAATGGTCGTTCTAGTCCTCCACACCCTTTCCCTGCTGACAATGTCTCTAGTTACATCAACTTCCGCATCGACGAAACTTCGCTGTTTAAGAGCAGTTATGTCATCATCCAAATCAGTCTTAATGGTGGACCTTTTCTTGGCCATGATTTTGGCTTTGATAGCAGCGATTTTTTCCACAGACATGGCTTCAGACAAGGATCTAGAAAAGATTGAGCAGAGTTACAAACCAGCATTTTATACCAACAATGGTATAAAATGAATGTCCCAGTGATAAACCACATAAATCTTCAAGCTCAATAAATCATGGTCTTAAGGTTTTACTGTAAAAATCTCAAAAGTATCAATATTGAGAGATTGAGATAAAACTAATTTACAGCCCTGGGGCCAGGTTTGGCTTTCTTTCTTTCGTTCTTTCCTTCCTTCCAGACACTGTTATCTGATTCAGACATAACACTAAGCTACAGATTAGAAGTATGTATGTGAGCATTAAGACTACAGTGGTACCTTCGGTTAAGAATTTAATTCGTTCGGGAGGTCCGTTCTTAACCTGAAGCAGTTTTTAACCTGAGGTACCACTTTAGCTAATGGGGCCTCCCGCTGCTGCCACACCGTGATTTCTGTTCTCATCCTGAAACAAAGTTCTTAACCCGAGGTACTATTTCTGGGCTCGAGGAGTCTGTAACCTGAAGTGTCTGTAACCTCAAGCGTCTGTAACCCGAGGTACCACTGTATGTGGATAATATGAGAGACCAGCATCTTTTGGGTCCCCTTCTCCTTAAAACTCTTTCCACTCCAGTTGGTAGTTGTAACAAAAAATGAGTGCCTAAACTTGCTTTTTACCTTGTCTCTCCCAATCATCTTTCTTTTTATGTGTCCTTAGGCTCATGGGGTGGGGGGATGTGGAGGAGGCAGAGAGAGTGAGAATTTCCAGCAACTTCCAGCAACTGGGCCAAATGGCCTGAAACAAGGCCATTATCACCACACCCACCTGCCCCACACCTGACATCCCATGAGACATCAGTTGTGGGGCAGGAAGAGATACAGTGGCAAAGGAACAATCAGAAGCCTAAAAGTGTGCTCCTAATTTTTGGAAAGTGATGCTTCCTGTCAACACAGGTCAGCTGACTGGCAGTGACAGAAAGCCCCAGTGGGATTGGCTGCACTCTGGAGTTCCTCATTTGTACAGCAGCCAATTCCTGCCCAAAGCAGGCTTGCTAGAAATGCTGATCAGCTGGTTGGTGCATTCAGCAAGCCTCACTAGGCTTGGTACTTACAGAAAGCTCACAGATATTGCTTTGCATAGCTGGCTGTACCTCACACACCTCTCCACTGGCAAGCTCTTGTGAGGGTTTTTGTTTTCAGGGACATAGGAACTTTTATCCATGCCTAAGCACTCTTTCTTATATTAGCAGAGGATCAGATGCAATTAGCACAGTGTGACCTAAAACCACCACCACTTGCCACTAAACTCTGTTTCTGCAACAGCTTCCTTTTAAGTCCTAAGGGTTTAAGTTATTGCTAATACAGTGATGTCTTGGTTTATGAACTTAATCCGTTCCGGAAGTCTGCTCTTAAACCAAAGCGTCCTTACAAAGTGTGCTTTCCCATAGCAGCGGGGGACTCAATTTACAAATGGAACACACTCAACAGGAAGTGAAACATGTTCTGCTTCCAAGGCAAAGTTCACAAACACCTACTTCCGGGTTTGCAGCATTCTTAATCCAAGTTGTTCATGAACTAAGCTGTTCTTAAACCAAGGTACCACTATACCCATTATTGTACAGTGGTACCTTGGTTTAAGAACAGCTTAGTTCATGAACAACTTGGGGGAAAAGGTTTCTTATTTAAGGATTGGCCACAATAGGAAATACACTAGTTAAGGTAGACTGGAAGGAAATGATTAACAAAGTGGGCTAATAAACCTACAAGGGAAAGAGGGAAGCAAGAAATACTGTAGGACTTTTTTTCCTTAAAGTTGTGGCAAAAGTGACTGATACTCTTGGAGGAATGCATTAGTGTTTCTTGCCAATGGTAATGGTAAAGCAAGAATGCTTGGCAGTTCTGTGCACTGTGCAGATGACTTCACCATAGCAGCTGAGAGAGGCTGTGGGTAGCATGGGTTCGACAGAGAGAGAGGACAGACAGCAGGCCAACATTAACTGAAACAGACTATGGTTTGTTTGAATGTCTGTGAGCTGAATCCTGGCTTGTTCAACAAACCATGGTTTAAATGATGTGTCACTTATTGTTACATTTAAACACAGCCAATGTATGTATTTGCATGCAACAGTAAGCTCATGTTTCACATTATGTGTGGCTTCTCTGAGTTTCCTTTGTCAAGTGGAAAACTTGCGGGGGGGGGGGGATTTCCATACAAACCTAAGAAAAACCAGAAACACAGTACAAACAGTTGTCCTTTTCCACAGTCTTAAGTCTGGTGCTGCTGCCTTAGTGCTAGACAAAATGACCTTGACCTTTCTGGACTTTCACAGCTCTTGGATTTCAAATGACAGGTTCAATGATCTGATCCCTGACCTCAGAACAATTGCTAAACGAGTATTTTCTTCAATATAAATTGAACTGCAATTTAAAATTATACTTGAAACAATGTTTAACCGTAAATAAGTCTCTCTCACACACAAATGTGAAAGAATACTTCCTCCTTTTTGCTGGAAAACTGTTGATTTCACCCAGCTGTGCATGCAACACTTCTCCCCCTGCCCGAGAAACAGGAAACAGCAATTTCTTAAGCAATTTCTATGAGCTTCTTATACAAAAAAGGCAGCGTACTTCTTACTGCTATCATGTGTTTTGCAATTAATGTGTAGGTGAAGAATATAGCTTTAGGAAAAAAGATGTATGTTTGCAAATCTTCTGCCCTTAGCTCCATGTGCCCACATGCACATAGTATCACGGAATCCACTGAGATGGATTGGGAAATTTACCTATCCTGTATGGTGCTTTCCTATATGGGATACATGGACTCTTGGATAAGCTAAATTAAGTCCTTATACCTAAAAACTCTGTACTGTGGTCAAACTTTGAGTTACATGAATTAACCAGGAACCTATAGACTCGTTCTAATCTCAAAATACTGAGTTTTTCTTTCGTAAACAGCACAAACAATTCACCAGCTTTAAAATCCTAAATCTCCTTGGCTCCATTTTATAGGTGTAGGAATGAAGCCAAGAAGCCCAGAGGTGAGCAGCAATTCTCCAGTTTTCCAGGTGTCAGGCTGCAGCTCGACGTTATTTACTTAAAAATGAGTCCCACTGAATTCTGTGGGATTTACAACACTGGAGTAAACGTAATTAAGATCAGGCTGCATAGACAGTAGCAGGAACACCAAGAATGATAGGCTCTCTCTTCATACGGAAGATGCACTACATTTTAAGTCCATGTGCCTTTTCTACAAGATACCATTAAACACTGACTACTCCTCTTGAATATTTCCATTTCCCAATTAACAATATTGGATGAAAAAGTTAGCAACAAATCTCACATTGTCCCTGCAATTACACTGCAGATAACGTTTTTTCAATGGTTGGCCATTTTTGCTGTGTCACATTTTAGAAAGGCCTACATGTCAAGAGCATTATCACAATTCTTGAATTAGCAATTATCAGAAACAAAGCAAGACTTGCCTGATCTGCTCCGTCTGCACAATGCCTTCTTTGTGGCCCTCCAGTCGAGCTGCCAGTCGCTCTTTGTCAAGCCGCACACATTCCTCATCCTAGGAAGAAGAGCAATGTTTTTAAGAATATTTTTTTGCTTCCTACAAGGATAAGCCAAGTGTCAGAGAAACTACAGCACAGGCCACCCAAAGCTACCCCTTAGCAAATTGGGAAACGTTTAAAGTAAAGGGACCCCTGACCATTAGGTCCAGTCATGGCCAACTCTGGAGTTGCAGCGCTCATCTCGCTTTACTGGCCAAGGGAGCCGGCGTACAGCTTCCAGGTCATGTGGCCAGCATGACTAGGCCGCTTCTGGAGAACCAGAGCAGCGCACGGAAACGCCGTTTACCTTCCCGCTGGAGCGGTACCTATTTATCTACTTGCACTTTAACATGCTTTCAAACTGCTAGGTTGGCAGGAGCAGGGACCGAGCAACGGGAGCTCACCCCGTCACGGGGATTTGAACCGCCGACCTTCCGATCAACAAGTCCTAGGCTCTGTGGTTTAACCCACAGCGTCAGCCCCAAAAGCCACAAGGAGTCCAAGTCCACAAACCATTGAAATCAGGGAGTTTAGATAAAGCATGTACAGTTGCATTGGTTGTCCGTGGCATGTCTGTTCACTGCTGTTCCCCAGTAGGGCTGGGGTATATATCAATATATCATCCAAAACTGGTTTGAAGTCCATATCGCAATATCAGTTTCATAATTTTTGACCTGACAATATATTACGAATGATTGTGTATGTGTGTTTGTGCGTGCGTGCAATGCAAAAATCACAATGTAGGGGAAACTGAAGCCAGGTAATGCTTCTCTCAATTCCAGCAGCCGCTGTTAACTCTGCCAGCTTAGCTGTCCTCTACCTCCTGCAGGGGGGCAGCAAATCACAAGAGCAGGTACTGGCAAAAATCCCAATGCAGGAAAAAACGTGAAGCCAGCCAAAAAGTCTTTCCATAGCTCCATCCTTATTTCAGAAATTGCAATATATCAGTATATTGCGATGTTTAGCTGGTGATAAAGCACACTGTTGAAAGCAAGGTTTTGTCCAGCCCTATTCCCCAATCGTCTAGATTTGCCAGCCAGTTTTATGTTACCCATTCAATTATTTTTTAAAAAATCAGTTTAATGTCCAATCTATAATGTTACACACCCAAAAAACTGTTTGGAATGGTGTTTACCAATTATTTCTTCCATAACATGGCTTACAGTTCATGCTTCACCTTTCACAAATCACCAGAGAGAGCTCCACTGAGCTCTCCCAAATATTAAATAAGATCACAAAGAGTATTGTGAAACAAGCCCTGTAAGTTTATGTGAGCTTTAATCTTACTTTTTCTTTAAATCAGTAGTTCCTCTTCACCCCAATGCTGTGTGGCAAAAACTGCTTTCAGAAACTGAGGAGAGTTCCAAAAGCAGTTTGTTTCTAATATAGCATGGGATCAGCCATCCATAAAAGCAAATCAAAAAGCTGAAAGTTAGTGCAAGACATTTGCATGAGCCTGAACAATTTTTTTACATTCTAAGTTTTGTTATTTAGAGTCCTTAACCCAGAGACCACAAGGACTCAGTCCTTCCAATTATCATGAATACCAATGGGAAGCATTATGAGAATACAGTGGTACCTCGGGTTACCCATGCTTCAGGTTACAGACTTCGCTAACCCAGAAATATTACCTCGGGTTAAGAACTTTGCTTCAGGATGAGAACAGAAATCGTGCTCCGTCGCCGCGGCAGCAGCAGGCTCCATTAGCTAAAGTGGTGCTTCAGGTTAAGAACAGTTTCAGGTTAAGTACGGACCTCCGGAACGAATTAAGTACTTAACCTGAGGTACCACTGTACAGTACAAGGACACAGGCTCTTCTCTGAATTACTTTATCTGACAGATAAAGTAAACCCACTTTGTCCCACAAACCTTTCAGAAAAAAATATTACTAGGTTACCTCTATTCTTGGTTTCTTTGCTTCTGCTAGTATTTCATCAGCTGCTCTTTTAACTACAAGAAAAAGAGGCAATTAACGTACATGAATGAGGCAGCCCTTCAAAAAGTGTGCAGTTGTAATACTTGAGAACTAAATTATACCTTGAGTAGATCGTTGAAGACCTATTTCAAGCGGTGCACTCCTGTCTATGCTCGATGATGTTGCTAAAAATATACAATAAAATCAATAAGTCATGAATGCTTTTAAGATATACAAACATAAAATAGACAAGCCCCAAAAGTAACCATGCCATGCTAAAATGGACAAGAAATGTTTTTGCTTGCTGCAACTTTGGTTGGTCAGAAAGTAACTAATGTGAGTAGCATCCCCTAATAAGAATTTCACTGACAGCTCCCTATTTGGTGATTTTGGTTGACACCCATGACAAAAGTTTTATTCAGGTCTTTGTGCTGCTTGTTTCCAAGAGACTCGGGTAACCCATCATTCTCTTTTTGTAAACACACACACACCCTATTTACAACATGATCTAGACTTCATTTTAGCTTATCTGGTTAACTAGTTAAGCTTCAGATTCATTTTGGAAAGAGGTACCAGGCCTCCAAACATCTGATGAAATCCAAGAACATCACCCTTCACTTCCCAGTAATGGGCTGCATCCAATGTTGTGCAGAGTTCTCCTTATACAGTGGGAGTTCTCCTTCCTTTCCTCCCCCTGAAGCCCCTTCGTGCTCCCCAGATCTGCTCAAGAGGGTCCCCCAACCCTCTGGAGAAGATTTTGAGGGTGAACTAAGGAGAGCAGAAAAAGAGAAGTCCCATTACATAAACATCACAGCAGCAATGGCTACAGCCTATATTTTTAGACCAAGGAGGAAAAAGAGATTAGTGAAAACATGAAACAGTTAAATAACTTTTAACTCACATGTTTCCCCATTTAGGTATGCAAGCAGATCCTTTCTGTCAGGTCTTCTTACTACAGGAATGTTTTCAGTCTAAAAGAATGAAAATACGGCCTTGAGACACAGCAACATACATGTGTTTGCTTCAAAACAAACCCAAAGTCGACAGTTTGGTGTGAAGCCTATCTCAATTGGAACATCAAATACAGCTGCTTCTCAATAAAATGCTACACGGCAGGTGTCAGGAGCAGGGTTTCCCCCAGGATTTGAAAATGCTAATAATAACCACACCTGAACAGAATATTAGCATGGTTGGTCGAGTGCAATCCGATCCACTAGGAGAGCACTGCTTCATAATTTATAACAATAGACTGAAAACAGATTAAAGTAACAGACCAATTGTTAATAAAACATTTGATTTGAAAAATAGAATCCACTAAAAGTCCAAGGAAGTACAGTGGTGCCCCGCAAGACGAATGCCTCGCAAGACGGAAAACCCGCTAGACGAAAGGGTTTTCCGTTTTGGAGGTGCTTTGCAAAACAAATTTCCTATGGGCTTGCTTCGCAAGACAAAAATGTCTTGCGAGTTCCTGCGGTTTTTTCCCCCTCCCCCCCCCTTTTTCTAAGCCGCTAAGCCGCTTATCCGCTACGCCGCTAAAAGCCGCTTATAGCGCTAAGCCGTCAATGGGCTTGCTTTGCAAGACGAAAAAACCGCTAGACGAAGAGACTCGCGGAACGGATTAATTTCGTCTTGCAAGGCACCACTGTACCAGCCATGCCTGCACCAAGTGCCCAGTTACTGCATAACTGTGACAAGTCAAAATAGCTTCAGCTGCTCCCATGAGGGAATAGGGCTTCATGGGATTACAAATTGTTGTGCTTCCACCAGTTGCAGAAGTATCAACAATTATTGCACTGCAGCTGGACTGTGTCTTCCGCCAGCGCTATTAACACAGTAGCGTTCAGTGTTACATGGCAAACAGTGGTGGCTTGGGTGCTATGTTATTACATGCATCTGCTTCTTTCAAGAAAAGCAACTTTTGGAAAAAGGCAAATTGAAGTGTATTGGGGGGGGAGCGGGGACTGCTTAACCCGCCTCTTTTGAATATGCACCTGCAAATCCTCAGGTAGAGAAGGAAGAGCTGCTGGTTCAGAGGCAAAGCTGGAGAGGAAAAGTGGCAAGAGATAATTCACTTCTAAATGCCACCCACTTTCTTCTTTGTATGGAAGTAGCTGCTGGTGGAGCTTTATTATACAAATATGCGTGCAATATATACTTTGATCAGAGCCACGCAAGGAAAGCTATTATGACACTTGTTTGGAACCTGCTGTCATTTTAGCATGGTTATATAGAGTGCAATGTTAGCACTTCACATGGGGAAAGATGCCCTCAGGCCCTTTCCCCCATAAATTATTTTATCTCACTCTACTTAAAGGCCTTTTCATTTAATCTACCACACATGGGAAGGATCTGATTACTAATTTTATTAATATTTATACTTTTCTGTAAAGTAGGGGATGGAGCAACAGCTACATGGCCAGTTAAAGCTTTTCATAGTACACTGCAGGAGGGGAGGAAGCTTACAAGTGTTAAATTCAGAAGTAGTAGAACGCAGCAGTGACTAGAACATTATGGCTAATGATTTAACATTAGCCAGTGACTCAAGAACTGGGGGGCTGGGTTCAAAACCCAGATCAGCCCCAAACTTGAAGAATGTCTTAGTATAACTCACTCGCTGATCAACTTCCTATCTGTAAAATGTGAGCAGTAACCTACGACATAACAAAAATAACATTATGATCAATCACCATCCTTCAAATTCAGATTAGGATTCATCTTGTTTTCTAGTATTTGCCTGTCAAATGCCTTGGGGCAGGTATAATAAATGCACAATCATTTATTACCAATTATACTAGCACATTAAAATTTGTTACCGATCACGATAAGGCACGCTCCAGCAATCCACTCTTTCAAATGAATGCTTAAGACTATTTCCTCAAGCCTTTTAATTACTGTCTGCTGATCATACTGTAGAAGTTACCGTATTTTTTGCTCTATAAGACTCACTTTTTCCTTCCTAAAAAGTAAGGGGAAATGTGTGTGCGTCTTATGGAGCGAATGCAAGCTGTGCAGCTATCCCAGAAGCCAGAACAGCAAGAGGGATTGCTGCTTTCACTGCGTAGCGATCCCTATTGCTGTTCTGACTTCTGAGATTCAGAATATTTTTTTCCCTTGTTTTCCTCCTCCAAAACCTAGGTGCGTCTTGTGGTCTGGTGCGTCTTATAGAACGAAAAATACGGTAATTGCTATTTTACCTGTTATAGGGTGATCAGTCTATAATTTTTTTAATCAATACAATATTAGAATTAATATTAAGTCACTGGAGAATGATGTGGTTTCTTCTGCTAAGGCTGAAAACCTAACATTTAATTCCAAGTAGATCTCACTGAGCTCAATGGCATTTCCATTCAAGTAAGTAGGACTAGTAAGCTATAAGAAGCTTAGTAATAGTTCTGAAACAAGACTTTAAAGATATTCCATTAGCTTCAGCTGTCAATACCCAAATATACATGAAGTCACAAAGTCTATGTGCACTTTCCCTCACTATTTTAGTGATGCTGATACTCAGGTGGGGTTATGATTTTTTTGGTCATCAGTTGTTGATAGCTCTGCACATTTCTCTGAACTTGTAGAGAAAAATTATAGTTTCTAAGAGATGTTTTGCCACAAGTGTGAAGAACTTGGGAGTGTATCTGTGCACACTTATTCTGAAGCAATCTTTCTTTTTTAAAAAAAACAAAAAAAAAACAGCATAAGGCAACAAAAGCACAGGTCAAGCAGGAAAATAGTCAAATGTAAGACAGCAGTATGTAAGATTACAGCCCATATGGCTAAAATTGCTATTATGGCAGGGAAGTGCAGCAGCATCACAATACAAAGTGATTGGCTTTTGTTCCACAGAATAGGAGCAGCTCAATTGCCATATACTTGGCATTATCTAAAATTACAACTACAAAGAGTGATGATCAAGTTGCTTCCACTCCTGTAAGTAAGGCCAAAATAGCAGGTATATCTAATGCTAGTGTGTGTGTGTGTGTGTGTGTGTGTGTGTGTACACACACACCCAGCCACTTTGCATGATATGGTGAGATTATAGGAAACATCAGCAGCACAGTCTAGTTTCCTGAGTTCCTGAAAATAGAAATTTGAAATATTTTCAATTCTGGATTGGAGTGGTGGTGTTCAGTTTGCATTTTAATGTGGGTCTACTTAAATCACACTTGAAAAAGGCATATATTAGGAGAAATGAACATGAAAACATGTATAGGTTTTTTTAAAAAAATAAAAAATTGCAAACTAATGCAGAAGTCAGGTGAAGTGAATTTGGGATTGGAAAAAAGAGAAACCAAAAGAGAAACTCATCCATCCCTAGTTCTGGATCAAAGGTTTGTGCCAAAACCACATGGCATTCTTAATGACACTGATGAAATCAGCTTCTTGAGAAATGCACCATGTTTGAAAGGAGAGAACACAATAAAAAAAGGCAAACAGCAAATGAAACTGCAACATGGGTGTGCTTTACAAACATAATGTTGTTATTTGAAGAAATAATGCTGGCTTCCTTCTAGACACCATTAGCAATTTATGAACAGGTAGTTCATAGCTCTTCCTCAAAGGAAATGCTCACTTGCTCCATCAGTAGGAGTTCACTGAAAACCAAAGCAAACTGCAATTAAGGCCAACCAGGATTTCATTTAACATGGGATCTCAATTTCGCAGGATCTCAACTTTCAGGTCCTCGGTTAAGGGAAATCCTAGTTAACCTCAAGCATGGTTAACGTAGTTCTGACAAACTGTTCATAAAGGGAGTTTTATTATCATTGTCATCATTACTATTATGAAAATTTCTATACTGCGCTTCATACAAAGATCACAGGGTAGTTTACAATATAAAAACACAAAAATACATACCATAATGACAAACACACCCACACCCAAACACACACAGTTTAATCTAGGAAAGGGCAGGGTGAGTGCATTTCTGAAACTGAAGCAGCAAAACACTGCAATATAATTTAGCAACACAAAAATTTATTTTTAAAGGCATAAATATGTGAAACAATACTATTACAGAACCTCTGGTCGGGGGACTGAATTACACTTATCACAGCTACTACTGCCTCTACCTGTTAAATTTTGGTTTTTTTCAGTTGCAATTTTGTTATGTTTTTTAGTTCCTGCCAAAAAAAATTAAGGGCATTGATTAAAATGTACCCCATTTAAATAAGGCATTGCAAGATTATGATTTGTGATTCCTGAATTATTATTATTAGCACAGCAGTTCATACCCTCCAATTCTACAAATGTTCAGTTGACCAAGAGGTAGGTTAGAAACAACATCAACCAACATTAGGCTCCTATTCTGAGGGATCTACTTACCGCAGCACGGCGGACATAAACAGGATGTGAAAGATGCACATTATTCAACAGGAATAAAATGGAATCCAAAGTGTAGTACTCTCTTGGCTGGCCTTCCTTTCCTGTCCTGTAATGGATGGAAAACAAAGATGGTTTAGGAAATATTTGGAGAGAATATATACCACCAATGGTTCTCTTCATAAAAAGCTGGAAGCATGACAAAACAACAAACTTGTACAGTATATCAAAACCGTCTGGCAAATAACTCATGCAAATGCCACCGATCAGCTTGGCTTGCCGCTTCCTCACTCTGCCTTCCCTCACCCTGCTCACTTAAGCCAAGTTTGACAAATTTGAAGGGAAAGGCACCATAATATTTGAACTGTTCTCTTTCCACCCTTTCCCAAGACACACGGCATACAGACCTTTTCAGTCAGGTTGTTTCTATTAAGGGCAATCGTCCCAAAGAGGTTAACATTTCCTTAAAATTGGATATTTATATAATTCAAGATGGCACACTATGAAGGGGCAAGCACAGCTGCCAAATCAAGCAGTGGCAACTTGAAGGGAAATATATTACAAAATAAATGCTCAACTAACAAGGAATACTTTAACAGGTTGCATTTAAAAAAAAAAAAAAATGGAAGGGCCAGCAACAATGTCTTCACCCACTGACTTACTCCTGCATAGGGCAAAGCACAACCAAAGGGTTCTTCTGTAGCTTAATGTATATTTTGTACATGGGCCAAAATACAGGAAAAGTGGAATGAGAAACTGTGGCGCTTAAGATAATTTTGATAGATACACTTGTTCACAGTAGGAAGTAAAAGTTCAAAATCCCTTTGCCCGTGCCATGGAAAGACAGTGAAACTACATAGCACAGGAATGATTTTGCCAAACCCTTTGTGTCACTCACAAGTGTGAACAGAGATTAAAGGTTTTTTTGCTTGGGTTGGCCTGTATAGAATATCGAGGTGAATATCTGAGGACCAGACGGAAAGCCCTTAAAAGGTAGATTTGAGCAGCATGGCCACCAGTTGTACATTGCTACTGCAAGCTATTTGCTCACCACTGTTGCTATGCTACAACCAGAATTGTTACTATCAAGGTATCTTATTACACTGGCAGAGGTCTGAGTACTTTGCTGTGCAGAAAGGGGTCCCTAACATTTTTTAAAGGTGTACCTGAAGACAATGGTCTTGTCATCAAATTTATTTTTGTTTCCCTATACAGGGTATCAAGTAGAGTCAATGTAACTAATTACTTTAGTGAGAAAATATAAATTTGGACCAGATACGACTCTACCACAAAGCAGTTTCAGCACTGCAGCTGATGTCCACAAAACAGATTAGGAGTGATCAATTTAGCAAAAGTGCATGTATAGGTCAGAACTCTCTCACACCCACACACCCCACCCAGGAAGGAAGGAAGGAAATGAAAAGGGGAAAATAGAGTTCTAAGATAAAATTAATAGGAGAGAGGCCACTTCTTAAGATGTCCCACACAGATCTTTTAACCACCTTTAATAATGAAAAGTGCTACATAAAGATTTGATAGCCTGGACAAGACATGGACATTGTGGGTGTGTCAGAAAACTGTTTTTATTTTATTTAACAACTTTCTTTCTACTGAAGTATGTACTTTACGAATTCTAGCAACAACTGCAAAAGTACTGGAAGTGAAAGATTTTTTTTTACATTTCTCTTTTATATTAAGACTTTTTAAAAGCTGATTCAAACCACAGAAAAGTATGTTAGAATAAGTGTAACATTTCACAGACAAATTCTGCATATTTGGTGCCTATAAATATGCAAAGTGATCATTACCTTAATCTAAAAGATGGTAATAGGGGTTAAACCACATGTTATAAAGCAGACATAAGTAATGTTAGACCAATGACAGCTTCAATGTGGCCCTCAAGCTTGCCTATCCTAACATTTTTCCTTCATTCATTTTCTGGGCATCTGGAACACATGCATTATTTATTATTATTTTTTAAAAAAAAGATTCCTTGCCTGAAGGGCAACCAAAAAGGAGAGGAGGAATCAATATACCCCAAACTAGATAACCTTCAGAATAAAAGCAAACAGCACAAAAGTAGTCAAACTTTTTAAAAACTCACCAAAAATGTTGTAAATTGATGGGCTTATAATCTACTGTTGTACGTAGTGAGTTTAACTTGAAGACAGGTATCCTTGTGTGCTTGCCTTTTGTGGCACACCATAGAAACTCGGGTGCTATATTTGTTCAGTATAGTTGTAATCCAACACATCTGGCACATGGGAAAACCATGTACATAATCAAGGTTCCCTTTGCTTTTCCTCCCCCATGCAGCCTTGAACAGCACCCAAAAAGTGCTGTTGTTTGCCTCTCAGCATAGAAGCAAGGACTTCAAGGTTACCTCTGGCTCTCTGACTGAATATGCAAATACCAATTAGAAAATCGGACCTTGGACAGTAATCAGAAAATCTGGGTTTACCACAGAATGTGCAGTGAACAGTGATATGACATCAATCATGTATCCCTCGAGTCTGTATCTGTACAATACTGTTACACCCCAAAAAAAAACCTAGGTTCACCTGCACATATCCCAAACCTAAGTGTCTATTTTGACTCTGCTCTGAGCAGTGAGTGCAGAGCATTTGAGATTCTCCTCCTGCTGCCCCAACTGTAACTTGCCTAGTAACTGTAACTTTAGTACCCATCCTCACCCCATAGAGGCAAACTCTCCACCCTCACTATATTTCCATCTCTGGTTCAGGCAACATGGTCTGGGGAGCCTGTGCAGTTTATAACTTGCCATCTTGTAAATTTGTATTTCTGTACAGGTGCTTCATCACCATTTTGTGCAAGTGTTTGAATTATAACAACATTGATGGCTCTTACTATTTTCCCCAAGTAAGAAAGGCAGTATTGGCATTTTAAAATTGATAGCAGCTCTAACCCCTCTGGTGTGCGATCATCTCCTAGTCAGTTCACAACCAAGTCAAAAACAGGGCCAGTTTTAGTTAACAGCTTAAGCTACACCAGACTGTGGAATCAACTTTAACTGTTAGCAATACAAGCTACAACATGTCAATTATTAAGAGAGAACTACGGTCCAATTTGTTAAAACTCCGTAGTATACCCTCCAAAGTGTGCACAACATAACTAGGCATGCATTGCCAGGCAATATACAGCTATAAAACTTGCATTAGAGGAAAAGATTTTCCTTCTTGAACTGCACAGCCATGCAGTTCTTGATGGAACATGCATTTCCAGCAGCCAGGTGACAAGTCCTAGTGCCAATAAGATAAAGAACTTTTGAAAAGAACGCCACAAGTAACCAGTCAAAGTTAGCCAGGAGAGAGGGTTAGATAAACATGAATCTCTGAACAAACTTCAGCAAGACACAACTACCACTATCTCTCAAAACCTCCTCAGATAAGCTGGGCGAGGGATGAACAGGTGCATAATCTTTAGCTCTACAGTTCAAAGACAGTAAATCACACTCCGGCAGGAAGCTCTGTAACCCAGGGAAAATCCTAATCAGTGCATCCCAATCTCCTCTCAGCAAAGTCATGTTTGGAAACTCCACATTTGGCTCTTGGACCCAACTTTGCAACTAGGTTGGATTAGGATTCCATAGTGAACCCCATTTGGCATTGAGAAAGGTAAGAAAAATGGGGGGGGGGAATCCTTCTGTTGTCCTTACCCTTTCCCTCTCCCACGGAGAACGGAAAAAGAAGTGAAAACATGCACACTACATGGCAAAGAAAAAGGTGTCATTTTTCCACACAGGCTGTGAGGCATTCTCTTTACCCTTCTCTCAGCAAATACAGGTCAAAAGAAACTAGTAAGAATTATCCTCAAAAAGGATTATCGGCACTGGAATAATTTGAACAAACCTAACCATGTCTACTCAGAAATCAGCCTTACTGAATTAAATGGAACTTACTCCCAAGTAGGTTGGTTTAGGACTGCAGGGTGTTACTACTCCTATACAAATCTTGGTATCCAGAAACAGGATGGTTTATTAAAGCTTCCATACTTTCCATAAAAATTAAGATTCTACACTCTAGTAGTATTGAAAGAAGAGCCCAGACTGTGGGGACTCTGGAGTGTGTGTACGAAAAAAAGTGGAAGAGAAATTCTTACAGCCTTGTCTTAACCATGCTTACTCAGATGCCAGTCCAAATGGTAACACCAGTTGCTCTCATTCCCAGGTAAGCATGCATCTGGATTTAATGGGACTGACCCTCATATACGTATGTGTTTACAGTTCCCCAACTAGTTGTCATTTTTTCCTTTCCATGTGGTCCACTTCTTGTTTCTCTAGTAGCAGCCCTCAGGCAGAAATTAAGCAGGTGAATCTTCAGACATGGAGATTAAACAAAAGGAAAAGCCTTTCCAACTTTAGCTCTTGCGTGCAATTTGGCTCCTTCTTCCATGTTTGATTCCTGCTACAGGCGCAGAAGCAGGGCCAAATTATTAAACTGTTAACCTGACTCTTAACTCTCCCTTCAACAAAAAGAACATTACTATTTGCACAGGAGTCACAGGGCATCCCCATCCTGAGCTCTTTCTCTCTACTTTTCAAGGATTGCCTCCTTTCTTCCTTGCCGTCCTCTCTTTCTTAAAACCCAATTAAGTGAGAGTGTGTGCAATTCAATAACAAGACCCACTGACTTCTGCAATTCTTTATTCACAGGTATAAACAAATATGACTTCACCTTAATATCGCCCCTAAGCATGTGATGCCATGGATGGGGGACCTGTGGCCCTCCAACTGTTGCCAGACTACAACTCCCATCAGCCCCAACCAGCATGGGCAATGATCAAGGACTGTGGAAGTTGTAGGCCTGCACCACCTGAAGCACCACACTTCCCATTACCCAATGCATTGCAGAGTTCAGCAAGACTTACTTCCCGGAAAGTACATACAAGACTCCAGCCTGACTCTCCTAACTCTTCCTAGGGATCATATACTCCTCATTCTTGCCGGAGGTCAGAAAGACACACCTCTCCACCTGCGTCCCCCACAAATTCATGACTTGAATACAGCACGCAGCACTCCCTCCCCGGCAAGCATGCACAAAGCTACAGTGCCGACATCCCCAGTTTACAGAACTTGTTCCTGCATGATGCGGTGACACAGGCTCTGGCCTAAATGGCTTTTTTAAAAAAAGAATTAGGCAAATGCATTGAAACACACTATATGAGAGCCCTGTGTGCAAAGGCAACCTACCCCAGTCACTGGGGGTGGAATCAGAGAATCAGAGTTGCCTAAGGGCAATCTAGTCCAACCACCTGCAGCACAATAATCTTTTGCCCAACATGGGGCCGGAGATTAAGACTATGATTCTAAATCTGTGGATATTCTATTCCTCCTTTGTACATCTTTTTTTTTTTTTTTTAAGAAAATATTCATCCCCTCCCCTGAATACCATATTTTTCTGTGTATAAGGTTTAAAATTGGAGCTTGCCTTATACATGAGTAGTACTGAGGGGCGTTTTCTTAATTTGGAGCCCCCAAAAGTAGAGGGCGTCTTATCCATGGGGCCGTCTTATACATGGAAAAATATGGTATTTATCGTATAGAATGGATGCAGGGTTCTTGTCGCTGGGGCGCAGTTCCAAGGGAAATAATAATAATAATAATTTATTTATATCCCACCCATCTGGCTGGGTTTCCCCAGCCACAGTAAAATATTAAAATACAATAAATTATTGCCACGGAAATACTAAACCCCTATGCAATGTAAGCATTTCTATACAGGAGGAGCCCAGTTTTCCCAAGGAAACTATCGCCACAGAAACGATAAACCCTACGTGCAACGTTTAAAGTATCTTTATGCAGCCCCAGCAGAACTTTTCTGTGCATGCTGGAAACGAAACTTGGGAAGGTAGACGGGTGCAGTGGGCAGGGATGAGACAAACCCCACAGAACCAACATGCTTAAGGATCATGGGGCAGCCCGTTCCGCCGGCCCGGCAGCTGGAGTCGTCCAGCTTTGGAGAGCTTTTAAAAGGCGCCTCTCCTTCCTCCTCCTCCTCGAGACCTGGGACTCACCCCCAGATGACATAGTTGGTCTTGACGTTCTTGGGCCAGGAGAACTCGCCGAAGATCACCTCGTCCCCCTTCACCACGATCTCCTTCTTCTGCGTGTTGTACTGGCGCAGCACGCTCAGGACGTCCGCCATCGCCTCAGCCTCAAAGCTCCCTCAGAAAAGCCTCGCTCGCTCGCTTCGCCGCCTCGCGGACCCGGGGCGCGCGCTCATTCGCTCGCTCCCACGGCTCGGCTCTCCTCAAGTCCGCCGCCGCCGCCGCCGCCCTCGCTCGCTCGCTCGCTGGCTGGCTGACAGGAAAGCAAACCGAACGAACCACCGAGCGAGCGACTCGCTGACTGACTGGCCCAGCCGCCGCCGCCGCCGCGAGAAAGAGAAGAAGGACCCCACGCTGGCTGACCTAGCTGGCGCCTGCGCACGCGAGGAGAACGGACGCCTCCCTGGAGCCCCGCCTCCTCCTGCTCCTAGCGTTCTGAGGCGAGGCTCCGCCCCGCCCCTCCGCCTCTCCGCCTGTGATGGACAGCGGAGGAAGCCCGTCAGGGGCCCGCGCTCGCTTGGAAAGGGAAGGGTGGAGAAAAAAAAATAATCACCAAGCAGGCACTCGCATAGCCAGCCCCAAGCGGTGAGGGTCCTCGAGGGAGGAGCGGGGCCGAAAGAGGACGGGGCCAAGGGGCGGGGCCTGAGCAGAACCCCGCCCTCTGCTTCCTCTTCTGCTGCTGCTGCAGCTGCTGCTGTTGTTGCCTATGGCTTTGAAGGCGCTGCCCAGGCTGAGTCTGCTGCGGGGCTGGCGAAGGTCAGTACTGGCGGGGGTGGGACGGGGCGGGGGGTGGCGCTGTCCGCATTGCAAGGGTTTTCTTCCCTAGCAGGCGCTTTGCAAGGTTTTCCCCAAGCAGGGTTGCCTTGATCATGCAAGAATGCCCCTTATTTCAACGTAAAATGCCATTGATCATACAAGATTGCCCCTTATTTCAACGTAAAATGCCATTGATCATACAGGATTGCCCTTTATTTCAACGTAAAATGCCATTGATCATACAGGATTGCCCCTTGTTTCAATAATAATAATAATAATAATAATAATAATAATTTATTATCTGTACCCCACCCATCTGGCTGGGTTTCCCCAGCCACTCTGGGCGGCTTCCACAGAGACCAAAAATACACTAAAATGTCACACATTAAAAACTTAAGGGCTGCCTTAAGATGTCTTCTGAATGTCAGGTGGTTGTTTATCGCTTTGACATCTCCTTGTAAAATGTAAAATGCCATTGATCCTACAAGATTGCCCCTTATTTCAATGTAAAATGCCACTGATCATACAAGACTGCCCCTTGTTTCAATGTAAAATGCTATGTCCTGCATTGATTCAGTTTGTCCTGCATTTCCCCTTTTTGCATGCTGCTGCTTTCTCTCTGCTCCCAACCTCTTGCGGCCTCCCTTCCCTCTTTTCTCTCAACGCTCCTTCCCTTGGCAACTGGACAGCTCAGTTGGTATTCCAGCATGGTGCTGCTGACAACACCAAGCTCGCAGGTTCGATCCCCACATGGGAACAGCTGCATCAGGGCTGGATTTAAGTTTGATGAAAATGAGGACAGAAATATTGTATTCATAGGCAATATCAAAATTAAGGAATGTGAAGATAGAAATTTAACTACGAATGATTGTCAGAGAAGTTGAGGGAGGTCCAATAAGTTAAAATATGTGATGTGGAATTTTATATGATTGGAGATTTTATGGAAAAGTTTAATAAAAAAATTATTTAAAAAAGTAAAAAAAAAAAAAGATTGGGAAAAATTCAAAGTTTATTTACAGAAACATTGTAAAATTAAGGAATGTTAGAAGGTTGTTGGAATGAAGTAATGTGGTTTTAGTAGAAATGATATAAAGGATTAGGTTAAAATTGATTTATTAATTGGTGAAAGACGACAATTACAGTATATTAAGATAAATTATTAGGATAAAAACAAAGCTGGAAAGGATTTGCTGAAACATCTAACTGAACTAGAATACAAAAAAGGGAGGTGTCAGGAGGTCAAGGAAATAAGTAAAGGAAAGAAAGCTATGTAAAGGTCTGATCTTTTTTGTATTTGTTTTTGTATTGTTTGTTTGTATTTTTTATGTCTTTGTTATTTTTCTTTTTTATTGTTCCTTTTTGTAATTTTCAAAATTTGAATAAATATTTTATATATATATAAGTTTGAAGAGGCCCTTATCTACTGAAGGTAATGGGGCCCCTTATATGTCCAGCTGTCCTTTGCCAACAACAAATTGTCGCTGTTTTTGTGTTGAATATATGTCATATGGTAATTTATGGACCTAATAGGTATCTAAAGCCATTTGCACTTAACAAAATATGTATTTTATCAAAGTAATTGTTGAACTGAAATGCAATTAAGAAGAAGTATATTAATAGTGAAATACAATTAAGAAGAAGTATATTTTGGGGGGGGGGGCCAAAAGAGTGGGGCCCTAAGCTATAGCTTTTTTAGCTTATACGTCAATCCGGCACTGAGCTGCATATTTCTGCATGGCCAGGGGGTTGGACTAGATGATCCTGGGGTCCCTTCCAGCTCTATGCTTCCTCATCTCACTCCTAAGAAGGAGCAAACCAGGGCAAGGCTTTCATGTTGTCCCTTCCAGTTCCCTGCAGGTTAGGTTATAAGGTGTCCATCAGCAAAGCTGGGCCCTTTCTCTCAGACAGCAACAGGTTCAGAGTCTCTAGAAACAAGCAGTTTTGTGTCAAGAGTCTCGTGCTTTCAGATTTTGGGGGAGGAGTTCCAGGGAGGTACGGACCACAGCATCTCCAAGTTGCTTCAATATGCAGTATTTTTATTTTAAAAGCCTGGTACAGATCAGGGTGGCAACGTTCGAGAAAAAAACATCTTAAACCCTTGAAAATTTATTTTTTGTGTCACGCATTTGCTTGTGTATTAAAATGGATCCAATGCTTTCTTTGTATTAGTGCTAGGATCAATCACTGGGATTCCTTCATCACAAAACTGTAGAGTTGGAAGGGACCACCAGCAATGCAGGAATCTTTTGCCCAACGTGGGGCTGGAACCCACAATGCTGAGATTGAAACCTATTTATTGTGTATTTAATTAAATATATGGAATCAAATATATTAACTGTCTACACGAAATAATATTAAATACATTGCAAACACTTTAATTTACAATGTGGATATTTAATTCACTGTGCAGCCTGCGGGTTCTGTGTTAAAGTACGCACGCTTGGTATGAAAGTTGGACCGCCTGGTATAGGCTATACTGTTGTTGTTGTTGTTGTTTAGTCGTTTAGTCATGTCCGACTCTTCGTGACCCCATGGACCAGAGCCCGCCAGGCACTCCTGTCTTCCTCTGCCTCCTGCAGTTTGGTCAAACTCATGCTGGTAGCTTCGAGAACACTGTCCAACCATCTCGTCCTCTGTCGTCCCCTTCTCCTTCTGCCCTCCATCTTTCCCAACATCAGGGTCTTTTCCAGGGAGTCTTCTCTTCTCATGAGGTGGCCAAAGTATTGGAGCCTCAGCTTCAGGATCTGTCCTTCCAGTGAGCACTCAGGGCTGATTTCCTTCAGAATGGAGAGGTTTGATCTTCCTGCAGTCCATGGGACTCTCAAGAGTCTCCTCCAGCACCATAATTCAAAAGCATCAATTCTTTGGCGATCAGCCTTCTTTATGGCCCAGCTCTCACTTCCATACATCACTACTGGGAAAACCATAGCTTTAACTATATGGACCTTTGTTGGCAAGGTGATGTCTCTGCTTTTTAAGATGCTGTCTAGGTTTGTCATTGCTTTTCTCCCAAGAAGGCTATAGTGTTACATTGTGCCAAATGAAGAAACAGTCCTCTGTGTGGAGCTCTGCAAAGTTTACTAGTTGATGGTGTGTGATCCTGTGAAAAGTAAGCACTTCCAGATCTCATAGATTGAAACATGGGGGGAGGGATTAAGCATATCCTGGATTCTCTCGCCAGGAGTGACACGTATTTGTATATAAACACACATTACAGATCTTCAGTAGTCTTTCCTCACAAGGGAAAGAACCCATAAATTCTCAGGAAAGAGGTTGCACAAAATATTGTACCTGGCATGTATGAAAACCACCTGCCTGTACAGTGGTACCTCAGGTTAAGAACTTAATTCGTTCCGGAGGTCCATTCTTAACCTGAAACTGTTTTTAACCTGAATCACCAGTTTAGCTAATGGGGCCTCCTGCTGCTGCTGCGCCGCCAGAGCCCGATTTCTTTTCTTATCCTGAAGCAAAGTTCTTAACCTGAAGCACTATTTCTGGGTTAGCGGAGTGTGTAACCTGAAACACATGTAACCTGAAGCGCATGTAACCCGAGGTACCACTGTATAAGAACTTGCATAAATGTAGTAAATAGCATGCACACTATAGTCTATAACAGTTTGCATGTTATTTACAGAAAGGACATTATGAAGCATCAAAACATGTGAAGCAATTATGCTGTACTAGTTGTATGGCAGGTTTGTAAACAGGTTATTTCCTAGTTCCCTGTGGCAAACAAGGGCAACCTCCAGGTGGCCAGACCACGATGCTTTTGCAAATTGGCAGAGTTGGGTGTTCTCTCTCTCTATTCCTGTGAGGTTATCAGTATGCTACAAATGCAGGTAATGTTTGTTGACATTGGATTTTTCCTGGCTGCTCTCTGCTGGCAGAAAAATTCTTTAACACCATCCGGACCTCCTCAGAGTCAGGAGTGCTCGCATTAGGTAGTAATATTATAATTATAATAATTTATCTTATACACTTATAGAATATTATACATTCTGATCTCAATGTGACATATTTCTGAGTAGAGACGTATAGGCTATTTTTATTCAAAATTTTATAGACCACTTCAAAAATAAACTCAGACCTAGTTACAAAAAATAGTAATACCATATATAATAATAAAAAGATAGATCTCAGTAAACAGTTCAGTTCTGTTGAAGTCTTAATGACGTGCAAAATGTTAAAACACAGTTGCCAACTCCCTTTCTTGTTTCATTTTGCTTAGATGTTATTTGCTCTGTAAACATTGACTAAGCTCTGCAAAATAACATTAATATATTCATTTGGCTCCATTTATGATTTTATTTCAGAATGGGGAACAGTACATCTGCTACCACAAACTTATCTAACACTGCCACTGCTAACCAGATAGAGGTGAGTGGAAATGGCTTTTACCTTAAACGTACTCTACTGCCAGTATTTTGTATGAAATTTATTCATTTATATTCTTGCCCCTTAACCAAAGAAGCTCCTGGAGTGTCTTAGAGAAATTAGTATTAAGCCTTCAGGTTCACAAAATATGTGACACATGAGGAAGTAGAGAAAATACTTTTAAATTATCGTTTATAAATTTTCAGGTTTTTTAATAATAATAATAATAATAATACCTTTATTGTCATTGTACAACCTGTCATTTTTAAATGGCACATTATTATTATTTGTTAAATCTATTTCCTGCCCTTCCTTTCGATAGAGCCCAGGGTAGAAAACACATCCCCAAATCAGAAATATAAACAAAGGGAATACTGAAACATATTTTTAATTGTTGTTTAGATTAGAGGAAATTCATGAAAATTATTAATAGATAGCACCTTTCACATGGTACATATTCAAACTCCGAGAATATGTCCTGTTGGTGGAACTGTGGAGCCATAAAGACTTACTGGCACTTTATGCCCATTTTTCCCAGACTCCCTGGACTGTTGTTATGGTTCAAATCAGCACCACTGTAAAAAATAGTCCAAACAGATTGGGCTTGTGTGCCTTCTTTCTGTATTTAAAGGCAATAACTCCCCAGTTAAATAAAAACCACTTGTCTTATCTTATGGTGGCAGCTCACCTCCTATAGCCCAAGGTGGAAAGATGGTCCAAATTTTAGATTTGATATTTGGCTCAAAAAAGGCTTTACATATTGTAATCATGGAAAAGCTCACTCATCATTCTGAGTGCTGTGCAGAACTGTGGAGCCCAAGGATTAAGTGTGCATTTGACTGACCTTGATGGCGTATCTTAGTAACTGTACCCATCTGAATATAGTCCATGTAAAGTATGAATTCATTTAGAATGTAACTAGTCCTTTTACAATTCGTTTCCCCCATTTATGTCTTCGCTTGCTTGCCTGTATTTCCCCCTTATTCGTTCCCTTACAATTAGATGTTAATGCTCATTTATTGGTTCTTTTATAAACCTATTCCGTAAATATACTCAGTATTGTAAAAATGTATTTATGTTATTTTTCTTTTGCATATTTAGCACACCCATGAAGTGCATGTTTGTTTTGTCTTTTAGTTTCTTTTTTCTCTTTCTACTTAAAGATTTTTTTAAAAAGTACTCAGATTATATTCAAGCTCATTCTGTGAAGAATGGGAAAATCTAAATGCAAGAACCTTGATACTGTTAAAAACTTAAAAGATAACATTACGTATAGAAACTGCTCACACAAGCTTTTCTTAAAACACTTAGCAAACTATCTCAGACAACTGTGTAGTGATCTTCTCGAAAACCACATGCTCCTACTGCAACATGGCAAAGAAGCTATTTGAAGATATGAATGTGAACTACACAGCCATCGAACTGGACATGTACGAAAACGGAAGCCAGTTTCAAGATATTCTTCATCAAATGACTGGCGGCAGGACAGTGAGTACTTTCCAAGTTTGGTCACCTATAGCAGAAACTTCGGGGGGGGGGGATTCTCTCTCCAACCCCAGTAGATGCATTTCTTCCTACAGCAAATAATTGACCTGTGGAACTCGTAGCCACAAGATGTGGTGATGGGATGATAGACCTCAATCTCTGTGAATTGATCAGTGACCACCAATCACGACGACATGTGCCTATGAGCCTCTGAATAAAAGTTACAGAAGACTGATTACAACCCTAACAATAGGAGCAGGAGCTATTGCTTCATGCCCTGTTATGGCCTTCCTGGATGTTACCTCATTAAGATATTCGTATCCATCAGATGTGGCTACCTGTTGTTGTTTTAAGTTTGCTTTCCATGTTTGATTTCATGGTAAAACTTTCAGAGCATAGAATTTAGACAATCTAGCATGATCTCCTGCCTGCAGAATATATTGTATACATACGACTGTATATTATCTGACCCGTCTACCACAGTTATTAAGTTTGCAGATGACACCACCATAATGGGTTTAATAACAGGTGGAGACGAATCAGTGTACAGAGGGGAGGTCCAAAAAATATTTACATGGTGCCTAGGGAACAACTTGCACCTTCATATCAGCAAGACAAAGGAGATGGTGTTGGACTTTCGAAGAGAGGAGAAATAGCCCCACGGTACATCGGGGAGGGTTGTGTGGAGTCTCTTCCTTTAAATTCATAGGCGTTTATCTCAGTGAAGACCTTACTTGGAAAATAAATACAACCCAGGTGGTTAAGAAAGCCCAGCAGAGACTCCATCTCCTCCGAGTATTGCGAAAGAACGATGTCAATCAACATTTGATGATCTCTTTCTACCAGTCAACAATAGAAAGTGTCCTTTCATACTGCATTATGGTGTGGTACGCTGGTTTGACATCAACTGATAAGAAGTGCCTACAGAGGGGGGTGAATACAGCACAAGGTATTATGGGCTGTCCCGTGAATCCGCTGGATGAAATAGCGGAAGAACGTTGCCTCAGGAGCGTGAGGAAAATTCTCAGGGATGATTCACACTCTGGCCAGCACTTTCTTGATCTCCTGCCCTCAGGCAGAAGATATAGAAGCATGATTAGTCGCACCAACAGGGTAAAGAACAGCTTCTATCTGTGGGCTGTTAGGCTGCCGAATGAAAAGATAACAACAAGGCAACTGACTTTCGGGTTTGGTGGGTGTGCATCAGTAAACGAGGGGAATTAAGAGAGCTGAGTGGGGGATGCTCGTGTAATCTCACTGTATACAAGTTGTACAAGTGACAATAAAGTATTTCAGTTCAATTTCAATATTGAAGAGTTGGGCATTGCTTGCCATTTATGCATGCCATTTGTCCAACTCCATAGCTATTTCTGCTACAGCCCAGAAATACTATGCTGCAGGCATGTCCACAAAGTAGATCACTGGACGTCTGCAGTAGATCACTGGCAGATCATTGGCTCCCCCCAAAGAAACTGAACAAGAGCGTGGATCCCCTAAAAGAAGCTCAACATGGGCCTCCCTCCTTCCTAAAAAAAGCTCAACAACTTTTGACCTGCCAGTTTTTAACTCTTGGGAGTTGGCCACCCCTGCTATACTGGGACGCAAGTGGTAACATTATAGAATACACAGCATGTGCGTTTTAAGCTTATATGCAAGAAATAAAATTCATTTGTTAATTTTTATACCCAACAGGTTCCAAGAATATTTATCAATGGAATATTTGTCGGAGGTGCTACAGACACACAGAGACTTCATCGGGAAGGCAAACTGCTCCCATTAGTTCACCAGTGTCTCTTGCGAAGAGGGCGAATCTCAGAACAGCCATGTAGTCTTCCTTGATTCCGTTGCTTCTTACACAGTTGTGTTGCTGGAGTTTATTAGACTGCGTATACTTAGTTATGAATTCTTACACCCCGGTACTCTGGTTTCAGTACTATTTATGTGTTCAAAATATGTATGGAAGGTTTTCAACAGCCAGATAATTTATCATGATCCAGTTCATCTTAAATTCACAATGCACTCTTGCACATTCTCAATACTAAATAAGCTCTGTTGCAAGAGTAAAAATGCATAGGAGTGCGCTGCTTGTTTTCAATTTAACCACAAATTCTATTTAAATACTTAAATTTCATTTAGGTCCAACCCAATGCAAATAGCTAACTACACCGTCCTGACCACATCTATGCAGAAGTAAACCCTACTGAATTCATTGGGGTTTGCTCCCAGGTCACAGTATTATTGCAGCTTAAATTAAGGTAGGTAGTAGCTGCATTGGTCTGACGCAGTCAAAATAATAATAATAATAATAATAATAATAATAATGATGATGATGATGATGTCCAGTAGCACCTTAGGGACCAACCACGTTTGTTCTGGGTATAAGCTTTCGTGTGCATGCACACTTCTTTAGATATCTGGTACCTGAAGAAGTGTGCTTGCATCCAAAAGCTTATACCCAGAACAAACTTAGTTGGTCTCTAAGGTGCTACTGGACATTTTTTTATAATTCGAGCTTAAACTAAGTTGCACTTGGGTATCATTGAAATCAATGTGGAAAGTTAATAGTGACTTAGTTTCCCCTGAAGTATGGTAACTAACCTCAGCTTTATCTAGAATCAATTCAAGATTCAGCTAGTATATTCTGTAACAAAGAATTACTGCATGTGTCAAATGTAAAGAGAGCAGTGTTTGGTAACCAAACACTAAGCGGATGCTTGCGCATTAATTCTGTGGCTGTATTAGCTGTCGGAACCAAGGGATGGAAAGCTAGCTGGCTTGGCCCCAGCCGGAGCGTCTCCCATCTCAGCCTTGCCGCTGCGGAGATTCATCAGTCATCCTCCTCCAACATGCATGTGTGCATGAGCACACATTACTCAGCAGTGTAAACACACAATAGAGCTGGCTCGAGGCGTGGATACTAGGCTACGTTTATTGAACATAAATCAGGACAAAGAAAAACATGGCTTCTCTCCTTGTCGTTCTTCTGAGAAAGAGAGAAAACAAAAGCAATACAGAGCGGATGTTCCACTCACGGGACTCCAGCAATCTGCGCTGGAATGCAAACAGACATGTGACATGTAACAATCCCACATATCTGCAGCAAGGGTGCAATGGAATTCCCAACATTAGCTACCTTGTAGTACGCTAGGTTTATCCTAGCATAGATGTCTCCTTTATTCAAATTAGAGCAGCATCTCTGGCCTCTTAGGCAAAAGCTGCAGTTGGAATTAAATGGAGCAGTCCCCACACTCCACTCTTTCCGTTGAGATTAAACTACAAGAAATGCATGTTGCATGCGTTAATTGTGCTGGCAGTTGGAACACTGCCAAGGACACACAAATAAAACACCTCCGATCTATGTGAAATATGTTTTTTGTGTGTGTGTGTGTGTGTGTGTGTGTGTGTATGTGTATGTCAGCTTCCAAATAGGATTGATGCTGTTAGCTTGTTTCAAAAACCAAAGATGAATCACAAGGTATACGCATAATGCTGAGCTGTGGTTAATGGAAACCAGAAGCAAGCATTTTGAACTCCTTGTTGTGACCATGCCCAAGGGGGTGGGAGGAGTGTACAAGCTGGCACTCTCTCCCTTCCCGACGTCATTGCCAGACCTTGAAAGCAATGGCAGAGGATTAGCTTGTCACAGTTCGAATCAAGCAGGTGGAGAGGCAAGAGGAGGAAAGATATTAAAGAAGTGTGGTATTGCAATCTGAAGTGACAGGCTAAAGCTACAGGTAAAGTAGAACAGACTGTTTTTAAAACACATCTCCAAGCTTCCCTTGTGCAGAACACCGAAGTTTCTCTAGCCCACTGCTGCAACAGTGCTTAGCTAAATATTTTTATGCTCATAAATTACAAGCAACATTTTATACTATGTGTAGATAACGTGTGGCTCTATAGTTCCTACCAGCCATGGGGTGATAGGTATAGTTCATCAACATCTGGAAGGGGCACAATCCTGTTTTTCAGTGGTATTTTCTACAAAAGTTTTCCTTGTTGCTGAATACTTGAGCAAAGTAAGATACTTCAGTATTTGCCATTAAGTGTGTGCAATTAGTTAATGTACATTTCCCACTTACTTGCCAAGAACTATAGCTAACTTTAATCATTATTGCTATCCCGCTTTTCAAACAAATACTGTCAACCAAAAGACCTTTCCCTCAGTACAGTGGTACCTCAGGTTACATACGCTTCAGGTTACACTCTGCTAACCCAGAAATATTACCTCGGGTTAAGAACTTTGCTTCAGGATGAGAACAGAAATCGCGTGGCAGCAGTGGGAGGCCCTATTAGCTAAAGTGGTGCTTCAGGTTAAGAACAGACCTCCAGAACGAATTTAGTTCTTAACCCAAGGTACAGGGCAGACAGGGCAGAGCAGCCAATCTATTTACAAGGTACAGTTGTGCAACAAGAAGCACCACACTCAAATGTGGAAACCCAGAATTACATAACTTTGTGCTTTTATCACTGTGCTTCAAATGAATATGGGAAACTTGCATTCGCTGGAGTAGCTCAGAGAGCAGCAAAAATAGTTTGACGTGTAGATTTCAATTCAATGAACTGTGAGACTACTAACATGGCTTGTGCCCAAAGCACGTTGTTTCTAATCTGTGATTGATGAAGCCGCACAAAACACAAAAGGGAATCTATTGTCTGTGAATACCTTTATTGAGACCAAGAATAAAATGTCACAAAATAGTTATCGAGCTAGTGTGACGTGTGAGGAGTGGATCATTATACCGTCATGGAATCATGTTCAATGAAGGACATATTAGAAATATTTTAAATTGAAATGGCTAGCCAGTGAACTTTTAGTCCTACAACACTTTCTAAGGGAGAGAGACAATAAAAGGAGTACACTACTAATGCCTTCTCAAAGGTCAGTTTTTTTCAGTGGGTTTTACTACCAGGTAAGTGAGTACAGGAATGTAGCCTTAAAGTGCTAGAGCAGGGATGCTGAATATTGTTCGACTCCTAGCAGTACTAGGAAGCACAGCCAGTGGTCTGGGATGGTGGGAGTTGTCAAAAAGCATCCGAAGGGTTGCAAGTTCACCATACTGCTCTAGAAAGTGGATGTTACAATTCATAACCTTCATGCTAGTGCATTTGTCCCTGTCCAAATCAATTTTATCTCCAAACACATACTTGTTTTTCTCCTGCACCAAAATGACGCAACCACTACATGCATTTGGCTGAAATGGTTGGCCTTCCTATGGCATCGCCACGATAACCACGTGAAAACCAGAGCAAATTCCTTCCATTCATTTCTGCACCAAAAAGCCACCACACCACCTAAAAAGGTAAACACATTTCTTGATCATAAGGTAACACATTTCTTGATCATAAGGTAAAGGTACCCCTGCCCGTACGGGCCAGTCTTGACAGACTCTGGGGTTGTGCGCCCATCTCACTTAAGAGGCCGAGGGCCAGCGCTGTCCGGAGACACTTCCGGGTCACGTGGCCAGCGTGACATCGCTGCTCTGGCGAGCCAGAGCCGCACACGGAAACGCCGTTTACCTTCCTGCTGGTAAGCGGTCCCTATTTATCTACTTGCACCCGGAGGTGCTTTCGAACTGCTAGGTTGGCAGGCGCTGGGACCGAGCAGCGGGAGCGCACCCCGCCGCAGGGATTCGAACCGCCGACCTTTCGATCGGCAAGCCCTAGGCACTGAGGCTTTAACCCACAGCGCCACCTGCGTCCCCTACCACACCACCTAGTGCCCCCTTAATAGTAAAGCCAGCCTTGAAACATATTTTCTCGATCTGAAATGTGAAGTCGGTGGTTCTACAAGATACCACAGCTCTGGAACTGTCTCTCCTAAACAACTGTGTCAGTACAGAGGGGCAGGCATGGTCGAGAAAGCTTACAGGAAGGATAAGTGCATTGTGAGAATTCGTAAGGAAACACATAATGGTTGTGAGAGCCACCAGAAGCTTAACAGCCAAGGACAAAGAAGTGGAGGGGGAGGAATTTGGATTTGATATCCCACTTTATCACTACCTGAAGGAGTCTCAAAGCGGCTAACAATCTCCTTTCCCTTCCTCCCCCAAAACAAACACTCTGTGAGGTGAGTGAGGCTGAGAGACTTCAGAGAAGTGTGACTAGCCCAAGGTCACCCAGCAGCTGCATGTGGAGGAGCGGGGAAGCAAACCTGGTTCACCAGATTACGAGACTACCGCTCTTAACCACTACACCACACTGGCTCTCACCACAAAGGCCAACTTACATCAGAGGCCTGGAAACAAAGGGTCACATCTTCTGAAGCCCACCCACCTGGGCAATAAAAATTCTCTGTTCCTCCATGTTTGCCATGGAATATCCCCCAACCCTCAGGAATAGGCTTTGAGGGTACATGGGAGGCTGAAAGGGGGTGGCAAGAAGAAGGGAGAAATTCCATTGCATGAGGGAATGCCCATTTGTGCTACACTGGACCTCACCCAAAGAGGCAGAATGTAGGCATGCAGAGGTAAGCAGCATTCAGCACCTGCCCAACATCTGTTCCAGCTGATCTTTATGGCCTCATTTTACATACATATGCCTACCATTTAGTGAACCTTATGTTAGTACATGCATATTATGTTAGTACATGCATATTGATTGTCAAGTCATTTAAGAGAATGATATGCATAGAATTTATTTTGTACTTGTTGTGTTCTACAAATCATAATGTAGATTAGGAACAATTCATTTGCAGCGTCAAAAAACCGTTCATGTAATTATTTAAGGATTAGGGTTATGAGTAAGATCAAAAACCACATTCTCTGGCAATGTTCACCTTTCTTATTAAGAAAGTGATGTCACAGTTAAAGTTGCACTATTGGATTTTTGATTATTATTTTTTACAAAAGATATTAAGGCTGATTTTCCAGCATATTTTAAAGTAGAAGTCAGATACCAACACAAACCTCTTAAGGCCTTTGTGTTATACTCAAATTGTTTCATGAAGCTATGACAGCTGTTTTCATTTTAAAATTAAATCTTCAAGAGGAGATTTAGATTTCGACTTTACACATCCCCGATCCTCTATTCAAAATAGCCTTCTCCTTAAGCTGTGTATATAGGTAGCGATTATCAGGGCTTCATTACCCACATTCACAAGTAATGTATTTTGCTCCAATAGAAGGCAGTTTTTAATTCTAAAAAACTGAGCAGCAAATTCAGTCAAAATACAAGCAAACAACAAAATGTATAAACTTCAATTGTAAAAGTTTAAATGGATAAATTTTGTAATTCATAGGCAGTCTTCCTTCTTGTTTTGAATGACATAGTGCACCTTTAACACATATAAAGCAAAAATCACAACATAGAGACCTGAATAACAGCATTTTTCCTGCCATTGCAAGAGTTAAAAGTTTTGCTAAGTTCTTTATGACCCTGTTAAGTAATATTTATCTACCAATTAGACAAACAAACACATTTCACACTAAACATACCATTAAAAAAACATTTTGCACAGATGCTGGTAAATATCTCTATCTCAACGTTTCTTAAAGAACTGAAACTGACCCCTCAAGTGAAAACTGATCTTCCCACAATATTAATAAAATAAATTAATCTGGTCTATGGATTACCACTTTTTGTATATAGGGTTTTCCCACAGTACAATATAGTTCCATCAAATAAATGCAAAAACAAAAACATGCAAAATGCTGGTATGTCTAGGTTGCCTTTATAATGCTACATTAACATGTAAAAGGAATTATTTCTAAGACATTTACACTTTTTATCCTTTTACCACAAAGACCTATTCCCACCCCACCCATTTCCTATATTAATGCTAGCCTGTTCAATTGTACACTCTCAGATCTCAGGGTGGTGTGGCTTAAGGCAGAACTCAATTATTTAGGGGGAAAGCTGTACACCTACAGATTCAAATGAGTGCCCATTTCATATGATACATGTCTTAAGGCATTCTAAACAATACCACTGTTTACCCAATTAAGGCTGTTTTTCATTCTGTAGAAAAAGCTAACACCAAAACCCTATTTACCAGTCTATTAAAACAATGTCGCCACATCCTATGTTAACCTTATTTAGATCTAAAAAAAATTAAGCAGCGCTGCAGTTGTAGCGATAAAGTTAACTTTGTTGTACAATTACACATACAAATTGGTAACCTTTTAATCCAAAGCAAACAATGCAAATAATGTGGTTGCATTTGTTTACAGAAGAACTATATTGCTCCAAATATGTAAGTGTGGTTTTAACAAACTATTAGTCTGAGAACAGCTGCTCAAATTAGAATGTGAATACAAGGTCGAGTTCTCTCCAAGGTGATCAACACACACTTCAGACTATGTGGGGACTCAGATGGCTGAAAGCTCCTCCGTGAAAAATATTTTCTTCGCATGGAAACCCAGATGTTACAAGCACCGTGCTCTAGCCTAGCCAGAATGCATGTATGTAGTGTGAACAAGGTCTTAAAGGGGCTGCTTGCTCCCTATTGGGCTCATAGTTAAGCTTATACTGTGCCACACTAAAGTGCACTCGTCTCGTGTGTTTCCTATACTCCAAATTCAGGGTACATGAAAATAAAACAAAAAACGGCAGAGCCACATGCATATACAGTACATTCATACTTCCACAAGTCATTAACTTCTCACTCACTTTGCGAGTCCAAGAACACATTTCTAATACCACGAAAATTAATTCCGGCCTTCCCTATGTATGTCTGATTTTTCAGGGCATTTTAACTATAAAGCACTTTTTTTGCTTCTCCGCTAGGAAACTGGTGGCAACTGAAGCATTTCCATGTTTGTCTTATTTTAGGACATTTTTAATTGAGCTTGGTGAGCATTAATTTGAGTATATACTTTGTAAAGCACTATGTTTTTTTCTTCTCCACAAGGAAACCAGCAGCAACTAAAGCATTTCCTTCAAGCGAATGGGTCCTGCTGTACGATAGAATTATTGCTTTTGCTCAGATTCTACAAACAGAACTTTGGAAACACCAAAAGAACAAAGCACAAAAAATCAAGTTTTGTTTGGGGTTTTTAAAGAACTTCATTGTTCTATGCTCATTTTTTTATTTCGATCGTACTCAACACGTACCATGATTATTCAACTTGTGTCCCACAGCTTTCTGCCTAACTGGGCCCTCAATTTCTCAAACTTGTTACTAATCTTCTCTGGTGAAACTGTCTCAACTGGAGTCCTTTTGTGCCATTCAATTACATGCAATCCCACTCCAGTATGAGGGTGGGAGTACACAAAGCTGCTCTGTGAAACCATCAGAGGCTATGGCCATAAGAGGTCACTGCATCATAGGCCTAAGCAGCTGCAATACTTTCTGATCCCCTAGCCATGCCTAAAAACTTGGGAGCCAGTTATTTGGTGGCTCACTGCCACCCACCCACCCAGCTTGAATTTCCCAGAAAAGCTTCGACCTAATTGAGGCGTGTGTTGGCACAGATGTTAATCATGGTTAGCACTAACTAACCAGAAAAAATAGTCAGAAGCTGATTAAAAATCCCAATGAAGTGTGAATCGTAGTTAGCATTAACCAGTGGTGATGTAACCCTTAGCCATTGTTGAGGCTCAACTCAAACTTAAGGCCCTCTCAACCAGTTTAATGAATTTGTTGTGTTTGCATCAGCCTATAGGCTCTGTCTACTACTCGACAGAAAAGAACACCTTTACAAAAGTGTAAAGAAACAGCAAATATATATATCTATCATTTTAAAAAGAACAAGGTGAGACTAGCAGCGCAAATCATACCTGGAACAGACAAACCTCAGAAAAGAAAGTGGCCAAACGGAGAAAGGGGAATTAAGATGACCTCTATAACTACTGAAAGGGGAAAGATACCCGATTAGAGCACTATTCATTCAGCCCTTCCCATGTACTTCCATAAATCAAGTAATGAGAAAAATGAATGGTGGCTAAACAGCAGCTGGGTTGTGAAAGAGTCACAAGTTAAGACAGTAGCATTTCTGTAGTGAGAGATGTGACAGCATTAAAATATATTCAGAATTAGTGTATGTAAAAACAATAACGTTATGGTGTATTCCATAGACCCTCAACGATTTACGACTCGTGAGCCAGAAGATGTGACACACACCAGGGATTTCATGTACTCTTCCGTGAGCTCAGGAGTATTCTGCACATGTAACAGGAAATTCTCATAAGCACATGGACTCCACAGAAACACACACAAGTCACCAGTGCCTGCCTGGCCTTGGATTATACTCGTATTCTAGCTTTATGGACTGTCTACTTCTCAGCATTAATCAGCTCATGCTTTACAACAACTTGCATCCACATTTTGGTGAGCAGGAGGCTGCTCACGTAACAAGGTTTTCTTGCCCTTTTTCTTCCCACCTATACCATATGCCACATTTTCCTGGGGTTTCAAATTGCCAGGAGAAGCTTTCATTCAGGGAGGGGGGGAAGCAGTAGAGAGGATAGGCAGGAAAAATAAGGCCTTGTATCCTCCTATGTAACATGCAGGTTTGAAACAGCATACAGAAGCAGAAAGAACAATTTCAATTAAATTTTAATTTGGGTTCCCAAAATCTCATAAAGTGCTAATTGCATCCCTTTTCAAAGAGATCAATTTTTTTTCTCATCTCTGTGCGTTCATCAGTCCTGCTAAAGTCTTCTTTTTTCTGATTATTAATTTAGACCGTTTTTGTAATTACGCGTCTTACCATTTGAAGAAAGACATGCACTTGAAGGAATTAACACACTTTCCAGGAAATACAGTTTTCTTCTCAATATTCTTTTAGCATTAGGGTCTTAATTTTTTAGTCTTCCACCCCCAAGTACCCATGTATGCTATTCCTACAATCATTTCTCAGTATTTGTTTTGCACTTCTGCATCCTCTTTTCTAGAGACTCCTCAAGTAGCAGCTCCACAGTGACATTTATAGGACTTTCCCAGAGTTAATAACTTAGTTCCATTATAATGAGCATGTGAAAAACTTTTAACTCAGAATTAACTGTTTGTTTGCCCAAATGCTAACCATTTTCCTTTTTCTTTTTGCAGAAGCATTCATTCAATTTCTTCAAGCACTCAATCGTTCATAGCTGCTTAGCAACCTGTCCTATATCAACACTTTAATGCTACCTACCTAGTAACCAACTGAAGTCTGGCATGTTCTGCCCACATGAACCTATTTTATTATGTCCCATTGAGATATTTACAATTTGTTTGCAATACAGAATAGAGAACACAACAGAGATAACTAGCACATAGAAGAATGATTAAGAGCCTTTAACCATCTTGGATGCAGGACCAATTATGACACCTCACCTTCTACTCTGAATTTGCTGCTCCCTTCCTTCCTTCCTCCTTACCTGCTACACTCTGCTGCTTCTGCAACACAGGCAGAAAAGGGCAGGATTGAATTTCATAGCATATTTACATCAAAATCAGAATAGCTAGCCATATCCCTGAGAAACATTTGTATACTGTAGACAAACTTCTGCAAAACGGGGCTTAACTCCTACATTTTTTCATAAAATAGTGGCACAAAGTCCATGAATTGATCTAAAAGGATCACTGATATTGTTTGGGGCAGGCATGGCCAAACTTGGTCCTCCAGATGTTTTGGGACTACAACTCCCATCATCCCTAGCTAACAGGACGAGTGGTTAGGGATGATGGGAACTGTAGTCCCAAAACATCTGGCGGGCCAAGTTTGGCCATGCCTGGAAAGGGAATTCAGATCATTTGCTTGAACAATTGAATTCTGAATGCGATCTGGCAGGCAGGTCACAAATGACATCTGGCTTTTTCCATGCTCTTTTACATTCCTGGAGTGTGTCAAACAATGACCCAGGAGTTCTGGAGAATAAAAACAGCTAGCCTAATCAAAGTAACAGACCTAGAACCAATATTTTGTGTATCATATATTAGTGTCTGCAAAAAATGTCAAAGAGGGGGGAAAACAATAGGGCTTTGCTGAAAGAGGCATCAAAACTGCACAACCAGTAATGCAATATGCTCTTAGAAGACTTTGACTAGCATTTCCTCAACAGCCAACACACTCTATAGCCATATAGATAATCTCTTCTGAGGCCAAGGGAAATCTCAAAAGCAATGTATTATGTGGGTGGAGTGGAGTTACTACCCTTTAATGGGGTAGGAAGCAAAATTCTACAGGGCATAGCGACATAATCTGGCACACGTAGCTTTGGCCCTGTATACCTGAAGGAGTGTGTTCACCTCCATCATTCTGCCCGGACGCTGAGGTCCTGCTCTGAGGGCCTTCTGGCGGTTCCCTCACTGCGAGAAGTGAAGCTACAGGGAACCAGGCAGAAGGCCTTTTTGGTGGTGGAGCCCACCCTGCGGGAATGCCCTCCTATCAGATGTCAAGGAAATAAACAACTAATTGACTTTTAGAAGATATCTGAAGGCAGCCCTGTTTAGGGAAGGTTTTAATGTTTGATGTTTTATTGTCTTTTTAATATTCTGTTGGGAGCCGTCCAGAGTGGCTGGGGCAACCCAGTCAGATGGGTGGGGCATACAAATAATAAAATTATTAGTGTTAGTACTATTAACTCTCACCAATGTTTATGACAGGGGAGTGGCCAACCAGTGGATCTTCAGACATTGCTGTATTACAACTCTCAGCATCACTGGATATGCTGACAAGGTCTGATGGGTGTTAAAAGAGTCCAGCAGCATCTGGAAGCCACCAATCAGCCACCCCTGGTTTAGGCTGCATCTTTCCTGCAAATCCACTGGCATCCTTTACAAAGGAACTGGCCCTAAATCTCGGCCTGCAAAACAACTGGAAACAGGCAACTCTCAAACTTACGTGGGAGTTACATTCCAGGGATAATGCATAAAGTCAAAATTACATATAGTCAAAACATACTGGATGCAATGATGGATGGAATTGCAAAAGTTAGGGTTTTTTTTTTTTTTAGGTCTGCCCCCTTGTTTGTTTGTTTTTAATTTGCCAAGTGCATAAAACTGAATGCACACAAGCGAAATGTGTATAACACGAGTTAACTGTACTTAATTTTGAAAGTGTAAAAATATGGTACAGTTACAGCTATCCCTTTTAGTTTTCAAAGAATTAAATTTGTGCTAAAGCCACACAGTCCTGTCAGCTTCTTTCTACTTGAACAATTAGCTTATTCTGACTCGCCTAATGTTTACACCAAACTTTTACCAACGCTGTACAAAGCATACTTTGTTAGTAACGTTGTATGTGTAGCAACTATTTTCACACTTAGCAGCAATTTCCTATTCTAGCATTTACCATTTTCTGTGCTTTTGATATTCTCATACCTAGGAAGAGGGCAGTAGTTCATTTGGTCAGTAACTGTCAATAGTATTTGTTGATCAATCATGCATCTAATCCATGTAGGGCATCTCTCTACAGGAAGAGGCATAATACTCAGAATTATTATCTTTTAACAAGAAGGAAATAATGCCTGCTATGTACACAAGAGCTATCTAAAACAAATATCACCCAAGATATTAGAAAAGCAGCACAGTGTTATGTTAACATTTTTAGACACTTGCCTCCTTTAATAAAAAAAATTAGACAAGAGATTGCAGCCAGAAGTACTTCAAACGGCAATATTTTAAATATAGCTGCTTCTGCTGGATAGCTGCTTCTGTGAAGGGCAGAAAAGTAACTATGCATCTTGGCAATTACAGAAACAATCTCCTTCTAAAGAACTGTACCAAATTATTAATTATCTTGAATATATTAATCTTGGACTTTTCTAAGACAATGCCTGAATTTCCAGGTGAAGTACTTACATTACTATTATTGAAAATGTGTTACTCTATTAATCTTTTTGATCAAAAAAATTAATGAATTATTCTACACTTAGTCGAACTTTGCAGTCCTGTATTAAACGTATGCCGCTACTTACATAACTACTAATGTCTTAAGATGCACATCCTGCAACAATTGCAAATTGTGATTTCCTGGATTCTTTAGCCATTTTAAGTGTTAAAAAGAAAAAAATAGCATTTGCAAGTAACATTTTGAAGTTGTGAAAAAATGCAAGCACCTATAGTAGGTACTTTATACAAAATGCAGTGCAAACACTTTTGACTGGATAAGATGCAGGCAGTTGCTGCATCCTTGCTCATTACAATTTAATCAAATGTTTACTAGGCTGAGGCCTGTACAAACTGTGGACTATAAAGTGTTTGCAGAATGCACTGTGTAATTACTTTGCTATAATTACACTGGATTTTGACAATAGATTAGTGTTTGCATTGAGAAGTGTTTTCAAAAGAACACTTGAAAGAAATTTATCAACCTAGGACTAAAACATCAGAAAGGAAGGGTGTGGTTGTTATTTTTTGTATTATATGGCATATTTCAGGACTCCAGTATGCATGCATAAGTATCAATTTTGCTCTACCAGTTGCACTGATTAACACTAGTGCCCTATAAAGAAGAACTCAATAGATTAAAACTTTCCATAGAAGCTGGTGGAAGGAAATGGGTTTTGAACAAAGTGAACAAGGCATTAAAAAGGGCAGTTTGTTACCTATAATGCTCATAGATAAGGTAATGGTAGTAGTATGTACCATACATTCAGCTCTGGAAAAGACCGAAAAAAATCCATTATAATTTAATTAAAACTCCCCCGTTCAGTTTAAAATATATGTAGCTTTTGTACCCCTATCACAGTTGTGTGGTCTAGTGCATTCCATAAGTATTTCCCTATTGTACACAGCAGAGGTGAAAACTACAAGGTTGGTCCATGGGCTTTGCCTGCACTAATAGTATACCACAAATCACTGTTGACTAGAATTTCGCTTCTCACTGGCATCAACTGCACTCAAAATACCTGGAAACCTGTACAGGTTCGGTGCTGTCACACTTAAAAGACTGTTTCAGGGCATACTCCCTACACCATTTACTAGCATGAAATTACTTGTCCCAATTTTTATCTTTGCCAACAATCCTCTCTACTTCTTTGTCCCTGTGCTTCAAATGGTGAGGTTTGTAATTTCATTTGCCTTTGATTAAAATGTGCAAAAAGACAAACTTGCTTGGTGATCCTTCTTCATATCAGCAAACGTATAAAATTTAAAATATGCTTATTCGTGAATTAGTGTGATGAGAATGCATGACTACGAAATCGTGCAATTCTTGCAAGACAAGACTTGTTTTGAAACAAGGAATGATGAAGGAGGAGGCTGAAGACCAAACACCACCCACATATCCCTTGGGACAATCCAGTTGTCCGAAAAAGATCCCAACACTTATAGAAACAGAATCCCCTACAAATAAAAGGAGCACTGAAAGCAGCAAGTTTCCAAAAGTAAGTGTGGTGTACACAATGTGAACCAACACACATTAATAAAAGTGAGTTAACCTGTAGTGCAGACTTGGTCTCACTTTTCCTTTTCAATATAATGAGTAACAGCTACTCAAGCAAACAGTTATTAACCCAACACAATGTAAAATGTTAAAATCACTTCCCATCCTGGAAGTAACAGAATAAAATTATTTTCAGAAAATAATGTATAAATTGATGGAATACCTTGCTATTGGTAAGCTATTAATAAAATTAAACACATATGGTGTTCCATAGGTATTTCTATAAGGCTTTCCACTGCTATTTTAAAACTATATGCAACAGACGTAAACAATCTCCCCAGAAAGTGGATTCTGCCTCTACTTGTCTGTACATCCCCTTTAAAAAAGTTCAACTTTCCAATTGATGAGTCAAACTCAGTCATAAGTTAGTACAGTCAGTCAATCCGACTGGTAAGTCCCAGGTCAAAGTCTTCAGCAAGTAACAGATTCAGTAAAGCAGGTGCTCACAGATTTAAATCAAATCCAAAGTGAAGTTTCGAATGACATCTGGTGCTCCTGTGTCAAAGCCACATATGTCCAGCATGCCTCTGTCATCTGGGTCTGCAATGGTAAAACTGTTGGATGTCAACCCACAAACTATCAGCTTGGATGGAATACCCATTCTCTGAAGGAAGAAGAAAAAGAAACACATTTTTTCCAGTGTGCAGCTGCACAACCAAGTATGAACTCTTTACAAAAGCCAAGTCTTTTACACTTTACTGTCACAGATACAGGAAACCCGGCTGACCTGCCCCACCTCTTTGCATGCAAGACAGTATTCATTGACAATTTCCCTGGTTTTCCAATTCCATCTGTTTTCCACTACAATAACATCCCCCGCAGCTGCACATTAGGACAAAAGAGAAGTTGTACTGGCTCTCCTACTGCCATTGCCTCTCTGTCCTACCTATGGAAATCATTATTGGCCTGGCTTGGCTTCTAGGGAGCTTTTATAGCCACACATGCACAAATCTGTTTGACCATGATGCAGACCCACTGAAGAGCCACAAAGTACAGCACCTTACACTGATACTGACCAGAGTAAATGTGAACTGAGCAAAATGTTTGAAGAAAATGCTTTATTTTTGAGTGCTGCTGTTGCAAACTGGAATATTTTTAACAGTGTGCCAGCCACTAGTATTGTAGTTTCAACTGCCACGCATAAATGATTCTAAAGAGTTTTTATTTCTGCAACATAGCAGTCATCCTTTTAAAAGGTGGGAACTATTTAAAAATCAGCTATTTCCTACAGAAGCAACTTCATGGCAAAGTTGTACAAAGGGCATTTTACCTCTCTATACATCCTCAAGGCTGTGGCAGGATGAGTATCTCCAGCAAATGTCTCATTATCTGTTAACACAATAAAGACATCAACAGCTACACCAGTCTTCTGAGCCCAAAGCATTGGAAGAGAACAATCTGTGGCACCCATTGGAATCTAGGAAAAATAAGAAACCATTATTAACAAAACAAGTCAGCAGACGTTTTAGATGGTAACTGTACTTCGGTTCAAAACTCTACTCTTTTTTTTTTCAGTGGTGTCATGTTTATTTTATTTTTTTTTATTAATTTTTAAAAGATTTTTCTTTTACCAATTATTCAAACACAACCATGTTCAACAGTTTACAAGTTTTTTACTTCCACCAGCTCATCCCACAATCCTCATGTTTTTATATTTGTTCTGCATTTCCTTTATAATATATTGCCAGTTTATAATATCCTTACATCTCATTTTCTCTTTACAATACCCTTTCTCATCACAAAGCCTCTTTAAATCCAACTAGCGTTGTCTGTTCATCACAAATATTTTCCAGATAAGTCGTAAACTTTCTCCAGTCCTGAGTGAACTTGTGATCTTTCTGGTATCTAATTTTTCCAGTCATTTTATCTAATTCTGCAAAGTCCATAAGTTTCAGCCTCCATTCTTCCAATGTCGGTAATTCCTCTCGTTTCCATTTTTGGGCCATTAAGATTCATCTCTCACACTGGTGCACTCTGAGAAGCCCTCTGCAAATCCCTGACGACTTCCTATACACTTCAGCATCCAGCACAAACTTTTTGTTTTTACCCATATAGCTCTCCAAGGTTTTGCCCTAGCATCTCTCTGTGCTCTTATTTCCTTTTACATCCCTGTCCACAACATTTACTCAAACTCTATTGCCAGCAATTGACCCAAAGACCTATTCTTACAACAGTGTTAGCCACATTCTCTTTCTGTCCCTTATCCCTAGAACTCCTATATAATGCCTCTTCCTTTCTCCCTCTACCTTCCAATATCACTTCAAATCTATGCTCAATCTCAGCTGCAACAAAGCTTAAATACAGGCAACTGCCCTTGGTCTTCCATCTTAGCCTTACCTCTTCCTTCTCTACCTGTTACTCCTCCTTTTGAAATTTACGGTGTAAACTCTTAACGCCAGGGTTTTGTTTTTCTTCGATTTTGGCATGCAACTATGTAATGTGCCATGTACATATAATGATGTTCAATAGCAAAAAATGAATTTTAGTTCTATATTTTTGTTGAGTCTATTGATGTTTGATAAAGTTCTCGATTCCATCTTTTCAAGCAAATCACAGATTTTAAGATCTTAAATATACTTACTAGATGGAAAATCCCATTGAACACAAGTGGATTTACATCCAAGTCCATATGTATAGGATTATATATAGATTGGAGAACAGTGAAAATTGCATGAAAATATTATCAAAAGTAGCTTCAGTTTAATTTAAAGGTGAAAAAATAATGTGAAAGTGAACAAGATACTCCAAAGTATTCTTTATAAAATACTTTGTTCAAAATGAGGGAGGAAGTTTACCAGCAGTTCCTTTTTGAAATTCAGAACAATTAGCTGAACTTCCACATATAAAATTAGAGACAAAAATAAAAGCTTTAGATACCTCAGACATCTTATGTAACACTTGAGGTAATGTCATGTCTTCAGTCACCGAGCAAGGGACCATTTCATGGGAAAAGGCAACAATATGAGAATCTTTTTCAGTTCGTGCAACAACCTGGTAAGAGTGTTAAACGAAACAGAAAACAGAAAATGTAGCCATGTTATTTTCATTTTGTGTTCTATGTTCTGAACGGAGACCTAAGGGTACCACTGTCTGTCTGAGGATTTTCACAGTGTCCATTGCTATAGCCACATTTCCTCTTCAACTCCTCTCCTATTGCACTTCTCAATCAAACTTATCACTCTCTAACAGATCCCTCCATCCTTTTGTATCTCTTTTGCTGCTCAAGGTGGCTCCTTCGTGCCTTCCTAGAGATGTGAAGGCCTGGGGAGAAAATGGAAAAATTGGGAGGAAACCCATTTCCCCCCAATTTTCCTGTACCTCCCCCCGGCCTTCACATCTCTATGCATTGCTCTAAATGTGCTAATGTGAGACATTTGGGAGCAGAAAGGAGGACATTGCTCCCTCACTAAGTTGTTTGTTTGTCTTCCATAACCACCCCAAATACATGCATGATTATCTGCATCATACTTTTAGATGATAAAAAGTTAGATAGGGGTTATTATGTTTGCTTTGCAAGCATGCTTTTATCTTTTAAAGTAAGCCTTTTTAAAAAATGAGGAAAGACTCTCTAAGGCATCACAAGCTACTCTCTTACCCCCCCCCCACTTAGGTTTTTAGGTGTCTCTTGATTAGGTCTGTAGGCAGAGTGCATGTCTGGGCATGAAAGACAACAGAAAGCTACTTCAGCATTCAAATTTGAGTTGAAATAATTTGGTGAAACAAACGTAACTTACCATACACATTGCTGCAGCAACTGTACTAGCATTCAGCACACTACCCAAAACCTTTTGGAACATAGAGTCACTGACATCAATTGCAAGCATGAAACGCTTCCCTGTTGGCTCCATTGTCTAAAGAAAGAGTGTGACAGGTAAATTGGAAGAGTGGTTGTTATTATTATGCTTTCATAGCATAAGCATACATTGAGAACAAGCAATTGCTACCTTGACGAAAAAGAGGGTGATGTCCAAACTATGGTCATCTGCTAACAATGATGATGATGATGATAATAATAATAAATAATTTTATTATTTATACCCCATCCATCTGGCTGGGTTTCCCCAGCCACTCTGGGCAGCTTACAGCATATTTAAAAACACAATAAAGTATCAAGCATTAAAAACTTCCCAATACAGGGCTGCCTTCAGATGTCTTCTAAAAGTTGTGTTCTTTATCTTCTTGACATCTGAAGGGAGGGTGTTCCACACGGAGGGCAGCACTACCAAGAAGGCCCTCTGCCTGGTTCCCTGTAACTTCGCTTCTCACAGTAAGGGAAGCAGCTTGTGCAAACTGGTTGTTGTTGTCCCGTCCCCCATTCCCCACAAGTCTCCAGGTCTGTTTGAGGGACCCTCGAGCAAAGGAAGTCAGGCTACAGGCACAACATTGGCTCTTGCCCAGAACTAGAAGAACACACAGTATGAGAAGGATGCACAAGATGTTGTTCTTTATAATCTGTCTCTCCCCCAAATACAAGGCCTCAGGGAACTCAGTAGGAGGAAGTGGCTGAAGCAGCGTAATCTGCAGAATGGGTCTCCATGGGACTTAGCCAGGACAAGAAAGGAGGCAGAGAAGCAAAAGATTTCTGTTTTTCAGAGTCCTTAACACACTCTGATAATCCTGACCTTAAACTTTTATTATTAAAATTGAATACTTTCTTAAATCAAGATTGCTCATCTGGAGGCTTATACTATACGTGTATGTATGGATAGATTCAAAATAAAGGTTAAATCAACATGCCGTTAAAACAGGTGTGAACTTCTGCAGCTACAACTGATAATTACCTTGAAGGTCTTGTAAAATGAGGCATCAAGTGCTTCCAAAATGTCATTATCAGGTTGCCAGCGAAGTTTTCCCCGATAACCACGTTCTCCTTTGTAGTTTTCTAGTGCAACCAAAACATGGAATGGATGTATTCGAGCCTAGAAAAAAGAGGGCTGCATTCTCAAAGACATATAATTGACAAAACAATATTCTAAATACAAAAAAAAAGTGTTGTCATCTTAAGTTGTCTTCTGACCATCCTAGCTTACATTATTTTTTCTGAACTTTTGTGTAATCTTCACTTTACACCAAAAGGGGGATTTCAAGATGTCCACACAATATACAGTTGTACCTTGGATTTCAAACGCCTTGGCTCCCTAACAATCGAAACCCAGAAGTGAGTGTTCCAGGTTTCAAATGATTTTTGGAAGTCAAACGTTGGGTGTCGCTTCCACAACTTCCGATTGGCTGCAGGACACTCCTGCAGCCAATCAGAAGCCACGCCTTGCTTTTCGAACGGTTCCAGTAGTCGAACGGACTCCCGGAACGCATTCTGTTCGAGAACCAAGGTACGACTGTATGTTGAGATATCCAGGTTTTTAATTTGTTTTAGGGTTGCTGTTTTTAGCAACTTCTCTCTGATGCTCTCACATCACATCAGATCTAAGCTGTGTTGAAACATCAATACCTTCTGCCTCCAATTAATGTGTTTCTACTCTTTCCATCATACTTTACTCTAGAACCCTCATTGCAGGATTAACCCTCTTTCCAATTGAGTAAAAGAAAGATTTATTTCCCATTTGAGTAAAAGGTTTCTGTTCTTCCTACAAAATGGTCCTTTAAAATGGTACTCAGAATGGAGGAGATAGTAATAATGTGCTGTTGTTTTGTCAATTCCACAATACTATATCCTTTTCTGAGAAAATGCTTCCGAACATTTTCCTTGATCAATCGATTTCCTGAACATATGGCAATGTGCAGGAGAAAGACCTCATAAGATTCTTGTTTTTATAACCTTATCCACAACACCTGCAATTCCTTAAACTAGAAATAGTGGCCAACTTTCTTCCATCCCTATGCTGTTTGCAGGTTCAATATATTTCAATCAAAATTTGCAGTTCTAAAACTCTTAAGTGTGAAATTGCTGTTTTTAGTTGCAAGTGTAGCTACACCTTCAACAACAATTTCTATTATCGGAATGATCTACTTCATCTGCACCGAGCTGCATTAGCATAATACAAACATGAGAGTCTCACCTTTTTAAGAAGTTTTTCGTTTCTTAGTCTTTCACAAACTGCTGCTACTTCTGGGCTTCCCGGTTCAAGAACAGAATTTGCTGTCATCTTTCCTAGATTCCTCAACATTGCTGTTAAGGGCATCTCCTGTAACAATGCTTTCCATACCTTGTACAGATTGAGATAGAAAGACCAGGATATGATGTTTTAAAATGAGGATATATTACATTAACCATTTAAGAATCAACAGGCAATTCTACATCATCACGTTAACTACACAGTTAGTGCACATAACAAATTTAATGCACTCACCTCTTTAGATTTCAAATGATTTGTCAGAAGGTGTTCCCTAACTAAACTATATTCTTCTATCAAATGAATCACTTCCAATTCATCCTTTGTATGCTTCACCCTCTCCACTGCCTCCAAATATTTTATCAGTTTTTCAGTCTCAGGAGAAAGCTTGCTGTCTTTATATGCTTCTTGGACTTCCTTCCACCCTTTCATTACATACTTAGTGACTACGGCAAGGCCTGTTGAAATAGAAAAAAGCTATACTCAGTAACTCTTGCATAACAGCTTATTAACAGGATGGTTATTAAGAAGTTTTCTCCCAACTGTCAAGTAAGTGACTGGGTTTTTATCTACAGCAGAATATGCAAACGCACATCAGTATAACTACTGTACATTTACAGCTTGCAGAAAAATATCGAAACTATGATCAGAGATAATTCAGTTATAATGTAAAAAAACAATAATTTATTAGCTATTTGAGACACGTTTTCCCTTTATTTCACTGTATAGAATGAAACGGACCACACATAAGTATAAAGTAAAAAAGTGATTTTTTAAAGTGAGATTTTTGTCATTCTACTTAACATGGTAGTAACAGACTAAGGACTGTTTCTCCCATTACGATGAAAGCCATGAGTAAAATCACATGGTCACACTTCTGTCTAAGTATCTGATTTCAAAATATGTGGTCACTCATTTCTGCAATGTCTAAATGAGCCTGGGCAACAACAGCTCCCCAGTTTTATGGAGGCTTTATTCCTCATTCCTTCATTTCTTACACACTCAAACAGACAGTGCTTACTCCAGACAATTATAGCTGTAATGGAAAATTCCCAGTTGTTGTTACCTTCATTTGCAGGCTTCAGATGGGATAACCTGAGAAGGTCTTTATGACACCAGCCATTTCTTTTCTTATATTTTGTCACCGCTAAAGCAATAGCCATGTCATTCTTCCCATTGTACCACTCCGCAACAGCTTTTCTTAGGGCACGGCCCCACATGCCACATTTCATGCCCTCCTTCAGATCCTTTTTAAACTGAATGAAAGTGAAGAGATGGGTTGGTATACGACAAACTTCAGGGACAGCCTTATAAGCTGCTTGTTTTGTTTTTGAATCAGAACACTGTGAACAAACGGCAAGCGCAAACAATGCTGGCTCCTGTTTTGCTGCCCTCCCTTCTTGACTGAACGTCTTTATTTCCTGTACCACGTCACAGCCTCTGCCATCTTCAATAAGCCTCAGCAGAGCATCTGCATTTTCAAAGCCCAACTTTTGTTCCTTGATGTAGTAAGTACCTCCCTCAGAACCAAAACACAGGAAACGGCGCAGTCGATTCATGTCGGTAACCTGCCACACGTATCCACCTTCAGAATTTGGCAGCTGCTTTTCATTGCAAGGTTGTGTTTGACTTGTTGCTACTTCCATTGCTTCTCAATGTTAGGAGGCTCCTGAAAAATAGGGGGGAAATGCTTCAAATAGATATATAATATCTATGGCTTACCTTATCTATAGTGAAATCTATTAATCTGCACGGATATAGTTATACTGCACAAAAAGTACTGTGCCATAAATCTGAGATTCTGCTACTGTCCAGAAGTTATATCTAAATGTTACAGCCTCGTAAGTTCTTAAAATAAAAAACTTGAAAATAAACAGTAGCAAAAGCCAGTGCTAACTTAAAACAGGACACATTCGTAAAACCAGTTTAAATATGAAGTTGTAACCATTTCTGGATTATTATCTATGGGCACAATCCCCAGAGAGCCAGGCAAGTTAAGTCCTATAAACCTATTTGTGCTAACATGAAACATTTGATGCTGGCACCTGAATACTGATAAAATATATCTGAGCACACCTATGGAATGAGTTGGCCAACCATGCACACAAAGTCACTTTTTTACTCTTTCAGAAAGAAGGACTCATGGAAGTTATTTATGTACTCTATGCTATTATATGACGTTAGGAGTTTTTTGTCGTCTTAAACCATAATTATTGTACACACTTCCATATATCATAGTACTTTACAACTGTACAACTCGTCACATTGCCCATGCAACTCTTCTGATTTAATGTTTGAGATATGGGAATTGCTGTTGGCACTCACAGAATACCATTCATTTCTCGCCTTACTGTTGCAGCAAGCATACAAAGCTGCTTTATACTGAATCAGACTACAGTGGTACCTCGGGTTACAAACGCTTCAGGTTACATATGCTTCAGGTTACACACTCCACTAACCTAGAAATAGTGCTTCAGGTTAAGAACTTTGCTTCAGGATGAGAACAGAAATTGGGCTCTGGTGGCGCAGCGGCAGCAGGAGGCCCCATTAGCTAAAGTGGTGCTTCAGGTTAACAAGTTAAGTATTAACCCAAGGTACCACTGTATTGTGCATCTAGCTCAGAAATGTCAGCTTTGATTGGCAAAGGCTCTTCAAAAGTTTCAGGCAGAGGCCATGGCTAAACCTACCTAGAGACACCAGGGATTGAACCTGAGAGTTCTGTGTGCAAAGCAGATGCTCTACAACTGAACTGCGGCCCTTTCTCCAAAACCATTCAAATCCTTTTTAACACAGGACAAGCATATCAGAGGAGGAATACTTATTTAAGTTAAGGAACAAAGAGTTTATACTATCATAGCAAAAGAAACTAAACGTGCTAGCTGCTTTGGGGGTTTAATACTATGCCCTACCAGAGATGCACCATATATTTCTAGACAACATATTATTGTTACACATGTGGGTTTTTTGCTGCTATTCTTAATAACAATAAGATTCCAATGATATGACACAATTATTTGTGCTAGACAAGTTCCAGTTATAAGGGCACAGTGATATTACACAAAATAAAACATTGGTCATATTTTTGAACAGAAATTGAGATCATTTCACTACCCAAATTCTAACATAGTTTGGAGTCCCAATCTTGCCTACCAGACAGGTAGATACAATCCTTTCTTCCTTGACAAATTATCCAAGTATAGGGTGCAATCTTAAGTAACAGGCAAATAAAACCACCAAAGCAGGACAGCAAGCCAGGATGCAGCAAAAAACCCCACTCTACTGGATAAACACATGCTTCGGTGGGTGAAAACTGTTTAACAGAAGAATCACTGCCGACTTATTTAAACTGGAAGAATGTTACGCAAATGGGAAAAGGCCTTCAGAGGGATGAACCTATTCAACTGCAGAACAACCTCCTCCTTCCCTGATTTTAACCCAGACAGGGGCATTGAATTTGTAATCTGCACTATGTTTACACTATAAGTATACGCACGTTCAGCTGTCAGATGTACAAAACACACTCTTCCAAAACTTCCTGCGAAGTTTCGTATTTTGACCCAGGCAACAGCAGATCGACACCTTTTCAGGCTGCTGCACTACTGTGCATAAATTCTCTCTCTTTCTCACACACACAAAGCCCAACGACGTCCATTTATTTTATTAAATCGGTATACCGCCCTTCAAGACCCGAAGATCTCGGGGGCTGGTTCACAGCCTGAAAATGCGAAATAAAACTACAGGCGAAGCGAAGTAATCAAAACAAAACAAAGGCAACAACATGCACGGCGCGGTCCCCTTTCCACTGAACCCGTGCTAAAGGGTCACCGCAAAGGAGTTTGAAGGCTATTGTGGGGGGGGGGGATGCAACACCGCCTGTCTGGGAAAGCAACACAAACCCGCGCAAAAACACAACCGCCGCCGGTTTACACTGCCTAGCCAGCTGCTGTCGGTTCGCGGCGCTCGTGTGAGCGTGAGAACGCGTGTGCGGAGTAAGCGCGCTCGGGGCGGCGAGAGAAGGCTGGGCGCCGCCGCCAGGCCTTCAGGGCGAGCAGAGGCGAGGGGAGGATTCCCTACGCCGACTCGCCCGAGCCGCTGAGGGAGGCGGACAAGGCGGGTCCTCCGGCGTCCCGGCCCTTCGCCGCCCGAGGAAGAAGCCGTACCTGAGCGGCCTTCGGCGGGGTGCGGGGGTGGGGAGGTTCCGGCGAGCAACTCGGCGGCTTCTCGTTCTCCGCCTCAGGACCCCTCGCGCCTCCTGACAACTTCCCTCACGAGAGAAGGACCCGGATGCAGCGGCTCAGGGAGGCCATCCCCCCAGGACCCGGATGTCGGCGCCCGACCCCGCCTTCCCGGCCGGCGCTTCCCTCACGCCGCGAAAACAAAGGCCCGGATGGAGCGAGAAGCAGCAGTTCTCTCATCCTCACCCCTCAGCCAACCGCCGCTTGGCTTATGACTCACCCTGAGATATTCTAAATCTAACAAATAAATTAATAAATAAGATTCACTTATGGAGGAATGAGAGGTGTCGCTCATGTATCCCTTTTCATACGGGAAAGGAGCCTCCATACTTTCAAGAATTGAGCCTCCGCACCTCAAAAGTGAGGCCCGAGTGAGCTTAGCGACGCTTTCTCCACTTAGCTAGGCCCTTTTTAAGTGTGTGGAGATTTAATAGCCCGCCGGAAGATGCGGTACTACTACTCCCAGCATCCCCTGGCCATTCGGTGTGTTTGCAGGGGCTGATGGGAGCTGTAGTTCTGCAACGGGAAGATGCTCGAAGAGAGACTAACGAGGCTCCAGCAAGCATTTTTTAAATCTGTTCTCCGCCTTGAGTCCAGTAAGGGAATAACTAAATACAGAATCACAATCGAATAATGGTGTTTCCACAAGGAAAGGTGGTTAGGCAGGGAGACTGGATGCCTGGCGGAAAGGCGCCACCATTCCACGAACTGGCGACCACCCCGCGCAGAGGGAATCTGCCGAATCGCCGGCCGAATCGACCGCGAAACCCAAATGCATGGACACGGCGCAGTGGGGACGATCGAGACGCGGGGCTAGAACGAACGCGTTCCCCTTTTCACGTGACTCTCCCTGCGCGTGCGCAGCAGCGGTCTTCTACAATCTCGGTGCTTGGCTTTCCTCCCTTCCCCCTTTCACCATAGAGACGAAGGAGACACCTGCCTGGGCGACGGACGTCGAAGCGGCCCTTGCCGCAGAGGTTGCCGGGAAGGGAGCGGCGCGTGCGCTGCTTTGCGGGCGTTCGAGGGCGGCGTGAGGAGATTTTTTTTTTTTTTAATAACAACGATAACGATAATAATAGTAGGAACGGGTTGTCGCGTCAGGCGGACGGAGCGAGAGAGAACGCGAGCGAACGGGGCCCGCCCGGGGGAGGCGGTTGCGGCGGCTCCAGCGCCATGGCGGGAGGAGGCAGCGCCGGCGAGTGGTGCCTCATGGAGAGCGACCCGGGCGTCTTCACGGAGCTCATCAAGGGCTTCGGTGAGGCTTGGCGGCGGAGGCGGGTGGGCGAGGCGGCGCCTTGCCAGCGGGGAGAGGCTAGGATTTTCCCACTCCCTTTTCTTTGCTGGAGGAAACGTAGCCTCTTGCCATGTGCAGAGCGCCTTAGTTGGGAAAGCCAGCTTCCTCTCTCTCTTTGTGTTTAGAAGTCCTCACAACGCTGCCTCCGAGGCGTGTGCAGAGCGCCTCTCCCACCCGGTGGAAAGCGGGGTTTTCGTTTAGCTGGCACGAGGCGGGCGGGTTGAGTTGCAATGAAGTCGGTGCCGGATTTACGTCTAAGCTAAAGAAGCTGTAGCTGACGGCCTCACTCTCTTGGGGGCTCCCCCCAAAAAATCATGGGGGGGGGGAACCTGTGTACGTTTCCAAAATATAAGATAAAAAAGAAAAACCTACATACAGCAACAGTGTTTTGTGTTGTGTAGGCTCCTATGATGTCAGCCTGCTAGCATAGCTGCCAACGTTTCCCTTTTTTTAAAGGGAAATTCCCTTATTCCGAATAGGATTCCTCACAAGAAAAGGGAAAAGTTGGCAGCTGTGCCTGCTAGCCTGCTCCCTAAAAACAGCAATAATATGTTGTTGACAAAAGACAGCTGGACATATAAAAGACCCCCTTACCTTCAGGAGCTTAGGGCCTCATCAAACCTAAATCTGGCCCAGAATGAAGTACGTGAAAGGCTCGCATGCTTTTGCGTTGTCATTCTGCCCGGCTATTTTATAGACTCGTGGAAAGGAAGCATCATCTCCTGGTAGCCCCTACAATGCAGGAATCTCAACCGTAGGCGCCAACTCCTAGGGGCCGAGGTCCCTTAAGCCCCCTCCCCTCCTTCTATAAAATATTTGAGGGGTCCAGGCCCCCCTTTAAAGATGATGGGCATTGCCATACAAAGGTGTGCATGTGCCACGTCTTGTGGTTGCTTATGCGGGGTGGGGCATACCTGGGGCTCCCCAGTGTTTTATTCAAGTTGGCACCCCTGATCTCAGCTAAAGCATGCATGACAGGTGGCCATCCAACCTCTCCTTTAAAACCTCCAACGAAGGAGGGGTCCACAACCTCCCGAGGGCATCTGTTACTGCCGTAAAGTTCTCCTCTCTTGTAACTTGAAGTCTTTGGTTCAGGTCCTACCCCTCCAGAGCAGGAGAGAACAAGCTCAGTTCCCAGACTAGATCGTGCCCTGGTCAGGATAGCATGGCTGGTTGGAAATCCTAGCAAAGTCACACCCTGATGTACTTGCAGTTGACCCTATTCATATGTCTATATGCTAATGGATATCTTCCATGGTGTTGGACTTGGGCTGAGCCTGGGTTCAAGGGCTTGTGTAGAACTGCTTCATAGCATTATTCTGGTTTCTGGTTTTGTGTGTGGCTATGGGCCATTTTTTTTTTTTTTTTTTTTGCACCACAGAAGGTTTGCCATCAAGCTTTGTTTTCGAAAGAGTATGTAGCCAGCCACTGCCCTGTATGTGTCCCTGTATTTGCAGACTCAGGTCAATTGTGTTGGTGGCTTGTGAGTGTGCATTTAACACAATTTAGACATAGGGCTAAGCCTCCTTTTGACCCAGGTACATATTTCTCTGCCCCAAACATGATACTATGTATGATGTCAGTTGTAGGGCAGGGGAGTATGGCTTGGCCAAATGGAGATATTGTGGGCCTAGTTAACCCACAAGCCAGAGATTTCTCATTACTGATCTCAAGTGGGCATTTACAAATATGTTTCATAGGAATGTGCTTGATAGGCAGCTGGAGTTGGTTGTGTCTCCTTATTGAATTTACATTTTGTTGCATCTTTTGCAATTTGATGAGTGAAGTGGTGGTGGATGGACCACTTTAGACAATTTACTGTCCATCTGTCTAATCTTAATCTGTCTTTATGATTTGCTTTGATTTGAGGCTAAAGCATCTGTCTCAGATCCTTGAAAGAAAGGAGGTATTCAGATTAACAAATAATGATAATAAAATTTCTGTCAGATGACTTTGCTATCATCCTATCTGGTAGATGTAATGTAGCTTGCTATTATTCGTTTTTTGCTCTGGGGAAGCTGAGTCATTAAACATGCTGACAGGTACACAAGGTCTCATCTCTGAGTTCTGCACACATTCATTAAAACTAATTTCTGCTTCAGAGCATTCCTAATGCACATTGTTCACCTTTGCCAGTTCTTTCATTGCACATTTTCTTCCTGAATCATATACATTTCTAAACCTAAATTAAACCATGGTTTAGGATTGTGAATTAATAAAAAACATTGCTTCAATAAGTAAGGCACAACTTAAACTTGTTTAATAATTAAGTGCCTGAAGTAAAAGAAATATCCCTTGTAACTACTACTACTAAACCTTTTTTGTCATGTGCATAAAGAAACTATGCACCATGGTTGGTAACTTGCCCCACCAGGTATGTGTTTACAATTTAAACAGATATTTGCAATATTAGTGTCATGAGTCTTCTTTATCCAAATTCTCAGACACCACATTTTTAGTATCCCACATATTTGTGGCACTGTGGACATTCTGAGACATCCATTTTTAGCAACTCGTTTTTTATAAGGTTTGTAAATACGTAAATTTGGCATGATTTCCATGCCGTCATGGTTTTCATATATAATGGACCAATTTATTATAAAATGCAATAGAAGGGGTGGAAGTTATTTCTGTATATTGAAACAAAATTAAGTTGTTTCGAAAGAGGTGTCAGGTTTTACTTTCTGTTTTTCCTGTAAAGCAAACTTTCTAAGCATGAATAATTACAATAATTATAATAGTTATCTCTGCTACTACAGGTTGTAGAGGCGCGCAAGTAGAGGAAATATGGAGTTTGGAGCCAGAGAACTTTGAGAAATTAAAGTAAGTTTAATTCTAAATAATTTACTTCTCTTTCCCCCATCCCCAATTCTTATTGCTAAAAAATCCGTCAGGTATAATAGTGCACACTTACAGAGTTGTGTGTTCCATTCATACATTAAAGTGAACAATGGAGGAAGGTGGGAACGGCATCGTGCAATTTTTTTTGGAAAGGCATGCATTTCTTTTCCTGCTGACCCTGGGCAGTTCCTGTCCTGAGCTTTTAAGTGTTGGTTGGGTTAAAAGTAAAAAATTTCTCTGTTCATATTTGATACCAAGCCACATCTGGTTTAGCAAATCATACTGTACACACAGCAGAAACACTTGCTTCTTGCATGCAAGGAAAGCACAACAGGGATATGTAGAAGTGATGTAGGAGCCCAGGGAGTGGTTGGTTTTTTACCCTTGGTTGTTAAACCATCAACCAGCTATGGCTTAAGCCTGGGTAGAGATTGTGGCTTCTTACAACAAAACAAACCTCTGCCTCAGGTTCAGACATCATGCTAAGCTATCTCTGCCATGCTTTATTCACATGTTTGATTGAAGAGAAGAGTTACATGTCAACACGCGGACTGCATGCGCCAGCACATACCTCAGGCACAGTAGGGCTTACTAAACAAAATTTTACACCTTATTGTTCAACTATGTGTGTGTTCAGTTAGGTTTATTGAATTTGTTTCCAGTAAGGATGGTTAGTGTTTTAACTTTTGACATGTTGTGATAATGCTTTACTGGGTTTTCTTGCTTGTTTTCTTTTTGTGCCCCTTTTTATGTAGGCCAGTTCATGGATTAATTTTTCTGTTCAAGTGGCAACCAGGAGAAGAACCAGCTGGCTCTGTTGTTCAGGACTCCAGATTAGATACTATATTTTTTGCTAAACAGGTATAGTAAGTTAAAAGATTATCTGTGACACCTCCTAATTAGATGCAGCAAGTGAAAATAATACAACTTTGAAACATTGTGACATAGTTTAAATAGTAAGGCAGTCTGGCAGAACAGGTTGTTCAGTGAATAATAAAAATTATCATGGGCAAAGCAACTTTGTTTTATGTGCATTCAAATTTAATATTTCCAAAGATGCGACACTTGCCTTTTACAAGTGTAGTCAAGAATAATTCATGGGCTGCGAGACAGTACGCGGGCAGGTAGGGTATTAGTCTTTGTACTAGATGGAGCTCGTAGACAGCCACCCTGGACACAGAATTAACCTGCGCCTCCATGGACAGCTGTGAATCTAAATTGACTCCCAGTAAACTTCCCTCCATTAAAAAAATCCATTTGAACTTCATAGAGAACCTTATAACAAGCACTTTATATAAATGTGGTTTTTTAAAAAATAAAACCATAATGTGATAACCAAGTAATTTCTGTAATAGCATTCAGATTGGTGATGAAACAAATGAAATAAAATTGATGGCCTGTTAATAGAGATTGTAGCTCTTGAGCCTTTCTTGGATAATCACACTATAAAGTTGTCTGCATGTTTGTCAATGTGGCCAGCTTCATATGCACACTTGTAAAATTTGGCCTCCTTGTTATGCCTAGATATGATACGGTCCTGTATTTTGGGGCCTCAGAACTCTGGATCACCCTATATGAGCTAGGATACCTAGGCACAATAAGGTGAGGTAAGGGTACAATTTCTGCCTTAACTCTAAATTCCTAGCTTTGCTATTGTGTCAGAGTAGTGTTTTTTTCCGTGTACTGTTAATCATAAAACAACAGTACAATGGGTTGGGGTGGGGGCTAATCACATGAATCAAAATAGCTTATTTTATTTTTTAAACTTGGCTATTTTTAACTTTGTTTGAATAGCTTCTTATTTTAATTTGCTAGTGTACATGAGAAAGCTTTTTAAATAGAAAAACTCAGATGTTCTAAGTGTGACAGATATATGACCAGAAAGATACTTTATGGAAAGCCAACCTCTTAGTGTGCTTCAGCTTCTCAACTATGAACCTTCTCAGATCTGACTTGCTGTCACTCAGCTTGTCCTCCTTCTTTCGTAATTATGAGTATGTCAGTCTCATCTCTGTATGTTGAAAATGTTCGTATCATTTAGGCATCAGTATTTTAAGTATTTTTCTTTGTAGGTTTTTTTTTTTTTAATTACTACAGGTATTTTCTCATGGTTGTTCCATTGATGACCATTCAGATGGTACCTTGGTTACTTGGTCCATTTTAAACTTCACTGCTGCTGCTTTTGATTATACTAGTTTCTCTTTACGGCTTCAATCATAGACCCATTTGCCTGGGAGTAAAGTCCAAGTTAATTCGATAATGCTTATTTCTGAGTTGACATACAAATGATTCTGCTATGAGTTACTTTTTGTGTAAAAAGTGGGAAAGACCTCCTTTATTCCTTCACTGCTGTTAATCTCCAAAAAGCATTAATCATTATTAAACAAAATGTAAGAGAAAAGTTCAACCTAGGAATGCCTATCTAGATGCTTGCTGCCTTTTTGTATTTGTGGGGTATGTCTAAAGTAGCTCTGTGGATTCTGGCCCATTCTAGTAAAAAGGAAGTTATTAATTTCTTTCATTTATAAAAGTGAGGTACCTCATTAAAAAAAAAACCCACCCAATTTAACTAACTCCTATTGTCCTTGAGCCTGTAACTCACATATTTCAGTGTCAGGGCAATAAAACAGGTTTAATTTGTTTCTCTAAACAAAGCTGCAAAATAAGTCATTGGGTGTCAAAGGCATTTCACCTTCCTGCAGTGAATATGGTGTTGGGAGCATACTGATGTACAAGAAGGGGCTTTTACTTAAAACTTAAAACATAGTCCACTCTTGCCCACCTTCCACATTGTTCCAGAGAGTTCACTGACTTGCCAGAGAAGCTTTTCAGGAAACAGCAGGTGGAATTGATGAAAATCACTTCCCACTCTTCCTCCAACAGATTGTTCCATAAGCTGAGTTTCACCCCAGGTAGCCTGGATCCAACCCAGTGGCCATAGTGGGTAAACTTGAGGCTACTATAACTCATTTTATAATTTGTCTTGTATTCAATTATTTCTGAATTTTCACTTTGTTTCTTTTTTAACAGGTAATAAATAACGCCTGTGCAACTCAGGCTATAGTAAGTGTGCTATTAAACTGCACCCATCAAGACGTCCATTTAGGAGAAACGCTGTCGGAATTTAAAGAATTTTCACAAAGCTTTGATGCAGCGGTACGTCCAATTATTCTATTCTCTCTCTCTCTTTTTTAAAAAAGCATCTTAAGCGTGAGTCGTTAGTTGAACAAATGTCTCATTTTAATTTTAGATGAAGGGCCTGGCATTAAGTAACTCTGAAGTGATTCGACAAGTCCACAACAGTTTTGCCAGGTAACAAGAAATTTGAAGCCTTTTGGATGCAGTTTCCAGAGATGCTTTTGGTTTAACATCCACACTTGTCTCTAATTTAACCTCTAGACAACAGATGTTTGAGTTTGATGCAAAGTCAGCGGCAAAAGAAGAAGACGCTTTTCACTTTGTCAGCTATGTTCCTGTGCATGGAAGATTATATGAACTGGATGGTCTAAGAGAAGGCCCAATAGATTTAGGTAACACTCACATTTCACCTGTATAATTTCCTGCCTGAATGTCATTCAAGGTATACCGGGTGTATACAAAATACATAGGGTAGCAAGGGTAGAAGATAGGACCAGCTGGTGGGCTTCAGCCTGAATTACCTATCAAACTGGGTGTTGGGGGGGAAAAGCTAAGATAGCTAAGTAGACTCTTTTAATGCCATTCAGGGTGTACATGAGGTGAGGTGGTATCCTGTAAAACTTTTTGTTAGAGAGCCAAAGGTAAAGGGACCCCTGACCATTAGGTCTAGTCGTGGCCGACTCTGGGGTTGCGGCACTCATCTCGCTTTATTGGCCGATAGAGCTGGCGTACAGCTGCCGTGTCATGTGGCCAGCATTTAACCCACAGCGCCACCCGCATCCCATTAGAGAGCCTTACCTTCCTTTAAATGCATCACTACCAAATTTACAATATCAAACCAATGTATTTCCAATGTTAGAACCACTTTGCTGATCTCAGTAGTATTTATAATTTAAATTACTCTATTAATTCCTTAATCCACAGAGCCTAGGGCTTGCTGATCAGAAGGTTGGCGGTTCGAATCCCCGCGACGGGGTGAGCTCCTGTTGCTCGGTCCCTGCTCCTGCCAACCTAGCAGTTCACAAGCATGTCAAAGTGCAACTAGATAAATAGGTACTGCTCCGGCGGGAAGGTAAACGGCGTTTCCATGCGCTGCTCTGGTTTGCCAGAAGCGGCTTAGTCATGCTGGCCACATGACCCGGAAGCTCCCTCAGCCAGTAAAGTGAGATGAGTGCCGCAACCCCAGAGTTGTCCACAACTGGACCTAATGGTCAGGGGTCCCTTTAAAAGCGTGATTATACAGCATCCCTGGAATCTAAATATTGGTTTAAAATCAGTATACTTTCCCTCAGATTTATAGGAGCTGCCTATGATCAAGAAATGTGTTCTCCTCAATGCACCAAAACAACCTCAGACTATCTATCTATCTATCTATCTATCTATTTATTTATTTATTTATTTATTATTTATTTATTGAATTTATATACCACCCTATACACAGAGGTCTCGGGGCAGTTCACAGAATAAAATCAAAATATAAAACCACAAAATACATAATTAAAATAAAAAACAACAACCCAGTAGCCAACTCTTGAGCTGCAACAAGTCTGGCTACTTTCTTTGTAACAAATGTATCTTGGCTAGATAGTAAAAAAATAAGTTTGACTTCATCAGCAGGTATTGTGTATCTGAAGCTTACAGTCCTATAAACTTGTAACTTGCAGGAAAATTAACTTGTACTTCTTGTGTATTTCCCATTTAGGAGTATGCAATCAAGATGACTGGATCAGCGCTGTAAGGCCCGTCATAGAAAAACGAATACAAAAGTAAACATTTAATTAACTGTTTTCATGGTGAAATTAGAATTAACTGTTTTTAGACTTGAACTTTTAGATTGCTGGCTGGAGCAATTCCAGCTTGGCCTTTTTCCCCCCTTCCCATTTGTCGGCTTCCAAAAGATCTGGAATTTTTTGAGGGGGAATTGTTTCGTCTTCATGGTTCTACTGAGAAGGGTCATCTTTTATTTGAGCAGTTACAGCAGTGGCCATCCAGGACTCATGGGGGTGCCAGAAACAGAGATCAGGACAGTAGCATTAGTAGAATTTCTGAGATTGTCCCGTGCTGTCTAGGAATGACTGTTGAGAATTTCTGTGCCCCATACAATACTGTTTTCTCCCTGACTCGGATTAAACTTGATTAGATTGTCCTGTAGAGAAATCAAAATACCAGGCTGTAAATTTGGCAAAATTTGCTTACAAACATGGTAAAACTGTGTTCGCAAGGTAACTGGAATCATCTTGCAATATTCTTAACTTGACACATACGTTAAAATCAGTGCATAATGAGAGAACAGAGTGTTATCACTCTCCACTTCTGTTGCTGGTCGCTGCATTTGCCATTGTTAATTGGTGGGCAATGTTTAGTGGGCTTTGTTCTTAATGCAGAAGTGTCTGAAGCTTATCAATAGCTATGGGACTCCTGATGCAGTGATGGCAGTATGTGACAACTCTGTTTTTATTTTGTAGGTACAGTGAAGGCGAAATAAGGTTTAACTTGATGGCAATTGTGTCTGACAGAAAAATGATATATGAACAGAAAATTGCAGAGTTGCAGAGACAACTTGCTGAGGTATTATGCTAATCAAATAGGTTGTTTCGATAACTTGGTTGCATCGTAAGCCTTAGTTAGTAAATTGCCCTGGGAACACTTGGTGTTGCAGCATTCCTGAAACTAAGCAGCTAATAAATCACAACAGGAATCAACTCAGAGTATCATGTAAGAGTGGGATACAAGTGTAATTTTTTGTTTCAAAAAGAAAAGGTTGGGCAATATTAATTGGTTCTCTTTCACTACCACTTTCTTTTCCTTTCTGAACAACTGTATAGCATCTAGACTTCTGTACATAGGCTGAAAACCCCAGCTCTCTTTAACTTTTTTTAAGCCAGTATGGTTGTTGTAGAGGTAGGCACAAAAGCAGTTGTAGGAAATGCAGACACACGGAGGTGGGGGCGACAAAAACGAAGCAAGCTTAAATTATTCCGCATTTCTTCCAGCTTTTTATTATTTCTGATCTCCTTTATCAAGAGGCAAGCAAATGGTACTAGCAAATAAAAGTACTTTAGCAAGCACTTTTAATCACTACAGGACAGACTAGAACATTGTATGATAATTTGCACTGGAGATACATGCAAATGAGACTAGTGAGTCAAGCTTTGGTTCTTTGTCCGCTGTATATTTTATCTCTATGAATCTTAACTGGATGACATTGTGCTAGAAACACTAACATGCAAGTTAATAAATTGTTTTTCCCAATAGGAAGAGCCCATGGATACAGACCAGAGCAGTAATATACTAAGTTCTATTCAGTCAGAAGTTGCAAAATATCAGATGTTAATTGATGAAGAAAACCAAAAATTGAAAAGATACAAGGTATGTGCTGTGCATGCTCAGAATGGTTTTTAAAAAGGGGATGCTAACCATGTGGTTTCTGAGCTGAAAGAAATGGAGAAACATTATACTCCATGGCTGTGTTGGTCCCACAGAATGTGACACAAGCTGGTGAAGAAATGTCAACACGCTATGCCTTTTCAAATAATTGGTTCTTCATCTGGTGCTCAGAGCAAAAAACTAACAAACTTTTGTGTGCAGGGTTGAGGGCTGGCTAGCTGCCTCTGGAAACAGAAGAGTAGAAAAAAGCTTATTCTAAATAAATGTGTGTTGCCTCAAGGAGTGGTTTCAGACTTGCTTCTTATGGGAATCCCTTTGCACACTGATGTTTCCATTAAGGAAGCCCTGAGAGTTCCTGAGATGACAAGAAGCATAATCAGTTTACTTGGGCTGCTGGCCCCAGTCCTGTTAGTTCTCACATATCTAAAAGTATACTGTGGCTGCATTAGGGGGGCAGATGGGTAGTGATGGGCACGCTTTCTTTCAGGGATGTTTTCCCATCATCCCTGAATGATGATCACTTCGCGGTCAACTTCTGAGGACCTGCAGGGTTCTCCAGTTTTGAAAATCACTGTGGGGTAGACGGGAAGAGAGACGGCTTGTGATCTCAGATGTCAAACATTTCAGAAGTAATCAGTATTTTCTGATGCCCACTGGGACTGAGGGCAGAAGGCAGGAAGACCAATAGTAGGTGGAACCAGAGATGATGACAGCCAGAGCCATTGACGAGTAGAGCCTATCAAATGACTGGCTGTAAGAAGGCAAGCAGGAGGAGAAGAAGAAAAACAACGCATCTTGGAGAACTGAATTAATAATCCACATTTTGTAAAGGAGAGGCGTCTCATTTATGCTTCTTTCACATTTCAAAGCAGTTACGCAGTCCTCTTACACAAAGCCCAGGCATTTTTAAGCAAATGTTGGATGGTCATCTGCCATGGACGCTTTAGTTGAGATTCCTGCATTGGTCTAAATGATTCTTGAGGGACCCTTCCAACTCTACAATTCTATGATTCAGTGCAAAAAAAATTGATGTGAACCGTAAAGTGTGAGCATTCCTTGTGAAAGCAAGAAAGGCTCTGAGGGAACGTGATACCAAAGCCTTGGGATACTGTTCAGTGCCGCAGTGTATCGCCTGCACTGACCCTTCCCAAATTTACCTCCAGTTATTGAATGGCAAGTTTGGTCTGCGTCACCAGTGTCCTGCCCTCCAAGGGACCTATGGGGTCTGATGATACTGGAGATGGAAAGAGGCCTTTCACTCTTAAGTTCTTTATAATTTCATGGCTGGTTTTTATCCCCGCCACCCCCATGCCTTGTTGAAATTTCTTTTCTACCTTGATTCTAGGGGGCTGTGCAACCTGATCCCTCCAACAAGGTCAGATGGCTTGTAATCCTAATTCTAGTTCCTGTTTAAAACTCCTCCTTTGTTTCAGATCATTTCGTAATTTTTAACATTTGATCTTTCTAATAAAAGACACCCCTCCCCCCGCAACTTGCTCTGTGGTCTCTGTTCTGTGGCTTGTTAAATAAACTGGCACAGACATTAGTGCAGCCATTTGGCTCCCACAGATAACTGGACACTTTAAGAGGTACTCACGTTGGAAGATGTGTAGCTCTTGTTCCATTAATTGGAACACAATTTCCCGTCTGTTCATGGAATGGAGGGGGCAAGCTTCATAATCCGACATTAACACTTCGCGTGCAGAGGACTACTTGCAGGAACAATTATTTGCAGGTTACAGCGGGATCTGTACCTGCTGCAACTCTGATCTAACTTTTTTGTGTGTTGCTTCCGTCACAGTTTGCTTCTTAGTGTGATTGTAATGTTACATAGCATAGTGTGTGGATTTCTGAGATCAGGGCGGCCACGGGAGTACTTCAACACGGAACCTCCAAGCCTCACACTCCCTTGGCACACGCAGAGGCCAAAATTTGACACACACAAACACACAGCTCTTGTGCTGCCTTCCCAAACCCTGATAAACAGCGAGCTTTAAGAAGGAGGCAGAAGGCTCTGGCAAGGTCCTAGAGCCCTCAGGCCTCCTTCCCAAAGCCCAGTGCTACCCAGCTACGGGAAGGCTGCATGAGGGCTGGGGCGGGGAGGTGTCAGATGTTGCTGAGGGCTGCCAAAAAGACCTTGAGGGCTGCATATCTTCTGCTCTGTTCAGATAACATTTATACCATAGTGATGCATCAAAGGCTTTTCTTACTCTGCACAGACTTCTTTCACTGCCCAAAGCACTACAAGTTGCAGGCTTTTATACAAACTAATGATAATTGACTTAATTTGCCAGCTAGATTACCTTAAGAGCCTTGTCGGAATGGCTGAAGTAAATCCCATTATGATGTTTGAAACATGTGGCAGAAAACTCTTAATTTACCCTTGGGCTTCTTAACTTGTTGAATGCAGCACCATCACCCCATCAAACATACCTGCACAGCCATTTATTATTTAAAAGGACAAAAACGGTGAATATTCATCGTAATATTCTTTCGCTGATGATATTGCCTATCCCTGGCTTGGATCTGTTCTGACATCAGACGCTGTGGTTTTCTGCAGGCTAACTAACATCCCACGAGGGCACATCAGGCCAATGTGGTTGTCTATACAGTGGTACCTCAGGTTACATACGCTTCAGGTTACATACACTTCAGGTTACAGACTCTGCTAACCCAGAAATATTACCTCGGGTTAAGAACTTTGTTTCAGGATGAGAACAGAAATCGTGCAGCAGCGGCGCAACAGGAGGCCCCATTAGCTAAAGTGGTGCTTCATGTTAAGAACAATTTCAGGTTAAGAACGGAACTCCGGAACGAATTAAGTACTTAACCTGAGGTACCACTGTATATAACAACTGAAGCTGCAGTCCTTTACATGGGCATAGCATGGGCATAAGCTCCACTGAACTCAATAGGACTTATTTCTCAGTAGACATACACAAGATTGCAGTAGGGCTTTCTGTTCGGCTGTTCTAAACTTTGGTCTGACATAAGTCCTATTCAAAATTTAATGAGCCTAAGTTGGCCATGTATATTAACATTGGTGAATCTACTCCGAGTAGGGCTAACATTGAACGCACACACACACACTGATATTTTGTTTTTCTTATACTGAGACCATAATCTGAACCTAATACATTTTTCCCAAATTAGCTGTTGGCTACTTGCAAAAAGGTTGATACAATTAAAATAATTATAAAAATCTGTAAATCTTCATTATGTTTGGGTTGAAACTCAAGATTTTCATAAAAGCAGAGTTTTTAAATGCATGCTTCCTATCTTCTGTTAGGATAACGTTTTAGCAATTGTATTGTTCCGATTTTTATTGTGGCTCTTTTGTACTAAGAGAATAATGCTGTGAGCTGTAGGCCATAACAGCAAATACTTAATGATTTGGCATGCACATTGAGCTTCCCATTTTTTCCCATGAAGTTAGACTATCTAAAGTTAGCTCCTGTCTGCTTTTTGCAGACAACTAATGACTGCATAATTTCAATAGTGACTTCCTTCTGAAGAAAGGAAAACTACAGAATTTGGAGAACTGGTGAACTATAGAAACCTTTATCTTGCCTCTTGAAACACTTACATTCCAAATCTTGTTCATGCAAGTTTTATTCAGGCTGGAAGCCTCAAAAAGCTTCTACTCTCCAGCAACTGGCAAATTTTACTCTTGCACAACCCAAGGGGATTAAGAGGGCAGAGTGGTAGAGAAACTGATTTTGCTTTTAAAACATTTCTAACTTGCTTTTCATCTCAGGATGAAGTTACATTTCAGAGCACAACAAAAATAATTAAGCAGCTTCTTTTTTTTTTAATGCCATCAAGATTTTTAAGACTACAGGTAGGCTGCGTAAATCAACCCTCAAGTGAACAACTAATGACCCCCCCAAATGCTTGAGAAAACAATCACATTTAAGCTGGCACAGAAAATAAAAAGCAGTCTGCACCAATCATCCCATAATCAGCACCAGCAGTATGTTGCATCCCCCAGCCAAAATTTCTTCTCTCTCTCCCCTCTCCAAAATATAATAAAAATCTTGCACAAGGGAGATAGTGATTTTGCTCAAATGCTTATTGACAAAGTTTATTGTATGTATTTGCTAATGAACTGAGGTGGAAACCTGGCTTTGCGGTGTATGCACGTGATGGGATTTAATGCTAATTTCTTTAATGTCTCACCTATGCTTGTAGATTGAAAACATTAGAAGAAAACATAACTACCTGCCATTCATTATGGAATTGTTAAAGACTTTAGCAGAACACCAGCAGCTAATCCCACTTGTAGAAAAGGTAAGTGTTGTGCTCTCAGCCTCAAATAACTTATTAGGCAGGCTGTTTGTGTGTATGTGTGGTGCAGCACACACCTGAACATTAGAGAAAAATGTCAGAGTAATCAATAGAAGCAGAATCGTGAAACCTGTAGACTTTTTTTGCTTAGAGAAGAGAGTATCTGAAGCACATACACCTAGATGGCACTCTTTCTCACTCTTGCATTTCTCACTAAACCCCTAGCAAACTGTAAGCTTCGGCTTCTGTAGCATCTATTCTGATTATATTGACTTCATGGCATTTTGCTATTTCCTCAGTGCTCTGGTTCCAGTTGTAGCATAGATTTGCCAGTGTGGCCTAATTCCAAGCACATTTAATCAATAAAGTAACACTCAGCCTGTCCCCCTGCAGGGCTTTTAAACTGTTTGGTGATTCAGCTGACCCAATTTAGATTATTGTTCTGAAATTGCCTTGCACATGTTCTTCCCATGTGCTCTAGATGTACAATGAGTACAATGATAGATACTGAGTTTTAGTCCTATGTACATCTACTTGAGAGTAAATGTTGTGAGCTCTTCTGGACTGATTTGTGATTATATATTGGTTTCCAAAGTTCTGTCTGTATCAAACTACATCTGTTGTAGAATGCAGTTGCTTGTATATTCAGTGATCGTAGAGATAATGCAGAGTTTTGTATATTTTGAGTTACAGAAGGAAAAAAATACCTGGGCTGTTATGCTTTCTCTGTCTGACTTTACCTTCTAGGCAAAAGAAAAACAGAATGCCAAGAAAGCTCAAGAGGCCAAATGAAGACTGGTGTCCTTTCTTTCGTTTTGTGGGTGGTCAGGGTTTTTGTTTGTTTTGTTTTGAGAGGGGAATGTGCTTCTGAATTTCTTCGTCTTCATGAAAGTAACCCTGCAAGACTTCTTGTAAAGTTTAAAATTGTCCAACGCACGTTTACTGACCGTAACAGTTTGTCCTGTCCCATTTGCACGGAGTCTATAAATCTTCCCCTTTTTCCTTGCATCATGTGCATGTACTACCGCTCGGTAATGTTTTTAGAGTCTCCGTCAAATTCCAGTATTTAACAGTTATATCTGACTTGATTCTTCATAACTTAATCAGGAAATACTGCTGCAATTTGTACAGACCCAAATTTGTGAAAGTAATGTAGATCTTTTTACCATAATGAATATATTTAAATATCTTGTCTGACAGTGAAGCATTGGATATATAGTTATGTGAAGAAAGCTTGACTTGTTTTTTTTTTAAAAAAAAATAAGTTGGCCTCTCTTTGTTTATCACCACTAACTGTCCTCGTCTCTGAATCTTTCAGTGGCTCGCCCTGTGTTCTTGTTTATATGGAGTTGTGTCTAAATTTTTTACAGAGTTGAAAGTACAGATTGAACGGTAGAATCATTTACAATGACCAATGGATAAGCTTGAGAGTTTATTGCTTTAGTAGAAAAAAATAATAATAAATTCCCATTTTTATTTTGGCACATGTTTGTACCTTGTAGTATTGCTGTCCATGGGTAATACGATTTTTGCAAGGAAAGCAGTCTTGCCTTGTCTTGAGCCATTTATGTAACACCAAAGTTGCAAAAGATTTTTGCAGAGATGTTTTCTCATAGGATGAGGTTGTATCTAGTACGGTTTCAGGGAGAATTTTTAAACTTGCCCTGCTCTGGTGTACATCACTACATGTATAGATTTTGTCCTGATATTCCCAATTAAACAAATGCTCTATTTTCATCCTTCAAGATTTTAGAAGAAAAAAAGTATGTTTATGTTTAGCGAAGTATTTAATGGGTGAAAAATTCATGCTTTGTCACGAGCACACATTGACATTTCAGCTGAATCAACCACTCCAAAAGGCAAAAAAAATGAACAATAGGTATCCAAAATATTTCTGTGTTTCCTTTCCGTCTCATAATTTAGGAAGTTCAATGTAACTGTCACCAACATTTTGGAAACAGTCCTATGGTGTGGCAGGGAGCAGCAGCAGCTGGTTTCCTATTTTTATCCTGTGTTGTATAAAAAGTGACTAGCAGGACAAATGCCAGTTGAGACACAGACACAGAGACAGTACCTCCCTCTGGTGTTAGAACACTACTGGGCAGAAAGGTAGGTGGTAGGGAGGTTCGTAAACTGGGTGCTTACACCACAAATACCCTTTTGCCCTAACACACACACACACACACACACCAGGCTAAATCCTTGCTAGAGGTGGGATAGAGAACATAGTCACCCTAAAAGACCTGATTTAGCGGGTTTATCTGTGAGAAGGTGATCCTTTTAATTATCCTGGACATAAGCCATTCAAGCATTAAAGGCGATGATCAGCAGTTTGAACTGCAAATGAAGACTATGTTGGGGTTTGCATGATAAAAAATAAAAGTACCAGCCATAGCTTTGGCTTCTCTGCTTTGCACCAGGCATAACCTCTGAACAAGGCAGTCCCACAGAGATCATGTTACAGCAATCCAGCCTTCATGTATTAATTAATTCCTGTGACCAGAGCTAATCTACCTTTGCCAAGAATGGAGGCAATTGCTGTGCACATCTAAGCTGCATAAAAGCACTTTTGATCACCTCAGCTCTCTGATGTACTCTTTGAGTACTTCCCCCACTCTTTGAGAGATGTGCCACCCTGCTCCAAATGGGTTGAGCCCCAGTCCTGCTGATTAGCAGTACTCCGCCTGGATTAAGCCTGGATTTTGTTAACCTGCCTCCACATCCAGCTCAATATTGTCTCTGTTGACTGACAGCAGCTCTCCCGCATTTCAGACAGGGACCTGGAACTTCTTGCATGTGAAACAGATGCTGCTCGACTCAGCTATGGCTCTTCCTGATTTATAATGGAAAAAAGAGATAGCGACACTATATACAGGCCGGTGACACTGAACCTTCAGTCTCTGATCCCTGTCCCCTTTGCACCCATTTCATATTGATGATAAAAAAGCATCTATATGCCAATTCCTTTGGTGTCAAATAGAAGTCTCCCAGTGCCACATCGGAAGCCTGTGCCCCAGCAAGGACTGTGGAACAGTGTGTCTATCCTAGCCATATGGTCTAGAAGCATTCTAGAACAGCTCCAGGTTAGTGCTGCTGAGAATTACAGCACCAGCAGAACTAATGGGTGCACTCTCTCTGTCTGGCTTCTGAGTACCGTATTTTTCGCTCCATAAGACGCACCAGACCATAAGGCGCACCTAGGTTTGGGAAGAGAAAAATAAGAAAAAATTATTCTGAATCCCAGAAGCTAGAACAGCAAGAGGGATCTGGCTTCTGGGATACCGTGTGGCTGTTCTGGCTTCTGGGATAACCGTGCCAAGCCTCTTCAGGGCAGTGGGATGAAGGCTCCCCCTGCCAGAAGAGGCTGCATGCAGCTAAGGCAGAAGCCAGGACGGGCGTCGCTGAAGGGGTGCTGCGCAGAGAGGCTGAACTGTGCAGCGCCCCTTCAGCAAAGCGGGAGGAGGAACAGAAGGGTCTCCTTCTGTTCCTCCCGCTTCGCTGAACGGACGTTGCACAGCTCTCCCTCTCTGTGCAGTGCCATTCGCTCCATAAGACGCACTCACATTTCCCCTTATCTTTTAGGAGAAAAAAGTGCATCTTATGGAGCGAAAAATACGGTAAATAACCCATCAGAACAACCCATATTCTCTCTGTCCCAAAACAGCTGAAACAGATCTATGTAAATGCTCATGTTCCTAGAGTCCAGTTGCTACTTCACACTAAAACTCCTTGCCCAGAAATTAGATGTTTTGAGGCTTGTCTGCCCACTATGCGCCTGTGATTTTGATGTGTGTTAATTCTCCCTTCTCTTTTCCCACATCTTATTTGATGGCCGCTGCATGAGAGGTGCTTCCCGGTGGTGTATTTTTGCAGGTGTATATGACTCGTAAACGTGTGGGGTGTGCCAGAGTGGCTACGGAAAGCTCACTCAAGTGTGCCCAGCTGCATGCTGATCTGGTAGGAAAGACCTGTGCAGTTGCACTACCCACACGGCTGCTATGCCCATGCACCCCTCGCATGGATTGACACCACGGAAAAAATGGTAGTTGGATTACTGCATGTGAAAGGGGGCCATTATGCCTTTCTGCACAGCTGTTGCTACAAGTGGAGCAAGTCTGCCCTGTGCATTGACATTAAGATCAAATTCTGATAAAAAGGAGAATAAAATACATTATCCAATACTTGTTGCTTGGGAGCGTTTAACAAAACAGGTTTGGTTTTTTTAAAGTATTCCAAGCGGTTTCATTTTTCATTTTATCTTGCGTAATCTAACCTTTTTTTCTTCATTAGGAATGTTGCTGGCACCTTCTTGTGGTTATTTAAGCTACTTAATAAGTCATTCCCTTCCTCCTCCCCCCCCCCCCGGTCAGGGTAGGTTTAGCTTTTTAATTACATACCAGATACAGTTGTAAAAGCCAAATCCTGCAACTTGCACTATGGGGCATTACTTCAGAAAACAGCTCTGTGTTACGTGTTAACAATACTGAAGCTGGTGTAAATGTGATCGTCTGATATCTGTATCTGTTCTTCCCTGTGCTGCTTTTTTAAAAAACAAAAATTGTAAAGTAAAGGCTGGGAATGTTAGACGGAGGAGCAGGCACCCATTTCTCCTTCTGCATCCATAGCAACGTTTGGCATGAGTGATACTGCATACATTCGATCTGCAACCCATTTCCCTTGGCAGAGGGCAGGGAAAGGTCATGCAGATTGGGTGTATGCATAAAGCAGCTATATACATGTATCCCACCCCCCCACCCCCCAGGGACCCACACCTCTGCTTCCTTATCATATATACGGCATCCCTTGTAAGCAGGTATGTCGCCATCAGACAAACTGTGAGGACAAGTATGCCCCTTCCTGCCATAAACATTGTCTAATGCAGAGGGTCTCCAATTCAGCATGAGCCGATGCCAGTGTGCCTGCCAGTATGTGCCCATAAAAAGTCATGTTCAAATCCATAAAAACCACTCAAAAATTCTCATTGTACAAGAGGTTGTCTGCTCTTCCCACTCAAATCTGGTTTATGCTGCCTCTGCAGCACTGAACACACACACAAGCATCCCATTATTTCACTGAATACCAGAACTGGATACCTACGCTTCTGTGATGGACAGGAAAGAGGTGTTTTCCATGAGCCAGCGTGCTTGTGGCTGCCATAGGTGATTCCCCCCCCCCATGCCCATTTAATTTTGTGGTTCTGTCTTTTTCTCCTTTTTTAGATGAGGCAGCACCTTTGTGTTACTCCATGCCCTCCCCTCCAGCGGCCATGGGGGGGGGATTCCAAATTTGCCCACTGGTCCAAAAGGTTTGATGACTCTTCCTCTAATCAATAGCTGCCCTAGCACTGGAGGTATTTAGGGAGAAAAACCTTATTGTTTGTTTACTAAGAAGCACTTCCTTATCAGCGGCTGAACAATCAAAACTGGGTATGTATGAATAGGAAAATTACTTTGCCCAATGCATCATTGAGCATATGTCGACAAGATATTTCCAGAAATGGCAAACAGGGAAGAATAGTTGTTTCACTGAATCATAGAATTGTCTGTGGTCTAAACCACTGAGTCTCTTGGGCTTGCCGATCAGGTCGGCGGTTTGAATCTGTACAACGGGGTGAGCTCCCGTTGCTCTGTCCCAGCTTCTGCCAACCTAGCAGTTGGAAAGCACACCAGTGCAAGTAGATAAATAGGCAGGAAGGTAAATGGCATTTCTGTGCACTCTGGCACTTGTCACAGTGTCCCGTTATGCCAGAAGCAGTTTAGTCCTCCTGGCCACATGACCCGGAAAGCTGTCTGTGGACAAACGCCGGTTCCCTCGGCCTGAAAAGCGAGATGAGCACCACAACCCCCAGAGTCACCTGGGACTGGACTTAACCATCCAGGGGACTTTCGCCTTTTTTACCTTTAGAATTGTAGAGTTGGAAAGGATCTAGTCCACCCCACTGCCATGCAGGAATCTTGGCTAAAGCATCCATGACAGATGGCAATCCAACCCTTGTTTGTTATGGTTTAGGTGAAGAAAAATCCCAGTGGCAGGGACCTCCAGGCTTGAGGAAAGGTTGGGCAAATGTATGTATGCTTTGTGCGTAAGTACTGCTGTCTGTTCCCAATTTAAAACCACAAGTCCCTAAGGCAAGAATAAAACTACTTGTTACGAATAGATTAGCATCCCCCTGATTAGCATCCAGTCATATTTTGAGAAGGAACAGAAGTTCCACCCACCACAGGGATCCTGCTAAAAATGGCAAATAGTCCTCCTCCTACAACATTTTGGTATTTTCTCATTGTGAGTTTCCCTGCACTGGTTGGTGGGGTAACAAAAGTCACAGTGTGATGAAGCAGAGACAGAGAGCGTGTTGCAGGAGTGTGATTTCTGCTGAATTTCGCTTCATGCGCCCTGTATTGTAGGTTACTTTGTGCATTCCCAGGTTTGCCGTTATGATAAGAAAACAAGAATTTGCTCTGCGGTAGCAGAAATATTTCTCATTCTTTGGACGCTGGCCTCTGTAAAGTTGTAAAAATAGTTCAAGTTCCTAAGGCACTAGTTTTGCTGCTTTAAGACACCCAACGTGATATTTTGATCCTGAAGTTACAGAAGACCCCTTATTTTCACCAGCGGAACACAGAAAGCTGCCTTATACTGTTGGTCACACTGTTGGTATTCCATCTAATATTGTCTACACTGACTGGCAGGGGCTGTGCAGGGTTTCAGGCAGTGTTCACCTGGACACACCAGGATTTGAACCTGGACTTTCTGCATTCACAACAGATGCTCTACCAAAAAGCCAAAGCCCTTCCTCATAGGATCTTCCTATGAAATGACAAGAAAACCGTTTCCGTGCAATAATGGTGGCTTTCACATGGCAGCAGCCTTTTGTCTCTGGACGTATCGCCTCCTGGCCTTGCGGGAATCTCATTTTCCATTACTTCATCTCTAAACGCGAGGCCTGAAGACAGGCAGGAGCCTGAGCGTTCCTACAGGGGCTTTTGAGTAAATGTGGAAAGGGAAAAAAAATATTAATTCAATTTCCAATAAGAGAAGGATCGGTGTCATCCAAGGAGATGAAGGACTCCTAGGCAACAGAGACTGGCAAAAGCGCTTCAGGGCCATTGTTCGAGATGTTTGCAATCTTAGGTTTACAATAGCCCTGCCTGTCTGCAGGAAGATGCCCTACCACAAAGCAGCTGAACTTGCCACCTCTTTACTTTTTAAAATCTCTTCACAAATAGCTACAGCTGAGTTCATGTGGTTGCATATCCAAGGAGCGTTGCTTGAGGGTGTTTTCTTAATAACATAAGAGCCTCCTGGATTAGGCCAGTGGCCCATCTTAAGTCCAGCACCCATTGGAAGCCTATAATAAGGATCTGAGTGTTTCTTGCTTTCTCCTTGAGCAGGATTTATTCTGTAGTTTCAGAGATCCAGGAGGATCATAATAATATTAATTTATTATTTATACCCCACCCATCTGGCTGAGTTTCCCCAGCCACTCTGGGCGGCTTCCAATCGAGTGTTTAAAAAAATGCAGCATTAAATATTAAAAACTTCCCTAAACAGGGCTGCCTTCAGATGTCTTTTAAAAATAAGATAGCTGCTTATTTCCTTCACATCTGAAGGGAGAGTGTTCCACAGGGCGGGCGCCACCACTGAGAAGGCCCTCTGTCTGGTTCCCTGTAACCTCACTTTTTGCAGTGAGGGAACTGCCAGAAGGCCCTCGGCGCTGGATCTCAGTGTCCAGGCTGAACGATGGGGGTGGAGATGTTCCTTCAGGTATACAGGACGTTTAGGGCTTTAAAGCTCAGCACCAACACTTTGAACTGTGCTCAAAAATGTACTGGGAGCCAATGCAGATCTCTCAGGACCGGTGTTATGTGGTCCTGGTGGCCACTCCCAGTCACCAGCATTCTGGGTTAATTGCAGTTTCTGGGTCACCTTCAAAGGTAGCCCCACGTAGAGCGCATTGCAGTAGTCCAAGCGGGAGATAACTAGAGCATGCACCACTCTGGCAAGACAGTCCATAGGCAGGTAGGGTCTCAGCCTGTGTACCAGGTGGAGCTGGTAGACAACCACCCTGGACACAGAATTGACCTGTGCCTCCATGGACAGCTGTGAGTTCAAAATGACTCCCAGGCTGCACACCTTGTCCTTCAGGGGCACAGTTACCCCATTCAGGACCAGGGAATCCCCCACACCTGCCCGCCCCCTGTCCCCCAAAAACAGTACTTCTGTCTTGTCAGGATTCAACCTCAATCTGTTAGCCGCCATCCATCCTCCAACCGCCTCCAGGCACTCACACAGGACGTTCACCGCCTTCACTGGTTCTGATTTAAAAGAGAGGTAGATCTGGGTGTCATCTGCATACTGATGGTGGCAAAGGCCCTCGAGGGTGATCACAAAGGGCACTACAAATACAAAAAATAATAATCAAACAATTTAGTAAAATAGAGCTTGCAAAATTTCAAAGCGGCAGTATTTCCACGACACCTTTAAAATGAAGGACCTGAACCCCAAAGGCATTATTTCCCTTGCCTAAAAGCAAAATCAAAGGCAGAAATGTAAAACAAACAAACAAACAAACAAAAACACCCAAAAAATATGCAAGAGGTCAACCCATCATTTTGGCTCCCACTAAGTTTTATGGGTGGGACGCAGGTGGCGCTGTGGGTTAAAGCCTCAGCGCCTAGGGCTTGCCGATCGAAAGGTCAGCGGTTCGAATCCCTGCGGCGGGGTGCGCTCCCGCTGCTCGGTCCCAGCGCCTGCCGGCGGGGTGCGCTCCCGCTGCTCGGTCCCAGCGCCTGCCAACCTAGCAGTTCGAAAGCACCTCCGGGTGCAAGTAGATAAATAGGGACCACTTACCAGTGGGAAGGTAAACGGCGTTTCCGTGTGCGGCTCTGGCTCGCCAGAGCAGCGATGTCACGCTGGCCACGTGACCCGGAAGTGTCTCCGGACAGCGCTGGCCCCTGGCCTCTTAAGTGAGATGGGCGCACAACCCCAGAGTCTGTCAAGACTGGCCCGTACGGGCAGGGGTACCTTTACCTTTACCTAAGTTTTATGGAGCAAAGTTAAGAGGCTGCAATGTTAGCTATACTTAAGGGCTGACAAAGGTTGTTCCTTTCACACTGGGACTTGGTCAAGAAATGACCAATGTAGGGGCACCTACAAGATGTATATAAAACATGCTGCTCTTGTGTCTTCCCTGTCCGACTTTGGGATCTCCCCCCCCCCCCCGAGATTGGAATATCTGGCTTTTATTTTTAACCTGATGGAATAGCTGTGCAATATCCCAGGTGTATTCCTGTTGCTCTGCTCTTCTGACTGTGCCAATCATTTCCTTCGCTATGGTCTGTCTTTCCATTAGGATCCAATTCAAACCCTTTCCTTTACAAATAGCATTGCCTTTATTTCTGTAGTTTTTTTCTTCCCCTGTGAAATATACTCAGAGTCCTGCAGTGACTTCATCCTCTTTATTGCAGCTTGTAAAACAGTGATTGAATTCCCACCCCACCCCCCAAACCTCAGACTTTTATATACATTATTTACACAATGAGACCCATCTGATTGGCTGCTTCTGCTTCCCTCCTAGCTGCTACTGCAGGCCAATTAGTTGTTACTTTCTACGATCCTACCAGCCTAATAGGTTGATCAACTTCCTCCTGGGATCTGTTTGGACCGCTGCTGCAAGCCAATCAGTTATGCCGGTTGAAGCCAGTTTGAACCGATCTAGGCCGGTTTGAACTGGTCTAGGCCAGTTTGAGCCGGTCAAGGCCAGTTTGAACCAGTTTAGGCCAGTTTGATCTGGTTTATGCCAGTTTGAACCGGTTGGATCCGGTTCAGACCAATTTGAAGCGGTTTAGGCCGGTTTGAACTGGTCAAGGCCGGTTGGAAAGGGTTCAGACCGGTTTGAACCGGTTTAGGCCAGTTTGAAGCGGTTTAGCACAGTTTGAATCGGTCCTAGCTGGTTGAAAATAGTTCTGACCGGTTTGAACAGGTTTAGGCCAGTTTAAACCGGTCCAAGCCAGTTGGAACCGGTTCAGACCAGTTTGAATCAGTTTAGGCCAGTTTAAACAGGTTTAACCCAGTTTGAACCGTTCAAAGCCGATTTGAACCGGTTCAGACCGGTTTGCACCAGTTTAGGGCAGTTAGAACCAGTTTAGTCCAGTTTGAACCGTTCCAAGACGGTTTGAACCGGTTTAGGCCAGTTTGAAGCGGTTTAGGACAGTTTGAATCGGTCTTAGCCGGTTGAAAACAGTTCTGACCTGTTTTAACCGGTTTAGGCCAGTTTAAACCATTCCAAGCCAGTTGGAAACGGTTCAGACCAGTTTGAACCAGTTTAGGCCAGTTTAAACCGGTTTAAGCCAGTTTGAACCAGTTTAGGCCAGTTTAAACCGGTTTAAGCCAGTTTGAACTGTTCAAAGCCGGTTTGAACCGGTTCAGACCGGTTTGAACCGGGTTATGCCAATTAGAAATGGTTTAGGCCAGTTTGTACCGTTCCAAGACAGTTGGTTTTGGTTCAGACCGCTTTGAACCGGTTTAGGCCAGTTTGAACCACTCCAAGCCGGTTGGTTCCGGTTCAGACCGGTATGAACCGGTTTAGGCCAGTTTGAATCACTCAAAGACGGTTGGAACCAATTCAGACCGGTTTGAACCAGTTTACGGCACTTTGAACCAGTTGTGTTTTTTTTAGTTTTTTTTAAATGATATTTATTAAATTTTCCAATAAAGACATAAAAAACACACAACAACAATAAAAACAGACGCAAGCAAAGACAACAAGTATAACTTTCAAACCTTATTTTCTCAACCTAGTTTCACCGACTTCCTCATACCTCTCCGTTCTGTATTCTAATTTCATTATCCCATCAGCAAATCCATACCCTTATTTCCCAAATATTTTTTTACCACTTCCATTCTTTTTCATACTCATCGTCTCTGAAAACCACGTTATTTTAAATCCATGTCAATCTAACATTCATTAATCTTATGATATTTATTAAGATAGTCCTTAAATTTCTTCCAATCTTCTTCCACTGTCTCTTTCTCCTGGTCTCGGATTCTGCCTGTCATTTCTGCGAGTCCCATGTAGTCTGTCATTTTCATCTGCCATTCTTCCAGAGTGGGTAGATCTGATGTCTTCCAATACTTTGCAATAAGGATCCTTGCTGCTGTTGTGGCATACAAAAATAAAGTTCTGTCCTTCTTTAACACCACATGGCTGACCATACCCAGGAGAAAGGCCTCTGGTTTCTTCAGGAAAGTGTACTTAAACATCTTTTTCATTTCATTATATATCATTTCCCAGAAAGCTTTAATCCTTGGGCACGTCCACCAGAGGTGGAAGAATGAGCCTTCACTTTCTTTACACTTCCAACATTTATGCTCTGAGAAGTGGTAGATTTTTGCAAGCTTGACTGGGGTCATGTACCACCTATAAATCATTTTCATAATATTTTCTTTCAGGGCGTTACACGCCGTGAATTTCATACCGGTGGTCCACAACTTTTCCCAGTCAGCAAACATAATGTTATGACCAATATCTTGCGCCCACTTAATCATAGCTGATTTGACTATTTCATCCTGTGTATTCCATTTCAGCAGCAAGTTATACATTTTTGATAAATTCTTAGTATTGGGTTCTAACAGTTCTGTTTCCAATTTGGATTTCTCCATCTGGAAGCCAATTTTCTTATCCATCTTATATACCTCTAGAATTTGATAATAGTGAAACCAATCTCGCACTTTATCCTTTAGTTTCTCAAAACTCTGCAGTTTTAAATTACTACCCTCCTGTTCTAGAATTTCCCAATATTTCGGCCATATACAATCCATATTAAGTTTTTTCACAGCTTTTGCCTCCATTGATGAGAGCCACCTTGGAGTTTTATTCTCCAGTAGGTCCTTATACCTAATCCAAACGTTGTAGAATGCTTTCCTGACAATATGGTTTTTAAAGCCTTTATGAACCTTGACCTTGTCATACCACAGATATGCATGCCACCCAAAGAAATTATTAAAACCTTCCAAATCTAAAATGTCTGTGTTCAAATCCAATTTGCCAGAAGAAATCAGCGCTCTCCGATAATGGCGATGCGGCTTCGCTCCACAGACTGGGTAGCGGCTCTCAGCACCGCGCTCCCCCCGACACCGTTCCGGAGCCTTTAAAAAGGCTCTTTCGCAGTCCGGAGGGATCGCAATGGTACCCGCCGAGCCTCCTTGTTTACAGGCTTCTCCACCTGTAATTTTTAAGGGTCCCCGCTTCGCCGTAGCTGCAGGACCCAAACCCGCGGAGCAGGCTTCTCCCGGAGCTCCGGGAAAAGTCCACCATTAATCGCTGGTGCTGACCGGAAGTCACCGCTACTTTGAACCAGTTTAAGCCAGTTTGAACAAGTCCAAGCCGGTTTGAACCGGTCCAAGCCAGTTGGAACCGGTTCAGACCGGTTGGAACTCGTTTAGGCTAGTTTGAAGCTGTTTAGGCCAGTTTGAACCACTCAAATCCGCTTGAAACCAGTTCAGACCATTTGGAACCAGTTAAGGACATTTTGAACCGGTTTCAGTCAGTTTGAACCAGTCCAAGCTGGTTTGAACCGGTCCAAGCCGGTTGGAACCGGTTCAGACCAGTTTGAACCAGTTTACACTAGTTTGTAGCGGTTTAGGACAGTTTGAATCGGTCCTAGCCGGTGGAAACCAGTTCAGACCGGTTTGAACCGGTTTAGGCCAGTTTGAATCACTCAAAGACGGTTGGAACCAGTTCAGACCGGTTTGAACCAGTTTACACCACTTTGAACCAGTTTAAGCCAGTTTGAACAAGTCCAAGCCGGTTTGAACCGGTCCAAGCTAGTTGGAACCGGTTCAGACTGGTTGGAACTCGTTTAGGCTAGTTTGAAGCTGTTTAGGCCAGTTTGAACCACTCAAATCCGCTTGGAACCAGTTCAGACCATTTGGAACCAGTTAAGGACATTTTGAACCGGTTTCAGTCAGTTTGAACCGGTCCAAGCCGGTTGAAACCGGTTCAGACCAGTTTGAACCAGTTTACACTAGTTTGTAGCGGTTTAGGACAGTTTGAATCGGTCCTAGCCGGTGGAAACCAGTTCAGACCGGTTTGAACCGGTTTAGGCCAGTTTGAATCACTCAAAGACGGTTGGAACCAGTTCAGACCGGTTTGAACCAGTTTACACCACTTTGAACCAGTTTAAGCCAGTTTGAACAAGTCCAAGCCGGTTTGAACCGGTCCAAGCTAGTTGGAACCGGTTCAGACTGGTTGGAACTCGTTTAGGCTAGTTTGAAGCTGTTTAGGCCAGTTTGAACCACTCAAATCCGCTTGGAACCAGTTCAGACCATTTGGAACCAGTTAAGGACATTTTGAACCGGTTTCAGTCAGTTTGAACCGGTCCAAGCCGGTTGAAACCGGTTCAGACCAGTTTGAACCAGTTTACATTAGTTTGTAGCGGTTTAGGACAGTTTGAATTGGTCCTAGCCGGTGGAAACCAGTTCAGACCGATTTGAACCGGTTTAGGACAGTTTAAACCGGTCCAAGCCAGTTGGAACCTGTTCAGACCAGTTTGAACCGGTTTAGGCCAGTTTGAACCACTCAAAGCCGGTTGAAACTAGTTCAGACCAGTTTGAACCGGTTAAGGCTACTTTGAACCGGTTTAAGCCAGTTTGAACCGGTCCAAGCCAGTTTGAACCAGTCCAAGTTGAACTGGTCCAAGCCGGTTGGAACCGTTCAGACCGGTTTGACCGGTTTAGGCTACTTTGAAGTGGTTTAGGACAGTTTGAATTGGTCCTAGCCAGTTGAAACCAGTTCAGACCGTTTTGAAACAGTTAAGGCCACTTTTCACCGGTTTAGGCCAGTTTGAACCGTTCCAAGATGGTTGGATCCGGTTCAGATCGCTTTGAACCGGTTTATGCCAGTTTGAACCAGTCCAAGCCGGTTGGATCCAGTTTAGACCGGTTTGAACCGGTTTAGCCCAGTTTGAACCGGTCCAAGCCGGTTGGAACTGGTTTAGACCGCTTTGAACCGCTTTAGGCCAGTTTGTACCGCTCCAAGCCAGTTTGAACTGGTTCAGACCGGTTTGAACTGGGTTACGCCAATTAGAAACGGTTTAGGCCGGTTTCAACCGTTCCAAGAAAGTTGGCTTCGGTTCAGACCGCTTTGAACCGGTTTAGGTCAGTTTGAACCGCTCCAAGCCGGTTGGTTCCAGTTCAGACTGGTTTGAACCGGTTTAGGCCAGTTTGAATCACTCAAAGACGGTTGGAACCAGTTCAGACCGGTTTGAACCAGTTTAGGCCACTTTGAACCGGTTTAAGCCACTTTGAACCAGTCCAAGCCGGTTTGAACCGGTCCAAGCCGGTTGGAACCGGTTTAGGCTAGTTTGAAGCAGTTTAGGACAGTTTGAACCACTCAAATCCGCTTGGAACCAGTTCACACCGGTTGGAACCAGTTAAGGACAGTTCGAACCGGTCCAAGCTGGTTGGATCCGGTTCAGAGCAGTTTCAACCGGTTTAGGCCAGTTTGAACCACTCAAAGACGGTTGGATCCGGTTCAGACCACTTTGAAGCGGTTTAGGCCAGTTTGACCCGGTCCAAGCCGGTTTGAACCGGTCCAAGCCGGTTTGCACCGGTTTAGGCCACTTAGAACCGGTTTAGGGCAGTTTGAACCGGTCCAAGCCAGTTGGATCCGATTTAGACCAGTTTAAACCGGTCCAAGCCGGTTGGAACCGGTTTAGACTGGTTTGAAGCGGTTTAGGCTAGTTTGAAGTGGTTTAGGACAGTTTGAATCGGCCCTTGCTGGTTGAAACCAGTTCAGACCGGTTTGAACCAGTTTAGGCCAGTTTAATCCGGTCCAAGCCAGTTGAAACTGGTTCCAACCGGTTTGAACCAGTTTAGGCCAGTTTGAGCCACTCAAAGCCGGTTGGATCCAGTTCAGACCGGTTTGAAGCAGTTAAGGCCAGTTTGATCCGGTCCAAGCTGGTTGGATCCAGTTCAGAGCAGTTTCAACCGGTTTAGGCCAGTTTGAACCACTCAAAGACGGTTGGATCCGGTTCAGACCACTTTGAAATGGTTTAGGCCAGTTTGAACCGGTCCAAGCCGGTTGGATCCGATTCAGACCGGTTTGAACCGGTTTAGGCCACCTTGAACCGGTTTAAGCTAGTTTGAACCAGTCCAAGCTGGTTTGAACTGGTCCAAGCTGCATGGAACCTGTTCAGACCGGTTTGAAGCGGATTAGGCTAGTTTGAAGTGGTTTAGGCCAGTTTGAACCACTCAAAGCTGGTTGGAACCAGTTCAGACCGGTTTGAAATGATTTAGGCCAACTTGAACCGGTTTAAGCCAGTTTGAACCGGTCCAAGCCGGTTTGCACCGGTTTAGGCCACTTAGAACCGGTTTAGGCTAGTTTGAAGCGGTTTAGGACAGTTTAAACCAGTCCAAGCCAGTTGAAACCGGTTTGAACCAGTCAAAGCTGTTTGGAACAGGTCCAGAACTCTTGGAACTGGTGTAAGCCAGTTGGAACCAGTCAAAGCCGGTTGGAACTGGTTCAGACCGGTTTGAGCCGGTTTAGGCCAGTTTGAAGCAGTTTAGGACAGTTTGAATCGGTCTTAGCCGGTTGAAACCATTTCTGACCAGATTGAACCGGTTTAGGCCAGTTTGAACCGTTCCAAGCCGGTTGGATCTGGTTCAGACCGGTTTGAACCGGTTTAGCCCAGTTTGAACCGGTCCAAGCCAGTTGGAACCGGTTTAGACTGATTTGAACCGGTTTAGGCTAGTTTGAAGCGGTTTAGGACAGTATAAACCAGTCCAAGCCAGTTGAAACCGGTTTGAACCAGTCAAAGCTGTTTGGAACAGGTCCAGAACTCTTGGAACTGGTCTAAGCCAGTTGGAACCGGTCAAAGCTGGTTGGAACTGGTTCAGACCGGTTTGAACCGGTTTAAGGCAGTTTGAAGTGTTTTAGGACAGTTTGAATCGGTCCAAGCCAGTTGGAAACGGTTCAACCAGTTTGAACTAGTTTAGCCCTGTTTAAACCGCTTTAAGCCAGTTTGAACCATTCAAAGCCGGTTCGAACCGGTTCAGACCGGTTTGAACCGGGTTAGGCCCATTAGAAACGGTTTAGGCCAGTTTGAACCGTTCCAAGACGGTTTGTTCCGGTTCAGACTGCTTTGAACCGGTTTAGGCCAGTTTGAACTGGTCCAAGCTGGTTGGTTCCGGTTCAGACCGCTTTGAACCGGTTTAGGCCACTTTGAACCGGTTTAAGCCAGTTTGAACCAGTCCAAGCCGGTTTGAACCGGTCCAAGCCGGTTGGAACCGGTTCAGACCGGTTTGAACCAGTTTAGGATAGTTTGAAGCAGTTTAGGACAGTTTGAATCAGTCCTCACCGGTGGAAACCAGTTCAGACCGGTTTGAACTGCTTTAGGCCAGTTTAAATCGGTCCAAGCCAGTTTGAACCGGTTCAGGCCAGTTTAAACCGGTTTTAGCCAGTTCGAACCGTTCAAAGCCGATTTGAACTGGTTCAGACCGGTTTGCACCGGTTTAGGCCAGTTAGAACCGGTTTAGGCCAGTTTGAACCGTTCCAAGATGGTTGGATCAGGTTCAGACAGCTTTGAACTGGTTTATGCCAGTTTGAACCGGTCCATGCGAGTTTAAACCGGTTCAGACCGGTTTAGGCCAGTTTGAACCACTCAAAGCTGGTTGGAACCAGTTCAGACCGTTTTGAACCGGTTAAGGCCACTTAGAACCGGTTTAAGCCAGTTTGAACCAGTCCAATCCGGTTTGAACCGGTCCAAGCTGGTTGGAATCGGTTCAGACCGGTTTGAACCAGTTTAGGCTAGTTTGAAGCGGTTTAGGACAGTTTGAATCAGTCCTCACCGGTGGAAACCAGTTCAGACCGGTTTGAACCGGTTTAGGCCAGTTTAAACCGGTCCAAGCCAGTTTGAACTGGTCTAGGCCAGTTTGAGCCGGTCAAGGCCAGTTTGAACTAGTTTAAGCCAGTTTGGTTTCGTATAGGCCAGTTTGAACCGATCCAAGCCGGTTGGATCCGGTTCAGACCGATTTGAACCAGTTTGGGCCTATTTGAACTGGTCAAGGCCGGTTGGAAAGGGTTCAGACCGGTTTGAACCAGTTTAGGCCAGTTTGAACCGGTTTAAGCTAGTTTGAACTGGTTGAAGCCAGTTGGATCCGGTTCAGACTGGTTGGATCCGGTTCAGACCGGTTTGAACTGGTTTAGGCCAGTTTGAACCCATCAAGGCTGGTTGGAACCGGTTCAGACCGGTTTGAACCGGTTTAGGCCAGTTTGAACCGGTCCAAGGCAGTTTGAACCGTTCCAAGCCGGTTTGAACCAGTCAAAGCTGGTTGGAACAGGTCCAGACCAGTTTGCACTTGTCCAAGCTGGTTGGAACAGGTCCAGACCAGTTTGCAATTGTCCAAGCTTTTGGAACCGGTCCAGAACTCTTGGAAGTTGTCTAAGCCAGTTGGAACTGGTCAAAGTCGGTTGGAACCGGTTCAGACCGGTTTGAAGTGGTTTAGGCCAGTTTGAAGTGGTTTAGGACAGTTTGAATTGGTCCTAGCCGGTTGAAACCAGTTCTGACCGGATTGATCCGGTTTAGGCCTGTTTGAACAACTCAAGGATGGTTGGAACCAGTTCAGACCAGTTTGAACCGGTTTAGGCCACTTTGAACCGGTTTAAGCCAGTTTGAACCAGACCAAGCCAGTTTGAACCGGTCCAAGCTGGTTGGAACCGGTTCAGACCGGTTGGAACTGGTTTAGGCTAGATAGAACCGGTTTAAGCCAGTTTGAACCGGTCCAAGCCAGTTGGATTTGGTTCAGACCGGTTTGAACCTGTTTAGGCCAGTTTGAACCAGTCCAAGCCTGTTGGAACCGATCCAAGCCAGTTGGATCTGGTTCAGACCGGTTTGAAGCGGTTTAGGACAGTTTGAATCGGTCCTAGCTGGTTGAAACTAGTTTAGACCGGTTTGAAACAGTTTAGCCCAGTTTAAACTAGTCCAAGCGTGTTGAAACCGGTTCAGACCGGTTTGAACTGGTTTAGGCCAGTTTGAACCACTCAAAGCCAGTTGGAACCAGTTCAGACTAGTTTGAACCAGTTCAGGCCACTTTGAACCAGTCCAAGCCGGTTTGAACCGGTCCAAGCCAGTTGGACCCTGTTCAGACCGGTTTGAACCGGTTTAGGCTAGTTGAAGTGGTTTAGGACAGCTTGAATCGGTCCTAGCTGGTTGAAACCAGTTCAGACCTGTTTGAACCAGTTTAGGCCACTTTAAACCGTTCCAAACCAGTTGAAACCAATTCAAACCGGTTTGAACCGGTTTAGGCCAGTTTGAACCACTCAAAGCCAGTTTGAACCAGTTCAGACCGGTTTGAACCGGTTAAGGCCACTTTTCACCCCTCCCATATCCAAGAATCTCCTGAGGTCTCTGCTGACTCTACAGAGAGGAGGAGCAATGTACTGCTCTCTACTTAATTAGTCAAGTGAGTGAATCAGTCTGTGTGAGTGAGAGAGTCAGTCAGTGTGTCGGAGAGAGAGTGCTAGAGGTCGTGTTTAGAGATAAGGTTGCTGCTAAGAGCAGCTGCAGGCACTCAAAGTAGCATTGATTTATGCTCAGAATATTTAGCTCTGTATATAGTTTTGTATTATAGCTGTAGTTATAAGAATAAAAGGAAGATACTCTACAGAGCTGCTCTCCAAGTGGTTTATACTCTGCAAGACTCTGCAAAACTCTGCTGCGCAACGACTGTATTATTGAGACAGTGAATCCGGTGCTCTCAGCTCCAAGCTGTGAGTCCACAGCACTGTGACCTGTTCCTGTGAGAAAGGAGGTCTCTGGCAGTGCTACCCAGCTCGCCTAGCCCAGTTGGGGTTGAGGTGCATGAGTCCAGTTGGTACACTGGCTCAAGGGCGATGCTGAAATAAACCGTTCCAAACCAGTTGAAACCAGTTCAAACCGGTTTGAACCGGTTTAGGCCAGTTTGAACCACTCAAAGCCAGTTTGAACCAGTTCAGACCGGTTTGAACCGGTTAAGGCCACTTTGAACCGGTTTAAGACAGTTTGAACCGGTCCAAGCCGTTTTGAACTGGTCTAACCGGTTGGATCTGGTTCAGAGCAGTTTGAACCGGTTTCGGCCAGTTTGAACCACTCAAAGACAGTTGGAACCAGTTCAGACCGGTTTGAACTGGTTTAGGCCACTTTCAACCAGTTTTAAGCTAGTTTGAACCAGTCCAATTCAGTTGGAACCGGTCCAAGCCGGTTGGAACCGGTTCAGACTGGTTCCAACCGGTTTAGGCTAGTTTGAACCGTTCCAAGACGGTTGGATCCGGTTTAGGCCAGTTTGAACCGGTCCAAGCTGGTTGAAACCAATTCAGACCAGTTTGAACCAGTTTAGGACAGTGTGAACTGTTTTAGGCCAGTTTGAACCAGTCAAGGCCGGTTAGAATTGGTTCAGACTGTTTTGAACTGATTTAGGCCAGTTCAAACTAGTCCAAGCCGATTGGAACTGGTTCAGGCCACTTTGAACCAGTTTAGGCCAGTTTGAACCAGTTTAGGCCAGTTTGAACCGGTCCAAGCTGGTTGGAACCGGTGCAGACCGGTTGCATCCGGTCCAGACCTCTTGGAACTGGTCTAAGCCAGTTGGAACTACTCAAAGCCGGTTGTAACCAGTTCAGACTGGTTTGAACCAGTTTAGGCCAGTTTGAACTGGTCCAAGCTGGTTGGAACTGGTGCAGACCTGTTGGAACTGGTCAAAGCCAGTTTGAACCGGTCAAACTCTACGACTGAACTTGCGAAAAACTTTTTTTTAAAAAAAATCCTTAAGCCCCGGAGTCACAATTTCATAAAAAATCTGACTTTAGGCAATTCACTCAAACATGGTGCCAAATGGGTGCAAATACTCCCCTGAAAGGTTTGGCGGTCGAAACAGAAGGATTTTTATCACAGGAAAAGAAATCAGCCCTCGACAACTTAACCGGCAAAAAAAGATTTTTTGTAAAAATCCCTAAGCCCCGGGGACACAATTTCATCAAAAATCTGATGTTCTTCAATTGACTCAAAAACGGTGCCAAATGGTTGCAAATGCTCCCCTGAGAAGTTTGGCGGTCGAAACAGAAGGCTTTTTATCACAGGACAAGAAATCAGCCCTCGACAACTTAACTGGCAGAAAAAGATTTTTTTTGAAAAAATCCCTAAGCCTGGGGTCACAATTTCATAAAAAATCTGACTTTAGATAATTCAGTCAAAAAATGTGACAAATGGGTGCAAATGCTCCCCTAAAAGGTTTGGCGGTCATAACAGAAGGCTTTTTATCACAGGACAAGAAATCAGCCCTCGACAACTTAACCGGCAGAAAAAGATTTTTTTGAAAAAATCCCTAATCCCCGGGGTCACAATTTCATCAAAAATCTGAGTTTAGGCAATTCACTCAAAAATGGTGCCAAATGGGTGCAATTGCTCCCCTGAAAGGTTTGGCGGTCGAAACAGAAGGCTTTCTATCACACGACAACAAATCAACCCTCGACAACTTAACCGGCAGAAAAACATTTTTTTGAAAAAACCCCTAAGACAGGGGTCACAATTTCATAAAAATTCTGACGTTCTTCAATTCACTCAAAAATGGTGCCAAACGGTTGCAAATGCTCCCCTGAGAGGTTTGGCGGTCGAAAGAGAAGGCTTTTTATCATAGGAAAAGAAATCAGCCCTTGACAACTTAACCGACAGAAAAAGATTTTTTTGTGAAAAAATCCCTAAGCCCCAGGGAAACAATTTCATCAAAAATCTGACTTTCGTGGCATGCATATTTGTGGTACGACAAGGTAAAAGCTAATCGAGCATTCAAAAACCATATTGTCAGGAAAGCTGTGTTTAATGTCTGGACAAGATATAAAGACTTATTGGAAAATAAGACCCCAAGGTGGTTATCACCTATGGAGGCTAAGGCTCTGAAAAAACTCAATATGGAGGCCAAGTGGCCGAAATATTGGGAGATATTAGAACAAGATCGAGACACATTGAGATTGCAGAGTTTTGAGAAACTAAAGATGAAGTGTGAGATTGGTTACATTATCATCAAATTAGAGAGGCCTTTAACTTGGATAAAAAAAATAGGCTTCCAGGTGGAAAAATCGAAATTAGAAACAGAATTGTTAGAACCTAAAACTAAGATACTTTCAAGAATGTATAACTTGCTGTTAAAATGGAATACTCAGGATGAAACAGTTAAATCAGCCATGATTAAATGGGCACAGGACATTGGTCATAACATTCTGTTTGCTGACTGGGAAAAGTTGTGGACCACCGATATGAAGTTTACGGCATGTAATGCCTTAAGAGAAAATATTATGAAAATGATCTATAGGTGGTACACGACCCCAGTCAAGCTTGCAAAAATTTATCACCTGCCTGATAACAAATGTTGGAAATGTAAAGAAACTGAGGGAACATTCTTTCACCTTTGGTGGACATGCCCAAAGGTTAAGGCTTTCTGGGAAATGATCTATAATGAACTAAAAAAGGTATTTAAACATACCTTCCCTAAGAAACCAGAGGCCTTCCTTCTGGGCATTGTCGGCCAATTGGTGCCAAAGAAAGATAGAGCACTCTTTATGTATGCAACAACTGCAGCAAGAATACTCATCGCAAAGTATTGGAAGACACAAGATTTGCCCACTCTGGAAGAATGGCAGATGCAAGTGATAGACTATATGGAACTGGCAGAAATGACTGGCAGAATCCGAGACCTGGGAGAAGAGTCGGTGGAAGAGGACTGGAAGAAGTTCAAAGAATATCTCCAAAAACAATGTAAAATGTTTGAATGTTAAAATGATGTTGGATACAAAGATAATATGGCATCAGTGACATAGTAAAAAGAAATATGCAAAAATGTTTTAAGAAAAAAGGGTGAAAAGACCAGAGTAAAATTATGTCGAAACTAAACAAATGATATAAGGGATTAAGTTATAAAGAACATGTGATAAATGGATTTAAAAGGAAAGGAAAACCGAAGACATAATAGGTTGAAATGTATAACTTTGAATAAGATTGGAAATAGAGTAAGGAATTGCTGAATTTATTGTGTAAAGGGGAACACAGAAAAGGGAGATGTGAGGAAGGCAGGAAAGAGGGTTATAAAGACAGTAAGCCAAAAACTAGATTTTTATTTTTTCTCTGTTTTTTGTTTTCTCTTACTATTTCCTTTTTTCGCTTATGTTTTTTATTGTGTTTTATTGTTCTTGTTGGATTGTGCTGTTTTTGATTGTCTTTCTCTTTTGTTTTGTCTGATTGTGATTTGTCTGATTTGTTTTATTATGCAAAATCTTAATAAATATTTTATATATATATAAAAAAATCTGACTTTCGGCAATTCACCTAAAAAATGGTACCAAACAGTTGCAAATGTTCCCCTGAGAGGTTTGGCGGTCGAAACAGAAGGCTTTTTATTAAAGGAAAGGAAATCAGCCCTCAACAACTTAACCGGCAGAAAAAGCTTTTTTTGAAAAAATCCCTAAGCCCCGGGGTCACAATTTCATCAAAAATGTGACTTTAGGCAATTCAGTCAAAAATGGTGCCAAATGGGTGCAATTGCTCCCCAGAAAGTTTTGGCAGTCGAAACAGAACGCTTTTTATCACAGGAAAAGAAATCAGCCCTCGACAACTTAACCGGCAGAAAGAGATTTTTTTGAAAAAATCACTAAGCCCCGGGGTCACAATTTCATAAAAATTATGACCTTCTTCAATTGACTCAAAAATGGTGCCAAATGGGTGCAAATGCTCCCCTGAAAGGTTTGGCGGTCGAAACAGAAGGATTTTTATCACAGGAAAAGAAATCAGCCCTCAACAACTTAACCGGCAGAAAAAGAATTTTTTTAAAAAAAATCCTTAAGCTCCGGGGTCACAATTTCATCAAAAATCTTACTTTCAGAAATTCACTTAAAAATGGTGCCAAACGGCTGCAAATGCTCCCCTGAGAGGTTTGGCGGTCGAAAGAGAAGCCTTTTTATCACAGGAAAAGAAATCAGCCCTCGACAAATTAACTGGCAGAATAAGATCTTCTGTGAAAAAATCCCTAAGCCCCGGGGTCACAATTTCATCAAAAATCTGACTTCAGGCAAATTAGTCAAAAATGTTGCCAAATGAATGCAATTGCTCCCCTGAAAGGTTTGGTGGGCGAAAGAGAAGGCTTTTTATCACACAACAAGAAATCAGCCCTTGATAACTTAACTAGCGGAAAAAGTTTTTTTGAAAAAATCCCTAAGCCCCGCGGTCACAATTTCATCAAAAATCTGACTTTGGGCAATTCTGTCAAAAAATGGTGCCAAATTGGTGCGATTGCTCCTCTGAAAGGTTTGGCAGTCGAAACAGAAGGCTTTTTATCACAGGAAAAGAAATCAGCCCTCGACAACTTAACTGGCAGAAAAAGATCTTTTGTGAAAAAATCCCTAAGCCCCGGGGTCACAATTTCATCAAAAATGTGACTTTAGGCAATTCAGTCAAAAATGGTGCCAAATGGGTGCAATTGCTCCCCTGAAAGGTTTGGCGGTTGAAATAGAAGGCTTTTTATCAAACGACAAGAAATCAGCCCTCGACAACTTAACCGGCAGAAAAAGATTTTTTTGAAAAAATCACTAAGCCCCGGGGTCACAATTTCATAAAAATTATGACCTTCTTCAATTGACTCAAAAATGGTGCCAAATGGTTGCAAAAGCTCCCCTGAAAGGTTTGGCGGTCGAAACAGAAGGATTTTTATCACAGGAAAAGAAATCAGCCCTCGACAACTTAACCGGCAGAAAAAGATTTTTTTAAAAAAAATCCTTAAGCCCCGGGGTCACAATTTCATCAAAAATCTGACTTTCGGCAATTCACACAAAAGTGGTGCCAAACTGTTGCAAATGCTCCCCTGGGAGGTTTGGCTTTCGAAACAGAAGGCTTTTTATCACAGGAATAGAAATCAGCCCTCAACAACTTAAGCAGCAGAAAAAGATCTTTTGTGAAAAGATCACTAAGCCCCGGGGTCACAATTTCATCAAAAATCTGACTTTAGGCAAATCATGTCAAAAATGTTGCCAAACGGTTGCAATTGCTCCCCTGAAAGGTTTGGCGGTCGAAACAGAAGGCTTTTTATCACACGACAAGGAATCAGCCCTACACAACTTAACCGTCAGAAAAAGATCTTCTGTGAAAAAATCCCTATGCCCTGTGGTCACAATTTCATCAAAAATCTGAATTTAGGCAATTCTGTCAAAAATGGTGCCAAATTGGTGAAATTGCTCCCCTGAAAGTTTTGGCGGTCGAAACAGAAGGATTTTTATCACAGGAAAAGAAATCAGCCCTCGACAACTTAACCGTCAGAAAAAGATCTTTTGTGAAAATATCCCTAAGGCCCGGGGTCACAATTTTATCAAAAATCTGACGTTTGACGTTTTCCAAAATGGTGCCAAACAGTTGAAAATGCTCCCCTGAGAGGTCTGACGGTCGAAACAGAAGGCTTTTTATCACAGGAAAAGAAATGAGCCCTCGACAACTTAACTGGCAGAAAAAGATCTTTTGTGAAAAAATCCCTAAGCCCCGGGGTCACAATTTCATCAAAAATGTGACTTTAGGCAATTCAGAAAAAAAATGGTGCCAAATGGGTGCAATTGCTCCTCTGAAAGGTTTGGCAGTCAAAACAGAAGGCTTTTTATCACAGGACAAGAAATCAGCCCTCAACAACTTAAGCGGCAGAAAAAGTTTTTTTTCAAAATATCCCTAAGCCCCAGGGTCACAAATTCATCAGAAATCTGACTTTCGGCAATTCACTCAAAAATGGTGCCAAACGGTTGCAAATGCTCCCCTGAGAGGTTTGGCGGTAGAAACAGAAGGCTTTTTATCACAGGACAAGAAAACAGCCCTCGACAACTTAACCGGCAGAAAAAGATTTTTTTGAAAAAATCCCTAAGCCCCAGGGGTCACGATTTCATAAAAATTCTGATGTTCTTCATTCACTCAAAAATGGTGCCAAACGGTTTCAAATGCTCCCCTGAGAGGTTTGGCGGTCGAAACAGAAGGCTTTTTATCACAGGACAGGAAATCAGCCCTCAACAACTTAACCGGCAGAAAAAGATTTTTTTGAAAAAATCCCTAGCCCCAGAGTCACAATTTTATCAAAAATCTTACGATCTCCAATTGAGGGGAAAATGGTGCCAAAGGGTTGCAAATGCTCCCCTGAGAGGTTTGGCTGTTGAAACAGACGGCTTTTTATTAAAGGAAAAGAAATCAGCCCTAAAGAACTTAACCGGGAGAAAAAGATTTTTTTGAAAAAATCCCTAAGGCCCGGGGTCACAATTTCATCAAAAATCTGACGTTCTTCAATTCACTCAAAATTGGTGCCAAACGGTTGCAAATGCTCCCCTGAGAGGTTTGGCTGTCGAAACAGAAGGCTTTATATCACAGGACAAGAAATCAGCCCTCGAGAAGTTTACCGGCGAAAAAGATTTTTTTGAAAAAATCCCAAAGCCCCGGGGTCACAATTTCATCAGAAATCTGACTTTTGGCAATTCACTCAAAAATGGTGCCCAACGGTTGCAAATGCTCCCCTGAGAGGTTTGGCGGTCGAAACAAAATCGTTTTGATCAAAGGACAAGAAATCAGCCCTCGACAACTTAACCAGCAGAAGAAGATTTTTTTGATTTAAAAATCCCTAAACCGGGGGGGGGGGGGGTGTGGTGTGGTGTCACAATTTTATAAAAATTCTGACGTTCTTCAATTCACTCAACAATGGTGCCAAACAGTTGAAAATGCTCCCCTGAGAGGTTTGACGGTCGAAACAGAAGGCTTTTTATCACAGGAAAAGAAATGAGCCCTCGACAACATAAACGTCAGAAAAAGATTTTTTTGAAAAAATCCCTAAGCCCAAGGGGTCACAATTTTATAAAAATTCTGATGTTCTTCATTCACTCAAAAATGGTGCCAAACGGTTTCAAATGCTCCCCTGACAGGTTTGGCGGTCGAAACAGAAGGCTTTTTATCACAGGACAAGAAATCAGCCCTCGAGAAGTTTACCGGCGAAAAAGATTTTTTTGAAAAAATCCCTAAGCCCCGGGGTCACAATTTCAGGAAAAATCTGACTTTCGGCAATTCACTCCAAAATGATGCCTAACGGTTGCAAATGCTCCCCTGAGAGGTTTGGCGGTCGAAAGAGAAGCCTTTCTATCACAGGACAATAAATCAGCCCTTGAAAACTTAACAGGCAAAAAAAGATTTTTTTAAAAAAAATCCCTAAATTTCATCAATTTCATCAAAAATCTGACGTTCTTCAATTCACTCAAAAACGGATACAAACTGTTGCAAATGCTCCCCTGAGAGGTTTGGCGGTCGAAACAGAAGGCTTTTTATCACAGGACAAGAAATCAGCCCTCGACAACTTAACTAGCGGAAAAAGATTTTTTTGAAAAAATCCCTAAGCCCCGCGGTCACAATTTCATCAAAAATCTGACTTTGGGCAATTCTGTCAAAAAATGGTGCCAAATTGGTGCGATTGCTCCTCTGAAAGGTTTGGCAGTCGAAACAGAAGGCTTTTTATCACAGGAAAAGAAATCAGCCCTCGACAACTTAACTGGCAGAAAAAGATCTTTTGTGAAAAAATCCCTAAGCCACAATTTCATCAAAAATGTGACTTTAGGCAATTCAGTCAAAAATGGTGCCAAATGGGTGCAATTGCTCCCCTGAAAGGTTTGGCGGTTGAAATAGAAGGCTTTTTATCAAACGACAAGAAATCAGCCCTCGACAACTTAACCGGCAGAAAAAGATTTTTTTGAAAAAATCACTAAGCCCCGGGGTCACAATTTCATAAAAATTATGACCTTCTTCAATTGACTCAAAAATGGTGCCAAATGGTTGCAAAAGCTCCCCTGAAAGGTTTGGCGGTCGAAACAGAAGGATTTTTATCACAGGAAAAGAAATCAGCCCTCGACAACTTAACCGGCAGAAAAAGATTTTTTTTAAAAAAATCCTTAAGCCCCGGGGTCACAATTTCATCAAAAATCTGACTTTCGGCAATTCACACAAAAGTGGTGCCAAACTGTTGCAAATGCTCCCCTGGGAGGTTTGGCTTTCGAAACAGAAGGCTTTTTATCACAGGAATAGAAATCAGCCCTCAACAACTTAAGCAGCAGAAAAAGATCTTTTGTGAAAAGATCACTAAGCCCAAGGGGTCACAATTTTATAAAAATTCTGATGTTCTTCATTCACTCAAAAATGGTGCCAAACGGTTTCAAATGCTCCCCTGACAGGTTTGGCGGTCGAAACAGAAGGCTTTTTATCACAGGACAAGAAATCAGCCCTCGAGAAGTTTACCGGCGAAAAAGATTTTTTTGAAAAAATCCCTAAGCCCCGGGGTCACAATTTCAGGAAAAATCTGACTTTCGGCAATTCACTCCAAAATGATGCCTAACGGTTGCAAATGCTCCCCTGAGAGGTTTGGCGGTCGAAAGAGAAGCCTTTCTATCACAGGACAATAAATCAGCCCTTGAAAACTTAACAGGCAAAAAAAGATTTTTTTAAAAAAAATCCCTAAATTTCATCAATTTCATCAAAAATCTGACGTTCTTCAATTCACTCAAAAACGGATACAAACTGTTGCAAATGCTCCCCTGAGAGGTTTGGCGGTCGAAACAGAAGGCTTTTTATCACAGGACAAGAAATCAGCCCTCGACAACTTAACTAGCGGAAAAAGATTTTTTTGAAAAAATCCCTAAGCCCCGCGGTCACAATTTCATCAAAAATCTGACTTTGGGCAATTCTGTCAAAAAATGGTGCCAAATTGGTGCGATTGCTCCTCTGAAAGGTTTGGCAGTCGAAACAGAAGGCTTTTTATCACAGGAAAAGAAATCAGCCCTCGACAACTTAACTGGCAGAAAAAGATCTTTTGTGAAAAAATCCCTAAGCCACAATTTCATCAAAAATGTGACTTTAGGCAATTCAGTCAAAAATGGTGCCAAATGGGTGCAATTGCTCCCCTGAAAGGTTTGGCGGTTGAAATAGAAGGCTTTTTATCAAACGACAAGAAATCAGCCCTCGACAACTTAACCGGCAGAAAAAGATTTTTTTGAAAAAATCACTAAGCCCCGGGGTCACAATTTCATAAAAATTATGACCTTCTTCAATTGACTCAAAAATGGTGCCAAATGGTTGCAAAAGCTCCCCTGAAAGGTTTGGCGGTCGAAACAGAAGGATTTTTATCACAGGAAAAGAAATCAGCCCTCGACAACTTAACCGGCAGAAAAAGATTTTTTTAAAAAAAATCCTTAAGCCCCGGGGTCACAATTTCATCAAAAATCTGACTTTCGGCAATTCACACAAAAGTGGTGCCAAACTGTTGCAAATGCTCCCCTGGGAGGTTTGGCTTTCGAAACAGAAGGCTTTTTATCACAGGAATAGAAATCAGCCCTCAACAACTTAAGCAGCAGAAAAAGATCTTTTGTGAAAAGATCACTAAGCCCCGGGGTCACAATTTCATCAAAAATCTGACTTTAGGCAAATCATGTCAAAAATGTTGCCAAACGGTTGCAATTGCTCCCCTGAAAGGTTTGGCGGTCGAAACAGAAGGCTTTTTATCACACGACAAGGAATCAGCCCTACACAACTTAACCGTCAGAAAAAGATCTTCTGTGAAAAAATCCCTATGCCCTGTGGTCACAATTTCATCAAAAATCTGAATTTAGGCAATTCTGTCAAAAATGGTGCCAAATTGGTGAAATTGCTCCCCTGAAAGTTTTGGCGGTCGAAACAGAAGGATTTTTATCACAGGAAAAGAAATCAGCCCTCGACAACTTAACCGTCAGAAAAAGATCTTTTGTGAAAATATCCCTAAGGCCCGGGGTCACAATTTTATCAAAAATCTGACGTTTGACGTTTTCCAAAATGGTGCCAAACAGTTGAAAATGCTCCCCTGAGAGGTCTGACGGTCGAAACAGAAGGCTTTTTATCACAGGAAAAGAAATGAGCCCTCGACAACTTAACTGGCAGAAAAAGATCTTTTGTGAAAAAATCCCTAAGCCCCGGGGTCACAATTTCATCAAAAATGTGACTTTAGGCAATTCAGAAAAAAAATGGTGCCAAATGGGTGCAATTGCTCCTCTGAAAGGTTTGGCAGTCAAAACAGAAGGCTTTTTATCACAGGACAAGAAATCAGCCCTCAACAACTTAAGCGGCAGAAAAAGTTTTTTTTCAAAATATCCCTAAGCCCCAGGGTCACAAATTCATCAGAAATCTGACTTTCGGCAATTCACTCAAAAATGGTGCCAAACGGTTGCAAATGCTCCCCTGAGAGGTTTGGCGGTAGAAACAGAAGGCTTTTTATCACAGGACAAGAAAACAGCCCTCGACAACTTAACCGGCAGAAAAAGATTTTTTTGAAAAAATCCCTAAGCCCCAGGGGTCACGATTTCATAAAAATTCTGATGTTCTTCATTCACTCAAAAATGGTGCCAAACGGTTTCAAATGCTCCCCTGAGAGGTTTGGCGGTCGAAACAGAAGGCTTTTTATCACAGGACAGGAAATCAGCCCTCAACAACTTAACCGGCAGAAAAAGATTTTTTTGAAAAAATCCCTAGCCCCAGAGTCACAATTTTATCAAAAATCTTACGATCTCCAATTGAGGGGAAAATGGTGCCAAAGGGTTGCAAATGCTCCCCTGAGAGGTTTGGCTGTTGAAACAGACGGCTTTTTATTAAAGGAAAAGAAATCAGCCCTAAAGAACTTAACCGGGAGAAAAAGATTTTTTTGAAAAAATCCCTAAGGCCCGGGGTCACAATTTCATCAAAAATCTGACGTTCTTCAATTCACTCAAAATTGGTGCCAAACGGTTGCAAATGCTCCCCTGAGAGGTTTGGCTGTCGAAACAGAAGGCTTTATATCACAGGACAAGAAATCAGCCCTCGAGAAGTTTACCGGCGAAAAAGATTTTTTTGAAAAAATCCCAAAGCCCCGGGGTCACAATTTCATCAGAAATCTGACTTTTGGCAATTCACTCAAAAATGGTGCCCAACGGTTGCAAATGCTCCCCTGAGAGGTTTGGCGGTCGAAACAAAATCGTTTTGATCAAAGGACAAGAAATCAGCCCTCGACAACTTAACCAGCAGAAGAAGATTTTTTTGATTTAAAAATCCCTAAACCGGGGGGGGGGGGGGTGTGGTGTGGTGTCACAATTTTATAAAAATTCTGACGTTCTTCAATTCACTCAACAATGGTGCCAAACAGTTGAAAATGCTCCCCTGAGAGGTTTGACGGTCGAAACAGAAGGCTTTTTATCACAGGAAAAGAAATGAGCCCTCGACAACATAAACGTCAGAAAAAGATTTTTTTGAAAAAATCCCTAAGCCCAAGGGGTCACAATTTTATAAAAATTCTGATGTTCTTCATTCACTCAAAAATGGTGCCAAACGGTTTCAAATGCTCCCCTGACAGGTTTGGCGGTCGAAACAGAAGGCTTTTTATCACAGGACAAGAAATCAGCCCTTGAGAAGTTTACCGGCGAAAAAGATTTTTTTGAAAAAATCCCTAAGCCCCGGGGTCACAATTTCAGGAAAAATCTGACTTTCGGCAATTCACTCCAAAATGATGCCTAACGGTTGCAAATGCTCCCCTGAGAGGTTTGGCGGTCGAAAGAGAAGCCTTTCTATCACAGGACAATAAATCAGCCCTTGAAAACTTAACAGGCAAAAAAAGATTTTTTTAAAAAAAAATCCCTAAATTTCATCAATTTCATCAAAAATCTGACGTTCTTCAATTCACTCAAAAACGGATACAAACTGTTGCAAATGCTCCCCTGAGAGGTTTGGCGGTCGAAACAGAAGGCTTTTTATCACAGGAAAAGAAATCAGCCCTCGACAACTTAACTGTCAGAAAAAGATCTTTTGTGAAAAAATCCCTAAGCCCCGGGGTCACAATTTCATCAAAAATGTGACTTTAGGCAATTCAGTCAAAAATGGTGCCAAATGGGTGCAATTGCTCCCCTGAAAGGTTTGGCGGTTGAAATAGAAGGCTTTTTATCAAACGACAAGAAATCAGCCCTCGACAACTTAACCGGCAGAAAAAGATTTTTTTGAAAAAATCACTAAGCCCCGGGGTCACAATTTTATAAAAATTCTGACGTTCTTCAATTCACTCAAAAATGGTGCCAAACAGTTGAAAATGCTCCCCTGAGAGGTTTGACGGTCGAAACAGAAGGCTTTTTATCACAGGAAAAGAAATGAGCCCTCGACAACTTAACCAGCAGAAAAAGATTTTTTTGAAAAAATCCCTAAGCCCCGGGGACACAATTTCATTAAAAATCTGACTTTCGGCAATTGACTCAAAAATGGTGCCAAACGGTTGCAAATGCTCTCATGAAAGGTATGCCAGTCGAAACAGAAGGCTTTTTACCACAGGAAAAGAAATCAGCCCTTGAAAACATAAGCGGCAGAAAAAGATTTTATTTGAAAAAATCCCTAAGCCCTCGACAACATAAGTCGCAGAAAAAGATTTTTTTGAAAAAATCCTTAAGCCCCGTCACAATTTCATCAGAAATCTGACTTTCGGCAATTCACTCAAAAACGGAAACAAACTTTTGCAAATGCTCCCCTGAGAGGCTTGGCAGTCGAAACACAAGGCTTTTTATCACAGGAAAAGAAATCAGCCCTCAACAACTTAACCGGCAGAATTTCATCAAACATCTGACGTTCTTCAATTCACTCAAAAATGGTGCAAACAGTTGCAAATGCTCCCCTGAGAGGTTTGACGGTCGAAACAGAAGGCTTTTTATCACAGGACAAGAAATCAGCCCTCGACAACTTAACCGGCAGAAAAAGATTTTTTTCAAAAATCTTTAAGCCCCGGGGTCACAATTTCATCAAAAATCTGACGTTCTTAAATTCACTCAAAAATGGTGCCCAACGGTTGCAAATGCTCATCTGAGAGGTTTGGCGGTCGAAACAAAATCGTTTTGATCACAGGACAAGAAATCAGCCCTCGACAACTTAACCAGCAGAAGAAGATTTTTTTGATTTAAAAATCCCTAAACCGGGGGGGGGGGGGGTGTCACAATTTTATAAAAATTCTGATGTTCTTCAATTCACTCAACAATGGTGCCAAACAGTTGAAAATGCTCCCCTGAGAGGTTTGACGGTCGAAACAGAAGGCTTTTTATTACAGGAAAAGAAATGAGCCCTCGACAACATAAACGTCAGAAAAAGATTTTTTTTGAAAAAATCCCTAAGCCCCAGGGGTCACAATTTTATAAAAATTCTGATGTTTTTCATTCACTCAAAAATGGTGCCAAACGGTTGCAAATGCTCCCCTGAGAGGTTTGGCTGTCGAAACAGAAGGCTTTTTATCACAGGACAAGAAATGAGCCCTCGAGAAGTGTACCGGCGAAAAAGATTTTTTTGAAAAAATCCCTAAGCCCCGGGGTCAGAATTTCAGCAAAAATCTGACGTTTTCCAATTCACTCCAAAATGGTGCCAAACTGTTGCAAATGCTCCCCTGAAAGGTTTTGCGGTCGAAAGAGAAGGCTTTATATCATAGGACAAGAAATCAGCCCTCGACAACTTAACCGGGAGAAAAAGATTTTTTTGAAAAAATCCCTAAGGTCCGGGGTCACAATTTCATCAAAAATCTGACGTTCTTCAATTCACTCAAAAATGGTGCAAACAGTTGCAAATGCTCCCCTGAAAGGTTTCGCGGTCGAAACAGAAGGCTTTTTATCACAGTACAAGAAATCAGCCCTCGACAACTTAAATGGCATAAAAAGATCTTTTGTGAAAAAATCCCTAAGCCCCGGGGTCACAATTTCATCCAAAATCTGACTTTAGGCAAATCAGTCAAAAATGTTGCCAAATGAATGCAATTGCTCCCCTGAAAGGGACTAGGGGGAACTAGGGAGGAACTAGGTGGAGGAACTAGGACGAAGTGGGTGGAGAAACTAGGAGGGACTTGGAGGGACTAGGTGGAGGAAGTAGTAGGGACTAGGAGGGACTAGGTGGAGGAACCAGGAGGGACTAGGTTGAACAAGGTGGAGGGACTAGGGGAACTGGGGAACTAGGGAGGAACTAGGTGGAGGAACTAAGGGGAACTGGGGGAAGTAGGGAGGAACTGGGTGGAGGAACTAGGAGGAACTAGGAGGAACTTGGTGGTGGAACTAGGAGGGACTAGGAGGGAGTAGGTGGAGGAACCAGGAGGGACTAGGTTGAACTAGGTGGAGGGACTAGGGGGAACTGGGGAACTAGGGAGGAACTAGGTGGAGGATCTAGTAGGAATTAGTAGGAACTAGGTAGAAGCACTAGGTGGAGGAATTAGGAGGAAGTAGGTGGAGGAAATAGGAGGAACTAGGGGCAACTGGGTGGAGGAACTAGGTGGAGGAACTAGGAGGAACTGGGTGGAGGAACTAGGAGGACCTAGGTGGATGAACTAGGAGGAACTAGGAGGAACTAGGTGGAGGAACTAGGTGGACAAACTAGGTGGCAGAACTAGGAGGGACTAGGTGGAGGAACTAGGAAGAACTGGGTGGAGAAACTAGGAGGAACTGGATGGAGGAACTAGGAGGGACTTAGTGGAGAATCTAGGGGGGACTAGGTGGAGGAAATAGTAGGAACTAGGAGGAAGTAGGTGGAGGAAGTAGGTGGAGGAAGTAGGTGGAGGAATTAGGAGGAACAAGGTGGGGCAACTAGGAAGGTCTAGTAGGAGGAACTAGGGGGAACTAGGTGGAGGAACTAGGTGGAGGAACTAGGAGGACCTAGGTGGAGGAACTAGGAGGGACAAGGTGGAACTAGGTGAGGGACTAGGGGGAACTGGGGGAACAAGGGAGGAACTAGGTGGAGGAAGCAGGAGGAACCGGGTAGAGGAACTAGGGGAGACTAGGTGGAGGAACTAGTAGGAACTAGCAGGAACTAGTTGGAGGAACTAATAGGAATTAGTAGGAACTAGGGGGAGGCACTAGGTGGAGGAACTAGGAGGAAGTAGGTGGAGGAACTAGGAGGAACTAGGTGCAACTAGGTGGAGGAACCAGGTGGAGTAACTAGGTGGAGTAACTAGGAGGAGTAACTAGGTGGAGGAACTAGGAGGAACTAGGTGGGGGAACTAGGAGGGTCTAGTAGGAGGAACTAGGTGGAGGAACTGGGTGGAGGAACTAGTTGGAAGATCAGCCTCCAAGCCTGCAAGCAGGATGTGAGCACCACAGCATTGAACCTCACATGCGATCTGCAGCAACTGGCATTCATCCGCAAAGTAGTAAAGCAGGAGTAAAGTATGAGTAAAGTATGAGTAAAGTATGAGTAAAGTATGAGTAAAGTGGGAGTAAAGTAGGGGTAAAGTAGGGGTAAAGTAGGGGTAAAGTAGTAAAAAGCAAACAAATTAAACATTCAAGATTCTAAAAAGCCAGACAGCAGGGCAGGGGTAGGCAACCTGGGCCACATCTGTGCCCCGATCGCCTTCTCAATCCAGCCCACGGATGGTCCAGGAATCAGCGTCTTTTTAGGTGAGTAGAATGGGTGCTTATATTTAAAATGCATCTCTGGGTTATTTTTTTTCTACCAAATATAGTCCGGCCCACCACCGGCTGAAAAAGATTGCTAACCCCTGTTTTAGGGCTACTTTTTGCCTTCTTTTTCACTTACAACTCTGTGGTGAACTAGTAGGAACTAGGAGGAACTAGGTGGAGAAACTAGGTGGAGGAACTAGGAGGGACTAGGTGGAGGAACTAGGAGGGACTAGTAGCAGGAACTAGGTGGAGGAACTAGGTGGAGGAACTAAGAGGAACTAGGTGAGGGAACTAGGAGGGACTAGTAGGAGGAACTAGGGGGAACTAGGTGGAGGAACTAGGTGGAGGAACTCGGAGGACATAGGTGGAGGAACTACGAGGGACTAGGTGGAGGGACTAGGGGGAACTGGGGGAACTAGGGAGGAACTAGATGGAGGAGCTAGGAGGAACTGGGTGGAGTAACTAGGGGAGACTAACTGGAGGAACTAGGAGGGACTAGGTGGAACTAGGTGGAGGGACTAGTGGGAACTGGGGGAACTAGGGAGGAACTAGGTGGAGGAACTAAGGGGAACTGGGGGAAGTAGGGAGGAGCTGGGTGGAGGAACTAGGAGGAACTAGGAGGAACTGGGTGGAGGAACTAGGAGGGACTAGGAGGGACTAGGTGGAGGAACCAAGAGGTACTAGGTTGAACTAGGTGGAGGGACTAGGGGGAACTGGGGGAACTAGGGAGGATCTAGGTGGAGGATCTAGTAGGAATTAGTAGGAACTAGGTAGAAGCACTAGGTGGAGGAATTAGGAGGAAGTAGGTGGAGGAAATAGGAGGAACTAGGTGCAACTAGGTGGATGAAATAGGAGGAACTGGGTGGAGGACCTAGGAGGACCTAGGTGGAGGAACTAGGAGGAACTAGGTGGAGGAACTAGTTGGACAAACTAGGTGGATGAACTAGGTGGCGGAACTAGGAGGGACTAGGTGGAGGAACTAGGAAGAACTGGGTGGAGAAACTAGGAGGAACTGGATAGAGGAACTAGGAGGGACTTGGTGCAGAATCAAGGGGGGACTAGGGGGAGGAAATAGTAGGAACTAGGAGGAAGTAGGTGGAGGAAGTAGGTGGAGGAACTAGGAGGAACAAGGTGGGGCAACTAGGAGGGTCTAGTAGGAGGAACTAGGGGGAACTAAGTGGAGGAACTAGGTGGAGGAACTAGGAGGACCTAGGTGGAGGAACTAGGAGGGACTAGGTGGAACTAGGTGAGGGACTAGGGGGAACTGGGGGAACAAGGGAGGAACTAGGTGGAGGAAGTAGGAGGAACCGGGTGGAGGAACTAGGTGAGACTAGGTGGAGGAACTAGTAGGAACTAGCAGGAACTAGTTGGAGGAACTAATAGGAATTAGTAGGAACTAGGGGGAGGCACTAGGTGGAGGAACTAGGAGGAAGTAGGTGGAGGAAATAGGAGGAACTAGGTGCAACTAGGTGGAGGAACTAGGTGGAGGAACTAGGAGGAACTGGGTGGAGGAACTAGGAGGAACTGGGGGAGTTACTAGGAGGGACTAGGTGGAACTAGGTGGAGGGACTAGGGGGAACTTGGGGAACTAGGGAGGAACTAGGTGGAGGAACTAGGAGGAACTAGGAGGAACTAGGTGGAGGAACCAGGTGGAGGAACTAGGTGGAGTAACTAGGAGGAGTAACTAGGTGGAGGAACTAGGAGGAACTAGGTGGGGGAACTAGGAGGGTCTAGTAGGAGGAGCTAGGTGGAGGAACTGGGTGGAGGAACTAGTTGGAAGATCAGCCTCCAAGCCTGCAAGCAGGATGTGAGCACCACGGCACTGAACCTCACATGCGATCTGCAGCAACTGGCATTCATCCGCAAAGTAGTAAAGCAGGAGTAAAGTATGAGTAAAGTATGAGTAAGGTATGAGTAAAGTGGGAGTAAAGTAGGGGTAAAGTAGGGGTAAAGTAGGGGTAAAGTAGTAAAAAGCAAACAAATTAAACATTCAAGATTCTAAAAAGTCAGACAGCAGGGCAGGGGTAGGCAACCTGGGCCACATCTGTGCCCCGATCGCCTTCTCAATCCAGCCCACGGATGGTCCAGGAATCAGCGTCTTTTTACGTGAGTAGAATGGGTGCTTATATTTAAAATGCATCTCTGGGTTATTTTTTTTCTACCAAATATAGTCCGGCCCACCACCGGCTGAAAAAGGTTGCTAACCCCTGTTTTAGGGCTACTTTTTGCCTTCTTTTTCACTTACAACTCCGTGGTGAACTAGTAGGAACTAGGAGGAACTAGGTGGAGAAACTAGGTGGAGGAACTAGGAGGGACTAGGTGGAGAAACTAGGAGGGACTAGTAGCAGGAACTAGGTGGAGGAACTGGGTGGAGGAACTAGGTGGAGGAACTAAGAGGAACTAGGTGAGGGATCTAGGAGGGACTAGTAGGAGGAACTAGGGGGAACTAGGTGGAGGAACTAGGTGGAGGAACTCGGAGGACATAGGTGGAGGAAATACGAGGGACTAGGTGGAGGGACTAGGGGGAACTGGGGGAACTAGGGAGGAACTAGGTGGAGGAGCTAGGAGGAACTGGGAGGGAGTAGGTGGAGGAACCAAGAGGGACTAGGTTGAACTAGGTGGAGGGACTAGGGGGAACTGGGGGAACTAGGGAGGATCTAGGTGGAGGATCTAGTAGGAAATAGTAGGAACTAGGTAGAAGCACTAGGTTGAGGAATTAGGAGGAAGTAGGTGGAGGAAATAGGAGGAACTAGGTGCAACTAGGTGGAGGAAATAGGAGGAACTGGGTGGAGGACCTAGGAGGACCTAGGTGGAGGAACTAGGAGGAACTAGGTGGAGGAACTAGTTGGACAAACTAGGTGGACGAACTAGGTGGCGGAACTAGGAGGGACTAGGTGGAGGAACTAGGAAGAACTGGGTGGAGAAACTAGGAGGAACTGGATGGAGGAACTAGGAGGGACTTGGTGCAGAATCTAGGGGGCACTAGGTGGAGGAAATAGTAGGAACTAGGAGGAAGTAGGTGGAGGAAGTAGGTGGAGGAACTAGGAGGAAGTAGGTGGAGGAAGTAGGTGGAGGAACTAGGAGGAACAAGGTGGGGCAACTAGGAGGGTCTAGTAGGAGGAACTAGGGGGAACTAAGTGGAGGAACTAGGTGGAGGAACTAGGAGGACCTAGGTGGAGGAACTAGGAGGGACTAGGTGGAACTAGGTGAGGGACTAGGGGGAACTGGGGGAACAAGGGAGGAACTAGGTGGAGGAAGTAGGAGGAACCGGGTGGAGGAACTAGGGGAGACTAGGTGGAGGAACTAGTAGGAACTAGCAGGAACTAGTTGGAGGAACTAATAGGAATTAGTAGGAACTAGGGGGAGGCACTAGGTGGAGGAACTAGGAGGAAGTAGGTGGAGGAAATAGGAGGAACTAGGTGCAACTAGGTGGAGGAACTAGGTGGAGGAACTAGGAGGAACTGGGTGGAGGAACTAGCAGGAACTGGGGGAGTTACTAGGAGGGACTAGGTGGAACTAGGTGGAGGGACTAGGGGGAACTTGGGGAACTAGGGAGGAACTAGGTGGAGGAACTAGGAGGAACTAGGAGGAACTAGGTGGAGGAACCAGGTGGAGGAACTAGGTGGAGTAACTAGGAGGAGTAACTAGGTGGAGGAACTAGGAGGAACTAGGTGGGGGAACTAGGAGGGTTTAGTAGGAGGAGCTAGGTGGAGGAACTGGGTGGAGGAACTAGTTGGAAGATCAGCCTCCAAGCCTGAGGGACGGTGGACCGGTCCATGGCTGAAAAAGGTTGCTAACCCCTGTTTTAGGGCTACTAGGACACTGCCTCCCACAAATCTCAGTTTCTCCTCATCCAGCTCCGACTGCCTTCTTTTTCACTTACAACTCCGAGTTGAACTAGTAGGAACTAGGAGGAACTAGGTGGAGAAACTAGGTGGAGGAACTAGGAGGGACTAGGTGGAGGAACTAGGAGGGACTAGGAGGAGGAACTAGGGTGGAACTAGGTGGAGGAACTAGGAGGAACTGGGTGGAGGAACTAGGAGGAACTGGGTGGAGGAAATAGGAGGAACTAGGTGGAACTAGGTGGAGGAACTAGGAGGAATTAGTAGGAAATAGGTGGAGGAACTAGTTGGAGGAACTAGGGGGAACTAGGTGGAGGGACTAGGGGGAAGTGGGGGAACTAGGGAGGAACTAGTTGCAGGAACTAGGAGGAGCTAGGTGGAGGAACTAGGAGGGACGAGGTGGGGGAACTAGGAGGGACTAGTAGCAGGAACTAGGTGGAGGAACTGGGTGGAGGAACTAGGAGGGACTAGGCGGAGGAACTAGGAGGGACTAGGTGGAACTAGGTGGTGGGAGTAGGGAGAACTGGGGGGACAAGGGAGGAACTAGGTGGAGGAACTAGGAGGAACTGGGTGGAGGGACTAGGGGGAACTGGGGGAACTAGGGGGGCAAGGTGGAGGAAATAGGAGGAAATAGGTGGGGAAACTAGGAGGGACTAGTAAAAGGAACTAGGTGGAGGAACTGGGTGGAGGAACTAGTAGGAACTAGGAGGAACTAGGTGGAGGAAGCAGGCGGAGGAACAAGGTGGAAGAACTAGGTGGAGGAAGTAGGTGGGGGAACTAGGTGGGGGAACTAGGAGGGACTAGTAGGAGGAACTAGGGGGAACTATGAAGAGGACCTAGGTTGAGGAACTAGGAGGAACTAGGTGGAAGAACTAGGGGGAACTAGGGGCGACTAGGTGGAGGAACTAGTAGGAACTAAGAGGAACTAGGTGGAGGAAGTAGGTGGGCGAACTAGGTGGGGGAACTAGGAGGGACTAGGAGGAGGAACTGGGGGAACTAGGTGGAGGAACTAGGTGGAGGAACTAGGAGGACCTAGGTGGAGGAACTAGGGGGGACTAGGTGGAACTAGTTGGAGGGACTAGGGGAAATGGGGGAACTAAGGAGGAACTAGGTGGAGGAACTAGGAGGAACTAAGGGGGACTAGGTGGAGGAACTGGGTGGAGGAACTAGGAGGAACTAGGTAGAGGAACTAGGTGGGGGAACTAGGTGGGGGAACTAGGTGGGGGAACTACGAGAGACTAGGAGGAGGAACTAGGGTGGAACTAGGTGGAGGAACTAGGAGGAACTGGGTGGAGGAACTAGGAGGTACTGGGTGGAGGAACTAGGAGGGACTAGGTGGAGGACCTAGTATGAACTAAGAGGAACTAGGTGGAGGAACTAGGTGGAGGAACTAGGAGGAACTGGGTGGAGGAACTAGGAGGACCTAGGTGGAGGAACTAGGAGGATCTAGGTGGAACTAGGTGGAGGGACTAAGGGGGACTGGGGGGACTAGGGAGTAACTGGGTGGAGGAACTAGGAGGAACTGGGTGGAGGAACTAGGAGGGACTAGGCGGAGGAACTAGGAGGAAGTAGGTGGAGGAAATAGGAGGAACTAGGTCAACTAGGTGGAGGAACTAGTTGGAGGAACTAGTAGGAACAGGGTGGAGGAACTAGGAGGAACTAGGTGGGGGGGCTAGGAGGGAATAGGAGGAGGAACTAGTAGGAACTAGGTGGAGGAACTAGGAGGGACTAGGTGGAACTAGGGGGGAGGGACTAGGGGAACTGTGGAAACTAGGGAGGCACTAGGTGGAGGATCTTGGAGGAACTGGCTGGAGGATCTAGGAGCGACTAGGTGGAACTAGGTGGAGGGACTAGGAGGAACTGGGTGGAGGAACTAGGAGGACCCAGGTGCAACTAGGGGGAGGAACTAGGAGGAACTGTGTGGTGGAATTAGGAGGGACTACGTGGAGGAACTCGGAGGAACTAGGTGGAGGAACTAGGAGGAACTAGGTGGGGGAACTAGGAGGGACTAGTAGGAGGAACTAGGGGGAACTAGGTGGAGGAACTAGGTGGAGGAAGAAGGAGGAACTAGGCGGAGGGATTAGGAGGGACTAGGTGGAACTATGTGGAGGGACTAGAGGGAAGTAGGGGAACTAGGGATGAACTAGGTGGAGGAACTAGGAGGAACTGGGTGGAGGAACTAGGAGGAACTGGGTGGAGGGACTTGGAGGACTAGGTGGAGGAACTAGTAGGAACCAGGAGGAAGTAGGTGGAGGAACGAGTAAGAATTAGTAGGAACTAGGTAGAGGCTCTATGTGGAGGAACTAGGAGGAAGTAGGTGGAGGAAATAGGAGGAACTAGGTGCAACTAGGTGGAGGAACTAGGTGTAGGAACTAAGAGGAACTGGGTAGAGGAAATAGGAGGACCTAGGTGGAGGAACTAGGAGGTACTAGGTGGAACTAGGTGGAGGAACTAGGAGGGACTAGGTGGAACTAGGTGGAGGGACTAGGGCAACTGGGGGAACTACGGAGGAACTAGGTGGAGGAACTAGGAGGAACTGGGTGGAGGGACTAGGAGGGACTAGGAGGGACTAAGCGGAGGAACTAAGAGGGACTTGGAAGGACTAGGTGGAGGAACTAGGAAGGACTAGGTAGAACTAGGTGGTGTGACTAGGGGAAACTGGGGGAAGTAGGGAGGAACTAGGTGGAGGAACTAGGAGGAACTAGGGTAGACTACGTGGAGGAACTAGTAGGAACTAGGAGGAAATAGGTGGAGGAACTAGGAGGGACTACGTGGAGGAACTAGGAGGGACTAGGAGGAGGAACTAGGGTGGAACTAGGTGGAGGAACTAGAAGGAACTGAGTGGAGGAAATATGAGGAACTAGGTGGAACTAGGTGGAGGAACTCGTAGGAATTAGTAGGAAATAGTTGGAGGCACTATGTGGAGGAACTAGGAGGAAGTAGGTGGAGGAAATAGGAGGAACTAGGTGCAACTAGATGGAGGAATCAGGTGGAGGAACTAGGAGGAACTGGGGGAGGAATTAGGAGGGACTAGGTGGAACTAGGTGGAGGGACTAGGGGGAACTGGGGGAACTAGGGAGGAACTAGGTGGAGGAGCTAGGAGGAACTAGGGGAGACTAACTGGAGGAAGTAGGAGGGATTAGGTGGAACTAGGTGGAGGGACTAGGGGGAACTGGGGGAACTAAGGAGGAACTAGGTGGAGGAACTAAGGGGAACGGGGGGAAGTAGGGAGGAACTGGGTGGACGAACTAGGAGAAACTAGGAGGAACTGGGCGGAGGAACTATGAGGGACTATATGGAGGAACAAGGAGGCACTAGGTGGAACTAGGTGGAGGGACTAAGGGGAACTAGGGAGGAACTAGTTGGAGGAACTAGGACGAAGTGGGTGGAGGAACTAGGAGGGACTTGGAGGGACTAGGTGGAGGAACTAGGAGGGACTAGGAGGGACTAGGTGGAGGAACCAGGAGGGACTAGGTTGAACTAGGTGGAGGGACTAGGGGGAACTGGGGGAACTAGGGAGGAAATAGGTGGAGGAACTAGGAAAAACTGGGTGGGGGAACTAAGGGGATTAGGTAGAGGAACTTATAGGAACTAGGAGAAACTAGGTGGAGGATCTAGTAGGAATTAGTAGGAACTAGGTAGAGGCACTAGGTGGAGGAACTAGGAGGAAGGAGGTAGTGAAATAGGAGGAACTAGGAGCAACTAGGAGGAGGAACTAGGTGGAGGAAGTAGGAGGACAGGGTGGAGGAACTAGGAGGACCTAGGTGGAGGAACTAGTAGGAACTAGGAGGAACTGGGTGGAGGAACTAGGAGGAACTGGGTGGAGGAACTAGTAGGCATTATGTGGAGGAACTAGGAGGGACTAGGTGGAACTAGGTGGAGGGACCAGGGGGAACTGGGGGAACTAGGGAGGAACTAGGTGGAGGAACTAGAAGGAACTGGGTGGAGGAACCAAGAGGGACTTGGAGGGACTAGGTGGAGGAACCAGGAGAGACTAGGTGGAACTAGGTGAGGGACTAGGGGGAACTGGGGGAACAAGGGAGGAACTAGGTGGAGGAACTAGGAGGAACTGGGTGGAGGAACTAGGGGGGGACTAGGTGGAACTAGTTGGAGGGACTAGGGGAAATGGGGGAACTAGGGAGGAACTAGGTGGAGGAACTAGGAGGAACTGGGTGGAGGAATTAGGAGGGACTACGTGGAACTAGGTGGAGGGACTAGGGGGAACTGGGGGAACTAGGGAGGAACTGGGTGGAGGAACTAGGAGGAACTGGGTGGAGGAACTAGGAGGGACTAGGCGGAGGAACTAGGAGGAAGTAGGTGGAGGAAATAGGAGGAACTAGGTGCAACTAGGTGGAGGACCTAGTTGGAGTAACTAGGAGGAACAGGGTGGAGGAACTAGGAGGAACTAGGTGGGGGGACTAGGAGGGAATAGGAGGAGGAACTAGTAGGAACTAGGTGGAGGAACTAGGAGGGACTAGGTGGAACTAGGGGGAGGGACTAGGGGAACTGGGGAAACTAGGGAGGCAGTAGGTGGAGGATCTAGGAGGAACTGGCTGGAGGATCTAGGAGGGACTAGGTGGAACTAGGTGGAGGGACTACGAGGAATTGGGTGGAGAAACTAGGAGGGATCTAGGAGGAACTGGGTGGAGGGAGTAGGAGGGACTAGGTGGAACTAGGTGGAGGGACTAGGGGTAACAGGGGAGGAAATAGGGGATTAGGGAGGAACTAGGTGGAGGAACTAGGGGGACTAGGTGGAGGAACTAGTAGGAACTAGGAGGAACTAGGTGGAGGAACGAGTAGGAATTAGTAGGAACTAGGTAGAACTAGGCTCTATGTGGAGGAACTAGGAGGAAGTAGGTGGAGGAAATAGGAGGAACTAGGTGCAACTAGGTGGAGGAACTCGGTGTAGGAACTAAGAGGAACGGGGTAGAGGAAATAGGAGGACCTAGGTGTGGAGGAACTAGGAGGAACTAGGAGGAACTAGGTGGAGGAACTAGGTGGACGAACTAGGTGGCGGAACTAGGAGGGACTAGGTGGAGGAACTAGGAAGAACTGGGTCGAGAAACTAGGAGGAACTGGATGGGGGAACTAGGAGGGACTTGGTGGAGAATCTAGGGGGGACTAGGTGGAGGAAATAGTAGGAACTAGCAGGAAGTAGGTGGAGGAACTTGATGGAGGAACTAGGAGGAACTAGGTGGAGGAACTAGGTGGAGGAACTAGGAGGAACAAGGTGGGGCAACTAGGAGGGTCTAGTAGGAGGAACTAGGGGGAACTAGGTGGAGGAACTAGCAGGAACTAGTTGGAGGAACTAATAGGAATTAGTAGGAACTAGGGGGAGGCACTAGGTGGAGGAACTAGGAGGAAGTAGGTGGAGGAAATAGGAGGAACTAGGTGCAACTAGGTGGAGGAACTAGGTGGAGGAACTAGGAGGAAGTGGGTGGAGGGACTAGGAGGAACTGGGGGAGTTACTAGGAGGGACTAGGTGGAACTAGGTGGAGGGACTAGGGGTAACTGGGGGAACTAGGGAGGAACTAGGTGTTGGAACTAGGAGGAACTAGGAGTAACTATGTGGAGGAACCAGGTGGAGGAACTATGTGGAGTAACTAGGAGGAGTAACTAGGTGGAGGAACTAGGAGGAACTAGGTGGGGGAACTAGGAGGGACTAGTAGGAGGAGCTAGGTGGAGGAACTGGGTGGAGGAACTAGTTGGAAGATCAGCCTCCAAGCCTGCAAGCAGAATGTGAGCACCACGGCACTGAACCTCACATGCAATCTGCAGCAACTGGCATTCATCCGCAAAGTAGTAAAGCAGGAGTAAAGTATGAGTAAAGTATGCGTAAAGTATGAGTAAAGTATGAGTAAGGTATGAGTAAAGTATGAGTAAAGTGGGAGTAAAGTATGAGTAAAGTGGGAGTAAAGTAGGAGTAAATTAGGAGTAAATTAGGGGTAAAGTAGTAAAAAGCAAACAAATTAAGCATTCAAGATTCTAAAAAGCCAGACAGCAGGGCAGGGGTAGGCAACCTGGGCCACATCTGTGCCCCGATCGCCTTCTCAATCCAGCCCACGGATGGTCCAGGAATCAGCATCTTTTTACGTGAGTAGAATGGGTGCTTATATTTAAAATGCATCTCTGGGTTATTTTTTTTCTTCCAAATATAGTCCGGCCCACCACCGGCTGAGGGACGGTGGACCGGTCCATGGCTGAAAAAGGTTGCTAACCCCTGTTTTAGGGCTACTAGGACACTGCCTCCCACAAATCTCAGTTTGTCCTCATCCAGCTCCGACTGCCTTCTTTTTCACTTACAACTCCGAGTTGAACTAGTAGGAACTAGGAGGAACTAGGTGGAGAAACTAGGTGGAGGAACTAGGAGGGACTAGGTGGAGGAACTAGGAGGGACTAGGAGGAGGAACTAGGGTGGAACTAGGTGGAGGAACTAGGAGGAACTGGGTGGAGGAACTAGGAGGAACTGGGTGGAGGAAATAGGAGGAACTAGGTGGAACTAGGTGGAGGAACTAGGAGGAATTAGTAGGAAATAGGTGGAGGAACTAGTTGGAGGAACTAGGGGGAACTACGTGGAGGGACTAGGGGGAAGTGGGGGAACTAGGGAGGAACTAGTTGCAGGAACTAGGAGGACCTAGGTGGAGGAACTAGGAGGGACTAGGTGGAACTAGGTGGGGGAACCAGGGAAGTGGGGGAACTAGGGAGGAACTAGTTGGAGGAACTAGGAGGACCTAGATGGAGGAACTAGGTGGAGGAACTAGGAGGAACTAGGTGGGGGAACTAGGAGGGACTGGTAGCAGGAACTAGGTGGAGGAACTGGGTGGAGGAACTAGTAGGAACTAGGAGGAACTAGGGGGAGGAACCAGGTGGAGGAACTAGGTGGAGGAACTAGGTGGAGGAACTAGGAGGAACTAGGTGAGCGAACTAGGAGGGACTAGGAGGAGGAACTAGGGGGAGCTAGGTGGAGGAACTAAGTGGAGGAACTAGGAGGACCTAGGTGGAGGAACTACGAGGGACTAGGTGGAACTAGGTGGAGGGACTAGGGGGAACTGGGGGAACTAGGGAGGAACTAGGTGGAGGAGCTAGGAGGAACTGGGTGGAGGAACTAGGGGAGACTAACTGGAGGAACTAGGAGGGACTAGGTGGAACTAGGTGGAGGGACTAGTGGGAACTGGGGGAACTAGGGAGGAACCAGGTGGAGGAACTAAGGGGAACTGGGGGAAGTAGGGAGGAACTGGGTGGACGAACTAGGTGGAACTGGGCGGAGGAACTAGGAGGGACTATATGGAGGAACAAGGAGGGACTAGGGGGAACTAGGTGGAGGGACTAGGGGGAACTAGGGAGGAACTAGGTGGAGGAACTAGGACGAAGTGGGTGGAGAAACTAGGAGGGACTTGGAGGGACTAGGTGGAGGACCTAGGATGGACTAGGAGGGACTAGGTGGAGGAACCAGGAGGGACTAGGTTGAACTAGGTGGAGGGACTAGGGGGAACTGGGGGAACTACGAGGAACTAGGTGGAGGATCTAGTAGGAATTAGTAGGAACTAGGTAGAAGCACTAAGTGGAGGAATTAGGAGGAAGTAGGTGGAGGAAATAGGAGGAACTAGGTGCAACTAGGTGGGAGAACTAGGTGGAGGAACTAGGAGGAACTGGGTGGAGGAACTAGGAGGAACTAGGAGGAACTAGATGGAGGAACTAGGTGGACGAACTAGGTGGCGGAACTAGGAGGGACTAGGTGGAGGAACTGTTATTCTAAAGCAGCAATGCTGCAGCAAGCAAAGGCACTAGCAGCTCAGTCAGCTGCTTGTGGCTGCAAAGCCAGACAGGATGTATGTGACTGTTGCCATGGAAACAAAGGGGCAGTCCATTCTCCTTATTGAGCACAGGATGTGAGCTCAGTGTGTGTCATATGACCTGTACAGGATGTACATGGGTGGAGTTTGGAGTTTCTCTCTTTTTGTTGAAGAGAGCAGACATCTTTCACTGTATGACTGCTAAAGACAGGAATAAAAGCAATGTAGATACATTTCTGTCTGAGTCTGATTCCCCTCCCTGGGGATATGCAGGGTGCAGGGAGGAGGAGAAGCAGTTGGTGTGTTTTTCTCACAGCCTGAGGAAAATCGCCGGAACGGACCTCGTGTGTTTTTCCTGCCGGGAGTCGCCGGAGGGAGGTCAAAAGAATTCGGCCGGTGCCTGGAGAGATAGGCACATACCTCTGACCGAGCCTGAATTCTAACAGTGGTAGCAGTTGACGGTTGCTACGATCCATGGAAGTCTGCAGAAATAGGAGCAGAGCTGCTATTTTCATCCCTCTCCATGGAAGCCTGAGATGGAGGCTGATTCTCTGCAGCCAGGAGCTCACCAGAAGAAGCTGAAAGCCAAGCTACGGAGCCCAGGTATGAGATTTTTGGGCTTAAGAGTGTGAATGCAGATGGATTAATTCTCTGCTTCATGGGAGCAACGTTTGGGAAAAACAGCTCCGAGAGAGAAGAGTCTGCATTCCAAACATTCCTGTGGTTTTTTCCTGTCCAAGGAAAGGAATGTGGTTGCTTAGGAATGCAGGCCAGTTTCAAGATAAGGGCTGGAAGTCAGGCTGTGCCCAGAGAGGCAAAAACAGCTCGTGTTTAGACTAGGCCCTTACAAAGGAACTGTTGAAAGGGGACTTTCCAAGCGGCCAGTGTTAGAGCTGCCAGGTGTACAGAGTGTAAACAAGCCAGTTATTGGATTTTAGAGGCTTGTGTTTGAGAGTCAATGCAAGGACTCAAAATGGATGCCAAGAAAGGGGTGTGCCTGCCTTCTCCACCCCTCTTGACCAGTGACAATTATGCATCTTGGTCTATCAAGATGAAGGCCTTGCTGCAGAATCAGAGACTGTTTGGGGTGATTGAGAACCCCATCCCTGCAGCACCAACGCGTGCTTGGGAGTCACAGGATGTGAAGGCCAGAACCGCTATAATTCTGTGCGTGTCAGACTCTCAGCTTATTCATATACAAGATTTACAGCACGCGAAAGATGTTTGGGACACGCTGAGAAGGACACATCAGAGAGATGCAGGTTCTTCAGCATTGCTGTATTTTGAAAAGCTGACTAACCTGAGGCTTGCGCCTGATGGAGATGTTCAAGCGCACCTGACGGAAATGAAATTTCTGCGTCAGCAGATGGTGGAACGCAATTTCCATCTGCAGGAGGAAGTGTTTTGCTTCATGGTGATCAACAGCCTGAATTGGACTTACAAAACGGTTGCCAGTCAGCTGGGGTCTCTCCCAGCAGCTGATCTAACGTCGGACAGGGTCTTTGCCGTCTTGCTGAACGAACATGGCAGACTTGCCGCCCTGGAAGTGAAGGACAGGGGGAGACAAGAACGGAGTTCAGACACCCCCACTGCTGTAGCTACTGGAGGAGACGCTGTAGCTTTGAACGTTGTCCGATGTTTCAATTGTGGGCAGACTGGGCATCTTCAGCGGTACTGCAAGAAGCCACGTCAGAACAAAGGAGCCAAGGGAAGCTCCACGAAGTCTGAGGCGTCAGGCAGAAGTCATGCCAAGTCACAGGCGAAGCCTGCAAAGGCTTTGATGTCGAAAGGAACCAAGCCAGATGTGGAGAACGCTTTTGTCATTGACACTGGCTGCACATTTCACATGACCCATCGTAGGGATTTGTTTTCGTCGTTTAAGAAGCAAAGCTTCGTTGTACAACAAGCCAACGGTCAAGAGCTAGAAGCGACCGGAATTGGGACTGCGTATCTTAAAAGTCTGAACTTGACTATAAACAATGTTTATTTGGTTCCAGAGTTGAAGTACAATCTGCTCAGCGTTTCGCAGATTGCCAAGAAGGGACTAAAACTGTCCTATGATGATCAACACTGCGAGATCTACAAAGATGGAGAGTTGTATCTTTCTGCCAAAGAGAAAGATGGACTGTATTTGTTGACTTTTGATCAAAGTGATTACAGGGAATGTAATTCTTGTAATTCTAACATGATTTCTTTTGCAGGTGTAGCCAAGAAGAACGCCAAGCAGGTCACCTCAAGGGTCGACAGGGCATTTCAGCGGGTGTATGCTGATGTGATTGGTCCTTTAGCACCATCTAGAGGCAATGCAAAGTATTACCTAATATGTGTTGATTCTTTCACAGGTTTTGTCTGGATTTATCTTTTGGAGAGACCGAAAGAAGCCTTAGAAAGGTTTAAAGAGTTTTGTGACAAGGTTAAAAATATGCATGATGCTGACATAGATTGTCTTTGCACAGATGAGAAGCCAATTTTTCTCTTACAGGATTTCCAGAGGTTCCTGAAGAAGAAAGGGATAAGACACAAAATTGCAGCTTCCGAAGAAGCTTGGAACAGATGTGTCTGTGTTAGAGTGAACAAAGAATTGCAAAAGGGAATGGAAGCACAATTGCTTAGTTCGCATCTGCCACATGAGTACTGGGCTGAGTCGCTAATGTCGTTTTGTTATACGTGGTTGAGAAAGTTTTCAAAAGAGTTGGGAAGTTCTCCTTTTGAGAAACTGTTCCACAGAAAACCTTCTGTTGCCCATTTCAAGGTTTTTGGGTCTCATGTGAGGACAGAAGCTCCAGGTGGAGTAAAGAATGCCAGAGGCATTTTTGTGGGTTATGAAAAGGGTCTCTACAGAGTAATTTTGTCTGAATCTGGTAAGGTGATTCTCACAAAATTTCTAGAGAGTGCTCCTGAACAGGAGCGAGTGATTGTTCACACATTTCCCACAGGTGATGATGATGATTCTGATGATGATGATGTTGATTTTATTGAGTTCAGTAGTACTGATGATGACAGCGATAGCTCAGACAGCTCAGTTGTCACAGTCATTGAGAAGAAATCTCACACAATGACTAGACCCTCAGAAGAGGAGGATGAACCACTGTTTACAATTGGTACTGGTTCTTCAGAGAGTTCAGAGGCTGAACCAGAAAGCAAGGAAGAGCAGCACCTCTTACGTAGGTCTGAGAGAGCAACGAAGGGTGTACCACCCAAGAGGTATTCAAAAGAGTTTGCCAACCAAGCTATTGCATGTGTTGCTGTTGTAAACGACCAAGGTCAAATTGAAGCTGTGTCTGAGTCAGAGACAAAGACACAACAGAGAGTTGCTAACCAAGGTAATGCAGAAGCACTCATTCCTTGGAAGTCACACAACCAGAGAGGTACATGGGTAAAACCAGTGGCGTGTAGTTCCAAGGGTGGAACTGAAACAACAGGGGAGTGTTATAAGTATAACAACTGTTTGTTTTCTTCTCTGGATGACGCTTTGCTCGCAGCACGCATTGATGCTTTAGGGGGAGTATGTTATTCTAAAGCAGCAATGCTGCAGCAAGCAAAGGCTCTAGCAGCTCAGTCAGCTGCTTGTGGCTGCAAAGCCAGACAGGATGTATGTGACTGTTGCCATGGAAACAAAGGGGCAGTCCATTCTCCTTATTGAGCACAGGATGTGAGCTCAGTGTGTGTCATATGAACTGTACAGGATGAACATGGGTGGAGTTTGGAGTTTCTGTCTTTTTGTTGAAGAGAGCAGACATCTTTCATTGTATGACTGCTAAAGACAGGAATAAAAGCAATGTAGATACATTTCTGTCTGAGTCTGATTCCCCTCCCTGGGGATATGCAGGGTGCAGGGAGGAGGAGAAGCAGTTGGTGTGTTTTTCTCACAGCCTGAGGAAAATCGCCGGAACGGACCTCATGTGTTTTTCCTGCCGGGAGTCGCCGGAGGGAGGTCAAAAGAATTCAGCCGGTGCCTGGAGAGATAGGCACATACCTCTGACCGAGCCTGAATTCTAACAGGAACTAGGAAGAACTGGGTGGAGAAACTAGGAGGAACTGGATGGAGGAACTAGGAGGGACTTGGTGGAGAAACTAGGGGGGACTAGGTGGAGGAAATAGTAGGAACTAGGAGGAAGTAGGTGGAGGAACTAGGTGGAGGAACTAGGAGGAACTAGGTGGAGGAACTAGGTGGAGGAACTAGGAGGAACAAGGTGGGGCAACTAGGAGGTTCTAGTAGGAGGAACTAGGGGGAACTAGGTGGAGAAACTAGGTGGAGGAACTAGGAGGACCTAGGTGGAGGAACTAGGAGCGACTAGGTGGAACTAGGTGAGGGACTAGGGGGAACTGGGGGAACAAGGGAGGAACTAGGTGGAGGAACTAGGAGGAACTGGGTGGAGGAACTAGGGGGAACTAGGTGAGGGAACTAGGAGGGACTAGTAGGAGGAACTAGGGGGAACTAGGTGGAGGAACTAAGTGGAGGAACTAGGAGGACCTAGGTGGAGGAACTACGAGGGACTAGGTGGAACTAGGTGGAGGGACTAGGGGGAACTGGGGGAACTAGGGAGGAACTAGGTGGAGGAGCTAGGAGGAACTGGGTGGAGGAACTAGGGGAGACTAACTGGAGGAACTAGGAGGGACTAGGTGGAACTAGGTGGAGGGACTAGTGGGAACTGGGGGAACTAGGGAGGAACTAGGTGGAGGAACTAAGGGGAACTGGGGGAAGTAGGGAGGAACTGGGTGGACGAACTAGGAGGAACTAGGAGGAACTGGGCGGAGGAACTAGGAGGGACTATATGGAGGAACAAGGAGGGACTAGGTGGAACTAGGTGGAGGGACTAGGGGGAACTAGGGAGGAACTAGGTGGAGGAACTAGGACGAAGTGGGTGGAGAAACTAGGAGGGACTTGGAGGGACTAGGTGGAGGAACTAGGAGGGACTAGGAGGGACTAGATGGAGGAACCAGGAGGGATTAGGTTGAACTAGGTGGAGGGACTAGGGGGAACTAGGGAAGAACTAGGGAGGAAATAGGTGGAGGATCTAGTAGGAATTAGTAGGAACTAGGTAGAAGCACTAGGTGGAGGAATTAGGAGGAAGTAGGTGGAGGAAATAGGAGGAACTACGTGCAACTAGGTGGAGGAACTAGGAGGAACTGGGTGGAGGAACTAGGAGGACCTAGGTGGAGGAACTAGGAGGAACTAGGAGGAACTGGGTGGAGTCACTAGGTGGACTAACTAGGTGGACGAACTAGGTGGCGGAACTAGGAGGGACTAGGTGGAGGAACTAGGAAGAACTGGGTGGAGAAACTAGGAGGAACTGGATGGGGGAACTAGGAGGGACTGGGTGGAGAATCTAGGGGGGACTAGGTGGAGGAAATAGTAGGAACTAGCAGGAAGTAGGTGGAGGAACTAGATGGAGGAACTAGGAGGAACTAGGTGGAGGAACTAGGAGGAACAAGGTGGGGCAACTAGGAGGGTCTAGTAGGAGGAACTAGGGGGAACTAGGTGGAGGAACTAGCAGGAACTAGTTGGAGGAACTAATAGGAATTAGTAGGAACTAGGGGGAGGCACTAGGTGGAGGAACTAGGAGGAAGTAGGTGGAGGAAATAGGAGGAACTAGGTGCAACTAGGTGGAGGAACTAGGTGGAGGAACTAGGAGGAAGTGGGTGGAGGGACTAGGAGGAACTGGGGGAGTTACTAGGAGGGAATAGTAGGAACTAGCAGGAAGTAGGTGGAGGAACTAGATGGAGGAACTAGGAGGAACTAGGTGGAGGAACTAGGTGGAGGAACTAGGAGGGACTAGGTGGAGGAACTAGGAGGGACTAGGAGGAGGAACTAGGGTGGAACTAGGTGGAGGAACTAGGAGGAACTGGGTGGAGGAACTAGGAGGAACTGGGTGGAAGAAATAGGAGGAACTAGGTGGAGGAACTAGGAGGAATTAGTAGGAAATAGGTGGAGGAACTAGGGGGAAGTGGGGGAACTAGGGAGGAACTAGGTGGAGGATCTAGTAGGAATTAGTAGGAACTAGGTAGAAGCACTAGGTGGAGGAATTAGGAGGAAGTAGGTGGAGGAAATAGGAGGAACTAGGTGCAACTAGGTGGGAGAACTAGGTGGAGGAACTAGGAGGAACTGGGTGGAGGAACTAGGAGGACCTAGGTGGAGGAACTAGGAGGAACTAAGAGGAACTAGGTGGAGGAACTAGGTGGACTAACTAGGTGGACGAACTAGGTGGCGGAACTAGGAGGGACTAGGTGGAGGAACTAGGAAGAACTGGGTGGAGAAACTAGGAGGACCTAGGTGGAGGAACTAGGAGGAACTAAGAGGAACTAGGTGGAGGAACTAGGTGGACTAACTAGGTGGACGAACTAGGTGGCGGAACTAGGAGGGACTAGGTGGAGGAACTAGGAAGAACTGGGTGGAGAAACTAGGAGGAACTGGATGGGGGAACTAGGAGGGACTGGGTGGAGAATCTAGGGGGGACTAGGTGGAGGAAATAGTAGGAACTAGCAGGAAGTAGGTGGAGGAACTAGATGGAGGAACTAGGAGGAACTAGGTGGAGGAACTAGGAGGAACAAGGTGGGGCAACTAGGAGGGTCTAGTAGGAGGAACTAGGGGGAACTAGGTGGAGGAACTAGCAGGAACTAGTTGGAGGAACTAATAGGAATTAGTAGGAACTAGGGGGAGGCACTAGGTGGAGGAACTAGGAGGAAGTAGGTGGAGGAAATAGGAGGAACTAGGTGCAACTAGGTGGAGGAACTAGGTGGAGGAACTAGGAGGAAGTGGGTGGAGGGACTAGGAGGAACTGGGGGAGTTACTAGGAGGGAATAGTAGGAACTAGCAGGAAGTAGGTGGAGGAACTAGATGGAGGAACTAGGAGGAACTAGGTGGAGGAACTAGGTGGAGGAACTAGGAGGGACTAGGTGGAGGAACTAGGAGGGACTAGGAGGAGGAACTAGGGTGGAACTAGGTGGAGGAACTAGGAGGAACTGGGTGGAGGAACTAGGAGGAACTGGGTGGAAGAAATAGGAGGAACTAGGTGGAGGAACTAGGAGGAATTAGTAGGAAATAGGTGGAGGAACTAGGGGGAAGTGGGGGAACTAGGGAGGAACTAGGTGGAGGATCTAGTAGGAATTAGTAGGAACTAGGTAGAAGCACTAGGTGGAGGAATTAGGAGGAAGTAGGTGGAGGAAATAGGAGGAACTAGGTGCAACTAGGTGGGAGAACTAGGTGGAGGAACTAGGAGGAACTGGGTGGAGGAACTAGGAGGACCTAGGTGGAGGAACTAGGAGGAACTAAGAGGAACTAGGTGGAGGAACTAGGTGGACTAACTAGGTGGACGAACTAGGTGGCGGAACTAGGAGGGACTAGGTGGAGGAACTAGGAAGAACTGGGTGGAGAAACTAGGAGGACCTAGGTGGAGGAACTAGGAGGAACTAAGAGGAACTAGGTGGAGGAACTAGGTGGACTAACTAGGTGGACGAACTAGGTGGTGGAACTAGGAGGGACTAGGTGGAGGAACTAGGAAGAACTGGGTGGAGAAACTAGGAGGAACTGGATGGGGGAACTAGGAGGGACTTGGTGGAGAATCTAGGGGGGACTAGGTGGAGGAAATAGTAGGAACTAGCAGGAAGTAGGTGGAGGAACTAGGTGGAGGAACTAGGAGGAACTAGGTGGAGGAACTAGGTGGAGGAACTAGGAGGAACAAGGTGGGGCAACTAGGAGGGTCTAGTAGGAGGAACTAGGGGGAACTAGGTGGAGGAACTAGCAGGAACTAGTTGGAGGAACTAATAGGAATTAGTAGGAACTAGGGGGAGGCACTAGGTGGAGGAACTAGGAGGAAGTAGGTGGAGGAAATAGGAGGAACTAGGTGCAACTAGGTGGAGGAACTAGTTGGAGGAACTAGGAGGAAGTGGGTGGAGGAACTAGGAGGAACTGGGTGGAGGAAATAGGAGGAACTAGGTGGAGGAACTAGGAGGAATTAGTAGGAAATAGGTGGAGGAACTAGGGGGAAGTGGGGGAACTAGGTAGGAACTAGTTGCAGGAACTAGGAGGAGCTAGGTGGAGGAACTAGGAGGGACTATTTGGAACTAGGTGGGGGAACCAGGGAAGTGGGGGAACTAGGGAGGAACTAGTTGGAGGAACTAGGAGGACCTAGGTGGAGGAACTAGGTGGAGGAACTAGGAGGAACTAGGTGGGGGAACTAGGAGGGACTAGTAGCAGGAACTAGGTGGAGGAACTGGGTGGAGGAACTAGTAGGAACCAGGAGAAACTATGTGGAGGAACCAGGTGGAGGAACTAGGTGGAGGAACTAGGTGGAGGAACTAGGAGGAACTAGGTGAGGGAACTAGGAGGGACTAGTAGGAGGAACTAGGGGGAACTAGGTGGAGGAACTATGTGGAGGAACTAGGAGGACCTAGGTGGAGGAATTACGAGGGACTAGGTGGAACTAGGTGGAGGGACTAGGGGGAACTGGGGGAACTAGAGAGGAACTAGGTGGAGGAGCTAGGAGGAACTGGGTGGAGGAACTAGGGGAGACTAACTGGAGGAACTAGGAGGGACTAGGTGGAACTAGGTGGAGGGACTAGGGGGAACTAGGGAGGAACTAGGTGGAGGAACTAGGACGAAGTGGGTGGAGAAACTAGGAGGGACTTGGAGGGACTAGGTGGAGGAACTAGGAGGGACTAGGAGGGACTAGGTGGAGGAACCAGGAGGGACTAGGTTGAACTAGGTGGAGGGACTAGGGGGAACTGGGGGAACTAGGGAGGAACTAGGTGGAGGATCTAGTAGGAATTAGTAGGAACTAGGTAGAAGCACTAGGTGGAGGAATTAGGAGGAAGTAGGTGGAGGAAATAGGAGGAACTACGTGCAACTAGGTGGAGGAACTAGGAGGAACTGGGTGGAGGAACTAGGAGGACCTAGGTGGAGGAACTAGGAGGAACTAGGAGGAACTAGGTGGACAAACTAGGTGGACGAACTAGGTGGCGGAACTAGGAGGGACTAGGTGGAGGAACTAGGAAGAACTGGGTGGAGAAACTAGGAGGAACTGGATGGGGGAACTAGGAGGGACTTGGTGGAGAATCTAGGGGGGACTAGGTGGAGGAAATAGTAGGAACTAGCAGGAAGTAGGTGGAGGAACTAGATGGAGGAACTAGGAGGAACTAGGTGGAGGAACTAGGTGGAGGAACTAGGAGGAACAAGGTGGGGCAACTAGGAGGGTCTAGTAGGAGGAACTAGGGGGAACTAGGTGGAGGAACTAGCAGGAACTAGTTGGAGGAACTAATAGGAATTAGTAGGAACTAGGGGGAGGCACTAGGTGGAGGAACTAGGAGGAAGTAGGAGGAGGAAATAGGAGGAACTAGGTGCAACTAGGTGGAGGAACTAGGTGGAGGAACTAGGAGGAAGTGGGTGGAGGAACTAGGAGGAACTGGGGGAGTTACTAGGAGGGACTAGGTGGAACTAGGTGGAGGGACTAGGGGGAACTGGGGGAACTAGGGAGGAACTAGGTGTTGGAACTAGGAGGAACTAGGAGGAACTGTGTGGAGGAACCAGGTGGAGGAACTAGGTGGAGTAACTAGGAGGAGTAACTAGGTGGAGGAACTAGGAGGAACTAGGTGGGGGAACTAGGAGGGACTAGTAGGAGGAACTAGGTGGAGGAACTGGGTGGAGGAACTAGTTGGAAGATCAGCCTCCAAGCCTGCAAGCAGAATGTGAGCACCACGGCACTGAACCTCACATGCGATCTGCAGCAACTGGCATTCATCCGCAAAGTAGTAAAGCAGGAGTAAAGTATGAGTAAAGTATGAGTAAGGTATGAGTAAAGTATGAGTAAAGTATGAGTAAGGTATGAATAAAGTATGAGTAAAGTGGGAGTAAAGTATGAGTAAAGTGGGAGTAAAGTAGGAGTAAATTAGGAGTAAATTAGGGGTAAAGTAGTAAAAAGCAAACAAATTAAACATTCAATATTCTAAAAAGTCAGACAGCAGGGCAGGGGTAGGCAACCTGGGCCACATCTGTGCCCCGATCGCCTTCTCAATCCAGCCCATGGATGGTCCAGGAATCAGCGTCTTTTTACGTGAGTAGAATGGGTGCTTATATTTAAAATGCATCTCTGGGTTATTTTTTTTCTTCCAAATATAGTCCGGCCCACCACCGGCTGAGGGACGGTGGACCGGTCCATGGCTGAAAAAGGTTGCTAACCCCTGTTTTAGGGCTACTAGGACACTGCCTCCCACAAATCTCAGTTTGTCCTCATCCAGCTCCGACTGCCTTCTTTTTCACTTACAACTCCGTGGTGAACTAGTAGGAACTAGGAGGAACTAGGTGGAGAAACTAGGTGGAGGAACTAGGAGGGACTAGGTGGAGGAACTAGGAGGGACTAGGAGGAGGAACTAGGGTGGAAGTAGGTGGAGGAACTAGGAGGAACTGGGTGGAGGAACTAGGAGGAACTGGGTGGAGGAAATAGGAGGATCTAGGTGTAGGAACTAGGAGGAATTAGTAGGAAATAGGTGGAGGAACTAGGGGGAAGTGGGGGAACTAGGTAGGAACTAGTTGCAGGAACTAGGAGGAGCTAGGTGGAGGAACTAGGAGGGACTATTTGGAACTAGGTGGGGGAACCAGGGAAGTGGGGGAACTAGGGAGGAACTAGTTGGAGGAACTAGGAGGACCTAGGTGGAGGAACTAGGTGGAGGAACTAGGAGGAACTAGGTGGGGGAACTAGGAGGGACTAGTAGCAGGAACTAGGTGGAGGAACTGGGTGGAGGAACTAGTAGGAACCAGGAGGAACTATGTGGAGGAACCAGGTGGAGGAACTAGGTGGAGGAACTAGGTGGAGGAACTAGGAGGAACTAGGTGAGGGAACTAGGAGGGACTAGTAGGAGGAACTAGGGGGAACTAGGTGGAGGAACTATGTGGAGGAACTAGGAGGACCTAGGTGGAGGAACTACGAGGGACTAGGTGGAACTAGGTGGAGGGACTAGGGGGAACTGGGGGAACTAGGGAGGAAATAGGTGGAGGAGCTAGGAGGAACTGGGTGGAGGAACCAGGGGAGACTAACTGGAGGAACTAGGAGGGACTAGGTGGAACTAGGTGGAGAGACTAGTGGGAACTGGGGGAACTAGGTGGAGGAACTAAGGGGAACTGGGGGAAGTAGGGAGGAACTGGGTGGAGGAACTAGGAGGAACTAGGTGGAACTGAGCGGAGGAACTAGGAGGGACTATATGGAGGAACAAGGAGGGACTAGGTGGAACTAGGTGGAGGGACTAGGGGGAACTAGGGAGGAACTAGGTGGAGGAACTAGGACGAAGTGGGTGGAGAAACTAGGAGGGATTTGGAGGGACTAGGTGGAGGAACTAGGAGGGACTAGGAGGGACTTGGTGGAGGAACCAGGAGGGACTAGGTTGAACTAGGTGGAGGGACTAGGGGGAACTGGGGGAACTAGGGAGGAACTAGGTGGAGGATCTAGTAGGAATTAGTAGGAACTAGGTAGAAGCACTAGGTGGAGGAAGTAGGAGGAAGTAGGTGGAGGAAATAGGAGGAACTACGTGCAACTAGGTGGAGGAACTAGGAGGAACTGGGTGGAGGAACTAGGAGGACCTAGGTGGAGGAACTAGGAGGAACTAGGAGGAACTAGGTGGAGGAACTAGGTGGACAAACTAGGTGGACGAACTAGGTGGCGGAACTAGGAGGGACTAGGTGGAGGAACTAGGAAGAAGACTTGGTGGAGAATCTAGGGGGGACTAGGTGGAGGAAATAGTAGGAACTAGGAGGAAGTAGGTGGAGGAACTAGATGGAGGAACTAGGAGGAAGTAGGTGGAGGAACTAGGTAGAGGAACTAGGAGGAACAAGGTGGGGCAACTAGGAGGGTCTAGTAGGAGGAACTAGGGGGAACTAGGTGGAGGAACTAGCAGGAACTAGTTGGAGGAACTAATAGGAATTAGTAGGAACTAGGGGGAGGCACTAGGTGGAGGAACTAGGTGGAGGCACTAGGTGGAGGAACTAGGAGGAAGTAGGTGGAGGAAATAGGAGGAACTAGGGTCAACTAGGTGGAGGAACTAGGTGGAGGAACTAGGAGGAAGTGGGTGGAGGAACTAGGAGGAACTGGGGGAGTTACTAGGAGGGACTAGGTGGAACTAGGTGGAGGGACTAGGGGGAACTGGGGGAACTAGGGAGGAACTAGGTGTTGGAACTAGGAGGAACTAGGAGGAACTATGTGGAGGAACCAGGTGGAGGAAGTAGGTGGAGTAACTAGGAGGAGTAACTAGGTGGAGGAACTAGGAGGAACTAGGTGGGGGAACTAGGAGGGACTAGTAGGAGGAACTAGGTGGAGGAACTGGGTGGAGGAACTAGTTGGAAGATCAGCCTCCAAGCCTGCAAGCAGAATGTGAGCACCACGGCACTGAACCTCACATGCGATCTGCAGCAACTGGCATTCATCCGCAAAGTAGTAAAGCAGGAGTAAAGTATGAGTAAAGTATGAGTAAGGTATGAGTAAGGTATGAGTAAGGTATGAGTAAAGTGGGAGTAAAGTATGAGTAAAGTGGGAGTAAAGTAGGAGTAAATTAGGAGTAAATTAGGGGTAAAGTAGCAAAAAGCAAACAAATTAAACATGCAAGATTCTAAAAAGCCAGACAGCAGGGCTGTGCCCCGATCGCCTTCTCAATCCAGCCCACGGATACCAAGAGGTATTCAAAAGAGTTTGCCAACCAAGCTATTGCATGTGTTGCTGTTGTAAACGACCAAGGTCAAATTGAAGCTGTGTCTGAGTCAGAGAGAAAGGCACAACAGAGAGTTGCTAACCAAGGTAATGCAGAAGCACTCATTCCTTGGAAGTCACACAACCAGAGAGGTACATGGGTAAAACCAGTGGCGTGTAGTTCCAAGGGTGGAACTGAAACAACAGGGGAGTGTTATAAGTATAACAACTGTTTGTTTTCTTCTCTGGATGACGCTTTGCTCGCAGCACGCATTGATGCTTTAGGGGGAGTATGTTATTCTAAAGCAGCAATGCTGCAGCAAGCAAAGGCTCTAGCAGCTGAGTCAGCTGCTTGTGGCTGCAAAGCCAGACAGGATGTATGTGACTGTTGCCATGGAAACAAAGGGGCAGTCCATTCTCCTTATTGAGCACAGGATGTGAGCTCAGTGTGTGTCATATGAACTGTACAGGATGAACATGGGTGGAGTTTGGAGTTTCTGTCTTTTTGTTGAAGAGAGCAGACATCTTTCACTGTATGACTGCTAAAGACAGGAATAAAAGCAATGTAGATACATTTCTGTCTGAGTCTGATTCCCCTCCCTGGGGATATGCAGGGTGCAGGGAGGAGGAGAAGCAGTTGGTGTGTTTTTCTCACAGCCTGAGGAAAATCGCCGGAACGGACCTCATGTGTTTTTCCTGCCGGGAGTCGCCGGAGGGAGGTCAAAAGAATTCAGCCGGTGCCTGGAGAGATAGGCACATACCTCTGACCGAGCCTGAATTCTAACAGGAACTAGGAAGAACTGGGTGGAGAAACTAGGAGGAACTGGATGGAGGAACTAGGAGGGACTTGGTGGAGAAACTAGGGGGGACTAGGTGGAGGAAATAGTAGGAACTAGGAGGAAGTAGGTGGAGGAACTAGGTGGAGGAACTAGGAGGAACTAGGTGGAGGAACTAGGTGGAGGAACTAGGAGGAACAAGGTGGGGCAACTAGGAGGTTCTAGTAGGAGGAACTAGGGGGAACTAGGTGGAGAAACTAGGTGGAGGAACTAGGAGGACCTAGGTGGAGGAACTAGGAGCGACTAGGTGGAACTAGGTGAGGGACTAGGGGGAACTGGGGGAACAAGGGAGGAACTAGGTGGAGGAACTAGGAGGAACTGGGTGGAGGAACTAGGGGGAACTAGGTGAGGGAGCTAGGAGGGACTAGTAGGAGGAACTAGGGGGAACTAGGTGGAGGAACTAAGTGGAGGAGCTAGGAGGACCTAGGTGGAGGAACTACGAGGGACTAGGTGGAACTAGGTGGAGGGACTAGGGGGAACTGGGGGAACTAGGGAGGAACTAGGTGGAGGAGCTAGGAGGAACTGGGTGGAGGAACTAGGGGAGACTAACTGGAGGAACTAGGAGGGACTAGGTGGAACTAGGTGGAGGGACTAGTGGGAACTGGGGGAACTAGGGAGGAACTAGGTGGAGGAACTAAGGGGAACTGGGGGAAGTAGGGAGGAACTGGGTGGACGAACTAGGAGGAACTAGGAGGAACTGGGCGGAGGAACTAGGAGGGACTATATGGAGGAACAAGGAGGGACTAGGTGGAACTAGGTGGAGGGACTAGGGGGAACTAGGGAGGAACTAGGTGGAGGAACTAGGACGAAGTGGGTGGAGAAACTAGGAGGGACTTGGAGGGACTAGGTGGAGGAACTAGGAGGGACTAGGAGGGACTAGGTGGAGGAACCAGGAGGGATTAGGTTGAACTAGGTGGAGGGACTAGGGGGAACTAGGGAAGAACTAGGGAGGAAATAGGTGGAGGATCTAGTAGGAATTAGTAGGAACTAGGTAGAAGCACTAGGTGGAGGAATTAGGAGGAAGTAGGTGGAGGAAATAGGAGGAACTACGTGCAACTAGGTGGAGGAACTAGGAGGAACTGGGTGGAGGAACTAGGAGGACCTAGGTGGAGGAACTAGGAGGAACTAGGAGGAACTGGGTGGAGTCACTAGGTGGACTAACTAGGTGGACGAACTAGGTGGCGGAACTAGGAGGGACTAGGTGGAGGAACTAGGAAGAACTGGGTGGAGAAACTAGGAGGAACTGGATGGGGGAACTAGGAGGGACTGGGTGGAGAATCTAGGGGGGACTTGGTGGAGGAAATAGTAGGAACTAGCAGGAAGTAGGTGGAGGAACTAGATGGAGGAACTAGGAGGAACTAGGTGGAGGAACTAGGAGGAACAAGGTGGGGCAACTAGGAGGGTCTAGTAGGAGGAACTAGGGGGAACTAGGTGGAGGAACTAGCAGGAACTAGTTGGAGGAACTAATAGGAATTAGTAGGAACTAGGGGGAGGCACTAGGTGGAGGAACTAGGAGGAAGTAGGTGGAGGAAATAGGAGGAACTAGGTGCAACTAGGTGGAGGAACTAGGTGGAGGAACTAGGAGGAAGTGGGTGGAGGGACTAGGAGGAACTGGGGGAGTTACTAGGAGGGAATAGTAGGAACTAGCAGGAAGTAGGTGGAGGAACTAGATGGAGGAACTAGGAGGAACTAGGTGGAGGAACTAGGTGGAGGAACTAGGAGGGACTAGGTGGAGGAACTAGGAGGGACTAGGAGGAGGAACTAGGGTGGAACTAGGTGGAGGAACTAGGAGGAACTGGGTGGAGGAACTAGGAGGAACTGGGTGGAGGAAATAGGAGGAACTAGGTGGAGGAACTAGGAGGAATTAGTAGGAAATAGGTGGAGGAACTAGGGGGAAGTGGGGGAACTAGGGAGGAACTAGGTGGAGGATCTAGTAGGAATTAGTAGGAACTAGGTAGAAGCACTAGGTGGAGGAATTAGGAGGAAGTAGGTGGAGGAAATAGGAGGAACTACGTGCAACTAGGTGGAGGAACTAGGAGGAACTGGGTGGAGGAACTAGGAGGACCTAGGTGGAGGAACTAGGAGGAACTAAGAGGAACTAGGTGGAGGAACTAGGTGGACTAACTAGGTGGACGAACTAGGTGGCGGAACTAGGAGGGACTAGGTGGAGGAACTAGGAAGAACTGGGTGGAGAAACTAGGAGGAACTGGATGGGGGAACTAGGAGGGACTTGGTGGAGAATCTAGGGGGGACTAGGTGGAGGAAATAGTAGGAACTAGCAGGAAGTAGGTGGAGGAACTAGGTGGAGGAACTAGGAGGAACTAGGTGGAGGAACTAGGTGGAGGAACTAGGAGGAACAAGGTGGGGCAACTAGGAGGGTCTAGTAGGAGGAACTAGGGGGAACTAGGTGGAGGAACTAGCAGGAACTAGTTGGAGGAACTAATAGGAATTAGTAGGAACTAGGGGGAGGCACTAGGTGGAGGAACTAGGAGGAAGTAGGTGGAGGAAATAGGAGGAACTAGGTGCAACTAGGTGGAGGAACTAGTTGGAGGAACTAGGAGGAAGTGGGTGGAGGAACTAGGAGGAACTGGGTGGAGGAAATAGGAGGAACTAGGTGGAGGAACTAGGAGGAATTAGTAGGAAATAGGTGGAGGAACTAGGGGGAAGTGGGGGAACTAGGTAGGAACTAGTTGCAGGAACTAGGAGGAGCTAGGTGGAGGAACTAGGAGGGACTATTTGGAACTAGGTGGGGGAACCAGGGAAGTGGGGGAACTAGGGAGGAACTAGTTGGAGGAACTAGGAGGACCTAGGTGGAGGAACTAGGTGGAGGAACTAGGAGGAACTAGGTGGGGGAACTAGGAGGGACTAGTAGCAGGAACTAGGTGGAGGAACTGGGTGGAGGAACTAGTAGGAACCAGGAGAAACTATGTGGAGGAACCAGGTGGAGGAACTAGGTGGAGGAACTAGGTGGAGGAACTAGGAGGAACTAGGTGAGGGAACTAGGAGGGACTAGTAGGAGGAACTAGGGGGAACTAGGTGGAGGAACTATGTGGAGGAACTAGGAGGACCTAGGTGGAGGAATTACGAGGGACTAGGTGGAACTAGGTGGAGGGACTAGGGGGAACTGGGGGAACTAGAGAGGAACTAGGTGGAGGAGCTAGGAGGAACTGGGTGGAGGAACTAGGGGAGACTAACTGGAGGAACTAGGAGGGACTAGGTGGAACTAGGTGGAGGGACTAGGGGGAACTAGGGAGGAACTAGGTGGAGGAACTAGGACGAAGTGGGTGGAGAAACTAGGAGGGACTTGGAGGGACTAGGTGGAGGAACTAGGAGGGACTAGGAGGGACTAGGTGGAGGAACCAGGAGGGACTAGGTTGAACTAGGTGGAGGGACTAGGGGGAACTGGGGGAACTAGGGAGGAACTAGGTGGAGGATCTAGTAGGAATTAGTAGGAACTAGGTAGAAGCACTAGGTGGAGGAATTAGGAGGAAGTAGGTGGAGGAAATAGGAGGAACTACGTGCAACTAGGTGGAGGAACTAGGAGGAACTGGGTGGAGGAACTAGGAGGACCTAGGTGGAGGAACTAGGAGGAACTAGGAGGAACTAGGTGGAGGAACTAGGTGGACAAACTAGGTGGACGAACTAGGTGGCGGAACTAGGAGGGACTAGGTGGAGGAACTAGGAAGAACTGGGTGGAGAAACTAGGAGGAACTGGATGGGGGAACTAGGAGGGACTTGGTGGAGAATCTAGGGGGGACTAGGTGGAGGAAATAGTAGGAACTAGCAGGAAGTAGGTGGAGGAACTAGATGGAGGAACTAGGAGGAACTAGGTGGAGGAACTAGGTGGAGGAACTAGGAGGAACAAGGTGGGGCAACTAGGAGGGTCTAGTAGGAGGAACTAGTGGGAACTAGGTGGAGGAACTAGCAGGAACTAGTTGGAGGAACTAATAGGAATTAGTAGGAACTAGGGGGAGGCACTAGGTGGAGGAACTAGGAGGAAGTAGGAGGAGGAAATAGGAGGAACTAGGTGCAACTAGGTGGAGGAACTAGGTGGAGGAACTAGGAGGAAGTGGGTGGAGGAACTAGGAGGAACTGGGGGAGTTACTAGGAGGGACTAGGTGGAACTAGGTGGAGGGACTAGGGGGAACTGGGGGAACTAGGGAGGAACTAGGTGTTGGAACTAGGAGGAACTAGGAGGAACTGTGTGGAGGAACCAGGTGGAGGAACTAGGTGGAGTAACTAGGAGGAGTAACTAGGTGGAGGAACTAGGAGGAACTAGGTGGGGGAACTAGGAGGGACTAGTAGGAGGAACTAGGTGGAGGAACTGGGTGGAGGAACTAGTTGGAAGATCAGCCTCCAAGCCTGCAAGCAGAATGTGAGCACCACGGCACTGAACCTCACATGCGATCTGCAGCAACTGGCATTCATCCGCAAAGTAGTAAAGCAGGAGTAAAGTATGAGTAAAGTATGAGTAAGGTATGAGTAAAGTATGAGTAAAGTATGAGTAAGGTATGAATAAAGTATGAGTAAAGTGGGAGTAAAGTATGAGTAAAGTGGGAGTAAAGTAGGAGTAAATTAGGAGTAAATTAGGGGTAAAGTAGTAAAAAGCAAACAAATTAAACATTCAATATTCTAAAAAGTCAGACAGCAGGGCAGGGGTAGGCAACCTGGGCCACATCTGTGCCCCGATCGCCTTCTCAATCCAGCCCATGGATGGTCCAGGAATCAGCGTCTTTTTACGTGAGTAGAATGGGTGCTTATATTTAAAATGCATCTCTGGGTTATTTTTTTTCTTCCAAATATAGTCCGGCCCACCACCGGCTGAGGGACGGTGGACCGGTCCATGGCTGAAAAAGGTTGCTAACCCCTGTTTTAGGGCTACTAGGACACTGCCTCCCACAAATCTCAGTTTCTCCTCATCCAGCTCCGACTGCCTTCTTTTTCACTTACAACTCCGTGGTGAACTAGTAGGAACTAGGAGGAACTAGGTGGAGAAACTAGGTGGAGGAACTAGGAGGGACTAGGTGGAGGAACTAGGAGGGACTAGGAGGAGGAACTAGGGTGGAACTAGGTGGAGGAACTAGGAGGAACTGGGTGGAGGAACTAGGAGGAACTGGGTGGAGGAAATAGGAGGAACTAGGTGGAACTAGGTGGAACTAGGTGGAGGAACTAGGAGGAATTAGTAGGAAATAGGTGGAGGAACTAGTTGGAGGAACTAGGGGGAACTAGGTGGAGGGAATAGGGGAAGTGGGGGAACTAGGGAGGAACTAGTTGGAGGAACTAGGAGGACCTAGGTGGAGGAACTAGGAGGGACTAGGTGGAACTAGGTGGGGGAACCAGGGAAGTGGGGGAACTAGGGAGGAACTATTTGGAGGAACTAGGAGGACCTAGGTGGAGGAACTATGTGGAGGAACTAGGAGGAACTAGGTGGGGGAACTAGGAGGGACTAGTAGCAGGAACTAGGTGGAGGAACTGGGTGGAGGAACTAGGAGGAACTAGGTGGAGGAACCAGGTGGAGGAACCAGGTGGAGGAACTAGGTGGAGGAACTAGGTGGAGGAACTAGGAGGAACTAGGTGAGGGAACTAGGAGGGACTAGGAGGAGGAACTACGAGGGACTAGGTGGAGGAACTAAGTGGAGGAACTAGGAGGACCTAGGTGGAGGAACTACGAGGAACTAGGTGGAACTAGGTGGAGGGACTAGGGGGAACTGGGGGAACTAGGGAGAAACTAGGTGGAGGAGCTAGGAGGAACTGGGTGGAGGAACTAGGGGAGACTAACTGGAGGAACTAGGAGGGACTAGGTGGAACTAGGTGGAGGGACTAGTGGGAACTGGGGGAACTAGGGAGGAACTAGGTGGAGGAACTAAGGGGAACTGGGGGAAGTAGGGAGGAACTGGGTGGACGAACTAGGAGTAACTGGGCGGAGGAACTAGGAGGGACTATATGGAGGAACAAGGAGGGACTAGGTGGAACTAGGTGGAGGGACTAGGGGGAACTAGGGAGGAACTAGGTGGAGGAACTAGGACGAAGTGGGTGGAGAAACTAGGAGGGACTTGGAGGGACTAGGTGGAGGAACTAGGAGGGACTAGGAGGGACTAGGTGGAGGAACCAGGAGGGACTAGGTTGAACTAGGTGGAGGGACTAGGGGGAACTGGGGGAACTAGGGAGGAACTAGGTGGAGCATCTAGTAGGAATTAGTAGGAACTAGGTAGAAGCACTAGGTGGAGGAATTAGGAGGAAGTAGGTGGAGGAAATAGGAGGAACTACGTTCAACTAGGTGGAGGAACTAGGAGGAACTGGGTGGAGGAACTAGGAGGACCTAGGTGGAGGAACTAGTAGGAACTAAGAGGAACTAGGTGGAGGAACTAGGTGGACTAACTAGGTGGATGAACTAGGTGGCGGAACTAGGAGGGACTAGGTGGAGGAACTAGGAAGAACTGGGTGGAGAAACTAGGAGGAACTGGATGGGGGAACTAGGAGGGACTTGGTGGAGAATCTAGGGGGGACTAGGTGGAGGAAATAGTAGGAACTAGCAGGAAGTAGGTGGAGGAACTAGATGGAGGAACTAGGAGGAACTAGGTGGAGGAACTAGGTGGAGGAACTAGGAGGAACAAGGTGGGGCAACTAGGAGGGTCTAGTAGTAGGAACTAGGGGGAACTAGGTGGAGGAACTAGCAGGAACTAGTTGGAGGAACTAATAGGAATTAGTAGGAACTAGGGGGAGGCACTAGGTGGAGGAACTAGGAGGAAGTAGGTGGAGGAAATAGGAGGAACTAGGTGCAACTAGGTGGAGGAACTAGGTGGAGGAACTAGGAGGAAGTGGGTGGAGGAACTAGGAGGAACTGGGGGAGTTACTAGGAGGGACTAGGTGGAACTAGGTGGAGGGACTAGGGGGAACTGGGGAACTAGGGAGGAACTAGGTGTTGGAACTAGGAGGAACTAGGAGGAACTATGTGGAGGAACCAGGTGTAGGAACTAGGTGGAGTAACTTGGAGGAGTAACTAGGTGGAGGAACTAGGAGGAACTAGGTGGGGGAACTAGGAGGGACTAGTAGGAGGAACTAGGTGGAGGAACTGGGTGGAGGAACTAGTTGGAAGATCAGCCTCCAAGCCTGCAAGCAGGATGTGAGCACCACGGCACTGAACCTCACATGCAATCTGCAGCAACTGGCATTCATCCGCAAAGTAGTAAAGTAGGAGCAAAGTATGAGTAACGTATGAATATAGTATGAGTAAGGTATGAGTAAGGTATGAGTAAGGTATGAGTAAAGTAGGAGTAAAGTGGGAGTAAAGTAGGAGTAAAGTAGGGGTAAAGTAGTAAAAAGCAAACAAATTAAACATTCAAGATTCTAAAAAGCCAGACAGCAGGGCAGGGGTAGGCAACCTGGGCCATATCTGTGCCCCGATCGCCTTCTCAATCCAGCCCACGGATGGTCCAGGAAGCAGCGTCTTTTTACGTGAGTAGAATGGGTGCTTATATTTAAAATGCATCTCTGGGTTATTTTTTTTCTTCAAAATATAGTCCGGCCCACCACTGGCTGAGGGACGGTGGACCGGTCCATGGATGAAAAAGGTTGCTAACCCCTGTTTTAGGGCTACTAGGACACTGCCTCCCACAAATCTCAGTTTGTCCTCATCCAGCTCCGACGGCCTTCTTTTTCACTTACAACTCCGTGGTGAACTAGTAGGAACTAGGAGGAACTAGGTGGAGAAACTAGGTGGAGGAACTAGGAGGGACTAGGAGGAGGAACTAGGGTGGAACTAGGTGGAGGAACTAGGAGGAACTGGGTGGAGGAACTAGGAGGAACTGGGTGGAGGAAATAGGAGGAACTAGGTGGAGGAACTAGGAGGAATTAGTAGGAAATAGGTGGAGGAACTAGGGGGAAGTGGGGGAACTAGGTAGGAACTAGTTGCAGGAACTAGGAGGAGCTAGGTGGAGGAACTAGGAGGGACTAGGTGGAACTAGGTGGAGGGACTAAGGGGAACTGGGGGAACTAGGGAGGAAATAGGTGGAGGAGCTAGGAGGAACTGGGTGGAGGAACTAGGGGAGACTAACTGGAGGAACTAGGAGGGACTAGGTGGAACTAGGTGGAGGGACTAGTGGGTGCTTATATTTAAAATGCATCTCTGGGTTATTTTTTTTCTTCCAAATATAGTCCGGCCCACCACCGGCTGAGGAACGGTGGACCGGTCCATGGCTGAAAAAGGTTGCTAACCCCTGTTTTAGGGCTACTAGGACACTGCCTCCCACAAATCTCAGTTTCTCCTCATCCAGCTCCGACTGCCTTCTTTTTCACTTACAACTCCGTGGTGAACTAGTAGGAACTAGGAGGAACTAGGTGGAGAAACTAGGTGGAGGAACTAGGAGGGACTAGGTGGAGGAACTAGGAGGGACTAGGAGGAGGAACTAGGGTGGAACTAGGTGGAGGAACTAGGAGGAACTGGGTGGAGGAACTAGGAGGAACTGGGTGGAGGAAATAGGAGGAACTAGGTGGAACTAGGTGGAGGAACTAGGAGGAATTAGTAGGAAATAGGTGGAGGAACTAGTTGGAGGAACTCGGGGGAACTAGGTGGAGGGAATAGGGGGAAGTGGGGGAACTAGGGAGGAACTAGTTGCAGGAACTAGGAGGACCTAGGTAGAGGAACTAGGAGGGACTAGGTGGAACTAGGTGGGGGAACCAGGGAAGTGGGGGAACTAGGGAGGAACTAGTTGGAGGAACTAGGAGGACCTAGGTGGAGGAACTAGGTGGAGGAACTAGGAGGAACTAGGTGGGGGAACTAGGAGGGACTAGTAGCAGGAACTAGGTGGAGGAACTGGGTGGAGGAACTGGGTGGAGGAACTAGGAGGAACTAGGTGGAGGAACCAGGTGGAGGAACTAGGTGGAGGAGCTAGGTGGAGGAACTAGGAGGAACTAGGTGAGGGAACTAGGAGGGACTAGTAGGAGGAACTAGGTGGAGGAACTGGGTGGAGGAACTAGTTGGAAGATCAGCCTCCAAGCCTGCAAGCAGGATGTGAGCACCACGGCACTGAACCTCACATGCAATCTGCAGCAACTGGCATTCATCCGCAAAGTAGTAAAGTAGGAGCAAAGTATGAGTAACGTATGAATATAGTATGAGTAAGGTATGAGTAAGGTATGAGTAAGGTATGAGTAAAGTAGGAGTAAAGTGGGAGTAAAGTAGGAGTAAAGTAGGGGTAAAGTAGTAAAAAGCAAACAAATTAAACATTCAAGATTCTAAAAAGCCAGACAGCAGGGCAGGGGTAGGCAACCTGGGCCATATCTGTGCCCCGATCGCCTTCTCAATCCAGCCCACGGATGGTCCAGGAAGCAGCGTCTTTTTACGTGAGTAGAATGGGTGCTTATATTTAAAATGCATCTCTGGGTTATTTTTTTTCTTCAAAATATAGTCCGGCCCACCACTGGCTGAGGGACGGTGGACCGGTCCATGGATGAAAAAGGTTGCTAACCCCTGTTTTAGGGCTACTAGGACACTGCCTCCCACAAATCTCAGTTTGTCCTCATCCAGCTCCGACGGCCTTCTTTTTCACTTACAACTCCGTGGTGAACTAGTAGGAACTAGGAGGAACTAGGTGGAGAAACTAGGTGGAGGAACTAGGAGGGACTAGGAGGAGGAACTAGGGTGGAACTAGGTGGAGGAACTAGGAGGAACTGGGTGGAGGAACTAGGAGGAACTGGGTGGAGGAAATAGGAGGAACTAGGTGGAGGAACTAGGAGGAATTAGTAGGAAATAGGTGGAGGAACTAGGGGGAAGTGGGGGAACTAGGTAGGAACTAGTTGCAGGAACTAGGAGGAGCTAGGTGGAGGAACTAGGAGGGACTAGGTGGAACTAGGTGGAGGGACTAAGGGGAACTGGGGGAACTAGGGAGGAAATAGGTGGAGGAGCTAGGAGGAACTGGGTGGAGGAACTAGGGGAGACTAACTGGAGGAACTAGGAGGGACTAGGTGGAACTAGGTGGAGGGACTAGTGGGTGCTTATATTTAAAATGCATCTCTGGGTTATTTTTTTTCTTCCAAATATAGTCCGGCCCACCACCAGCTGAGGAACGGTGGACCGGTCCATGGCTGAAAAAGGTTGCTAACCCCTGTTTTAGGGCTACTAGGACACTGCCTCCCACAAATCTCAGTTTCTCCTCATCCAGCTCCGACTGCCTTCTTTTTCACTTACAACTCCGTGGTGAACTAGTAGGAACTAGGAGGAACTAGGTGGAGAAACTAGGTGGAGGAACTAGGAGGGACTAGGTGGAGGAACTAGGAGGGACTAGGAGGAGGAACTAGGGTGGAACTAGGTGGAGGAACTAGGAGGAACTGGGTGGAGGAACTAGGAGGAACTGGGTGGAGGAAATAGGAGGAACTAGGTGGAACTAGGTGGAGGAACTAGGAGGAATTAGTAGGAAATAGGTGGAGGAACTAGTTGGAGGAACTCGGGGGAACTAGGTGGAGGGAATAGGGGGAAGTGGGGGAACTAGGGAGGAACTAGTTGCAGGAACTAGGAGGACCTAGGTAGAGGAACTAGGAGGGACTAGGTGGAACTAGGTGGGGGAACCAGGGAAGTGGGGGAACTAGGGAGGAACTAGTTGGAGGAACTAGGAGGACCTAGGTGGAGGAACTAGGTGGAGGAACTAGGAGGAACTAGGTGGGGGAACTAGGAGGGATTAGTAGCAGGAACTAGGTGGAGGAACTGGGTGGAGGAACTGGGTGGAGGAACTAGGAGGAACTAGGTGGAGGAACCAGGTGGAGGAACTAGGTGGAGGAGCTAGGTGGAGGAACTAGGAGGAACTAGGTGAGGGAACTAGGAGGGACTAGGAGGAGGAACTAGGGGGAACTAGGTGGAGGAACTAAGTGGAGGAACTAGGAGGACCTAGGTGGAGGAACTACGAGGGACTAGGTGGAACTAGGTGGAGGGACTAGGGGGAACTGGGGGAACTAGGGAGGAACTAGGTGGAGGAGCTAGGAGGAACTGGGTGGATGAACTAGGGGAGACTAACTGGAGGAACTAGGAGGGACTAGGTGGAACTAGGTGGAGGGACTAGTGGGAACTGGGGGAACTAGGGAGGAACTAGGTGGAGGAACTAAGGGGAACTGGGGGAAGTAGGGAGGAACTGGGTGGACGAACTAGGAGTAACTGGGTGGAGGAACTAGGAGGGACTATATGGAGGAACAAGGAGGGACTAGGTGGAACTAGGTGGAGGGACTAGGGGGAACTAGGGAGGAACTAGGTGGAGGAACTAGGACGAAGTGGGTGGAGAAACTAGGAGGGACTTGGAGGGACTAGGTGGAGGACCTAGGAGGGACTAGGAGGGACTAGGTGGAGGAACCAGGAGGGACTAGGTTGAACTAGGTGGAGGGACTAGGGGGAACTGGGGGAACTAGGGAGGAACTAGGTGGAGGATCTAGTAGGAATTAGTAGGAACTAGGTAGAAGCACTAAGTGGAGGAATTAGGAGGAAGTAGGTGGAGGAAATAGGAGGAACTAGGTGCAACTAGGTGGGGGAACTAGGTGGAGGAACTAGGAGGAATTGGGTGGAGGAACTAGGAGGACCTAGGTGGAGGAACTAGGAGGAACTAGGAGGAACTAGGTGGAGGAACTAGGTGGAGGAACTAGGAGGAACAAGGTGGGGCAACTAGGAGGTTCTAGTAGGAGGAACTAGGGGGAACTAGGTGGAGGAACTAGGTGGAGGAACTAGGAGGACCTAGGTGGAGGAACTAGGAGGGACTAGGTGGAACTAGGTGAGGGACTAGCGGGAACTGGGGGAACAAGGGAGGAACTTGTTGGGATTCAGAACTTACAGGGTTAAGTTGTTCTGAGTAGTGCCTCCCATTCTGATGTGTGGAAGGAGGGAGGAGCTCTACGTGTTGTTCTCTCTTGGTCTCTGAAGGAGACGGACGCCATGAATGCTAGCAGTCCAGGAGAATCTGAGGAATGCTGAGCTGTAAATATTTGCTGCAATAAAGAACTGATAAATTTGGACACACAGGTGCTTGGTGTGTTTGTCTGGATCTGAAGCAAGAAGCAACGGTTTTGTTCCGCTGTGTTTTTACTCTGCAAGGCGAAACCGGAGAAAAGCAGGTCTGCGCAGCTTAGCCTGGGAAGTGTGCCGGACCGCAATAAACTGAGGCTAATTGGGGCTATAAAGTAATTAGCCAATTAAGATCCTATCACAGGTTATGGGGGACCTAATTACCGCTTATAAAACTGTTGCTGAAAGTCTGCCGGTGTCCTTTGAAGTCAGCTTGAACAGCTGGGAAGAAGCTACCGAAGCGGAGGTCTGCGTTCTGTGTTTTGCCTGCTGCTAAGAGGCAAGAGATGCTGAGAGCTGAGAGCTGGCAAAGCAGCTGAAGAATCGGGTGCCGGAGAGCTGACTGGTTTTACGTGAGTAGCAGCTGGGGCCCCGGGAAAGAGGAGAGAATGGCAGACAGCCAGGTCCTTGAGGACGTTCCGCTTGAAAAGCTCACTTTAAGAAGTTGGGCAACCTGGTCCAGAAGAGTAAGGGGTTGGTTTCTGGTTACTGGGCTTTGGGATGTAAGCCAGAAAGAGCCACTTCCCCTGAATCCAGGTCCTGAAGGGACAGACATTGCAGGCTTTGAGGCTGCGTTGCCTGAAGATAGCCAGCAGAGAATGCAAAGAGAGCTTGCTATGCTAAAAGCATGCGTACACGCATCGCTCTTGCCCAGTTTGGAGGGCGTAAAGTCAGCAAGGGCTGCCTGGGAGGTGCTGAGAAGTTTGTGTGAAACTTCAGCAGGAGGCCAGGGCCCTGGAGAAGTCATGGAGAGCCTGGAGATGGCTGTAGCCCCAGTCCCTGAGGTGCAAGTCGGGGGGGCTGAGAATTCCAAAGGCAAGTTTCAAAAGTTTTCCACTGTGAGTGCTGAAGTGAAACGCAGTTTCAGCGAGGGCAGGGCTGGCACAGAGTGCTCTTCCGGAAGAAGGGGGGGCAGGCCAGCTGAAAGGAGCCCTGGGCAGTATTTTTCCACTGGGGATTGTCGTCAGCCAAAGTCTGGAAAGCTCCGGAGAGCTAGACGCTTCAAGGTCGGCCACCTGCACAAAGTGAAGATAAGGCCTAAAGAGTCGCGTGGGAACGCAGAGGCCAGGCCGGTCTCCAAGGCAACGGAGGAGGCTACTTCTACGGAAGCTGCCAAGGTCCTGAGCAAGGGGGAGTTGGTTGGCAAGACAACCAGAGAGAACTGCTGCAGAAGCCCAAAGAGAGGGGGCAGCGAGACGTTTGTTGCTATGGCGTTGTTTGAGGACAGCTCTGAGAGAGACACTGACTTACGCTTTGTAATCGACTCAGTAGCTAAATGCAACCTGATTCCAGAGACCCCTGCAGTCGAGATGTGGAATTGCAAGGCAATTCCGGCTGGGAAAACTGTTCAGTTTGCAAATGGGGAAAAGAAAAATGTGACTAACATTGCAAATGTTTTTTTTTTCTGTTTTGCAGGAGCAGATGGAAGTTTGCATTGTGCCAGGAGCGCAACACTGTATTTTATCTGTGCCTTATTTGTTGAAAAAGGGGTTTAAGGTTTGCTTTGAACAAGATTTTTGTACAATCTCCAAAGGAGGGAAGCAACTGGTCAGAGTTGCAAAGGGGCAGAATGATCTCTTCATTCTTAAAACGTCTCTGGAGGGTGAGGGGAAGGTTGAGAAAGCACAAGCCCTGCGTGCTACAGTTCCCACTCATGTTTCATGTTCTTGTGCGTGGCATAAGAAGACAGCACATGCTTGTCTTGAAGAACTACAGGTGCTACCTGAGGTTAGCAAAGGCTGTAAAATTGAGGAATGTGCAAGAGTCCTAGATTGTCAGGCTTGCAGACAAGCAAAGGTAAAAGGGTGCAGTTACCCCAGGGTGGAGAGGGTAACCACAAAACCTTTTGATCTTGTGCACATAGATCTGTTGGGTCCCATGAAGGAACCAAGTCTGGGAGGGGCCAGGTTTCTGCTGACGCTGCAGGATGATTTTTCGCAGAACACCTGGACACATGGTCTCAAATCCAAGGAAGATGCAGCACAGCTGATTAGACGTTGGATTGAGGGGGTGGAACTAAGGTTCTCCACGAAAGTGCAGTCAATTGCTAGTGACAGAGGTGCACAGTTTACTGGGTCTGCTTTGCAGAAGTTCTTTCACAAGAAAGGGATAAGTCACGCAGTGACTTCTCCTCAACAGAGGGGGGTGGCAGAGCTAAGAAGTGAGGCTCTGGTTAAGGCTGCACAGGTGATGCTGTCAGATTCTGGGTTACCTTCAAGGTTTTGGATGGAGTCAGTTAAATATGTGAGCTTCACCTGGAATCGGTCCTACAATTCAGTGGTAGGAGACACCCCGTTTTTCATGCTTCACGGGAGGAAGCCTCAGGTTCACTTCCTCCGTGCGTTTGGATCAACGGCCTCGGTGCCGGTGCCTGAAGCTTTGCGAGGGCCAGGTGAACCCAAGTTCCAGAAAATGATCTTCTGTGGGTATGAGCCAGCGGCTCGTGCATGGAGGTTTGCGTACCCGTCAGGTGATCAGAGTAAGCTGCTGATCAGTAAACACGCTGAGTTCTATAAGCAGGAGGAAAAGTCAAAGGCTCCTGCCAGACGCGATATTCTTTCAGAATGTCTTTCTGATTCAGAGCAGGAAGGTTCTGATGAGGAGGAAGGAGAGCCAGGGGCTGAGTCTGCTGATGACGATCAGCTCACTGACCAAAGTCAGGAGCAGGATGGGGCATCTCCACAAGTTGTAAAAAGAGAGCCCAAGAGTGAGCCTAGTTCTCCTGTGAGGGTAATGCAAAGGATTCGAAGACGCGTTAAGTCAGAGGGGGAATCCCGGGATGCAGAGGACACACCTGCTGACCACAGTGAGTCAGAGGAAGTGCCTGAGTTTGTGCCCAGGCGGTCCAGTCGCACAACGAAGGGAATTCCACCTGAGAGGTATCAGGCCACAGGTGCGTGGGTAAGTTTCGCACAGTGCGAATCTAAGAGTTATGAGGATGTTCCACAGATGCCTGACAGGAACGCCAGGAGAGGGCGCAAGGCATTGGGGAAGGGATTGATCTCACAGAGGTCTGCAAAGGTACATCCACAGGTCTTGTCAGAATACTCGGCAAGAGGGGGTGTTGGGATCCAGAACTTACAGGGTTAAGTTGTTCTGAGTAGTGCCTCCCATTCTGACGTGTGGAAGGAGGGAGGAGCTCTACGTGTTGTTCTCTCTTGGTCTCTGAAGGAGACGGACGCCATGAATGCTAGCAGTCCAGGAGAATCTGAGGAATGCTGAGCTGTAAATATTTGCTGCAATAAAGAACTGATAAATTTGGACACACAGGTGCTTGGTGTGTTTGTCTGGATCTGAAGCAAGAAGCAACGGTTTTGTTCCGCTGTGTTTTTACTCTGCAAGGCGAAACCGGAGAAAAGCAGGTCTGAGCAGCTTAGCCTGGGAAGTGTGCCGGACCGCAATAAACTGAGGCTAATTGGGGCTATAAAGTAATTAGCCAATTAAGATCCTATCACAGAACTAGGTGGAGGAACTAGGAGGAACTGGGTGGAGGAACTAGGGGGGACTAGGTGGAGGAACTAGTAGGAACTAGCAGGAACTAGTTGGAGGAACTAATAGGAATTAGTAGGAACTAGGTGGAGGCACTAGGTGGAGGAATTAGGAGGAAGTAGGTGGAGGAAATAGGAGGAACTAGGTGCAACTAGGTGGAGGAACTAGGTGGAGGAACTAGGAGGAACTGGGTGGAGGAACTAGGAGGACCTAGGTGGAGGAACTAGGAGGATCTAGGTGGAACTAGGTGGAGGGACTAAGGGGGACTGGGGGGACTAGGGAGTAACTGGGTGGAGGAACTAGGAGGAACTGGGTGGAGGAACTAGGAGGGACTAGGCGGAGGAAATAGGAGGGACTAGGTGGAACTAGGTGGTGGGAGTAGGGAGAACTGGGGGAACCAGGGAGGAACTAGGTGGAGGAAGTAGGAGGAACTGGGTGGCGGAACTAGGAGGAACTGGGTGGAGGGACTAGGGGGAACTGGGGAAAATAGGGGGGCAAGGTGGAGGAAATAGGAGGAAATAGGTGGGGAAACTAGGAGGGACTAGTAAAAGGAACTAGGTGGAGGAACTGGGTGGAGGAACTAGGAGGAACTAGGAGGAACTAGGTGGAGGAAGCAGGTGGAGGAACGAGGTGGAAGAACTAGGTGGAGGAAGTAGGTGGGGGAACTAGGTGGGGGAACTAGGAGGGACTAGTAGGAGGAACTGGGGGAACTATGTAGAGGAACTATGTAGAGGAACTAGGAGGAACTAGGTGGGGGAACTAGGGGGAACTAGGGGGGACTAGGTGGAGGAACTAGTAGGAACTAAGAGGAACTAGGTGGGGGAACTAGGTGGGGGAACTAGGTGGGGGAACTAGGAGGGACTAGGAGGAGGAACTAGGGGGAACTAGGTGGAGGAACTAGGTGGAGGAACTAGGAGGAACTAGGTGGAGGAACTAGGACGAACTAGGAGGAACGGTGGAGGATCTAGGAGGAACTGGGTGGAGGAACTAGGAGGGACTAGGTAGAGGAAATAGGGGGGACTAGCAGGAGGAACTAGGGGAAACCAGTAGGAGGAAGTAGATGGAGGAACTAGGAGGAACTCAGTGAAACTAGGTGGAGGGACTAGGGGAACTAGGGAGGAACTCGGTGGAGGAACTAGAGGAAATGGGTGGAGGAACTAGGAGGGACTAGGTGGAGGAACTATGATGGACTAGGAGGGACTAGGTGGAGGAACTAGTAGGGATTAGTAGGAGGCACTAGGTTGAGGACCTAGGAGGAACTAGGTGGCGCAACTAGCAGGGACTAGGTGGAGGAACTAGGAGGAACCAGGTGGAGGTACTAGGTAGAGGCTCTATGTGGAGGAACTAGGAGGAAGTAGGTGGAGGAAGTAGGAGGAACTAGGTGCAACTAGGTGGAGGGACTAGGTGTAGGAACTAAGAGGAACTGGGTAGAGGAAATAGGAGGACCTAGGTGGAGGAACTAGGAGGAACTAGGTGGCACTAGGTGGTGGAACTAGGAGGGACTAGGTGGAACTAGGTGGAGGGACTAGGGGAACTGGGGGAACTACGGAGGAACTAGGTGGAGGAACTAGGTGGAACTGGGTGGAGGAACTAGGAGGGACTAGGAGGGACTAGGCGGAGGAACTACGAGGGACTTGGAAGACTAGGTGGAGGAACTAGGAAGGACTAGGTAGAACTAGGTGGTGTGACTAGGGCGAACTCGGGGAAGTAGGGAGGAACTAGGTGGAGGAACTAGGAGAAACTAGGGCGGACTAGGTGTAGGAACTAGTAGGAACTAGGACGGACTAGGTGGAGGAACTAGGAGGGACTAGGAGGAGGAACTAGGGTGGAACTAGGTGGAGGAACTAGAAAGAACTGGGTGGAGGAAATATGAGGAACTAGGTGGAACTACGTGGAGGAACTGGTAGGAATTAGTAGGAAATAGTTGGAGGCACTAGGTGGAGGAACTAGGAGGAAGTAGGTGGAGGAAATAGGAGGAACTAGGTGCAACTAGATGGAGGAACCAGGTGGAGGAACTAGGAGGAACTGGGTGGAGGAACTAGGAGGAACTGGGGGAGGAACTAGGAGGGACTAGGTGGAACTAGGTGGAGGGACTAGGGGGAACTGGGGGAACTAGGTAGGAACTAGGTGGAGGAACTAGGAGGAACTAGGAGGAACTAGGTGGAGGAACCAGGTGGAGGAACTAGGATTAACTAGGTGGGGGAACTAGGAGGGACTAGTAGGAGGAACTAGGTGGAGGAACTGGGTGGAGGAACTAGTTGGAAGATCACCCTCCAAGCCTGCAAGCAGGATGTGAGCACCACGGCACTGAACCTCCCATGTGATCTGCAGCAACTGGCATGAGTATGAGTAAAGTATGAGTATAGTAGGAGTAAAGTGGGAGTAAAGTGGGAGTAAAGTGGGAGAAAGGTAGGAGTAAAGTAGGGGTAAAGTAGGGGTAAAGTAGGGGTAAAGTAGTAAAAAGCAAACAAATTAAACATTCAAGATTCTAAAAAGCCACCTAGTCCCTCCTAGTCCCTCCTATTTCCTCCACCTACTCCCTCCTAGTTCCTGCACCCAGTTCCTCCCTAGTTCCCATAGTTCCCCCTAATCCCTCTTCCTAGTTCCTCTGCCTAGTTCCTCCTAGTTCCTCCATCTAGTTATTCCACCTAGTTCCTCCTGGTTCCTCCACCTAGTCCCTCCTAATTCCTCCACACAGTTCCTCCTAGTTCCTCCCCCTAGTTGCACCTAGTTCCGCCTATTTCCTCCCCCTGTTCCCCCTAGTCCCTCCACCTAGTTCTACCTAGTCCCTCCTAGTTCCTCCACCTAGTCCCTCCTAGTCCCTCCTAGTTCCTCCACCCAGTCCCTCCTAGTTCCTCTACCCAGTTCCTCCTAGTTCCTCCACCCAGTTCTTCCTAGTTCCTCCACCTTGTTCCACCCTAGTTCCTCCACCTACTTCCTCCACCTACTTCTTCCTAGTTCCTACTAGTTTCCTCCACCAAGTCCCCCCTAGTTCCTCCAAGTTCCCCCACCCAGTTCCTCCTAGTTCCTCCACCTACTTCCTCCCTGGTTCCCCCAGTTCCCCCTAGTCCCTCCTTCTAGTTCCACCTTGTCCTCCTAGTTCCTCTACCTAGTTCCTCCACCTAGTTCCCCCTAATTCCTCCTAGTCCCTCCTAGTTCCTCCACCTAGTTCCTCCTAGTTCCTCCACCCAGTGCCTCCTAGTTCCTCCACCTAGTTCCGCCACCTTGTTCCTCCTAATTCCTCCGCACAGTTACTCCTAGTTCCTCCCCCTGGTTGCACATAGTTCCTCCTATTTCCTCCACCTACTTCCTCGTAGTCCCTCCACCTAGTTCCTCCAGCTAGTCCCTCCTAGTTCCTACTCCCAGTTCGTCCGAGTTCCTCCACCCAGTTCCTCCCTAGATTCCCCAGTCCCCCTAGTCCCTCCACCTAGTTCCACCTAGTTCCTGCTAGTTCCTCCACCTAGTTCCTGCTAGTTCCTCCACCTAGTTCCTCCACCTAGTTCCCCTATTTCCTCCTACTAGTCTCTCCTAGTCCCCCACCTAGTTCCTCCTAGTTCCTCCACCTAGTTCCTCCACCTAGTTCCTCCTAGTTCCTACGAGTTCCTCCACCTAGTCCCTCCTAGTTCCTCCACCCAGTACCTCCTAGTTCCTCCACCCATTTCCTCCTAGTTCCTGCACCCAGTTCCTCCCTATTTCCGCAGTTCCCCCTAGTCCCTCCACCTATTTCCACCTATTCCCTCCTAGTCCCTCCACCTAGGTCCTCCTATTTCCTCCACCTAGTTCCTCCACCTAGTTCATCCTAGCTCCTACTGGTTCCTCCACCTAGTCCCCCCTAGTTCCTCCACCCAGTCCCTCCTAGTTCCTCCACCCAGTCCCTCCTAGTTTCTCCACCCAGTTCCTCCTAGTTCCTCCACCTAGTTCCTCCACCTAGTTGCACCTAGTGCCTCCTATTTCTTCCACCTACTTCCTTCTAGTTCCTCCACCTAGTGCCTCCACCTAGTTCCTACTAATTCCTACTAGTTCCTCCACCTAGTTACTCCTAGTTCCTACTTGTTCCTCCACTTAGTCCTAGTCCTTCCTAGTTCCTCCACCCAATTCCTCCTCGTCCTTCCTAGTTCCTCCACCCAGTTCCTCCTAGTTCCTCCACCCACTTCCTCCCTAGTCCCCCCAGTCCCCCCTAGTTCCTCCGTAGTTACCCCATTTCCCCCTAGTCCCTCCACCTAGTTCCTCCTGGTTCCTACTAATTCCTCCACCTAGTCCCCCTAGTTCCTCCTAGTTCCTCCACCTAGTTCCTCCCTAGTTCCCCCAGTTCCCCCTAGTCACTCTACCAAGCTCCACCTAGTCCCTCCTAGTTCTTCCACCTAGTTCCTCCTAGTTCTTACTAGTTCCTCCACCTAGTCCCCCCTAGTTCCTCCTAGTTCCTCCACCTAGTTCCTCCCTGGTTCCCCAGTTTCTCCTAGTTCCTCCACCTAGTTCCTCCTTGTTCCTCCACCCAGTTCATCCCTAGTTTCCCCAGTCCCCCCTAGTCCCTCCACCAAGTTCCAACTAGTACCTCCTAGTTCCTCCACCCAGTTCCTCCTAGTTCCTCCTCCTAGTCCCTACTAGTTCCTACTATTTCCTCCACCTAGTCCCCATAGTTGCTCCTAGTTCCTCCACCTAGTTCCTCCCTAGTTCCCCCTGTTCCCCCTAGTCCCTCCACCTAGTTCTACCTAGTCCCTCCTAGTTCCTCCACCTAGTCCCTCCTAATTCCTCCACACAGTTCCTCCTAGTTCCTCCCCCTAGTTGCACCTAGTTCCTCCTATTTCCTCCACCTACTTCCTCATAGTCCCTCCACCTAGTTCCTCCAACTAGTCCCCCCTAGTTCCTACACCCAGTTAGTCCTAGTTCCTCCACCCAGTTCCTCCCTAGTTTCCCCAGTCCCCCCTAGTCCCTCCAACTAGTTCCACCTAGTTCCTCCTAGTTCCTCCACCTAGTTCCTGCTAGTTCCTCCACCTAGTTCCTCCACCTAGTTCCTCCACCTAGTTCCCCTATTTCCTCGTACTACTCTCTCCTAGTCCCCCCACCTAGTACCTCCTAGTTCCTCCACCTAGTTCCTCCATCTACTTCCTCCTAGTTCCCACGAGTTCCTCCACCTAGTCCCTCCTAGTTCCTCCACCTAGTTCCGCCTAGTTCCTCCACCTAGTTCCTCCCTAGTCCCCCCAGTTCCCCCTAGTCCCTCCACCTAGTTCCACCTAGTTCCACCTAGTTCCTCCACCTAGTTCCTGCTAGTTCCTCCACCTAGTTCCTCCACCTAGTTCCTCTATTTCCTTGTACTACTCTCTCCTAGTCCCCCCACCTAGTACCTCCTATTTCCTCCACCTAGTTCCTCCACCTACTTCCTCCTAGTTCCTACGAGTTCCTCCACCTAGTCCCTACTAGTTCCTCCACCTAGTTCCGCCTAGTTCCTCCACCTAGTTCCTCCCTAGTCTCCCCAGTTCCCCCTAGTCCCTCCACCTAGTTCCACCTAGTTCCTCCTAGTTCCTCCACCTAGTTCCTGCTAGTTCCTCCACCTAGTTCCTCCACCTAGTTCCCCTATTTTCTCGTACTAGTCTCTCCTAGTCCCCCCACCTAGTACCTCCTAGTTCCTCCACCTAGTTCCTCCACCTACTTCCTCCTAGTCCCTCCTATTACCTCCAACTAGTCCCTCCTAGTTCCTCCACCCAGTTCCCCCTAGTTCCTCCACACAGTTCCTCCTAGTTCCCCCAGTCCCCCTAGTCCCTCCACCTAGTTCCTCCTAGTTCCTCCACCCAGTTCCTCCTAGTCCCTCCACCTAGTTCCTCACTAGTTCCCATAGTTCCCCCTAGTCCCTCCACTTAGTTCCACCTGGTCCCTCCTAGTTCCTCCGCCTAGTTCCTCCTACTTCCTCCACCTACTTCCTCCACCTAGTTCCCCCTAGTTCCTCCTACTAGTCCCTCCTAATTCCTCCACACAGTTCCTCCTAGTTCCTCCACCTAGTTCCGCCACCTTGTTCCTCCTAATTCCTCCGCACAGTTACTCCTAGTTCCTCCCCCTGGTTGCACATAGTTCCTCCTATTTCCTCCACCTACTTCCTCGTAGTCCCTCCACCTAGTTCCTCCAGCTAGTCCCTCCTAGTTCCTACTCCCAGTTCGTCCGAGTTCCTCCACCCAGTTCCTCCCTAGATTCCCCAGTCCCCCTAGTCCCTCCACCTAGTTCCACCTAGTTCCTGCTAGTTCCTCCACCTAGTTCCTGCTAGTTCCTCCACCTAGTTCCTCCACCTAGTTCCCCTATTTCCTCCTACTAGTCTCTCCTAGTCCCCCACCTAGTTCCTCCTAGTTCCTCCACCTAGTTCCTCCACCTAGTTCTTCCTAGTTCCTACGAGTTCCTCCACCTAGTCCCTCGTAGTTCCTCCACCCAGTACCTCCTATTTCCTCCACCCATTTCCTCCTAGTTCCTGCACCCAGTTCCTCCCTATTTCCGCAGTTCCCCCTAGTCCCTCCACCTATTTCCACCTATTCCCTCCTAGTCCCTCCACCTAGGTCCTCCTATTTCCTCCACCTAGTTCCTCCACCTAGTTCATCCTAGCTCCTACTGGTTCCTCCACCTAGTCCCCCCTAGTTCCTCCACCCAGTCCCTCCTAGTTCCTCCACCCAGTCCCTCCTAGTTTCTCCACCCAGTTCCTCCTAGTTCCTCCACCTAGTTCCTCCACCTAGTTGCACCTAGTGCCTCCTATTTCTTCCACCTACTTCCTTCTAGTTCCTCCACCTAGTGCCTCCACCTAGTTCTTACTAATTCCTACTAGTTCCTCCACCTAGTTACTCCTAGTTCCTACTTGTTCCTCCACTTAGTCCTAGTCCTTCCTAGTTCCTCCACCCAATTCCTCCTCGTCCTTCCTAGTTCCTCCACCCAGTTTCTCCTAGTTTCTCCACCTAGTTCCTCCCTAGTCCCCCCAGTTCCCCCTTGTCCCTCCACCTAGTTCCACCTAGTCCCTCCTAGTTCCTCAACCTAGTCCCTCCTAGTTCCTCCACAGAGTTCCTCCTAGTTCCTCCACCCAGTTCCTCCCTACTTCCCCCACTCCACCAGTCCCTCTACCTAGTTCCACCTACTCCCTCCTAGTTGCTCCACCCAGTTCCTCCTAGTTCCTCCACCTAGTTCCTCCGTAGTTCCCCCAGGTCCCCCAGGTCCCTCCACCTAGTTGCACCTAGTTCGTCCTAGCTCCTCCACATAGTCCCTATAGTCCCTGCACCCAGTTCCTCCTAGTTCCTCCACCCACTTCCTCCCTAGTCCCCCCAGTCCCCCCTAGTTCCTCCGTAGTTACCCCATTTCCCCCTAGTCCCTCCACCTAGTTCCTCCTGGTTCCTACTAATTCCTCCACCTACTCCCCCTAGTTCCTCCTAGTTCCTCCACCTAGTTCCTCCCTAGTTCCCCCAGTTCCCCCTAGTCACTCTACCAAGCTCCACCTAGTCCCTCCTAGTTCTTCCACCTAGTTCCTCCTAGTTCCTACTAGTTCCTCCACCTAGTCCCCCCTAGTCCCCCCTAGTTCCTCCACCTAGTTCCTCCCTGGTTCCCCAGTTTCTCCTAGTTCCTCCACCTAGTTCCTCCTTGTTCCTCCACCCAGTTCATCCCTAGTTTCCCCAGTCCCCCCTAGTCCCTCCACCAAGTTCCAACTAGTACCTCCTAGTTCCTCCACCCAGTTCCTCCTAGTTCCTCCTCCTAGTCCCTACTAGTTCCTACTATTTCCTCCACCTAGTCCCCATAGTTGCTCCTAGTTCCTCCACCTAGTTCCTCCCTAGTTCCCCCTGTTCCCCCTAGTCCCTACACCTAGTTCTACCTAGTCCCTCCTAGTTCCTCCTCCTAGTCCCTCCTAGTCCCTCCTAGTTCCTCCACCCAGTCCCTCCTAGTTCCTCTACCCAGTTCCTCCTAGTTCCTCCACCCAGTTCTTCCTAGTTCCTCCACCTTGTTCCACCCTAGTTCCTCCACCTACTTCCTCCACCTACTTCTTCCTAGTTCCTACTAGTTTCCTCCACCAAGTCCCCCCTAGTTCCTCCAAGTTCCCCCACCCAGTTCCTCCTAGTTCCTCCACCTACTTCCTCCCTGGTTCCCCCAGTTCCCCCTAGTCCCTCCTTCTAGTTCCACCTTGTCCTCCTAGTTCCTCTACCTAGTTCCTCCACCTAGTTCCCCCTAATTCCTCCTAGTCCCTCCTAGTTCCTCCACCTAGTTCCTCCTAGTTCCTCCACCCAGTGCCTCCTAGTTCCTCCACCTAGTTCCGCCACCTTGTTCCTCCTAATTCCTCCGCACAGTTACTCCTAGTTCCTCCCCCTGGTTGCACATAGTTCCTCCTATTTCCTCCACCTACTTCCTCGTAGTCCCTCCACCTAGTTCCTCCAGCTAGTCCCTCCTAGTTCCTACTCCCAGTTCGTCCGAGTTCCTCCACCCAGTTCCTCCCTAGATTCCCCAGTCCCCCTAGTCCCTCCACCTAGTTCCACCTAGTTCCTGCTAGTTCCTCCACCTAGTTCCTCCACCTAGTTCCCCTATTTCCTCCTACTAGTCTCTCCTAGTCCCCCACCTAGTTCCTCCTAGTTCCTCCACCTAGTTCCTCCACCTAGTTCCTCCTAGTTCCTACGAGTTCCTCCACCTAGTCCCTCCTAGTTCCTCCACCCAGTACCTCCTAGTTCCTCCACCCATTTCCTCCTAGTTCCTGCACCCAGTTCCTCCCTATTTCCGCAGTTCCCCCTAGTCCCTCCACCTATTTCCACCTATTCCCTCCTAGTCCCTCCACCTAGGTCCTCCTATTTCCTCCACCTAGTTCCTCCACCTAGTTCATCCTAGCTCCTACTGGTTCCTCCACCTAGTCCCCCCTAGTTCCTCCACCCAGTCCCTCCTAGTTCCTCCACCCAGTCCCTCCTAGTTTCTCCACCCAGTTCCTCCTAGTTCCTCCACCTAGTTCCTCCACCTAGTTGCACCTAGTGCCTCCTATTTCTTCCACCTACTTCCTTCTAGTTCCTCCACCTAGTGCCTCCACCTAGTTCCTACTAATTCCTACTAGTTCCTCCACCTAGTTACTCCTAGTTCCTACTTGTTCCTCCACTTAGTCCTAGTCCTTCCTAGTTCCTCCACCCAATTCCTCCTCGTCCTTCCTAGTTCCTCCACCCAGTTCCTCCTAGTTTCTCCACCTAGTTCCTCCCTAGTCCCCCCAGTTCCCCCTTGTCCCTCCACCTAGTTCCACCTAGTCCCTCCTAGTTCCTCAACCTAGTCCCTCCTAGTTCCTCCACCGAGTTCCTCCTAGTTCCTCCACCCAGTTCCTCCCTACTTCCCCCACTCCACCAGTCCCTCTACCTAGTTCCACCTACTCCCTCCTAGTTGCTCCACCCAGTTCCTCCTAGTTCCTCCACCTAGTTCCTCCGTAGTTCCCCCAGGTCCCTCCACCTAGTTGCACCTAGTTCGTCCTAGCTCCTCCACATAGTCCCTCTAGTCCCTCCACCCAGTTCCTCCTAGTTCCTCCACCCACTTCCTCCCTAGTCCCCCCAGTCCCCCCTAGTTCCTCCGTAGTTACCCCATTTCCCCCTAGTCCCTCCACCTAGTTCCTCCTGGTTCCTACTAATTCCTCCACCTACTCCCCCTAGTTCCTCCTAGTTCCTCCACCTAGTTCCTCCCTAGTTCCCCCAGTTCCCCCTAGTCACTCTACCAAGCTCCACCTAGTCCCTCCTAGTTCTTCCACCTAGTTCCTCCTAGTTCTTACTAGTTCCTCCACCTAGTCCCCCCTAGTTCCTCCTAGTTCCTCCACCTAGTTCCTCCCTGGTTCCCCAGTTTCTCCTAGTTCCTCCACCTAGTTCCTCCTTGTTCCTCCACCCAGTTCATCCCTAGTTTCCCCAGTCCCCCCTAGTCCCTCCACCAAGTTCCAACTAGTACCTCCTAGTTCCTCCACCCAGTTCCTCCTAGTTGCTCCTCCTAGTCCCTACTAGTTCCTACTATTTCCTCCACCTAGTCCCCATAGTTGCTCCTAGTTCCTCCACCTAGTTCCTCCCTAGTTCCCCCTGTTCCCCCTAGTCCCTCCACCTAGTTCTACCTAGTCCCTCCTAGTTCCTCCACCTAGTCCCTCCTAGTTCCTCTACCCAGTTCCTCCTAGTTCCTCCACCTTGTTCCACCCTAGTTCCTCCACCTACTTCCTCCCTGGTTCCCCCAGTTCCCCCTAGTCCCTCCTTCTAGTTCCACCTTGTCCTCCTAGTTCCTCTACCTAGTTCCTCCACCTAGTTCCCCCTAATTCCTCCTAGTCCCTCCTAGTTCCTCCACCTAGTTCCTCCTAGTTCCTCCACCCAGTTCCTCCTAGTTCCTCCACCTAGTTCCACCCTAGTTCCTCCTCCTAGTCCCTCCTAGTTCCCCCACCTAGTTCCCCCACCTAGTTCCTCCTAATTCCTCCACCTAATTCCTCCTAGTTCCCCCTAGTCCCTTCACCTAGTTCCACCTAGTCCCTCCTAGTTCCTCCACCTAGTCCCCCTAGTCCCTCCATCCAGTTCCTCCTAGTTCCTCCACCGACTTCCTCCCTAGTTCCCCCAGTCCCCCCTAGTTCCTCCGTAGTTACCCCATTTTCCCCTAGTCCCTCTTCCTAGTTCCACCTAGTCCCTCCTGGTTCCTCCACCTAGTCCCTTCTAGTCCCTCCTAGTTCCTCCAGCTAGTCCCTCCTAGTCCCTCCTAGTTCCTCCACCCAGTTCGTCCTAGTCCCTCCTCCTAGTTCCACCTAGTCCCTCCTAGTCCCTCCTAGTTCCTCCACCTAGTCCCTCCTAGTCCCTCCTAGTTCCTCCACCCAGTTCGTCCAAGTTCCTCCCTAGGTCCCCCAGTTCCCCCTAGTCCCTCCACCTATTTCCACCTAGTCACTCCTAATTCCTCCACCTAGTCCCTCCTAGTTCCTCCACCCAGTTCCTCCTAGTTCCTCCTACTAGTTCCTCCCTAGTTCCCCCAGTTCCCCCTGGTCACTCCACCTAGTTCCACCTAGTCGCTCCTAGTTCCTCCACCTAGGTCCTCCTAGTTCCTCCACCTAGTTCCTCCACCTAGTTCCCCCTAGTACCTCCTACTAGTCCGTCCTAATTCCCCCACCTAGTTCCTCCTACTTCCTCCACCTAGTTCCTCCACCTAGTTCCTCCACCTGGTTTCTCCTAGTTCCTCCACCTAGTTGCACCTAGTTCCTCCTATTTCCTCCACCTACTTCCTCCTAGTTCCTCCACCTAGTGCCTCCACCTAGTTCCTACTAATTCCTACTAGTTCCTCCACTTAGTCCCTCCTAGTCCCTCCTAGTTCCTTCACCCAGTTCCACCCTAGTTCCTCCCCCAGTCCCCCTAGTCCCTCCACCTAGCTCCTCCTAGTTCCTCCTAGTTCCTCCACCTAGTCCCCCCTAGTTCCTCCTAGTTCCTCCACCTAGTTTCTCCCTACTTCCCGCAGTTCCCCTAGTCCCTCTACATAGTTTCACCTAGTCCCTCATAGTTCCTCCACCTAGTTCCACCTAGTCCCTCCTAGTCCCTCCTAGTTCCTTCACCCAGTTCCACCCTAGTTCCTCCCCCAGTCCCCCTTGTCCCTCCACCTAGCTCCTCCTACTTCCTCCTAGTTCCTCCACCTAGTCCCCCCTAGTTCCTCCTAGTTCCTCCACCTAGTTTCTCCCTACTTCCCGCAGTTCCCCTAGTCCCTCTACATAGTTTCACCTAGTCCCTCATAGTTCCTCCACCTAGTTCCACCTAGTTCCTCCTAGTCCTCCACCAAGTTCCTCCAAGTTCCTACTTCCTCCACCTACTCCCTCCTAGTTCCTCCATCCAGTTCCTCCTAGTTCCTCCACCCAGTTCCTCCTAGTTCCTCCTCCTAGTTCCTCCTCCTAGTTCCTACTAGTTCCTACTAGTTCCTCCACCTAGTCCCCATAGTTCCTACTAGTTCCTCCACCTAGTTCCTCCCTAGTTCCCCCAGTTGCCCTAGTCCCTTTACCTAGTTCCACCTAGTCCCTCCTAGTCCCTCCACCTAGTTCCTCCTAGTTCCTACTAGTTCCTCCACCTAGTCCCCCTAGTTCCCCCTAGTTCCCCCAATTAGTTCCTCCATGTTTCCCCCTAGTCCCTCCACCTAGTTCCATCTACTCCCTCCTAGATCCTCCACCTAGTCCCTCCTATTCCCTCCTAGTTCCTCTACCCAGTTCCCCCTAGTTCTTCCACCTAATTCCACCTAATCCCTCCTAGTTCCTCCACCTAGTTCCTCCACCAGGTTGCACCTAGTTCCTCCTATTTCCTCCACCTACCCCCTCCTAGTTCCTGCACCTAGTGACTCCACTTAGTTCCTACTAATTCCTACTATTCCTCCACCTAGTTCCCCCTTGTCCCTCCACCTAGTTCCACCTAGTCCCTCCTAGTTCCTCCACCTAGTCCCTCCTAGTCCCTCCCAGTTCCACCACACAGTTCCTCCTAGTTCCTTCATCTAGTTGCACCCTAGTTCCCCCAGTTCCCCCTGGTCCCTCAACCTAATTCCACCTAATCCCCCTAGTTCCCCCACCTAGTTCCTCCACGTAGTTCCTCCTAGTTCCTCCTACTAATCCCTCCTAGTTCCCCCACCAAGTTCCTCCTAGTTCCTCCACCAAGTTCCCCCAGTTCCCTCTAGTCCCTGCACCTAATTCCACCTAGTTCCTCCTAATTCCTCCAACTAGTCCCTCCTAGATCCTCCACCCAGTTCCTCCGAGTTCCTCCTCCTAGTCCCTACTAGTTCCCCCACATAGTTCCTCCACCTAATTCCTCCACCTAGTTCCTCCTAGTTCCTACTAGTTCCTCCACCTAGTCCGACCTAGTTCCTCCACCCAGTTCCTCCTAGTTCCTCCATGTAGTTCCTCCCTCGTTTCCCCAGTTCCCCCTAGTCCTTCCACCTAGCTAAACCTACTCCCTCCTAGTTCCTCCACCTAGTTCCTCCTACTTCCTCTACCTAGTTCCGCCACCTAGTTCCTCCTAGTTCCTCCACCTAGTCCCTCCTAGTTCCTCCACCTAGTTCCTCCAGTTCCCCCTAGTCCCTCCACCCAGTTCCTCCTAGTTTCTCCACATAGTTCCTCCCTAGTTTCCCCAGTTCCCCCTGGTCCCTCCACCTAGTTACCTAGTTCCTCCACCTAGTCCCTCATAGTTCCTCCACCCAGTTCCTCCTCGTTCCTCCACCCAGTTCCTCCCTAGTTCCCCCAGTTTCCCCTAGTTCCTACACCAAGTTCCACCTAGTTCCTATTATTTCCTACACCTACTTCCTCCTAGTTCCTCCACCTAGTGCCTCCACCTAGTTCCTACTACTTCCTACAAATTTCTCCACCTAGTTGCTCCTAGTTCCTACTAGTTCCTCCACCTAGTCCCTCTAGGTTCCTGCACCTAGTCCCTCCTAGTTCCTCCATCCAGTTCCTTCTAGTTCCTCCACCAAAGTCCTCACTAGTTCCCCAGTTCCCCTAGTCCCTCCACCTAGTTCCACCTAGTCCCTCCTAGTTCCTCCACCTGGGTCCTGCTAGTTTCTCCACCTAGTCCCTCCACCTAGTTCCCCTATTTCCTACTACTACTCCCACCTAGTCCCCCCACCTAATCCCTCCTAGTTCCTCCACCCAGTTCCTCCTAGTTCCTCCACCCAGTTCCTCCCTAGTTCCTACTAGTTCCTACTAGTTCCTCCTCCTAGTTCCCCTTAGTTCCTCCTTCTAGTCCCTCAACCTAGTTCCCCCACCTAGTACCTCCACCTAGTTCCTCCACCTAGTTCCTCTCTAGTTCCCCCAGTTCCCTATAGTTCCTCCACCTAGTTCCACCCTAGTTCTTCCCCATAGTCCCTCCTAGTTCCTCCACCCAGTTCCTCTCTAGTTCCCCCAGTTCCCTATAGTTCCTCCACCTAGTTCGCCCTCCTAGTTCCTCCACCTAACCCCTCCTACTTCCTCCTCCTAGTCCCTCCTAGTCCCTCCTAGGCTCACTACCTAGTTCCTCCTTGTTCCTCCACCCAGTTCCTCCTAGTTCTTCCTCCTCCTACTTCCTCCACCCAGTTCCATCCTAGTTCCCCCAGTTCCCCCAGTCCCTCCACCTAGTTCCACCACCTAGTTCCTCCTAGTCTCTCCTAGTCACTCACCTTGTTCCTCCTAGTTCGCCCTCCTAGTTTCCCCTAGTTCCTCCTCATAGTTCCTCATAGTTCCTCCACCTAGTTACTCCTAGTTCCTCCACCTAGTCCCTCCTAGTTCCTCCACCCAGTTCTTCCTCGTTCCTCCACCCAGTTCCTCCCTAGTTCCCCCAGTTTCCCCTAGTTCCTGCACCTATTTCGACCTAGGTAAAGGTAAAGGTACCCCTGCCCGTACGGGCCAGTCTTGCCAGACTCTGGGGTTGGTGCGCCCATCTCACTCAAGAGGCCGGGGGCCAGTGCTGTCCGGAGACACTTCCGGGTCACGTGGCCAGCGTGACATCGCTGCTCTGGCCAGAGCCAGAGCCGCACACAGAAACGCCGTTTACCTTCCCGCTGGTAAGCGGTCCCTATTTATCTACTTGCACTCGGAGGTGCTTTCGAACTGCTAGGTTGGCAGGCGCTGGGACCGAGCAGCGGGAGCGCACCCCGCCGCAGGGATTCGAACCGCCGACCTTTCGATCGGCAAGCCCTAGGCGCTGAGGCTTTAACCCAAAGCGCCACCTGCGTCCCGCTATTTCCACCTAGTTCCTATTATTTCCTACACCTACTTCCTCCTAGTTCCTCCACCTAGTGCCTCCACCTAGTTCCTACTAGTTCCGCCTAGTTCCTCCACCTAGTTCCTCGTAGTTCCTCCACCTAGTTCCTCCACCTAGTTCCTCCTAGTCCATCCTAGTTCCTCCACCTAGGCCCTCCTAGTTCCTCCACCCAGTTCCTCTCTAGTTCCCCCAGTTCCCTATAGTTCCTCCACCTAGTTCCACCCTAGTTCCTCCTCCTAGTCCCTCCTAATTCCTCCACCTAGTTCCCCCACCTAGTTCCTCCACCTAGTTCCGCCACCTAGTTCCTCTCTAGTTCCCCCAGTTCCCTATAGTTCCTCCACCTAGTTCCACCCTAGTTCCTCCACCTAGTCCCTCCTAGTTCCTCCACCCAGTTCCTCTCTAGTTCCCCCTGTTCCCTATAGTTCCTCCACCTAGTTCCACCCTAGTTCCTCCACCTAGTCCCTCCTAGTTCCTCCACCCAGTTCCTCCTAGTTCCTCCACCTAGTTCCACCCTAGTTCCCCCTAGTCCCTCCACCTAGTTCCACATAGCCCCTCCTAGTTCCTCCACCTAGTTCCTCCTAGTTCCTCCCTAGATCCCCCAGCCGCCTAGTCCCTCCACCTAGTTCCACCTAGATCCTCCTAGTTCCTACACCTAGTTCCCCCTAGTCCCTCCACATAGTTCCACCTATTCCCTTCTAGTTCCTCCACCTAGTTCCTCCCTGTTCCTCCACCTAGTTCCTCCACCTAGTTCCTCCTAGTTCCTACTAGTTGCTCGACCTAGTCGCTCCTAGTTCCTCCAACCAGTTCCTCCACCCAGTTCCTCCCTAATTCCCCCAGTTCCCCTAGGCCCTCCACCTAGTTCCACCTAGTCCCTCATAGTTCCTCCACCTAGTTCCACCTAGTCCCTACTCCTAGTTCGCCTTCCTAGTTCCCCCTAGTTCCTCCACCGAGTTCCTCCACCTAGTTCCTACTAGTTCCTACTAGATGCTCCACCTAGTGCCTCCTAGTTCCTACTAGTTCCTCCACCCAGTTCCTCCCTAGTTCCCCCAGTCCCGCCTAGGCCCTCCACCTAGTTCCACCTAGTCCCTCATAGTTCCTCCACCTAGTTCCACCTAGTCCCTACTCCTAGTTCGCCTTCCTAGTTCCCCCTATTGCCTCCACCTAGTTCCCCTAGCTCCCCCAGTTCCCCCTAGTTGTTCCAACTAGTTCCTACACCTAGTTCCTCCTATTTCCTCCTAGTTCCTCAACCTAGTCCCTCCTGGTTCCTCCACCCAGTTCCTCCTTGTTCCTTCACTTAGTCCTTCCTAGTTCCTCCACGCAGTTCCTCCTAGTTCCTCCACCTAGTTCCTCCCTAGTTCCCTCACTTCCCCCTAGTCCCTCCACCTAGTTCCACCTAGTCCCTCCTAGTTCCTCCACGTACTTCCTCCTATTTCCTCCACCTAGTTCCACTTAGTTCCTACTAGTTCCTCCACCCAGTTCCTCCTACTTTCTTCTCTTAGTCCCTCCTAGTTCCTCCACGCAGTTTCTCCTAGTTCCTCCACCTAGTTCCTCCCTAGTACCCCCAGTCCCCCTAGTCCCTCCACCTAGTTCCACTTAGTCCCTCCTAGTCCCTCCACATAGTTCCTCCTAGTTACTCCACCTAGTTCCTCCACCTCGTTCCCCATAGTTCCTCTTCCTAGTCCCTCGTAGTTCCTCCACCTAGTTCCTACTGGTTACTCCACCTAGTCCCTCATAATCCCTTCTAGTTCCTCCACCCAGTTCCTCCTAGTTCCTCAACCTAGTTCTACCTCGTCCCTCCAAGTTCCTCCACCTAGTTCCTCCACCCAGTTCCTCCTAGTTCCTCCACCTAGTTCCACCCTAGTTCCCCCTAGTCCCTCCACCTAGTTCCACATAGCTTCTCCTAGTTCCTCCACCTAGTTCCTCCTAGTTCCTCCCTAGATCCCCCAGCCGCCTAGTCCCTCCACCTAGTTCCACCTAGATCCTCCTAGTTCCTACACCCAGTTCCCCCTAGTCCCTCCACATAGTTCCACCTATTCCCTTCTAGTTCCTCCACCTAGTTCCTCCCTGTTCCTCCACCTAGTTCCTCCACCTAGTTCCTCCTAGTTCCTACTAGTTGCTCGACCTAGTCGCTCCTAGTTCCTCCAACCAGTTCCTCCACCCAGTTCCTCCCTAATTCCCCCAGTTCCCCTAGGCCCTCCACCTAGTTCCACCTAGTCCCTCATAGTTCCTCCACCTAGTTCCACCTAGTCCCTACTCCTAGTTCGCCTTCCTAGTTCCCCCTAGTTCCTCCACCGAGTTCCTCCACCTAGTTCCTACTAGTTCCTACTAGATGCTCCACCTAGTGCCTCCTAGTTCCTACTAGTTCCTCCACCCAGTTCCTCCCTAGTTCCCCCAGTCCCGCCTAGGCCCTCCACCTAGTTCCACCTAGTCCCTCATAGTTCCTCCACCTAGTTCCACCTAGTCCCTACTCCTAGTTCGCCTTCCTAGTTCCCCCTATTGCCTCCACCTAGTTCCCCTAGCTCCCCCAGTTCCCCCTAGTTGTTCCAACTAGTTCCTACACCTAGTTCCTCCTATTTCCTCCTAGTTCCTCAACCTAGTCCCTCCTGGTTCCTCCACCCAGTTCCTCCTTGTTCCTTCACTTAGTCCCTCCTAGTTCCTCCACGCAGTTCCTCCTAGTTCCTCCACCTAGTTCCTCCCTAGTTCCCTCACTTCCCCCTAGTCCCTCCACCTAGTTCCACCTAGTCCCTCCTAGTTCCTCCACGTACTTCCTCCTATTTCCTCCACCTAGTTCCACTTAGTTCCTACTAGTTCCTCCACCCAGTTCCTCCTACTTTCTTCTCTTAGTCCCTCCTAGTTCCTCCACGCAGTTTCTCCTAGTTCCTCCACCTAGTTCCTCCCTAGTACCCCCAGTCCCCCTAGTCCCTCCACCTAGTTCCACTTAGTCCCTCCTAGTCCCTCCACATAGTTCCTCCTAGTTCCTCCACCTAGTTCCTCCACCTCGTTCCCCATAGTTCCTCTTCCTAGTCCCTCGTAGTTCCTCCACCTAGTTCCTACTGGTTACTCCACCTAGTCCCTCATAATCCCTTCTAGTTCCTCCACCCAGTTCCTCCTAGTTCCTCAACCTAGTTCTACCTCGTCCCTCCAAGTTCCTCCACCTAGTTCCTCCACCTAGTTGCACCTAGTTCCTCCTATTTCCTTCACCTACTTCCTCCTAGTTCCTCCACCTATTGCCTCCACCTAGTAACTGCTAATTCCTACTAGTTCCTCCACCTAATTCCTCCTAGTTCCTACTAGTTCCTCCACCTAAACCCCCCTCGTTCCTCCACCCATTTCCTCCTAGTTCCTCCACACAGTTCCTCCTAGTTCCTCCACCTAGTTCCACCCCAGTTCCTCCTCCTAGTCCCCCACCTAGTTCCTCCACCTAGTTCCTCCACCTAGTTCCTACTAGTTCCTCCACCTATCTCCTACTATTTCCTCCACCTAGTCCCTCCTAGTTCCTCCACCTAGTTCCTCTTTGTTCAGCCACCTAGTCTTTCCTAGTTCCCCCACCTAGTTCCTCCTATTCCCTCTACCTAGTCCCTCCTAATTCCTGCACCTAGTTCCTCCTAATTCCTCCACCTAGTCCCTCCTACTTCCGCCACCTAGTTCCTTCTAGTCCCTCCACCTAGTTCTTCCTATTTCCTCCACCTAGTTCCTCCACCTAGTTCCTAGTTCCTCATCCTAGTTCGCCCTTCCAGTTCCCCCTAGTTCCTCCACCTAGTTCGCCCTAGTTCCTCCTCCTAGTGCCTCCTAGTACCCCCACCTAGTTCCTCCTAGTTCCTCCACCTAGCTCCTCCACCTAGCTCCTCCACCTATTTTCCTCCACCTATTTTCCTCCACCTATTTTCCTCCACCTCCTCCACCTAGCTCCTCCACCTATTTTCTCCACCTAGTTCCTCCACCTAGTTCCTCCTAGTTCCCACTAGTCCCTCCACCCAGTTCCCCCTAGTCACTCTACCTAGTTCCCCCTTGTTCCTCCTATTTCCTCCACCCACTTCCTCCTAGTTCCTCCACCTAGTGCCTCCACCTTGTTCCTACTAGTTCCTACTAGTTCCTCCACTTAATTCCTACTAGTTCCTCCACCCAGTTCCTCCTAGTACCTCCACCTAGTTCCTCCTAGTTCCTCCACCTAGTTCCTCCACCCATTTCCTCCTAGTTCCTACTAGTTCTTCCCCCTAGTCCCTCCTATTTCCTCCACCTAGTTCCTCCTAGTTCCTCCACCTAGTTCCTCCACCTAGTTCCTACTAGTTCCTCCACCTAGTCCCTCCTAGTTCCTCCACCCTGTTCCTCCTAGGTCCTCCACCCAGTTCCTCCCGAGTTCCCCCACTTCCCCTAGTCCCTTACCTAGTTCCACCTACTCCTTACAAGATCCTCCACCTAGTTCCTCCTAGTTCCTATTATTTCCTCCAGCTATTCCCTCCTATTTCCTCCACCCACTTCCTCCGAGTTCCTCCACCTAGTTCCTCGACTTATTTCCTCCTAGTTCCTACTAGTTCCTCCACCTAGTCCCTCCTAGTTCCTCCACACAGTTCCTCCTAGTTCCTCCACCTACTTCCTCCACCTAGTTCCACCTAGTTCCTCCTATTTCCTCCACCTAGTTCCTCCTAGTTCCTCCACCTAGTTCCTGCTAGTTCCTCCACCTAGTTCCTCCCCCTAGTGCCTCCACCTAGTTCCTACTGGTTCCTATTAGTTCCTCCACCTAGTTCCTCCTAGTTCCTCCACCTAGTCCCTCCTAGTTCCTCCACCTAGTTCCTCCTAGTTCCCCCACCTAGTTCCTCCTAGTTCCTCCAAATAGTTCCTCCATCTAGTTCCTTCTAGTTCCTCCACCTAGTCCCTCCTAGTTCCTCCACCCAGTTCCTCCCGAGATCCCCCAGTTTCCCCTAGTTCCTCCACCTATTTCCACCTACTTCCTCCTAGTTCCTACTAGTTCCTCCACCTAGTTCCTACTAGTTCCTCCACCTAGTTCCTCCTACTAGTTCCTCCACCTAGTTCCTCCACCTAGTTCCTACTAGTTACTACTAGTTCCTCCCCTAGTCCCTCCTAGTCCCTCCACCCAGTTCCTCCTAGTTCCTCCACCCAATTCCTCACTTGTTCTCCCAGTTCCCCCTAGTCCCTCAAACTAGTTCCACCTAGTCCCTCCTAGTTCCTCCACCTAGTTCCTCCTAGTTCCTCCACCTAGTTCCTCCACCCATTTCCTCCTAGTTCCTACTAGTTCTTCCACCTAGTCCCTCCTAGTTCCTCCCCTAGTTCCACCTAGTTCCTCCTATTTCCTCCACCTACTTCCTCCTAGTTCCTCTACCTAGTGCCTGCACCTAGTTCCTACTAGTTCCTACTAGTTCCTACTAGTTCCTCCACCTAGTTCCTACTAGTTCCTACTAGTTCTTCCACCTAGTCCCTCCTAGTTCCTCCACCTAGTTCCACCCTAGTTTCCCCAGTTCCCCCTAGTCCCTCCACCTAGTTCCACTTAGTGCCTCCTAGTTCTTCCACCTAGTTCCTCCTAGTTCCTTCATGTAGTTCCTCCACCTTGTTCCCCCTAGTTCCTCCTCCTAGTCCCTCCTAGTTCCCCCACCTAGTTCCTCTTAGTTCCTTCACCTCTAGTTCCTCCACTTAGTTCCTCCACCTAGTCCCTCCCAGTTCATCCACCCACTTCCTCCTAGTTCCTCGCCCAGTTCCTCCCTAGTTCCCCCAGTTCCTCCTATTTCCTCCACCCACGTCCTCCTAGTTCCTCCACCTAGTGCCTCCACCTTGTTCCTACTAGTTCCTACTAGTTACTCCACCTAGTTCCACCCAGTCCCCCCTAGTTCCTCCACCCAGTCCCTCCTAGTTCCCCCACCTAGTTCCTCCTAGTTCCTCCACCTAGTTCCTCCACCTAGTGCCAAACGGTTCCAAATGCTCCCCTGAAAGGTTTGGCGGTTGAAACAGAAGGCTTTTTTTCACAGGACAAGAAATCAGCCCTCGACAACTTAAACGGCAGAAAAAGATTTTTTTGAAAAAATCCCTAACCCCCGGGATCACAATCTCATCAAAAATTTGACTTTCGGCAATTGTCTCAAAAATGGTGCCAAACGGTTGCAAATGCTGCCTTGAGAGGTTTTGTGGTCGAAACAGAAGGCATTTTATCAGAGGAAAAGAAAGCAGCCCTCGACAAGTTAACTTTTCATAAAAATTCTGACAATCTCCAATTGACTCAAAAATGTTGCGAAATGGGTACAATTACCCTCCTGAGAGGTTTGGCGATTGAAACAGAAGGATTTTGAACACAGGAAAAGAAATCAGCCGTCGATAACTTAACCAGCAGAAAAAGATTTTTTGGAAAAAATCCCTAAGCCCCCAGGTCACAATTTCACAAAAAATCTGACATTCTACAATTCACTCAAAAATGGAGCCAAGCGGTTGCAAATGCTCCCCTAAAAGCTTTGGTGGTCGAAACAGAAGGCTTTTTATCACAGGAAAAGAAATCAGCCCTCGACAACTTAACCGGCAGAAAATATTTTTTTGAAAAAATCCCTCACCCCCGGGGTCCTAATTTCATCAAAAATCTGACTTTCGGCAATTCACTCAAAAATAGTGCCAAACGGTTCCAAATGCTCCCCTGAGAGGTTTGGTGGTCGAAACAGAAGGCTTTTTATCGCAGGAAAAGAAATCAGCCCTCTACAACTTAACTGGCAGAAAAATATTTTTTTTGAAAAAATCCCTAACCCCCGGGGTCCCAATTTCATCAAAAATCTGACTTTCGGCAATTCACTCAAAAATAGTGCCAAACAGTTCCAAATGGTCCCCTGAGAGGTTTGGCAATCGAAACAGAAGCCTTTTTATCACAGGAAAAGAAGTCAGCCCTCGACAACTTAACCGGCAGAAAAAGTTTTTTTTTTAATAAATCCCCTAGCCCCGGGGTCACAATTTCATGAAAAATCTGACGTTCTTCAATTCACTCAAAAATGGAGCCAAATGGTTGCAAATAATCCCCTGAGATGTTTGGCGGTCGAAACAGAAGGCTTTTTAGCACAGGAAAAGAAATCAGCCCTCGCCAACTTAACCGGCAGAAAAAGATCCCCTGAGAGGTTTGGCAGTCGAAACAGAAGCCTTTTTATCGCAGGAAAAGAAATCAGCCCTCGACAACTTAACCGGCAGAAAAATATTTTTTTTGAAAAAATCCCTAACCCCCGGGGTCACAATTTCATAAAAAATCTGACGTTCTGCAATTCACTCAAAAATGGTGCCAAACGGTTGCAAATACTCCCCTGAAAGTTTAGCGGTTGAAACAGAAGGCTTTTTAGCACAGGACAAGAAATCAGCCCTCAACAGCTTAACTGGCAGAAAAAGATTTTTTTAAAAAAATCCTTAAGCCCCGGGGTCACAATTTCATAAAAAATCTGACTTTCTACCAATCACTCAAAAATAGTGCCAAACGGTTCCAAATGCTCCCCTGAGAGGTTTGGTGTTCGAAACAGAAGGCTTTTTATCACAGGACAAGAAATCAGCACTCGACAACTTAACCGGCAGAAAAAGATTTTTTTTGAAAAAATCCCTAAGCCCCGGGGTCACAATTTCATCAAAAATCTGACTTTCGGCAATTCACTCAAAAATAGTGCCAAACGGTTCCAAATGCTCCCCTGAGAGGTTTGGTGGTCGAAACAGAAGGCTTTTTATCGCAGGACAACAAATCAGCCCTCCACAACTTAACCTGCTGAAATTTTTTTTTTTAAAAAAAAGATGCCTAAGCCACAATTTCAGCAAAAATCTGACGTTCCGCATTTCACTGAAAAATGCTTCCCAGCTGTTGCAAATTCTCCCCTGAAAAGTTTTTGTTTTTATTATCAGAAAAAGAATTAGCCCTCTATAACTTAACTTGCGGAAAACTTTTTTTTGAAAAAGATGCCTAAGCCACAATTTCAGCAAAAATCTGACATTCTGCAATTCACTCAAATATGCTGCCCAGCTGTTGCAAATGCTCTCCTGAAAGGTTTTCCAGTGGAAACAGAATGGTTTTTACCATGGGAAAAAGAATTAGCCCTCGACGACTGAACTTGTGGAAAAACTTTTTTTTGTCAAAATCCCTAAGCCGCACGGTCACAATTTCAGCAAAAATCTGACGTTCTGCAATTCACTCAAAAATTCACCCATCTGTTGCAAATGCTCCCCTGAAAGCTTTGGTGGTCGAAACAGAAGGCTTTTTATCACAGGACAAGAAATCAGCCCTCCACAATTTAATCTGTAGAATTTTTTTTTTAAAAAAATATCCCTAAACCAGTCAGAATTTCAGCAACAATGTGACGTTCTGCCATTCACTCAAATATGCTGCCCAGCTGTTGCAAATGCTCCCCTGAAAGGTTTTTCGGTGGAAACAGAAGGGAGAAAGAATTCATGGGAGAAAGAATTAGCCCTCCACGACTGAACTTGCAGAAAAACTTTTTTTGGGAAAAAAACCCTAAGCCGCACGGTCACAATTTCAGGAAAAGCTGACATTCTGCAATTCACTCAAAAATGGTGCCAAACAGTTGCAAATGCTCCCCTGAAAGGTTTTTCAGTGGAAACAATAGGGTTTTTATCATCGGAAAAAGAATTAGCCCTCGACGACTGAACTTGGGGAAAAATCCTTAAGCCACAATTTCAGTAAAAATCTGACGTTCTGCAATTCACTCAAAAATGGTGCCCATCTGTTGCAAATGCTCCCTGAAAGGTTTAGTGGTCGAAACAGAAGGCTTTTTATCACAGGACAAGAAATCAGCCCTCCACAGCTTAATCTATAGAAAAAGTTTTTTTTGAAAAAATCCCTAAGCAATTTCAGCAAAAATCTGAGGTTCTGCAATTCATTCAAATATGCTGCCCAGCTGTTGCAAATGCTCCCCTGAAAGGTTTTACGGTGGAAACAGAAGGGTTTTTATCATGGGGAAAAGAATTAGCCGTCCACAACTGAACTTGCGGGCGATTCTGACCGGTTTGAATCGGTTTAGGCCAGTTCGAACCAGTCCAAGCTGGTTGGAACCGGTTCAGACCGGTTTGAACCGGTTTAGGCCAGTTTGAACCAGTTTAGCCCAGTTTAAATCAGTCCAAGCCAGTTGTAACCAGTTTAGACCGGTTTGAACCGGTTTAGGCCAGTTTGAACCGGTTTAGGCCAGTTTGAACCAGTTTAGGCCAGTTTGAACTGGTCCAAGCTGGTTGGAACCGGTGCAGACCGGTTGGAACCGGTCCAGACCTGTTGTAACTGGTCTAAACCAGTTGGAACTGGTCAAAGCCAGTTTGAACCGGTCAAAGCCGGTTTGAACCGGTTTAGGCCAGTTTGAACTGGTCGAGACCAGTTTGGACTGGTTCAAGCCGGTTCAAACCTGTCCAGACTTGTTAGAAGTGGTCTAAGCCAGTTGGAACCTGTCAAACCCAGTTTGATCCAGTTCAGACCGGTTTAAACTGGTTTAGGCCAGTTTGAACCGGTTTAATCCAGTTTGGACCGGTCAAAGCCGGTTTGAAGTGATTTAGGCCAGTTTGAACCGGTAAAAGCCAGTTTGAACCGGTTTAGGCCAGTTTGAGCCGGTCAAGGCTAGTTGAACCGGTTTAAGCTAGTTTGAACCAGTCCAAGCCGGTTGGATCCGGTTCAGACCGGTTTGAACTGGTTTAGGCCAGTTTGAACAGGTCAAGGCCAATAGGAACCAGTTCAGACCGGTTTGAACAAGTTTAGGCCAGTTTTAACTGGTCCAAGCCGGTTGGAACCGGTTCAGACCGGTCTGAACTGGTTTAGGCCAGTTTGAACCAGGTTAAGCCAGTTTGAACCGGTCGAAGCCGGTTTGAACCAATCAAAGCTGGTTGGAACCGGTCCACACCAGTTTGCCCTTGTCCAAGCCAGTTGGAACCGGTCCAGACCTCTTGGAACTGGTCTAAGCCAGATGGAACCGGTCAAAGCCGGTTGGAACCGGTTCAAACCATTTTGAACTGTTTTAGGCCAGTTTGAACTGGTTTAGGCCAGTTTGAACCAGTTTAGGCCAGTTTGAACTGGTCCAAGCTGGTTGGAACCGGTTCAGACTGGTTGGAACCGTTCCAGACCTGTTGGAACTGGTTTAAGCCGGTTGGAACCTGTCAAACCCAGTTTGACCCGGTTCAGACCAGTTTAAACTGGTTTAGGCCAGTTTGAACCGGTTTAATCCAGTTTGGACTGGTCAAAGCTGGTTTGAACCGGTTCAGACCGGTTGGAACTGTTCCAGACCTGTTGGAACTGGTCTAAGCCTGTTGGAACCTGTCAAACCCAGTTTGACCCAGTTCAGACCGGTTTAAACTGGTTCAGGCCAGTTTGAACCGATTTAATCCAGTATGGATCGGTCAAAGCCGATTTGAAGCGATTTAGGCCAGTTTGAACCAGTTTAGGCCAGTTTGAACTGGTTTAGGCCAGTTTGAACCATTTTAGGCCAGTTTGAACCGGTTTAGGCCAGTTTGAACCAGTTTAAGTCAGTTTGAACCGGACAAAGCCGGTTTGAACTGTTTTAAGCCAGTTTGAACCGGACAAAGCCGGTTTCACCCGGTTTAGGCCAGTTTCAACCAGTCCAAGCCGGTTTGACCCTGATAAGACTGGTTTGAACCAGTTTAAGCCAGTTTGAACCGGTCCAATCCAGTTGAAACCGATCAAAGCCGGTTTGAACCGGTTCAGACCCGTTTAAACCAGTTTAGGCCAGTTTGAAGTGGTTTAGGCCAGTTTGAACCTGTCCAAGCTGGTTGGAACCAGTTCAGACCGGTTGCAGACCAGACTGGTTGGCACTGGCCCAGACAGGTTGGAACAAGTCAAGGTTGATTTGCAGCATCAAGGAGGAAATCATGATCAAGAGTATGGGGATGGGGTTAACACACACAAAATTAGTGGTGGCAGCCACTTGCTGAGATGGCTATAAAAGGTTATTTGAGAAGTTACCTGTTTGTTGCAATTATTTATTTCATACTATGACTATGACTGCCTAGGCCAGTGGTTATGAGAAAAACGGCAGCCATCATGAATATGCAGCGATCACACCTTCAGCCACCGCAGTGTTTTGTAGCTGTACAAACACTCAGAGCCAAAGATCAGGTCCAAAACTGCTTGTCCATTTTCTTTTTGTGGCAGCTTCTCAGCTCTTCCTCTGTCCTTCCAATTTACGCCCACCACAGTCACCTTAGAGAACCCATGGCTTAGGCAGAAGTAAACAGCCACCCTGCCATCTTCTCAACAAGAAAGAAAGGAAACTTAATACCAAGGGAGAATTGAAGCAATCAAATTCTGAGGTCAAGATCAGCCTGGGACAAAGATAACTGTATACAGGTATTTGGTCAAAGCATCCAGAAAATGCAAGGTTATCCAGCAGCCCTTGCTGATTGCATCTCTCTAGAAAGGTCATGTTCAGGCCAGAACTGCTTCATAGCATGTGGATGTTACTATGAGAAAGACAGATAACCAAGGCCCCTGTATCACTTGCAAATCAATATAAGAACTAGCAAGAGTTCTTCCTCTGTTCTCCTTGACCGGATACAGACTCAAGTGTGGTTTTTAAGAAATTAATTGTTAGGCCAGGGAATGGTCTGAATGGATAGCTCAGTCAGTAGAGCACGAGACTCTTAATCTCAGGGTCATGGTTTCAAGAAACACAGACAGCAACTTTCACAGTGTTCTGGATACACACAAATGCTTCTAGCCTCGAGGTCCACAGGTCTGAGCCCCATGGAGCAGTTGCAGCAACAGGGGACATGTCCCCTCTTCCTAAACACGGACTGCAGCCAAGGTTTGTTCTTGTTTAATGGGGACTCCCAGTTTGGATGCCATGCTAAGCCAAACTGCACAAGTAGTTCCTTTTGGACCCCACATGGCAGTTTGGTAGCTTCCGGTGCCTTCCCCACTGGAAGGTACCTTAATATGTCCTTAGTGAGTCATCATACATGGTTGGTGGCCTGTTGTTGTTGTTGTTTAGTTGTTTAGTCGTGTCCGACTCTTCATGACCCCATGGACCAGAGCACGCCAGGAACTTCTGTCTTCCACTGCCTCCCGCAGTTTAGTCAAACTCATGTTCATAGCTTCAAGAACACTATCCAACCATCTCGTCCTCTGTTGTCCCCTTCTCCTTGTGCCCTCCATCTTTCCCAACATCAGGTTCTTTACCAGGGAGTCTTCTCTTCTCATGAGGTGGCCAAAGTATTGGAGCCTCAGCTTCACGATCTGTCCTTCCAGTGAGCACTCAAGGCTGATTTCCTTCAGAATGGATACGTTTTATCTTCTTGCAGTCCATGGGACACTCAAGAGTCTCCTCCAGCCCCATAATTCAAAAGCATCAATTCTTCGGCGATCAGCCTTCTTTATAGTCCAGCTATCTAGGTGGCCTAGATAACAGTATTAAGAGGAACACAGTACATTGGTACCTCTGGTTACGAACTTAATTTGTTCTGGAGGTTCGTTCTTAACCTGAAACCGTTCTTAACCTGAGGTACCACTTTAGTTAATGGGGCCTCCCGCTGCACCGCCGGCGCACGATTTCTGTTCTCATCCTGAGGTAAAGTTCTTAACCCGAGATACTACTTCCGGGTTAGCGGAGTCTGTAACCCAAAATGTTTGTAACCTGAGGTGTTTGTAACCAGATGCTGCATCTCATTAAAGAGCCTTTTCCATTCCGTGGTGTCGGCAGAAACCAAGCCTTTCCTCCTTATTTGCATGTGGTTTCTCTTTGTACTTTGCATAGCTGATCCTGGTTCAGCTGAATGTTTATTTCAGCATGGGATTTTGCTACTAGAAAGACAGGTAACCAAGGCCCACGTACCCCTTGCAAGTCAAGATAAGAACTAGCAGGAGTTTTTCTTATGCTCTCCTTGACCAGATACAGACTCAGAGTGGGGTTTTTTTTTTTACATTTACAAATTGTTAGGTCAGGGAACAGTCTGAATGGATAGCTCATTCGACAGAGCATGAGACTCTTAATCTCTTGTGGGTTTGAGCCCTACACTGGGTCCTCATTTAATCCTCACAACAACCCCATGAGGTAGAGATTTAAGGCTGTCACATGGGAAAAGGAGCAGGCTTGTTTTCACCTGCAGAGCGTAGGACCCTGAACTTGTTCCAGTTGCAATAAGTGAGATTCTTTCTTTCTTTTTCTTTTTACAGTGGTGCCTCGCAAGACGAAAAGAATCCGTTCCGCGAGTCTCTTCGTCTAGCGGTTTTTTCGTCTTGCGAAGCAAGCCCATTGACGGCTTAGCGGATTAGCGCTATTAGCGCTATTAGCGGCTTTTAGCGGCTTTTAGTGGCTTATCGGCTTAGCGGATAAGCAGATAAGCGGCTTAGCGGCTTAGAAAAAGGGGGGGGAACCCCGCAGGAACTTGCAAGACATTTTCGTCTTGCGAAGCAAGCCCATAGGAAATTCGTTTTGCGAAGCACCTCCAAAACGGAAAACCCTTTCGTCTAGCGGGTTTTCTGTCTTGCGAGGCATTCGTCTTGCGGGGCACCACTGTATTCACTTTTCTTTTTCTTTTTTTCATATATTTTTATTAGTTTTTTAACATATCATTTCCAACAATCATATATTTTTTTTCCTTATCTTATACAATGTTTTAGACTTCCATCAACCGCATCTGAAGATTTTTCAATCTTTTTCACTTAGTCTACATTTCTTAATTTCTCTATTACTTTTAATTGTCCTTAACTAATAACTCTCTTCATAATCTTCTCTGCAATATTTCACATAGTCCTCCTTACAAAACTTCTTGCAAACCTACTAGCGTAATCTGATTATTACAATTGCTTTTCAAATAATTCAAATATTTACTCCAGTGCTCTAAGAATCTCTGATCCCACAGGTTTCGAATCCTTCCTGCATTCTTATCTAATTCTGCAGCAATAAATGAGATTCTGACTAAACATCAGGAATAACTTTCTGATAGTAAGAGCTGTTAGAGAGTGGATTGGACTCCCTCATGAGGTGGTGGACTTTCCTTCCTGTCGTGTGGCCAGCATGACTAAACTGCTTCTGGTGCAACAGGACACCATGACGGAAACCAGAGCACACACAAACACCGTTTACCTTCCTGCTGCAGCGGTACCTACTTATCTGCTTGCACTGGCATGCTTTTGAACTGCTAGGTTGGCAGGAGCTGGGACAGAGCAATGGGAGCTCACCCCGTTGCGGGGATTCAAACCGCCGACCTTCTAATCAGCAAGCCCAAGAGGCTCAGTAGTTTAGACCAGTGTTTCCCAACCTTGGGCCTCCAGATGTTTTTGGCCTACAACACCCATCATCCCTAGCTAGCAAGACCAGTGGTCAGGGATGATGGGAACTGTAGTTCAAAAACAGCTGGAGGCCCAAGGTTGGGAAACACTGGTTTAGACCACAGAACCACCCTTTACCTCATCATCTATCATGCATTGGCCTGAAGACCTTAATGCCATTGCTACCTTTCTTTTAAACACCTATTTCACTCTGGACACCTATTTGGGTAGCATTTGGGCATTTGACATTTGGGTAGCATGCATGTGTAAGTTAAGATGAATGTATTGATGAATGTGAGCCGATGTTTTTGTTTTGCTTTGTCTCCTTTTTTGGTGTGCCTTTTTTCTTTCTTTAATAAATTTGCAATAAATAATCAATGAGAGTAAATAAATAATCCTTTTTTACAACCAAAAAACAAAGACAACCCTACCACTATGTTGAGCCAGTCAAAATTACAAGCTGTTTTGCTACTCGTTTAATAATATTCCTTCCACCACCCAAACCGGGGGGGGGGGGGGAGGCGGCATGATGCGAACACATGCCGATAATAGCCATCACGTTAAAAACTCTGTCCAGGAAATCATTTGGCGGGGTCTCTGTCACGTTACCACATTAAAAGCGGTCACCAGGCAACAGCCAAAGAGATTTTTGGCAGATATTTCACTTCTAAAAGTGGCAACCTCCCTCCCCTTCTCCATATAAAGGCTTTTTAGCTTCATTTGAGGGAGAGAAATCTGCCCCCATTTATCTGTCAACTTTCAGCTCTCAGGCAGTGGAACTGAAAGTATTTATTTCAGTAATCAGTTTCTGATGTGAGCAACATGTTCACAATGGAGAACGCAATCTGAAGCCTTTACCGTCACACATTTACGGTAAGCTTATCTTTGCAGCTATGAAGACTAGCTTCGTAGAGGCAGCTTGCGAGGTGTGGGGGTTGTCTATCTGTCACACACGCTCCAACATTTATCCAATGAAAATAGGGACGTCCTATTCCATAATGATAATTTTATCATTTATACCCCACCCATCTGACTGGGTTGCCCCAGCCTCTCTGGGCGGCTTCCAACATATATAAAAACACAATAAAACAGTAAAAAAAAACAACCCACTTCCCTATACAGTGGTACCTCAGGTTAAATACTTAATTCGTTCCGGAGGTCTGTACTTAACCTGAAACTGTTCTTAACCTGAAGTACCACTTTAGCTAATGGGGCCTCCAGCTGCTGCTGCGCTACCGGAGCCTGACTTCTGTTCTCATCCTGAAGCAAAGTTCTTAACCTGAAGCACTATTTCTGGGTTAGCGGAGTCTGTAACCTGAAGTGTCTGTAATCTGAAGCGTATGTAACCTGAGATACCACTGTACAGGACTGCCTTCAGATGTCTTCTAAAGGTTGTATCTCCTTGGCTCGTTGGTCGCATAACTCCATACCCTCCAACATTTCTCCATTGAAAATAGGGACATCCTAATGAAAAGCAGGACATTACCGGATCAAGTCAGAAACCAGGACAACGTCTGTAAATCTGAGATTGTCCCTGGAAAATAGGGACACTTGGAGGGTTTGCTATCAGACTTCAGCATGAAATGTGCTGTGCAGAAGCATGCTTCCTATTCAACGGATCCCATCACATTCTGTGTGACAAAGTCCATGGGCTGCTGTTGACCAAACCTTTGAAGGAACAGCAGAACCTCGTTGCAATCGTGAGATTTTAATAAAACATGGTTATACAGGGGAACGCTAGGACAAACTCTTGCTAAGGTCAATCTTTGCATTGGCACAGGGAACCCTGGGACAGACACTGACTTTAGGTGGGCCCTTACCAAATCAGAAACAAGTCTCCTGAACTGTATTATTGCCTGGGGGCCCACTCAAATTTGGATCCTGCCTTCAAATGATATGCATTGCTGTGGTCTCCCATAAAAAGATAAGAAGAGGCTTGCTGGATCAGTCAAAAGGGCTGTCTAGTCAAAGCTTTGAATGCATCCAAGTGCTGGACCCTGACCTCTCCCTGCTCTTGAGTTGCTGACATCCCAAATGGGGCCACGGAGAGGCTTGGTTGCTAGCCAGCTTCTGAACTCTGCCACTGTGCCCAGAATCTGCAAAACATCAGGGCTGCTCTTGTCTGTGTACAAAGCCACTGACCCAGATTTCAGAGGGGAAACAGCTCTCTGTAATAAATACGCCCAATTATATCCTGATGTTGTGAAAAGTAAAGGCTCTGTTCTCCAGTGGGAAGATTTTAAAGCACTTAGCAGCAGGGGTGGGAAGCTTCAGGCCCTGGGACCAAATGTGGCCCTCCGGACTTCTTTGTTTGGCCCTCAGGCTCTTCCCAGGCCACACACCCTCTCCACAGGCTACACCCTTCAGTAACCCTACTTCATATCCTTCTTGGGTGTTTTCCAGTTGCCTGGAATGTCTTCTTGAACTGTGGCTGTGCTTCTTGCTTGCCTTCATGGAGAACTCTGTGTGCGTGTGTGCGTGTGTTTGTGCATTTGTGTGTGTGTGCATGTGTGTGCCCAGTTGCGTAGCATGGAGAGCAGGGCCGGATTTAGGTTTGATGAGGCACTAAGCTACTGAAGATAATGGGGCCCTTTATATGTCCAGCTGTCCTTTGTTAACAACAAATTGTCACTGTTTTTTTGTGTTGAATATATGTTATATATTACTATTACTTACATCATAGGAGCCTACACAACACAAAACACTTGCTATATGTAGGTTTTATTTTATTTGGTTTTTATCTTATGTTTTGGAAATGTACATCCAGTTTTTTTCTCTTTATATATTTTTTTTTTGCGGGGGGCAAGAGAATGGGACCCTAAGCTATAGCTTGTTTAGCTTAAATCTGGCACTGGTGGGGAGAAACAGGGGCAATTGCCCCAGCTGCGAACTTGTTAGGAGGTGCAAAATTTCAACACCTGCTGCCACTGCAATACAGCTGCATGCTTCTGTTGCCAGGCTCCATGGAAAACGGCTTCTCCATGAGAACCAGGAAGTGACCTCTCCAGACAACGGAATGACTCTTCTTTTCATATCTCTGTAGCTGCATTCTTTTGGGTGCTGTGGACGCTGTTGGGCAGTCGAATGCACACGCATACTCCATCTGTTTTCCTCTCTCCTACCCCCTCCCCAAGGGACATGGGTGGCACTGCGGGTTAAACCACAGAGCCTACGGCTTGCCGATCAGAAGGTCAGTGGTTCGAATCCCCGCGACGGGGTGAGCTCCCGTTGCTCGGTCCCAGATCCTGCCCACCTAGCAGTTCGAAAGCACGTCAAAGTGCAAGTACATAAATAGGTACCACTCCGGGCGGGAAGGTAAACGGCGTTTCCATATGCTGCTCTGGTTTGCCAGAAGCGGCTTAGTCATGCTGGCCACATGACCCGAAAGCAGTACGCCGGCTCCATCAGCCAATAAAGCGAGATGAGCACCGCAATCCCACATTCAACTGGACCTAATGGTCAGGGGTCCCTTTGTAGCACCCTGCTTGTGGTTAACGCTTAGCTGGAATGAAATATTCAACACAGCAATAGAGAAATTAAAATAGTAATTTATTTGTCAGACAAATAAATATGAGGCACAGTGGTATATGGTTACCAAGCTCTGGCCTGGCCTCTTGCCATTCTGGCCAGCACTTATATTTCCTTAATCCAGCCCCCTTGCTCCTCCTGTGGCTGCCTCTGTCCAATCAGCCTGGTTGAAATTCCTATTGGCTGTTTGCTAGAGCCAATCACAAAAGATACACCCATTTCCTTCTTGCCCTTTTATGGAAATCAAAAAGCTATATATTCTTCTATCTATAAATGACAAATAAGTAGTAATATATCTTACATGTGTCTCAACAAGGAATCTTAATTACCAGCTCACCTCTTGCCCTCCTTGCCCTATTGCCTTCCAAAACAGATAATTAATCTTGAATTTTTATCTTATGCATATGTCAAGGATTTAGTTCACATCAACATTGAGAGATCTCCTTCATTTGAAGGTTTCTAAACAAAAGGCCTGACAACCATATATCAGGAGCGCTCGATTGGCGTCTTCTGTCTGGCAAGGGGCTTGGCTAGTGGCTGACTTAATTTCAGGATAGTTACAACTCTTACAACTATATGAAATAAGAATCTAGCATTTCTTAAATCCTTTGCATAATTATATTTAAACTAATATATTTAATACATAAACAACCTTTTAAAAGGAAAAGAAATCTTAAAAGGATCTTAGTTTAAGAAACAAACAGCTTTTGAAAAGTCTTCCCAGAAAATGTTCTCTTTCTACCAGCTAGATGCTTTTTCGCTGCTCTTGACCTTTTTTAACCTTAGGAAGAAGATATGGCTCATTTTACTATTTATCCACCCTTAATTTGTAGGGTCAGTGTAACCTTGGCTGTCAGCCTGTAATTCCCTTTTTACGACTTTGAGAATTGTTTTCTGCTATAAATCAGGGGGGCCCCTTGTCTAGGAGTAAAAATATCTTGTCAAGGTTTTTAGGCAACTGGTCTTCTAAGACTGGTCTTTTAAGATACAGGCCCTGATTAAACATATAAGCTTTAATAAAAATGCAGGCTTATGATTACATGCCTCACCTTTACCTTTACCTTACCCCCCCATGGCCCCGGGAGCTGGCAACCCATGCTACGCCACTGTGTGTGTGTGTGTGTGTGTGTGTAAAATAGTAGTAGTAGTAGTAGTAGTAGTAGTGTAGCACCCTGCTTGTGGTTAACGCTTAGCTGGAATGAAATATTCAACGCAGCAATAGAGAAATTAAAATAATAATTTATTTGTCAGACAAATAAATATGAGGCACAGTGGTATATGGTTACCAAGCTCTGGCCTGGCCTCCTGCCGTTCTGGCCAGCACTTATATTTCTTTAATCCAGCCCCCTTGCTCCTCCTGTGGCTGCCTCTGTCCAATCAGCCTGGTTGAAATTCCTATTGGCTGTTTGCTAGAACCAATCACAAAAGATACACCCATTTCCTCTTGTCCTTTTATGGGAAACAAAAAGCTATATATTCTTCTATCTATAAATGACAAATAAGTAGTAATATATCTTACATGTGTCTCAACAAGGAACCTTAATTACCAGCTCACCTCGCCCTATTGCCCTCCAAAACAGATGGTTTAATCTTAAATTTTTATCTTAAACAGATGTCAAGGATCATCATTGAAAGATCTCCTTCCTTTGGAGGTCTCTAAACAAAAGCTTGACAACCATATGTATGCTCTAATGATGTTTCCTGCTTGGCAGGGGGGGCTGGGCTGGTGGCTGATGGCCCCTGTGATCTCTTCCAACTATATGAAATAAGAATCTAGCATAAGGATTTAACATTTCTTAGCTTCTAATTCCTTTGCATAATTACATTTAAGCCAATATATTTAATACATAACATAGATAGCTTTTTAGAAGAATAAACCTTTTCAAAGTAAAAAAAGAAGGAACAGTTTCCAGCCTCAAAATAAGATAGAAAGAAAACCTCTTCTCCAGCCAAGCCAGTTGCCTTTTTCACTGCTCTTGACCTTTCAACCTTAGGAAAATATGGCTCAAGTTTAATGGGAGGCACATGGTTTTATTTTACTATTTATCAACTCTTAATTATGTTTTCTCAGCCTTCTTATATCTTCTGTAATATGTAGGGTCAGTGTAACCTTGGCTGTCAGCCTGTAATTCCCTTTGACTTTGAGAATTGTTTTCTGCTATAAATCAGGGGGCCCCCTTGTCCAGGAGAATAAACATCTTGCCAAGGTTCTTAGGCAGCTGGTCTTCTGCCTGGCATGAACATTTGAAAATCTTTAAGCTCATTTTAAAATACAGGCCCTGATCAAGCCTTAATAAAAATGCAGGCTATGATTAGATGCCTCAGTAGTAGTAGTAGTAGTAGTAGTAGTAATAATAATAATAATAATAATGTATTACTCCCCGCCCATATGACTGGGCCTTCCCAGCCTCCCTGGGTGGCTACTTTGCCAAGGTAACATTCACATTCCTTGCTCCACCCATTCTTGCCCCATCTACTGCTGGCACCACCCCCATCTCCCCCACCACAGGATATTAACTAAAAGGGAATGTGGCCCCCTGGGAGAAATAGGTTTCCCATCTCTGCCACTTGAAGCTCCCAGTGGTTTTTGGTCCCTGGGCTGATGTAAGAAAGCTACTAATCCCCGCACCCTTAGCAAACTACATCTCCTAGGGATGTGTGCTTTAAATGTATGGGAGACATTTTTGCATTACAGTGGTACCTCGGGTTACATACGCTTCAGGTTACAGACTCCGCAAACCCAGAAATATTACCTCGGGTTAAGAACTTTGTTTCAGGATGAGAACAGAAATTGTGCTCCGGCGGTGCAGCAGCAGCAGGAGGCCCCATTAGCTAAAGTGGTGCTTTAGGTTAAGAACAGTTTCAGGTTAAGAACGGACCTCCGGAATGAATTAAGTACTTAACCCAAGGTACCACTGTATTTTATGCCCACTTTTGCTAGCTGTGATCCCAAATGCATACAGTGGTATCTCGGGTTACATACGCTTCAGGTTACATATGCTTCAGGTTACAGACTCTGATAACCCAGAAATAGTACCTCGGGTTAAGAACTTTGCATAAGGATAAGAACAGAAATCGTGCAGCGGTGGCACAGCTGCAGCAGGAGACCCCATTAGCTAAAGTAGTGCTTCAGGTTAAGAACAGTTTCAGGTTAAGAACGGACCTCCAGAACGAATTAAGTACTTAACCTGAGGTACCACTGTATTTTATGCCCCCTTTTGCTAGCTGTGATCCCAAATGCATACAAGGTTTAAAGGGGAGTCTTTGTGGTTGCTTTCGTAGGTATGTGAGAATGTAAACCTTATTATAGCGGTGTTTGAACATGAAAGGCTTCTAATCAGTTTCTAATCAATATAGTCACAGCTGTTTTATCCGAATGAAAAGTCGGCATGTGGGAGTCTCCTTATCAGAAAAAGATTGCCTTCGTCACCATGCTGTTGACATGCAGAGTTAGAGGACAATCCTGCAGTCAGTGCACATATAAACAAGAGACCACCAAAAATGGAGCTTGCGTCTCCGCTAAGCAGCTGTTCTAAGAGAGTCATTAACTTCTACACAGCTTTTCTGACCTATAAAGTTTAACTCCGCCTGTTTACTCTTCTGTTGAGCTGTTGTGGGCAATAAACCATATGGCAAGCAGGGAAATATTGAATTAGCTGTTATAAGGCTGCACGTTTTGAAGCCAGCTAATAACATGAGAGAAATGCGGGGCGGAGGATGGGAACTGCAAATCCGTGTGTATTTCTGGGCACGTGCTCTAACTGTGTGCGACTGAAGAGAGAACAGGAAATTAGTAATAACCCGAAACAGCCTTATGGCACGATCCAGAAATTGCAGACGTAGGAAAATTAATTTCATTCGGTGTTGTGCACGTGAATGGAAATATGGCCATAAAATTTGGGGATAGCTGAATGAATTTGAGTCCTGTTGTGGTGACAATCCCCTCCCCCCTTTGGTTGCTAGGCGCACAAGTAGATTTCAAGCAATGCTGAGAATGAGTGTCGTGTCTGCTGATAATACAGAGGCATGAATGAAAGCTGTGCTGTTCTCCTACACCATGGGTCAGCAAACTAAGGTCTGCAGGCTGGATCAGGCCCAATTGCCTTCTGGATCCTGCCCGCGGACGGTCCAGGAATCGCCGCATGGATTGCCAGTACAGTGGTAGCTCGGGTTAAGTACTTAATTCATTCTGGAGGTCCGTTCTTAACCTGAAACTGTTCTTAACCTGAAGCACCACTTTAGCTAATGGGGCCTCCTGCTGCTGCTGCGCCGCTGCTGCACGATTTCTGTTCTTATCCTGAAGCAAAGTTCTTAACCTGAAGCACTATTTCTGGGTTATCGGAGTCTGTAACCTGAAGCACATGTAACCTGAAGCGTATGTAACCTGAGGTACCACTGTATGCACTTGGGATCACAGCTAGCAAAAGGGGGCATAAAATACAGTGGTACCTCGGGTGAAGTACTTAATTTGTTCCGGAGGTCCGTTCTTAACCTGACGCACCACTTGAGCTAATGGGGCCTCCTGCTGCTGCTGCGCTGCCAGAGCACAATTTCTGTACTCATCCTGAAGCAAAGTTCTTATCCTGAAGCCCTATTTCTGGGTTAGCGGAGTCTGTAACCTGAAGCATATGTAACCTGAGGTACCACTGTACGCGTGTTCTTTCCCTCTCCCTCACACAGCGGTAGCAGCAGTGGTGCCTCCTCCCTCCCTCCTCCTGGATTCTCCCTGCCCTGCCTAGAGGAGGAAGGGGGCTGGGCTTTGTTGGTGCCAGCAGCAGCAGTGCTCGAGCGGCCACCATTTTAAGCAGCCCCTCTCTGGAGCCCTTTCGCTCGCCACTCATTGTGCCTCAGCCACCGCTGCCAGCCCCTGCTGCTCGCAAGACACAGGTAAGCGGCCACCGGGGCTTGTGGTGTTCTTGCATCATTTCCCCCCTCAAAATATAGTCTGGCCCCCCACAAGGTCTGAGGGACAGTGGACCGGCCCCCTGCTGAAAAAGTGTGTGGACCCCTGTCCTACACAATTGTGTGATTCGCTAAGCCAAATGCCCTCTGCAAGCAACATTTTGTGACACCTGCCAAGGGCATTGCAGTCCCAAAGACCGCTGGGAAGGTAAACGGCGTTTCCGTGCGCCACTCTGGTTCACCAGAAGTGGCTAAGTCATACTGGCCACATGACCCGGAAGCTGTACGCCGGCTCCCTCGGCCAGTAAAGTGAGATGAGCGCTGCAACCCCAGAGTCGGTCACGACTGGACCTAATGGTCAGGGGTCCCTTTACCTTACCCTTCCCAGCACCAGATCTGTTTCTTGGCTGTATAGATGTGTCGATAGAGCCTACATGAGTGGGAAGTGGTGGCTCAACACAGCGGGTCAAAAGTTTAATAATAATAATAATAATAATAATAATAATAAATTTTATTTATACCCCGCCCTTCCCGGTTTAAAAACCGGGCTCAGGGTGGCTAACAGCAAATATAAAACACTGATTAAAATGTGACTTAAAAACAGCATAAAACAGCAAGGGGCTCCTCAGTGTGTTGCTCTTGGAAGGAAGTGTGGGTGAATATTTTAGGGCGTGCTATTTAAGCACTCAAATAAACCATGCAGATGCTGAAAAACAACGAATTATTGCAGCAAAATAATCATCCGATGGCCAACAGTAGGGGCAGAAAATGCCTCTGGCATTACATGTTATTACTGAAAGGGACAGAGATTATCTAGATCAGACAAAAAGGCTCCATGGTCAAATTAAGTTTGGCTAATAACTGAGGGCATTTTACGTAACAGCACACTTCCTCAGATTTCATAGGAGACCTGATCCAGCATGCAAGCCTAGCCATGGAAATGGCTTGTTGTGATAACCTGCCACCAGTTCTGCAAAAGGTGTCACAATTCAGTCCATCAGACTAGGACCAAGGAGATCCAAGTGCATGAAGCTCATTGGGTAACTCTGACCTACCTCTCAGGGTTGTTGTGAAGATAAACAGGAGACAGGAACAATTTATGTTTCCATAGAGGAAAGCTGAGATAGAAACATAAAAAATCAATAACTAATGGGGCCAACATTTCACACTACAGCATGATGCAGGAATGGGTGGACATGAGTTGTCAATGTAGTCACATTGTATGGTCAGGAAGGAAAACATCTGGGAGTGAATCTGACATGCTGGTATCAATTTCCTGCAATTTCTCCCAGCTGTTGCCTTGGATTAATGAGGCTCCTTACCCTTTTGTGTGTTGTTTGTGTTGCCTTAAACTTATTACTAATCACTACTCTGAACATGAAATTTAGAGAATTCTTGGATTTGGCGATTGTCCAGAAACAACTTGCGGTCATGTGAAGCAACATGGCATTTTGCAGAAATATGGCCTTTTTGTCGTCTTCTCTCTCCCACGATAAGCTCTTGGGTTGGAACTAATTATGATTATAATTAATTGCTAAGGAGACATGCCGGCTTTGCAATTTCAGCAGGGACTGAACCATTCATAGAAATAACTTTTCTTTCTTTCTCTCACAGACACACACACAGCAAACTTATTCTTGCCTCAAGCCCTTTCTTGAGTTAATCACTTCCAGAGGGTCTCCATATTTGTTCAGTAAACATTCTGTTTTCTCAGGGACTTTAACAGCACTTGATTCACACATTAAGCCAGCAGACTGCAATTGGAGCACCAGGCCTCCTCAGGAGGCAAACTAAAAGTCCCACCACGCCATATGTGATTTAAAGCACCCTTATACTACTTTAACAGTCATGGAAAAACCCTAGGAAATCTAGTTTGTTAAAGGTCCTGGGGATTGTAGCTGCCATGACTTCTAAGATGTAATAAGAGTGATCAAATTGCATGGTGTGGGTGTGATTTAAGAGATTTTGAGGGACTATCTAACCCACAAATAAGTGCTGAGCAAAATTTTTTTTGTATTTGCTGAAATAAAAAAATTAAGGTCATATATATATATATATATATATATATATGATCAATGTTCATAACTGCATATATAAACCACATGTCTGAAACCCCACAGAAAAAGTCCTGAAACCATTTTGTCCCTCCCAAATTGACCTCAAATATTTATCTGCAAGGAAAATGGAAAAGCCTCCCCTGCCTTAAGGGTATGTCTGTGTATGCATAGGGTGAGCCTGTGACCTGGCTCAGGAACTAAGTACCGGTATTTGTCATTACCAAAGACTGGCCAGGCTCCCCAGGGTATCCAATCAAGTGATCATTAACAGGTAACCTGCCAGACAGGAGATAAACAACGCACTCAGGTTTCTGTTGTAGACCGCCTTTTCTGTGATGTAGGTATGATGTTTGTGGGGGGTGGTCTTGGGTTACACCCCTTCTGTGATGTATGTATGATGTATGTATGATGTATGGAGGGGTGGTCTTGTCTATATAAGGGCAGGCACACCTTTGTTCTGGGTCCTCCTCCTTTCCTGCATGTGAGGGGGCATCCTGTTGCAACAGTTTCAATAAAGATCAGGCTTACTAGCTGATCTTACTAGCTGCTTTGCTTCTCAATATTCTCTGGTTGGCCTCTGTTATTTTCTCCTACCAATGGAGAACCTACAAAGGACTCTGTAAGGGATCTTGTGTCCCCCATAAGGGAATAAGGGCAGATTTTTGTTTATTACATGCCCTACAGAGCGTTCAAGTTATATTGGGCGGTATCAAACAGAGAGGGAGGGGAAGCCCCATTGCCCAACCTTGTGTCAATTGTTGTCCTTGAGCCAATACCAATTCAGAAACGAAAATATAGGAACAAGAGGAAAGAGATTAGTTTTCAGTAATCCCATAAAGCGAGACGTACTGGTGACAGAAAGCCATTCCAGGAACATGAAGCAGGATTCGAAGAAGAGCACAGCCAAGCCAAGAGGCATGTGGCGCATGGTGGCACATGGCGCATGGTGGCACGTGAAAGATGAAAGAAGGATAAATGAAAGGGATAAGGATTGAACCATACAAAATGTTGAGGTTCTTTAGATTGGATCTCCTGCCTCTTTCATTTTTTAAAAAATATGTTTTATTTAATTTCTGTTTTACATTTTAGAAAATTCACTTAAAGAACCTTAAATTATCAATGACTTCCCTTCCTCTCTTTCCATGGTTCATTTTGCACAACATAAATCCCTGCTTATTTTATATAAACTAAACCATTCGGTATTCCATTATTACAGCCATCAAAACTTATTTACACTGCTGAATTTATCTTAATGCTGCCCACATTTTCCTCCATATATTCAATAAACATTTTCCAATCTTCTTTACACATACACTCTTCTTGTTCTCTTATTCTATATGTTAGATCCGCAAGCTGCGCATATTCCATCAGTCTATGTTGCCATTCTTCTTTAGTTGGGACCTCGCTCGCTTTCCATTTTTGGGCTAACAAAACACGAGCCGCAGTTGTGCCATACAAAAATAACCTTTTTTGACACCTGGGAATTTCCATCTGAGTTATCCCCAAGATCTCCTGCCCCTTTCACAGCAATTCTATACAAGTTCTTTCAGAAGCAAATCTCACTTAGCTCAATAAGCAGACCCTCCAAGTGTCCCTATTTTTCAGGGACAGTCCCAGATTTTATCCCGAATGTCTCACTTTCCCTTAAAGGTAAAGGGACCCCTGACCATTAGGTCCAGTCATGACCGACTCTGGGGTTGTGGCGCTCATCACTTTATTGGCCAAGGGAGCCGGCGTACAGCTCCCATGTGGCCAGCATGACTAAGCCACTTCTGGCAAACCAGAGCAGCGCACAGAAACACTGTTTACCTTCCCGCCAGAGCGGTACCAATTTATCTACTTGCACTTTGATGTGCTTTCAAACTGCTAGGTTGGCAGGAGCAGGGACCAAGCAACAGGAGCTCACCCCATCGCGGGGATTCAAACTGCCGACCTTCTTATTGGCAAGTCCTAGGCTCTGTGGTTTAACCCACAGCGCCACTCGCGTCCCTTCGCTTTTCCTTAGGACGTCCCTATTTTCATCGGAAAAATGTTGGAGGGGACATCTCCAATTTCATTGGGAAAATGTTGTTGTGTATGGCGTAATAAAAAATTTAAGGTCTCATATGTATAATAAATGTTCATAAACGTACCAAGCAAACACGTACATAAATATATAAACCACGTCTGGAGCAGCACAGGAAAACAGTCCTGAAACCATTTTGACTCCCAAAACTGACCAAATTTTCTCTGCAAGGAGGGGGGGGGGGTAAAGGGACCTCCCCATTGTCTCAGGAACTAAGTGATTACCATCTCAAAGGAATGGCCAGACTACCAGAAAAGGCAATCAGATAAGGCATTATCACATAACCTGGAAGACAGGAAAAACAACAACATTCAAATTTCTGTTGTAGACTGCCTTTTCTGTGATGTAGGTATGATGTTTGAGGGAGGTGGTCTTGGGCTACACCCCTTCTGTGATCTATGTATGAGGTTTCTGGGGGTGGTCTTGGACTCCAGGGCAGGCAATTTAAAATGTCTATATAAGGGCAGGCACACCTTTGTTCTGGGTCCTCCTCCGTCCTCCTGCATGTGAGGGGAGCACCCTGTTACAACAGATCAATAAAGATCCGGCTTACTAGCTGCTTTGCTTCTCAACATTCTCTGGTTGGCCTCTGTTATTTTCTCCTACCGATGGAGAAACTACAAAGGACTCTATAAGGCCTCTTGTGTACCCCATAAGGGAATAAGGGCAGATTTTGTTTATACCACAGGAATAGGATATCCCTGTTTTCATTGGAGAAATGTTGGAGGGTATGCAGTAAGTAGGCCTAGGAGTACATAGGATTGAAGTCTTGATTTCTTTAAAAGCAGCAGGGGCAAACAGCACCGGTAGAAGGATTAATCTTTTCCCTCCGCACTGTTTTCCCACACTGATTTGCCTCACTAGGTTTATGTGTGTACTACATATGCTTCAAAAAAAATGGGTTGTCTCTGGGATCACTGACTCCACTAATTATCTGTGGTGGGGTGTGTGTGTGTGTGTGTGTGTGTGTGTGTGTGTGAAACCTACTTTTCTTTTGAAAACAACAGTTGAAGCTTCTTAGCCATTTCGAACTGTTCTTGGCCATGGTTGTTTACTTCCTTAAAATGAATATTTACACAGAATAGCTCTTTGCTTACACAGAATATTCCTTGTTTAGTCGAACAGTACCAAAAATAGCTCGGTGACATCACAAATCATAAGGCTGAAGAGATTCTGTCAATGTTTCAATAATAGCCTGGAAGTGTTTGCTGCCATCTTGGGGGTGGGGGGCAGAGGCAGAAAAGGTTTACAAGCTTTTCTCTTAATATTTAGTTTGTGCAGGATTTATTAAAGTGGAAACAGTGGTCAGAAGACTGCTGAATTAATTTTTTTTTTAAAATCTAGCTACCCCCTTTTCACAGAAATCTGGGGATTTCTTCAAGTGCTTTCAAGTGTCGGCTAAAAGAATCATTCATTGTTAAGTTGACAGATACCAAAAATAGCTATGTGACATCACAAGCCATAAGCCTGAAGGACTTCTGTAAGTGCTTTGATAGTATTAAAAAGTTGGCCACCTCGGGGAGAAACAGCTTGTGTTTCCTAATATTTAGCTTGTACATAATGTACTTAATGTGGGAGCAGAAGTTGGAATGGAACCCAATTTGATTTCCCCTAACGAAAAAGGTAGATGGACATATTCCAAATAAATAGATCTTGGCATTACTTCAGTTGTTTTCAAAAGTGACTGCTAAACTAACCATCTGTGCATCAGATGGCTTATCCATGCTTCCTCTTGTCCCCGCTGCCCCCACCACTGGGAAAATTGCTCTTTAGCGCTCAGTTGGAGCAAACAGCAATTCAGGATTCCTCTGGATTGACTTTTGGTCCAATTTAGCACTAAAGAGCAGGTTTTCCATGGGAAAGGATTGGAAGAAGAGGGAAACCACTCAGACCTGTGCTTTTTAAGTACAGGACAAGTGGTCGAGCCCAGAGTCATGCTGGGGACATGGGCAACCTCAGCTGACTCTGGTAGCAGCCACATCGTATATTTAAAGCACATTTATAACACTTTAACAGTCACGGCTTCCCCCCAGAATGTCAGTTTGCATTTCTTAGTGCAGAAAGTATTGATGTGATGTGTAGAGATCTTTCCTATTTTACTTAATTCAAGAGAGTTCTGGAAGCTTCTCTATGTGAAAGAAACAAGCATGATATTTGGGTTATTCCTTTAGAGAAGCTGGCTTAAACTGGTTCTCTTATGGACAGTGCCAGCCCTGAATGTACTGTATTTTTCGCTCTATAAGACACACTTTCCCCTCCTAAAAAGTAAGGGGAAATGTGTGTGCGCCTTATGGAGCGAATGCAGACTGCGAGGCTACCCCAGAAGCCAGAACAGCTAGAGGGAGCACTGCTCTGCAGAGGCTTCGCGGGCTACCCCAGAAGCCAGAACAGTGAGAGGGAGTGCTGCGCAGCGCTCCCTCTAGCTGTTCTAGCTTTTGCCTTAGCGGTGCGAAGCCTCCGCAGGGCAGCACGGAGCCTTCATCCCGCTCCCCTGCGGAGGCTTCACACGGCTATCCCTGGCTTTTGCGGGAGGTGGGGGAAGGGACAGAGCGCGCGGCTCTGTGCCTTCCCCTACCTCCCAGAAAAGCCCCCAAGAGCCGCGCTCCCTTTAAAGAGTGCACAGCTCTTGCAGGAGGTGGGGGGAAAGCCAGGAGGCTTGCTTTCGCTGAAGCCAGGAGGGCAAGAGGGATTGGTGCGCACCGATCCTGCTTGCTCTCCTGGCTTCAGGGATAGCCCCCAAAGCCTCCTGAGTGAAGAGGGAGGAGCTTTGCTCAGGAGGCTTTGCGTTGCTTTCTTATTTCTTGTTTTCCTCCCTTAAAAACTAGGTGCGTCTTATGGTCCGGTGCGTCTAATAGAGCAAAAAATACGGTGTTGGATTTGTGACCATTATGCTCATTTGCCTTTAGTAGCAGTAAAGCTCTGCTGGATGAAATACAATTGCCTCTGGTCTGTTTTTTGGAAAGCTTGCAATGTGTTAAGTTTTTATTCTGCTAACTATACGTTGGAATCTACTCTGGATCAATATTGAGTAGAATTTCATGACACAGAGAGTTGTGGGAACTGTGGTTTTCCTCTCACAGAGTTCCAGTTCCCACCACTGTTGTAAATAAAAATATGCCCTTTTCCCTTATGGGGTATCCAAGAGCCCATATAGAGTCCTTACATAGGTTCCCTATTGGTAGGAGAAAATAACAGAGGCCAACCAGAGAATATTGAGAAGCAAAGCAGCTAGTAAGCTTGATCTTTATTGATCTGTTGCAACAGGGTACTCCCCTCACACGCATGAGAGAAGGAGGACCCCCAAAATTGCTGTGCAAGGGCTTATAAAGACTTCTGAAATTCCCATCCTGTAGATCAAGACCACCCCCAGAAACATTATGCATTCATCACAGAAGGGGTGTAACCTAAGACCACCCCTCAGATAAGGTGGATCTAAAACAGAACATTTGCATGTTGTTTTCTCCTGTCGCTTTGTTTATTTCCTGTCTGGCAGGTTACTTGATTGGATTTCTTGGGGAGCCTGGGCAGTCTTTTGTAATGATAAGGCTCACACCCTTATTCAAACACAGATTAAGACAGGATTCGTGAAGGAAGAGACAATGGGGAGGCTTTTCCATTTTGACCATGCAGAGAAACATTTGCTCAGTTTAGGAATCAAAATGGTTCCAGGTTGGCTTTCCTGTGCTGATCTATGTACGTGTGGTTATGAACGTTGCCATATATCTAAGACCATAAAATTCCTATCACACCACCCTTAACAAATTACCTTTCCTAGGTTTGTCTGGGGCAAAGCCTTGCACTTTAAATATTTGGTGCGGATGTGACTTACGAAACTTGCAGCTCAGGATCCCCCTAGGCTTGAGTGGACAAAAGCTGGAATGCAGGACGCAGAGGGTCCTGGTCCGCTGATCACTTAAAAGCAAAATGCCAGTTTCAAAGAATTTATATGAGGCCAAACGGAGGTGCAATGCTACCTGCCAACTGCAGGGAAAGATTTTGTACATCCCTGCTCCTTTGTCTGTGTCTGAAGAAGTCTCTGAGGACCAAGAAGGTTGCTGTCTACATGAGGCGTTTGATCCCCGATGTTCCTAATTCAAAACCCAGACTGACTCTCTGATGCATCTACAAGGGTTCAACTGCATCTTCTGCTGGTAAAGGTAAAGGTAAAGGTACCCCTGCCCGTACGGGCCAGTCTTGACAGACTCTGGGGTTGTGCGCCCATCTCACTTAAGAGGCCAGGGGCCAGCGCTGTCCGGAGACACTTCCGGGTCACGTGGCCAGCGTGACATCGCTGCTCTGGCCAGAGCCAGAGCCAGAGCCGCACACGGAAACGCCCTTTACCTTCCCGCTGGTAAGCGGTCCCTATTTATCTACTTGCACCCGGAGGTGCTTTCGAACTGCTAGGTTGGCAGGCGCTGGGACCGAGCAGCGGGAGCGCACCCCGCCGCAGGGATTCGAACCGCCGACCTTTCGATCGGCAAGCCCTAGGCGCTGAGGCTTTAACCCACAGCGCCACCTGCGTCCCTTTCTTCTGCTGGTACCAACGATGTAATAACTGCTGATGGGTGTAACACAGGCTTTCAGCCAGAAGGCCTGCAATTTGAGGACCCCAACACTTGGCTGGAAAAACTAGAAGCCATTTCCTGATTCCCTCCGGCTTCAAACAGCCAAACCTCTTCTAAATCCACATCTACATCTGGCAGGAAAAAAGACCCCATCTGTGCTGCTTCTCACCTTTTAAATAACTCTTTCTTTGGATATGTTTTTTCTTTGGATATGCACCCCATTAGCAGTCAGTCCCTCGGCTGTCACTCATGACCCTCCTGATTAGACAGCAGAAAACATAAGACATTCCCACCTTCTTTTTTTTCCAGTGCTCATAAAAGTGTCCTTGACATCCAATAACTTATTATAGGAGGAGAAATTGCTTGCAAAAAAAAAAAAAGGGGGGGGGGAGATTATTAAGCAAAAAGATTATGCGCAAAAGTGTTAGGAGACTTGTTTCCAAAAGCGGTACAAGTGTTCATGCAGGATTTTAAAAATAAATAATCGTCATCAGCACAAGCTGAAGCTGAAATGGGGTGGATAGGATTTAAGATTAGAAAACCGGAATGGATTGATTTGTCTGTCGCTAGCCACAAGTCATGTGCAGTCAGGTTTTCAGCTCATGTCTGTGCTACAAATCTAAATGCATTTTGCCCTTGGGCATGAATTCAGTGTCCCAAACAAGCCATTCTCAGCATCCTTTTCAATTAAAGCACACTGGTTTCCTTGAGGGAAGCCGCGCTAGTTAAACCAGTTCGCAACTGGTTTGTGTTTGTAGTTTAGATGCAGCCTTAGGAGACCCAGCAAAAGGTCACCGAAGAGTACAAAATGTGAGGCTAATCTTAATGCCTTTGTTTTTCCTGTTGTTTCAACATCACTTTACTCGCACAGCTAGTTCAAACAGGTGATAAGTGAAGAAAGCTGTTGATGTTTTGTTTCCCCTTTCCCTTCCCTCCCTCCTGGATCTGTTGTGCTCTAAAATATTCTCAGCTCTGCAGCTAAGAGCACCAGATACCGCGGGTGAAAAAATACAATTCTTTGCAGATGGGTTGCATTAAGCAAAACAATATAATATGTGCTGTAAACTGTGGAATGGGCTTTCCTGGTGGAGAACAGACACTCTGAGAGATGAGAACAAGCACCTTCCTATTTCCTGAAGTTTGCTGTTATTACCACCACAAATGGCACAGCTCCGGATTGAGACAGGGGTTGGGGAGCACAGAGGTCCAATGTGGAAGAAGAGAACTAGGTGGGTAGAGTGACCCCATACCCTCTAACATTTCTCCAATGAAAACAGGGATGTCCTATTCCATACTAATAATTTATACCCCAGCCTTTTGACTGGGTTGTCCCAGCCACTCTGGGCAGCTTCCAACATATATAAAAACATAGTAAAACAGTAAACGGTTAAAACAAAACAAAACAAAACACTTCCGTATACAGGGCTGCCTTCAGATGTCTTCTAAAGGTTGTACAGTTATCTTTTTGGCTCAGGGGTTGCATAACTCTATACCCTCCAACATTTATCTGATGAAAATAGGGATGTCCTAAGGAAAAGCAGGACATTCCGGAATCAAAAAAGAAACCAGAAGGGCTTTTTGTAAACCTGGGACAGTCCCTGGAAAATAGGGACACTTGGAGAGTCTGCTGCCCGTGACAAAGAAAGGATTCTCAGGGTATCACAATAGCTGTGTGGAAGTGATTTCCATCCCAGTGCTGCCGATAACGCAGCAAGGCTTAAACTTCTGAGTACAACTGCTTAGAATAGTGTTACATGAAGCGGAAGCCATCGGAGGGCTGCCAAGATGGCTGAGTCCATGTTGCTGCTCTCTCGCTGCAGGTGTCTGGTGTCTGGGTTCTTGTGGGGAGGCTGGGCCCGCGCCCCATCTCGCGGATTGAGACAGGTTGTAGAAACTACTGAAGGAAACACCACTATTATTGAAGGTAAAGTGCTGGAAGTTGAGGAAGCCCCGACTCCTCCAAATCCTTCTGGCCAATGTCCTATCTGTTGCTGGAACCTAAAGTACAAGTATTCTTACGAGGACGTTTTATTGCTCGGTCAATTCATAACCTCTGAGGGAAGGATGTTGCCCAGGAGAGTTACAGGCCTCTGTACGGAAGAGCACAGAAAGGTTGAAGTGTGTGTGAAAATGGCGCATCAAGCAGGTTTGCTGCCAAATCATAAACCTAAACTTCCCAAAGGTTTTGTTCCAAAAAGCAAGAAACCAAAGCTCAACAGGTATCTTACCCGATACTCTATCAAATCTGTGCGGCCCATTTAGAACAAGGGACACAAGTGGTGCAAGGTTCCCATGCCTATATCATACCCTATACTCCATGATAATGTTAATTATGCGTCAAAGCCTCTTCGTTTTAACCACTAGGATGGTGTAGAGCTAGTGTTAACAGTAAATTACAGTAATTGTGGCTCAATATTTGTCAATCCATTACAGGTATTTTTATGTCTGGTGCTCTGGAAAGAGCCAATTGAACATTTTTCCTCTGGAAGCATACAGGAATTTTCAGAAAAGAGGCAACTTAATGGCTAAGTAGAACTGTCATTTAACTTAAAGATGTTGCTTCAGGGTAACAAAACTTTATCTTCCTTTATTTAAATCCCAAATAAACTCCAAATTAAAAAAAAAGAATAGTGTTACATTTCCATTTGAAGACAAAGGAACTAAGCTGTGACTTGTTGTTGTTTAGTCGTTTAGTCATGTCCGACTCTTCGTGACTCCATGGACCAGAGCACGCCATGCACTCCTGTCTTCCATGGCCTCCCGCAGTTTCGTTAAACTCATGCTGGTAGCTTCGAGAACACTGTCCAACCATCTCATCCTCTGTCGTCCCCTTCTCCTTGTGCCCTCCATCTTTCCCAACATCAGGGTCTTTTCCAGGGAGTCTTCTCTTCTCATGAGGTGGTCAAAGTATTGGAGCCTCAGCTTCAGGATCTGTCCTTCCAGTGAGCACTCAGGGCTGATTTCCTTCAGAACGGATAGGTTTGATCTTCTTGAAGTCCATAGGAAAGCTCCATGGACAAAAACAACAGATTATCTCCATGGAACACTGCCTTGTCATGGCGAAGGGGCTTGAATAACTCAGAGAAGCTATGAGCTATGCCGTGCAGGGCCACCCAAGACGTAAAGGTCATAGTGGAGAGTTTTGACTAAACGTGATTCACCTGGAGCAGGAACTGCCAAGCCACTCCCAGTCTCCTCCAGCACCATAATTCTAAAGCATCAATTCTTCGGCGATCAGCCTTTTTTATGGTCCAGCTCTCACTTCCATACGTCACTACTGGGAAAACCATAGCTTTAACTATACAGACCTTTGTTGGCAAGGTGATGTCTCTGCTTTTTAAGATGCTATCTAAGTTTGTCATTGCTTTTCTCCCAAGAAGCAGGCGTCTTTTAATTTCGTAGCTGCTGTCACCATCTGCAGTGATCATGGAGCCCAAGAAAGTAAAATCTCTCACTGCCTCCATTTCTTCCCCTTCTATTTGCCAGGAGGTGATGGGCCCAGTGACCATGATCTTTGTTTTTTTGATGTTGCGCTTCATACCATATTTGGCATGGGCTAAAAATGCTGATAGGGACGCAGGTGGCGCTGTGGGTTAAAGCCTCAGCGCCTAGGGCTTGCCAATCAAAAGGTCGGCGGTTCGAATCCCTGCGGCGGGGTGCGCTCCCGCTGCTCGGTCCCAGCGCCTGCCAACCTAGCAGTTCGAAAGCACCTCCGGTGGCAAGTAGATAAATAGGGACCGCTTACCAGCGGGAAGGTAAACGGCGTTTCCGTGTGCGGCTCTGGCTCTGGCTCTGGCCAGAGCAGCGATGTCACGCTGGCCACGTGACCCGGAAGTGTCTCTGGACAGCGCTGGCCCCTGGCCTCTTAAGTGAGATGGGCGCACAACCCCAGAGTCTGTCAAGACTGCCCCCTACGGGCAGGGGTACCTTTACCTTTACCTTAAAAATTCTGATACTGCAACCTATTTAACTTCCTGCACAAATCTCACTGGATGCATCTCATGAAGCAGGGCCTAGCTCAAAGATGCTTCAGCCATAAGAAATGTTCTTGTCTTTAAGGCGCCATACAAGAAGTCTATGTTGTTTATTGTGCCCTTTGAAGCTGCTAGCAGTGAGTGTGATTTGGCTTGGGGAAAGAGGGAAAGCCACTCCCGAATTTAGGAGGGGGGGTGTTGCGGGCTCATGACCCCGCCCACACTCTCGCGGGGCTGGCTCCAGCCCCGCAGGATCAGGGGATTCCCATTACTATTCATCTCCTGCAGCGTCAGGGGCGGGCCGAGCTAGGGACACTTAAGGTCGGGGCAGCCCCTGACTCGCCCCTTTCCCTCCTCTACAGCAGCTGCAATTTCCCACCCACCCGCCCTTTAGGTTTGGCATTCGGACTTTGCTATGGGCTTTGGCTGGTCACCGCAAGGGGCCTGGTAGGAGTTTTTCCATTTGGCTAATTGGCTGGAATTTTGAAGCCACTTGGTTTTTTCGCCTACCTTGTAGCAACGTCACAACTCCTTGGTCTTGGGGTTAGGCATTGGCCGGGGTATTGTCATGCAAATGAGATTGGGGGGGAAGAATGCCATCACCTCCCCCAAATCTTGAAGGGTAGTTCGTTAAAGGACTCCGAGGGGCATTGCCTCGTCCGAAACCTACGGAGGCTAGGGCCTAAAGCGCGCTCCCGAGCGGTAACCCCTCGGGGAGCGCCCAGGGATGTGCATCTTGGGGGCTCCCCCTGTTGGTGCTTAACCCTTCCCGGTTATACCGGTTAGTCTGATAGGGCCAATGCCTAAAGCCAATACCGCTCTTACCTGTAATCAATAAAGTTGTGGCCATTTTTCGCCCATTAACCTAAATTTCTGGTGTCCGGTGTCTTTATTTACTCCATCTGGGAGGGGCGGGAATAGCCACGCAAAGATCCATCTCCCTGTACACTGTCGTCCTAATTCGAATTGTCCCTCCCCGAGGTGATTTTTAAGAATGAAAAATATATCAAGGTGCTAAAAACTGAGCTCCACATCGCATCTACCTCGACGTATATTCCAGAAGGGTAGCCACATTAATTCGTCATAGCAACACATCAAAGGTTCTCACAGTCCCTTAAAAGGCATCACAAATTGATTTTGGCCCAAGCTGGAATGTGGCAGACTTAAGGCTGGGGACGGAAAACAGGAGCAAAGGGATCCCTCTTTCAAAACGCCTCAGACTCTCTAAATCAAACTAGAGCCTGCCGAGCTGATTTCAGTGGGACTAAATGCTTAACCTCTGCTGGTTTCTGCTTCCTGTGTTTCAGACATCCTCGCCAGGACATGACAATGCTTTGACTTCCTCATTTGCAGCAGAAGCAGAACATTGCCTTCACCTCGGAGCATTTTGTGCATGACTGACCTGTACCGAGTCTGAGAACAAATGTGCCCCTGTTATTTCGTCATTTTTAACTTGGTTAAGTGTTGGATGCCAATCAGAGGAAGGAAATGTGCTGCATCGACAATAGTTTTCTTAGCGGCAAATAATTAACATCGCGTCGGCATTCTTGGCTGTGGCTTCATCATTGCTTCCTTCCCCCGTTACAAGAGAGGGAGGCAAAGGACTGCAAAGGTCCCTTTATTCCTGCCCCTGCTTTCCTGTGGCAAATAAGGTGCCAGAACTGGTTTGTCATGACCACTGAAGGATTATTTATGTGTTGTTGCCATTCAAGTCCGGGCTAGGAGACTCTTAGATCAGGGGCAGGCAACCTAAGGCCCATGGGCCAGATGCGGCCCAATCGCCTTCTAAATCTGGCCCATGGACAGGTCTGGGAATCAGCGTGTTTTTACATGAATAGAATGTGTTCTTTTATTTGAAATGCATCTCTGGGTTATTTGTGGGGCCTGCCTGGTGTTTTTGCATGAGTAGAATGTGTGCTTTTATTTAAAATGCATCTATTATCAAGGACTTAAACATTTGCAAAACGTTTTCCTAGCCTGATTTATTCATTCATTCATTTCTTTTATATACCATGTCCTCACCTCAAGGAGCTCACAGTGGTTTGCATGGTTCCTCCCTCCTTATTTAATCCCCCACAACAACCCTGTGAGATGGATAAGGCTGAGAGGCAGTGACAGGCCCAAGGTGTCCCAGTGAGATTCATGGCTGGGTGAGGATTCGACCCCTAGTCTCTGTGGTTATAGTTCAGCACTCTACCTGTTATGTACTGAGTCGAATAGGATCCAAACTGCAGCAGTCTGATTGGTCCTAGAACAATAGAATCCAAAAGGCAGCAGTCTGATTGGTCCTAGAACAATAGGATTCAGAATGCAGCAGTCTGATTGGTCCTAGAACAATGCAGCAGTATGATTGGTTGGCAGGAACCACCCAATCATGCTCCAGATTGAAGTGAATCCACAACCTGATTGGCTTACAGTAGAATTCCGGAATTAGCCAATCATGTGCAGCCCATTGTGTAAATAATGTATATAAAGCAGATACTTTGAGGGGACTTTCATTCATTCCTCCTCACCACCATGAGCTGAATAAAGAGCATGAAATCACTTTGCGACTCTGAGTATATTTCACTACCCATTACACCACACTTAGTTGGAAGTCGAGCTTTTATTAGACAAACCCCAAAGCTGCTAAGCTTTTTATTTTATCTTTATTATTTTTTTACAAAAACGCTAAAACCCCCCACAGTTTCTCAATTGACTTGCCTAAGATGCAGGATAGGGATGTGGGTGACGCTGTGGGTTAAACCACTGAGCCTAGGACTTGCCGATCAGAAGGTCGGCAGTTCGAATCCCTGTGACGGGGTGAGCTCCTGTTGCTTGGTCCCTGCTCCTGCCAACCTAGCAGTTCGAAAGCACATCAAAGTGTGAGTAGATAAATAGGTACCGCTTCCGCGGGAAGGTAAACGGTGTTTCCGTGCGCTGCTCTGGTTCGCCAGAAGCGGCTTAGTCATGCTGGGCACATGACCTGGAAGCTCCCTCGGTCAATAAAACGAGATGAGCGCCACAACCCCAGAGTCGGCCACGACTGGACCTAATGGTCAGGGGTCCTTTAAGATGCAGGACGCCTTTTGGAAATTCGCCCCAGATGTAAATTCTGCCTTTGAAATCCTAGTAATGTCTGGGGAAATCTGGACGTATGGCAGCCCCAATTTCAGACGAACCTGGTCTCAAGTCATTTAGGGAGGGAGATGCCTTAAATTATTTAGAGTGCTGCCTCTGCCTTCTTCGGATTTCCCCCCCTTTTCACTTCTTTTGTGTAGCAATTGAAATGAGATGCTCACACAGCATGAGTTGTCAGATTGCACAAGCTGCCAAGGGACTGCAGAGGATCCTCAATCTTTTATCCATGCCATGTCCCACCTAGGCTAATCCTTTCCTTTAAAAATAATTATATATTTCAGTTTTAAGGTCAAATCACCGCTTTGAAGAACAAATGAATAGGCAGCCAATTAAGTTCATAAAATTTGGAGGGTGGTGATGATGGGGCATATAACATGCCTGCTTTTGCCCTTCTTTAATTCAAGAAAATGGTTTCGTGTGATCCAGCCTCTTTTGGAGCAAAGCAGCAAACTGAACTCAGGAAGAACAATTTGATGTGCTTTGCCATGCTGCAATGTCTACACATGTCTCTTTGTGCCTTCCTCTTTGCATCAGGAAGCTACTGATCTAATTTTAGAAGCAATCTTTGTTTTTTAAATTTAAAAAATGACGACGATGAAGGGGACCATCAACCGATTGTATCCACCATGGCATCTGTTTTTGCAATCTGATTAACGGGGGAAAGCTGTAAATTGGTGGAATGTTTCTTTACCCACAGCGAAAGCTGGAAGGGAAATGACACAGAATCCTTATTCCCCAGAAACTCTTGAACGATCGAACATTTTCTCAGTGGAAACAGAACTGTTGTTGCTTTTGTAGCTTTAACTTTCCAGAACCATGTGTGGGATGCAGAGGAGAGAGGCCTGCTTAAAATGTGGTTTTTCAAAATTGCAAAACATCTCATAAAACTTGTAGATCTTGCTGGAATTTTCTTGGCATGCATAGGAAGGATTACGAATGGAAAAGAAACGTAGGCGTCACCTGTGCTCCTGGAGTTATAATCCACTCATAATACAGCTGGGGAGCAAAACCCCGGTGCTTTCTTTAGGGCAAGCATCTGAGGACAAATGCAGGCGCAGCTGTTGAACTAGGATGGGGGGCATTTAAAAATGCATAGGCCCCTTTAGGGCACAGTTCATTCAACTGAGGGCCAAACTACATGTTACACTTAGGCCACATGTAACGTTAAAGCCAACAGATTTCTACTCAGTTGCCAAACACCCTCTGGAGAAAGTGTTGAGAAGAGCTGGGAGGAAAGGGGTGCTGAAGTCTTTCTCGGTCACACAGGATTTAAAATTATATGGAGACACTTTGTACACAGAACAAGCTGCCAGTTTAAAGTGCTCACAAGTCCTACCTTGCAGACGGCAGCTCAGTATTTCAGGAATGGGGAACCTGTGACCTCCCCCAGATATTGTTGGACTATGGCTACATCCACACTAGACATTAAAAGTGCATGGCTTGCCCCAAAGAATTCTGGGAGCTGTTGCTTGCTATGGGTGCTGGGAGTTGTAAGAGCTGTGAGAGGTAAACTACAGTTCCCAAATCTAGATTTGCAATTTCAGAGAGACCTGGTCCTAATTTCCAGGGTGCTTTAAGAGAAAGAATGTAGTTTGGTTTTTCGCTTTAATTTTGAAGTATCAAATTAAAGTGGTTGCTTCTAACATGCAGGAAGGAAACAACCTTTTCCATTAGTAGCTACTCTGACAAATCAACAATGTAGGGTAATGAGCTAATTTTAGATTTGCTCCCAGTGCATCCAATTAACACCTATTCCTGTCGAAAGCAGCCTTAAGTCTGAAATAGCTGAGAGAGATACAAAGCTCTGAACAGAGATGAATGAGTACATAGAGAAATGGCAAGAACTCCACGTGATAACAGTTTCCTCAGAGCCTCCCACGGCTTCAATAGCCCATTCATAAATGTGACTGAACTGGAAGCTGTGAATTAAAGAACAAGTTCTGTGACATTTCCAAACTTGAAGAAGAAATGCCTAAGTATATTTCCTTTTGATGCTTGCTAAAAGGGGCCAGAAAGATCCGGGAATAAAATAACATCTGGTTTCAGTGTCATGGGAAGAAACGCCATGGGGCATCTGCAGCAGCACAAGTGGACGCCTTCATCTGCCCCAGCTGCAACAAAACATGTCTCTCCCCTATTGGTCTCTACAGCCACAGCAGGTGCTGCAACCGTCCATCAGTTTGACTTCACTCCCAAAGGTGCTTTCCTCCATTGTCTCCCGAGACAGACGGATGCCAACTTTAGGTTTCAGTCTCAGTAGCATTTCAGTTCACATCTTGGTGGCAAAGAGGAGATGGGATTTTGTGCATCTTGGTTTTATCTCTCCTGGGTATATGTGTGTTGTGTTGCCATGCAAACTACACCCCTGAAATCACCTCTTCTATGCAGTTATTAAAGTGGGTGGGAACCCTTTCGCCTTCTTCACTTGGTTACCCTAATGTTCAGGAAATCAAACTAGACTTATTGATTGTGCAAGGAGTTCTATTCATGTTCCTGCGAATCAAGGCTTCCTGTATAGCAGACCTTCTCTGGTCAACAGAGTGAAGATCAGGGACTGAGCCTGTGGGGTAACATGCTTGTGAACAATGAGGACAAGGCCTCTGCGCACACTCCTGACTCCCAACCACAGAGAACAATATTCAGTGCCTGACCACACCCATTACCATTTTGATTATTTAGAGGTGCCATTTTTTCTGTTTCTGTTTTGTCTTGTTGGGAAATAGTAGCTGGGCTGGGGGCAGAATTTAAATTGAGAAAACAACATGCAGGAAAGAGTTAATCCCCTTCTTCCTGTGCTGTAGCCCCAAACCAAACCATGCCCCCTTGCCTGTTCATTTTTAAAAAAAAAAAATAATTAAACGATGGGACGTGATGTTCACAGTTCTCCTGTTTTTAGTTAGGTTTTGCCCTTAGGCTAACTCATACGCCTTGAGTTCATAGTTCTGAAGATTATCTGTTTGGTGAAGACAAGTGGGATTTTCCATGCACAGCAGACAGTTGTATATTCTGGGACATAAAGTATGCTGCAGACTGCACCTTGATTCCATTACATATTTCACTCTATTTATGGTAAGTGGCACCATGCATTCCTTACATTTTGCGGCATAAATATTTCTTGGATATTAATTGTGGCTTTCTGCATTCAACCAGCTAAAAATAACACTTTGGAGCAGGTGAGACCCCCCCCCCCCCACTCATATTCTCTGCATGGACCTCTCTGTTCCTCTTCTTATGAAGAAAAGCATTTTTGAAAGCATTTTTTTAAACACCAACATTGCAATAAAATATATATCATGCAGATAAACGTCCCATTTTAATTTAATTTAAGGGGGAATGAGAAGGGTTAAATCTGAAGAGAATTTGCTATTCTCTTGTTCTCCAGCTTCAGCTGCGACTCCATAGTTCACCAGTCAAGCTTACATTGGAATTAAGTCACTTTTTGTAGCAGTTATAAGTGCATAGCCAAATTTCCAGCTGGCTAGTCCAAATCAATATGTGAAATTCGGATTCCTCACATTCTGAATTTTGGCCCTCATCACCCACTTGATCCATGCTGTGAGGTGGCTATGAAGCGACACCCTGCAGGCACCCAGAATGCATTGCACCAGAACATTATGGAATTTTAATGGCAAATCGTGTCCTCCCTTAAAAAGTATTGCGGTGAGACCTGAAAAACCGACACCCTGTGTTGTGGGTGGGTACGATTGGTCAGCCACAACACCCAATTGGTAGGTCCCTTGAAGCTGGGTGCAATCTGGCCAATGGGACACAGTCAAAATGGTTCGAGGGACCTATATATACTTAGGCACGTGACCTAGAGCTTCCTCTTTTGGCGTGTGCATTCAGAACACCCGCCCACCTCTCCCTCCTTTTAGGGCTTTGCGCTTGACCTTGCTATGCCGCCATGTGTCATCTGTCATGGGGACAGGGGCATGGCAGGAATTTTCCTCACTTGGCTGATGCCATTTGGGTTTCGCCTGCCATGTAGCAAATCGTCACAACTTGTAAGGTTGCGGATAGGCTCTGGTTCAGGTGATAGGGATGGGAGAACGCACTCACCATCCCTATGTGAAAGGTATTCCATTAAAAGAATCCAGGGCCTCGATGGTTTGGTCAACCTCTGTGAGGGGGTTGTGCCCATGTCTGAGTCCTGGGGGACATTTGGGCGGAGATAGCCTGTTCCTGACTTTCTGCTTATCCAGGTGTTCACCCTTGGCTGACCTATGCTGGTGCCCTGGGTCAGCGCTACCTGCATGACAGGTACCTAGTCAAACCAGAGCCTATGCAACCACTCACTTTCTGTAATCAATAAAGTTATGGCCTAAAACAAACCAAAATTTGAGACAAGTGTGAATTTATTTAGGGGGAGGTTTCAGGGTCTGAACATGCAAACAAAGTGCAGCCTTCCGGTTCCACAATGATGTGGATTACTGCAGCTCCAAATAGACCAGGAAAGTAAAGGAAAGTTGCTTAGGAACCGGTGCTACCTAAACAGCGAAATAATAATAATTCCCTATATTAGGTGGTATCTTTTCTTCAATGGACTTCCCCCCACACTTCCACTGTAATTATAGTGTCCCTGGAGGAAGCAGCTATTGCAAGATTTCTAGGTCATGTGCCTCTACAGCCTTTGCCAACCTACTGCCCTCGAGTGTGGTGCATTTGGAACCCCTATTTGCGGACTTCCCTGGCTTTTTTTCTGGCCCACGTAGGACCAGTCTGGATAGTTGGCCTTTGAAGTTTTCTCCCCCCAAACAGTTTTTGATCTGGGCTTCCACTGAAATGAGGCTGCATTTTAAGATGTATTTTAATCCTGTTTTTACGTTGTATTTTAATCAATTGTTTTTATACCTGATGTTAGCTGCCCTGAGCCCGGTCTTGGCCAGGGTGAGGGTGGGGTATAAATAAAATTATTATTATTATTATTATTATTATTATTATTATTAGGGCACCAGGTTGGCGAAGACTGCTCTCAAGGGTGATGAAACAAACCTCAGTGTTTGTGGCTACAGGTGAATAAGACCTTTACAAGGTCAACCCTGCACCAGCTTGCTTTTAATCAGCCGATATTGGCAATGATGCTTAGATTGCTGTATCCTCTGTTGTTTTCAGTGGTGCATAACTCTATATGGTGCATAATAGCACATTTTCACCTCATCCTCTGTTTCATGCCCAGAAACCATTCTTTCAAATACTTTTTGCACTGCAAGATGCCGTTCAGTTATTTGGATTTAATGACATACTTGTGAGAAGAGGCTTTGTTAAGTTTTTTATTTTTAAAAGAGAAAACCACCTTGGGTGAATACCAGAATAAACTGCAAAAGGGAAAACAAGAAGTAGTATATTTTAAGAACATTGTTGTGCTTTCCCTCATTATCTTTAGTAATGTTATGTACAGTGGTGCCTCGCAAGACGAAAAGAATTCGTTCCGCGGTTCTCTTCGTCTAGCGGTTTTTTCGTCTTGCGAAGCAAGCCCATTGACGGCTTAGCGGCTTAGCGCTATTAGCGGCTTAGCGGCTTTTAGCGGCTTTTAGCGGCTTAGCGGATAAGCAGATAAGCGGCTTAGCGGCTTAGAAAAAGGGGGGAAGGGGGGAAGTTGGAAAAACTCGCAAGACATTTTCATCTTGCGAAGCAAGCCCATAGGAAATTCATTTTGCGAAGCGCCTCCAAAACGGAAAACCCTTTCGTCTAGCGGGTTTTTCGTCTTGTGAGGCATTCGTCTTGCGGGGCACCACTGTACACAGGACAAACAATCAACATGCACAAGCTTTGTGGGTGCATAAGAAATGTACGCTTTTAGCATATATATGTGCTATCGGGCCCTCTTCAATTCTCCATGATGCCAGTCATCACAAAGAAGCAAAGAGTTGACCAGAAATACAGATGTGTTTGAGGAATCATTACATGAGATCTAAAACATGGGTTGAGGGAGAGACCCCCCTTTCCCAAAACGGCTCCCTGGGTATTATTATGTGGAGGAAGTGACCACTGTTTCTTTCTGAACGTGTATAGAACCTGATCGTTTTGCTTTTCCCTCTTCTCTCTTTCTCCCTCACATTTCCCTGCCCTGCCTACACTTCCAAAACCAATTGCCTGTTTTTGTCTTGGAGGAGTTCATACCTCCTAATGGTCTTCTTTCTTTCAAGTCAGGGCCGTCTTTACCTGGGAGTTCAAGGGGTGCAGAGCACCCGGGCGCCTAATTCTGGGGGACGCCAGTTGCCAGCCGCTGAAGCTGCCTAAACTCCCTGGGGGCAGCTGGCTCATGGTGACACCACTCACCCAACCCTGACCCCCCCTTCCCTAACCGCTGTCAAAGTTGACCACCGGGTGCTGCGTTGCAATGGAGAGAAGGGAAAAGGGGCAACAGCACCCGCTGCGGGGGAAGGAGGCGGAAGAGGAGGAGGAAGGAAAGCGGAGGGATTGAGATCGCACCTGTCCCAGCTGCTGGAAACAAGCGCAGCTGATCCGCGCGTAGCCCCGCTCGCTTAGTGGTGGCTGCGCACCCACGAGGGAAGCCGATTGCAGTGGCGTAGCATGGGTTGTCAGCACCCGGGGCAAGGCAAGTAATTTGCACCCCCTAACCCATGGATCTGCGCCCCCTAACCCGTGGATTTGCGCTACCTAACCCTAACCCCCAGATGTTGTGCCCGGTGCGGCCGGGCCCCCTGCACCCCCCACGCTACGCCACTGGCCGATTGCCCCCAGGAATGTTGCGCTGCTGGTGGTGAGAGGGAGACCCCAGACACCCCCAGTGGCTCCTGGACGGGTCTGGGAGTGGCGGAAGCAGCCGGCAGAACAGGGAGGGGGGGTGCCCTCTTCCTCCGATCCTGTAGAGCCCTGAAGTGGAGCAGCCAATCTCTCTCTCCCTCCCCCTTCCCCCTGCCTCGGCAGAGCTTCCATTTCTTTCCACTCCCCCCTCCGCTTTGCCGCCTCTTCCTGCTCCTCCCAGCCTCTTCCCGATCCTCCCCAGCCACAACCATTCCGGTTTTCACCTCACAACGGTGGCGTTCGTCAGACTCAATGGTGCTGGGGTGGGGCTAAACTAAATTTGGGGGCACTGGGCAGATCTTTGCACCCCAGCGCCACATATGCTAAAGACGGCCCTGTTTCAAGCAGTCCAGCAGTGAACACGTATATTGTGGCAGATGTATTGTGTGCTAAACCCTGAACTTCCAGCATTTCTCCAGCGTTGTGTTGTGGAGGTCTATTCCCATCACTTTGGGGGGTGCCTGTGTGTCCCCGCGTTGCCAGATATTGTCTAAAAGCTGACAACTGCTCAGCGGCCTAGCGTGGGTTGTCAGCACCTGGGGCAAAACAAGTAATTTGCGCCCCCTAACCCGGGGCAAGGCAAGTAATTTGCGCCCCTAACCCCTAACCTGCCGCCGCTGCCAGCTTCTTCTTGCTGCTGCCTGGGCTGGGGTATTTACGGTAAGGTAGCTACGGCGGCGGCGGCGGGTCCGTGTCAGGTGATCTGAGGCGAGTTGCCGCTGGCGCTGCCGCCCAAACGACGCCGCTTGCCCGGAGGAGGAGGGCAGAGAGGCGAGGAAAATGCAACATGGCCCAGCAGCTGCAGCAGCGGCGGCGGCGGCGGGGCTGTGAGGAGGGGCTGCCTGGCGCGCCCTCCGCGGCCCTGACGTGCGGGGACCGCGGCGAGCGCTGAGAGCCGCTGCCTGCTGGACGCCTTCAGCCCGGACGCGCGCACAGCTCGTCGGTTCCGCGAGACATGGGGCTCTGCTGCAGCCTGCGCCCGAGGCTCTTCGGCGACTCCGGAGGCGGCGAACGCCCCCCCCCCAGATGTTGCACCCGGTGCGGCTGGCTCCCCTGCACCCCCCACGCTACACCACTGCAACTGCTTTTTGTTGCTGTCTGCCAATTCTATACTTAGCAGTTCTGTTGCATTGTTTCTATGATTTCCTCTCTCAGCTTGATACTTTTAGATTTTTGTTTTGTTTCCTGAGACCATTTTACAAATTGCAGTTTTTAGCCTTGTATTGTTAAGATTTTTATTTTTAACTGGTAAAGAGGTGCCAGAATTACCAGGTGGATTTTCATTCTTGTGGGAAAACAAAAAGAGAAATGTATTTAATGTCATGTCTTGGTTTGGCCTTGTACACAGTGCATTCAACCTGTGTGCAGTACAGTGGTACCTCAGGTTAAGTACTTAATTTGTTCCGGAGGTCCGTTCTTAACCTGAAACTGTTCTTAACCTGAAGCACCACTTTAGCTAATGGGGCCTCCTGCTGCTGCCGCCCCACCGGAGCACAATTTCTGTTCTCATCCTGAAGCAAAGTTCTTAACCCGAGGTAATATTTCTGGGTTAGCGGAGTCTGTAACCTGAAGCGTATATAACCCGAGGTACCACTGTTCCACATTTTTAAGGAGTTTCATCCACATATTAGCCATAGTCTTACTTGGACTTCAGTCTATTGATTTCAGTGGGTCTACTCTAACTGTTACTTACATTATGTACTCATCACTAGCTTAAAACTCAGTAAGGTACAAAAGGACTTGTGAGCAACACTCATTTTAAAAATGGGAGAAATGTCCGTATGGGATCCTCCTTGACCCCTTACGTGGAAATCCCTTGTTAACTTGAGACTGGATCCATTTCCTTCCGATTGGGATTTCATCTCTATGGCAGTGCAGCAGCAGTCAACAGTGGAAACATGAGACATGGAAAATTAATATTGTAAATTAATATTGTAAATATTGCCTGGTTGTGTTAGAGACTCAATCAATCAATCAGTGTTTATTACGGTAAAAGAGCTAGCATACTAAAACCAGAATTTCTGCATAGTTCTTTACACACATAATAAAAACAATCAGTATGGGATATTGATTGTTAAAGATTTCTGCTTCTTGGAATCTGTGAAATTTTTTTCATTACCTAAAGTTAAATGAAATGGCAGCTTTGAAACTTGAGAAAGGCATCTACTTTAATAGATTGTCCTTTGCTTCCACTCACACCTGCTCTTTCCACAGTCACTAGGAGGCAAGGCTGCTAAATAATGCTATAGGTTAAGTGAGCTGGTAATCCCAGAGATCAGGTGCAAACTGTGATTGTCAGTATGTGACATGTCTATTCAGGGATTATAACATCTGTCAAAGCATCCAGAAAAAAACTAAGTGATCACAGGCTCCCTCTAAGGGAGTGGGTGGAAGTTAAATAAGTCTTCAAATTTTAACTTGCATGATTGTTCTAAACATACCAGTTTAGGTGCTGTGTGGGATATGTGCAATCAGATAAGATGAGCAAAGAGCTTCATTCCATGCTTTGGAAATAGCCAGTGTGGCACTGTGGCCCTTAAAACATGCTGCTTGAGGGCACAGAAAAGGATGAAATGGTGAAGTCTGTTATGATTAAGTGGGCACAGGATGTTGGACATAATATTATGTTTGCTGACTGGGAACAGTTATGGACCACCGGTTTGAAATTCACGGCATGTAATGCCTTGAGAGAGAATATTATGAAAATGATTTACAGGTGGTTCATGACCCCAGTCAAGCTTGCAAAAAATTATCATCTGCCTGATAATAAATGTTGAAAATGTAAAGAGACTGAAGGTACATTCTTTCACCTTTGGTGGACGTGCCCAAGGATTAAGGCTTTCTGGGAAATGATCTATAATGAAATGAAAAAGGTATTTAAATATACCTTCCTTAAGAAACCAGAGGCCTTTCTTCTGGGCATGGTCAGCCAATTGGTGCCAAAGAAGGACAGAACTTTCTTTATATATGCGACAACAGCAGCAAGAATACTTATTGCAAAATATTGGAAGACACAAGATCTACCCACCCTGGAAGAATGGCAGATGAAGATGATCGACTATATGGGACTGGCATAATCCGAGACCAGGGAAAAGAGGCGGCGGAAGAAGAATGGAAGAAGTTTAAAGACTATTTGCAGAAATATTGTAAAATTAAGGAATGTTAGAAAGATTTTGGATAGAAATTAAGCGGTTTTCAGCTGTAATGTATAAAAGATATGGAAAATAAGGTTTTGAAATTTTTAAAAGAATTAGTGGTGAGGATTTGCTAAACAAACAAATTGAACTGGAATATAAGAAAGGGAGGTATGAGGAGGTCTGGAAAATAAGTTAAAAGAAAATAAGTAAATGGAAATATTTTTGTATTTTTGTATTTTTGTTTTTCTTTCCTTTTTGTTTTGCAATGTATTATTTTTGAAAACTTTAATAAAAATCTTATATATATATAAAAAGAGGGCACAGAAAAGGACTGTGCTCCATCACCAGGGCGTAATGTTCAGGTACCACCCTCCTCAGACTTCATGCACAGAATCTTGGTCCTTCGCCTCAGGCACCAAAATGGCTTGGGCCTGCTCCTGCCAAGGAAGACGTGTGCCTTAAATATATGATGTGGTTGTAACCTCAAAGTAGAAAGTGGTGAAGAAGAAGAAGAAGAAGAAGAAGAAGAAGAAGAAGAAGAAGAAGAAAGCAACATCTGGAATTCGTTCCAGTATACCTGAAGAAGTGTCTCCACCCCCATCATTCTGCCTGGACACTGAGGTTCAGCTCCAAGGGCCTTCTGGCGGTTCCCTCGCAGCAAGAAGCCAAGTTACAGGGAACCAGGCAGAGGGCCTTCTTGGTAGTGGCACCTGCCCTGTGGAACGCCCTCCCACCAGATGTCAAAGAGAAAAACAACTACCAGACTTTTAGAAGACATCTGAAGGCAGCCCTGTTTAGGGAAGCTTTTAATGTTTAGTAGGTTATTGTATTTTCATATTCTGTTGGAAGCCGCCCAGAGTGGGAAGCCGCCCTGCCAGATGGGCAGGGAATGAATGAATGAATGAATGAATGAATGAATGAATAAATAAATAAATAAATAAATAAATAGTCTATTGGCTGAGTGAATAGGTTGAGAGTACCCCGTGTTATAGCATTGTTGAAGGAAAGCAGGCGGGCATCTGAACCAGCTGGTTTGCCAAACATCTGCACCAAATGCAGCCAAGTGGTCAATATGCATATGCTTTACTTAAACTGACCAACAGCCTGTAGGATACTTGAGAGCATCATTAGCTCTGTTGTTAGGGTGCAACCGGGAGCAGGAATTTGCTCTTTGAATGTTAGGTCGTTCATAACCGAATATGTTTCCTTAATGGGGCCTGGTGGCTAGAAAATGGGTGTGTGAAATGTACACTAATGGTTTCTGATGTGTGGGGGTAACAAGCTATACAGCACTCCATCTGCTCAGGTAGAGGCTGGAGACAGAAACAATTTGGCAGGTGGACTGAAGCCAGCATAGGAGGAATACTCGTCTGAATTTTTGTAGTTAGTGGGCAAGGGGGAATTTTGGAGGCCTGCAATAGAATCCTGTTTGCTTTTGAGGGAACTAAGACTATTACTGCTTGGCTGGGTTCCTCACGCTCCATTTTGTATGGTTGTAAATAAAGAGATATTCAAGAAATGCCACATCTCTTTTTACTCTCTCTTCATAAGGGGAATAGCAACTTCTTATTGCTGGGGGAAGAGGGGGCCCAAAACAAATATATACAGACAGATGGGAGTTGTGTTGGTTTTTAATTTGTTTGAAGTAGGCTTGTTCAGCTTGAGTTCGCCCTAGTGTATGCTCATACCCATGAATCAATATCATACGTCGGTAGCAAATCAAGAAAGATAAGGAGCAGATAAGTAAATAGAACTAATCTTGTAATTCAGGATGCCAATTCATGTTCAAATGTCAGGGGTTATTTTTCCATTGTGTGTTCTGATGGAAAGATAGCACAGTCCAGATCTTGGTTATTTAAGTTTATGCTTGCGGATCTGCCCTTTTTGTAATTAATTATGCCTAGTGTTAACTCTGGAGATAACAAGATGACTAATGCTTGAGATGAATAGCTGGAGCCACATGCCACTGTTCTAAACTGAAATTGAGGGAGGGAGACCAAGGGAGGAAGTGAACTTTGCATATGTGCAGTTTGTTAAACCATCTCACAGGAACTGCCATGCACTTTACCACGGCTGGAGAGAGTAAGAACTTCAAAAGCCTTGTGCTGCCTCCCAGAAGCATATTTCACTGGGGAGGTGCAAGGAAGAGATGCCCCCCCCCCCCCGTTAAGTTGTGGGCGAACATATCAGACGACACAGCGATTTTTCCAAAGCAGCTCTTTATTTGTAAGCTGGAACTGAACTGAACTGAGGAGCTCAGTCAGCCTGCTTATATAGAGCTCCACTAGAATGCAACAGTAACCATTTTCTAAAACTATCCAATCACTGAACGTCATTTTCGATCCTTCATTTGCATAACTATCTACAGTATCCCCCTGCTGGCCAAGGGTGAGAACTTCAGTACATAACACCCCCAAACAATGGTTTCCACATGGCGCATCTACCGTTCCCAAGGTCTGATCATCTCAACTTCTCACATCCTGCTTATCCTCCAGAAAACTGACAATTACCTCCTTCCCATTTTTATTGTTGTTTAGCCATTTAGTTGTGTCTGACTCTTTGTGACCCCATGGACCAGAGCACGCCAGGCACTCCTGTCTTCCACTGCTTCCTGCAGAGGTGTCCATAAAGTGGAGCTGCAGAACCTGTGGCTCAGCAAATGAGCTCCAGTCTGTGATCAGGAATTTTGGGACTCTGGAGAGCCCATCCTTCTCATACCTGACATTCAGAAGACATCTTAAGGGAGCCCTGTTTAGGGAAGTTTTAAACGTGTGATATTTTACTGTATTTTTGGTTTTTATGGAAGCCGCCCAGAGTGGCTGGGGAGGCCCAGCCAGATGGGCGGGGTATAAATAATAAATTATTATTATTATTATTATTATTATTATTATTAAGCAGACCCTCCAAGTGTCCCTATTTTCCAGCGACAGCCCTGGATTTACAGAAGCCGTCTTGGTTTCTGATTTGATCCCAGAATGTCCTGCTTTTCCTTAGGATGTCCCTATTTTCATCAGAGAAATGTTGGAGGGTATGGAGTTATCCAACCCCCAAGCCATCTGTATAGGGATTTTTTTTTAATGTTTAATGTTTCATTATGTTTTAGGGTTGCCCTATGTCCTCTTTTTCCAGGACACGTCCTCTTTTTCATGGATAGAGTAATCATAGTGTGCCATAGTTAAAAGCAGAAGTCGGCAAATGTGTTCTTTTTTGCTCTACAAAATATGGCAACGCTAAACATATGTTGGAAGCCATCCAGAGTGTCTGGGGCAACCCAGTCAGATGGGTGGAGTATAAAAAGTATAACAATATAAAGTATAAACAATATAAACTTAAAGCTTTTGCAGATGACCTAGTTCTGACCCTGCAGGAGCCAGAATCTAGTACAAAAAGAGTATTACAACTGATCCAAGATTTTGGTCGGGTGGCGGGATTTAAACTAAATAAACAGAAAACTAAGGTGTTGGGGAAAAATCTGACAGATGCAGAGTCGGAACAGTTTCAGAGAGAAACAGAACTAACTGTGGTTAAAAAAGTAAAGTACCTAGGGGTAAACATAACAGCAAAAAATCTGAGTCTATTTAAGGATAACTACGAAAAATGTTGGTTTGAAATTAAGAGAGATTTGGATAGTTGGACAAAATTGAAGCTTTCTTTGTTAGGCCGAATTGCTGCTGTTAAGATGAATGTATTGCCAAAGATGTTGTTTTTGTTTCAAACATTGCAGATTGTGGATAAGACAGAGTGCTTCCGGAAGTGGCAGAGAGATATATCTAAATTTGTCTGGCAGGGCAAAAAGCCCAGAATTAAGTTTAAGATACTAACTGATGCGAAAGAAAGAGGGGGCTTTGCCCTGCCGGACTTAAAGTTGTACTATGAAGCCGCAGCCTTTTGCTGGCTAAAAGACTGGCTACTTCTTGAAGACACTGACGTATTGGATTTGGAAGGGTTTAACAATGCTTTTGGTTGGCATGCATACCTATGGTACGATAAGGTTAAGATCAATAAGGTCTTCAAGAACCATATTGTCAGGAAAGCAGTTTTTAATGTCTGGACAAAATACAAAGACTTATTGGAAAACAAAACTCCGAGGTGGCTTTCACCTCTGGAAGCTAAGGCCCGAAAAAGACCCAATATGGAGGCCAAATGGCCAAAATATTGGGAAATATTAGAAAAAGAAGGAGACACTTGGAAATTGCAGAGTTTGGAGAAAATGAAGGATAAAGTGTGAGACTGGTTACATTACGCTCAGATTAAAGAAGTTTTTAAAAATGACAAAAAGGTAGGGTTCCAGGTGGAGAAATCGAAGTTGGAAACAGAATTGTTAGAACCAAAAAATAAGGTACTATCAAGAATGTATAACTTGCTGTTGAAATGGAATACACAAGACGAAATGGTTAAATCGGTTATGATAAAGTGGGCTCAGGATATTGGGCATAATATCTTGTTTGAGGACTGGGAAAGGTTGTGGACCACAGGGCTGAACTTCACTGCATGTAATGCTTTGAAGGAAAATGTAATGAAAATGATATATAGATGGTACATGACCCCAGTTAAACTTGCCAAAATATACCATTTGTCTGACAATAAATGTTGGAAATGTAAAGAACATGAAGGAACATTCTTTCACCTCTGGTGGACTTGCCCTAGAGTGAAGGCCTTCTGGGAAATGATATATAATGAGTTTAAAAAGATATTTAAGTATACCTTCACTAAGAAACCAGAGGCCTTCCTTCTGGGCATTGTCGGCCAGAAGGTGTTAAAGAAGGACCGAACATTTTTTATGTATGCAACAATGGCAGCAAGGATACTTATCGCTAAGAGCTGGAAAACTCAAGATCTACCCACACTGGAAGAGTGGCAGATGCAGCTGATGGACTATATGCAACTGGCCGAGATGACTGGTAGAATTCGAGACCTGGGAGAAGAGAGGGTTGAAGAAGACTGGAAGAAATTCAAGATTTATTTACAAAAGTATTGTAACTTGGCAGAAGACTAAGAAGGATGCTAGATCATAAATAACTGCCTACCATCGAACTAGATTTGAATTTGAAGATAAGTGAGATTGAGGAAAAAAATAAAATTTCTGGAGAATTATTAGATTAAATTAATTGAACAAGATTTAAGAATGTAAATAAGATGATAAATTGCTGGAAAAAGGTTATAATGATGTAAGTGGGAGCGGGAGACGTGAGGGAGTCCAAAGAAGTTTGGAAAAAATGTGTCATGATCCATGTTATATTGTTTATCATTTTTGCATTTTGTATTTATTTAAAAAAAACCTCAATAAATATTTATATATATAAAAAAAGTATAATAATAATTGACTAGGGCATCCCTATTTTCATTGGAGAAATGTTGGAAGGTATGCATAAAGGCTCCTCTCTTTGGTGCCTTTAGCAGCAGTTTGGTCTCCAGACTTTATAGGCGGTGATGCATATCTCCATGCTGTTTTTGAAAAAAGCAACAGCAGCTGCTTATCTTTGGCGCTTAGGCTGCTGTTAGAAATACAAGAGAGTGCTAGGCCTTTTCTCCTTGACCAGATGGTAGACTTACCCTCTGGTGCCACTGCCTAACCTCATGCCTGCTGGAACAAACAACAGTCTCATGTTGCAGCTGAGCAGGGGATGAGAAATTGACAACAGCTAAACAGGACCCATGGAAAAGTGGGGAGAAAGAAATGGTGGTTTCATACACACCCCACACACCTCTTTGCAGCTGAATGATGCATTAAAGAGACCAAATAGTTGTTACCTGTAGACTTCAAACTTGGAGAACCTTGGCTGTGATGTGTTTACTGAGACCCCCATGCCAAGATTGGCTGCAAAGGGACGGTTGTGGTGATATCCAGCAATGCTTGCTCAACACCTGCCAAGCTGAAATGAAGCCTCGGAGGGATGCGTCTCATGCGCCACCCAGACCTGAGCACTGGTCTTATGCATGGAAATCCATGCTGTGAGCACCATGCCTTTTATAGCAGCTGAGTGACAAAGATAATGGACCATAGAGAAAACACTGGAAACCTAGTTATATTTAGCGCGGCAACATTTAAGCCATTATATATCCACACACACGACTAAATTGGCTAATAGCAGGTGGATGTCTTAATACTGCTTGACAGATGATTTGCAGATGTAGACGCCGTGTTCCAAATGAAGCCTCTCTCACACTCCCTGCCTTTCTTCCTCCTTACACACACACACACAGAGAGAGAGAGAGAGAGAGAGAGAGAGAGAGAGAGAGAATGCAGTTTGGCTTTGGTTTTTCCATCTGGGCTGGCTTCAAGCCAACTCTGTGGGCTCCTAATAAAGCAAGTTAAGAATAGATTAGAACATTTCCCTAGTGATGGGTAATGTTTCACTGTTGACTGTACTGTTTCTCTGGGTCTCTCCCCTCCCCCTCCCATTTTTAATTCCCACAGGAGGAAATTCCTTAACCCTGTGGAAAACCGGGTTATTTTCTTTTGTTCTTCAATGCTTCTCATAGCCATAAGCTCTAAAAATGGCTTTGTCAGCCAGGTGGAGGCTGTGGGGGAACACCCTGACTGCTGTGAGTGTGACTGCATTTCAGATTTAAACCAGATTTTAGCAGTTAATCCCTCATCCTAGAACATGTTTCTCTGTTAGGGAGGAGGCAAGATAACAACAGAGAATATATGGCACCTTCACAAAACCAAGTTCCTGGGTTGATTTTCAGAAATCCATGAGAGTAAAAGTGGTATGAATTAAACAGATAGAGGGTAGGTAAACCTCTGGAAAGAATATCTTTTCACCTTTCCAGTTATCACTACAGATTGGTCTAATTATAATTTCTTCAAATGTTTAAAAATTTCTATTATGCATTAGGACCCAGAGATTCTTGACAAGTTCAGTAAAACAGCAGAGACCCACCTTTTTCAGGTTCTGAGTGCAGAGTGAGATTTTAAAATTAGTGGGATTTGAAAAGCTGCACCCACCTTCATTTCAACCACAGATCACACTAACCAGTTTTTCAGGTGGTGTTATCGCTCCTTATTAAGATGGATGACTCCTTCTCTCTCCTTATTTTTCAGGTCTGTGTTTTGTTCAGCTGTAAATCCATCACACAATCCATGGGGGTTTGAAATCAGGTTAGAATTTGATGGAAGGGTCTTTGTTTGGTGAATAAATGTTTCCATCTTTATAGTTGTAGGGTTGTCTCCCTTTGCCCAAAAGAGGTTCTGTGCTTTTGCCAGCTGCCAAATACATAGGTGGAAAGTCACCTTCTTCCAACTGTAGCATCACCACATAAACTTCCTACAGGCTTAGTTTCTGCTTGCTACCCATAAAGCTTTTGACAGAGAGACCGGAGGTCAGAAGGGAGAAGTGATAATAACCTCCTTTTCAGATGTTAGCTTACAACATCTTTCAGAAATGCAATCCTTTGGTAGACATTCAAGACTAGTGGGTGGGTGCATTCAACTTGATGGTCTTATCTCCAGTGGCAGCAATTCCAGAATTTGTGCTGAGTGGGAGACACTCCATTTAAACTTTTCACCCTGCTTCACTTTTAGATATCTGTCTTTTCTTCTTCTTCAGACAAAGAAGAACTGGACCAGGAAAGGTTTTACCATTAACACAGTGTCTGGACCTTCTGGTTCTGGTCCTTGCGAGAAATTCACCTTGGCAATTCATACCTAACATTCATGTAACAGAATACTTGATGGGGTTAGCTTCCACTTGCTGTCCCATAATAATTAGATTGCACCTAAATTGTTGACATCCATCTATCTCAGGCTTCTTCAAACTCAGCCCTCCAGATGTTTGGAGACTACAATTCCCATCATCCCTGACCACTGGTCCTGGTAGCTAGGGATCATGGGAGTTGTAGGCCAAAAACATATGGAGAGCCGAGTTTGAGGCAGCCTGCTCTATCTCGAGAGACAATGGTCTTGTGTAAGCAGGACCAAAGTGCCTTCCCTGGGCCACAAGTCTAGACAGTGTGTATGGAAGTCTTGGACTAACCAGACAACAAGACTACCATCTCGGCCTCACTGATGTGGTCCAAAGGAAAGCAGAGCAATACGTTTGGCAGCAGCTTAGTTGCAGGAGTTGCTAGAAGGAGGCACCATCCTGCTATCTCAGGGACTCCATTCTCTGTGTAGGGTTCACTCCTTAGCTGTTTCTTGTCTCAATGATATCCTGCAAGGCAACAAAGGTTTAGGATCAGAGTTTTCCTTCTCCTAGATGGGCTACCGTCTCAGGTTGGTGGGCCCCATCTGCCCCTCACTTCTCTCTGCAGCACATGCAGAAACCACCTTCGTCATCATTAGACACACTATTGGTTCTTGTCTACTCAATCTGCCAGAACCTGTCTTCACATGCAGGGAGAGTCCCTAAATCACTAATGGTTTGAGACCCATTGGCTACCCTCAGCTGGTATAGCTGGCCAGTCTAATCCTGTTAAGACTTGCAAATGAAGTGGCTGTTAAAGGCAGTATATACAGAGAACAGTTTGGAAAGTTGACACCAGTGCTAACTTCACTATGGAGGGAGGCTGCTGGAGATGGCACACAGGGTCTGTGCCCTACACCTCAGAGCCATTTCCTTCCCTTAATAAAATAAATAAATGTGTTTTACTTGGTATAAGTGCCGAGAGGAACTTAAACATACAAATTGTTGTTCTTGTTGTTTAGTCTTTTAGTCGTGTCCGACTCTTCGTGACCCCATGGACCAGAGCACGCCAGGCACTCCTGTCTTCCACTGCCTCCCGCAATTTGGTCAAACTCATGCTGGTAGCTTCGAGAACACTGTCCAACCATCTCGTCCTCTGTTGTCCCCTTCTCCTTGTGCCCTCCATCTTTCCCAACATCATGCAAATTTCTGCCATGGACCTGTACCCCAAGTCCTATAAGTACCTTACAACATCCATGATGTTATGATAAGCATATTGAGAGATAGGTATATAATATGGAGCTGCATGAAGGTATTATACACCAGGCTAAGTCAAAGGATATACCACATTTTAACAAATCACAGCTAATGATTTTCTTACATTACGGACACCTAGCCAGCATCTGTTCTTCCATCAGCACTTTTGGCAGTCCCACTTAAATTTTAAACAAGCAGATGGAAAATGCTACTTTAAAAAATGTTTTTCCATAAAGGAAAAATGCACACATGTATGTAAAACGATATCTCTCTTTCCAAAGCAGCCCTCTATTTATGCTTCAGAATCATTGGAGTTGACATTAAAAGAGTAATAATAACATTTTCAACATGGTCATTCATCTTGCTCGCAGGGTAGAGATTACCGTATCTTTCGCTCTATAAGATGCACCAGACCACAAGACGCACCTAGTTTTTGGAGGAGGAAAACAAGAAAAAAAATATTCTGAATCTCAGAAGCCAGAACAGCAAGAGGAATTGCTGCGCAGTGAAAGCAGCAATCCCTCTTGCTGTTCTGGCTTCTGGGATAGCTGCACAGCCTGCATTCGCTCCATAAGACGCACACAAATTTCCCCTTACTTTTTAGGAGGGAAAAAGTGAGTCGTATAGAGCAAAAAATACGGTATATGGCAATGGAAGTAAGGGCTTACCAGGAGAGCTCATACAGGAGAGTATGGCTACTCAAAAGACAGTGTGCCGCAGAAAAAAGAGAACTCCCCCAAATGGTGCATTGTGAAAACAAAGGATGGAAATAGAAATGAAGGAACAAAAAACAAAGAGTGACATTTCATGGCTGTGTACACTATTGAATATCATACAGAAGAAAAGAGCCTTTGTAGCTGGCATCTGTCTTTCTTGAGAGACAATGGAGTGCATTTCCGGGGGTGAAGTCAAACTGTTGTGTTAGCAGAACTGAACTGCAGAACTGCAGGGCGCAAGCCTGGGCAGCGTGTATGGAAGTCCTGGGCTGCCCACATGACAAGATTCCCCTCTCAGCCTCGCCAATGTGATCCAAAGAAAAGCAAAGCAATACATTTGGTACCAGCTTGGCTGCAGGAATGCCAGAATGAGAAATACACGACGCTATCCAACCATCTCAGGGTTTGTGTAGGGTTTACTCCTTAACTTTTCCTTCTCCCCAATACTGGAGGAGATTGGAAGGCTCTCAGATTAAAGTTCTGCCAACTGTGATGAAAGGTAACTAATTATCTATGGCAATAAAAGTTGGCACGGCATTTTAAAAATAGAATGGAACCCCACCTTGCCAAGTGTGTGCACAGAGTCACCTAGAACTGACTGTGGGTTTGTGGCACTGATTTCATACGTTGATGCAAACAATGCTAAAGGTTGCTTCTGTCATTTTATGACAGAGTGTTTCATTTCCCTTCCTAGTGACCTTTTGCTTCTTTCCTACCTTTTAGAGTCCAGAGCGTCTCTTTCTTCAAGACAGAGCTGAGATCACAGGACGAAGGACAGAGGAAGTTGCCTTTTATACAGAGTCATTGTCCACACAGACCACTATTGTCTGCTTTGACTGAAAGCAGCTCTCAGGCTTCTCAGACAGACATCTTTCTGCTAGGATCCCTTTTAAGTAGAAGCCGAAACTGGCACCTTCTGAGGGCAAAACATATTCTCTGCTACTGAGCTATGACCCGGGCATAGCCTGTGAATCTCTGAGGATGCAGAAAACGTCAATCTCATTCAGAGCAATGACACTTGTTCCATTGGTTTCAATGGGACTTAGATCACAACCCTGTGCACGTTTATTGAGAAGTAAATCACATTGCATTCAGTGGGTCATACCCCTCTGCATGTGCTTGGGATTGGTTATGACAATATTTTGCTGGATGGGGGCCATAAAGCCACTTCCGCGCTACGGAGGAGGTGGGGTTGTGGGCTTCACGGTCCCACCACCACTCGCACGGCTGGAACCCAGCCCCTGCACGATTGGGGGGATTCCTGGCCGCGTCACCTCCTAGCCAGCCAATTGGCTGGCTCTGGGGGTGTGGCCTGCCTTATTTAAAGCAGGACGCGGCCAGGGATCTCTCTCTTTGCTGCCTGCCAACTGTTCCTACTTTTCCCACCCTCCTGCTCTATAAGGTTTTCGTTCCTTGACCTTGCTATGGACCTTGGTTGACTGCCGTTGAGGGGCCTGGTAGGAATTTTTCCACTTGGCAAATTGGCACCAGCCACTTGGTTTTCATCTACCTTATAGCAAATCGCCACAACTTTCTTGGTATTGGCGGTTAGGCATTGGTATAGTTCTGTAGATGGAAGAGGGGAGGTAACACCATCACCTGCCCTGCACATTGAAGGGTAGTCCGATAAAGGATTCTGGGGGGCGTGGCCCTGTCTGAAGCCTGGGGAGATGAGGGCCTAAGGCACACCCCCAATTGGTGGCCCCGGGGGGAGTTCCTAGTTGATGTGCTTCAGCAGGACTCCCCCTACTGGTGGTTAGCTCTTCCTGGATTTCAAGCAGACGGGTTGAAGTTGGATATAGTCGGTTAGGACCAATGCCTAAGCCAATACCGCTCATCACCTGTAACCAATAAAGTTGTGGCCTTATTTAGCCACAACCTTAATAATTGTGTCATGTGTCATTATTTCCACTGGGGGGTGGGAACTCACCACACAATGCACAATTTGTTCACAGAATAAATTTCCTTGGGAAATTTAAGCTTTCTTTGAAAAGGCAAGTTTCTCGATCATATGGCTGAAAATAGAATAATAGTTAACCTTTGCTTGGTGCTTTCAAGTTGGTCAAAGTCCTTCGTATTATGCATTATCTAGTTGCAGGTTACTATTCTTCTCCCCCATGGGGGCACTGAGAGTGGCATGCCTAAGGCAGAGGTGAGATGTGAAGCGAGGATTTCCAGATTTGTAGCTTAGTGGACTAAGTGGACTTAGCTATACTGCACCAGCATGCATGCTTGAAAATGCTTGGGCAATGGGGACTGTAAACCAGAAGTCAATGGGACCTGCTTCCACATCAATAAACTATTATTTACTTACTTACTTACTTACTTACTTAAATTTGCATGCTGCCCTTCACCCAAAGACCACAGGGTGGATCACAACATACAAGTACAAAATGAGAACACAGAATACATAATAAAAACAGCAAGAGCAACAAAAGCAAACCAATAACCCAGAGCTTTCCAAACTTTTCATGTCGGTTACGTAATTTTTAGACAATTTTAGACAAAATTCAGTTTTGCAGCATTTCGCGACACAGTGATTCAGTTTTACTATCAAACTGGAGGTTAAACTAACCCCTTTCCAGCCCTGGGAGGAGCATGGGGAGTGTTTGTACGACACACCTACACAGTGCAACCGGCACAGTAATGTGTTGCGACACACAGTTTGGAAAGCTCTGCAATAACCCCTCTCCTTCCCACAAACACATTTAAAAGGGCTCAGGTATTTTATGGTGGTGGTCTATTGCTGTGTGTGTGTGTGTGTGAATATAAATACAGTCATACCTCATGTTTACGTTTGATTCATGTTATGTTTTTTCAGGTTGTGTCCCGTGGCGACCCGGAAGTACCGGAAAGGGTTACTTCCGGGTTGTGCCGCTCGCGCATGCTCAGAAGTGCTAAATAGTGCTTCACACATCCGCACAAGCGCCAAATCATGCCGTGCACCTGTGCAGATACGGCGCTTCAGGTTGCGCGCCTTTCATGTTGCGAACGGGCCTCCGGAATGGATCCCATTCGCAACCAAAGGTACCGCTGTAATAAAATCAGTCAATTCCCAAACTAATTTGTTCCCCACAGCCACCCACCCCACCATGTTTGTTTCTTCTCTAATGCAATACTCCACATTTTATATGCTATACTTCACTCCTTTTATATGTTTTTCAAAACCAGTAAATGACCTTTTTTTACTTTGTCTTTCTATTGCATCTGCTTAGAATAATGAAAACGATAATGTCAAAGATACAGTATAAAATATAAAGATGCAGCAGAAGTGGCAGGCACAGCAGGTAAAGCATGGTTAATAAAACCTATCCAGCAAGCTAAAAGACTGCCTGGATTCCCCCCATCCCCTTCTGCTTTGAAGTCTTTATCAACCAGTGGATCACAAGCAAAGAACAGGATGCCCAAGATTCCTGCTGCAAAGTGGTCCACAGTCTTATAGGATTGCAGCCTGAGAGACTGAAACAAAAGGAAAGCCATCTGCACAAATCCAACCAGCATTGTGCTAGAAGGGTTGCACGTGAGCTGTTACCTCAACTGACATTTGTTTCCCATTATTTTTTGTTTTGTTTTGTGATTAGTCAGGCTAAAAGAACCATTTGATCTCATCGCTCCGCTTTATCTGCCTCTCCCTGAGCAAAAAGCCAGCTACGCAATTTCTTCCCGGCTGTGACATTTGGCTGGGCAGGTCACAGGTTGTTGCAGGCTTATTTTAAAAGTAATTGGAATTGCAAGCTTGGCTCAAATTTTCCATGGGAGAATATGTATTTCACAACAAGGGTGAAACACACAAAAGGAAAGCCTAATCATTGAGGTACCTCTCTGTACCATTTCCTACAAACGTGGGCAAAATTCATGCGCAGTTTAAGGGCAGGGAAGAAGGCATGCACATTTCCTGCCAAAAATGGAAAGATGGAAAGTTGCATGTACAGTGGTACCTCAGGATAAGTACTTAATTCACTCTGGAGGTCCGTTCTTAACTGAAACTGTTCTTAAACTGAAGCACCACTTTAGCTAATGGGGCCTCCTGCTGCTGGAGCACGATTTCTGTTCTCATCCTGAAGCAAAGTTCTTAACCTGAAGCACTATTTCTGGGTTGGCGGAGTCTGTAACCTGAAGCGTATGTAACCTGAAGCATACCGTATTTTTCGCTCTATTATAAGATGCACCAGACCATAAGACGCACCTAGTTTTTGGAGCAGGAAAACAAGAAAAAAAATATATTCTGAGTCCCAGAAGCCAGAACAGCAAGAGGGATCACTGCAAAGCCTCTTCAGGGCAGGGGGAAGAAGGGTTTGGATTTGATATCCTGCTTTATCATTACCCGAGAGAGTCTCAAAGCGGCTAACATTCTCCTTTCCCTTCCTCCCTCCCTCACAACAAACACTCAGCAAGCTGAGTGAGGCTGAGAGACTCCAGAGAAGTGTGACTAGCCCAAGGTCACCCAGCAGCTGCATGTGGAGGAGCGGAGATGTGAACCCGGTTCCCCAGATTACGAGTCTATCACTCTTAACCAGTATACCACACTGCCCTGAGGAGGCTTCGTGTGGCTATCCCAGAAGCCAGAACAGCAAGAGGGATTGCTGCGCAGTGAAAGCAATGACCCCTCTTGCTGTTCTGGCTTCTGGGATAGCTGTGCAGCCTGCATTCGCGCCATAAGACGCCCACACATTTTCCCTTACTTTTTAGGAGGGAAAAAGTGTGTCTTATAGAGTGAAAAATGTAACCCGAGGTACCACTGTATTTAAATGAGATCTATTGTGGCCTTTGTTATTTTGCAACATTTTAATGAGAATCCGGTCTGGAAATGACAGGGCAAAAAAACGAATCTGTCTTGCTCAGCAGCAGCAAATCTTTTTCCTGCATGCGTAATTGGAAAAGTATCCACTCTGCACTCCAAATGCCACATTTTAATTAAACGCCATCTTGGCGGGGGGGGGGGGGAATAACTTGCATACTCAGTTCTCAGCACCCTGCAGCACAGACAGGAACCAACCAGGTGTTTTCTATCAGATATTCAGCGAATATTTGGCAAACGCCTTTGCAACACCCCTCCCAGAATTGAGGGAGAATTTGACATCAAGATTCACAAGCGGCGAAAATTGAGAGAGGGATGCAGAGGAGGTAGCAGTTTGGGCCACAAACTCGTTTCATTTGTACCATACGGTAAGTGGAAATAAGCGAAAGGACTTCAACAGGAATGATAAATATAGGAGCAGAACATCGTGTTCAGATCTTAACAAACTAGCCGAGACCAGTTGTGACACATGAAATATTTCCCTGTTCAAATAATGTTATCAGATTGGAAAAGCTAGCCGATAATAAATTCAGATCCCCCCCCCCATTTTTTGTGAAGTGACATGGCCTTTGTCCACAAAGGAATTTTAAATTTCATTTTGATATAACTGTCAGAATGTCGCATGGGGAGAGAACACCCAGCGACATTTCCCATCACTATGAAGAAATGCTGCGAAAGTTGAGAAAAGGAGGGAGGGAGGGAAGGGGGAAAGAAAAACCTGGCAAAGCTTCCTACATTTCTAAAATGTGTATAGACTGGAGTTATCTCCTAAGTGTCCGGAACAACTGCAGACGCCAGAGAAATATTTACAAAATATACCAGAAGGAACAAAAAGACCAGGTGCATTGCTCAGCCGACAGAGAGAGATCAGGACAAGACGTCACTGAATGCAGGTTTCGTATCCAGCATTAGATTACTCTTAGAAAAATAAATGATGGCAATCTTCTTGGAACATAAAAACATAGCAACTGCCTTGCTGGGTAAGAGCAAGGTCCATTTACTCCAGCATGCTGCTTTCAACAACTGCTAGCCCACAATCAGAGCATTAAGGCAGCACCACACCTGGTGTTCAGAGGTAGACTGCCAGTGCACAAGGAGGCTACATTTAGCTACTAGGGGCAATATACCCACCTCCCATTAATTTGTCTTAACTTGCCTTTTTCGATAGTCATGCCCACCCTGTGATTTCCATCAGATGTCAAGAAAATAAACAACTATCTGACTTTTAGAAGACATCTGAAGGCAGCCCTGTATCGGAAAGTTTTTTATGTGGCTGTGAATTTTATACATTTAGGTTGCCTTTGGACTGCCGCTATTTTCAGGAGGGATCCAAACTTTAGGTTTGCATAGTTAAAGTGGATTGAAGTGCCCTAGCACCCTAGTGCAACAAACTCACTTAAAGCTATGGTTTTCCCAGTAGTGATGTATGGAAGTGAGAGCTGGACCATAAAGAAGGCTGATCGCCGAAGAATTGATGCTTTTGAATTATGGTGCTGGAGGAGACTCTTGAGAGTCCCATGGACTGCAAGAAGATCAAACCAATCCATTCTGAAGGAAATCAGCCCTGAGTGCTCACTGGAAGGACAGATCCTGAAGCTGAGGCTCCAATACTTTGGCCACCTCATGAGAAGAGAAGACTCCCTGGAAAAGACCCTGATGCTGGGAAAGAATGAGGGCACAAGAAGAAGGGGACGACAGAGGATGAGATGGTTGGACAGTGTTCTCGAAGCTACCAACATGAGTTTGACCAAACTGTGAGAGGCAGTGGAAGACAGAAGTGCCTGGTGTGCTCTGGTCCATGGGGTCATGAAGAGTCGGACACGACTACACGACTAAACAACAACAACAACAACATTTGTAAGCGAATCAGGATGAATGCGCTTCACTGCATAAGCATAATGCAAACAAATCAGAATGAGTTAATCTAACCTCTGGGCAAGCTTTTTGGAAGGAAATCTGGGTGAATGTTCAATACACAGGTCATCAAAGGGCCCTCATTACAGCTGCATGTCAGAAGTAACTTCACAGTTGAGCAATACCTTTACTGGTAATCAAAATGTCAGGAAAGTGTGTCAAGTTTCTTCAGAACTCTTAATCAGACAAGATATTACACAAAGCAAGTGGGGTGGGGAGAGGGGAATTTTTTGCTACAAGAATTAGGCTGGGTGTACAACTTCCCCTCCACCCACACAGCAGAGGGGCAAAGAGGAGAAAATGTTGGAGTTCTCTGACTTCCCACAATTGGTTTTCCTTTTCAATTAGCAACTGCAGATGTGATGGCCCAGAACTTGATGTATGTGAGTGGACAGAGTTTCACACTTTCTCCCAGACATTTTTCACACTGAAAAGTGCCTCCCTCCCCGAAGCTGCTTTTTTTCCCAACTGGAAAAAAAAACATGACAAGACATAAGATATGTCTGTATGCATTGCTTCCCACATGCCCCTTTCTTTTCAGTGGGGACAAATAGCAGCTTTGTAGATAGGCATGTGACTTTCAGTAGGAAAACAGCATGGGATGCGGGAAGGATGATTTAAAAAAAATTCTTCCCTCACACTGCAGCACTAATCTGAATCAGACCCAGCTGCTTTCTACACTCCTAGCCCCATTAACTATGAACTCCCAAATTTGGGGTGCTCTGCAAACCTGTACAGTATTTTGCAGAAAAAGAAGTCTGTGATTTGCAGTGCCCCACAAACTGAGTAATTGACACATCAGACATGGGGTCCATACTTAACATTATCTATGAACCCCAAAATTTGGTGCCAAACTGATTCACAGTCAATGTTAAGGACAAATCTTTTATTTGATGCATCAATAGCTCTGTTTGTGGGGTGCTGCAAAACAGCAAAAAGCTGTAAAACAACTGCAATACTTTGGCACAGGTTTGGAGGAGGAGATTCCAAATTATGGGCTTCATAGTTAATTTGCCTCTAAAAACTCCCAATCTAGACTTTCCAGTCTACTTTGAAAATGTGTGTGAGGGTGGGTGGGTGGGTGGGAATTGGCAGCTAAATAATGCTCAGATGTGGACAAGCCCCAAGTCTCTCCTTGTTGCTTCAAGGTGCTTCCTTGGTTCACACCTTGCAGGAACCCAATTTAGCACATTCCTCAACTGGGAGGAGGGATGCCTTGTTCCCAAAAGTCTCCTTTCTTCCAGGAGAGTCCACCTTGAGAGCAATGAAAGAAACTTGATCACTCTGCCAGAGCCACTGAGATAATCTCTGGCAGTCCTACCGGTTCAACCAGTTTGGCAAACTGGAACTGCAGGACTGGAAGAGAGCCAGGAGGCATTCGGCTCAATCCCATAACAGTACAAAGGATCGTTCAAATGTGTAACTCTGCCTTTGCAGCACAAACAAATTTCATATAGAGGTTTGATCAATGCAAATAGCCTTGGTAAAATGCATTTCTTAGCATGAAATGCTCACTCCAGATTGTAAACAGGGGTGCATTTAGGAGATAAGGAAACCTGGAACCCGGCTCAATTTTTTTAAAAAACCAGTAAAGAAAAGTGACAATAGTATGATAGACTCTAGTGGAGTTCACAAACCCTTCAACATTTCTCCGATGAAAATAGGGACGTCCCATTCCATAATGATAATTTTACTATTTATACCCCACACATCTTACTGGGTTGCCCAAGCACTCTGGGCAGCTTCCAACATACTGTATTTTTCCGTGTATAAGACCCCCCCATGTATTTTGGGGAACTCAAAATTAAGAAAACACCCCTCAGCACTACCTGACGAGCCCTAATTTTAAACCTAATTTTTTGGTTAAAAAAAAACCCCCTAGTCTTATACACGGAAAAATACAGTATATAAAAACATAATAAAACATTAAACATAAAAAAACATTCCTATACAGGATTGCCTTCAGACAGCTCAGGGGTTGAATAACTCCATACCCTGCAATGTTTCTCCAATGAAAATAGGGGCATCCTAAGGAAAAGCGGGACATTCAGAAACTGGGACAGTTTCTCTAAATCAGTGATGTCCCTGGATAATAGGGACACTTGGATGGTCTGGGTTCGGACAACCACCAACCTCACATGCACCACATTCAAGGAGTTTGCAAGGGAAAATGTCTGCATGGGTCAGCACTGCTATTCACACTGCTAGCACTCAGTGACCACATTGTTGGCATCTGTGCAAATCGAGTGTTATGTGCATGTTAACTGTGCAAGCTTAATGAAGCTCTTTGAGATCACTCATATCCACTCCAAACTAGATGCCACATTGCCACTGTCTGGGCGTTAACTTAAAACTACCAAGCTTCTGGTAGTCAGTTGCTCTTTTAAACAGAGAAGGTTAATTGTTTGATGCATTGTGTTTTAAAGGTGATTATTTAAACATTGGTAAAATCATCCGCTGACCATTTTAACTACTGTGTTATTATATTTGTATTGTGTTTTAAGATTGTTGTGAGCTGCCCTGGACTTTGGCAGGAGGAAGAGAGGGAATGTAAGAACAACAAATTAATGCCCCGATTCACTTTGTTACACATGCTCCTCTGTCTTAATGAATAGCATATCTATTTCTTTTGTTCCAACAATATGCTACTGCGCATTTTACTTGACATCACATTTGCCATCTCTGACTTGAAATAACAAAAAGAAAGAAAAAGAAAGAAAGAAATATGAATTGCAAAATTCTTTCATTAGTCTTCCTGCGCACTGCAATTTTTGAATGAGGTATCATGCATTCAACGCCAAAAGGTTTGGTTTGATCTGATCACAAATTCTAACATTTTGCAGCAAAAGTGGTGCAAACTGGGATTAGATCCTGGCTGGCTGTCGTTCGCCATCATGATAGAAATGGCCTTTGCTGGTATTAATTAGCTCATTTTTCCTTAAGACCTTTAAAGCCCCTCATAGTGGTTTATTCAGGTTTTTTGTATGCCAATCACAAACAGGCAATGCTAGAAATCTCCCTTTAGCAGGTATGATGTGGTTCCTTTCTGTGCAGCACAGTTCCTGTACGACTTTCTTCTTGTATTATAGAACTGTAAACATGACCTGTAGACACCTTTTGTACCCTTTCATTTCTTTCTAAACAAACATTCTGATCTTTAGAATTTCAAAGTAGCCTGAGATAGATGGACAACTCCACCTATCTAAGTGCATCTAAGTACATGCAGCTGAAGCATATATCAAACAATCTTCCTGATTCCCTCAACAGAATTTGCACTGACAAGTACAGCAGTACCTTGGTACTTGAATGGCTTGGCTCCTGAACAAATTGGTCCCTGAATGCCACAAACCTGGAAGCAAGTGTTCTGGTTTGTGAAAGTTTTTCGGAAGCCGAACATTCAACATGGCTTCCGCAGCTTCCAATTGAGTGCAGGACGCTCCTGCAGCCAATCAGAAGCCGCGCCTTGGTTTTTGAGCCGTTTCGGGAGTCAAACAGACTCCCGGAACGGATTAAATTCGAGAAGTTGGATCCTCCTAACAGAGGGTCCATGTTTTGCTCGGTCCTGAAACTCTTCCCTAACTGGCTTGTGGGCGGGGCTTGCCCCACTCCAAGCCAGTGGTGCCACAGTTATGCCAATGGCCTTTAGCCAATCAACAGTGTGGCAAGGTTGGGGGTATCTATTTGGCAGCATGACGTAGGGACCTCCTTTTGCTTCGCGCTGCCGAACACCCTTGCTTTGGACTTTGGTTGGTCGCCTGTTTGTGGAATGGGGGCCAGGTAGGATTTTTTTCCAAAGTAGCAGATTGACTGTGGCCACTTGGTTTTTGCCTACCTCTTAGCAATCGTCACAACTTTGTAAGGTTTGGCGGTTGGGCATTGGTTTAGAGGAGGTGCGGCCATCACCTGCCCCTCCAATGAATAGGGTATTCCGTTAAAGGAATCTGGGGGTCTGGATCTCTTCCAAAGCCCGGAGAGGGTCTAGGGCCATGCCATGACCCCCGGGAACCCCAGGGGTGAGCACCAGTCAATATACACTGATGGAGATCCCCCTGCTGGTTGTTTACCCTTCCAGACTTCCTGCAGGGTGGAGCAGGAACCAGATATAGTTTGATACCAATGCCTAAGCCAATACCAGTCACATTTGTGTATTTTAATAAAGTTGTGGCCAAAATTTGCCCATTAACATTTAAACTAAATTCTGTCTCCACTGTGTCTTTATTTCCATTTGGGATGGGTTTTGGGGCTCGAAGCACAACCAAGGTACCACTGTAGCTGTTATCCTGAAGTTGGACTTAGAGAATTGATCGAGAGCGAAAAAGAAAAAGTGCAATTAAAATGTGTGCAAGAATAAAGTACAAATTTAATCTCGCAACGGGTTTAATATAACACAGAGCTTTTCCATAGTCAATGCATAACAGAGATTAGCTTCCATGGTTTCCTCTTCTGTCCTTAAAATATCACCTAAAAGGCTTAGGTTGCTGTTGCTGTTTTTCACTACTGTTCCTGAAGTCACTCGTCACAAGCTTATTTATAGCCCATTAATCACATTAGCATGTATTCCAAAAGAGTAATGGCAAGTCCTCTAAATGTTTAAGGAAAATATGACAACAGTTTAAGTGATGCCTATGGCTAATAGCTCTCCTGATGGATGTTGCTTATAAATAACGCTGCCTCTTGCTGGTGTTTTTTGTTAAATGTTGACTTGGCATGCAGCTTTCCTCTGGCCCCTGCGAGGGCTTAAATCATCTCCTGTGGAAAGAAACATCTCTCCCAAAGATGCATGCCCAGATATCGAGCTGAACTGCAAAGCTCAAATATGTCAAGCTGAACCACAAAACTCAAAAAAGTGCATATAAGTGTCACATGCAGATTGAATAGTACATTTGGCCTTCAAATTCTGCTGGTAGGTTCACTTTTACTCTTAGGAGGACTCAAACTATCCTGTAAGTATTACAGAAATGTCAGGAGCATGCACCTTGGATGTGAACTCTCCTCCCCGAGGAGTCAAAGACTCCCCTTGCCTTCTTTGGAAGGAGTTTATGGAGCTGCAGTCAGGATGTGGCATCAAAGGTCAGAGAAAGCTCTATAGAAGAAGAGTTTGCATTTGATATCCCGCTTTATCACTACCCTAAGGAGTCTCAAAGCGGCTAACATTCTCCTTTCCCTTCCTCCCCTACATCAAACACTCTGTGAGGTGAGTGGGGCTGAGAGACTTCAGAGAAGTGTGACTAGCCCAAGGTCACCCAGCAGCTGCATGTGGAGGAGCGGGGAATTGAACCCGGTTCACCAGATTACAAGACTACCGCTCTTAACCACTACACCACACGGGTCGGCAATTTTTTTGTGGCTTGGGCCGGTTCATGGTCCCGCAGACGCCATGGTGGGTCGGAGTGTGTGCACGCGCATGCGCAAACGCTATTTCCGGGCCTGCTTCCGGTGTAGAGGAGGTGTGCACAGCTTCCCATTGGCTGCAGGAGCTTCCTGCAGCCAATGGGAAGCTGGCCAGCATCGCGGAAAGCGGTCCCCGCTCTGCCCCGCACCAGTTTAGCGCAGCACACAGGAGCCTACCAAGCAGGTGGCAGGGATCCCTGAGCGGGTGGCGGGAGTCCATGGGCCAGTTAAACGGCCCCCATGGGCTGCTTGTGGCCCATGGGCATTAGGTTGCCGACCCCTGCTCTATAGGTAGGGCGGGTAGTTAGGTTAGGTTGTGGGGGCATCTCTGGGTATATAAGTTCAATAAATAATGATCAATACAGTGGTACCTCGGGTTACATACGCTTCAGGTTACAGACTCCGATAACCCATAAATATTACCTTGGGTTAAGAACTTTGCTTCAGGATGTGAACAAAAATAGTGTAGTGGCGGTGCAGCGGCAGCAGGAGGCCCCATTAGCTAAAGTGGTGCTTCAGGTTAAGAACAGTTTCAGGTTAAGAATAGTCCTCCAGTGGGCACTAGGCAGAAAGCCCTTGTGTGGACCTCGGCTCTCCTGGACGCCGTCTCTGATTCGTGCCTCTAGCTGCAGCAACTTCAAAAGAAACAATTAGGAGGAAGCTAATGCACATATTTCAAGGAAGAATGAGGAGTAAAGACTGCTAATTGAAGAGATCTCTGAGAAAGAAGACGGGTCGGATAAACAGGAATATATCATGAGAAGACACACCAAGGCTTGGTATGTTGGCAACGGGACTGGATGGGGGGGGGCTTTCCTTTTTTCCCTCTATGTGATTAACCAAGAATCCCCCCCCCCACAAGTCAGAAATGCCGCTTAAACGACCTAAGCTGATGATTTAAGACTGTGTTGAGGTAATTTTCTAACCAAAAGCATGTTTTAAGGAGATCATGGAAAGTATAAGAGCTTTGGGATGATGCAGTAAAAAACAGCGTTGCCATTTTGGCAAGTTCTGTCGAAAGACTTATGTCTGGGAGGAGGAATGGATCTGCTTTCATATTGCGGGCAAGCCTCTTCAGAGAACTAAAAGAAGGCGACAGATTTGCGAAAATTAATGATGGAAAGAGTGCTTTTATTTATGGAAGTGATGATATATGGAAACCATCTCGATATGGTGATTCGGAATTTATGTGACGTGATTTGATTTGATTGGTCGGTTAATAAAAATTATTTTTTTTTTAAAAAAAAGAATAGTCCTCCAGAATGAATTAAGTTCTTAACCTGAGGTAAGGTAAAGGTAAAGGGACCCCTGACCATTAGGTCCAGTCATGACCGACTCTGGGGTTGCGGTGCTCATCTCGCTTTATTTATTCCCGGTCATGTGGCCAGCATGACTAAGCTGCTTCTGGCGAATCAGAGCAGCACACAGAAACGCCATTTACCTTCCTGCCGGAGCAGTACCTATTTATCTACTTGCACTTTGACGTGCTTTCAAACTGCCAGGTTGGCAGGAGCAGGGACTGAGCAACGGGAGCTCACCCCGTCACGGGGATTCAAACCGACGACCTTCGTTTCGGCAAGTCCTAGGCTCTGTGGTTTAACCCACAGTGCCACCCGCGTCCCTTAACCCGATGTACCACTGTATTATTATTGCCGCTGACTGCAGTCCTATTATTGTACCCTGTGCCTTTTTTCTAGAAAAAGAGGTGCCGGATATCACCAGAAACACCTCCCTTGTTTTCTTCTAGTGGCAATGGCACCCACCTCAGAGGTGCTGGAACTAAGTTCCACTGAGTTCCAGCTGCAAAAAAAGCGCTGGCTATATCCTCACAGAAGCAAAGTAAATACAGTGGTACCTTGGTTTAAGAACAGCTTAGTTTATGAACAACTTGGATTAAGAACACTGCAAACCTGGAAGTAGGTGTTTTGGTTTGTGAACTTTGCCTTGGAATAAGAACATGTTTCGCTTCCTGTTGAGTGTGTTCCATTTGTAAATTGAGTCCCCTGCTGCTATGGGAAGGCATGCCTTGGTTTAAGAACTCTTTGGTTTAAGAGTGGACTTCTGGAACGGATTAAGTTCGTAATCCAAGGTACCACTGTACATAAACCTGACCCTAAGGTTCCATCAGATTTCACTGCAAAATTGAACCCCCGGCAGGAATACAGTGGTACCTCGGGTTACATACGCTTCAGGTTACATACGCTTCAGGTTACAGACTCTGTTAATCCAAAAGTAGTACCTTGAGTTAAGAACTTTGCTTCAGGATGAGAACTGGACACAATTCTCCCCACATCTCATGTTAATTTGTGTGCACAAAATGCAGCCTTGTACATATCTACTCAGAAGTAAGCCCCATGGACTGAATCTATAGTATCGTCTATACCAGGATTTCCCAAATTTGGGTCACCAGCTGTTTGTTGGACTACAACTCCCATCATCTGTAGCCAGCAGGAGCAGTGGTCAGGGGTGATGGGAACTGTAGTCCAAAAACAGCTGGAGACCCAAGTTTGGGAAACCCTGGCAGCGGTGCTCTTCAAATTCTGTTTGACAACAACTCCCATAGGAGCCAACTCCTAAGGGCTGTTGGGGCTTTGGCCCCCACAATAAGATATTTGAGGGGGCCGGGCCCCCACAAAATTGATTGGCATTCCCATTCAAATGGGCTGTGTGCACTGCATCATTTGATCCATTATGTGGGGCTTACCTGGGCCCCCAAAATATTTTAATCAAGTTGGCACCCTGGCCAACTCTCATCAGCTCCAGCCAGCACACCCAATGGCTAGAGGTGCTGGAAGTTGCAGCCGGGCAACATCTGGCTAGCACCACATAGACTTAGACATAGACATAGAGAGCCAGTGTGGTGTAGTGGTTAAGAGCGGTAGACTCATAATCTGGGGAATTGGGTTCGCGTCTCCGCTCCTCCACATGCAGCTGCTGGGTGACCTTGGGCCAGTCACACTTCTTTGAAGTCTCTCAGCCCCACTCACCTCACAGAGTGTTTGTTGTGGGGGAGGAAGGGAAAAGGAGAATGTTAGCCACTTTGAGACTCCTGAAGGGGAGTGAAAGGCGGGATGTCAATCCAAACTACTACTACTACTACTACTACTACTACTATTCTTCTTCTTCTTCTTCTTCTTCTTCTTCTTCTTCTTCTTCTTCTTCTTCTTCCTCTTCCTCTGCTCTAGGAAGACTCTGGGGGTTCTTCCCAATCCTACCTGGCCAAGTATAAAAGTATATGCTCTCCTCTTTCCCTCCTCATCTTGTTTTTTCCGGTTGCTGGATACCAGGTCACAGTGACCATATGACAGAAGCAGCTTTCCTCCTCCTCCTGATCAATACATGTCCTGTTTTTTCAAGGTGGCTTTTATGACATCGCATTGACATCGACAGCATCGTGAGACAGTGACGTTGCTGAATGAATCACTTGAAAAGGGCAAGTCCAAGGGGGAAAGCTATCAGACATAGTTGTACAAGTAAATGATGACTGCGATGTGAGAATTGTTTGAAGAGGGAGAGGTGATATGGGACACAAAGCAGCCCAAGTTGGTTGCAACAAGAAAGGGCTATGGATGGATACAAAGCTAGGCTTCTGAGGTAAAACTGGAGAGAGTTTTCTGCCATTGAACAGTCTTCCTGACTGCCTCCGTATAAACATCTGACTGTATGGCATGGCACACACCTGTGGGGTGGTGCTGTAGTCTAAACCACTGAGCCTCTTGGGCTTGCTGATCAGAAGGTCGGCAGTTCGAATCCCTGTGATGGGGCGAGCTCCCCTTGCTCTGCCGCAGCTCCTGCCAACCTAGCAGTTTGAAAGCATGCCAGTGCAAGTAGATAAATAGGTACCGCTGTGGTGGGAAGGTAAATGGCATTTCCGTGTGCTCTGGTTTCCATCATGTTGTCCTGTTGCGCCAGAAGCAGTTTAGTCCTGCTGGCCACATGACCCAGAAAGGTGTCTGTGAACAAACGCTGGCTCCCTCGGCCTGAAAGCAAGATGAGCGCCACAACCCCATAGTCGCCTTTGACTGGACTTAACCATCCAGGGGTCCTTTACCGTTTACATTACGCACCTGGTATACTGCTGGGGAAGCTTGTATTTGTAGGCATGAAGTCTTTCAAGGAAATTTCTGTCCCTCATTACTAGCCTTCTCATTTAGAATTACTGCCCCCCCCCAATAAGACATTGAGGGACAAAACAGCATCCAACCCCCCCCACACACACACTTTAGAAAGCATTGTGCTAAATGGAAGTTTGAGGGCTAAGACTGTGAACATTTTCCCAATTAAAAAATATACTGAGATCGGCACCTAGGCATCACCTGAAAAGAGGACCCAAGAGAACTCTGATTTACAAAAAATAAACAAACAAAAGTGCATGTGCTAATCTAATTTAAATAGAAAAATCTTATTTAATATAAGTACAGTGCTTCTTACCATAGTGGGGAAGACTGGGATCTTGGGTGGAATTCTATAAAGCATTAAAGGTAAAGGGTAAAGGGACCCCTGACCATTAGGTCCAGTCGTGACCAACTCTGGGGTTGCGGTGCTCATCTCGCTTTATTGGCTGAGGGAGCCAGCGTACAGCTTCTGGGTCATGTGGCCAGCATGACTAAGCCGCTCCTGCCGAACCAGAGCAGCGCACAGAAATGCTGTTTACCTTCCCGCCAGAGTGGTACCTATTTATCTACTTGCACTCTGACGTGCTTTCGAACTGCTAGGTTGGCAGGAGCAGGGACCAAGCAACGGGAGCTCACCCCTTTGCGGGGATTCGAACCGTCTACCTTCTGATTGGCAAGTCCTAGGCTCTGCGGTTTAACCCACAGCGCCACCCATGTCCCTTGCATTAGGGGGTGGTTTAGGCATGAGCAGAACAAAGTTCAGTACTCTCCGATGTGACCAAGAGGCATTTGGTTAGCCACTGTGGCAAACAGCACGTTGGCTTAGATCAGTTTTTTCAAATACGGCCAGATTTTATGATGTGAAGGGCCGTGAGGGCCAACCAAAGGGCCAACCAAAGTTGTTCACCTTTTTTTAGGATTGAAGTTGTTGAGCTGTTTTTAGGATTTTACCCCAAAGTTGTTGAGCTTTTGCTTTTTTTTTTTAGGATTTTACCCCAGGAAATAAACTGCCATAGGGGCTGGATTAAACCAACCAGCAGGCCCCCAAATGGACTTTGGACATGCCTGGCCTAGATCAATCCTTGGCTTGGCTGATCCTCTGATGTTCCCATTTGTGTGTTGTGATGAGAAATAGAGTGCTGAACTAGACTTAATTTAGTAATGGCAAATCTCTCCAAGATTAACCCATTCCGATAAGACCCTGATACTCAATGAGAAAGATCTCAGTGTTCATTCTGAATGGTCTGAGGAGGGAGAACTAACCTGATTCCTTGGCATTTTTCACAGCACTTTCTCTTGGGTTTGTGTTTTGGCTGAAGGTTCAGCTCTGACTAATTGCATCAGTTTGCGTACTCTGGGTTAGTAGACTTTACTACCTGCCTGATAAGATAACGCTCTAAATTTAGCAGCAATGGCCTGGTTTTATTCTTAGCTGTGTCTTACTGCTGCCTGTTGTGCAAAGAGCCATGGCTCAGGGAGTAGCATGTGCCAAGGGTTCAGCGTTCAGTCCTTGTCATCTCCCTGATGGGTTGGGAAAACCTCCTTCCTGAACCTCTTGAGAACTTCTGCCAGTCAGCAGAAGTGGGCCAATGGCAGACCCTCCAAGTGTCCCTATTTTCCAGGGACAGTCCCAGATTTACAGAAGCCACCCTGGTTTCTGATTTGATCCCGGAATGTCCCACCTTTCCTTAGGACGTCCCTATTTTCATTGGAGAAGTGTTGGAGAGTATGGTAGGACATCCCTATTTTTATCAAAGAAATGTTGGAGGGTGTATGTAGAGGGTGTATGCGACCCCAGAGCCAAGGAAATACAGCCTTTAGAAGACATCTGAAGGCAGCCCTGTATAGGGATTTTTTTTTTTTTTTAATGTTTAATTATGCTTTCAGACATGTTGGAAGCTGTCCAGAGGGGCTAGGGAAACTCAGTCAGATGGGCGGGATATAAATAAAATCACCATCATCATTATGAATAGGACGTCCATATTTTCATCAGAAAAATGTCGGAGGGTATGCAATGGTCTGTCTGAGTGCATGAACAAGTACAGCAAACCTGCACACCTGTGCTAAAATAAAAAAATTAAGCATCATCTCATTCTCACGCTCACTTTCTTATCAAATTCACAGCCTTACATGGGTGGTTTTCATTTTCAGAAAGCACCATGAGATTATTATTATAAATATAGAATAAGCAACTAACTAGATTATGCTTTGTTGCTTAGTCGTTTAGTCATGTCCGACTCTTTGTGAGCCCATGGACCAGAGCATGTCAGGCACTCCTGTCTTCCACTGCCTCCCACAGTTTGGTCAAACTCATGTTTGTAGCTTCAAGAACACTGTCCAACCATCTCTGTCGTCCCCTTTTCCTTGTGCCCTCAATCTTTCCCAACATCAGGGTCTTTTCCAGGGAGTCTTCTCTTCTCATGAGGTGGCCAGAATATTGGAGCCTCAGCTTCAGGATCTGTCCTTCCAGTGAGCACTCAGGACTGATTTCCTTCAGAATGGATAGGCTTGATCTTCTTGCAGTCCATGGGAAAGCTCCATGGACAAAAACAACAGATTATCTCCTTCATGGAACACTGCCTTATCATGGCAAAGGGGCTTGAATAACTCAGAGAAGCTATGAGCTATGCCGTGCAGGGCCACCCAAGACGTACAGGTCATAGTGGAGAGTTTTGACTAAACGTGATTCACCTGGGAGCAGGAACTGTCAAGCCACTCCCATATCCTGCCAAGAAAACTCCATGGACAAAAACAACAGATTATGCTTTACTGCTCTTTAAAAGGCCACAAGTATGGAGCAGTTGTCTAGCCAACACAGAACGAATGTCTCTTTTTTCATGAGATGCTAACCGAGAAGGCCCTCTCTCATGTCCCAACCATAGGACCAAGAATTGTTATCTGAATGTACCTTTGATAACCATTTGAAATTCTGAACAAGCACATTCAGCACAGGGATTGAATGTGACCCACAGATGACAGTCTGAGGCACAGAAAATGTTCTCCTCAACCACGATCTCAGTATGGTGGCCTTACAGCTGCTCTCTCTCTCCCCTTATAGGTGATTGTTCCATGGACCAGACTGCAAGCACCGTGCGCAGATGGGCTCAGATTCAAACCTTTTACCATATGTGGTGGTCCTGCAAGGTAATAAAATCCTTCTGGGAAATGATATATACTGAATTGAAAAAAAAATGTTTAGCATACAGTGGTACCTCGGGTTAAGAACTTTATTGGTTCTGGAGGTCCGTTCTTAACCTGAGACTGTTCTTAACCTGAGGTACCACTTTAGCTAATGGGGCCTCCCGCTGCCGCTGTGCAATTTCTGTTCTCATTCTGAAGCAAAGTTCTTAACCCGAGGTATTACTTCTGGGTTAGCGGAGTCTGTAACCTGAAGCATCTGTAACCCGAGCTACCAGTGTAACTTTTGTAACAAAAAACAGAAGCTTTTTTATTAGTAATTATAGGTATCAACATCCCAAAAGAGCAGAAAATACTTTTTATGTATGTGACGACAGCTGCACAGATGTTGTTAGCCCAGAGATGGAAAGCAGAAAGAATCTCTACCGGGGGGGCGCTAGGGGGCGCCTTGGAAGATGGCGGATATTAACATCTATCCAGTAAGAATGGAAACTTGATAAGACACCTGTTTTGCTGGAGTAGGTCTTGGGGAGGGCGAGCCGAAGATATATCATTTTCGAGGAGATTGTGAACTGGAAGGAGCAGCCCACCTGCAAAAAGACTAATTTACGATGCAACAGGTCGGAAAAGCTAAAGAGCGAGTTTCTAGACTGTATTTCATCGGAACGACAAAAATAGCGATTACTCGCTCGAGCGGAAAGGACTGTTGGAGGAGAGTGATTTACGAGAGAGCAGCACAAAGCCCACACAGAAATACAAATAAGACTGTCTTTTTCAACCCACTTGCGGAGCATATCGGAGGAAAATGGAAAGGAAAATGAGTAATGAGAAGTATTGAGAAGAGGAGACTGGAAACATCATTCTTAATATGGAAGCAGAACAAATATTCGAAGATTGGACTCCTGCCAATCAAGAAGCATGGGTTCCCCCCACAAAAATTTATAATTTGGAAAACAATTGGATTATATGATATGTATTGTTATAATTTGGAAATATGAAATTTAATAAAAATTATTTTTTTAAAAAAAAGAAAGAAAGAAAGAATCTCTACCAGAGAGGAATGGCAAACTAAGCTGATGGACTATGCTGAAATGGTAAAACTGACCAGAAAGCTCAGGAACCAAGAAGACAAAAACTTCAAGAAAGAATGGGGGGGGGATTATAATTTATTTAGGAGACCACTGTAAGCAGATGAAAACATTAGCAGGATTTTAATATCACTTGTAATGTAACAAATACTTTGGACAATATGGACAGGTATAAAATATAGATTATGAAATAATATGGAGTTGAAAATGTTGACAATAAGACCCATGGAAGGGATTTTAGGAGGTCTCGAGATTCAGAGAAATCTCTACATACGGATGTGCATTTGGTATTGTTATAAATTTATATTTGTAAAACCAAATAAAAATGATGGCAAGGCCCCCCCCCCCCCTAAAAAACCTGTTATCCCCAGGAAAACTGATCACAGCGCTAAGAAATACCTCTGCCTAAACCTTGGTGACCTCCTGCTGATTAAAAAGGATGCAATACAGGGTTCAGGGGGGTCAGTGAACTGTCAGTAGAAGGTAGCTTCCAACCACAATATGGGACAGAGTGTAATAATATTGACCTATGCCTTAAAACGTAAGGCTTAAATGATGGTTACAAGGATCACTGCTCTGAAGGTTCTTTCAAATTGCTAGGTAAATCCAAGTGGTAGTGGTCTTATTCCATAGAATGGCTCTTGTGACACTGATTCACATAAAGAAGATAAGGTTTCCCAGGAGACTGAGGTGTAACCTTAGATAAATACGTGCAGGTATGCAACTCCTATTGTCCTAGCTGAAGCGATTGCAACAATAGATGCTCCAGGCCAGCTGCAACATGAAACCATCAACCAAGGATTAAGGTGCTATTCCTATTGCCTCCTAGGTATTTGCTAGATTCATCTGCCACCCATCAAGGCTCCTCTGTTTATTCACTTTAATGGCTGCGTTTTCAGTGGGTATATTTGAAAGCCAAATGTTGCTCTCACAACCCAAATGGCCAAGCAAAGAAAATCACTTAATTGGCCATCATTAAACCTCAGGTCTTGTGGTCTGATTCTGAGATAACAATGGGTTTTTTCCTTCTTCCCTTTTTATAGCAACAGAAACCCCAAAGCAAGTTGTTGGGAGTGAAGATGGAATAGAAAACTTCATTGGCCTGCACCTCAACCTTTGCTTCTGCTCTACTGGTGGGGCTGGTGGACAAGGAGACACTGTTTTTATTTTTGAACCCATGGGTTTTTTAAAATACCACACTATTTCTCCAGTGTGGCTCTTAATGTGGGGAAGCAGGCTCCTTGTTCCAATCGCAAGGATGAAAGTGTTTAGTGACATGGCAGAGAACTGGTGGCGGGTGTTAAGCAGAGGAGATAGAGTCCTTATACAAGCAGTGGTATTGTAAAGTAATCAAGGTTGTCCTGATGTTAGTGGTGGCTTACCATCACAGAGATAATAAGGAGTGCACCGTTTAGGTCACAAGCTAAGTTTGCCAAGTGATATGGAGAAGTCATGTGAGCAGTTAGGATTTTGTCGGCCAGGTCTTGTGATAGTAGAGAAAAATAAGGTTGGAAGAGTGAGTCTAAGAGTGGAAAGTGCTGTGTTCAAGCAAGTGTGGATGGAGTCTGTGAACAGAGTCTTATTATATCAGCATCCAATTTAGCCAACCCCATGGCCACACCCAGGCAGATAGGTGGGGTATGTTGTTATTGTTTAGTTGTGTCCGACTCTTTGTGACCCCATGGACCAGAGCACACCAGGCACTCCTGTCTTCCACTGCCTCCCGCAGTTTGGTCAAACTCATGTTAGTAGCTTCGAGAACACTATCCAACCATCTCATCCTCTGTCGTCCCCTTCTCCTTGTGTCCTCAATCTTTCCCAGCATCAGGGTCTTTTCCAGGGAGTCTTCTCTTCTCATAAGGTGGCCAAAGTATTGGAGCCTCAGCTTCAGGATCTGTCCTTCCAGTGAGCACTCAGGGCTGATTTCCTTAAGAATGGATAGGCTTGATCTTCTTGCAGTCCATGGGACTCTCAAGAGTCTCCTCCAGCACCATAATTCAAAAGCATCAATTCTTCGGTGATCAGCCTTCTTTATGGTCCAGCTCTCACTTCCATACATCACTACTGGGAACACCATAGCTTTAACTATATGGACCTTTGTCGGCAAGGGGATGTCTCTGCTTTTTAAGATGCTGTCTAGGTTTGTCATTGCTTTTCTCCCAAGAAAAAATCTTATTCTTAGTATCAGCAGTAGGTAGTATTACACCATCCTTCCGACTGCTTTCTCCTGTGATCCCCCAACGCTTCTCCTGAGGGCTAAGTGTCAGGGACTGGGCTGAGGAGGAATGGTGGTGACCCCCCCTCCACTTCCCAGAGAAGAGGGATACAGTATAGATTTAGAACAGTGGTTTGCAGAAGGTCATAGTTCAGAGGCTGCAGAGGGGAGAAGCTGGGAAATATTGGGAGAGGATCAGGAGGAAGAAGAAGCACCACCAGGGGAGAGACAGCTGACCGACTCAGTGTCTTTGGAAAACATGCCAGACCTCCCCCCCTTCTCCCAGAACCTGGCTGGCATGGAAAGTAGAACAGAAAGCTCAGAGGCAGAAAGCAGGGATGACATATGATAGAAGAGACGGAGGGGGTGGGACTTTACTTGGAGCAACGCCATTATCCAAGAGGCAGCATCATATGTCTAGCTCTGTGAATATTGAAATAAAAACCTTGGTAAGAACTTCTTGTTTTCCCATTTCTGGCTGCCAGCCATGAGGGAGGGGGATCGGATTCCCTGAAGGTATGGGATGCTTTAGGGAGGAGGGGAACTACAGCAGGAGAATGGAATCAGAGAAAAAATGCACCAAGATAGCTTATGTAACCCTCAGGACAGGTTTCCCAGTGGTGCGGGAGGTGGTGGTGATAGTGAATTTCTTCCACACCAGCAATGCTTGGGCTGCAACCCTGTGTACTGTTATGTGGCACATACATACATTGGGCTTGGTTAGCTTGGGTTGAAAGTCACTGGAGACTGTGGTGTCTTTGTGCTATGCAGTTTCATTTACAGATATATACAGGCTGAGCATAAGGGGGAAGGGATCACAGCGTCAGCACCCCAAAAGATATTGCACCCCCACCCCTATTAGGCTTCTAGCGAGGCCCCCAAAGTACATCCACACCATACTTTTAAAGCACTGATGTACCGCTAAGAGATATTAAGGTACTGAGAGTTGCTAGGAGACCCATAACAATCTACAGTTCCCAGGATTCTTGGGGGGAGCCAAGACTCTTAAAATGGTAACAGAGCACTTTAAACATACAGTATGGATGTGACCATATTTGGAGACTCATTACAGACAGCAAGTCAAGCCTCTCTGTTACTTCCCAATTCCAGGTGAGACTAGACAAGACTGGCCAGGGACCTATTGTTCTCCTACACTCGAGATGATATCACCTCCAGCCAGGTGAAAGGCAATGCCTGGCCTCTTCTTCAAGAAGCATCACAAGCTATTTGTTTCTATGGCAACCTACAGTACTTGAGCAACTCTTTTTAGTCTTGCAAAATGATGCACAACAGGCTTGCTGAAGGCCATTAGCATAAGAAGGAGGCTGGTCTGACCACCTTAGCAGTTGCTTCTACCTGACTAAGGCAGAAGTAACAGAAGAGGTTTAAAGATGCTCTCAAGAAGTAAAATAGAAACATCGCCACCTGACCCCACCCCCACCCATCTTCCCCACCTCCACCTCTTTCCCCCTTTTCTCAACAAATGAAACTGATTTGTAAAAATGTTACATGGGGGGGGGAATAAGAGGGAGGGAGGGAGGGAGGGAGAGAGAGAGAGAGAGAGAGAGAGAGAGATTGCAAACACTTCTGTAAATCAAGAAACTCTTTAATAAAAATAAATAAATAAATAAATAAATAAATAAATAAATAAAGATGCTCTCAAGGCAAATTTTAAAAAATGTAGTATAAGCACTGATAACTAGGAAACACTGGCCTGCGAGCTCTCCAGTTGGAAAACAGCCTTTACCAAAGGTGTCATGGGCTTTGAAGACACTCGAACTCAGGATGAATGGGAGAAACGTGCTAAGAAGAAGGCACACCTGGCAAACCCTCACGGTGATCAACTCCTGCCTCGAAACCTGTGTCCCCACTGAGGAAGGACGTGTGGATCCAGAATTGGCCTCCATAGTCACTTAAGGACTCACTGTTAAAACCGTGTTCATGGAAGACAATCTTACTAGCTATGAGTATTGCCAAAGAAGACTACAGGACCCCATTCTAGAGATATAAAACCACAGGCTTGGAAGGGACCCAAAGATAACATATCTATCACACCCCCCCCCCCAAATCTTACAACAGTAGGTAATAGATTGAAGATTAGAAATATTAATGCAAGGTAGTGAGACAGGTGGATAGATATAGATAAATAGATAGATAGATAGATATAGATATGTTTTCATTTTATATTTTTATTTTGGAATTATGCAATCATGCCCAGATGCATCAGGTGTGTTTGCAATAAAACACTTCCTCATTTGGGAATCCTTGAGGCACGTTTCTCTTCTTCTGTATTTTTGAGATGCTAGCACTATCTACAGATCCACAGTTATCTCCCCACTGCTTGGAAAAAGTGACGGGGTGACTGTAAAAGTATGTTCCGGAATTTCCTACCACCTGGGAAAGAGGGGAGAAACACCATAAGTGTCCGTATGTGTAGAAACACTGCGGTCAGTGGAGGTTACGTTCTAGGGATCACACCTAAAGTAAAAATCACCTAGGGTCAAAACCCACTGGGTTCAATGGCGGGTGCGATTGCCAAAGTCATTTTTCCTGGAACCCCAATCCCTTTTCCATTTTAAAAATAGTCTTTTGCCATGCACATAAAGCTGAACATGCACAAGTTCTACTGCCCTGTGATCTTTGAATGGTGTAGAAATTTAATAATAAATAAATAACATCAACAAATGTGCATAAGTTGCAGGCTCAGTGTATTTAACTCCCACGCAGCTTCCATAATTTAACAGCCACGGAGGGGACCCGTTCCTAAGAATATATTCACTAGGTCACACCAATAGCCCGCGTAGTCCTGCATCCCATTTTCACTCACAGTGGCCTCTACAGGAAGCCTGCAAACAGGACCTGAGTACAGTGGTACCTCGGGTTACAGACACTTCAGGTTACAGATGCTTCAGGTTACAGAGTCCACTAACCCAGAAATAGTACCTTGGGTTAAGAACTTTGCTTCAGGATGAGAACAGAAATTGTGCGGTGGTGGCGCAGCGGCAGCGGGAGGCCCCATTAGCTAAAGTGGTGCTTCAGGTTAAGAACAGTTTCAGGTTAAGAACGGACCTCCAGAACCAATTAACTTCTTAAGCCGAGGTACCACGGTACAATAAACAGGAACTGAGTGAAATAAACTTTCCGCCTGCTTGGGATTCCCAGAGGCCTTCAGCCTGATTCCTAAATCCATACTTCTCTTCAGTGCTCGGAGTACGCATAACCCTAAACATTTTGCGAATCTTTGTACTTTTCTCCATTTACTGTATTTATTTTCCCGAATTTGAACTATAAAATGGTAATTTTCTTGAGTCAAAATGAGATACAGTGGTACCTCGGGTTACATACGCTTCAGGTTACAGACTCAGCTAACCAAGAAATAGTACCTCGGGTTAAGAACTTTGCTTCAGGATGAGAACAGAAATTGCATGGCAGCAGTGGGAGGCCCCATTAGCTAAAGTGGTGCTTCAGGTTAAGATCAGACCTCCGGAACGAATTAACTACGTAACCAGAGATACCACTGTAACCCCTAAACATTTTTTAGGTGGGAAAAAACCACTGCTTCTCTTTTAGAGTACTGCAGCAAAACTTCTTTCCTCCTCCCTCGTCCTTGACCAGTGATTCAGCTTAGCGTTTACTTCCTCATGCTGATTCCCTCCAGGTCTTCTACACCTTTGAGAGACTGTCTCAGGTCTGCTCTTATTTTGAAGGCAAATCTAAGCCTCTCCTCACAATCACTACAACTTCTGTAGCCGACAGTCTCAGGCTTCTTAAGAAGAGCAAGCTGTTCCCTTGGTGTTACTTATTGGCTAATGACTTGACAGTTGAGCCTGACTCATTTCCTCTTTGCCGATGGAAACAAAAGAAGAAGAATATTAGTTCATATTTAATTGTCTGTCCAAGAGGCAGCTCACATGGGATTCTAATTTATCAGTGTCAGGGCTTGAGTCGTTCAGCCCTCTGACTTGCCACGTGAAGCCGTAAAATGAAAGACATTCAGTATAAAAATAGCTTTTGGAGGACATAGTTCATGTAGAGTTCTCCCTCCTCCGATTGCCTGGCAAGTAAAGGATAAAGTTTCCCCATTGTTGCAGGCCAACAGTTACATAATACTTCTGGGGTGTTCTAAGCACTCCACATCTTACAACAACCCTATAAGGTAGCCTTGTGTTATTATCGCCACGTGGCGGACAAAGGACTGAGGCTAAGGCTGTGCATAAATCATAAAAGCACATTTAAAGCACACACATGCACCCCCTTGAAATACTGAGAACTTTAGTTTACCCACCACAGAGCTATAATTTCAAGCACCCTTAACAAACTACAGTTCCCAGGATTCTTGGGAGGTGAGGCTTAAAACTTGTCGTGTGTATACTTGTGAAAACCACCTTGTGAATTCTTGACAAAGGTTTGATTTAAACTGCAGCTCACTCTCATGACCACTACTCTGGTGCTGCTAATAATATTATTAATTGATACGGTGTATCCATCAATCAAGGGATGTGGGTGGCGCTGTGGGTTAAACCACAGAGCCTAGGACTTGCCAATCAGAAGGTCGGCGGTTCGAATCCCCACGACGGGGTGAGCTCCCGTTGCTCGGTCCCTGCTCCTGTCAACCTAGCAGTTCAAAAGCACGTCAAAGTGCAAGTAGATAAAAACGTCCGCGACTGGACGTAATGGCCAGGGGTCCCTTTACCCTTTACCTTTATCCATCAGTCTGGTGCAATCAATTAAATAGATAATTTATTACAGTCGGAGACCAGCTTATAAAACACACTTGGGGGTACAATCCCAGAAGGAAAACAAACATTTAGAACAATGTACAACAATAAATTTAAAATTTATAAATGCGATAAGCGTATAGACACTTAAAACTAAGATAAGCTACCGCAGAGAGATGACTCAGAGTCACCCATGGAACCGAGTTTAGGGATTTTCTTAACGAACTAATTTGGGTTGGGGGATGGTCTGTGCCTACAGATCTGTGCACATAATCTGGCGACCATCGGGGTCGTCTTATGATCTTTGCCAAACAGGAAAAGGTCAAATTTTTGCTTTTCCAGGAGGTCAGCGAGCCTCACCAGTAGGGGATCAATGGTCTTACTACTATGTGCCTCTTCATAAAAGGGACATCTAAAGAACAAGTGCTCTGGGCTTCCTATCTCCCCCAATGAACAGGCACAAAGTCTCTGAGCATATGGGACTTTTTAAAAGGGTCCTTCCAGGACCAGCGAGGCCAGAGCCGAGCGTCTGGCAAGTGTAAAAGTCCTTCTTGCATTTTTGGATACGAGAAAGAAGAGATATGCTGCCAGTGAGGCCAGCGGCGTAGCGTGGGTTGTCAGCACCCAGGGCAAGGCAAGTAATTTGTGCCCCCTAACCCGGGGCAAGGCAAGTAATTTGCGCCCCTAACCCCTAACCTGCCGCCACTGCCAGCTTCTTCTTGCTGCTGCCTGGGCTGGGGTATTTACGGTAAGGTAGCCACGGCGGCGGCGGCGGGTCCGTGTCAGGTGATCTGAGGCGAGTTGCTGCTGGCGCTGCTGCCCAAACGACGCCGCTTGCCCAGAGGAGGAGGAGGGCAGAGAGGCGAGGAAAATGCAACATGGCCCAGCAGCTGCAGCAGCAGCAGCAGCGGCAGCAGGGCTGTGAGGAGGGGCTGCCTGGCGCGCCCTCCACGGCCCTGATGTGCGGGGACCGCGGCGAGTGCTGAGAGCCGCTGCCTGCCGGACGCCTTCAGCCCGGACGCGCGCACAGCTCGTCGGTTCCGCGAGACATGGGGCTCTGCTACAGCCTGCGTCCGAGGCTCTTCGGCGACTCCGGAGGCGGCGAGCACGCCCCTCCCAGATGTTGCGCCCGGTGCGGACGGCCCCCCCCTGCACCCCCCCACGCTACGCCACTGAGTGAAGCTATATATATCTCAATTTCTCCAATTTTATACTCTGGGCACCTTGAGTAGTCCTGTTGTCTCTCGGTGTCTATGATTCTTTGCCTGACCATAGCTTTTGCCTGGCCCAACCCCAGACTTAGAAGAGCTTGAGAGGCAAAACCTAGTTTCTGAAGGGTGTTCAGGACTGCTGTCTGCCAGCCTGACTGGAACTGGTCGCAGAGGATCAGTGGGGCTATTCCTCTGGGAAGCAGATTCAATAGTCAGCCATTTATAGATTGATGTTAGGTATAAGACTAATAGTAGCATTGATTGATATGTTGTAGCAGTACTGGGAGTAATTAATAGCACTATTCATGAACGTATCTGTCAGGGGTTCAGGAGCAGAGGCACAGGGAGGAGAGGAGATGGAGAGCGAGGGGGAGGAATCCGAGGGGAGCGTAGGAGAAGAGGACAGTGGACCGAGGGATTCCATGAGCCTCTCCAGCGAATTGGAAGATTCACAGAAGGGGGCGCCAGTGGCCAGGGGTAGGGGGTTCCCAAGGGAAACGCCCCAGGAGCAAGGGGGGAGCAGGGACTCCCAGAGCAGTAGTTGGAAATCAGGACCAGCTTCCCCACCAGAGCAGAGTGGGGGGGAAGAGTCCCAAGGATCGGGGCCAGTGCATTCCCCACCAGGGAGAGAAGATAAGGCAGGGCTGACCACACCTCCATCGGAGAGTCAAACAACGGAGGGGAGGTCAGATCCGGCCAGTATCCCGGAAGAGGGAAGCAGTGACAGAAGTAGTGTAACGGTCAGGAGGAAGGTCACTGGGTTGGCGCGAGAGGCAAGTTCAAATGTACAGGAGCGCGGGACAGCAGAGAATGAGGATTGGGAACCGGGTCCTAAAGCCCGCCGGAGGGAGGGGGAGGAGCTAAGCGACTCAGCGTCGGAAGAGTCCAGAAAGGGCAATGCCTAAGCGGGCAGCAGGACCCAGAGGAGGAGAGAGCAGCGTAAAAGGTGGAGCAGGGCTAGGATCTTAAACTGGTGTCATAGGGGAGGAGACTCAGACGGTACTTCGCCGGTCTAGGCTTTAAGACGTAGAGCTGCGCGCTACGGCTTTGAAATGGAAACTAATCCTCAATAAAGACTTTTGTACATAACGACAGCCTAGCGTTGGTCCTCTGTGAGCTGGGACCTAGAGGCAGCTCTGACAGTATCCTTCTCAAAGAATGAGAGGATGTGTCTCTTCTCCAAGTGGCTTATGATCTAGAAAACAAGAGAAGGCAGAAATCAGGAAGACCAAAATGTTAATATGGAACGGGAAAAATTTATAACTTATCTTAAAGACCATTGTAAACAGTTAAAATCTTTAGTAGGATTGGAATATCACTTGCAGTTTAAGGTTGAATTATGGGCACAATGGAGATTATCAATTTGGACTATCATAAAAAATGTGGGATGAAATGATTAATAATAGGAATGACAAAGGGGAGGGTGGAAGTCCAGGAGATTCTTTGGAATCTTGTCTTTATGATTCATGTTTGATATATCTCTGTAAAATTTTAATTTGCAAAAACCATATATATATATATATGTAAAAGAAAACAATAGAAGGACAGCAGGAAAAGGGGAGGCAAAAGAAAGTAAGGCTTAACAAGAGAGGCAGTGTTGCGTAGTGGTTAAAGCAGGGGTCCCCAAACTTTTTAAACAGGGGGCCGGTTCACTGTCCCTCAGACACTGTCAGGGGCCGGACTATAGTTGAAAAAAATATGAATAAATTCCTATGCACACTGCACATATTTTATTTGAAGTGCACACAAAAACAGGAAAAACAATACAGTGGTACCTCGGGTTAAGTACTTAATGGTGTTTCCATGCGCTCTGGTTTCCATCACAGAGTTCCGTTGTGCCAGAAGCGGTTTCCCCCCCTCAAAGATCTTTATTGAAACTTAACATATATACATAATAACCAAAATTCCCAATGATTCCCTCACATAAAATATAATATCTAAAATACAACAGCTGCATAATTATACACTTAATTATAAAACCACCCACCCACCCACCCTCTACTTCCCTCCACAGCAATTCAACTTCTTTATATTTCTTTCTACCTTTCCTCCCTTGCATTCTATAATAAATTATTTTTGTTAAATTCTGATTTTTCCTTCTTTCTTTATTGGTTTTGTTATTGCATACATTTTTTATTCTAAGCCTATTAGCATGTCATTTTTAGAACAATATTTTGACATATAATCTTCGAAATACTTCCACTCCATTCTTAACTTTTGATTTGATTGATATCTTATAATTGAAGTTAATTTTGCCAGTTTTATATACTCACTTAATTTACAAATCCATTCTTCCTTTGTTGGTATGTTCTGAGATTTCCATGTAGTGGCAATCACTACCCAGGCAGCTGTTGTTGCACATAAAAAGATTGTTTTTTTATATGTGGTATGTCTTTGCCCACCAACCCTAATAGATAAGCTTTGGGATTTTTTTATCAAGGGTTTTTTTTTTTTTTAGCATTTTCTTAAGTTTCTCATGTATTATTCCCCAAAATTTCTTTATTTCCTTGCAACCCCACCACATACAAATTATCATTCCAGGTTCTTTGTTACATTTCCAACAAAGGTTGGATTATAATTTATAAATTTTGGCGAGTTTAAGTGGTGTTAAATACCACCTGTAAAACATGCTGGCTACAAGACCCGGAAAGCTGTCTGTGGACAAACACCAGCTCCCTTGGCCTGAAAGCGAGATGAGCACCACAACCCCATAGCCACCTTTGACTGGACTTAACTTCATAGGGGTCCTTTGCCTTTACCTCTACAGCTGCAAACAAAACGTTATAGGTGTGTTTTAAGTGCAATATACAATGTGACACTAGATGGCAATGGCGAGCCTTATGGAAAATTCAATGTATTTTTTAAAAAAGCTTGTGGCGTTTGCCTCCTAGGTGGGTCATTAAAGGTAAAGGGACACCTGACAATTAGGTCCAGTCGTGGCCGACTCTGGGGTTGCGGCGCTCATCTCGCTTTATTGGCCGAAGGAGCCGGCTTACAGCTTCCGGGTCATGTGGCCAGCATGACTAAGCCGTTTCTGGCGAACCAGAGCGGCGCATGGAAATGTCGTTTACCTTCCCACTGGTTGTTGTTGTTGTTTAGTCATTTAGTCGTGTCCGACTCTTCGTGACCCCATGGACCAGAGCACGCCAGGCACTCCTGTCTTCCACTGCCTCCCGCAGTTTGGTCAGACTCATGTTTGTAGCTTCGAGAACACTGTCCAACCATCTCGTCCTCTGTCGTCCCCTTCTCCTTGTGCCCTCCATCTTTCCCAGCATCAGGGTCTTTTCCAGGGAGTCTTCTCTTCTCATGAGGTAGCCAAAGTATTGGAGCCTCAGCTTCACGATCTGTCCTTCCAGTGAGCACTCAGGGCTGGTTTCCTTAAGAATGGATAGGTTTGATCTTCTTGCAGTCCATGGGACTCTCAAGAGTCTCCTCCAGCACCATAATTCAAAAGCATCAATTCTTCGGTGATCAGCCTTCTTTATGGTCCAGCTCTCACTTCCATACATCACTACTGGGAAAACCATGGCTTTAACTATGCGGACCTTTGTTGGTAAGGTGATGTCTCTGCTTTTAAAGATGCTGTCTAGGTTTGCCATCGCCTTTCTCCCAAGGAGCAGGCGTCTTTTAATTTCGTGACTGCTGTCACCATCTGCAGTGATCATGGAGCCCAAGAAAGTAAAATCTCTCAGTGCCTCCATTTCTTCCCCTTCTATTTGCCAGGAGGTGATGGGACCAGTGGCCATGATCTTCGTTTTTTTGATGTTGAGCTTCAGACCATATTTTGCGCTCTCCTCTTTCACCCTCATTAAAAGGTTCTTTAATTCCTCCTCACTTTCTGCCATCAAGCTTGTGTCATCTGAGGTTGTTGATGTTTCTTCCACGATCTTAATTCCGGCTTGGGAATCATCCAGCCCAGCCTTTCGCATGATGAATTCTGCATATAAGTTAAATAAGCAGAGGGACAATATACAGCCTTGCCGTACTCCTTTCCCAATTTTGAACCAATCAGTTGTTCCATATCCAGTTCTAACTGTAGCTTCTTGTCCCACATAGAGATTTTTCAGGTGACAGATGAGGTGATCAGGCACTCCCATTTCTTTAAGAACTTGCCATAGTTTGCTGTGGTCAACACAGTCAAAGGCTTTTGCATAGTCAACTCTCTAGCTTTCTCCATAATCCAGCACATGTTTGCAATTTGGTCTCTGGTTCCTCTGCCCCTTCGAAATCCAGCTTGCACTTCTGGGAGTTCTCGGTCCACATACTGCTTAAGCCTGCCTTGTAGAATTTTAAGCATAACCTTGCTTGTGAAATGAGTGCAATTGTGCGGTAGTTGGAGCATTCTTTGGCACTTCCCTTCTTTGGGATTGGGATGTAGACTGATCTTCTCCAATCCTCTGGCCACTGCTGAGTTTTCCAAATTTGCTGGCATATTGAGTGTAGCACCTTAACAGCATTATCTTTTAAAATTTTAAATAGTTCAGCTGGAATATCATCACTTCCACTGGCCTTGTTATTAGCAATGCTTTCTAAGGCCCTTTTGACTTCACTCTCCAGGATGTCTGGCTCAAGGTCAGCAACCACACTACGTGGGGTATACGAGACATCCATTTCTTGCTGGTCTTCCCACTGGAGTGGTACCTATTTATCTACTTGTACTTTGACGTGCTTTCGAACTGCTAGGTTGGCAGGAGCAGGGACCGAACAACGGGAGCTCACCCCGTTGCAGGGATTCGAACCACTGACCTTCTGATCGGCAAGTCCTAGGCTCTGTGGTTTAACCCACAGCGCCACCTGTGTCCAGGTGGGTCATTAGGAAAGGATTAAATGAGTGAGAATGTGTTTGGCCAGTGGGAATGCAAGGGGGAGTAAAAGTTAGAGTGGGAGTGTTTGAAAGTCAGTTGAGGTTTGGGAATTGGAGAAGGAAGAGGGAGGAATAGGCAGTGGGTTGGTTGAGTTGTATTGTGAGAGAGTGAGAGGAATTGTTAGGTGGAGTCAGATAGATAGTTGGGAGTAATCAGTTTGAATTTGTTAGGAACTAAGATTAAGAAACTGTCAAGAAAAACTAACTGAAACCATAAGCTTGTTCCTGCATTTAAAAAGAAACTTGATTATTTGTTTATGTTAACAACTGTCTGGACTCCGTGTGTCCCTGTGAAAAACGGGGTGGTGGCAGCAGAAAAAGCAATCGCAGTGGTGGCACAGGGTCATTAGACTGTCAAATGTCCGGGAGTCCTGTGTGATTGCCACAACGCTTAAAAAGAAAAAAGCATTTTCACAATGGTTTTTATATGTGTGTGTGGATTCCACCCAGGGCTCAAATTTCCACTCACCCATGAATTTTGCTGTGTGATCTGGGGTCAGTCGCTTTCTCTCAGCCTCTCAGCCTCACCTGCCTCGGAGGGTTGTTTTGGAGATGGTGAGAACTCCCTACCACGACCTTGAGTTCCTTGGAGGTTCCCTAAAAATGTGGCCCGCATCCCTGCTGTGTGACCGAGGACTCTGACACTACCTTGGCGCTGTTGAAGAGGCTTGAAGGTAATGCCAACATTCCACCTTCCCAGCTGCTGATGCTATTTCAATTAAAACAAGAGAGACTCAACATGCCACAACTGGTTTCATCCTTTTAAGTGTATGAGTCAGGACTCAGGAAGTCCCCAGTTTAATCCGACAGCAACTACAAACGCATGACGTGGTTTTCAGCATGCAGCCACTCTTTTTCCTAGCCTCAATTCCTCACAGGCTTAATAGGGCTGGCCTATTTTAGAGGGTTGTTCTGAGGAGTACTGACATAATGTATGTGAAGTGGTTTGAAAACAGTAACCTGCTAAATACGGTTATTAAGCATAATGAGAGCTTTCCATTCAAAGCGACTGATTTGGTGCTGCCACAAAGGTTTATCTCGATAGCCTCCGTTTGCTTCCTCTTCCATTGTTCTCTTCCTTGTGTCTGTTTACAGATTGTAAGGCCCTTGGGGCAGGGACCTGTCCCGTCATTCACACATTCTTTGTGACGTGCTATATATGTACATAGAATCTCTGTGGGCAGAGATTGCAGCACTGCAGTATCATGTAGTTTGTTCTCTCTCTGTGACTCCCCATCCCTCCTCTCTTTCGTTCTTTCTTTCTTTTCTTCCTTCTCTCTCTCTCTCTCTTTCTCTCTCTCTCTAACACACACCAGGTTTACACATAATTCTGAGTTTGTTTAAACTGCTGTTAACTAACCTGCAGATCCCCAGGAGGATTTTGCCTCCCTCAAAAACCACAAAAAGCTGTCATTTCAAAATAAACAAATAACTTTTGACTTCTCCTATGAGTCCCTCCATTTGTAGGCATGAATGATCCTTTATTCAGAGAAAAGAATGGGTGCATGCTCAGTACTGGGTCAAAAGGAGCAGTGTTTTGTGCACACGTAATAGTTTTTGGCTAATTAAACCATTTACGGCCTTTTAAAAAGGGACGCGGGTGGCGCTGTGGGTTAAACCACAGAGCCTAGGACTTGCCAATCAGAAGGTTGGCGGTTCGAATCCCTGCGACGGGGTGAGCTCCCATTGCTTGGTCCCTGCTCCTGCCAACCTAGCAGTTTGAAAGCACGTCAAGGTGCAAGTAGATAAATAGGTACCGCTCTGGTGGGAAGGTAAATGGCGTTTCCGTGCGCTGCTCTGGTTCACCAGAAGTGGCTTAGTCATACTGGCCACATGACCCGGAAGCTGTACGCCAGCTCCCTTGGCCAATAAAGTGAGATGAGCGGCGCAACCCCAGAGTCTGCCACGACTGGACCTAATGGTCAGCGGTCACTTTACCTTTACCTTTTTACGGTCTTTTAAACTGTGTTTATTGTTTGTTACCATGTTACGTATTTTTGTGGGGGTTTTTTATACAGTGGTGCCCCGCAAGACGAACGCCTCGCAAGATGGAAAACCCGCTAGACGAAAGGGTTTTCCGTTTTGAAGGCGCTTCGCAAAAAGAATTTCCCTATGGGCTTGCTTCGCAAGACGAAGATGTCTTGCGAGTTCCTGCAGGGTTTTTTCCCTCCCCCCCTTTTCCTAAGCCCTAAGCCGCTAATCAGCTGATCCGCTGATAAGCCGCTTATCAGCTGATCCGCTAAAAGCCGCTAAACCGCTAATAGCGCTAATCCGCTAAGCTGTCAATGGGCTTGCTTCGCAAGACGAAAAAACCGCTATACGAAGAGCCTCACGGAACGGATTAATTTCATCTTGCAAGGCACCACTGTATTGTAAACTTCCCCGTGATCCTAAACAGCTAAACTCATTCATGAGAAAGCCTTCAGGAGGAAACCCCGATGAAAAATATGTACCTGCTGCCTTGCAAGACATATTTGGGTGGAGAAAAGGCTAAGGAGTAAACCCTACACAAATCTGGAGTTGAGTCCCTAAGACAGTTGGATGGCGTCTTGTATGCCTCCATCCAGCAACTCCTGCAGCCAAGCTGGTGCCAAATGTACTTCTCTGCTTTGCTTTGAGTGAGGCTGAGAGTGGGGTCTTGTCATCTGGGCAGCCCAGGACATCCATGCACAAAACCCAGGCTTGCACCCTGGAGAGGCCACTCTGGTGCTTGCTAACACCACAAAAACAATGCGGGAGGAAGCAGTTACAAGCTAGCAGTCTCTGCGGCCACAGCAGGCGCTGTGATTCCCAAATAGTTTGACTTCACCCCCAGCCGTGCACTCCATTGTCTCTTCAGACAGACGGATGCCAGCAGAATCCTCAGATAAAGGGTGGTGTAGAAAGTCAATTAATTAATTAATTATGCCAAAGGGTTTTTGTGTGTCCTCCACAAGGCCGAAACATTTAAACTTCGCTTTACTTATCACTCCCACAGATCCCCTGCTGTGGCTCTGTGATCCCAGAAGGTTTATGTGACAGCTCGATGCCACAGAAAAAGCCTTGTCCTTTTTTAAAAAAGAAAGCCACACCCACTTTGACACGCACATGTCAGTACATCCCTTGTCCTAGAAAAAGCTTAGTCATGCCAGGTTTAAGCCACGGTTTGTTTAGCAAACCAGGAGTTAACCACAAGTCATCCCACGGATGAGTGAACAGACCATGGCCTGTTTCCCCCCAAAATTTTGGTCGGTTTTCCAGCTGCTCTTGCCTCTCATGACTTTGTATCTGGGTGGGCTTCTGGGATGGACAAACAAACCATGGTCATGAAAGAGTGCTGAGTTTGTGTGCAATGGCAAACCATGGTGTAGCGAACCATGGTTTAGCGTGTTGTGTGAACACCATATGAGGATGTGATTCCCGGAGCAAGAGTAGGCCTGCAACAGAGAGAGGGGAGGGGGATGATGCTGAGTGCTGCATGAAATTACGTTGAGCCCAGTTCCCCATTACGGGTCTAGATGGGAATATATAAATAAATTATCTCACACTGCAAAGAAATGAGCTAAATTCATAGCTGTCAACGTTTTCCTTTTTTAAGGGAAATTCCCTTATTCCGAATAGGATTCCTCACAATAAAAGGAAAAAGTTGACAGCTATGTAAATTTAAAAGAGAGATAAAAAGTTATGGAAATTCCCTTCATGAACATCAAGGGAAAGCTTCGTACAACTTTTTCAGCAATTCTACTTAACACAGTGATGCAAAGTCACATGTTTATGTTTGAGCTTATCATAATATTGTATTCCCTAAAGTTCAGTAATTTCCCGTATCTTCTTTCCACTGGTTTAAGGCCAGAAATGGGTATTTTGTCATTGGACTCTGCGTACCGTTTAAGCTTTGCAAAAAGTGCTTGGAGTTTACTTGAATTCAAATGCAAGACATGCCAATGAACTTCTGAACTGAAACGAACGAACGTGGTAAATCTAGAGGGCAAAGTGTCAGGGTGAGGATGTGTTTTGCTGGGAAAGTGAAAGCGCTTATTCTGACGCGCCACCTTTTAAAGATTTATTTTTAATCTGTTGTTCCTTTTTTAGAAGGTCTCTGAAGCATGGGCCCAGATCAGCTGAGCTTGTTGCTTGTCTACATGGTCTATTTTTACCACTTTTTAAATCAAAAGGACATTTCTTCTGATAAACAGTTCGACGAAAGTCTTAAGAACACTCTAATCTGGGCCCCAGTGAAATCAATCACAAACTCTGCACTTGCGTTAAACAAGTATTTCAATTGGGGCTTATATTACCTTTGCTTTTGGAGGGGGTATCACTTGGTGATATTCATTTCAACCCTAAATAATCCATCTAAAACTAAGTGCATTATAAGACTGTTGATTTTAATAGACAGAGATGAAGTGTTTATGCCATAATAAATGTGTTTATCTTTAAGATAACACAAGACTCTTTGGCTGTGTGCACATAAGTGGCTTAAAACACAGCTGCTAGGTCTTTCTTCTCAATTTGATTCTTAGCTGGTTTGGGGGCAAAACACATAGAAATGCATCCTGATCTCTGATGATCATCATCAACAACTTTACTGCACTAGCCAAAGGCCATGGCATCATTCACAAAGGGAACAAAAAGAAAAGCAACAGTAACCATAAAAACCATAAAAACATCAGGCACTGCAGACAGTGGCGTAGCGTGGGGGGTGCAGGGGGGCCGGCCGCACCGGGCGCAAAATCTGGGGGTCGCTCGCTGCCTCCAGAGTCGCTGAAGAGCCTCGGGCGCAGGCTGTAGCAGAGCCCCATGTCTCGCGGAACCGACGAGCTGTGCGCGCGTCCGGGCTGAAGGCGTCCGGCAGGCAGCGGCTCTCAGTGCTCGCCGTGGTCCCCGCATGTCAGGGCCGTGGAGGGCGCACCAGGCAGCCCCTCCTCACAGCCCCACCGCTGCTGCTGCAGCTGCTGGGCCATGTTGCATTTTCCTTGCCTCTCTGCCCTCCTCCTCCTCCGGGCAAGCGGTGTCGCCTCAGATCACCTGACATGGACCCGCCACCGCCGCCGTGGCTACCTTACCGTAAATACCCCAGCCCAGGCAGCAGCAAGAAGAAGCTGGCAGCGGCGGCAGGTTAGGGGTTAGGGGCGCAAACTACTTGCCCTGCCCCGGGTTAGGGGGCGCAAATTACTTGCCTTGCCCAGGGTTAGGGGGCACAAATTACTTGCCTTGCCCCAGGTGCTGACAACCCACGCTACGCCGCTGACTGCAGATACAATAAACCACGATCACGTCTCCTAAAAATTATTTGTTGCATACGATAGAATAGCAAGGGGTTCTCAGGTAGAATGTGGCAGCTTAAATGTCTGAATCACCTTTGCAATTGACCGCTATTTTATCTAGTTCTTTTCTCCTGATCTTCTTAGCTGCCAACGCATATAGTTACGAAGTCATCATTATCCCTCAGCAGCCATTTCACCCTTTCCACCTTGTTTGAGTGTGTTCCATTTGTGAGCAGGGGTTTTATAAATCGGTTTCTTGGTTCTATATATAGCGGGCATTGCAATAAATAGTGGTACAGGTCCTCTACGCAAGGTTGCCCACACGGACAAAGTCTCTCCTTGTACTGTACTTTGCTGTACTGACCATCCACCACCACCGAGGGCATCGATTGTAATTGTAATTCTGTAAAAGCAATTCTTAGTATGGCAAGTGGGTGCTTTGTCAAATAACTAGCTTGGATGTGCTCCGTTTTGATAAGTGGGAACCATGGTGAACTTTTGGTAGAGGCAATCGTGGTTAAATCCCTTTCTGCATTGGACCTGAAGAGACAATCTCTTAAGTGCCTCTTATCAATCTTCATGATCACCTGAAGATCTTGTAATTGATATTGGGTCAAGAGGTGTTGGATGCCATCCTTCCAGCATTTGGTCTGTTCCTGTTCTGTGTGGGACATACCTGATCTCTGATCAATCACCATTCTTCCTGGGATTGATGGGAGCTGGCATTCAGAAATACCCAGACCCATAGGTTCTCCAGCTCTGAGCTATAGCGCAGAGTGGGATCTGCACATTGTGAATTCACCAACCTTCACTATATTCTCAAGGTTAGGGATGCTGCTTAATGCAGAGAGAGAGAGAGAGAGAGAGAGAGAGAGAGAGAGAGAGAGAGAGAGAGAAGGAGACAATGATTTGTAGAAAACTTGCAAATGCTAATTTATATATAGATGCATGCTGAAAAGTAAGTAATTTAAATAGAAATGCAGTGCTATGTGCCTCTCCAATGTGCTGTCCAAATACTAACAGTTGATGGGCTACTTCAAGGTCCCCTCTGTGTCCTCTTCTGGTTCCTTATCTTTAAATGGTACAGTCCTCTGTGAAGAAGCACAACTGAACTGGCCTAACAGGGAATTGTGATTCTGCCAAACAACTAGTGATCTCTTCCAGAAAATATTGAGCATATGTGCTGAATTCTCAGCACACTCACTGAACGACAGTCGCATTGACAGCACATGCTCCCCTGATATAATCCTGGGAACTGTAGTTTGCCCCTCACAATTCTAAGCACCCTTAAGAAACTGCAGATCCTATTATTATTATTTGAGGGCAGGCAAGGAGTCGTGTGGTCTAATTGTATGGTGTGAATACTTCCTAAGATTTTTTTTTTTTTGGAGAAGCCAGGATCACTAAAATGGTATAAAACCGAGTGGTTTACAGTACAGAGACAGCCAAATGATTTCTCACAAACACCCTGGGGATTTGGCCTATGTTTTCAGATTTTACACAATGCACCTAGATTGATGGCGAGGCACACGTCTAGACTACCCTGCTTTTATAAGAAATCTGAAACATCCCAGTGAGCTCCATGTCAGAGGGGGCCAGCTCATAATGTACAAGAGAGCAAAGTGCTTTTAAGGGATTGCTCTTTCGGTGCCCTTCATGCGCACCACAAAATTTTCTTTGCAAAAAAAAGCCCTCATGCTACGTGCACAAAGTCAGGGCCTCCTTGCTTGCTTATGCTGGGGAGGGATTTGCTAACATAAACCATTTTAGGCCCACTGAGAGTTCTGTAAACCTCTCCCGGTCACAACTACCTGAATCTGGAGTCAAAAATTCACATCTGTTCTTTTTCTCAACTTTCAGCCTTGATCCACTTGAGCCCTATTATTTACCCACCCCCTTCACTGCTGAGCTACCAAATGGCTCAGGAACAGGGTAGCCATGCCATATGCTGGCAGTGGTGAGCGAACCAGCCACAGCTTCTGCAGTAATTGTTGCATCTCTTGGGAATAACACGATGGGCTTAAAATTGTGGGTGCCAAGCCTCTCAGTTACCCTAATCCAGGGGTCAGCAAACTTTTTCAGCAGGGGGCCAGTCCACTGTCCCTCAAACCTTGCCTCAGTGCATTAAAAGCTACAGCATATTCCATGCCCTCCAACATTTCTCCAATAAAAAATAGGGATGTCCTATTATTATTATTATATTATTATTATTTCGAATCCCTGCGGCGGGGTGCGCTCCCGTCGTTTGGTCCCAGCGCCTGCCAACCTAGCAGTTCGAAAGCACCCTCGGGTGCAAGTAGATAAATAGGGACCGCTTACTAGTGGGAAGGTAAACGGCGTTTCCGTGTGTGGCTCTGGCTCTGGCTCTGGCTCTGGCCAGAGCAGCGATGTCACGCTGGCCACGTGACCCGGAAGTGTCTCCGGACAGCGCTGGCCCCTGGCCTCTTAAGTGAGATGGGCGCACAACCCCAGAGTCTGTCAAGACTGGCCCGTACGGGCAGGGGTACCTTTACCTTTATTATTATTATTATTATTATTATTATTATTATTATTATTATATATACCCCACCCTTCTGACTTGGTTGCCCCAGCCACTCTGGGTGGCTTCCAACATATACAGTGGTAACTCGGGTTACAAACACCTCGGGTTACAGACTCCGCTAACCTGGAAGTAGTACCTCGGGTTAAGAACTTTACCTCAGGATGAGAACAGAAATCGTGTGGCGGCAGCACGAGGCACCATTACCTAAAGTGGTACCTCATGTTAAGAATGGTTTCAGGTTCAGAATGGACCTCCGGAACGAATGAAGTTCGTAACCAGAAGTACCACTGTATTGAGGCATCTAATCATAGCCTGCATTTTTATTAAGGCTTGATCAGGGCCTGTATTTTAAAATGAGCTTAAAGATTTTCAAATGTTCATGCCAGGCAGAAGACCAGCTGCCTAAGAACCTTGGCAAGATGTTTATTCTCCTGGACAAGGGGGCCCCCTGATTTATAGCAGAAAACAATTCTCAAAGTCGTAAAAAGGGAATTACAGGCTGAGAGCGAGGACATTGACCCTACATATTACAGAAGATAAAAAAGCAGAGATAAACATAATTAAGAGTGGGTAAATAGTAAAATAAAACCATGTGCCTCCCATTAAACTTGAGCCATATTTTCCTAAGGTTGAAAGGTCAAGAGCAGTGAAAAAGGCAACTGGCTTGGCTGGAGAAGAGGTTTTCTTTCTATCTTATTTTGAGGCTGGAAACTGTTCCTTCCTTTTTTACTTCGAAAAGGTTTATTCTTCTAAAAAGCTATCTATGTTATGTATTAAATATATTGGCTTAAATGTAATTATGCAAAGGAATTAGAAGCTAAGAAATGTTAAATCCTTATGCTAGATTCTTATTTCATATAGTTGGAAGAGATCACAGGGGCCATCAGCCACCAGCCCAGCCCCCCTGCCAAGCAGGAAACATCATTAGAGCACACATATGGTTGTCAGGCCTTTGTTTTAAAGACCTCCAAGAGAAGGAGATCTTTCAATGATGATGTGAACTCAAGATCCTTGACATCTGTTTAAGATAAAAATTTAAGATTAAACCATTTGTTTTGGAGGGCAATAGGGCGAGGTGAGCTGGTAATTAAGGTTCCTTGTTGAGACACATGTAAGATATATTACTACTTATTTGTCATTTATAGATAGAAGAATATATATCTTTTTGTTTCCCATAAAAGGGCAAGAGGAAATGGGTGTATCTTTTGTGATTGGTTCTAGCAAACAGCCAATAGGAATTTCAACCAGGCTGATTGGACAGAGGCAGCCACAGGAGGAGCAAGGGGGCTGGATTAAGGAAATATAAGTGCTGGCCAGAATGGCAGGAGGCCAGGCCAGAGCTTGGTAACCATATACCACTGTGCCTCTCATTTATTTGTCTGACAAATAAATTATTATTTTAATTTCTCTATTGCTGCGTTGAATATTTCATTCCAGCTAAGCGTTAACCACAAGCAGGGTGCTACAGTATAAAAACTTAATAAAACTATACAGGGGGTCACATAACTCCATACCCTCCAACATTTCTCCAAATAGGGATGTCCTGAGGAAAAGCGGGACGTTACAGGATCAAATCAGAAACTGGGGCACCTTTGTAAATCCGGGTAAGGGGTGGGGTGGGAAATCAAAGAGGAAAAGAAAAGGGGTGGAATTAAATTAATTAAGGGAGTAGAGAGGATTAAAGAGAAGGGGGAAATAAAGAAATGTAACCAGACAATGAGAAGATAATTCCACGGTCCAAGTGCTCCTGGTGATCTGAAGCACGCAGCGAAAGAGGACGTCCGTTGCTGCGTGCCTTGTATTTAACAAATAGGGCTGTCAATCACTAATTGGCAACATCTAAATTTCCCCAGTAACAGCCCGCGCCTGCTTACAGGATGGCCAAACCATTTGCCTAGTAACAGTGAGGTGTCTTGTCAGCCCCGCCCGCAACCTGTGCTCTCCATGAGGGAGAACACACTTTATCAACATGGGTCTAAAAGCCTCTGTCTCACACACAGAGACAAAACACACTTCAGCCAAGCATGCCCTGGTCTGGGCTCTTGCACTGCCAGCAAAAATAAAGTACCTGTTTACGTGACGCTGACCCAGTAGCTTGGCTCACATACTATGGAAAATAATGAAATCTTACTCTCTTCTACTTTTCTCCCCTGTCTCTTCCCACCTCTTTCCCCCCGCTCAAGCCCATATTGCCTAAAACTGTACAGTCTCACTCTGAATGATGGACTTTGAAGGATATGATGGCTTGAAAACAGAGACTCTGTACTACTGTTTCCCAAGAAAATCTTCACACACACACACACACACACACACACACACACACACACCCCTCCCCTGCTCTGCCCCAGCAAGCAGATTTGTGCCTGGAGAATGTATGGGTACTACGCTTCTTTGTAGTAAGAGTCACTCAGTTTGCAGAACAAGTGAGCTGGAGTTTGGTGGAAAAGTTGACAGACAAAGAGTCAACTGGGAAAGAGGCTACGTTCCACACCCACTTCTTGTCACCTCTCCACATTTGACATTTTACAGCTCTAAATCAGATTCTGGAAAGCCTACTTGCTGGCTGCTTCAAGCTCAAACCTAGCATTTCCCAAAAGCAAATAGTTTGGGTGTGTGGTGTGTGGGTGTGCCTTTGGGGCCATTTCCCAAGAAATCTGGGATGCAAGTCTTTCCCCATCTCTCCTGCCATATCCTTTAGCTTTCTGCATATTATTATTGTCGTTGTTGTTGTTGTTGTTGTTGTTATTATTATTATTATTATTATTATTATTATTATTATTATTATGCCACCCATCTGACTGGGTTGCCCCAGCCACTATGGGTGGCTCCCAACAAAATATTGAAAACACAATAAAACATCAACAATTAAGGACTTCTTTAATGGTTTTTGCAAAGGGGCTGCATGTGGTCACTTCAGGAAATGCTTGCTTAAAATGCTTGACACACTCTCTTCGTCAGGAAGTCTTCAAGGATGAAACGGGTTCTGTGATTTGACAACAGTTTGTGAAATCAGTTTTAGGCCCTTACACCAGCCAGCCTTAGCTAAAAGAACAGTTATAATTCTAGATCACTCTCCAACCAAGTTCCCATTGAAAATGACAGTAAATTGGAACATTAAGATTAACAGTAACATAATACAGTGGTACCTCGGGTTACAGACGCTTCAGGTTACGGATGCTTCAGGTTACAGACTCCGCTAACCCAGAAATAGTACCTCGGGTTAAGAACTTTACTTCAGGATGAGAACAGAAATCACGTGGCGGCAGCAGCCCCATTAGCTAAAGTGGTACCTCAGGTTAAGAACAGTTTCAGGTTAAGAACGGACCTCCAGAACGAATTAAGTTCTTAACCCAAGGTACCACTGTAAAATTGTCCCGCTCATAGTCAAAAATGCACAAAACAGAAGTCACAGTGTACAGGAATCTACCAATTAAACACAGAAGAGAGTTATTTCATTCCGGCTGTGAAAATGTCTTGGTAGCAAATGATCTGCGTAAAGACAAAATAATAGTAATACGATAATAGTAAATTAAAATTCTGCACCAGGACAAGCTGCTCTGATTTGCACAATTGATTTGGCTTTTGCTAGTCACAGGTGGGAAGAGTAGTAGGAACAATTGTGGCTGAGTGTTGTTGTGACTAAATGCAGCCAGATGCTTCACTAGTAAATAATGATATCCTATTTTATATGTTCTGGGGCTAAGCCCTTGAACTGAAACCAAATTCCATGGCTGCTACTTTGCGTAAATATGACCGGCACATTGCAACACTTCTTTTGATGTCTCTGTGTACAAGAGAGGATGTTTAGAAATCATCATTGGTTCAACAGAGATTCAGCAATGGGAAGTTGCATTCAGCAAGGGGAGAAGTCATTTTCAGGAACTGGTCTTTGGGACACCTCTTGTCTGCTAACTCACAGCCTGCTGGGCTGGTTTGATAGGAAGTCTTGACGTTCATGACCCTAAGAAGGCTTGATGCTAATGACCCCAATCTGTATATATGATGAGCACTTCAGAGCTTCATGGAAAACTTACTGAAACTGATGACCTCAAGCTCACTGTAGAACTTGTCATATGTCTCAACCCATGAGACAGACCACACTGTGATCTCATGCTCAAGTTTCCCACCACAGCTTGCGAACGCAGAAGTTCTTTCTTGAAGTCTCTCCCCAACTTTGCATCTAAATTTGGGCAAAGACAGATACAACGTGAGAGTGGTGGAGGTGGCCATTCCTTGCTCTCAAAAACAGATGCAGCCTTACTGATTTGTGCTGATTCCAGGAGTGGGAATTGTTTGCTAGGTTTTCATCCATTTGATTTGAGCTGGGGGAAACTGGTTGTGACCAGTGGTGTGTGGTGAGGTCTCAGGTGTGTGCAGAGGTCTCGGGTGTGTGCAGTTCTCGGTCTTCTTTCAGCCCGAGCAGCAGGTAAACTGGTGAATGCTTTTTCCTCCCACAAGTGAATGAGGCGATGACAAGGTGTTCAAAGTGTTACACTAGTTTGGGAGAGATAAGTGCAGAGAAAGTCAGAATGAGGGAGAACTGAGACATGGCAGAGACTGTCATAGCTTTAAGAAATACAGTGGTACCTCTGGTTACAGACACTTCAGGTTACAGACGCTTCAGGTTACAGACTCCGCTAACCCAGAAATAGTACCGCAGGTGAAGAACTTTGCTTCAGGATCGTGAACTTTGCTTCAGAAATTGTGCTCCGGTGGCGCGGCAGCAGTGGGAGGCCCCATTAGCTAAAGTCGTACCTCAGGTTAAGAACAGTTTAAGGTTAAGAACGGACCTCCAGAATGAATTAGGTTCTTAACTCGAGGTAGCACTGTATGGTTTATTCACCTATTTACTCACTCTGCATGGAGGGAGTCCAGCTCTTATAGCATGGTCCTTTCAAGAAGGGCTTATCCCCCACAACAGTGCAGCCCTGGAATCCAAGGCATCTCTCCCAGGCAGCCGGCAGCCAATCTGCCCAAGATGGATCCCCATAAGGTTACCAGTTTTTTTCAATGAATCCAGGGACACACCAATCAATCAGTCAGTCAATCAGTCAATCAATACTACACATTTGGGACATTGATGCTGCAGCGATGGTGGTGGCAGAGGGAAGGGAGGCTTCACACTGCCTTTCAGAGCAACCCCACCCCAACTCCTACTTGCGTGCAAGCAGGAGGGCGCAGGGATCTCTCAGGCAGCGCAATGCCTCCCTTCCCATCGGAGCAGCCCCAATCCCATTCCTACTTGCGTGCCAGCAGGAGGGGGCGGGGATCCCTCAGCTGGGAAGGGAGACTTCCCATTGCCTGGTTTGCTCATTTCTATATATTGGGTGCCTACATTCTGCATGGACTGGTTGCATGGCAACATGTGCAATTGGCTTTAGATACCTATTAGGTCCATAAATAATTACCATATAGCATATATTCAACACAAAAAACAGCAATAATTTTGTTGCTGACAAAAGACCGCTGGACATATAAAGGGCCCCATTACCCCATTCAGTAGCTTAGGGCCTCATCAAACCTCTATCTATCTATCTATCATCTATCATCTATCTATCTATCATCTATCTATCTATCATCTATCTATCTATCTATCTATCTATCTATCTATCTATCTATCTATCTATCTATCTATCTATCTATATCTATCATCTATCTATCTATCTATCTATCTATCTATCTATCTATCTATCTATCTATCTATCATCATCTATCTATCTATCTTTCAGAGATCTGCCTGTGGTTGTTGGAAAGAGCAGATTAGACGGGGTGGATCTTGTTCTGATCCTTCCTGGCTATATATTCAGCACTGACTTTTGATCAGGGCTGGTGCAGCTGGAAGGGCTGATCTAATCCTGAATGAGAAATTCCTGGGAAAAGAATACTTCTTCCAATCCCTCCTTTACCCGCTTTTACTTTGGCATCTGGGTGGGTGGGTGCATGTTGGTCATTATTTTTCTTTCCCTTTGAGGTCAGTGGCCGACTTCTAAATACACCAGCTCAATAAACACACCACTCAGCTCCTAAGTGTGCTTTCCATATAATTGACTTTTCTAAACCCTCTCGCTTTCAGATTAATGTGGGGCCCTTGGGGAGCCTGAATTCTGAATCTGAGACCAAAACCAGATCACACCAGCCTGCTCTAAATTTGCAACTCTCCACTCCTCCGCCGTCCAATAAAAGCCTCACAAAATATTCCATGAAAGTGCAATTCAGTTTACTCATATTATTATTATTAGCCGATCGTTGGCAAGGGCATTTAATTTGCATTAATGGAACAATGTTGTCATCATGATTCACGTATATACTTTCTACTTTGCAATCCCTGGAAACCTTTATCCAAATTGGTGTTTTCCCCCCCTTTCCTTTTCCAGATTAAATGTTTTTGTAGGCTATAAACTGCAAAAACAGCCACAGCAAAAGCCACAGCTGAAAATGGCAAATGGAATCTCTGGGTTAATGGGTTTGAGAGGCAGAGGAGTAGTTTGAGAGAAAGGTTGGGAAGTAATCTGATACCAACTGCTTCCCTGGGGGCAGGAGGTGGAGTGGCTCAGAATTTGTTCCTTTTTGCGCATCAGTTTTGTATTAAACTTTAAAATCTTCGCAAATAAATTCCACGTTTAAAGTTTGTTATGCATTTCTCTTTAAACTTTGGCTTCCTGCCTTTCCTTCCATGCTGTTCTTAATCCCATGCCATTTATATGCTGCACTCTAATAAACGTTTCACCTAAGACACATTATTCTGTTCAAAATATTATCATTTTTCTTCTGCTGTTCCTGTTTCGAATCCTGCTCACAATTTCATCTGATTATGATATGTTGCCATGTTTTCCAGATAACCCAAAATGGGCTTCCATCCTTCTATAAGTGTAGATTTTGCAACACACACACACACACACAAAACCACACAGCTAAATAACTTTTGTCTGAATATGGCAACCCTAGTTAAAGATGGATGTTGCTATTGTGTGAACTCTTCACATTCGTAAAATGTGAGTCAATGAGGCACAGCCTAGGGAGCAGGCCATTCAGGAGTAGAAGCTATAGATTTAAAATAACAATAATAAGGAAAGCAGAATAGCACCTTTATTTCACAGTTGGGTCCCCCCCCCCCCCCGTCCTTGCACAGAATTACAGTACAGTACAGTGAGAGAGAGGCAGAGGGAGAGACGTGGTTATGATCTCAAGTCTGGCAAAGAGATGCAAACAGCCAAAAGCTACGTGAGGTTCCTTTTTCTTGTTATTTCGGAAGAAATTGGTCACAGATTATGCAACCAAACAAAGCAATTGCTCCAAGACAGAGAGCTTGTGGGAATCGCTATGGTAACATCTGGAATGGAAGTTTTGCCTCATCTTTGTATTTATGTGAGTGTGAAGCACAAGGTTTGTGTATATACACAGGAGCCACGGAAAAGGTTTAGTTGGCAAAGATGCTCGCTGTGTCTCAGTCATCACAAACAGGAGATATTAGAGATATCAGAGACCCATTTCTGATGGAATCTGCTCCTGCCCTGGAGAATGCTGTTGGTGCTAATCCATGGGCCTACTTGTCACGCTCCTAAAAATCACTTCTGAAATTTAAAATTTGTCTTTTAGAATGCAGATGCCTAAAACCCATGCCAACCTTACTACTGCCCCACCCCCCACTCTGTCCTAGTTAATACTGCAACCTGTGTGCAGGGCTGGACTTTGGTTTTGGCACCATGTGCCAGCCCAAAATTTGGCTCCCTCCACCTTTCACTTTCCATTCTGCACATGCAGTAAGTCATAGTTGCGAAGCCCTGTGGTACCCCGCTTTGGCTCGGCAACCAGTTGCACTTGCCTAAATCTCCCTCTGCTGTGTGTACACTGGTGGGGTGGACTGCAATAAATGCCCCAGGCTAGCACCCTATGGCCACACTGTTGCACACCACCCTGGGATGCGGGTGGTGCTGTGGTCTAAACCACCGAGCCTTGGGATTGCTGATCACAAGGTCGGCAGTTTGAATCCCTGGAACAGAGTGAACTCTGGTTGCTCTGTCCCAGTTCCTGCCAACCTAGCAGTTTGAAAGCACGCCAGTTGAAGTAGATAAATAGGTACTGTTGCTGCAGGAAGGTAAATGGTGTTTCCTCGTGCTGTGGCTTCCATCACAGTGTCCCGTTGCACCAGAAGCAGTTTAGTCCTGCTGGCCACATGACCTGGAAAGCTGTCTGTGGACAAATGCCGGCTCCCTCGGCCGAAAGCAAGATGAGCGCTTCAACCCCATAGTTGTCTTTGACTGGACTTCCCGGTAATTGCACAGGGGTCCTTTACCTTTAGCTTTACCACCCCAATCTCTGAGCGGTGCAAGACTCTGGGAGTTCCAGGAGCTTACCTAGTGTTCAGTTTCTTTGGAATGTGGGACACATCCTGGAGACTCTGTCATCTTTGGGATATATGGTTTATTTACACATATATGCAACCTGAGCCTACAATGGAGAGGCTCATGGCATCAACATCCCAGAAGGTATTGCTTCTCCCATAGCCACAGCCTTGGATTCAAGCAGAAATCAAGCATTGTTCTTTCTCTGGCTTCTGCCTGCTTCTAGCCTAGCTCTCTTAACACACCTTCTCACTACCAGCCAAGTATGGAAGGGAGCCCACCCATCTGGCTTCTGCACAAAGCCACTTCATTACACAAAGGACCTATAGCATGTGTAGGCAAACTAAGGCCCGGGGCCCAGATACGGCCCAATTGCCTTCTAAATCCGACCCGCGGACGGTCCGGGAATCAGCATGTTTTTACATGAGTAGAATGTGTGCTTTTATTTATTTAAAATGCATCTCGGGGTTATTTGTGGGGCATAGGAATTTGTTCATTCCCCCCCCTTCAAAATATAGTCTGGCCCCCCACAAGGTCTGAGGGACAGTGGACCAGCCCCCTGCTGAAAAGGTTTGCTGACCCCTGACCTATAGTTAACTCACCAAGAAATTTGCCTGGCTTCTTCAACAATGAAATCTCACAACAATACATTTTTTGCCAAGCCACCTGATATGTAGCCCCTCCACTTGCTACTAGCAAGACAGGATGTCCCCACTAGGCCTTAGTCTCCATTCCCCCCCCCCACAAACCCGAGGTATATTACCCACCTGTGCTCTCTCTCACTATTTCCCTCCACTATCAGCAGAGGAAGCTGCGGTCTGCAGTAGCCCTTCAGAAGCCGCAGATGGAACAAGCAATTCATGTTGTTGTTGTTTCTGGAGACTAATGGCAAAGAGCCAAATGCAATGATTGTCAGGGTGCCCAGAACACTGGACTGGGCTCTTATTACATGTCTCTCTGATTTATTAGGGCTTTTCGGATTATTTTAGCTGCTCGCAACTAAAACTTTTAGAAGTAGAGTTTGAATTTTCTGCCTTGTATTGTCTTTCAGAATTAAGGATACTGCTGCCAAGGTAGCCTATAAAATGTCTTTCAAGCTGCCTCTGTCCAGTTTGTCCATGATGGTGTCAGGCAACCAGGCATGCTGTTGACATAGCAGTCCATGGGTATTTGATACTCTCTGCTATTCCTCAGGGCTGCCTGACCTTAAAAAGACTATCAGCAAAATGTGCCTTGCTCCCAGATGAAAACCTTTTGTAAAGTCTGTGATGTCGCTGTCCTTATCAATGGTGCAGCTTGACCGAGACGGATATCCATTAACACAGGGGGTGGGCAATGTGATTTTAGGTTTGTTGACACAAGTATCTTTATAAAGGTTGCAGTGCATTGAATATTTAGACTGAAGTTCAACCGTAATCTACTGAAGTTGTTTCTCAGGTTACTCTAGCCCTTTCATTTACCGTTGCTTTGTTCTCATTTAGAGCAGTGTGTTCTGTTTGGGGTTTCATCATGCTAGGAGGATAGTCACAAGCTGCCATTTTTCAATTACTTTCTTTTCCAAAAAGAAAAGTAAGAATGGGTGAGGGGAGAAGATGGAGCATGCAGGAGAAAGCAGGGGTGGGGGTGGGGAGAAAGGAAGAAAACTGTATGAAAATAAACATGGCCATTGGTTCTGCTTTACAGAAAATAATAATAAATTATTATTTTTAATACCCCACCCATCTGGCTGGGTTTTCCCAACCACTCTGGGCATCTTCCAACAAAATATTAAAATACAGTAATGCGTCAAACATTAAAAGCTTCCCTAAACAGGGCTGCCTTCAGATGTCTTCTAAAAGTCTGGTAGTTGTTGTTCTCTTTGACATCTGGTGGGAGGGCATTTCACAGGGCAGGTGCCACTACCGAGAAGGCCCTCTGCCTGGTTCCCTGTAACTTGGCTTCTCGCAGTGAGGGAACCACCAGAAAGCCCTCAGCGCTGGACCTGTGTCCGGGCAGAACGATGGGGGAGGAGACGCTCCTTCAGGTATACTGGGCCAAGGCCATTTAGGGTTTTAAAGCTCATCACCAACACTTTGAATTGTGCTCAGAAACATACTGGGAGCCAATGTAGGTCTTTCAAGCTCTTTCAAACCGTCCTCTATTTGAAATGTTTTTTTTCTAAGCAGGCACACAAGCCACCAGGACTTTCCCACTGTGGTGCAGTGTACTGCATTGCTTATATATTTATTACTTCAGTTTTGAAAGAATTTGTATTTCTCATATTGCTTCCTTTTGGTTGGGATTTCTAAACCTCTTAAACGTATATAAATTGGCAGTATACTAACAGTATTTCTGCTTAAATCATCAAAAGAAGGCTCTTCCTGCAAGAAGCTTGGGACAAAAGAGTTTGCTAATTTTGCAACATCACTGCATTGCAGGTTTAATCGCCTTGGTTTTAAGGGGCTTATCATTTGAAATGTTTTGATGTCAATAGCCCACCTTTCCCCCCCAACCCCCAGGAGTAGAAGAAAAGAGTGCACTAATGTTCTAGTAAAATAAAAATAATTTATTAAAACATATCTGCTCTTCAAAAGGACAACTTCACTGAAGTTTGTCCTCAAGTCAGTACTTTCAGCATGGGTAGGAGTGTTCAACACAACCAGTCTACCTAAACACACACACATACACATACACATCTACAGCTGTTGTTTTAAGTCTGGGCTAAGTTCTCCTCCATCTGCACCTTCAATGCAGGCAAACTTTGACCCCAGTTAACCAGCCAGTCAGCATGCTCTGTTTTAAGTCAGTTATCTCTGCATGAAATGTTAACAGTTAACGTCAGAATTTATGTTGAGCAGTTGCACATCTGTGCAGAGATGCAAGCTCTGTAGGGAACCCGCCTGAGGAACCCTATAAATTATTATATGCTGCCAGTTGTTTAGGAAAAGTAGAGACAGCGAAATATTCAAAGCATTTTCTGTGTCCCAGAAAAAGTCGGTCTGCGCAGAGCTACTCCAGAGCTTATTTACTTTAGCAAGGGAGGCTTGCTATCTGGCTTAAGAGTGTCAACGCATCCATGTTGATAGATGGATCTGGATGACTCAAAATGCGTCAGACGCTCCTTGCCAACAGCATCTTTTTAATGAATTTTCCCTAGTAACTGGCCAGCAGTTTCACTTGGGTTTTCCTTGTGGACTATATTATTGCAGCGTGCTGGAATCTGAGAACTGCCAGAGTCAATATATGCCCATCCTCCGTGGAAACATATAAGTTACATCTGGGCAGATCTCCTGCACAGTCAGTTCATTTCAGTCCATCCAGCCTGCAAAGACATGGGCTTTCTCCTTAACGGGAAAAAAATGGCACTCTTTTCTGTTTTGCTTCCTCTTCCCTCCCGGACTTGGAGTTCATGTCGCCTGAGGCTCCTTATGGATTGGCATTTTACACAACTCCTGGTAGAATTCAGACTCCAGGAACCGTGGATAGGCATTATTCTCCATCAAGCTATAGACTCTCTTCTGGGCTGTGCTGAAGCAAGTGTCTGTAGCCTCTTGGAGGTTCTGAGCAATGGTATTCTTGGTCTGAAAGTCTATGTTGATCTGAAATTAAAGGAAAGAAAGAACATGAATTGCCCATTCCGGATCAGACCCAAGGAATCATTTAACCTAAACCTCTACTCAACAGTGGCTAGCCAGCTGCCTTGAGACATTCACAAAGATGAGTGACCTTCACCTGCTGCTTACTCCCAGGATCTAATAATCTCAGGTAAACTGCCTCTAAATTTGGAGGCTGCATTCAACTGCTGTGACAAATGGCAACTGACAGAGAAATTCAGGAATGCATATAGGCCTAACTGTTTTCAAGTCATCAAAGCCAAAAGTCATTGCACCCCCTCTTGCAACAAGGAACTATGTTCCAGCATGCCCACATATTTTTACAAGGCCAAGCAATTTGTGGATGAGCAGAATTCTCCTATCCCTCTGTACTGTGAACACCAGTAGAATGAATATAGCTTGTGAGTGGTGGCATTTTTCCTTTGGTACAGATTAAGGGAAGCTACAAACCCACCAGACTCATGGTAGCCAAGATTAGGGCTGGTGGTTTTAATACCAGTGGGATTTTAACTGGGTAAATAATGCTACTCTTTTTTTCTACTAGTAAAATACTTTGCACCAGTCGTGTAACATGATGCTTGGCTGTGCACAGACTCTGCAGGAAAGTCCCTTGTTGTGGTATGCTGCTACTTATATTAAGTGCTACCTAAAAATTGGATGTATGGGAGACCCATTGGGGTCTGTTAAGTTTCCCCTAGCCTTCACCTTAATGAGAATGTGATGTCCACTTTGGTAAGTTACAATCTCACAGCCTAAGAACATGTAGGGCCTATTTTAAGTTGCATTTTCCTTTTAATTGTGAACTCTGGACTGAAACCCTAGGAGAACTGTACACGGAAACCAATATATCAGAACTGCCAGTTCTGTATGGATTTAAGCAAGAGTTCTGGAGCAGGCGTTTATAGAGTAGCCTTCCCATAAGCTGGTGTTCTCTAGATATTTTAGACTTCAGACCCCATCAGCCCCAGCCAGCCTGCCCAATGATTAGGTATTTTGGTAAGCCACCATATTGAGAAAGGATACTATAAAATCTGCTCACAGACTAAACTTTCTTGTGGATTCTCAGTTATGATACAGTTGTTTTCCAAGTGGATTTCTTCCCTGGGAGTAAATTACAAATACCAAATGGGTAACAAAGTGAGCCTTGGAATGAGTATTCCTTATGATGCCACTGAAAGGAATAGAAAGTGATGAGAGAGTGAAAAAAGTAAATAACTTGGGAAGTTTTGCTTACCTCTTTGGGAGCTTCCTTTTCAATAAAGTCACTGTAAATCTTCTTAGCCTTGGCGGTCATTTTCTGTGGGGACTTCGTTTTCTTGAAATCCTCACAAGCCAGCCAGAAGTCAATGTTCTCTTCACAAAACTCAGATTTCAAGAATGCTCTGAACGCTGCCAGACCATCTACAAAGGAAGGTGAAAGAGATGGATTAGCTCAAAACATCCCAGGAATGCTGTGTGTATATATACATTGCCTTCATATGTCTCTCTCTTGTTCACTCTGCAACTTCCTTGGATCATTTAAATAAAAAGTACCAGAACTCGCCCCCACTTAAAAAAAACCACCCCAGAGTATGAGGAATCTAAAGTGACCAGCCAATTTTATATTCTGTATCATATTTTTTAAATCAACTTGTGTTCTTTTCCAAGAAGCCTTGAAAGTGAAAGCAGGGAAAACATTCTACAATTTCTCCCCTGCCGTTTTGAAATTGTATATTAACCTTTAGATGTTTATGGAGCTTCTGGAAGGTATCTGCAATGGAAAGGCTGACTCGAGAGTCCACTTGGCAGCAAATGCCATATAACTAATGAGAAGTCTGCATTTTTTCATTAGCTTAGCAAGTAAAGGCATAGCTGCAGAGTGAACTGAGCTCCCATACAGGAGCTCATAGAGGAACAGATCAAAAAAGGATCATATTAATGAGAAATGTGCATCAGAGCATGGCACAAGGCAGGCGCTTTTCTTACTCATAACCAACAATACAGGCATCGGAGTGCACTGTCTGCAGGAGACCTTAGCCAAAGTTGACCGAAATCGATTAAAGGCTCCTAAATATTGCAGGAGCTTTGAATTGAACTAATAATGGGCACCTTGCAGCCTGGAGACTCTTAAATGCAGCACTCTGGTGGAAAAGACTACATTTTAAGCCAGTGGTACTACATCTGTATATGGCACAAAGTCCAAACAGTAATGGACACTAACTGAGGTTGGAGGGCAATTGGCACCCCATAATAATCAGCTACTTGGCAGGTGCCTATTGGAAAAACCTGGATTACCCATCAAGGCATTTTGCCATCAGCCAGAGAAATACACAGGAGATTACAAGAATGGATTTTTAACAGCACCCAGCTGTTCTGCATGGCACATGCAAGACTAAGGGTTAGTGGAACCTGAATCTGTGCACAAGTGAATATGGGCACAACTGCTTTACTGTCCCATAGTGTGATCAATTGTGGAGCTTTTAAATGAGTCTTTTCCTACAGAGTGTAAGCACCGCTCAGCACACCGCCTTGCCACGTGCAGGAAGAAACTGCTCTCTCTTTTCTTCACTGCAGATGTCTATCCTCCAGCTTACATAGTTCCAAAGGAATGCAAGGCCAGCTAAAAATATAGGCTAGTTATGGAACTGCAAAACAGGAGAGCTCTTACCACGGGAAGCGTTGTGGAGTTATGCATGGATAGAATCATGCTTTCTAGGAATATGGGTCCCAAAGCAGCCACAAACGCCCATGGGAACAGCTAACTCCTAACATCTTTTCCAGAACCCTCACAAAAGGAGCCACTATTCTTGTGTGTTAACGTCTTGCTCATTAATTGAACTTACATTTGTTAGCAAGCAGCTCATCAAATGCTTCTGACCATAGCTGGGCTTCCTCAGGAGATGGCCTGGAATAAACAGGAGAAAAATAGGATGATTATTATTACTGCTTTGGTGGCCTATTGCATAGATTTTTTAAAATAATAAAAAATCCACTGGTGAGAAAAAGTGAGATGCATACCTAAGAAATGCCTTTTGCTGCCCTTTCCTGTTGGCCTTTGCAGTGGTAGAACTGGAAGAGTTCTGCAGGAAGTAACTCAGCCGTGATTTCCAATCTTTCATGCTAAAAGAAAACAAAGAAAAATCAAGTTCAATTAACTGTACCCTTTGATTTTAAAGTGCAAAGAAGTCTGAATCTGCAGCTAATTAACATAAACTGAGTTCTGTTTGCTTAACAAAATTCCCAGATTTTAATTTAGTACCCGATTTATGCTCAATAACTTCTTTTATCTCTGTAACCCAGCTGAGCTTCACAACTCAAGGCTTTTCATGATTGACAAATGAGTGAACAGACTTCCACTGAAAAGCATTATGCTTGAGCCCTGGTGGCCCATTGAAGCACATGCAAGCTAGTTCTTGCATATTCATTATTTGCTGAATGCATCTGCAAGACAACAAGGACCAATTACCGAGAACTATTTCAGCAGGATCAGAGATAAATTCTGAGAATAGGGAGTTCAATGCAATCATATATTTTTTTCAAAAAATTACTTGCTCATGCCTCTTTCCCTTCACACAAAATGCTAGACTTGTGAGAATTAAGTTGAAGACTCCCTGTTAGTAGAATGGCAGGACAAATGGTAAAATGAATCTTATGCATGCTTCCTTGTAGCAAATTCCGCTAACCCTAAGAAGAGGACACACAATGGATCAGGTTCTGAATCTCACTTTCCTGGTCTGGAAATATCACTCGGGCTTTCAATACAGTACTAAACAATATTTGCATGCTGCAGCCGATCTAATATTAGTACAATACTGCAAAATATCCAGATTGATTCTGCAGAACATGGACAGCCAAGCCAACCTTGGCAACTATCCTGTAGCCAGGAGATGCAGAATGCATTTTAAACCATGCCAAGCAGCAGATACGATTTACAGGTTTTTCGATTTTGCACAACAGGCATGCCTTGCAATATTTGAAAGATAATACTGACTTTTGTTTTTTAAAAAGCACAACGCTCCAAACATCAGCTGCCTTTTGCTCCAATGGGGAAAAACTTATTTCACCAAGGGTTGGACTGAATTGCATACTTCCTCCTCAAGCTAAAAGAAATGAAAAGACCCCTTTGAAAGGATCGATCGTCTCTCATATGCGCCAGTTCTCAGTTCTTCATTCAGAATGTTTGCGGATCAGACTTCACAAAGATTCTTTTCCCATCCGGAATACAAAACTCCCGAGGCAATAGGATGCTAGGGTGCTTAAGTGCATGCAAAAGCACGCTTTGTTAAGACTGAAACGCAACACTGCTTGGAATGAAAGACGATGCAGCCACAGCGAAGCACTTTTAAGCCCCAGTCATTCCCATAGGAAGAGTAGCCGCAATTCCTGGGAACTTGTGGGGCGCTGCAAATTCCTGCCACCCTACACACGTTTTCTATTAAGTTTCGCTGCAAACAGCGAGGCTGACTTCAGTAAGGAAACTTAAGGCTGAACTGTAAGAGCACTCTAGGACATTCCCAACGGTCCTTTGCAAAACTGTTTCATGCCTGTCCCAAAAATCAACCACACCTGCAAGCCTTATAGACTACGCTCCGCCGGTGCCGGACAGTGCAAGCCTCTGAGCTGCACAGAACCCTTCGCCCAAAACCGCTCTGCCTAACTCCCTAAACTTGCGACCAAAAAACCGTAAGAAACTAAAACGAAACCAGAAGAAAAAAATGCACAGCATCCGCGGGGGGGGGGGGAGGGAATCCCTTTTACCACCTCCAGGATTAAGAGCAGAACTTTGCTCTAGCACGAAACATTCCGATCCAAAAGAAAGAAATGTGGTTTATAATTTGCCCCTTCTTCCTAAAAGAGAACCTGCCTTTCTAATGGTCACCCGTTGGATTTTTGCCTTTTAACTTACATGGTTCTCTTCATCTTCCCCTTTTTCTCTTCTTTGCTTTGGCAGTTGCTGGCGCTCCTCTCCATTGGGCTGCAGTTGTGCTGGAGAGCCAGAAACATTGCACTCTGCATAATCGGAATTTCCGCTTCGAGGTGCTTCCCCGAGCTCTGCTGCGAGATACTGTAACTGAGCTGTAGCCGGGGCTCGCCTTTTATATAGAGGAAGGCTGGCGGGGGCGGGGTTTCGACCTCACGCCTTCCGCGCGCTGATTCGCTTTAGCGCAAGGGACACAAGCCAAGGACGCCTCCCAACCCAGGCGCTCGCCAGCCAGGCTCTGACGCAGGCAGTGCGCTCCCGTCTTGCACAAAAGCAGCCGGGCTGGTGCAAGCGCTTCCCTCCCCTCTTGCAATGCTTCATCTTTTGTTCTCCCCCCCTTAACAACAAAAAAAGACTTTTGAGAGACTTGGCTTTTTTTGGCAGCTGGGAACGGGCGAAAAATAGACCTCACGAGCCGCTTGCAAATTGGGGATACGGTTGCAGGAGATAAAAATATTCCGGTGACTTTTCTGCTTTGCAGCTAGGTGGATGGCGAGAGCCTTATATGGTGTTGATTTCATTTTATGAGGAGAGAACTTGCAAGAGACAGGAGCGGGGCTGGGGTGGACCCGCACATTTTAAATATCGGTAAATTCCCACCCACCTTTCATCAACAGCCTCAGATACTGAAACACACCGGGGAATAACACCCTGTGATATTTTCAGGTAACGGTTTTTAGGATCCTGCACGTTTAGGTTGCAAGCCGTTATACACAGTTACCTGACATAAAGTCCCACAAAAACCAGCGGGGTTTACTTATGAGTAGACATGCATAGAATTGCATTAGCTAGTGCACGTTTCTGCCCCTTTTCAAAGAGACCTGCGATAAACCTTGCCAAAACGATCTTTGTAGGACAAGCATCTCTTAAAGCAGTAGCTCCTGGAAATGCAATGTTTTGAACCTAGGCTGGAAGGGATTTTGCTCCCTTCCTTTTTGGTGGGTAGTTTTGCACAACCTGCCTGTGCTTGTCTTTATCCCGTGTTGCTGTGTCTACAGAAAAATACTCCAATGAGCTAGGAAAGTTTCTTATACTTAACCTGTTCTCTGGATGGAACCGAGGTTGCAGCGAGCCTCAAAAACACATGCACACACAATACAATGCACATTTAGTCCGTTAGGAAACCAGGTCAGTTTGGGACTTAGATCTGAACCAGGGTTCAGATTCCACTGCACCCCAAAGACAAATTACTGGCTTGATTTCAGACTGCCTGTTCTCAGTGTTAGGTTCACATGTTCACAAGAGAAATGACAACCGAGACCTGCAAAAAAAGAAAAAGGAAAGAAGGAAGGAAGGTTGCAGTGTCCTTTTCCGACAACTCTTCCAGGACACTCCATTTCAGCCACATAAGGCTTGGCACTCTGAGAACCATAATTAATTTGGTATTAGTGGGCTATATCAAGACAGATTTTTCCTTCTCTCTTTGATCTCCACAAATCAGTTAATAGAATCCTGAATATTATTTTTTGTTAAAGGAGGGGGGGCGCTCTTTAATTTCCCTTGTCTTTATGCTTGCACCTTGCTCAGAAATCTGGATCTATTCCTTGCTATGAAGATCTTTGGCCAGCAGAGTCTGATCTGAGACTTTCGGTCTAACATCATTTAGGCATGTGGCATTTCACATTCCCCTCCCCGGCTTTACTACTTGTTTGTCCTGAAACTTTTCTCTGAGAGGATACATTAAAAAAAAAGACAGAAAAAAAGAGGAAATGCAGGGGGATATTTATTGCTGGAGTATTATATAATGCAAAATGGTTGCATGCTGAGAGGCAAAACGTCAGCCTCGTCTCACTATCACTTCCACTACTGCTTTCTCCAGACACTGACTGCAAAATGTTGCATCAGAATCAGCCCACAGTGAGAGAGCTTGTCTCGGTTTTTGAGCAGTTGGGAAAATACCAGCTACCGTGGGAAAGAGTAGCAATGTCACGTTGTAGGGGAGTGGGCACAATAATCCCCTGGGTGAACTTTTCACCCAACTTGGATGGCTTCAAAGAAGGATTAGACAAATTCATAGAGGGTCAGGCTATCAGTGGCTACCAGCCAAGCCGGCTATATTCTACTGCCACTGTTGGAGTCAGCAATGCTTTCGAATGCCAACTGCTGGGACTCCCAGCTGGGGAGAATGCCTTTAGAATAATAGAATTATAGAGTGAAAGGGATCCTGAAGATCATCTAGTCAAACCCCCTGCAGGAATATGCAGCTATCCCATACAAGGATTGAACCTGCAACCTTGGCATTTTCAGCACAACGCTCTGGCCTTGTTGCACTCAGGTCCTGAGTTCAGGCTTCTCAAAGGCAGCTGGTGGTTATTATTATTTTATTTATATCTATTAGTCACTTTACTAATAAACAAAATGACACAAAGCGACTTACAAACACAACAGAAATATTAAAACCAATGAACAAACACAATGTATAGAAACAACAACAAAAAAAAATTAAACACATTGACACAAGACAAATCTAGCAGATCCTAGAAAGCTACAAATTCTTAAAAGCACTTCAAGCTAAAGGTAAAGGTAAAGGACCACTGGATGGTTAAGTCCAGGCAAAGGTGACTATGGGGTTGCGGCACTCATCTCACTTTCAGACTTAGGGAGCCAGCGTTTGTCCACAGGCAGCTTTCCGGGTCATGTGGCCAGCAGGACTAAACTGCTTCTGGTGCAACAGAACACCGTGGTGGAAATCAGAGTGCATGGAAACACCGTTTACCTTCCCGCTGCCGCGGTACCTATTTATCTACTTGCACTGGTGTGCTTTTGAACTGCTAGGTTGGCAGGAGCTGGGACAGAGCAATGGGAGTTCACCCGTCATGGGGATTTGAACCACCGACCTTCTGATCGGCAAGCCCAAGAGGCTCAGTGGTTTAGACCACAGCGCCAGCTGCATCAAAAGCCTGGGTTAAAAGAAAAGTTTTTGCCTTAGTCTCAAACTTGACAGAGAAGGCTCCAGATGAACCTCTTGGATGAGAATATTCCACAAGTAGGGAGCCACCACTGAAAAGGCCCTTTCTCATATTGCCACCCCGTGGACCCATCATAGAATGGACACATGGAGTAGGGGCTCAGATAGGGATTGCAAGTCTGGGGATTTTGGAGTCCTGAGTAACGTAAGGTTTCATAGGTTAAAAACCATCCCTTTGATTTGAGCCTAGAAATGGCTTGGTAGCCAGTGCATTGGGTCAGGATTGGTGTTATATACTTAGAGCAGCTTGAATCATGCACAAACGGCAGCTTCCATATTGTCTTCAAAGGCAGTGCCTTGTATCACACATGTCCAGCTAGGGGTGTAGCTGGGCCACCAGTCAAAACTGATGGAAGGAAATCTGTGCTACGTAAGACCACCTGAGCCTCAAGCAACAGTGATAGATCCAGTAGTACCATCTACTCCAGGAGTTGGCAAGGCTTACCAGGCATGGGCTGGATCACTCCCGTGGAGATCATCTGTGGGCCGGACCGGCTCAGCGCAACACCAGAAATCGTGTCTGTGGATGTCTACGGCACCGGAAATCCATTATGCGCATGCTCAGATGCCAAAGATTGTACCTGCGTAGAAGCGATTTTCGGCATCTGGGCATGCACAGAAGTGATTTCCAGAGCCGCGGAAGAGAGTCCCTGTGCCGTGTTGCGCAGGTTTAGCGCAGCGCGTGGGGACTCGCCGAGCAGGCGGCTCAGTTCAGGGACGGCTTGTGGACCAGTTAAATGGCCTCCATGGGCTGCTTCCAGCCCATGGGCCTTAGGTTGCCGACCCCTGATCTACTCTTCAAGCACAGGCCACCTCCCATCCATCTGGCCTAGGGAACCAGCCTTTTCTATTCTTTTTTTTCCCTTTTCTTTTTTAAAGAAAAGATTGTTTTGGACTTTTTTTTCTTTTTTCTTTTTGAGAAGAAGAGTTTGGATTTGATATCCTGCTTTATCACCACCCTAAGGAATCTCAAAGTGGCTTACATTCTCCTTTCCCTTCCTCCCCCACAATAAACACTCTGTGAGGTGAGTGGGGCTGAGAGACTTCAGAGAAGTGTGACTAGCCCAAGGTCACCCAGCAGCTGCATGTGGAAGAGAGGGGAATCGAACCCGGTTCACCAGATTACAAGTCCACTGCTTGAACCACTACACCACACTGGCTCACGTTTTTATTGGGTTTTTACAGTTTTATATTGAATCAAATAACACAATATAAGATTTGTCATATAAAAGAAAACAACCCCCCCCCCCGTAACTTCCCTCAACTTCCCCTTCTGGTTCTTTAAAATATTTACTACTTGTGCTGAATTATTATCTTTTTTTGATAATCTTACACCTTAATGCTCTTATTTTCTTATCAGTTTTATACCAAATTTTCCTTCATGATTACATCTCATCTTACAGTCTATTTCATTCCATGTTGTCCTTACTTAACCTTTTCTCTGATTTTCTTACTTGTAAGTGTTTAATCAAACCCTGCTAGTGGGTCCATTGTATTTCTGTAAAGACAACATAAAAGGGGGAACCAGTCTTTTCTTGATTAAGCTTCTGTTGGCCATTGTTGTTATAGGCTGATCCACAGGCACTTCTTAAATTCTTAACTTGATTGCCTTGGAACAACTCAACAATTCCCCGCAGACCCTGTGGGAGTAAGTGAGCAACTATGAATGGATTTTATGTAGTTTATGGGGGGTGGGTACACTCAGCCAGTGCCCCGGACCTGAACAGTTGCCTCCTAAGGATTAAAGGTAAAAAGGGTAAGTAATAAAGCCTGCCAGTGGCTTAGATGGTTGAGCAATCTCTCTCAGACTTGGCTAATTGACATGTGACAAAACTTGGAAGTGAGAACAACCACCCATTTATTAAGAGCAGACAAACCAGTTGGGCTTAAAACAGGAACAACCTGAAACCTAGCTCTAAACCTTACCCAGAATAGAACAAATGGAAAGGTTGGGAGTCATGCACGTAACTAAACACAACTCCTGATCATCCTAACTTCCTGTTATCCTAACACAGGCCTCCCTTTATTTTCAGTGGCTTTTAGCGCTCCTTGACTTTCTGCACTTTTCAAGAGCCATTTGGCTTGATTTTCAAGTTCCCTTCTGTTTCTCTTCGTTTGGAACTACCTTGTCAATTGTTGCTATTACTATTATTAGTAGCAGTAGTATCATTATAAAAAAGAACATTTTTTTTTTTCAGATACGGAAAGATGATAAAGTCCCGACCAGAGAAGAATGGCAGATTAAATTGATGGATTATGCCAAAATGGCAAAAATTACCGGAAGGATCAGAAATCAGGAAGACCAAAATTTGAATAACGAATGGGGAAAATTTATAATTTATCTTATAAACAGTTAAAATGGTTCGTAGGATTGGAATAACACTTGTAGTTTAATGGTGAGTTTTGGATATAATGGAGGTGTTAAAGATCTGGATTATTATTAGAAATGCAGGAGGAAATGGCCCACAAATGGGAGGAGAGAAGTCCAGCAGATTCTTTAGAATCTTGCTTTTATGATGTATGTTGGATATGCAATTGTAAAACTTTAATTTGAAAAACCAGATATATATATTTTTTAAAAAACAATTTTATTTAATTAATGAAATAAGAAACGAAACTTCACTCATTAACTGACAAAAGAGCAAAGTAGAAATAATGGTGACATCATTTCCTTCGATTCCTGTGCAGTCAGACTATATCCCCTACAGTCATACCTCTGGTTGCGAACGTGCCTCCCACACGGATCACGTTCGCAACCCGCAGCGTTCGCAGCCTGAAGCGCTGCATCTGCACATGTGCATGATGCAATTCAGTGTTTCTGCGTATGCGCAAGCACAAAAACCCAGAAGTAACCTGTTCCGGTACTTCCGGGTTCTACATGGTCTGCTACCCGAAAACGTGCAACCCCCAGCGTTCATAACCCAAGGTATGACTGTATTAGGGTAATGGCTTGTTCCATACAGCTTTTCTAGAAATACTGGAAGATACTCTGGAATTGCATGTGGCTCAGCTCTACCTGCTACAGCTTGTAATAAGTGAATGCAGGGAAATGGCTAATAAATAGTTTGTTGCAACACATTCACAAGCCATCCCTTAGTCCTCTTCCCCATTCCTTAATTAAAATAAATAAATTGATTAAAAAACACCTGTATCACAGAAAGAGACTCACTGCTGCTTGCTTGCTTTCTCTGTCAAGGTCACAAAGCAACCAAGTCTAAACTAAACAAGCTTTTCAAAGTAGGAAACACTCCCTGTTGCTTCTCTGGCCTTAAGGGACACAGCTCTGAGTATACTCAGAACCAATGCACAATTCTGATAGTCTAATTCAGGGTTTCCTAGCTGTTTTTGGACTACAGTTCTCATCATCCCTGACCTGCTAGCTAGGAAACCCTGGTCTAACGCTGCCACACAGGACTTGTTTTTGTCATAGTCCTGATTACTTCAATATCTGCCACATTGGCCGTGCTGGGCTTTCATACCAGAGCCGACTTTCCGGCAGCCCAATCCACCACATGCTTTTCCTGCAGGGAGACAACTTTAGGGTTGGCTGAATGGTGCAGAAAGCTGATTGACCACAGAACAGGCGAAGGACAGAAAAGCATCTGTAAGTTCAAGGAAGAATAACATAGATGGGGAACGGGAAGGTATGTGTGGCTGTGAGATTTTTGAGGAGGATTTTTTTAAAAAATTGTTTGACATTTTCAATGAGAGGGCTGTACCCCAGCCACCGCTGGCTGTTAAATGTGCATTGCATGTTTTATCTTGTATTTTATTCTGGGAACTGCCCTGAGATCTTTTGATGAAGATATATAAAATTGATTGATTGATTCATATTCCAGAGCAGGAATTTGGCATCTATAACCCTCCAGATATTGCTGGACTGCAACTCCCATAATCCCTGAGCATTGGCCATCCTGACTGGGGCAGATGAGAATTGTTGTCCAACCTCATCTAAGAACCACAGATCTCCCAATAATAATAATAATAATAATAATAATAATAATAATAATAATAATTTATTATTTATTATTTATACCCCGCCCATCTGTCTGGGCTTCCCCAGCCACTCTGGGTGGCTTCCCCAAAAAATATTAAAATACTGTAATACATCAAACATTAAAAGCTTCCCTAAACAGGGCTGCCTTCAGATGTCTTTTAAAAGTCTGGTAGTTGTTTTTCTCTTTGACATCTGGTGGGAGGGCATTCCACAGGGTGGGTGCCACTACCAAGAAGGCCCTCTGCCTGGTTCCCTGTAACTTGGCTTCTCGCAGTGAGGGAACCACCAGAAGGCCCTCAGTGCTGGACCTCAGTGTCCAGGTAGAACGATGGGGGTGGAGACGCTCCTTCAGATATACTGGACCGAGGCCATTTAGGGCTTTAAAGGTCAGCACCAACACTTTGAATTGTGCTCGGAAATGTACTGGGAGCCAATGAAAGTCTTCTGGATCTGGAGTAATAAGCAGGAAACAGGTTTTCAACACATAAAAAACCACTACAATTTAAACTGGGGACCGGGAACTTCCTGATGTCACCAGACTACAACTCCTTGCCCATTGGCTGTGATGGCTGTGGGTGCGGGGACTGGAGAGCAGAAACTTCTGGAAAATAATAGAGATGGAGAGACAGAAGATGAATGCATCAAGATAGAGACTTCAAGTTCTTGTCTGGCCATGAAAAAGTTGCTTTCTTTCACCCAACTTACAGAGCTGCAAGGTTGCTGTGAGTCGCCCTGATGATCTGGCACCATAACATGATAAAACAGATGTGTGAAATTCAGCAACTGCAAACATTTCTTTAAAAAAGAAAAGAAACAGCCAACCTCTGCTATCTATAAAAAGCACTCATATTTTCATTGCGTCCCAACAGTGTTTAGTTCTGCGGATGGTCATTTTCATAAGAAAAAGACACGAGAAAATAATAAATAAAGACACATTTGGACTTCACAAATTCTCTGGAAACTTTTCTTCCTTTGGAAAGCAAGCAATGTTTGACATCACCCAGGGGGAAATTTGGATATCCTCATACATATTTGGCATCCTTTGGTGAAGGGAGTCTCTCACTGTGCCTTATATGTTTGTTTTACCATTTAACTGTATGCCTTTTTATTGCTCTTTTTCAATTAACCATAAAATTGAAAGTGCCCGTGAAAAAAAAGATTTTAACCGTCTTTTTGCAGAGGAGAACAGCAAACACATCTGTGGGATTGGAGTCCGCTGAAAAGAGGATTATGAAGATTTTATGTATATATATAAATCTACTTGAACACTGCTGACTGTTGATTAAAATAGAATTATATGGGCTTTCCTCTAGCACAGTTTTTAAATTAAAACAATATGGCAATAACATGGCTAGTTATAAATAGGTTATTGCATTTTTATTCTGAACTGTGGGCAATGTATGTTTTCTCCAATTAGAGTGGTTTGCTGTTAAACATTTAAGGCTGCAATCCCATGCACATTTGCCTGAAAGTCAGTCCTCTTGAATACAGTCAATTGCAGTGTAATGCAGTTTTTTTGTTGGGATGAGAAGCTTTTATTGAGTTTTGGAAAAATAAGACATGCACATGTGTTTGTGTGTGTATGTTGACAAACTGTCAGTTTCAACAACACTGGGTCTTTGCTAGGAATGAAACGAGAGAAAACCTTGAAGATGCGATAAAATGTCATTCTTCTGAGTTAACTTTTCAGTTAAAATCTTCCTTGGAAGCACTGTGCTCGATTAAAAAGGGTTTTAGTGGTACCAGAGATGCTTGCTAATGGAATTGCACTGGGCTGAACAAATTATAATTTAGCTCCCCCCCCCCCCCCGCTTTCCTTCCTGCCTTCCTGCTTTTTTTCTCCACAGAAAGGTCAGATGCCGACAGCCAGAAGTTTGTAGGGTTTAGCTTTGAATAACCCTCAGAGCATGAATTCCAGGCTTACCCCACCACACCCTCTACTGGTTAAGGTTTTGCTAGCAAGAGTTAACATGTTTGGAAACAGCAAAATGAGCACAGACTTGGTGATTGGGGCACTGCCCCACCAACCTCAGTCAAGGTCCAGCTATCTTGGACCTATGGGACGCGGGTGGTGCTGTGGTCTAAACCACTGAGCCGCAACAAGACAGGAAAATTGGTTTCCAGGTGGAGAAATCGAAATTAGAAACAGAACTGTTAGAACCCAATACTAAGAATTTATCAAGAATGTATAACCTGCTGTTGAAGTGGAATACAATAGATGAGACAGTGAAGCCAGCTATGATTAGATGGGCACAGGACATAAGCCATGACATTATGTTTGCTGACTGGGAGCAGTTATGGACCACAGGTATTAAATTCACGGCATGTAATGCCCTACGAGAAAACATTATGAAAATGATTTACAGGTGGTACATGACCCCAGTCAAGCTTGCGAAGATTTATCATTTGCCCAATAACAAATGTTGGAAATGTAAAGAGACTGAAGGTACCTTCTTCCACCTTTGGTGGACCTGCCCAAAGATTAAGGCCTTCTGGGAAATGATTTATAATGAGATTAAGAAAGTGCTTAAGTGCACCTTTCACAAGAAACCAGAGGCATTTCTCTTGGGTATGGTCGGCCAGTTGGTGCCGAAGAAGGATAAGAACTTCTTTTTGTACGCTACTACGGCAGCAAGGATTCTTCTAGCAAAGTATTGGAAGACACAAGAGTTACCCACGCTGGAGGAATGGCAGGCGAAAGTGATCGACTTTATGGGACTGGCAGAAATGACAGGCAGAATCCGCGACCAAGAGAAAGAGACTGTGGAAGAAGATTGGAAGAAATTTAAAATATATCTTAAGAGTTACTATAAAATTGAGGAGTGCTAAAATGCTGAGGGAGAGGAAGACGTAGAATTGCAGCGGTAAATTGTGTTTAGCTTAGGGTGAAATTGAAAAGGAGAATGAATTTATATTTAATTGGCTAAGAAGGGTTGCTGAACAATTGTTAAAATAAAGGATGCAAAAAGGGGAAGGCATGGGGAAGTCCGGGAAAAGAGGTTTATGGAAATAAGGTAAAGAAATTATGAGTTTTTGTGTTTGTTTTTATGTTGTTTTTGTGTTTGTTAAAAATTGGAAATTAATAAAAATTTTATTAAAAAATAATAATAAAAAAAATAAAAATAAACCACTGAGCCTCTTGGGCTTGCTGATCAGAAAGTTGGCGGTTCGAATCCCTACAACGGAGTGAGCTCCTGTTGCTCTGTCCCAGCTCCTGCCAACCTAGCAGTTCAAAAGCACGCCAGTGCAAGTAGATAAATAGGTACCGCTGCAGCAGGAAGATAAACGGCGTTTCTGTGCGTTCTGGTTTCCGTCATGGTGTTCCGTTGCATTGGAAGCAGTTTAGTCATGCTGGCCACATGACCCGGAAAGCTGTCTGTGGACAAACGCCGGTTCCCTTGGCCTGAAAGCGAGATGAGTGCTGCAACCTCATAGTCACGTTTAACTGGACGTAACTGTCCAGGGGTCCTTTACCTACCTACCTATCCTGGACCTGGACCCTCTTGCCTTCTTACTTACATCTGCCTAGACAGAGGATGGTGCTGCCTCTCAGCATCCTCCTCCTTTAGTCTCAGCATTGCTCTTGTATGACCCGGCAGGGAGGAGGGTGGAGACGAATCTGGAATTAGTTGGATCTGCTGCTAATCCTTGCCTTTGGCTCCATCAACTCCTGGTCTCCTGGCCTTCCACCCCACCAGTTCCAATGGAGACCAGACACCAATGACAAAGAGCAGATCTCCAGTACAGATTTGGTGTAATAAGATAGTGGCTTATCTTGGGGATAGTAGTGGTTAGGAATTTTGAACAGAGACTTTTCAGTACATCACCAAACGACCATTCCTAGGGTACTTTGTGGGAATCTATTACTGTTCACATAAGTATATAGTCTAGGTTGGGTGAGAGCCTGTGTGGTGTAGTGGTTAAGAGCAGTGGACTCGTAATCGGGTGAACCGGGTTCACTTTCCCGCTCCTCCACATGTACCTGCTGGGTGACCTTGAGCTAGTCACACTTCTTTGAAGTCTCTCAGCCCCACTCACCTCACAGAATGTTTGTTGTGGGGGAGGAAGGGAAAGGAGAATGTAAGCCACTTTGAGACTCCTTCAGGTAGTGATAAAGCGGGATATCAAATCCAAACTACTACTACTACTACTATTCTTCTTCTTCTTCTTCTTCTTCTTCTTCTTCTTCTTCTTCTTCTTCTTCTTCTTCTTCTTCTTCTTCTTCTTCAGTACACCTCAGAGTACCTCAGGAGTAACAACATTGCCATGTATTGAACCATTTGCCCATCTGGTTCTGTTTTCTATACACTAAGGATGAGAGAATCTGCCAATTTCAGTTTATTTCAGCTTTTCGTGTTTCAGTTCAGTTCAGTTCTCTACATTTCTACCCCAGTTTGTGATTTTTTTTTTAAAAAGGGCCTCTTGAACATTTGTCAGCATTTGTGAATTTCTCCTACTGTGCACATTTTTTCATATGCAATTTTCACCAATTTTATATGCACATTTTTGCAAAGCCATTTCCCCTCATACAATGCATTTTTGTCTTTTTTTTCACTTACATGCATTCATGTGCACATTTTACCACAGTGTGTGCATTTCTGTACACATTCCTTGGCTGGAGAACTGCATTGCAAAATTTGGAGAAGTGTTTCGGTCTGCATATTGTTTCAGAAAATATGAATTTCGTACGTTTGCCTTTAAATACAAACTGAACTGAATTTCCACCTTGTCCCGAGACTACATTGACGGGGACCAGATTTCATAGACTTAACTGAAGGTGGTAGCGATGAAGCCTGGGAACTATTATATTCAAAGTTCTAGTTCTGTGCTGTGGGGCATCCCCATATATGTTCCTGGCACCAGAGTTAGCCCCAGAACAAACACAAAGTGACTTCTGTGGGCGTCGGATGGAGCCTTTAATAAGCCTTCCTCTCACTGTTAACACTCTATTTGTAGAATTCTACTGAAGATTATTTTCTGCCTTTACTTTTCCCACCAGTGGATGTGTCACTGACGTCAAGCGTCTCCTGATTCACTGATGGATACTGCAAAAGAGATCCAGGCTGGAGATTAGAAAATGATCCTCTCGGTTAGGTAAGCCCAGGAAATTACCAGGATCTTATCCCAGTCCTTATAGGATAGATGTTTCTCTTTTTTTCTCGACTCCCTCAGTGCCTGATAGCTTATGTTCCAGCTAATCCCTGGAGTTAGTCGAGGAGGCTGGAGGCAGAGAGGGTAGGGATCATACACAGTGTGGGTGATGCTGCTGCTGTCGTTCATGTGGGAGTCTGCTTCTGCTTCTTCGTTTTAAATAATAGATGGGTGCTGAATCACTTGAGTGGAATCAGAGGGTGCTCATATGAAAGTGAGAGTCACAGGAGGAGCAAGAGGAGGTTAAAGATAAACATCAGAACAAAGTTTCAGTGGTGGCTCCCCACTTGTGAAAAGCTCTTCCCAGGAGGCTATGTCTGATGCAATCACTGGCTGTGTAGGCACCATACATTTAAAATACTTATTTATTTATTTATTTATTTATTGCTTTGGTTTTAAATTGCTGTTGCCTATTATAGTGGGGAGCAATTTACACATCAAACAAATCAACTGTAATTTTCCGTGTATAAGACTAGGATTTTTTTCTTTAAAAGTTATGTTAAAAATTGGGTGTCGTCTTATACACAGATAGTGTATGCCCCCATTTTCTTAATTTGGAGTCCCCCCCAAAGGGGGTGTGTTATACACGGGGGCGTGTTATACATGGAAAGACAGTCCACAGGGCATCAACGGTATCTCTGAAAATTTTTACACATCACTTGGGAAGACAGGTGAACTAATATCAGTGTACTGGAAGACGCAAAGATCACCAGTGTTGAAGCAATGCTTCTTCAACATCAACTTCATTAATGGAAAGCGTAATGCTGGTGGTCAACAAAAGAAGTTTAAAGACCTGTCTTAAGGCAAATCTTAAAAAATGTAGTATAAACACTGACAACTGGGAAACACTGGCCTGCGAGCACTCCAGTTGGAGAACAGCCTTTACCATAGGTGTCATGGGCTTTGAAGATATTTGAATGCAGGACGCAAGGGAGAAATGTGCTAAGAGGAAGACACTCTTGGCAAATCCACACTGTGATCAACTCCCACCTGGAAACCAATGTCCCCACTATGGAAGGACGTGTGGATCCAGAATTAGCCTCCACAGTCACTTACGGACTCATTGTTAAAACCGTGTTTATGGAAGACAATTTTACTCGTCTACGAGTGATCGCCAAAGAAGAAGAAGAATACATGGAAAAATATGGTAACTTAAACCTAACCTATGTGATGATCCAGCCATAAGCCCAGCATGTTAAACTCTTTTTTATTTGCATGGGAGTGATTCTGGGACATGCTCAACCCCTCAGCTGCATCCAGTGGGATAATGGTGCTTCGTGGTGGTTTAGCCTGTTTTATTATGGGAATACAAGGGGGAGGGGAAGTACAAGCAATATTTCAACCCACATCTTCAGTAAGAATGTAGGAGGACCTGCTCTCAGCTTCCACGGTCTTGCCAAATAAGTGTTAGAGGCCTGGGATGATTATACCTGGTGTGTAGAAAGTAAAATGACATTATTTGACTATGATCATTTAAGACATTTCTCAATTTCTGGCCTTTTAGACTCTAAGTATATTATCTCAAAAGATATTATAGTATCTCCCTTTCTTACCCCCTTCCCTGCACTGCAAAATTTAGAGTCTGTTTTCTGAACACTGTGATCTAATGACAGCTTGCCCTTTGGAGGACTATTAAACAATTCAAGACTTCCCTCCAAATTTATTTCAGAAAGCAGTTGCTGAGCTTAAATTTAGCAGAGCTATGAAGTATTTAAATGGGTGGTCCCTGTTTCTCAGTGGGAGGCCAAGAGGAACTAAACAAGCAAACCCTTTCCTGATACAAGGGAAGAGCTCATTGTTAAAAATCAACTTCTTTGCCCCTTGTTGTTCCTACAACAAATGGTGCTATTCACATCCTGCCTTTTATCATCCTCTCTTGCTGTACATAACCATCTGTGTTGGTTTATAATGTCCCCCAGAATAGCACTCAAATACCTCCAAAATGTTGATAGGATGCGTACTATATGTACATAACAGAACAATATGACAGCGTACCCATTTCCCTGTTTGTTCTGGTGGAAGTGTAAAAATAATATGCATTTATGCAACCAGTTTGTCCCCCGCCCTTGACTCTCCTGCCTTCTGACATTTCAGCTGCTTTGTTTTAATTTTTACAGACAAAAACTTTCATAAAATACGGGTGCAAACAAGAACAGGCTGTTTCCTAAGCATTCTGGGTACTGTTCTGGATTGTTATGTAATGTCTGGCCTCCTTCCCTTCTCCACCTTAGAAAGAGGAATTGAAACAAAGTCCATGGAAGCATTTTTGCATTTTAAAGAACAGGACATTCTCTTCTGATTCACACCTTTAGTCAATACAGGAAACAAAAACAGCTCCGTGTGTATTTTTAACCGCTGAATTTTCTTGCCAAATGTACAAGCATGTAAATATCACCTGGACGCATCCAAGATTGAACTTCCCTTGTTTAAGGCTAAATTAGGATATGAGAGAAAGGATAACAGTCTCTCCGTCATTCAAGTTCAGCCTATTTTGTAGTTGTGAATTTGCCTTGGGCTGGAAATAACAGCATCAAACGGTAAAGAGAACAGCTTACTCTTGGGGTGGAACAGCCCATTTCTCCCACCAACAGTGAAGACCATGTCATATGACCAGATGATGTGATGGGAATGAAGATTTAGCATATGTGCTCTGAATGGTTCAGTAAAGTATTTGTGCGGTTGTTTCATCCTGACCATTCTGCTCACATTAATAAAAAATTCACCAGCAAAAGTTTCCTTTCCCTATGGTCAGATGTATCAGCCGCCCCTGTGGGTGGGTTTTGGATACCATTAAGAACATTGAGTTGGATCCAGACTAGAAGAGCAGCCCTATATTTAACTTAGAAGTAAGACCCATTGAGTTCAATTGTGCCTACTCCCAGGCAGTAGAAGCTGGTCCATTGGGGCAAATCGGGCACTGCCCTACCAACCCCAGTCTGTCCTCATCTGCCTCCCTGCAATAATTCAAATCACTTATCTGGTCCAACAATCTGTTTTTCACAGTGCAAACCAGATGCTTATGGGAAGCCCACAAGCACTGTTGTATTCTGCCAATATTAAATCAGGTTGAACTATATCTTTGATCTGTTTGAATCCAAGTTTAAGAATGTAAAAGATGTTCCACGTTACTACATGTTGACATCTTCCCACCACAAGAGTTGCCTGACAGATATTCTTCAGTAGCCTTTACACACACAGAAAGAGAGCAGATGTCTTCGTTGATCATTCTTGGATAATATAGGAATGCTCCTTTCATTTAAAAGATTTTGTATTTGTGGGGGAAACAACTGTGGGGGCATTATTACCTTGCCTATTGTTATCACCTATCTACAAAGACATAAGTGATGTAAGGATCTGGAATCCAATTTCCCCAATCTCCAAGCGGTGTGAGATTCCAGGCACTTATATGTTTCCTTTTGGGAATGAGGGACAGCGGAGACTGTGGTGTCCTTATGATATATGGTTTATTTACACCTATATACAACCTGAGCTTATGATGGAGGGGTTCACAGAATCTACACCCCAAAAGGGTCTTGTTACTCCCATAGCTGCAGCACTGGATTCAAACGGAAGTTAAATATTCCTCTCAAATGTTGCTCTGGCTCTCTCTTTCCAACTTGCTGCTTTCCTTTTAAGTGACATCATTGCAACTCAAACTCTCTACTTGAAACTCTGGCTTTCTCTGTTCAGAGAGGGGGCCCCACCTATTTGTGGACTTACACCGAGCCCCTTAACCCCCCTTTATGGCTCATCATCCAGGCTATCACCTCAACAGGAAGCTAGCCTGGCTCATCCAAGAACCAGAAGCCTTGATTAAATTCTAACACTTCCTGGCCCCAAGGGTTAAAGGAGTCTGGCACACATCTTAACAGTATGATCCAACAGAGCTCCTCTTATGAATGACATCAGTATTGTATGGTATGGCACTGATGCCAACCTGTTGTCCATTCCTGATGCCGTTCTGTTCACCTAATCCCTGTAAGCTAGTGCTCACCACTACATCCCATAATAGTGGCCGCACCCTCCCATATGGTATGAAGAAATATTTGCTTTCATCTCTCCTCAGTGATTAAGTGACTATGAGTTTTAGTGAATAGTCAGGCAGAAAAAAAGTTCCTTTCTGTGCTGTTCTGTAAAGTATTCAATAACTTGCTTGTGTCATATTTGGACATGATTATTGATTGATTGATTGATTGGTTGGTTGGTTGGTTGGTTGATTATTTAATTTCCACATTGCTTGGTATATTAAAAATAACTACAGAAAACTGAAGCCACAGACAACAGACAAAACATTACAAAATACACTGTTATTTATAAAAATGCTACATTAATATAAAGCTATCCATCTATCTATATATCTAATCTATATCATCTATACCTATTTTCATTTTTCTTCTGACACACCCTCCCCCTCAGCCTCTGGGTTCTTACCCAAGGTCCAAACAAACTCAGCCTGCACACAAAAGTCTCACAAGAGCAGCTATCATTTACTCTAAACTTGCTTATTTATGGGCAAACTTGTCATGAGCCGGGAGTCAGCTTTGCCTGCTGAACAGCAGCCTGAAGGGGGAAAAGGCAGAGTGACTCCACCTGTGCCTGATCAGCCTTCAAAGACTCAGAGGAGAAGGCACTGATGAGAACCAGCTGGCTTCAGCCTTCTTAAACAGAGCTTCCAGCCTCAGTCAGATGCTGGAAACAACACTTCCTGCTTGTCCATCAGATTCCCTGACCCCTAGACTGTCTGTCCACACGGAATTGCTGTTTGCCTGATGCTAGGACTGGACCTGACTTTGGCCGTTGGCTCTGCCTCCAGGCAAGTACACCCCAGAGACTCTTCTGGTTGGCTAGTCTCCCACTCTGCTGAGCTCTGCATGTTGCTGCTCAGCAAGGCGACTATGAGAAGACCCATGTGGATGGTACTTCCTCAGGTTGCCCACAGAGCTGTGTCCCATTCAGCTGCTCCACACCCAGTTCCAGGTGCATCAGGTTTGATGAGATCCCCCATGGGGTCCAAAGGATGGGAAGAGGGCCTCCTCTCCACTCACAGCTCTTTCTTCACCCTCTGTCGTCTCCTCCTCCTTCTCCTCCATCATCTTCTTAGACATTAACTGCTGCTGTGATACATGCATGAATTACTATGCACCCCCATGTCCCCATCACATATAGGTTTTCTTTCCTGTCAGCACATTTTCCCAAGTAATGCTATGCACACTGAGGATCTTGTCATATTATATCAGCCTTAAGGTCTGAATGCTGCCAACTGATCATTGGTTGATTTTGCTGAAATGTGCTTTTTGACTTTGAACCTAAAGTAGAAAAGGAGTTTGGATTTGATATCCCGCTTTATCACTACCCTAAAGAGTCTCAAAGCGGCTAACAATCTCCTTTCCCTTCCTCCCCCACAACAAACACTCTGTGAGGTGAGTGGAGCTGAGAGACTTCAGAGAAGTGTGACTGGCCCAAGGTCACCCAGCAGCTGCATGTGGAGGAGTGGGGACACGAACCCAGTTCACCAGACTACGAGTCCACTGCTCTGAACCACTACACCACACTGGCTCTCAAAGTCACAGCTTAATTTTTGCTTACCATGAGGGAGCATGCTTCCCATTTCATCATTTGAGCCAGGAATTGTCTATGTATGAGTGAGCTTCCTTCCACTTTGAAATCGCTTGCTTGGCACTTAGAGTCCATTCATCAGGATGTGAGGTTACATCATGTCCCTTCAGAGACACCCATGAAGCCATAGTTGTAGATGTTTTGTTCTGTGTGGTATTTGTAATTTGTTGCTATGGGCAGAAACATTTGCTGTAGAGCTGAATGCTTCCATTTCACTCTCGCCAAACTCTGGAGTGGGCTGTGTGGCATCCACAATCCACAACTGGGCATGCACATTTTTCTGAAGGCCTGATGCTTTTGTTTTCAACTCCTTGCTCTGTTAGAGGCCTGGAAATATGCTAGAGATGGCTTGTGTGGCTTAAATATACAGTAGTACCTCAGGTTAAGAACTTAATTCATTCCAGAGGTCCTTCTTAACCTGAAACTGTTCTTAACCTGAAGCACCACTTTAGCTAATGGGGCCTCCTGCTGCCGCTGTGCTGCCACTGCACGATTTCTCTTCTCATCCTGAAGCAAAGTTCTTAACCCGAGGTAATATTTCTGGGTTAGCAGAGTCTGTAACCTGAAGCGTATGTAACCTGAAGTGTATATAACCTGAGGTACCACTGTATCTCCAAAGGTTCTGCCTTGCATGACTAAAGACCCCTGGCAGATCCTGGTTCTGTTTTGAAAATTATTCTGCCCCACCAAATATCTGGTTCTGGTATGGATGATAGTTGGGATAGAACGCAACAGCACCCCCAATGCTATGCTCTTTAAAGAGCTAGTTTTTATTCTAGGGATGGGGTACCTGTAGCCCTTTGGGCATTGTCAGACTGCCTGGAAACCATTTTTAGCCTATTTAAATAGTTACAGTACTTTCCATATGTGAAGTCCACAGCAGGGTTCTAAAAGAAAATAGCAGAGCATATTAATAAACCCGTTAAAGAGGATGAAGATAGATTTGGTGGAATTGTAAAATGCAATTGTCTGAAATTTTGATTATAAACATTGATGAAGAGGGAGCAGGAAGTCATTATTATTGTAGAATTGGATTAAACTGTTGAGTGACGAAATGTAACTTTCAAGCTCAAAATAAAATAAAATATTAATACAAAAACGGATGTTGTCAGACAACAAGTTCCATCATCCCTGATCAGTATTGAAGCCTCAGGGCTCGTCTACACATTTGCTTGTCCTTTGCCAAGAAAGCATGGGCCCAAGAGTTTTGCTGCTTGGCCTATGATTTCTAGGCACAGGTCTGAGTGGTTTTTCATTTGTTTTTCATTTGTTCTGCTGCTTTCTCTGGGGAAACCTAATGTTTACTGCTGAATTTACCACAGAAAAACCGATTGACATTTGTTCCGATTCAGCAGAAGTGTGGGTGAGTCCTTGCTCTCTGTAATTGATGAGGATTGCCGAGTTTAGACTGTTCTTTGATTTTGCCCCCATATTTGCATTTCGGACAACTACTGTGTGCCTCCAATGGTTGTCCATGGAGCCATCTTAGCTTCCACCCTGCGCTGCTGACATCAACTGATGGTTCACAGGTACCACCGCTTCGAACAGAAAAATGGCCTAACACCACAACAGAAGAGAACAGAAAAGGAGTCTCCTTGAATAATAGGGGTTGAACAGTAAGTACCCTTTCTATCTCATCATCTCCCTACATGCTAGTCAGCAATCTCTTTCATGGTAGTTAATTTCAGGATAATCAGATGTTGCCTGATTATTCTAGGAAGTGTTAGTCACATTTTGAGAACCGTGGATAATTATAGGACCTATATATGTGTCTTGTGTTAAGTTCTTTTCTTGGGATCCTATTCTCTGAAGCTGCTTTATAGCAACAGACTGCTACCTTGTAGCTGAGGATCACTTCCAGCATAGAATGGTATTTGTTGCCCAGGACAGAATCTTATTAATGTAATATATAATGGAAGGAATACACGACACCTGTATTAATAAAGGGACCATCATTCTGATGATCGGTAGGGTGTATGTATATTTTTTTGATGGCTTCCTGAAATATGCTCATCCCATTGAATTGGCACAGGGGTCTCAAATTTCAGAGATGCCTTGTGTGATGCCAAAATTTGGTACGCCCGCCTTTCTCACTCCATTCTAAATCATAGTTGTGGCATCTTCTGTGGTTCCCAGTGTGACTCAACCAATTGCACTCCCCAGTTGCACTCTGGTAGGTGGATCTTGGGGTCCTGGAAAAAAGAATAAAAGGGAAAGGTAAGTGACACCTGAATGGTTTAGTCCAGTCAAAGGTGACTATGGGGTTGCGGCGCTCATCTTGCTTTCAGGCTGAGGGAGCTGGCGTTTGTCCACAGACAGTTTCCGGGTCATGTGGCCAGCAGGACTAAACCACATCTAGTGCAATGGAACACCATGACGGAAATCAGAGCGCATGGAAACACCGTTTACCTTCTCGCCATAGCAGTACCTATTTTTCTACTGGCGCTGGCGTGCTTTTGAACTGCTAGGTTGGCAGGAGCTGGGACAGAGCAACGGGAGCTCACCCTGTCATGGGGATACGAACTGCTGACCTGCAAGCCCAAGAGGCTCAGTGGTTTAGACCACAGTGACACCTGCTTCCCTGGTAAAAATAATTATAATAAAGAGCAGAGACATCAAGGTCCGTATAGTTAAAGCTATGATTTTTCCAGTAGTGATGTATGGAAGTGAGAGCTGGACCATAAAGAAGGCTGATCGCCGAAGAATTGATGCTTTTGAATTATGGTGCTGGAGGAGACTCTTGAGAGTCCCATGGACTTCAAGAAGATCAAACCCATCCATTCTAAAGGAAATCAGCCCTGAGTGCTCACTGGAAGGACAGATCCTGAAGCTGACCACTTTGGCCACCTCATGAGAAGAGGACTCCCTGGAAAAGACCCTGCTGTTGGGAAAGATGGAGGGCAGAAGGAGAAGGGGATGACAGAGGACGAGATGGTTGGACAGTGTTCTCGAAGCTACCAGCATGAGTTTGACCAAACTGTGGGAGGCAGTGGAAGACAGAAGTGCCTGGCATGCTCTGGTCCATGGGGTCACGAAGAGTCGGACACGACTAAACGACTAAACAACAACAAATCCCACAAGGCTGAAGTTTGCATGTTCCTTATTGGAAAGAATACAAATAATCTTTCGATCATTTGGGGGGCAACATATTTCATGAATCCATGGGAGCAGGTAAGAATAGACAAAACTGCCTTGTACCATGCTTGGACACTGGTACATCTGTCTCACTGTTATTTACACTGACCGATAGTAGTTCTACCAGCCATGCCTGGCAATGCCCAAGTTTGAACCTGGAACCTTGTGCATACAAACCAAGTGTGTCCCCCCCCCCGTGCCTTTCCCCAAATCTTAGCAATCAATTTTTGGGTGACCTTTCAATTTGGATGGCTTTTCTTGTCAGAAAAGAAAAGAGCTAACATTTCTGCCAGAAAAAGAATTTTCAGAAGTTGCTGAGGGTAAATAAGGACTTTGCTTGAGGAGGGTAGCAATCACATGCAAACTATTAAAACAGGAACAAAATTTCTCTTGAGAATATTACTCCCTGTCCCCATCTGCTACGATCCATTGATGCTTGAATAGATTAACATGTGTGTTCAAATACATTCAGTTCACAAATAACAATGTCAGCGCCTCACTATCTAATGATCATAACCATGTGTTGCCCAAGATCAGAAGGGCGATATCACCCTCTGTGAACCCTCCTCTCTGAGTTGTTGTACCTATTGTTCCTTATTTTGGACAAGTGTTCCTATTTGAGGCTGAACAACATTAGGTAGTACTAAGCCGTTTTAGTGAATATTTTTTTTTTATCTGTTCACAAGTCTTCTAAGAATTCTCAGTGTACTGCACTGATTGATTGCATAAACGTGGCTGTTCTTCTAGGAACCTAGGGAACTTCTTTATGCTTTTCGGAGTTTGGTATATATTACAGTGCAGAGTAGGGGAAAAAAATAGCCTGGTGAGATTGCTGATGGGAAGAATAGAGAAACTTAAGGCTTATTACTCATGGCAAACAAAGCCATTCTGAGTACAAGGTTACACATGGCCAAGGAGGATTAAGAGGCTGACACAAACAAATACTATAAACTGACTAAATTTGGAGATGAAGGAGGAAGGAAGTAAAGTATGGTTGCTTTACTCCTAGAAATACTGGATCAGTCTGTTGGTCCATTTCTCTCTGTATTGTCTACACCATGGGTAGGCAAACTAAGGTCCAGGGCCCGGATCCGGCCCAATTGCCTTCTAAATCCGGCCCACGGATGGTCCAGGAATCAGCGTGTTTTTACATGAGTAGAATGTGTCCTTTTATTTAAAATGCATCTCTGGGTTATTTGTGGGGCATAGGAATTCGTTCGTTTTTCTTTCCAAAATATAGTCTGGCCCGCCACAAGGTCTGAGGGACAGTGGACCGGCCTCCTGCTGAAAAGGTTTGCTGACCCTTGGTCTACACTGATGGCAGGATTTCAGGCAGGAATTTCTCCAAGCCCTGCTTGGAGATTCTAGGGATATTCTGCATGCAAACTGGATGCTCTCCATCCCTTTCCTTTATATCACATGTACAAAATTGTATGGTGGTACCTCTGGTGGGGGATCTTATGTTCTCCTTCTGGGGTAGTTTGTCCACCTTTGGTTCCTACCCTGCACTCAGGTCTCACCTGTGTCTCCTAGAAGCTGTTGGCATGTAATGCCAGCCACACTCTGGGAATGGCTTTGACTGGCTGGCTAAACCAGGTGAGGGGAAATAATAATAATAATAATAATAATAATAATAATAATAATAATAAAAAAAAATAAATAAATAAAATAAGTAATTATTTATACCCCGCCCATCTGACTGGGTTTCCCCAGCCACTCTGGGCAGCTTCCAACAGAATAGTAAAATACAATAATCTATTAAACATTAAAAGCTTCCCTAAACAGGGCTGCCTTCAGATGTCTTCTAAAAGTCTGGAAGTTGTTTTTTCTCTTTGACATCTGGTGGGAGGGCGTTCCACAGGGCAGGTGCCACTACCAATGAGTCTCAAAAGTCCCCTGGAGAGTTAGGGACTTCCCAGCATGTGAGGACAGGCTTCAGTGGATCAAACACATTTTTCTTTGAGACTGTCCTGTCACATGATACCCAAAATCTTCCTGATGCAGTTCATATGGAAGGCACAGAGGCATCGCTCCGACGGGTTTAAGTTTCCCAAGGCTCACTTCCATAAAGCAGCATGTTCAAGGGCAGAGATAGCAGCCAGCTGACCTGTTCCTCCCTTGTTTTCTTACTCAAACCCCAGTTATACATACATGTAGCATGAACTACAGAACCCAGAATTCTTTGAGAGGGAAAATGAGCTTCAGATGTGCTTTAAAGGCATTGTGGGTGCACAGCCTACCAATCCTAGGTAAAAGGTGAAGGTAAAGGACCCCTGGTCCAGTCAAAGGCGACTATGGGGTTGTGGCGCTCATCTCGCTTCAGGCTGAGGGAGCCAGCATTTGTCCACAGACAGCTTTCTGGGTCATGTGGCCAAAACCATGGAAACCAGAGCACATAGAAATGCCATTTGTCTTCCCGCTGCAGTGGTACCTATTTATCTACTTGCACTGGTGTGCTTTCAAACTCCTAGGTTGGCAGGAGCTTGGACAGAGCAACATGAGCTCACTCCTTCATGGGGATTGGAACCGCCAACCTTCTGATAAGCAAGCCCAAGGCGCTCAGTGGTTTAGACTACAGCGCCACCCTCATCCCTGCAAACCTATCCTAGGTTATGGCTACTTACAAACAGGCTTCTGGTCTCCATGCGTGTAGGTGATCAGCTGAGGAATGTTGAGGGACCAAGGAATCTTTGGCAACTGTAGTCTTTTAATGAGCTTCTGATCTCTCAAAACACTCGGACTCATGGGCATGCAATTAAGCTCAGTGTTGGAAGGTTCAGGACAGATAAAATAAAACGTAGTTAAACTGAAACTCACACCCACAAGTGGCAGCAATGGCTACCAGCCTAGATGGCTTTAAAAGAGGAAAAGACAAATTCATGGAGGAGAGGGCTATTGATGGATACTAGCCCTGATGGCTGTGCTCTGCCTCCATAGTTGAGGCAGCAATGCTTCTGCTGCTGGGAGCTACAGGAGGGCTCTACTGTTCAGTTGCTACTTGTGGGTTTCCCAAAGTTGGCTGCAGTGAGAACAGGGTGCTGGTCTATCTAGGTCACTGGCTTGATCCAGGAGACTCTTAACTTGTGTTCTTAAGACCCAGGTGGGTCTTGACTGATACGTAGTTGTATCCAGCCAGCCAGTCATGTCTGGGAGGCAGATGGTTTGACACCCTTTGGAAGTTGGGAGATGGGCTATTGCAATGTCAACCCCTGACAGATTTCTCCACCTCCTGACCTGATCTGTACTTGTATCCAAGGGGAGATGAAACCTTACCACTAAGGCAGAACGAGGAAGAAGAGATTCTGGACCTTGGTTTCCTCATCCAAAAGGAAATGATCTGCCCCGTGGAAATTAGAACACCTTAGGTATGCTGCTTATTTAACTTACATGCAGAATTCATCATACGAAAGGCTGGGCTGGATGAATCCCAAACTGGAATTAAGAATGCCGGAAGAAATATCAACAACCTCAGATATGCAGATGACACAACCTTGATGGCAGAAAGTGAGGAAGAATTAAAGAACCTTTTAATGAGGGTGAAAGAGGAGAGCGCAAAATATGGTCTGAAGCTCAACCTCAAAAAAAATAAAGATCATGGCCACTGGTCCCATCACCTCCTGGCAAATAGAAGGGGAAGAAATGGAGTCAGTGAGAGATTTTACTTTCTTGGGTTCCATGATTACTGCAGATGGTTACATTAGCCACGAAATTAAGACGCCTGCTTCTTGGGAGAAAAGCAATGACAAACCAAGACAGCATCTTAAAAAGCAGAGACATCACCTTGCCAACAAAGGTCCTTATAGTTAAAGCTATGGTTTTCCCAGTAGTGATGTATGGAAGTGAGAGCTGGACCATAAAGAAGGCTGATCACCGAAGAATTGATGCTGGAGGAGACTTTTGAGAGTCCCATAGACAGCAAGAAGATCAAACCTATCCATTCTTAAGGAAACAAGCCCTGAGTGCTCACTGGAAGGACAGATCCTGAAAATGAGGCTCTAATACTTTGGCCACATCATGAGAAGAGAAGACTCCCTGGAAAAGACCCAGATGTTGGGAATGATGGAGGGCACAAGGAGAAGGGGACGGCAGAGGACAAGATGGTTGGACAGTGTTCTCGAAGCTACCAGCATGAGTTTGACCAAACTGCGGGAGGCAGTGGAAGACAGGAGTGCCTGGCGTGCTCTGGTCCATGGGGTCACGAAGAGTCGGACATGACTAAACGACTAAACAACAACAGGTATGGGGAGCACATGTTACCATGTTGTTGAGCTAGAGCTGGCTTTTAAAGTGGCTGAAATAAGTCACTGAGGCACAGATGCTTTTAATCCATGCGAGTACATTTCAACATTTCAGAAGGGTTAAGTGAATAAATTCCCAACAGACGTGGACTCACTTGCTAACAGCTGCATGGAATCATAGCTTGGTTGGCAAGCAAGGGAAATATGTCCACTGCCTTTTTCTATGCTATGCATGACTGTACCAAATCAATATCTGAGATCAACTATATATATATTTAATAGGTCTAATGCAGAAATGTATTGCAATTATACTGTTTCTTGTTCTGGAAAGTGTGTTTGATCGCTACGTGTTAACGCAGCCAAAGAATGAGTCAAAGGACAAATTTAATCTGCCTGGGATAAAATACTTCCTGTTTGTGATTTCATGGTTTTACCTTCGAAATCCTCATGTAAACACTTGCCAGATCCAGGGATAAACTATTCCAGTGTGAATGTTTTGCAAAATGTGGAGTTTATTGTTTATGCATCACAACCCAGAATGATTTCTCCCCCCCCCAAAGTGATGCAAACAGCAGAGCTGAGCTGAGCCCAACTGGATTTTCCAGTGGTTCTGTAGAAAAATATCGGCATCACAACTTACTTTCCTTGGGTGTGGAAGGTCTTGCTCAAGTAGTAAGTTTTCTTGGAAATGGGCTGCCATACAATTAATGATATACTGTAATTGGACATACTTTGGTGAAAGTTAAGGGTGCTTGATAAACCCCTTTGGAATCAAATACCAGTTTTTGTACAATCAACAGAATCAAGTGGTGAAGCTTATTATGGAGTGTACTGCTTCATCCTGAAGATATATGTGTGAGAGACATATCTGGTCCCTTGAAGGAGGAGGGAGAATTAACCACCCCACTGTATGAAGAAAAATGGGTTTCAACCTAACCTTCTCCTGACATGCAATTACAGTGGTACCTCGGGTTACATACGCTTCAGTTTACATACGCTTCAAGTTACAAACTCCGCTAACCCAGAACTATTGCCTTGGGTTAAGAACTTTGCTTCAGGATAAGAATAGAAATCGTGCAGCGGTGGCGCAGCGGCAGCAGGAGACCCCATTAGCTAAAGTGGTGCTTCAGGTTAAGAACAGTTTCAAATTAAGAACAGACCTACAGAATGAATTAAGTTCTTAACCTGAGGTACCACTGTATTATATTTCCTGGGTGTTTTCCTTTTTTAAAAATAAATAAAAAATATATACTTTTACTGTATTAAAGATTTCTTGGTTTACAAAAGTATGTGCAATGTTTCTTTTTTCAAGTTACATCATGGGAGCATAATAATTCTCCCACTGGAATGCATCAATGCTGCTCTTTAATTGGCTGCTTGATGTCCCTCTTCCCGGAGTGCCATAGGACACACTTTGCTTGCCTCGTGCCTCTGTAGCAAACTGTCTTTTGCACTCATTTATTTGCTTTATCACCAACTAGAATCAAAGATCTAAATAACAGCATAGGAATGACACGGAAGAGAACAAGAAGCTCTTTGAATGCACCTAAAACATCTGTATAAATACTCCTATTATCTACCAGGGATTCAGAACTTCAAAATAAATAAACATTTTTTTCAAAAAAAATATTATGATATACAGTAAATAATCACGTTCAATTGCCCAGAGATCCGTTTCATTGGTTGATACATTAGTATTACATTAGAAAGAAAAGGGGGTAAAGATGGGGGGGAATGGTGGGGTGAGGTGGCAATGCTTCTGTTCTACTTAGTGTATGTGTGGGGTTCTGTGTCAGCATCACTTGTATGTGTTCTCTTTAATATTCACTTGTATATGGTGGTGAGAGGCTGGGGGTGGTCACCTAGGGGGTGGTTGTTTGTTTTTGATTGGCTGTAATGAAATCTGCTATTAGCGGCTTAGCGGCTCTTAGCGGCTTTTAGCGGCTTAGCGGCTTAGCGGATAAGCGGATAAGCAGCTTAGCGGCTTAGAAAAAGGGGGGGGGAAAGGGGGGAAAGTTGGAAAAACTCGCAAGACATTTTCGTCTTGCGAAGCAAGCCCATAGGAAATTCGTTTTGCGAAGCGCCTCCAAAACGGAAAACCCTTTCGTCTAGCGGGTTTTTCGTCTTGCGAGGCATTCGTCTTGCGGGGCACCACTGTAAGGCTGTTTCCCATACTATTTGATACCATGGGTGTTTTCCTTTTCAAGGAGAATCCATTCATGTAACACCTCCCTGAAGTGTATCATTCCAGAAAAACTTTATTACTAGATCCTGCAGGTTTTATAAACTGTTCCTCACAGCTGATTTACACACAGCAGAATCACACAGTGCAATCTTATCTTGATTGTAGCAAGGTGGGGGTTGCATGTTTAAGGCCTTTGGGGCAGCTGTGTTGCCTGTAGAAGGTCTCCCAGCTCAATTCTATGTACCTCCAGCCTGAAACCATGGAGAAGCACTGTGTCACTGTGAACCATACAGAGGTAGATGTACCAATGTTCTGAGCCAGTATAATACATGTTCCTATGCTCCCTCCCATGAAAAATATAGCCTCTTTTCTCAGGGAAAATGGCCTTGGCCCTGTATAACTTAAGGAGCATCTCCACCCTCATTTGTTCAGCCTAAACACCGTGCTCTAGCTCCAAGGACCTTCTGGCTGCCTCAGCCTGCACCAGGGCCAATGGATACACAGATCAGTTACACCATATATGTAAAGCGCATGGCATTCCCCAGAGAATCATGGGAGCTGTCCTAGCTTCTCCCCAATACATGCAGACAGAAGGCTAGAAGATTCTCTCCTGCTTGCGTTTTCACACAAAATATTCAGAATGACTCGTTGACCCTTTTGTAGTTCTATTTTCTCTTACTTGGGTGCCGATTGCTTATTTATTGCACTCACATCCTGGTTTTTCCATTCACAGGCAGATGTTGAAAGCAGGCTTCTGTGCAAACACACAATACATATAGCGATAAAACGATATCATAAAAGGCAATCTCTATTCAGATAGCACAGAGAGCCACCTTGAGACAACAAGGTCTAGATCAGAGGTTTTCAACCTTTTTGAGTCCATGGCTCCCTTGACCAACTACATTCTTTCTGTTGCACTCCTGCAGGGCTCAGGAGTCCAGTTCTGTCACCCCTTGCCTGCAGAGCTGGCAACCTCTCACCCTTTTTCAAACACCCTCCCTTGCGGAGTGTTCCCTCAGCCTCCTCTCCCCTCTCCTTGGGAGTCCTCCAGGCAGCCATTGCTGCTGCACCTGGTCTCTGAGCCTACCCCCCTGCCTCAGAGAGAGGTGCCTCCACAAATTGCTCCACAGGAGCTTGGGAAACACCCCCTGGCCAGCCCCAGAGGCGCCATTCACCTGGGGAGTTTATAGCCAGGTCTGCTGCAATGAACAGTTGTGCAAGCCTTGCGGAGGCAGAGACACAAGAGGGCATCAAAGGGAGGAAAGGAAAGAGGTCAGTGTTGCCCGCAGCACCCCTGCCCATCATTCAAGGCACCCCAGGGGGCCACAGCACACTGGATGAAAACCATTGGTCTAGACAGTGAGGTGTCCCAACCACCATGATTTTCTCAAATGACGTCTCTTCCCTCAGCTCATTAACCAGTGGAATGGGAGTAGGTTGTTGCAGCTATGAAAACCAGACAGGAACTGTAGCACCCTGCTTGTGGTTAACGCTTAGCTGGAATGAAATATTCAACGCAGCAATAGAGAAATTAAAATAATAATTTATTTGTCAGACAAATAAATGAGAGGCACAGTGGTATATGGTTACCAAGCTCTGGCCTGGCCTCCTGCCATTCTGGCCAGCACTTATATTTCCTTAATCCAGCCCCCTTGCTCCTCCTGTGGCTGCCTCTGTCCAATCAGCCTGGTTGAAATTCCTATTGGCTGTTTGCTAGAACCAATCACAAAAGATACACCCATTTCCTCTTGTCCTTTTATGGGAAACAAAAAGCTATATATTCTTCTATCTGTAAATGACAAATAAGTAGTAATATATCTTACATGTGTCTCAACAAGGAACCTTAATTACCAGCTCACCTCGCCCTATTGCCCTCCAAAACAGATGGTTTAATCTTAAATTTTTATCTTAAACAGATGTCAAGGATCTTGAGTTCACATCATTATTGAGAGATCTCCTTCTCTTGAAGGTCTTTAAAACAAAGGCCTGACAACCATATGTGCTCTAATGATGTTTCCTGCTTGGCAGGGGGGGGGGGCTGGGCTGGTGGCTGATGGCTCCTGTGATCTCCTCCAACTACATGAAATAAGAATCTAGCATAAGGATTTAACATTTCTTAGCTTCTGATTCCTTTGCATAATTACATTTAAGCCAATATATTTAATACATAACATAAATAACCTTTTAAAAGGAAAAGAAATCTTAAAAGGATCTCAGTTTAAGAAAGAAACAACTTTAGAAAAAGACTTCCCAAAATACTCTCTTCCTTTCTGCCAGCTAGATGCTTTTCCATTGCTCTTGACCTTTGAACCTTAGGAAAATATGGCTCAAGTTTAATGGGAGGCACATGGTTTTATTTTACTATTTACCCACTCTTAATTATGTTTATCTCTTTTTTTATCTTCTGTAATATGTAGGGTCAGTGTCCTCGCTCTCAGCCTGTAATTCCCTTTTTGACTTTGAGAATTGTTTTCTGCTATAAATCAGGGGACCCCCTTGTCTAGGAGGAAAAACATTGCCAAGGTTCTTAGGCAGCTGCTCTTCTGCCTGGCATGAAACATTTGAAGATCTTTAAGCTCATTTTAAGATACAGGCCCTGATCAAGCCTTAATAAAAATGCAGGCTATGATTAGATGCCTCAGAACAACAACAACAACAACAACAACAACAATTTTTTTAAAAAAAATATTTATACCCTGCCCATATGGCTAGGTTTCCCCAGGAACTCTGGGCGGCTTCCACCAGAATATTAAAATGCAATAACCTATTAAACGTTAAAAGCTTCCCTAAACAGGGCTGCCTTCGGATGTCTTCTAAAAGTCTGGTAGTTGTTTTTCTCTTTGACATCTGGTGGGAGGGTGTTCCACATGGCGGGTGCCACTACCGAGAAGGCCCTCTGCCTGGTTCCCTGTAACTTGGCTTCTCGCGGTGAGGGAACCACCAGAAGGCCCTTGGCACTGGACCTCAGTGTCCGGGCACAATGTTGGGGGTGGAGACGCTCCTTCAGGTATACTGGACCGAGGAAGAAGCATAAACCCAAACCCTCCAAGAAGTCTCCCTACTTTCCAGGGACCGTCCTGGATTTACAGAAGCTGTTCTGGTTTCTGATTTGATCCTGGGATGTCCCACTTTTCCTTAGGATTTCCCTATTTTTATCAGAGAAATGTTGGAGGGTATGTAAGCCCTACCCCTCCTGAATGCAATGAGGCATGGGGTGGAAGCTACAAAGTTAATTCCACCTTAGGAGATGAATACAACTTTAACCAGCCCTGCCTTTATGTCTTCCATTTCTTCCCAAACATGGAAGGGTCAATGCTTGCTAATATAGCACAAGAAATATGCTTGCTCAACAACTTTCTGGTCCAGACACTTCAGTAGCCCATCCATTCAGTATGACTTGTGCTCATTTCCTGTAACAAACTGTCTGGCAGTTGACAATATTAGGAGATAGCGGTTATCATAAAAATCACTTAAGAATTTTCCCTCTTGCTGCCCGTTATCAGCTTTTAACAGTCCTGCTAGCACACGGAAGGACAGACAGGATACAGATCAGTTTGTGTGCTAAATTTAACCCCAGCATGTTTATGATGGAAAAAATGCTTAAAAGCAGCAACAAAGGCAAGCCACTTAAGAATGTAATTTGTTGGCGAGTAGTTTCTCAAGTCTTGGCATGGAAACTATGCTTTAATAAAGTGATAACTGTAAAGCCTTTAAGAAAAATAATAATCCAAAAACCGCATCAAGGCCTCTATTAGGCCTAACAAAAATGCTAACAAAAAAGATTGACTCTGCTGTAGCTGCTTCTGCTCCAGGAGCCTATGAGTACAAAATCAGCTATGGACCCTTCAAATATTGCATAGAGTTCACCCAGGGGTGCAGAGCCACTGTAAGGGGAAGACCTGCCAGCCTTCTTAAGCCTTCAGATGACTCTGGTCCTTGGCCGAGGCAACATTTTCTATGCCTCAGCCAACAGGGCCCACTGGGAGCTGCTCGTGAACTTGACTTGCCTGGCCTGGAATATGCTCTAGTAATCAGGGCTGGCCCACCCATGAGGCAAAGTGAGGTGATTGCCTCGGGCAGCAGATTTGGCCTACAACTCCTTGAAGGCTGCATCTGCTATACTCCTACCTTACTCCTATCTTACTCCTACTTTACTCATAACTTACTCCTACCTTACTCCTAACATACTCCTACTCTACTCCTACCTTACTCCTACCTTACTCCTACGGGAATCTTTCTTTGTGTGCGAGTTCTCTTTCGGTTTTGGCTGAGACGCGAAAGGATGCCTGCTCTTTCGCCGGGCTAATTCACGATGTTTTTCTACGCATTAAAAAGACTGTTGGAGATAAGAGAGAAGCCTGCATTCAGTCTGATTTTTTATCCACACACGGCAACAGCTTCTCCCGCTGCTGAAATCTGCCAGGACTATGCTAAGAGAGCTAAGGGAAGTTTTCGATCGGCATGGACGGCCAGTGGCGCAGCATCTTTACTCACACCAGTTTGGATGGGATTGCCTCGGGCAGCAGATTTGGCCTCCAACTCCTTGAAGGCTGCATCTGCTGCCTTCTCCAGTGCTCTGACTCTTCTTGTCTTCACATTATATCCTTGCAGCAGTCCTGCGATAGTCTTGGAAATGTGTCTTGAGGTTGCTGTCTGGCTTTTTAGAATCTTGAATGTTTAATTTGTTTGCTTTTTACTACTTTACTCCTACTTTACTCCTACTTTACTCCTACTTTACTGCTATGTTACTCCCACTTTACTCCTATTTTACTCCCACTTTACTCCCATGTTACTCCTACTTTACTCCCACTTTACTCCTACTTTACTCCCACTTTACTCCTATGTTACTCCCACTTTGCTCCTACTTTACTCCTACTTTACTCCTACTTTACTCCCACTTTACTCCCACTTTACTCCTACTTTACTCCCACTTTACTCCTATGTTACTCCCACTTTACTCCTACTTTACTCCCACTTTACTCCTACTTTACTACTTTGTGGTTGAATGCCAGTTGCTGTCTGGCTTAGGTTGCTGTCTGGCTTTTTAGAATCTTGAATGTTTAATTTGTTTGCTTTTTACTACTTTACTCCTACTTTACTCCTACGTTACTCCTACGTTACTCCTACTTTACTACTTTGCGGCTGAATGCCAGTTGCTGGAGATCACATGTGAGGTTGAGTGCTGTGGTGCTCACATCCTGCTTGCAGGCTTGGAGGCTGATCTTTTAGGGCAGGGGTAGGCATCCTAAGGCCCGGGGCACAGATGTGCCCCGATCGCCTTCTCAATCCAGCCCACGGATAGTCCAGGAATCAGCGTCTTTTTACATGAGTAGAATGTGTGCTTTTATTTAAAATGCATCTCTGGGTTATTTTTTTCTTCAAAATATAGTCCGGCCCACCACCATCTAAGGGTCGGTGGACCGGTCCATGGCTGAAAAAGGTTGCTGACCCCTGTTTTAGGGCTACTAGGACACTGCCTCCCACAAATCTCTGTTTGTCCTCATCCAGCTCCGACTGCCTTCTTTTTCACTTACAAGTCCGTGGTGAATGATGAGGTATTACCCAAACACCACAAGTCGGCTGTACTGTTTATTTCAAAAGGAAACGTAAGCCAGTTTGGATGGGATTGCCTCGGGCAGCAGATTTGGCCTCCAACTCCTTGAAGGCTGCATCTGCTGCCTTCTCCAGTGCTCTGACTCTTCTTGTCTTCACATTATATCCTTGCAGCAGTCCTGCGATAGTCTTGGAAATGTGTCTTGAGGTTGCTGTCTGGCTTTTTAGAATCTTGAATGTATAATTTGTTTGCTTTTTACTACTTTACTCCTACTTTACTCCTATGTTACTCCTATGTTACTCCTACTTTACTACTTTGCGGCTGAATGCCAGTTGCTGGAGATCGCATGTGAGGTTGAGTGCTGTGGTGCTCACATTCTGCTTGCAGGCTTGGAGGCTGATCTTCTAGGACAGGGGTAGGCAACCTCAGGCCGGGCCACAAATGTGGCCCAATCAGCCGGAGTATTTGGAACATCCAGACTTTAAAAGGACCAAGAAATAGAATTTAAGTTAGACTCTTAAACATAGAGGTCTGGATGGAAGAACAATGACTTTTTCTGAGAGTTTTTTCGAGATTGGACTTTCTGAAATTAAAAGCTATCAAAAGACGGCAAAGTGGAGTTCAGATATAGACGTGGATACAGCAGGCTGGCAGTAGACAATGGATGAACTTTGGGGATTGGAACCGGGGAATGGGGGGGGGGGAGATTTGGAATCCAAAGGCTGTAAAATTATATATTATTTCTTTCTTTACTTTTTTCATGTTTGTTGTTTGAAAATAGGGGAGTTCGTGGAAGGGAAATGGGGTCGATCTTAGGGAATTATATAAAATATAAGGAGAAATGGTTCATTAAGATAAATAAGATAAATTAATTTGGAATAAATGGGTTTTTTAAAATTACAAATAAGGTTTTAAAATTTGGGGTAAGAATCTGTGGAATCAATTTAAGGGAAATGGAATACAAGAGGGGGAGGGGGGGGAAGTCCGGGAAAGATGCCACTGAAACCAAGTGTAAATCATATTTGTTTTTTCTTTCTTTCTTGCTATCTTTCATTTTTATTCTGGAAATTTTTTAATAAATATTATTAAAAAAAACAAAAAAAAACAACAAAAAAAACCAAATGTGGCCCAATCGCCTTCTCAATCCAGCCCACGGAGGGTCCAGGAATCAGCGTCTTTTTACATGAGTAGAATGTGTGCTTTTATTTAAAATGCATCCCTGGGTTATTTTTTTCTTCAAAATATAGTCCGGCCCACCACCGTCTGAGGAACGGTGGACCGGTCCATGGCTGAAAAAGGTTGCTGACCCCTGTTTTAGGGCTACTAGGACATTGCCTCCCACAAATCTCAGTTTGTCCTCATCCAGCTCCAGCTTCTTTTTCACTTACAACTCCGTGGTGAATGATGAGGTATTCGCCAAACACCACAAGTCAGCTGTACTGTTTATTTCAAAAGGAAACGTAAGCCAGTTGTGAGGAGAATCAGAACTTACAGGGTTAAACAGTTCTGTGTGACGTCTCACATTCTGAGGCGTGGTTATGTTCACATACGGGAATCTTTCTTTGTGTGTGAGTTCTCTTTCGGTTTTGGCTGAGACGCGAAAGGATGCCTGCTCTTTCACCAGGCTAATTCACGATGTTTTTCTACGCATTAAAAAGACTGTTGGAGATAAGAGAGAAGCCTGCATTCAGTCTGATTTATTATCCACACACGGCAACAGCTTCTCCCGCTGCTGAACTCTGCTAGGACTATGCTAAGAGAGCTAAGGGAAGTTTTCGATCGGCACGGACGGCCAGTGGCGCAGCATCTTTACTCACACCAGTTTGGATGGGATTGCCTCGGGCAGCAGATTTGGCCTCCAACTCCTTGAAGGCTGCATCTGCTGCCTTCTCCAGTGCTCTGACTCTTCTTGTCTTCACATTATATCCTTGCAGCAGTCCTGCGATAGTCTTGGAAATGTGTCTTGAGGTTGCTGTCTGGCTTTTTAGAATCTTGAATCTTTAATTTGTTTGCTTTTTACTACTTTACTCCTACCTTACTCCCACTTTACTCCTACCTTACTCCCACTTTACTCCTACTTTACTCCCAATTTACTCCTGCTTTCCTCCCACTTTACTCCTGGTTTACTCAAACTTTACTCCTACTTTACTCCCAATTTACTCCTACTTTACTACTTTGTGGCTGAATGCCAGTTGCTGGAGATCACATGTGAGGTTGAGTGCTGTGGTGCTCACATTCTGCTTGCAGGCTTGGAGGCTGATCTTCTAGGGCAGGGGTAGGCAACCTAAGGCCCGGGGCACAGATGTGGCCCAATAGCCTTCTCAATCCAGGCCACGGATGGTCCAGGAATCAGCGTCTTTTTACATGAGTAGAATGTGTGCTTTTATTTAAAAGGCATCTCTGGGTTATTTTTATCTTCAAAATATAGTCCGGCCCACCACCGGCTGAGGGACGGTGGACCGGTCCATGGCTGAAAAAGGTTGCTGACCCCTGTTTTAGGGCTACTAGGACACTGCCTCCCACAAATCTCAGTTTGTCCTCATCCAAACGTAAGCCAGTTTGGATGGGGGAGGTGTGGAGAATGCAGGCCCTCCAAGTGTCCCTATTTTCCAAGGACCGTCGTGGATTTACATTCTGATTGGATCCCAGAATGTCCCGCTTTTCCTTAGGATGTCTCTATTTTCATCAGAGAAATTTTTGGAGGTTATGGAGGTATGCGACCCCTGAGTCAAGGAGATAAGTAACTTTGCAACTTTAAGAAGACACCTGAAGGCAAAAAGGAAGGATTTTTTAAAAAAAACAACAACAAAATAAAATTTTGTTTTAAAGGGGGGAAAGATATGATATGAATATATACAAAAAATACCCTAACCCATACATTCTTTTATAAATCTGATATTATCCTAATATAAATTAGTCAACTACATTTTGTATAAATTCATTTGAAATACTGTCATATTTATCCAAGCAGTCTATGTCTGTAAGCAGTCCGTTCATAGGTTACAAGTGTTACCATATTATCAACCCACCGATTAAAGGAGATCATCTCTTTACTCTTCCAGTTTATCAATATCAGCTTCTCAGCTAACATTAGAGTGTGTACAATCCATTTCTGTTGTCCAGTTGTTAACTTCCATATAGTAGGCAGATAGCTAAAAATAAGTTTCATGTTTGATTGTATATTGTTTTATCCTGCAAGCTGCTGAGTGTGGCTGGCACGACCCAGTCAGATGGGTAGGGTATAAATAATAAAACTATTATTATTATTTATTATTGAATAGGACATCCCTTTTTTTCATCAGAGAAATGTTGGAGGGTTTGAGAATGAACACAAAACAATCCTTTTTATGGCCCCACTTCAGCAGCTGAGCTTCTTAGCTAAATGGGGAATTTGAAGCTGGGTCCCCCAATTCCTAGTCTGGGTGTGTGTGTGTGAATTTCTTGCCTTTACTTCCAGCCTATGAGAATTCCTTCTCCTTCCCTGATGTGTGTGTGTTTGTGTGTAAACTGCAGGTACTATTGTAATTTATTTAATATATTTATAGCCTACTCTTCATCTTTATATAGAAACCAGGGTGGGGTGCTTAATCTTAAACAAACCATGCAGTAAAATAGTAAAACAATAAAAACTCCAGAAGAGATGCAGTAGAGACGCCGAAAAAAGCAAAACAACAGCAGGAGAGCGAGTTGAACAGACGGCTTCCTGTTTTCCACCCATGTTGGGTGAGAGTGGAGACGCCTTGCTCACCGAACACCCCGCTCTGTTCCTGCCCTGGCGTCTTGCTTTCTGTCCATACTAGATGGGGGGTGGAATGAGAGAGAAGCTCCCCTAGCCCCTTGTACCAGCATGAAAAGAAAGCTGAATGAAAAAGAAATGTGTGAATTGTGTGTGGGCAGTGGGGGGCAGGTGTGTGAATGATGCGGAGGGAAGGAGCATAACTGAATGGAGGGGTGGGACAAAAGGACATGGGTGGCATTGTAGTCTAAACCACTGAGCCTCTTGGGCTTGCCAATCGGAAGGTCAGTGGTTCGAATCCCCGCGGCAGGATGAGCTCTCGTTGCTCTGTCCCAGCTCCTGCCAGCCTAGCAGTTCAAAAGCACAACAGTGCAAGTAGATAAATAGGTACCACTGTGGCGGGAAGGTAAATGGCGTTTCCATGTGCTCTGGCTTCCGTCACAGTGTCCTGTTGCGCCAGCAGTGGTTTAGTCCTGCTGGCCACATGACCCAGAAAGCTGTCTGTGGACAAACGCAGGCTTCCTTGACCTGAAAGCGAGATGAGCGCCGCAACTGCATAGTCGCCTTTGACGGGACTTAACTGTCGAGGGGTCCTTTACCTTTACTTTTACCTTATACACGTGTGTATGGATGTGGGGGGAGAGAGGAGGTGGGAGAGGGAAAGAGTGCAGCAGAGAGGGGGTGTCCCTACCCAAAATCCACGTGTCCCTATTTTCCAGGGACATTCCCAGGTTTACAGAACCTGTCCTGGTTTCTGATTGGATCCTGGAATATCCCACTTTTCTTTAGGACAACCCTATTTTCATAGGAGAAATATTAGAGGGTATGGTAAAGGTAAAGGGACCCCTGACCATTAGGTCCAGTCGTGACCGATTCTGGGGTTGCGGCGCTCATCTCGCTTTATTGGCCGAGGGAGCCGGCGTACAGCTTCCGGGTCATGTGGCCAGCATGACTAAGCTGCTTCTGGTGAACCAGAGCCGCACACGGAAACACCATTTACCTTCCCGCCAGAGCGGTACCTATTTATCTACTTGCACTTTGACGTGCTTTCGAACTGCTAGGTTGGCAGGAGCAGGGACTGAGCAATGGGAGCTCACCCCGTCATGGGGATTCAAACCTCCGACCTTCTGATTGGCAAGTCCTAGGCTCTGTGGTTTAACCCACAGCGCCACCCGCGTCCCTAGAGGTAGGACGTCCCTATTTTAATCAGAGAAATGTTGGAGGGTATGGAGTTATGTGGCCCCTGAGCGAAGGAGATAAGTGCAAATCCTGCACTGGACAAGCAGTTAGGCTAGGTGACTTCTAAGATGTCTTCCAACACTAAAATCCCATGATTCAATGAAAAGGGATTACAAAGCACAACTAGCCTTTGAACCCCTACACAACTGAGGGCAGCCCTGTATAGGGAAGTTTTTTTTAATATGTTGGAAGCCACCCAGAGTGGTTGGGGCAATCCAGTCAGATGGGTGAGGTATAATGGAATAGGATGTCACTTTTCATCAGAAAAACTTTGGAAGGTGTGCACAATTGACTTTGCCTTCACTCATTCCAAGTCTAACTGGTCCTGATCCATTCAAAAAGTAGTTGAGGTAAAGGCAACAATCCAGGGCTTCAGATGCACAAGCAAAACTCCATCTATACAAGACTCTCTCCATTCTATCCTATAAGCAGCCTGAGCTTTCGAGTTTCCTCTTTGGAGCTGAACCACACACACACACACACACACACACCCTTTTCATTATCTGTTTTTTCTCAGGCTTTTCCAGATGACAGTTTTCTAGTGTAGTAGCTGCATCGCTATTAACTAATTTGTTGTGGGAAATCCAGGCATCCTTCCTCGAGGCAGAGATTCATCTGGTGGGCATATGGTGTTTTTCTAGCACTCAAACGGTGATATTTTCTTCTTGGAAAAATCCAGTTCTCTCTCTCTCTCCCTCCCCCTCCCCCCAGTTTATCTATGACTTTACGAGGTGTGATTGCATATTGCTGCAGGGTACCTCTGTTCTGGGCCTGGTTGTTGTGAGTGAAGAGAAACACAAACCCACCTGTTTTTCGCATTTTATCATTGCTCTTTGAACCCCATCTTTATGGGTTTTGCCGCTGCTAAACAGGAAGCCCTACATCAGGGGTGGAGAACATTTTTCAGATTGAGGTCCATCTCGCTTGTGCTGGTGATGATGACCAGAAGCAAAAGTGGGAAGAGTAATGGATATGGCTTTCTTTGCAAAGCTGCGTATATTCCATGCACACACAAAACAGAGATTTCAGCAAGTCCTCTCCCACCGCTTTCCTGAGCTACTAAAAGCAGCAACAACAACCCATAGTCATGCAGAGCTCTCAAGTTCTTCAGCCTGGATGATAAGAAAAATATATGGGGAGGGGAAACACGCAGCTGATTTCATGTTGAAGCCACAAAATCTGCAATGCTATTCACACTTATATAGAAATAAGCCCCACATAACTCAATCAGACCTCTGAGTTGACATGGTTAGTATTGCAGTCAGTCAGTCAGTCAGTCAGAGCAACCCTAAACAAAGGAAGCTAGTGGAAAATAAAATATTATATATTATAATATAATATAATAATTATATTATATAATTATTATAATATATTATTATTATTATTATTATTAAGGGTGGGGAAGGGTGGTTGTTGGTGAAGAGTAGAGCATCTTCTTTGTATTCAGAAGGTCCCAGGTTCAATCTCTGGAATCTTCAAGTAGGTCTGGGAGAGACACCCCTGTTATGTATTCAGTGGTCTGTGTTTGCCTGAGCTTGAGTTTGGACTAAGGATTCTGAGCTCCTGTGTTCTGATTCGATACATGATATCCAATCACAGAACATTTTAGGATTTGGGCCTCTGCCATTGGCCCTTATGATTTGCAGCTTAGAAGTTTAGACAGCCAATCACGTTGGGAGTGGGAGTGGCCCAGGCCTTCAGAAATGTACATAAGCAGTTGCTTTGCCCCTGTTGTCCAGTTCTGTTAGTTCAAGAAAGGTTCTTGCTGTTATCACTGTGTCTTGCCTCGTGGGAACCCATCTACACTTGAACAACAACAACAGCAACAACAACAACAACAATACCCCACCCCCTGTCTGGGTTGCCCTAGTCACTCTGGGTGGCTTCAGAAACTTATAAAAACATAATAAAACATCAAACATTAAAAAAACTTCAGGAAAATGTGGTGCTTAAAGGACAATAAAGTAGGTTTTACTTCAACACATTTTAAAAATGCAGAATACTAAAGTCATGAGGACATTTGCAGATTGCTCGCAAAACCTTCTTCTGTCCATTCCAATGGTCTCATATCCCTTATTCACACTTATGTAACTCACACATAACACATGCAGCTCATGCTGGCACTCTCACAGCCCACCCTATGCACACCCAGTCTAACAGCGTGACTAACATAATCTGTTAGTGCTCTACCACCACACCACCTCCTCCCATCCAGAATCTCTTCCAACCCACAACACCATCTGTCCCTAGGGCAAGTCTGCTGACTAGGTTTAATAAAATAAAATAAAATAAATCTGAGCATTTGGAAAGTTCATAAACACCCCAGCAGCTGATCCAATGGCTGGGGTCGACTCATGGCAACATACTGAGTGTGGCGCTCTTACAACCAATAGTTGAATTCAACTGGACTTAATTGTCTGGGGGTCCTTTACCTTTACCTACAACCAATAGCTAGAGAGGTTTCAAAAACTGCAGTCCACAATTCTCCTTTTGTATCCTGAGAACACCCAGCCCAAGGAGGATAAACGACTGGTAGTTTAATTCTTTAGTGCTTATGGTAGCACCTAGGTGCACAGAGCTCTCCCCGCCCCCGAAGGAACGTCTCCACCCTCATCATCCAGCCCGGATGCTGAAGTCCAGCTCTTAGGGCCTTCTGGGGGTTCCCTCACTGCAAGAAGTTACAGTGAACCAGGCAAAGGGCAGTGGTGCCTGCCCTGTGGAACACCCTCCTATCAGATGTCAAGGAAATAAACAAGAATCTGACTTTTAGAAGACATCTGAAGGTGGTTCTGTTTAGGGAAGTTTTTAATGTTTGATGTTTGAATGTGTTTTTTAATATTCTGTTGAGAGTTGCCCAGAGTGGCTGGGGAAACCCAGCCAGATGGGCAAGGTATAAATAAATAAATAAAAATTATTTATTTACACTTGCAACTAAATAGCAGACATCCCTTCCCCAGGTTTCTGCTCTGAGCTGGACTGTTCGAGCTACAGCATGACCACAACTCTACCCAAACTTAAGTAGGCTTGTCTGATGGGACACTCACAAGCAACCTGTGACTTCTCCTACACAGAGGTTGCCACAGTGCCTGTCTCTTCAAGCCCCTCCTGGTCCTCGGGGACAGAGAAGAAGGATTACAGAGGGGAGTCTACTGTTCCCCATCTCAGGAACTGTCTCTTCCTCTGCTCCTGGCACATCCTGCCCTCCTTCCAGCCCCAGATCCCGCCCCACATCCCACACTGGGACTGCTCAGTCCCCTTCCTCCAGCCCAGGCTCCTGCCTTCCAGGAGGCACCATACCTATAAATTGCTGCTCTGTTACGCTAGATCAGCCTTTCCTTGGAGTCCTGCCAGTCCCTGACATTTTGTCATGTTTCCTTTGCGTTTCTTCAAAAATATGCATGCTACTCCAAAGTGATTGCAAAAAAATGTGTTTATTTCGAGGAATCTGCACTAAAATGCTGATTAATTTTCATGAGGATTTTTTTAAAAAAACACCCACTGGATTTCTGCAAAATGTGGAGAGCTGAATTCAAGACTGGAAAACTGAGAAATGGAGAAAATCAGAACTGATAGATCCCTCCATCCCCACCTGGCACAGCAAAACAAACAAAAAGCCCTATTGCCTAAAACATAGGTAGGCAAACTAAGGCCTGGGGGCTGGATCTGGCCCAATAGCCTTCTAAATCCGGCCTGTGGATGGTTGGGGAATCAGCATGTTTTTACATGAATAGAATGTGTCCTTTTATTTAAAATGCATCTCTGGGTTATTTGTGGGCCATAGGAATTCGTTCATTTATTTTTTCCCCAAAATATAGTCCGGCCCCCCACAAAGTCTGAGGGACAGTGGACTGACCCCCTGCTGAAAAGGTTTGCTGACCCCTGGCCTAAAATGTTGCCCACCTTCCCCCCTGGCCATCATGAGTGTTCTCCAGTGTCAAAATAAAATAAAATGCTGGAATGTCCTCAATTTGCAGAAAAATAAGAGCTGGAACAAAAGCGTGAAACATCTCATTGGCTTTTCCTAGTATTGAGAGATTTCGTGTGGCATCCAAGGATCTCAAACACTGCACGAGCTCTGGGTGGGGTCCAAGATTAGGCAAGGCTGGGATCAGAACATTACAGAATTCTGCCTTTATCTGCCCTGTGGAATGGCTCTGAATGTTCTCTACAGGATTCTCCAAATTAAAGCCTCAATTTGTTTTTGGAGGGTTTATGTAACAGCAAGGAGATCATACTTTAGCCAGCCCCAGGCAGGACCACAGGAGAGAATTGGAGAGAAATCAGGCCCAAATATATTAACCAGCAACGATTGTGAAGTCATTTGATTACATGTAATGATAAACATGCGCATTGCCAGAAGAACGAAGCTTCCTGGACAATTTGGATAACATCTGCCACAACAGACCATAATGTATCCCTTCTCTTGCAGCCAATACAGTCATTTATGCCATCTATTTTTCTCCAGGCAACCCTTCTTTGGCACGTACATGTCTGAAATATGGGAAGAAAACATTGTGTGACATGCTTGCACATGGTTGTCTCAGTGTTCATGGCATGGCAGTCCTTCCTAGTTAATCAGCTCACTTTCAGAGGGGGCAGAAGAAAATGGACTCTGTCTAGGATAATTTGTTAGTGTTAAAAAGGAGATAGCACTTAGCCTTATTTCCCTTGGCAAAGTTCAGCATTATGATCAGGTATGCATGCACGCACACCACTATGTGATAAAAGGTGTGTGTGGGGGGGAGGGGTTCTAGGTTGCCCTCAGAGGGAGATGGCAGATTTTGGTGACATCAAGCCCTGGATCAGGGAAATAATATTGTAATTCTGCTTAAGGCTCTGTTTGGTTTGGTTTTTAATGCGAAGCTTCCTAATTAGCACTTCTTGAAACACTGTGTGAAGCAAAGCACAGCTATCCTTTGACATTTGCAGGTCTCCAATTTTTCTGCAGTGCAATTCCATACCTCCCAACATTTCTCTGATGAAAATAGGGATGTCCTATTCAATAATAAATAAATAAATAAACTCTGCCCATCTGACTGGGTTGCCCCAGCCACTCTACACAGCTTCTGACATATATAAAAACATAATAAAACATTGAACAATTAAAAACTTCCCTAAACAGGGCTGCCTTCAGATGTCTTCTACAGGTTGTATACTTACTTATCTCCTTGGCTCGGGGGTCACTTAATTCCATACCCTCCAACATTTCTCCAATGAAAATAGGGGCGTCCTAAGGAAAAGGAAAAGCAGGACAACCTGGGATCAAATCAGAAACCAGGACAGCTTCTGTAAATCCGGGACTGTCCCTGGAAAATAGGGACACTTGGAGGGTCTGCAGTTCCCCAGCCAAATTATGTGTGCAGAAATGAGGGGAATGCATACATGACTGTCGGCATCCACTTTTCTCAAGAGACAATGGAGTGCGCCTCAGGGGGTGAAGCCAAATCACTGTATTACCAGCACCAAAGTGACCTCCCTGGGGTGCAAGCCTGGTCAGTGTGTATGGAGGTTTTGGAGTGCCCAGACAAAAAGACCCCTTCTTGGCCTCGCTGATGTGGTCCCAAAGGAAAGCAGAGCAATATGTTTGGCACTAGGTTGGCTGCAGGACTTGCTGGAGGGAGGGGTATAAGGGGCCACCCAACCACCTGAGGGACTCCACTCTGGTTTTGTGTAGGGTTTACTCCTTAGCCTTTTCTTCTCCTGAAGATCTCCTGCAAGGTATATCAGTGGAAATAGCATACACTATTGCATTCTGTTAGGGAAGTGTGTTTTCAAAATAGGGTATACTTGGAGACTTGCATACTAAAACGCTGACAGAGTTTTGCAAGGGCTTTTTTTTAAAATTGGAAACTGATGTGGAAATGTGGCCGATGGTCCTTAAGACTGCATTAATGAGAAACTAAGGAATTGATGGTCCAAGGGGTTACGAAGAATCGGACACGACTAAATGACTAAACAACAACAACAACAAGAGGAATTGAACTTGACACTTCTGTCATCATATGATCACATGAAGGATTCTGGAAGGCAGAACTGGTTTGTAGTGTGTCCTTAAAAAAGAATGGAAAAGAAGAGATGCAATTTTGGAAGGTTTCAAGTCTGGATACTGATAGATGTTAACAAAGGAATAATAGGAATAATATGAAGAATCTCAGTAAAAGACTATTTCAAAGGAATGATGTGCTGCAAAGACATAAGAGGGGGTATTCTGAACATAAGTTTAGTTGCATCAAATGCTACTGGAATGAAAACAAGATATATACGGGAAACTATCCAGCAAAATCTGGAGGTTCACATTCATTTAGTCAAACTTTTCTGTTTGCAGAAAAGGAAACCATATTTAAGATAACAGCACAAGCCTGCACTTCCTCTGAGGTCATGTAGGTCTTTATGCAGCGGTTATGGTCATCTCCTGCTTGTGGGCTTCCACAGGCATCTAGTTGTCCACAGTGACAACAGAATCCTGGCTTGGCTTGATCCAGCTCCCCATGTTGTTATGAATTGGGATGAGATGATGAGATCTGCCTCTCTGAAGGCCTTTGGTGTCTCTTCAGGAACTGGTAGTATGAAGTTGCTGGCCTAGGCTTGAAGGAATCTCAATTTAAAAACAGATTCCCTGCAGCATATTATCATATCTTACCACTTGCAAGGATGTGCCTTTTTAAGGAGAGTTTGCCACCTTAAGTGGTTGTGCTGTCACTGTGCAACACAACAGGTGCACTTCAGGATCCCTTGAAACACACAGGAGAATGCTTGAATTCAACATCCATGCATAATCCAAGATTTATTCCCTGCTACCCACCGGAATATAGCAACCGATTCTGGGATATGTGTGGCTGATTGCTCCCTACTTCAGAGACACCCTAGAAATATTGCCCTGGTTGCTTGTGCTGTTAAGCACGTCTCATTTATGGAAAAGCAGCCAACATGTTAAAACAAAACAAGAGTATTCTTGGGCTGGTTTCAGAAACAGATGAGATCATGCAGAAGCTACATTTCTATAAAGTATATGTTTATAGCAGTGTTTCCAGGGGATAACCCAATTTAAGAACACCAAGAGCTCTCCTGGATCAATCCAAAGGCCCATCTAATCCAGCGTCCTGTTCTCACAGTGGCCCATGGAAAACCCACAAGGAGAAGCTGGGCTCAACAGCACTCTTCCCACATGTGGTTTCCAGCAACAGGTATTTAGAGGCATACTGCCTCTGACAGAGAGAGGTGGAAGATGGCCAACATTTCTAGCAGCCTCCATGGCAGTCATGGCCAATGGTTTGATTGAGTATGATGCAGTTTCCCATATTTCTTGTCCAGAAATATGGCTCTTGTATTTAAAGGAAAGGGTCACAGCTCAGTGGTGGAGCATAGCATGCAAATGTCCCAGGTTCATTCCCTGGTGTCTCCTGGCAGGTCTTCTGCCTGAAATCCTAGAGGGCTAGATGGATGAATAGTCTGACTTAAGGCAGCTTCCTGGGTTCCAAATACTCCAATGTTCTCCCATTATGAGAAACATAGCCCTGGAACTTCCTATTTCTGTGGTGTAGAGGTGTTAAAGTATGAATCCTGCTTGTTTTATTAGTTGGAAACAAGTTGGGTCGGTGGGATGTGGCAACTTGGTGGTGTCACATTCTGCCCAGATTCAACCAACGTTCTTAAAATACCAATGTGACCGCAAGAAGCCACCATTCGGGACTGTTGCTTTTGGCATCTTTTCAGTTGCAAGATGTACGAGTCAGTTCATCACGATGCTGTTGGCTGCTGGCCAGCTATTCCGCTTTTAAGCAGAGTGCTGGATATTAACTCAAAATGGTTCATGAAAGCTGAAGGCCAGGAAATAGCTGGGAGTTGCAAGAGATACCCATCCGTGCTATGATGGTTCTAGGGGTTGCTCATGCGTAAATCGGCACCACGCTTGGCTGAGTTACCTGGGTGAACCCTTTCTGTCTGGACAGCCACTCACCCGTGGCTGTCTCAATCGCTGGCAGAATCCGTCAGTGGGCGTTTCTTGAACTTCTTCCAGCAAAGAAGCTCTTTGACACCTAGTCTCCGCCTACTCTCCCTGTGCGGAAGCCTTCTGCGCAGGGAGGGTGTGGGCAGTGGAGGACCTGTGCTCTCCCCGCTGGTCTCCGGCGAGGAGTCATGGAGCCACCTCGCCGATTCCCCCATCTGCCCCCCTTCTCCACTCGTGTTACGCTGATTTCCTTCCCCAGAAGATGGGCTGCTTCTCTCCCTCCCGGTACGCTCTCCGGAATCCCTCTGGAGCCCTCCCTCTCCCTCTGGCTCCGATGGCAGTTCCCTGACAAGTGCTGTGGGTATCTCCTCCAACACAGAGATAAGGAGAAGTGTGTGAAGTTTGGAATAGAGACAAAGGCAGAAAATAAGAGAGAGAAAGCTGTGAGCTGGCTGAAGGTGTCTTAGTGATGAAGGGCATCTCACTAGGAATACAACATGTGGTGGGACATCTGCCACTAAGGTTGCCTGTCTGTCAAGTTGGAATTCAACATCATGCTGAGGCAATCATTCCATTTTGGCTTTCCAGATGGAACTATCCCCATCTCCTCCCTTGGAAAGCCTCACTGAGCAAATAGAAGTCCTTGTGCAGAGTTTCCACTGACATTACTCAGTAGCTGAGTACTCCTTCCTGTCAGATGTTCAAGAGTTAAACAATTATATGACTTTTCATAGACATCTGAAGGCAGTCCTGTTTGGGGAAGTTCTTGATGTTTGATGTTTTGTTTTGCCTCTTTATACTTTGCTGGAAGCTGCCCAGAATAGCTGGGGCAACCCAGTCAGGTGGGAAGAAGGAGAAGGTGAAGGAGAAGGAGAAGGAGAAGGAGAAGGAGAAGGAGAAGGAGAAGGAGAAGGAGAAGAAGAAGAAGAAGAAGAAGAAGAAGAAGAAATAATAATAATAATGCAGGTTTGTACAGTTAAAATGAAGTGCTCTGGCACCCTGGTGCAACAAATCAATAACAACACCCTTCTTTTGGTGATGGGGAGATGCACTGAAAAGTGTGCACTGCATTAGCAGGGAAATGTATAATCACCCTCCAGGCAAATCAGAATTAATGCTAATTGTTGCATAACTTCCCTGCAAACAGATCAGAACCAATGCACATAGTCTAACCTTTCCTTCAATTTTCTACAGGATGAATGATCAATAGACAGGTCATTTGGAGGTTCCTAAGTCTTGTAAGGGTCTGCTGTTCACCTCCTCTTATCTTTTGCCTGTGCATTTGTAAAAAGAAGCAAAAATGTTGCTAATCTCCAGTGCTGTCTTATGAAGAGGAAGCTAAACCCAATCCCACTTCGCTTGGGACTTGTCACGATTCAAGGCAGTGTGGAACATGCTGCCGTATGCATATTTCAATTGCTTTAGGCTTCACACTCCCATGGACTACTGCTTTGAAACATCTATATGTTATGCAAGATCTAACACTGAATGCTTGTGAATGCCTTGATCAGCTCTAAATAACTAGCATCAAGCCCTGACCTGCATGATTGAATGAGCTATTCCAGATCAAGCCCTTCCATACGACCTGGAAGAGGGCATTTTCCAGTGGAATCAGTTCACACATCCAACTATTCGCAGGCAAGGAATGCCCAACCACGAGTGACCAGGTCTTTAATTTCCCATGCAAAAACTGATCCTCGAAAACAAAATAAATAGGACAGTGGAGTTTGGCTCTGCACTTTCAAATGTCAATGTTTTGCTCACGTCAATGTTTGGTTCCAGTCTGTTTCTGATTTAGTATCCGGCTATATCCACTGGCAGCACACCCTTGTTTTCTTAACGAGCAGAACATGGATCAGCCTTTGGGTCACGTGGGCGCCCTTTAAGAAAAACCTGACAAAAATTGCTCTGCTATTCGGGGAGCTATAGCATTGGCTGCAAATGACTATTTTGTTTAACAAAGTCCCAACAAAGCTCTTGGTGTTCGTGATTTGCATGGTTATCTAGCTCTGTTTGAAATAAACATTCAGCTGAACCAGGACCAGCTATGCAAAGGACAAAGGACAAAGAGAAACCACATGCAAATAAGAAGGAGAGGCTTGGTTTCTGTCGACACCGCGGAACGAAAAAGGCTCTTTAACGAGATGTACCATCTGGCATATATACTGTGTTCTTAATATTATTATACAGGCCTGTTACTCATTGTGCCCATTGCAGACCACCAACCATGTATGGTGACTCGCTAGGGATATATTAAGGTACCTTCCAGTGGGGAAGGTACTGGAAGCGACTAACTTGCCGTGTGGGGTCCAAAAGGAACTGCTTGTGCAGTTTGGCTTAGCATGGCATCCAAACTGCGAGTCCCCATTAAACAAGAACAAACCTTGGCTGCAGTCTGTGTTTAGGAAGAGGGGACATGTCCCCTGTTGCTGCAACTGCTCCATAGGCCTCAGACCTGTGGACCTCGAGGCTAGAAGCAGTTGTGTGTATCCGAACACTGTGAAAGCTGCTGTGTGTTTTTCTTGAAACCACGACTCTGAAATTAAGAGTCTCGTGGTCTACTGACTGAGCTAGCCATTCAGACCATTCCCTGGCCTAACAATTAATTTGTTAAAAACCACACTTGATTCTGTATCCGGTCAAGGAGAACACAGGAAAAACTCCTGCTAGTTCTTATATTGATTTACAAGTGATACAGGGGCCTTCCTCATAGTAACATCCACATGCTATGAAGCAGTTCTGGCCTGAACATGACCTTTCTAGAGAGATGCAATCAGCAAGGGCTGCTGGATAACCTTGCATTTTCTGGATGCTTTGACCAAATACCTGTATACAGTTATCTTTGTCCCAGGCTGATCTTGACCTCAGAATTTGATTGCTTCAATTTTCCCTTGGTATTAGCTTCCTTCTTTTCTCACAGCTTGTTGAGAAGATGTCAGGGTGGCTGTTTACTCCTGCCTAAGCCATGGGTTCTCCAAGGTGACTGTGGTGAGCGTAAATTGGAAGGACAGAAGAAGAGCTGAGAAGCTGTCACAAAAAGAAACTGGACAGCCAGTTTTGGACCTGATCTTTGGCTCCGAGTGTTCGTACAGCCACAAAACACTGCAGTGTCCATTTTCAGATGGTTGCAGCTTTTCTGATAACCACTAACCCAGGCAATCATAGTCACACTATGGGGAAGGGTGGTTGTTGGTGAAGAGTAGAGCATCTTCTTTGCATTCAGAAGGTCCCAGGTTCAATCCCTGGAATCTTCAAGTAGGTCTGGGAGAGACACCCCTGTTATGTATTCAGTGGTCTGTGTTTGCCTGAGCTTGAGTCTGGACTAAGGATTCTGAGCTCCTGTGTTCTGATTTGATACATGATATCCAATCACAGAAAATTTCAGGATTTGGGCCTCTGCCATTGGCCCTAAACTCTGAGTCATGATTCGCGGCTTGGAAGTTTAGACAGCCAATCACGTTGGGAGCGGGAGTGGCTCAGGCTTTCAGAAATGTATATAAGCAGTTGCTTTGCCCCTATTGCTCAGTTCTGTTAGTTCAAGAAAGGTTCTTGCTGTTATCACTGTGTCTTGCCTCGTGGGAACCCACCTACACTTCAACCCTGCCCATCTGAATGAAACCTTGGAAATCCTGTGCAAGTCAGTGTAGACAGCACTGAGCTAAATGAACAACTGATCGGACTTAGTATAAAGCAGCTTCTGCAATCCTTTGCAGTGGTTCCTCAGGTTACAGACGCTTCAGGTTACAGACTCCGCTAACCCAGAAATATCATCTCGGGTTAAGAACTTTGCTTGAGGATGAGAACAGAAATCATGTAGCGGTGGCACAGCGGCAGCAGGAGGCCCCATTAGCTAAAGTGGTGCTTCAGGTAAAGAACAGTTTCAGGTTAAGAACAGACCTCCGGAACGAATTAAGTTCTTAACCCGAGGTACCACTGTACTTATACTTGGGTTCTTCACTTTTAGTGATCACATTTGTTCTTCCAGTGAACGCAAGGCAGTGTGCATGGTTCTTTCCCCACCCCGATCTTCTCCTCAAAACAACACTGCGAGCTTGGCTCGGGTAGGAGCAGGAAACCTTCGTCCTCCCCCAAGGGCTGCATGCAAGTGGCAAGGGATGCATTGTGGTGGTGAGTGAAGCTAAATGCAAAAGTGGGCTCAATCATTAGGCTGGAAGATAATGAATAACTTCCTAAGATCATCCTTGCCCTGCATAATTGATTACAAGACGTGGCACCCCCCCCTATTAGAATGACAATGCCCACCAACTTTTTGGGGGGATGGCCCCTCAAATATTTTATTGGGGGGCCTGAAGGGACCTTGGCCTTTAGGAGTTGGCTCCAATGCACCATTCTGGCTCTCTACTTTGCCTGCCTGGAGAGGAGTGGCTGCAATGGATGATAAAGCTGCTTCTTCTTAATGCCCTAACCAGTAGCATGTTTCTTAGCAATCCATGTGGTTAAGATGGGAAAGCTGGAATGCAGTGAGCCTTTAGGGCCAAAGTACATAAGTGCATAAATGGTAATTTAATGGCACTCAAAGTAATAATGAAATCAAGCCTCCATACTCTGCTTGTGAGCTTCCCAGAGGCATCTGGCTGGCTGCTGTTACTGGAAACAGAATGTGGGACCAGATGGACCTTTAGTTGATCCAGTGATGCAGCATATGTTCTTTAAAAAAAGGTTTCACTGCATGAAACATATGGTATTTTCACACAAATAAAGGATATGATACATGCATTAAATAATTACCATAGTTGCAGTAAAGAAACCTTCAGTTCAATTAAAAAGGGAAGGGATGGAAGCACTGGATAAACATACCAATGGAAATACCAGCTTCTGGTTAATAACATTCCATGAAACTGCCCCTAAACACTGTCACACTGTAGTGTGACCGAGAAAAAGAATCCGAGATGGGGCTATGCAAATGAAGGGGCATGGCCAAGTAGCTAGAAACAAACCTGGTGGTTTTTTTCTACAATCAGGCAGCAGTGTACACATTTTATGAAATAAATAAATAAAAATTTAAAGCACTATTATGCCCCTTTAACAGTCACACTGCCCCCTGAAAAGAATTCTGGGAGCAGTAGTTGCTTAACCACCAGGGTCTCCTAGCAACTCTCAGCACCCTTAGAAATGATATTTCCCAGGTTCTTTGGGAGGAAAACATTATTGTTTAAAGTGATATAACATACCCTTCGACATTTCTCTGATGAAAATAGGGATGTCCTGTTCCATAATGATCATAATCATAATTTACCCCAGCCACTCTGGGCGGCTTCCAACATATATAAAAACATAATAAAACATTAAACATTTAAAAAACCTTCCTCAAACAGGGCTGCCTTCAGATGTCTTCTAAAGGTTACTTATCTCCTTGGCTTGTGGGTCGCCTAACTGCATACCCTCTGATGAAAATACGGATGTCCTATCGTACCTTCTAACATTTCTCTGATGAAAATCAGGACATCCTAAGGAAGATCAGGACATTCTGGGATGAAATCAGAAACTGGGACGGCTTCCATAAAACTGGGACTGTCCCTTGAAAATAGGGACACTTGGAGGGTCTGGTATAATAGTGCTTTGGCTTTGGACACCAAACATGCTGGAGGTTTAAAGGCCTTCCTGATTTTTTATTTTTTTTAAAAAAGGAATTTCCATGTGATCAAATATATATATATATGCAATGGGGACAGATATCTCTTCTGGGGTATCAGGTTTCCTAGGGTCTGCCAAAACTCAAGCAACCCCTTGCCTCGCACCTTTGCAGATCTTAGCTCAGGAAATGAAACATGCTAAAATGTCCAGCATTAGTTTGAATGCTTTACTTCGGTCCCATTGACCCTCAGACGGGATAGCCAGTTCCTGAGGTCCACATTTTTCCTTGCCAGTGTTTTCTCTCTCTCTCTTTTCACATTATTCATTTGGATGTGATGGTTGCAATCTTTTCTATTCTTCCATTTCACCAGGGAGAGGAGAACAAGTATGAGATGTTATTAGGACAGAATGTCCCGGTTGCTCGGTAATTATTTTAAAAGTGATTAAGTTCCGTGGGGCCTGTGAAGCTGAACTCTTAGAAGGCGATAGGCAGCTTTCCCCCAATGGCATGCAACTTGCTTCCCATCCAGTGACTTTTTTTTGCAGCTGTAAGATCTTACAGTGCATGGGGTAAGGGTGGAACTCTTATAGATTTAAGCCAAGGCTGTCTGACAGGAGGACAAAACACACACCCTAAGCTTGATGGCAAAGCTGTATTATCTAGGCTCCTGGAGGCTCTCAGTATTTGCTAGAAATGGTTTTTTCCACAGTTTCACTCAAAGAAAGGAAGAGAAATATTTCCAATCTTAAGAAATAAGAAAACTTTCTTTAGACTTTGCAGATGATGGACTTGTCCAGATGTCCTGTTTACTGAACATGCATCCAGATTTGCTTACACAGGGGTTAGACAATGTCTTGTCTTCTTCATTGTAGAGTCTTTTCTACAGATCAGTTACATTTGTTATGAGACGTTAGTGTTGAATACAGAATAAGGTCAGGAAGAAGAAATATATATTTTTTGCATTGTACGTGTGGGATTTTGTTTTGGCTTCAACTAGATAGGTTCTCTTTCTATTTGCTTGTTACGTTTCCTTGGTAGTGAGAGAAGTCAGGGGCCCAGGGTATGGTTGTCTGTGGTTGTGTGCAGTGAGTTTGTTTGCCTTTGTGAGGTGGGGAGGACATGTTGGGTTAAGTAAGCCAGATGTTCTTGTTGTTGTCTTGTTGGGCTGTGTATGTGATAAAGGGGAGCCATACTGGGGTGAAGGCATCCTTTTCTATTTGTCCCAGTGTCAGTTTCAGTTTATTGCATAGCTTTTCTAGTAAGGCTGTTTCCCAAACGATATGGTACCACTGGTCCATGTTCACCCCTGACAGGTCTCTCCAGTGTCTGGCTATGAGGCTTCTGGCTGCTGAGAGTAGGTGGGTTATAAGCTCTGTATAATGTGAGTGGTAATTATGATCTTGGAAGATGTTCAGTAGGGCCAATTCTGGGGTGAGTTCTAATATCTCTTTAGTTATTTTGCATAGTTCTTGTAGGACTGCTGTCCCGAAGGGTTGGATTTTAGGACATTCCCACCACATGTGGAGGTATGTGCCTGTGGAGGTGCTGCCTCTCCAGTATTTTGGTGAGGTTCCTGGGCACATTAGCACCAGTTTCTGTGGTGTTAAGTACCACCTGTAGTTGAGTTTCAGAGTGAGTTCCCTTCTCTGTGCTGAGATGGATTTAAAGGGAGGTTTAGATCACATTCTAGTCCATTGGGTAGGGTTAATTTCATAACCTATGTCATGCTCCCATTGGTTTTTTTGATTGCATCAAGGGGGTTTGTGGGATTTTGGAGCAGTATTTTGTATATTGTGGATACCATCCCTTTGTCATGTCCACCTGCTGTCAGGTGAAGGTTTTCAAAGGTGGTCAAGGGCCTAGTGGCTGCTGATTTTACTGCTGGATTGTTTAAGAAGGTGTATAATTGGTGGTGTGCTAGCCAGGGTATTTGGGTGTCCCCTACTTTGTCTTGTATTTCTTGGGTTGGTATGGGTTTGTTGTTTTTGTAGAAGTCTTTTAGACGGTGTAAGCCTTTGGCTTGTCAGGTTTTTATCTGGAGGTTTTGTTGAAACTCGAGCATTTCAACGTAATCAATTGAATTTTATTTCAGTCCTTGCCTTATTTGAAAGCTGCAGGGATAACCTTTTGGAAACAGTAGCAACCATGGGTTATTTATGGTGTTGAAGCCACAACGATTTCCATGTTGTGAATAATAATACATTACCATTTTCTTTTTGGTTCCTCGGAACGTCCCTAAAAGTATGCCAGATCTGTAATTTTTTGCAAGGCAGGAATGATTAGTTCATTCAACGGCATTAGCAACAGCTTTTAAAAGATTTTCCAGAAGGGAATACCAGTGACTCATTATATTGCCTCTTCACGACAAGCAGGAGGTGAGCTGTCTAGCTGGTGGGTGGGTGAGTTGCACAATTTTTTTTAGCACTGTGGAGGTTGAAACATGCTATCATGTTCTGTGGACGTGCTTTAATAGACACACTTTCTTCTTCTCTCTCTCTATATATACACAAAAAACAATTCATACATATATAAGATTTTTTTGACACATTTATTAACTCTGAAAAGAAGAAACGGTAGCTTTAAAAATGCACGTTTTGTTCCTCAATTCAGTTTTAACTCTGTGCGTATGTGTATGTCTGTTTTTAAAGGTCCTTCCAGCCTTCTACTATTTTGGAGTACAGTGGTACCTCAGGTTAAGTACTTAATTCGTTCTGGAGGTCGGTACTTAACCTGAAACTGTTCTTAACCTGAAGCACCACTTTAGCTAATGGGGCCTCCTGCTGCCGCCATGCCGCCAGAGCACGATTTCTGTTCTCATCCTGAAGCAAAGTTCTTAACCTGAAGCACTATTTCTGGGTTAGCGGAGTCTGTAACCTGAAGCGTATGTAACCTGAGGTACCACTGTAGTCAAATACTGGCAAATCTGTAGTCAAATACTGGCAAATACTGGTTGCACATTAAAGCGGATTTGGTGCCCTTGCACAACAAACCTGCAACCCCTCCAAAACTGGACTTTTTGTGAGAAGGAAAAGTGATGAGGATCTTGCATTGGAAGGTATGGATGTTCTATAAATAGCTGATGTTGCCTAACCTTCCTGCAATTTTTGTGCATACAAAAGGATGAATGCTCAATAAACAGGTCATCAGGAAATGACCAAATCGTCGTATTTTAAACACAGCATATATGTTTTCCACTTCTATCATCTTTGCCTTGTTGTGTACAGGGAATAGCTGGATGGTACAGAGGGTTCTAGCTAACTAAGTTCTACTCTGAGTAGAACCATTGAAATGAATGTACTTAAGTTAGTCATGTCCATTAATTTCAGTCAGTCCACTTTTAGAATCACAAACATTGGATACAGCCCATTGCATCCAATTACTAGAACAGAACATCAGAGACTCATTCTGATGTTTATTCATGACAATGAGAAGATGAGTTATTGAATACATGGGTGTTTCCATCAAGGAGGTGACTCATCAGGCTAGTAATCCACCTGGGAGGGTTATGCTTCTTTTAAGCACCCAGCTTTCTACATGTGAAATGCACCCTTTACAACAGGGGTCAGCAAACTTTTTCAGCAGGGGGCCGGTCCACTGTCCCTCAGACCTTGTGAGGGGCCGGACTATATTTTGGAAAAAAATAATGAACGAATTCCTACGCCCCACGAATAACCCAGAGATGCATTTTAAATAAAAGCATACACCCTACTCATGTAAAAACACCAGGCAGGCCCCACAAATAACCCAGAGATGCATTTTAAATAAAAGGATACATTCTACTCATGTAAAAACATGCTGATTCCCGGACTGTCCATGGGCCAGATTTAGAAGGCGATTGGGCCAGATCCGGGCCCTGGGCCTTAGTTTGCCTCTGGGCCTTAGATTGCCTACCCGTGCATTACAACTTTCCCAGCCCCCACCCATGGTAGACCCTATAGTGTAATGGACAAAGCAATGGCCCTTGACAACAAAGACAAGGATTCAGTTCTCCACTCAGCTATGAAGCTATGAAGCTCATTTGAGCCAGTCACAATATCTCAGTCTTACGGACCTCCCAGGATTGTTGTGAGGATAACTGGTACACCACCTTAATCTGCTTAGAAGGATAGTATACAAATATTATGCAATAAATTAAGAGACTCATCAAGCATTTAGCCGCAGGCCTTCTCTCATTCGCCCTGCTTCAGTGTTCATTATCCACGGAAGTTGCTGCAACTCTGTACGAATTCTACGTTTTGAACATTTTCTGGCCAAGCATATCTCATTCAATCTACTTTGCAACGTGTAAAACATTTCGAGAACCCCCTACAAAAACTTTTCTTTGTATAATGGGAGAGAGGCAGGGAAGACTCATGCATTTCTGAGATCAGATTTGTGTGAGTCCCAACATCTTTTAGCAGTCTGATAAGCAGAAAGTGGGAAAATCTGTCATGATTTTAATTTGTGATGGCTTGCCGGCTGGTGCTGCTTAGCTGTAGAGCACCTAGAAAAATCCCCCACTGCTTAGGGTCTGTAAAGATGGTACCACTAGACAGATGTGCATTGCAGATACCTTGAATAGCATTCCAGCATGATAAACATCTAATGCAAACAGGTCCTTGAGCTGAGAAGATCTGCCTTCATGATACTGAGTCACCTGATCTTAAGAGCACAATGGAAGTGCTATTAGTAACCAAGTTGCCTTATGGAAACCAGAACAAACAAGAACCAACAGCATCACTAATGTGCACATTTATCCTACCTTAGGGGGAGAAAATAGCTAACTCAAGTAAAGTACCATTTCGTTATAGCCACCTGATGTACTACTAGCTCACAATCAGTCAAAGCAAGCAGACAGGCCAGTAGTGTGATATTAGTGTGTTGTACTAATTTGATTTTTGTCTGTTCCTGCTGTCGGGGCAGTTAATTTGCTTAAGTTCCCCTCTCCCCAATCTTCACTGTTTTGTTATGCAAGTTTCTACCATCCTCCAAAGCCAACTAACCCTGTGTGCTTCAAACTAAAGTTAAACACACCTGATCTAAATGTTACACTTTCAAAAAGTGTCCCAAGGAGCCATTTGTACAATCATGGTTCAAAGCACTTCACATGTCTTATTGTCTTGGTCATCAACCTGTAAGACTGGCTGGTATTCTTATTCCTGCACTAGAGTTTTGGGGTGAGGGCTGAAGCCATGGGAATATTGGTTTGCCAAAGGTGTGGCACTACAAGATGTTAGATACAAGGGGAACAAAGGATTCCTCAGAGCCATATTTTCCTCATACCACTGACATGGGGAGGGGGGCCACTTCCAAGGGAGAATCAGTATGTTGGAGCAGTGCTTAATTCATTTGTAGCCAGGTGTCTGCCGTCCCCCCCCCCCATGGCTGTTAGTTTAAATTGCTCCCTCACTTGCTCTTAGAAAAATGCTTCAGGGAGAATTTGCTGGCTGTAGTTGGCCATCGTAATGTCAGCCATGATGTTTGTTGCATCAAGGCATCTCATGCAGGGATGAGAAATCTTTGACCCTTCAGCTATTGTTGGACGAGAACTTCCATCCTCCCTGCAAATATCTCCCACAAATATCCTCCCATGCTCCTACTTCCTTGGCAAACACTAGTAGGATCTAGTTCAACTCTATTGAGTATTGACTTCATGGCAGAGATTAATACGGAATCAAGAAGGGGGCTCCTTAGCCCACACTTTAGATCTAGTACTCACCAAGGCATCAAAAGATCATCCTCTGAGGCCCTTCTTCATGTGCCTCCTTCAAAAGAGGTCTGGAGGCTGCCAACACAAGAACAGGCCTTTTCTGCAATGGCTCACAGTTTGTGGAATGCTCTCCCTGGGGAGGTTTTCATTATACACATTTAAACTTTGGTTGATTAATATCCAATACCCATTTAAACGTGTTGTGAGAACAGGGATTATTGGTTTGGTTTTGCTCTTATTATTATTGTGTATTTTGTGTTTCAGCTCATTATATATCATTTCCCAGAATGCCTTAACCCTAGGGCAAGTCCACCAGAGGTGAAAGAACGTTCCTTCAGTTTCCTTACATTTCCAACACTTATTATCAGGCAAATAGTATATTTTTGCAAGCTTGACTGGGGTCATGTACCACCTATGTATCATTTTCATAATATTTTCTTTCAAGGCATTACATGCCGTAAATTGCATACTGGTGGTCCATAACTTTTCCCAGTCAGCAAACATAATATTATACCCAATGTCCTGTGCCCATTTTATCATAGCTGATTTAACCGTTTCGTCCTGTGTGTTCCATTTTAACAGCAAGTTATACATTCTTGAAAGTACCTTAGTCTTAGGTTCTAACAATTCTGTTTCCAACTTCGATTTTTCCACCTGGAAACCTAGCTTTTTGTCCAATTTAAAAACCTCTTTAATCTGAGCATAATGTAGCCAATCTCGCACTTTATCTTTTAGTTTCTCAAAACTCTGTAACCTCCAATTGTCTCCATCTTTTTCTAGTATCTCCCAATATCTCGGCCATTTGACCTCCATATTGGGTCTTTTCAGAGCCTTGGCTTCCATAGGTGACAGCCACCTTGGGGTCTTATTTTCCAATAAGTCTTTGTATTTTGTCCAGACATTAAAGACTGCTTTCCTAACAATATGGTTCTTAAAGGTCTTGTGAATTTTAACCTTGTCGTACCAGAGATATGCATGCCATCCGAAAGCATTGTCAAAACCTTCCAAATCTAAAACATCAGTGTTTTCAAGAAGCAGCCAATCTTTTAACCTGCAGAAAGCTGCTGATTCATAGTACAGCCTTAAGTCTGGCAGGGCAAACCCCCCTCTTTCTTTAGCATCAGTTAGTATTTTAAACTTAATTCTGGGCTTTTTGCCCTGCCAGACAAATTTCGAAATATCTCTTTGCCACCTCCCGAAACACTCCATTTTATCCACAATCTGTAGGGTCTGAAACAAAAACAGCATCTTTGGCAATACATTCATCTTTATAACAGCAATACGGCCCAACAAGGAAAGTTTCAATCTTGACCAACTTTCAAAATCCCTTTTAATTTCTAACCAACACTTTTCATAGTTATCCTTAAATAAACTCAAATTTTTTGCTGTTATGTTTACCCCTAGGTATTTAACTTTTTTAACCACATTTAACTCTGTCTCTTTCTGAAACCTTTCTGATTCTGAAGATGTCAAGTTTTTTTCCAATACCTTGGTTTTCTGTTTGTTTAGCTTGAATCCCGCCACCCGACCAAACTCATGAATCAATTGCAATACCCTTTTTGTACTAGATTCTGGCTCCTGTAAGGTCAAAACTAGGTCATCTGCAAAAGCCTTAAGTTTATACTGTTTCGCTCCGACCTGAATTCCTTCAACCAACCGGTCTCCTCTGATCATATTCAAGAGCACCTCCAGGTATTTAAGTATACCTTCCCTAAGAAACCAGAGGCCTTCCTTTTGGGCATTGTTGGCCAGAGGGTGTTAAAGAAGGACCGAACATTTTTCATGTATGCTACAACAGCAGCAAGGATACTTGTCGCCAAACATTGGAAAACTCAAGATTTGCCCACGCTGGAAGAATGGCAGATGCAACTGATGGACTATATGGAGTTAGCAGAAATGACTGGCAGATTTCGAGACCTGGGAGAGGAAGCAGTGGAAGAGGATTGGAAGAAATTTAAGGACTATTTACAAAAACATTGTAAATTACATGAGTGCTAAGAAGGATGCGAGATTGAAAATAACATGGCTCCATTAAGTTAGTTGAAAAGAATATGAGAATAAGTGAACTTAAAGAGAAAAATAAATTTTGAATAATTATTATGTTTAAATTGGGTAATTAAGATTTAGCTAAAAGTATTTAAAGTTAGGGACATAACATTGGTAATCTATAGAATAAGAATGGAAACAAGGTGATAAATTGCTGATTAAAACTGTATAATTTTGGAACGCAGGAGCGAGAGATGTGAGGAAGTCCAAAAAGTGTAGAAAATATGGTTATTACAAGATGTTAATTGTTGTTTTTTTTGTTTTTCTTTCTGTTTTTCTTTTGTTTTTTTTAAAAAAAACCTTCAATAAAAATTTATATATATATAAAAAGGAAACCAACAACATCTGGAAGGCCACAGGTTCCCTACTTCTGAAGTAAAGGGTTGTTGTTGTTTGGTATGGAGGAACATTCAATTATGTTGCCCACATTCTGAGCTGTAGGGTATGATGAAATGTCCTCCTTAGTTAAAAACTGGGCCTACCATAGGGCTTCTCCACACTTCCTCTTGTTTTGTTGCTTTCTCCCAGGGAAAACCACTCTTTAGTGCTCAATTGGAGCAAACAGAAATTTTGCTCCGATTTAGCACTAAAGAGCGGATTTTCCTTGGGACCTATGCTTTCTAGGCATGAGACAAGCAGAAGTGTGGACAAACCCAAACTCTATGCTGAGATCATGAAATGGTTTTTATGATACATGTGTGTGTATGCACGCCTGTACAGACAAATACACACGTAGGTCTTGCATTAAGTGAAAGATCATAATTCTCTCTCTCTCTCTCTCTCTCTCTTTCTTTCTTTCTTTCTTTCTTTCTACATCTGTATCCATATGATTACAAATAGAACACAAGATCCTTGAATGACATATTAGCCAACTGTAGCTGTGAAATTGTCCCTTGTGTCCTGGAACAAACTTATTTGTTGCAAATATTGACACTTGTCTTGGTTTGGTTGCATAATGTATGTGATATTGGATGACTCACACACTTAGCCAACAATAAGGCTCAGTGTGAATAGCACATTGTAATATTAAGTTATTTGCTGCTTAATCTGCAGGTGAAATGAAGCGAAATCATTGGAGTTAAGCTTGGGGACAGAAAACACTTTCAGCAAGCTGTTAATTGGGCGTTACCTGACAAGTTATATTTAGAGCTCTAGAGCTAAATGGGGAAACAATGGGCTAAACCTGCTTAAACCCAACTATTCCATCTTAACTGGGAAAGTGGTGGTCTGTGCAACTTTGCTTGTCCAAAACTGCAAGCTTTTCTTCTATGCAAATTTTCCAATATTGGATAGAAATGTATTTAATATGCATACTTATGTAGTATAATGGGTCACCAAAGAAACTGAGGCCAATTTCCTGGGGTGATGCAGGATTCTCAGTGTATTGGCTAAGGATGCTTGAGGAAGTCATTGTTTGCAAATCCTAATAGAAACTGACCTGATCCACGCCTCCTGAACTAATATGTGGATTGGAACATAGTTATATTTAAGAGTTTGCACTTTTCCAAAAATTTCAATGCAGTGGTTGGCTCTGCAGATCAACGCTGCTGCCGATACAATATGTCTTTTTAGTTGTGGACAGTAGTCCAAGCAATGGAGGTTCTTATGTATCATTTTGTGTTCATGACGAGTGAAACCAACCACCTGTCTCCTGGATCCTTGCCCATCCTGGCTTATAAAAGCTAGCCGGGAAGGACTGGGCGATGGGCTTCGTGGGGTGGTGAATGCTTCCCTCCGTGAGGGAGCCTTCCCAGACCCGCTGAAAGAGGCAGTTATTAAACCGCTTCTTAAAAAACCATCTTTAGATGCGGCCACAATGGCCAACTATCGCCCAGTCTCAAATCTTCCATTCTTGGGCAAGGTGATAGAGCGAGGGGTTGCCGAACAACTCCAGGCACGCCTGGAAGAAGCGGACCATTTGGATCCCTTCCAGTCAGGATTCAGGCCTCATCATGGGACTGAAACTGCCTTGGTCGCACTGGTTGATGATCTCCGGCGGGCTAGGGACAAAGGTGAGAGCTGTTTCCTAGTTCTGCTGGATCTCTCAGCGGCGTTTGATACCATCAACCATAACATCCTTCTGGACCGTCTTGAGGGGCTGGGAGCTGGGGGCACTGTCCTACAGTGGTTCCGCTCCTTCCTCCTGGGCCGTGTTCAGAAAGTGGTGGTGGGGGATGAGTGTTCAGACCCCTGGGCTCTCATTTGTGGGGTGCCTCAGGGTTCTGTCCTCTCCCCCATGCTTTTCAACATCTACATGCAGCCGCTGGGAGAGATCATCAGGAGGTTTGGGCTGGGTGTTCATCAGTATGCAGATGATACCCAGCTCTACCTCTCTTTTAAATCAGAACCAGTGAGGGCAGTGAAGGTCCTGTGTGAGTGTCTGGAGGCGGTTGGAGGATGGATGGCGGCTAACAGATTGAGGTTGAATCCTGACAAGACAGAAGTACTGTTTCTGGGGGACAGGAGGCGGGCAGGTGTGGAGGATTCCCTGGTCCTGAATGGGGTAACTGTGCCCCTGAAGGACCAGGTGCGCAGCCTGGGAGTCATTTTGGACTCACAGCTGTCCATGGAGGCACAGGTCAAATCTGTGTCCAGGGCAGCTGTTTACCAGCTCCATCTGGTACGTAGGCTGAGACCCTATCTGCCTGCGGACTGTCTCGCCAGAGTGGTGCATGCTCTGGTTATCTCCCGCTTGGACTACTGCAATGCACTCTACGTGGGGCCACCTTTGAAGGTGACTCGGAAACTACAACTAATCCAGAATGCGGCAGCTAGACTGGTGACTGGGAGCGGCCGCCGAGACCATATAACACCGGTCTTGAAAGACCTACATTGGCTCCCAGTATGTTTCTGAGCACAATTCAAAGTGTTGGTGCTGACCTTTAAAGCCCTAAACGGCCTCGGTCCAGTATACCTGAAGGAGCGTCTCCACCTCCATCATTCTGCCTGGACACTGAGGTCCAGCGCCGAGGGCCTTCTGGCGGTTCCCTCATTGCGAGAAGCAAAGCTACAGGTAACCAGGCAGAGGGCCTTCTCGGTAGTGGCGCCCACCCTGTGGAACGCCCTTCCAGCAGATGTCAAAGCGATAAACAACTACCTGACATTCAGAAGACATCTTAAGGCAGCCCTGTTCAGGGAAGTTTTTAACGTGTGATTTTACTGTATTTTTGGTTTTTATGGAAGCCGCCCAGAGTGGCTGGGAAGGCCCAGCCAGATGGGTGGGATATAAATAATGAATTATTATTATTATTATTATGACGGTTGTGATGATTTTAGCATATTTGTTGTTGTTTAGTCGTTTAGTCGTGTCCGACTCTTCATGACCCCATGGACCAGAGCACGCCAGGCACTCCTGTCTTCCACTGCCTCCCGCAGTTTGGTCAGACTCATGTTTGTAGCTTCGAGAACACTGTCCAACCATCTCGTCCTCTGTCGTCCCCTTCTCCTTGTGCCCTCCATCTTTCCCAACATCAGGGTCTTTTCCAGGGAGTCTTCTCTTCTCATGAGGTGGCCAAAGTATTGGAGCCTCAGCTTCACGATCTGTCCTTCCAGTGAGCACTCAGGTCTGATTTCCTTAAGAATGGATAGGTTTGATCTTCTTGCAGTCCATGGGACTCTCAAGAGTCTCCTCCAGCACCATAATTCAAAAGCATCAATTCTTCGGTGATCAGCCTTCTTGATGGTCCAGCTCTCACTTCCATACATCACTACTCATATAAACTCTGACAAAGCTCTGTGGAATATTTGGAGATGATTCTCTGACTGTATGTAGTTCTTTTATCTTTGTTTTAAATAAAATTAAAAATTAATTTAAAAATGTAGTTGGCTCGAAAACATTAAAAAATGTTTTGAGGTATGGTGTTTGGTTTTTTTATATGGATATAATACATTTATATGGAGAGAAATGCATATTTTGAGAGGAAATGGTTCCAAAAATACTGTTTCAATTCAAGTTTTCATGAAGTTTTCTTACATATCAGGACAGATTTACAAACGTATGCTCCTGATAGCTGATTGGTTCAGATAATTCCAACACATCTCAACATCAACTGTGATATGCTTATTCGATCACTCCCAGTTCAGGGATACAATGGAATTGCCTCATCTCAGAGGAGGTTGACTATTGCTCCTCTGCATGCAACACTGCTGTGGACAGTGACTCATACAGAAAACCCGGACCTGAGCCTCTCTTTATGCTGAAAGTGCAACAGTGAAATTCACTACCTCTTTTAACTGGAGGAAAATATGTCTCCAGCTGCTAAGCAAGCATGCTGCCATAGTTATGCTTTTATGGGTGCCCATTGCTGAGTCCATTCAGTGATAGCCATAGGAATAACAAAGAGCAATAGGTAAAAAGGTAAAGGTACCCCTGCCCGTACAGGCCAGTCTTGACAGACTCTGGGGTTGTGCACCCATCTCACTCAAGAGGCCGGGGGCCAGCGCTGTCCGGAGACACTTCCAGGTCACATGGCCAGCGTGACATCACTGCTCTGGCGAGCCAGAGCCGCACACGGAAACGCTGTTTACCTTTCCGCTAGTAAGCGGTTCCTATTTATCTACTTGCACCCGGGGGAGCTTTCGAACTGCTAGGTTGGCAGGCTCTGGGACCGAGCAGCGGGAGCGCACCCCGCCACGGGGATTCGAACCGCCGACCTTTCGATCGGCAAGTCCTAGGCGCTGAGGCTTTTACTCACAGCGCCACCCGCATCCCCAACAAAGAGCAATGGTCTGTGTTAACCACAAGAGCTGTTGGATTTCAGTAGCTCTTAAACTATTCACTTAATACGAGAACTTATTTGAGAGGAAGGAGGCTGCAAATGGAAAATGCAATTGAACCTGGTGCTCAAGTACTCTTCCTGACAATGTTTGGATAAAAGAGGGCAACAGGTTTGGTTACTGCCTTTGCATTTGCTATTAGCGTCAGTTAATATGAACTGTATGACCTGATAAAAGGTATTCATGGGCACTCACTAATAAGCAAAGGATTTCCAGTAAGAGGCAAAACATCATATTTCCATTGCAAATGACACAACTGTATAAATGTCGAATAAACAGCAACTGTCTGAACAATATCCGTGGCCATTTCCAGAGAGCAGAATCCTGTAAGATTCAGAGATACCTATGATACTCTAATAACTCAGCTTGTGGTGAATGGATTGCTAAATAGGTGTCACATCCTGCATTTCAAAACACACTTGCAAGGAAGTAAATCCCATTGAACTCAGTGAGGTTTACTTCCAAGTAGCCATGTTTAGGATTGGACTGTTTAAAGACAGGTAAACATAAGGAAGGCATTATGATTCATGTCCATACTTAATGCCAGCTGTTTCCTGTAAATTTTAGAAATCCTTAACTCCTTCCCTTACACCCACTTCCTACAGTCTGAGCAAACTGTAAATGGATGTAACTGGCACTGACGTGTTTGCAGAGTAAGTTGAGAAAAAGGTATGGAAGTAAAGAGGAGACTGAGACATAGCTGTTAACTTTTCCCTTTTCTTGCGAGGAATCCTATTCAGAATAAGGGAATTTCCCTTAAAAAAAGGGAAACATTGACAGCTATGGACTGAGAGGAGATATGAGAGCCATCCTCAAATAGCTGAAGGGCTGTCACATGGAGGATGGAGCAAGCTTGTCTTCTCCAGCTCTGGAAGCTAGAACCCAAACCAATGGCTTCAAGTTACAAGAAAGGAGATTCCAACCAAAGACCAGGAACACTTTTTACAGTAAGAGCTGTTCAACAGTGGAATGGGCTCCATTGGGAGTTTGTGGACTCTGCTTCAGTGGAAGTTTTCAAGCAGAGGTTGAATGGCCATTTGTCATGGATGCTTTGGTTGAGATTTCTGCATTGCAGGGAGCTCAATTTGATGACCCTTTGGGTCCCTTCCAACTATAGAGTACCTGTGGTACTAGAACAGGCATAGGCAAACTCAGCCCTCCAGATGTTTTGGGACTACAATGCCCATCATCCCATGCTAACAGGACCAGTAGACAGGGATGATGGGAGTTGTAGTCTCAAAACATCTGGAGGCCCAGTTTGCCTATGCCTGCTCTAGAAGTTGGGGTAAAAAGCTCTTAACCTCACAAATGCTGGTGGTGACTGATGAGGAAGGAGATATTTGGGTTATAGTGCAGAAAATATTGATCACAGTGCAGCAGCTGTGACAAGAGTTGGAGTCCAATGACACCTGAATTGCCACAGGTTTTCCATCCCTGTAATATAGATTGCTCTGCCTGTGTAGTGGTTCTTAACATAAGACCATTAAAATAACTCACTTTTAAAAGTCTTAGTGGCCCTTTCTACATTCAGGTTTGCACAAGCAGGCAGTGAATAATATTTTAGACAGTTTTTACTCAAATGAGCAGTGTTCCATCCCTTCTGTTCAGGAGTTCATTTCCCTCCTCATAGTCTTTCTCTTTCCACAAATGGAAATCAATTACATAATGTCATTGCCACCAGATATAGAGACAGGAGGTACCCCCGTATACACAAGTCACAGTTTCAAAGCTATAAACATGTTTCTCATAAACAGAAGGAGGATCCAACAAAATAAAATTTAATTGGCAAGAGGAAAATCCTTGTTCTAGTACAGCAATTAGCAATGTGGGTGAGCAACCCTGGATGGTAAGTGGGGGTGGGATGCCAGGATATCCACAATACTAACCAGCAACAGCGGAGTGCAAACAGAACTCTTATTCCAAATTAATTTAGATACATGTTCCTCCTCCTGGTGTCTGGCTAATCAGCTATGTGAAGTGACTGCTGCTATGACTCATTGCACAAACCTGCTCCCCTCCTCTGGCTAAGGTTTAATGAACTGCTTTCGTTTTTCATCTGCCTTGTTAAGTCAAAAGTGAAATTGGATACAAATGATGTGGTGGCTCAAATTAAGAATAATAAAGCCCATCTGACTGAGAACTTTCAGATGGATTCCCTTTTTGTTTTCATTTGGGCCATTTCTTTGACCACTTGCAGTGAAAATGCAGATTGTCTGAAGGTGAAGCTGTACTCACTACATTTAGATCAGAATGACACACACACACACACACACACACACACATACCACCTACCCTTAGTTCAAGTGCATATTTTTGATTCTTGGGGTGAGCTTTGAAGTGCCAATTCTGCATGTTGAAATAAAATAAAAATAAATTGTCCAATAGCACCTTAGAGACCAACTACGGTAAGTTTGTTCTTGGTATAAGCTTCCATGTGCATGCACACTTCTTCAGATACACTGAAACAGAAGTTACCATACCCTTATATATAGTGGGGTGGGGTGGGTTTTTCTCAGGAGGGTAGTAGGAGATGGGTGATTGACTCAATGGGTATGGTAAATCTGTTGATGATTGTTAATGACTGCAATTAGTCCTACAGGAAAAAGCAAGGGATAGTTTGCAGGTGATTAGCATCTGTAATGAGACAGGAATCCAATATCCAATCTCTCTATTAAGACCAGGTCTCTCCATAGTTTTCAGTTTAGTGATAAGTTGTAATTCAGCAACTTCTCTTTCAAGTCTATTTCTGATATTCTTTTGTAATAAGACAGCTGCTTTGAGATTCTGTATTGAATGTCCTGGGAGATGGAAATGTTCTCCTACTGGCTTCTCTGTCTTGTGATTCCTGATGTCAAATTTATGTCCATTTATCCTACCTGAATTCTGCATGTTGGTAGCATGATTCCATTAGAACCAGGCATGGGGAAGCTGGCAACGAGAGAGACTAACTGACTAGCATAACCAAAATGTAGACTCATTAGGCTTGTATTCAGGTATTATATCTCACAAGATTAGATGCGTATGGGGGGGGAACAGCATTACTGGCCCCAATCCTTGCAGTCACGTTCCTTGACATCCTCCACCCGTGCATTCCATGAAGAGGGGAGTTTGTTCAATCTGTGTAAGCTCCTTGTGTGATTTAGAACCCTGTTTGTGTTCTAGAACCCTGCAAGGTTCTAAATCAAATGTGGAACCTACAGCTGTAGAGCACCCTTCCCTCTTCAGACCACCTCCCACCAATGTATGGATAATATAGGCCTGCGGAGGCAGCAGAGGACACCACAGTAGGGCAGCATTTGGACATATTTCCCTAGTTGGAGACTCTTATTTATTTTGTAGGCCAAGGATGGAGAACCTTTGGCCCTCTAGATCAGGCAAAGGCACCATCCCTTACCACTGGTCCTGTTAGCTAGGGATGATGGGAGCTGTAGTCCCAAAACATCTAGAGGGCCGAGTTTGTCTATACCTGCTCTAGATATTGTTGGAATTCAACTCAAATCAGTCCCAGCCAGCATGGCCAATAGGACAGGGATGAAGGGAGCTGATGTCCTTTAACATCCAGAGGATCACAGGTCCTCAATTCATGTTTCAGACTGGTGTTTCACTAGATAGAAACTCTTGAGGTTTCCTTCAAAGTAAAAGGGGGAAGGGGATATGGATTGGCCATGCCTGTGGCAGCAATTGTGGCATTATTTTGCCAGATGCTTAAGATCTCTAGTAACCCTAAGAATCTTGACTTAAAGTATAGGATTGTCCAACCATAAGGTTTATAGAGAAAAATACAAAACTTAATATCTTTCCCCCTTTTTTATCCAACTAAGACTTTAATCTAGATACAATAAACAAATAAAAAGGAGGGGGGAAGGGATAGAGAGAGAAAAAAAGAAGTAGAGTTTACAAGAGAAAAGACGTTAAAAGAGAAAGATAGAAAAATAAGATTCAGAAAGTAAAGAACTTCCCATTCTTCTTCTGTCTGCTATATAAAAACAATATTCACTTTGTCCATACAACAAAGCGACTTTCTATAAGCAAACATTATCTTCAGTTCTCAAATCCAAATATCATTATTTCTTTTTCTTTTTCATGCAACAATCCTATGATAGGTTTCCAATCGTTAACAAATGTCAACAATGACTTTTCTCTGATCAAACATGTCAATTTTGCCATCTCAGCTAAGTCCATTTTAACCGCCATTCTTTCTTCGTTATCAGCATGAGTTTTTGATGTTCACTCCTTTATATACCTGCACATATTTGTGGTGTTGCTGTTCCGTTCCATTCTCCTTGAGGAAATATTTCCCTTGTTTCAGTATTAATCACTATTTACCACAGGCACATTCAGACACTCTTTCATGGCAGTTTGCCTCAATACACCTTTCACCTATGATACTTCTGAGAAGGCAGTGCCATTAAATAAGGAAGAAGTACCCACGGCCTTTGTGGCACTTCCAAGTATTTCTTCTCTGGCAATTGTCAGGCATCTCTGCTTGTCTCAGTATAAACATATGGCAGTGAGTGAATCAGTGCTTGAAATATGGCAGAAAGGTAGAGGGAAACCTTATTTGATTATGTTGTATTTATAAAAGCATTTATATACCAACCTCTCATAAAATATCAGGGCGGTGTACAGCAATATAAAAACATAAAAGACCCTTCAAAGCAGTACAGAGCAATAATAAAAATGACTGGGTACACAATGAAAAAAGCAGATGCAGAGCCTGTTGTCATAGAGATGAAAGTCAACAGTGAGTATATTCTGCTGGAAGAGCCTTCCACAGAATGGGACCAATCATCACTTCTGGTTGAGTCACCTGGGGCTCTGTAATATGGGGGAGAAATAGCAGCCCTCCAGCTGATCTTAGTATTCGGGCTAGAATATAACGGCTCAGGAGGTCCTTAAGGTATCCTGGACCCAAGTTGTTCAGGGCTATGTACCTCAATGCAAGAGCCCTGAACCAGGACTAGTAGCATATGGGCAGTCAGTGTAGATCAGGCTTCCTCAAACTCAGCCCTCCAGATGTTTTTGGCCTACAACTCCCATGATCCCTAGCTAGGAGGACCAGTGGTCAGGGATGTTGGGAATTTTAGTTTCAAAACATCTGGAGGGCTGACTTTGAGGAAGCCTGGTGTAGATGTTTTAACAGAGGCGTCACATGCTGCTTGCCCTCTAGCCCCATGAAATCCACATCCATCTCCTGACTCTCCCAAATTTTAGTCTCCCAAACTCTAGCTAGGTGAGTGGCCATTGCAAATATATAAGCAAACTGTGGCATACACATTCCAGGCCAAAAATTGAAGCACTGGGGCAGCAGCTACTGTATATTAATCAGGGACAGCAACTCACAGGGGCTGAGCCCTTTTGCCCACCCCCCATATTTTGGGGAGGGGGTTGCCCCCAATGTCCCAAAAAACCGGGGGGGGGGGGGAGAGGGCCAAGCATGGAGCCAAGTACAGTGTGGCTTCAGTGACCAGTTCCTTCTCCTCCTCCTGCCGCTTAGGGGAAGGGGGGGGGGTCAAAGCAGCCCCCTGCTGGTGGCAGAGGAAGAGGAAGAGGAAGAGGAAGATAAGGAGCTGCCAGTCACTGAAGCCACACTGCCACTGTGTTTGGCTTTGGCTCTTCCCAAAATACTGACATCAGGCATGCAACGTCCCCTGCCCCCAGACCTTGCATGCTGGTGCCTCTGTTACTAAGTGTCAATGTGAAATTGGGTTGGTTTGTTCAGAGAGACTATGATTATTCCAAAGTTGCTGCCCCCCCCTCTGAAATATAAACAAATCACGCTGCTACTGACATTATTTTTTACATTTGATTTGTATGGTTCAGTTCAATATTACCTGTGCTAAGTTAAAACATGACAAGATTTATCGGTGTTCTATGTATGTTCCGTTAGTGTCTTTATTTTCTCTTGTTTATGATAAGGCTCAAAAACAGATGGTGAAAATGGCCGCTTCCGAGTTCTCATTCTCCCTCTTTCATAGACACCAGTGGTTTCTGTCTGATTGAAAGCGTAAGGAAAAGGTTTCGATAGATTTGTGAACCAAGAAACCTCGGGTAGGAATCCCTTTCCATGTGCAAGTAAACAATTTTCTGGGCTTCGTTGAAACAGGACTGCGTTGCTTCTTGAATGTTTTTGATAACAGCTTCTCTTGCTTGACTATCCATGTTAATCTGAAAAGGAGAGTAAAAAGGTAAAGGTAAAGGGACCCCTGACCATTAGGTCCAGTCATGGACGATTCTGGTGTTGTGGCGCTCATCTCGCTTTACTGGCCAAGGGAGCCGGCATACAGCTTCCAGGTTATGTGGCCAGCATGACTAAGCCATTTCTGGCGAACCAGAGCAGCGCATGGAAATGCCGTTTACCTTCCCACCTGAGAGCTACCTATTTATCTACTTGCACTTTGACGTGCTTTCGAATGCTAGATTGGCAGTAGCTGGGACCGAGCAACGGGAGCTCACCCTATTGTGGGGATTCGACCTGCTGACCTTCTGATCGGCAAGACCTAGGCTCTGTGATTTGGACCACAGTGCCACCCGCATCCCTGAAAAGGAGAGTAAAGGTAAAGGTAAAGGTACCCCTGCCCATACGGGCCAGTCTTGACAGACTCTGGGGTTGTGCGCCCATCTCACTCAAGAGGCCAGGGGCCAGCGCTGTCCGGAGACACTTCCAGGTCACGTGGCCAGCGTGACATCACTGCTCTGGCGAGCCAGAGCCACACACGGAAACGCCGTTTACCTTCCCGCTGGTAAGCGGTCCCTATTTATCTACTTGCACCCGGAGGTGCTTTCGAACTGCTAGGTTGGCAGGCGCTGGGACCGAGCAGCGGGAGCGCACCCCGCCGCAGGGATTCGAACCGCCGACCTTTCGATCGGCAAGCCCTAGGCGCTGAGGCTTTAACCCACAGCGCCACCTGCGTCCCCGAAAAGGAGAGTAGTTTTCAGCAAAATTAATAGGTTTTCTAAAAGAGTTTTGATAATGCAAGAGGTAGGTCAAAGTGAGATGCTCAGAGGAGGAACAGAAGCCTGTGAAGTGAAGATGGAAGCGCCCAAAGTTCTGTACCGTGAAAGTACTTATATACGCACAGAGACCATGTGGAGTAGTGGTTAGAGTATTGGACTAGGGCCTGGGAGACCAGAATTCAAATCTTGACTTAGGCGCAAAGCTCATTAGGTGACCTTGGGCCAGTCTCTGCCTCTGAGAGTTTTTGTCAGGATAAAATGGTGAGGAGGAGAACTATGTATACCACCTTCACCTTTTGGAGGAAAGGTGTGGGATATTAATGGAAAAACAAACAGATGGATGGATGGATGGATGGATGGATGGATGGATAGATAATATAGTATTGACGCCCATTTAGAATTGAAATGGATTTTTCATGTTTGGGTCACCTTTGCATAATATGCTTATTATGAAAGCAGCCTGTCCTTCCCCAACTTTTTTTGTGTGTAACAATGACATGAGGCTTTCCTTCCAAGAAGCAAATCCTAATGGAAAACAGGACCTTTCACATGAACATGAAGCCACAGATCGCATATTCACCACTGAAGGATTTCATCAAGATGTTCCCCTACTGTTACTTTTGCCACTGCAGTGACCTATATTTCAAGCCCATGTTTAAGCTCTTTAAAACAGTACATGATGAATTAATTAATTGCCTTCTACAAAAACATCTCAAGATGATCTACAATAAAAATAGCAAAAAAGCTAAACATGCAAACAAAAACAGGTTTAGTGGGGGATACACTATCCTATCACCAGTGATGTAGTAAGAGTCTCTCACATTGGTCTGTTGGTGCTGCAACCTGCCAAACGGAGTGCCCCCAAAGGCATACTCCTCCGGTGTCTCCTGAGGCAGACAGATGCCAACCAACCATCCACTAGTCCAGTTGGGTTTTATACATGGAATTGGGAGGGGCACCATTGTCACTGCAGGCAGCAAAATGTCTTTGGCTGGCTCTGTTTCTAAGTTCTGTTCGCACGTGGATGCTCATCTAAAGGGCAGCAGTGGAACACTCATGAACAAGGATCTCAGTGTGTTCTGCTTGGTTCATGAGCACCTCGAGTCCTCTTCAGCAGGCAGATGTGATATTGCCAATCTGCCAGTTAGGCAGGTCTCATTTCAAGCCTGGAAAGCCTGGAACTAGTTGATGTGGCTGTTCCACGATTCCATTGTTTATACCAGGCTTCCTCAACCTCGGGCCTCCAGATGTTTTGAGACTATGATTCCCACCTTCCCTGACCACTGGTCCTGCTAGCTAGGGATCATGGGAGTTGTAGGCCAAAAACATCTGGAGGACCGAAGTTGAGGAAGCCTGGTTTATACCTTGTAAGCTCCTCTTCTCCTGTCCCAAGCTCAAAAAAAGAGCACCAAACATTGATCCTGCCTTGGATTTCATGGAAAGACTGACACTCTGAGCCTGGGAAACAGGCTGGTATGAGCACACCATTAGTGTGAAGTTCTGTTACTTGGGTTTTATTTGGGTTTCTCTGCCTGCAATTTAGAGAGTGGCATGGAAGATTTAAGAGCAGCAGGAGTCTCTGAGAAGTTAATGTTTTTCCATTATAATAAGACTACTGAGGATGCAAAGGAGGCATAAATTTATTGCCTGTGCTATTACAATTCCAGGTTATGGTGTGAAGGCTCAAGAGATCACCATCCCCTTGCTGATGCTAAGAAGGTCTGGATGTATTGACTATCTGGGAATCACTTTGGGTTCTGTGATAGAAGAAAAGTAAAGGTAAAGGTACCCCTGCCCATACGGGCCAGTCTTGACAGACTCTGGGGTTGTGCGCCCATCTCACTTAAGAGGCCAGGGGCCAGCGCTGTCCGGAGACACTTCCAGGTCACGTGGCCAGCGTGACATCGCTGCTCTGGCGAGCCAGAGCCGCACACGGAAACGCCGTTTACCTTCCCGCTGGTAAGCGGTCCCTATTTATCTACTTGCACCCGGAGGTGCTTTCGAACTGCTAGGTTGGCAGGCGCTGGGACCGAGCAGCGGGAGCGCACCCCGCCGCAGGGATTCGAACCGCCGACCTTTCGATCGGCAAGCCCTAGGCGCTGAGGCTTTAACCCACAGCGCCACCTGCGTTCCCACAAGAAAGGTAGGATATAAATATAAGAAAAATAAAACAAAATAAGGTCCCCATCTTTAGCTTTCAATTGCCTGAAGAGATATCTGAGATTATTATATAATAATTTTTGGAGACTTCACTGTTTAATTTGCATAGATAACAAGCACCAGACCCAAAACAGACTTTCTGTATTCCTCTCCAGATCATTAACTTACCTCCCTCGGAGCCTGAGGCTGTATATATTCCTTGAAAAGTTTCTGTGCCATCGACATTCTTTTCCTCTGCGATACAATCTTCTTATACTTTTCACAAGCAAACCAGAATTCAATGTTCTCATCACTGTATTCAGTCTTCAGGTAGGTTTTGTAGACTATAGGCCCATCTGAAAATCAGGTGGGGTCACTCTGTGTGGTAACAATGCATACCCTCCAATGTGTTGAGTGCCAAAACTGGGATGCACATCTTCCAAGCGGTGCTCTCATGTGAATCATTTGACCTGTGCAATATCATGGAGCCCAAAAATTCTCTTTCTCGGGGCCATGCTGTTGTAGACTATCGGTACCATGTTATGCTGCTGCTGAAAGGACTGCACTGGTGGCCAGTTAACTACCAGGCTAAGTTCAAGGTGTGGTACTGATGTACAAAGTCCTATAGAGTATAGCTTGGGACACAAATATCTCCATGATCATGTCATCCCTTATATAGCCAAATGATCACTGCACTTTGCAGGAAAGGCATTCATGCTTTTAAAATTGTTTTTACATGTGCAATTTTAAAAATGCAGCTTTGAAAATCAGAGAAGTGCCGCAATCTACAAGGAAGTCTGAGAACATCATCTAGGTTAATCCACTTTGAAAAGCTGATCATTCACTAGTCTGCACCCACCTCACAGAATATTTGAGTTTTTGTCAGTTATATGCACCAGCCTTCAGGGTACATAACTTACACACACAAACAGATCCCCACACTTAGTGTTCTTGTTAAAAATCACATGATAACTCACATTTAGTAGCCATTAGCTTTTCAAAAGACTGAGACCACTGCAGCACTTCCTCCAGACTTACTCTGTGAGAAATAAGGGAAATGAAAACCATGTGTTTAGCATAGCAAATAACTACAGCGCTGTGGTCTAAACCACTGAGCCTAGGGCTTGCCAATCAGAAGGTTGGTGGTTCAAATCCCCACGATGGGGTGAGCTCCTGTTGTTTGGTCCCAGCTCCTGCCCACCGAGCAGTTCGAAAGCACAAAGTGTAAGTACAGTGGTGCCCCGCAAGACGAACGCCTCGCAAGACGGAAAACTCGCTAGACGAAAGAGTTTTCCGTTTTGGAGGTGCTTCGCAAAACGAATTTCCTATGGGCTTGCTTTGCAAGACAAAAATGTCTTGCGAGTTCCTGCGGTTTTTTCCCCTCCCCCCCCTTTTTCTAAGCCGCTAAGCCGCTTATCCGCTTATCCGCTAAGCCGCTAAAAGCCGCTAAAAGCCGCTAAACCGCTAATAGCGCTAATCCGCTAAGCCGTCAATGGGCTTGCTTCGCAAGATGAAAAAACCACTAGACGAAGAGACTCGCGGAACGGATTCTTTTTGTCTTGCGAGGCACCACTGTAGATAAATAGGTACCGCTCCGGCGGGAAGGTAAACGGTGTTTCCATGAGCTGCTCTGGTTTGCCAGAAGCGGCTTAGTCATGCTGGCCACATGACCCGGAAAAACTCTGTGGACAAACACCAGCTCCCTCGGCCAGTAAAATGAGATGAGTGCTGCAACCCCAGAGTCGTTCGCGACTGGACCTAACAGTCAGGGGTACCTTTACCTTTACAGCGGCCAGCTAGAAAAAAAGGACCTTGTGCACCTTTAATCATTCTGTAGAAGAGGTAATTCTCTTGCCATGCAAGGTACGGAACCCCCACCTGAAAAATGAAGGTCTTAAGGATCTATTTTGTTCTGAGCTGGTTAGTTCAAAATGTGAAGTGTTGTGCCTTCTAAAAGGAAACTGGACTTCAACCATGCCATTCTTTTACCCATTATTCCTCATCCTGAGTTCCCAGAGTTCTGGTGCTTAATCCCAGGTAAATGTGTGTAGGATTGCAGCTATGGATGGACAAATCTGTCAATTTTGGTTTCTAATTTTTTGAATCTTAAACCCAATTCTTTGTATTTCCACCTCCTTTTACATTTTACAAGTCCTCATGAAAATTCATTAGCATTTTAGAGTGAAGTTTCCTAATACACTTTTTTCTCCTATACATTTTTTTGTATGAAATTTCCCTACTACAAGTTTGCAAAGCAATTTCCCCTTAGACAGTGCATTTTTGTATGTTTATGTTACTTTTAAGTAAATATGCATTTTTTGCAAGCAATTTCTCCCTATTTGATGCATGTTTACATGTTATTTTTTCAAATTAATGTATGCATTTTTCTGCATGTTACTGGGCTGGAGCACTGCAAAATTCTGAGAAGTGTGAATTTTGAAGGCGGACTATGTTGAGGCTTGCGTTTTGTTTCAGAAAGTATGAATTGGGTAGGTTCACCATTAAATGTGAACTGAAATGAATTTCTCCTGCATCCCCAATTTTGAAGATCTTGCATTAAAGAAACAAAATGGAGTAGCCATCCTGGACCACCTAAAAGTTAGAGGACAATTTTCTTCATCCCCGCTTGGCCTGACATCAGTTCCACATGCTTACCAAAGCCACTTAATTATTACAAAGTTCATTCCTAATCCATTCTTGATTAAAAGCAAAACTGGCCTTTGTACACTGAACCCAAACAAAAGATTCATAAACCTGCCTTGCACAACAGCTGTTTGAAGGATTTTACAGCGTTGGTGATTTATAACCATCACTGTTATTTGCCTTAGGACATTTTTAGCTTACCCTAGCAAAGTGTCTCGGTCGTTTCTGTGTGTGTTAGCAATAAGAAGATTCCCAATCTGATAAAAATACATTCTATTATTTGTTTGGTTGGTGCCTTGAACCACAACACTCCTACTTGGATAGCTCAGTCGGTAGAGCGTGAGACTCTTAATCTCACAGTTGTGGGTTTGAGCCCCACGTTGAACAAAAGATTCCTGCATTTCATGCTCCTTTCCAATTCTACAATTCTATGATATATAAAACACCAGCAAAGCTCCATGTCATGCGACTTTGCTCCAGCCCTTCACCTGCTATTTTGCACCATCCTAGGCATAGTATTATATTCGTTGTGGAATTGTAGTGGCTGGGGAACTTCCTTTGTCAGGCAGAATGTGGGTAAATTGGCTACAAAGGCTGGACAAAGCAGCGGTGCTCTTGGGTGTTTCAAATTTCAGTGGCGCCTGGTATGGAATCCCTCCCCACCTCTTTCCTTCCATTCGGCTCATATGTCATGTCTGTGACAACCTGTGGCAAGCCCTCAGCTTGGTGCCCAGTGCAGTTGAACCGAGTCACGCTGTTCTAAATCCACCTCTGACCTAAAAGTTATGAAATTAGATTAAAATCTCCCTTGAGAGTTTGGAATAGAAGATGTGCTTGCATGGGCATAGCCAGGGGGACAGGGAGGGGCAGCTGCCCCCCTAAATCAACAAAAATCAATAACAATCAATAACAATACATAGCAACCTAAGGTTCTGCCCCTCTAACAAAAATCCTGACTACACCCATGTGTGCTTGCCTATGCATGCTTGCAGCTGCTGAGGAGCCCAGTTTTATATAGATTAGTTTATGCCATAAATTTCTGACAATATTTTACTTTTATTTTGTATTTTGAATGCAGTTTATCCAAGCTCAAACTTATTAAAGCCCCCACACACTCAACAATGTTGCAAAACCATTGAAACTTCTAAATTAATTTTGACTTGCAAGAATATATAATGCAACCATCTCTGATTGCCTTTCTCAAATATAAAAGGAACAGTTTTGGCACACACATTGCTTTGAATAACCTTGTGAACTGTGATGTTAACACTTAAATCTCATTAAAGTTTCAATAGAGGATTGGAGTGATCATTCTGTGAATTTGCTGATGCTCGACCTGAAGGAATTGGTGACAAAATTTGCAAAGGAAAAAGGTGCAGCAATTGAGATTTTGATGCGTCTGAAATGGAAACTTAAAACCCCAACAAAAAAATCATTTATACAAAAGTTACCATACAGCTTTGTCCACTGCCATAATATCACAGAATAATCACTCCAATCCACTCCAATACAGTGGTACCTCGGGTTACAGACGCTTCAGGTTACAGACTCCGCTAACCCAGAAATATTACCTCGGGTTCAGAACTTTGCTTCAGGATGAGAACAGAAATCATGCGGCAGCGGCATGGCAGCAGTGGGAGGCCCCATTAGCTAAAGTGGTACCTCAGGTTAAGAACAGTTTCAGGTTAAGAACGGATCTCCAGAACGAATTAAGTTTTTAACCCAAGGTACCACTGTACAATCAGAGATTGTTGCATTACTTATTCTTGCAGGTTAAAATCAATATAGAAGTTTCAAGTGTTGCAACACTAGGTGGCAGCCATGCAGTAGCAGCCCATGTGGTGTGGCTTTCCTCTGTGGGCAGGGTGGGCAGGGTGGCAGCAAGGTTAAAGCTGTGCAGGCCAAGCAGCAGGTCTCATGAGCCTTGCAGAGACATCCTGGCAGGTCTGGTCTGAGACTTTCACAGCCTCTGCAAGCTGTTTCCAGACATCAGTTTCCTGTTGGCTCTTGGAAACTGTATCTTGTCTTGATAGCATGTGTTACTGAAATCATCGCTCCAATCTAGGCACTTCAATTATTTCTTTTGATAAGCTACTTGGTAATAGCTGTGACAAGTCAGTTATGAATGTAACAATGTGACTTATATTAGGCATGACTGTTTTTTTCCCCCATTGGTTTCAAAGTTACAGCTAATTTTAGGAAGATTTATAGGGCAGCAATTGTTCAGCCGCTTACGTGCAAGCAGACATGTCTAGGATTACATTGCTGGCCTTTTTTCATTTAATAAATAAATGAAATAATAATGAGCAAAGTCTTTTACTTAAAAAATTACACACACACTCCCCCAAAGTAGTTTTTTAGCATAGGATCACAAAATGCTACTTCCCAAAATCTTGATTATTTCAATGGGATGCTTACAACTCTCTTTGAAATCAATGGAATTTAAAAGTAGAAGAGACTAACAAAAATCAGAACAACTATAGTTCTCTGTATTCTATTAATGTGCTTTTTTCAGATTGCACTTACTTTGAAGTGATTCCATTTGTGCCATCTCTGAAGATGTTGCAGAGCCAACAAATTCGGGGACTCATTATCCTAGTTGAAGAAAGTAGGTATACGTAAGCACTTGATGTGTTCTGTATTATTACAGTTACCATTCCCCCATTCCAGTTTTAGGGAAGGGATTCCCACACAAGGGAGTCAACATTGCCAGTCTTCATGTCATGTTTGCAGACATCTTTGTTGGCAGAGTTTGTCTGCCAATAGGCTTGGTGCCTGAAGCCAGCTCCCTGTATCCCTGGGGATACTGCCATCTTCCATTCTGTAGACATGACCAATACTCTGAGGTACAATACTCTGAAAAGCACCATGAGCATTGACAGCATAGTAGTAGTAACTGTAGTACTAATGCATAATACTCAGCCAGGTACATTTTTAGGGCATGAGTATGGCATATTCTTCATGGTGAAAGTCTTTATTCAATACTTAAGAATATAAAAACATGCAAAATCAATTAAATATTACTTTCAGATGGAGACATCTTAATGTATCTTCATTTTTATACAACAATATATTAGTGGATCTTGCAACATAAAGTTTCCAATAAATCTTTATTTCTCTTAGGAACATTAAAGGTTCCAAGAAACCCTTTTTCTCTTTGAGCATAATTTTTTTTTTTGCACTGTTATTTGACATATTGTATCTATAAGTTCTTTATAAAACCCCCATATTAAGAATCTGTTCAGTTATGGATTTTCTTGCACCTTGTTAAAATGGAGCACTTCTCAGTAAATCAGACTTCCTTCCCCAGTCCTGATGATACTTGTTCATTTTTTTTATATAAGCCATAGCTGAAACACCCAACATAAAGTGGACAAACTCACAATAAAATCTTAGGCTGACATGTCATTGGTGTATAAACTGCTAGATGACATTCTGTCCGCAACACATAGTTATGTATATTTTGTGTTGCAAATCTATTTCTAATCTTTGGCATTGCCAGTGTCAACAGAACTACTTTGTAAAGGCAATTTCCCAATCAAAACAATAACGTGTTTTCACAGAGGCTCATCTTCTACAACCTATGCCAAAAATCATTGCCCAGGCAAGGCATATTATAGACAGATTATGAGATAAATCCTCTATCTTCTGAAAGCAAAAGATACAAATATGGCATGCCTTCCTTCCTGATAGCACTAACTAAAAGCAGAGAGTTGCATCTCCCTCTCAAATGAAAGCTGCTTAGTTGGTGCAGATCTATTGCCGTATTATAATCATATTTTAGAAGAAAATGCTGTCAAGACAGTCTCATATTATTGATGCAGTCAGTGATCTAGCCAGCCAGCCAGGTCTTTGTCCAGGATACTCCATTCCATCCTGCTTCCTCCCAGTTTTCCCTTCCTCGCTCCTCAGGTACTGCTGTTTTGACTACATAAAGATCCACTCTAAGAGAACAAGTTTGTTGTTAGTATATAGGCTACCATACCTAGTACAGTTAAAGTTAGATGGCTCCCAGTACATTTCCGAGCACAGTTCAAAATGTTGGTGCTGACCTTTAAAGCCCTAAACAGCCTCGGTCCAGTATACCTGAAGGAGTGTCTCCACCCCCATCATTCAGCCTGGACACTGAGGTCCAGCTCCGAGGGCCTTCTGGCAGTTCCCTCACTGCGAAAAGTGAAGCTTCAGGGAACCAGGCAGAGGGCTTCTCAGTAGTGGCACCTGCCCTGTGGAACGCCCTCCCATCAGATGTCAAGGAAATTAACAACTATCTGACTTTTAGAAGACATCTGAAGGCAGCCCTCTTTAGGGAAGCTTTTAATATCTGAAGGACTATTGTATTTTAATATTTTGTTGGAAGCCGCCCAGAATGGCTGGGGAAACCCAGCCAGATAGACAGGGTATAAATAATAAATTATTATTATTATTATTATTATTATTATTATTATTATTATTATACCTGAGACCCACTGAACCCAGTGGAATGAGTCACCTGCAAAGTATTTATGTCTTAAAGTTTTCAGGGGAACTTATTTGTGATTAACCGTAGCTTGATTATGACCCACAATATCTAAAGGCATGCCTAAAAATGTTGCTCCCCTCTTTGTTTTGTTTATATTAGACCTGTGAATGTGGGGAGGCACACTTCCTTCTGCAGAAGCAATAGGCGGAACCAACACTTCCACTGCCCCCTCGTGGACTATATCTACAATGCTCTCACCCTGTTCATGATGCAGATAATTTTATCAGAGGATCAGACTAAAAGTGGGAGAACGATGGGTCAATGGGTCAGTCAGCTATCCTTGGATAAAATGCTCCTTGAGATGCAAACATGCAAACATGGTTTTAGATACAGATGGTGATGATGGTGGCAGTGATGATGATGATAATAATAATAATAATAATAATAATAATAATAATAATAATAATAATAATAAGCAGATTGGGTAGGTCCAGCTTTAAATGTGAACTGAATTGAATCCCCACCACCACATCCCTCGTGCCAACTTCACCTCAGGCCACAAAATGTCTTGGGCTGGCCGTCCTTTAAAATTTGGGTACTCTAAACTCTCCCAGGCAGGCCTGCCAGACTCCAGAGAAACAGTCCATTGCCACTGTGCGTTCTTTGCTTCACTGTGAGGGGCTAGCCAGGGGTGTAAAGTGAAACAACTTTGCTCCTTATTCAAGAGAGCAGGAATGAAGGCACCAATAGCAGGGATAAAATGAGAGCTGTAACGTCCAAGGTGCCCGAGAATAATGCTTCACAGAAGGAGGGGAGCACTTAGATGCCCAATCCTACACTCTCAACTGTGCTTGGTAGTTTTTGTTTTCACCTGACACTCAGGAGGATTCAAGTGAAATCAGACTTCATGCTGAAGTAAGTGGAACATATTTCTTTCTCGCACAGTGTATGAAGAATGCTCCACCTTAAAGATAGACCAGTTGCCTCCTGGAACATAAAGCTCCTGGAACAAACAAAAAAGTGTTAAGCAAATATCTATGGCTCTAGGAGGTGCTGGGAGAACAAAGGGCTTATTTGTGCAATGTGAAAGGTGCACCCCTTTCCTTTTTTCAGGCAAGCCCTTTTGATAATAAAGGCCTGGAGGCCATCTGTTTGGTTTTGCGTCACTGTTTAGTGTTCCCACAAGGGTTAGATTGTGTCTTCCAGGAGAATTTAACCCCAGTTCATAGGAACTTCTAGGGGCCGTAGGGGCTTCAGCCCCCACAATAAAATATTTGAGAGAGTCAGGCCCCCACAAAGTCAATGGGCATTCCCATTCAAATGGGAATTCAAAAGGCAGACTCCTTTGAGGGCAAGTAGTAGAAGAAAAAGAGTTTGGATTTGATATCCCACTTTATCACTACCCGAAGGAGTCTCAAAGTGGTTAACATTCTCCTTTCCCTTCCTCCCCCACAACAAACTGTGAGGTGAGTGGGGCTGAGAGACTTCAGAGAAGTGTGACTGACCCAAGGTCACCCAGCAGCTGCATGTGGAGGAGCGGGGACGCAAACCCAGTTCACCAGATTATGAGTCCACTGCTCTTAACCACTACACCACACTGGCTCTCAAAGTCACAGCTTAATTCTTGCTTACCAGGAGGGAGCGTGCTTCCCATTTCATCAATTGAGCCAGGAATTGTCTATGTATGAGTGAGCTTCCTTCCACTTTTAGATCACTTGCTTGGCACTTAGAGTCCATTCATCAGGATGTGAGGTTACATCATGTCCCTTCAGAGACACCCATGAAGCCATAGTTGTAGATGTTTTGTTCTGTGTGGTATTTGTAATTTGTTGCTACGGGCAGAAACATTTGCTGGAGAGCTGAATGCTTCCATTTCACTCCCGCCAAACTCTGGATTGGGCTGTGTGGCACCCAGAAGCTGCATGTGGAGGAGCGGAGACGCAACCTGGTTCACCAGATTACGAGTCTACCGCTCTTAACCACTACACCACCCTGGCAACTCTGCTTTGGGTTCCAGCCACACAAGATCTAGAGACAAGGCATCCTTTCTGTAGAGTCTGTTGGAAACTAGCTTCCCAGCAGGTGGTTTGCTGCCAAAATCCTGTAGAAGATGTTAATTCATTTTCTTTACTTTGTTTGGCAGTTGTGGGGAGGCAACTGTCTGCAAGACTGAAGACAGATTCGTTCTCAATTGTGCGGGTGGATGGGGAAGAAGAGGGACTGAAGTGTCAATAATCTGGTGCTCCTGCTAGTGTGTTTGCACCGCACTGACCTTGCCACCACTTCACCCCTTCTGCTAAGCGACAACGACCCACCTGTCACGAAGCTGGTGTAGCATCTCTGGCCAGAAAAAGGCAATGCATTATCTGAAGCAGTAGCAGGCAGCCTCCTCTATGAAAAATTTGAATGGGGTTCAGAGACAGTGTTTCGTCTTCGTACCAAGAGGTCTTGCACAGCAGTGAGCTATTCATATCCTGCTTGTGAACTTCCCAAAAGCATCTAGTTCACCATTGTACCAATCAGGATGCTGGACTAGATAGGTTTTGGGGCTGTTCTATAGTTGTATGCTCTATAACTATTAAATAAATTTCTTGCACAGTGCTAGAAGTTAATCTGGTCACACCCTAGTGTCCTCTAGAGCATACTTTGATAATTACTACCTCAGGTTTCACAAGCTGTCATACCATGAGCTTCAGACGCATAATCCGGCATAAAGCAAATCCAAGGCAGCCATATTGATGGTGGAATTTAGTGGCAACTTAGACAGGAGTGAAATTTCACCTGATTTTTCTTGACATTTTGTCTTCTGACTTCTGGTCATTTCCATTAGTGAGAAGTAGGATGGTATATAAAGCATAGCAGGTTGGCCTTAGACTAGGGATGGATCAATTGGTCAATCTCAGGTTCTCTTAAAGGTAAAGGGATCCCTGACCATTAGGTCCAGTCATGACCGACTCTGGGGTTGTGGCGCTAATCTCGCTTTATTGGCCGACGGAGCAGGTGTACAGTTTCTGGGTCATGTGGCCAGCATGACTAAGCCACTTCTGGAGAACCAGAGCAGCGCACGGAAATGCCGTTTACCTTCCCACCGGAGCGGTACCTATTTATCTATTTGCACTTTGATGTGCTTTCGAACTGCTAGGTTGGCAGGAGCAGGGACCGAGCAACGGGAGCTCACCCCGTCGCAGGGATTCGAACCGCAGACCTTCTGATCGGCAAGCCCTAGGCTCTGTGATTTAACCCACAGTGCCACCCGCGTCCCTTCAGGTTCTCTTAGTTGCTCATATTTCCACTATTGAGTTCAGTTGACCATATTTCCACATCAGCCCCCCTTTTTTAATAATCTTCACCATTTGCCAGCATTTTACGTATGTCATTTTTCTTAATATACACATTTTTTCTTCACAATTATATTCAACATGCCCATTTTTTCAAACAATTTCCCTTAATATAACAGATTTTTTGTATGTAATTTCCACTAATTCAGCTGAATGAAACTTGTGATATTTACATCTTTGAGATTTAAAATGTTATCTTCTCCATTGACCCACACACCTGAGAACAAATCTATTTTTTGTGCCTTCCCACAACTATAAAAGAAAGAAGAGATAAAGAACTAACATTTTCTACAGTATATCTTTATTAGACGCAGATGAACCTATAATATATTTGTTAGCTGAGGACAAGGAGAAAGAACTCCACAACTTTTTTAAAGGGCATGAATGTTTCATTCCCATTATACAGAATTGGCACTTAAAGTTTTAGACTGACCCCCATTTAATGATGATTACTACCTGGAGATAGATATTTGCATGGATAATTTTATAGAAAGGATGTTTGAAGGTATCAGTTAACTGGTTTGTGAAGGAAGTAGGTTTAGAAATCTTGGCCACTTGCTCCTTTTTAAAAGAAAAAAAACAAAATACAAAATAAAATTAAAAAAAAACAAAATAAAAAAACCATAAAACAAAACCTCCCTCTGCCTAAGAAAGATAGGCAGGTTTTTATTTAACGTTATTTATTTATAGGATTTATTTTCCACCCCTCATCATGAGTGATCCCAGGGCATATAACAACATAAAAGACAGCATAACAACAAAACACAATTGAAGCATATCATTAACACACCCTCCAATTCCTTCCAAAATTCTCAAAACCCTATTCAGAGCAAATGAGATCAGTCCTTAGCTGGTGTCAGAAAATAGCCAAGATAGGCACCAGCTAGACTGCCAGATGGAAGGTGCTCAACAACTGAGGTGCCAGTGCTGATAGATTGTGTACTCACCACAATATCCTCCAGGGTTTGGGGGTTTTATTGGTTGTGGTTGTGGAGGAAATGATTTGCTTCTGTTTGAAATTTGACGCGTGCAAACTTCTTGCTGTTTTAATGAGGTTTCTTCTGGTGGTGACAACAGCAGGACTCGGAATGGAGGGATGTTTCTGAAGACCCCTCTGTTAAAGTGTTCCTCTTGCTTTTTCTTAAAGCACCCAGTTCTTTTCTTCTGCAGCTGGAATGTCACAGCAGATAATGCTGTATATGGCAGAAGTTCTCGTGAGCTTACATGCAAACTTTGCTTGTGGTTAAGTGTGCAGTTTGTGTGTGTGTTTTTAAAAAAAGAATGTTCCGTTGGCCTTTAATGAACCTTTGATAAGAGAATGCTTGTCCTGTCTCTCTCAGGAGATCTTTACTGATCAACCAAAGTGACTGAAGATGATTTAACTTTTGCATGAACGTTTGCATCCATTGTTAGACAAGGCCAGGATTTTGTGACTAATATTTTCCAGCCCCTTTTAATCAAATGACACTTCCTTTTGTCATTCCTAGAACCTTGTTTGAAAAGTGAATGGTGGTCAGAGATAAGCCTTAACCCATTTTTGCCGTGAGACAACTATAGCTGGTGAACAGGTCATAGATCATGTGCTTTCCATGAGGTTCTGAGTTTTCAAACCTGAAAAGGATTCTTTGGGTTGTCTTTGACTAACTTTTGCTCAGGGCAGAGCTGTTGACATTAATTGGCCTAAGCTATCCATGGTTATTAACTTCAGTGTGTCAACTCTGAGTATAAGGTAGTTGAAGACAACTCTCCATTTTTACACAACTGGGGTAGGTAGCCTGGGTACCTGGGCACTTGAAAGATTTCATGCGCTAATATGAACCTGCCTATTAGTCATCTTTGCAGTTAGCTGGGGTAACTGGGATGTTGCCCTACTTATGGAATGCTATCCCTAGAAGGTCTTGCCTAGTGCCTACATTGCTATCATGAGAATATAATACATGGCTCATCTGCTCCAACATCCTGATCTCTCTTTCTTAAAAATAATTTTTATTGATTTTAACATACAAATTTTAAAACGTACCACAAAACTTATCACTTATAAAATCTTTTTAGACTTCCATCAGCACATCTGATGATCTACCATTTTAAAGACTTCTTAACAAATCATCCTTCCCCTTCTCCATTTTTGCAATACTTCCAATAATACTCCTCCCAAAAAGCTTCTTGCAAACCTACACACGTTGTCTGTTCTTCACAAATACTTTTCAAATAGTCCGTAAATTTACTCCAGTCTTCCATGAATTTCTGGTCCCGCCAGTTTCGAACCTTTCCTGTTAGTTTATCTAGTTCTGCACAGTCCATTAACTTCATTCTCCATTCTTCAATCGCCGGTAATTCTTCTTGCTTCCATTTTTGAGCCAATAATATTCTTGCTGCTGTTATTGCATATAAAAAGAGCTTATATTCCTTTCTATTTATATCACTCCCAACAATGCCCCCCCCAAATGCTTCTGGTTTCTTTATAAATGTATATTTCAACATTTTTTTCATCTCATTATATATCATCTCCCAGAAGCATTTCACCTATTTACATTCCCACCACATGTGATAAAATGTTTCCTCTTTTTCTTTACATTTCCAACACCCAACATCCTGATCTCAAAGTGGTCAACCAGATGCCTATCAGAAGCCCACAAGGACATGTGTACAACACACTCTCCCTACCTGTGATTCTCAGAAACTGGTATTCCATTTTTCATGTCATTTTCACCAATATATCCATTTATACGCACAGTTTATACTTGTATGTGCATTTGTGGATCCATTGCTTGGCTGGAGAACAGCACTGAGAAATCAGAAGAGTGAATTTTGAAGGCTGGCTATGTTTCAGTTTGCGTCTCATTTTGGGAAGTACGAATTAGGTCAATTCATTTAAAAATGGGAACTGAATTGAATTTCTCTGCAATAGATATGAAAGGCCTACAAAAAAATAAAGTGAAAGTCTCCGACCTAAGTCTTCGCATCCAGCAGAGCTGGCCCAATATATTTTTCTGCTTGAGGCAGAGAAGATGAGGACTCTATCAAGGACATGTGGCCAAACATACCCTCAGCCTGGTCTTTGCCACAGAGCGCATTAGTTATGCTTTGTTGATTGGTGGACTTGCTTTGTCTGTTGTCATGGATGGACCATACCCTGGACATTTGGGCTGGATGTATATAGCCACTCCACTCTGCAAGGGCAGGGGACCTATTGAGATGTTCTGCTTCCAGAGACTGGTGGCATTTGATGGATTCCTGAATTCTCAGGACCGTGGGAGCCATGCAGCATGCATGACCCTGGCACCAAAATTTGTGGGTGCCCAGCCCCTTCATGGAGAATTTTGTGGGTGCTTGGGGCCCCAGGGCTCCTGGGGAATGCTATGGGACATGTCTGACACTCCTGTTGAGGTTCTTGTCTCACTGTGTTATAGTGAGATGTGCAGAGCTATTGATACAATCTCTTCTGAGTGCCCTTGCTGTCACTCCATTAACCCGTGTGTAATGAAAAAGAAATGCTGGCAGCTAGAGTGTAGGTGGTGTAAGTCTTGGTCTAAACCTGACCAAACACAGATGAGGTTGTGCCACCATGCCTACCAAGTAGCTATCCAGCAGAGCTTTTCTGGATGTTGAATGGGCTTTTGTCATCTGGCCAAGAGAGCTTTGCTCTGCTGTAACAACCTTGCAAGGAACTTTAGGCACAAAAGCCTAAAGTTGATTCAGACCGAATTGGATGACAGAAAGAGGGTGTCCAGAGAACTGTCTGTTCTGGTGTGGTGCAGTGGTTAGAGTGTTGGACTAGGGATCTGGGAGACCAGGGTTCAAATCCCCACGCATTCACAAAGTTTATTGGATGATCTTGGGCCAGTCACTGTCTCTCAGCCTAACCTATCTCACAGGGTTGTTGTGTTTAAAATTACCTATGTCTAGAAAAAAGTATTGTCTGTGTGTAGAGCACTGTCCCATGTACTTTTAGGGTCTCTGTGTGCCTTTCTGGACAATTTTAAGACAGACAATGTAGATGGCCACAGATAGGGGTGTTGGAGAATTCAGATGAAAATCAGAGTGGAATTTGCTGATATTCTCATATTTGACCCATGTCCAGAACAGAAATCAGTACAGCACATGTGATCAGTATTCACTGTTGTTGCTTTTAGTCTGCAAATGATATGTAATTTATTGCTCCCCACCCCACCCCACATTTGTATTGTATTTTCTCTGTATTGAAAGGAATAGCTTTTTCATGGAAAGGGATGGTGTGAAATAACATAATGATTATATAATTACTTACGTAAAATTCCACCACAGTGGACAGCTAGTTCAATAATGCAGTTTTTGTCAAAAGCCAAGCTGCACCAGAATGGAAAAACCACTGCTTGTAATGAACGAAATATTAATGCCTTCTTACATTCATAACCAGGGACGCAGGTGGCGCTGTGGGTTAAAGCCTCAGCGCCTAGGGCTTGCCGATTGAAAGGTCGGCGGTTCGAATCCCTGCGGCGGGGTGCGCTCCCGCTGCTCGGTCCCAGCGCCTGCTAACCTAGCAGTTCGAAAGCACCTCCGGGTGCAAGTAGATAAATAGGGACCGCTTACCAGCGGGAAGGTAAACGGTGTTTCCGTGTGCGGCTCTGGCTCGCCAGAGCAGCGATGTCACGCTGGCCACGTGACCCGGAAGTGTCTCCGGACAGCGCTGGCCCCTGGCCTCTTAAGTGAGATGGGCGCACAACCCCAGAGTCTGTCAAGACTGGCCCGTACGGGCAGGGGTACCTTTACCTTTACCTTTACATTCATAACCACAGATCAGAAATGTTCCTGCCCTTACTATATATGTTCTTCCAAAGATCAGCCAATGTCCACATACACACAACTTGTGGGCAAATATTTGAAAAAAAGCAACCTGAATTCTTTAGTTGTCAATAAATCACAACAATGGGTCTGTCCTCCTCCTCCTTCTTTGCAATCCTGATCTGAAATAGTGTATATTTACATAGGATGCACATTCAGAACCGTGAATTAAGCAAACTATGGCCTCGGAAGGGACACTGTAGCCTAGGCACAGTGAAGACTTCTCCCACCCCAAGAGGAAACAAGAAAACTACAATAAGTTATTATTATCTAGCGATGTGATCTGATAGTGTAGTACAGTAGAACACGTTGTTCTTCCACCCCAGCCAAAAGCACTTAAAATTTCCCCTTAAATGCTCAGGCAGAAAATAAATCCCAAAATGCATCAAAGGCAGTTCCAATACTTTTAGGAAATTAACTCTGCAGGAGACTTCACTCAGTTGTGAAAAGCATGTAATGAATGCTTTTAAAGGCATCTGATCTGGTGGCCATTACTATTTTTGTGGGAGAAAATTCCATAGTTTCTATTATGCACTGTGTGAAAAACTACTTTCTTTTGTCTGTCCTCAGTTTTCCAATAGGTAAAAGGTAAAGGGACCCCTGACCATTAGGTCCAGTCATGGCCGACTCTGGGGTTGCGGCGCTCATCTCACTTTATTGGCTGAGGGAGCCGGTGTACAGCTTCCAGGTCATGTGGCCAGCATGACTAAACCGCTTCTGGTGAACCAGAGAAGCACACAGAAACACCGTTTACCTTCCCGCCGGAGCGGTACCTATTTATCTACTTGCACTTTGATGTGCTTTCGAACTGCTAGGTTGGCAGGAGCAGGGACCGAGCAACAGGAGCTCACCCCGTTGTGGGGATTCGAACCGCCGACCTTCTGATCAGCAAGTCCTGGGCTATGTGGTTTAACCCACAGCACCACCCGCGTCCCCAGTTTTCCAATACTCAGCTTCAAAGGATGCTCCGAAGTTCTAGCATTATGAATCTTAAGAAGGGAGAACAAAAGGGGCCTAAATTTGTCCATCAACAGCAGTTAGAACCTGGACAACAAACTGAGCAGGTCACCTGGTCATAATCTTCACCACTAGAGTGAGATATTCTGTATTGTTACAGCAATTATGTTAAAATTTGCTTTTGAGTGGTCAACGAAGTAGGACTGTCTACTTGCTGCACTTTTAATCTGGCCCAGCTCAAGCCACTAACCCCTGAGGTTATGAGCTGCAATGTCTAGATTCAGATTAAACCACATCCTTGACTGTCTACAACACTTCCAGTCTACAACTGTTTTCTATGCACTGTGGCAAACGGAAATTGTCGTACACAAGTATTAGGATGGTATGGGTTTCAGGTTGTTATTTTGCTAGTATTGTCTAGGTCAGGGTTTCCCAAGCGTGGGTCTCCAGTTATTTTTGGACTACAGTTCCCATCACCACTGACCACTGGTCCTGCTAGCTAGGGGGTGATGGGAGTTGTAGTCCAAAAACAGGTGGAGACCTAATTTTGGGAAACCCTGGCCTAGGCCCAACCAGAATTTCACCCTTTGGCCAGTTGTCATGATTTGAGGATGAGCAGCCTGAAAAACATTCCAGCTGAGAAATATTTAAGGTCAATGTGCATGAGAGTGCCACCTCAGTGCATAAACCTGTGCAATAGGGCATCACCTAATGTACTAAATAGTACTGCAAATGAAAATGTGGGTGGATAATCGTGTCACATGCGCGTCCCCCCTTTCATGACAGAGCTGTGAAAGCAACTTGCTTTACTGTGCAGTGCAAACTTGCATATTTTGGGAGACACTCAGTCCAGGGAGCATGCTTTTATTTTTTATTTTATTTTTGTAAAGTGGGCCTTTGTAGATATGCACAGATTTTTATTCCAGCATGGTAGTTAACTGAATCAACTTCATGCATGACCAAAATATATCCTGATCAAATGTATACCTTTAAAAAAAGAAAGAAAAAAGTGATATCGTTGTCCTTGTGAAATGTTGTCTTTTATCTGTATCTTGTCTTTTACAGGAGGGTTACAAGGTTTGCTTTGAAAATAATGTCTGTTCCATTTCCAGGGGTGGGGAACAACTGGTCAGTGTTGCATGTCAGGACAACCTCTTTGTTCTGGAGACACCTCTGCAGGGTAAGGGGGACGCTGAGACAGCACTGGCGAAGTGTGCTAACGTTCCCACTCATGATTCGTGTGCTCACCTATGGCACAGGAGAATGTCGCATAGCTGTTGGAAATATATCCAGAAGTTGCCGGAATGCACAGAAGGTTGCAAGTTGAAAGCATGTGAAAAATTCCTAGATTGTAGGGCATGCAAAAGAGCAAAGGTAAAAAGGTGCAGTTATCCCAGATCGGAGAGGGTAACCACAAGGCCTTTTGAGCTTGTGCACACAGACCTTTGTGGACCCATGCCAGAGAGTCTGGGCGAGGCCAGATTTGCGCTCACGCTGACAGATGATTTTACTAGGTCTGGGTGGGTCTTCTCGCTGAAACGCAAAAGTGAGGCAGCGCAACTGATCAAGGACTGGGTTGCGGCGGTGGAACTACAGTTTTCCACCAAGGTGCAGAGTTTCCAGAGTGACCGAGGCGGAGAGTTCACTGGGTCTGCTCTGCAGAGCTTCTTCCGCCAGAAGGGAATAGGTCACAGGTTGACGGTTGCTGCTTCTCCTCAGGAGAATGGCGTAGCAGAGCACAGGAACAGAACACTAGCTGAGGCAGCTGACGCTTTACTGTTTGCCTCTGGTTTGCCTCAGAGCTTTTGGGGCGAGGCTTGGAGGACGGCCAACTTCACGTTGAACAGGTCCTATAGTTCAGTGGTAGGTGACACCCTGTACTTCTTGCTGCACCGGAAGAAGCCGAAGGTGCATTTCTTCCGTGTGTTTGGTTGCGAACCTTGGGTGCTTGTGCCAAAGGCTCAACGAAAGAAAGGTGACCCGAGGTCCCGGAAAATGATCTTTTGTGCGTACGAGCCTGCGACAAAAGGGTGGAGGTTTGCCTATCCAGATGGTGATCACTCCAGGATTCTAGTCAGCAGAAGTGCTGAGTTCTGTGAGCAGAATGGTTGGTCAAGGATCCATGCGAATCCTGATGTTCTCTCAGAATGTCTGCTAGATTCTGATGAGGAGGGAGAGTCAGAAGCTGAACCTGTTGATGAGGACCAGGTCTCTGACCAGGGTCAAGAACAGGGTTGGGCATCTCCACAGGTTGTTAAAAGAGAGCCCAAGAGTGAGCCGTCGTCTCCCGTTAGCAAAGGTCAGAAGGCCCGAAGACGCAGTAAGTCAGAGGGGGAGTCTTCTGGTGTCAGAGACACACTTGCTGGCCCCAGTGGGTCAGAGGAAGCACCTGAGACAGTGCTCAGACATTCCGCAGGCACCACAAAGGGGGACCGCCTGAGAGGTTTGAGGTCACCAGCGCGTGGGTTGGTTTTGTGCAGTGCGAACCTGAGATTTTTGAGGAGGTTCAACAGTTGCCTGAGATAGAAGCCAGGAAGGGGCAAGAGGCAATGGGAAAGGAGTTGAACTCAATGAGGTCTTTAGATGTGTGCTCGACCACGAAAAGGCCGAGAGCTGCGCACAGACAGATAGACAGGTGCAAGGTTTTGCTGAAGAGCTTGGTGAGATGTTTAAGCCCAAAAACCTTGGTCCCGTTCGGGTTTATCCAGGCATTAAGATAGACAGGTCGGAGAACGGGAGTTTCTTGCTCAATCAGAAAGGTGAGATTGAGCAGTTGCTTGAGCAGTTCCGGATGTCTGACTGTGCAGGGGTCAGAACGCCCATGGAGTCCAACTCTGTGAAAGGTTGTGTTTGGGGTGAGTTGTACTCACAGTTTCCCTCAGGATGCGAGACGAGAGGGGATGTGAGGAGAATCAGAACTGACAGGCTTAAACAGTTCTGTGTGACGTCTCACATTCTGAGGCGTGGTTATGTTCACATACGGGAATCTTTCTTTGTGTGTGAGTTCTCTTTCGGTTTTGGCTGAGACGCGAAAGGATGCCTGCTCTTTCGCCGGGCTAATTCACGATGTTTTTCTACGCATTAAAAAGACTGTTGGAGATAAGAGAGAAGCCTGCATTCAGTCTGATTTATTATCCACACACGGCAACAGCTTCTCCCGCTGCTGAACTCTGCTAGGACTATGCTAAGAGAGCTAAGGGAAGTTTTCAATCGGCACGGATAGCCAGTGGCACAGCATCTTTACTCACACCAGTTTGGATGGGATTGCCTCAGGCAGCAGATTTGGCCTCCAACTCTTTGACAGCTGCATCTGCTGCCTTTTCCAGTGCTCTGACTCTTCTTGTCTTCACATTATATCCTTGCAGCAGTCCTGTGATAGTCTTGGAAATGTGTCTTGAGGTTGCTGTCTGGCTTTTTAGAATCTTGAATGTTTAATTTGTTTGCTTTTTACTACTTTACTCCTACGTTACTCCTACTTTACTCCTACGTTACTCCTACTTTACTACCTTGCGGCTGAATGCCAGTTGCTGGAGATCGCATGTGAGGTTGAGTGCTGTGGTGCTCACATTCTGCTTGCAGGCTTGGAGGCTGATCTTCTAGGGCAGGGGTAGGCAACCTAAGGCCCGGGGCACAGATGTGGCCCAATCGCCTTCTCAATCCAGCCCACGGATGGTCCAGGAATCAGCGTCTTTTTACATGAGTAGAATGTGTGCTTTTATTTAAAATGCATCCCTGGGTTATTTTTTTCTTTAAAATATAGTCCGGCCCACCGCCGTCTGAGGGACGGTGGACCGGTCCATGGCTGAAAAAGGTTGCTGACCCCTGTTTTAGGGCCACTAGGACACTGCCTCCCACAAATCTCAGTTTGTCCTCATCCAGAATCTTGAATGTTTAATTTGTTTGCTTTTTACTACTTTACTCCTACTTTACTCCTACTTTACTAATACGTCACTCCTACGTTACTCCTACGTTACTCCTCCTTTACTACTTTGCGACTGAATGCCAGTAATCCTAATTTACTCCTACGTTACTCCTACGTTACTCCTACTTTACTACTTTGCGGCTGAATGCCAGTTACTGGAGATCGCATGTGAGGTTGAGTGCTGTGGTGCTCACATCCTGCCTCCCACAAATCTCAGTTTGTCCTCATCCAGCTCTGACTGCCTTCTTTTTCACTTACAAGTCCGTGGTGAATGATGAGGTATTACCCAAACACCACAAGTCGGCTGTACTGTTTATTTCAAAAGGAAACGTAAGCCAGTTTGGATGGGAATGCCAGTTACTGGAGATCGCATGTGAGGTTGAGTGCTGTGGTGCTCACATCCTGCCTCCCACAAATCTCAGTTTGTCCTCATCCAGCTCTGACTGCCTTCTTTTTCACTTACAAGTCCGTGGTGAATGATGAGGTATTACCCAAACACCACAAGTCGGCTGTACTGTTTATTTCAAAAGGAAACGTAAGCCAGTTTGGATGGGATTGCCTCGGGCAGCCGATTTGGCGTCCAACTCCTTCAAGGCTGCATCTGCTGCCTTCTCGAATGCTCTGACTCTTCTTGTCTTCACATTATATCCTTGCAGCAGTCCTGCGATAGTCTTGGAAATGTGTCTTGAGGTTGCTGTCTGGCTTTTTAGAATCTTGAATGTTTAATTTGTTTACTTTTTACTACTTTACTCCTATTTTACTCCTACTTTACTACCAATATACTCCTACTTTACTCCTTCTTTACTACCAATATACTCCTACTTTACTTCTACTCCTACTTTACTCCTACTTTACTCTCACTTTACTCCTGCTTTACTCCCACTTTACTCCTACTTTACTCCTAATTTACTCCTAATTTACTCCTACTTTACTACTACTTTACTACTTTGTGGCTGAATGCCAGTTGCTGGAAATCACATCTGAGGTTGAGTGCTGTGGTGCTCACATCCTGCTTGCAGGCTTGGAGGCTGATCTGCTAGGGCAGGGGTAGGCAACCTAAGGCCAGATGTGGCCTCATCGCATCGCCTTCTCAATCCAGCCCACGGATGGTCCAGGAATCAACGTCTTTTTACATGAGTTGTTACAACGTCTTTTTTACATAAGCCCTGTTTTAGGGCTACTAGGACACTGCCTCCCACAAATCTCAGGTTGTCCTCATCCAGCTCCGACGGCCTTCTTTTTCACTTACAACTCCTGGTGAATGATGAGGTATTACCCAAGCACCACAAGTCGGCTGTACTGTTTATTTCAAAAGGAAACGTAAGCCAGTTTGGATGGGATTGCCTCGGGCAGTAGATTTGGCCTACAACTCTTTGACAGCTGCATCTGCTGCCTTCTCCAGTGCTCTGACTCTTCTTGTCTTCACATTATATCCTTGCAGCAGTCCTGCGATAGTCTTGGAAATGTGTCTTGAGGTTGCTGTCTGGCTTTTTAGAATCTTGAATGTTTAATTTGTTTGCTTTTTACTACTTTGTTCCTACTTTACTCCTACTTTACTCATACGTTACTCCTAACGTTTACTCCTACGTTACTCCTACTTTACTACTTTGCGGCTGAATGCCAGCAATCATACTTTTACTCCTACGTTACTCCTACTTTACTTCTTTGCGGCTGAATGCCAGTTACTGGAGATCGCATGTGAGGTTGAGTGCTGTGGTGCTCACATCCTGCCTCCCACAAATCTCAGTTTGTCCTCATCCAGCTCCGACTGCCTTCTTTTTCATTTACAAGTCCGTGGTGAATGATGAGGTATTACCCAAACACCACAAGTCGGCTGTACTGTTTATTTCAAAAGGAAACGTAAGCCAGTTTGGATGGGATTGCCTCGGGCAGCAGATTTGGCCTGCAACTCCTTGAAGGCTGCATCTGCTGCCTTCTCCAGTGCTCTGACTCTTCTTGTCTTCACATTATATCCTTGCAGCAGTCCTGCGATAGTCTTGGAAATGTGTCTTGAGGTTGCTGTCTGGCTTTTTAGAATCTTGAATGTTTATTTCAAGGGGGAGTCTTCTGGTGTCAGAGACACACTTGCTGGACCCAGCGGGTCAGAGGAAGCACCTGAGACAGTGCTCAGACATTCCGCACGCACCACAAAGGGGGACCGCCTGAGAGGTTTGAGGTCACCAGCGCGTGGGTTGGTTTTGTGCAGTGCGAACCTGAGATTTTTGAGGAGGTTCAACAGTTGCCTGAGATAGAAGCCAGGAAGGGGCATGAGGCAATGGGAAAGGAGTTGAACTCAATGAGGTCTTTAGATGTGTGCTCGACCAGGAAAATGCCAGAGGGCAGGCAGGCCGAGAGCTGCGCACAGACAGATAGACAGGTGCAAGGTTTTGCTGAAGAGCTTGGTGAGATGTTTAAGCCCAAAAACCTTGGTCCCGTTCGGGTTTATCCAGGCATTAAGATAGACAGGTCTGAGAACGGGAGTTTCTTGCTCAATCAGAAAGGTGAGATTGAGCAGTTGCTTGAGCAGTTCCGGATGTCTGAATGTGCAGGGGCCAGAACGCCCATGGAGTCCAACTCTGTCAAAGGTTGTGTTTGGGGTGAGTTGTACTCACAGTTTCCCTCAGGATGCGAGACGAGAGGGGTGTGAGGAGAATCAGAACTGAAAGGCTTAAAGAGTTCTGTGTGACGTCTTACATTCTGAGGCGTGGTTATGTTCACATACGGGAATCTTTCTTTGTGTGTGAGTTCTCTTTCGGTTTTGGCTGAGACGCGAAAGGATGCCGGCTCTTTCGCCGGGCTAATTCAGGATGTTTTTCTACGCTTTAAAAAGACTGTTGGAGATAAGAGAGAAGCCTGCATTCAGTCTGATTTATTATCCACACACGGCAACAGCTTCTCCCGCTGCTGAACTCTGCTAGGACAATGCTAAGAGAGCTAAGGGAAGTTTTCGATCGGCACGGACGGCCAGTGGCGCAGCATCTTTACTCACACCAGTTTGGATGGGATTGCCTCGGGCAGCAGATTTGGCCTCCAACTCTTTGACAACAGCATCTGCTGCCTTTTCCAGTGCTCTGACTCTTCTTGTCTTCACATTATATCCGTGCAGCAGTCCTGCGATAGTCTTGGAAATGTGTCTTGAGGTTGCTGTCTGGCTTTTTAGAATCTTGAATGTTTAATTTGTTTGCTTTTTACTACTTTACTCCTACTTTACTCCTACTTTACTCCTACTTTACTACCTTGCGGCTGAATGCCAGTTGCTGGAGATCGCATGTGAGGTTGAGTGCTGTGGTGCTCACATTCTGCTTGCAGGCTTGGAGGCTGATCTTCTAGGGCAGGGGTAGGCAACCTAAGGCCCGGGGCACAGATGTGGCCCAATCGCCTTCTCAATCCAGCCCACGGATGGTCCAGGAATCAGCGTCTTTTTACATGAGTACAATGTGTGCTTTTATTTAAAATGCATCTTTGGGTTATTTTTTTCTTTAAAATATAGTCCGGCCCACCGCCGTCTGAGGAACGGTGGACCGGTCCATGGCTGAAAAAGGTTGCTGACCCCTGTTTTAGGGCTACTAGGACACTGCCTCCCACAAATCTCAGTTGGTCCTCATCCAGCTCCGACTGCCTTCTTTTTCACTTACAACTCCGAAATGTGTCTTGAGGTTGCTGTCTGGCTTTTTAGAATCTTGAATGTTTAATTTGTTTGCTTTTTACTACTTTGTTCCTACTTTACTCCTACTTTACTCATACGTTACTCCTAACGTTTACTCCTACGTTACTCCTACTTTACTACTTTGCGGCTGAATGCCAGCAATCATACTTTTACTCCTACGTTACTCCTACTTTACTTCTTTGCGGCTGAATGCCAGTTACTGGAGATCGCATGTGAGGTTGAGTGCTGTGGTGCTCACATCCTGCCTCCCACAAATCTCAGTTTGTCCTCATCCAGCTCCGACTGCCTTCTTTTTCACTTACAAGTCCGTGGTGAATGATGAGGTATTACCCAAACACCACAAGTCGGCTGTACTGTTTATTTCAAAAGGAAACGTAAGCCAGTTTGGATGGGATTGCCTCGGGCAGCAGATTTGGCCTGCAACTCCTTGAAGGCTGCATCTGCTGCCTTCTCCAGTGCTCTGACTCTTCTTGTCTTCACATTATATCCTTGCAGCAGTCCTGCGATAGTCTTGGAAATGTGTCTTGAGGTTGCTGTCTGGCTTTTTAGAATCTTGAATGTTTATTTCAAGGGGGAGTCTTCTGGTGTCAGAGACACACTTGCTGGACCCAGCGGGTCAGAGGAAGCACCTGAGACAGTGCTCAGACATTCCGCACGCACCACAAAGGGGGACCGCCTGAGAGGTTTGAGGTCACCAGCGCGTGGGTTGGTTTTGTGCAGTGCGAACCTGAGATTTTTGAGGAGGTTCAACAGTTGCCTGAGATAGAAGCCAGGAAGGGGCAAGAGGCAATGGGAAAGGAGTTGAACTCAATGAGGTCTTTAGATGTGTGCTTGACCAGGAAAATGCCAAAGGGCAGGCAGGCCGAGAGCTGCGCACAGACAGATAGACAGGTGCAAGGTTTTGCTGAAGAGCTTGGTGAGATGTTTAAGCCCAAAAACCTTGGTCCCGTTCGGGTTTATCCAGGCATTAAGATAGACAGGTCTGAGAACGGGAGTTTCTTGCTCAATCAGAAAGGTGAGATTGAGCAGTTGCTTGAGCAGTTCCGGATGTCTGACTGTGCAGGGGTCAGAACGCCCATGGAGTCCAACTCTGTGAAAGGTTGTGTTTGGGGTGAGTTGTACTCACAGTTTCCCTCAGGATGCGAGACGAGAGGGGATGTGAGGAGAATCAGAACTGAAAGGCTTAAAGAGTTCTGTGTGACGTCTCACATTCTGAGGCGTGGTTATGTTCACATACGGGAATCTTTCTTTGTGTGTGAGTTCTCTTTCGGTTTTGGCTGAGACGCGAAAGGATGCCGGCTCTTTCGCTGGGCTAATTCAGGATGTTTTTCTACGCTTTAAAAAGACTGTTGGAGATAAGAGAGAAGCCTGCATTCAGTCTGATTTATTATCCACACACGGCAACAGCTTCTCCCGCTGCTGAACTCTGCTAGGACTATGCTAAGAGAGCAAAGGGAAGTTTTCAATCTGCACGGACGGCCAGTGGCGCAGCATCTTTACTCACACCAGTTTGGATGGGTTTGCCTCGGGCAGCAGATTTGGCCTCCAACTCTTTGACAGCAGCATCTGCTGCCTTTTCCAGTGCTCTGACTCTTCTTGTCTTCACATTATATCCTTGCAGCAGTCCTGCGATAGTCTTGGAAATGTGTCTTGAGGTTGCTGTCTGGCTTTTTAGAATCTTGAATGTTTAATTTTTTTGCTTTTTACTACTTTACTCCTACTTTACTCCTACTTTACTCCTACTTTACTCCCAGTTTACTCCCAGTTTACTCCTACTTTACTCCCACTTTATTGCCAATTTACTCCTACTTTACTCCTACGTTACTCCTACTTTACTCCTACGTTACTCCTACTTTACTACTTTGCGGCTGAATGCCAGTTGCTGGAGATCGCATGTGAGGTTGAGTGCTGTGGTGCTCACATTCTGCTTGCAGGCTTGGAGGCTGATCTTCTAGGGCAGGGGTAGGCAACCTAAGGCCCAGGCCACAGATGTGGCCCAATCGCCTTCTCAATCCAGCCCACGGATGGTCCAGGAATCAGCGTCTTTTTAGATGAGTACAATGTGTGCTTTTAGTTAAAATGCATCCCTGGGTTATTTTTTTCTTTAAAATATAGTCCGGCCCACCGCCGTCTGAGGAACGGTGGACCGGTCCATGGCTGAAAAAGGTTGCTGACCCCTGTTTTAGGGCTACTAGGACACTGCCTCCCACAAATCTCAGTTGGTCCTCATCCAGCTCCGACTGCCTTCTTTTTCACTTACAACTCCGAAATGTGTCTTGAGGTTGCTGTCTGGCTTTTTAGAATCTTGAATGTTTAATTTGTTTGCTTTTTACTACTTTACTCCTACTTTACTCCTATGTTACTCCTACGTTACTCCTACTTTACTACTTTGCGGCTGAATGCCAGTTGCTGGAGATCGCATGTGAGCTTGAGTGCTGTGGTGCTCACATTCTGCTTGCAGGCTTGGAGGCTGATCTTCTAGGGCAGGGGTAGGCAACCTAAGGCCCGGGGCACAGATGTGGCCCAATCGTCTTCTCAATCCAGCCCACGGATGGTCCAGGAATCAGCGTCTTTTTACATGAGTACAATGTGTGCTTTTATTTAAAATGCATCCCTGGGTTATTTTTTTCTTTAAAATATAGTCCGGCCCACCGCCGTCTGAGGAACGGTGGACTGGTCCATGGCTGAAAAAGGTTGCTGACCCCTGTTTTAGGGCTACTAGGACACTGCCTCCCACAAATCTCAGTTGGTCCTCATCCAGCTCCGACTGCCTTCTTTTTCACTTACAACTCCGAAATGTGTCTTGAGGTTGCTGTCTGGCTTTTTAGAATCTTGAATGTTTAATTTGTTTGCTTTTTACTACTTTATTCCTACTTTACTCCTACTTTACTCATAGGTTACTCCTAACATTTACTCCTACGTTACTCCTACTTTACTACTTTGCGGCTGAATGCCAGCAATCCTACTTTTACTCCTACGTTACTCCTACTTTACTTCTTTGCGGCTGAATGCCAGTTACTGGAGATCGCATGTGAGGTTGAGTGCTGTGGTGCTCACATCCTGCCTCCCACAAATCTCAGTTTGTCCTCATCCAGCTCCGACTGCCTTCTTTTTCACTGACAACTCCGTGGTGAATGATGAGGTATTACCCAAACACCACAAGTCGGCTGTACTGTTTATTTCAAAAGGAAACGTAAGCCAGTTTGGATGGGATTGCCTCGGGCAGCAGATTTGGCCTCCAACTCCTTGAAGGCTGCATCTGCTGCCTTCTCCAGTGCTCTGACTCTTCCTGTCTTCACATTATATCCTTGCAGTAGTCCTGCGATAGTCTTGGAAATGTGCCAGTTTACTCCTACTTTACTCCTACTTTACTCTTACTTTACTCCCACTTTACTCCCAGTTTACTCCTACTTTACTCTTACTTTACTCCTACTTTACTCCCACTTTATTGCCAATTTACTCCTACTTTACTCCTACGTTACTCCTACTTTACTCCTACGTTACTCCTACTTTACTACTTTGCGGCTGAATGCCAGTTGCTGGAGATCGCATGTGAGGTTGAGTGCTGTGGTGCTCACATTCTGCTTGCAGGCTTGGAGGCTGATCTTCTAGGGCAGGGGTAGGCAACCTAAGGCCCGGGGCACAGATGTGGCCCAATCGCCTTCTCAATCCAGCCCACGGATGGTCCAGGAATCAGCGTCTTTTTACATGAGTACAATGTGTGCTTTTATTTAAAATGCATCCCTGGGTTATTTTTTTCTTTAAAATATAATCCGGCCCACCACCATCTAAGGGACGGTGGACCGGTCCATGGCTGAAAAAGGTTGCTGACCCCTGTTTTAGGGCTACTAGGACACTGCCTCCCACAAATCTAAGTTTGTCCTCATCCAGCTCTGACTGCCTTCTTTTTCACTGACAACTCCGTGGTGAATGATGAGGTATTACCCAAACACCACAAGTCGGCTGTACTGTTTATTTCAAAAGGAAACGTAAGCCAGTTTGGATGGGATTGCCTCGGGCAGCAGATTTGGCCTCCAACTCCTTGAAGGCTGCATCTGCTGCCTTCTCCAGTGCTCTGACTCTTCTTGTCTTCACATTATATCCGTGCAGCAGTCCTGCGATAGTCTTGGAAATGTGTCTTGAGGTTGCTGTCTGGCTTTTTAGAATCTTGAATGTTTAATTTGTTTGCTTTTTACTACTTTACTCCTACTTTACTCCTACGTTACTCCTACGTTACTCCTACGTTACTTCTACTTTACTACTTTGTGGCTGAATGCCAGTTGCTGGAGATCGCATGTGAGGTTGAGTGCTGTGGTGCTCACATTCTGCTTGCAGGCTTGGAGGCTGATCTTCTAGGGCAGGGGTAGGCAACCTAAGGCCCGGGGCACAGATGTGGCCCAATCGCCTTCTCAATCCAGCCCACGGATGGTCCAGGAATCAGCGTCTTTTTACATGAGTACAATGTGTGCTTTTATTTAAAATGCATCAGTGGGTTATTTTTTTCTTTAAAATATAGTCCGGCCCACCGCCGTCTGAGGGACGGTGGACCGGTCCATGGCTGAAAAAGGTTGCTGACCCCTGTATTAGGGCTACTAGGACACTGCCTCCCACAAATCTCAGTTTGTCCTCATCCAGCTCCGACTGCCTTCTTTTTCACTTACAACTCCGAAATGTGTCTTGAGGTTGCTGTCTGGCTTTTTAGAATCTTGAATGTTTAATTTGTTTGCTTTTTACTACTTTATTCCTACTTTACTCCTACTTTACTCATACGTTACTCCTAACATTTACTCCTACGTTACTCCTACTTTACTACTTTGCGGCTGAATGCCAGCAATCATACTTTTACTCCTACGTTACTCCTACTTTACTTCTTTGCGGCTGAATGCCAGTTACTGGAGATCGCATGTGAGGTTGAGTGCTGTGGTGCTCACATCCTGCCTCCCACAAATCTCAGTTTGTCCTCATCCAGCTCCGACTGCCTTCTTTTTCACTTACAACTCCGTGGTGAATGATGAGGTATTACCCAAACACCACAAGTCGGCTGTACTGTTTATTTCAAAAGGAAACGTAAGCCAGTTTGGATGGGATTGCCTCGGGCAGCAGATTTGGCCTCCAACTCCTTGAAGGCTGCATCTGCTGCCTTCTCCAGTGCTCTGACTTTTCTTGTCTTCACATTATATCCTTGCAGCAGTCCTGCGATATTCTTGGAAATGTGTCTTGAGGTTGCTGTCTGGCTTTTTAGAATCTTGAATGTTTAATTTGTTTGCTTTTTACTACTTTACTCCTACTTTACTCCTATGTTACTCTTACGTTACTCCTACTTTACTACTTTGCGGCTGAATGCCAGTTGCTGGAGATCGCATGTGAGGTTGAGTGCTGTGGTGCTCACATTTTGCTTGCAGGCTTGGAGGCTGATCTTCTAGGGCAGGGGTAGGCAACCTAAGGCCCGGGGCACAGATGTGGCCCAATCGCCTTCTCAATCCAGCCCACGGATGGTCCAGGAATCAGCGTCAGCGTCTTTTTACATGAGTACAATGTGTGCTTTTATTTAAAATGCATCCCTGGGTTATTTTTTTCTTTAAAATATAGTCCGGCCCACCGCCGTCTGAGGAACGGTGGACCGGTCCATGGCTGAAAAAGGTTGCTGACCCCTGTTTTAGGGCTACTAGGACACTGCCTCCCACAAATCTCAGTTTGTCCTCATCCAGCTCCGACTGCCTTCTTTTTCACTTACAACTCCGAAATGTGTCTTGAGGTTGCTGTCTGGCTTTTTAGAATCTTGAATGTTTAATTTGTTTGCTTTTTACTACTTTATTCCTACTTTACTCCTACTTTACTCATACGTTACTCCTAACATTTACTCCTACGTTACTCCTACTTTACTACTTTGCGGCTGAATGCCAGCAATCCTACTTTTACTCCTACGTTACTCCTACTTTACTTCTTTGCGGCTGAATGCCAGTTACTGGAGATCGCATGTGAGGTTGAGTGCTGTGGTGCTCACATCCTGCCTCCCACAAATCTCAGTTTGTCCTCATCCAGCTCCGACTGCCTTCTTTTTCACTTACAACTCCGTGGTGAATGATGAGGTATTACCCAAACACCACAAGTTGGCTGTACTGTTTATTTCAAAAGGAAACGTAAGGAAGTTTGGATGGGATTGCCTTGGGCAGCAGATTTGGCCTCCAACTCCTTGAAGGCTGCATCTGCTGCCTTCTCCAGTGCTCTGACTCTTCTTGTCTTCACATTATATCCTTGCAGCAGTCCTGCTATAGTCTTGGAAATGTGTCTTGAGGTTGTTGTCTGGCTTTTTAGAATCTTGAATGTTTCATTCAAGGGGGAGTCTTCTGGTGTCAGAGACACACTTGCTGGCCCCAGTGGGTCAGAGGAAGCACCTGAGACAGTGCTCAGACATTCCGCACGCACCACAAAGGGGGTATCGCCTGAGAGGTTTGAGGTCACCAGCGCGTGGGTTGGTTTTGTGCAGTGCGAACCTGAGATTTTTGAGGAGGTTCAACAGTTGCCTGAGATAGAAGCCAGGAAGGGGCAAGAGGGAATGGGAAAGGAGTTGAACTCAATGAGGTCTTTTGATGTGTGCTCGACCACGAAAAGGCCGAGAGCTGTGCACAGACAGATAGACAGGTGCAAGGTTTTGCTGAAGAGCTTGGTGAGATGTTTAAGCCCAAAAACCTTGGTCCCGTTCGGGTTTATCCAGGCATTAAGATAGACAGGTCTGAGAACGGGAGTTTCTTGCTCAATCAGAAAGGTGAGATTGAGCAGTTGCATGAGCAGTTCCGGATGTCTGACTGTGCAGGGGTCAGAACGCCCATGGAGTCCAACTCTGTGAAAGGTTGTGTTTGGGGTGAGTTGTACTCACCTTTTCCCTCAGGATGCGAGACGAGAGGGGGTGTGAGGAGAATCAGAACTGACAGGCTTAAACAGTTCTGTGTGACGTCTCACATTCTGAGGCGTGGTTATGTTCATATACGGGAATCTTTCTTTGTGTGTGAGTTCTCTTTCGGTTTTGGCTGAGACGCGAAAGGATGCCTGCTCTTTCGCCGGGCTAATTCACGATGTTTTTCTACGCATTAAAACGACTATTGGAGATAAGAGAGAAGCCTGCATTCAGTCTGATTTATTATCCACACACGGCAACAGCTTCTCCCGCTGCTGAACTCTGCTAGGACTATGCTAAGAGAGCTAAGGGAAGTTTTCAATCTGCACGGACGGCCAGTGGCGCAGCATCTTTACTCACACCAGTTTGGATGGGATTGCCTCGGGCAGCAGATTTGGCCTTCAACTCTTTGACAGCTGCATCTGCTGCCTTTTCCAGTGTTCTGACTCTTCTTGTCTTCACATTATATCCTTGCAGAAGTCCTGCGATAGTCTTGGAAATGTGTCTTGAGGTTGCTGTCTGGCTTTTTAGAATCTTGAATGTTTAATTTGTTTGCTTTTTACTACTTTACTCCTACTTTACTCCTACTTTACTCTTACTTTACTCCTACTTTACTCCTACTTTACTCTTACTTTACTCCTACTTTACTCCCACTTTACTCCTACTTTACTCCTACTTTACTCTTACTTTACTCCTACTTTACTCCCAGTTTACTCCTACTTTACTCTTACTTTACTCCTACTTTACTCCTACTTTACTCCCACTTTATTGCCAATTTACTCATACTTTACTCCTACGTTACTCCTACTTTACTCCTACGTTACTCCTACTTTACTACTTTGTGGCTGAATGCCAGTTGCTGGAGATCGCATGTGAGGTTGAGTGCTGTGGTGCTCACATCCTGCTTGCAGGCTTGGAGGCTGATCTTCTAGGGCAGGGGTAGGCAACCTAAGACCCGGGGCACAGATGTGGCCCAATCACCTTCTCAATCCAGCCCACGGATGGTCCTGGAATCAGCCTCTTTTTACAGGAGTAGAATGTGTGCTTTTATTTAAAATGCATCTCTGGGTTACTTTTTTCTTCAAAATATAGTCCGGCCCACCACTATCTAAGGGACGGTGGACCGGTCCATGGCTGAAAAAGGTTGCTGACCCCTGTTTTAAGGCTACTAGGACACTGCCTTCCACAAATCTCAGTTGGTCCTCATCCAGCTCCGACTGCCTTCTTTTTCACTTACAACTCCGTGGTGAATGATGAGGTATTACCCAAACACCACAAGTCGGCTGTACTGTTTATTTCAAAAGGAAACGTAAGCCAGTTTGAATGGGATTGCCTCGGGCAGCAGATTTGGCCTCCAACTCCTTGAAGGCTGCATCTGCTGCCTTCTCCAGTGCTCTGACTCTTCTTGTCTTCACATTCTATCCTTGCAGCAGTCCTGCTATAGTCTTGGAAATGTGCCAGTTGCTGTCTGGCTTTTTAGAATCTTGAATGTTTAATTTGTTTGCTTTCTACTACTTTACTCCTATTTTACTCCTATGTTACTCCTACGTTACTCCTACTTTACTACTTTGCGGCTGAATGCCAGTTGCTGGAGATCGCATGTGAGGTTGAGTGCTGTGGTGCTCACATTCTGCTTGCAGGCTTGGAGGCTGATCTTCTAGGGCAGGGGTAGGCAACCTAAGGCCCGGGGCACAGATGTGGCCCAATCGCCTTCTCAATCCAGCCCACGGATGGTCCAGGAATCAGCGTCTTTTTACATGAGTACAATGTGTGCTTTTAGTTAAAATGCATCCCTGGGTTATTTTTTTCTTTAAAATATAGTCCGGCCCACCGCCGTCTGAGGAACGGTGGACCGGTCCATGGCTGAAAAAGGTTGCTGACCCCTGTTTTAGGGCTACTAGGACACTGCCTCCCACAAATCTCAGTTGGTCCTCATCCAGCTCCGACTGCCTTCTTTTTCACTTACAACTCCGAAATGTGTCTTGAGGTTGCTGTCTGGCTTTTTAGAATCTTGAATGTTTAATTTGTTTGCTTTTTACTACTTTATTCCTACTTTACTCCTACTTTACTCATAGGTTACTCCTAACATTTACTCCTACGTTACTCCTACTTTACTTCTTTGCGGCTGAATGCCAGTTACTGGAGATCGCATGTGAGGTTGAGTGCTGTGGTGCTCACATCCTGCCTCCCACAAATCTCAGTTTGTCCTCATCCAGCTCCGACTGCCTTCTTTTTCACTTACAACTCCGTGGTGAATGATGAGGTATTACCCAAACACCACAAGTCGGCTGTACTGTTTATTTCAAAAGGAAACGTAAGCCAGTTTGGATGGGATTGCCTCGGGCAGCAGATTTGGCCTCCAACTCCTTGAAGGCTGCATCTGCTGCCTTCTCCAGTGCTCTGACTCTTCTTGTCTTCACATTATATCCGTGCAGCAGTCCTGCGATAGTCTTGGAAATGTGTCTTGAGGTTGCTGTCTGGCTTTTTAGAATCTTGAATGTTTAATTTGTTTGCTTTTTACTACTTTACTCCTACTTTACTCCTATGTTACTCCTACGTTACTCCTACTTTACTACTTTGCGGCTGAATGCCAGTTGCTGGAGATCGCATGTGAGGTTGAGTGCTGTGGTGCTCACATTCTGCTTGCAGGCTTGGAGGCTGATCTTCTAGGGCAGGGGTAGGCAACCTAAGGCCCGGGGCACAGATGTGGCCCAATCGCCTTCTCAATCCAGCCCACGGATGGTCCAGGAATCAGCGTCTTTTTACATGAGTACAATGTGTGCTTTTATTTAAAATGCTTCCCTGGGTTATTTTTTTCTTTAAAATATAGTCCGGCCCACCGCCGTCTGAGGAACGGTGGACCGGTCCATGGCTGAAAAAGGTTGCTGACCCCTGTTTTAGGGCTACTAGGACACTGCCTCCCACAAATCTCAGTTGGTCCTCATCCAGCTCCGACTGCCTTCTTTTTCACTTACAACTCCGAAATGTGTCTTGAGGTTGCTGTCTGGCTTTTTAGAATCTTGAATGTTTAATTTGTTTGCTTTTTACTACTTTATTCCTACTTTACTCCTACTTTACTCATAGGTTACTCCTAACATTTACTCCTACGTTACTCCTACTTTACTACTTTGCGGCTGAATGCCAGCAATCCTACTTTTACTCCTACGTTACTCCTACTTTACTTCTTTGCGGCTGAATGCCAGTTACTGGAGATCGCATGTGAGGTTGAGTGCTGTGGTGCTCACATCCTGCCTCCCACAAATCTCAGTTTGTCCTCATCCAGCTCCGACTGCCTTCTTTTTCACTGACAACTCCGTGGTGAATGATGAGGTATTACCCAAACACCACAAGTCGGCTGTACTGTTTATTTCAAAAGGAAACGTAAGCCAGTTTGGATGGGATTGCCTCGGGCAGCAGATTTGGCCTCCAACTCCTTGAAGGCTGCATCTGCTGCCTTCTCCAGTGCTCTGACTCTTCCTGTCTTTACATTATATCCTTGCAGTAGTCCTGCGATAGTCTTGGAAATGTGCCAGTTTACTCCTACTTTACTCCTACTTTACTCTTACTTTACTCCCACTTTACTCCCAGTTTACTCCTACTTTACTCTTACTTTACTCCTACTTTACTCCCACTTTATTGCCAATTTACTCCTACTTTACTCCTACGTTACTCCTACTTTACTCCTACGTTACTCCTACTTTACTACTTTGCGGCTGAATGCCAGTTGCTGGAGATCGCATGTGAGCTTGAGTGCTGTGGTGCTCACATTCTGCTTGCAGGCTTGGAGGCTGATCTTCTAGGGCAGGGGTAGGCAACCTAAGGCCCGGGCCACAGATGTGGCCCAATCGCCTTCTCAATCCAGCCCACGGATGGTCCAGGAATCAGCATCTTTTTACATGAGTACAATGTGTGCTTTTATTTAAAATGCATCCCTGGGTTATTTTTTTCTTTAAAATATAATCCGGCCCACCACCATCTAAGGGACGGTGGACCGGTCCATGGCTGAAAAAGGTTGCTGACCCCTGTTTTAGGGCTACTAGGACACTGCCTCCCACAAATCTAAGTTTGTCCTCATCCAGCTCCGACTGCCTTCTTTTTCACTGACAACTCCGTGGTGAATGATGAGGTATTACCCAAACACCCCAAGTCGGCTGTACTGTTTATTTCAAAAGGAAACGTAAGCCAGTTTGGATGGGATTGCCTCGGGCAGCAGATTTGGCCTCCAACTCCTTGAAGGCTGCATCTGCTGCCTTCTCCAGTGCTCTGACTCTTCTTGTCTTCACATTATATCCGTGCAGCAGTCCTGCGATAGTCTTGGAAATGTGTCTTGAGGTTGCTGTCTGGCTTTTTAGAATCTTGAATGTTTAATTTGTTTGCTTTTTACTACTTTACTCCTACTTTACTCCTACGTTACTCCTACGTTACTCCTACGTTACTTCTACTTTACTACTTTGTGGCTGAATGCCAGTTGCTGGAGATCGCATGTGAGGTTGAGTGCTGTGGTGCTCACATCCTGCTTGCAGGCTTGGAGGCTGATCTTCTAGGGCAGGGGTAGGCAACCTAAGGCCCGGGGCACAGATGTGGCCCAATCGCCTTCTCAATCCAGCCCACGGATGGTCCAGGAATCAGCGTCTTTTTACATGAGTACAATGTGTGCTTTTATTTAAAATGCATCAGTGGGTTATTTTTTTCTTTAAAATATAGTCCGGCCCACCGCCGTCTGAGGGACGGTCGACCGGTCCATGGCTGAAAAAGGTTGCTGACCCCTGTATTAGGGCTACTAGGACACTGCCTCCCACAAATCTCAGTTTGTCCTCATCCAGCTCCGACTGCCTTCTTTTTCACTTACAACTCCGAAATGTGTCTTGAGGTTGCTGTCTGGCTTTTTAGAATCTTGAATGTTTAATTTGTTTGCTTTTTACTACTTTATTCCTACTTTACTCCTACTTTACTCATAGGTTACTCCTAACATTTACTCCTACGTTACTCCTACTTTACTACTTTGCGGCTGAATGCCAGCAATCCTACTTTTACTCCTACGTTACTCCTACTTTACTTCTTTGCGGCTGAATGCCAGTTACTGGAGATCGCATGTGAGGTTGAGTGCTGTGGTGCTCACATCCTGCCTCCCACAAATCTCAGTTTGTCCTCATCCAGCTCCGACTGCCTTCTTTTTCACTGACAACTCCGTGGTGAATGATGAGGTATTACCCAAACACCACAAGTCGGCTGTACTGTTTATTTCAAAAGGAAACGTAAGCCAGTTTGGAAGGGATTGCCTCGGGCAGCAGATTTGGCCTCCAACTCCTTGAAGGCTGCATCTGCTGCCTTCTCCAGTGCTCTGACTCTTCCTGTCTTCACATTATATCCTTGCAGTAGTCCTGCGATAGTCTTGGAAATGTGCCAGTTTACTCCTACTTTACTCCTACTTTACTCTTACTTTACTCCCACTTTACTCCCAGTTTACTCCTACTTTACTCTTACTTTACTCCTACTTTACTCCCACTTTATTGCCAATTTACTCCTACTTTACTCCTACGTTACTCCTACTTTACTCCTACGTTACTCCTACTTTACTACTTTGCGGCTGAATGCCAGTTGCTGGAGATCGCATGTGAGCTTGAGTGCTGTGGTGCTCACATTCTGCTTGCAGGCTTGGAGGCTGATCTTCTAGGGCAGGGGTAGGCAGCCTAAGGCCTGGGGCACAGATGTGGCCCAATCACCTTCTCAATCCAGCCCACAGATGGTCCTGGAATCAGCCTCTTTTTACATGAGTACAATGTGTGCTTTTATTTAAAATGCATCCCTGGGTTATTTTTTTCTTTAAAATATAGTCCGGCCCACCGCCGTCTGACGAACGGTGGACCGGTCCATGGCTGAAAAAGCTTGCTGACCCCTGTTTTAGGGCTACTAGGACACTGCCTTCCACAAATCTCAGTTTGTCCTCATCCAGCTCCGACTGCCTTCTTTTTCACTTACAACTCCGTGGTGAATGATGAGGTATTACCCAAACACCACAAGTCGGCTGTACTGTTTATTTCAAAAGGAAACGTAAGCCAGTTTGGATGGGATTGCCTCGGGCAGCAGATTTGGCCTCCAACTCCTTGAAGGCTGCATCTGCTGCCTTCTCCAGTGCTCTGACTCTTCTTGTCTTCACATTATATCCGTGCAGCAGTCCTGCGATAGTCTTGGAAATGTGTCTTGAGGTTGCTGTCTGGCTTTTTAGAATCTTGAATGTTTAATTTGTTTGCTTTTTACTACTTTACTCCTACTTTACTCCTATGTTACTCCTACGTTACTCCTACTTTACTACTTTGCGGCTGAATGCCAGTTGCTGGAGATCGCATGTGAGGTTGAGTGCTGTGGTGCTCACATTCTGCTTGCAGGCTTGGAGGCTGATCTTCTAGGGCAGGGGTAGGCAACCTAAGGCCCGGGGCACAGATGTGGCCCAATCGCCTTCTCAATCCAGCCCACGGATGGTCCAGGAATCAGCGTCTTTTTACATGAGTACAATGTGTGCTTTTATTTAAAATGCATCCCTGGGTTATTTTTTTCTTTAAAATATAGTCCGGCCCACCGCCGTCTGAGGAACGGTGGACTGGTCCATGGCTGAAAAAGGTTGCTGACCCCTGTTTTAGGGCTACTAGGACACTGCCTCCCACAAATCTCAGTTGGTCCTCATCCAGCTCCGACTGCCTTCTTTTTCACTTACAACTCCGAAATGTGTCTTGAGGTTGCTGTCTGGCTTTTTAGAATCTTGAATGTTTAATTTGTTTGCTTTTTACTACTTTATTCCTACTTTACTCCTACTTTACTCATAGGTTACTCCTAACATTTACTCCTACGTTACTCCTACTTTACTACTTTGCGGCTGAATGCCAGCAATCCTACTTTTACTCCTACGTTACTCCTACTTTACTTCTTTGCGGCTGAATGCCAGTTACTGGAGATCGCATGTGAGGTTGAGTGCTGTGGTGCTCACATCCTGCCTCCCACAAATCTCAGTTTGTCCTCATCCAGCTCCGACTGCCTTCTTTTTCACTGACAACTCCGTGGTGAATGATGAGGTATTACCCAAACACCACAAGTCGGCTGTACTGTTTATTTCAAAAGGAAACGTAAGCCAGTTTGGATGGGATTGCCTCGGGCAGCAGATTTGGCCTCCAACTCCTTGAAGGCTGCATCTGCTGCCTTCTCCAGTGCTCTGACTTTTCTTGTCTTCACATTATATCCTTGCAGCAGTCCTGCGATATTCTTGGAAATGTGTCTTGAGGTTGCTGTCTGGCTTTTTAGAATCTTGAATGTTTAATTTGTTTGCTTTTTACTACTTTACTCCTACTTTACTCCTATGTTACTCTTACGTTACTCCTACTTTACTACTTTGCGGCTGAATGCCAGTTGCTGGAGATCGCATGTGAGGTTGAGTGCTGTGGTGCTCACATTCTGCTTGCAGGCTTGGAGGCTGATCTTCTAGGGCAGGGGTAGGCAACCTAAGGCCCGGGGCACAGATGTGGCCCAATCGCCTTCTCAATCCAGCCCACGGATGGTCCAGGAATCAGCGTCTTTTTACATGAGTACAATGTGTGCTTTTATTTAAAATGCATCCCTGGGTTATTTTTTTCTTTAAAATATATTCCGGCCCACCGCCGTCTGAGGAACGGTGGACCGGTCCATGGCTGAAAAAGGTTGCTGACCCCTGTTTTAGGGCTACTAGGACACTGCCTCCCACAAATCTCAGTTGGTCCTCATCCAGCTCCGACTGCCTTCTTTTTCACTTACAACTCCGAAATGTGTCTTAAGGTTGCTGTCTGGCTTTTTAGAATCTTGAATGTTTAATTTGTTTGCTTTTTACTACTTTATTCCTACTTTACTCCTACTTTACTCCTATGTTATTCCTACGTTACTCCTACTTTACTACTTTGCGGCTGAATGCCAGTTGCTGGAGATCGCATGTGAGGTTGAGTGCTGTGGTGCTCACATTCTGCTTGCAGGCTTGGAGGCTGATCTTCTAGGGCAGGGCTAGGCAACCTCAGGCCCGGGGCACAGATGTGGCCCAATCGCCTTCTCAATCCAGCCCACGGATGGTCCAGGAATCAGCGTCTTTTTACATGAGTACAATGTGTGCTTTTATTTAAAATGCATCCCTGGGTTATTTTTTTCTTTAAAATATAGTCCGGCCCACCGCCGTCTGAGGAACGGTGGACCGGTCCATGGCTGAAAAAGGTTGCTGACCCCTGTTTTAGGGCTACTAGGACACTGCCTCCCACAAATCTCAGTTGGTCCTCATCCAGCTCCGACTGCCTTCTTTTTCACTTACAACTCCGAAATGTGTCTTGAGGTTGCTGTCTGGCTTTTTAGAATCTTGAATGTTTAATTTGTTTGCTTTTTACTACTTTATTCCTACTTTACTCCTACTTTACTCATAGGTTACTCCTAACATTTACTCCTACGTTACTCCTACTTTACTTCTTTGCGGCTGAATGCCAGTTACTGGAGATCGCATGTGAGGTTGAGTGCTGTGGTGCTCACATCCTGCCTCCCACAAATCTCAGTTTGTCCTCATCCAGCTCCGACTGCCTTCTTTTTCACTGACAACTCCGTGGTGAATGATGAGGTATTACCCAAACACCACAAGTCGGCTGTACTGTTTATTTCAAAAGGAAACGTAAGCCAGTTTGGATGGGATTGCCTCGGGCAGCAGATTTGGCCTCCAACTCCTTGAAGGCTGCATCTGCTGCCTTCTCCAGTGCTCTGACTCTTCTTGTCTTCACATTATATCCGTGCAGCAGTCCTGCGATAGTCTTGGAAATGTGTCTTGAGGTTGCTGTCTGGCTTTTTAGAATCTTGAATGTTTAATTTGTTTGCTTTTTACTACTTTACTCCTACTTTACTCCTATGTTACTCCTACGTTACTCCTACTTTACTACTTTGCGGCTGAATGCCAGTTGCTGGAGATCGCATGTGAGGTTGAGTGCTGTGGTGCTCACATTCTGCTTGCAGGCTTGGAGGCTGATCTTCTAGGGCAGGGGTAGGCAACCTAAGGCCCGGGGCACAGATGTGGCCCAATCGCCTTCTCAATCCAGCCCACGGATGGTCCAGGAATCAGCGTCTTTTTACATGAGTACAATGTGTGCTTTTATTTAAAATGCTTCCCTGGGTTATTTTTTTCTTTAAAATATAGTCCGGCCCACCGCCGTCTGAGGAACGGTGGACCGGTCCATGGCTGAAAAAGGTTGCTGACCCCTGTTTTAGGGCTACTAGGACACTGCCTCCCACAAATCTCAGTTGGTCCTCATCCAGCTCCGACTGCCTTCTTTTTCACTTACAACTCCGAAATGTGTCTTGAGGTTGCTGTCTGGCTTTTTAGAATCTTGAATGTTTAATTTGTTTGCTTTTTACTACTTTATTCCTACTTTACTCCTACTTTACTCATAGGTTACTCCTAACATTTACTCCTACGTTACTCCTACTTTACTACTTTGCGGCTGAATGCCAGCAATCCTACTTTTACTCCTACGTTACTCCTACTTTACTTCTTTGCGGCTGAATGCCAGTTACTGGAGATCGCATGTGAGGTTGAGTGCTGTGGTGCTCACATCCTGCCTCCCACAAATCTCAGTTTGTCCTCATCCAGCTCCGACTGCCTTCTTTTTCACTGACAACTCCGTGGTGAATGATGAGGTATTACCCAAACACCACAAGTCGGCTGTACTGTTTATTTCAAAAGGAAACGTAAGCCAGTTTGGATGGGATTGCCTCGGGCAGCAGATTTGGCCTCCAACTCCTTGAAGGCTGCATCTGCTGCCTTCTCCAGTGCTCTGACTCTTCCTGTCTTTACATTATATCCTTGCAGTAGTCCTGCGATAGTCTTGGAAATGTGCCAGTTTACTCCTACTTTACTCCTACTTTACTCTTACTTTACTCCCACTTTACTCCCAGTTTACTCCTACTTTACTCTTACTTTACTCCTACTTTACTCCCACTTTATTGCCAATTTACTCCTACTTTACTCCTACGTTACTCCTACTTTACTCCTACGTTACTCCTACTTTACTACTTTGCGGCTGAATGCCAGTTGCTGGAGATCGCATGTGAGCTTGAGTGCTGTGGTGCTCACATTCTGCTTGCAGGCTTGGAGGCTGATCTTCTAGGGCAGGGGTAGGCAACCTAAGGCCCGGGCCACAGATGTGGCCCAATCGCCTTCTCAATCCAGCCCACGGATGGTCCAGGAATCAGCATCTTTTTACATGAGTACAATGTGTGCTTTTATTTAAAATGCATCCCTGGGTTATTTTTTTCTTTAAAATATAATCCGGCCCACCACCATCTAAGGGACGGTGGACCGGTCCATGGCTGAAAAAGGTTGCTGACCCCTGTTTTAGGGCTACTAGGACACTGCCTCCCACAAATCTAAGTTTGTCCTCATCCAGCTCCGACTGCCTTCTTTTTCACTGACAACTCCGTGGTGAATGATGAGGTATTACCCAAACACCCCAAGTCGGCTGTACTGTTTATTTCAAAAGGAAACGTAAGCCAGTTTGGATGGGATTGCCTCGGGCAGCAGATTTGGCCTCCAACTCCTTGAAGGCTGCATCTGCTGCCTTCTCCAGTGCTCTGACTCTTCTTGTCTTCACATTATATCCGTGCAGCAGTCCTGCGATAGTCTTGGAAATGTGTCTTGAGGTTGCTGTCTGGCTTTTTAGAATCTTGAATGTTTAATTTGTTTGCTTTTTACTACTTTACTCCTACGTTACTCCTACGTTACTCCTACGTTACTTCTACTTTACTACTTTGTGGCTGAATGCCAGTTGCTGGAGATCGCATGTGAGGTTGAGTGCTGTGGTGCTCACATCCTGCTTGCAGGCTTGGAGGCTGATCTTCTAGGGCAGGGGTAGGCAACCTAAGGCCCGGGGCACAGATGTGGCCCAATCGCCTTCTCAATCCAGCCCACGGATGGTCCAGGAATCAGCGTCTTTTTACATGAGTACAATGTGTGCTTTTATTTAAAATGCATCAGTGGGTTATTTTTTTCTTTAAAATATAGTCCGGCCCACCGCCGTCTGAGGGACGGTCGACCGGTCCATGGCTGAAAAAGGTTGCTGACCCCTGTATTAGGGCTACTAGGACACTGCCTCCCACAAATCTCAGTTTGTCCTCATCCAGCTCCGACTGCCTTCTTTTTCACTTACAACTCCGAAATGTGTCTTGAGGTTGCTGTCTGGCTTTTTAGAATCTTGAATGTTTAATTTGTTTGCTTTTTACTACTTTATTCCTACTTTACTCCTACTTTACTCATAGGTTACTCCTAACATTTACTCCTACGTTACTCCTACTTTACTACTTTGCGGCTGAATGCCAGCAATCCTACTTTTACTCCTACGTTACTCCTACTTTACTTCTTTGCAGCTGAATGCCAGTTACTGGAGATCGCATGTGAGGTTGAGTGCTGTGGTGCTCACATCCTGCCTCCCACAAATCTCAGTTTGTCCTCATCCAGCTCCGACTGCCTTCTTTTTCACTGACAACTCCGTGGTGAATGATGAGGTATTACCCAAACACCACAAGTCGGCTGTACTGTTTATTTCAAAAGGAAACGTAAGCCAGTTTGGAAGGGATTGCCTCGGGCAGCAGATTTGGCCTCCAACTCCTTGAAGGCTGCATCTGCTGCCTTCTCCAGTGCTCTGACTCTTCCTGTCTTCACATTATATCCTTGCAGTAGTCCTGCGATAGTCTTGGAAATGTGCCAGTTTACTCCTACTTTACTCCTACTTTACTCTTACTTTACTCCCACTTTACTCCCAGTTTACTCCTACTTTACTCTTACTTTACTCCTACTTTACTCCCACTTTATTGCCAATTTACTCCTACTTTACTCCTACGTTACTCCTACTTTACTCCTACGTTACTCCTACTTTACTACTTTGCGGCTGAATGCCAGTTGCTGGAGATCGCATGTGAGCTTGAGTGCTGTGGTGCTCACATTCTGCTTGCAGGCTTGGAGGCTGATCTTCTAGGGCAGGGGTAGGCAGCCTAAGGCCTGGGGCACAGATGTGGCCCAATCACCTTCTCAATCCAGCCCACAGATGGTCCTGGAATCAGCCTCTTTTTACATGAGTACAATGTGTGCTTTTATTTAAAATGCATCCCTGGGTTATTTTTTTCTTTAAAATATAGTCCGGCCCACCGCCGTCTGACGAACGGTGGACCGGTCCATGGCTGAAAAAGCTTGCTGACCCCTGTTTTAGGGCTACTAGGACACTGCCTTCCACAAATCTCAGTTTGTCCTCATCCAGCTCCGACTGCCTTCTTTTTCACTTACAACTCCGTGGTGAATGATGAGGTATTACCCAAACACCACAAGTCGGCTGTACTGTTTATTTCAAAAGGAAACGTAAGCCAGTTTGGATGGGATTGCCTCGGGCAGCAGATTTGGCCTCCAACTCCTTGAAGGCTGCATCTGCTGCCTTCTCCAGTGCTCTGACTCTTCTTGTCTTCACATTATATCCGTGCAGCAGTCCTGCGATAGTCTTGGAAATGTGTCTTGAGGTTGCTGTCTGGCTTTTTAGAATCTTGAATGTTTAATTTGTTTGCTTTTTACTACTTTACTCCTACTTTACTCCTATGTTACTCCTACGTTACTCCTACTTTACTACTTTGCGGCTGAATGCCAGTTGCTGGAGATCGCATGTGAGGTTGAGTGCTGTGGTGCTCACATTCTGCTTGCAGGCTTGGAGGCTGATCTTCTAGGGCAGGGGTAGGCAACCTAAGGCCCGGGGCACAGATGTGGCCCAATCGCCTTCTCAATCCAGCCCACGGATGGTCCAGGAATCAGCGTCTTTTTACATGAGTACAATGTGTGCTTTTATTTAAAATGCATCCCTGGGTTATTTTTTTCTTTAAAATATAGTCCGGCCCACCGCCGTCTGAGGAACGGTGGACTGGTCCATGGCTGAAAAAGGTTGCTGACCCCTGTTTTAGGGCTACTAGGACACTGCCTCCCACAAATCTCAGTTGGTCCTCATCCAGCTCCGACTGCCTTCTTTTTCACTTACAACTCCGAAATGTGTCTTGAGGTTGCTGTCTGGCTTTTTAGAATCTTGAATGTTTAATTTGTTTGCTTTTTACTACTTTATTCCTACTTTACTCCTACTTTACTCATAGGTTACTCCTAACATTTACTCCTACGTTACTCCTACTTTACTACTTTGCGGCTGAATGCCAGCAATCCTACTTTTACTCCTACGTTACTCCTACTTTACTTCTTTGCGGCTGAATGCCAGTTACTGGAGATCGCATGTGAGGTTGAGTGCTGTGGTGCTCACATCCTGCCTCCCACAAATCTCAGTTTGTCCTCATCCAGCTCCGACTGCCTTCTTTTTCACTGACAACTCCGTGGTGAATGATGAGGTATTACCCAAACACCACAAGTCGGCTGTACTGTTTATTTCAAAAGGAAACGTAAGCCAGTTTGGATGGGATTGCCTCGGGCAGCAGATTTGGCCTCCAACTCCTTGAAGGCTGCATCTGCTGCCTTCTCCAGTGCTCTGACTTTTCTTGTCTTCACATTATATCCTTGCAGCAGTCCTGCGATATTCTTGGAAATGTGTCTTGAGGTTGCTGTCTGGCTTTTTAGAATCTTGAATGTTTAATTTGTTTGCTTTTTACTACTTTACTCCTACTTTACTCCTATGTTACTCTTACGTTACTCCTACTTTACTACTTTGCGGCTGAATGCCAGTTGCTGGAGATCGCATGTGAGGTTGAGTGCTGTGGTGCTCACATTCTGCTTGCAGGCTTGGAGGCTGATCTTCTAGGGCAGGGGTAGGCAACCTAAGACCCGGGGCACAGATGTGGCCCAATCGCCTTCTCAATCCAGCCCACGGATGGTCCAGGAATCAGCGTCAGCGCCTTTTTACATGAGTACAATGTGTGCTTTTATTTAAAATGCATCCCTGGGTTATTTTTTTCTTTAAAATATAGTCCGGCCCACCGCCGTCTGAGGAACGGTGGACCGGTCCATGGCTGAAAAAGGTTGCTGACCCCTGTTTTAGGGCTACTAGGACACTGCCTCCCACAAATCTCAGTTGGTCCTCATCCAGCTCCGACTGCCTTCTTTTTCACTTACAACTCCGAAATGTGTCTTGAGGTTGCTGTCTGGCTTTTTAGAATCTTGAATGTTTAATTTGTTTGCTTTTTACTACTTTATTCCTACTTTACTCCTACTTTACTCATAGGTTACTCCTAACATTTACTCCTACGTTACTCCTACTTTACTACTTTGCGGCTGAATGCCAGCAATCCTACTTTTACTCCTACGTTACTCCTACTTTACTTCTTTGCGGCTGAATGCCAGTTACTGGAGATCGCATGTGAGGTTGAGTGCTGTGGTGCTCACATCCTGCCTCCCACAAATCTCAGTTTGTCCTCATCCAGCTCCGACTGCCTTCTTTTTCACTGACAACTCCGTGGTGAATGATGAGGTATTACCCAAACACCACAAGTCGGCTGTACTGTTTATTTCAAAAGGAAACGTAAGCCAGTTTGGATGGGATTGCCTCGGGCAGCAGATTTGGCCTCCAACTCCTTGAAGGCTGCATCTGCTGCCTTCTCCAGTGCTCTGACTCTTCTTGTCTTCACATTATATCTGTGCAGCAGTCCTGCGATAGTCTTGGAAATGTGTCTTGAGGTTGCTGTCTGGCTTTTTAGAATCTTGAATGTTTAATTTGTTTGCTTTTTACTACTTTACTCCTACTTTACTCCTATGTTTTCCTACGTTACTCCTACTTTACTACTTTGCGGCTGAATGCCAGTTGCTGGAGATCGCATGTGAGGTTGAGTGCTGTGGTGCTCACATCCTGCCTCCCACAAATCTCAGTTTGTCCTCATCCAGCTCCGACTGCCTTCTTTTTCACTTACAACTCCGAAATGTGTCTTGAGGTTGCTGTCTGGCTTTTTAGAATCTTGAATGTTTAATTTGTTTGCTTTTTACTACTTTATTCCTACTTTACTCCTACTTTACTCCTAGGTTACTCCTACGTTACTCCTACTTTACTACTTTGCGGCTGAATGCCAGTTGCTGGAGATCGCATGTGAGGTTGAGTGCTGTGGTGCTCACATTCTGCTTGCAGGCTTGGAGGCTGATCTTCTAGGGCAGGGGTAGGCAGCCTAAGGCCCGGGGCACAGATGTGGCCCAATCGCCTTCTCAATCCAGCCCACGGATGGTCCAGGAATCAGCGTCTTTTTACATGAGTACAATGTGTGCTTTTATTTAAAATGCATCTCTGGGTTATTTTTTTCTTCAAAATATAGTCCGGCCCACCACCATCTAAGGGACGGTGGACCGGTCCATGGCTGAAAAAGGTTGCTGACCCCTGTTTTAGGGCTACTAGGACACTGCCTCCCACAAATCTCAGTTTGTCCTCATCCAGCTCCGACTGCCTTCTTTTTCACTGACAAGTCCGTGGTGAATGATGAGGTATTACCCAAACACCACAAGTCGGCTGTACTGTTCATTTCAAAAGGAAACGTAAGCCAGTTTGGATGGGATTGCCTCGGGCAGCAGATTTGGCCTCCAACTCCTTGAAGGCTGCATCTGCTGCCTTCTCCAGTGCTCTGACTCTTCTTGTCTTCACATTATATCCGTGCAGCAGTCCTGCGATAGTCTTGGAAATGTGTCTTGAGGTTGCTGTCTGGCTTTTTAGAACCTTGAATGTTTAATTTGTTTGCTTTTTACTACTTTACTCCTACGTTACTCCTACGTTTCTCTTACTTTACTACTTTGCGGCTGAATGCCAGTAATCCTACGTTACTCCTACTTTACTCCTACGTTACTCCTACTTTACTACTTTGCGGCTGAATGCCAGTTGCTGGAGATCGCATGTGAGGTTGAGTGCTGTGGTGCTCACATCCTGCTTGAAGGCTTGGAGGCTGATCTTCTAGGGCAGCTCCAACTGCCTTCTTTTTCACTTTGTGAAAAAAGAAAGAAAAAAGTGATATCTTTGTCCTTGTGTTATGTTCTTTAGTATGAATGTGCTGCACGCTGAGTGAAAAATAGCCATGTCCTGTAGATTGAAAACAGATTTTACCTCCAGGTGCCAAGTAATTTGTGCTGGGAAAGAAACTAATCCTGCTCCAATCCTCCGAGCAAAGGCTGAGCACTCACCGAAAATGGAGGTCCAACTGAGTGTAAGAGCTGAAAAGCTGCTATTTTGTACTACAAAGTTGCTTTTGATTGCATTGCTGTCACAGACCATATGGAACTGTATCCAGCACTGCCCAAGTACTGTAGTCTTCCAGTTGTGCAATGGAATCTCCATCTGCTGGTTTCTGCCCTCACACTGCACTTAGAAGCCAAAGAACATGTCAGCCTGCATCTCCCTTCCCTCAGACTTGGGCTCTCCCCCCATCAGTTGTGTGTAAACACACAACTCCTGATAGCTATACCAAGACTGTAAATACTGACTGTCACACACATGCTCAAGGTGTTCCCCAGATGTTGCTGGCAACAACACCCTTCATCCCTGACCTGATGGGAGGTGTAGTCCAACAATGATTTGGGAAGGCACCAGGTTGAAGAAGGCTAATCCAAGCTATATGTGTGTTGGGAATTTGTGTTAACTGGAAACTGGCTTAGTGAATTATACTTATACAGAGGAAGCCATTCCAGTCTCTGGAACAATGGTAAATGCCAAGACTTGGTTGCTATGTAACATGGAGGCTAATGTCTTGAAGTATGGCTTTTTTACGGTTTTGGACAGAGAGCAGATGCTTGCATTGGTATTCTTCAGACAGAACCTTGGATGCTAGGATGAAAAGCTGTAAGGCTGGATGGGGTACATCACTATTTTTATAACCGTTTGGACTAAGCCAGACCTTCATCCAGAAAAGCACTAAATGTGCTCCTTTCCTTTTCAAGGGTGTGATTAAATTTACGAACTGGAAAGGGGTCTGCAAACCTTGTAAAGTTTATTCTATTTGGTTTAGTTAAGTGCTCAGTGTGTGTTTTTTTCCCTTACAAGAAGGGTAAGTAAAATGAAGATGTTTATAGTCCTCTTCAGGCATTCTACTCAAGTGTAAAAACTGTACATGAGTGAGGGAAAGGCTGATGAGCTCTCCCATTGCCTTCCATGAATTGGAGGGCAAACTTCTGAAGGAGGCAGCCTCCTGTCCTTGTTCAGTGCCAGGATTCTAAGTTGTGTGGAGAACCTCCATGTGAGACTCCCTGTTTCATGTGTTCACCCTATGACTCATGATGGGGATGGGAGATGGGGCAGGGGTAAAACGTGGCACACTCAGTCTTGCCCACCTGTTGCTTTTATCACAAGTTAGTAGAATGGTTGAAGAGGGCTTATATGGTGCAGGCGTTTCTAGACCCGTGTTGGCCAACCTTTGGATGCATGTGCCATTAGTCAAGACCTAAGCATGTTACAGGACATATTAAACGCTCATTGACTTGGTGTGGATTTGCTTGTGGTTGTGTGTACTCCATGTAACATAACATTATATAATCCATACCCTCCAACATTTATCTGATGTAAACAGGGATGTCCTGTTCCATAATAATTTTATTATTTATACCCTGCCCATCTGGCTGGGTTTCTCCAGCCATTCTCAACACACATAAAAACATAATACAGTAAACATTAAAAAAACCACACACTTCCCTATACTGGGCTGCCTTCAGATGACTGCTAAAAGTTCTATAGTGACTTATCACATTGGCTTGTGGGGGTTGTAACTCTGCACCCTCCAACATTTCTCTGATAAAAATGATCATGCTCCATTCATTTTCATATAGGCATCTCAATTGCTTCTACGTTTCTAAAACTGTAAAATGGAAATGTCTAATCAAGCTGAAAACTAATGCAGAGCATGTGTTACTTTGTTCTTTCTATCTCTTCTGTCCACAATGATGATAAAACCTTTAATCTCTCTCCAGCTTCTGTTCAGTTGAAGCACTTCCAAACTTACCAGTTGATAAAATCTGCCTTTGATGGGGCACAAAAATAAAATGGGGGCTCATCCAGACTTCAGTTTGCCCCATCTCCTTTCCCTTTTGGTTTTGCACTGAATCAGAATAAACAGCCATTGAGTTTTCTGTAGAGAAAGGCAAAACCACTTGGACATCTGCTTAGAGTGGCTGGGGAAACCCAGCCAGATGGGCAGGGTATACTTCTTCTTCTTCTTCTTCTTCTTCTTCTTCTTCTTCTTCTTCTTCTTCTTCTTCTTCTTCTTAAGCTTGGGACAAGCAGAAAACTTTCTAGACATGAGACAGGGGAGGGGGGATGAGCCCTAAATTGAGGAAACTGGTTTTTATTTGTCATGAGGCTCTTCCAGACGACCTTCTTATGCCGCATTCATCCTGATTTCCTTGTTCAAAATGGATGTAACCTTCCACCTGGTCTTTTCTGAGCATCCATTCTGATTTGTTCAGTGATGAGCGTTCATCCTGCTCTTCCCTCACACTTTTCAATGCATTTCCTCTTCACTTTCCTAAGTGCAAGTGGATGGGAGGGTGCCCTGGGACAGCAGAGCCTTTTAATCCACTTCAGATGTGCTTTGCTTTCCACACGAGCACTTGAATCTCTCCCACGAGAGACTGACAGTCCGGATGCACCCATAAGCAGTCGGATGAGGCGTTACACAAATTGTGAAATAAAACATGTGGGCGAGGAGAGCAAACATGTCAGCTCCACCCCCACCCCCTCCTTCAACCTCATCTGCCCTCTGAAAATTGGTGAGTGGAAATTGTGGAGGCTTCTTGCATGATACAGAGAACCCTAGAAAATTGGGGTTCTGCATCACATGGGGACCCAACTTAAAAAGAAGCAAGCTCCCTGCTTCAGACAGTCACCCTACGGCTTGACAGGGTTGTTATTAGTATTTCTTAACATAGCAACCCCGTTAGCTCAGTTGGTAGAGCACAAAGGTCTTCATCTCAGGGTTGTGGATTCCAGTTCCACATTGGACAAAAGATTCCTGCATTGCAGGTGATTGGACCAGGTGACTCTTGTAAAGGTAAAGGTAAAGGTACCCCTGCCCGTACGGGCCAGTCTTGACAGACTCTGGGGTTGTGCGCCCATCTCACTCAAGAGGCCAGGGGCCAGCGCTGTCCGGAGATACTTCCGGGTCACGTGGCGAGCGTGACAAAGCTGCATCTGGCGAGCCAGAGCCGCACACGGAAACGCCGTTTACCTTCCCGCTGGTAAGCGGTCCCTATTTATCTACTTGCACCTGGAGGTGCTTTCGAACTGCTAGGTTGGCAGGCGCTGGGACCGAGCAGCGGGAGCGCACCCCGCCGCAGGGATTCGAACCGCCGACCTTTCGATCGGCAAGTCCTAGGCGCTGAGGCTTTAACCCACAGCGCCACCTGCGTCCCATGGTCCCTACCAATTCTATAATTCTAATTATTTATCTATCTTCTGCCTTCCACACATGTCCCATGGTGATGTAGGTTGGGTGGTGGAGCTAGAGCACTCATCTCCTGCTGCCCGTGTGTCCTGAACCGCAGGCCCAACAAGGGTCTGTGTGAGTGGTTTGATGCAGGGATATCAAAGAAGGATGTCAAAAACACCAAAATGGCCGGTTCTAGTACTTAGGTGTAAGCCCTGCTGCCTTTATGAACTTGGGTTGGATGCCGAAACAGCAGGAAGTCATCATGACTTGTCCGTAAAGTGGTAATATTACTTATACACAAAGCAAGCTATGTAAACTGGCACCAGTTGACTCACCCCTGGCTTAGAGCTGCCCATTCCAAGTCTGATCCATCTCTCAGATAAGGGAGTACCTGACAGGCGGCCAGCATGAGAATCATCTCCTCTCCCAACTTGCTGTACCAAAACTATGGCTTCAAAGCTTCAAAGCAGATAAACATATGTGAACTCACTCTTGCAGCAAACGACAGTGAGTCCTGGGGTTTACAGGCTTTCTGGAACATTTTCACTGTTTTGTTCTACACACCCTGCCCCTGAATTTTATTTCCCAATTTGAATAACTTCTGAATAGGACTAGTGAGTGCCAAGGGTATCTTTTGGGGAAGGGGGGAAAGAAGTCTGGAAAGAGCAGAATTTAGAGGTACTGAAGATGCCCTGAAGGAGATAATCTTCATTTAGCCACAACAATAAAATCCTTTGCACTGGAAATGTCCTTAGCTCATGATGTTTCACAGATGCTAGGTGCAATACAGATGTTTTCTTTCACTTTTGAAATACTGGCAAATTCTCTTTTAAGTAGAAAACATGAAACGCCTGGTTTGCTATCTATTCTTAGACTCTCAAAATGGCACTGCGTAATTTCCATTCTTTCCTGATACAGCAGGTTTGGTCCATCGTGAAACTAACATGGAATCTGAACCTCTATCAGAACAGCACCCTGGTGGATAAAGCAAACACGTGACATTATTACTGAAAGTATTATAGAGGGCCTTGCAACAATTTAGTACAATTTTTCGGATAATGCAGCCCAAAGCAATCTGGTTATTATGGAATGTCATTGCCTCTATCCTCACTTTTCTGCGTTCCTTTTTTGCTCTTGAAATGAAGGCATGTGAACATGAGCCATGTTCACGAGTGAAAATAGTGCAAAATTGCAGGAATTACATAATAATGCGAAGTCTCCAGCTTTGCTCCTCTGCTGTCATTGGGAATAGATAAAGGTAAAGGGAACCCTGACCCTTAGGTCCAGTTGCGGACAACTCTGGGGTGGCGGTGCTCATCTCACTTTATTGGCCGAGGGAGCCAGCGTACAGCTTCCAGGTCATGTGGCCAGCATGACTAAGCCACTTCTGGCGAACCAGAGCAGCACATGGAAACGCCGTTTACCTTCCCACCAGAGTGGTACCTATTTATCTACTTGCACTTTGATGTGCTTTCGAACTGCTAGGTTGGCAGGAGCAGGGACCGAGCAACGGGCGCTTACCCCATCACGGGGATTCAAACTGCTGACCTTCTGATCGGCAAGCCCTAGGCTCTGTGGTTTAAACCACAGCACCACACGTGTCCCTGTCATTGGAAATAGGGAAGAGTTAAACAGATTCAACCATGTTCAGCTATCGTTTGCTGCAACAAAGCCACTTGCCATTATGCACATTTGGCATGTATCGTGGGGAACTAATCCAACACTTGAATAGGATTTCAGAAATAGTTATGAAGTGGAGAACAAACAAACAAACTTGGCAATGGTCAGGGATGATGAGGAACTCCCATCATTGGTCATGGTGACTGAGGCTGATGGGAGTTGAATTTCAGCAGCATCTGAAATTCCCAGTCCCTATTTTAGAGCATGCTTATTATTGACTCAGGGGCGGAGGAAGCCTCTCTGACACCTGGGGGGGGGGGGCGCCCGTACGGATGCCGCACGCAGGCCATCGGCCGCTCTACAGCTGGGGGGAAGACAGCAGGCCATCTTGTCACCCCCCCAGGGTGGCACCTGGGGCGCCCCACCCCCTGCCCCCCCTTCGTATGCCTCTGTATTGACTACAGTTGGCTGCAATTTAGGCACTGAACTAAAGTGCCTTCAAAACCACTCTAGAGTTGCTCCAGTGTGGTGGGTTTGTATCCAAATATATTGATGAGTATCTCCATCCCATTGCAGTGAAAATCGCCTCACTACTTCTGCTTTGGGCAGCTGGCTCACAGCTTCTCCTTTCACTTGCGGACCATGTTTTCCGTGCTGTCGGTTGAAACCTTTTTTTTTTTTTTTTTTGGTTAAGAGTATGAGGCCATGTCATGAGTGTGGGTGCGAGTCACACACCTCCCCACTACAGAGGAACAACTTTAGCCATGCCTGTCTGGGTATGTGGGAGGCAGATTAGTAATACATCACAAGATGTCTTGAAACTTTTACTGAATAAACCAAGACTACTTCCACACTCCTTCTCTCTCCTCCACTTGTCAGGTTATGCTTTCTGTCACTGAATGTCATTAAATGTGTTTATGGGCATATAACTCGAAATAATGGTGTTTGTGGGCTTTGTAGCATTGTATAGGCTTGCTATATATGGCTTGCAGCAGATCTAGGACCCTGACCCGTGGCAGCCTGATGGAGAACGCTGTTAAGTTTTGCCTCTGCTGTTTATTTTTTAGCAGAGCACAACAATGTTGCTAAGGAGGCTGGAATAGCTACAGAGTGAGCTGGGATTTCAGGGACGACTCTTCCCCTGCCCTTGCTATCATTGTAAAACATCTCAATTGAAGGATGAAGGTATGTCTGTGACAAATAAATTTGGAGACATTTTTGAACGCGTTGTCTTTGCTTCTGTATGTTTTCTCCTTGCTATCAGCGCCGCCGATCCAATAAGTCATTTTTGTATGTGTCTTACTTTGAGACTATACAAATCTTTTAATCTTTTTTTTACAAACTCCCCAAACAGGAGCAGCATTTACAGCCATCCTTTTCACAATTGAGTTTGTAGTAGAGCCCTCATGGCTTCTAAATTTCCTTTTGCATTTTTTGGGTGGACATTTGCCTAGGACTTGCCGATCAGAAGGTTGGCGGTTTGAATCACCGTGACGGGGTGAGCTCCCGTTGCTCGGTCCCTGCTCCTGCCAACCTAGCAGTTTGAAAGCACCTCAAAGTGCAAGTAGATAAATAGGTACCACTGTGGCGGGAAGGTAAACAGCGTTTCCGTGCACTTCTCTGGTTCACCAGAAGCGGCTTAATCATGCTGACCACATGACCCGGAAGCTGTATGCCGGATCCCTCGGCCAGTAAAGCAAAATCAGCGCCGCAACCCCAGAGTCATCCGCGACTGGACCTAATGGTCAGGGGTCCCTTTACCTTATTTCACACAGTTTTAGTAGCGATTATCCAGTTGCTCACCAACCACCACCACCCCTCCCCTAGCATCAACACCCTAGAGCAGTGGTTCCCAGCTGTTTTTTGGCCATGCCCCAACTAAGCATCAATCCTGATGCCCCCCCACGACATATAATTCTAATATATTTTGAAGAATATAATTATTCAAAAAGGGAGCTCCTGTCCACATGGAGGATGATTAAAAGGCCACTCACTGTTAATAACTCATTCTCGAATTGCCCCCCTTAAAAATCAAATCGCACCCCTATGGGGGCGTATGCCCCACATTGGGAACCACGGTCCTAGAGCTTCTCTTCCCTTTGCATGCTTAGCCCCTTTTCATCCCCCAACCTATTTTCAATGGTGTTTCTCCCTTCTGCGTTCCAGTCCTGTTTTGCTCCCCTCTTTTCACCTCCACCCCATGCCGATCCTTCTGCCTCCCCCTTTTTGGGGGCAACCCCTCTTCCACAACCCTGGTAACCTCCAGCATCTTCTTCCTCCCACACATTGCAACTGCTCAGCTCTCTCAATTATGAAGCCGCCCCTCCTATTATGCAGCCCCTTTTGTACCCCCACTTTCGTCTTCACCCAATTTCCATGCTTCCCCCCTCTTGTTCTGCATCCCTTCTTTGCGTCTGTGTGCGCTCTCACACACAGTTATCACATTCCCTTTCTTTTTCCTATCTTCCTCTCCTTCTTTTTCTCAACCTCCCACACATTCATATGCTTCCTCCTCCTTCCTGTTGTGCAGCCCCTTCTGCACACATACACTACAATGCATCTTTAAGATTACGTAAGAGCAAGGCTGCCCATTAGCTTGTTCTGTTAGAGAAGGTTAAATTCACCTGATGGATGCAGTGCATAGATGAGCGTTTGCTTCATTAACTTTGTATTCCTCAGGTGAAACTCGAAAAATTAGAATATCGTGGAAAAGTTCATTTATTTCAGTAATTCAACTAAAAAGGTGAAACTAATATATGGGTTATTTTCCACGATATTCTAATTTTTCGAGTTTCACCTGTAGAATACAAAGTTAACTTTTCCACGATATTCTAATTTTTTGAGTTTTACCTGTAAATTCTTACATTAAATCTGGAGCTCTGTGTTGAAGGAAGCACATGCCACCAGGAGTTGTTTGAAGGTACTATGGAGTATTTGAGAACTTCACATCCTTTATCTCTTTCATATGAGGCAGCTAAGGAATGGAAAAGGGAGAGGTTCAGTGAGAAGGGAGCCCTGAGTAAGTCACCCTGAATAACCCCCCCTCATCAGCTGTGTTCTGAATCTGGAAGAAAGCCTACTTGGGGCAGGGAGCAGACTGCTGGGGGGGCATTTGCAGGGGAAATAGTGGTTTTGGGAAGATTTAAGCACACTTTCCACCTAACCTTTCTTGTTATCTCAGCTAAATATTTTTAGGGAACGCACATTAGCTAAGAACGCCAAGTTCCATTCGCAGCTCTAAAAGTAGATTGTGATCCATTTGTTTGCGTAGGTGTGTGTGTGTGTGTGTGACTTTTTTGTTGTTGTTGCTCCAAATGAAAAAAATAACTTTGGTTTTCCCTGGCTCCAACTATGTCATGACTATCCATCACTGTGAGAGTCGATATATTCTAGCAGATATGCTGAAGCCAGTTACCCCAAGAAAGACAGACGAATTACACAGAAAAGAGCAATAGTAGGTTCAATGGTCAAGAAGGCAGTTTCTGCACATGCTGTAGAGGGAAGTGAGGAGCATAGCTGTCAAGTGTCCCTTATTTGAAGGGACAGTCCCTTATTCCATCGCCATGTCCCGCTGCTGTCCCTTATTGATGGATGTCCCTTAAATGTCCCTTAAATGATGTCCCTTAAATTTCAAAGGAAGCAGCTCCTCTCCCTGCCACCCTCCCTGCCGGCCAGGGAGGAGGGAGGCTCCAACTGTGTTGCTTGGCTGTGTTGCTCACCCAATAAGAAGTCTAAGAATGACTGGGGGGTGGAGCTTGCATGCCTTGTGTGTGGCTAGTTAATGCAAGCTGAGGGGTTTTTTGAATGCTGGATGCCATTTTGTTGCACGTGCTGCTGCAAACTTTGCAGTGCAAAGCCAGGCCGGGGAGCCATCTGAAATTGAGGCTGCATAGGCCTTGTGGTGCATGTGATTCAGATTCTATTCAGTTGAACCTCTGGTTACAAAGTTGGTTGGACAGTGTTCTCGAAGCTACTAGCGTGAGTTTGACCAGACTGCAGGAGGACAGGAAGACTGGAGTGCCTGGAACAGGTGAGGCTGCAGGTCCCTTATTTTGGCTGCTGGTCCCTTATTTTCAAATCTGTAAGTTGACAGCTATGGTGAGGAACAGATAGGGCTTGTCAACCTAGAAAGGTAGCCCATCTAGGGGAAGGAAAACTCTGACCCTAAACATCTGCTACTTTGTGGCTATACACTGTAATAGGGATTTTGAGGTCTTAGATATATGTTAAATGTTCATGAGTGAACCAACCAAGCACGTACATAGATCAGCACAGGAAGACCAACCTGAGACCATTTTGATTCCCAAACTGACCAAATGTTTTCCCTGCAAGGAGGGGTGTGTATGTCAGGAAACCTCCCCATTGTCTCTTTCCTCACAAATCCTGTCTTAAGGGCACATTTAAGATATGAATAGGGTGTGAGCCTGTGACATGGCCCAGGAACTAAGTATTTATTATTACCGGACTGGCCAGGCTCCCCAGGCAATCCAATCAAGTAAGCAGGGTATCCAATCAAGTAACCTGCCAGACAGGAGATAAACAACGAAAGGAGAAAAACAACATTCAAATTTCTGTTTTAGACCGCCTTTTCTGTGATGTAGGTATGATTTATCTGGGGTGGTGGTCTTGAGCTACACCCCTTCTGTGATGTATGTATGATGCTTCTGGGGTGGTCTTGATCTACAGGGTGGCAATTTCAAAATGTCTATATAAGGCCATGCGCACCATTGTTCTGGGTTCCTCCTCCTTTCCTGCATGTGAGGGGAGCACCCTGTTGCAACAGATCAATAAAGATCAGGCTTACTAGCTGCTTTGCTTCTCAATATTTTCTGGTTGGCCTGTTATTTTCTCCTACCAATAGGGAACCTACGTAAGGACTCTATTTGGGCTCTTGGATACCCCATAAGGGAAAAAGGGCATATTTTTGTTTACAACAACACATTCATGAGAAAGGATTCAGGGCTAAATCCCTGTTATGTATCCCTGAATCCTAGAACAATAGGATCCAGAATGCAGCAGTCTGATTAGTCCACAGGAGCCACCCAATCCAGCTCTAGGTGGAAGTGAATCAGCAACCTGATTGGCCTGCAGGAGCAGCCAATCAGACTTCTGGAGGAAGTGAATCCGCAACCTGATTGGCCTACAGGCGCCACCCGGAATTAGCCAATCACGCAAGGCCCATTGTGTAAATAATGTATATATAGCTATACGTTTTGGGGAAAGTTTCATTCATTGCTACTACGAGCTGAATAAAGAGCATGAAATTCACACTCGACTCCGAGTATACAGTGGTATCTTGGGTTACAGGCGCTTCAGATTGCAGAAGCTTCAGTTTACAGACTCTGCTAACCCAGAAATAGTATTTGGGGAAGTGTGGGGCTGTTGTGCATTCAACTATAACTGTGCAGCATGGAAATTGCCAGCATGTGGTTGAATCCCACCCCCCAAATAGTGTCAGTTTGAAAACACTGCCTCCCCAGCCCCGTGTGTTTGTGTGTGCAGTGCCTTTAAGATTAACACAAGAAATCAGATCCATGCATTAGAGCTTAAACTGGAACCTGGCGGCCATAAGCCAAAATGAGTCATATTTGGAAAATGGAAAAACTGAAATAACTCTTGAGCTTAGAAGTGAAAAAAGCAGAGGGGGGAAACAAGCACCTTATCTGGGGCACGGCAAGATAAAAATAGGCAACAGTTGTCTGCTATTTTATGCCCATCATAAATTTCTATGCTTTGGAGTAACAGCTCTTATGGAAATTGTGTTCACGATTTCTTAGTGAGTGACTCTAAGCACATTTATGACTCTGGTTGTTGTTGTTTTTTTGACACCAGCACCAACTTGAAAAGGTTGAGAGCACACTCTAAACACCCTTTTTGTGCAAATGGGGCCATGGTAAATTACGCTCTGCTTTATCCCCAGAGAATTTTACCAAGTCTGTGGGAAGCTAGCCTGCTGCTCAGCTTCAATAGTCACTATTGCTTTTGATAAATAAGCTCTGCGTTGTGTCTGGAGTCCTTAACACGTCAACACCGTGAAATGTAGGGTTTCTTTTTTGGTGATGCTGTTCAGTCTTAACAACTTCAGCGATCTGTTTCAACACAAGCAGATGAGGCCCTTCATAACTTGGGATGCACTAAGCTCAACAACCAACCAACCTCCCCCCCCTCCCCACTTCAGTGCACTGTTCTTTTCTGCCAGGTACTCAAGTACATGGCCAAGCAGTGTTGGTTTATTTTAAAATCAACCTTTGAGGCTTGGGCCATGTTAAAAAAATCAGGAAAATAATTAGAAATGTATTTTTAGTGTGTATACATTTGTGCAAAAGTCCCACTCTTTTAAAGTGGGACTCTTGCGCATATATGCACACTAAAAATACATTTTAAATTGTTTTTCAATTTCCCAGAGTAGATGTTGAAAATGTTGTGCAAGCAGCCAAAATACAGTATAAAAGACAGCAGAGCAAGCTGCCAACTTCTGGCATTGACAGGGCTAAATTAAAAAGCTCAGAATCTCTCTATCAGCTAATTTATATTGATTTATTGATTTGCTGGGACGCGGGTGGCGCTGTGGGTAAAACCTCAGTGCCTAGGACTTGCTGATCGTAAGGTCGGCGGTTCGAATCTCCACGGCGGGGTGAGCTCCTGTCGTTCAGTCCCAGCTCCTGCCAACCTAGCAGTTTGAAAGCACCTCTAAGTGCAAGTAGATAAATAGGGACCGCTTTATAGCGGGAAGGTAAACGGCGTTTCCGTGTGCTGCACTGGTGCTGGCTCGCCAGATGCTGCTTAGTCACGCTGGCCATGTGACCCGGAAGTGTCTGCGGACAGCGCTGGCCCCCGGCCGCTTAAGTGAGATGGGCGCACAACCCTAGAGTCGGACACGACTGGCCCGTACGGGCAGGGGTACCTTTACCTTTACTGATTTGCTACATTTATTTCTCTCCTTTCCTCCATGGAGTACACGTTTCTCTTCCCATTTTTTTTTAAAAAAACAAATAGTATTTATTTTCCATGTCTTCTCTCCCATGTTTTCCTCACAACAACCCTGTGAGGTAGGCTTGTTATATAGTTTTAAATTAGTGGTCACTTGCCATTCATTTACAATAAATTAAATATGACTATCTTATGTTAGCAACTACTAAAATATAAGTTATGCTCACTCTAGCTTATATCCACAGGAAATGGGATTCCAATCTATCGGGATTCAAGCAACAACATACAGTGCACTCAATGTCATAAAGCCACAAAGATCTTAATGCGCTATATATCTGATGGATTACATTTGGGGCAGCGAAGGCATTTTTTTATTTTTGTTTTGGCAATTATGGTTTTGCAATTCCAAAACATTTTTGATAGGATTCACCAAAGGACTTCTACCTGAGCAGTGGAGCTTTTCCCTTTCTCCTCCTTCACCTCCCCCAAAAATGGCTCTGGGGGTGTCAGGGGAATCCCAGAAGAGCGCTGGGGAGGAGGAGGGGATATTGTTCAAAATCACAAACTGAAATGCTTGTGCAGATACACTAGACAGGCTTATCTTAGGCTGCTCTCAGATTCCTGTTTTCTGTGCAGATGGCCAGGATAGCACCCAGTCCTGCCACATGCTGAAGTCTATGTCTGGGGCTGTTGGTTCCTTTGGGTCTTGTGCACACATGAATAAAGCACCAAAGAGTTATTTGCATGGGTGTGCATGGACTATGAGAGAGGAAGAGAGAAGATTTTCATATCAACTCGCAATGCTGCACTGGCAATGCCTTTCAGGGGAGTCAGTTCATACATCTAGCTGCAAGTGATCACTGTTGAGTAATGAGAATTGTGTGAGCTTGGCCTATTTATGTAAGAGCAGGAATGGAAACACATGTCTTTCCCTTATGCCGTCATGTGATAGACATAAATCCCATGACTGCAATCATGGAGCAGGAATTCTAACGATAATGACATCTGCACCAAGGCTCACTTGCAGTGCCATTCCTGAAGGAGAAAATTCTAACACAGGAAGCGGTATTTAGTCCAGTGGTGCCAAGGCAAAACAACTTCTCTTCTTTTCAACCACTTCATCTCAGAGAGAACCACCCAGCCACCTTCATCGCACATGCAAACCAGTCCATGTTTGTGACAGTTCCAACATCTCCCTGTTCCATCTTGTGCGCTGGTATCCAGCCTCTCTTAAAACTGATGTCAACATCAGACAAGATTCAGAGCCCATCCTTGACTCTTGCCAGGTGGATGCTCACTTGAGACTGTTGCAGTCAACCTTATCTAGCAGGTTGCGATAGAATGTGGACTTGAGGAATCGAGGGTAGGAGTCTCGCTCCATCAGTATGTACACATGCCTCTGGGCCTCATCGAAGCTTGAAGGCGTTGGATCTTGAGCCTTCTTGGCGATGTCTTTTCTTGTGTAAAAGTCAATGTTGACCTAAGGGACAGCAAAATTAGACTTCAGTAACATCTGAATGCAGGTTTCATAAATGAAGTACAAAACATGGTTTATAAATCTGGATAACAGCAACAACTGGGAAAAGATAGACATAATATTTTACAAGGACAGGAAAAACACCACAGACAGAATAATTGCTACACACAGGAAGAACAAGGATATTGTTTGAGTGCTTCACTTGTAGTTTTATAAATCATTTAATGTGTCAATATGAATAGAAGTTATTAATATTGCAGTTGTTGTATAAGGGATTATTATTATGACTGGAATGCATTTAAAATTAATCAGATTTTGGAATGCTGAACTAAAGAAAACCATCAATTCTAGCACGCCAGTGGAGGGGACCTTATCTAAATTATATAATTTGGCATTTGAACGATTGGTATTAGTAATTGTATTATGAATTGGTATTGTTATAATGAGGCTATTATCGGATTGTAATCAAAAACTAATACAAATTATTATCAGAAAAACATGGTTTATAAATGTAAAACCACAACCCTTCCAGTTAATTACTAAACAAATGCCCTCAGGTCAGCTTCCCACTTTGTGTTTTCATTCTTATAAAACTTCAGAGCCTCTTTTCACACTTCATACAGCAAGCACATGTGCCACATAGAAACAGTAAATGGAAACTTGGTACAGCCCAAGTTCATTGGTTTCTTTCCTGCTGCCCTAGGAGGAGTTGAAGCATGTGGTAATATTAGAATATTCTCTGTTGTCTGAAGAAGATGCAGCAGTTGGGAGAGTGTGGAGCAGACCACTGACTGGGCAAGAAAAGCCCATGTGATCTGCATCTCTCCCTCACCCTGGGGTTTAAAGAATATTCAGACAATATTCGACTATGGGGTCACCTAACAGAGAAGCAGCTCCCATCGCTGTAGAAAAAGGGATGAAAGATGGAGACAGATAGAGGACCTTTGAATCAATTCTCATGGGTTTGATAGATTTATTTTATTGACTGTTTGGACATGAATTTAGCTTTGACTTGCCTTTTATTTTTGAAATCTGCAATGTTTTGTTATCTTGACTTTCATTTTGATTTTTGGTGTTAGCAGAGTTGTTTTGCTGCTAGGTGCTTTGATTTTCCCTTGGGGAGCAGTGCTGCCTGGTTGTGCATTGAACAGCGCCGTACATTAAAAGATCAATATTTTTCTTTTTAAAAAATAAATGTTAGGAATTTAACAACCATGCTCCCTGGACATCTGCCACAACATTTGGAGAAGTGTGAATTAGGAAGGATTTTGGTTTGCACATTGTTTTAGGAAGTGCAAAAGTAGTTTCAGAAAGGTTCAGTTCACATTTTAATAGGAGCTTAATTACTTTCCCATCAGTACATGGGATATATAGCAACCAAAAAAAAACTTGTAGGCATTCACATTGCCAGTCCAAAATACAGAGCCTCTTGCAGAGTTCCTACTACCTTAAGTTTCAAAGGGTTAGCCATGAAACTATGAAATAGCCAACATATAAAATGCACCAGGATGCTTTCAAATAAAACTGCCATAAACATTTAGTCATTTTCCCTTTAAACTTCACCCAAGCTTTAAACTTACTTGCTTTGTAGCATCATTCTGAACAAACTCCTTGTAAATCTTCTCTGCTTTGCCGTGTAAACAATCAGCTTGGGTTTTCTTGTAGTCTTCACAAGCTAGCCAAAACTCAATGTTTTCATCACTGAACTCGGATTTTAGAAATTCTCTGAAAGCATCTTGACCACCTGCAATAAACAAAAATACAGATGTGGCTTTAGTCGTAATTTTAGCACAAGGAGAAGACAAAATAACCAAGGAACTATGCTTTATAGTAGGTTGATTAACCTTCTAGCCAGGCTGTGGTGGTGGGGAAACCGTTTCTATTACGGCATAGCTTTAAATCATGTTGTTACAAAGAAGCCAGCAGCAACAAGTACAGTGGTACCTAGTACCTCGGGTTAAGAACTTTGCTTCAGGATGAGAACAGAAATCGTGTGGCGGTGGCAGCGGGAGGCCCCATTAGCTAAAGTGGTACCTCAGGTTAAGAACAGTTCCAGGTTAAGAACGTACTTCCAGAACGAATTAAGTTCTTAACTCGAGGTACCACTGTATTTCCTTCCCCATCACCTTTGGGCCTGCAGCTTGTATTTCCATTGCCAGTCGGGCTCATTCCTCTTTAAATCCACTCAAAGGCAAAGAATGGGGGGAAATGGAATTCTTAGCTCTGAATTATAATATAGTCTTGTGCTCTGCTGTTCCTTTGTTCTCCTATAGGATATGCTGATCTCCCAAGGAGGGCCAAGAAGATTGTTTTTATTTGCCAGCAGTGGAGGTGAGGTATGTGCTTTCCTAGAAAAGGTGATATAGGGGTCACCTCTTTGTAAAGAGTCAAGGTGATGAAGGGCTTGCATCTTGGGGCAAGGGAAGGCTGTTAAAAAGGGTTTTGTGTTTGTTTGTGTGTGTGTATCTTGCAAAACATGATGTGCAGATGCTGTTTGGTTTGCTATCCTAGATGATGGAACAGGTCTGAATGAACGTTGAACAAACTCCAACTGTAATGCTACAGCAACCCAAATGGTTCAAACATGTTTAGGCATGAAATTATATTTGGGTAGCCACTTACTCCTATTATTAACAGGCTTGGGATACCCCAAATGGAAAAACCCATTCATGCATGGGCTCACGTGTGCCCCCCCCCTTGCAGGGATCAAATTGTTCTTGCACATTGTATACTGGGTGCTAGTGGAATTATTTAATTTTATGTGGCCTTGGACTCATTTCAAAAGCCCGTTGCAAATGATCAGATCAGATCAGCAGCCCATTGGGCAGGAAGGAAAAAGTGGAGAAGTGGAGGGGGTGGGGAGGAAATGGCAGAGAGAGAGAGAGAGAGAGAGAGAGAGAGAGAGAGAGAGGAGCGGAGAGGAGAGATGAAGGATGGTCACCACGCCACTGCAGACTGGCTCAGGCAAAGGACTCACCAGGTCCCACAATCTCTTCTTACAAGACACCTGCCCTCCCCAAATCTGATCTTCTGGAACAGTATGGAATGTGGCTTTTCAAAAAGGTCAGAACTGATATTCAACTCCAGTAGACTGGATTATATTTCCAGAGTATGTACACACATTAAATATGGACGGGATGGATGGGTATGAAAAACCAGTATCCCAAGGGACATAGGTGAAGTCTGGATCCGCAGTTCTTATAGAATGGGATGGAACATATGGAAGAAAGCACTCTTTATTATCTGTGGGGCCCAGGGCATGTAAGGACTTTAATGTCCCGAATAAGAGCACATGGCCACCCTAGAGGATATTACCTAACTGAGTCATATTTTCTGAAAGTGGCAATTCTGCTTTGCTGATCTTCCTTTCAATATTATATACTCACAACACATAAAACTGTTATAATGATAAAATGCTTACACTGGGTTGCCAGAAGCTTTTCTAAGGACTGTGACCACTTTGTAACCTCTTCTGCAGGAAGCCTGAAAGGAAAACAGACATGGTATTGAGTGCAAGAAACCACATACTTGACGGAGATCTTGAGCTAGGCCAGTGTTGTTTGTTGTTGGAGACTTGTGTGTGTTGTACTTTTCAGCTTGGAGAGATGGGAGAACTGATCACAACTCCCCAATGTCTTGTCTAGTTTAACCCTAAGTTTCCCTGAAAATTATAGATGTGCCAGCTCTATGGGGTCCTGGTCCATTTCCCTCACCCAATAAAATATTTGGGGGAGCCAGCTCCCTCCCCATTTCCTGCAAATTGGTACCTCCAGTTAGGCACCCCAGCTGGGTGCCACCCTCTTTCCCCTGCTTTCAGTGCCATTTCTGAGTGTGTCTGAGTCAGGGCAGCTGAGGAGAGGTAGGCAGGCAGGCAGGTGAGTTGAGCAGGTGGCAAGTGTGGGCAGGCAAGTGGGCAAAAACCGCTTTCGGGTGGGTGGGGGCTGAAAGGCGAGTGGGTGGGGAGTAAGGGGACGCCTGTGCCCAGCTGTGTGTGATGAAGAAAGGTGAGCTCCACAGAAGTGTGTGTGGGGGGAGTGTGTGTGCAGAGGCAGTTGGG